>NC_081437.1:0-2868750 GCF_949786415.1 Peromyscus eremicus | reverse complement strand
TGAAGATGTGAAGTAAAGGGGACACTCATCCGTTGTTGCATAGAGTGCAGACTTGTACAACCAGTATGGAAACCAATGTGGCAGTTCCTAAGGAAAATGGGACTTGATCTACCTCAAGATCCAGCTATCCCACTGTTGGGCATTTACTTAAAGTATTCTTCCTCCTACCACAAAGACTTGCTCAATCATGTTTATTGCTGCTCAACTCATAATAACCAGAAAACAGAAATAACCTAGATGTCTTTCAACAGAAGAACAGATAAAGAAAATGTTTTAAATTTGCACAATGGATTATTGCTCTGCCATTAAAAATGAAATGACATGAAATTTTCAGGTAAATGGAGAGAACTAGAAAAAAAAAAAACATCCAGACCGAGGTATCAAGGCTCCAGAAAAATAAACATCATATGCATTCACTTATATGTGAATTTTAGCTGCAATCCCTAAAACCACAGAGGGTCAGTAAAAAATGACTAGGGGGTACGGATCTATCTTATATCTATGTTAGGAAAGAGAAATAGAATATATAGTCATAGATTGGTGTGGGGAGCTGGAACAGGAAGATAAGTTGGGAAGTCAAAAGGATGTGAGTTAAGAGGGGGAAAATTGGGAAGTACAGCTAAAACTAAGAATGATTTGAGGGGTAGTATGGTAACCTAACATAACAGAAACTTCCTAAAATATACACATTTTATGAATATATGAAGGAGATATAAATTAAGTCACCAAATAATGGGGGAAATAGAGACCCAACTGGCTGTCCCTTGTTATCAAAGAGAGCTTCCAGTACCAGGTTTACCGTATATCTAATTGAACTGTTGACCAAAGTGGTCCCATGGGAAACCCCCCAAATTGCAGGCTGTTTCCACAGCAATTGGTTTCTCTACATAAAGTAACATCAAGGCTCCATAGATAAAGAAAACACCTATGTATCTCACTGAACATGGAGAAATCTAGCTGGTACTTACATAGAGCTTTCTCCATTGTGTTTTACAGTGTTTTGTGCAGCATGGTACTTTTCATGCTACCGAAAGAGAAACATAAACACCAAGCCAGTCACAAACCCTTTGATCTACATTAGTGTCCTGTCTGCAAGATATGCTAGGTCAATGGTGGCACAAAGCTTATGGGAGTAACCAATCAATAACTGATTTGACTTAAGACCCACTCCATGAGATAGAACACAAACTCAACACTGCTTGGGTGACCAAGAACCAGGCATCCAATGGCCAAGGGGCCTAGGGTAAAACTAAATACTACAAATCTTAAAAAATAAAAAAAGAAAAAAGAAAACAAAATGTAGTGATAAAATGACTCCTGATGACATTCTGCTATACTTGTAGAGCATTGCCTTGTTCAGCTGTCACCAGAGAAGCTCCCTGCCTCAGCATATGGAAATAAACACAGCCACACATTAATCAGAAAGTGAGACCCTGGAACACAGGCCTAAATGGGATGTCAAATCCCTCACCTCGGAGCTCAGGGAACCTCATGAACTGGAGGAAGAAAGAACTTAAGAGCCAAAGGGGATGGAGGACACCAAGAAAATAAGACCCCCTGAGTTAACATAGTTAAAATGCATACAAACTCATAGAGACTGATACAACATGCACATGCCCTGCATAGGTTTGTACCAAGGCCTCTGCATGTGTATTATGGCTTCCAGTTTCATGTCCTTAGGGGATTCCTTGAATGTGTGATCTAGTGGGTCTCTGATTCTTGTGCCTTCCCTTGGGCTCTTTTCCTTTTGTTGGTTTGTCTTGTCCAAATTTGATGTGATAGTTTTTGCATTATCTTATTATATTTCATTATCTCTTAGAAACCTGTCTTTTTCTAATGAAAGACGGAAAGAGAGTGGATCTGGATGGGAGGGGAGCAGCAGAGGAACTGTAACAACTAGAAAGAGGGGAACCCATAATCAGGATACACTGTGTAGGGAAAGAATCGATTTATTTTCAATAAAAGTAAAAAAGGAAAAGATCTACTTAATTTTTGATAGACTCATAATAAGTAATGTACAATTGAAATAATTAAAGAAATACAAACAAGTCCATAATTACTTTAGTATATTTTAACTTCAATCTTCTTTTCTCAAAAAGTTCATGTACCTACATCTTTTTTCATCGTCATCAAATAATTAAATATCACCAAAATTATTCAACAAGTAAGAAAACTATTGCTAGCATGGTCAGTAATAAGTAGAAACAAACATTTGAGTTGTATGATGTCTCAAATCTCAGAGGCATTAATTTGGGTTTCAATTGAAGTGGCCAAATTCAAATGACCACACATCTTATATTTCCACTGGTGGGTCATCTTTCAATAAGTAAATCTGCATTGTCATAGAAACCATCAATGATTGTAAAGGCTTGAGGGCTGAAGAAGAGAAGGTAGTCATGGATCACAGGGAGGAATCTTTTGGGCATGTTGAAAGTGTTCTGATCTTGACTATGTTGATAAATACACTAGTGTATGCAATTATAAAGATTTATAAATGTGTGACGAACAGCATACAAAATTTACTGTACAAAAATTTGAAATAGATAAAAATTGAAATATGATAGATTGCATGATAAATTATGAGATAAAATACTCCCCCTTCATATGTAGCTAATGGATAATGGCTGCATCTTATATTTTGGACATTGAATGCTTTTTCAAGTTTCCCTATTTTAAAAAGCACAGGTATTAGAATAAGATTTTTCACCCCTCCTCTGTTTTTCTTCCACATCATTATAATACATGTTATTCCTACTCATATTATAGAGCATGCACAGGATATGCCACTTGTTCTCAAACAAAAAATGATATTATAAACATTATTTCATAAAGCATCCTCAAAATTAACCTAGAGATGATGTAGAACTCATAAAAACAAATATTAAATTTAAAGAAGTATTCATAAGTTCAGTTCAAGATATTTGTGTTGGGTTAGATTCCATATGAAAATTAATGAGTAATTCCTGTGGAAAGTCTCCCGTGCCTTTGCTTCCTCATTAATCTTTTAAAAACATGCTTTTGTATTTTATGTGTAAGAATGTTTTGCCTATATGTAAACCTCTGTGCCATATTTATGCCTGGTGCCTGCAGAGGCCACAAGTTAGCCCTGGATCCCTTGGAACTAGAGGTGCAGACTGTGAGCCAGCACGTGGGTGCTGTGAACCAAACTCATGTCTCTTCAAGAGCAACAAGTTTTATTAACTGCCAAGCCATCTCTCCAGCCCCTTGTGCCTCTTTTTAAATTAAAAAATAAAGATAATAATTTAGGAAATCATGCCCTGTGATTTTAAAATGTACTTATATTCTCGACACACATATTATTAAAGACACTACTTTCAGACTACTCATGATCATACAGATGGGCCTGGCTGCTTATTTTTGTCTGTCATATAATAATTATTCAGAAAGATTCTAAATTTTATTTGTTTAGTTCATTATCTGTGGGCATATTTCATATACGATTCTAAAATTTAACATTTTAACTGATGGTGTTCTGAGCAAATATTTTAAATTTCTCTTGGGCATATTTTCATGAGTATCTCTAGGCTATACACTTTGAATTTCAATTTCTGAATTACATCATATGTATATTTTTAAAGTACTTAAAATTCCTGATTTACTCTCCAACGTGGCTAAATAAATTTAAACTGACTTAAAATGTTTATGGGATTTGGAGCATTTCAAGCACTCATTAGCACTGTGTATTTTTATTTGATTTGATTTTCCAATCTAATTGGTACAAGATAAACATAAATTTGGAAAGTCACTGGTTAGCCAACAGATTTTGCTAAACCATCTACTACTTTTTTTTATTACTTTTGTACATTTGTTGTTAATCTTTCTGATTAAAATGGAACCTTTGTTCAGATTTTTAGTGGACGTCACTGTTATTTCAAATGTGTAGTAAGTACATTACTGTACATGCAAACATTGTCTGTTGATCCACTTCTTTAACTTTTATTAAAGTTTAACTTACATGCAAATAATAAATTTTATTGTCTTTTGACAATTTATTTTACTGTATTGTGTGGAGTGAAGGAAGGCCTGGTGAATATGTAAACAGCAGTTGAAGTCTTGAGAGTATTTGTAAGGAATGGATGGAGTCCTAAGTGACTATGTTGCTGATACAAACATGGCTATGTCAAAGACCCCCCCCGTGCTCCAGACCCAAGGGAATAGCAAACCTTTCCCTAATCAGGCTAAGGGAAATGTCAAACCCTTCCCCTAGTCTGTGTACAGATGTTGACAATGTAGGCAGAAGGTATCAAACACAGCTTCCCTCTCCGAGATGTTTACAGATTGTGACCCTTCGTTATAGAGATCTTCTAATTTCATTGGCTAAACCTGCCTTCTCCTTCATCTATATACAGTAAACCCACCTCATTAATTCAAACATACAAAATCAATGCACTAAGTTTCTGGGCTTCTTCCGGTGCACAGCCATAAGAACACATCCCAAATCCATTGAATCCCAGATTTTCTGTATGTGTGTCTCATTTCTTCATTCTTCACTTTCTCAGTTAGGTCAATCCCTAAGTCATGCAGGTCATAGCACTTTATCTATAAAACATAGCTTTCAGTAACATGAAGTTGTAGTATAGGAACCAGTCACCTTTGGCTCAGTTCTTATTCTCAGTATGTACTCTCCTTAAAGAGACCCAGCATATTTTATTTTACCCCCTTTGATCAAAATAGAAACAGAATTATAAATTGTGTATTTTTTTTTAGTTTGAAGTCTTTCGCTTTTTGGTGTGTGTGTGTGTGTGTCTGTGTGTGTGTGTGTGTGTGTGTGTGTGTGAGAGAGAGAGAGAGAGAGAGAGAGAGAGAGAGAGAGAGACAGAGACAGAGACAGAGACAGAGACAGAGAAGCAGAGAGTGTAGGTGATTGATTTCAGATCTCCTTCAATTACTCTCCATTGGTATAAAACCAAGATTCTTATGGAACCAGCATCTCACCAATTGGACTACGCTGCCTGACCAACAACCCTAGGGATCCTCCTGCCTCTGCTTCCTCAGCACTGGGATTGCAGGTGTGTGGTGTTGTATGCATCAAACTATTTCAATGTGACATTTAATGTGTCTGTTAACTATGATAGAAACTTATATCCTTATATTTAGGCAGAAAACACTTTACCTGCTGAGCCAGCTCCCAGGTCCTATAGTGAAATTTGTTCAAATCATTGAGCATTAAGTTTATAATCCTAAATTGTGTGTAGTTCTCTATTTTAAAAATAATGTCATATTATCCATTCTGTAGCTAATTATTGATCATGTTTGCTATTTGGGGCCACTAAGAATGAAACTGCTAAGAATATTTTTATGTCTTTAAAATCAGAAAAGTACATAGTTTTGTTGCTTAAGTTGTTGGAGGTAAAACTTCTAAAACAAAGGCTATGCATTTTTAATCATTATTACATTCTGCCAAGCTGTTTTTACAAAGAAGTGTACCAATTTACAATTGGTCCAATCATGTGAAAAAGTTTAGTTGTTTTATACCCATATTATAAAGCTGTCTAACTTTTTTAAATTGCATGTTTTTTGTTATTATTTAGTGGTATTATTTAATGTATATTTTATTTCAGATTCTAATTTCTGCTAAGGTCTTTTAATTGTTTAGTCAATAACTTTAGTTACAAAATAGTACTAATATTTTTCCAGTGCTTTTGTGCTTTATTTCTACTTTTTTCCTACTAATGTAGTAAATTATACTGATTAATGTTTTAAGTCTATAATCATAAATATTTTTGAAGAATGGCATGACATTTGAATAAAATAGGACATCAAGTGATAGATATATTAAACAGTTCTCAAGACTCTTACCAAGTGAAGACATTGAGGTTGCAATGGCAATGGAATGTCCAATAAATGCCATCTACATGACTTTAGCACTCTACTTGTCCCCTGAGAACTAGGTAAACTTTTTCATGTGCTAAGGACATTGTCCCTTGATATTCTACTGATACAAGGGACAGAACTGTTAATGATGTCACTGCTTAATAGGCTCATGTATAAAAGCCTCATCCTGTAGAAAGTAGCATTGTGCTCTATGTAGAGTATGTGTGCTTCTGGTCCTGATGACTGCCACGGTGTATTTAACCCTCAGAGTGGGGCTGGGAGACATAGACATGCATCTCTTGGGCATTCCCTGTTAGTGGGCTATCTCCTGTATTAGCTTATTGGTTAGGAAGTTTCAGTAAATATAAACCCTCCACACAGTCTCTACCTACTTTCTTTAATCTCTAGACAATCTATTCCATTGTTTTGATGTAGCTCAAGTACAATCTTACAGAAAGCAATTTCACTTTATTTTCATGTGCAAATCTTTCTGTGGTTTAAGTGTATTTTGCCTATATTCATGATAATTCAAATTATCTGTTAATTTGTTGTCTTGTAATGACCTTGTTAGTTTATTTAAATCAACATTATTTTCACCTAATAAATGTGTTAGGAAATATGTTATCATATTTGTATGAATGCATGTACATATATTATATATACCTCTAGAAATGTTTAATTACAGTTTTGAGTGTGCGGACATTCACTTGAGTGTGGTTGACCCACTAGGAGCTACTCTATAGGTATTTCTAGTGACTATGATGGAATGCTATGAACAAAGGCAATTCACAGAAGAACATTTATTTTAGTTTGAGGTTTCAATGGAAGAGTCAATAATAGCAGGGGAGGCATGGTAGCAGGTGACTGGAATAAGCAGCTGAGTGATTGGATTTTCAACCATAAAAATGAAGTAGAAAGAGAGAACCGAACCACTCAACGGTAATTAAATGTTTTCCTTTATGAGTTGCCGTGGTCATGATGTCTCTTTGCAGCAATAGAAGCCCTAAGTAAGACATCTGTTCCCTGCAATTTTGTTGCTGTTGTTAGTAGTTGTCTTAGCCACTGTTCTATTGCTGTGGGTGGGGAGACACAATGATCACAGCAACTCTAATGAAAGAAAGTATTTAATTGAGGGCTTGCTTACAGTTTCAGAGGTATAGTTTCTTATCATCATACTGGGGAATATAGTGGGCAAGCAAGCTGACATGTAGAGAATGGGCTGAGAGTAGACATCCTGATCCACTGGAAGGAGAGGGGTGGGGAGCTGGCATGAGCTTTTGAAACATCAAAGCCACAATAAGTGACACATTTCTTCCAATAAGGCCCCACATTCTCTAACAAGTAGATTAAAAGCCATCTTATACTAAAGACAAACTAAGATCATCCCTGTTTATGATTAAACCTCTGTTTCTCAAAGATTGGGCTATGCCTAACCTGTAACCTTAAATACAAATGGTTCTATACTGCCTGTTAGGGTTCAAATGGTCATTTTTAAACATGTTGTTAGGACTCCCTTGTTATATTCACCTTGTTATGATCACCTTGTAACCATGTTTTTCTTTCAGGATGTTTTTATGACTAACTTGTTCTGCTTCTGTAACCATGCCTATTTTACCCACCATATGCCCCATTTGGAAATCCCTATGCCTTGAGCTATAAAAACTTTGTCTTCCTCACATCCAATGCTGATATCTTGATTCCCTACTTTTAGGGAGAAGCAACTAGTGTACACGAATAAATAAAGCTTGCTTTCATTAATTTGGCCATGATGATTTTTTTTGGTGGTCTTTCTCCTCCCATCTTTGGGATTAATATTTGGAGGCCCAGCAAGAACAAGACCTCAACTGAAGTTCAGAAATTCAGAAGCTAGAGCCTTCCCTCTGGCCCTCCAGGACTGAAAATCTGTCCCTTATCGGTACACACCTTGGAGACATTCCATGGCCCCAAGGCACATCTTCAGTTTTGTGGTCTGCCTGAGCTAAAGGCTGCATGAAAACAAAACAAAACAAAACAAAACAAAACAAAACAAAACAAAACAAAAAAGGAAAACATCAAGCACCCCCTCCTTTATTTAATGGAGTCTTCTTGTAAGTGATAGGAACTTTTTATTTTTTCTTTGACATCTGGTTCTTTTCTGTATGAAATCTAGCATTCTTCTGTACAGGGCAAGAAGCAAGATTATTTTTGGAGGACGACCAGAGCTACCAGTACCTTTGCTGACATGCCTTGGGACCCTGGAGATGCCCTGGTGAGACCCAGGTGAGACTATCACCTGAGTAGCCATTGACAGAATTTCAAAAACAAAGCTGCACAACAGGGCCAAGGAATTTTGAGGGCCTTCTGTGATACTGGGGGCCAAGAGACTGAGTAGGCTCAGCACAGAATGTCAGGCATTACCAGGAGACAAATCAGAAATCAGAGAAGATGGGTCTAACTTCCTGGACTAACTTCTCCTAGAAGGGAAACCTAACACTTAGGAAGCCTTAGTGGGTTTCTGGCACCTGGGCTATACAGAGAGGCAATAGAGAAAAAGCCTCCTACTACTTAAAAACAAACAAACAAACAAACAAACAAACAAAAACCTCCTTTGGTCCAACTGATGAACTTCTGAATGAATCCAACTGATGTCATTGCCCCTGCTGTTATTTTTTGATCTTTACTGTGTCTTATGTTTTGCCTATCTTTGTTTGTTCCACCTCGGGGTGATTGAAACAGATGTATGGTACATTGGTTTGTTTTTGCTGTCTCCATGTCTTGTGTGCGTTTCAGTTCCTGCATTAATCTTCTCTAGTTAGAGGTAGACTTGGTGCTGGACCAAGCTCTACCAGCTGCCACTCCCACACTGCTGGCCTTGGGCATTGTAGATACTTCTGCTCCCCAGCATGCCACCCTGGGAGGCTTTGTGCACTGCCCCCAACTAGGCCCAAATAGAATACAGCTATCACACATGGCTACATTGACAGCCAAGGCTCAAAATTTCTTCCTGGTCTCTGGATTCACTTCAACAGGAATTCAAATGTCTTGGTTATGGATAATATCGTTTCATGCTATTCCACTGTATTGAAAAGCTGCTTCTGGAGTTGGAAGGTTTTAGTCCTATGACAGGTGATCCTCTTGGCTTTAATAATTTAAAAAAAAGAGTAAGGCAGTGCAACTAAAAACAAACCAGAATATTGATTCCATTTAACTGACTAAAACTTGCTAAGATATAAACCTTTTTTAAAATTTTCAAGGCTATTACGTGAACTTGTTATACCTCAGGATTTATACGTTTATTAGGTATGTTAAAAAATTGTAGAATATCTAACAAAAGTTCCCTTAAAATTGATAATACAGGATTAATAATTAGAAAGCTACATAGATAATCTTAAAACAAAGATGTAATCTATCAATATCTATAGTTCTAGGCAAGTCTCCAAAATATACTTAGCTTTGCTTTCTAATCCCTATAATTCTACTTCTGGGTAACAGTTCTTGTTAACTGAATTATGTCAACCCCAAACACAGTTTTATGCTTAAAAGCTCACCCTGAGAAAGGCTCAGGGCTACGTTGGAATCCCAAACATCCAGTGTAGTCACTGGCCAACTAATGTTAAGGCCGTAATGACTAAAAACCAGAGACTGAGATATTCCTATCTTATGATGAAACAAGACAATGCCATAAGCAGACTGACCAAGAGCCTGTAAAATGTCTCTCCTTAACTAACATTTATTCAGGCTAATGGAGACTAACTTAAAAATGGATGTCTAATTTCCTTGTTTTGCCAGCTTTGTTAAGTTTTACATATTTTGATAAGTTGAGTCATGCAAGAAACTGTAATAGTCTGCAATGGTGCACTATGGACCAGGGAAATAGAGTTGCCAGTCTCTCTGTAAACTGTATTATGGTTTAGATTAAAAGAGCTTCAAGTCAAAAGTTGTAAGTTTTTTAAGGTTAAACTTAACAGGGAAAAAAATTGTAAAATCTTATAAAAACTACTAACTTGTTAACTGTTAAAGATAATTAAGAAATGCAGATCAATAGTCACCTTATAATGGACAAAAATCTTTATAGATGCAGTTCATTTATAGTAGCAAGCTTTATTTATCCTCTTTTATGTGTTTTCAAGGTTAAACCTAAAGCAAGTATCTAAAAGCAAGTGACATTTATTTAAATCAGGTATACTTAATAGATGGCCCTCAAAATTTTTCAGAGATTTGCTGAATAGGACATATAAATTATTTAATAGGAAAAGCTTCCTATGTTAGACAGAAATGCTAAATCCTAACAGTGACACTAAGGTCTCCAAAGATGATGGAGCACAAGTGATTCCACTTGAATTGTGGTAATGCTAAGTACTGGGAAAGCTCTCCCAGGCCTTGCTGGTTGCCAGGTTCTGACGATTGGGTTGACTTACCTACTCTGCCTAAAATCAAAGGAGCCCAATCTCCCTAGTTTCCTCATCCGCAGAAAAATCTCTTAGAGATTCTGGATCTGGCAGCTCAAGGTCAGTGCTGCTCTCTGTGTCACTAAACATTAAATGCTGTCCTGTATGACAGCTGAACACCTTCAACCACTGCCCCCAACGAAGCTCTTGAGACCCTAGGAGCCTAGGGCCTATCTAGGTAGTAGGTATGTTTTGGTCATTTTAATTGGTACATAAGTCATTGAGTTTATACTTCCTGCTATAATTTATCCTTCTCAGATCTCTGAGGGTGTTGATGGCTAGCTGTAGCTTTATCAATTTAGCAGCAACTGCCTGGTCAGTGCATTTCATATATGAAAACCAGGCCTTACTTTTCTAGAGATGTTAGGCGACCTGATGAAAAAGGAAAATTCACAGACAGATTTGCCTTACTAACATATTAGAAGATAGACAGGTTTAAGTTGCAACTTTTACAATTTAAAGTAATTTGCTTTGCAAAGACAGTTTTCAGTAATCAACCACTTATATATGTGTAATGGTAAATAGTTTGATTAAGAAGTTTAAGGTTTATCTAAAGTATGAAGATCTAAGAAAGTATCTACGATATATAAATACAAGTTATTCTATGCTATTTTTATACTGAGGTTTCAAAAGTTCAAAGTTTTAACAGTAATCAATAGAGTTCTGCTAAGCTGGTAAAACACTGACTACTTTTATCTGTCACAAGTTCAAGATTTTAAATTTCCTCTGGTTGTCTTCTAAATATAGACTTAAATATTTTTTTAATCAAGTAAAAACATCTCTTTCCAATCTACATACCAAGCACTCTGTACAGAGAAAAGAATGTCCATGCTTTCTAATCCAAAAGCCATAGTATTTGCTATGACTCAAAGGCATGAGTCTACTCTAGCTGATTAACAGACAACTGTTATCTATTTTTTCTACAATATGGATTTAAATGATACAGATTACGAACAATGATAATATAAGCTTCAGGAAGTTGAAAATGTCATAAGACTTGAATCCACCTTTCACAGGTCAAACAGTCCAAGTACTCCTGTCAATCAGCAACTTTGGATTCCATGCCTTTTGCCCATTCCTGTGAGAGAAGCTCAGAATACAAAAGCTTCCTTTGGGTTTTTGAACTTTAATTTCTGGCAGAATTCCACTAGGCTTGTAGATACCATCCAAATATCAGCTGTAGACTACAAACTGCTCCAAAGGTAATCTATACCACATTAGCCCCAGGTAGTCCTACAAAACCAGGAAGCCCTGAACTTGCAGAAAACTGAGGTGAACCAGGAAGCAGATGTGATTGCTTCCTGTTTCTTTAACTGGGTCAGCAAACCAGGTGCTTTTGATGAATACCCCATTGCTCTAATCCTCTGTTGGCCTTTCGCTAATAGTTCAGTGTCCCTGGGTCCTGACAATGGCATCCTAATTTCAGCAGATAGTAGTTACAGAGAAGAGTACATCCCCTCTTGTCCTCAACAAAGGGTTGGGAGATTAGGTCCAAGGAAAATTCCTTAGCAAAGGGAACAAAATAGCTATACCTATAGTACTTATTGGCTTACCAACATTTCTCCTCAAATCTTTTGGATTAACACAAGGCCACAGCTATTTGAGTTCATGGAGGCCATTCTTGTTTAACCCCCCAACCCCAAAGTAGTTTTCTCAGTTCTATTCTTTTCAATTGTCTTTCTCGGGATTTTAGAATTTTATGTTAAGAACAGAGCATATCTTATAATTTTACGTTTTCTATGTTTCTATGACCAGCATTTAGTTAGCTTAAACACATGGGAAGCATGAACTAATTTATATACAAGAGGAAGACAATTTTTTTCCATGACTGTTTATAAAAATATGGCCTAGTCTCCATTCTTGTTTATGTATTTGTTGCTTTTCATTCTGGCATATTGCATAAAGGTCCAGTTTCAGTTTTGTGTGTGAATGCTGAGTTTCTTAATCTTCATTTATTCATGAGACTCTTCTTTCCCCATTGCGCACTTTCAGTACAGTTGGCAGTCATTACATGGATATTTACACACAAGTTTATTTCCAGGTGCTGTGTCAGTTGACTGGTCTGTTCTATGCCTGTACTCACTGTGTTGACTATTATAACATATTTATTGCAATGTATTTGAAATCCAGAGGCACAATATCTGTAGCTTTTTCTTTCTCAAGATTGCCTTACTTACTCTAGATATCTTAGTAGTTACACAGGAATTTACAATGTGATTAAGAGAGAAAGAGGAGCAAACAAGGCAAGGGACAGAAAACAAGAGGTGAAAGAGAGAGAAGAAAAGGGGAATACAGCTTGTCTTTTTACAAGGAACTCATCTGGATAACAAAGAATCCACTTCTACAATAGCAATCCTAGTCTATTCATGGCTGCAGCACTATGACAAAGGGATGTACATGCTCTTAAAGTTTTCATCATTAATACTGCTGCAGAGAGAGTTACATTTCAGCATGACTTTGTATGTCTTTTGTACCACCCAAGATAGATGCACCCAACATCCACTTCCTTCTCCATGGAGATAAACCAAACTACCAAGTGTCTATCTGTATTTTGTTGTGAGTGACTCTGCGGGAACACTGGGATTTAGAGAGAAACTGAGACCTGGGATGATGACTGCCCTTTAGGAAAGCTGAAGAAAGCCTCACCAAGCTCTCAGTGTGGAAGTACAGACCTCAACTATGGGGTGGTTGTGTATTCCTCACAGGCTGGCCCAGGTTCTCTTAGATGACTTAAAATCTGCACAGTAGTCATGCTTGGGAAAAGGATTTTATACCAGTTTCTGGATGAACATCCAGGGTGCAGCAGCCAGGTGCAAGCTGGAGAAGAAGCTACTGTATGAGTTGAGGCTGCTGTCAGATCAGAAGCCCCACTTTACTTTCAACCTTTTAAAAAGTTTCATTCTTAAAAATCTGTTTGTGTTGTTAATGATTTATAGTCTTTTGTCTTATAGTTTACAACCTTGATCAACGTTTTCATTCTGACCTATATATTTGGCAGAAATAACACTTTTAAATTATACTCTGTTTGGACTATGTTATTTATTGCCTATAGTTCTATCTGATTTTATTTTATAAATCTCACTGCCATTTTGCTAGTTGTATGTGTCACGATTTTTATATATTTGTGTTACATTGTGCTGTAAAGATGAATAAATCTTTCCTTGATTGTTTTCATTTTGCATTTTCTAATTTTTTTACAGTGCTGGAAATTGAACCTGAGACCTTGTTCTTGCTAGACAAATGCTCTACCACTAAGCTGTTACACCCCCTATCTTTTTTTACATTTTTACATTCACTACTATTCTAATAGTCTAATATTGGCAATGTTCTATTAACTTTAATTGTATTTTATTAGTTTTTATAAGTTTGTGTGATCATATTTTACACATGTCCCTAGGAAGAAGGACACAGATCAACACTTTGAATTAGAGTCTCTGTCTATTGATGAGACAATGTAATATATTTGATTTATTGGAATCTCTGATATGTTCAGACTTAGTTATACTGCTTTGTTTCATAACCTGCTAATTGGTATAACTTCCCTTGGTTAAGTTATTGGGCTCTTTCACAAGAGTGAGCTTGCTCTGCTTATTTTGGTTTAGTTTTATCCTCTGTTAGTTTGAGTGCTGAACATTTTATTGCTATTGTTTAGTAAATATATATGTATGAACACACACATGCATACATACATGTATTTTAGAGCTCACAAAATATCAGTTGACATGATGCATTCTCTGCATCTCTTTTAAGTCTATAGGAATTATTAGAGCCCAATACCTGGAGAACAACAAAAAGTCATTAGTTTCCTTCCACAGAAAAGCCAGTGCAACTCTTTCTTCTTATGGCAGGAACCATGTTGGACTTCTGTCCTACACAGCATAGATTCAAGATTCAAGAGACTTGCCATTACAATCTGCCTAAGTATGAAAGGAATCTTATTGCTAAGCTCTATATATCACAGAGTTTCTCTGTAGCAGCATTTGGCAAATGATATTTTCTAGAAGATCTTAGGTGTAGCTATTCCAAAACTCACGTTTTTTTTATGTCTCTGTATTTTCCACATTTTTATGTTCTCAATATTTTATTCATAGCACATTATGATTGTTTCCATTGTGAGCTACTATAATATTTAATGTCTAATAACTATTTAAGTCATTTTATAATAGATTGTCTGTAGCTCCTGATAATTTCTTCCATATCTCCCTTACCTGCTGTGTTTATTTTCTTTCTTGTTCATAAGACATTTTCTAGTATTTTCAGCAATATTTAATGAATTTTAATCTCTTAGTTTTTGCATGTATTAACATATTTTTGTGGAATTGAGTGAGAAAGGTCACATAAAGTGTTTATATAAATTTTAAATGTACCTCTTTAGCCTTTTCATAATTTCTGTGTTCCACACACTTCCCAAGTGGTATAAGTTTCAGTAAAAGATAAGTTTTGCATTCTAATAGCTAGTACTCTATTGGTTTTTCATCATTTTTTGATTGACTTGTAGCACAGTCTGTTTCATTACTGCAGATATTTGTCCCTGGCACCGTCCAGAGATTGTGATTGCTAAAGGGAAAAATCTCCCCTTTCCTGTCTGGACAATAAAATGCTTTCATAATAAATCACCAAGATAGTGTATAGAGCTCCTGGTTTTAGGCAAGGTTTATAGTCTCTTCTGAGATAAAGCCTATAGCTTTGACCCTTCTTAGTGCATCTGCCCTTGAGCTATCTATCTGTCTTTCAAAAAGCTAGTCCAGCTTCCTCTTTTTCAATTATAGCACCTACATTCTCCCTTTGCTATGACTTTTGTTCCAACAAAGCAAGCTCATTTTTTGGTTGTCTTATGCTTTTCTTCAAACAACAACACTTTGCATTTAATGTGTTTAAAAGAAAAATTGTAGCCGGGCAGTGGTGGTGCACACCTTTAATCCCACTTCTTGGGAGGTAGAGGCAAGCAGATCTTTGAGTTCAAGCCCAGCCTGGTCTAAAAAGTGAGTTCCAGGACAGCCAGGGATACACAGAGAAATCCTGTCTCAAAACAAAAACAAAACTAAACATAAAGAGAAAAGAAAAAAAGTAATTGCCCACAAGAAATTAAATATCAATATAGTTAACATTATAAGTACTATTTTGAAATTAAAAACATTACATACATTTCTTTAAATTTATTTCCAGAATTAGAAGTTTAGAATTTGATTGTTTTTCTATCATAAGTTCATCTTCTCTCTTGAAATTGAGTTCATCTTTAGTTACTTTTTATAATAATTTATTCAACCATCTTTTGTATGCAAACTCTTTATGTAGAGCCAGCTAAATAAGTAGTACTGAATTTACGAAAAATGTTTAGTTTAAGAACAAAATATAAACTTACGTCTTAATTTAGGAGCTACTCCTGAAAAACTTCTACCCATGACTGAGCGCCTGCTGCACAGATGTGGCTGAGCTGTTGTTTCTGGGTCCATGATGTCCCTTACATTTGCCATATGTTCCAAGTTGCCTTAGTGATAAACAGTAACAGGTCTACAAGTTGATCCAGACCTGTCAACAGATTCTAGTTCTTTTGGACAGCAGATGAAAGTAGCTGTGGCCGTCTAGTCCTTTGGTATTTTTATTTTCAGTGTTTTAAGCAATAAAAAAAAGACATCACTCCAGGCCCCCTGAGTATTCTATCTTTACAAGAGATTCTTTGGCTTAAGAGTACAGGCCCATCTTCTGAGCCTCCCCTAAGAACTAAATATCATGTAATGTAAAATTTTGTCTACCTACATTTCTCTCCAATAAGCAAATATGGTCAAATTATACAAAAAGACAGACAGATGTCTACCTCACTATAAGACACTTCTGTATGGAACTGCCAATGATTTCAAATGAAATGTGAGTGACCAGAGTGTGATGGATACCTCACTTCTAAAGCTTTTATAAGGAATTAAATGGCTCTTAGTACTCAATTCCCACTTACTAATAAACTTTATGTTCCATATAATTCTCTTCTATTCCTGCATCAGAGTCAATGAAAGTACTAACAACTGGTTCAGACTTAGAACCAATTCAAAGTGAAAACTTATTAGCAATTTGTCTCTACTTTATAATTATCTTATGTGCCTTAACATTCTGTATATAATTGTATTACTTATTTGTGTGAAAATTCAAGCAAGTATAATACTTGCTTGAATTCCTATTTCCCTTTTTTTCCTAGGCAGAGATACAAAATACACACAAGCTACAAAGTAACCTGATGGAAGAGGGTGCCAAACTCACTGTCAGGATTCCACAGTACTTTGGAAGTTCAACAGCTTTGTTGGTTTCTCTGCTGGAGGCAGTTTGAAATAGGTACACAAAATTTTCAGTTTGCAGTGAACAATGTGTTGTGGCAAGAAGTGAAGAGCCATTTTGTTTTAGGCAAAAGGAAGTTCTCCCTGAAATGCAGAAAGAGCCACTTAGCAGCCTCCCAATTTGCAGCAAACAGCATGCTGCAAGTCTACACAAACACTTAGAATTTAATGTTTCGTCTTCAAACATATGTGCTGCAGTTAATGTCTGCTCCTTTTCTTTACTGTGGAATATTAGTAGAGGGAAAGTGACTTTCTGTAGGCATGAGAAAATAAATATAGTTAGCAAGCAAGAAACTTTCACAGGAAGAAAATTCTAAGAAACAATAAATGTTGAAGACAAGACAAGGACATTTTTCATTTGGAACAATTTCCTATAGTATTTGTCTACCAACCTCAGTATACATGTCCATTTTAATTATCAGACTCTAGGATGGGTATTTTAATGGGGGGGTCACATGCCAATAACCACAGTTATCATTACAGGGAATGGCTCAAACACAGAAATATGATAGACGTCATGGTCAAGTACTCTTTGTATGCAACTTATTTTATTTTCCAGAAATGCTCTCAGTTGCTCCTGAAATAGTTCAAAATTTCCCTCATTTTTTTCCCAGAAAACTTTTCTCTTATGTTTACATGGTGTATTTTACATATGCATCATATGGTATAGATGCATGTGTAGGTAGTATTTACATAAAATTTCAACAGTTGATTGTTCTGTCATTCTTTAAAGCTCTAATATCTGAACCTTTCTATGTTTATTACTTTATCTCTATGAAAGCTTGGAGAATGTTCTCCTTGTGGTTGATGTTCTAATATTTGCTGGTGATGCATATATGATTTTGCTATTGCATACCTTCCTTTGTTGTTTTTTCTAGTTTTTAAATACTATATCTGTTAAGATTCTGTACATGCGCAGCTTGGGGTTTTATCTGGCACCTTATATCATCAGTGGGCAACTGAGTCCCTGCCTTAAAAAGCCACACACAAACCCCCACCCTCTCTCTCTGTGCCTCTCTTCCTGTGTTTCCTCTCCCCAGGGCTGCCTTTTCCCTCTATTAAAGCTCTAAAAACTAATATTGGGTTCTGCTATGGCCATGACTCTTCTGTCAAACAACCAGTGCCGTTTCATCCTTTCAGTATCTCTTGGATCAGTCTTCCAGGTTTTCTGTGACAACTCAATTAACTTCAACTTGTGTATTTGTGTGAGTGTTCTAGTTTAGAAAAACATGCCCATTTGGCCTTTCAATATGTTTGTTTTCAAAATATCTTTCAATTTAAAGAAGAATTTTATATGCAAAATGTATTTTCACTATAGAAATGTATTTACTTGTGCTATATATGTCTTCTTTAGAAATATATACATGCTTTGGTTTCTATTATTTACATTGTCTTCTGAATTAATTCTTCTGAATATTTCATACATCCTTTTTATTTCCTGTTAGTCATGTTTAGAACCATCCTCAAATTGCTAGATAGGACCTAGAATATAGGATAAACTCCATACACATCATTGTTGTTTATTACCATGGTAACTGGTAAACTTCCCTGAAGTGGGAGGTAGCTTCACCACAATGAGTTTTCACTTCTTTAGTACTTTAGATTAAAAATAAATGTAAATAGATATCCATAAATATGTATATACAAATATGCATATAGATGGAAATAGGTATGTTATGATTCAACTGAATCACCAATGGGTTAAGGAAGAAATAAAGAAAGAAATTAAAGACTTCCTAGAGATCAACGAAAATGAAGACACCACATACCCAAACCTATGGGACACTATGAAAGCAGTGCTAAGAGCGAAATTCATAGCACTAAATGGCCACACAAAGAAGTTGGAGAAATCTCACACTAGTGACTTAACAGCACACCTGAAAGATGTAGAACAAGAAGAAGCAAAGTCTCCCAGGAAGAATAGACACCAGGAAATTATCAAAGTGAGAGCTGAAATCAATAAAATAGAAACAAAGAGAACAATACAAAAAAATTAATGAAACAAAGAGGTGGTTCTTTGAGAAAATCAACAAGATAGACAAGCCCTTATTCAAACTAACCAAAAGACAGAGAGAGAGCATCCAAATCAACAAAATCAGAAATGAAAAGGTGGACATAACAACAGACATTGAGGAAATTCAGAGAATCATCAGGTCATACTTCAAAACCTCTACTCCACAAAACTGGAAAACCTAAAAGAAATGCATAATTTTCTGGATAGGTACCACATACCTAAGTTAAATAAAGACCAGATAAACTATTTAAATAGTCCAATAACCCCTAAGGAAACAGAAACAGTCATTAAAAGTCTCCCAAGCAAAAAAAGCCCAGGACCAGATGGTTTCAGCACAGAATTCTACCAGATCTTCAAAGAAGAGTTAATACCAATACTCTTTAAATTGTTCCACACAATAGAAACAGAAGGAACATTACCAAACTCCTTCTATGAGGCTACAATTACCTTGATTCCTAAGCCAAACAGGATACAAAAAAGAAAGAGAACTACAGACCGATCTCTCTCATGAACATTGACACAAAAATACTCAATAAAATACTGGCAAACAGACTCCAAGAATACATCAAAACAATTATCCACCATGATCAAGTAGGCTTCATCCCAGGGATACAAGGGTGGTTCAACATATGAAAGTCTGTCAGTGTAATACACTATATAAACAAACTCAAAGAAAAAAACCACATGATCATCTCACTAGATGCAGAAAAGGCATTTGACAAAATCTAACACCCCTTCATGATAAAGGTCTTGGAGTGATCAGGAATACAGGGAACATACCTAAACATAATAAAGGCAATTTACAGCAAGCCAACAGCCAACATCAAATTAAATGGAGAGAAACTCAAAGCAATTCCACTAAAATCAGGAACGAGGCAAGGCTGTCTGCTCTCCCCATACTTATTCAATATAGTACTTGAAGTTCTAGCCAGAGCAATAAGATAACAAGGAGATTAAGGGGATACAAATTGGAAAGGAAGAAGTCAAGCTTTCCCTATTTGCAAATTACATGATAGTATACTTGAGTGACCCCAAAGATTAAACAAAGGAACTGATACAGCTTATAAACACCTTCAACAACATAGCAGGATACAAGATCAACTCAAAAAAATCAGTAGCCCTCCTATATACAATTGACAAAGATGCTGAGAAGGAAATCAGAGATACATCACCCTTTACAATAGCCACAAATGACATAAAATACCTTGGGGTAACACTAACCAAGCAAGTGAAGGACCTATATGACAAGAACTTTAAGTCCCTGTAAAAAGAAATTGAAGAAGATGTTAGAAAATGGAAAGATCTCCCATGCTCATGGATAGGCAGGACTAACATAGTAAAAATGGCAATCTTACCAAAAGCAATCTACAGATTCAATGCAATCCCCATCAAAATACTAACACAATTCTTCACAGACCTGGAAAGAATAATACTCAATTTCATATGGAAAAAACAAAAAACCCAGGATAGCCAAAAAAATCCTGTACAATAAAACAACCTCTGGAGGCATCATGATCCCTGACTTTAGGCTCTACTATAGAGCTACAGTAATAAAAACAGCTTGGTACTGGCATAAAAACCGATATGTGGACCAATGGAATCGAATTGAAGACCCTGACACTAATCCGCACACCTATGAACACCTGATTTTTGACAAAGGAGCCAAAAGTGTAAAAAGAAAGCATCTTCAACAAATGGTGCTGGCATAACTGGATATCAACATGTAGAAGGCTGCAAATAGATCTATATCTATCACCGTGCACAAAACTTAAGTCCAAGTGGATCAAGGACCTCAACATAAATCCAGCTACTCTGAACTTGCTAGAAGAGAAAGTAGGAAGTAGTCTTGAATGCATTGGCATAGGAGATCACTTCCTAAATAGAACACCAGTAGCACAGACACTGAGAGAAACAATCAATCAATGGGACCTCTTGAAATTGAGAAGCTTTTGTAGAGCAAAGAATACGGTCAACAAGGCAAAGCGACAGCCTACAGGATGGGAAAAGGTCTTCACCAACCCCACATCTGACAGAGGACTAATATTCAGACTATATAAGGAACTCAAGAAATTAGACATCAAAATGCCCAACAGTCCAATAAAGAAATGGGCTATAGAACTAAAAAGAGAATTCTCAACAGAGGAAACTCAAATGACTGAAAGACATTTAAGGAATTACTCAACATCCCTAATTATCAGGGAATTGCAAATCAAAACAACTGTGATATACCACCTTACACCTGTCAGAATGGCTAAGATAAAAAACACTGAAGATACCTTATGCTGGAGAGGATGTGGAGCTAGGGGAACTATCCTCTACGGCTGGTGGGAATGCAAGCTTGTATAACTACTTTGGAAATCAATACGGTGCTTTCTTAGAAAATTGGGACTCAATCTCCCCCAAGATCCAGCTATACCACTCTTGGGCATATACCCAAGGAATGCTCAATCATACCACAAGAGCACTTGTTCAGCTACATTCATATCAGCATTGTTTGTAATAGCCAGAACCTGGAAACAACCTAGATGCTCTTCAACTGAAGAATGGATAAATAAAATGTGGTACATATACACAATGGAATACTACTCAGCAGAGAAAAACAATGACATCATAAGGTTTGCAGGCAAATGGATGGATCTAGAAAAAATCATCCTGAGTAAGGTAACCCAGACTCAGAAAGACAAACATGGTATGCACTCACTCATAGGAGGATACTAGATGTGGAACAAGGATGACTGGACTGCTACTCACATCACCAGTGAGGGTATCTGGAAAACAGGACCCCAAGAAAGACACGGGGATTGCCCAATGACAGAGAAATGGATGAGATCTACATGAACAGCCTGGACATGAGTGGGGGAAATGAAGGGCGAGGATCAAGGGAAAGAGAGCTTGGGGGAGCGGGAGATCCCAGCTGGATCAACAACAGAGAGGGAGAACAAGGAATAGGAGACCATGGTAAATGAAGACCACATGAGAATAGGAAGAAGCAAAGTGCTAGAGAGGCCCACAGAAATCCACAAAGATACCCCCACAACAGACTGCTGGCAATGGTCGAGAGACAGCCCGAACTGACCTACTCTGGTGATGGGATGGCCAAACACCCTAATTGTCATGCTAGAAACCCCATCCAATGACTGAGGGATCTGGATGCAGAGATCCACGGCTAGGCCCCGGGTGGAGCTCCAGGAGTCCAATTAGCGAGAAAGAGGAGGGTTTATATGAATGAGAATTGTTGAGACTAAGGTTGGATAAAGCACAGGGACAAATAGCCAAACGAATGGAAACACATGAACTATGAACCAATGGTTGAGGGGCCGCCAACTGGATCAGGCCCTCTTAATGGGTGAGACAGTTGATTGGCTTGATCTGTTTGGGAATCATCCAGGCAGTGAGACCGGGTCCTGTGCTCATTGCATGAGTTGGCTGTTTGAAACCTGGGGCTTATGCAGGGATGCTTAGCTCGGCCTGGGAGGAGGGGACTGGACCTGCCTGGACTGAGTCTACCAGGTTGATATCAGTCCTTGGGGGAGGCTTTGCCCTGGCGGAGGTGGGAATGGGGATTGGGTTGGGTGGAAGGGGAGGGGGGCAGGAGGGGGGAGGACAAGGGAATCTGTGGCTGATATGTAGAACTGAATTGTATTGTAAAATAAAATAAAATAAAATAAATGTAAATAGATATCCATAAATATGTATATACAAATATGCATATAGATGGAAATAGGTATGTTAAATAATTTTTAATGCTTGGTTCCATGTCTACTAATAAACTATATTTTGTAGTAGTCTTTCTTCACTTCTTTTTGACAGATTCAGGGTGATTTCACTCATTTAGAATTACAGATCACATAGATATGCATATCTGTGTGCATGTGTGTGCATGTGTGCATCTACATGTGCATGTGTGTGTGTGTGTGTGTGTGTGTGCTGATCACACTCCCTTTTCTATTATGACCATTTTCCTGAAAATGTGTTTTCCTTCTGCATGTCCCTTTTAACTTAAACATTCACTATGTTCTTCCTGATGGGGTTATTATGTTCTAACCTCTTTTTCTGTAAATTATCCAGAAATTCTGTCTTCAGGATCTCAGATATCTGCTTTGTTGTAGATGGATTTCATGTTTCAACTGTGCTGTGGGATGGCCTGTATGTCAAGTGTGTTGCTGATTGGTCAGTAAATAAATCACTGATTGGCCATTGGCTAGGCAGGAAGTATAGGCGGGACAAGGAGAAGAATTCTGGGAAGTGGAAGGCTGAGAGAGAGACACTGCCAGCCGCCACCATGACAAGCCGCATGGGAAGATCCCGGTAAGCCACGAGCCATGTGGCAAGGTATAGATTAATGGAAATGGATTAATTTAAGATATAAGAACAGTTAGCAAGAAGCCTGCCACGGCCATACAGTTTGTAACTAATATAAGTCTCTGTGTTTACTTGATCGGGTCTGAATGGCTTTGGGACTGGCGGGTGAGAGAGATTTGCCCTGACCGTGGGCCAGGCAGGAAAACTCTAGCTACACAACTGTCTGAATATCTTTGGGGTTCCATGAGCCTCATAGTCTTGCTTACAAGTTTTCCCCTCTGCCGGAATAACTTCATGAATCTTCGGATTTCTCAATCTGTTTCTTTTTAGAATCTGATTTGCAAGTTCCAAAATTGTTTTTCTGGCATCTCTTTTCTCCTTACATGTGTCCTAGAATATTCTCCATTTTTGTACTTGCAAGAAAATTGTAACTAAAGAAACGCTATATTTTGCCAGTAGGAAATGAAGTTCCACATCCATTCTCTTGTTTAGTCTGTATATTAGTGAGTTTGTATTTACTGGTCCTTGGCATTTTGAATCCTAGCCTCAAGGAACTTCTATTCTGTTTAGAGCAACACAGCTTAAAAAAAAATCAATGCACAACAGTATATGCATACAAATTGGGCAGCTAATCCAATTGTAATTCTCAGGAAAGAGAGAAATCAATGTATGGCAAATAGAGAACACAGGAAAATGTGAGTTTCCTTCCAATTCTTCAAAAATGGGATGAATCTCATGTTTTCTAGATGGAAAAAAGGATCAATAATATTAAAAAGAATGTTTATAGAATGTTTACTTGCAATCCAGGAATATACTAAAACTTTGCAAAAACTTCATCTAATCCTTACAACAAATACAAGCAAGGGTAGCTATAATTTCTCTTCACTTTTACAGATGAAAAAACTACATCAGAAGAGTCAGTGATACCAGACTTCTCTAACCTCACACAATCAATAACTGAATGAGTTTCAGGTAAAAAAATATCTGACAACAAAATTAACTATCTTGAACAGTGAATGTACTGATTGATCTTATTTGGCTGAGGAATACCCAGGAGATTAGAAATGCATATTCTAGGTTATGCTGGATAGCACATCTACAGAGGGAATTAGATGACAATGAACCTGCTCTACAGATTCACAGTATCAGGCCTCTTTGAAGGACCTCAGTAACAAGATGACCTTGGGACCATCTTGCTTTGCTTCCCAGTCACCATGATATGAATGGTTCTGCTTTGCCATGCTCCCACTCATGTGATGGGCTGATACCTCTAAAATTGAGAGTCAATTTCAGTCTTTCTTTCTTTTATATTTTTCTTAGTTATGTTGATCATAGTGTCCCAAGTCTTATAGAGAAAGGAAATCATTTTCACATTTTTATAGATACAGCTTAAATTTAGCATTGTATTTTAATTCTTTGTAAGGATTTTTTCAGGGATTATTTTGAAAAGCCAAATACAATATTTCAGATTTATGGTATAAGGGTTTTCTTCAAATTGTGTTGTGTATATCTGTGTGAGTATATGTAATGCACACTAGTACCCATAGCAGCCAGAAGAAGGAGTCTTATGTCTTGGATCCTGAGTTGCTGATAATTATGAGCTAATATATGTGAATTCTTGGAACTTAGCTCAAATCCTCCTGAAAATCAGCAAGTTTTCTCACCCACTGAACCACCTCTACATCCCCTACCAAATATAATTTTAATCGTCATATACAATGGCAAAGGAATTGTAGATTCATCAGTCAAATGACTTACTTGAAGAAAACACACATTTATTTATTTATTTGTTACAATTTTGTGCCTAAAGGGCCAACAAGATGGCTCGGTGTTTGAGGATACCTGCTGCCCAGCCCAACAACATGAATTCAGTCCCCTGGTGAGAATTCATTCCTGCAAAATGGCATACACATGCATGAACATTTGCATAAACACACACAAATAATCCATTTGCTGAGATTTGTGAAAATTTGTGATCTTTAAACTGAAGGTAAGGAATCAATAATTCAACAATACAATAAAGTGACATAGGCTATAGAAACAGGTGTGGTTGTTGGTGCATCAACACATCATGAGATATAAATGCCACATAAACTTGTCTATGCCTCCCTAGAACAGTAAAGTTTCTTAAGTCCTGGAAAGGTATCCAACAAGAGAATACACAAAGGTAGAACTGAATCAATATGTATTTATTTCTAACAAAGTGCTCCCTAAATATAATTCCAGAGAGGCCTATTATTAAGATATTTATTATGTATTACCCCATTTGAAAGCATAAGTATATTAGAAATCAATCAAAATCGCATGAAATAACTATGTTTACTAGTTATTAATAAATGGCTTTCATAGTACTATGTATCTTTTATATTGACAAGCCAATCACTAGACATGTTTATTATATATAGCTAATCTTTACCTGCTGTGGGATGGTCTGTATGTCAAGTGTGTTGCTGATTGGTCAATAAATAAATCACTGATTGGCCAGTGGCCAGGCAGGAAGTATGGGCGGGACAAGGAGGAGAATAAAGCTGGGAAGTGGAAGACTGAGAGAGACACTGCCAGCTGCCACGATGACAAACAGCATGTGAAGATGCCTTTAAGCCATGAGCCACGTGGCAAGGTATAGATTAATAAACATGGATTAATTTAAGCTGTAAGAACAGTTAGTAAGAAGCCTGCCACGGCCATACAGTTTGTAACCAATATAAGTTAACTTGGTCGGGTCTGAGCGGCTGTGGGACTGGCAGGTCAGAGAGATTTGTCCTGACTGTGGGCCAGGCAGGAAAACTCTAGCTACATTTACCTGTTAAGTATTTGCATTATTTTTGAACATTTTTTTACATGGATTACAAATTTTCTGTATAATTAAAATAATTTGTGCAATGGAGAGAAAATACTTGAGATCAGGAATTTAAACTGAAATGCCAGCTCTACCACCAACCCCATGTATGGCTGTATACAATGGGCTTCTAAGCAGATCTTAGCTTCCTTTTTAAAGATATATTAAAGGTCATTGTTATTATTATATGTGTATATCCATGGTGTGTGTGGGAGGCTGACAGACAGGCAGCTGTACATGGGCAAAAGTCAGTGGACTAGTAGCAGAAATCCATTTAATTCTTATACAGGTCCCAGGGATCAAGCTTGGCAGCTGTACCTGTGAGGCTGGTGCCTTGGCTTCCAAGCTACCTTGTTTGTCCATCTCAGCTTCTTATTTACCACATGGGGTGGATAGACTAGATCTGATATGCCTGTCTGGGCTAATGAGTGACTCCACAATAGGATGGCATATATTTGAATTCAAGAGAACTTGACAAGTCATGTTACCATAGTGGTCCTCATTCTAATTCTAAGTTCTCATAATGTATTTCCTCAAAGAATGATGTATTCATGCAAGGCAACTCCTTTAAACATTGCCAGTAAGCACATCTTCCACACAAGAGCTAAAGAAGCAACCAGTTGTTTATATATATTACAACTCATTGGTTCTTTAAGAATTACAGTGGGGGCTGGAGAGACAGCAGTAGTTAAGAGTACTTGCTGCCTCTTACAGATGATACAACTTTGGTTCCCAGCACCCACCTTGAGCCTTACAACTATCTGCAACTCAAGTTCTGGGAAATCCATTGCCAAATTCTGGCCTTTGTGGGCACATAAACAATTACCCATGTACATAATATTAAATAAGAAAAATTTTAAAACTAATTTGTAGTCAGAATATTTCCTGTGTTCCAGCCTGCCAGTGGTCTGGACAAGTCTCTCTCACTTGAGTCCCCCAAGTAAACACCCAGAGGCTTATATTAATTATAACTGCATGGCTATGACTCAAGCTTTTTGCTAGCTATCTTAAATTAACCCCTAACTATTAAACTATGTATCACTACATGTTCTGTAGCTTTACCTGTGTCCATTACATGTTGTTCCTCGGGTGGCTCGCTGGTGTCTCTCTCTGACTTCTTCCTGTCTCTCCCTTTGAATTTCCTGCCTACCTCTAAGCTGACTTGCCATAGACCAAATGGCTTTATTTATCAACCAATCATAACAACATATATTCACAGCACACAGAAAGACATTCCCCCATTACGTCCTCTTTTCTATCCAAACAAAAGGAAGGTTTTAACTTTAACCTATTAAAATTACATATAACAAAATAGTTATCAAGCAAGTCCAGTCTATTTGTATTTTGTAAAATTAAAGAAAGTATTCTGTCTATCTTATAGGAAGGAAATATATGTGGGATAAGCAGACAAGGAGAATTCTGGGAAGAGGAAGGCTGAGTCAGGAGATGCCAGGCTGCCGTCCATGAAGCAGCATGTAACAGCACACAGGTAAAGCCACAGAACATGTGGCAACATATAGATTATGAGAAATGGGCTGAATTTAAGTGTAAGAGCTAGTCAGTAGGAAGCCTGAGCTAATGGCCGAGCAATTTTAATTAATATAAGCCTCTGTGTGTTTATTCAGGGGACACAAGTGGGAGAGATTTGTCCCGACCATCAGCAGGCCAGGACACAGGAAAACTTTAGCTACACTAATTCAAATAATAATCAGCATGGTCTACATATTTCAAGTAAACATCATTTGCACAGTGAATTTAACTTGAACAATGGTGGTATATGTCATTTTGCATATATACAAATATAGTTATTGTTATAGCTTTTTATAAATTTAGTATATTCAAATCATAAAATCATTCATGGTTCTTTCAGTCAAATGAACAGCAAAATTTTTATTTTCATTATACAAATAATTGTCTTCAACACATTTTACAATTCACAGCAAAATTCACTTCAAAATACTAGTGTTAGTACGTCATATGACATCTGACTTGTGAATTCTAGCTCTGGGATAGATGATGAATGATAATAGACAGTGATAGTGTTGTAGGTTAAATGTGAATATTTCCTCCATAGCCATGTACTTTGACACTTAATCCTGTTGGAGTAGACTGTGAAAGGTTTAAGAGGTTCAGTCTTACAGGAAATGGTCACTTAAGGTTTTATAGCCCATCCCTACTTTCTGTTTACTCTCTGCTTCAAGACTACTGGACCAACGTAAGCTGTGATATGCCGCTCCAGTGCCATGGTTTCTCAAACAGGATAGACTGTATTCTCTTGGCTATAAGTTAAACCCTTTCCCTTTAAGTCACTTCTTTTCATGTATTTTGCCATTTTGTCACAGCAATGAGAAAAATAAGATTATCTATCTATCTATCTATCTATCTATCTATCTATCTATCTATCTATCTATCTATGATAAACAGACAGATGATAGAAATATATGTAGAGAGTTAGGTCAGTAGACAGGGAGATAGATAAGACATACATTGCTCTCAGATAAACAATTTTAAATTATTCCATTTTTTTGAGGGATATTATTGCTTTGCTGCCAACAAACCCTTTCTCAGAATCTGTGAATTTTTCAGTTGTTCTTTCAGTGTATGTCCAAGATATTGAATAGGATAATCCTCAGGACAATGGAAGATTGATCTGCATTTCTTCTTTCATTAATTTGGAAGAAAGACATGAACAAACCGCTGGGTTGAGACAGAAGCTGTAGAACCTCCGATGTATAGTAGGTGAACCTCAGAACTCTCAGTGAAATCAATTTTAGACAAGCGTGTGCATTGAGAAGTTAAAACATTCCACTGAGTTTTCACAAAAAGCATCAGAGTTGCATAGCCTCCAGAAAAATATTTGTATGTCTCAAACAAAGGCTGCTATAAAACACAGTTCAGTCATTCCTCCTAACAGCATTGTTTTGCCTCTTGAATTGCAGTCAGGAATTGCAGACTGAAGATAAATAAAAGCTTTATTCAAGAAGATTTTAATACATCAACACAATGTCTTTCCTCTATCAGGCCAAGGGAAAGTGCTTGTCTCTGGTGCTGTAATTCAGTGGACTTCGATTAACAACTGAAAGGAATTATCAGCATCTCTCTGGACCTGATCTGTCATCCCCAGTTCCTTAAATGGGCTTAATTGGGTTGGGGCCTCAGGGTATATTTTTATCAGTCTTCCATTCCTTCATAGCTAATACCCTGTTGTGATGCTTTCAAAAATCCGTCCTCCTACTATTTGATCTGCTTTTTATGTCTCACAGCAACTGCTTGGATGTCATGAGCAGCCACAAATTGCATGAACATTTCACCAATTTCAGTCTATACTGCTTTAAATTTTTATGGAAAGATTTATGGCCAGAGTTGTGAGTGTCTGTGTGTGAGACAGACATCACACACACACACACACACACACACACACACACACACATACACACACACACCCCCCACACATATATACGAGGGAGGGAAGGAGAATAGAGAAGATGTCGTTTTTATATTGACTCATGATCTTCAGTTCTTTGTTTTCCCAATGTTTCTTTTTTTCTCTCCTCTCTCTCTGTTTCTCGCTCCTTCTCCAACAAATTGATGAAGATGTAAAAGTATAAATATATATTTTTAAGAGCATAGTATAATTGCAATGTTTCTTTCTTCCCTTTCATCTTATATATCCTCCCTCACCCTCAATTTCATGGCCTATTTTTTTAAATTAATTGTTATTGCATGCACATATGTTCCTAAATATAATGTGTTGAGTCCATATAATGTTACTTGTATGTCTGTTTTGAGGGCTGACCTTTCAGTATTGGACAACCAATTGGTGTGCTCTTCTCTGGGGAAGGTCAGGTCTCTCATTCCCAGATTTTCTCAATTGCCTGTAGTTCTTTTGTAGTGTTGAGCCCTCATGGGCTTTTCCATTCACTTTTGCATGTCTATTGATGTTATTCTTGTTCAGCTCACATTGGGGCAGTCATACTGGCCAGATTTTATGTGTATAGCTTCTGACATTTTTAGGAAACACAATCTCACAGCAAACACCTCTGTCTTTACAATCATTATACATACTTAAAATATATATAAACAATACATCAGAAATGTTTATATATATAGTTCATGAAAATGTAAACAGATAATTGATTTAAAATATTATGAAATTAAACACAGTTGAGTCTTTGTTTTTGCATTGTTTATTTCTTACATTCATCTTATAATTCCTTTCTAATCATGTTAATTAGCTTTAAACAGTAATTTCCCTCACAGGAATATAAGGATTAATATAAATGAACATGTATATATCAATGAAACATAAAACTTGAAAAAGTAAAATTGTGTACATAATGTGGGATATTAACATGTAATTGGCAACATTCCCTGGTTAGCTGCAGACAGTTTCTCCCTGCACATATATTTAAAAAGTTGTAGAAGACAACAGTGATACATACTGTGCACATGTGTGTGCATAGTAACTACATTCAGTCTAAAAAGTTAATTGATGGTTATGTGAAGATGCTGAATACATTTTTTCTTGTGTTGTGATATCTCATTCATATTTTTATTATGAAAACTTTTGGTTTTGTAATTGTCCTCATTGTTTACTGAAATGTAATATCATGACACCCTTCATGTGATAGATTTTTACTCTTTTTAATTAATCATAGGTATAGTTAATAATTTTATATCTCAATAACTTGTTAGTGACATTTTAGTGCAAAAATGAGTCTCTGTTATTAATGATTTCATAGAAGCCATTTCAACATTCTGTAAATTTCTTCACTTTGTCAATTAAAAGTAATCCGGCAGGCCATTGGGCCTGACACTGTTTTCATTTGTTACAGCAAGATTTTCTCTCAATGAGCCCCATTTATGGTTTAAAAATATATACACATGCATTGTTTTTGTTAGAATAAAACTAGAATAAAAATAACATTAGGAAAATTTTTCTTTGAATTTTTTAGATGAAAATTTGGCATATATATTATATTACAGCTTCTTCATAAGATGACTTTTTCATTTTTTATTAAGAAATTTTTTTCATTTTACACACCAGTCAGAGATTGCCATCTTCCCTCCTCTTGCCCCCCCAACCTCCTCCACAAACCAACCCCCCATTCCCCCCACAAGAAGGCAAAGCCTCCTAGGGGGAGGCATATCCAGTAGAGGCAACCAAGCTTTGCCCCCTGCCTCAAGACTGCACAAGGTGTCCCATCATAGGTAGTGGGCTCCAAAAAGCCCCTTCATGTACCAGGGATGGATTCTGATTCTACCATCAGGGGGCCCCCCAAGCAAATCAAGCTACACAATTGTCTTGCCATGCAGAGGGCCTAGTCCAGTCCCATGCAGGCTACACAGCTATTGATCCAACTTTCATGACATCTCACTAGTTTGGTTTGGTTGTCTCTGCAGATTTCCCCACCATGATCCTGATGTACTTGCTCATAGAATCCCTCCTCTCTCTCCTGGAGCTCTGCCTGGCGTTTGGCTGTGGATCTCTGCATCTGCCTTCATCAGTCATTGGAGAAAAGCTCTGTGATGACAAGGTATTTACCATTTCAGTTCAGGCACCCTCTCCACTATTTCTAGTAGTCTAAGCTGGGGAATTAGGAATCTTTGGGGATTCCTGGCAACTTCCCTAGTAATGGATTTCTCTCTATCCCCATGATATCTCCCACTATCATAGTATCTCTCTCATTGCTTTCCCACTCCATCCCTGTTCCAGCTTGACCATCCCATTCCCTTACATTCTCATCCTCCATGCCCTACCCTCCATTGTCCACACCTCATCCCCATTTTGCTCATGGAGATGTCATCTATTTCCTCTTCCTAGGGCGATCCATGCATCCCTCTTTGGGTCTTAAATGGGCTATAGAGCTAAACAGAAAATTCTCAAAGGAAGAATTTCAAATGGCTGAAAGACATTTAAGGAATTGCTCAACATCCTTAGTCATCAGGGAAGTGCAAATCAAAATGACTCTGAGATACCATCTTACACCTGCCAGAATGGCTAAGATCAAAAGCACTGCAGACAGCTTATGTTGGAGAGGATGTGGAGCAAGGGCAGCACTCCTCTTCTGTTGGTGGGAGTACAAACTTGTACAGCCACTTTGGAAATCAGTGTGGTGGTTTCTCAGAAAATTGGAAATCAATCTTCCTCAAGACCCAGCTATACCACCCTTGGGCATATACCCAAGGAATGCTCAATCATACCACAGGGACACATGCTCAGCTATGTTCATAGCAGCATTATTCATAATAGCCAGAACCTGAAAACAGCCTAGATGCCCCTCAACTGAAGAATGGATTAAGAAAATGTGGTACATATATACAATGGAGTACTACTCAGCAAAGAAAAACAATGACATCATGAAATTTGCAGACAAATGGATAGAACTAGAAAATACCATCCTGAGTGAGGTAACCCAGACTCAGAAGGACAAACATGGTATATACTCACAAGTGGATACTAGAAGTAAAGCAAAAGATAACCAGACTACAACCCATAGCTCCAGAGAAGCTAGCTGACAAAATGACTTCTTAAAAATTTGTATATCCTTGCCAGATCTTGAATATGTTATAGTAATAAAGAAATCAAATATGTACTGCTGTGGGATGTTCTGTATGGCAAATGTGTTGCTAATTAGTCAATAAATAAAACACTGATTGGCCATTGGCTAGGCAGGAAGTGTAGGCGGGACAAGGAGGAGAATAAAGCTGGGAAGTGGAAGGCTGAGTCAGAGAGACACTGCCAGCCGCCATGATGACAAACAGCATGTGAAGATGCCAGTAAGCCACGAGCCATGTGGCAAGGTATAGATTAATGGAAATGGATTAATTGAAGCTGTAAGAACAGTTAGCAAGAAGCCTGCCATGGCCATACAGTTTGTAACCAATATAAGTCTCTTGTGTTTACTTGGTTGGGTCTGAGTGACTGTGGGACTGGCAGGTGAGAGAGATTCGTCCTGACTGTGGGCCAGGCAGAATAACTATAGCTACAATATACACAGATGAAGACTTCTGACCAATCAGAAAGAGTAGATAAAAATCAACACTTTGAGCTCCTTGAAGGCATCTATTCACAATATTTCACACTGAACTGTCATTGAATTTCTCTATAATAGTGAATGTCCTACATGTGGAAGACATTGCCATGTGCTTTTTGCCTGGGCTATTCATTTGCTTTATTTCTTCTTCAGGACTGAAACACTCCTATAGATCAACCACTTTAAGCCAAAGGGGCCCCCAAGTTTTCTTGACTTGTATGGAACCTCACTACAGTCAGCAGAGTGTGTACAGCCTCATTCTGATTAAGCCTGTGAATGTCCTGATGCCTAGGATTTATGGACATAGGAAGTTGACTTCACCACCATCTTTTTCTAGCTACAATAGTGATTTTGGCTCTAATTTTCTTGGCATCAAGGATACTTCCCGAGGCCTGCCTGAATAAGGCTTGGTGTATGCTTCCTCAGGTTGACTGCAAAAGTGAGTAGGGAATCTCACTTTGTCCCAATTTTGAAGGAGATGCTCACTTCACCTTCACCCTTGTAAGGAAGTGAGCCCTTTTTTCCATCATAATCCTACTTGATCAAAGTTGCTAATGCAATTGTGAGGTGAAGTATATTGAAAAATGGATCTTCCTATTCTCTTTTTCTAAAAGTGACATGACAATATTCTCGGCTAAAAACTACAATGAACCGAAAGAGTAGATTCTCATAATACATGGTACTGTGAAGCACAAAATCCTTTGCATTCTAGGAGCTAATGTGGTGACCAGTGGGACACCCTCTGCACACACTCAGAAATAAATACTGAAGTGCAGTATGTGAAATGCCATCACTGACACTATGATGCCTTTCTTGTTCTTTTTTTTTTTTTTTGGTTTTTCGAGACAGGGTTTCTCTGTGTAGCTTTGCGCCTTTCCTGGAACTCACTTGGTAGACAAGGCTGGCCTCGAACTCACAGAGATCCACCTGGCTCTGCCTCCCGAGTGCTGGGATTAAAGGCGTGCGCCACCACTGCCCGGCCTGCCTTTCTTGTTCTATTGTGATTGTAGTTCTGGATTTTCATCTAGCACTTGCACTGCTAGGCAAACACTGCTCTACCACTTAGCTACATCCTTGCCTTACTTTTGTCTTTTAGAATGAAATTTGATTATCAGAGCTTTTGCACTTCACTAAATGGCATTAAAATATGTGCTTGAGGGCACCTTGTAGTTTTCTCAAATAGTAATTCAGTGATTTACATTTGTAAGTAAGCCATTCAAACAACTAAGATATTTAGTAGCTGTCACATACTCTTCAAATGATACTATAGGTATAGAGGAAATGTATGGATATTCTGGGAGAGTGTTGAATTGACAGACGTGAATCTGTGTTTCTTTGCAGGTGCTTCCTTTTTCAAAGATGAAATATAATGCTGTAGGCTAGAATAATGGCAAATACATGTACACTGAGAAGAGCTGGGACAGCTAAGATTTGTCCATGGAAAAGGAAAAATATGATCTCAACCAATGGGCCACAGATAGCTTGGATTTAATATTATTGTGACCATTAGTAAACATTATTGGGACTTAACCTGATTTTATACAGGCAGTTCTATATTTGCTCAGAAAACAAGCCAAGTAAATTGATATGTCCAGAGTCTGAAGAGGAATAGGCGATTTTCTTATTGGATAATAAATCACAAATTAAAAATTAAATGATAGAGTTTTTCTGAGCCCTTTCATTGCCAGAGTGAACTTATAATACATGACAAAAAATTAATGACCAGTATTTGTGGACCATTTCATTATTTTCCAGTGATAAGAAAGTATTTAAAGTGTTTTGTACTCTTATTCAGTTGTTAGATAGACACGACAGCTTTCAAGTTGAATTTTATTTTACTACCATTACTGACCACCTAAACTCAATTAATAATCTATTGTTAATATCTATTGACCCCCTACTTACATCTCCAATCTTGTTATCATCATGAGAAGAACACATAAAATAAATCCTTATTTGATAGTTCAATTAATTACTATCATTTAAATTATCTAAAATTCTAATTCTTTAAACAATTTGTATAAATGAAAGCAAATCAATCCACATTTTTATCCTTAGACATAAGCATGTTTTATAATGGATATTTTGACTGAATTTTAGTACTTGAGTTCAATAGTTTATTTGTTTATTATTTATTTAAATACATTTATTTTGGTGCAAGGAATAGAATCTGAGACTGTACATTCTAAGAATAGTGTGGAATTTTTATTTGATGATATAGAAATAACAGCAGCAGAAAACCCTGAAAGCATTCAGCCAGTAGGGTGATGAGCCAGAAGGTAATGAGTAATGAGTCAGAAACTTGAAGATTTTGATAGTGTTTTTATCCATGTACTCAGGGCTCTTTGACCAGTTTGAGAGAGAGATATCAGAAAGAAGCAAGTAACAATGACAAATGAGCCTGTATTAGGGCTAATGCGTCAGCACCAGAGAGGAGGTCACAGGAAAGATGTCTCACAGTGACTCACTGAAGAAATTGTTCAGTTTCGTGGGCCTGTTGCCCCTGCACCCACATACTGGTGGCCACTGAGTACAGCCAAGGATTTTTGCAATGTTGTAGTGCTCTGTTTCCTGTTTTAGCAGCAGTATCTCCCAGCTTGGTGACCTGCTGTGTGTTGTGTCTTCCTGCACTTGGCTCACGGGTGCTCTCTGATACTCACCACACAGGGCTTAGTCAGGCTTTCTGTTAAAATGGAGCTGTCAGAAAGCCTTTCTGAAAGCTTGTTATAATATAAGCAGTTCCAGAACCTGAGGACTTATTACATGAAAGATGAAAACTGTGGTAGGGTCATCAGGGCCACCTCATTCTTCCTTGATGTGTTTTCTTTCCATTTACTTTAGACTTTAAATGTCTCTACTCTTGATGGAGAGTTAGGGCTACTTTTCCAGATGTGTTTGCATGTGTTTTTTTTTTTTTCTGAGAGTTTCACTGTTGCCCAGTAGCCAAGGCTATACTGAATCTTATTTTTTCATAAAGTTTTTAATGATTCTTTATAAATTTCACATCATGCACCCCAATCCCACTCATTTCCCAGTCTTTTCATAAGCTTTTGAGGCTTAAAATGAGTAGTGTTGGAAGCACAACCTTCCAGATGGTCTAATTCAGTCTGCCTCAGGTTTGTTGTTCAGTAGTGTTCCCTTCCCTACTCCAACTACAGTATTATGTGGGTAATTCTAATTCATGCCCTCTCCATCCAACTGCAATATATTTACAACAGTGCTAAAAACTGTAGTCATTTGGTCCTTTCTCCTGGAGTAAGTCTTCTCTAAGAGAGAGGAGATGGGGCTGGCCAAGTTCCAGAAGTTGTTTTTCTCTTCTCATCAACATAAGAATTTTTTTTTCTTAGGATTTTAGCTCATCTCTTCTGTGAGTAGCTTCAGGAATCCTGAAAAATTACTGCTCAAAAAAGAGTATCTACCTGCCTGTGTTTACACCCCAAGTTTCCTAGTTTAGTTCTTCAACAACAGTTATTGTTGAGAGTGGTGTCATAAGCCTGTAACCATGTTCATGGTGGGGTGGTAGGGGAGAAGGAGGATGGGGATTTCAAGGTCATCCTTATCTACACAGTCAGCAAAAAAAAAGCCTGGGCTACATGAAGCCCTGTCTCCAAAGAAGCAACAGTCAATGATTAGCTGAGCCTTCTAAAGGCTCATGCAGCCCCTGGTAAACAAATGATTACCTTATTTTTCTCATTGTAATGCTTTCCAGTGTTTAAGGTACTTATGAGTTCCTGATAAGTCATTAATTTCTAATACTTGTTATCTTTATACAATCTAGTTATTAATGTGAAAAGCAGACAGATACTTTCAGTTCTCTTTAGATTTAAACATCCTGCTTTGAATAGAAGCAGAGTCAACAAAATTATTTTGGATTAGGTATCTGATTTTCCTTATGATCTATCTTAATTGTGCTGTCTAAAATTATTTACGCAGCTAAAAAATAGTAGCGGACTAATTTAATCTTTTCAATTCTGTTAAAAATTCTAGGTATAATTTAAAAAACTACCTTCATCAATTAAATTATTTTGATAAGAGTTAACTTATTTATAATATACTATGTAAATAAAGTATACATCTCATAATGAAAAGAAAAATGTATACATTCGGTTCAAGTTTAATCTCTCCCACCTCTTGTCCCATCTCCCTAAATTGCTTTGCCCACTGTACATTTATTTGCTCAATAATTTCCCCGTCCTGTTGTATAACTAGTAAGTTCTATTACTCTCTTAGTCACTGTTCTATGGCTGTGAAGAGACACCATGACCACAGTAACTTTAATAATGGAAATCAATTAATTGGGGCTGGCTTACAGTTTCAGAGCTTTAGTCTGCTTTGGTCATGGTGGGCAGCATAATGGCATGAAAGAATACATGGTGCTGGAGAAGGTGAGATTTCTACATCCAGATTCTCAAGCAGCAGGAGCAGACAGACTTGGGGCTAGGAATGGGCTTTTTGAAACTTCAAAGCCCACACTCAGTGACCCAGTTCCTCCAAGGCCACCCTACCTAGTCTTTTCAAGTATTTTTACTCCCTGGTACTGGAGTATTCAAATCTGTGAGTCACTGGGGACCATGCTCATTCAAACCACAACCCCTCAAACACTTTCGGTAAAACACCTTTCAATTCTCATAGGCCCCTTCTACTTTTCTGGCTTCTACCCACTATTTTATTAAAAATAGATATATTTAACATTTAGGAGTTGCATATGACAAAGAGCATATAGCATTTGTATTACTGAGCCTGCATCATCTCAATTAATATTTTCCAGTTTTACTAATTTTGATGCAAACTTCCTAATTTCATTTTTTTTATAGCTGAATATAATCTATTGTGTATATGGACCGCATTTTCATTACCTATTCATTGTTTGCCAGATTTCCAGGCTGATTTCCCCTTCTTCCTATTATGACTAAAACAGCAATACAGCACATGTGGATGTGTGTCTCTGTAGAATCTTTGGATATATGCAAAGGAGTAGTATGGCCGTGTTGCACAGTAATTTTAGGTTTAGTTTCCTTGAGAAGCTTCCATCATGATTTTCATAGAATCTATACCAGTCTACTGAATGCCACACATTACAGGTATGATTATCAGTGTTTATTGTCATTTTCTTATTGATCTTAAGACTTCTGGTTGGGTTGAAATGGAATCTTAAAGTAGTTTGAATATGCACTTATCTGATGACTAAGAAAGTTGAATACTTTGCAAGTTCTTATGGGCCACATGTACTTCTTCCTTGAGAACTGTCTGTTCTGTTCATTGGCCTATTTCTTCCTAGGAAGTATTATTTTTGATATTTAACTTTTGTAGATCTTTCTGTATTCTAGCTATTAACCCCTTTCTTAAGTATTGCTGACAATTTTTCCTACTTTATAGGCTGTTTACTCTACTGATAGTTCCTGTGGTTGTGTTTCATGATTTCATTTAATCTCATCTCTCAGTTCTTTGGGTATTTTTTTGTGGAGTGTCTAGTTGGGAATTTCTTTCTTATATCTATAGCCTAAAGTGTTCTTTTTAGCAGTTTCAGTGTTTCTGGTTTTATATTAATGTCTTTGACCTAATCTGCTTTCTGTGCAGAGTGAGAGATAGGAATCTAATTTTCTTTTGAAAAAGATACAGTTTTGCCAGCATCATTGAATAGTCTCATTTTTTTAATCAAGGCACTGTTATAAAACATGGCATTCACAGCTGTGTATGTGATTAACTATAGGTCTGCCATTATGACCCCTTGATTGGCATGTGTGCTTTGTTTCAGTACCATGCCGACTTTTCTGCCTATGGCTCTGTAGTATACTGAAATGTGGCAATATGTTGCCTTCAAATCTGTTCTTTCTGCTTAGAATCATGTCTTAGTTATGTTATGTTATGACCATAACAAATCTTAGAAAGGAAAACATTTGATTGGGGCTGGCTTACAGTTTCAGAGGTTTAGTCCAGTATTGTCATGGTGGGAAGCATGGCAGCACGCAGGCAGACATGATGCTAGCGAGGTAATTGAGAGTTTCACATGTTTGATCTACAGGCAATAGGACATGAACTGTGTTCTGCACTTGATATAGCTCGAGCATATGAGACCTCCAAATCTGTCCCCACAGTGATACACCTCATCCAACAAGGCTATACCTACTCCAACAACACCATACCTCCTAATAGTGCACTATCTGTAGACCAAGCATTCAAACATACAAGTCTATGGGGACCATACCTCTTCAAACCACTACAAACCATGGTTAACCATGGTCTTTTGTGTTCCCATATAATTTTTAGGATTTTTTCAGTTCTGTAAAGAATGCCATTGGAATTGTGAAAAGAATTGCATCTACCTAGTTGTATTGAATCTTTCCATAGCATGGTCAGCTTTACATTATTTATTCTCCCAGTTCATGGATATAGTGGCTCTTTGCATCTTCTAATATCATCTTAATTTATTTTTTCAGTAATTAAAGTACTCTGTCTAGATGTCTTTTACATCTTGGGTTATGTTTATTCCAAGATATTTTCTTCACTGACACTACTGTGAGTGAAATATTTTTCTTAATTTCTTTTTAAGCAAGTTTGCTATTAGTGTCAACAAGAAGTACTGGTTTTTGTATGTTGATTTTGTATGTCGAAATGTAAATAAAAATTTTTTAATCAGATCCAAACATTTTCTAAGCACTATATGGCAAGAAAAGGTGTAGCTAGAGTTTTCCTGCCTGGCCCACGGTCAGGGCAAATCTCTCTCACCCGCCAGTCCCACAGCCACTCAGACCCGATCAAGTAAACACAGAGACTTATATTAGTTACAAACTGTATGGCCGTGGCAGGCTTCTTGCTAACTGTTCTTATATCTTAAATTAATCCATTTCCATTAATCTATACCTTGCCACATGGCTCGTGGCTTACCGGGATCTTCCTATGCGGCTTGTCATGGTGGCGGCTGGCAGTGTCTCTCTCTCAGCCTTCCACTTCCCAGAATTCTTCTCCTTGTCCCGCCTATACTTCCTGCCTAGCCAATGGCCAATCAGTGATTTATTTACTGACCAATCAGCAACACACTTGACATACAGACCATCCCACAGCAAAAAGGTTTTGAGATTTACTAGAGAAAACTGTAGTATAAAAATAACCTGTAGAAAATTTCAGTGTAAGAGGGCAAAGAAAGTACATCAACATATTAAGAACTGAAGACATGGTTCAGTAGCCAAGGGAAGTTTTTCTGCTCTTCCAAGGCACCTGAATGCAGTTCCCAGCACTCATCTCAGTTGACTCACAATTCCAGCTTTAGTGGGTCTGATGTAGTCTTCTGGCCACTATAGGCGTCCACAAACATATGACATAGACTCAATCAAACACACACAAAAAAAGAAAAATTAAATCTGTATTTTCAAAGGATCTTAGTAATCTGGAGGAAATATAGTTTTCCATTCAGAATAAAGTGTTAACAAAACTATGAAAATGAAGAGAAAGTCAAATTATTTAATCTTTACTAAATGTGAATTGATATCAATAGATCACATCCAAAATCTTCTAAGAAAGAGGTTTTCATGTGGGGGAAGGGAACTCAGTAAGTCAAGGGCTTCCCACAGAAATATGAGGCCATGTTTTGGTTCACCTGGCACCTCCACATAAAGATTGACTCCCCAGGAGGTAGAACCAAGGCTCAGCTCCCAAATGCCATCCCTCTTCTGGAGACACTGTGTGGGCATAAGGCTGTGGCCTAAAAAACCATGGAAGTCCCCCACTAAACACAAGACATAAAGGTCTGATACAAATTCCACCCCTGATGACTGTCATCTTCTCTTTGACTGTTTTTTGCTTGCTGTTTCCCTCTAAAAGATGGGTAATCTTTTCATCAACCCCACCACTTTCATGTCAGCTATCTTTACAATATCTGATGATGAGGAGATAGACAGCCTCCCCCCTCACTCCATGAAATCTGTCAAGGAAAAGGCAGCTATCATTAAGTCATGCACTGCTACCCACTCTGCTCCACCATCTCCTCGATTGGCTATGCCCCTATGCCTCTGCCATGATATTCTTGGGGCAATCTAACCCAGGACCTGCCTGCCTCAGGAGATGGCTACTGTCTTGTGGCACCAGGCATCTTACAACCCTTACAGCCTATACCACTGTCAGTCCATAGGCCCATAGAAGCCTTCCGAGTCAATATGGACCCAAATGCTGATGCCCAGCCCTGGATTCTCACCCCCATAGCTGATCTCTCCCTCATCTGGAAGGCAACCAATGAGTCAGGCCCAGATTCTCCTACTTTCAGCAGGTCCTTACTCAATGGCCAATGCAGTTACAAACTTATTTTGATTGGTACCATTTGCTTAAAGCTGTGTTGGAGCCTGCAGTCTTTCTCAGTTGGAGATTGGCCTATGGTGATCAGACAGAATACCAGGCCTGGCTGAGCATCTTACTTAACATCACAGTGACCTATGATATGCTCATAGGGTGTGTGGAATATGTCCATCCTGTGCATCAGGCACAGATTGGCTTGAATACCTATTTTCAACTGATCTCAGACATGGCCTTCAAGGCGCTCAGAGTCTGTACTCCCTGGGCTTACTTTCAAAATTTTATCCAACAGCCAGGGGAGCTCTTCACTGACTTCCTGGCCTATGTCAATGAGGGAGTACAGTGCAGAGTGGGTGAAGGCCCCACTAGAGATATGTTGAATGAACAGCGGACTTGGGAGGGGCTCAATGCCCAAATAGATATTGAGGTTGCAGGTATGAGAAATGAGGACATACATAAATGGGTGCTGGCCACCAGAGATCTCAACCCCAGTACTGATCTCATCACTGCTCCCACCACCTAATTGAATACTCTCCTTGCTGACAGACAGCATGCTAATGACACCCCCAAGACCTTCCAAGTAGATCCAACTTGCTGGGGATGTGGCAAACAAGGCCATTTGTGGCTTGAATGTCCTTGGGCAAAATCTAGGACCCAATGCCCCAGATGCAATAAAGTATTTCATTGGGCAAAGGATTACAGGTCACAGCCTATTGAAACAACAGCCCCTTTAAACTCCAGGTGGGGCACTCCTCAGCCCCTCCAGTAAGAGGAGGTTCTGATAATACAAAAATCTATTGGACAATGCCCATTTTCCCACACTCCCCAATGCTAACCATCTATCTTGAAGGACAAGCTGTCAAAGGCTTGGTTGACATGGGTGTGGATGCTACAGTTTTAACTGAGACTGAGGTACTTAGCCTTCCTCATTGGAAATTTAAACCTCACCCCCATCAGTGATTGAGATCATTTTGCCTTTACTGTGTGGGAACCTAATATGCATAAATCAGCTAAGAGATATCAATGGACTGTTTTGTTCCAAGGAATGAAGAATAGCCCTATTCTTTGCCAATTATATGTTTTTCAAGCTTTGGTCAATGTCCACAAGGATGTTCTTTTGATCCATTATGTGAATGATCTCCTCCTGGCACACCCAGATGCAGCCTACCTGCAAAAGACTGCCAAGGGAGTATTAGAAGATCTTTCATTGTTACATAAGATAGTGGCTTCAGATAAGGTCCAAATGGTAGCTCTCTTTGCTTTTTTAGGCTTTTCCATTGTTAAGCAGGTCTGCCTCCTTCCTTTAAATTGGAAATGAAGGAATTTTACTCACTCCCAGAAGTACAACAATTATGTGGCATGGTTAATTGGCTTAAACCTTTCTTAGCCATCATTGACCACTGATGAGACACCACTTTTCATTGTTGGAAGGCCTTACCTGTCCTTCCACCAAGGGTAGGCTTACCCAAGAAGATAAAGATTTGCATTTACAAAATGTTTTGGCCATTCTACCAACCCCTTACCCTCACCTCTAGCCATGATCCCTAAAGGCCCTTAATGGCAATGGTCTTCTGGACATCCAGGGGATTCTTGGGAGTGTTATGGCAATCTGTGTCTCTTCTATAGATACATCAAGCACATTCTGAGCTGTACAAGGTCACCTCTAAGTTTGACCAGTCCTTCCAACTCAGCCTTAAGTCATAGATGCTGGCATGAAGAATATATGGATGAGAACCAGATAAGCTTGTCTTCCCTTTTCTTTAAATAATACCCAGTCCCTCTTGCCAGATTCTGTCTCATTCCAGGAAATGGTTTCAGGATTTACAGAAACTATTGACAATAATTTGCTAAAAAACAAGATCTTAGCAGAACTCTGCATGCTTTCAGTAAAGATATAGCCCCATGCTGTCCCTTCCTCCACTCCCATCCCTCATGCCACTCTGGCCTTTTCAGATTCCAATAAAAACAGGCATGGCATTCTTATCCAGTGTCCTGGCTCCAAAGATGTTACATATATTATCTCTAACCATGGTTCTGTTTAATTGGGTAAACTATTAGCACACTTCAAGGTTCTAGTAGAGTGCCAGATTGAGCCCATTAATTTTTTTTCTGATAGCCAATACGCTGTACAGGCAGTTCATGTGCTGGCCTTTTTTCAAGTCAAAGACTCACTGACCCCCATTGCCAGCACTGTGTTGCTCATACAAGATGTCTTAAATCAGAGGACTGAGCATTGATACCTGTGGTTGATATATTGTGCACCCCAATAAACTTATCTGGGGGTCAGAGAACAGAACAGCTACTACATTAAATATAGGTTTAGGCAGTGGTAGCACATGCCTTTAATCCTAGCATTCCAGAGGCAGAGATCTGTCTGGATCTCTGTGAATTCAAAGCTACACTGGAAACAGCGAAGCATGATGACACACGCCTCTAACCCCAGGAAGTGATTGCAGGAAGCAGAGAGGTATATAAGGTGTGAGGACTAGGAACTAGGCCTTTTTAAGCATTTAATTTTAAAAGCAGTTCAGCTGAGACCCATCCAGATGAGGATTCAGATGCTTTCAGTCTGAGGAAACAAGATCAGATGAAGAATTGGCAAGGTGAGGTTGGATGTGGCTTGTTCTGTTTCTCTGATCATTCAGCGTTCACCCCAATACCTTGCTCTGAGTTTGTTTTTATTATAAGACCCTTTAAGATTCATGCTACAGGTATCTGTTACATATTAGATCTCATTCCAAATTACCCAGAATATTAGCTCAAGAAAATGAGGTCATAGACACCATCCTATTCACAGCCAGTATGAATCTCTTAGAGTAAGCCATGGTTAATTTGTCCCAGGAATGTGCCACTTGCACTCCTCTTGCCCTGTTAGGATTGTTTCAATGTATGTGCATTAATCCCAGGGGCTTGTACCCTAATGCCATCAGGCAGATGGATGTCACACATCATGCCCCCTTTGCTGATCTTAAATGTGTTCATGTGATAATAGATACCTGTTCCTCCTTAGTTTATGCCCTCATTCTCTCCGGGAAGAAGGTTGTCAATGCTATCAAGGTCCTTAAGTCAGCCATGGTAATTATGGGAGTACATTGGGAACTTTAGACTGACAATGGCCCTGTCTATTCCTCTCAACAAATCAATGACTTTCTGGGGACCTGGAAGATTTCCCATACCACTGCTATCCCCTACAATCTACAGAGACAAGCCATTGTGGATAGGACCACAGAGCTGTTACAGAGTTGTTGGCAAGGACTATCTTATGAGAGGCAAGGAGAATCCTTATCTGGCCTTAATAGAGTTCCTTTTTCATATAAACTTTTTCAGTTTTGATGACAAGGGACTCATTCTAGCCTACAAGTACTGGGTGTCTCTGCTAAGGAACATACCTCTGCCCCTGGTGAGATGGAGAGATCCTATCTCCCTCCAATGGCAGCCACCAGTTCTCCTGCTAACCCCTGGGAAAGGGTATGCTTGTGTTTTTCCTCAGAGTGCTACTACTCCAATATGGGTCCCAGCCAGAGATGTGTGCCTGGCCACAGATTAGCCTGCTTTCACTAAGGAGGATATAACTGAGGATAGGTAATGTATATATTTCCCTCTCTTGCTCTCATTGCTCCTCTAAAGGCTGAAGAATTGTTGATCCTTACTTTTCCTCATTTTTGTATGATGCCTTTTGAGATGAGGAACATTAGTTTAGTAGACTGGGAGCTAGCCAAATATATTAAGGGCCCATGCTCAGCTAAGTTTCTGTTATTCATTATAGCTAACACATAAAATTTCCCAATTAAATCAGACAAGGGCAAAGATTATGGCCTTTGATTCTTTAGTTTTTGAAAAGAAGCTTTGGCATGATATAAAAAAGCTCTTTGATCCTTCCTGCATTTTCACATATGTTTTGATTGGTAGGGTGTAGCATATCCGGCAACAACAGGCGGCCACTAAGGTGACTCTGCAGGTATTAATGCCTCTTAGGTATCCCACTGATAGCCTTCCACAGAAGGTTATCCATGCCTGGCTTTCTGAAATTCAAAAGGCTACTGCCTGACCATCCCCAACCAGGGTGACTCTCCAGCTCTTTAAGGGCTGATAATCAATGATCAGTAAGAGCTTGTTTGCAAGCCAAGCTAAGACAGGCACAGTCCAGTCAGTCCAGTTGCAGAGCCCCCCTGAGGCAGGGTCAATAAGGCCTGAGTAAAGAATTCTGACTCCTGCTGAGCACCCATGTAATAAAATAAAAGGGTGGGTAGATATGTAGTAGGACAGGCTCATAGAGTCAAGGAATTTGGCTCAGACCAGTTGCCAAGGCATGCACATAATGTACTTCCTTATGAGCTAACCTGGAGTCTGCCTTAGGGTCTAGCAACAGACATTGTCAGAGTTACTGATCACTGTCAGAGTTCCTGATCATGCCCATCCAATGAGGGACAACCACATAATACCACCAGATTGGGACACAGCTTGGGCTCTGGGAGGAGTTTACTCTTTGCCTTCAACTGACTCTCTATGTCTGTGTTGTTGATGCCACACCTTCTTACCCCCTCTCCCAAGGGAGCTGTTAGGATCCAGCAACACATGTTGTTTTAAACAATAAAATGAATTAAGAATATTTAGCAGATATATTAGAATTAAACATAAAAAAAATATGTGCCTGAGGTTATGCATTAGTGGTAGTGATTGTCGGTATAGAATAATTGTATTTTCTTTTATTTGGTGCTTTATATGTATTATTCAAATAAATTTACATAAATTTCCTGAAAAAGCTATAGTGCTTTAAAGCTTAAAATTTAACTTTACCTATCAAAATCTTTCACTACAATGAGAAATCAAAGTAAATCTTGCGTAGCTCTTCCATGATTTCCAATATTGTTTGTTAACACAAACAAAAAACAAAAAACTCATCCTTTATGTGCTGATCTGCAGTAACCCTTGTCACAAAGCGTGCACCTAATACTGTGAGCCTGCTTTTAGCCTCTTTTTCCTCCTGTTATTCTCTTTTCCTGCTTGGCCAAACACAGCAATATTTTAACTAGTATACATGTGACATAATCTTAAGACCTAAACTGTGAGTGCTATAGCTTTTTGTCTAGCTGTCCTAGGCGGCACTTCTTTCTTTGTCTTTCTATATCTTTTAGAACCAAATAATCAACTGAAAAGAAAACAGATGTGGATTTAAATTTTGATAACCCTGAAACTGTGAAAGAATTTGGACACAAATATCATGGTTGCCATGTTGCACCTTTCTCTTCCTGAACACGCATGTTCTTTCTCTTATCTCCCTTGTGCATTTACTTAAATCTATCTAATAGGTAGTACATTGACAGATTTTAGAAAATAGTATACACCTCATTCTATTAATTATGAAAATATTAACTTAAAATATTACACTCTCCAAATAAAATCAATGTCTATTTTAATAATGATAGAAAAGTTTTTAAGATGTTGCCAATTATAACCCAGAATTTTTTAGGCTACCCAGAATAAAATAAACATGGTTTTAGAAATGCTTATATCACATTACATTTTATTTTACAGAACAGTTGGAGCTTTTTATCTTTGTTTTATATTTACATTTTATGTCAAAATGAATAAATGAGAGAGAATGACAACTCATGACTTGATGAATGTATGTGAAAAGCAAACAATGTAACATGAGAGGCAAATCATAATTGCGTGTGAAACTGACAATTTAGTGTGGCTGAAGCTTGGATTCTAATAAGATGTGGGTTCTAATTAAACATAGAATAGTGATCTTGGAAGATTAGGTAGATGATGAAGCCTACAGTTAACTAACATCAATAAAGTTTAAGGGAGAGTTACTTTTATATTAAGTTTATTCTTAGTTCTAATTGTCTGGAACATCATGTGAAGACTATCATCTCATTGCTGTGGGTGATATTCCATTGATCTTATCAGGGCTTTGTTATTATTGCTGATGCTGTTGATACTACAAATAAGATACTCACTAGTTTCCAAAAGCTATTTATGACTCACTGATTGGTCCCTTTTGTATCATCCTAAGCTTCCTTATGTCTATAGGAACAATTTTCTTATCCTCCTGAGGATAAATGTGGTTATCTGTGAACATTTTTTCTGTATTCATTATTATGTCTCTTCCTTTTGGGATTGGTCTTTACTCACTATTTTACTGTTTTAGCTTTCCCATTCAAACTCTGCCTTATCTTAAATTTCTGCTTACTTTCAGATCCATTGTTATATGTAAAAATGGAACACAAAATAATGACTGTCCCTCCTGGTTTGTGGGATTTTTTGATGATTCATTGACTTCATTATGGAAGAATGAAGGAGATACTTTTATCATCTAAGGGAGTATTTAATACTTGTATTTAAAAATATGTTCTCTGGCCAAGCGGTGGTGGCATACGCTTCTAATCCCAGCACTCAGGAGGCAGAGGCAAGTGGATCTCTGTGAGTTTGAGGCCAGCCTGGTCTACAAAGTAGTTCCAGAACAGACTCCAAAGCTACACAGAGAAACCCAGTCTCAAAACACACACACACACACACACACACACACACACACACACACACACACACACACACAGAGAGAGAGAGAGAGAGAGAGAGAGACAGAGACAGAGACAGAGACAGAGACAGAGAGACAGAGAGAGAAGCAGACAGAGACAGAGACAGAGAAAGACAGAGAAATAGAGACAGAGAAAGAACAAGGGGACTTGTGTTTAGCAAGTCATCATGTCTAGTCTTTAACTATATCTTCTGTTTTTTAGTTATATTGTTCAACTTCCAATATGTTTTTGTACTTGATAACCCCAAATCTTGAGACTTGTTGGAGAAAGTAAAGATAAACTCACTAATTCTTTAGTTGATATTTACTATAGTGTGTCATAAGTTTCCCTGTTTGGGTGGTAAGAACTCAACTTGAGTCCTCTGGAAGAGCATCAAGCACTCTTAACCACTGAGTTGTCTCTCCAGTCCAAACCTCTTCCTTCCTATCAGTTGCCAAATTAGCACAGATATTATACTTAGAGGCTATTATTTTGAAGTAAATCATTGATCTTTCCTCTGCTGTTTTCTTTTCATTTATTCCCTTTAACTTATTGATTTTTAGCATCCACATATTTGTTATCAATTATCTGTGTTGTCTGAACATCTATGAACTTTAAACTTTTAGATGAAATCTTGGGAGACAGAGAATGTCAGTATTTATTCCTAATACATGTTCATTTATTAAAGAGATGTGTTAATTTTAGAAGTTATTTATTTTCCAGCTAAAATCACAACTTCTTATGCTTTCTCTTTCTCTCTCTCTTTTTTTAATTCTGGAATTTTTGTTTGTTTTTAATTTTGTGTTTTGGTCTGTTTGTTTTCCTGCCTTTGTTTTTGTATTTTTGCTTCCTAAAGACACAGAGAAAGAAAGTACATGGAGTTGGGTGGGTGGGGAGCTGGGAAGGACCTAGGAGGAGTTGGGGGAGAGCAATCATGATCAGAATATATTCTGTGAAAAATATTTTTCAACGAAAAAGAAAGAAACAATTTAGGCTTTAGAATTAATGAATCTCCCCTGCCTCTACCAGAGAGCTATAATAATAATTATTATTATGTATACAAATATGAGGCATTACTAGTCTTTTCAGTTTAGCATTATCATGGAACAAGTCTAGAAACAAATTCTTTTTATTTCAGTAGATGTGACTTAAACTCCATTCTCAGTTTGTAAAAAAAAAAAGGATAAATAACATCAACAGGAAATGTTTATGACTTTTCATGGAAGATGTGTGGCCTACATGGCGCCTAAAAGAAGCTTTCCAGTAAAGATATATTACCTTGACTCTCTTCAGAGCTTATGCAATAAATTCCCCAAAGCCTTGCACACAGCAGGGATCAACACAAAAGATATATACAATTTTATTACATGCTTGGCATTATCTAGTTCTGTCATAATTCAAGTTTAAATTTTCAAAGCAAAATAAAATTAGGAGTCATATTTTGAAAGTGGCATAGCTTAATAAGTAAAAAAGTAACACATACATATATATGTTCATAATAGGGGAAGCAAATCACTTTTACTCATTTTTAAAAGTTTTCAATATGGAAAATGTACACTGAATTAACCAAAAACAAGTTAGTAAGAGAGAAATAGAGATATTATTAAATTGTGCCTTGCACAATAAAACACAACTGTGTATCCAGGGATGAATGACTAATTGGCATGCTATATTTTAGGCTTAGAATTCTAGGAAGGGCACAAGATATACAAAAGTGACAAGTTAAAGTATTGTAAAAACTGCTGGGTTTAAAATTTATTGTCTAGATTTAAGTTCGTGCCTATGAGTTGTTTAAGTACCCTTCTCTTCCTGGTACAACTAAGAGGCACTGGGGAAATGGAATTTCTACAGATGAAAATTGAATTCACAAAATGTAAATTTTCTATACAAAATAAAAACCTGTATCCTTTTTTAAAAGTCGTACTATACTTTCTGATCCTCAGCATTCTTTTGCTAGTAGTAACTGATATTTCAAAATGACAGATTTCAACGTGGAATATTCTAATGTTTATTAACACATATAATGTTTTCTAGAATTTATGAGTATTTGTAATACTTTATGCACTTATTAATTTAAATTACATATCAGTACTTGCCTATAATTGTTAACTAGAGAAAAATGAAGTGAATCAGTAGTTAACAGAGTTGGTACTGAATTCATTTGATGTCATTCAGGACATACAATCCCAAGACACAATATCTTGAAATTTGAGAAAAACAAAGTAGGAAAGTCTTTCTGACCTTTCTTTGACAATTTTGCCTTTGAAGGTCATTAAATCTCACAAAATTCTCTAATCTTGCCTTAAAGTAGACCATGCATTAACCATTTGAGAGATGTCCTTATACTCCAAGAAAGTCTTCAAAGATTCAAAGACACATGTTACCAAATATTAAGTCTAAGCTAACTGAAACTCAAAACCTAATACTTGGTAGACAAGAAGAATTGATAGGAAATAGACACCAATCCTGAAGAAGATGGAAGAGTATGGTCTTAAAGAGTGTAAAAGCTTTTATAGCTTCATGCCCAATGAGGTCTTTATTTTCCAGCATGTATATTCTTTTTATTTTTTTCTGTGGAACAACATATACGATAAATTTCTATGAAGAAGCCATGTCTATACTAAGGATATGCTAGAATGCTTGTCAGATGAGAGTATCATGATTGTGGAGAGATAACATGTTATAGATTGAGAACCAAAATCATCTTTGGCTAATCTTAGTCTCTATTAAGATTTGTTTACTATCAACTTCTATATCTGACTTACTATCCTTATAACCAAGATCAAACTTTTGTATATATTCTTAGGCCGGTAGCCAAGATTGTTTTAACATGACATTTGAAACCTACACAAGAAAATTTCAGATTCTGCTATAGTCTTTCTGATGCTTCCACTAATGTGTTTGACAAATGTATTGATTTACAATATCCTTCTATTCTGTTTTTAACTATAAATGTTTATGCAAGTTCTTCTAGAACAAAACATTCTGTAATGCTCCTGTATACATGATCAAATATTGGTCACTCAAATTTGGACTAGAAATTTAAAAAATAATCATAATTACTTGGCTATAGGCACTATGCTTAGATTTAGTGATTGCAGTAGAACTCCTTGTTTGTCATTTCTCTTGTATTAATTTAAAGCTTCAGGTCATTCTGTAGATTTCACTAAAATGTGCAGATAAAATGATGTTATCTGATACACAGAACTAAAGACTAAATGAGGGAATGTTAACAAGGTCATCAGAGATTCTGGGTTTGAAAATCCAAAGACATCATTAGCACTTAATATCATAACCATTTGTATAGAATTTCTGTTAAAATATAATATGCCTGAAAATGCAAAAAGAAATAAAAATATTGTAGGCTGTCTTGTAGAGAGAAAAAAGGAGGGGAAGAACAGCCCAAGAGAGAGTACAGTTGCACAGAGACAAGAGTCTGAAAGACAGATTGTATGAGTTTCTTTTTTTGGTTGATGTGACAAAAGCTACTTAGGGAGGAAAGAGTTTATTCTGATTCACAATTTGAGGGTTCCTTTCATCATGTCTATAGCAGAAACTAAAGTGGCTGGTCCCATCACATCCACACTCAGGAAGCAGAGACTTCTGAAGGTTTGTACTCAGACAGCTTTGTTCATTGTTTTCAAGTCTGAGGCTAGTCTAAGGAATTTTCAAACCTCAACTAACTTCATCAGGATAATTCCTCACAGCTGTGCCCAGAGGCCTGTCTCCTACATGATGCAACATACTGTCAAGTTGACAATCAATATTAGTCATCTCACAGGCCTTTACTTATCTTCTCCCAATTATTTTTTCACCTTATACTTTTATGTAATCATGCTTCTCCAGATATAATGCATATGTATATAGCTTGACCAATTTGAGGGGATGTCATTTTATAATAAAGTCTATCATGTCACATAAGAATGATACTTAGAGCCGGGCGGTGGTAGTGCACGCCCTTAATCCCAGCACTCGGGAGGCAGAGCCAGGAGGATCTCTGTGAGTTCGAGGCCAGCCTGGACTACCAAGTGAGTCCCAGGAAAGGCGCAAAGCTACACAGAGAAACCCTGTCTCGGAAAAACCAAAAAAAGAATGATACTTAGTGTACTTTCTGTTTCTATATTAATTTGAGTTTTTGTGGGACCCCAAGCACAAATCTATAAAAGGAAGGAAAGTATTTCCTTTTCATAACAGAATTCTACTGTATGAAGTGTAGTTTTGTTTTATATGAACATAATGCAACTTTTCTACAAGGAAGAGAAAATTTTGATCCTAATATATTATTTACTTTTAAGCTTGACTTCATCTAATAGAGTATTATCATGCCATAAAAATAAAGAGTATTATTAATTTATATTGTAGGAAACAACTTAACAGATTTTGGAAGATATAGCTTAACAATTTACTAAAAATTAATTAACTATAGTAAATCAAGCACATATCTGTTAGATTTTGTTTGGTTTCAAGTATTTAGGAATGATCTTTAAAAACATCAATTTTTCTTTCAATCATAGTCTGAGTTACAATATATGCTCATTGGCCACGGAAATAACTGGTTTTGGACCACTTGCCAAGAATGGATTGCTTTGAGCTTAAAGAAGGTTAGAAACAATTTTTGTTTGCTCGGATGTGGACCTTATGTTTAGAAGAAAAGTTCACCCTGAAAAATGGGAGGAAACGATGTTGATTTCCACAGTGTTTTAAGAAGATTTCTTCAAATTTGTTGTGGTAAGTGACGGAATTTCACATTAACATAAGTAAACTAAAGAAAATGTGATTATTTAAGTTTCTCTGATTGTTAAGATTATGTAGTTATCTACTACTCTCTCAAGAGAGGTGGAACAGGAAAAGTGTGACATAGAAGGGTTTCTGAGAAAGGTCTCTTCTGCAGATTTTATTTAGTTCCTTGTCCATTGATGAGGTGCCAAGTGTCATCTTCCATGTGTTCAATAGTAAATTAGCACAGTTCTGCCTTCAAGCAGTTTTATCCCCAAGGTCTTCCTATATTCACCTGAGCAACCATCGATGAGTACTTTATACATAAGCAAAACCAGTAGCTATTATTATTTTCAAATTTGTGCATCAAATTTTTATTCATACATAGAAATCAATTATATTTAAGAAGAAACACAAAGATAAAACATAATATCTGTAAAACCAAAACAATGGCAAACCCAAACTTTAGTACAAAATGTCTTCATGAATTATGATGACAGGATTCATAGAATCAATTTTTTAAAATGTATTCTATTATTTTATTACCATTGCTGGTATTTCTAATTTGTTTTATTTGTTTGGTGAGTATACTTATTTTCAATTGTATCTTTAAAAAACCACAAATGTTATTAATTCTGCCACATAAAAACAGTGAGAATGTGTAGATGATGGTTAGTCCTAATTATCAACTTGACTGGATTAAGTGAAACATTAAGAAAATAATAATGAAGAACACTTCTACATACAGCCATGAAGATTTTTCCTAAGAAGATTAACTCAGACCTGCATGTGAGTAGAACCACCCCCAAAAGGGGAGCCCAATGGAATAAATGGAAAAGAAGCCTGCTTACATGGATCACTCTTCTCCTGGCCACCATAAAGTAAACCCTCTCCGTGTCATGATGGACTGAGACTTCTAAAACTATGAGCTAAGTCAGGGGGTGATGTGACATGCCTTTAGTCTTAGCACTCAGGAGGCAGTGGCAGGCAGATCTCTGTGAGTTCGAGGCCAACCCATGTCTACAGAGTGAGTTCTAGGATAGCCAGAGGTATACATTGAAACACTGTCTCAAAAAAAAAAAAAAAAAAACCCCAAAACAAAAAACAAACAAATAAAGTTGGAAAAAAGGCAAAGAAAAAAACCAAGAATCAAATCAAATGCTTTATTCCTGAAGTTGCATCTACTGGGTTTTTCACACCAACAACAAAAAGTGTTACTGAGGTGTTACATGATTAAGAGCTTGGCTGGTTTTATATTCAGCTCCTGGGTGGTAAACTATAAACTGTTGAGATTTTCAAAGTGGCAGAACTACCTTTGTGGGTCTGAAAACCATATCTGTTAGCTTAGGGTTATGAGCTACCTCACTGTGCAGGCTACCCATCCAGAGGGAAATAAACTGATTAGGCCTATTATAATCAGCCTAACATCAAAGCAGAGATGATTTGAGGCTGAAACTGAATTAAATAATGAATGGATCATTGAATCATAACAACCTATTCAGTAAAGTCCTTGGAGAAATAATCTTTAATCAACATCCTTGGTTGATAATACTTAGCAAAGTTTCTTAGACCTATGTGCCAGGAAGGTAGACTGAGAATCATGGGAGGTTCACGTTGAAATCACGTCTAGACTTTGTCTTGAGTGTTTCATCCTTTGGCTGGTATGCAGCATTTTCCTCCTTTTTGTGTCATTTTAAAAAATATCGGAGGGCATAGTAGGAAATTCAAAATTCATAGCTACTTTGTGCAAAATGGACATGACCCAGAAATCTAAAACTGTAGTTGGTGTGTAACTACAACCAGGCTTGTGGAGGACTGTATCTGTGAACTGTGGAGTTTGGTTAGCTGTATGTGTCACTGAAAATAAAAATTCAATATCTTATTGAGAAACCAGAAACATTCTTCTAAATTTTCCTTTGTGGTAAATTACTAAGATTGTTATAAGCTTACTCCCGCCTGCTTAGCATTAGAGGCTCATTTACTTTCTAAGTGTTAGCACTGCCCAATACAGCTAACTAATGAGCATCATCTTTATTGTCAGCACATGGTGCTGTGACCTTCACAGTTTGGGGGCTTGACCTGACTGGGGCAACAAGGAGCAAAGAAATGACACACTCAAAAACACTAGGATCCAGTGGATCCTGCACTCTGATGGAGATGCACCAGAAACCCAGAAAAACAGTTTTAATACATACATCTGAACAAAGAATCAGGTTTGTTAATATTGGTAGGTGGTCTCTGTAGAGATGTAGTCTCAGACTGCAGCTATCATGGAAGATGAAGCTGTGATTGATGCTTTATACACACACTGTCAACATCTGTACCAGTCAGGGGAAGATTTTGTCATTTCCCTGAATCTGTCCTGGTAAAGGCCTTGATATGTCCAGAGATCTGAAGCACTGATGTTCTTGACATGGCCATGCTCATGTTAATAATACATATTTTTTCAGGACTTCATCCACTCCACAAAAAGCTCTAAGTTAGAAAATTGTATTTAAGATACATATGAACATGTACACACATGTTCATATAACCATACACATAGAACATCATTTCTAGGGGCTGGCAAGATAGCTCACTTTTAAAGTACTTTGATGGATAAGCATGAGGAACAAAGTTTGATCCTCAACATCTGATGTAAAAAGATGGATGTGATGTCATGCACTTATAATCTCAGTACTTGGAGGCAACAATAGGTAATAGTCTGGATCTTACTGACATATCCTAATCAATGAATCCCAGGTGCTAGGGACAGGCCCTCTCTCAAAAGAAACAAGGTGAGGGAGGGACTAAATACTGTTCCTTAGCTAGCTTAACTAAGCATTTAACCACCTTGTAAAAAATATGTTTATGCTAATAGACAAATGCTACTCACAGCCTTAATCAATAAAGTCTCTCTTATCATTGAATGGTGTTGAATGCATATTCATGGTTGCCCAAGATGTTGAGAATATGTAAAATGTGAGCACTCAGTCATGTTTATGCCTTTTCCTTCAAAGCTCAGGGATTTAGTGGAAGGTGCTGTGGAAAGAATTTAGCATCCAAACAACAGGAAGGACTGCAAAATCCTCCTCTGGAGAAGACATAGCTGTTGTATCCACAGCTCAATTATTTGCTATGAATTGATTCAGGGAGAGGGTTAGTCATTTCTTTCAGTTGTGAAGTTACTGATGACCTCACCAGGCTCCAATCATTCCAATCTAATGGTCATACTGATGGTCCTGGTTAAACTAAGTTGGTCCCTCCCCCAAAAAAATCAAAAGCCATGTCCCTGGTAGGCATAAGGAGCTATTGATAGAGACAGGCAGGAGGAAGATAAGAGAGACTAAGGAAGAGAACCAAGAATACATTATATACATGTATGAAGTTGTTGAAGAACTAAATAATAATAAAAAAAAACAAGTTTACAGAAAACCAAGGTGGATGACTTTCAAGGAATGATGCTTAAGGTCAGCCTGTAGCCTTCATATTCCCACACCCTCACAGTTTCACAAACATGAATATATATACACAAAGGAAAAAAAGAGAAAGAGGTGGGGAAAGGGAGACACGGAGAGAGAGAATCACATGTGCCTGCTTTCTTCAAATGATTCATGTTGAGATTTTCTTAGATGTTCAGCATCAATATGGCCTCAGTGTAATTTCAAAATTTATTTACCTCTAGACTTTCCATCTTTTCCCCACTAGAAATCACTATCAACAGAAAACAAATATGAGAGGAAGGTAAAAATCAAGTTATTAAAAAGAAAATAGAATAAAGCAAGAACAATAAAGAAGGTGAGTCACTGTTCTCCTAGTTGGTCATACCAGCCTCTTGACCTTAGGCCCACGGCATAAATGGTACCCACAGACCTCCACCCATTGCAGCCCCAGTTGCAGGCCAACAGACAAGATTCCTGAAGGCAGGACTGACTACCACCCCCACATCAGACCCTGTAATCTACAAGCCCCACTCTATTCCCCAAACCTATCCATCCCCTGAGACCATAGCTGCTCCCTGAGACACAGACTTTGTCAGCTCCAATTGGACCAAGAGGTGAGTCACTGTTCTCCTAGCCAGTCACCCTAGCTGCTATTCCCTAGGCCCAGGGTAATATCCGTGCCCTTCTACTCACACGCATTGCAGCCCCAGTTGCAGGACAACAGACAAGACTCCTGTGGGGAGGTCCAGCACCATCCCTCTTTTGGCCCTGCAATCTACAAGTCTCACTCTGTCCCTAAAACACACCCATCCCCCCAAGACCTCAGCAATTCCCTGAGACACAAGCACTGCCAGTGTGGATTGGACCAAGAGTGGCTCTCTGAGATACAGATACCATTTGCAATAATTGGAGGAAGAGATGGGTAGACAGCCAGTGCAAGAATACATTCCACAACATAAAGAACAATATGGCACCACCAGAACCTGGCTGTTCTACTACAGTAAAACCTGAACATTCTAACAGAGAAGAAGCAGAGGAAAACAACCTTAAAAATTACTTTATGAAGACGATAGAGACCTGTATTTTATTGGACCACCATGGCTTAAAGTCAGGATTCAACAACAACACAAATTACAGAAAGCCTACAAACTCTTGGAAAATGAACAATGCTCAGCTGATTCACCACTGAGTCAAGAATAAAATAAAGAAAGAAATAAAAGACTTCCTAGAATTCAATAAAAATAAATGTACAACATGCCCAAACTTATGGGACACTATGAAAACAGTACTAAGAGGAAAGTTCATAGCTCTAAATGCCTACCTAGTTGTTATAGAACTATGACACTGGCAACTTAATAGCACACCTGAAAGCTCTAGAAAACAAGGAAGCAAAGTCACCCAGGAGGAGTAGATGCCAGTAAATAATCAAATTGAGTGCCAAAATCAATAAAGTAGCAACAAAAAGAATGGTACAAAGAATCAGTGAAACAAAGAGTTGGTTCTTTGAGAAAATCAACAAGATAGACAAACCCTTATCCAAACCAACCAAAAGGCAGAGGGAAAATATCCAAATTAACAAAATCAGAAATGAAAAGGGAGACAGAACAACAGACAATGAGGAAATCCAAACAATCATCAGGTCAGATTTCAAAACACGTACTCCACAAACTTGGGAAATCTAAAAGAAATGGACAATTTTCTGGATAGGTACCACATACCAAAATTAAATCAAGACTGGATAAACAATTTAAATAGACCTATAACTCATATGGAAATAAAAGCAGTCATTAAAAGTCTCCCAACCAAAAAAAGTCCAGCAGCATATGGTTTCAGTGTAGAATTCTACCAAAATTTAAAACAAGAGCTAATACCAATACTCCTCAAATTGTTATAAAACAACAGAAACAGAAGAAACATTGCCAAACTCATTCTATGAGGCTACAGTTACCCTGATACCCAAACCACACAAAGATATAACAAAGAGAGAGAATTACAGACCAATCTCCATCATGAACATTAGTGCAAAAAATAAAAATAAAAATAAAAAATGGCAAACTGAATCCAAGAACACATCAAAAAAATCACCCACCAATATCAAGTAGGCGTCATCCTAGAGATGCAGGAATGATTCAACATGCATAAATCTGTCAATGTAATCCACCACATAAAGAAACTGAAAGAAAAAAAACACATAATCATCTCATTAGATGCTGATAAATCCTTTGACAAAATCAAATACCCCTTCATGAAAAAGGCTTTGGAGAGATCAGGAATACAAGGAACATACATAAACATAATAAAGGCAATTTACAGCAAGCCAACAGTCAACATCAAATTAAATGGAGAGAAACTCAAGCACTTACACTAAAATCAGGAACTAGACAAGGCTGTCCACTCTCCTCATATCTATTCAATATAGTACTTGAAGTTCTGGCTAGAGCAATAAGGTAACAAAAGGAGATCAAAGGGATAGAAATTGGAAAGGAATAAGTCAAACTTTTGCTGTTTGCAGATGATATGATAGTATATATAAGTGAACACAAAAATTCTGCCAGGAAACTACTACAACTGATAAACACCTTCAGTAAAATTGCGGGATACAAGATTGACTGAAAAAAAAAATCAGTAGCCCTCCTATATGCAAATGATAAACAGGCCAAGAAAGAAATCAGAGAAACATCACCCTTTACATTAGCCACAAATAATATAAAATATCTTAGGGTAACTCTAACCAAACAAGAGAAAGACCTATATGACAAGAACTTTAAGTCCTTGAAGAAAGAAACTGAAGAAGATATTAGAAAATGGAAAGATCTCTCATGATCATGGATAGGTAGAACTAACATAATAAAAATGGCAATCTTACCAAAAGCAATCTACAAATTCAATGCATTCCCCATCAAAATCCCAACACAATTCTTCACAGACCTCCAAAGAACAATACTCAACTTCATATGGAAGAAAAAAAAACTAGGATAGTTAAAACAATCCTTTACAATAAAGCAATCTCTGGAGGCATCATCATCCCTTACTGTAAGCTCTACTATAGAGCTATAGTAATAAAAATAGCTTAGCATTGGCATAAGAACTGACATGTGGACCAATGGAATCGAATTGAAGACCCTGACACTAATCCACATACCTGTGAACACCTGATTTTTGACAAAGAAGCCAAAACTATACAATGGAAAAAAGAAAGCATCTTCAACAAATGGTGCTGGCATAACTGAATGTCAACATGTAGAAGATTGCAAATAGATTCATATATATCACCATGCACAAAACTCAAATCCAAGTGGATCAAGACCTCAACATAAATCCAGGTACTCTGAACCTGATAGAAGAGAAAGTCAGAAATAGCCTAGAGTATGTTGGTACAAGAGACCAATTCCTAAATATAACACTAGTAGCATAGACAACAAATAATAAATGGGACCTCCTAAAACTGAGAAGCTTCTGTAAGGCAAATAACAACCTACAGAATGGGAAAAGATCTTCACCAACCCCACATCTGGCAGAGGACTGATCTCCAAAATATATAAAGAACTTAAGAAACTAGACATCAAAATACCTAACAATCCAATTAAAAAATAGGCTACAGAGCTAAACACTGAATTCTCAAAAGAAGAATCTCAAATGGCCAAAAGACATTTAAGGAATTGCTCAACATCCTTAGTTATCAGGGAAATGCAAATCAAAATGACTCCAAGATACCATCTTACACCTGTCAGAATAACTAAGATCAAAAACACTGACAACAGCTTATGTTGGATAGGATGTGGAGCAAGGGGAACACTCCTGCACTGTTGGTGGGAGTGCAAACTTATCTAGTCATTATAGAAATCAGTATGACAACTTCTCAGAAAATTGGGAATCAATCTACCTCAAGATCCAATGACATCACTCTGGCATATACCCGAGGGATGCTCAAACATATCATAAGGACACTTATGTTCCACTATGTTCATAGCAGCATTATTCATAATAGCCATAACCTAGATGTCCCTCAATCAAAGAATGGATAAAGAAAATGTAGTACATATACACAATGGAGTATTACTCAGCTATAAAAACAATGATATCATGAAATTTGCAGGCAAATGGATGGAACTAGAAACTATTATCCTGAGTGAGGCAACCCAGACTCAGAAAGACAAACATGGTGTATGTACCTACTCATAAGTGGATACTAGATGTAAAGCAAAGGATAATCAGACTATATCCCACAGCTCCAGAGAAGATAGGAAACAAAGAAGACCCTAAGAGGGACAAATGGATTGCCTTGGGAAGGGGAAATAGAGGAGATATCGATGAGTAAATTGAGGATGAGAGAGTGGGGGGTTGTAGAGAGGAGGGAATGAGGGATGAGAACGTGAGGGAACAGGATGGTCAAGCTGGGGGAGGGACGGAGTGGGAGAGCAGTGAAAGCTATTTTGATAGAAGGAGACATTATGGGGTAAGGGAATAACCTGGTCTTAAGGAAATTCCTAGGAATCCATAAGGTTGACCCCAGATTAGACTACTAGCAAAAGTGGAGAAGAAGTCTGAACTGTCCTACCCTGGTAATTAGATTGGTGAATACACTAACTGTCATCATAGGTCCTTCATCCAGTAACTTATGGAAGCAGATGCGGAGATCCACAACCAAGCAGCAAGCTGAGCACTGAAGTCCAGTTGAAGAGAGGGAAGAGGGATTACGTGAGCAAGGGGGTCAAGATCATGATGGGGAAATCTATAGAGACAACTGAACCAAGCTTGTAGAAACTTACTAAGTTTAGACTGATGGCTGTGGAACCTGCATGGGACCAGACTAGGCCCTCTGTATATGGAATAAAGTTGTGTAGCTTGTTCTGTTTGAGGGGCCCCTGGAATTGGGATCAGGATAGATCCCACCTATGGTGGGATGCCTTGTTCAGTCTTGATGCAGTGGGGAGGGACTTGAATGTACCAGGCTTTGTTGACTACACATGTTAGGCCTCACTCTTTGGAGGAGGGATGGGGGTACATCAGGAGATAGGGAGGCTGGGTGTGAATGGGGGGAGAGATGAGAGGGAAATCTGTGGTTGGCATATAAAATAAATAAAAGAATTAAAAAAAAAGATGCAAAAAGAAAAAAAACATTTAAGAATAGACTCTAACATGAGAGCTGTGATGGGTAGCTTGTCAATGTGTCACAATCTAGAACTACCTGAGATGAAGGTCTCCATGAGGAATTGTGGGATCAGATTGGCCTGTGGGCACATTTGTAGGAGATTGTCTCAATTGTACTGACTGATGTGTTAAGACTCACCAGCCACTGTGAGTGGCACCATTCCCTAAGTTTGAGTCCTCAATTGTGGAGATGGCAAACTGAGTATAAGGCTTACATGTATTCATTATCTTGACTTTCCTGGAACTGTTAGCTAAAATAAACCCATTCCCCATGCCTCAAAAAAGAACAATAAAGGAGCCAAATCATTCTGTATGGCTAGCAAATTGTTCTTGTAGATACCATCAAAATAAACATAAAGATGATTTTAAATTATGCAGCAACACATACAAATATTCATTTATTCTAATTTTCTGTTTGTATAGATTCATCGTTATGTTTAAATCTAGGTACAATAGGGGCAGTCACAACACATTTCCTCCCTCTAAAAGTTACAACTTAATGCAAGGACTGGCAACCAAGTGGTTATAGCTCATAGAACTGCTTAAGCTATATCAAGATAAAAAGCCAGGGTATTAATAAATTTCATATGAGGGACTTGGGATCATAACCAGGTTATGTCCAGTTATGTTTGGTCAAACTGTAAAGTGTTAAATTTAAAAACAATGTAAAATTTAAATAGAATGAAAGTAATGTATAAAAATGATTGGTTACAAGTTAATGAAAGGAATGCTTTAAATGATAAAATGTAACTGAATAATAAAACATGAGCTAAAGAATTCTTTAGTTAATTCTGCTATCAAATTACAGTACATATAAATTTCAACAAAATAAATTATATAAAATACAAATTATTCTATCATACAATAAAATTTAAGATATATTTTATAAGATTGCTTGCTATATTTTGGTAACTTTTTTCAAGGACTTAGAAGTTTCATACTTATTTTAGTCTGCTCAGGCAAGCAATACAATATAGCATAGAATTATGTAATGCAAACTAGTGAAATTTCAATGGGAGGTATATAGTTTGAAACACATTTTCACCATATAACGCAGATTGTCTTATAGTTCATTATTTTTCCCACGCTGCCTTGAGCTCAAAATCCTTTGGTCTCAGACTCTTCTGTTTTGGGATTATTGGCATGTATCACCCTGTATGACATCAAAAATGCATTTGCTGTAAATTTTCAAGGCAAGAAGTACCAAGTCAAGGCACCATCAACTTATAAAGGATGAGTTCAGAATCGAAAGGACTTTCTCCCTGACTTGTATGTACGCACTTAGAGATCTAGAGTTTCCATGAAAATCCTTTTAATAAATCCAACATGATTTTTAAAAATCGGGCTGGCAAGATGGTTCAGAAGGCAAAGATGTATGCTATCAAGCCTGAGGACCTGGTTTTGATTTCTGGAACCTACATGGTAGAAGAAGAAACAAACTCCCAACAAAGTTGTCCTCTGAGCTCTACATGTACTTAGTGTCGCCCATGTATTTGCACATGAATATGCACACCCACACAACCACACTCCCCCCCCATATGCATGCGCGCGCGTGCGCGCGCATGAACATACACATGCACATACACACTAAAATAAACAAACAAATAAATAAATATGTTAAAAATAAAATACAGTATAATTATTAATTTACCATATATTTTCAGCACATCCTAGATATTGAACAGAGAGAAGAATTACCACCATTTTAAGCTTGTAGCTGAACTGACTTTCAATAATTTAAGATGAAGGAGAGGAGTTTTAAGACATCGTTTACCTGTTATAAGAAAACAGAGACACAACCACTAAAGTCAATGTGCTATTATTTGAAATTCTAATAGGTACAAAAGTTTTTGAATAGTCATGGAGTATTTGGCCCAGCAGTTGAAAGATTTTTATGTCCAATGTCTGCTTTGTGGTACTAAAGTCCATTCTGAATAAAGCAGACACCTTATACCTTTTCATGTAAACTCCTAAGTTATCAATTTTAATTGTTATTTTTTTATTAAAAAGAGCTTTTAAAGAGTAGAAATTTTCTTCTAACATTTATTTATTAGTGTCCATGATCACTACCTGTACCCAAGCAAGCAACTTTCCTACTTCTATAAAATTAGCTGCCACTTACACAATCTATTTACTGATGTAGGCAAATTGCCTTGGAAGCAATCAAAGCACTAATTAAAGCATCAGAACCTTGACTCTCCAGAGATGCAACCGTTTTGCATAGCTAGTTGCTGTAAACAAAGTAATGCTTTTCACTGTTTTAGAAGGATAAAAATCATTAAGAATTATGATTGCTAATTATACTTTATTTCTCATTAAAGTACCTCTAAGACCAAAATTAAGTTCCTAAATATCCTTTTGTGAGGAAACCCAGTTATTTTGATATGGTTATTTTTTAAGCCCTTGAGAATATTCTAAAGTGGTTTCTGCACAGTGATGCCTAATACAAGGACTGCTAATGAGCTTCTCTGAACATATCACATAATGTGGACAACACTTGCTAGCTCACCTATAGCTAATTATATGTAGGTGTCTGTGCTCAGGAGCTTTAGTAAGGTTCCAATATAAGCTTAGTAATCAGTCACTTGTTAGACAACTCATTTGAACCACTTGTGTTTTGTTGCCTAAACACGTCTTGTCTCCTCATTGATTGATCTACAAAAAAATTCTCAAAAAATTATATTGTTTTAATAAAAAATAAATTAGAAAACAAAGCATATTTGGATAGCGTGGATAATATAGATAATGTAATCATTCACATATTGATGATACCATAGGTGACTTACAACTGAAAGAACTTCAATATTTATATTTAGTATGCCAATTTCATTGGTTATCTTGGTGGTATTGATAGTGATGCTGGACATGATGTGGACTAATAAAATATTAGTTAAGTTTTGCTTGACTTTTCCAACTTTTAACAAAACCAACTGCTGCTGGCTAATCTGTTACATGGTTAGACTGTTCACTATATTGCAGGACCAAGAGCCCAAAGCAGTACAAATTTTGTTTTACAGCAAATTGTTTGAGTCCAAAAAAAGTTGTAAATGATAACAATCATTGAGTATTTCATGGAATTCTGTAAATCCATGGGTTACACTGATTTAGAATGTCATAAAAGGTGAGTTTTTCTTTTAAAGAAATTATTTTTATGTATTTATGTGGTTGATTGCTCTTTGGGGATTTTGTGCAATGAGTTTTGATCATATTTGTTCCTCTTCTCCCAACTCTTCCCACATGTACTACCTCCCTCATCTATTCAAGTGTGTGTCCATTTTTTTAACCTCACTGTTGTACCACAAACTTCTCTCCAAATGCTCAGAGGTCATTGCATAAGAGGGGGTAGAAAGAGTGTAAGAACCAGAGGTGGGAGATGACAACAAAGAAACTATATTTTAGACAGAGCAGCTGCATATGTAAGCTCTCCATGGTTGTGACAACATAAGCAAGACCTAGCAAATACCCATCAGAACATATCCTAGCAAGAAGAGGGTTGATGTAGTCCCACTTCAAGCCAAGGAGTTACTGGCAACTGTCAGTTGCTGGGTGAGGGAGGGCTAGTTTTCCCTAGAATGTAGCCCCTAACAAGTCCACTACCATCTAATAAAAGGCCACTCATCCAAGAATATTTCAGAATCAAAAATATGAGAAATAAAATAGATCTATATTGGAAAATGAAATGCAATCATTTTTGTTTACAGATGAATTACCTTGTATGTAGTGAATTCTAAAACCTTCCCAAAAATAAATGTTAAAATTAATGAAGTATGTTTTATAAAGTTTCAGGACACAAAATCAACATAGAAGTTTCCCAGTGTTTCAACAAACCATTTAAACATGTAAAACAAAAAACAGTAATAACAACAACCAAACCCTCTCACTTTCTCACTTACAATAGCATCAAAAGGAATAAAATACCAGGACTTTATTTTCTCAAATAGTGAAAGATTTTTACATGGAAAATTGTAAGATATTGATAAAAATTGTTTGTTCATGAATTAGAAAAGTGTGTGCTGTTAAAATGCCCATATTACAAAAGCAATATCTGAATCCAGTGCAACCCTTACAAAAATATGTGTCATTTTTCATAGATATGGCATAAAACATTGTAAAATTTCATAGAAGCATAAAGGCCCTTTCTATCCAAAGCAATCAGGAGAAAGAATATTGATGGACACATTTTATTCTATTATTTCAAACTATATTACAAAGTTACAATCACTCAAACAGTATGAAATAAAATCTGATATTTAGACCAATGGAACAGAACAGAACTGTGGATAAAGGATATCTCCATGCAAAATTAATAAGAAAAATCTAAAAAATAAATAACACCAGATTTCATAGTGTTCTCTGCATCAGGATTACTTATGGTGATCCACCAACCTGAACTGAAACTTGTTTTAAAAATATTATATTTTAAAACTTAGTTCTAGGGGCTGGAAAGATTGTTTATAGTTAAGAACACTTGCTGATCTTACAGAGTACCTGAATTTGGTTCCCAGCACCCAAACTGTGGATCTTACAACTACTTGTCAGCCTCTGTATTCACATACACATGTCCACACATAGGCATCTACATCTCATATGCATGTAATAATGAGAAACATGAAAATATTAAATAAGGAAAGAGGTCTTTTTCAACAAATGGTGTTGAGAAAAGAGAATATTCATATATTAAAAGAACTACCATTATACTGTATACAAAATCCCATCCCAAGTTAAAACAGGTCATGAATATAATCACTCCTTTTTTTCTACTTACACTGAAGTGGCCATTTTTCACTGTTAGGAACTTATTACTATGTTCAAGACAAATCATGTTAGAAAATTCTACTCTAATGACCACCTTTAAGTTCAACTGACTAACCCATTTTTTTATATAAAGGCAGTGCATCCGAGAAAATAAAACTGAAAGGTATTCCACACAAAATGTTTCTCTTGGTAATTGAATGTGCATGTTCCACACATGAAAGGAAAAACAAAGGAAGACGTGATACTTCAGAAACTAAGACCAGGGAAGATGCACAGAAATGAAGAGGAAGCCATCCTGAAATCCTATAGATGAATCATTGTGCCTGGAACAACTGCTGAATTGCTGAAGGGTAAACAGATGAATCTAGAAACTGTGCTGAAGGCCGAGTACCAAATGTTTGCATGCAGAAATGAACTTCCAAAATGGTCTTGCGTTCTGATCTTCTGATCTCCCTCACCTTGAGAAACATCAGAAAGTAGTTTAGGGCTCTAGTCTACAGGCATCCAAGCCACAACCCAGAGTAAAGAGAGCACATGTGACACAAAAGCTCATAGCAGAATTAAGTATAAAATTTGAAAATACGTAAGTGGCTACAATAGCTTAGCATTACATAGTAAGTTGATATTAAATGTACCTTAAGCAAAGAGACATTAAGGGATGGGTTGTAGTACAGGGCATCAACCTTCTTGATAACAATACCCAATGATCCTGAAATCATTCAGAAATAACAAATTTAAACAAAACAGAATTTTGATCCAAAATTTGGAAAAGTAAGTCTGCCTAAAATTGATTAAATTCTCAATTTAAAAGTTGTCACAAGGGATTGGCTTCGACTATTAACAGATTATTGGCTTATTAATAAGTATAAACTCTAAGGCATTGCATCAATTTATGGGTTTTTTTTCCTAGCAGTATCTGGAATATGTAAATTCAGTAGTCTGAAGGAAAGACAAAAAAATCTTATGATGTTTTAATTAGATGGCAGCTGTTTGAATTAAGTTTTTCATGGTACAGACTACCTGTAGGAGAACACAGCTGTTCTTCTCCATGTAGGAACAGCTGTAATGTTGCTGCAATTGTCTACACCATCAAATTCCTATAAAAAGGAAAAAGTATGGGTAAGATTATTTCTGTGCAATGCAAAGATCATGATGACATTAAAAAGAAATAACAAGTGGTAGGACTACATTTCCAGCTTTTCTCTATGGAAGAACTGCTTATGGTACCTCACTGGCCAGTACTGAAGTTTATTTGGCAAAATATTATAGCTTGAAAGCTATTTCCAATTTTTAAACTCTCTGTATAGTAAATATTATAAAATTAGATATCTTACCCAGCTTTTCATAAACTCTTTAAAATTTGACCCAGATGTTCCTCCTCACTAACTCTGTCTCTAGTTGCATCTTCCAGAAAGATTATTCTCATGAAAATACGCAAGGGTAGGAGTAATTTATATGGCATAATAAAAAGGAGAGTCACTTAACCTATACATTTTGTTAATAATAGAAATTTGTTCTAGTAATCTTTGAGATACATTGTAAAATGACCATGACTTTCTACATTCATCAACATTTGGATTATATTTCTCTATACTTTACTTTTAGTCTGTTTTTAAAATTCAAGAAATGCAGAACAGAAACACCAGGTTATAAAATTTTTAAAAAGGAATATAGGATTAATGTGTTTGGGTTGGTCAAAATAGTAACAAATGGATTTTGTGGGTTGTAATTTGAAATACTTGAGTGCTACTCATAACATTGCTTCATAATCTGGAATGTACCTTGATTCAAAAATCAATCAAACAGCTTTAGTTCTTAAATTGGGCATGGGGGTGCTTGCCTTTAATCTCAGTAACTGAGAGGCAGAGGCAGGGAGATCTCTGAGTTAGAGGTTAGCTTGGTCTACCGAGTGAGGTCCAGGACATCCAGGGCTACAAAGAGAAACCCTGTCTCAAAAACCAAACCAAACCAAACCAACCAACCAACCAAACAAACAAACAAACAAAACAGCTTTAATTCTTTACATGTTTGCCAGTAAGGACTCAGAACAACAGTGAATCTATAAGTTACATGGTAAAGTTTTCACCAGCTGTTCACCATTCATTGTCTTCTTTTGGTAAAAATACTCTACGCTAAAGTCCTATGCAGATGTGGCACTAAAATAACAATAACAATAACAATAAGATGACTTAAAAGTATCTGTGCTTCTAGTGCTTCTAGTCCATAAGAAAAATGATCAAGAAATGAAGTGTCACAGATCATGCCTATAACCCTAGGACTTGAAAAGGTGAGACTAAGGATCCTAAACTTGAGGCTAGCCTTGGCTAAATAGCAAGTTTGAGATCATGCTGCATCACATAATAGGATCCTGTATAAGAATTTTAAAGATCATGAATTATAAATTACAGATTAAATAGCTTGTTAATTATTTTCTTCTAAGTTCCTTAAAACTGCTCAATCCAGGAGCAGCAGTAAAATATCGCATAAATAAGAAAGAACAAATTTATCAGGAGTGCTGATGTTTGACAGAAAACCTAAATAACTCATTTAACCTTTCCAGGCTTCAGTATTCTCATACCAAAAGGAAGACAGTATATTCAATTTATCACCTCTACTACTTTGAAAATAATATGATTCTTACAATAGCTTAAAGTTCTTGGTAAAGTTCAAAGGCAAAAAATATGATGCTGGACAACATAGGACTGACACCGTGGATCCAACCTTCTGCTTTTATTCAGTAGAGAGGGGACCATGTCTAGGCAGGAGCACTAACATTTAATGAGGAGACCTTAGAAAATGGCCTATCCTCCAAGATTCGCAGTATATTTTGTATTAATGATGAAACCTGACAAATAGCATTGGAGATAATTAATCAGTGCTGGTTCCTCATTCCAAATGTAGAGCCGAATGAGCAATAACAGCACTGTGTGGACTAATTAGTAAGAATATTAAAAAGGTAAGCATGGCTTGGCTCACAGCCCAACAAAAACAAGTCGAGGAATCTAAGGAAAAATACTCCCTTATTGCCCATTTGTAATCATTTCACTAAAAACAAGGAAGTAAATAACTATTGTGATTTGAGAGACAGAGAAAAGTCACAAAATAAGCTTGATTCTAGAGTAAATAAAATTTCAATTACAATATAAGTTTTTATTTAATGATGTTTCACAGGGGATCCATCTGTAGGACTGAATGTATACAAATATTTATAGTTTCTATGAAGTCATTGCCAGCTAACCTTTAAATATAGATTCTCATGCAAAAAAGTTAAAAGGGCGATTGCATTTTCTTGCTTGTATTTTGATATTGCTCATTGGGGTGTTGCTCAACGTATTTTAAAAATGTATATTAGACAATAATACAATCCAACAAATTTGCTCTGAGTGGTTCACTCAGGCTAAATACATTGAAAAGAACAAAATGGGTATTTTATTAGCCAGATTTCCAACTCTGCAACAAATGTCTGAGATAAACATATGTGAAGGAAAATTATTTACTTTCACTCATGCTATTAGAGGTTTCAAATCATGTTTCCCTGGCCCTGTCACACAAGACGTGTGAGAACACAGTACAAGCATATAGTGGAAGAACTACTCACATCATGGTGGCCAAGATTCAAAAGAAAGACAAGAGGAAGGTTCAGATTCCAGGCATATACTCCAAGTGAATGTCCCCAATAACATAAATTCCTTCCAGTAGGTTCTTCCTTTTTAAAGCAATATTGAATAATGACTGGGCTTTATCACATGGCTATTTGTGGGACAGTGGAGTCCTAACTAAGAAGCACAAAAATAAAAAGGTAAACCTCTTTCTTTATGAGATGTTCCAAGAAGCACCGTGTGTGTGTGTGTGTGTGTGTGTGTGTGTGTGTGTGTGTGTGCGTGTGTACATGTCTGTCTGTGTATAAAACCTGGTGAGTCTAGTGTACGTGTTTAGGTCTGATCAATTGAGCTTAGATAACTCAGCTAACTCTTGGAATAAACTGAATCTCCCTCTTAGTAATCATTGATTACCAATATCTTCACTTGTGAACAGGGCCTTCTAAAATTTTCTACAATCACATTGGCATGTGGGCTCCTGTGGTTGTTGTGCAGGGCTACTTTATGCAACCATATTGTTCAGAGTTCATGCACGTACCTTTCCCCTCATGTCTAGAGGACACTACCTCTCTGCTGGTGTCCTGGTTCTCTCTTACTTTCTGCCTCCTCTTCTGTGATAATTTTCTAAATCTTAGATGTAAGGGTTGCATTATAAATGCATTCATTTGGCTACGTTAAAACTAAATACATTTAGTAAAATTATAGTAGTAGGTTCTCCTCTAGGAATTATGAACTCTCTAGCTCATGCTGTACATGTCTAGCTTCTAGTTCATGTCTAGGTTTAAAGCACCAGGAATGAATTCCCACCTATTGAGTGGGTCTTAAGTTCAATCAGATAGCTATTGACTGACACCAAGTTATGAATGTTACCGTGGTGGTTTGAATAAGAATGGTCCCCATAGGCTCATATATTTGAATACTTAGTAATCAGGGAGTGAAACTCTTTGGTAGGATTAGGATTAGTAGATGTGACCTTATTGGAGGAAGTGTGTCACTGGCCCTGAACTTTGAGGTTTCAAAAGCCCATAATCTGCCCAGGCTTCTTTCACTCTTCTTGTGGATCCCAAAGAAACTCTCACCTACTACCCCAGAGTTATGACATGCCAACATGATGATAATAAACTAAACTCTGAAACTGTAAGCAAGTCCCCAATTAAATGCTTTCTCTTTTAAGTGTTGTCTTGATCATGAACTCTTCTCACAGCAATAGAACAGTAACATTACTGTGGCAGCATTAAAGATCTTGCCAGGCTAGTCATCCTTACAATTTTAGAAGATGTCAATGTTCTTTGTGTAAACCAAATGGATAGTACAGCTGGGTCACATGATAGACTTATTTAATTAATATTTTTTGCGAATTTTCCACACTCATTTCTACCACTGACTCCACCACTTTGAAATCTTTCAAACATTGATGAAAGGTCCCCATTCCACTAGTTTTCCAGCATTTGTTGTCAGTTTTCTTGATTTTAACCCATTCTGACTGAGTAAGATAAAAATATCAAAGTAGATTCTCCTCCTCCTGCTCCTCCTGCTCCTCCTGCTCCTCCTCCTCCTGTTCCTCCTCCTTTTGGTTACTGGTACCACCTCCAACTTCTTTAAGATCTTTCCCATCTCACCAAAATTTTATTATCTCATTTCTTAACAGCTGAAAAATAGCCGATTGGGTAAGTGTACCACATTTTCTATATCCATTCATTCAAGGAAGGGCATTTAGGTTGTTTCTAATTTCTAAGTATTATAAATATTACAGGAATGAACATGGTTGAACAAGTTTGTCTGTAGTGGGATGAAGCATTCTTTGGGTATATCCTCAATAATATCTGGATCAAGAGGTTGATCTATTCCCGATTTCCCAAAATGATTTCCATAATGGCTGTAGAAGTATGCTCTCCCACCAGCAAAGGATGAGTGTTTCCATTACTCACACCCTTGCTATCATGTGCTGTCATTTGTTTTATTGATCTTGGCCCTTCTGACTGATGTAAGATGAAATCTCAAAATAGTATTGATTTTCATTTCCCTGATGATTAAAAATGTTGAGTATTTTTAAAAGTGTTTCTCAACCATTTGACTTTCCTTTTTTGAGAATTCTCTGTTTAGATCTGTATCCCATTTTAAAAATGATTTATTTATTTTCTTGGTGTCAAGTTTTGTGAGTTCTTTATATATTTTGGATATTAACCTTCTACTGGATGGTAAAAATCCTTTCCCCTCCTGTTTCCTGTGTCTTTGTCTACTGCTATCCCCACCCCTCTTTCATGTCTAACTTTATTATTTTGGACCTCCCCTCTCTGCCTTTTTGTTAATTTGGCTAAGAGTTTTTCAAATTTATTAATTTTCTAAGCATATTTACTTTTTTTCTAAAAAGCTCTTTGTTTTCTTGACTCTGCAGTATTTTGTTTTTGTTGATATTTTTATTTTATTGATTTCAGCTCTGAGTTTGATTATTTTTGCCATCCACTCCACCACTCCTCTTGGTACTTCTTATTATTATTCTTTTGTTGTTGTTATTGTCCTATAGCTTTCAGGTGTCTTGTAAGTTACTAATATGAGATCCTCCTCTGTCTCCTTTTCAATGTCAACATTAGTGCTATGAACTTGCCTCTTTTAACTAGTTTTATTGGGTTGTGCAGTGTTTTCATTTTCACTTAATTTTTTAAATTTTATTTTTTTTTCTTAATTTCTGTCTTGGTCCATTTTTCATCGAATAGTGACTTGTTCAATTTTTATGAATTTGTAAACTTTCTGTTGTTGCTGATATCAGTCTTTAACCTGTCAGAGAGGATTCAGGCTGTTATTTCAACTTCCTTGTATTTGTTAAAATTTACTCGTGTGTGAGTGTGTGGTTAGTTTTGGAGAAAGTTCTATGATCTACTGAGAAATAGATATATTTTTGTGTTTTGAGGTGAAATGTTCTGTAGATATCTATTATAGCCATTTGGTATGTGATATTATATACCTTTAAGAGGCTTTTATGGATGAGAGTGTTTCAAAACCTTTCTTAGTGTGTTTGCTATTGGTGTATAGAAAGTCTATTGACTTTTGTAATTGGATTTTTTTGCTGTAATTAGTATTTTCTGGGTGTTATGAGATAATATTTGGTACCAAACATGTAATAAATATTCTATTCAATTTAAAGCTTATCTCTAATATAAATATACAGTGGTCAGTAAGAACAAACAATAAATATATTATAAAATTATTTTTAAATAGGAAATAGATAATAAAACCCACAAGAAACATCAGTGATGTGCTCTGGAAAACAAGAAGAATACAGATTCTATGTTCACTACAATCATATAAAAATTTCTGATTTTAAGCACATGCCAATGAGAAATGAAAAATTTCTACATAGGAATAATGGAAAATTCATAGAAACTGTTACAAGAAATGTCAGACATTCACACTGCTGAAATTTCAATAAAATAATTTAAACAATCAAGAGTTAAATAAATTATACAAGGAACCAAGAAGAAGCATGATAATATTTTCTCACCAAATACAAAGGCATGAAGCAGTATTATGTGTGGAAAATAAACAAAATCTAAAGGAAAAATCTATCTTTGCAAAATAGGCTAGAGGATATCATGGCATACATGAGACTCTATCCTCAAAAGTAAAATTTAAAAAAATGAGTAAATAAATAAATAGTGGCTAAAATCTTCTTAATTTTTATGAATATATTAATCCACACATCCAAAAACTCAGTGAACTACAAATAGAATTAACTCAAAGTAATGTATGCCATGCTTAATGAATCTGTTTAAATGAAGATGACAAATTGAGAATCTTAAAGGCATTAATACAGAACCAATGTGCCATGTATAAGAAATTCATGAAAGGATAGAAAGTTATTTTGTTATGTCATCTCCAAGCTGTAAGTATCAGTCTCCATGCATGCTTGAGATTATTACTAGGTAAAAATCAGAACCTGTTGAACACAAAGCACCATAATATCATGCCAGTCAGTCTAATAACTAAGATGGCTGTAAAGTGTCTGAGGATATAAACTGTGGATACATAGGACAAAAATGTATTCACTCCTCAGGCAAGATGGAGAAAGGTGCAAGATTTCATCATGCTACTCACAACAGTGCATACTTTAATATGAATTGCTTATTTCTGACAAATTTGCAGTAGTAGACATGGATGATACAAAGAATAAGAACCCATCATAGAGGTGACGACTATAAAACATATTTATATGGTTTGCATGTGTTAAATTTTAATGATTATACAATTTAAATTTTGTTCTCATTTTGTATTTTTTTTACTCTAACTTCTCTTTGTGACATGCTGACTTGATTGCATTTTATTGAACCCAGTTATTGTACAGAAAAGAGAAAGTATAATTTATCTATTTCTAATTCAGTCCCTGATAATGGACAATGACTTTGAATGTAAGGACAAATAACACCAAAATATAGCAGTGTATTAATGCTCCTTTTCACACAAGATGTGCAAACAACCTTCCTGGGTACAAATATGGTATTTTGAAAGTATATACAAATACTAATATGCTTAAGTTCTGTAGGATTGGTTTCCTGACGGTTTCTAATAGCCTGCCCTTGCCCAGGTATCTGGGAATATTCTCTTGCATACCTTTGTGAACTCTACCAGTAACAGTCTCTTTATAATAAAAGGAACTACTTCAAAATGTTCCTTAATTTAATTTTATCAGTGTCTTTATTTTATCTGCATATCAATGACTATTCATGTCATCTGAGCATACCTTACATAAGACATATGCATATGTCTTTTTGGAGTACACATTGCTTGCATAATCTAGATGTCTAAGTCTTGTCAAATTTAATGAAGTAAGATTTCTCTTCTCAACTTTTCAACTACTAGTTGATTATGTGAGAAAGAATATTCCTAATATTCAATGTAGTGAAATCTCATTTGAAGTTGAGATTTTTTTTCATCATCATAATGACAAAATATATTTTTGTCTTACTCTGCCACCTTACCACATTGTGTCTGATTTGGATTAATTCATATTCATTGTTTGGGGGACTTTGTGACAGTATTCTGAGCATTCTCAACTTTATTTCAGTTCAGATGATTTTTAGTAGCTTGTTTATACCTATTTCTTGTATTCTCTCTTATTGCAATATCATTTCATTTTACCTTATGGTAAGTCTCTTTCCCTCCATGGTTTTATTTCTTTCCACTGCAGAGTTAATACCTTTAAAATGTCATATATGGGTGTGCACATGTGCACATCCATACCATGGCCTGCCTATATTGGTCAGAGAAGAACTTGTAAAAATAATTCTCTCCTTACAACCATGTGAGTTCTCTGAACTGGAACTATTTCAACAGAAAATTTTGAAGTTGGATCTTTGCTTTAAAGAATATTCTTGAATGTATGTGATAATTCTGCTTTTTCCGTGGGAGAATAAAAAGCCTAAACCTGTTAGGGTGACAAACCAACTGGAGCTAACAACTATGTTGAAGAAATTTAGATTTCAACAGCTAGTGGATATGGTGGTATTTTACTTGTACTGAAATGTGATTTTAATTGTATGTTAATAAATAAAGTTGCCCGGGGGTCAGAACTATTGCAAGAGCGTGGAGGTGGTGGCGCACGCCTTTAATCCCAGCACTTGGTAGACACAGCTAGGTAGATCTCTGTGTGTTCAAGGATACAGCCAAAATTGGAGACACACGCCTTTAATCTCAATACCATAGAGGACCTGGAGGGCTGTACACACAGGCAGTGACGAAGCAGTCATGTGTTTGGGTTTACAACCAATAAGAAGGCAGAACAGACAGTCTATATAAAGACGAACAGACAGGAAGTAGCCCCCTTTGCATAGAGCTCTCTTGGCTGAAGCAGGAAGGGTATGGCTCTTAGCTCTGACCTCTTGGCTTTCTTCTCTGAATCAGCTCTGTGTTTCTTATTTAATAAGACGGTTGGTTATATCTACAAGTGGATCTAACCTTCAGTTCTGCCCAGAAGCCGATCTTGTTTCTGTAAGGGCTTCAGGAACTTCAGACTCATCATGAATATTGACTATTCACTGAGAGTTAATAGATCCTTGATGGCCAGGAAAAGTATCTATCTATCTATCTATCTATCTATCTATCTATCTATCTATCTATCTATCTATGTATATATGGAAGAATCTAAAGATATTGAATTGAGATAGGATTTTAGTTAGTTCAAGGAATATGAGTATAAATCCTTTCAAAGTAAATTGTTTTTTCTATCTGGAACATTCTGTTTCTAGTCAGGGATATAAATGTGACTGCATGGAGCCTTTTCTCATAACACTTGCTTTTCTTTGGCTGAATGAATATTGCTTGCATGGAGAATGCTTTAATTGATTTTATGATTCATATTACACCGAGCATTTGACTTATCAATTATACATGTTGTCATGGGAAATATTGCAGAAATTCTATAATAAACATTTTTTATATACATTTTACAGAAAAGTTAACTGTAATACCGTCAGGGAAAAGTTTGGTCAACATACAAGACATTATCTATAAAGCTATCTTTGCTGTCTGCTCCCTTCTGGCTTATCCCAAGCCTCACTTTAATAACTAAAATTAAACTGTCCAAGTGATCTTTCTTTAGGGCTCAGAACATTTGTTGACCGTGTCATTCATATGACATAGTATTCATTGTGTTATAAACTACTGGAAGTAAATTAATTCACTTGAAGAATACTAGTATGTCTGAAGAGAAAATGCAGGTGCTGGCCCTGGGAAGTTGATGGCCATTGCAGTGTCTGGTGAGCAAGGAAAAGGAAAGAGGCATCTAGCTGATTGATCTCCCCCAACCTACACAACTTTTCTGCTCATTATCATATCAAACATCCCTATTTCTCCTCATAAAAGTCCCCCTTTACCTGTTCCCCTTTCTATTTCTCCTTCCAAACCCTCTCATATACTCCTCTTTCCTTTCATATTTATGACCTCTTTTTCATTAATTCTAATTACATATGTGTTTGTGTGTGTGTGTGTGTGTGTGTGTGTGTTTCTAAATATATAAATACAACCAACATGATCTGAACAAAGATGACACCCATAGACATGCTAATATGGATGGAGGAAATCTTTCAAACCCTACAGAAAGAATTAGAGGAAAGTAAGGATAGTGAGAGAAATAGTCTTCCCCAGAGAAAATCACATCAACTGGTTATTCAATAGCAAATGGTCATCCCTGAAGAATGTATGATGTTTCAAACTGTCCAATTTTTATATGCAATATAAGTAACCACATTTATTTTAATTGTATAAGTTCAAATACAGGTATTTTTATTTAAAAGTCTTACCATTGGTTAAAAATGATGGTTTTGTTTACTAACAATATTGACCTAAATTAGCAAAACAAACATGTCACCAAACGTAGAGGGCACATTTCTAACTTTGGGAAACAGGAACAGTTTAGTGTTGGCTTCTAAACTCTCTTGCTTACTCCTTTTGTGACTAACACAGAGCAGCTTATTCAAGCTGAATGTTTTGTCTAGGCTTCCATTCCATTGCAATAAGCATATGAATGGTTGATGAATAGCTTTCAGGGCATTTTCAAACAAAATGAGATGCTTGATATTCCTTCTTGCAGGTGTCTTAAGATAAAACTTCAAAAAAAAAAGGTTGATATATTTGCATTTCTTGAGTCAAATGAAAGAAAATATTTTCAATGATGGGAGACATACACACTTGGAGTCTCTTTCAGATTGCTTAAGCTCTGGTTTAGTTCAATAGAAGGATGTGGAATGATTTGAAATTTAAATTATCCAGTTGTCTGTACTACTACAGTAAAAACAACTTTATTAACTTTCAGCTGCTTTAATATATTGGTCAAGAGCTAATGTTTTTGATGTTTATTTTGGGTCTTCTTTTAATCAAAGGAATGAAGAATGTTCTATCAGGGTACTAATATTGCATTATCATGCACTCTGTATTAAAATTATAATGATACAACCAAACCTCTCCTGAGGGACCTTCAATTCCTGCTTCTACAGATGTTCCTGCTGCCGGGAAGGCAAGTATAGATGTGTGGAGCTGGCAAAGCTGGAGCTGTAATGAAATGATGATGACTTCAGAACGGCAGTGCAGAGGATGAAAATGGGAAATTAATGCTTTTCATTGAGCAACTTTGCTCATAATTGAACCCTGCTACTTTCCAGGTGAATGTTGTTGCCTTAGGTTTCCAGGGAATCTGTGTATAATGATTATTGCTGTTCTTTGGAAATGACAACTCATTAAGATGACTATCTTCTGGCAGTCTTACCTTATAAGGTGTTTGTTCATCTAAAACAAGTTAGCAAAACAAGAGGATTTTATAGTTGCTGTTACCCATGTAAAATATAAATGAAGTGAATAAGCCACACTGAAACATCTTGTGTACAGAAAAATACTGGTATGGTATGTAAGATATACATATTAAAACAGAGCAAATAGAATTCACAAAAATGTAAGAGCATTTTGGTACAGAAACAGCCAACAGACATGAAAATTTCTATGAAGTAGCAAACATGAGACAATTTTGATTATGTTCAGATTTGTGATCAAAACTGTTATTAAGGACTTATTTTTCTCTTGAAATATCTGTTATGACATAAACAACTAATATAATCTATTTTATCCTTTTATATAAGCTTTGTGTTCATAGTGGTATTTCTAATTGTATTAACAATGATAAAGGGTGAAGACTAAATGTGAATCTGTTTTAAAAATTAAAATCATTAACATTTCATACTAGTTATGAGGGGTTATGTGCCATCCATGTTCTGATACCGGAAAAGGAAGTGGGTCGTAAAAGGTAAGGAATTTGATGAGACTGTGGGCAGCTATGGAGAGATATGACACACTGTATTCACTAGCACACAGTCTGCCAGACAAGCAACTGTCTGCAAATGCCCAGGCACATGCCAGCACAAGTGGGTTTAACATAGTCAGGCACACATAACATAGATGGGTCTCATAGAGGTAGACACATAGGCCTATAGACAAGCAGGCGGTCTGACAGGACAGAGGCAAGGGGATCAAGCAAAGGCTTGAGCTTCTGATAACAAAGTCAGAACCAAGTGAAATGGCATTCTTGTAAAATAGTTACACAATATATTGCATTACTCTGCTTTTGGATTTCCTAGACATCAAGAGTCAGTCATTTTGTGCTGACTCATAGCCCTCATACATCCAGGGTTAGCCATCATAGCCTGGCTATCAGTGTCAAAATATCTAAACATAAACTTGCCCTTAAAGCCCTCTGTTCCCATCATTCTATCTCTTTTTGACAATTAGTGTTTAATCAAAACAGGCACTTAGGGTGCTGTTTGAGCTCATAATCAACAATCATAGTATAGGGAATAATACTTTCTTTTATTATTTTGTAGTTTCTAAGTCTTTGTATGTTACTTGGGCTCTCAGGCCAGTTAAGAACTTAGGTCCATGTATAGCTCTCTATGCTCTTTTCATTCTCTGTGCTCTCAAGTTTCTTTCTGATTAATAGTCATGTAATTTTAACTCACCACACTTGCTGTGTTAGTCAACCTTTGATTTTGCTAAATAACAAGTCGATAGTTGTACTGTTGCTGCCTTCCTTATGACTTGTGGGCTCCTACAGAAACTGTCAGTGTACTGGGCATCTATCTCCTGGGACCATTTTACGGGTCTCAAGATCTTTCATAATTACTATTTAGTTGCCTCTCTTTGGTACAGATCAATCAATCCCTTGTACTCTGGAGTTGTTCACTGTTCAGCCCCATGACTTTAGAGCTGTTCTCAGAGCAGCTCTTAGAACCACTGCCACAGACTCCAAATCTACAACAGAATTGGAGGTTAGCTTAATATCAACATAAACATAAAAAGTGAACACCTTTGTCAGAATTTCAAGTTCTGAGTCACCAAATTATGACAAACAGTAGAGCTTTATCAGTATCCCTGGACATGGCATGACAAATGTTCACTGCAAATCTTTCCAAGTGAAGGCAAATAGTTATGGTTATATTTTGTTTGTGCTGAAATGTGATTTTATTTGTATGTTTATAAATAAAGTTGCCTGGGGTTCAGAGCTAAGAGCAAGCCATTTAGCAGAAGTCTGGTGGTGGTGGCACATGCCCTTAATCTGATCACATGACAGGCAGAGTCTTTGTATGTTCAAGGACACAACCAAGCAGTGACCTGAACCTTTAATCACAGTACGAACCATAGAGACCTGGAAGTCTGTATAGACAGGCAGTGATGAGGAAGTCATGTGGTTGGGTTTAGAACCAATGAGAAGGCAGAACAGAAAGACAATAAAAAGACAGGACACAGGAAGAAGGTTTCTCTCTCAGGGGAAGGACAGCAGTGAGTGATAAGACAAGGTGGTCTCAGCTCTTGGCTACTGCTCTGATCTATGGGCGTTTAACTCTTTAATTGGCTCTATGTTTCTTATTTAATAAGACCGTTTAGAATTACATTTACAAATAGTACTTGGTCCATTACCTAGAGATGCAAACTCCAAGTTTTACTCATCAATCCATCAGGTGCATGATGGATGGCACAGCAGCATGCGTGGGTGGAGTCACCTTATTGAATTTTCAGTAATGCCCAGTCATTTTCTAGTCTGACTTCCACGTAGGCCACACAGAGGCATTACATGTTGCCTATATTATAATGGCATGACAAGTATGCAAATTATTCTGGCAGAAAATTAAACACTCTTATAGTTAGCAATCCTTGGGAATGGCAGTTGAGGATGGTCCCTCACCACTTTCTTGACACTCTTCATTGTCATTTTAAGTCAACAGTGGTTGCTTAGAGATTTTCCAGACCTCAATGTAGCTAGAGTTTTCCTGCCTGGCCCACAGTCAGGACAAATCTCTGATACCCGCCAGTCCCACAGACACTCAGACCCAACCAAGTAAACACAGAGACTTATATTGGTTACAAACTGTATTTTGGCTGTGGCAGGCTTCTTGCTAACTGTTCTTACAGCTTAAATTAATCCATTTCTATTAATCTATACCTTGCCACATGGCTCATGGTTTACCGGCATCTTCACATGCGGCTTGTCATGGTGGCGGCTGGCAGTGTCTCCCTCACCCAGCTTCATGTTCTCTCAATTCTCCTCTCTGTTAGTCCCGCCTATACTTCCTGCCTGGCCACTGGCCAATCAGTGATTTATTTATTGACCAATCAGCAACACATTTGACATACAGACCATCCCACAGCACTTCCCCTTTTCTTTTCTTAAAAAGGAAGGTTTTAACCTTTACACGTCTCCAAAGTCAGCTTGGTATATTTGGGAATTTGGGCGTAGCTTCTCTTGCTACTTCCTGCTGGAGGGGGGCGCTGTATCTTATGGGGACACAAAGAATATTTTAGGATTATGGAGTAGTCCATGAGGGTGTATCGTCTGAGCCAGTTGCCTTGAAATGGTTCTAGATGTTGGATCATCTGGGCCATGGTGTCAACGAAGACCTTTCAGGTGGTCTTGGCTGGTCAAACCTAATGTATCTTAATCTGGAACGAATCCATAGCCTCTGGCTTTCTGTGGAAACAAAAGCAGAGCCTCCTTTCCAAAGCAACGTATCCTTACATTTAAATTTTGAAGTCAAGGTATCTTTAAAATATACATTTTGGCATAACTCAACAGCTTTTGTAATCAAATGTTTTTCTTCAGTTACGAATATCAAAGAGAACATAATCCAGATTCTCTGTGTGGTAGCCATCTTTATGTGGCTTTTTTTAAATATTAGCTTGAGCCTATTGCTTTAAACTGCAGCCTTCTAAGCCTGAAACGGTGCTGGGGCTATGGCTGCTGGCTCTGCCCACTTCAGCTTCCCAACATGGCATTTTCCGCCAGCTCTGGGAGCCATCAACTCTCAGAAATAGTGGGTCTATGCTTCTATCAAAGCACCGTGTAGCCCAGAAACCTCTGTTTTTTTTTTTTTTTTTTTTTTTTGTACTAGCAGAGGCTAAATCCACCACACAGCTTAATGTGCCACTTGCAGAGGCCTCATTCCCGCCATACTGCAGGTCAAGCATGCACGCCAGGAACCCATCATAGTAGCTCAAACACGTAGGCTGCCACTAACTTGAGAGAAACAACTAGGAACTGTTTTTAGCTCCGTTTTAGAATCTTTTTTCTCAGTTTTTAGGTGGAAACTCTTGCCACCACGTTGGGTGCCATTTGTAGCTAGAGTTTTCCTGCCTGGCCCACAGTCAGGACAAATCTCTGATACCTGCCAGTCCCACAGACACTCAGACCCAACCAAGTAAACACAGAGACTTATATTGGTTACAAACTGTATTTTGGCTGTGGCAGGCTTCTTGCTAACTGTTCTTACAGCTTAAATTAATCCATTTCTATTAATCTATACCTTGCCACATGGCTCATGGCTTACTGGCATCTTCACATGCGGCTTGTCATGGTGGCAGCTGGCAGTGTCTCCCTCACCCAGCTTCATGTTCTCTCAATTCTCCTCTCTGTTAGTCCCGCCTATACTTCCTGCCTGGCCACTGGCCAATCAGTGATTTATTTATTGACCAATCAGCAACACATTTGACATACAGACCATCCCACAGCACCTCAAAGAATGTTTATCCCTAGGATATATTCAACAATGGGAGAAATAAACACTGTGTACAGCCAGGGACCAAATGGTCAATAACCAAGGTCACTGTCACTGGTTTGATTTTGATCCTGTGGCTGCCATATATATGCTGCTGCTCAAGGAAAGGAATATAGGTTCCTACTGACTAATGTATGCATCCACTGCAATCTCAACAAGCGCCAACAGCCTCAGTACATTGGGGTGGAACAATGAATGGTGAGCTTAACAAGAAACTGCCAGTCTTCTGGGGTCCCAAGGTACATTGGCCCCACCCCTAGGGTATACCCACCCATGGAATGAGTCCCGCCTGCTGAGGTCCAAAGTACTTGTTTCCATTTCCAGAGCTCTGTGTCTCATGGCTGGGCACTGTAGGGGGGCAGTACTAGTACTTGCACGGTTCTTAGCCACTAGGTATGTAACTCCCATGTTCAAGCTTATTGTTTCCAGCAGAGAGCAACTTTCACCACTGGGAAGCCTTGCACTTTTTCTTTCATCTCTTAAGTCAGTGTAGGATTTTCCTTTACTCATAGTTTCTGACAATTTTTCACCTACAGGACATAGCAGACAAACGGGGTTGTCACTCAACTCATTAGTGAGTATTCCTAAAAATTCTGTGGTCATAGGATCTGTAGGCACTGTTCTAAAGAGAGAGGTAGTAATGAAGGTTACCTTTGCCATCTCCTCCACAGTCAGTGAGACAGTATTTCCCATCCCCTCACCCCCATTTCAGAAATTCAGAGACTGGCTCCCTTTGGCTTTGACTATACTACTTTCTCTTTGATGAAAGAGGCTGAATGAACTTACACTCTAAATCTTTTGAACACTCACAGGACATACAGTACCAACCATTTTTTTTTTGACTCATTCACATTCCCCCATCACACCAGACAAGCACCCTTAGCCACCTTGGCCCATGCTGGGTACAATCAGCAGAGTCATGTTGTTACAACATAAACTAGATCTGTTGCAACACATGCATAGTATAAAGGGCCCCACTGTGAGAGCATAAAGGCAGAATTTTACAGCTTTCTGTCTACCTTCCTAAAATGGGACATTTAGAATATATTAACTTGTCTTCTGTGCTTGAGGTGAAGAAGTAAAGCATATTTAACCCAGCACTTATACATACACACTTTTAAGAAGAGAAGTTAATAACTCTTGGGACTAGGAATTAGCACATGGTTAAGAGCACTGGCAGATCATCCAGAGGACCTAGATTCAATTCCCAGCGCCCACATGGCAGCTCACACACATCTGTAATTCCAGTCTCAGGGGATACCATGTCTTCCTCCAACACTGTTCACACATGATGTATAGGCAAACATATAGGTGTTTTACCTATATACATAAAATTAAACAAATATATAGGCTAATAGTTCCTACTTATGATTGGAAAAAACTTACATCTAATTCAAGATTTAATAATCTTAAATTGTACTTTTAAAACAACATAATTACAAGTTTAAAATATTTTTGTACTCTAAATACTAGCTAATTCTACTGTTTCCTTCATGATAGAAAACAATTTCTAGTCACTGAAATCTACTAACTATGCACATACTTTGGTTATATTTTTAATAGTTACTTATTAGAAATTTAACTCATGTAAGAATTTATGATACTTCATATTCTCAATGTTAAAGTTTAATAAAAAAGGGAGAGATCATGAAACACCTTGCTCAATTTCTAACTTTTCATTTATTCATCAGTGTTGAAATATTCTAAGGAAATTCTCTATACAGCACATTGTCTGCTGTGTATTGCTGTGTTTATGGTTATTCTTGGCCACAATGTCTCCTTAGTCATTGCAGTCTCCACTGCTTTAACTTATCCTGCTTCTGTTCTCCCCTCTCAGCTGAACCTCTTGTTACAAAGGTCACCAGCTCTTCCCATTCTGATCACCCCATTGTAATGTAAATTGCAAAAGGGAGAGCATCTTTGTAATCCACTTTACAGCTATCTCAGTGGCTGCTGGTGACTCTGCAGAAAGCAACTGAAAAATTTTTTTCTCCACAATAACTAAAGTGTCAGAAAATAAACAGGTTTAGAAACAAAAAACTGTACTTCACACAAGATCCAAATTAACTTTTCTCAGGTGTTGTGAGATATCTTGATCACACTCTGACATCCCTGAGACTGATAATAAAGTTTATTTTGAATCAGGGGGTGGAGCTAGCGAGTAGCTGACTAAAATTAACCATAGAGGTTTTGGAGGACTGAGGACATATAGAAAAACACAGGAAGTAGTAGGGAGAGGCTTAGGAGATTCTTGGCCCATTTTGGATTGAGGAAGGTGAGAAAGGTGGTTACTGGTCACTTCTCCTCTTCTCTGATCATTCAGGTTCTTATCCCAATATCTGACTCCCAAGTATTTATTGATAAAGAATAACTAGATATATGCTTCATCTGGCATCCATCATGGGAATTAAGATCAAGAGGCAGCTGCTTGCCCTTAGCTTTGCAGTGGCTGGAATCACCACCACAGCTGGCTTTCCTTCCCTCCCCCCAGGTCCTCCATGCAAGTCTGCAGTTTTCTCTTTGCAGCCTCTCTACAGCAGCCTCCAGCTGCCACCCATTCCCAGCCCCAAATGCCACAGGTGGTTGGGCCACAAACACTGCAAGAGTTAGCCACCCACTGATGGCTTGTTCTGCCATTCAGGCAGCCCTGTGCCCTCAATTCACTCCTTGTAGACTTCTCCTGCATTGCCCCTTGGGTCTGCTTTTTCCTCTACACATTGGTTACAGGCTTCCCCTGGATCACACCTGCTAGCTTCTGTCACACCAGGTCAGCTGACTCAACACCAACACGCACTCAGGCCTTTATTGATGCTGCCACCTCTTAACCCCCAACTATACATGAGCAGCTGTAGCTGCCCTCAGCCACACCATGCACTGCCTGCATTCTCTGCCCAGCCATGTAGCACAGCAGCAGCCAAATTCACATTTTGCTGTTGTCCTTACAGATCTGATGAGACAACTGGGAATTCTTAAAGGGAGAAATAGTTTTAGAAGTTTTTCCACATGTTAAGAATGGGAAGCAATATTGTGATGCAGAACGTTAGGTCTCTGTATGCTTCCACAATGGATGATTTAAAAATGGAAAAATTAATTGAAGGGATAATCACTTTAGTTAGGATTGGTATAATGTCAATTTTAATCATTATCAGTTTGGTAATTCATGTTTTATCCTTAAAAAAGTGGTTTGATATGGGTGCCAAATATGAAAAATTGGCTGATAAGGTAAAATACTTAGAAAGCCCTACAAATGAAACTAAGAAAAACAATCACCCTCAGACAAAGGAGTTTAGAGTAGAACCTATTGCACTATTGCATTACAAAACTGAAGAGGAGTGGCCCAAGGCTATTAGAAAAGCAACTTCAATTTACGCAGTTACCATTCAAGAATGATCACTAGACGATAGACACCCCCAAAGCTATTCAGAAGTTAACTGGAATCCTGTAGAAATGTTAGATTTGAAGAGATTTAAAGAAGCAGTACTTTCATATGTTACAAATTCACATTTTGAGGAGATGTTAAATTCATGGGCAACTCAGAACAGAATTATTCCATAAGACTGGAAAGAATTAGCTACAGCAATATTGGAAGCTGGTCCTCAGTTGCAGTGGAAAACATGGTGAGGAGAGAAAGCTAGGGTCACACAACGATGAAGGAGGGCTAGAGGTATTGAAATTTCCCAAGAAGAGCTTCTTGGTGAATGCCAGTATGCTGATTTGCAAAGGAAAATTACATTTGATGATCACACCTTGGCCCTAAGCCATACAGCAGCTTTAATGATTGGGGCAGCGTTGAGGAATCAGGAAAGAGGACTGAGTTATTTACTGAAATTATACAAGGCCCAAAAGAAGTCTTCACTGATTCTTTACAAAGATTGATTTCAGCTGTAAATAGAATGATATTAGATCCAGAAGTTAGACAAGTATTAATAGAATCTTTGGCTTTTGAAAATGCTAATTCAAAATGTAAAAGGGTGACTAGGCATTTACAGGCAAGATGAATGGATTAGAAATACAGCTGATATGGATCTCATGCTTATGATGATACTTGGATAAAAGAAGAGATTTCTAAATATTTGAAGAAAAATCAGAAGTTTAGAGGTTTCAATTGTGGTAAACCAGGTCATCTGAAAAGGGATTGTAGGCAAGGTGTTCCTAGAAATAATGTGGGTTCTTTTTGTTTTTTTGTTTGTTTGTTGTTCTTCTAGAGATAGTTTAAAAAGAAGGCCCAGCCTTCTGGGTTATACAGAAGGTGTGCCAAAGGTCAGCCTTTGACTAATGAATGCAGATCAATATGGGACAGACAAGGTAACCCCTTACCACTGGCAAATGCCTTAGGGGGCCTCTCTCAGGCCCCCATGTCAAATTTTGTTCAATCATTGCCTGTCAGCATTGGGGAAACTCCTGCATAGAGCAATTAAAAGACTTAATGCCTGTTGTGAAAAAACCATATTGCTTTGGATGACATAATAGTTTCAGTAGATAATACAAGAATTTCAGGAGAGACCATAAAACAAGTATTTTGGCAAGGTTTTATGAATGATCAAAGACCAAAGCTAAGAACACAAATAAATGGCATTGTGATTGAAGGTTTACTAGACACAGATGCAAAATAATTTCACCAAAATCTTGGTGACTGGATTGGCCTTTTTAGGAGGTAAATATTCTGCTACTAGGGATTGGAACTTTATCTCAGGTTTAAAAAAAGTGCAAGATGGGTTGAATGGGCTGAATGTATAGGGCGAGAAGGACAGAAAGGAAAGTTAAAGCCATATATAGCTAACATATCAATGCATTTATTGGGATGTGATTTGTTACAACAATGGAAACCTTGATCAACATTCTATAATACTAAGATCCAAGATCAACTAAAATGTTCAATAACTTTTTCTCTTATACCTTTACTAACTAATTCTTATGAGAACAGAGCTATGTTTGCAAATATTCATCAAGTCTTCAATGTAAATACCAAATAAAAGTCTGTTTTTCTGTTTAAAAATAAATATATTGGTAGTAGATATGATTGACCATGCATATTATTTTCATTAAAAACAAGAGATCAAGGTAATTGATCTTTTAAAACTATGGTTTGATCTGTGGTTTATTTACAATGATTAATTTTTGAGTTAAAGAAATGTCATAATATGCCAATTATAAAGTCTGTTATTTCTTGTGCTATGATAACTTTGTGTTTTCTCTGTAGAAAATAATCAAATATATCATGACAAATTCCAAACAAAAAGAAAAGAAATGGCCCAATTAGGACTTAAATGACTAATATAGACATAAAATCAATCTGAATTAATCTACAATCTAAAATAATTAGTTATCAGATCCTGGATAAATATATTTCAGTGATGTTAAAAAATATAAAGTAAGCAAACATTGGTCTGCCAACCAAATCATATTTGTGATTTATCTTAGAATTCAATGTAATATTACAGAGAATAAACAAAGTTGGAATCACAGCCCTCTGTAATAGCATTAAGTCTTCTCTTGGGAACAAAGTTCTTGATGCATATGCCAAGTAGCAGCTTGAAATGTGGTCAGACAAAGCAGAGAAGGACTTAGAGCTAAACTAGCACATTCTGACCAAGAGAAGTCCAACCCAGAATAATAAAAAAAAATTGTATCTGTGACTCATGATGAGTATGTGCTTTTAGAAAATTGAAGTCTTGGTGTTTTTTTGTTTTGTTTTGTTTTGTTTTGTTTTTTCAGAAGCAACAACTATAAATCTATTAAAGTTAAAAGTTCGAATGCTTCATGGGATCTTCCTACATTGATCTCACTGAGAAGTAAGCAGTTCTGGAATAAGTATGTTTAGGCTGGAACAGAAACTGTGCTTTATGAAGAAAAATGATTTGATCTGACATAGGAAACGTTTGGTGAGTGAATGGCTGCCAGATGATTGTTTAACAACAATATTGCTTGTCTGTAAATTAACTTAAAATAAAAAAAAATTAGGTAAGTATCAACACACTTCCATAAAGGTTCCACAAAGATCTCTTTGTATTGTATAAATAAGTAAATATATAAATAAATGTATTAATAAAAATTTTAAAAGTACATATAAAATAAAAAATAGAGGTTTTGACTTTGTGTCTTGGTGCCTACTCTAGATCCCCCTAACTTTTTCCCTCTTTTCTTCTCAGTCTTCCCATCTACACTATCTCCATTCATCTGTGTATCCAGCTGACCTGTAGAAAATTGTTCTACCAGTGACCCTCCAGTGGTCACACTGGACTGGGCTAGGATTCAGAGTACTGTCAGTTAACTAACATTAAATAAGGTTCTTCTTGCAGCAGATGGGAACTAATACAGAGACCCATAACTGGACAATGTGCAGAGACTGAGAGACTTTGTAGTACCTACTCTTAAATGAGAAATTTTCCTTAAAATCCTCTCCTCAAGGCTCAGGGATGCATGCAGAAGAGAGGATGGAAAGATTGCAAGAGCCATTGCAAGCAATGGATGGCTTCAAGGAAAACTGTCTTCCAGACACATGATCTCACAGAGACTGTTGTAAGCACACATAAGGCATGTACAAGGCATGCACAAGATCAAGCCAGACATAATCCCTGCACTGAAAGAGCTTAAGTGGGCATTAAGTACTACTCATAATCAAGAAACTACTTGAAAATAATACCTTCTGGCAACAGGAAAATCAATTTTCTTCAAAGACATCTCACTGGGTATATCAACCACACTCCAGGGCAGACTTCATGATCTAGAATTGCTGGCCTGAACAAATGAACCTCATGTTCATTTGTTTGTTTGTGAACCTTTTTTTTTGCTTCATTTTGCTTTGTTTGGGGATTCTTTTTAGCTCACTGGTATTTCATTGATTTGTTTTGATTTTCGTTTTTTGTAGGCATTTTTTATTTGTTTTGAGAGAGAACATAATCTTGTTTCAGGAAGGAGGTGGAGAGCAGGATCTGGGAGGAGCTGAGGGAGGGGAAAGTATGATCAAAATAAATTGAATACAAATTTTAATTAAGAGTAGGTTTTACTCTTATGTATGGTTTTTCAAAGAATAAGTAAACAGTATTTAAAAATGGAATTTTAAGACAAAAATCCATCTGATAATTTAATATCATTCGACTATCTGTGCAGTTAGAGAAGACAGATCCTGATGGAATGTTGAAGCCTTTTACTTAGTCTTCTTACCTGTTTGTAAAGTGTTACATTGTTAAAGTAACAACAATGATGATTAAGTCCTTACTGATAAGTAACAATGTAAAGAAAGAGAGGCATATTACCCATGAGGTGAATCAGACAGAATTATAAGATTTCGGAAGGTTTCTAATGTTTCAGAAAAATGTATTGTTCCATATTGTACAACAATACTTAGAGTAATGCAAATGTTACCAATCTAATTTTAAAAAGAAATATTATTATTCAAAATTAATTTATTTTAGTTAATAGCAGAACTAAGATTATTCTTCCTGGGAGTACTTAGGGATACAGGCAGAAGATTACCCACAAGAAATTAAAAATTATAAGAGTTAATATTTCAAAATAGGAAACAATAAATCTCAGATGTATAGAGTTAACAAATAAAAATAATGAGAAGTCAGCAAGTTTTAACTATGTAATTAGATGTAATTTTACAGTCATACTAAAGATAAATATGACATATAATATTGGATTAAGAAATAACTCCTTGCATTCCTACATGTGTGCATGCATGTTTGTGTGTATGTGTGTGTGTATGCATGCATACACATGTGCATATATGCATGAATATCCAAGTACATATATGTGAAAACTGCATGACCACCCCTGATGTCATCCTAAAGGATGACTTCAATCTCCTTTGATGCAAGGCCTCACATTGTTTTTGAGCTTACCAATTTGGCTAGACTAGCTGGCTTTTGTGCACTAAGGATCATCTAACCTTTATCACCTCTCCAGCACACATCAGGCATTATTGTACACAGCTAGGGAAGGTGTATCTCTTCAAGTTCAAGGCCAGCCTGGTCTACATAGAGAGGTCTAGGGTAGTCAAGGATGCATAGTGAGACCTTGTCTCAAACAAAAATTTAATTAAATTTAAAAAGTGGTAAAACTCACTTGGTCTTACAATGTTTTGCAGTCAGATATAAAGTATAATTAGGTGTTCCTCAATATTTTTGGAATGGATGGTACCTTTGTAAACTTGATATAGCCTAGAAAATACATTTTTGCTGTTTCAAAAGAGTCAGAATTCTATGAGCCCATCAACTGTTTGCACGGAGTTCATCCATGTGGTAAAGGACATTTTGTTGTCCTCAAATTATACTAATCTATCTGCAGTAACATCCAAAACACATACTTCTTCATGCAGCAGATAGACCTTTATTGCAACAAGGAATTGATATAATGAGCCATCATGCCTGAGTATTGAGTACTGGTATCCAGCCTTGGCTCCAGTTCAGGTCCTGAGACAGGGAGGGGGTGTTGGCACAAAGAAAATGTCTGATCACTAGGTGGATTTCACTCAGATGGCCCTGGATAGTTCAAGCCATCTTGATTTACACTTTAAAAGAGTTTTTTTTCTACCAAGTTTACATGAACAGCTTAATTACTGGCTCCTATTTTTGACTTTTATGAAATAATCATAATAAGAAATACATAGTAATCATTATAAAAGTCTCCATTGTTCCTGTTTATGTTTCCCCAAATGCACTTTTTCACCCCCTACATGACCTTATTCTAAACACAGAGTTCAGCACTTCTGCAGGCTTAACTAAATATCAAGCCAGATATGTCCTGCTCTTGCAACACTTATGTCAGCTGGCAGCTACCTGCATTTACAAAGTTTAAAAGTAATAGACATGGGCACATGCTTTAAGGACAAGAATATTCAAATCCAAACTGTTCTTTCATGTCTGTAAGATATGACTGTATACAGTTTCCTTTTCTACAAGAGTGTCTCATCCCGCTATAAAAGGCAGACTTTGATAAGGCACTCTTTTGTTTTCCCACTATACCATACTTTTTCCACCAATAAAAGCGCCTGTATATGGTAAAGACAGATCTATCCATCCTACATTTTTGCATTGCATTTTTTCTCTTGGAGAATACCACATCCTACCAATGATTCTATATGCTTGATGTCCAACAGTTGAACACGTATGTGTATTCCTGAGGCTTTTCCCCTGTTCTGTGTATGCATGCCTTACTCTCCTTTCCAGAACTGCAAGGCATGGTTAAAGTTCCAAGTATTGTTTTCTTATCTGTACCTAACTGTCTCTATTGAGTCAAAAAAGTTCCCAGGATTAGGACTTGTAGTTAGTAATTCCAGATAAGATATTTGAGAAGCATTAGCCCCCTGCTGAATCTTAGGGGAAGACATTGGAGAAAGAATAGAATTTCCAGAGAAAACTACAGCTGTTGTATGTGTGACTGACAAAGTAAAACTAAAAACCACCCAAAGAATCAATAACATAATGAGAGAGAAAGGAGCCTGCAAGCTGCATGAATTCTGCAAATTCCTATGTTGTCCGGTGGTCTACTGGTCCTTGCTAAGTAAGAGTCCATTTCCATGGGTGTTTTATCCCGAGGAACCTCACAGGACAGGTAATTGTATGCTGATCTAAGACTAATCTGCATTCCAAACAACTGAGTACAGTACAAATGAGGGAGGAGGCAGGAGAAAACTCAGGAAATGACTGGGAAGTGTGAGTCATAATTGTGGAGGATAATGAGAGCATCAAGCGATGGAAGCCTAAGGAGCTGAGCTGTAAAGATTGTTTGGCAAGTGCATTAGAGCAAGAGAGCAAATGAATCCATGTTGGATTGTGTCCATTATCAACAGAAATTGTTGATGCTTTGGGGCACTAGGCTTACACAGGAATAGATCAAGAGTAATTCTGTTTCCTGCTATATGACCAAAAAAAGAAAAAAAACAATAACTATTAGTGCTGGTTAAAATATATTAAGAGGAGTCATTCAGAATGGTCTGCTGAACAGAGAAGTTCTGAAATCAATAGTCAGCAACCCTGCAGCAAAGCAAAAACAAAAGCCAGGCAGAGAAGTTGGCCCCGAGGTCAGCCTTTGCCCTGGGGTTTCCTTCAAACTTCAGTGACAGTGAACTTCTTACTGATGGAATACAGGAGAGAGACAAGGCTGTGGGTATAGTCTGACAGAAGATGTTATGTAAATCTAAAAGCAACAAAAAGTGAACAAAAAACAAATCACACACAAGGAAGGTCATATCCCTTCGAACCTGCCCAGAGTAGAATGGGAATAAGAAAAAGCACAAAAACAAACATGAAATCTGAACACAGACTTTGAGTTCATGGGAAAGTTTTTTTCCATTATATAGTTTGAAAATCCTTAAGGCCAAAACAGAATCTGAGGTTTTCATGCCTTCCAACATTTGGGTACTCCAAATACAAACCTGTGTGGAGGATAACAGCTCTGACACAGTTATGACACCAGTCACTGATCAAGGGTTAAGAGATAACACAAACTAACGATGCCACGTGCCAGACACTCAAATGGCAAGAAAACAGGAAAGTATACTTAACACATCTTTAAATTAGAAATTCAGTTTCTACAAAAATCTCTAAAGACAGCCCCAACACAGGATGAGAATAGTTCCCTTCCACCAAACGGAAATTAAGTTTTCCTCTCACTTCCTAGGAGTGGAAACCAAATTCATGAAATAGGTGAAAAAAATATCTTTAGGAAGTATAATTATCAATCCTGAAGTTTGTGTCCATTACAGATATTTTTCAAAAGGTGAAAATTAAAACAAGTTCAAATATGTAATAACTGAACAGAATTTTATTAGATAGATTAGAAACTGGATAACTCTAGAAAGAAAAACATAAAATCCCACAGATAACATACAAGATGGAATACCAAGTGCAGATTTTGATAACCACATGAGTAAACTTAGCAAGTACTTATTGCTAACCCCACTAGTAATATCAGATTTACAGAGTTAAAAACAGTAAGCAAAATAAATTTAAAATATCAGGGGTATACAGATTAAGTACAGGAGATAACTATGAATTAAGGTGTAATGGTGGCTATTGATTTGGAATTAAGATAAAGATTGTGATTAACTTTGTATTTCACTAATTATATAACCATGTGACCTAAAATCTGCAGTAAATCAATAAAATAAGAATAAATAGAGTCATCAATAATACAATAGAAAAACCTAAAACACGATAGAAGAAAATATATTAAGAACTGCGGCAAAAAGATTGTCTTGTTACTATGAGTCATTAAAAAATAATTCCATGAATGCTTCCTTGATCATAAGAATGTACTTAAGATTGTCAGACACCTTGAGAAACATTGAGAGCACAACAGTGTTTGATTGACAGTCCTTGTCCTAAAGATATTTACAGAGACAGTTCCTCAATTAAGGACTTGTCTGCCTTTGTAAAGAGTTTGGACACTATCCTAGCAAAAGGTAACTGTGAGAGAAATAGAAGGAATAACATTAGTGAGTTTGTACATTAAGAACACAGTCTGATTAATTATCAAAAGTGCAAAACAGAGTGCCCCAAGCTGGAAAGCTTTATATCTATCTGCGTGCTATAGCAGTGGGTATTAAAAGAAATAGACAAAGAGCAGGACAGATGACTCAGCCACTAAAGTGCCTTCTGCATAATCATGGGGTCCTGAGTCTAATCTTTAACATCACGAAAAAAAGAACAAAAACAACAACAACAACAACAACAACAAAAACCAGGCATGATGGCATGTGTCTATTGCCCTGATGCCTGGGCGACAAATACAAATGGATCCCAGGCGTTTATTGATCATCTACTTTGGTCAACTGTTGAGCTCCAGGATCAGTGTGAGACAGTTTCAAAATAAAAGGCAGAGCCCAGTAGAAAACACCCATTTCCCACCTCTGGCCTTGATATATATACACACAGCATATACATCTGCATACACGCAAACACATAATCACACATACACTGTGTACTTATACAAAAAAATAGAAGAAAAACAGAAAAAAGTGAATCTGTGAACATGTTTTTAGTGGTACTGACATAGTAATGATGCCCTAACATTATTTTTTATTTTAATAATTAAGAATACTACAAATTTCCAAATGAATAAGCGATGAGAATATTTAGGCAAATAGCTGTAATTCTGGTACAATCTCTACCCATGAAAGACAAAGCTAATGAAACAACAACTATGGAAGGTACTTGTGAGGGATTCTGGTCTATAAATTGATAAACAATTTTTTCAGTTCATTATTATTACTATTATCATTATCATTATTATTATGGGATTTTCTATTCATTTTCCATACCAACCACAGATTCTCCTGTCCTCCTTCCTCCTACCACCCAGCATTCTCCCCCAACCCACACCTCCATTCCTATCTACTGCAAGGTAAGGTATCCCATGGGGAGTCAGCAGAGCCTGTTACATTCAGTTAAGGAGGGTCCAAGCCCCTCCTCCCTGCACCAAGGCTGCACAATGTATCTCACCATAGGCACTAGCCAAAAAGCTGGCTCATGCTGCCTGGGGGCCTCCTAAAGAGTTTAAGCTAAACAACTGTCTGGCCTATTCAGAGGGCCTAGTCCAGTACCATGGGGGCTCCTCAACTATTGGTCCAGTTCATGTGTTTCCACTAGTTTGGCTAGTTGTCTCTGTCCTTTTTCCCATCATGGTCTCGATGTCCTTGCTCATAGAATCCCTCCTCTCTCTCATTGATTGGACTCCTGGAGCTTCGCCTGACACCGGGCGTGGATCTCTGCATTTGCTTCCATCAGTCACTGGATGAGGGCTCTATGATGACAGTTAGGGTATTCAGTCATCTGAGTAGGTCAGTTCAGGCACACTCTCGACTATTGCCAGTAGTCTATGGTGGGGTCATCCTTGTGGATTCCTGAAAACATCCCTAGCATTCTGTTTCTCCCTATTCCCATGATGTCTTCATTTATCACGGTATTTCTTTCCTTGCTTTCCCACTCTGTCCCTGTACCAATTCAAACATCCCATTCCCCTATGTTCTCATCCCCCATCCTTTGCCCTCCAGTACCACCCCCCTCACTCCCAGTTTGCTCATGTAGGTCTCACCTTTTTCCCCTTCAATGGGCGTTCCATGCATCCTTCCTAGGATCCTCCTTACTAGCTAGCCTTCCTGAAGTTGTGGGTTGCAGTCTGGTTATCCTTTGCTTTACATCTAGTATCTACTTAGGAGTGAGTACATACCATGTTTGTGCTCCTGAGTCTGGGTTACCTCACTCAGGATGATATTTTCTAGTTCTATCCATTTGCCTGCAAATTTCATGATGCCATTGTTTTTCTCTGCTGCGTAGTACTCCATTGTGTATATGTATCACATTTTCTTTATCCATTCTTCAGTTGAGGGTTATCTAGGTTGTTTCCAGGTTCTGGCTATTATGAATAATGCTGCTATGAACATAGTTGAGCATGTGTCCTTGTGGTATGATTGAGCATTCTTTGAGTAGCTGGATCTTGAGGTAGATTGATTCCCAATTTTCTGAGAAACTGCTGTTCTGATTTCCAAAGAGGCTGTACAACTTTCCACTCCCACAGACAGTGGAGGAGTGTTCCCCTTGCTCCACATCCTCTTCAACATAAGCTGTTATCAGTGTTTCTGATATTAGCCATTCTGAGAGATATAAGATAATATCTCAGAGTAGTTTTGACTTGCATTTTCCTGATGACTAAGGATGTTGAGCAATTCCTTAAATGTCTTTCGACCATTTTAGATTCTTCTGTTGAGAATTCTGTTTAGCTCTGTAGCCTATTTTTTAATTGAATTGTTAGGTAATTTGATGTCTAGTTTCTTGAGGTCTTTATATATTCTGGAGATCAGCCCTCTCTCAGATGTGGGGTTGGTGAAGATCTTTTCCCATTCTGTAGGCTGTCATTTTGTCTTATTGACCACGTCCTTTGTCCTACAAAAGCTTCTCAGTTTCAGGGGCTCCCATTTATTAATTGTGGCTCTCAGTATTTGTGCTACTGGTCTTATATTTAGGAAGTGATCTCCTGTGCCAATGCATTCAAGACTACTTCCTACTTTCTCTTCTATCAGGTTCAGAGTACCTGGATTTATGTTGAGGTCTTTGATCCACTTGGACTTCAGTTTTGTGCATGGTGATAGATATGGATCTATTTGCATTCTTCTACATGTTGACATCCATTTATGCCAGCACCATTTGTTGAAGATGCTTTCTTTTTTCTATTGTATGATCTTGGCTTCTTTGTCAAAAATCAGGTGTTCTTAGGTGTGTGGATTAATGTCAGGGTCTTCAATCGATTCCATTGGTCAACATGTCGGGTTTTTTTTTTTTTTGGTGTTACTTGGGTAATTTTTATTTGACTAACATGTCAATGATGAACAAATCTGAAAAAAAATCTATCTAAAGCCTTAGATACCAACTAGAAGATGCCAATTCTTTTTTTTTCTTCTTTTTTTATTTTGCAATACAATTCAGTTCTACATATCAGCCACAGATTCCCATGTTCTCCCCCCTCCCGCCCCCCTCACCTTCCCCCCAGCCCACCTCCCATTCCCACTTCCTCCAGGACAAAGCCTCCCCTGAGGACTGAGATCAACCTGGTAAACTCAGTCCAGGCAGGTCCAGTCCTCTCCTCCCAGGCCGAGCCAAGCGACCCTGCATAGGCCCCAGGTTTCAAACAGCCAGCTCATGCAATGAGCACAGACTGCTGGCAATGGTGGAGAGACAGCCTGAACTGACCTACTCTGGTGATGGGATGGCCAAACACCCTAATTGTCGTGCTAGAAACCCCTTCCAATGACTGAGGGATCTGGATGCAGAAATCCATGGCTAGGCCCCAGGTGGAGCTCTGGGAGTCCAATTAGCGAGAAAGAGGAGGGTTTATATGAGTGAGAATTGTTGAGACCAAGGTTGGATAAAGCACAGGGACAAATAGCCAAACTGATGGAAACACATGGACTATGAATCAATGGCTGAGGGGTCCCCAACTGGATCAGGCCCTCTGAATGGGTGAGATAGTCGATTGGCTTGATCTGTTTGGGAGGCATCCAGGCAGTGGAACCGGGTCCTGTGCTCCTTGCGTGAGTTGGCTGTTTGAGACATGTCAGTTTTTATGCCAGTGCCATTTGTTTTTTAACTGTAGCTCTATAGTAGAGCTTGAAGTCAGAAATCGTGATGCCTCCAGAGGTTGCTTTATTGTACAGGATTCTTTTAGCTATTCTGGGTTTTTTGTTTTTCCATATGAAATTGAGTATTGTTCTTTCCAAGTCTGTGAAGAATTGTGTTGGTATTTTGATGGGGATTGCATTGAATCTGTAGATGGCTTTTGGTAAGATTGCCATGTTTACTATATTAATTCTACCTATCCATGAGCGTGGGAGATCTTTCCATTTTCTGACATCTTCTTCAATTTCTTTCTTCAGAGACTTAAAGTTCTTATCATACAGGTCTTTCACTTGATTTGTTAGAGTTACCCCAAGGTATTTTATAGTATTTGTGGCTATTGTAAAGGGTGATATTTCTCTGATTTTTTTCTCAGCCCATTTATTATTTGTATATAGGAGGGCTATTGATGTTTGAGTTAATCTTGTATCCTTCCACATTACTGAAGGAGTTTATCAGCTGTAGGAGTTCCGTGATAGAGTTTTGGGGGTCACTTATGTACACTATCATATTGTCTGTAAATAGTGAAAGTTTGACTTCTTCCTTTCCAATTTCTATCCCTTTGATCTCCTTTTGTTACCTTATTGCTCTAGCTGGAACTTCAAGTACTATATTGAATAAATATGGGGAGAGTGAAAAGCCTTGTTTTTTCTTAATTTTAGTGGAATAGCTTTGAATTTCTCTCCATTTAATTTGATGTTGGCTGTTGGCTTGCTGTAAATTGCCTTTATTATGTTTAGGTATGTTCCTTGTATTCTTGATCTCTCTAAGACCTTTATCATGAAGGGGTACTGGATTTTGTTAAAGGCTTTTTCAGCATCTAATGAGATGATCATGTGGTTTTTTTCCTTTCAGATTGTTTATATGGTGTATCACATTGACGGATTTTCATGTGTTGAATCATCTTTGTATTCCTGGGAGTATTGTTTAGGTGTGTTCTTGGATTCAGTTTGCCAATATTTTATTGAGTATTTTTGCTTCAATATTCATGAAGGAGATTGGTTTATAATTCTCTTTCTTTGTTGCAGATTTATGTCATTTGGGTGTTAGGTTAGTGTAGCCTCATAAAAAGAGTTTGGTAATGTTCCTTCTGTTTCTATTTTGTGGAACAATTTGAAGAGTATTAAAATTAGCTCTTCTTTGAAAATCTGGTAAAATTCTGCACTGAAACCATCTGCTCCTGTTTTTTGTTTTTTGGGGTTTTTTTTTTGCTGAAAGATTTTTAATGACTGTTTCTATTTCCTTAGGGGTTACTGATCTATTTAAATAGTTTATCTGGTCTTCATTTAACTTTGGTATGTAGTACCTATCCAGGAAATTGTCCATTTCTTTCAGATTTTCCAATTTTGTGGAGTACAGGTTTTTGAAGTATGACTTGATGATTCTCTGGATTTCCTGATTGTCTGTTGTTATGTCTCCCTTTTCATTTCTGATTTTGTTGATTTTGATGTGCTCTCTCTGCCTTTTGGTTAATTGGCAAAAGGGCTTATCTATCTTGTTGATTTTTTTTCAAAGAATCAACTCTTTGTTTCATTGGTTCTTTGTATTGTTCTCTTTGTTTCTATTTCATTGATTTCAGTTCTCAATTTGATTATTTCCTGGTGTGCATTCCTCCTGGGTGAGTTTTCTTCTTTTTGTTCTAGAGCTTTCAGGTGTGCTGTTAAGTCACTAGTGTGAGATTTCTCCATCTTCTTTATGTGGGCATTTAGTGCTATGAATTTTCCTCTTAGCACTGATTTCATAGTGTCCCATAAGTTTGTATAAGTTGTACATTCATTTTCATTGAATTCTAGGAGATCTTTAATTTGTTTCTGTATTTCTTTTTTGACCCATCAGTGATTCATTTGGGCATTATTCAGTTTCTATGCAATTGTAGGCTTTCTGTAATTTTCGTTGTTGTTGAAATCTAACTTTAAGCCATGGTGGACTCTCTGATAAAATACAGGAGATTATTCCAATTTTTTGTATCTGTTGAGATTTCCCTTGTGACTGAGCATGTGGTCAATTTTATAGAAGATTCCATGGGGTGCTGAGAAGAAGGTATATTCTTTGGTGTTATGGTGGAATGTTCTGTAGGTATCTATTAGTCCATTTGAGTCATAACTTCTTTTAGATCCCTTATTTCTCTGTTAAGTTTCAGTCTGGCAGATCTATCCAGTAATTAGAGTGGGGTGTTGAAATCTCCCACTATGAGTATGTGGTGTTTGATGGGTAATTTAAGCTTTAGTAATGTTTCTTTTACAAATGTGGGTGCCCTTGTATTGGGGCCATAAATATTCAGAATCAAGACTTTGTCTTGTTGGATTTTCCCTATGATAAGTATGTAATGTCCTTCCCAATCTCTTTTGATTGATTTTAGTTTGAAGTCTATTTTATTAGATATTAGGATAGCTACACCAGCTTGCTTCTTAAGTCAATTTGATTAGAAAGTCTTTTCCCAGCCTTTTCCTCTGAGGTAGTGTCTGTCTTTGAAGTTGAGGTGTGTTTCTTGTATGCAGCAGAAGGATAGATCCTATTTTCATATCAATTCTGTTAGCCTGTGTCTTTTTATAGGTGAAACGAGATCACTGATATTAATGGTTATTAATGATCAGTCATTGTTAATTCCTGTTATTCTTTTTGATGGCAGTGTGAGTGTATTTCCCGTTTTTCAGATTCTCTGCTGTGGAATTATCTATTGCCTGTGTTTTCGTGGGTGTATCTAATGTCTTTTGGTTGGCTTTTTCCTTCTAGTCCTTTCTGTAGGGCAAGATTTATGGATAGGTATTGTTTAAATCTGGTTTTATCATGGAATATTTTGTTTACTCTGTCTATGGTGATTGAGAGTTTTACTGGATATAATAGTCTGAGTTGGCATCATGGTCTCTTTGTGTCAGCATAACATCTGTCTAGGACCTTCTGGCTTTCTGAGTCTCCATTGAGAAGTCAGGTGTTATTCTGATGCATCTTCCTTTATATGTTACTTGGCTCTTTTTCTTTGCAGCTCTTAATAATTTTTCTTTATTCTGTATGTTTAGTGGTTTGATTATTATGTGATGAGGGGACTTTTTTTTTTGATCCAGTCTATTTGGTGTTCTGTAATCTTCTTGTACCTTCATTGGCATTTTCTTCTTTAGATTGGGAAAGTTTTCTTCTATGATTTTGTTGAATATATTTTCTGTGCCTTTGAGTTGGTATTCTTCTCCTTCTTCTATCCCTATTATTCTTAAGTTTGGTCTATTCATAGTGTCCAAAATTCCCCAGATACTTTGTGTTATGATTTTTTGGCTTTAGTGTTTTCTGTGACTGACAAATCTATTTTCTCTATCATATCTTCAATGCCAGAGAATGTCTCTTCTATCACTTGCATTTCATTGGTTATGCTTGCATCTGTAGTTCCTGCTCATTTACTCAGATTTTCCATTTCCAGTATTCCCTCACTTTGTGTCTTCTTTATTGCCTCTATTTCAGTTTTCAAATCTTGGACTGCTTCATTCACCTGTTTAATTGCATTTTCTCTTCTTTCTTTAAGGGATTGAATGATTTCTTCCAATTTTTTGTTTGTCTTTTCTTCGAATTCTCTAAGGGAAAATTTCATTTCCTCTTTAAAGACCTCTATCATCTTCTTAAAGTCATTTTTAAAGTCAATTTCTTTGCTTCTTCTGCTTTGGGATGTTCATGTCTTGCTGTTGTAGTACCACTAGGTTCTGATGGTACCATATTGGTCTTTATGTTATTGACTGTATTTTTGCACTAGCATCTACCCACCTCTTCCTCCACTCTGTGCAAGTGGTGTCTGTATCTGAGGGAGCCTCTTTTATTCCAATTGATATTCTTGGTCTAATGGGAGTTCTTGATCTAATCCAGGCTCTTGGTCCAATCATTGCTGGTGGATTCTGTGTCTCAGGGAGCAGATTTTAGTCCAATGGGCACCAGTGGGCTGTCTCAGAGAGCAGTTATTCCTGTTCCCAACTGGTGCAGGTTGGGCTTATAATTGGTTTTCGATGGTGTCACAGGGGGGCTGCTTTCTTGGTGAGGGGGTGGGGGAAGAGGCAGCTGGCGGGTCCCTGTGACTCCAATGGCTTGGGATAGGGTCACAGAATGTGCCCTTAGGGACTAGGGGCTAGGGACCTCGTCTGCTCAATCTGGAGATGGGGTCTTACCTGTTCCCAGTCGGTGCAGGGTGGGCTTATGACTCTGGTTTTCACTGGTGTTGCAGGGGGCTGTTTTCTTGACAAGGGGGCAGGGAAAGAGGTAGCTGGCTGGTTCTTGTGACTCCAATGGCTTGATAAAAATTTTTTAAAACCAGAATTCCCTTTTAATTTTGCACATTTTTTGTACTTTTTTTGTACTTTGTATAAGGAAAGTTAAAAGTTTGAAGTTTTCAGGATTTCTTTTGAAATGCTTTATGTAAAGCTGAATTTAATGATATCCTTAGCTGTGCAAATGAATCTAGTGCTCTTACATCAATGAACAGAGCAGTAGAGAGAGAGAAAGAGAGAGAGAGAGAGAGAGAGAGAGAGAGAGAGAGAGAGAGAGAGAGAATCTTAGGCAGTATAAGCTTTTAAATTCATTTTGTCTCAATGTTTCATCTATAAAGTTTCTGATTTTGAAATATCTGTCCAAAATATGACAGTTTAGATCAAGGAAAAATGCCCAAGTGATTTATGAGTTTGACAGTCCTGCCTCCCATTGCAGAAATTCCCAGAAGCTACAAAGACAATCTCTTTTTGGACTTTATCTGGTAGAAAACCATGCTAAAAATAAACAGGCAGAATAACCTGGGGAATTACCTGGACATGATTAAAGAAAAATAATCAAGAATAGAAGAAAATATTTGAAACATGTCTAACTTAATACTAATTTTCAGTGCTAAAATTCATTTGTATTCATTTCTATCATTCTTGAAAGAAGCTAAGAATATATACCTATTTAAAAGGAAACTAATTTTATTATATACTGTAAAACACTGTCTTTTGAGAACACCAGCTCTCAACCCATCAGAACACTTATGATTACTTACAAGATACCTATGAGATCAGCTCTGCTGACTGCTCATGCTCCCGCATAGAAGGAGGGGGTGAAGTGGATTATTGCATTCTTCTGAGATTCAGGATGCTCCCTCCTGCACCTCATTGCCATTTGCAATTAATTTTACTTTATTTACAAGGAGCCTCATGGTTTGGGAAAGTGCTAGAGTGTAAACACTGTGTAAGGGTGCCTGAAGGAGGTACTTCACCTGTGTAGCTGTGGAGAAGTCATCATCCACGATGGAGGAGATTCTTCAGTGGCATGGCTGCTTTGAGATCATCCATACTTTTGGAATCCCCCACTCATGATCGGTCAGTAAACCTAACAAACTCAAATTAATTTCTTTCTAAGCATAGATGTTGGTGGAATTGTATTTTGATTTGTAGTCAGCGCCTTATAAGGAGGATGTAAGTATTTGTTTACATCTCCCCAAGGAAAGAGTTTTCACAAACGAGTTTACTAGTTTGTTTTGTTTATGGCAAGATTTCATTATACATCCCACACTGTCACCTAGCTCGTGATGTTCCTACCTCAGCTTCCCAGTGCTGGGCTTGCATATGCTCACCTCCGGACCCACCTTCAGCTACCAAGTTTGATAGAGAAAATTACATTTCCTCACTGGTTTGTCTATATCCTATTGCTGATGCTCTGAAGCTTCTTGTTCTCTCTGGTCATGTGAAAGGCTCGGCTATTTGAGCATTTCCCTATTTAGGCTTTTTAGAACTGAACCTCCAGAGAAATGGAAAGAGATTACAATCCTCATCTTGTAAAATCTGAATCAAATTAACAGTTTTTCAAGAGTTGTTCTGTTATGAAAGAGCTAGAAAACTGTACAAATGTCAGAGACTTTATTGAAAAAATAAAACCTGCTATGATGACTTTTATCTGTTAAGAATAAGCTGAGTTCCTACCTTCCACCTCTGCAAACTGTTCTACTGAGTGAGGCCTCACATTTACAAAATTACACTTACAAAATATAAGCATTTTGACAGATCCTACAATAAACCATTTTTCTTTGCTGTATTCGCTGATGATAAGATGGAGAAAATGTTTCTCTATTTACTTTTCTTATCCTAAATATCTCTTTTTATAAACCTCAGTTCCCAAATCAACTATTTGCTATATGCTGATTTTGAAATCTAGAACTGTTCATTGTTTTCGCCTTTCAATAAGACTGAGGATAGTTTAAATTTTTTGTCATGTCAGCATCCACAAGACCTGTGCATGCTCAAGCCAGTCCACATCCCAACATCTGGATACAAAGTCTCACCCTTAGCATCAGCTATTTGCATTGATAGTTGCTGGAAGGAGATACAGTTTTCTTTAAGTGTTACTCCTTAAGTGCTCCATTGGAAGGCCACACATTCAAAAATGTATGGGCAGCATAATTGGACTGGATTGTTGGGAAAAAAGAATACAAAGTTGAGTAGGTAAGGAAAGGGTGTCCATTCTGGGAGGAGTGGATAGGAGGCAGTGAATATGATCAAAATACATTGTACTCAATTCTCAAAGAACTAATAAAAATAAATTTCTAGCATGTTTTCTTGACTTTATTTGATATATGTTCTTGAACACTTAGAATGTGTAAAGCATCCTACCAGTAATCATATGAGCCACTAAGGTGAAGCCACACATGAAAACTAAAATTAGAAGTTTAGAAAATTTCAAATATAGGTGTGTAATTGACTAGTGAAATACAGCCTCCATCTGGAGATAAAGAAATTAGAAAAGAAAAGAGAAATAAGAGTGAACTAATGAAATAGTGTTTATGCTCAATCTAAAAGTAGTTAGAAAAATAAAAAGTAAAACACAGCAGCTTACCGGGTGGTGGTGGTGCACACCTTTAATCCCAGCACTTGGGAGGCAGAGCCAGGTGGATCTCTGTGAGTTTGAGGCCAGCCTGGTCTACAGAGCGAGATCCAGGACAGGAACCAAAACTACACAGAGAAACTCTGTCTCAAAAAAATGAAACAAAAACAAACAAACAAAAAGATTTACAAAAAAAATATAGCAGCTTAGACCTGATCCATGTAAAAAATGGGGAAAAATTAATTAGGATAGAGAAAAAGAATATGAGGAACATGGGCTTGTGTCTAGTCAAAGAAAAGCCATTTGTGGTCATTTGGACAGAGATCACAATAGCCTGAATGGTCTATACTTGCCTTGAGTAAGAATCAGGCTTTGGAATATTTTTATGGGAGCAGATCAGGTGTCAGAGAAAATGGCACTAGGGATACTGTATTGAAAGGCCAGAAGGAAGAGACTGGAGTCAGAACTGTTGCTTTCTATAAGACGAGTTCTAAACGATCTCATTAATAATAATAATAATAATAATAATAATAATAATAATAATAATAAAAGATCTGGAGCCAGATATTGGAGTCAAAACCGAGAAATCAGAGGAATAGGACAAACCCCAGCCAACCTCACCTTACCAGCCCTCAGCCTCCAAAGAGACCCATTTCCTGTATTCCCATGCCTATATGCCTTTCTGTTTTGCCATCTCATTTCTTCTCTCTGTCCAGCTACATCACTTCCTGTCTGTCTGTACAGATCTCCAGACCTCTATGGTTAATACTGTGATTAAAGGTGTATGTCACCATGCCTGGCTCTGTTCCCCAGTGTGGCCTTGAACTCACAGAGATCTGGATGGATCTCTGCCTCTCAAATGCTAGGATTAAAGACATGTGCAACCATTGCCTGACTTCTATGTTTAATATAGTGGCTGGCTTTTATCCTCTGATCCTCAGATAAGCTTTATTGTGGTGCACAAAGAAAAAATATCACCACAACTTTCCAAGATAGAAATTCTGAAAGTACCAAGTTTATCTGACAACAAGAGAAATGCGTAATTGCAGCAAATGTGCCTTCTTTCACAGGCTCTGGAGACATACAGATCTTAAATGTCAAATAATACTTCAAAGCCAGGCAAAGTCACACAGATGTCCATGAGTTCAAGGCCATTCTCATCTACATAGTGAGTTGCTGAACAATCAGCACTACATAAAAAGACTCTGTCTCCTTTACCACCATCCTGAAAAAGAACACTATTAAATACTCAGGACTGTTTATAGTCAATAGTTTTTTTAGGCAATTTAAAGCATTCTAATCTTGCATTTCACATGTAGGCATTGGCTGTGATATGAAAGTCCACACAAAAAAGTAAAAGAGATTTTACTTATCATCTTTATTGTATTTATTAATCACTTTGATTGCTTGTTGTAAGAAAGCATGCCTTGGCAGAAGAATCTGTGACCTAAAATAATATCAAGGATATGCCTACCTACATAAAAGATTTCTCTCTGTATATTTAGGATACATCATTATATATTGAGGATATACCTACATATACTGAAGATACAGTATCCTTATATTTGTGTTTGAATTTCTCAAAAATCAGAATCAATGAAAAGTGATTGTGACAATTTATATTAGATAAGAAGTGCTTTTGAAATGTTTGAGCAATTTAAAGAAGAATGCAGTGACAGAAGAAAGAAATTTTACATGAAAAGAACAATTGATTAATTAACTTTCACATTCATTATTTGGTACTTGTTTGGAAAAATTCAAAAAAAGAAAGGTACAGAGAAACCTGGACTGGTACACATTGTAATGAAGTTTTTCATGAGAGAGCCCTCTTTAATCTGTCTGCAGTTTATCCATACATTCAAACAACAGCTGTCAGGGTACATTATAAAAATTAGTAAGTTATTTCAAAATACATATGATTAGTTTTGACCTGTCACTAGCTTGTTATGTCATCAAATAGTTATCACTTTATGTAGTATCCATCTCTTTTTTCCCATGCTTAACACTAATTAATTCAAATACAAATGTTCAGTATAAACCATTTGTAGGACTTTGGATTTATTCATTTAAAAACAAAACAATAGGAGGAAAGACAATATCCTCTTCCTATTTTCAAAAGTGTTAAAGGGAAAGGCTCATAGATAGGACTGTAAATGATCCATATAACCAAACCCTATTTCTCTCATTGCCAGTACTTTATACCTATCCCATAATCTTAATACATATTCCTGAATTAAGATTTATGGTTAAGTATTTCTAAAATAACTATTTAACAATGCTTAGAAGCTTGCTTCTTAAAATGTCAAACAAATCCTGACAACTTCAATACACATTTATTTTCAAAAACAAGGGGGCATCATTGTTAGAAAGCAATATATAACCTCCAGATGGCCCAGAAATGGCATATGCCACTCAGTGGCCTAGACACGTTCATGCTTCCCAAGTGAAATACATAGCCTAATGTGCATAGAAGGACACATGGCAAATCTGAAGATCAGTGTTATTTCTATTGTATTTATTTGCAACAAAGTAAAAAATAATTGGTACATTTGGAAATCCAATGGTAGAACGTACAATACCATTAATGCTATTAAGTTGAGGAGTATTATGCAATTAAAAAAGAAGTAAAAAGAAATTTTCCTTCCTGTTTCAAACACTGAATTATATAATTTTGCTTGCCTTTCTTACTAAGTTGCAAGAATTTAAATGTAGTATCTGAACAAGAAAAGACAGAAACAAACTAGAATGAAACCTTAGGTATATCTAAAAAATATTTTGTTGTTGTTGTTTAGCCAATCATACTCTTCTCTCTCTCTACCACATCCTGCTGGAGTTCTAGGCCCTATTCACCTAGAACCCTTTGCACCCACAGGATGCATCCAACTATTTGAGTGAGGTAAATTAAAAATGGTTTTTAAAATGGTACATGCCTGTAACATCAACACTGGGGGAAGCCAAGGCAGAGTTACTTTGAGCATAGTATAGCTGGTCCTGGAGGTGTAGGAGAGTCAGAGAAGGAATATGGGGTGGGTGTGGCATGGCGTGTGAAGCGGCCCTGATGCAAACTCAGGAGAGCTGGCTCTGCCCCTTATCAGCCCTATGGTGGCATGGGAGCAGGGGAGATTGCCCTTACTCCTCACTGCCTATGGCTGGTGGAAGAATGGCCCACCTCAGCATGCACCCCATCTATGAGCTTCGAGAGTGTGAAAGAGAAGGTCTTGCAAAACCTCAGGATCTTTGTGACTTAGGACAACAGCAAGATATCAGAAAGCAGTCTCCATGAGTGTCCAAAATTGATGATGTAGCAGAAGCCAGAACATTCAACCAGACCAACGGCTCAATGTAATGAACATTTTCAAGTAAAACTGCTTGGGCAAAAGGGTGTACTGTGTGACCCAGTGCAATGGCAGCTTCCATAGAGACATTTGTTTTGTTTGGGGGGAGGTACGATCCACATTATACTGTAGTGACAGCTTCAGCATTCCTGGCTTATGATAGCAATGACACATTCACACATGCCCAGCAAGATCCAATAGGTGCTCTTTACTGTATTTTCTTACTCATGACCCTAGACCAATAGAGGATCTACTGCATCAGACTACAGCATGTGGAACATAGAAACCATGTTCAGTCTGACAAGGCAAAAGTACCTACAGGTTTTTTCCTATTCTTACTTCTGCCTAAATCAACCTGTTACCTTACTGAGAGCCCATTAGCTAGAATTAACCACATTTTATTAAGAAGGGCCCTTGAAAAACAAAAGCGACATATGAAGTGAGTTTTAGCATGCCTCTTACAGAAACCAAAAGTATTAGAAGGGAAAGTATTAGAAGGGAAAATCTGTCAGGACCTATAAGGAGGAAGGTTGAATAAACAGATGATTGGAATTATCAAGTCTGAGAGAGAGAGAAAGAGAGAGAGAGAAAGAGAGAGAGAGAGAGAGAGAGAGAGAGAGAGAGAGAGAGAGAGAGAGAGAGAGAGAGAGAGAGAGGGAGGGAGAGAAATGAAACAGAATTTAATTATGCTTATTTTCCATTTACTTCGAAATTATTGACCTTTGTCTTTGTTAGGGTTTCTATTGCTGTGATAGAATTCTGTCACCAAAAGTAGCTTGGGAAGAGAGGGTTTATTTAAGCTTCCACTTCCACATCACAATCCATCATCAATGGAAATCAGGGCAAGAACTCAATATACAAGGCAAGAACCCGGAGGCAGGAACCAGTGCAGAGGCACTGCTGCTTACGGGCTTGATTTACAAGGCTTGCTCAGTCTGCTTTCTGATATATCACAGGACTTCCTGCCCATGTCTGGTACCACCTATGATGAGCTGAGCCCTTCCACATCAATTAACTAATTAAGAAATTGTGGCCGGGCGGTGGTGGCGCACGCCTTTAATCCCAGCACTCGGGAGGCAGAGCCAGGCGGATCTCTGTGAGTTCGAGGCCAGCCTGGTCTCCAAAGCGAGTTCCAAGAAAGGCGCAAAGCTACACAGAGAAACCCTGTCTCGAAAAACCAAAAAAAAAAAAAGAAAGAAATTGTGCCACAGACTTGCCCACAGAGCAATCTTGTGTTGGCCACTTTCTCAACTGAAGTTTCTTCCTCCAAAATGAATCTATCATCTATCAAGTTGACAGAAAATGTCTTGCACAAATGTTTACCTTAATACTAATTGTCAGAACATGGCCCAGGGATGGAGTCATAAGAGAATTCTGACTTATTGTGAGAACACTCCAAGAAAATAAGACAAAAGTCTATGACCTCAGTATCTCCTAAACAAGGAATTGTTCTTGGAATGTGTTTCCAAGTCCCTCCCCAGTGTACTGATAGGAGTGGGTTTACATCAAATTATTCATTATTGCTTGCTGATGTTATTCAATTAAATGTTTAAACTATCCTTTATCTGATTCCAAGAAAATCATGTTTTTGCCATGTGTGGCTTGTCATTTGTGGTTATACACAACTTGAATTCTTAAGACTTTTATGCATGTGACCTTGCTTAACCCTCAGAGTATAGTCTGAGCCTCTAAATAAAGTTAGCTATTGCATGCAACTTTAGTCAGCCTCATTTATTGGCTCCATTCTCTCAGGTCCTGCTGTTTCTAGAGTGGTGACACTAAAAAACATTTTATTATGCCAATAATAGAAAAGTGTAGACCTTGTTTGCCTATCCATTTCCATGTATTTAAGAACTGAACCTTAAACAGAAAATTTTCAGGTGCATTAATTTTTTTCTATGTTTAATTTATAGATTCCTGTACAAGGCCAGGTGAATATCCAAGGCTGGCACAATCTGAATAAAATGGGCACAGGTTTAATTTTAATTCTATCTTTTATGTATTACATAGGTAGCCATGTTATCTTTTTTTTAGCACAAGCTCATTAGTAATACTCATTTATAAATGCCTGAGTCCACTACAGATCCTCTAGTAATAGTCAAATAACAATGGCTGCAGTTTCTTTTGCATGTCATCTTCTTGAAAGAAATATTGCATTCTGAAACCTGTCAAAGATTATTAATAAATGCATCAAACCATAAGACATCCTTACTTCATTTTTCCTAGTTCTCTCTTTTTTTTTCTAAACAGATATGATAAAGCCAATATATATTATATATAATGTATATGGGATATATATCATAACACACACACACACACACACACACACACATATATATATATATATATATATATATATATATATAAAGATTCTGATTTCTGTCCTTTTTTTGTCAAGCAGATATTAACATTTTCCTAATAAGTCCTTTTTTTCTTTCTTAAAAATCTCATGTATATAGCCACTCAGTGATCTAAAGATTGTAGACAAGAACATTAAAAAGATTTGATCTATTAAGTTCTGTCTAGCACTGTCAACTTTACCACTTGTTTGTCCTTAGCCTCAGCCATTCAATTCATTAACAACTATGCAACTGAAATTATCTGTGCCTCATAACTTTGTACAAACCTTTCTTAATATACCTTGTGCCTTATGTTTCAGTGCTTAATGTGTCATCTTCTGTTAAGACTAAATATCTTACTGTATCTCTAATGGGAAAGGGCTAGTGGAACAGCCCACTGTCCATAACAAGCCTACTTCTATCTATCTCATCGTCCACTATAAATTCATTTGCTTACTATTTATTTAATAAAATTGACCCTCATTATAATTGAAGTTACAATAATGCATTATATGCCTAAAGCTTTCTGCGTTTTATCATAGTTATCGTCCTTAATGAAAAACATGAAAGTAAGACATTTCAGCTTTTCTGTGATGAGGGAAAACCTTGACTTTCCTTTTTATTGATTCTGAGTCATTTGCTGTTGCAATTTGCTAATCCACATAGGTTCTGTGGCTCTGGGTATTATGATGGGAGGAGAGTACAGTGCCTCTCCCTGGTACAGGCGCCTGTCATGTCACATTACATTCTGACATCAATGACAGGAAGGGACTGTGGGTTAAAAGTTTGGTCCATATCTGAATGCTGGCTTCCCTCTGGATGAGATACATGATTTTCATGAAAGGAAGCACAAACTTAAAATGTAAGGTTTCATAGGAAAATCTCAGCTCGATTTCTAAACTATGTCTAAGATTTGAGTTTTTCAGGAATTAAAATGTGTTTACAGATCATTTTGAGTTGAGTTTATGAAAGGTTTTCTACTTGTACAGAAAAAACTTTTTAAGGTCAGAGCAGGCTGACACTGAGAGAACCATGTATGAGAAACCTGAGAATCAAGTCATTTACTATAGTATAGTGTTTACTTTTCTTCTATTAGCTGTAACCTAACAAAAGTTTTATTTAAATGATATGTTTCCATATACCTCAGATACAGTTTCCTTTTAAGGAATAGAAATGGTCCTGCAATCACATAGATGGACAAGAACATGCCCTGATATTGGTGTAATTGCTGTAGCATGAATGTTAATTAAAATACTCTAGACATTCTAATTGATATGATTTTCAAAATTTATCATTACTAGATGATAAACCTGAGGCACAGAAATATCAATTATTCATTTAATATACAGAACATATGCAAACAGAGTAGTCAGCAGGTATGAAACCTCTGAATGGAAGACATTTGGCAGTGCTGGCCCCAACTATTCTTTCTTATACAGCGATTCTTTCCTTCACCTAACTTAGTGTTTATTTTATGGAGGAAGCCATCCAAACCCAGTAACTTAACAAACTTCATTTGGGTGTTCTGTTGACTTCTAACGCAAATGGAATATTTTTCTTACCGCTCATAGAGATTGCTTTATTAGAATTAATCCCAGGGCAATCACCTTGAAAGTTGGAGTCCACTTAGTTTTATACCTCTATGAATTCCTCACCAATTCTTTTTGTTCAAACATCTTACACTGACCGAAAAAAAAAATCTATATGTTGTCGTAGAAAGTATTACCCGGCTCTTATTTCTCTTATGTGAGATACCATCTTCACAGTAATGAACTGTTTGCTTAGTTCACTCAGGCAATTGCCTTAAAAGATTAGTCATCTCAAGTAAATGGTGCAGCGAATTAATAAATCCTAATACTCTAGAATAGCTTGCGTATTCTTTGGAAATGAACAAAGTTAATAGTTATTTGTCTTTATGTAACACATAAATGAATTAGTAGTTATTTACAAGATTTGCTGCTGAGAACAAAGTAATGCATATCTACAAAGTTATGCAGGGTTATTTGTTCTATTCCAGTCTGCTTCTTCTCTAACACCATTCTCCTGTTAGGTGTAGACAGAAGGATTTTTTTTTTAAGAATTTCTATTGAGAGATGGTAGGCACTGTAGAAAGGTTTCTGTGATTGAAAGGGGGACCTTAGGAAAATCTTCTAGAGATGGTGATAAGTCAAGAAACAAGAGTAAGTGATCCTGTCTTTGTCATATGGGCTGATGAGAAAGTTTAGTAGAATCATTTGAGTCCATATTCTTTCCTTTTTTTCTGTCTTGAGTTCCCCAATGTGTAGAGAAACACATACCAGTTAGTGGGAATAAAGAGCTACTTAATCTTTTGTTTTATGATTTGCTAATTAAGTCATTAATTACATGAATTAAAGGTACTTTTTGAAGGTGCTAGAGTCATTGAAATTATAAGCCATGTTATTATAGGATATAGCCTTGATTAAGGAGCTGATTACAGAAAGGACAGCTAGCTAAATTCCAGAGACAGAACGATAATCTGTCCTGAGCTTTCAAAGTAACGTGATCGATCGATCGATAAGTACATGAAATAATCAACAAATATTAATTAGGTAGCATTTGTGAAATTTTTGGATCATATGGAAAGCATTTGTCAGATCTGAGTTAAAACCAAATTCAAATAAGAGCTGGATGATGGGGAAGAATGCTATGATATAGTGTTGTGTTTACATAACAAGGAACCATCACATAAACCTACATAAGATGAAGCCAGTTAAAAGTTGAAGCATGGATGTGGGAGGTGTTTCCAAACCCTCAGCCCGATCTGAGGAACTTTTGGTAGTTAATGACTGGTGAAGGTTGGTGAGTCATGTTTCTTTTGAGGTTGTGGCTTTGGGTAGTTTCCCCCATGCAAAAGTAGGTGGTGCTACACCCGTGTGCATATGGGCAGCACTAAATGGATTGGAAACAAAAAATATTTGTGGAGTAGGAGGGCGATTCCTTTGGGCATATTCCAATAAGTGGTATACTTGCATTGTGTGGTAGATTTAATTTTATCCTCTTGAGGATTCTCCATAGTGGTTTCCAGAGTTCCTACACAAGTTTGCCACCCACCAACAGTGAATGAGGGTTGAATATTGCTCGTATTCTTGACAGCATTTGCTGACCATTGTTTTGTTGATCTTAGCCATACTGATTGGAGGGAAATGAAATCTTAAAGTACCTTTAATTTGCACTTCCATAATTACTAAGAATGTTGAACAATTTTTGAGATATTTATTAGCCATTTCTACTTCTTTTGAGAACTCAATTCAGATCCATAGCCAACTTTTAATTGGTTTATTATTTATTTGTATGGGATTATTTTTGACTTTCTTTTCTTAGTTCTTTGTATATTTGTGGTATTAATTTTCTATCAGATATGTAGCTGGCAGGTATTTCCTCCCACTCTATAGGCTTTCTCTGCCCTCAGTTCTCTATGCTGTACAGAAGCTTTATAGTTTTTTTATGTTTCATTTATTCAGTGTTGCCCTTAGTTCTTGAACAAATGGATTCCTACTCAGAAATTCCCTTCCCATACCTATATCTTGCCTATGTTTCCTTCTAGCAGTTTCATTCATCATTTCAAGTTTTACACTGAGTCCTTTTATACTTTGTGAGTTGATTTTTGTTCAGGGTATTAGATACTGGCCTAATTTTAATCATCTATGTGTTGATATCAGGTTTTCTTAGCACCTTTGGTTAAAGATGATGTATTTTCTTCAGCATACAATTTGGGCAACTTTTCTAAAAGTCTGCATTACATTACTGGGAGAATAAATTTTAGAAGACAGAGGTGCTGCCTAATTTCTATACCTATACATTTGGAAGATTGCACCTGAAAAGATGCCTTACAAATATTTATGAGACATGAATATATAAGAATTTGAAGTTAACCTTAACATGAAATTAGTACTAAATATCATATGTATCAAAAGGAAAGCAGAAATTCTCCACATAAAAATAGCTTCATGCCGGGTGGTGGTAGTGAATGCCTTTAATCACAGCACTCGGGAGGTAGAGGCAAGTGGATGTATGTGAGTTCAAGGCCAGCCTGGGCTACAGAGTGAGTTCCAGGAAAGGCTCCAAAAACTTCAGCTACAAATGGTGCCCAACGTGGGGCAAGAGTTTCCACCTAAAACCGAGAAAACTTTAAAAAAGGGTTCTAAAATGGAGCCAAAAGCAGTTTCCTAGTTGTGTCTCTCAGGAAAGTTGTGATACAGAGACGTCAAGGCCTGTGGGCTTGAGCTACAGTTTGGCGGGTTTGTGGTGTATGGGTTTGAGTGCAGCATGGCGGATTCCTGCCATTGTACACAGTGGTGTCTGTGAGCTGCACAGCACACTGTGTGGTGAATTTAGCTTTTGCTAGTTAGAAAGAGAGAGAGAGAGAGAGAGAGAGAGAGAGAGAGAGAGAGAGAGAGAGAGAGAAGAGGTTTGGGGCTACATGCTGCCGGATGGAAGCATAGAACCATTGCCTCTCAGAGTTGGAGAGCCTGGTTCCCCCAGAGCTGGTGGTAAAGAAAGTTCTGCCATGTTAGGAAGCTGAGGTGGGTGGAGCCAGCAGCCAAAGCTGCCATTTCAGTCCTAGTAATGCTGCAGTTTAAAGCAATAGATTCACAATAAAATAAAGTCACAATAAAACAGATGAGATGAACCCTAAACTGTTTACAATGTGTGTAAGAATGTATGTAAACTTGGAACAGAGAAAAAAATAAATACAGACAATTATATAAAAAGTTATTTCAAAGAAATAAAGTCTTTAAAGAGACAATGGAAATAATATAAAAAATAAGCCATGTAAAGACAGAAATAACACAGAGAATCTGGATTATACTATCTTTGGGATTTTTTACTATAGAGAGACATTTGATTGTAAAAACTGCTGAGTTAAAGCTGGGCGGTGGTGGCGCACGCCTTTAATCCCAGCACTTGGGAGGCAGAGCCAGGTGGACCTCTGTGAGTTCAAGGCCAGCCTGGGCTACCAAGTGAGTTCCAGGAAAGGTGCAAAGCTACACAGAGAAACCCTGTCTCGAAAAAAAAAACCAAAAAACAAAACAAAACAAAACAAAAAAAACTGCTGAGTTAAATGAATATGTATATTTTAAAGATATCTTGATTGCAAAAATCTATGTCTAGGGATATGTTACTTTGGAAAAGAAGTTCTGTTTTTGTTTTTGCAGAAGATGAGAACCTGTGGATTGCTTCCAGGCTAATATGGTTTAACCACCAAGACCCCTGAAAGGTCTCCAATGACACCATGGCCCAGATGATCCAACATCCAGAATAGCTTCAAGGCAGCTAGCTCAGAGAATACAGCCTCATGGACTACTCTAGTCAGGACTTGACCATAATTCTTAATTTTCTCAGGATCCCCATTAGATTGTCAGTACCCTCATCCAGCAGAAAGTAGTATGAGAAGCTATGCCCAAATTCCGAAAATATTGTTTATAAATGTTCATTTTTATTTAAAGCAGGTTGATTATAACTGCAATCTCTTTCTAAAGAAGAAAACGGGATAGTATAGATATGATAGAATGAAAGTTTAGATTATTGAACCTATTTTTAAAAAGTAACAACTTGTTTAAAATGCTTTACATTGCTATAGATTTTAGTTTATTACAAATTTAAAGTTAATTTTGTTATACTGTATGTATATTTCTACTCTTGTTTAAGGTATTATGTTTATGTAAATCATTTAAATTGTAATGGATAATTAAGAAATACAGATTAATAATTAGTCTTCTTTGATAGTCAAACTTATAGTCATGTTAAGTTTTCTAGGTATACATAGATATAACTCAGTTAGGTAGGTAATCTTCAAACACTTCAAAGACCTACAGAATATGGCATTTAAAATGTTTTAAGAACTTGGACTTTTCTGGACAGTGAGACACGTCTGCTCTTGGCAGCACTAATTGCTTCAAAGAGGAAGATGGGTGTCCAAGACACTCCATGTGGAGTTTATCTTCTTCTTGGCAAAAATAGCCATTTGGGCAAGAAACTGTTCTTGCCTGGACTGCTTGACAAAATGTTATATTGACTGGACATGTAGGACCCATAGGAAAGTGACCACTAAACTTTTCAAGGCAAAATGGTCCTTCAGGTTCCTGCTTCATAGAAGAAACTGACAGACATTCTATAGGACACAGAGAAAAGTGATTGAGAGACTTTAGGCCTATGGGCTGAAGATGGATACACCAACATTGCAGAGGAACTTCAGGTGACTCTCCAGGCAGCCAGCTGTCTCTGTCATTCTAAGTTTTTGGAAGTTGCTTACAATGAATTTCATGTTTACTTAGGTAATATTATATCCTTCTGAGGTCTTTGATGTAGTTGAAGACTAGATAGTTATAATTTTCCTTGGTTATGATAAAAGATAAATTAGATATGAAACTTTAGACTAACAAGCATAGAATAGATAAAATACTTTCTTTAATTTTATAAAATACAAATAGATTAGATATTGTAACTGTAATTCTTGCTTGATATATGTAATTTGATTAGGTTAAAGTTAAAACCTTCCTTTTTGATTAGAAATAAAAGGGAAAATGATGGTGATATTACTCTGCATGCTGTGAATGTGTTGCTCTGATTGACTGATAAATAAAATGCTGCTTGGCCAGTAGCCAGGCAGTAAGTATAGATGGGATAAGCAGACAAGGAGAAGTCTGGGAAAAGGAAGGCTGAGAAGGAGATGTTAGCCTGTCGTCCAGGGAGCAGAATGTAATGGAACACAAGTAAAGCCATGGAAAATGTGGCAACACATAGATTAACAGAAATGGACTGAGTTTAAGTGTAAGAGCTAGTCAGTGGTAGGCCTGAGCTAATGGCCAAGCAGTTTTAATTAATATAAGCCTCCATGTTTTTACTTGGGTCTGACTGGCTGTGGACTGGGTGGGACACAGGAAAACTTCAGCTACAACACAGAGAACCCCTGTCTCAAAAACAACAACAACAACAAAAACTTCACTTAAACACTGTCTCTCTGTTAGAGACATGGTTTGTAAGACTATTTCCTTGGTGGTTCTTTGGAGAATGTTGACCATGCATAATCACAGGATTCTTCTTAAAAATTCTGTTTCTTCCACTCTTTCTGGATTAAAGAGATATGATACCGCAAACCTTTTATTTTTATTTTTATTTTTTTTAAAGAGTTGTCTTATTTCTCAAAGCAGGAGCCTACAAAAGGGGAAAAGATTTTTACCAACACCACATCTGACAGAGGACTGATCTCCAAAATACATAAAGAACTCAAGAAACTAGACATCAGAATATCAAATAATCCAATTAAAAATGGGGTGCAGATCTAAAAAGAGAATTCTCAACAGAAGAATCTCAAGTGATTGAAAGACATTTAAGGAAGTGTTCAACATACTTAGCCATCAGGAAAATGCAAATCAAAACGACTCTGAGATACCATCTTATACCTGTCAGAATGGCTAAGATAAAATACACCAATGACAGTTTATGTTGGAGAGGATGTGGAGCAAGGGGAACACTCCCCCACTGAGGTGGAAGTGTAATCTTGAACAGCTACTTTGGAAATCAGTATGGTGGTATCTCAGAAAATTGGGAATCAACCTACCCTCTTGGGCATATACCCAAAAGATACTCAACCACACCACAAGGACATGTGCTTTACTATGTTCATAGCAGCACTATTCATAATAGCCAAAACTTGGAAACAACCTAGATGCCACTCAACAGAAGAGTAGATAAAGAAAATGTGGTACATTTACACAATGGAGTATTACGCAGTGGTAGAAATCAATGCCATCATGAAATTTGTAGACAAATGGATGGAACTAGAAAAAAATCATTCTGAGTGAAATAAACCAGACCCAGAAAGACAAACATGGTGTGTGCTCACTTGTAAGTGAATACTAAATGCAAAGCAAAAGATAAACAGGCTACAACCCATAGAAGAAGCTAGATAAAGAGAAGGACCCTGAGAGGGATATGTATGGATCACCCCAGGAAGGGGAAAGGGTTAAGATCTCCTGGGTAAACTGGGAGTGGGGAGTAGAGGGGAGGGGATGGGGGTTAGGAACATGATGGCTTGAGATGGCTGAGTTCTGGGAGGGACAGAGAAGGAGAACAATGAAAGAGATATCTTGACAGAATGAGCCATTATAGGGTTAGGGAAAAATCTGGTGCTGGCAAAATCCTCAGAAACCCACAAGGATGTCTCCAACTAAGACTCATAGCAATGGTGGAGAGGGTGCTTGAACTAGCCTTCCCCTGTACTCAGATCGGTGACTATCCTAATCTCATTACAGAACCTACATCCAGCAACTGATGGAAGCAGAGGCAGAGACCCATAGCCAAGCACTTGACCAAGCTCCTAGAATTTAGTTGAAGAGAGGGAAGAGGGACTATAAGAGCAAGGGGGAACAAGATCATGATGGGAAAAACCACAGAGACAGCTGACCCAAGCTAGTGGGAGCCCATGGACTCTGGACGACATCTGGGAAGCCTGTATTGGATCACACTAGGCCCCTTGAATGAGGGTGACAGTTGTGTGGCTTGATCTGTTCGTGAGTCCCCTCGCAATCAGACTAGGACCCATCTTGAGTACATAAATTGGCTTTTTAAGAGCCCATTTCCCATGGTGCCACGCCTTACTCAGCCTTGATGCAGTGGGGAGGGGATTGGGCCTGCCCCAACTTGGTATGTCAGCCTATGTTGAATACCTAAGGGAGGCCTTACCCCCTATGAGGAAGGGTGGGGGTGGAGTGGAGGAGGTGGGGGGATCAGGAGAAAAGGAGGGGGGGAACAGTGGGTGGTATGTAAAATTTTTAAAAAAAAACTTTAAATAAACAAGCAAACTTTAAAAAATAGATTAAAATTAGGACTTTGGTACATACTAATGTATACTTGGGTCATGAACGAAATGTAAATATTTGCATACATTAGTGTCTTTGATTTTTACATTGTGAGATACATTCAAATTCATGATTATTTCCCACTAAAAGTATGTTATATTTATAGATTGTGTTTAAGACAGTTCTAATTAACAGTTTTGATTGTTATTACACAAAAATATTACCCCCAATTAAGATTTCTGATTAATCTTGAAAATGGACTACAAGAAAATTTAATTGTTTGTTACAGAGTCTAAAGGAAACAACAGGAAATCTAAGCACAGAGCCTTGGGTTGAAGAGGTGGCTCAGCAATTAAGTCTTTCTGCTCATACAGAGGACTGCTGGCTCATTTTCATTTGACACAGACAAAACACATCTGGGAAGAGGGACTATTAGTTGAGAAAGTTCCTCTGTAAGATAGCCTGCAGAGACGTCGGTAAGGCATTTTCTTCAATGGATTATTGATATGGGAGGGCCCAGCTCACTGAGAGTTGTGCTACCTCTGAGTGGGTCATCCTGGGTGGTAAAAGAAAACAGGCTGAGCGAGCCATGGGGAGCAAGCCAGTAAGCAGTGTTCCTCTATGACCTCTTTTTCTGTGCCTAGATACCTGCCCTGATTCTTTTCCCTGAATTCCTGTGGACTGTGATTCAGACATATAAGCTGAAATAAACCCTTTCCTTCCCTCCCTCCTCAAAAAAGAAGTGTCTTATGTCTAATATTGAGGTATGGAGAACAAAAAAGAGCAGAGAGCCCACTTCATGACTTCTATTTGTAGTGTTGTAACTCAATTATTTTTATTATTGTTCTTACAATAATTATGGTTATTATTATTAATATTATTGTTATAGATTTTTATTTTAATTCTTAACACGGAATAAAGGAGGAATTAATAGTGAAGGTCTACAAAGTGTCCTAAACTCTCATCTGTGACTCAATTCGACCCTGGCGCCATCATATTCTTCAGCATATCTTGGACTTAGATGATTGGAATGAAGTATGTCAATAGGGTTTGCACCTGTTTTCTAGGTCATCTTTCTTTTTCAAGCAGGAATTTTATTCAAGGAATATGTGCATTAACTTTCAGCACCAATTTTCCCTTCCTTTTTCTTTCTTTATGGGTGACTAGTTTCTAATATTGGAGATAACGTATGTTTTGTTCAGGAGTTTCTAGTTATAATAAATACAATTCTGAGATGTGATCACCTGACAGTTATTATTGTTGCTCAAAGAGTATTTTGTGCATGTCCTTATTTTCATTGGTCAGGTAGAAACTGAGATGTTGGTTTTCTTCATTCAAACTGATCACAGAATTGTTTCTTGGGTGATCATCACAAATTAAGAAGAACTGCAAGCAAAGTAAGGCTTCTTAATTATTATCACATATTTCCAACAAGGGAAACATAAAGAATATCACAGACTAATGAAGTCCTGTAGATCTCAGGGCAGGTTACCATAGTTGCATCTTCTAAGAATTGTAACCTTTCAAAGTTCACATAAATTATTTTTTTAAAAAAAATTTTATATTCACACAGCTTAATTTCATGATTATAAAACAAATAGTGTCCAATTGTTACATTATTTCACTGTATTATGTAAGAAAATGACAACCAAGACTAACCACATATCCTTTTTTTATATTTATCATTAAGAAATTTTCTATTCATTTTACATACCAACTACAGATCTCTCTCTCCTCCCTCCTCCCATCCCCCAACATTCCCCCCACAGACGACCCCCCATACCCACCTCCTCCAAGGCAAGGTCTCCCATGGGGAGTCAGCAAAGCCTGATACATTCAGATAAGGCAGGTCCAAGCCCCTCCTTCCTGCACCAAGGCTGTGCAAAGTGTCTCACCCTAGGCACTAGGGATAGGTTCTGATCCCACTGCCTGGGGTCCCCCTAAACAGCTCAAGCTAAACAACTGTCTCACCTATTCAGAGGGCCTAGTCCAATACCATGGGGGCTCCTCAACTATTGGTCCACAGTACATACATTTCCACTGGTTTGGCTAGTTGTCTCTGTATTTTTTCCCATCATGGTCTCGATGTCTCTTGCTCATAGAATCCCTCCTCTGTTTCATCGATTGGACTCTTGGAGCTCTGCCTGACAACCAGCGTGGATCTCTGCATATACTTCCGTCAGTCACTGGATGAAGGCTCTATGATGACAGTTAGGTTATTCAGCCATCTGAGTAGGTCAGTTCAAGCACCCTCTCAGTTATTGCCAGTAGTCTATGGTGGGGTCATCTTTGTGAATTCCTGGGAAATTCCCTAGCACTCTGTTTTTCCCTATTCCCATGATGTCTTCATTTATCATGGTATCTTTTTCCTTGCTTTCCCACTCTGTCCCTGTACCAATTCAAATGTCCCATTCCCCTATGTTCTCATTCCCCATCCTTTGCCCTCCAGTATGCCCCCTCACTCCAAGTTTACTCATGTAGCTCTCATCTATTTCCCCTTTGATGGGTGATCCATGCGTCCTTCCTAGGATCCTCCTTACTAGCTAGCCTTCCTGGAGCTGTGGGTTGCAGTCTGGTTATCCTTTGCTTTACATCTAGTATCTACTTAAGAGTGAGTACATACCATGTTTGTCCTCCTGAGTCTGGGTTGCTTCACTCAGGATGATATTTTCTAGTTCCATCCATTTGCCTGCAAATTTCATGATGCCATTGTTTTTCTCTGCTGAGTAGCACACCATTGTGTATATGTATCACATTTTCTTTATCCATTCTTCAGTTGAGGGTTATCTAGGTTGTTTCCAGATTCTGGCTATTATGAATAATGTTGCTATGAACATACTTGAGCAAGTGTCCTTGTGGTATGATTGAGCATTCCTTAGGTATATTCCGAAGAGTGGTATAGATGGGTCTCAAGGTAGATTGATTTCCAGTTTTCTGAGATACTGCCATACAAATTTCCAAAGAGGCTGTACCACTTTGCATTCCCACCAACAACATAGGAGTGTTTCCCTTGCTCCACATCCTCTCCAACAAAAGCTGTTATCAGTGTTTTTGATCTTAGCCATTCTGACAGGTGTAAGATGGTATCTCAGAGTCATTTTGATTTGCATTTCCTAAGGATGTTGAGCAATTCCTTAAATGTCTTTCGGCCATTTAAGATTTCTCTGTTGAGAATTCTCTGTTTAGCTCTGTAGCCCATTTTTTAAATTGGATTGTTAGTTGTTTTGATGTCTAGTTTCTTGAGTTCTTTATATATTCTGGAGATTAGCCTTCTGTCAGATGTGGGGTTGATGAAGATCTTTTCCCATTCTGTAGGCTGTCATTCTGTCTTATTGACCATGTCCTTTGCCCTACAAAAGCTTCTCAGTTTCAGGAGCTCCCATTTATTAATTGTGGCTCTCAGTGTCTGTGCTACTGGTCTTATATTTAGGAAGTGATCTCCTGTGCCAATGCATTCAAGACTACTTCCTACTTTCTCTTCTATCAGTTTCAGAGTACCTGGATTTATGTTGAGGTCTTTGATCCACTTGGATTTGAGTTTTGTGCCTGGTGACAAATATGGATCTACTTGCAATGTTCTACATGCTGACATCTAGTTATGCCAGCACCATCTTTTTTCAATTGTACACTTTTGGCTTCTTTGTCAAAAATCAGGTGTTCATAGGTGTGTGGATTAATGCCAGGGTGCTGTGAGATGTTCTGTATGGCAAATGTGTTGCTCTTATTGGTTGGTAAGTAAAACACTGATTGGCCAGTAGTCAGGCAGGAGGAATTGTGGGCAGGACAAGGAGGAGAATAAAGCTGGGAAGTGGAAGGCTAAGAGAGACACTGCCAGCCGCCAGGATGAGAAACAGCATGTGAAGATGCCGGTAAGCCACGAGACACGTGGCAAGGTATAGATTTATGGAAATGGATTAATTTAAGCTATAAGAACAGTTAACAAGAAGCCTGCCACGGCCATACAGTTTGTAAGCAATATAAGTCTCTGTGTTTACTTGGTTGGGTCTGAGCAGCTGTGGGACTGGTGGGTGACAAAGATTTGTCCTGACTGTGGGCCAAGCAGGAAAACTCTAGCTACACCAGGGTCTTCAATTTGATTCCATTGGTCTCCTTGTCGGTTTTTAATGCCAGTACCAAGCTGTTTTTATTACTGTAGCTCTATAGTAGAGCTTGAAGTCAGGAATTGTGATGCTTCCAGAGGTTGCTTTATTGTACAGGATTCTTTTGGCCATCCTGGGTTTTTTGTTTTTCCATATAAAGTTGAGTATTATTCTTTCCAAGTCTGTGAAGAATTGTGTTGGTATTTTGATGGGGATTACATTGAATCTGTAGATTGCTTTTGGTAAGATTGCCATTTTTACTATGTTAATCCTACCTATCCATGATCATGGAAGATCTTTCCATTTTCTGATATCTTCTTCAATTTCTTTCTTCAGAGACATAAAGTTCTTATCATACAGGTCTTTCACTTGAATAGTTAGAGTTACCCAAAGATTTTATATTATTTGTGGCTATTGTAAATGGTGATATTTCTCTGATTTCTTTCTCAGCCCTTTTATCGTTTGTATAGAGGAGGGCTATTGATTTTTTTGAGTTAATCTTGTATCCTGCCACATTACTGAAGGAGTTTATCAGCTTTAGGAGTTCCCTGGTAGAATTTTGGGGGTCACTGATGTATACTAACATATCATCTGCAAATAGTGAAAGTTTGACTTCTTCCTTTCCAATTTCTATCCCTTTGATCTCCTTTTGTTACCTTATTGCTCTAGCTGGAACTTCAAGTACTATATTGAATAAATATGGGGAGAGTGAACAGCCTTGTCTTGTTCCTGATTTTAGTGGAATCACTTTGAATTTCTCTCCATTTAATTTGATGTTGGCTGTTGGCTTGCTGTAAATTGCCTTTATTATGTTTAGGTATGTTCCTTGTATTCCTGATCTCTCTAGGACCTTTATCATGAAGGGTTGCTGGATTTTGTCAAAGGCTTTTTCAGCATCTAGTGAGATGATCATGTGTTTTTTTTTTCAGTTTGTTTATATGATGTATTACATTGACAGATTTTCATATGTTGAAACATCCTTGTATCCCTGGGATGAAGCTGACTTGGTCATGGTGGATAATTTTTTTGATATGTTCTTGGATTCGTTTGGCCAATATTTTATTGAGTATTTTTGCATCAATATTCATGAAGGAGATTGGTCTGTAATTCTCTTTTTTGTTACAGCTTTGTGTGGTTTGGGTATCAGGATAACTGTAGCCTCATAAAAAGAGCTTGGTAATGTTCCTTCTGTTTCTATGGTGTGGAACAATTTGAAGAGTATTGGAATTAGCTCTTCTTTGAAAATCTGGTAAAATTCTGCACTGAAACCATCTGCTCTTGGGCTTTTTTGGTTGGGAGACTTTTAATGACTCTTTCTATTTCCTTAGGGATTATTGATCTATTTAAATAGTTTATTTGGTCTTCATTTAACTTTGGTATGTGGTACTTATCCTGAAAATTGTCCATTTCTTTCAGATTTTCCAGTTTTGTGGAGTACGTGTTTTTGATAATTCTCTGGTTTTCCTCATTTCTGTTGTTATGTCTCTCCCTTTTCATTCCTGATTTTGTTGATTTTGATGCTCTCTCTCTCTGCCTTTTGGTTAATTTGGATAAGGGTTTGTCTATCTTGTTTTTTTTCAAAGAACCAACTCTTTGTTTCATTGATTCTTTGTATTGTTCTCTTTGTTTCTATTTCATTGATTTCAGTTCTCAATTGATTATTTCCTGGTGTGTATTCCTCCTGGGTGAGTTTGCTTCTTTTTGTTCTAGAGCTTTGACATGTGGTATTAAGTTGCTAGTGTGAGATTTCTCCACCTTCTTTACATGGACATTTAATGCTAACGAATTTTTTTCTTAGCACTGATTTCATAGTGTCCCATAAGTTTGAGTATGTTGTACATTCATTTTCATTGAATTCTAGGAAACTTTTAAGTCATTTTTTTTATTTCTTCCTTGACTCTTTGGTAATTCAGTTGGACATTATTCAGTTTCTATGCAATTGTAGGCTTTCTGTAATTTTTGTTGTTGTTAAAATCTAACTTTAAGCCATGGTGGTCTGATAAAATACAGGAGGTTATTCCAATTTTTTTTGTATCTGTTGAGATTTGCTTTGTGACTGAGCATGTGGTTCATTTTAGAGAAGGTTCCAGGGATACTGAGAAGAAGGTATATTCTTCTGTGTTAGGGTGGAATGTTCTGTAGATATCTCTTAAGTCCATTTGAGTCATAACTTCTGTTAGGTTCCTATTTCTCTGTTAAATTTCTGTCCTACAGACCTGTCCATTGGTGAGAGTGTGGTGTTGATGTCTCCCACTACTAGTGTGTGGGGTTTGATATGTGATTTAAGCTTTAGTAATGTTTCTTTTACAAATATGTGTGCCCTTGTATTTGGGGCATAAATGTTCAGAATTGAGACTTCATTTTGGTGGATTTTTCCTGTGATAAATATGTAATGTCCTTTCTGATCTCTTTCGATTGATTTTAGTTTAAAGTCTATTTTATTAGATATTAGAATAGCTACACCAGCTTGCTTCTTAAGTCTGACTGGGAAGTCTTTTCTCAACCTTTTACTCTGAGGTAGTGTCTGTCTTTAAAGTTGACATGTGTTTCTTGTATTCAGCAAGGATGGATCCTCTTTTCATATCGGTTCTGTTAGCCTGTGTCATTTTATATGTGAATGAGACCATTGATATTAATGGATATTAATGACCAGTGATTGTCAATTCCTGTTATTTTTTGGTGGTAGTGTTGTGTGTTTCCCTTCTAGGTATTTCTTTTTTTTTTTTCCAAACTTTTCCTGGAAAGAGGAACAAAGTACCAGTAACAGACCAAGCAATGATTCTACTCAAGTCTAAGTTGGGATGAATTTAATTCCAGTTGTTTATAGAAACATGGACAAGAGATTATTTACAAATGTATCATTGCAGATTTATTTACAAGAGCATAGACCCTTAAAAGAAATTATTCCATAGAAGAAAATGTTTTTCTCATAGCAGTCTTTACTACAGAGAGGACTTGAGTCTTGTGAGGACTCCTTCCCACTAACTGTTAACTTCCGATAAATCCTAGAGAGGTAGGGTCTAGTGAGTTTCCCTCCTGAAAACCATTTTATATCCAGATAGCCTTGATAAGAGTGAGCCTTTGTAAAGTACTCTTCCATGAGCAAATGGTAATAGGCTCAGTCCTATGCATGTATCTTGAGTATAATCACAATGGCTCACAGTTCAAGAGAGTGATAACCATATCAATTCCAGAGGACAACATTACTTCCCTTTGGTTCTGAAATTCCTTTAGGTGTTCTTCCTCAATGGTCTTTGCACTATACAGAGGTAACATAAATGTCCCCTTTGTGCTGAGCATTGAACAGTCACTTATGCCATAAGCCTCTTATTAATCTGCTTGCTTTTACTAGGCACAGTGGTATGGTAGTTGGTCCTCTCTTCTGACTGGCCAAAGTGGGGTATGTCCTTGTATGCTACCTGATGTAAACACTCAGGCTCCCTGCATCTGATAGTATCTGGGCATGAGCTTTGGTTAGCTCCCCACTCTTCATTGGCTCCATCTCCGTCCTGGGCAGAGTGAATAGTTTTAATTCCCAGTGTATGTTTGTGTAGGAAAGAAAAGCTCGGAGATTAGTCCATAGTCATAATTGTCCACTCTGGGACAGTCTTAGTGTCTTCCCTTTAACTTTTTTGTCATTTATATAATCATAACTTCTTTGCTCAGTTTTGAAAGCCTTCTGTACTCTTGTAAGTGCTGAATTTGGCTTCTGCCAGTTTTTTCCTTATAAAATCTAGCTCAAGAAATATTGGAACTCTCAAGTGTCTCAGAAAGGCCCCTCTTATGTTGATTTTTCTCATCTGTTCTCAATTGCTTTAGCAATTTTAAAACCCAGTCTAAATCATTCACATCTCCAGAGCCTCCCCTACCTTATAAAAAAAATCATGTTCCACCATGGGTCTCAGGAAAGGCACTAAAGCCCGAAAATCCCTGTTGAATTTAAATCTTCCTACCTGTGAGTACAATCCTATCTGACTCAGTTAAATGGGTATTGCACAGTTCCTTTCTCATGCCTGAGACCTCTAGTATCAGTTACTGATGTTCCAGGTGTTGGAGTTCTTGGCCACTCCCCCAGCTGCATGACCACACACGTGCTGTTCAGATGTTTAGTCATTCAAGGGATTTACACCCTACGTAATCTGTGTGCTGCATGGTCACATAATTTACATGCAATATGATCACTTAGTCTATGTGCATGCGTGGCATAGCTCCATAAGCCCATATGCACATGTGCAGGGGAATGCATAAAAAGCAGATTACAGACTCCTCCCCTTCTTCTCCCCCCCCACATGTTTTTCACAGGCCTGATCACATTATCTTCTGTCCCTCCCTTCTCCTAATAAAACTCTGATAGTGGGTTTTGACATGCCTCATGGCTTTTCTTGCTTGGTAACAGTGCCTCTTAATGAATAACATTGGACTGCCACATTAAAACCAGCATTGGTGCTGAGACAAAGCAGACTCTCCCAGCACTCTGTGCTTGGGAACCTATGCCGAGGTTTTGCTCCATCTACAATGCCCTCTTTTTTTCATTTGCCTGGCCACCAGACCGCTCCACACAACACTCTATGCTCAGATTGGTGAGTTTTCCCTTTCCAATTCCTCCCCATTTCCCACGACTGCAGCCTGAGATATATTTCTTGCTGTCAGACACCCGGGGGGTCCTTGGGCTGCATATGCCATGACTCATTCTCTCTTGGTGAAGTATTGAATTTCAATGCTGTCGGACCCCCGGGGGGGTCCTCCCTGTACATATGACCCCAGCCCTTACCCCTTTCTTGACAAAGGGTCAGGTAACTTGTGAGGATTCACAGATCCTTCCCTAACCTCAGGGACGCCCGAGACTGGGGTCTTGGATCCCATTTGTTGTTTTAGTTTTTTATTTTCCTCTCTTGGCTGCAGTCATGGGACATACAGGCTTTCTCCTCTTGGTCCCACTCCTCCTCTGAGAAATGCCTTAAATATCCCTAGATACCAGTAAATATAGCTGTGTAACGGCTGCTTGGACCCCGATATTTCACAGGAATTATCTAACTTCTGCCAGTGAATGGGCAAATGAACAGAGTTACCTCATCCTCAACCTTTCTACCTAAGCGCTGAACCCTCCCTTTCTGATTCTGTCTCTCTTGCCCATGTGCAACCCGAACCTGAGGAATCTCTGACTCTAAAGAACCTCTGCCTATCTGACCTCCACTCTGCTCTCCAGTATTGGGCAGGCTGCTCCTGCCCAACCCAGCTCTGGCTCCCACTTTCACTCTTGCTCTCACCTGCTCTCAAGCTGCCCTGAGTAGCATGGATGGGTCTGGGAGCAGGCTAGGATGCATGCAAATGAGTTCCTGATCAGGACTCACATTGGGATTATAACACTCATGGTGGGGTCTCTAGCCAGGGATAGATTTATTACCTGTCTCCTGGTGGGCCTCCGTAAGGCTGCCCTCAAACCAGTAAACTATAAAAAGCTAAAAAAATGCAGTTTAAGATAAGGATGAAAATCTGTCTCATTTCTTAAAATGGCTTACAAAAGTTCTCCTTCATTATAGTAGTTTAGACCCTGACAGCCAGAGGGCAGACAGCTCCTTATGACCTACTTTGTCTCCTAGAGCTTCTCCAACATCTGGGCTAAGCTTAAGTGTCTAAAGAGAGGGTCCCTAACCCCACAGGCAGAAGTCTCAGTTGTGGAATTTAAGGTACCATGGGAGAGATGAGAAAGCCTGTGAACAGAATTGCCAAATGCTGGCACATGCTATCCAAGTGACTGCCTGAAGGCTTCCAGGTCCCTGTTTTAAGTGTGTGGTGGAAAAGGCCACTGGGCTTGTTCCTGCCCTTCCTCATGTGGGCCATCAATTGAGCCTTGTCCAAAGTGCCAACGAGAGGGACACTGGTCAACTGACTGCCCCTGTGCATCTCCCTCACCCTGGGATCCCTCAAAGAAAAAAAAATCTTTTTTTTCTAAGCTTTTCTCACCAACACCCTCTCAGACACAAGCAGCCAAAGTCCCAAGCTGAGAAACATGATTGACAGCTCTAAAGCAGCAGACGACAATCCACCATCTCAGGATGCCTGACTACCTCAGAAATCCCCTTCCCTAACCCCCAAGAGTCAACTGACACCCACCAAGTCAGCTGAAAGCAGCTTTCAGGAGACATGACGCCCCCACTCCTGTTCATCTACTTTTTTTTATAATAAGCAAAGAGTCTGGAATTTTGGAATTCCTGGCCACTCCCCTCACTGCATACCCTGTTCAGATGTTTAGTCATTCTAGGGCTTTACACCCTACATAATGCGTGTACTGTGTGGTCGCGTAATTTGAGCACAGTGTGATCATGAGATCTATGTGCATATGTGGCATAGCTCCATAAGCCCATATACACATATGCAGGGGAATTTATAAAACGTAGATCACAGGCTCCTCCCCCTTCTTCTTCTCCTCCCCCTCTGTAGCTAGAGTTTTCCTGCCTGGCCCACGGTCAGGACAAGTCTCTCTCACCTGCCAGTCCCACAGCTGCTCAGACTCAACCAAATAAACACACAGAGAATTATATTTCTTATAAACTATATGGCTGTGGCAGGCTTCTAGCTAGTTGTTCTTATATCTTAAATTAACCCATTTTTATTAATCTATAATTTGCCACGTGGCTCGTGGCTTATCGGTATCTTAACATCTTCTCATGGTGGTAGTTGGCAGTGTCTCTCTGACTCAGCCTTCTACTTCCCAGAATTCTCCTCTCTCCTTGTCCTGCCTATACTTCCTAGCTGGCTACTGGCCAATCAGTGTTTTATTTATTAACCAATCAGAGCAACACATTTAACATACAGAACATCCCACACCACCACCACCACCACCACCACCACCACCACCACCACCACCCCCCCCCACCCCCGCCACACATGTCTTCCAAAGGCCTGATCACATTCTCTTCTGTCCTTCACTTCTCCTAATAAAACTCTGATAGTGGGTTTTGTCATGCCTCATGGCTTCTCTTGCATGGTAACAGCACCTCTTAATGAATAACATTGTGCCACTGCATTAAAACCAACACCTAGGAACCTCAGCTGATGATAATCAAAGGTCCCCAATAGTTACTGTGAATAGTCTACTGGAGATACATTTCCCTTGTTTTGCTCAGATTAAGAAGCCTTTGTCTTATTGTGGGATGGGTAGTTATACTACTGGGTTTCTCCATACTTACAACACTCACACTGATCTTCTTGGCTCTCATGTCTTACAAGCAATTAGAGGATCAATCATTTTTCTTGTTTAAAAGTTTTTTCCCCCAATTCAAACAGTCCAAAACCAAATTTTCCTTGATTGTCATGTGTAGCTAGAGTTTTCCTGCCTGGCCCACAGTCAGGGCAAATCTCTCTCACCTGCCTGTCCCACAGCCGCTCAGACCCGACCAAGTAAACACAGAGACTTATATTGCTTACAAACTGTATGGCCGTGGCAGTCTTCTTGCTAACTGTTCTTACAGCTTAAATTAATCCATTTCTATAAATCTATAGCTTGCCACGTGGCTCGTGGCTTACCGGCATCTTCACATGCTGTTTGTCATCGTGGTGGCTGGCAGTGTCTCTCTGACTCAGCCTTCCACTTCCCAGCTTTATTCTCCTCCTTGTCCCGCCTATACTTCCTGCCTGGCCACTGGCCTATCAGTGATTTATTTATTGACAAATCAGCAACACACTTGACATACAGACCATCCCACAGCAGTCATGGTTTCTTGTAATGGACTATAACCATGGGTCCTATCCACTTGCTGTTTCATGGATTTTCCTTTTTTCTTAATTAAAGGTTGGTTCTGATAGGCAATGTCTCTCATTTCCATTTCACTTTCTTTCTCCCTGCTGTCCAATATTCCCTTACCTTCCAAATTTTGTGATCTCAGAAAGTGCTATTTGTCACAGATCTATTTTATGCTCTCCTTTATTCCCTCCTAACTATAAAAAACAGTGAGTGAACTCTTCCATCTCATCTCCTCTCCCCTCCCCCTCTTTTTCCCTCTCTCTGTGCCAAAATTTAGGGTCTGGTACAGATGATAGTATCTGCATGTCATGCTTGGAGGATTTTTATTTTTACTTAATTAAAAATTCATGCCAAACTTAGTAATGTAGAACTACATCACAACAGATGAAATCTCTCATCTCCATCATTTTGGTCAATATGTTTGGAAAAAGTGAGGTTTGACAATGATATTCTTTCTAAGATGATGAACCATTATTTGTTATTTGTCAATTCTGAGTTTGCTACATATTTCAGATCTCTTAATTTTTTACTCAAGTAATTTGATGGTACCAAGTGTGTGTTTGACTGGAATACTTCAGGTGGAATTTTGAAAACACTTTTGAAATACTTCCCAAACTGTTCCACTGAGGAATCAAACATATGAACCTACGGAAGCCATTCTAATGCAATCTACCACATGTGTGTTTTACAACTTGACCCATATCCATACTTAGCTTGCTGCAAAATTCCATTAAACGATTATTTTTGACAATCTAATGCTCCTGCTTTGGCTTCTCCTTTGCACAAACACCAACATACTGTACAAAGAAGTATTGACACTTTGACCTGATGTCTGTTGAAGAAACTCCGTGCCTGAGCCTAAGGGAGGGGGGGAAGAAGTATTGAGACATTAACAGTGGTAAATAAAAGGGACCATGTGTAGTTTAGCAAACCTCAGATTCATTTAATGTGATTCTCTCCATAGTTAAGAAATACAGCCTCAATGGAACCTAACACTTTGTACTTTTATTCCATTATTTAGCTTTCAATTTTAGTCTGGTACATGTGAATTAATAAAAGAGTGAAATTAATTGTACCTTTTAGTTCAAGGATTAATTGATTTATTTATGTTGATACTAATGATCATGAAAAAACCAGAAGTAAAAACTGGAGGCTCAAGATACATATTGCATATCTAGATAACCATTATTCTATTTGTAATTTAGCATTTATATATTTTACACACACACACACACACAACACACACACACACACACACACACACACACACACAGATGATTGAGAGCACCCACATACATCAATATTAATGTGTATTTTTATTATTGGGAACATTAATAAAGACTCAGAATTCTTGAAAGAGCACGGTGGTCTCTAAATTTCTCACATGCAATCATTAGTTTGCTTAACTTACAAGCACTTATCTTTCCCAGTAACTTTGGATATGTGCTATTTCAGACACTTTGACATGAAATGACTTAGGATGACATGATACAAATGTGTCATGTATTTTTCTGTAATTGTAAAACACTACACAATAGCATCAAAGCACCATTATACTAGAAGAAATTTCTATGTATTGTTCCTAAGTAATAGTAGTACTGTCAAGTTTTAGAGACTTTTTTGTATTGTTTCAAAAATGTCAATTTCTGGTTTTCTATTAAAATTATTAAATTATGCAATAATACCTCATTTTTTAGCATTTCTACCACTAAATATTCTTAGTTTCCTTCTTTTGCATATGTTGACATGCTAACCAAAGTTGTTAATATGAATTTTGAATAATAATCATGCTTGATATATTTCAATGTCCCTAAATAGAGTATTTTTCTGACATCTCAGGGTCTAAGTTTTTGTCTCATTTCGAACAGAAAGCTGGCCTCAACACTGTCTTATCTCTCATTTCCCACCTCTTTCATCAGCTTCTGCTACTTCTATTTTGACATATCAAAACTAAGTGCCTCTGTAATTTCAAAATTTATAAGAGGAGAAATTGAGTGATTAGAGCTCCTGCCCCATAACAAGTTTGTTTCCTGCTTGTGGGATATTCTCGTTTGTAGATGACAGCACAAATGCTCATCAGCTAACTTCCATCATGCATAAACACTTTGGTAACATTGCTAGCTCTCTCTCTCTCTGCAACATCTACTTCCCTGTACATCAACCCAAGTGTACACATCATATATGTACTTGATTTTTATTCACTAACATTGATTCTATGAAAAGATGGTTCATGCTATTCCATAGTAGTCCATGTACTCCAGATAAAAGAAGCAGTCTGAAACAGAAATTTCACTTCATGGAATCTTGCATTTGTACATTGTCCATTTCCTACCTCATCCTTTAATCTATATGACTGCTATAATAACCTCCATAACTCCTTTCTCCTAACAAAACTCATGGTTTCCCTCAAGATTTCTGGGTATCCCAGTCTATCTTCTGTCACCAATAACACTCATAAAGTACTCATATAGTACATTTTCTATAGAATCTCAACATTTCCAGGTTTTTAATTTGTCATATAAATAAGTTGATTTGGATAACTGGATTAATGGTAATTTTACTTTTTTTTCTATCATTGAAATTAAAATGTATGGTGGTATGTGCCTTTAATCCCAGCACTTGGAAGGCAGAGGCAGATGGATCTCTGTGAGTTTGAGGCCAGTCTGGTCTACAGAGCAAGTTCCAGAACAGGCTCCAAAGATACACACACACACACACACACACACACACACACACACACACACACACACACACACAAAACCTGTCTTGGAAAAAAAAGAGAGAGAGAGAGAGAGAGAGAGAAAAGAAAGAAAAAAGAAAAAGTAAAAAGAAACAAAGAAATTAAAATAAAACTACACTATTTTTTACTTCATTTTTCTCTCAACCTGAGTAATGGTGACACCAGTAGACCTTCTATTATGGAAGGGGATACATAGAAGTTTCTCTGTCTCCTGCCTGTTCCCAAATACCCAGTAGCAATTCCCAAATAATTGACTCAGAGGCTTAATATTACTTATAAATGCTCAGCTGGTGGCTCAGACTTATTACTAACTAGCTCTTACACTTAAATTAACCCATAATTCTTATCTATGTTTAGCCACATGGCTTGATACCTTTTCTCAGTCCAGCTTTCTCATCTTGATTGCTCTGAGTCCAGCTGGCAACTCCTGGCTCTGCCCTTCCTCTTTCCCGAGTTCTCCTAGTCTGCTCGCCTTGCCTATACTTCCTGCCTGGCTACTGGCCAATCAGCATTTTATTAAACCAATTCAAGTGATAAATCTTTACAGTGTACAAGAGCATTTTTCCACAGCAGAGGGTAAAATTTTTATGAGGCTCCTAAGCCTGGATAAAAACCTTCAGGCAAATAGGGGATGCTGAAAATGGGAGGAACAGTCTTTCCCAGAGAACAGACTAACAACTACTTCTCTAATACCAAGTGGTCAGCTCTGAAATTATATGTGTACAAGTAAAATCATATGGGCTGAGCAGGCTGCACTTACCTATTAACGTGTGTGTATATCCATATATATGTAACAACAATGAAACAAAACAGAGACCACTCAGCTGCTAGTGTAGTGATGATAAACAGATGATAGATATTGAAATAAAACAAAAGAATCTAGTAAGGAAACAGTGTTTTATTCTTTAAACAGCAAGGAAAAGTTATTAAGAGAAATTGGCATAAATATGATTAATCTGGCTCAAATGGTTAACATTTCTTGAATTATACAGCAATTATGAGTATTCATTTGGATAAACTGATAAAGTCTGACTGCTATCCAAAATCCTCAAAACAGTTAAACTTCTTACAAGAATTATAAAAATCCTGTATGAAAAGTCAGTGTTCAAAGAGTCCTGAATCTCCCAGGCCCAGAACATCAGTGGGTGCTGCAGCTCTAATTAAACTGATTACAATTTACTCCCAATCCTATTTTCTCACATTTAAATAAGTAAGTAAATAAATTGAAGTTCCTCAAGTAAAACTTTGATTGTGAGTGAAGAATGAGTGTTTTTACTTTTATTGAAGTTTTAAGCAGTTAAATGCAATAGAAATGTGCAGCATGTTGAGACATCCAAATTCAGTATTATGAAATATAGGTATTATGTGACCTCCTTGTTAGACTTTGTCATATTTTCTACATTGTTGATTTTTGCATGTCTCTAAGAACCTTCTCCTTCTTACCTGGTAACTCATTGGTGAATGCATGTCTTGTAAACACTCATTTTTGAAACTTAAATTTCTATAGTGTTAATTTAGGGCATGAAATTGTAGAGCAAATTGGGAGAGAACATTCAAGACTCCTCTAAAATGCTTATAAAGTCCTTGAATTCGTAATAATTGAATTACCTGTTGAAGAGTTTGTATGTATATAATAATTTTTGTTAGTTTAAGGTGAAAATAAGATGTTAATCTTATAATAAACATATAACTATATAATAACTATATAATGGTTTATGAGGCTGGAGTGAAAGCTTCATAGGTTAAAGTATTTGCCACACAGTCATGAGTTTCTGCTTAGAATTTCTAGAACCAATGTCAGCCAGACATAGTGCATGTATATAATTCCAAAACTAATACAGGGAGATGAGAGGCAGAGGCAGGACAATCATCAAAATCTTGCAGGGCCAGATAGTTTGATGTAAACAGCAGTGAACAACGAGACCCTGTTCCAAAAAGATGGAAGGTGAGGTCAGAAACCAGATATTGTCTTTTGTCTTCCACACTTATGTTGTATGAACTGGTACATGCCCACACACATATACACATTATATACCTCCACCAAAAAGATTAAAGATAGCTTAAATCTTTCCCTGAAGATATATATATATATATATATATATATATATATATATATATATATATATATCCTAAAACACCTCAAAACCTTTTATCCAGTGGCCTTGAAGTAGGTATTATATTATAATCCCTCACCTCCCAATTCCCTTTGTGCAAAAACAATGATCAATACCTAATTTTTCAGTAATTAAAAATTTTCCAGGCTACCAGATTACGTTGGGAGGTCAGATCATCAAGGTGCTGGTCTGTATATTACCTTTATCACTTTTAGTTAAGTAAAATCAGCATATCAGTTTGCCGAGTGAGCTTGTCAACTTGGGCCCAATGTTGTGTCACGTGGACATTTTATATTTACTACACTAATTCCTAGTCTCATATACCATGTGGTGAAACACATTTGTTGAAAAACAGAACATCAACCTTGTAGAAGAAGGGAATGGAGTCAGCTCACAAGAAAAACAAGAAAGAAAAGGACAGAAAAAAAATTAAATGAGAGGCATCAAAACCATGCCAGGCTGAAAAACCATAGATAGAATATAGGTGTTGCTTCTCTTTTTTCTTGAGCATGGTGGGTAACTATTAATTTGAAAGCCATGGTATATTTCAAAATGGATGAGAGTATGAACATTCCCAACACAAAAATTATCAATGGTCAAAGATAGCAATGTCCATTAATTTCATTTGATTCTCAAATATTACATGTGTGTACAAAATCACCACAATTTACCATGTTCATAAAAATGAAAATAAAAAACATTAAAGAATTTAAAATAAATAATAAGCAAATAAAATATAATAAATAAATCTGGGTCTCTTATGTGTATGTATAATTACAACAAATTTGCTTTTTAACAGTCAAATCTTGCTAGAAATACAGGACGGCATTTAATGACCAAATATATATGAGGCCGAGGTTGTGTGTAGTCGCTAGTCCTATGTTAATTTAGATGAAAACATGCAGATATGGGCACACACCAACACTGTGTGTGTGTGTGTATGTGTGTGTATGCATGTACATGTATATGTGTATATGCACACTTGTACATGAACATGTGTTGTGTGTATGTGCATGTGTGTGTGTACACGCACGCAAGGGCTTGTGTGCATGTGTTCAGCTTTTCACATTAGCCCTTAACTGGTACTACAGTGTCTGTATGGTGATTAATGAATATTTAAAATATATTTATCACTATTACTATAAATATTAGAAGTAGAGAGAGTTAAAATTCATTTTCCAAGCCTGAAAAACTTTTAGTATATTTAAATCAGACTGCCAGGATACAGGTTTTTGCACAAGAATAGTAAGTGGATAAATTGTCACTGTGAGTATTAGCTGTAAGGGTGGAAAGGATTTTAATTTGGCTATTCATCATCCATCTCTGCTGATCCTCTATTCATATGTCGAGTGATAGACTGAAATGTGTTACTGAGGACATAGAAACCATTAGCTTTCTTATTGCTAACATTTATAACCCTTCTAGAAACAAATTGTGACAAGTGGAAGCTTAGCAGGATACTAGCTATTCATTTCTTTGAAATGTTTCCTGTATATATTACTTACATCTTATTGTGTGTTAACAAATGCAATAAGACTGTGTTGCTGGTGACAAAACTCAGTTGCTTTTTCACAAATCAATAATAATTAAAATAAATCATTTCTATTCCAATGGATTTTGGAAAGTATGAAAAGATAAAATATTAATATTTGTGGTTCCTGATGAAGACTGATTCAGTACATTTTGCTGAATATATGGAGAAATATATTTAGAATGGTTAGAATTTAAATAGTGGTACATTTTCTCCATTTTTGTCTTGAAAGAAAGGAATGAGAACTGTGAGCCAAGACAAGGCTTGAGTGTGAATATTCAAACATGGTTCACCCCAGTGACCTCAGTCATGAATGGACAACTCACTCATTGGCTGTGCATTACTTTCTGAACCTCCCCTTTCCTTTGATGCTATGAAGAGGACAGGTATAAATATAGATATTGATAGTAAATCTTCAAGGCTGACAAAATATTTCCTTATTTTTAAGACAATGTCACAAATAAAAAGATCATTGCAAGGTATAGCTCTTCATTAGGTAGAACAGGTAACAGCTGCATAAAATATGTCCTACATGACAGATAAGGAGGATCTGGTAAATTTATTCACGGATGTCTAAGGTAACATAATAAGCTACTTTCGGATACAGGGAATTGTACAACCTCTGAGGATTTAAATAATATTCACAAAGCCAGATAACTGTGCAACTGCAAGTTATCATACATCCTCCATGTTTTACAGCCACACAAACTGACAAGCATGTAAACCAGTGGCTCTCAACCCTTTTAATACTGCAACCCTTTAATACAGTTGCTCGTATTGTGATGAACCACAACCATAAAATTATTGATGATTGCATTGCTACTTCAAAACTGTAATTTTGCTACTATTATGAACTGTAATGTAAATATCTGATGTGTAGGATATCTGATATGCAACCCAAAGGGGTCACAACCCACAGGTTGAGAACCACTGATCTAAACATACAGACCCTTTAAGGTCATTTGCTCTTACACGCAAGCCTGAACAATGTTAGTGTCAGGAATTTCAAATCATTGCATTTTCTCTTCTCCCTTCCTTCCCTCCTTTCTTCACCTGTTTCCTCCTTCCATGTGCTCTTTACCTTTGTTTTTCTTCCTGACTTACAACTCATTTCTTCTAGCTTTTATTCTAGCGTTTTCTTTCTTTTTCCTTGCACCTGTAATGTGTATCATCTTTGTCAAATAATAAAAAATGACTCAATGTGAGTTATGAATGCTGAATTGAGGATTGATTTATAAGAGGCCAGAGCCTGAATAATACATTGATTACTTGGGGAAAGATGCATACTCCATTTTAACAATGAAGAGAAAATATGCACAAGGAGGCAAGAGGAGAGACCATGGAGCTATATGACTGAGGTGATAATTCCTGACAAAATGGAAGAAGATTGTAATGAAACCAGAATAAAGCTCAGAAAAGAGAGTAAAAAGAGTTTCTATGTGAACATCAATGCCACATGATTCTTCTCTTACAAGTCAGATGTATTAGTTTGGTTCAGAGAAATAAAATGTACAGTGAAGTATATAATTGTATATAGTTATACAATTGTCAGGTAACATAGAGTGAGATTTTTATATTTGCACCAATAAACTTGCTGTTTCTATGAGCAGGGGAATATTCATGCCACTGATTGCCTCAGAAGCCCTCACATCTCATGTAACCACAGGTTATGTACATACCCCACCGTTAAAACAGTTACCTTCTCTAGAACTCACCTAAGAGCTAATCATGTGCTATATGATAATGACTATAGCATTTCATAAATGGATTTCATGTTCTTATACATAGATCAACAGTTTCTTTAGGCCAAGTGTTTTGTCTGACACATCTCTACGTCCTCTATAATGTCCAGCATAGTTTATACCTCAGTGTAATGTGGGAAGGAGAGAAACATAAGCTTGATGCTGATAATGAAGCTGCCTCAGTGACCTGTGATAGTACTGAGTGCAAGACAGTAGTTACAGAGTCCAACTAATAGAAATATGGAGAGGCATCATTGTAGTTTTGTGAAAAGCTGACTAAATGTAATTTTCATATGGAACTGCTTGTGGTGAAGTGCCTGTGAAAGAGAATTCTAACATTTTCATCATTGTAGCTTTATGAAAAGCTGACTAAACATAATTTTCATATGGAACTGCATGTGGTGAAGTGCCTGTGCAAGAGAATTCTAACATTTTCTTACAAAGCACTTTTAATTTTAGATGTGACTTTGTTGTATGACCTGTTAAACTGAAAATTTTCCTATGACCACACACTAGAATAACATTTATCCATTCTTTCTTCCTCCCTCTCTCTCTCTCTCTCTCTCTCTCTCTCTCTCTCTCTCTCTCTCTCCACACACACACACACACACACACCACACACCACACACCCACACCCACCCACCCACCCACCCACACACACACACACACACACACATATTTCACCACACTATTTCTTAAAATATGTTAAATAGAAACCCTATAAGTTATTTGGGGAAAAAACTTAGTTTCATTTCAAAACAAATATAAAAAAATCTTTAAATTCCTGTTATTATCCTTATCAAAATATTAAGAAGCCCTGAAATAGAGAATCATGTTTCTCAAACAAAAGTGATAAAGCTATTTGTGTGTGTTTGATTAGACACAATTGATCTATCCCCATTATACTTATTTGCTGAACAAGTACTCATTAAACATCTCTAGTTTTTCATTACAATGTATGTCTGAGGTTTTGACACTTATATTCTATATCTCTGTCCTCTGTTTCCTACTCATTCAGCCACATCTAACACCATGTTGATACTTAAACCTTTGAAACTTTAGTCTCTTTATTCATATTAACAGGGACAAGAATATCATAGCATATCTCACTTAATGTATCAGACCAAAACCTCTATTGTTGCTGTCCTTAACCTATAATTCCTTTCCCACATGAAAATTAAATCACCCTTCTCTACTTGTCTTGATTCTTTATTTAAATTTATTGATAAGTTTTTGATGTTCCAGTCTTTTGATCACTACATTTTAACAATTTTTTATATGTTTAACTCTTTTTACACTTTTATCCCAAGTATTTATACAATACCTGAATACAGTGATGTGAAATACACTTACTAAAGTGAATTTTACAGTGAATGGAAGCCATAGTACATTTTCATTGGGACGTGTTTCAGATGTATTGTTTCCTAATGACCTGGCTTATATCATATTTCAGCAGCTCTTCCAGCAAGCAACTCTTCATTAAGCACTTCAAGCATATCTTATCATAAAACGCTGAGTCCCATCTAGGGTGGAGAATCTTTCCTCTCCCCCATGTACCACCTACTGAAAGTGACAGATTACTATACCTCAAAGTCCTTAGAGGTGTGGTCATACTGTAGGAAACCAAAAGTTTAAGGCTAATAATAACCTTTTTCCTTTCTTTCCCAACCTTCGTGTCTGAAGAATTTTATTAGCTGATTAGCAGGTAGAGCTAAGAGATTGAGCCTTGCATTATACTTACTCTATAGTACTTGAAATGTCTCTGGGAATCATCTTTTTCATCTTTTACTTTTTCATTCCCTTGGTCCTTACTGTTGTTCTCTGGGATTGTGAACCTCAGCAAAGTAATAACTCATAAGCCATCTGTTTGGGATTCTGCTTTGCAGGAAAAGAAAATCTAGAGACTGAAATAATAGCTAATATCTAATTATTCTCATAAGGTTCTTTATGACAGTCTTTAAGACAGAGAAGCTCTGTCTTAGAAGTCTCCAGCCAATTTATGAACAAATTGATCTTCATGAAACACACTTCTGCTCTCTCCCTCCCTATAGTTTTGTGTTTAATTTTTCCTTTGGATGAGTTGTAGACCATACTGTTTTCAGGATATGACTGCTTTTTCTATAGCTATTCTCTCATTTCTGCTGTCAAGAAACAATGGGTAGGTTATTAGTTGTGATCAATTTGGTGGTTGTTAGTATGAAATATTAATTATTCAAATTCAGCTAAACTTCCAGATGCTTTTTGAATTGTGGGAGCCCGTTCTCGGGTTCCTCGTGGCTTTACCCAGCAGGTCCACATAGAGGATGATTAGACCACGGGCCTGAGTGCAGGTGTCTGAGATGGTCTGCACTTGGCTGTGCTGGGGGAGGAGGTCTTTTGCTCCACCCCTTGGTGTCTCTATAAAAACCCTGGGGCAGAGACAGTTGGGGCCCGTTGGAATAGGTTCCAGGCCCTCTCGAGGCTATCCTTTATTTTCTATCTGTTTATCTCCGCGATATTCTCCGCAATAAATCCTTCTATCTAATATTTCCTGCTGCTCGCACTCAAGAAAACTCTGGGGAACTGTGGGGGTGGTTGGGTAAACGCCCCACAGAATGGCGCCATGAACAGGGACTAAAGAAAAAAGAAAAGAAGGGACTAAAGAAAAAAAAGGGGGGACTAAAAAAAAGGGGGGACTAAAGACAAATGAACAGGGACTAAAAAGACAAAGTAATAGGGACTAAAGATAAAGGAAAATAATAGTTTTATTACAGAGTTTTTGGCGAAAGTGCTGAGTTCAGCCCTGCCAGTGGATGAGGCATGCCAGTGTTATGGAAAATATATATTTTTTATATATATTGAGAGGCAGGGGTTTTATCCTCGAGAGAAAAGGAAAGCGGACTGGAAGGATGTCCGATGCTGCAGCGAAATTCTCTTCTGTCAAAATTTTCTATCTTCTATCCCTTTCTCAATTTCTATCTGTGAAAAAGTATAAGGCATAGGATAGTAACATAGTGAAGGAAAAACTTAGAAGTGTAAGATTGTGTAGGAAAAAATAAGTAAGGCAACTAGACAGAAAAACTCTTCAATTTTCTAACTTGGGGGCTCTGAATGCAAACTGGGGGAAAAAATCTTTCTTTGGGCTATTTGGGTAGTAAAAAAGCTCTTCTTCGAGCTTATGGGGAAGAATAGGTTTCCTATGGAAGCTTTTGACCTGGGGCAGCTGAAATGCTAAGTCCAAGCGGCAGGAGAAAGTGATTTCTCCCTGAGGCAAAAATGGGGATGTAAAAAGCCAACGTTTAAAGTTGGGAAGTTTTGGGAAAAGTTGGTCTTTCTCCTGGGGGGAAAAAATCTTTCTCTTAAACTAAAAAGCTTTTCTTGAAAAATTTGGGGGAAAAAAACCTCTCTAAAAAGTCTTAATCTTTCTCAAACTAAAAGCTCTCTTAAACTTAAAAACTAAAGCCTTTAACTTTCTCAGAGGGACAAATTAGAATCACCTGAAGATATTAGTATGGGGACTACCTGTGATTAGCTCAAAGGGAAAACAACAAACCTCTTAAGACAGCAAAACCTCTAAGTTCTCTTTCAAGCTTTAAAAATCCTCCCTGCAATGCAGGAGGCAGGGATAAGTTTCTAAAAACCTCTTCTAAGCTGTCTCTTCAAGCCAGTAAAAGACAGTGGGTCAGAGTACCCCGAGGGAAACACTTGGGAGAGTGTGGGTAAAGAGCTACAGAGAGCCCAAAAGGGTGGGAAACTTTACCTGAGAAAAGCAAAAAAGCCAAGCTTTTCAGTTACAGCCGAGCTGAGGCATCAAGGGTTTTGTTTCTGAGTGAGCGTTTCAGAATGAAAAGGTGCTCCTAATGGTCCTAATGCAAAGATACCCTGAAGCAATGCAAACTGTTAGCATTGTATCCTCGCTTCTGACCAAAAACCCAGAGGCCAGCTTCTCTGAGTTGGAGTGCATTTCAGGGATACTAGGGTTCCTGCAGTTGCAAACTTCCTGGAGCACAGAGCTGAGGCAGGAAGGTGCAGGACCCAGGGGAAGATTGCTAATGAACAACCAAAGCTAAAGCCGGTGGGAACAGCACAGTTGTCTGCTTTCCTACAAGTCCCGGGTTGATAGGTCCACAGCTGCAAAAAGAAATCTGAGAAAAGCTTTCCCATCAGAGTAAGGACCTTTCTGGGAAAACAGTAAAGCCGAACTGTGTCTGAAGCAGTTGTGCTGCTGAGTCAGAACGCTGTCTGGGGAAAGAGCCCAGCCAGGGCAGAACAGAACTATCCAGGAGTAAAAGTCAGAAAACACCTCTTAGAGAAAAGCTTTGTTTCAACTGACTCCCCTGAGATGAGGGAGTGTAGCCCTGAGGGGTGATTGCCTCTGGAATAAGCTCTGTCCTTGAGCACCCAGACAAGCAAATGCAACCCACTGGGGGACTGGGCCAGGTGAAGGTCTGATAAGGCAAAACACCTGTCCTAATGGGAGTTTAGAAATGGCAAAAACCTCCCTTGTTAGATTTTCAGTCTGTACGCAAACCACACAGACCCCGAAAACAGAAACAGACAAAAAGCCCTACCTTCAGTAGCAGGGAAAGCCGCCACTGTAGTGTCGGAAACTGTTTCTGGGGTAGAGGGGATAAACTGAGACCAAACTGGGAACTGTCTAGGAGAAAGACTCTGAAGAAACAGAAAAGGGATATAATCCTCCCCAGAAAAATATGACCTGAAAAAGCTGTTAGAATTTGAGGCAGATTCGGGGCGAGAAAAAAAAAAAAAAAAAGCCCCTACTTCCAAGGGCAGCTAGCAGAAGTACAGAGCCGCAGATACCTGAAGCTCTGCATCTGGGGAAGGAAGGAACAAGCAAAATGAGATAGATCAGTGGGAGAAAATCCTTCGAAAGAGCTATGGAAAAGCTGTAGTACATGATCTTGTTTTTCACTGACTGGCTAAGGCAAACACAAGCCCCGAGGAAAGTTGCTACCAGAAATTGCCCACCTCAATGCGGGCTAATGAGGCAGGTGCAGTTCTGATTTGGGGGCCAGTGTCAATTAAAGGAGAGACACCTGCTAAAGCCAGTTGAGGAGAGAATAGGAATCTCCCAATGTCCCATAATTGAAAATGTAAAATGCCTGTTCAAATCTCCCGTTGCAAAAGCAAAAAACTTTGTTCAAACCTCCCGGGCAAGAATTTGTAAGCAAGTCTGGTAAAAGAGAACCATTTGACTCTCAGACCCGAAAAGAACTATGGGAAATGACTGATATAAGGGAAATGATATAAAGGACTGATATAAGGGACTGATATTATTATAGACTGATATAAGGGAAATGCATTCTGGGAAAGGTAGTTTTTCCACTAAAGATGGCGACATTGCCCTGAAACACGTTTGTCAGCTCGAAAATACGTTCATGGTAAACTTAAAATACAGCTTTTAAAAGAATAAGGAGGAAAATCATCTAAGAGTTTAAGTGTCAGTTCCAATGAAAAATTGAAAGGATATGGAACTAGGTGCTTCACGGTTTGGGGCTCCATTGGTAAAATGTCTTATTTACCCTAATAGCTGTGCAAAGTTTTTATGGTAGTGGATGACAAAAAGCTACCTATAAGATCAAACAAGCCACTTTAAAATCCTTAAAGCAAGAGAGAGCAGTTTATACACTGAACGTTGTCTTAGATATGAAGGAAACTTATGCTATCTACAAAAGAAAGCTGCCATGCTTTGTGGGCCATATTAGAGTTCACTCCAATCTTCCTGGTCCTTTAGCTGAGGGTAATGCGAAATGGAAAGATCCCTGCTCGGGATTGTGGAAGGGTCCCGATCCTGTGTTAATATGGGGTCGAGGACATGTTTGTGTTTTTTCACAAGAGGAGAATGAAGCTCGGTGATTACCGGAGCGTTTCGTAAGGAGCTTGGAACTAAGAAAGGTCAGCTCCAATGATGATCCTACAATGGAACCAGAATGAAAGTGGCTCAATTAGTGTTTCTGAGGTTTTGTCACTGGTTAATGCAAACAGTGAGGAAATAGAGTTCGGAGCTGTGCCACTTTTGGCTTTACTAGCTCCTTTGGAAAAATACTTTATATCACCTAATAACTGTGCGATATTTGGCAAAGAGCTTACAGCAGCTAAATACGGTAATTTCACTGTCAGCATGAAGGGAAGTTTTTCGGTAGAACAAACCAAGAGTACTGCTGTAATAGAAACATTTGTCTGAATTGAAGCACTTAGGGGAACTATTATGAATTTGGGTGAAGGGACAGCCTCTAGTTAAACACCGTCTACCGCTGACAGTGCATCTCTGCTGGGTCCGGAACGGCTGAGAGAACTGGCAACTTTGGAGTGTGGCATCATCCTGGGAAGGTTACAGTCCCCTAGCAACAACTATCACAATTCTATAACAACACTCACTAAATCCCAGTGCTTTATAACAAAGCTGACTATACACTCTAAACGTTAGCAATGATGTACGTACTTCCTGTCTAGTTAAGAATCTTTCTAATAGAGATAGTGATAATAATTAAGAGTAAGAAATAGAAAAAGATGAAAATAAGATATGTAAGTTTATAAAAATTCTCTTGTTAGATCTGTGTTAAAAAATCTTTAGGTGTTTGCTAAATTAGATATATGCTAATGGTAGCCCTATATAAGTTTGTAAAATAGATCTATAGAGTTCCTTTAAGAATATAAGCTTGCAAGAAGTATCTAAGGTAGTCTTAAGACATGTAGTGATAAGCTTGTAAGAAGTAAAGCTGTTAGCTGTAAATGTAAGTTTAAATAAGAATAAGATGGAATGAATATAAGAAATATATAAGTAATAAGAAATATATTTGCTAAAGTAGTTCTATAGTTTCCTTAAGGAGTATAAATAAGTAGATGTTAATACGTTATATGTGAGTTTGTAAAATGTAGATGTTGAATGTGAGTCTAAATGCTTTGCAAGGCAAAAGGTTATATGTGAGTTTGTAAAGTGTAAATGTTAAGTGTGAGTCTATTCTTAATGTATATGGTGAAAGAACCTGAGACATACAGAAGTTAGTGTCCTAGCAGACTGCAAAGCAGGCAGTCTGAGCGGTTTTTCAAAAGCTCCAGAAGCCGCTAAGAAGCTAAGAATGACGGACGCCAGAACTAGCACAAGGCATCCGCAGCTGAGATTCATGGAAAATCAACGCAACACAGAAAAACCTGAGCTAACATCAAAAACGGTGCGGTTTAGAATACCACTGTACCTAAAAAGGTCTGTCTGTGAGAACAAAAGTTGCAGAGACGCTTGTTTGAAGTAAAATTGTTAACGGCAAAAAGTTTTGGTTGAAAACCATCTCTTCATATTTGGAAGTGAAAGCCTGATACTAGAATTTATTTCTTGTTTGAACTTTTTGAACTTAAAATGAGATAAAACTACAAAGATTTTGGTTATGGATTTCTTCATATTTGGAAGGCTCGTACCAGAATTTATCATGTGAATTTTGGGACTTAAGAAATGAAATGAACAGTAGAGATTTCATTGCAATGGGACAATTTTGAGTTTATTCGTAGTAATGACCTAGAACTGTTTGCTGGAATTGGGTTAAAAATGGAACTGTTTAAATGAAGAAATTTATTTCTACCTAGAATCAAGATGCAGTTTTGTGTATGCATATATGCTTTATTAACTGGTGATTCATGAATTGTTTTGTGGAACTGTTTATGTAAAATGGAATTACTTATGGAACTGGTTTGTGTTACAAACGGGACTGTTTAAACAGAAGTTTGGGTTTTCTAACTAGGCTTGAGATTTTGCTTAAATTATAAAGAAAAGGGGGAGAGTTAATATTCCTTAGTCTAATTTCAAAAGTTGTTTGAGTGGATTAATGTCATGTTATTGTTAGTAAGAAATGCAAATGGGGTATACTAAGAGACTACTTTTAAAGTATAAAGAGTTTTATTAAGAAACTGCTTTTGGATGTTTTGCTAAGTTTTCAAAGTGTTAATGGTTAGATTGAGAAGATTGCTTTTCAATATGGGTTTGTAGGAATTGTATGAGTTTGGGTTCTTCTAACTAGGTTTTAGATTTTGTTTAAAAAATTATAAAGAAAAGGAGGAGTTATGAGGTTGAATTATGTTTGCAGAAATTATATTTACCCTATCGATATTAATGCACCTGGTTTTGTGGAGTTAAGGAAATATTTAAGTTTGATGTGAATACATCGAAGTTTTTCCTATGTTCTGTTAACAAGAAAATTCAAATGATTGAGTTAAAGTTGTAAGACGGAGAAAATTGTTAACTATATATAGCACCATATATGCTAATTCAAATGGTTCTGTTAAGAGTTTGCTTTGAGTTGTAAGACTGAGAGAATTGTGACTATGTATAGCAATATTTATGTTAACCTGTTAATGGTAATGATGAAGCTAAGGGATTCTTTAAGTTTGTAGTCGCCTTAAGAGTTTTTGGCTTAGAAAGGGCTTGAGGCAGCTAAGACTGCTGTAGTCACCTTGGACCTAATTCAAAAGAGAAATGCCATCTATACCATCCTCTACTCCCATACTGGGAGGTGTAACAGCTATGGAGATTGCTGTAAGCCATTAATAGTTATTTTTTTATATATTAAGAAAGGGGGACCTGTGGGAGCCCGTTCTCGGGTTCCTCGTGGCTTTACCCAGCAGGTCCACATAGAGGATGATTAGACCACGGGCCTGAGTGCAGGTGTCTGAGATGGTCTGCACTTGGCTGTGCTGGGGGAGGAGGTCTTTTGCTCCACCCCTTGGTGTCTCTATAAAAACCCTGGGGCAGAGACAGTTGGGGCCCGTTGGAATAGGTTCCAGGCCCTCTCGAGGCTATCCTTTATTTTCTATCTGTTTATCTCCGCGATATTCTCCGCAATAAATCCTTCTATCTAATATTTCCTGCTGCTCGCACTCAAGAAAACTCTGGGGAACTGTGGGGGTGGTTGGGTAAACGCCCCACATTGAATATAATAAATAAGAGTGTATTGTCTTTGGGAGACATTGCCATTTTTTTAAAGTTATAATATTGGAAGAATAAAGACTATAAAAGTTGGTGATGATTTCAACAGGAAATTTGGCAAAGTCATGTTAACCTTGAGACAAAAGAGTGAGAAGGATAATGTGGGTGGAAGTATTGTCTTGTACTTATTTTTTATGACTTGAACATTGGTAGCAAAATTTTTGTTCTTTGTCAAATAAAGAGAAATCTCCACTTGGCACAGCTCAAGTGTTTCTATTTTGGTCTTAGGTCACGTTAAACGCGTTTTAATGAAGGAAATAAATTAAAATCCAAGTTCCTTTCTCAGCTTCTAATGGTAAAAGCATGAGAATGAGAGTATGTATAGACAGTTGGAAATTTATTGAACTAAACAGAAAACACAGATGTTTGAAACTGAGCAAATTAACAAGATGAAAATTTATGACTATTATCAGAAAGAACAGAAAAGTTCTGAAAATCTACTGAGTGCCTAGGCAGTGCTAATTGACACTAAGATTGTTGTTGATATCAAGGCAGTAGACAGTTTGCTGAATATTGCATGCTTTATATTAGTGATTAATGTGGATATGAGAATTCTTCAAATATTCAGGGTAAAAACTTGATTCATCAGACTTCCTGCATGGTGAAAGATCAGAAAATAGCTCATTTATTAATGAATTTAGCTATTCATATTCATGAATTGAGTGCTGTCTTTGGATACCATTCTATCATAGTTTATTGGAATTTACTGCTAAAGCTAAGAGCTACTGCTTTCATTGTAGAGGACCCAGAACACTAAAAGGGATGTTAAACCAATAATAAATTAAATAGAAAAGCAATTGAAGACTAAACATGTGTTCTAATTTAAATTTTGACTAGGCTAATTTAAATAAGGACACCAGGGAAGGACACTTTAAGCACTATATAAAAAGAGCCCTGTGTATGTATATGTGTTTATGCAAATTGCTATGTTGTCATGCAGTCATTTCAATCAGATTAGTTGATTAAAATGTTGATGTATAGAAAGAAATTTTAACATGGGTAAGGCATATTTACATAATTGGAGCAACGATATTAGAGGAGCTTCCATTAGATCACTAAGATTGGAAACATTATCCATCTCTATTGTGACAATAGGTCAAGGGTATATGAAAATCAATTTTACTTTCGCACTTAAGGAAATACTTACAATAGGGACCCCTATAGAAAACCGCAATGAATCAGAATGCAGAGTTGTGGAGCCCAGTCACAGCAGATAAATCTGCAAAACACTTCTGCACCTAAAGCTCAGGAAACACAGCAGAAGTGGAGGCAGAAAGGTTTTAAAGGCCAGAAGATCAGGGAGTTTGCTGTGAGAGTGGGTATCTTAGCAATGTCAGAACTAAGCCTATAAAATCTTATGAATGTGGCTTCTTAAATATGAGCTAAACACGGACAACAATAGACATGCTAATGTGGATGGGGAAAACCCTAGTGGGCTTCCGTCTCACACAAAGAACTACAGGAATATTTAGAACAGAAGAAATATTCTTTTATAGGAAAGAGCCTACCAACTGGTTAACCAATACCAAATGGTCAGTCCTGAAAACATACATACAAATAAAATTAAACAGTCTGAGAAAGTTATATTTAGGAATACATATGAATATACATATACATACATGCATGCAATACAAATAATGAAAAAAGATGCTGGAGATTTGAAAGAGAGCAAGGAGTGGCATATGGGAAAGACTGGAGGGAGGAAATGGAAGGAAGAAATTATAATCTCAAAATTAAAAAAATACAGTAAAAACAACAACAAAAAATAAAACCTTTTTGGTTTCTATTCCAGGAACTCCATAACACACATAAGCCTAGAGCACCAGCTTAGTACATTAGCACTATTATTTTCTGAATGGAATCAAATTTTCACAGGTCTCCAGATGAGGGACAGTCTTACACAGCAAAAACCACTAGACTTCAGCACAACACACAACACATTGGGACTGAACATTCTGCACACCGTCTTCTCTCTTGTAATATTGATGATTCTCTTGGTGATTTTCAGTGGCACTTTGTCAGTCACACATGGGACAGATGTGATCATTCACAGAAACCCCATTTTATCTCAAATATTTTCCCCTAAAATTCTTTGGGGACTGATGCTTCTCAGGTTTCTAGTCTGGGGATGCCAGCTGTCACTCTGGACCCTGGGAGCTGTCCTGATTCAGTAAATATGTTTTGAATGAGATTGTCAGTCTTGAAAATGTGTGGCTATGTTTATCACCTTTCAGTTTTGTAAAGAGAGGTTGTACCTGGCTCAATATTTGGCCATGCTGGCAAGATGAGAATTGTTGTTTTTGGTTTAAAAAATGTTTTAATGTAGAAGTTGGAAAAAAATGCATTTGAACATTTTTTTTTTTTGCCATTGGTTAACATTGGAGGGTTGGAAAAACATGTTTGTTAGTATGGAAAGACATGCTTTTCTTTGAAGTGTACGTAAAGACAGCTGGAGCTATTTTTGCCGCCACTTTTGTGAAACTCATCTGGTGGTCTGACAATTCTTCTCACCAATGCCCCTTCTGCATCTCATGACCTGAACCCAGGCTATGGTGGGACTCTGGCAGAGTGGTACCTGAACAGGGACCTGAAGACTGTATGTATTGAAACTGAAGAGGGTAGGATCCTGTTTAAAAGAGCTGCAGGCCTACCAGAAGAGTCCCTGGTTATAGGATAGACAGGTAATCGAGAACTTTTTAGAAGTGAGCACCCTGTTCAGTAACATGAGACAGCATGATTCTAAAGAAGTTGCCCTTTATGCTGATATTATTAAACATATACTTAAGAAAAGAAACTAAGGTTAGTACTGGCCAGGGAACTTCAGATTTAGAAATATGGGACATAGTAGGAAGAGATATTAGGAAACGGTATGTACGGAATGGAGGAACAGACATGCTTCCTACAGCATTTTTTATTTGGAATGTGCTTAGACAGGCACTGGCAGGTGATAAAGAGACTGTGTGTACTCTGGAGCCCTCTGCTCCCTCTCCACATGAGGGAATACCTTGCTGTAATCTCTTTCAGGATCTAAGAAAGAGGCAGCAAAGTATCATAATTTTGATTAGGCCTCCCTTCAGTGCCTAAATGTAAATCACTTCATATGACCCCTAAAAAATGTAAAAAAGTTGCTGGTAGGACTTGATGCCACTGTGCGTCAGGCCCATTATCAGGGTGATTTATTGTGGGAAAAAGTGATCTTGCAAAATCTTATGGGTGTGGGAAAATGGCTTAGAGTAAGTTGCTTGTCTGAAACTAAGAAAGGAAGCCTTGCTGACAGTGTCTACAGTTCTATACCATGCCCCGACACTGAATTGGAAATTCCAAAAAGTGATGCCCTGCTCTTACGTTAATCCCAGTGGTCGAGATAATTTGGCTTATTCATCTCTCTAGCTGTGAGTCTGGGTAGGTTTGGTCTCAAGAAAAAAAAAAGTATTTATGTGTAACATAACTTAGGCCACAGGAACTGGCATTTTTCTTAGTATAGAAATTTAATAAGAACTAAATCATAAATCCCAGTGCATACTTGGGGAGACTGAGATAAGACCATTATGGGAACTGGTACTGACAGTGGTGGTAATGGTGTGGTAACAGATTCCTTGCCCCAGGAACCATCCTGAGGCCCAGCACAACTGTGGAGAGTACTGTGGCACAGAGATCAAGGCCTCTGCTGCCCTAGTGAGTTTGAGGGACAAACAGGACCCCTCTCTTGGGTCAGTGGCTGGAGTGCCCCCAAATGGGTCAGCCTGACTACCTCGGTGGACTCAAAAGCATGTTTGGCTTGCCCAACTGGCATGGGACCCGGGCTCTGCTAATAGCAAGTGTTTCAGCTTTCCCTAATGGACCTCCAGTAGAGGAGGCTTCGAGAGACACTGTACTATGGGTACTACAGTGATCCCAGTGACCCAGATACTCGAAGCGACACTTTAAACCCAATGGCCCATATGGATTACATGCAAACTGGGTGGCTGATCTTGGATCAAGAGGCAGCTGATGTTGGTGATGGGTTTGAGATTCTTTAGAAGTAGTGCCCTTTGAAGTGTATAGAATCTTTAAAGACTTATGAATGCGAATGTTTTTTCTCACAAATTCCTAACTAGCTTCGTCTGACCTGGTTCCTGTAGACATATGGGGTACAGGATTTCTAGGCAGCTTCAAATGCCCAATTTTTATAGTGTTGGGTAAAAGGAAAAGAAAATTCTTCATAATAGAATGGTTTACCTTATAGTTGTGTCAAATCTTTCATCTTAATGTCACGATCATTTTTAACCTCCCAAACACCAAGTGAGTTTCATTTTATTTTCACATTATTGTATGTTTCTAACTTTATGTTTCTGCTTGATTCATTCAGCTTGGAGAAATATACTTTGCCATTATGATCATGATCATTTTTGAAATTAGCACTATGTCAACCCTTTTCTGGGAAAACAAAGGGGAGTCTGCAATGGTGGCACATGCCTTTAACTCATTTCTCCAGCTGTCTTCTCCTCTTTCTATTCTGCACACTTGTCTATGCCCTCTTCCTGGGTAAGGGTCACTATGGAGCTCCCTGCTTTGTTTAAAGCCATACTTGTATGGCAGGAAGCTTCCTTTCACTCTACCCAGCCCCCATCACGTGGAAATGGATGCCTTTCCTCTGTGATTTGGGACATTTCTGACAGGTCTTTCAGTCCATTTGGAGACATCCTGAGTTGAAATTCTTGTTACCACAACACTTACTCTGCTTCTACATAGCTTCTCTTAGCTCCCTCCTGAAACTTCCTAAGAGCTGCCTGTGTTTTCTAATTCACATTTAATCCTGTCACTTCTCCTTGCTTTCCCAGGAGACAGCCTTGACAACTTAGAATAAACATTTCCCCTTTCCATCCTTGGAATGACTTATTTTCTTTACTGCACCCATTTTCATTGATGGTGCACTATAAGAAGATCAATAAAGTTGTCAATTTCCCTATGGATTGTATTTATGATTAAAAAGTTTTATTTTAATACTAATGCCTTCTGGAAGGGGAAATGCTTGAGTTTTTCTCCAGGATGCTAACATACCCATCTGCATTCTGGATCATCTGGTGGAATACTATCACAGCTCTTCCCCTTCAACTGATCAGCCATAGGGGACCATCTTTGGGTCCGGAACCACGTCCTATTCAACCAATTCCACCGATGCCAGAAGATGATAGATGGTCAATCTGAGGATTCCCTTCTACCTTTACTTATGTATCATCTTTCAGTTCATTCAGAACAGCATTTCTGAGCTGACTATCAGGCTCTACTTCCCAGTTGGGGTCAGACAGCAGCACTGACATCCCAAGCTCAGGATCTTGTACATGAGCAAGGCGGTGAGTTCATTCTTTTCTGTTTTGGGATGTGGTTGCTTTACTTTCAGTGAAGACCCTCAGTAGCCATAGATCTGTTATTTCTCCTCAAGGCCCTCCTCCAGGAGACTGGGATAGAGGCAAACCCTATGCTCCTCAACCAATGGGAACCATCTAGACCACCAATTCGGTAAATCCATTTCTTCTTCTGGCTCAGTCTCCTGTCAATGCCGGACAACCCCTAGGAGAACAGGACTGGACCTCTGTTCTACAAACACAACAGTACTGACTTCTGACTCTTCTGGCTCATTCTTCCCTATGGGAGCCTTTGGCTGCTTACCATCAGGAGCTATGGATTTGATTATAGGAAGAAGCTATATTATATATGAGCATGCAACTTCAAAATACAAAGCTTAGACTTACTGTCCGTTGTCACACTAAGTATAAATGGATATGTGTTACCCTGTTACATTGTAACAACACTGAATTTACTTGGAAGCATATTCAGGCACATATGAAAGGAATTTGGAATAGCTCTGATTTAGTGATTAATATGCATGATTTACATAATCAAATATCTACTATTCCTCATGCACATCTACAGATATCCTCACCAGAGAGAGCTGTCTCTTTTCTTTTTTCCATTCAGACTTACGTTTCTACTAAGGATTTTTGGTCTTTCATTATTAACTTGGGTTTCGCTGCAGGATTATTTTTAATTCTTATTGTTCTTTTACCATCTATCATCAGAAATCTGAGTTCTGCAAAGGGAGAGATTTTGGGAACCATGTGCACTAGTTTCAGACCAATCTATGAGCGCTTGTCCAACAGGTCATAATTGGCAAGGGCCAGCAAACTTTGGAACAGTGCAGAATCCTGCTGGGACCGTGCGGCCTGCACACTTCCTTTTCTCTCATAATATTGAATATTCTCTTGGTGGTGCTTAGTGTCACTTCGTCAGTCACACGTGGGACAGATGTGATCATTTCCAGAAACCTCATTCTTTTCTGAAATATTTTCCTCTAAAATTCTTTGGGAGCTGATGCTTCTCAGGTTTCTTCTCTGGGGATGGCAGCTGTCACTCGGGACCCTGGGAGCAGTCCTGATTCAGTGCTGACAGGATTGGAACCAATCCCTTCCTATTTCTGTAAATATGTTTTCTTGTCCTGATTCTGTAAATAGGTTTTGAGCCAGATTGTCGTTATTGAAAATGTATGCCTGTGTTAACCATCTTTTAGTTTTGTAAAGACAACAGGATGTACCTGGCATGATATTTGGCCAAACTAGGAAAATGATAGGTGTTATTTTTGGTTTAAAAGATGTTTTGATGTAGAAGGTGACAAAAAAAAATTTAACCCATTTGTTTTTCACCGAGGTTAATGTTGGAGGTGGGAAAAGCATGTTTGTTAATATGGAAAAACACACTTGTTTTTGATGTATAAATAAAGATGACTCAAGCTACTTGAGTGAAACTCATCTGGTGGTTGGACAATTCATTTCTTTGCACCAATACCTCTCCCTCATCTCAGGAACTGAACCCAGGCTGTGGCAGGACAACATACTTACGGTCTGAAGACTGTTCCCCTACAGAGAGTTCTCCTACTCAGATTAGTCAAAAATTTCTCATTGATCCAGAGCTATACCATAAACCCTGCATCCTTGCTTTTCTGTATGTAATTTTTAAGTTTCAAACCCAGGACAAACAGCTAAGGTGCCTATTTAATCAAGTGAACCTGGCCTCCAGGTTCTCCCAGCATTCCTCAGTCCCTACCTGTTACAGAGTATGCCTGACATACACCCCCTTCTTCTACCCTGAACTCTCCAGCCTGGGAGCTGGGCTGCTCTTCTCCCAGAGGCTCTTCCTTACATAATCTAGACATTTTGGTTACCTGCCCTTCTTGTACCATTGGCTTCCTGGCTGCTGCACCTGATTCCTTTCTTTCCTCTCTCTCCTCTTCCTTTCCCCCTGCTTTCTCCCCATATGGCCCAGCTCTGCCTGGTCATGCCTCTCTGGACTCTCCCTGATGTCTCTGCCTCTGGTTATGCTCTCCTTTTCATCTACAATAAACTTTCTCCTCCACCATACCTAGGAGCAGTCATGTCCTTTTCTTTTTATTTCATTTTTGTTTAGCACTTACCCTGGCTCCTTGTTCAGTTGTATGCAATTAACTCTGCCTCCCCCTTCAACTATATAAACAAGCAAACTGAGATTTCAGGTTGCTGAGTTTTCTCCATCTGTGAGCCCAGTCTACTTGACCCCAGCTTTTCAATGTTGTTTGTTTTTTCTTCATTCTTTAACAGCCCAGTAAGGTCAAGTTCCTGGAGCCCTGCAAGAACACTACACAATAGTAGAACACGACTAGACATTGAAGGCTCAGATTTCCTGACTGGATATCCTTTTTCTTGTCTTTTTGCTTTTTAATTTCTTCTTTTATAAAATGAAAATGACACTTTTGTTATGAGGTAAATTTGTTCAAAATTTGAGATAATATATATCGAAATTCCTTGCTATAATTAATAGTTTTTAATTATAATACTAAGATTGTCAAACAGAACAGCATATTAGACTGATATCAGTTATATTTATAAATTAAGATGGCAGTATTTGTTTCTGCTACTTTGAAGGAAAAAAGCCAACAGTACATTTAAAGAGAAAAATATACTCCTTGACTGAATGTTAGTATTGAAGAATACTAAGTTAAATAATAAAAAGGAATAATGTAAATAATAATTAAAATGTTTCCCTCAGCCAAAGTATTCTAATAACTATAGAAAACATTTTTAAAAATGAGGAAACGAGGAGCAAATATCATGATAAAGGGGAGGGAAATTGGATACATTAGGGTAGGGGAATGAGAAAAAGTGAGAGAGATAGAAAACAAGCAAGAGGAAGATTATAAAGCATCAGGCAGCAAAGAGAATTCATGGACTTAGTTTTGATATTGATTTACTTTAAATCACACTACCTGTTTCAATAAGACACAAATGTATATAACTAAAAATCTGAATACAGATTAGATCTTCCAGAATATTCCAGACTCTATATTTTAGTTTAGAAATGATAATAAGGGTAAGGACATGTGTTTAATGATGACAATTTGAAATGTCATATGTATTTGGAAGAAAAAAGGTCATGATAAACAGTAAAGTCAAGAGGGGCAGGTAGAAGAGAGACAATGTGGTGGTACGAACTCATAAGAGATATAAGTTGTAACAACCCAGAAGGCTCACGTGATGATGAATCATGTGCTCACGATTCAGTCTCAGTCCTTCACAGTATCCCATGTTTTCCAAGTATTTTCTACACTCTGTTTTGGGAGGATAATCTTCTGTTTGGATGTATGTCATGTATAAGAATAAGACTTTTGTACCTAAGGCTCAGGAATCATTGCAGATTGTTAAGAGCCAGAGGAGTATAGAATTTGCTATACCTTGTCTCCCAGAAATGCTACAGGCTCCACCCATAAAGTCTCACCTACTGTCTGAACAAGGACAACAATAGAAGTGCTAATGTAGACCCGTGGGTTGGGAGTATGGGGGAGAATTCCTGGAGACCTAAACCCTGCATAAAGAACTGCAGGCAGCTAAGAAATGCTGAGATCCAGAGAAATATTCTTCCCCAGGAAAGAGCACACTAATTGTTTATCCAATATCAACTTGTCAGTGTTAGCATTTAGACTCACTTCTTGGAATCCTGGTCAATAAGCAGATAATACCTTGGCCCTGACATCATCTTACATAAAGTCCCCTTTAAGAGAAAACTTCTCCTCCCCCTTCCTCTTTCTCTCTATTCCCAGGAGATCTACAACTCCTGTGGTGATATTTTAACTGTACTGAAATGCGATTTTATTTATATGTTAATAAATAAAGTTTGCCTGGAGATCAGAGGTCACAAAGAGAGCCATAAACAGAAGTCAGGCAGTGGTAGCACATGCCCGTAAACTGATCACATGGCAGGCAGAGTTTCTGTGGGGTCAAGGACACAGCCAAGCGTGGTGACATGAGCCTTTAATCCCAGTACCAACCATAGAGACTTGGAGGTCTGTATAGACAGGCAGTGATGGGGAAGTGATGTGACTGGGCTTAGAGCCAATGAGAAGGCAATAAAAGTGCAGTTTAGGCAGGAAGAAGCTCTCTCTCTGGGAAAACTACAGCATGGTGGTAAGTTAAGGCTAGTTATAGCTATTCACTATTTCTCTGATCTCTCTGACTATTACTTCTGTGTTTGGCTCTGTGTTTCTTATTTAATAAGACTGTTTAAAATTCATCTACAACCCCCCCCCACTCTCTCCCCTCCTCCCTCTTTCTCCTTTCTCCTTTCCTCCATTTCCTCTTCCCCCAAAATAAACTTTCCACATGGACATGTGTCTGCATGGTGTGAGTGACTTTCCACTGCTCCATGTAGCAGCATCTACATGACATGTTTCCCTCACCTACTGGGACACCTTGGCCCAACAGACCAAGGCCTCTAGCACACAGTATCATAACAGTCAGTCCTGAAAGTACAAATAGGAAATAACATTATACAGTCTGAGGAGGTTACACTTATATATATTATATAACATATAACAGTCCAACACAATTTAATTATCATCATATTATTAATATGAATAAATATTAATATAATGTTTTGAATGTTATTATACTTTAATGTCTGATATTTATTTAAAAGCTATTGCCAAATTTTCTAAAATATTGATTCAGTCTTCACAGGAATCATAAGGGATTTGATGAATATTGGCACTTTTTATATATGAGGAACCAGAGACACACAACTTTGCTTTGAGATCTGGAATTCCCATGCAGGCAGCAGACCCGAGTTTTGTGGCACATCTCTAACATATCATCAGTCTCTTCTTAAAGAGCATCCATCACATTTAAGCCTTTTGGTGAAGCACTTTTATGTAAATTACATTTTCTATCAAGCTTCTGCTCATTCCAGGGCAGCTTGCCCCAGGATTCCAGAATTAATTCTGCACATTTCCCCCAATTTTCTAATTTAATCTCATTTTCACATTTGTCTTAATAACCCAAGGCATACTCTTTCTACTACCAACATATATTGCTGGCATCTTTCCTATTTATGAATACTTTGCAAATCATAAAAACATGTTGTTCATCTCTCACATCCTTTTGGGAGTGGAATCTTCCTTCCCTGCCTCATTCTTCACAGAGAAGTCACTAAAATGCATGTACATAGTAGCCTCTGTCAAAGCATGTAATGTCATTAGGAAGAGGCCAACATGTATGGATGGAGCACAATAATGTTTGCTATAATGAATACACAAAGCTATGGATTTCACTGTGATGTTTCTGCCTTTGTACATTATTCTCAGAATATATGACAGCATATGTTAATATTTAAGATGGATGTGAAAATATTCTTATTCAAATTCTTTTAAATAAAAGGCTATAAGAAGACCTCATCTCATGATCACCATCATTATTATTATCATACATATCAAATATCATCATCTTGGTATTTGTCATCACATTCTCAGTCAATTCCTCATTAAAATATAAAAGCCTACTTAAGTTATTTTCTTTAAGCATGAAGAACAGTGAAGCCTCTCAAAAAATGTTATAAAATAATCTCTATTAAATTTAGTAGTAGATATCCTTTTATCAGTACATTAACATAGAGACACACTTTGACTCAAAAGTACATAATTGAAAAAATATGCTGTAAAAACTTAACTTGCACAGTTAGGATTAAATACACATGGTCTAGGAAGTGGAGGTCAAAGATAACAGGATGCCAAGACTGGTTAAGACATGATGTCTGTAAGCATCAAGGGATGTAGAAATCAGATCCACAACTTTTTTATACATATGCAAATGTTTTAATAATAAAGCGAACAAACAAAAAATAGGGACTTTTTAAATTCGATAACAACTCAAAGAACAATCCCTATCTTAAAATGCTTTGCCAAGTGTCATATGGGGAACTATACTCTCACATACATACACCTCATAGTGAGGTAGTGATATTTCAAAATGCCAGAAAAAAAACATCCTAAAATAGTTTAGAAACCCCACACTGTTATGCCCAGATCGCAGGGACCCCCAAGAGACCCCCTCGGAGACCAAATTCCATGTTATAAAAGCAAAGAGCTTTTATTGTCTTCAAGCTCCAAGCTTGATCTCTCTGTCTATTTGATGCAGATAATAATAATGAGCTCAGGTGGGGTCGGTTTTTTATCAAAGCAGAGGTTGGGGTTAAGGGATTTCCAGGATTCAGGATCCTGATTGGTTGACAATTGTCTAGGGGTATATTGATAAGAAGGGGAGATAGGTATGTGTTAGGCTCAAGGACATCTTGCCACCTTATCTAATGGTTGGAATGTTGGGCATTTCCTCATCCCTGGGTGGTGTCAGCTTAAGGCTTTTCTTGGATCTAGATATTGCCTGCCAATATGCCTGTCACAAAAGCTTTGTCTAGGCCCCTAAGCTTGTCATGGTGACTGTGTGGTCAAGCTGTTCTGGGGCCCCTCCACACACACCATGTAAAATAAAAAATAGATTAGCATCAGAAAAACAATACTTAACCAGTTGATGGAAGAACTACTACATAGGGAGATATCTTCAAGGAGCTGGGAGAAAAAAAAAATCTTTGAAATTTGAATTATTGATCAGCCAAAAGAAAATCTATAATATTAAACTTAAGGTGAAAGTAAAAGTTAGAAAAATGTATGGAATGTATAAAAGTCATGATGTTTTCAACTGAGGTTTTCCTTAAAAAGTAAACATTACCTATTACAAATAGCCAAAAAGATAATCTTAAAATACCTCTATCTGTGAGTGTGGAAATTCACACATGTAATCTCTGTTGGTTAAGCAGCTGCCCGCAGCGACCATGCAGATGGATGTTGTGGTGGCGGAAGAATCACGAGCCATGGTTACCTTTCTAGAGCTTTATTGGGAGAGAGAGAGAGAGAGAGAGAGAGAGAGAGAGAGAGACCGTGCCGAGGGGAAAGAATACAGAAAGAGAAAGTGCAGAAAGAGAGGGCACAGAGAGAGCATGCCCGCTTTTTAGGCTGGGACACCGTCACAGGCGGGTGACGTAATTAAGGACATAATCCTTACAATCTCATGCTTGAGAGATTGAGACAAGAGCTATGTGAATTAGAGGCTGGTTTATACCGTTTAGTAAAATCATATGTATCTCAGCTGGGCGGTGGTGGCGCACGCCTTTAATCCCAGCACTCGGGAGGCAAAGCCAGGCGGATCTCTGTGAGTTCGAGGCCAGCCTGGGCTACCAAGTGAGTTCCAGGAAAGGTGCAAAGCTACACAGAGAAACCCTGTCTCGAAAAAAAAAAAACAAAACAAACAAACAAACAAAAAATCATATGTATCTCAACCTCCTCCCCATGCATACATATATACATAATTTTATCAAAATATTAGAATACTTTCATTTGCTTTGAGCTGTGATCTCACTATATACTTGTAAGCTCAATTTAAACTAATGATTCTCTTGCTGTAATCTCTCGACTGAGAGTGTGACATGCAAGCCCATCTTAAAATTTCAGAAATTTTAGTGAATAAAAAGCAATAGATCAGTTCTTTAGATGGAAAATGCAAATCTTTTAAGATATCAGCTGTACTCAGATTTTTTTTTTTTTACAGTACTAATAAAATGTTTTTGTGGGACCAAATGCCCTCATCTTAAAAATAGGCCTAAGCTTTCTCCATTTTAGGTACAGACCTTTAATTCCTGGAACTAGTCAACCCAGATTCCAGGAACTAGAAAGTACAAAGTACAGAGTCACAAGGTATTCATGTGGTGATGACTGTTAGACCACAGAATGTCCCAACCCTGGTTTCCAGGGTAACTGTTTGACCAGAGTGTCCCAACCTTAGTCTCCATAGCGATTGTTAATCTCCAAATGTCCCCACCTGGGGGCAGCCAATGATAAATGGTGACAGCCAACCACCCCCTTAGAAGTAAGATTAAACCATGATTTCTGGAAAGTCCCTAGGAAAGAGGCAATCAGAAATGTACATGTATGGAAATCCCCTGCTATTATAATCTTGTGGTTTTTGCCTTTAAAAGCTATGCACAATTCAGGCTGGGCACCTCCTCCAGCCTCCACTGTGTTGGATTGCTTGACAGGGTCCCTGCCTAGGCTTGTATTGCTCCCCAATAAAGCCTTGCTTTTACATTCTAGTATGCTTGCCTTTGGTGGTTTCTCTGAGGGTCTAGATCTGGGCACAACATTTTTATGATTCTTAGAAAATTTGACTCTGAAATGCTACATTTCACTTACAGAGATAATGTAAAATAATAACTAAGGAATTTAGGTGAAGATAAGAATCAAATTCCTTGCCAGATTTAAAGGTATGTAAAAAGATAGAGTAATAATATTTCGTAATCAAATTAGGAATAGACCATTAAACTCATAGAAAAGAAAGCCTCCATATAGAGATAAGGAGAAATAGGATCTCTCTCTCTCTCTCTCTCTCTCTCTCTCTCTCTCTCTCTCTCTCTCTTTCACTCTCTCTCATTCTCTTGGAACTCATCTGTAGACCAGGCTGGCCTTTAACTCACAGAGATCTGCCTGCTATTGTCACCCCAGTGCTAGGATTAAAGGCATTTACCACTACCACCCTAGCCTTGATATACAAATATCATACAATGCCATTTGAAATTATTGTGAAGGTACTGAGTTATTGAATATGTGAAGTGACAGAAACTGAACATCTCATGGAGTAACTGCTTTCTTATTGTCAAGTAGGCAAAACCTAATACTAGATGAGTTAAAGATAAAAAAAAGAAAACTATAAAATTATTAGGAAATATGTAAATATAGTAGTTTGAATGAGAATGGCCCCCATAGACTCATGGAATTGAATGCTTGGTCTCCAGGGAGTGAATTTGTTTGAAAGAATTACAAGGATTAAGGTTGGAGTAGGTGTGGCCTTACTGAAGGTAGTATGTCAAAGTGTGAGTAAGACAATAAACAAATGCTTATTCCCTTTCATGTAAAAATATGCATAATCTTGATAAAATAACTTCTAAATGTATATTAACAGATACTGCAGTTATTAGGGAACCTCTACCTGCAAGAACTACAAACCCCAAGCATTTAATAAAATAAGGTAATAGCCTTCCTTTCTCATTTAAGTTACTTATCCATTGTCATTCTTACAGGAACAGATCTCTGGTATGCGTGAACTTCCACACTGTAGATCTACTACATATCAGGACACATCTGTAGTCACCCTTTGGGTGGTTGCCATTCCATCCAACAAAAGAGGAAGCTAACCTAGAGGGTCACAAATAAGAGGTTTGAGGGGAGTCCTCAATCTACTGCATAAAATCATAAAACAAACCTTACTTGTCCCTACACGTATTTGCAAGAGAAATTGAGTGAATATTTAATCTCATTCTGCCATAACTGAAAATTAGACAAAATCCAAATAAATTTCAAAAAAAAAATCATACAATTAAAGTTGAAGGAAGCCAAAAGGAAGTATCAACAAATATTGTTAACTGTCTATCATCTCCAAATATATACACACTCTTATAAATAATGACTCAACAAGAAAATGCAAAATATATGAGCAACTAATTTTTGAGAAGGAAATTAAATTGTAAGAGACAGCAGATCTAGTAACCAAGGCATTAATTGGGGAAATGTTAATATTTTAATGAGATATGAACTTTGACCTGTCATGTTTGCCTGAAAGAGTAAACCTCCATTATTGTCAAGGTCACCCCAAATATTTTAGATAGTTACTTTATCATTGATTACTGCACTTTTAAAAACAACTTACTTATAAATAGTTATATAAAAGTATGACCTATGATTATGTTATCATTGAAAATCTAGGTGCATATTATTCTATGTATATGAGACACAGTTTTTAAATAGAGAGAATAAAGTATCCAGCAATTCCAAATGTTAGGAAAACCAGACTGTTGGTGTGTGTGTGTAATTCAGGATAGCTCAATTTAGAAAGTAATTTGATAAACTCTATTAAATTTAGCAAAATGCATTCTCTATGGCAAATGAATACATCTTGTAGTCATTTAGGTCTACTGTTGTAAGACTCAAAAATTAGAAACCATCTAAACATAACATGCCATATTCACATGCAAGATTACCATACAGTAAACAGTTTGTTTTCACATTCCTGGGAGGACAATTATACCATACACAGGATGCTATTAATGGAAATTAGGACAATTATACCACATACAGGATGCTATTCATGGAAATTACTTCTTGTAACATAAGTAAAATTAAAGGAACAAAACTGGTTTGCACATTTATTTAATTTTGTTCTCTGAAACTTTAATTAATCAAATATTAATATTTACTACAATAGTAACTCAATCAGAGATAAACCAGTGAAGACATATCAGAAGATATTGTAAAACTTAGGATAAGTGGGAAAAGCACTACTATTTGTATACATAATATTATGAAATCCAACCTAATCATTTAAAATCACATTTGAATGTTAGATCACTTTATTCATTAATTAGTTATAGAGTTTTATGTAAAATTTAGGCACTTCATATACATCTATTATGATGATTAATACACACACACATTCACACACACACACCTATACATAAAGCACATAAAGTGTGTATCTGTGTTTAGTGTTGTTTGTTAGTGTGTATCTGTGTTTAGGTTTGACCACTTAGGATTAGATCTCTATCAGGCAGCTTGTCCCTAAAGAAAAAAGATTTTTCCCTCTCTAAGTAGCCATTGTAGCAAGGGAATACAATGCCCAGGTTGATCAAGTTACAATCAAAGTTAATTAGAAAGTAAATTTCATTTTTATCCAAAATATCTTTGATCATCACCTCATGGATCAAGCTAGGGTGCACGTAAAGCAACCTTCAAACATGTTAGCAGCATTTAACAGAGGCTCAGGTATATGATGAAAGTCTGACCTCTTTAACACAGGAAGATATATCTCCTCTCCCTCCACACATATTCTGAGTTCCAACCCCTTCCCAGGATTTCCTTTGTGTTAGTTGAATCAATAACATTTGGACTACATTGCTTTAATTTTTATTTTATCATATTTATTTAGAATTTCATAATCAGTGGGATGATATACATGTTGTTTCTAAAAGAAAGGTCACGGGGGAAATGGTCTTAGTAAGTCATTTTTTTTCTTGAAATTTCAGCCTGAAGATGGTGTAATACCTTTCTTCCTGAGTATTTATGTAAATGTCAGTCTTGTAAGTTCCTAACCCATCCTAAAACAATTCCACTATCATATTTCCTCTCTTAGAAGCACACTAATAACAAAATATAGGTATACTCATAGACAGAATGCATAATGGTATATAATTTGTAAGTGATGTGTAAGTAGGTGCATGAGCATATATATAATAAACTAGAAGGATATAAAGGAAAAGTAAAATAAACACCTTCTTGATTTCAATAAATGTTAATGAAACCTTTTATTTTATTTATTTAATAAATACCTTTTATTATTGACTGTCTATGTCTATATATTTAGCCTCTAATTATGTCATAAATTCATTATCATTTCATAAAAACTTTACTTAGTATATGTAGCACAAGTTAGTACATTAAATTCCAAATGTGTATTTTTGTTTTTGATTTTTTTTTTTTTACAAGAAAGGGTTTCTCCATGTAGTCTGGGCTGTTCTAGAACTCACTCTGTAGACCAGGCTGGCCTCAAACTCAGAGATGTGCCTGCCTCTGCCCCCAAGTGCTGGGATTAAAGGCATGTGCCATCATTGCTCAGCTAAGTTAGTCTATTTCTTTTGCTTAACATTTCAGTTTCAGCAGTTGGTCTAATGAAATTTTGATTGACAAGGAATTATCATAAGTTTTTTCTAATGTTGACATGTGCACTGCAGCTGGGCATTTTCAAAGAATTGTAACTGCAGGATGATTCTGCAGTTGTGAGTATGCTGATAAATTACCAGGAATTGACACATGTTTCAAATTATTGTCCCTCTGAACACCATGTCAGTGTTTCTATTTGCATGATTCACCACTCATGAAATTGTTGGATGATCCACTAATGATCACAATATCTATGAGTTCTGAACACAGGTTTTCTTGAATATACCCTAAAACTTAAAGTAGAGGATATAGATTTGGTAACAAAATTAATACCAGAATTAATCTACTCATTAAAATTGCATTTTGGTTAAGCCTTACATATGTCTCCCCCAAAGAAAATGTAAACCCTACATATAATGTGGAAAATAAGCCCTGTTATTCTTAGGAGAACTAAATCAATTACATATTTGCGTTTTGAAGGAAGATTGCATCATGCTATGGAGATAACTTACTAGATAACTCTATTATAAAAATTCATTTTAATAAATAAGCACAACGGTTTCAACTTAGGACTCCAGAATTAACATGCACAAAATTTAACACCAAACTATAAAGTATCTTTTGCGGCTGAATATTCAATCTAAAAGTAGAGACTGTAGACACAGTTCTACCTAAGAAGATTAGCTTAACATGCACAAGACTATGAATTGATCTCAAGCACCAAAAATAAGCCAGAAGTTGTTATTTTCCTTTCCTAGTTTTATGATTAAAGTATCTTGACAAAAGAAACTTAAGGGTCAAAGGGTTTAATCAGCCCAAAGGTACATGAGAGGGAAGAAAAGTCAAGAAAAGATTAAACAGCATCATATTGTACCATAGTCAAGACTAAGAGTTTTCCTTTCTCTATTTTCAGTCCAGGATACAAGCCAGGGAGTGATCCCATCCACAGCATCTTGCCATCTGAATTAATGTATTAGTAATTCCCACAAGTGTGTCTAGAGGCAGTGTCCTAGGTGATTCCAGATTTTGTCAAATTAATAATTAACATGAACCATAACAATGGTGAATAGGTTAATACAAGGTGTCTTAACATGTACTCACATAAGATCTTTGAAACAATTGTAAATAGTTTGATAGGCCAAGCCTTACATACAAACTGAGACATGTTACGTATACTTTAAAATTATCATATAAATATCTAAAGGTACAGAATCCTTAGAAAGTCATAGACCATAAAACTCCCAACTAAGGGTGATAATGGCTTGTCAAACAATAAAGATTTAGAAATATTTATTTGAGTTTTGCCAACTAAACTGGTTATCAGCTCACTACTTGTTCTAACAACCCCAGAAGGAAATGATCGTCAGCCAATTAGCCCTTATTCTTCAAAACTTTCATGCTTGCTATACCTTTAATTCTAACAAGTTAAACAGAGTTCCTTTGGGATTTTGAAATATGAGATCTTTGTATAAAGTGAGAATTTCAGCTCCAGATATATAAAATGAAAACATGATTAATCCAAAGTACGGTTGAGGAGAAGATTTTTATTGTAGATGTGATGAAGAGTACATCCGGAGGCATGTGGTACATACCCGGGGCAGGAAAAGTAGTATACTAAATGGGGCCAGCAGAATGGAATGGGCCATTAGGAGTGGGGAGAAAGAGAAGATGAGAAGAGAGAAAGACAAAAGAGAGGGGCCCAAAAGGATATAGGGCCCAAATGGCAGAGTTATATAGGAATGAGAAGCTGGGGGAGGGGAGTTTAGGGTGGAAGGAGGGGTGAGAGGAGCTGAGAGGAACCACAGGTACTGAGTGAGTCTAGAGGCCAGCACACACTTTGGTTTGCCCATAGGCAACACAGGTAGCCATTTGTCCAAGTTTCTTTGGGACCTAACAATAATATTCTCCCAACAACTATGTTTTGGCAAACATCAGAATTGTTAATTTGGTCAACCACATATTCATTAGCATATGTTTTGTTTATTTTTACCCCAATTGTTTAAAATGAAAGTGTTTTTCTCAAAACCAAAGTGGAAGAACTTTAAAGCAAGAGAAAAATATCATAATATTGTTCTTAGAATTTTACCAAATGGCTTAGAGAAAGGTATTTGAATTGCAGTTTACTCTAGTGTTGTCCATCAAGATTTCATGGTCTTTGAATACATTTTGCATAAAGGGGCACCCATCATTCAAATATAGGCTTAAGAAAGGAATACTCCCCGCATACAAAAATAGATTGTTTATCTGTTTCACTTTTAAAGCAGCCAGCCTGCTGGGAACAGAAAGCAGTGCCATTGGATGTTTGGACAAGTTCCTTAATGGATCAGTGTTGTCTCCTTCTGAGGCAATAATAAACATTTACGTTTTGGAAATAGTTGAAGCTTAAGGTAAAAATCTGAAGTCATAATGATGTGTTGTTGGTGATGAGGAGTGTAATGATACATAATGATAATCATGACGACAGTACTAATGACAAATCACGATGTGATAGTGAGTCAGAAATAGAAAGCAATGGCTCAGATGAAAAAATGAGACAGTTTATAACATTGTACGGAACACAGGTGCTCTGCTCTGCTTCCTGGGCATCAGGAGAAAAGTGACAGATGCTGCCTACTTCCTGCTGCTCTGGAAAAAAATACTTTTCTGTATTTCAGAATAAAAAGCTTCTTTTGCTGCATCAATGTAGTCCTTCTGTCAAACTTTGGTAACTGAAAACTCTAGAGAAACCACAACCACTGTGGCTTAAGGTCGTTTCCTTCTGTTGCCCTTAAAGCTCACTCTTGTAGTTCTTGGAAAATCTTCTAATGCTCTTTGGAGTCTGGTCATTTGCTTCTTTGCATGTTTATTTTTTGCTGCTTTACCTATTTTACCCTTTTGTATATTTTTATGATGCATTTTTAATATTCAACAAATTTTTTGCCGTAGAAGTAATAAATATAATTCTCTTGCTTCCTTCATTAGAACAACTCTGTTGAGATAGTTTCTGTTCCTCCTTTATCCCCTTTAGCATTAGTTTCTTTTATTTTTGTTAACCTCACTGAAAATAAGAAGCTGGATCTCTGCCTTCAATCTACCTTCACCCCTTGTGCCCAGATGAAAATTTCCAAAAATGCTACATGTACACAGAGTCTTTCCAGTGACCCAGCTTTCTGTAGATCTCTTTGTGTTGTAAAAGAACAAGTAGAAATAGGCTTGGGGACATATCACCAGTGTCTCTAAAATAACAGGGTTAAGCCGATAAATGTGAAAGAGATAGGACTCATGAAAATATATTGCAGTCCTCAAAGTAAGAGTATATGTGGTGGTATTGTGTTCCCCAAAATATTGTGCACCCTAATAAACTTATATGGGGTCAGAGAACAGAACAGTCTCTAGATACAGAGGCCAAAAAATAGTGGCACACATGCTATCAGGGACTATGGGGGTCCACCCCCTCGATAGTCCCCTCCCAGGGTCCAGGAAGAATCTACAACCAGCTGATAAATAATCTTTGATAAAAAGAAATGAATCTATGTACACGAGACTCCTAGTTCATACACTTTATTAATTCTGTGATAGTTCTCTCTCTACACAGCTTCTATTCTGCTCTTGTGTCTAGCTCCTTTCTTGCTTGACTTCTCTCTATATATCTACTGACTCCCTCTAGGTTCTATCTTAATTCCTTCATCTAGTTCTGTCCCTTCTAGGTTCTCATCTATCTAGGTCTTTCCCATATCAGCTCCTCTCTCATCTCCTTCTCTCTCATCTGGCTCTTCCTCATCTTGTTCTTCTCCATCTGGCTCTTCCTCATCTTCCATCTCGTTCCTCTAGTCCTCTCTTTTAGCCCTTCAATCTAGTTCTTCCCCATCTCAGTTTGTTCCTTTCAAGTTCTACCCATCTATTTCTTCCATTCTCTTTTCTCTTCTCCCCCTCTGCCCTGGAAGTCCCAGTATATAAAGGGAGGGTCCGAGCTAAATTGTGTAAAGCTGTTACCTAATGCCCACCTCTCTTAGGCGGTGTCTCTTTATGGAATTTACCTTAAGTCAGGAGACTTGCCTGTGGGCTGCTATCATTGTTAGTCCTTGAAAGTTGGATGCCCCCCTTGGGCAGTGTCTCCTTGTGGAATTTACATCAGGAGACTCGCAAGTGGGCTGTTATCATTGTTATCCTGGGAAGTTGGGCGCCCACCTGGGCGGTGTTTCCTGTAGTCCTTGAAAGTGGCTAAGGGAGATAATCTGATTCCAGAGAAAGCCTTTCCTGAGGCTGTTCTCCAAATACCTGGAATGTGTATGTCCAGGGAGTGATCAGTCTACACTGTTAGTCCTTCTTAGGGAAAAGTCAATTCCGAAAACTATGAAGGCACACATGATTTTCATAACAGAATACAGCTGATATATAACAAGCCAAGTAACACCAAAACTCCTTGGGATTTGGCTTCCTCTGGAGGAATTCCCTGATCTCTCCAGGTAGTGACTTTGCCATAACCAGCTGAGTTCTTATGATATATTCCTGCAGCCTGCAGCAACATGCCTTTAATCCTATCACTTGGGAGGCAGAGATTCATTCAGATCTCTGTGAGTTCAAGGCCACATTGGAAACAGCCAGGAATAGTGACTCATGCCTTTAATCCTAGGAAGTGATTGCAGAAAGGTATATAAGGCAGAGGACCAGGAACTAGAGGCTGGTTAAGCTTTTAGGCTTTTGAGCAACACAGTTCAGCTGAGAGGCATCCAGTCTGTTTCCTCAGACTGGATGCCTCTCACCTGAGGAACTGGCAAGGTGAGGAAGCTGTGGCTTGTTCTGCTTCTCTGATCTTCCAGCATTCACCCCAATACCCGGCTCCAGGTTTGTTTTTAGTAATAAGACCCTTTAAAATTCCTGCTACAATATACATATTTTTACCCTAAAAAATTCTAGAAGCAGATAAATTATTTAAACAAAAAAGGTCAGAACGTTAACCAATAAACAATCTAGAAGGTAATAAAACCTGTTCTGGACCAAGTCTTATTGAGACTTATAGGACTGACTTACAGGTTCAACTTTATTTCTAGTGGTCAGAGAGGATGCTCCATTATTTAGTGAGAAATAAACAGATGACACTGTAAGAGACATGAATAGTGAAACAAAGGTCACTTTTAATGACATTTAATCATAAAGAAATAAACAGCAATAAACTAGTAATGGCAATCACAGAGGGAGAAAACAAATACTCCTATGACTGACAGCTGAAAGTCCCAACTGATGCTAAAATTAATAAGCAGGTATAAACATATTTGAAGACTGATTTCAAAATAAAAATGTTTCAAGTTACCAAGGGATGAAATTGGCTGATTTTATTAATGTAAGAATCATATTCACTTTAAATTTGTCTTCTGAAAAAAGTAGATGAGAGATGAAATAAAATGAGGAAGTTGGGTTTAAAATAGAATATACTTACTTTATTTTTTGTTGCATGTTTTTTTTTCTCCTTTGGTTAGACCAATGGGGCTTGAAACTAGAGACACATGCCAAGCAAACACTCAACACTGTGCTACCCCAACCCTATATTAGATTTCAAAAGAAGCAAATTATAAATTTAAATTCAATATCGTGATAATATGACTAGAGAGCACATTAAAGCATCTTGTCCAAGCTAATATTTAAAGACTGAATTATAAATTGTTAGCCATACTTGTCTTCAATATACAAATAATTCTAGAAGTAAGTAATCCTTCTTCCTGTGCCCACATTTAACTAGATGAAAAATAACTGTTGTCAATGATCATAATTTAAAAGCTAGACTAAAAATGACTTATTTTCAGATAGATTTCTATTTTAGTGCTCTTGTTTCAAGGTCAACAATCTGTTGAGTTACCTAGTAGTGAACTTCACCACTGTGAAAAGCATTTGAAGCTATTGTGTTTGCTTTCTGAGTTGTGAGTCATCTTCTTAGAGATCAATTTACTTTGTTGCCAAAAAAATGCTCATCATCAGACTCATTGTAGGTTGTATGAGAATTAAAATGTATTTGGCATATTGTATAACAATGAGGATATTGACTTCTGGCAGCCTGAGGTCCCTAGGATATTCCTATTTTATAATACAAATGAGAATGAGAAGGAAAGTTTCAAGTGATAAAAAGAAGGCATTTAAAAAAATGTTGCGACATTTACACAGTCATTTACTAAACATACATGTGTAATTTTATATATGAATAAATGTGTCCAATACAGATAAAAGAATGAGAATATTTAGGGACAAAATAATGATTTGACAATATGTAGCTAAATATTGAACAGACATTATTTGACCTAATTGGAAGAAAATATTAGTTTAAAAAAGTAATTTGACAAAATATTACTAAGGTATGTGGCCATATAGTCCATTAGATATTTTACATTTGAGACTGTAGTAGATGTTTAAAAGTTTGGCAAATGACACTTCTTCATTTTTATAATATTTTTTTCTTTTGATAAAATGCTAAAATGGTTAATCTTATTAATATTACTAGATAATATCTATTACTCTGCACATAAAGATCCACATGTGCATGAACTATTAAATCCATACATTTAGTGTAAATTGACAGTTCACAATAATAGCCTTAAAATACTGGTGGTATCCTTTGGCACACCAATTCATTTTCTAAGGATTTTTCCTATTGGGAAAATATTAAAAAGTCATACAGAAGCTGGGCCTGGTGATACACACTATTGATCCAGCACTTAGGAGGCAGAGGCAAGTAGATCTCCATGAGTTCAAGACCAGCCTAGTCTCTGGTCTACCGAGCAAGTTCTAGGACAGCGAGGGCTACATATTGAGTCCCTGTCTCAAAAAAACCCAAAAAAAAAATGTCTTAAATAAAAAGCATTATTCATTGAAGTCAACAAAATGGCAAACTGAAAGCAAATTAAATCTCTAACAATAAAAAGTGTATAAATAATAAAAGGTATATTTTAAAATGTATATTAAAATAAAATCTATATTTTAAAAATTATTTTTGTGTAATGCCTGTGAAATTTACAAGGTAAAAGGGAGGCGATAAAGGAGAGGGAGGAAGGGAAAGAGGGAGACGTAGCAGGAAGGAGAGAGAGAAGGACGGAAGGAAATAGAGAGAGATGGAGGGAAGTAGAGAGAGACAGAGACATAGGAAGGAAGGGAAGTAGAGAGAGAGAGGGTATGTGGAAGGGTGGGAGGGAGGGAGGGATAGAGAGAAAAGAAAGAGGGGGGTAGGATATAAACATTCTCCTCTTCTTTCAAAACTACGGCCAATGCTGAACAAACAGTTGTGCGGATGGGCTTGTATCCATGTGCTAGCATATACATTTTCATCCTTACTTAATAACCTCTCTCTCGATTATCTCTGTTGCATCAATTTTCTTACACATTTCCTAATGATCCTCCTTTGTAACTGAGTTCCAAATAATACTTAAGTATATGGTTTTTACAGTAAGTAATTCACAAAAGGATGAGAATGCTAAGCGTAAGGGTTGGTTATTTATTATACATGTACTTACTGTCTTTGTTTCTCACATAAATTACAGAAATTTTATATTCTTAGAACTACATTCCTTTAACTCAATGAACAATTGAAATATTTTTTTTCTCATCAAATGGGCAAATTTTCCAGCTAATTTTATTTGTTCTCTGTGAAAAAAATATCTGACATGATCATTTTGTATAGGTAGAAAAGACTTATTTTAGCTTGCAATTTCAGGAGACTTACTTGATAGTTGCTTGGTAAATCACTTTGGACTTGGAACTGTAAAAATGCATCCGATGTTTTTATGCATGAAGGTCTGTCACCTCATGGTAGCGTGGAAGCAAAAAGAGCAGAGAAGTCCTGATTCGTTTATCCAGAGCATGGCCATAGAGCATAGCCACTGTCAGGAAGTCCTGCCCAGTGCAGGGGAAGAGCGACTACATGCTGAATAAATAAATCAGGACATCTCTGCTCTTTTTGCTCTTTTTGTTTCTTACCGTGGTCAAGCATTAACATGCAAGTCCAGTAGAAATTTCAGCATATGAATCTGAAATTTTCTAGTACACTTAATTACTCTGATAATATGACATACCAGTGTGTGAGCTGATGATGGCTCAAGATGGTTTCCTTCTCTTGAACTTCCAGCAAGGGTTGTCTAAACTAACCTTCAAATCTTTAGTGAATAGATGAAGAAAATTTGTAGGTGGTGGTTTATTTGTCAAAGAACTGGCAGGAATTTATGTTTCAGAATTAGTCATGTGGCTCAATGAATCCATATCAGTTAGTTTACTACATTTAACTACTAACACAACAAAGTCCACACAGTTTGATCCCTAAATTTAAGCAGTCTAATCCTGCACATTTATTCTAATAAAATAGCACTACCAAAAGTAGGGACAATATCAAAACACTTTCTACTCAGACTATTACCAGTCTCAGAGGGTATTTCCTTTCCATTCTGTCATTAGCTAGGAGCTCCTCAAACCATGAGGGGCCAAGAATTTGATCCTGTTTTTGTTCCCAATGTCTCGGTGCTGATCATGGAATAAGCATTCACTGACATTGTAAAATATCCAAAGGAATTTATAGAACATTATCTTGTGGTTCTGCTTCTTCCTTGGGACTGTTGACTGCGTTGGTCTATGAAGGTAGAGGAAACAGAAGCAGGAAACAGGGTTCAAGAAGGTTGTAGATATGAATGAGACATCCCTGTAAGGAGACAGAAATTCAGTGAATCAGCTCAACTCATTCCAGAGTATAAGGAATATATAGGATTGAAGAGTCGGGGGAGAAATCCTAATTTGCATTAAATGTCACAATCCTATCACTAGGCTTAGTATGTGGCAGTAGGGTCTTATCAAAATGGCCAGAGCACTTGCCAAATTACCATGTGAGTCATCAAGGGAAGAATGTTTGCAGGGAACTGTGATAAGGATCACCTTTGAGATAAGTCAGGCATCCTGGGCCTAGAGACATTCTTCAGATAAGGCTGGGTAGAGATTGGGAAGTTTTGCTGGGAGGGAGGGAGTCCTCCATGTTGCCAAGCTTAGAAAAAGCTGCCATGCTACAATAGACTGTAACTTCTGATCAGCAGGGCTTTCCAACATTATCTCAGGTCAAAAGCAATGGATTGATTCTTTATCACATTGAAGTGAAAACACGGAATACCTCAATGGACTTAACCATAAGAACATACAAGAAGCCAATGGAAATACAGCAGTCAGTCATCTGCACTGGAAAGCTGAGACACTGGAACTTGCAATTAGCAGGAGAAATGTGCTTTCATTTGTGCTTAGAGAAAAAAGATGAAGCAGCTGTGCTTGGTCTCATTATATCATGGGCACAGAGTAACCTTTTCAGATGCTGGGATTCTTGAGTGTTTTTATGTCTAATGGAGAATCACATGGCCTACCTCTAGTGTCAGGCAGCCTCTGAAGGTCAGGAATTGCTTTTTTGTTCTTTCCATCTATCACTTTAAAGTTGAGATAATTGAAAAATAAATTTTTAACTGACAGATGAAATTTTAAATTAATGAACCTATAAAATATTTTACAGACTACATTGCTGAACAATGTAGAAAATAAAATAATATTTTTGTACTAAATGCTGCCTCAGTCAACTTTAAATAAAAAAATTTGATATCATTAACAAAGGGATTTGGATGAAAAATTATGTACTTGACCTTCATGTCTTCTCAGATGCGTTTATGCATGCAATGAAACCTAGATGAGAAAAATGCTTAAGAAAACATTCAGTGTTGTTATATATGAATTGTTTAGATAACTTTTTTCATTATTTTATCACATAATGGTTTATAAATTTTGAATGTACATGCAAAATGACACGAGCTTTCCATTTTATTCAAGCACTTGTTTAGTAATTACCCAAGATTAGTCATCACAGTGCATTCCCTCATGCACGCTCAATACCAACAGTGTTGAGTGCTTACTGTTCACCCCTACTTTCTATTTCCTTCATTTCTTTTTACCACATGGAATAATACACATTGTAAATGTCTAAAAATTTACTCAGCATACTTAATTACATTATAATTATCCCAGTTCTTTACACTCAAATCTTGTCATGTTTGTGTTTTCCTGCACATGTGTAAATGCACGTGTGTGTGCCTGTGTGGAAATGTATCCATGCATATGTGAGTGTCTGTGTGCATATACGTGCATACGTGCTTTCTCTACTTAATACTATAGTCAGTCATTTTGCCCTCCCAGGCCATACTGTTCAACAGCCTGGTCTCTTGAGTTTACTCAGGTTGAGTCCTCATTTTTGAAGTCTAGCTCCTTCAAGCTACCTTCTTGAATGCTTTATGTCATGGGCAGAATATCTTGAACATAATAACAATAAGAGTGTTTGGCTGGATATTTGTGGAAAATAGTTGGGCTATAACAGGTGTGGCACTTAAAGTAGTGCTACCACCTGACAAGTCCTCAGAAATGATCCTGATGTTGCAGTGGACTCACTTTCAACTTGCAACTTTCCTAGGTCCACATTAATCTTCATCGTGTAATTACACCGTCTATACTGTCCTCATTCTTCCCCAGCTTGCTCACTGTTTCTTTGTATTCCTTATCTTTTTTTTTTTAACTTTGGCCACATTAATTCTTCTAATAACTTTAGTCATTTAACACAGGTTAGAGACAAATGATTTGATTTTGTATTTACAGAAAAAGCATCAGCTATTTTCTTTCTTCCCAAATTATTTAATGATGAATGAATTATATATTGAAAGTCACAAAAATTCCAACTTCATGTAACCATTCAGTAATGTAGCCATTCATTGTTTTCTTCTTTTAATTAATATTTACTATTTTGAGCACTTGGTATCTGAACATTACACTGTATATTATGTGCTACTCCCATAATACTCCACAGGCTTTTGCTTATCAATATGTCTGCTGGTACATGGCCTATTTTCTTTATTTTGCATGGTTTTATTTTGTGTGTAATGTTTTTCCTGTGCAACAAAAGATGTCTGTTACTTCTATAGAAAGACCATAGAACTTTGTTTTCTTTTTAACTTTATGTATTTCACATTCATTATTATTTTTTATCTCTGACCTTTTGATCATGGACCAGCCTAACCAAATGTCATTAATAGCTACTACATCATTTTAAAATTTTAAGTATAATATACATGAATTTTATCTATTCACAACAGTCTCATTCACAGCATCAAATTTATGAAAATCTCAGAATAAATTCAACAAGAGATTCAAGTAGTTTTAATTTAGCACCTTTAAATAATTGGCAATAATATTTCAAACCACATATTGAGTAAACCCTTAAATCCAACTACATATTTGGTGGTCTAAGCACAATTTTATATGAAATATTCCTGCCAGGAAAATACAACAGCATTTCAGAAGTAATATTTTATCTCTCTTACTTTATAACAAGAACTTACAATAACTGGTGGCTAGGAATTATCTATACAACATTTAAGAAAGAAAGTTTAGGTGCCCTTCCTCAGGAAACTTCAAAGATCTTTTTAGATTTCAAAAGCTCAACATAAATCTAGAAAAGCCACATTTATTTGATATTTTTACTTATGTCACTGAAAATCAATTTTGAACCATACTGGCATTAATTTATATGCTCCTAGTAAAAGTAAATCACACATAGATGAAATGTTTAGAAGGATACAGAAGAGCAAATGCCTATATAATTTCCATCCTATGGGAGGGCTATACCTGATATTAAGGCAACTCATGCAGCACACATTTTGATGTGGACTAGTTGACTTCTCAATTTCTGGAATAAACTAACACATGCATACTTAATGCTGCATGTTGATATATCATAAAATAAATTACAGAAAGTGAAACAGCTCCTACTGAATTAAAAATATATTTGCATAAGACAGAACGTACAAATTCCCCCATTTTTATTCAGTGTTATTATCCAGTGAGAGCTATTCCTTAATTAGATACTTACTATCCTTTGAAACAAACACAGCAGTGGCATTAAAATCTAGTAATAATTCTTTAGCTCTGATAACCAGAAAAACATAGATCTGCTATTTTAATCATAGCACAAAACCAAAGATCTCAAAGTTTTATCCAGTCTGAAGTTTTGAATCACTGTTAAAGTAGTAGGTTTCCTACTACTTCAAAAGGCAATTTGATCTACACTCCCTTCTGAATTCACTTTTACTTCTTTCTTCACATTCTTTTTTTATTAGAATTCACCTTTTTTCTTCAAAATCCATAAACTCACACTATTATTGTTCAAGCAATATCTTAGACTTGGAAGTAAGCATGTTACCTCAGGCAGAGGTATGACAAAATCTGCCATAGATGAAGGATTTATCTCTTTCCTGTATTAATTTTTAAAGTTTCATTTATATAAATTTCAGAATATTTTATGTTACATTGTTAGCCTGTTGTATGTTTTAGTGGGCTCTTTTATTATTATAAAACATTCTTTATTATCTCTTATAGATCCTCATACATTGAATTATACTCTACCAATTTTAACCTCACAGTTCCAAGAGCTACAGAAACTTCAGTGAATGTAACAAGTTACTAAAATGATGGCAGCTTGAAACAGGGCAGTTTCTCACAGTATCTGGGCCTCAGGATCCAGGGTGTTCGGTCTCAGTCCCACCCGAGTTCTTCTGCCAGAATCATGGTTATTGCCAGAATTCATGTCTTTAGAATATAGGACAGAGGTTCTTAATATACTTACATACATACATACATACATATATATATATATATATATATATAATGTTGATTTTATTGTTTATTACTTGATTTTTTTTTTAATTTATTCCTCTCATTCAATACATCCTTTCCACAGCCTCCTATCCCTACCCTCCTCCAAGTACCCCCACATCCTGTCTCCCCAATATCCATAGCTACTCTATTTCCCTTCACAAAAGAGCAGCCTCCCAGGGATATTAACCAAACAACAAATGTGGCATAATAAGATGCAATGAGACTAGACATAAACCCTCATATCTAGGCTGAATGAGGCAACCCAGTCGGAGGAAAAGAATATGAGCAGGCAAAAGAGTCAGAGATACTCCCAGTTTAATTGTTAGGAGCCCAACAAAAGCCCCAAGCTAAACAACCACAGCATGTATGCAAAGGACCTAGCAGAAGACCCATGCAGGCTCTGTGGTTGCCACTTCAGTCTCTGTGAGCTGGGCCCTTATGAGCACCGTTTAGTGATTCTGTTGGCCCTATTCTCCTGGTTTCCGCAATCCCTCTGGCTCTTACAATCCCCTACTTCTACAGGGTTTCCTACGCTCCAGCTAATCTTTGACTGTAGGTTCTATATTTGCTCCTATCAGCTGCTGGAGGAAGCCTCTCTAATGATGTTTGGGTTAGGTACCAATGTATGAGTATATAGCACTAATAGAATATTCTAAGAAGCAGATACCAAAAGAATTGTACTTAAAACTTCTATCTTAGAGTAAATGAGAAAGGAACAGAAATGTTGTAGCACATTCAAATGCATGATAGAACTTAGAAAGAGAGAAGGGAACAATGCAAGTGGGTGAGGTGGAAGTGCACGCCTTTGAAAAATTTCCCAAGTTCATGACTGAGTTCTCAAGTGACAGCACACATCAGGGGAATCACCAGACTCTTAGGAATGGTGAAGCTTAGGCATGACTGTCACCTGAGAAGTTACCCTCATGATGAATTTAGAAATGAGTTTTGCAGCATAGAAGGTGGGACTTCTTGTATTTTCTGATGACTAATTTGATTCAAGCTGTCTATGGAATCCAAGTTTAGAATTCTGGTTCTGTGTTTAATTTATGAAGAGCTCCACTAATGTCTGTTGTTTCCTAGCTGTATCTTTACAGAAGTCAACTTAGTTTAATTGTAGATCAGGGAAAGTAACACTGCAATTTTGTTCTTGTTAGTGTTTTTCTTTGATGTCTAGGATGTGGATTATAAAAATACAAAATGTTATTTTCCCTATATTTGTGATGTTACTAGCTTAAAGAACAGGAAGTTTGTTGCAAGGCACCTTAATCCCTTCAAAGTTTGACTAGATGAATTCAAACTCAGGGTTCAGACCTCATAAAAGATCATCAGCTTATTTTTCTTTCCCTTAGATTTAGCCCTCCTGAGTCAAGTGAAAAAGGTGGAGTTCTATTAATCATTTAAGTTATGGATTCAAAATATGTACCTTCCTACTCCATGTGGAAAGACTCCTCGGTCTCCATGACCATGGGCTACTCATTTTGGGGATCTTGGTATTTTGAATTCTTGGTAGTTTTCTACTTTTCTGATGTGGTATTTAGTTGTTTCCATGTTGTTCTCAATATTTTTCATTTTTTAATTTATCTTGTTATGGGACTTGGTTTAAAAATATCACCTAGTACAATATCTTTTATACTACAACATGGTATTTTAAATTTTTTAATTAGGAAAACATATACACAAGGACAGTTTTGTGTGGCAATTATTTTAATAAAGTTCAGTGACACTATTATGGTGAAAAATATATATAAGCTTTTATTTCCCTTCCCAACTGAATAATTCATTGGACTTTGACTACTACTTATTAATGCAGCTAGCTCGGAAATGTACTGAAAATCCTCTATGGTTTATTTTTTAGTGAAAGGCATGTACTTGGGCTGGCTTATATACATATGTTTTAATCTGTTTCTCCCAACACCCCTTTAACCCTCCCTCCTTTTTCCTCCTCTTTTTCTTCCCCTTCTCTTTCTCCTTCCTTCCCCTCCCTCATCCTTCCTTTTCAGATTACGTAAAGTTGTGTTAGTTTTATCAGCCTCTATAAATAATCAGCTTTTTATGACTTTTACATTTATTCATGTTTCTTCAAGTTCTACTTTGCCATTTCTTACTTTTCACGTCATTGTTGCATTTTTAGGGTTGAAATATGATCAATTTAAATATTTTTGTCTTTTTGGATATTTAACAATAGCAACTTTTTCTCTGAGGATTGTTTTAGTAGAATCTTGCTAATTTTAATATTTTGCATTTTAATTTCCCTGGTTTTCATGTTTACTCTAGGTTATATATTTATATCTAAAGATTCAGAGCTAGGATCCATAAATAAGAGAGAACATTAAGAATTTGTATTTTTTGGTCTGGAATACCTCACTAGGTATAATGTTTTCTGGTTCCATCTATTTGCCTACAGATTTCATCTTTCTTTACAAAAAGAATTCCATTGGACCACATTTTCATTATCCAGTCATCTACTGAAGGACATTTAGGTTGTTTCCATTTCCTAGCTATTTTGAATAGAGTGACAATGAAAAAGACTGAATATTCTTAATAGCAAACAAATTCTCTTGATCTGCATTATTTAAACATCACGACATTTTCGTGAATAATATTTCCATTTTTTATGTCAGTGAAGCTATTGTGCTCACAATATAGTGTGGTTTTAGAGTTGCTTTTCAGAAAAAGGTTCTGAAATCTTCATCCCTTCATTCCACAAGGTATTTGTAGAGACATGTGACTATATGAATCAGGCTTGTGAAAACATTTCAAAGGATTTCATTTACTTTTGTTTCTGTGGAGGCTCTTACACAAAGATGGTGCAACTGACACTGCATTCCATTTGTTTTTCAAGTGAATTTAGGAATATTAATTATGTTTAGGTAACCTATATTTTAAATTGCTTCCATGAAACTGCATTATGAATAAAATCTCTCTGTGTGCTACAGCCTACATTTTATTCTCAAATTTGATAATTATTAGGCATATATTTAAGAGCTACACTTAGGTTAAAAATGCTCAGTGTGGGCTTCAACTTTGAAAGTGAAACATGTAATTTTCACTATTTAACCGTATAATTTTTGCTACTTAGTATTCAATTATAAAAGTAAAGCATTTATATATTATTAATTGTAATCTATATATTTGAACTACAGTCTCTTGTACTGAATATTAACAGATAAAACAGTAGGCAGATTTTTTTTCTGTCCTGCCAGGCAGCTCCCAAATAACCACACAGAGACTTCTTATTAATTATAAAAGCTCAACTGAGAGCTTAGGCTTGTTTCTGACTTGCTCTTATATCTTAAATTAACCTATTGTTTTTATTAATCTACTTTCTACCATGTGGCTTTTAACTCTATCTTATTTTGTGTGTCCAACAGGTTCCAAATCTGGTTGGCTTCTCCTCCCTTCTTCTTCCCGTCCTTCTCTCTGTCCAGAAAATCATGCAGAGCTATTGATCATTTAGCTTTTTATTAAACTAATCTGAGTGATACTTCTTCACAGTGCACAAAAAGATTAAATCGCAACATAAAATTATAACACAATTACATTCATTCAGAATAACCCAGTAATTAAGTATATGCTCATCATTTTGTATAAGGAAACATCACTGAAGATATATCAATGCAACATGTTTAATTAAGATAATATTGAAAATACAAATAACAAACAGATATGAAGAACAACATTCTTCAATTATCTTTGATATATTAAGGATAGAATACATAAGTAACAAAGCATTCAGAAATTCTCTTCTTGTTCAAATTTTTATTTGAGATTGAAGAATCTGAAATATTCCACAAAATGCTTTTCTATTTTGTTTCCACATATGTTTGGTGATTTTTTCTTTTTTCTTAATTTTTCAGATAAAATGAAGAAAATGAGGTTTAGAGAATTTAAGTAAGTTTACCAAAGTCATATATATAGAAAGTGATAAATCAGAAATATAGCCACAGTCAAATACATGCCTTTAAATTTTATCATTCATTTATTTATTTTGTGTGTGTTCGTGCTTTTGTGTGTGTTCACGTATGTGTATGTGTGTAGAGGTGACTCTGCATGTGGAGGTCAGAGAACATATAGGTGTGGGGGGGTGCAGGGGGGAGAGAGAGAAAGGAGCGATCACACACACACACACACACACACACACACACACACACATGCAGAGAGAGAGAGAGAGAGAGAGAGAGAGAGAGAGAGAGAGAGAGAGAGAAAGAAAGAAAGAAAGAAAGAAAGAAAGAAAGAAAGAAAGAAAGAGGAATTAAACAAAATACAGTCACCAACTTTTCAGAAATTAAGATCATATAGTGGAATACTGTGAGCATCTACATAAACATTAATTGTGTAGAAAAAACTAAATGGATATTTTCCCACAAAGACACAAAAATAGAATGTGAATTTAATAATTAGATATGTTCTGACAAAGAAAAGTCAATATCAGAAGTGACATTCAAATGTTAGAACCCAAAAGAGGTTGTCTTAAAAAGACAAAACAATTTTGGCAAACGTGGGAAAATAAGAACCTTGTTCTTATTCACTGGTAAGGGGAATAAAAATCTCTTGTCTACTTTGGAAGAAAATTTGACAACTCCAAAAAAGTGAGCAACAAAAAGGCCCCACTACCACATTTATTCTATCTTCCCACTCCAAGCTATGTCTATGATGAAACTCAATAATTAAAGTTAAACCTCTCATTAATCATAAGAGAGGAATTGCCAACATCCAAAATATGTCTCACCTTTAAAATGAGCAAACAAATTCAGCTGCATGCCACAACAGGATGGACATATCAGAGGACTGCCTATCACATAACTTTGTTCATTCAATCGAAACTGTGTAGACATGAGATAGTTGCATACAGTGAAAGCCATGGAGGCTAGGTGCTAGGGGCAAAAACATCAGGAAATGACTAGAGACATGTCAATGAACTACTGGGTTAATAAAGCTATCTGAATAATTAGTATTTAAGTTACTTTCACAGTTATTTATGAAGTTGCATTTTTAATTTGTCATGGTTTCTTTCTATTTGCTTATGGTCTTCTGCTGGAAAGGGGCCATAACAAATTTCATTTTGGTAGCCCAGGCAGGAGGGCTGCAAGCAGAGGAGATAGGTGTGGGTATGCTATCATTAGACTCAATACACAAGTAAAACTGAAATAAATGATATGGAAGAAATTGATAATTTACAAGTCCCACAAGATTCAGAGGTATACAGGACAATATTCTAAAGGTTTCATGGTCAGGGACTTCAGTATTTGGATAGAGGGAGAAGTGGGTGGGAAATCGAGGTCTCAAATGCATATATAAAATACTTGAGACTCAACTTTCTCTGAAGGCTGTGAACATCCCTTCTCAGACTTTCCCTTTGGGAAGCATGAATTGGCTGGTTTGAAGGAAGTGTGAGGATGGGAGAAAGCTATTTATTTATACCTTTGATGCTGAATATCAGGTTTTATTGTGGTTAGTAGCTATACATGCATTGGGTTTGGAGTCATCAGGATGAATGAGGCTGTATCTCAAAAACCACATAGAAAGGGATTTTCAGAAGTCCAGTGGTTATGGGGTACAGATTGTTCTACAAAAGTGTAGAACAATCCTTAAAGTAAAAGCAAAAGACACATTTCGTACAGAATAGACTTCTCTCTATTCTGAGTTATATCCTACTGCCTTTTGAGTGACAGTCTAATTAATTGCTGTTCGTGAATCACAGCTATCATCTACTAGGTTTCACATGAATCAACAATTAATAAAATTCATAAGTCTTTCAGAGAGGTCATGAATCTGAGAATTCTATTATTCTATTATTTTTGCTTAATTTTCCCCTTTGTGGAATATGGGTAACTTGAAAATTGCTGCTCATATTCATTTTTCTGCTGTTTTTAATTTAATGAACTTTTATTAGGTATAATCAGGGAATCTTGAAATGTATTTGGCAAAAAGTACATCTTTATTACTTAACTGCCATTCAGATTATTTAAAATTAGAACTTAAAGGGACCATAAAGTAGTTCTTTGGTATCATATAATCTATTGAAGAAAAAATGTTGACTTCAGTGTACCTAATGTTTATGAACTGGAAGCATCAAACTCTCTATGACCTCTGAGGTTGCACATTCTGTCTGACACAGACAGGATGAGAACAAGTTCTCATGATATTTCCAAAAAGGAGATCTGTAAAGCAGAACAGAAAGGAGGAAATGAAATCAGTGGTATTCAAACTGCTCAAGAGAAGTGATCTGCTAATGTTGGCTTGGTGATGAACGGATCCATATAGAACTGAGAGGAGATGGATTCTAAACCTGGTATTTTTAAAATATAATCCAAAGCTCCAATTGAGAACCATAACCTGGGTGACATCTTGATGTCAGTCATAGGAGATATTCTTTAAACACACTATGCTGGACTCTTTGACTAATACCATAAGTGGATTTTGTTATAAGTGATACATTCATGGTGATTTGTTGTACAAAAGAAAATAATGATACACTTATTCTGTAATTTTCCCTGCATGACCTAGGAATGAAGTATGTTTTCTCCATTAATTTTGGCTTCTAATGCCTTACATTTGATCACCTATAGGTATGGAAGGGAAGAACACTTTGCATGTGGCATTCTGCTTGGAGAATGAAGAGATGCACGCATGCAGGTACAAGAGAATAGAAATGTGCTTGGAAACCTGTCTTTAAGTGCTGATTGGTCATCTATTCTTTTTGTGATCTTAATAAAGTCTACTTTTGGCTTTCTTTAAGTCTTGCCTTTTATATTCCCCCAAAAGAGAAAATTACCACCTTGTCTGTTAGAGCTCTTGTAAAATAAGCAGTGAAGTATTTAGGAAAGGGAAACTACATCTTATCCAAACTAAGAAAATTCTAAATGGAGAACTTGGAAGAGAAATGGAGGAGTTAAATATATCTTTCTACTGTAGGCTTTGCCAGAATCTTGCCAGGAATAGTAAGACAGGATCCTCCTGCTCCAGAGAACTGTATAAAACACTTCTTGGGACACCCTGATTTTAGTTCTAAAAAGTTAGGTCAATTTGTCCTCGCTAATGAAAGTCTTATTTGTAAACACTTTCCTATTTTTCAGCATACTCTAATGAATTTGAAACACATTCACCCTGGTGTTAAGACCCACTCCTTTATTGTAAGGGAGTGGAAAAGTTAGATTAAATATCCACACATGGCATGGAAACACATATTCAGCTCATTTGTAATTTACAAGTTTTGTTCTATTAGATATTTGGGCTGGATTTTTAAGAATATATGCATTACATTAGTACATAAAATAGCAATTCTTGTTCATGCTTTTTTCATAAACTTATAGTGTACAGGAAAAGAGATTTCATTATTTCAAATTTATAAAATGGATACAACAATACTGTCAGAAACAGAAGAGGTTAGTATCTTAGGGTTTTTATTGCTGAGAAAAGAGACACCATGACCACAGCTACTCTTATAAAGGAAAACGTTTAACTGACAGGGCTTGTTTACAGTTTCAGAGGTTCAGTCCCCTATTATCAAGACAGAGAGCATGGCAGCATGGAGACAGATGTGGTGCCAGAGCTGAGAATGCTTCTTCTTACAGGCAACAGGAAGTTGGCTGACATATTGGGTGCCATCTTGAGCATAGGAAACATCCAAGTCCACCCCCGCAGTGCCATACTTCCTCCAACAAAGCCACACCTCCCAATAGTGCTACTCCCTATGAGATTATCAAGGCCAATAACATTCAAACTACCACAGTCAGACAGAAGTGTGTTGTGAGATTTTCTTTTTAAAGAAATTGGACGAGTAGTGGTGGTGGCACACCCCTTTAATCCCAGCACTCTGGAGGCAGAGCCAGGCAGATCTCTGTGAGTTCGAGGCCAGCTTGGTCTACAGAGCGAGATCCAGGACAGGCTCCAAAGCTACACAGAGAAACCCTGTCTCAAAAAACCAAAAAACAACAACAACAAAAAAAACAAAAAAAACAAAACAAAACAACAAACAAAAACCCCAAAAGATAAATGAATTGGATTATACACAAAGGAAGTAGACAAACCCAGTCTTGGTCAGCTCTGTCCTGGGTAACATGATGACTGTGAGTAGTAGTTGTTTTAAGTCACTGTATCTCAGTAGACTTCTTTCACATAACAATTTGCCAACAGAGTGAGTGAATGGTCCTATTTCAAAGACAAAAATGTGTTAATTATTTAAGTCAGTATCTTATAAATAGTTCCATGGAGGTTTTCATAAAGTGTGGAAAAATGATCATGTAATATAATAAACTCTTTTCCATATTAGGATGTTTTGTTTATAATTCTATTTGATAACTTTAATATAAACATGATCCAGATTTTGACATTTTTACCATATCTGTTGTACAAAATTATGTGTAAAACATGATAATTCTTTATAACACACACACACACACACACACACACACACACACACACACACACACTGGGTTATATTACTATTCTCAATCCGAAATATTTTCATTTGTAAAGGAAATAAGTAAATCGTGAGCTTCCTAGCATGGCACACAAGGACCTTGTCAGCCTGGCTTCTGCTATGTGTCCCATATCACATCCTGTTATCTTGTTTCCTGCAACTGTACTGGCTGAGGACAATTCTGAATTGACTTCCTAGTGGGCCTACCTTTAGGGTGATGTTGGGATGTAGAATCTACCTTGCTTAGAAAGTCTGGTGGGTTGGAGTCCCCAGTGGACAAAGGGTAGCTGGGATAATTTTGCTTGTGTTACTTTTTTGATTTCTGCTTGTGGTCCTTCCTGTCTTTTCAAGCCCACTTCCTGGAATTATCTCCTCCCAAAAAGGTCCATAAAAAAAAATCTTGGCCTCAGGCTCTATCTTAGGTGGAAACCAAACCAAGACAGGCCCCATTTCAAACTTCTCATCCCTCATTTCTCTTCACTGTCTTTTGACATAACTGCATTTTAGGGGATATAGTTACAAATGAATACTTCCACTTACACATGTGACTTTGTATGCATTGATCCTGACTTCTTCCCCTGCTTTCCACAGGACCTGGATTGTACTCAATTTTCCTGCCCTTCAAGTTACAGCTTAGGTGTCCCTTCCCCATGATGTTTCCTTAGAGAATATAGATGTGCTCTCTGAATAGCCATTGCATATTAACTTATATTTTCATGTCTTGATCTACCTGAATAACAAGAAAATATATAGTTTCTTGATATTTTTAATCCTTACCACCTCTTATGTGTGGTCTTCCTATAATAAAGTCTGAGGCAACGTGTCCTCAAATGCATTGAGCAATAAGAATGCCATATGGGTGACAGCAGTGATCCACCCCACCCCCAGCAAACACTCTCAGATATTTACCAACACTCATTTCTTCATCAAGTAATTTCCCTCATAGTATTTCATCTTCATTTACTTAAAAGATAATTCTGTGTGTAAAGCTATAGTGTGGATCTCACAAAGCCACTCAGAACAATGTATTATTAAATTCATTTTTTCTCCATGAAGTTAAATTGGTTTTGTGTGGCAGGCTTAGTAATAACTACTGGGGTTCACTAGTTAACTAAAACCTTGTTCATGCCCTTAATAGCACAGTAGGGAGATTCAGGTGATGAAGTAAATCTGAACCTGTGCTCTTCATAAACAGAAGGCGAGGCTTCAAGTTTAGATGTAACTTCAGATAAGGCACCACAGTGAGGCTCAAAGTTTATTGAAAGCTTACTTCTTTTACAACACACAGTCTACTGGAGTATTTCAATTATTCATAACAACATTCTGATCTACATAAATCATTGTCTTTATTGTACTGAATGTAAATTTGTAGCAACGACAAAATCAAAATCAGACAAATTTCCAAAACAGAGCAGTGAAGATAAACAAAGCTAAAGAAAAAAAAGCTGAGTCATGAGTGGAAACCCATTTTAGAAATTGCTAACTATAACATTTTGAAAAAACATTATATTCCTTTTTTTTTTTTTTTTTTTTTTTTTTTTGGTTTTTCGAGACAGGGTTTCTCTGTGTAGCTCTGCACCTTTCCTGGATCTCGCTCTGTAGACCAGGCTGGCCTCGAACTCAGAAAGATCTGCTTGCCTCTGCCTCCCGAGTGCTGGGATTAAAGGTGTGCACCACCACCACCTGACTGCTTAATGCAATTCTCTAAATGTCATTTTTTAGTAAACACTCATCTACAAATTATGAAGTTTATCTGAAATTATGAACCAATCAAAAATATACGTGTAGACAGAACATGAGACTCCTTTGAGTGTGAGGTGAGAAAAGAAGCTGCTGAGACGATATATTGCAGAGTATATGGACATGCTTGCCTTTGTGTTATCCCTTTTCCCTGAACAACTCTGTATATTATATATTCCACTATATATTATCCCTATCTGGAACTGAGAATTTGAGTAGATGATCCCCAGGTCACTTGAAACTCTTAACAGCTTTCAATTTTGTATGATTATACCCTGATATGTAACTTCAGATGCTGAAGGAGAGTTGGAGATAAGGGATTAGAAGCTGACTCAATGTCTAGAAATAGAGACTTATACTAAAGACTGATTATTATTGATTTTTTATTTTTTACAAAAAGAGATACTAGAATAAGTTTGCTTCATATAAAAGAACAAATAACAAAGAAAATACATTTAAAGTATTGTAGGATGAAAAGCAACACACTGAAACATCTTTGAACCTAATGATAACATTTTCAAGAGAGGAGGGAATAAGAAGCAGAAAACTGAAAACTCCTTGAACCTAACTATAAAATTGTCAAGAAGGTTGATCAATAATAGCAAGAGACAAAATTATTCCATCCAAATTGAAAAATCAGCTTGCACTGACCTAGCAATTTTATAAACAACGTGAAAACAATTTTAGAGGAGTAGTGAGGACCGTGGTAGCTATATATAAACTAGTTTTAAATAGGAATAAATAAAAATAAAGTCTTGATAACAAAAGCAGTGGTAAGATTGCATTTACACAAATTTTGATTATATACACATGTGGAGGTAGCTAATGACAGCAGTAATCAAAATAAGTTTAATATTTCATTTTCTGAGTTGCACAGATTGTATATTTATCATCTCTTGTTTATTAAAATCCTACTACTTAGATTATTCTGGGATTTTGTGTATAATTAATCTTACTATAAGCATGTTTGCATGGTTCAATGGGATTCTATCCTAAATCTTTCATCCTCTGTTTTTCAGAGTATGACTTAATGATTTATTTCTGTTTACATAAGCTAATCACCTATCCTTACTCTTATATGTGAATTTCAATATATTTGAATAATCACATAAAACAATTTGGGCATTTACTTTACTTGATTAGGTTCTTTTATTTAATGGAAGAAATATATTTAAAATACTGTTGACATAATTTAAAAGAATATGCTGCAACCCACACAGTTTCATTTTAAATGCTTTTTAAATATGTGTAACTTTTATATTTTTTGTCAATCTTTTTCTTCATTTTGGAATTTACCAGATCCCATCTGTTGGAGACTCTCTCACTCCTACAATTTTCCTAAATCTTCTTGGTGAGATGTCTTCCAAATGCATGCATTGGAGCACACAGCTAAAATGCTCCATTGAGTTTCCCTCTTTGCTAGTGAAACAACATCTTATTAATCATATGAACCTGTTTCACTTTAAGTTGCTTACCCCAAAGAAAAACCATGTTATTTTCTGGATATAATCTTTATATCTTTTTTAAATGGAGATAATTATGTAAGAAAGTTATACACTCTATCTTTAAGCAGGAGCAAGTTTATTCAGATGGAAAAAGCTGTGTGTGTGTGTGTGTGTGTGTGTGTGTGTGTGTGTGTATACATTTTTTTTTCATGAAGAAAGACATTGGACCAGTCAATGCAAGTTGCAGCATATGGTGGAACAACTGTTCTCCATAGAGTGACCCCCTCAGGAAAGCTGAATGATCAATTGTTCAATTGTCGAGAGTTTTACAGAATAAATCCCTCGTCTAGGCAGATGTGTGCTCACTTATAAATCATTACAAGTAACCTCACACAAACCTTTTACAATTAAGAATGAAGTTAAACAAAGTGTCCAATAGCATTTCCCTTGATCAGCTCCTAATCGAGAATGAGATTAGAGCCATCCACAAAGTTGCATTTGTCTGTGAATATGAAAGGAGTAAGAAGTTGGGTGATGATACCATGTATTTCAATTGGAATTTCTTCTACTGGACCACATGAATGTAATTTTGATGAAACACTAAGTTGTGCAGGTGTCTATATTCCCAAAATTCTGTTGTTAAAGTCATCAAAATTGATAGTTAAAACTGTGTTCTTTGTTAAACCATTCAATGCTTTTTACATCCTCTTCATTACATTAAATTTACAACTTTTTCTTTAAAAGGGCAATTCACTCCTCGGTGAAATCTGTGGTCTTCCCAATGTTCTTTTAAACTGGGTTAAATTGTGTATGGGCTCATAAGGTTTTAATTAGAGACTTCCTTGTGAAACATTGGAAATTAGCAAGAAATTAGCCCACATGAGACTACAGGTTGAGGTCAACAAGTTATATATAGAACACATGAAATCACTAATTTGGATACATACCAAATTTAACTTATGAACTGGGTGAAATATGCAGATTGGCTTGAATTGTTTTATTCCTACCATTGACCCATTGGCACTCATTGCAAATACTATTTATGAGAACTCTTTCAAGACAGATATCCTAATATGTGAGACCCATGTTTGAAAGGGAAAATATATATCATTAGTTTAACAATTATATATATTCAAAGAAAATCTTACAAACAATATTCTATATGCAGAATTTCTCTAGCTGTAAAGATTTCTTATGGTTATTTCATGACTGTTTGTAGATGTAACCAACCGTCTTATTAAATAAGAAACATAGAGCCGATTCAGAGAAGAAAGCCAAGAGGTCAGAGCTAAGAGCCTCACCCTTCCTGATTCAGCGATCCTCTTCAGCCAAGAGAGCTCTCCGAAAAGGAACTACTTCCTGTGTGTATGTCTTTATATAGTCTAGCTGTTCTGCCTTCTCATTGGTTGTAAACCCAAACACTTGACTGCCTCGTCACTGCCTGTATGTACCACCCTCCAGGTCCTTAAAGGCGTGCGCCACTGCCGCCACGCACTTGCTATGGCTCTAATAACTCTGACCCCCAGGCAACTTTATTTATTAACATACAATTAAAATCACATTTCAGTACAAGTAAAATACCACCACAACTGTTCTATAAGGTAACATAATGTAACATGTCTAATGAAACATGTCATTTGACACCACTTAGTCATTCATCTATATTCTTTTTTTCTTACTTTTGATTAACTCTGAACATTTGCATAATGTAGTTCTTTTAAACTTCAGTTTCCCCAATTTAAAAGGAAACCATGTTTACGGATGCCTCATCGCTAATTAGGCATGTTCTTGAAAAATCAGGATGAAAAACAGGTTAGACTATTTCTTGAACTCATTCCTTGACCATTACCTATATGTGGTTTGGAACATGACTATTTCTTAAAATTTCTTGTGCTGAAGCCTTTTTGTCTCTACCTGCTGTCAGAACCCTAAAGAGGTAGTAACCTAAGGGGGCATAAATTAGCTCATTGAGTCAGCTTGCTTGAAGGGGACACTAAATTGCTAATTTGTCCTTCTTTCAATCTATTTCCTGACTTCTATGAAATAAACAGTTTCTTTAGAAAAATGTCCATGCCTCACCACTGACTCCAAAGTGACAATGCAAGCAAGCATGAATAGGAACCATGAGGCAAAATGTACTTTTTTCCCTTATGGTTTACTTAACTTCTGTTATGTTATCACATTTACAAAAATAAATAGTGGTGCTGAAAACAGAACTTTGTGTCTAGTTTACACATTGCTTAAGAAGCTTTTAGAATTGAGTTGTGGAAGGAATCTGGGAATTGTTGAAAAAGGTTTGGGAAATCTCTAAATGTTGCAAACAGTTTAATTGAAAAGTCTAGTGTGATTTTGTAGAATGCTGATAGAAATGTAGGTTGTAAAGACATTAAGAATACTTCAGGAATTAAAAAGAGCATGCCCATTGCAACATAAAATTATGAATTCAGTTTGGTTTGAAAAAAAGGGTCTATGGCACTTTGCTATACAGCAGTACTTAGGTAATTGTTTCCCTGAGATTTAATGTCTTTATGTTCTACCACCAAGACATGCACAACAGGTCTTGCCACCATGGTTCAGTAGCAGAGGTACTGGTGACATTGCTGTCAAATGATGACATCATCTCCATGAGGCTGGTTTTCTAGATTTGTGAAATGTAAGAGTTTAGGACTTTCACTGAGGAGTCATTGAGTCATGGAGGCTTTAACCAAGATTTCTGGTAAAAACTGGGATGTCATTAACTGTGTGGCTGAGTCTGAGTCCCTGCTAGCAGTCTCTGACAGGATAATAAAGGAAGCAAAAACTTCAGTGGAGACTCTAAGCAGTTAGAAATATCAGGAATATGAAACACTTGCCAAGGAAAGTGTCAACCAACAGAGTCAAAAAAGTGGTCATGTGGATTAAAACCACCAAAGGTGCAGGAGCAGTTCTACCCAAGTCCACTGCCCTTCTGTCAGTCTCTGGACTGGATATCAGACACAGGATTTAGCATCTACCATGCTCAGTTTTTGTGGCTTTTGGTGCTCAATACTGTCTTTCTTCAATTATATCCCATCATTTTGGAGTAGAGATGTGAGCTTCTTGTTTACCATGTTATAGTATCATAGAACTATGAAACTTTTATTTTCTATAAAAAAGGGTGTGGTGGGTATTTGTTCAACCTATGACCTTGGGGTACCAGCCTCTAGGGTCCTAAGCCTCTAGCTTAAGATCTGAAGAGCACATACATGGTGCTCCTTCTATCTCTCACATTTTTGGATGGTGGAGACTGACTCAAGCAGCTGGAACCAGGATGGGACTGGCTTTCAGCCTTCCAGGACTCTACAATGGATTTGCCTTATCCTGTATCAGTAAGTTGATACCCCATATTACTTCTCAATAAGTAGATATATTATTTGTATCTGTGGATTCCAATTCCTGCATAATCTGGTGTTCAACATGGGGTGGAAGAGGTTAGAGCAGAAGTAACATTACCAGTACCATACAGAGTTAGAGATGACTTACCAAAAGTTGCAAGTTCCCATGCTATGGTATATCCTGTTACTATTTATAAAAAGCCAGCAACTGCTAAATATCCTGAAGGATATGCAGAATGTCAATGGGACCCTACACATATCAGAGATTTAAAAGACATCAAGGAAGTTATAGTTACCTATGGTATATATTCAACATATGTGAAACAGATGATAATATATTGAAAGACCCCCTGAAGGCAGTCTTCCCTCAGGAGAGACCCTCGCCCAAGGATCACACCGAGACCACGAATCAGATGCAAACAGCAAGAGGCTTTATTCAGGAACACGGGTACCCGGGGCGACACAGTCTCTCAAGAAGCTCAAGGGACTGGCGCGCTCACGGGCTGGAGCAGAGGGTTTTTATAGGGTCGGGCAGCCGAAGCTCAGGTACAGAAGCAAGAAGCCTGGTTACAGGGTTTTGATTGGATGATTCAAATGAGGCCAGGTTCAAACCCAGGACAGTTCGTGGTTTCTCCCCGAACTCGCCACGCCTAGCTTTTGTCTAGGGTACAGGGTGTTTTTCTGACCTTTTAGTTCCTCGTTCTGGGGCCAGGTGGCTAACCACAAATGTTCTGTTTATTCCATGTCCGTTAACTGAACTCCTCAGTACCTCTCAGGCTTTATTCAAAAACAGCTGAGCTAAGCTATGTTAGGCGAGGAGGCTGGGGGTCTTTCATTCCCCCATTTTCTTATCTCAGGAATGGAATCCTCCATTCATGGGGAAGATTGGTGACGTGACTCGAGTTCCATCTGGTTGAGCCTTTGGTATTGCTGGGTTAATACCAAAGTCTGAACAATAGAGACGCGTTCCCTGATAAATTGGACAAGTCTACTTAGGATACAGGGCCCAAACGTCAGGAGGAGTAATAGAATCAGAAGGGGTCCCAGAAGGGTGGAAATGAGGGTGGTGAGCCAGGGGGACCTTCTGAACCATCCTTCAAACCATCCCTGTTGCTCTTCAAAGAATTTTTGTCTCTGTTCTAATCGTTTTCTCAACTTAGCCATGCTATCTCTCACCACCCCAGTATGATCCGCATAGAAGCAACATTCCTCTTTAAGGGCGGCACACAACCCTCCCTCCTGTAAGAATAGAATGTCGAGTCCCCTTCTGTTCTGGAGCACTACTTCAGAGAGGGAGGTCAGGGATTTTTCTAAGGCGCTTACTGATTCCTCTAGGTCCCGAATGTCCTGATTCATGGCCGCTTGGAGCTGTCTGAATTGTTGGGTTTCCATTAGGGCGGTGGTGCCTGTCCCTACCCCGGCTGCTATTCCTCCCATAGTCAGCCCCCCCAATAATAGGGCCAGAGTGAGAGACGCCGGCTCTCTCTTATACCGATAGGGTCTCATCTCAAAGTGTGGGTAAATCTCCTCTGGTGTATGGTAAACAATCTTTGGATACAACTCGATGAGCACACAAAAATCAGAGGTAGCATTGAGGGCTGAGGCTGAAACGCAGGGGGTGAGCCCAGTATTACATGCCCAATAGGTACCATTAGGGCCAGTGACATAACCAGAGACAGCGCTTATGGATAGGGTGCGGTTACACAGGTGTTGGTGGGTGCGGGGGATGCTCCCTAGACATAGTCCTTGTCCTGACACCTCTGAGATTGTGAGCTTATGTTGGGCTGTCCCTAGACATTGGCTCGGAGGGGGACTGTGAGTGTTAGTATAATTACCCTGGGTTGCTATCCCCTCGTAGTAGGGAGGTTGGGAAACCAGACATAGCCAACATTCTTGCGTTCTATTTGGGTAGGTTACATTTAAGGCCTGGTAAGCCCCTGCTAGCAGACCCAAGAGCCGGTCTCCGGTTCCTGGCCGGGGCGGTTTGGTAGTGGCCGGAGTTATACCTGGGCTGGTAATCGAACCGGGTCGAGGGGTAATCTTCGGGGGTGCTGGAACAGGTAAGGAGGGGCGCTTCTGGTCAGAGAGAACCTGATTGGGGCCTATAGGGGCGGAGGCCTCCTCAATCTTAAGTTTGATAGTGAATCTTACGCCCCGATCATATCCGGTTTCATATAACCTGAGCCCCCAAGTGCGCCCCCGTTGCCAGTTTCTATCAGCCTTCCCCGGGCCAGTGAAAGTTATATTTAGGGGGAGTGAGAGCCCGGGCTCGAATCGGCTGACCTCGGTGGACCCAGCTGAGCAAGACCCCCCGCCTGTAGCCTTCCTGAAACCTCTATTGGTCTGGATCAGGTCCCAGCTGGAGCTAGGACTCCAATATGCTGCGCCAGTGGTCTTGCAGCCCCATTGGGCGCAGAAGAAATCTCCTTCCCCCCCGCATTTCTTGGCGAGGGCCCAGCCCCTCCCATCCCCCGGACAGACATAAAAGTCCGACTGGGCGAATCTACATCTTGCTTGAGGGTGACGGCATCCCGGATCCGGCCAATGCACCCCCCCCCCGGATGGGTGGAGGAGTTTAAGGCATCAAGCTTAATGCCCTCAACCCCCCAGAGTCCCGAATTCAATGCCAACTGACAGAAGTCAGGGGTTAGGGGGGGCCACCATGTAAATGGGGTATGAAGGGCGGTCGTCTGCCAGACCGTTTCCCCAGTTTGTGAGATGACCTGCCAAGTGAGTTTCTTGACTAGGTGCGGGCTCTCTGCCGCCCTAGTCCCCTGGGAGTAGACAGAGAGTAAGAAGAGGGGGAGGAAGAGGAGCCGCGGGCCAACCTTATTTTTAGGGGGTTCTGTGTGCGGTACACTGTCCATGTTGATTCTCTGGATCCTGCTGGGTCGGTCTCCCTGGCAGCCTTCACATGAGAGGCGTGGATCCATGCAGCAATCCCGTCGACCTTGAGTGCAGTGGGGGTGGTCAGCAAGACAGTGTAGGGCCCCTTCCACCGTGACTCTAGATTCTTAGTCTGGTGGCGCCGGACCCAAACGGAGTCCCCAATCTGGAAAGGGTGGGGGACCACCGGCTTGTCCAGCTGCTCTCGGTAGGCTTTAGCCAAGGGTTTCCAGATCTCCTTCTGCACCAGCTGGAGGGCCTGTAGATGTGCCTCTAAAGTGGGGCTGGTGGCAAAAGATGAGATATCAGGATGGAGAAATTTCACGACTGGAGGTGGGGCCCCATATAGAATTTCAAAAGGGGTTAGGCCGTGCGGCCCAGGAGTATTCTGGGCTCGGTAAAGAGCCAAGGGAAGTAGGAGCACCCAATCTCTAGTGCCAGTTGCAAGCGTTAATTTGGTTAAAGTCTCCTTAATTGTCCTATTAGCTCGCTCTACCTGTCCTGAACTCTGGGGGCAGTATGCGCAATGGAATTTCCAATTAACCCCCAATAATTTGGCCACTTTCTGACTTACCAGAGAGACGAAGGCAGGCCCGTTGTCCGACCCCAATATATGAGGCATCCCATACCTGGGGAAGATCTCTTCCAACAGTTTCTTTGTTACCACGTTAGCCGTTTCATTCTTGGTTGGAAATGCCTCAATCCATCCTGAAAAGGTGTCCACGAAGACCAGGAGGTACCGGTACCCGTAGAGTCCGGGTTTTATTTCTGTAAAGTCTATTTCCCAATGTACACCAGGACGATGGCCTCTTTGGCGGGCCCCTTTGTTTAGATGAATTTTTCCTGCGTTGACCTGGGCACAGGCTGGGCAGGTAGAAGTTACCTGCTGAAGCACCCGGTCCTGGTTCAGTAGTACTGTCCCGGTGTTTTCTCTGTCTAATAGGGCCTTTATTTTGTTTCTGCTCAAATGGGTCAACGCATGGAGGAATCTCAGCATATATCGGGTATGGGAGGTTGGCATGACCACCCAGTCCCCTAATATATAGGCTTGCCTCCGTTGTTCCCAGCCCGCCCCCATTTTCTTTGCTAGCTCATGGTCTTCTGGGCTATAGGGCATGGGGTCTCTCTCAGACTGTGGTTCTTGGATAGCCATCAACTGGCTGCTCTCTACTGGCTGGGAAGCTACTGTTCGGGCAGTCAGGTCCGCCAATCGATTCCCTCTGGCCGCCGCGGAGTCGTTCTTCTGATGCCCTGGGCAGTGGATAATACTGAGTTGGAGCGGAAGGAACAGGGCCTTTAAGAGGTCTAGGATCTCTTTTTTGTTCTTGATCTCCTTACCCGCAGATGTCAGCAGACCCCTCCGTCTGTAGATTTCCCCGTGGACATGTGCAGTGGCGAAGGCGTATCTGCTGTCAGTATAAACTGTGAGCTTCTTACCTTCTGCCATCCGGAGGGCTTGCGTAAGCGCAATCAGTTCTGCACGTTGGGCCGATGTCCCAGGCGGGAGCGACGATGCCCATATCACTTCTGATTCGGTGGTAACAGCTGCCCCGGCTCTGCGTTCCCCCTCTTCCAGAAAACTGCTCCCATCTGTGTACCAGACAACGTCGGGGTCCTTAAGCAGCTGATCTGTCAGGTCAGGGCGGGTGCCATGTACTTCGGCTAGAATCTGGAGGCAGTCATGTTCCTTGGAGGGGCTAGGTAGCGGTAGCAAGGTGGCAGGGTTAAGGGAGACTATCGGTCCAAATTTTACCCGGTCTGAGTCCAGTAGTAAGGCCTGGTAGTAAGTCATTCTGGCGTTGGAAAGCCATCTGTCCGGAGGTTGGCGGACCACGGCCTCCACTGCATGGGAAGCCAGCACAGTCAACGGCTGTCCCAAAGTTAGTTTCCCAGCATCCTTGAGTAATATGGCAATGGCTGCCACCATGCGGAGGCATGGAGGCCATCCTGTAGCCACCGAGTCCAACTTCTTGGACAAGTACGCCACAGGTCTCCTCCAAGGTCCCAGTCTTTGCACCAGCACCCCTTTAGCAAAGCCCGAGTTTTCATCTATAAACAGTTCAAAGGGTTTGGTAAGATCTGGAAGACCCAGAGCCGGGGCCTCAAGTAAGGCCTTCTTGATCTGTTGGAATGCTTTCTGATGCTCCTCTTCCCATTGGAACATGGCCCCTGGTTTAGTGAGGGGGTATAATGGGACTGCCAGTTCGGCAAAGCCAGGAATCCAAAGGCGGCAGTACCCAGCCGTACCCAGGAACTCTCGAACTTGGCGGGGGTTCTGAGGAGGGGGGATGGAGATTATCGTCTCCTTCCTTGCTTCTGTTAGCCACCTTTGCCCCCCGCTCAGGGTGTAGCCCAGGTAGGTAACCTTGTCTTGGCATATTTGAGCCTTCTTGGCCGAGGCTCTATAACCCTTCTGTCCAAGTCCGGCCAGTAAGGCCCGAGTGCCCTCCAGGCACTCGGTTCGACTCCTGGCTGCCAGGAGTAGGTCATCCACGTACTGGAGCAGGGTCAGGGTTGGGTGCTCGACCCGGAACCCGGCCAAATCTACATGTAGGGCCTCATCAAAGAGGGTTGGGCTGTTTTTGAAGCCCTGAGGGAGCCGGGTCCAGGTTAGTTGTCCCGAGAGCCCTTGTTCTGGGTCCCTCCATTCAAAGGCGAACAGTAGTTGACTTTGAGGGTGTAGTCTCAAACAAAAGAAGGCATCTTTCAGGTCTAGTACCGTGTACCAGACGTGGGTCGGTGGGAGGGTGCTCAGAAGGTTATAGGGGTTAGGCACCGTGGGGTGTATGTCCTCCACCCGCTTATTGACCTCTCTCAAATCCTGGACTGGCCTGTAGTCCCCTGTCCCCGGTTTCCTAACAGGCAAGAGAGGGGTGTTCCATGGGGACTGACAGGGCTTCAGCACCCCTTGGTCCAGGAGCCTCCAGATATGGGGTTTGATTCCCTCATGAGCTTCCCGTGACATTGGGTATTGTCTGATTGAAACAGGAGTCGCGGAGGCCTTTAATGAGATCATCAGCGGTGGCTGATCGCGTGCCAACCCCAGGCCCCCAGTCTCTGCCCAGGCGCGAGGAAACTCTCTCAACCAGTTCTGTAGCTCCTCAGGTGATTTCTCCGGGGGTTCTGACTCAAACAAACGGTATTCTTCCTCTAAATTGAGGGCAAGGATTTGTAGAGGGTCTCCTTTAGGACCCGTGACCCTCGGTCCCTTCTCATCAAAATAGATTTGCGCTTTTAATTTGGTTAGTAGGTCCCGTCCTAACAGCGGATGGGGGCATTCAGGTATGTGCAGAAAGGAGTGAGTTACTTGCCCTGAAGCCAGTTGGACTTTTCTCTTGATAGTCCAATAATATCTCTTGTTTCCAGTTGCCCCCTGCACCAGTGCAGAATGCCGGCTAAGAGGCACTCCGGCATGAGTTAGGACTGAATGTTCGGCACCAGTATCAACCAGGAAGGTCACGGGCTGCCCCCCGATCTTGAGGGTTATCCTAGGCTCAGGGGGGCGCTCCTGGCCTCGACCCCCCTAGTCCTCCAGACTAAGGAGGTCCACAGTCTTGGGCTTGGGCCGGCGGGGTCCTTGTGGCTTCTTGGGGCATTCTCGGGCCCAGTGTCCCTTCTCCTTGCAGTAAGCACATTGATCTTTATCTAGGGGTGGCCTCCTTCGTTCTCCCGACCTATCTCCCTCTCTCCGCTGTCCCTGAGACACAACGGCGGCCAGAACCTTCTTCATCTCCCTATGTTGTTTCTTATCCCTTTCCTCTTGTTTCTGCCATCTCCTTTCCTCACGCTCCTCAGGAGTTTCTCTCTTATTGAATACTTTCTCTGCTTCCTTCAATAGGTCTGGCAACCCTAGCGCCTGTAAACCCTCTAACCGCTGCAATTTGGTTCTGATATCTGAGCTAGACTGATAGATAAATGATAGGATGACACCTGGTGCTTGACCTGGGTCTTCTGGATCATACGGAGTGTACATCCTATAAGCCTCCTTCAACCTTTCTAGAAATGCAGCGGGTGTCTCTTCCTTTCCCTGTATCACATTCCTTACCTGAGCCAAATTGGTAGGCCTTCTAGCGGCCGCTCGGAGACCCGCTAAGAGCAACTGGCGATAGAGGCGTAGATGCTCCCTACCTTCAGGTGTACTGAAGTCCCAGTTAGGGCGGGTCAAAGGAAAAGCTGCATCGATGATGTTCGGGAGTTGGGTTGGCCTCCCGTCGTCGCCCGGAACCTGCTTCCGGGCCTCCAGGAAAACTCTCTGCTTTTCCTCTACTGTTAAGAGGGTCTGCAGGGGCTGCTGACAGTCGTCCCAAGTCGGCCTGTGAGTCACTAGGATGGACTCAATTAGGTTAGTTAAAGCAACGGGGTCCCTGGAAAAAGGGGGGTTATGTTGTTTCCAATTATAAAGGTCTGAGGCAGAAAAGGGCCAATATTGCATTTGTTGGTTGGGCCCTTCCCGGAGCGGAAAGGCTTTGGATGCAGGAGGGGGAGAGGCGGCCCGTCGACCTCTGAGGTGACCTGCGACGGGAGACTGGACTGCTTCTTCTTCGTCCTCCGAGTCTTCAGCGAGCGAGGTCATCATAGGGGGCGCGCTGCCGGTCATGGCTGGTGCCGCAGCAGAGGCCGCCGCCGCCGCGGAGGCGGCCGATGCCGGAGCTGGGGCCGCCACGGGCTCAGCCGCCGGAGGGGCGGTCGGTGCCGGTGGGGGTGGCTGATAGGGCGGTGGCTCGTCTGTCAGGAGGTCTATGAGAGGAGAGTTAGAGTCCGGGGGAAGGACAGGGGGCTTGGGAGTCTCCTTGTGAGGGAGCACAGGGTAAAGGGAAGAGTCCGGGTTGAGGGGTGCAGAGGGCCCAGAGACTGGAGGGGGCTGTGGAAGGAAAGGCTTGACCCATGGAAATGGATTTTCGACCAGAGATCTCCAGATGGCGATGTATGGGACCTGGTCGGGGTGTCCATAAAGATTAGGGGCAAAAACCTTGCCCTCCACCTGTGAAATAAGAGAGAGGTTAAAGGATCCTTCTCGCGGCCAGCCAACATTCATCATGACCCATTCGGCCTCGCAGAGGGTGATCCATTTTTTCTTTTTGACAATGACACCTTCATTGTTTCCTCGGGCCTTAACATCGGACCAGTGGTCCGTGGTTAGGCTCAGTGGGGTGGTGACGGTCTGTCCCATGGTGGTCTCTAGATAAAGAAGTGTTAGACAAGTAACGATAAACAAAAAGACAAGACAGACGACAGAAATTCGCGCTGCGCGGCTTCAGCGTAAAACCGAAAGCAGAAACTCAGACGGGGATGTGGAGGAACCTCGATCTCCGTCCCCTGCCAATACCACGTATCCTTCTGACACGGGAGAGGCCTCGAAAAACCGTGCCCCAGAGGGGACTTCAGTGACCCGTGGAACGTCTTCCAGGGTTTCGGTGGGCGAAGTCCGAGCTCGTCAGCTCCTTCAGCCCCCACCGACTCAGACCTGAATTAGGGCGCCCGACGAAAACGGAAGACAAGTAGACAGACTGGGACAAGACAGATAGTGGCCGGCCAACTTACCTCCTGACAGTGGGTCAGTGGTCCCGAGGCAGGGGGTCTCTAATCCCGGACGAGCCCCCAAATGAAAGACCCCCTGAAGGCAGTCTTCCCTCAGGAGAGACCCTCGCCCAAGGATCACACCGAGACCACGAATCAGATGCAAACAGCAAGAGGCTTTATTCGGGAACACGGGTACCCGGGGCGACACAGTCTCTCAAGAAGCTCAAGGGACTGGCGCGCTCACGGGCTGGAGCAGAGGGTTTTTATAGGGTCGGGCAGCCGAAGCTCGGGTACAGAAGCAAGAAGCCTGGTTACAGGGTTTTGATTGGATGATTCAAATGAGGCCAGGTTCAAACCCAGGACAGTTCGTGGTTTCTCCCCGAACTCGCCACGCCTAGCTTTTGTCTAGGGTACAGGGTGTTTTTCTGACCTTTTAGTTCCTCACTCTGGGGCCAGGTGGCTAACCACAAATGTTCTGTTTATTCCATGTCCGTTAACTGAACTTCTCAGTACCTCTCAGGCTTTATTCAAAAACAGCTGAGCTAAGCTATGTTAGGCGGGGAGGCTGGGGGTCTTTCAATATGTGGTCATCTAGAAATGGTATCATACCAAATAACTGGAATCAATCAGCAGTATTAGAATACAGTTAACAATTACAATGGAAAAGCTGGTTGAGAGAAGAAGCTAAGGCCCTTGAACAGCAAGGTAAGATTAGAGGTTTTCAGATGTCCCAAGATCAAATTCTTGATGAGACCTGTTTTGTTGATGTAAATAAACAAGTTACCTTTGATGAGCATACCATATTAATATGCCATATGGCAGCCTTAAATGCTTGGGAAAAGATTCCAGAACCAGGAAAACCAACTGAGCTATATATTAAGGTCATTCAGGGCTCAAAAGAAACATTTGCTGACTTTTTGCAAAGATTGACTAAAGTTGTAAACAGAGCTATATCAGATCAAAAGGTTAGACTAATACTAATTCAATCTTTAGCTTTTGAAAATGCAAATTTAGAATGAAAACGTATACCTGTGACTTTAAAGGTCAGATCAGCACCATAAAAGATGGATCCAACATACCGTCAATGTTGAGCCTCTTAACTCTGGTGATGAGGCTTGGATAAGAGAGGCAATTTCCAAAGGTATAAAGAGACATCAAAGTGCCAAATATTTTAACTGTAGTAAACCAGTCCATATAAGAAGAAATTGTACACAGGGCACTTCTAGAAGAAATGCTTCTTCTAGGATGACCCAAACAGAAGGCCCCAACTTCTGGATTATGTAGAAGATGTGGCAAAGGCCGACATTAGACAAACAAAAGCAGATCAATAAGAGACATAAAAAGCTACCTTTTTCCATTAGGAAATGCCCTGAAGGGCCTCTTGCAGGCCCCCAAGTTGAATATGGTCCAGTCATTATCAGTCACTGTGGAGGAAAGTCTTCCGAAGGATAATTAAATAATCCAATACCTAACAAAAAAAAAATCATACTGCACTAGATGATAGAACAGCTTTAGTAGATGAATAAAAAATTGCAAGAAACATGATAAAATGAGCATTTTGGCCAACCTTCATAAATGAACAAAGACCAAAGCTAAGGATATGAATATATAACCCCATACTTGAAGGCTTACTGGACACAGGTGCAGACATGACTATAATTACACCAGAATCATGGCATCTGAATTGACCTCTTCAGGAGATAGATATTCAATTTCTAGGGATTGGAATCCTATTGCAGTTAAAATAAAACATGAGATGGGTTAAATGCATAGGGCCAGACAGAGGGGAAGGCTGAGGCCATATGTGGCTAATGTAGCAGTGAATCTATGGGGTCATGATCTGTTACGGCAATGAAATACCCAGATTAATATTCCTCCAATCTCAGAAGCAGACCATAAACCAACTCATGTTTCTGGGAATAATATTATAAGACACTATAAAAAATAGCCAGCAACCTTTCAGGTTCTACATAGACAGAGCACAACAGCTATTGAACTCTCACATGTATCAGTAGCCCTGCACTTAAAATAACTAACTGACAAGCCTATCTGTGCAGTGGCCTATGACAAAAGAGAAGCTACAAGCCTTAGAACAGCTGGTTCAAGAGCAGTTAAATGCTCAACATATTGAAGAATTTACCAGGCCTTGTAATTCTCCTGTATTTGTTATTTAAAAAAATAATCTGGAAAATAGAGAATTCTTACAGATCTGAGAGCCATAAATAAAGTAATTAAGCCTTTGGGCTCTCTACAGAATGGGATGCTCTTGCCCTCTCTGTTACCTAAAGAGTGGCCTATTGCAGTTATTGACTTAAATAACTGTTTCTTTACTATACTGCTATAAGAAAAAGATAGAGAAAAATTTGCCTTCACAGTACCTACTTAAAATAATTCTCAGCTGCTCTAAAGATATCAATGGAAGTTTTTCCCACAGGTAATGTTAAATAGCCCCAGTCTGTGCAAATATTTTGTGCAAAAACCATTGGAAATAATTCATGTACAATTTCCACAATCTATAATTTACCATTATATGGATGATATCTTATTAGCTGATTCAAAGTTAGATACTTTAGAAAGCATGTTTGAAGAAGTAAAGAATGTTTTGCCTCACTGGAGAATACAAAGTGCTTCTGAGAAAATACAAAGAGGAGTTTCTATTAACTACTTAGGATATAAAATAGGTCTACAAAAAAATTAGATCCCTAAAAGGTACAAATCAGGAGAGATTGATTGCAGACTTTTAATGATTTTAAAAGATTGTTAGGAAACATTTCCAACTTCCAGACCACTATTGGGATACCTAAATATGAACTAGTACTTTTAGCCAGTACCCTAGAACAGGACAAAGACTTAAATAGTCCAAAAGGATTATTAGCTGAAGCTGAGGAGAAATTGGTTCTAATAGAAAAGAAAACACAAGAGGCATATATGGATGTGTGAATCCAGAACTTAAGTGCATTCTGGTTATATTACCTTCTAGACTATCCCCTATGGGGATTTTGATGCAAAAGGAAGATATTGTATTCAATGGATATTTCTGCCATGTAAACTGAGTAAAAAATTAAAGACATATATGAAAAAGATCTCTGATTTGATTTTAAAAGGAAAAGTAAAACTTCACCAATTGACAGGAATGGATCCAGCAGAAATTGTAATACCTTTTACTAGTGAGGAAATCTCCTCTTTATGGAAAGATAATGAATATTGACAAAGAGCCTTCAGTAACTTTTTGGGAGAGATTAACAACTGTTTTCCAAAATAGCAAGAGGATAGAATTCATAAAAAGAACCAAATGGGTCCTTTCTTACATTGTACAACAAAAAACAATCTCTGGAGTCCCCATATTCTATACCAATGCAAATAAATCAGGAAAGGCAGGATATAAATCAGGAAATTAAATTGAAATGGTTCAAAGCCCTTGCAATTCTGTACAAAAGTCAGAATTGTATGTCATTCTTATGATACTCATGGACTTCACAGAACCTCTCAATATGGTTACTGACTCTCAATATGCAGAAAGAGTTGTTTTACATATTGAAACTGCTGTATTCATTCTTCACAAAACAGAATTAACTTCACCAGTTATACAACTACAGGAAATGATCAGAAATAGGGAACATTTTATTTATATAACATACATCAGATCCCACATGGGTCTACCAGGTCCACTAGCACAAGGTGATTGGAAATGTGCTAGGGGCCTCAGAATTTTATAAAAATAAAAAAACCCACCATGTAAATAGTAAAGTTTTGAAAAAGGACTTTTCCATCACTTGGCAACAAGCCAAGAAAATCATAAAAACTGTTGTACTTGTTCCCTCTATAACCAAAGTCCATTACCTGCATTAAGTAATTCTAAAGGTATACGAAGAAATGAAATTTGGCAGATGGATATGTTTCATTTTATAGAATTTGAAAAATTAAAATATGTACACCCACCATTGATACTTACTCAGGATTTCAATCCCAATTTCTTTGAGTTCTGAAGAGGCTGATTCTGTAATTACACACCTATTAGAAGTTATGGTCTTCATGGGATTACTTCTACAAATTAAGACTGAAAATGCTCCATCCTATGTCTCTAGTAAAATAAAGCAGTTTTTTTTTTTTTTTTGCTTATTAAAATATAAAATGTATTACAGGTATAGCACACAATCCTACAGGGCAGGTGGTTACAGAATTAATTGAACTCTGAAGGATATGCTAAATAAGCAGAAAGGGGTAATAATGACCCCTAGAAATTGATTATGTAATGTTTTATTGACCTTGAATTTCCTTAATGCTAATAAGAAAGAAACAACAGCTGCTGAGAGACACTGGATAACAAAACAAAACAAAACAACTACAACAAAAAAAAACTACTGATCTAAATCAGCTTGTCTACTTCAATGATACGTTAACCTCAGAATGTAAACCAGGATATATGCTACGTTGGGGAAGAGGTTTTGCTTTTGTTTCCACAGGAGAAAAAAAGCTATTGATACCAACAAAATTAATAAAAAAAAAAATTCAAACAGGAGAAACTTCTTGATGAGGAGAAGTGATAGCTCATCCACTGATTTGACAATTCTACAAGTTGTAAAGAAAACTCACCAAATAGGGGAAGGGTTTTTTTTTTGTTGTTGTTGTTTTTGTCTTTACAGGATTACAGGACTACCTATCTTCAAGAAGTCAAAAGGCCTTGAACATCTAGATGTCTAAAGCAGAAAGGAAGGGTATATAAAAAAAATTACAAGCAAAGAATATTGGACTTATTGGTACCAATATACTCTGCAGGCCAATATCTCACTTCCTAGCATTAATATCTCTTTACTTCCAGAAAAGTTATGGTCCCGACTCAATTATAAATCAAACTGGCTTTGGAATTGAAATATGGCTCTCTCCTTCTCTAAACCAAAGCATGTTGCTAAAAGAGAAAAATTAAGAGATTCTGTGTCATATCAGAAGAACCAACTGGTGTGGAACAGAAGAAAGTCAATAATCTAGGGACTATTGTCAAGATTCTATTTCTCTCCATCCTTATTCTTGATTCCTTCGAACCTTTCTGTACATGTCATGTCATCTTAAAATTTAAATGCTCTGTTTTGATATTAATAATGTTCAATTTTTTCTCAATGAAAAATAAATCTTCCCAATAGTATTCTCTGAAGTCTCTAAAAGGAAGATGGGCCACCACAACAATGATTCTTCTCAATCCTTAATGATGCCATTGAGCCAATAAACACCACTCAGCAATAGGCTTTGGACTACAAACTCTTCAGGACAGTTCCAAGATGATACACTTCTATCCAGAACTTCAGATAAACCTTACCCATTACTCTGAGACTTGCTACCAACATTGCAGCTAGTCCTTTTGAGACCTAACCATTGTTTTAGCTTTCTTACAGGATCCCACAGAGATACCATCACCTCCTACACAACAGGAAACAATTTTAAGAAAATGATGTCCCTCTCCCAAAAGCTTTTGCATTCTCAGGGTTATGGACAATTATCACCTGTTATGGGTTGGTTATAAGTGGTAATAGGGTTGGGAATGGAACAATAAAATTTAGACTCAGAATTCTCCTTTTGAAAAGAAAAAAGGGGAATAGGTAGGATAGGATAATAAAGTAGATTTTTGTATCTACTTGTAAACTAAATCAGTAACTATCGGCTTTAGATGATTTATATTGGTATGGATTCTTGTATATTGATACAAACATAAAATTATTTTTCTATTTCTGTTTAAGAAAATTTGTATATTAATACAAATACAAAACTATATTTGCCATATTATAATATGTTTCTACTCCTGTTTGAAATATTTTGTATATTGATACAAATGTAAAATTGTATTTGTCATACTGTATGCATGTTCTACCTCTATTTAGGATATTTTGTATATTGATACAGATTATGGATATTGTTGTCATATTACACTATACGTTTCTACCTCTGATTAAGATATTACGTATATTGTCACAATTTTGAAGTCATTGTCCCTATATTGTACATCTGATTACAGATTATTTAATTTTTATAATTTATAATTTTTATAATGTTTTATAATGTGGTCCTTAAGTTATTTAGGTTGTTAAGAACAACAGGCTTGTAGTTATTCATGCTTGTAATAATCACAGTCATGTAGTCAAGTTTTCCTGATATACAGAAATGTGTGTCAGATGGACAGATAATCTTCAAACACTTCATAAACCTAGAGAAAATGGCACTTAAATGTTTTAATAACTTAGGATTCTGTTGACGTGAGACAGGATTGCTCCTAGCAGCACCAATCTGTTCCGAGAGAATGTTGGGCTTCAAAGAAACTCCATATGGAAATTTGTCTTCTTCTTGGCAAAAAATTGGCCTGCTGCCCTTGCCATGGCTGCTGACAGTAAGCATACTATCCTTTCTGGACAAGCAGGACACAAGGAAAAGTGACTGCTGAACCTTGCCAAGACAGGGTAAGAGGGTCTTTCAAAATTTCTGCCTCTGAAAAAGGTCTGTCAGATATTCTAGGCCTGTAGCCAAAAATGGACACCCCAATGGTGCTGCAAAACATTAGGTGACTGTCCAGGCTGCCAGCTGTTACTGTCAATTCTTCCTATTTTTCAGAAGTTGCTTGCTTACAGTTCCAGTTTATGCACAGTTTATCCTTCTCAGGTCTTTGATGGGGTTGAAGACCAAGTAGTTACAATTAGAATCCTCTAGTTTCTTAGCTAAGAACATATTAAGTACTAGAGTTAGATTCTTCAGGATAGGACAGCTATTGGAGTAATCTCTGTAATTTGTTTTTTACCTATGGTCTTGAAATTTTTGGACATTTAGTATGTATTTCTTGTTTGATGTTGTTCTTGTTGGTTGTATTTCCATTTTTGTTTATGTATTATCTTTTCCTTCTCCTGGACAATACTTGATAATCATTCCTATTGTATATAGTTTTGTACTAGGTTTCGAACTTTCTTATTTAGACAGATAGGGGAGATGTAGTGGATATTTGTTCCACCTATGACCTTGGGGTACCAGCCCCTAGGGCATGGACTCTTAGCTAGCTTAAGACCTGAAGAGCATGCATTCAGGGCCTCTTCTCTCTCTTGCATTCTTGGATGGTGGAGACTGATTCAGGCAGCAGGAAGCATCATGGGACCAGCTCTCAGCCTTCCAGGACTCTGTGATGGATTTACCTTATCCTGTATGAGTGAGCTGATACTCCATGTAACCTTCTAATAAATAGATTCATTATCGGTATCTGTGGATTTCAATTCTTGCACAAAAGGGAGGTAACAGATGAATATGCTGGAGTCTCAGAGACTTTGGATTTGAGTAATGCTAGAACTGTTAAGATTTTAGAAATCTTAGAGATGGATTGAATGCATTTTGCTTTGTGTAGGGGAAATATATTCTTTTATATTTTGAATGCTCCCGCATGTATCAAGTGAATCAAAAAAGAACCCATGTATCAAGTGAAGTTTTGATGCTCAGTCTGAGGAACTACTGAGAATTAGTGAAAACTTCAGATGCCATGGTCTTGTGAGGTAGGTTTGGTCTCATGTCCTTGAGAGGAAAATTGAGATACTAGTCTCTTTCCCATTCTCTGTTCTTAGACCACCATTAGGTGAACAGTCTTTCTGCAACACATTTATATCCTATGCGCAAGATAATAGAATCAAATGTGTAGCTGGAGAATTTCTCTCCAGCTCCCGCCACCAAGTCCCGCCAGTCCCAGAGCCCACTTATAAAATAAACACACAAACTCTTATATTATTATTTAAACTGCTTGGCCATTAGCTCAGGCCTGTCATTGTCTAGCTCTTACTCTTATATTTAGCCCATTTCTATTAATCTTTACTCTGTATGTCAAAATGTGTTGCTGATTGGTCAGTAAATAAACTCTGATTGGCCAATAGCCAGACAGGAAGTATAGGCGGGACTAACAAAAAAGAGAATTGAGGGAACAGGAAGGGAAGAGAGAGACTGCCTGGAGCCGCCTCCAGGACAAGGAAGATAGATGTAAGGTACCAGTAAGCCATGAGCCATGTGGCAAAGTAAAGATTAATAGAAATGGGCTAAATATAAGAGTAAGAGCTAGACAATGACAGGCCTGAGCTAATGGCCAAGCAGTTTAAATAATATAAGAGTTTGTGTGTTTATTTTATAAGTGGGCTCTGGGACTGGTGGGACTTGGTGGCGGGAGCTGGAGAAAAATTCTCCAGCTACACAAATGATTATGGCCCTGGCTAACAGATACATTCCTCCAACAAGAATATAGGCATCCTATTCTCTTACACAGATTTCAGAATAAGGAATTTTAACTTCACCATTTTCTAACTTCATTTGTTCATTTATTTCCACCCCCCTTTTTTCATGACCATGTGCTACAACTTTTTGTCTGCTAATAAAATTACATGGTGGGAATTAATGTAAACACCATGAAAACCTGTATGAAGATTCTCAAAAAATTAAAACTAAACTAACCTGTAACCTGGTTGTGTCACTCCAATGTATATAACCAAAAGAATCTGAGTCAGCAAGGCACAGAAACACCTGTATAAAAATATCTATTACAATATTAATAAATAGCCAATAAATGCAATTAGTTTAGGTGTCTATCACCTGATGCATAGATGAATAAAAAGTGTCGTATATATCCAATGTGGTTTGATTCAGCTGTAAAGAACAACAAACATGTCATTTGCAAGAAAATTGATGGACATGGAGATTTTCATGCTAACTGAAGTAAGTAAGATTAAGACAAATACTGAATTTTCTTTTGTAAATGGAAAATAATATATGATATAAAATCATAAAATTGGCTACTTAGGGGAGAAGAGAGGAACTAATGAGAGAAGGAGGCATAAAAGGCTAAATTAGTGTAAGTATGAGGAAAGATTATGACATGTATATGTGAACATGTCATAATAAAATCCATTGTTTTATATTGTCATTTAAAACTTAATAAACATAAACACCTTTGTTGCTTCAAACAAGACCTATGAAAGGACATCTCCTAATGGTCAAGATAGGGGTTTTGCTGTATTTTTCTTTTTTTGTTGTTGTTTCTGTTTATTTTTGAGATTGTCTTTTAATTACATCATTTCTTCCTTCTTTTTCCTTCCTTCAAACATCCCATGAACTCCTTCCCATTCTTCCTCAAATACATGGAATATTTTTCCTTTTTTAACCATTTAAAACAATTCAGGTTAATAATAACTGTCATTATCTTTTCCATGATTGATCCAACATCTCTCAGTGGTGTTCATATGTGCATGGATTTGAAATTAGTCTCTAGGTTTGTATGCTGCTGTTTCACCCTATGCACCTTCACCACTTGTTCTCTGTTTCTTAGTTTTCATAGTGTGTCAAAGTGAACCATTTACACATCCTCAGTCCTCAGAGCTGCAGACAGTGGGTAAAATGTCATTGTTCATTAGGTAGCTTCAAGCAGATACTACTAACACTTTCTTTTTTTTAATCTTATAATTTAATTTAATTTTACATATCAGCCACGGATTCCTCTGTTCTCCCCCCTTCCTCCCCTCCTTCTCCCCAGCCCACCCCCCATTCCCATCACCTCCAGGGCAAAGACTCCCCTGGGGATTCAGCTCAACCTGGTAGATTCAGTCCAGGCAGGTCCAGTCCCCTCCTCCCAGACTGAGAGAAGTGTCCCTGCAAAAGCCCCAGGTTCCAAACAGCCAGCTCACACACTAAGGACAGGTCCAGGTCCCACTGCCTGGGTGCCTCCCAAACAGCTCAAGCTAATCAACTGTCTCACTTATCCAGAGGGCCTGATCCAGTTGGGGGCTCCTCAGCTATTGGTTCATAGTTCATGTGTTTCCATTAGTTTGGCTATTTGTCCCTGTGATTTTTCCAATCTTGGTCTCAACATACAATCCCTCCTCTTTCTCACCAATTGGACTCCTGGAGCTCCACCTGAGGCCTGGCCATGGATCTTTGCAGCCACTTCCCTCAGTCATTGGATGAGATTTCTAGCATGACAATTAGGGTGTTTGGCCATCCTATCACCAGAGTAGGTCAGTTCGGGCTTTCTCTTGACCATTGCCAGTAGTCTATTGTGGAGGTATCTTTGTGGATTTCTGGGGACCTCTCTAGCATTTTGCTTCTTCCTATTCTCATGTGGTCTTCATTTATCATGGTCTCTTATTTCTTGTTCTCCCTCTCTGTTCTTGATCCAGCTGGGATCTCCCACTCCCCTAAGCTCTCTTTCCCTTGAAACTTGCCCTTCATTACCACTTTCAATAGATGGCTTTTTAGAACAACAATAATAAATGGAGGCAAGTTTGCATAGCGCATATAATTACTTGTTAGTGTATTTTATTATTTCTTGAAGTAAAACATTATCTTTTGTATTGTGAAATTATATATGAGAGGTTATCAAAATGTTATAAATAAGAAAAAATATTGATCATCGTGTGTTAAAATACAAAAGAATAAGCTGTTAATAAATTAGCCCCAAGGAAGGGAAAGTAACCTTAAGAAACAAAGTATTTTCCATGTCATTAACATTTGCAATGATCTCAGCTGATGAATTGAGCATGATAGGCTTCTTCACCAAAGCTTCTGCATTAAAATATGGCTATAGATAAATCAGACTTTCAAATGTGGTTAAACTCTAATCATTTTATCTCTATATAGGTGTTAATGTGATCATTCACACAACCAATTTTTGGTAATTTTTCAAAAAAAATAACACATTAGTTAGGGATAGGATTGTCACAAGATTGTGTGTATTATGAGTATATGCCAAACTTTTTCGTATCAGGATTAGAGGAGGCCACTTTGTGTCTTGCCAAATTTATATACTCCTTACTCTTCTACATCTATTGCACATCATTCATTTACATCTGCTTTTGCTAATTTCTCAAGTCACATTTCGATCTGTAAGTCCCTAATAACATATTCTGCAAAATCTTGAACCTAACTCTGTGGTTTCAAGGAGTCATTTTGCAAAGAATAGGAACAGGTTTCTTAGAGTGAGAAATAATCATTTATTTAGTTGTTTATGAGAAATGGTTGGTGATCTTTTCTCACCTAATAGGCAGGATAGTAAATATGTTTACCTTTGTGCATAATTTATGTCTTAGTTCATTATTGTACTGTTTTAAATGGCATTTCTTTATTTAATTTTTCTGAGTATTTAAATCTCTAAGAAACACATTTATCCTATTTACTTTATAAAAGGAGACCACAAGCTTGTTTATCTATGTGACAATCACTGTTCTGATGCTTGTCCTAAATGTATTAAGATCATTTGTTTTAAACTACATGTCTTAGAAGTCTGTTGTTATATATCTTGTGAGTCTGTTTATTTTCTACTTTGCCTGTATTTTAAATATGAAATTTTTGGTCATCTGATACGTCAGGCTAATTTGTATTAATAACTGTATGTTATTAGATTTATATATTATCATTTACAGCTTAAGATGTATGTATGAGTCTATGTGTTGAAGAGCAAGAAATAGGAACAATATTGTACTCCAAAAACTATAGGGATTTATATCATAAAAACAATCTTGTATTGCCAAAATCAAATTAACAGTTAGAATGTCTCAGGACTCAGTTTTGATTCCACTGAGAGGAGTTCTATTTCTGATGTACACATGCCTAAGGTACAACTCTGTTACTCTATATTAAAGCCTAAGGGATTTATTTTCTCTTTTCATCTTTGGTAGACTGAACTCCAATGCTTATTTCTTACCTGAGAATTTCTCAAAAATGGTAAGCTTCTCTGATTTTAAAAATATTTATTTGTATTATTTTTAATGATGTGTTAGTGTGTATACTTACTTGTGGATATGTGCACTTGAGTGCAGGGGTCCAGGGAGTCTATAGGCATAGTATTTAAAGACAGTCATGAGCTACCTGGTGTGAGTATTGGAAAGTGAAGTCAGGTCCTCTGGAAAAGCAGCATGTGCTCTTAATGGCTGAGACATCTCTCCAGCCTACCTTCTCAGATTTTAAAGAAAACCTAAATTATTATAATGAAAACATTTCTGAATTTTACAGAAATGAATATTCTGCTTTTTATTTTTTATATTGTATGTGTATGTTCCTGTGAGTGTATGCTATGTGTGTAGAGATAAGCATGCACGTGTGACCAGTGAGTGACATTCAATGTTTTTGCTGATCAACTGATTATGTTTATTATCACTTTATTTTTTCAGATAAGGACTCTCACTGACATAAACATCACAAATTTATCTAGGCTTGCTGACCAATGAGTTCTAGGACCTGCCTGTTTCTGCCTTTTTTGAGCCTATTAATATTCATCACTTTGCCTGCCTTTTTATAGGTGTCCTAGGAGCGAGAATTCAGGTTCCAATGTTTTCACAGCAAACCATTTACGAAGATATTTCCCCAATACCTGAAAATTCTAAATTCTAAACTTTCCTAGATGATTCTAATAAAATGTGTTACTAATCATCACTGACTTAGATTTATTTCCTAGAGTGACTTATTCACAGTTATGGTTAAAAACACTATCTAGACTCTACACATGACCTATTTATTGAACAATAAATTTGTCTATATATCTATCTGTATACTGAGCTCATTTGTATACTATCTTAAAGATATGTTCATTATGACAAGTTTACATGAGAACCTGTGACTTTTTTCCTACTAGAAACACACAAAATGCTCATATACAAACACATACATGCATGTGCATACACATAGGACAAATAGCTTATCTTTTTTCAATCATAACAAATATCACCTATTATTCTCATGTCCTTAACTAAATTAATCTTAATTTTTGATCTTAAAGTAACACTGTAGTACATTCAACATCCCCAATTTCATTTAATTATAATTTATATGATGAGACTGCCAAGGTATTCCATTCAAATTTCAATCTTTCTAGGCTGAACAATCTTTAGTGAAGTAATTCTGTAGTAACACATTCATTCATTTATTTATTTTATGCACAATGAATCTCCATGCTATATCTACACATATTACATAATTATGTATAATAAAATGCATATATCAGATATATGTGACAGATGATAAATATAAAAATAATTTGTACCATATCCAATTTATATGATATGAAGCAGCCCAGAGAAGTCAGTCCAAATCCTTTGAAATACACATAACTGTTTGTTGGGACTTTTTTCTGTATTTCTGCAAACTTCGGACTTTTTTCTGTATTCTGCAACCTTTACTGTTTTGCTTTTATGAAGTATTAGCATTTACAAGAATCCATATGATTAATTTCTTTCAAAAATCCAGATATTTAATAGCTTAGATACTTCTAACAGGCTCTCTCTTTAGCCTGGAAGACATCCTCTAAATCTAATTTTTTTCTTTTCCCAAGTTAAATTATTTTATTTATTTTTCAGTTCATAATTTAATTATAGCATTTCTCCCTTCATTTCCTTCCTCCAAGCTCTCCCATACATCCTTCCCGACTTTTGTTCAAATTCTTGACTTTTTCCCACACTAATTGTTATTGCATATGTATATATACATGTTACCAAATATATTCTGTTTAATCTGTGTAATACTACTTGTATGTATGTTTTCAAGGCTGACAATTTGACACTGGACAACCAGTTGCTGTACTCTTCCCTAAGGAATGCTGTCTCCAGGTCCTAGCTTTCATAAGTCCTCTATAGCTCTTTGTGTTGGGTTGAAGCCTCATTGTGGAATTTTCTCTGTCAAATGTGTCATTTTCAGTAGTGTCTTCCTTGTTCATTTCATGTTTGGACAATTATGCTAGTGAGCTCTTATGAATGTAGCTTATGATATTACTAGATGTCTTAATTATATTGCTGTGAAGTGACACCAAGACCAAGGCAACTCTTTTTTTTTTTTCTTTTTGGTTTTTCGAGACAGGCTTTCTCTGTGTAGCTTTGCACCTTTCCTGGAACTCACTTGGTAGCCCAGGCTGGCCTTGAACTCACAGAGATCCGCCGGCCTCTGCCTCCCGAGTGCTGGGATTAAAGGTGTGCGCACCACCGCCCGGCCCAAGAAAACATTTAATTTGGGGCCTGCTTATAGTTTCAGAGTTTAGTGCATTATCATAATGGTTAGAAGCATGGCAGCACACAGGCTATCAAAAGAGAAATGTAAACACAAAGCCAAGCACACACCCTTTGATCTGTAATGGTATCTTGCCTGCAAGATATGGTAGAGCAATGGTGGCACAAAGAGGTGGGAGTAACCAACCAATAGCTGATTTGTTTTAAGACACACTTCACTGGATGGAACTTATACCCAAAACTGCTTTGGTGGCCAAAAACCAAGGTGTAAAGTAAAACAAAATGCTGCTGGTCTAAACAAACAAATAAAAATATAGTGACAAAATGACTCCTAATGACATTCTGCTATACTCATAGATCAATGCTTTCCTCAGCCATTATCAGAGAAGCTTCCTCCTACAGCAGATGGGAATAAATACAAAGAAACATAGCAAGACATTATGCACAGAGTGAGAAAACTTGGAACACTCAGCCCTAAGTGAGATGTCTCCATCACGTCCCTCCCCTCAGAGCTCAGGGAAGCCCATGGAAGAGGAGGTAGAAAGAGTGTAAGAGCCAAAGGAGATGGAGAACATCTCAAAAATATGGTCCTTTAGGGCAATATGATTAAAACTCATATGAATTTACAGAGAGTGAGGCAGCTTGGAACTGCCTCACAAAACAGAGCCTGCAGGGTCTGCTCCAGGTCCTCTGCATATATATGTTATGACTTTCAGTTCAGTATTTTTATGGGATTTTTTAGTGTGTGAATGAGTGGGCCTCTGATTCTTGGGTCTTCTTTTGAGCTTTCTTCTGTTTGTCTTTTCCAACTCTGTTGTGATAGTTTTGTTTTTCTTATTATATTTTATTTTGCTATATTTTATTATTATCCTTTAGATGCCTGTATGTTTCTGATGAGAGACAGAAAGGGAGTATATATGGATAGGAGAAGAGGAGGGAAAGGACTGGGAAGCATAGAGGGAGGGGAAACCATAATCAGGATATATTTTGTGAGAAGAGAATCTATTTTCAATAAAAGGATGAAAAAAGGGCATTGGAACCTATAACCCATGATCATAAAATTTAATCAGGACCTATCAAGTGTGTGGATTGTTTTAGAACAGCTAAAAACCTTTGTGTATTGACATAGCCTTGAAAGTAGGGAAGAAGGACGATTCTCTCAATGCATAATGTGAACTGAATCCAGTGATGGGTGAATGGAATTTAAGAATCATATGAACTGGGTCAGATTGTCTTAGTCCCTGTTCTATGTTTGTGAAGAAACACCATGACTAGGCAACTCTTATAAAAGAAAAGAATATATTTAAATGGGAACTTGTTTACAGTTTCAGAGGTTTAGTCCATTACCAATATAGTATGGAGCGTAGTAGCATGCAGGCAGGTGCTGGATCAGTAACCTAGAGCTACATCCTTTTCTGTGGGCTTAGAGTACAATACTGAGCCTAGTGTGGGCTTTTGAAATCCTGTAGCCCACTCCCAGTGACATACTTCCTTCAACAAAGGTACACCTCATTGTTTTCAAGTAGGGCCACTTCCCTGATGAGTACAAATTCAAATATTTGTGACTATAGGGGCCATTGTTATTCAAACCACAGTAGATATTTATCATTATCTGCATTTTGAAATTGTTGAGTACTGATTCTGGGAATAAGTTTACCTTCTCACTAGGTCCATTTCCATAGAAAATTATTTAAACTTATTAGTCTCAATTCTCCTACGTGAAATAGATGTAATAACACCTATATTAAATGTTTAATGTTAGGATTAAATGATAAAAGTATTTAAAATTAATTACTTATGGTAGATATTTAATTAAGTAGCCCCTTGACTTTTGCTTAATGATTTTACACAATACAAATTTAATCATGTAATAAAATATCTATTACCATTGTTATTGGGTGCCTTAAAACTATTATTATAGTTGAGAAAATATTTTTGTAATTACACTATAAACATCTATATACTTGGGATCAGTGATATAAATTTCACTATTAATTTATTAATGTGCTTCTTTGTTAAAAAAAATCAAATCTATTTAGTCAGAGCTTTAACATTAAACATCAAATTCATCTATGCTATGATAGAATCTTTCTCTCTCTTTCTCTCACTCTGTGTGTGTGTGTGTGTGTGTGTGTGTGTGTGTGTATGTGTGTGTGTTAGAAATTTGTCTTCAGTGTTTTTAAAGTTCTTAGAACATTGTCATTTCTAGAGGAAAGAGTTGATAGAAACATATTTTCTTTACATATTTATTGTTTGGCCCTGGTTCCAGACACAGGAATTTCTGTAGTGCTTCAAATTTGCCTAGTGATTGGGATGAGAAGAGTGTCCATTATTTTGTTAATGAGACAAGTCCAACTTGCTGTGATTTTTGTTAATGATATGGGTTTTTGTTGGCTTGGTTTGGTTGGTTTAGGATACGACCAGGCCTCCAGAGGGAAACTATGAGGTTATAAAGCTGTAATCTTAAGGCTTTATTATTTCAGTGCTCCACCAGGTACCTGGGTGACAAATTCTCACAGACCCACTCCTGCCTTTGGAGAGAAGAGGAGTTCTGGATACTAAATCAATCATTAATAGATAATAATGTAATCAATCCTGTCTGTGTAATGAATCTTTTTAACTATCCCTAAACTCTTAGGGTATATTAGGAGCTTCTTAGTTGATAAGCAAATTTGTATGTCAAGAGGTTGAGAAGGTAGGATGTCTTTATTCCACAGAGGTAGAAGCTCCTGTGTTCAGATCCCTTCTGGAGTCCAGTGTATCAGTATCCTTGGGATTAAAGATGTTACCAGAGTTTTAAGACAAAATTCCATTTCTGGGAGTCCCAACAGGCAAGGTTTAGTTCCCTCTCTCAATGCACCAAAAAAATGAGTAGTGAGTGAGAGCAGATAAATGAAGTTTAATCAATATGGCTATGTTGGGCAAAGTAAATAAAAAGGATCAGCGCCTTTGCACGTTAGTCTTCTAGGTAATGATAGGAACTTTGAGATTTTTGTAGGATAAGAAAACAAAGGTCATGGCTGGGGCAGGTATCACTGACAGATGTTGGTAAGGGGAACTGACTGCTCATTGTCTCAGTTCTGGTTGTGAGAGGAAGTTCTACAGCTAGTATTACTGTCATCACTTGTTTGTGAAGATTCTTTATTCCCTGAAGTGCAGCCTCAGTTTCTATCATGAGATAATGCCTCCCATTTTGGATGATTACATAATGGGGTCATTAGCCCCTGTAAGATTTACAGTTAATTGGAGATGATTTCATTTTTTGCTGTAAACCTGTTTGCTGGTCAGACTTTATAATCCAAGATGACTGGAGAATGATGATTTGGGAGGAAAAAAAAATTAGACTGGCAAAACAGAGACAGAGAGGAATAAAATGGAGTTGGTTAGGCTAGTGCTCTCCTTCAAACAGATGACAGTAAGTTAATTGTTTTCTCACTCCTGTAAGCCATTCTATCAAATTACGAAACCTGTGCCCTGGTTGTTATTTGGGACTTCAACATTGTAGACAAGTCATCATGATGTTTGTACTTTATTTACCCCGTTCTTGAGACTGGAATTAGGAGAAAGGTTTTGCTGAGCGGGGGGGCGGGGGGGGGGGGATGATTGAGCTCTTGACAGTGGAGCATGAAGTTAACTACATGAAGTTAATTACAGACTGATTTGAATTGAACTGGAAAGTCATATATCTAGACAGTTGGTGCTGTGGGATGTCGTTCTGTATGCTGTGAATATGTGTTGCTCTGATTGGATGATAAATAAAATGCTAATTGGCCAGTAGCCAGGCAGGAAGTATAGGCAGGGCAAGCAGAGAGGAGAATTCTAGGAAGAGGAAGGCTGACTCAGGAGACGCCAGCCAGACATAGAGGAAGCAAGATGACAAGTCAGAACTGAGAAAGGGTATCAAGCCACATGGCTAAACATAAATAAAAATTATGGGTTAATTTAAGTGTAAGAGCTAGTCAGTAATAAGCCTGAGTTAATGGCAAAACAATTATAATTAATATAAGCTTCTTTGTGTTTACTTGGGGGACGTGATTGGGAGAGATTTGTCCCAACTGCCGGCTGGCCGGCTGAGACACAGGAAAACTTCCAGCTACAAGTTGGACAATTGGTTATTGCTGTGGGGAAAAAAACAAAAAAACAAAAAAACAAAAACACATTTGGTGTTAGAATTATGTTAGTAACAGCAGAACTGACAAAATAGCTGAATTACTGTGATGTCATTGATGCAGGATAATCTATGCAAATTTATATTATTCTAAACTTCATTTCAAATTATTTTGATAGAACAATTAATCAACTCAATCAACAATCAACTCAATTAATGTCATGAAACATACATCCAATTACTGCAGGCCATGTGTCTTAGTAATTTATTTCTGAGTGCTTCTCCAGAAAGTACATTCTGATTTTTCTTACTGTGGTAATAGATACTCTTGTTTGTGCTTTGTTAATATCTTCAGATTTTAGTTCCTTCTGGTGACCTTTGCTACAGAATATATTGGTTTGTCTGTTGGATATAGATATGTGACAGCTGTAATGTCTCCAGAAAACTGTTTTCTTGGTCTGGAATTCACAGGGAGTGTCAGGAAACTACAACACTGAAAAAGCCAGGTCTAAATGTACTATAAATGGTACTTCAACTTTTATATTTAACATAAAAGAGATGGGGTAAAATTGGCATGCTCTGGGAAGGTTCGTAAACATTTATTAAGTGCCTGTGATAGAGCCCTTCTTTATGAGGTTACCTGAAAACAATGTGAAAGATAAAATAGAGTGGTTAAGGTTTAGAATTTTTGCTGGCACTGCAGGAGAGCTTCAGGCCTAAAGGTTGACCATAATTGAGCATCTTGGCTCATTATTTGAAGTTATAATAAAGTACCTTATGTGAGGTAGTTCATGACTAGGAAAATTTTATTTCTCACAGTTCTAGGGATTCCAAGATCAAGACCTTAGCAGCTGCAGTTAATGGCTGGCACCTTGTTGTTGCCTCTTTACATAGCAGGAGGGTCAGAAAGCCAAATGAATGAACTTCCTTCATATATGAGGGAAGAGATGGAAGAGCCAGACAGTTCTCTGTAGGCAGAAGTTTATGTCCCACAAGCTGCTCCCAGGTAACCACACAGAGGCTTAATATTAAATATAAGTGCTTGGCCCATAGCTCAGGCTTGTTACTAACTAACTCTTACATTTTTAATTAATCCATATTTTTAACTACACTTTGCCATGTGGCTTAGTAGCTTTACTCAGTATGGCATATCCATCTTGATTCTCTCTGTGTCTGCTCATTACTCCAGACTTTGCTCTTCTTCCTCCCAGCATTCTCAGCTTGATTCTCCCACCTAACCTTATCCTGTTCAGCTATTGGCCAGTCAGCTTCTTTATTAAACCAATTACACTGACATATATTTACACAGTGTAAAGGCATATTCCATAGCAGTTCTCCAAAGTAAGGTTCTTTCATAACAATATCCATCACATTTGTCAAGACAAAAGTTTCTGTCACTTCTCAATAGGCCACTCTACTCAGGGAAGCTAATGTGGAGGACCAAGTTGTAATATAAGTTTTGGAGGGGCAGAAACGTAGAAAAGAACAGATCACAACAATATTGATAAAGGATAGAATTTGAAAATGATGGATAAAAAGGAAAGGGAGAGGCTCAAAGGTAGAGTCTCAAGCACTGATGAAATTAAAAGGCATTTGCCACTCAAGAAACAAACAAACAAACAAACAAACAAACAAACAAGCAAATAAAAAGGTACCAGAGAATGATTTTAGAGTAATGATTCAAAAGAGGTTTGTTTTACTGTGATTTTCATTTTTTCCATTGTCTGGTGAAACTTGACCCTTTTTAGTCTTTTCTAAAAACAGTTTAATTACACAATAGGAAATATAACTATGTAGTTAAATATCAAACATTTTATATTAGAAATATCTGGAAAAATTAAAAGGACTATATGGGGCTGGAGAGATGGCTCAAAAGTTAAGAGCCCTGGCTATTCTTCCAGAGGACCTAGGTTAAACTCCCAGCACCTACATGGCAGCTCACAACTGTCTATAATTCCAGCTCCAGGGAATCCAATACCCACACACAGACATACATGCAGGCAAAATACTAATGTACATAAAATAAACATGAATACAATTTAAAAGTGAAGGACTATATGAATGAGTCTCAGTCAAATTATCAATTGTTACTTCATAGCCTTCCCAGAAAGTTTGTTGGCATAGAGAGGTACAGAGTTAGGAAGATTTAGAAGGCTTACCCTATGAAGACAGGTTATCTTCAAAAAGGGAAATGTTTAGAAAATGGCAATGCTGATGATGAGTCAGGGATTCTGCTGACAACATCTTACTGATATTTTTCACTCTTCTATCTATTATTATGACCTTAGGTCCTATCGAAAACAGAGTTAGTAGGACTGCAATTTTATTTTTGAAGACTCTGGTAGACTACAACAGTTGAACATTCTTAAATGTGTTTACTTTTTATTACTCTGCCTTTATCAGTGTAACTTTTATTTATTTATGGTTTCATAGACATGAACATAAAATGGGGAAAATTTCTCTATCTCTACTTTTTTCTTTGAGGAATACATATTATCCACAGCAATATAAGATCACAAATCTCAGGTAGAACACACCCAAATGTGAAGAAACAAAAGAGGACAATAAACACAAGCAATTCTCATGTAAATGGAGGTCATAATCTAATGCAAACTAGATAACAAAAGACACAAAGGACATAATAGGAAATTGTGACTATTTTCAAGTAAAAATAAAATCACTGAAGTACTATGAACTGGGAAGAGCTATAATTAGTTTAATATTTTATCTGGTTGTTCTGTAAAGATTAAGGAGAAGAAGTGATAAGAGGAAACTGATAAAGTGCCAAGGGAAAAACAAGTATGATTTTGTCAGTAATAACTTTGATTATTTTTGATTAACTTTGATTATAGAGATGGGTAAAATCTCAGGAACCAGAGGCAATATGTTCTACAAATAAAGTTCTCAGAAATTTAAAACCATCTGAATGTGCAGACTGTGAAAATAAACATTGAGAGTAGCTTCTGTTATCATTTAAAGCTTTGAGAATAATGACCCAAGATGCACAGCTTCCAGGAATAGTTAGAGAGGAAATAAACACCAAGTAGATAGGAACCAGGGTGAGAACTTTTATTGCAAAAGTGATAGTATGGTTACTGGGTAAAAAACAAGGACCTTGGAGTAAAAAAATGTGATTTTATGATGTTTTATGTTTCTGTTGGTGTAGTAACCCACTAAAGATGCAATTAATTAAGGATACCCAGGAAGAAAGAAAGAAAGAATTATAAACTAGGCAGGATGATAATTTTCAAACAGTAAAAATCCATGCACAAGCATTTATATGTAATAAAATTTATATATTTTTATTAACACATTTTATAACATTTTATAAAGGCCACTGTAGTGGTTCAAATATCTTGCTATGAATTCAATCTTGCTTTTGAAATTATAACAGAAAGTTGGAAAATCATCTGGAGATCAAATCCTCGATAACCCTTCTATGTGTATCAATGTTTTTATTTATATTTATTCTCTTTGATTCTAGAAAAGATCTAGGCCAAATTGCCCCTCTCCAGGGGGGTTATCATCAGCCATGGCAGCTTCACAGAGCCATGTGTATGCCTTGTACATTTTAAGTGTGCTTATCCTAAATGTGTGATCCTGTTATGCTGTGGGATGGTCTGTATGTCAAATGTGTTGCTGATTGGTCAGTAAATAAATCACTGATTGGCCATTGGCTAGGCAGGAAGTATAGGCGGGACAAGGAAAAGAATTCTGGGAAGTGGGAAGTGAGAGAGAGACAAGGAAGATGTAAAGTACCGGTAAGCCACAAGCCATGTGGCAAAGTAAAGATTAATAGAAATGGGCTAAATATAAGAGTAAGAGCTAGACAATAACAGGCCTGAGCTAATGGCCAAGCAGTTTAAATAATGTAAGAGTCTATGTGTTTATTTTATAAATGGGCTCTGAGACTGGCGGGACTTGGTGGTGGGAGCTGGAGAGAAATTCTCCAGCAACAAATGGCGCCCAACGTGGGGCAAGAGTTTCCACCTAAAAACTTAGAAAAAAGATTCTAAAACGGACCTAAAAACAGCTTCCTAATTGTCTCTCTCAAATAAGCGGCAGCTGCCGGTTTGAGCTACTGGCGGGTTCCTAGCGTGCGCTCTCGACCTGCAGTATGGTGGGAATGAGGCCTCTGCAAGTAGCACATTAAACTGTGTGGTGAATTTAGCCTTTGCTAGTACAAAACAAAAAAAGAGGTTTCTGGGCTACACGCTACTTTGGTAAAAGTGTAGACCCACTATTTCTGAGAGTTATGGCTCCCAGAGCTGGCGGAAAGCGGCCCGCCGCCATGTTGGGAAGCTGAAATGGGCGGAGCCAGCAGCCACTGTGCCGTTTCAGGCTTAGAAGGCTGCAATTTAAAGCAATAGGCTCAAGCTAATATAAAAAAATAAGCCACGTAAAGATGGCTACCACACAGAGAATCTGGATTATGTTCTCTTTGATATTCGTAACTGAAGAAAAACATTTGATTGTAAAAGCTGTTGAGTTATGCCAAAATGTATATTTTAAAGGTACCTTGACTTCAAAATTTGGATATAAGGATATGTTGCTTTGGAAAAGAGTCTCTGCTCTTGTTTCCACAGAAAGCCAGAGACTATGGATTTGTTCCAGATTAAGATACATCAGGTTTGACCAGCCAAGACCCCCTGAAAGGTCTCCAATGACACCATGGCCCAGATGATTCAACATCCAGAATGGTTTCAAGTCAACTGGCTCAGATATACAGCCTCACGGACTGTTTAGCTTTTGAATCCAGATTTCAGATCTATGTATTTAACTAGTGTGCTTAATGTAGGTTTTACTTAACCTACAAATATCTTTGTTTGATGCTAAGTGGGTAGAAGGCGCTACAAAAGATCTCTTTCAGTTGTGTCAAAGAACAGGTTCATGGTATTGAACTCTAGGAACTGGCTGTAGACTCTGCTATCTCTCTGAGCTCTCTGCTGCTCTCAAACAAACCTAGAAGTACCTCCTTCCTCTTGGAATGTTATTATCAATGATATCAATGTGTTTTATAATAACAAAAATGTTCATAACATTAAAAGACTTCAAATACTAGCAATAAAAGAATATATTTAAGTTTCATTAAATGTATATTTCAATTACTAATAATCTTAGAAATAATCTCAAGATAATATAAACACTTTTCATTTTGTTATCATATGTAATAGGTGATTTTATTTTTAGAAACTTCTTTTTAGTCATAATTCCTTTGTTACAAATATTTGCTTATATATAATGGTATTGTTAGTCACTAATAGATCTATAAAGATATAGATGTTCAGCTTCTCTATAAATTAGAGAAGTCTAAACCTAGATTCCACTTAATAAGTCTCTTTGTGCAGGCAGTAATAGTGTAGGCCTTCATTCCAGCACTCAGGAGGCAGAGTTTTAGCAGATCTCTGAGTTTGAGGCCAACCTGGTCTACAGAGGGAGTTCTGTTATAAATACTTGTCCACGAGGAAACATTTCAAGTGTCATTAAAATGTCAAAGATTTGTTTTTCTATTGAGCCTTTGGATATAAATATCTAGTACATGTCAAGGTATGCCATAAAAGAACGTATATTTGAATGAAATATTAGACAGTACATAAATAAATGCATGTAGTAAGTAGTGTATACAAAGCTAAGAATGACCTAAAGCACAGCAGAAGGCACAAAGAAGTCTAGGAGGAAGGATGTTACTATTTTGTGAGCCTTTAGAAAATGCTTCACTGAAAAAGGGAAGAAACTTTATGTAATTATTTGAGAAAAATCATGCAAGGGCAAAAAATCAAGTGTAACACATTGAATTTGCATAGTGATTGATACATTTGGAAAATACAGAAGTCAGTGCAGTGGAGGTGGAATACAAAATAATTTGAGGGAAAAAGAGGGGTGTGTATTATCAAGATATGATACAGACATGTATGGATTTTCAAAGAATGCAGTTTAAAAAGAAAAATAAGAATATAAGATGATATAACAATTTGAGAAAGTCTGAAGAATCCTGATTATGTATATAAGAAGAATTCCAACTCTTATTATAGGTGAAGTGATTAATCTTTGGCTAGTTTTAAAATGTGGAATGATAAAACCAGACTTTGTGCTGCCAAAATTTTGTTTGATCTTTTGATCTTCTAGATGAAGTAAGGGAAAAGGATGGAAACGGAGAAAGCATCCAGCAGGATATGACAAGGATTCAGGAAAGGAGGGAAGCTGGAGGTGGAAGCAAAGCCTTGAAATATTGATGACAGAGCTCAGAATGTGAGAAGTGGATTTTCATAAGATATTTAGAAGAAATGTAACTTGATAGATGATAGTCTACATACATGGATGAACGAAGTTGTGACATCTGGAAGGGGAAAATACCCCAAAACAGATTATAAGGTCAATGCAGATGTGGATTTCTTTTTTTGTTTGATTGTTTTTGTTGGGTTGTTTTTTTTTTTTGTTTGTTTGTTTTTGTTTTTTGTTTTTTTTTTTTTTTGAGACAAGGTTTCTCTGTGTACTCCTGGCTATTCTGGAACTCAATTTGTAGACCAGGCTGACCTCGAGAACTCACAGAGATCTGCCTGCCTCTGCTTCCCCAGTGCTGGGATTAAAGGCATGTGCCACCATATCCAGCTAGATGTGTATTTCTTAATACATTTTTGGAATTATTATTAGAAACATATATGAGGATGCTGAGATAGCCACTTGGTTTATGAACATTGCATTCTAAACACACATCCACATGGTAGGTATATATTTGAGAATTGTCAGCCTGCAAAACAAAGATAATCTTTAGTGCTTAAAATGTGAAGTTATTGAGAGACAGGGTTTTATCTGGGAGAAGCAGAGGATTGAAACTCACAGAACATCAAATTTGGGAGTAGAGATCCCGTCCCCCCAGCTTTACTGAGGTATAATTGGTAAATAAAATTGTCAATATGCCGATAACCATGTCAGAGGAGCAGCAAGTGGCAATTGTACTTTAGGAGTTCAGCCCACCTGAACTCCTAAAGTACAATTGAGGGTGAATCTCAGATAGGCAAGGCCCTGAGGGCTTCGGCTCCAAAATGTTTCTTGCTACTGCTGTGCCTTTACATGTTTGCCCATGTCATTTTTCTCTGGTATCTGTCATGGTGTGAATGGGTGTTAGAGGGGATCCCTGATGCCTTTAACATACTGTGAAATGATCTCATGGAAATATCCCATTCTACTAGGCATTTTTACCTGTTGCTTATTATGAAGTTGATTTCCTCTTAAGCTGTACTGTTTAATTGAAGCAATAATTTTATACAATTATAGTATCAGTTTAAGCAGAATTTTAATGAGTAAGGGTTTTTAACAAATGTAGTAAGGGATTGTTATGGAAGTTAATTTAATGATAAAATTTATATGACTAAAGGTAGGATATAGTGTTGCCCTACCCCTGATAAGGTAGGGGCCACAGAGGATAGAACATAGGAACAAGGGAGTGTCACACAGCCAAGACTTATGAGTTTTACTCAAGGAATCTAATAGACTGGGGTTTAGATTAATGATTAAGGAAACAATAGAAACCCAGGAGTCTCAAGATCTTTTTGATACTGGGAAATGTGTTCACAGGTTTCAGTGTGCATCGTAGCTAAAACAAAGCTTTAAACAATTGACTTCATGTAGCCAGAAAACAATTGGATGATTTGTTAGAATAATTGAAATAGACTATAAAATATGAAAAGTGAAACTAGTAACCTGTTTTTCTGGCAATTATAAGAACTAGTGCCTATGTAAATGGTTATGGCTGAAAGGTCCTGATCTATGAGAAGTCTGAAAGACAAATGTTTAACTCTATGTGGGTTCTTGAGAATAATTTGTTTTTCATCTGAATATGTAAAATCTTTAATCATATAAGCGATATGGAAAACATGCTTTTTTTTTACTTGCATTCCTTGTAATCATTCACATGAAAATTGAATGTAACTACATTGTAATTTTTATATTGCTTAGAAGATTTTGCTGGAGTATATAAACTGTAAGGAAAAAAATAAAGAGGTTAGAAGGAAGATGTCAGTAAATAGTGAGAAGGAAGTCATCAGGAAAGAAGAAGGGAAACATCAGAGTAGAAGATCAGAACAGAAAATGACATGCAACAGAAACAATAATGAAAGAAGAACAAGCTTTCATCCCTCAGAAAAGTAGTCTGTGTGTTTTTCTCCCTGACTGCATCTCGTTCCCAGTCTCTCTGACATGCAAAAGACTGGACCCACTGAAGGTATATTTAGGAAGTATATACGATATTTTGTCCTTTTGATTTTGTTGTTATAGGCATGTTCAATGCTCACTTATAATGTTAGATACATATTATAAAACAATTACCACAGTCAAGCTAAGTAATCTACCAGGATCTCACATCATGTAGGAGAGAGCACTCAGACTACTCTGCGCAGATTTAGAGTCCAGTGCGCTGAAGTCCACTAGGCTGAAGAACTTAGGTTTCCCTAATAAAAGACACTAAGTTTCTATTGATCACCCTCTGCCTACTTACCTCTCTGCCTCTATTACCCCTGAAATTCACATATGCTTGACCTTCTCATATTCCACCCGTAAGTGGGGTCATTTGTGGTGAAATTCATCTTACCATGAATTTTTTTTTGCATTCATATCATAAAGTTCTTTCAAATTCATTAGTGCTGAGGAAAATTGCAAGATTTACTTCTTTTTTCAGGACAGATAATGTGAATGTTGCAATATATAAGATACATAAATATTTATTTATGTTTACATATTCATTTGAATATATAATATATATGTACCTATAAATATATATATATATATATGCATGTGATATTAGCTGTAGTCTTTCATTATTTAGCCTTTATTATATAAAAACCATTCTTTATACAACTAATGTTTGTATTTTGAAAGGATATAAATATTACCAGCTTCTTTCCTGAATCACTGCATATCATCATATTTTATTGAATCTTATTTGATCAATCAACTTGATCTGAGCTGAACGTATAGAGCAATTCATCTGAACAAAGAAGAATGAATATTCTTCCAGAGGGCACATAAAACATACACAAAACATAGAAGATATTATGGGTCATTGTATTAGTTACTTATGTCATTGTTGCAATGCAATACCTGACAAACAACTTAAAGGAGCAAGGCTTTGTTTTGATTCACAGCTTGCCATGAAGATACAGTTTGCCATGGTGGGGGAGTCATTACCTGAGAGGAGCTTGAAGAAACTGGTCGCATTGCACCCACAATCAGAGAGTACAGAGTGACAAATGTTGATGTTCAGAACACTTTCTTTTCTTTTGTTCAGTCCTGGACCCCAGGCCATTGAATTAACTCAGATTTAAGGTGAGTTATTACACCTCAATAAATCTAACCTGATAATCCTTCGCAGACATACCCAGAGATTTATTCCTATAGTGATTCTAATCCACTCAAATTGACAATAAAGGTTAACAATCAAAGCTACAGGACATCAAGTTAATTATAATAGAATTCATTGAAAGTGTTTCCCTAAATTACATAAAAATCAACCCCCAAATGGAAAACATATCTGAAAAATTCTCTGAATATCCCAAGATAGATAGAAATTCTACACTATATTTCTGTATACAATCTAAGTGAAAGTATAAATATGAATGGAAGTTTAAAATTATTTTGAACTAAACAAATATGAAAATAAAGCAAATAAGTTAGCTAATGAATACAAGAAAAATGGACCCTGAATATTATATTTACATATATTTGTGCATATAAATTAATGTATACATATACAATAATAATCAAAGAAAAGAGGTGATCAACTTGAGAGTGTGGAGAATGGGAGGAGTTTGAGAGAAGGTAACTGTGAGGAGCTAGAGTGGGGAAAGAGAAGAGGGTGAAGTGATGTAATTGTATCTCAATAAAAACACATTCAAAACAGAGAAATGCATATCAAATCAATGAGAGTCAATGCTTAGATAGTGTAGAATTAATGACCAATGAAAAAAAGACTAAGGTTAGTAAACCAAACTAGAAAGTCAGTAGTTAAAGAGCAAATAAAACACAGAACAAGCAGTAAAGGTCCATAGTAAATAACAGAGCACAAACTAATGAAATTGAAAATAGTCACAAATATATATCAAAAATATGTTTCTCTAAAATCTACAAATGTCAAATAGGTTGACTAAAGTGAAAACAATAATTTACTAAATGAATACCAACAAAGGATTTTTATGTCACATATGTCAGAAGAATAGAGAATATTATGAAAACATCCACATTTATAAATTCAAACACTTAAATAAAATTCAATTTCTAAAAAATGTAAGCTATCAAAATGGCCAAAGAAGAAAAAATAGGTGAATAGTGAGATAAAGCACACGCATAATTAAATCTTTATCTGAAGTCACAGATAAAATGTGTGTGAATAAATATAACATGTGGTTCATTCTATATAAAATATTTATATATGCTAATATAATTTTATATTACAAACATATTAAAAGATAACAATATAGATATAAAACCTATTAGTTGTATTATTAAAAATTATCACACCAAAGAAAACTCCAGGCCCTGCATTCACTTGTCAAAAAATAAAACATTTAAGAAAGAAACGTCATTGGTCTGGACCAGACCAACCATATCTAGATTCTGGACAAGGTCGTGAGGCACCAATATCATAATGGAATAAGAGGTTAAAGAGAAAATAGTGTCAAAAGCTGGAGTAAGAAGGCTGCAAGTGATGATTACCCAAGCCAACAAACTTATTAGTGGCACAGATCTTTTTATAGCCCTCAAATGTAGAAGTAGAAGAACATTAGACAGCAAAATTACACAAAAATCAAAATATCTCAAGTTCTCCTTTAGCAATGTGCATTTTGGAATGGCAAACAAAGATTATACTTTAGTTACAATGTTTCTCCCTTCCCTTTGCTCCTATCAAACCCTCTCATATAATCCTACATGATCTCCTTCAAATTCATGGCCTTTTTTTCATTAATCATTATTGCATGCATATATGCATTTGTATACACATATATATCTTCCTAAATATAACCTGATGCATGCATATAATGCTGCTTTTCCCTGTGCAGTTTGGAATGTTTTTGGTTTCCTTGTTCATTTCAAGTTTGGTGAGACTTGTGGGTGTAGCTTTTGATGTTACTAGGAGACAAAATCTCACATCAAACTTCCTGATCCTCTATCTCTTATAATCTTTCCACCCTCTCTTCTGACCGTTATCTGAGCCTTAGGTGTGGAGGTGTTTTGTAGATAAATCCATTGAGACTGAGTTCCACACCTCTGCATATTGACTGGTTCTGGTTTTCTGTAGTGGTCTCTGTCTATTACAAAGACAAGTTTCCTTGATGATAACTATAACTATAGTTATCTATGGGCATAAGGACAAATGTTTATGAATTAGTGTTAGGGATTTTGCTGGTTTAACAAATTAGTGTTTGATGATTCTCCTCCAATAACCATGACTTCACTAGCACTGAGTACTTAACTAGGCAGGTTTTAAGTCCAATTGGAGAACTATTAGTTACTGCTAAATTATGAATAATGCACCCATAGGCTTACCATGCCATGCTCATAATTGATATGGTTCATAGGTTTCATAGCTGGGTGGGACTGTTGATTACTTTGTTCCCTTGGAAGGTTGCATGTCACCCTCTAGGACCATGAAATCTAGTCCTCAATTTTAGGGCCAAATCTAGTCCATAATGTTTAAAATATGATCTAGGTATTCTGCTGTTAGAAGTTACCAAACTAGGAGAAAGCGTTCTAACACATATAAGTGGGAAAATGTGAGAAAAAAAAGAGTCTAAATCTTTGGCCTTCACATAGGTTCACACACACACAACACACACACACACACACACACACACACACACACACACCTCACAGATACATGCACATACATATTACACAATCTTCCTGATTGATGGAGAAAAGAACCAATTATAAAAAAATTCAATACTAATTTGTGAAAAAAATTTCTTAATAAATAAGAAATATATGGACACATTCTAATCACTCTAAAAGTTGTAAAAAACAAGCCAAGCTTATCAGTAATAATAACTGACAGGGAAATACATTCCTTGGCTCAAGGATAGACAGCTCATACCACTTATGCTAGCTGTACACCTGAAGTTCTGATCTAATAATACAATGATGCTGTATTAATTAATTTCATCATTGCTGTGACCAAACACCAAAAAAAAATATGTTAAAGGGAGGAACAGTATTTGGGTTTAAAGTTAAGGGACATGGGTCATTTAGAGAAGGTGTACTTGTAGAAATGTGTGTCTGACATTCAAACTGGGATCACAGTCAGGAATGAAGCAGAGAGCAAAGAATGCTACTGCTCAGCTGGCTTTCTCTATTTAGTCTAACATAGCAGACATTCATAGTTCTATTAACATAGTCTAAAAATGCCTCACAGACATTCTTAGAGACTGGTCTCCCAAGGTGATGGTAAATGCAATCAATTTGACAAGATTAACCACAAGAGAAATTATCAGCAGAAATGAAAGATAAAAGTTCTTTATTGTCACATTCAAATCTAAGGAGCCCATGAAATGTAAGCTAATCAGTGAATTTGTAAAGTCCTAAAGATGTGCTATATCTTTTTGTAAAAAAAAAAAGTAGAAAATAATTAGAAATTAAAAAATAAAATCAATAACCAAATTAGATCAATATGCCCAACTCTAAGTAAGGGAGTCCAAGCAAGTCAGATGTGACTTCTAATACTGAGGGAGAAAGCTGTTGAATTTCCCAACTAAGTCAATTGAACACTGTTACACTACTATGTTGTTGGGTAACAAATGAAATATGCTACAGAAAACTAGAGATGATAAGTAAGCTTGATTTTGGAAAAGTATCAAAATACATGCAAGGCATTTTTAGCTTATCCTATTTATTCTATAGTTAGAAAAGATTAAGTCACATGAAGATCATTGATTCTTGAAGCCGTAAGTGGGTACATACGTTTTGGTGCAGAGGGAAAGATTTCACAAACAAGATTTACCAGGGCATTGGGGTCATCCAGAGAGAAAAATAATCTATAAGAATAATTCCAGGTCAAAACCAGAAATCAAAAGCTAGAATAACAATAGACAACTGTGAAATCTCTTTGACTAACAGAACAGTGTTTGCTGGACTCAGAAATCCTCTATGTCCTCTGCGATGAAGATGAAAAGGGCAGCTAAGACATGAACTCAAACATCAGGTCAAGCAAAAACTGAAGACAAGTATTGTCTGTAACCTCCAATGTAGAAAAGTGCATGTCAGTTACTACATTTTCATAAGACCTTTCACCTGTATCAACAATGAACTCTGCTCATCATCATAGGTCAAGACAAAGAGAAAAGACAAGGAATTATGAATTCATGGAATGGACTCATTTTTCCACCACCAAGGCCATCCTCATCAGTGTTAGGGATGGAAAAAAGCATGGGGAAATGCAGTATGAGAACTTTAACATTTATGGACAGAATCATATGTGTGTATTTTACATATTAAAGCTCTGTATAAAATTTGAAATCAATTTTAAAACTTCTTTGTAGTTATTTAACAAGACTAAAAATTAGATAAAAATAATATTTAATTAAAATATGGTATTCTAAATATTATAAATGAGATAATAAATCTCAAAACAGTTTATATTTTTAAAATATAAGAATTAAATCAGACATCAAATGGCTGACTAAAATAACCTTCTACATTTTTCTCTATAGTAAGTGAACAAACTAAAGAAAAATAACTATTGTCTTTTAGAGTACCACAAATGTAGCAGAAACACTTTGGAGTTCAAACAATGCCAGTTGTGGAAGGGTATAACCTGGTATGCAGGAAGGATGTGGAAGAAGGAGATGGTGATAATCAACAAATTTTGGTTGAAAATGCTGCAATGAAACCTAATACTTGATATGTTAGTTAGAGTTTTCAAAAGAAAGTTTTAAAAAGAGAAATAAACCACACCACATCTGCTGTGGATATCGTTCTGTATAAATAAAGCACTGATTGGCCAGTGACCAGGCAGGAAAACTCTAGCTACAAATGGCGCCCAACGTGTTGGCAAGAGTTTCCACCTAAAACCTGATAAAAAAAGATTCTAAAATGGAGCCAAAAACAGTTCCTAGTTGTCTCTCTCAAGTTAGTGGCAGTGTGTGTGTTTGAGCTACTATGGCGGGTTCCTGGGGTGTGTGCTCAATCTACAGTATGGCGGAAATGAGGCCTCTGCAAGTGGCACATTAAGCTGCGTGGTGGTTTTAGCCTTTGCTAATACAAAACAAAAAAGAGGTTTCTGGGCTACATGCTGCTTTGATAGAAGCATGGACCCACTATTTCTGAGAGTTGATGCTCCCAGAGCTGGCGGAAAATGTACCACTGCCATGTTGGGAAGTTAAAGTGGGCGGAGCCAGCAGCCACAGTGCCATTTCAGTCTTAGAATGCTGCAGTATAAAGCAGTAGGTTCAAGGTAATATAAAAAATAAGCCACGTAAAGATGGCTACCACACAGGGAATCTGGATTATGTTCTCTTTGATATTCATAACTGAAGAAAAACATTTGATTGCAAAAGCTGTTGAGTTATGCCAAAATGTATATTTTAAAGGTACTTTGACTTCAAAATTTGGATGTAAGGATGTGTTGCTTTGGAAAAGAGGCTCTGCTTTTGTTTCCACAGAAAGCCAGAGGCTATGGATTTGTTCCAGATTAAGATACATCAGGTTTGACCAGCCAAGACCCCCTGAAAGGTCTCCGATGACACCATGGCCCAAATGATCCAACATCCAGAATGGTTTGAAGGCAACTGGCTCAGATAATACAGCCTCATGGACTACTCCATAATCCTAAAATTTTCTTTGTGTCCCCATAAGATACAGTGCCCCCCTCCAACAGGAAGTAGTAAGAGAAGCTACGCCCAAATTCCCAAATTATATGTAATTTTACTTTGTTAAGGTTAAAACCTTCCTTTTTGAAAAAAAAAAAAAGAAAAGGGAAGTGCTGTGGATATCGTTCTGTATAAATAAAACACTGATTGGCCAGTGGCCAGGCAGGAAGTATAGGCGGGACAAGGAGAGAGGAAAATTTGGGGAAGTGGAAGGCTGAGTGGGAGAGAGACACTGCCAGCTGCATCCATGACAAGCAGCATGTGAAGATGCCAGTAAGCCATAAGCCATGTAGCAAGGTATCGATTTGTAGAAATGGATTAATTTAAGATGTAAGAACAGTTAGCAAGAAGCCTGCCACAGCCATACAGTTTGTAAGCAATATAAGTCTCTGTGTTTACTTGGTTGAGTCTGAGCGGCTGTGGGACTGGAGGGTGAGAGAGATTTGTCCTGACTGTGGGCCAGGCAGGAAAACTCTAGCTACACGCATCTACTATTGTATTATTCCTACAGATATCAACCTTCAACTAAACTCAAAGAAGTTTCAAGTTAGAAAAAAAAGGTAAATAGAAAGCACTCAGTAACCCAGACTAAAGCTGTGGATAGCACAATGGAAAAGGGCGAACAGGAGGACCCAGCAATCCCTGCTAAGGCCAGGGATATGGAACTATCAACTGGCAACTAAACTCAGGCCATGAACTTAATATGGGCAGGGCCAGACTCTATAACCCTGGGTTTTCCTCTAAGGACAAAGCCCACTCATTCTGTGTCCCCTACCTGGGCTTGTACAGCAGGATGCTGTTAGGTTACTCCACTCTCCTGAGATCTTGCCAAACATCTAAATGTCTGTCCTCAAATAAACTTTCTGTTTGGTCTCCAGGAACCACCTTGGTGTCTACAGGGCCCTCAGTTGGCCCCATGAAGCTTCTTAGAAGACTAACCTATTTCCCTGCAGCTCTATAAGGTAGTAGTTGGCCCTAACAGAAACTTGACCACAAGAAGAGGATGTATAGACCACCATAAACAAATGGACCTGACAAGGTGCCTAGGAAACACCTGCACAATATTGGCCACATTCTTTTTATCCAAAGAAGCAGTTGTATAACCTGTCCTGAACAACTCAGCATTCCAAGATGCTTGGAAATGTGCTGGGCAGCTCTACCCATCTGCTATAAGCTCGCCCCAAATATGGGAAACCTTTAAAGGGCACCTCAATATTCCAAAGTTATTAAAGCTGTTCTAGTTTATTAACTAGTTTTATTTATTAAATTATTCATTTCACATAAAGGTTGAGGTCACAATTCAGTTATCTGTAATATTTTGTGGTATGACAGACTGAACTGATCATCCACAATGCAGCCATTCCCAGGATTGTATGTGAAGAGTCATAGCTTCATCCAAATGCCAATAACCTTAGCATGTGAGTCTGAGACAAATTCTGATCTTAGCCAATTTAAGGTGTGTCAGGTTTGCTAGTGATCAGTTTGTAGATGGGTATCTACAATTTTCTAAATTAAAATTGAATGAATAGTTGTTAGCATGGAGGAGTGGCTTATATTTCCTTCTTTCTGTGGTAGACCTGAAAATGTGTGTGTGTGTGTGTGTGTGTGTGTGTGTGTGTGTGTGTGTGTGTGTGTGTGTGAGAGAGAGAGAGAGAGAGAGAGAGAGAGAGAGAGAGAGAGAGAGAGAGAGAGAGAGGAGAATATTAGAAGGAAATGCTTTCTCTTTTTCACCCAGATGTCAATATATCAATATTTCTGAATTTAATATGAAAAACCCTATGGCTAGCTTCTAAGTAATAAAGGATCCAGGTTAAAGATAAGTTAAAATGGGAGAACTCTTGCTTGAGAGACTGGGGAGGTACTCATTAGTAAGCAGTATTTATTTTGTCTAAGCATGAGGACTTGAGTTTGAATTGCAGGCACCCCAAAAATATGGGTATGACTTTGTGTGCTTTTAACCCCAGCATTAGTGGATAAACACAGAGAATCCTGGGAGCTCATTGACTAGGCAGTTTATTTCCAGGTTCAGTGAGAGACCCTGTCTCAAGGATATAAGGCAGAGAGTCACAGAAGGAGATTCCAAATGTCCTCCTCTGGCCTCCATATGGGTATACACATGCATATACATGCACATACAACACACACATGCACACTCCACACCTACTTACACAACATACACACTATTCACTATGAAATCTACACAAGAAATAAAATCATATTTGATGTCTTTGCTTAATTATTTAATTCCAAATTCAGAAGGCTTTTAAAACTCTATGAGTAATACTACATTTTCTTGTACAGAATAATTGGCTTTTTGTTACTTTATACCAAATATGTTCTTACTAGTTTCTTAAATTTACTTATTAATTAAATTTTTAAAAATATGAATAATAGAGAGTATTAAAGTCAAAGTGTGCCATTGCATAGGTACAGAAATTTCTACTATTTTGACTCAATGAGTACATTTGTATTAGAAAAGCAAAAACACAGAAGTAGCACAGCCTGTGGTAGCTCCCACCTGTAATCTAGCATTCTAGCAAGCTAGGGCAAGAGGACTTTCCCAAGTTTGATGAGGTAAGAATAGACTATATCTTGAGTTTGGGAAAGCCTGGTTAACAGAGTAACTTTGTCTTTAATTAACAAACATACAGAAAAGAAAGTACAAGACAAAACAAACAAACAAACAAAAAACCAACAACAGCAAAAATATGTTGAAGAGTCTACATAGTAGAACAATTATTTATCTACTAACATTTGTTTACTACTTGTTGTATGTCTTTAATTAGTCCATGTTATAGGAGTTCATTCATACAATTTATTTCAATTTTTACATGTGTATACATCAATGCTCATTGTATCATGTTATAAACACATTCATTAAATACAACAGAGCCTCATTATGATATGTATTTTTAAAAAGCTGAAACAAGATTCTTCTTAAAATAAAACCATGACTGTTTGGTGATATAAAATTCTTCTAAGCACTTTTGATAAACTGGGATGGAAATGTAATATTTTGACATATTAAAATATCAAGATTTAAAAAAATTTAAAAATTATTTAACAATATAATTACACTATTGCTCTGTTTACATTCTCCCTCTAAACCTTCCCATAGACGTCTCATGCTTTTTTCAATTCATGACTTTTCAGTAATTATTGTTACATGTTATATGTATGTATATATAGGTATGTATAATGAGTTTTTCCCACAAATGAACCCTTTAGTTTATTGTTTGTTTAATGTAGAACAGTCATTCTTGAAACCATATATACACAAACATTATACATATGCATATACATATATAATATATATAACAGTCATAATCAAAGAAAAGATGCTATTTGTTTTAGAGTGTGGTCCATAGGAGGGTGGTTTGTGGGAGGGGTTTAAGGAAGGGTACCTGTGAGGTGGTAGAGGATGGAAAGTGAAGGGAAACTGAAGTAATTCTATTTTAATTAAAACAAAATTAAATCACTTTTTAAAAAGCTTGCATGATTTCTTGAGTTCTTATATGATATGTAATGTCCAAATGTGACAGGATAACATCCTGAGTTTGTACAAACTCTAAATTACATAATATTTAAAGGAGCCTGTTCTTTGTGCTATTTTTAGAGTTTTTTACATGTTCCAAGAACACTAATTTGTCTCTACAAGCAGGAAATCAAAGGAAACTCATCAATGCTTAAGATCATTCTAATGAAGAAGAGAGATCAGTTCTTTTTTTTCTGTCAAGAATAGAGATTTTTTTTATTCATTATACATACCAACCACAGATTCCCCTATCTTCCCTCCTCCTGCTCCTCCCTTGCCTTTCCCCCTCCTCCAACAGGCTGAGTTTTCCCATGGTAGGGACAGCTAAGCCTGGTATATTCAATATATATATATATATAGAGAGAGAGAGAGGCGGAACCAAGTCCCTAAAACTGGTGCTAGGCAATTACCCAGGAACCCACAAGGACAATCCCACCTTAGACTACTAGCAACAGTGGTGAGCGTACCTGAACTAGCCTACCTTGATAATCAGAATGGTGAATACCCTAACTGAGCCTTCATCAAGTAACTGATGGAAGCAGATGCAGAGATCCATAATTGTACACCAGGCTGAGCTCCGGGAGTCCAGTCGAAGAGAAGGAAGAGGGATTACATGAGCAAGGGAGTCAATATCATAATGGAGAAATCTACAGAGACAACTGAACTAAGTTCAAAGGAACTCATGAATTGTAAACGAATAGCTGTGGAACCTGCATGGGACCAGACTAGACCCTCTGCATACGGGAGACAGTTGTGTTTACATTGGCTTCACTGTACTGCCAATACCATAACCTAATCTGTTTCATCTTCTCTAAAGCAAAGCTTGTGTGCATCAGCTTTCCCTTCTCCATTGCTGCTGTCTTCCAACCTTAAACAATGAACAATCAAACATTGAGCTTCCTTTACCTTTTCCCTATACTCTGAACAATTTGCTCGTTACATTTTCTATGAATAGAAAGGTAAATCACATGATCATATATAACCTTTTTCCACTTTTCACAATATTTTCAGGATCAGACAAGCTGTTTTTCATGTTAATAGCTTTGAATGCTTTTTTGATCATAAATTCCATTATTGGATATACTTATTGCATGTCTTCCTTGATAAGTTAATGGTCATTTTGGTTATTTCAACTTTTTGGCCATTTTAAATCAAATCACTGTGACTATCCACACAAAATCATTTGTGTGTAGTTCTTTTATCTTCTCTCAGACACATATTTTGTGGCAGTTAATGAAGCTAAAAAGGAAAGAGAAACTTTATGTGAAAGTCTTGTAGAGACTGGAGAAACAGCTCAGTGGGTAAGAGTGCATGCAGCTCCAGGAGGGATCCAAGTTTAAATCCTAGCAGCCATATTAGGTGGCTGTAAGGCCAGCTCAAGGTGGATCCATCACTGCTGACCTCCATGAGTACTCACACAGATATGTATACTTACATGCAGACATGCACACATATACATAAATAAATGCAAAATACATCCTTAAAGTCATGCAATACAGAAGAGAGTTGGACACTGATCTTGATAAAACAGAGTGGAAGAATATTCAAATGCTGCAGTGAGCCCAAATGAAAGATCTGGAGGCATCTATGCCATGAGGCCTCAGCATATGCTGTATTTGTTCAAGCTGGAATCCTACTCTCTCGTAGTGACTGGAAGGTAGGGCAAACTTTGATGATTACATTTCAAAGTGATGGCAACCATGTTCTGGAGAATGATTTCTTAAAAGTAAACCCTTCAAAAAACAGAAGGTCAGGGGCCTCAGCAAGAAGCCTTTTGGAACTTTTCTCAACATGGAGGGAACTTTAATTACACAGGACTGTCACTTTAGGAGAAGAATCGGTTGGTTGTTTAGTAACTTTAGGCTTAACTTTTGTGGACTGCACCCAAACTATCTTTATGGAAACCTTCTGATTGAGAGTAAAGAAGAGATGCGGTTTGGCCTTATTCTTATCAATAGCTTTAATTGCTTGCTGCTATGAGTTGAATGTTTTTGACCCTTACAAAATCAGAGAAATATTTAATCCTTTTTTTAAAATTTATTCTTCTCTCATACAATATACCCAGACTGCTGTTTCTCCCTCCTCTACTCCTCCCAGCTCCCTCTTCAACCTCTTCTTTCCCTTAGATCCACTTCTACTGCATTTGCCTCCAGGAAACAGCAGGCCTCTCAGGGATATCAGCTGAACACAGCATAACAAGATGCACTAAGACTAGGCACAAACCCTCATAGCAAGGCTGGAGAAGGCAATCAGAAAGACAAAAAGGGTCCAAGAATAGGCAAAAGTGTCAGACATCCCCCACTCCCACTATTAGGAGTTCCACAAAACCCTAAGCTAAACAATCATAACATATGTTGAGGACTTAGTGCAGATCCATGCAGGATCCATGATTGTCTCTTCAGTTTCTGTGAGTCCCTAGGAACCATGCTTAATTGATTGTGTGGGCCATGTTCTCCTTGTGTCCTCAACCCCTCTGGTTCCTATAATCCTCCCTCCCCCTCTTTTGTGGGGTTCCTCAAGCTCCTCCTAGTGTTTGGCTGTGGGTCTCTGCACCTGTTCCCATTAAATGCCCGAGGAAAGATATTTGATGCCAATCGGGCTAGGCACTAGTATAGCAAAATATTATTAGGAATCATTTAATTGACTTTTGGGTGGAGGCCATCATGTTTGGTTGTACTATAAGTCTATGGGCTATCTGTCTTTTGGTTCCTGGCAATCCAAGAAGTATGCGGTATGAGTTCCCTCTCCCTGCATTGGCCTCAAGGTATACTAGTCATTGGTTGACCACTCTCACAACATATGAGCCACGATTGCCACATCACATCTTGCAGTAAGGACATGTTGTAGGTCAAAGGTTTTGTAGCTGGGGTAGTGTCCCAGGCCCACCACTAGAAGCCTTGCCTGGTTACAGAAGATGGCCAGTTCAGATGACCAGTAGATGGACTCTTCTTACTAGACTAGGAGTCTTTGCTAGGGTTACTCTCATAGATCCAGGAAGGTTCTACTTCACTAGGTTTCCACATTGCCCACCTGTGGTGCTTTGAAAAAAATGGCTTCCAAAGGGAGTGGCACTATTAGGAGATGTGTTTTTGTTGGGGTATGTATGGCATTGTCAGAGAAAATATGTCACTGTGGAGGTAGGTTTTTACGTTTCATATATTTCAAGATATTGCCTAGTGTCCCAGATTGTCCTGTTGCCTGCAAGCCAAATTGTAGGACACTCAGCTACTTCTGTAGCACCATGTCTGCCTCCATGCACTATGTTGCACCACTGTGAAAATGAACTAAACCTCTGAAAATGTAAGCCAATCCAATTAAATGATTTTTCCTCTATAAGTGTTGCCATGGTCATGGTTTCTCTTCACACAATAGAAACCTTAACTAAGATATGCCCAATGCCCCACAACTCCAGTTGTCTTTCCTAGTATACTTTCCCACCATTCTTCCCTGCCACCTGATCTCTCCTGTCATCATCCCCACTCACCTCTATTCCCCCAACAAAATCTATTCTATTTCCCCTTCTCAGGGAAATCCATGCATCCCCCTAGAATGGTCCTTGTTACTTAGCCTCTCAGAATCTATGGATTATAGCATGACTATCCTTTGCTTAACAGCCAATATTCAAGTATAAGTACATACCATGTGTGCTTTTTGAGACTGGGTTGCCTCACTTGGGATGATTTTTTTCTACTTTCATCTATCTACCTTTAAATTTTATTATGTCATTTTTTTGAACAGATGAATAATATAACACATTTTCCTTATCAATTCTTTAGTTCAAGGATATCTAGGTTGTTGCTACTTTCTTACTATTATGAACAAAGCTGCTATGAACATAGTTGAACAAGTGTCCCTGTGGTAGGATGGAGCATCTTTTGTGTATATACATAAGAGTGGTACAGCTGAGTCTTGAGTTAGATCAAGTCTTAATTTTGTTGGTAACCACCATATTGATTTCCATAGTGTCTGTACAAGTTTGCACCCCTACTAGCAATGGAGAAGTGTTTTGCTTGCTCTACATTCTCAACAACATGAGCTGTAAGTGGGTTATTGATTGTAGCCATTCTTAGAGGTATAATATGGAATCTAAAAGTAGTTTTGATTTACATTTCCCTGATGGCTAAGGATGTAGAACATTTCTTTAAGTGTTTCTTAGTCACTTGAGGTTCTTCTATTGAGAATTCTCTGTTTAAATCTGTTCTCCAGTTTAATTGACTGTTTGGTTTGTTGATGTCTAGTTTCTTGAGTTCTTTATATGTTTTGGATGTTAGCCCTCTATTGGATATGAAGTTGGTAAAATATTTTGCCATTCTGTAGCATGCCATTTTGTCCTATTGACAATGTCCTTTGCCTTACAGAAGCATTCCAAGTTCAAGAGGTCCCATTTATTAATTGTTAATCTTAGTGGATGGACTATTGATGTTCTGTCTCAGATATTTTCTCCTGTGCCAATGTGTTTAAGGTTGTGTAGTGATATATTGTGTGCCATAATAAACTTACCTGGGCATCAGAGGACAGAGCCAGCCACTAGATAAGACATAGAGGCCAGACAGTGGTGACACACACCCTTAATCCTGTCACTCAGGAAGCAGAGATCCATTTGGATATCTGTGAGTTCAAGGCCAGACTGGAAACAGAGCCAGGCAGTGGTGGCATACACCTTTAATCTCAGTACTGGGAAGCACACAAGCCTTTAGCCCCAGGAAGTGATGTCAGGGCTGAGAAAGGTACATAAGGCATGAGGAAACAGAAACACTGAATCTTGAGGCTGAGGATTTCATAGAGGTAAGAATGTAGCTAGCTTGTTCTGTTTCTTTGACCTTTCAGCTTTCACCCCAGTATCTGGCTCTGGGTTTTTTTCAATTAATAAGACTGCTTAGCAGTTCATATTATGTTTGGAGCCCAATGTTTGTGGCATGAATTCATATAAAAGCCTCTTGCCTGAAACTCAGAGCTACACATGGCCAGAATCTCCACCCAGACTGGGCCAGGAGTCCCAACACTCCTGGCTAAGTTTCTGTTGCAGCCTCTCTGCAATAAACTCCCCAGGCTCAAGCTCCAAACACCCCAGAATTAGTGGCTTCTGCGTGCTCCCTGGTGCAGAAAGCTGGCTTTTTGGCTTCTTTCCTCTCCTGGTGGGTTCTGACTCTCTCTCTGAAATCGTTGTTGTTGGCAAATTTGGTGAGTCAATTAAAATTTCTAATAGGAAGGAATTAGTTAAAAAGAGAATTTTTCCCACATTGAAAAATGGGAAACATTTTTACAATGGAGGAAATTTAGTCTCTGTTTGATAATACATTAGGCAGTCTAAAAATGGAACAATTAAATGAGAGGATAATTAATGTTGATGGGATTTATATAACATCAATTATAAATATTATTTGTTTGACCATTTTTGTTTTATCATTTAAAAAGTTGGTTAATATGAGTGCCAAGATAAAAGTTTCAGAAAAACTTGTTAAAACAGATCATAGAGATATTTAGACCCAGACAGAAGAATTTAAAGGTGAACATAGCTCTGCATTGCATTATATGGTTACAGAGAAATAGCCTAAGGCTTTCAAACAGCCAACATTAATCTATCCAGTAACCTTACAAGAACTGCCAAATGCTCAAGGCTGTGTACAAACTGATTGGACTCCTGTGCAAATATTAGATTTGAGGAGATTCAAAAAAGCTAGTGTCATATGGTATGCATTCTCCATTCATGAAGCAAATGTTAAACTTGTGGTCAACTTGTAATAGTATTACCCCTCAAGACTGGAAAGATTTGGTTACAGCCATTTTAGAGACTGGTCCACAGTTACAATGAAGAACCTGGTGGAAAGACAAGGCTAAGACCATAGAACAATGATGTAGGGCAAGAGGTATGGAAATTTCCCAAGATCAACTTCTTGGAGAAGGTGATTATACTGATATACAAAGACAATCTTCATATAATGACCATACCCTAATTTTATGCCAAATGGCCATAAATACCTAAGACAGAATTGAAGAAGTAGGAAAAAATTGAGTCATTTACAAAAGTTATACAGGGTCCAAAAAAAAAAAAAAAAAAAGAAAAAAAGAAAAGAAAACCTTCATGGATTTCTTACAAAGGCTGTCTTCAGCAATAAATAGAATGATACCAAATTCAGAAGCTAGACAGATAATAATTGAATCTCTGGCTTTTGAAAATGCTAATGCACAATTCAAGAGGATAATTACACCATTGAAGGCAAGATCAGCACCCTTAGAGGAATGGATCTGAGATGCAATTAATATTGAATCTCATGATTATGATGATACTTGGATAGGAGAGGTGATTTCCAGAGGTTTGAAGAAAAACAAAAATGTCAGATGTTTCAAATATGGTAAACAAGGTCACCTAAAGAGGGACTGTAAACAAGGAGTTCTTAGAAATAATATTTTCTCAAGGAATAATCCCAAGAGAATGCCCCTCCCTTCTGGATTATGCAGAAGGTGTGGTAAAGGGAAACACTGGACTAACAGATGTAGATCAATAAGGGACAGACAAGGTAATCCTTTGCCTTTGAAAAACACCTTGTGGGAACTCTCACAGGCCCCTATGTCAAATTTGGTTCATTTCTTTCCTATAATCATGAAGGGAACCCCTTCCCAAAGCAATTAAAGAACCTAATGCCTATTGTAAAAAATCATACTGCCCTGGATGATAGAACAGCTTTAGAAAATAAAACAAAATTTAAGATAAGATTATAAATCAAAATTGATAAAAATTAGATTTGGAAACTCCCCAAAGTTAGGGTTGGAGAAATATTTTGTTTTGTCTTTTAGGAGAATGAAAGCATCGAGCTAAGAAATCTGAAGAACAGTGGACAAATGAGACATTTGAAGAAAAAGGACAAATCATCCAGAAAAAAATTTCTCATGAGAAAGATTTTCTGCAGTGAACCATGACCACATGTAACAGTGACTTTGAAGACTCCAAAAAGATGATGGGACCCCACAATGATGATTCCATCAGGAGGATGATATACTATTAAGATGAAAAATAACACCCAAAGATAAGCTTTGGACTACAAACTGCTCAGAACAATTTTGAGATGGCTAGCTGAGATGATCCAGCCTCACAGGCTACTTGAGCAAGGACTTGAGACAAGCCCTGCATTTTCTCATTATGCAGAGACTAAAAAACAAATGATACAGCTACCTCTCCCAGGACTTGACAATTAACCCAATTTGTTTCTTTTCAGTGTCCTCTAAAGATGTCTTCACCTCCAGACATCAGGAAGTAATTTTAAGAATACAATGCCCACATTCCCAAGAGGTGGGGTTGGTGTTTTTTGGTCTTTCAATGGGTTATGAATATTTGTCATTGTTTAGGATGGTTGGTTACAAGTTATTAATTGATAGTGGTCAGAAAAAAAGCTAAACAAAGGAGATTAGATTCAGGCTTCTTGCTTGAAGAAAAAAAAGGAAAAGAAAAATATAGGATATAGATAAGGGGTAAAATATTGAATCTACTCTAAAAAATATAGAAGTGGTAGGATAAAAGGGTAGATTATTAAATCTATTCTGAAGAGAAAAAATGAGGATATAGATATAATAAGAAAAAGTAGATTATTGAATGAATCTACTCTGAAAAGAAAAAAGAGAGAATATGGATATAATAAGATAAAAAGGTAGATTATTGAATCTACTTTTAGAAAGCAACTACTAGTTTTAAATATTTTACAATGGATTGGATTTTTGTATATTGTATACAAATTATGTATATTGATACAAATTTGAGATTGATCCTGTTAGAAAATATTGTACATGTATTTCTAATTTTGTTCAAGATATTGTACCTATACAGCCCATTTAACAATGTAGTGCAAGTTGCTACTCCTTGAAAATTATTATTACTAACTAATTAGGATATAAGAAATGTAAATTAATAGTTATTACAATCAAGCTTGTAGTTATATTAGGTATGTTTTCAAGGTTAAGCAGAAATACATTCTAGGTAGACAGGTCATCTTCAAACACTTTAGAGATCTACAGAATATAGAATTTAAGATGTTTTAATAACATAGATTTTTTTCTTTTTTATGACAATAAGACATGTCTGCTCCTGGCAGCACCACTGTACTTCAGAGAAGATGATGGGAATTGAAGAAACTCCATATGGAATTCACTTTCTTTGTGGCAAAAGTTAGCCATTGGGCAAGGAAATGCCCTGGCCTTGACTGCTGACTGTATGCTGTCCAAAATGAACAAGCATTACAAAAGAAAGGACTGCCAATTCTTGCCAAGACAAGGTAGGAAGTCTCTTTAGAAAATCCTGCTTTACAGATGAGTCTGTCTGATATACTTGGCCTGTAGCCTGAAGATGGGTGCCCCAATGTTGCAGAGGAAACTTGGGTGACTGTCTAGGTAGCCAGATGTTTTTGTCATTTCTCACATTTTTTGCAAGTTGCTTGTTTGCACTTTCTGCTTACTTAGATAATATTTCCTTCTTGGGTCTCTGAGGGAGTTGAAGATTAGATAGTTATAGCTTTCCTTGTTAACAAATTCAGAAAAGAAACTCACTAAAGATGTGTAAAGTGTATAAGTTTGAAAGACATAAAAAGATATTTTTGGTTGGTAACACAAGTTAGGATAGAAAGTGAATTAGGTACAACATTTTAGACTCATCAAAATAGGACAAATAATGGAGTTTTTTGTCTTAATCTGTCAAATGTTAATGGACTAGACATTGTTAATGTAACTCTTGATTATATATATTGAATATGCTTATTATATATAGTTTTTCTTATATTAGTATAACCTTATTATTTTAGACAAAGAAGGGAAATGTGGTGATATATTGTATAGCATAATAAACTTACCTGGGCATCAGAGGACAGAGCCAGCCACTAGATTAGACATATAGGCCAGACAGCGGTGGCACACACTCTTAATCCTGTCACTCAGGAAGCGAGAGATCCATTTGGATCTCTGTGAGTTCAAGGCCAGGCTTGGAAACAAAGCCAGGCAGTGGTGGTGACGTACACCTTTAATTCCAGTACTGGGAAGCATACAGGCCTTTAGCCCCAGGAAGTGATGTCAAGGCAGAAAAAGGTATATAAGATGTGAGCAAACAGAAACACTGGATCTTGAGGCTGAGGATTTTGTAGAGATAAGAATGTGGCTGGCTTGTTCTGTTTCTGTTTATTAGTTTATTAGTTTTTGTTAATAAAACCTTTTAAGATTTGTGTTACAAGATTGTTCACTACTTTGTTTTCTATCAGGTTCAGTGTCTCTGACATTATGTTGTGGTCTTTGACCCATTTGTACTTGACCTTTGTTCAGGATGAGAGATATGCATCGTTTTGCATTCTTCTACATGAAGACATCCAGTTAGAACAAGTCAATTTGTTCAAGATGCTTTCTTTTTCTATTGTACATTTATGGCTTCTTTATCAAAACTTGGGTGTCCATAGCATCTTCAACTTGATTGCATTGATCAACATGTTTTTATGCCAATCCCATATGGGTTTTATTACTGTAGCTCTGTAGTACAGCTTGAAATCAGGAATGGTGATCTTTACTTCAGTAGGGGAACTCAGCGTGAATTGGGGGCTGGGTCATAGCAATGAGGAGTTGAAGGGGCATTTGAGATGGTGTCAGAAGGACACCAAGAGAGTAGAAAGGTCTGTGATCAGGAGCCCTATTTGGAGTTCTTGTGGCCTGCTTGGCCTCTGATCCATCAGGGAGTCTTTGTATGAGTTAGGGACTGGGAAGTGGTGATGACGATGGGAGAAGAGATTGGAGATAGAATGTAGGTGGCACCAGAAAAGTGAAAGAGGTTTGAGGACAGGAGCCCTATCTGGAGTTCTGATGGACAGCTGTGTCACCTCTGGTGTAGCAATGAGTCTCTGCTCAAGTTTGGGGCTAGAGTTCTGCTGACTGCAGTGGTCTCTGATCCAGCAGGGAGTCTCTTCTTGAGTTGGGGACTGGGGTATGTTGATGAAGATGGGAGGGGCCATTGGTGATAGAGTCAGGTGGGGTACTAAGAGAGTAGAGGAGGTCAGTTGGTATCCTATCTGGTCTTCTGAAAGGTTGAAAGGTGTGGCTTATTGTTGGGCAGAGGGTGTCTGCAGGAGTTGGTGGCTGGGACACAGTGGTAAGGAAGTTAGGGACAACTGAGGATTGGGTCTGTTGAATGTTAAGAATGGACAAGTTCCTCAGGCAGGTGGCCTAGCTGGTCTTATGGCAAGCATGGTCTGTGGTGGAGCAGGGTATGTCTGCCTGAAGGAACCTGAGATGTTGCTGATGTGGTAGTATAAACAGCCAGGATTTTTAAGAGATAGGCATTCCATGATAGTATTCTTTCTTTGCTAATACGGAGGTTTCACAGCAACTTTATTTAACCAGCTTGTCACATTGTCCTTCTGCCTTCTGCTATTAAAAGATGCAAGAAATTTATCACCAGACCAAATGTTAGCACTCAGCCCAGGAAGTTCACACACTCTAAAACTAAGACAGATAAATTTCCAGTCTTTATAAAGAATTCAAGGTCTCTGTAATCTGATTCCAGCATAGAATAAAGTAACTCGCCCATATTTTATTATGTTTTTAATTATCATCATCTTATAGGATGTGAGGTGGTATTTTATTGTAGCTTTGATTTAAATTCCTTTCAGACAAAGACAATAGTAATATCAAGACAAAGTAATACCAAGTTCAGGTGTATATTGGACTTTAGCAAATCTTCCTTTGAGAGATATTCACATGTATGTATTGTTACACTGGAATATATATCTGTTCCACTAAGCTTTTGTATTTGTTTATTGATATGTATTAATATATTATTCACTTGTTTTAATTGATATGTTCCAAGTTATGTAAAAAACATATAAAGTGATAAATATTCCCACATAGTTAAGTCACTTTGTTTCATGTGTATAAAAAAATAGTGGAACATAAATATCAGGAACTGTTTTCCAGTTCCACATAAGAATGTAATAATATGTTTACATCACAAGACAGACAATAAGTTATATTTTATTAAATTTTTTGAAAATTGAAAAGTCTTTGTAAAATCTTTTTTCATTATTCATCTAAGACTTGTCTTTACCCCAACTGGTCTTGGACATGTCTCAGTTGGCACATTACCTTGAACCTAGATCCCATTGTCTAGACTTTTGGAAGTCATGGACATTTACTCCAGCAATCTATGATTTCAGTTTAATCCTGGTAACTGATTCTAAGGTTGTTTTGTGCTTTTCAGAGAAAACCTACCTCTTCTTCATTCTGCCTGTTCAGACTTTGATCATCAGTATGTTAATCCCCTACTTGGCTAGACTGGTAGAGGGGAAATAAAACCAACAGCAGGTATGTGTTATATATATGGAAGTATTATAGAAAGAAATAGCATAGTCTTCTAAGTGTTGATATAACTGCTGGATGTCAGCTAGCCGAAATAAAGAACATATTTATGGTGTTGCTGCTGTTGATGGCCATGTTTTTATAGATAGAGTATTACTCTGTGGCCATGACTGGTTTGGCCTCTTTATATAGCCCAAGATCACCTAATGCATAAAAATCCTCCTATCTTAGCTTCTAAATTTCTAGGATTATAGGTATATACATCAACTGTTGGTACATATATGCACATTTTCCTTAGTGTTTCAATAGTATAAGAGACCAACAGGACATACATACTTTGTAAGACTGCTTATCAAAGTATGAATGAACAAAATTATAAAATGGTTTTTTAATTTTGTCTGGTCAAATACTTTGGAAAACAAGAATTTAACTACCAGCAAGAATTCATGACCTCTGTAAATTCTGTTCATGATGCTGAAGAGCCAGCCTCTAAATCTGTGTTCTTCTAAGTTGGAAATTTTGGAAAAAATATTGGATGATGTTGCAACTGAGAATCCTGACTTGGAAGAAGTTTAAGGTGTAACTAAGCCAAAGCATGCTTCATAGACATTGTGTGAGATAAAGAATGAAAGTAATATAGTCTTTTACGTGGTAAGACTTGAATTATCTGCTCTAAAACGAAAGGTACAATAACACAGTAGTGGCTTTTTATTATAAAAAACTTTACAAAGCATACCATGGAATCTATTTAATGGGAGAAATGAAAAAAATAAAAAAGAAAAACTTCATAAGAGACTGGTAGGGTCAGTTTATTTAGATGTGGCATCAAGCATGCTCAGGTCATATAATATCACTTTTAGAAATGACTCAAAATTACCAAGGTAAACCATTTCATAACAAAAATAAGAAAAGTGAGGTTTATAAAGGTCAAACAAATGTTCTAAGAAGAGACTTTTGATTAGTGTCCTCCTACACATAAACCCTGTGTTGTTTTCTCTATTTCATGCTGTTTCTATGTTAGTTATCTTCTTCAGTAATCCTCTCTCTCACTCAAAGATTTTAGTGTCTCATTTTTTGTCATTTAAGTTAAGATTCTATAGTTTGTGCAATGTGTCCATTGTTTCATATAGTGAATATTCAAATTTTCATTTATATTTTAATTTCATTTTAATGCAGAAGAAGATAGAATTCTATAGATTCCTGAAAATTGCAAATATAGTAAGTGACATGGCCAGCCTTCAAATAAAAAAGGATCCTATCAAATGCTTCCATAATCACTTTTGCCCACAGTGATGACTTTTGTATTCTAAGTTTATTAAAGCACAAAGTTAAAAATGAAGATAAATAAGTTTTCACAAATACTTTGTCAGATATGAGTGCCATTATTGTTTACTGAGAACCCTCACTGATTTGTTTTCATAGTTAACTGTAGTACAACAGTAAGAGAGAGATGGACACTTTAAGCAGTCATGACAAGCCTTAGTAGTACCTGAACACAGATAATTTGTACAGTAGGGTCTGTGCAGATGGCTCCATAAAGTGCTTACTGAAACACAAGTTTGGATCCCCAGCATCCATGTAAAAACCAGGCATAGTGAACTACACTTGTAATACCAGTTCAAGACTATAGCATCCCATAGTCTTTCTGATCAGCCACTCTAGCCCAGTCAGTGAGCTCCAGGTTCAGTGAATGACTACATCTCAAATACAAAAGCAAAAAATTAAGCATGCATGATGGATAATGGCTGAAGAAGGTTCAACAACCCCAAGCCTCTAAATGCATACACATTAGTGCACGCACACACACACAAACACACATAGACACACACAGATACACAGACACAGACACACACAGATACACACAGATACACACAGACACAGACACACGCACATACACATGCCATCACATCCCAAATAAAATTCTCCAAATATGTCACTGCATATTAAAATAAAATTTTCCATAAAAAACTGTTTTAACAAATACCATATAATCAGAAACAATTATACATGGCACTACTAATATATTACTGAATAATGCATATAATAAGGAAAATATGACAAAAAGTAAAGACAAAGGTCAACAAATATAAACATGTGTATAAATTACACATACAGTGATTATCAGAAAAGAACAAAAAAAGGGATAATTATCAAGATACTCTCCAAACACAAGGAAGTAAATGAAAATTAAAGAAAGCAAAAAAATGAACAAGGAAATGGAAGATACTTTAAAAAGAACTTTGAATATAAAATTATAATACTAAATTTACAATTTTAGAAAAATTATCCAGTTAAAACAAAAAAGTGCTAGTAACTTGTTGGACAGGTTCAGGTATTAATGATTTTGTATAAGGGGAGGAGAGAATGTTAGGAAATAATTTAAATATCCTATGAAATCTTTCCAAATTTCATAAAATCCACAAACCAATAAATAGAACAATCCAAAGCAATGACAGACATACAGACAACAGAAGCTTATGTCTTAATCAAACTGGAAACGTGGTGATAGTTTGTTTGTGCTGTAACAAATAAAGCTTGTCTGGAGATCAGAGTGTGAACCTAGTCACCAGAGAGCATGCCATGGTGACATACACCTTTAATCCCAGCACTTGGGATTTTATGCCTTTGATCCCAGTACTTAGGAGGAGGAAGCAGGAAGTGATATGGCTTGGCAGAAAGAGGAATGTAAGGCTGGGTGGGCACAGGAGTTCGGCCCTATCAATCTAAGGATTCCACAGAGGTAAGAAGTGGCTGTGGCTTGCTCCTTTGTCTCTCTGATCTTTCAGTATTTACCCCTATATCTGACTCTGGATTTTTACTATTTAGAGCACGCTACAGAGACAAGGTTAAGGAAAGCTCTGGTCTGTTTCGTTTAGATGCCAGCATAACAGAGTAGACAGCTTCAAAATATGCACAATGATAGAAGTAAAATGTGGCTGCTAAATCAATGTATGCAATTATTATAGCTTTGCACCTTTCCTGGAACTCACTTTGTAGACCAGGCTGGCCTCGAACTCACAGAGATCCGCCTACCTCTGCCTCCTGAGTGCTGGGATTAAAGGCGCGTGCCACCACCACCCAGCAAATTTTTATTTTATTTGACAATTATCATGTTTAACACCAACCCAGCCAAAAACCTGTCAATCTACAATGGTGACCTGCCTGCAAAATGTGCTAATGCAATAGTGGCAAAAAGCTTGTGGGACTAACAAACCACTATCTGATTGGACTTAAGGCCCACCCACAGGAAATGGAAGCCGTCCCAGACACTGATCTGGTGACAAAAAACCTGAAACTATATATACACTAAGGGAAAGCCAAATACTACTGCTATGTAAAAGGAACACAGGAACTAAATAACACCTAATGACAATTAGTTATACTCTAGATGAATGTTTTCTCAGTCAACATCAGAGAATCTTCATACTGCAATAGATGGGAATAAATACAGTGTCTCTCAGCTAGACAACGTGCAGAGTGGGTGACCTTAGAACACTCAGTCCTTAATGGGATGTCTTCATCAGTTCCTGCAGTCAGGGATCAGGGAACCCAGGAGGAGAGAAGGCAGAAAGATTGTAGGAACCAGATGGGACAGAAAAGACCAAGAAACACGGCCCTCTAAACACAGCAGAACTGAGGCACATGTGGACTCACAAAGACTGTGCCAGCATTCACAGAGCCTGCATAGATGTAGACGTGATGGGGTCTAAGTTAAGATAGTGAAAGTTGACACAAGCCTTCATTCCTAACATAGAGGTAGATTAGAAGCTATTTCTCATTGATAATAACTCACAAATGAAAGAGTTATCTCTGATGGAGTCTCAGTGGGGACAGAGACCACTCTTATGGCAAGGCCCATGCCCAGCAATAGAAGGTGAACACAAAACAAACTCTATCATATTTTTGGAGGTGTTTTGGTCTTATAATACTTTGCCTGAACATATTTTTCTTCCTTTTTTCCTTATCCTACAGGTCTTCTTATATAGTATGGTTTCTGATTCTGAGTTTTTATGAGATTTTTGTGTTTGCCAGTGAGTTTATTTCTGTATCTATGTGTTCCTTGTACTGTTTCTTTGGCTCTTTTCTTTTTTTGTTCATTTGCTTGCTTTGAATTATTCAAGTTTGTTTCTTTTAATTTTACATATTCTTCTACTACTTCTTTTTCTTCTTTCTTTCTTCTTCTTTATCCTCCTCCTCCTCCTCCTCCTCCTCCTCCTCCTCTTCTTCTTCTTCTTCTTCTTCTTCTTCTTCTTCTTCTTCTTCTTCTTCTTCTTCTTCTTCTTCTCATTCTCATTCTTCTTATTATTATTATTTTAGATGTCTGTTTGTTTTCTAATGAAAGATAACAAGAAAGCATGTGGATAGGTCGGTGGAGAGGATCTAGGAGGAGTTGAGGGAAGGGAAACCATAATCAGAATAGATTGTATAGACAAAAAAGAAACAAAATAAAAATGGTAAATTTGATATAACTCCAGAAAGTACACAGACCTTAAATATTCAGCTTATGTCACTTTATATATAGTCTGTCCAATAGTCACTCAGCCAAGGACTTTAGCCCACAGGTGTTTCTTATTGCTCTTCCTAAAATAATCATAGTCCTGCTTCCTTAAAATATAGATTCATATTTTCATGTCTCAAACTTTATATTATTTCAATCACACAATGAACTCACCTGGCTACTTTAATACAGCATATTCTCTTGAAAACCTATTCTATTGATTTTCTAGTTAAACTTCTTTTATTCAATTAAGAAATTAAATTCACCACTTTCATTTCATAATAGATATTTGTGTTACTTCTAATTGTACAACATCAGTGTTAATCTATCCACATTTCCTTCACCTTTCTATCTGGAGATACACATTTGTAAGAATAAAATGTATAAAAACAAAGAGCCATCTCAGTCTGTGAGGAAGGCTTTGCCCTGGAGGAGATTGGAATGGGGGGCGGGCTGGGGGGAAGGTGAGGGGGGCGGGAGGGGGGAGAACAAGGGAATCTGTGCCTGTATGTAGAACTTAATTGCATTGCAAAATAAAAATTAAAAAAAAAAAAAAACAAAGAGCCTAGGCTATGGTGTCAAAGGAGGATTGAGGATACCAGTTTTTTTTTAACATTTTATTATACATAAATAAAGCACAGTGATCAAAAATTAACATGTGCCAGATACTCATAATAAGTCATGTGATTGCAGTGCAGGTTCTATGATCATCTTTGGTGTCTTCATGTGACTGTATTCTGTGTTCCTTGTATGACATTCAGAACTGTCTCTGGCTCTCTTTCCATAGTCACCCTTTCAACAGCTATGGCTACTATTTTGAAACCTTCTGACTAAAAATCCCTGTTTGCTACAGAACATTCCAGCAAAGCCTGTTCTCTTTCACCACTTCCTCCTGGGATTCTATCAGTCATCATTATGTGTTAGTCTGTGTTCTTGTCTCAGATACTTAGGTTCTATCACCCCGACCAGAATTAACAGTTATGTAAAAACATAGTATTTGTTATAAACTTCAGAGCATTCTAAACTAAAGCCACCTCAACTGAAAGCAAGGAAACACAGTGTGTTCCAGATAAGATTTATAGAGGTCTTGCTACTTCTTACAGAGTCAGGTACATAGTGTCATATAAAACTAAACAGCAAAAGCTGTTTGACATCAGGAAATTTACTTTATATGTTTCACACCTATCATTTCACCCACATATTTGAAAGATATAACACAAGAAAAGAAAACAAAAAAAATCACTTACTGCCTTGGGCATTTTGGGAACAGAAAATGAATATCAAGTTGCCACGAACAAATGAGAACATTCTATATGTGATAGGAAAAAAAAAACCTTCTGTCACCTATATTTCAATAAGGCTTATTTATGAAGACAAAATTTTCTGTCCCAAAGAGGAAGAAATTTATTGTTGCTGATTTTTTTGCCAGATCTAGTTACTTACACCAAATTAAAAGAAAATTTCAGAATATTAGAAAATATAGATTATTAAACAAAGTTTATAAGTATTTGAGTTTTATATTAAATTTTAAAATCTTTGGAAGATTTAGTTTCGATATATAAGATATTAAAAGGCCTTAATTCAAAGCTACATGTATAAGATTACAGAAAATGTGAGATATTTTTAGGATTGTATTGGAATTCATAGGTACTCAGTGGCAAAGATGTTACCAGCAATTACTTTAAAATTGAATCCAGTCCATCTAGACCTAAAACAAGTCCCCATTGTAAGTAAAGTATGTATTTGGCTGAATGTGTGACCTTTGTTTTATAGAAATCAACCAAGGAAGGTTGATCAAAGTAGCAACAAAGTGGCATAACTCAGAATGTTCTGACTAACATCAGGAGCTTGTTCTCAATAAAACATTTTCCCTTCCTCAAAGTTAGAAATATAACCATCTTAACTACAGTATACAAACTTGGATTTTTAAAACCATAAATAAATATCTCATATACTGTCGTGTCTAACTCGACCAGCAAGAAAGACTCGACACAGAGCTCTTCTTCAAGCTGTTTATTCAGGACTCTTAATCTGTTTCTTTGTTCTTCTACCCCTGGGGAGAGCCCGCCCCAGCCTTATATAGGTCTCAGTCCACCAGCCCCCATGCACCACATGGGATTCCTGGAAAGGTACACGTATGCCTTAGCAAGCCAAAATCTGAAACCAAGCCAAATAAAGTACTACTTAAAACAAAGAGCGCTTGCCACCGAGAGGGCGGGGGGGGGGGGGGGGGCCGGCGCGGGAGCCAGCTTCCCGCAGCTCTCTACAATATACTATTTTTATTATAAAATTAATGATGGTCAATATTTTTATGGAACATTTTTTCCTACAACACATTCTGGTCATGGTGTTTCTGCCCTTCTCTCCTCCCAGATCCTCTCTACCTCCTCACTCACCCAACTTCATGCTTTCTTTCTCTCTCCCTTTATGGCTTACAGTTTTGAAAGCATACAATGTGATGAGAAAAGAAGATACTATAAAGAGGTCATTACTTTATCGAATTATAGAAACAATTCTCTCAGCAGTTACTTTGATGCTCTACTATGAAAATTAAAGCTTAAGATAGAGGGGAGATGGTGTTAATGGCATTGCTCCTTTTGCATGGACTAATAAAATGTGAAGTAGGAATTTGTACCCAGAACTGGCTGTCTTAAGAGTCTTAGTTTTCTACTATAGCCAGAGGAGCATGTAGGCTAAATGCTGATCTTTAATTTCTGTACATTCCTTCAAGTCCACAGATCTAATCCCTAACTCTTTAGCAGATCAGTTGCTTTAACCTATCCTCAATCACTGCCTTTATTCTCAGAGAACACGTACTCATGCTTAGTCCTTCCTTCCTTTCTGCTGTGGATGCACTCACATCCCATTTTTCAGCCTAGCCCCATTCCTAAGTGTTAGCTCATAATACTTAGAAAAATATTTTACCTCAAAACCTTAGTGACATCACAAGAATTTCCAACCAGGCAACACATAGCCACCACATTTTCCTAAGAGCCAGAGAGGGCAAGAGAAAACAAGGAACAAACATCTATACAGCTATGATAAAAACAGATATCAACACCTAAAATTACAATCTTCCCAAACCCAGAAGCCTAGGCACTAGTGTAGTGAGTAGCTGTTCCAGCTTTGACCTGGAAGTACTACCCTCATTGAGGCTTACAGTAACTGTCACACCTATCTATGGCCTGCCCCTGAGGCAGGGCAGAGACAGGAGTCCTTAAGACCTGAGATCTGGATGTGCCTGCTCTCTTGGTTCCTGGTGATCCTGGATGTTGGATGGTAGACTGAGCAGAGTTTTCCAGAGAACACTGCTGGACTGCACTTCACCTTTCTTGGACCCTGTAACTTACCCTTTTACTTGTTGTAAGTAAAACCTCCAAATAAACCTCCCTTTTAACTATGTGGAGTTGCTTTAATACTTCCACCATTACAATAGTCTAAAAACATAATCCATGACAACTAGGAAGATATGTGTCCACTAGAGTCTATCAATTTTATTACAGTAGGCCCAGCATATAGCTTAAGCACTGGAAAAGAGAACTTAATATAGCTTTCTGAATATGACACAGGTCCTTAAAGAGGAAATGAATAAATCCCTTAAAGAACTCTCTTAAAATACAAAGAGTGGAATGAAATGAACGAACTCATTCAAGATCTGAGAGTAGAAATAAAATCATTACAAAAAAGGCAAACAACTTGTATAAAATATAGAGCTGAAAAATATAGTGTATCAAACAGGAATCTCAGAGGCAAGTATCACCTATAATTACAAGAGATTGCAAAGAGAATCTCAGTCATTGAAGAAAGGCATGATAGAAGACATGGCTACATTGGTCAAATAATGTTAAATCTAAACAAATCGTGGAACAAAACATCCAAAAATCTGGGACACCATGGAAAGACCAATTATAAGAATAACAGGAGTAGAGGAAGGAGAAGAAACCTGGGACAAAGGCACAGGAAATACTTTCAACAAAATCTTAGAAGAAATTTTCTCTCACTTAAATAAAAAAGATTCATATCAAGGTAAAAGAAGATTACAGAATATCAAATAGACTGGACAAAAAAATCAAGTCCCCTTGGCGCAAAAGAGTCAAAACACTAAATATCCAGAACAAAAAAATATTAAAAGCTGAAAAGGGAAAAGACCAAGTAACATATAAAGGCAGAATTATTAGAAGAACATCTGGCTTCTCAGTGGAGTCATTAAAACCAGAAAGGTTTTATGTGCTGCAGATTCTAAAAACCACAGATGCCAGCTCAGACTACTATATATAGCAAAACTTTCACACACACACACCACCACCACCACCACCACCACCACAACAACAACAACAACAACAACAACATATAGAGAAGTAGAGGTAGATATATATATATATATATATATATATATAGATAGATAGATAGATAGATAGATAGATATAGATTTGTATTAACAACATAACATACAGCCAATGTTCAAGCATATCCTAAGTATCTGGAGCTCTTCTTTTCTATTTGTCTTTTATGAAAATAATTTCTTCATATAATATATTCTGATTACAGTTTCCTCTCACTCCATTCCTTTGAGATTTCCCCATGACCCTTTTCATCCAAATTCATACAAAGCAAACAGGCATTTACATAATAATAATAATAATAATAATAATAAATGAGATAAATAAATGAGATAAAGTCAAAGCAGACTTACTAAGACTTATTAAGACAGGAAAAATACACACAGCAGAAATAGAGCCAAAGGAAAAGCACAAGAAACACATATAGAATCAGAGACACACATGTTCCTACATACAGGAATCCCATAAAAACACAAAATCAGAAGCCATGATATATACACAAAGGATATATATGTATATAAATAAGTAAATGCTCTGACTAAATATTATAAGACAAAAAAAACCCTCCAAAAGATTCCATTGAGTTTGTTTCATGTTGGCCATCTACTACTAGGCACAGAAACTGCCCTAACCTTTCCTGAAAGAAAGTCAGGGAACTCCAGGGATTCATTTCTTTGAGTCATCACCAACACTAAAGAGGCCTTTTTTGCTGATTCAGCTGCCTTTGAGTCATCCTTGCTCTATTAAGTAACAGCTCACCCATACTGCTTCAAGTAACACTAGTGAACTCATTCATTGATCAAGTTGAAGTTGAGTGCACTCATTACCTTTTTCTATAATCCATACCATATTTGTCGTGAGTGGACGCTTACTTAAAACTCACTAGAAAAAGTTACACAGTACTGACTTGTGAGTAAAATTCAAAAACTCAGGTCTTCCCATCAGCAACTCACCAGGGTTTCAGCTCTTCCAAAACCTCACCAATTCTTATTATTTCCTCTTGTAGTTTATTTTAGTAGTTTATTTTAACAACTCCCAACAATTACTGTATGAATATGTGGCACATTATGGCTTTGCAATTTTTAGCCACAGTGATGTTATCTTTGCATAAGCTTATTGGCAATTTTTCTGACTTCTGAACCATGGATGTTCAAGACTCTTGACTAGTTTAAATTGGGTTGTTTTCCTCTGTGATTGAGTTGTAGATATCCTCTGCATATTTTGTATGTTAAAACTTTTCAGATACATGGTTTACAAACATTTCACAATGCGTGATTTAGCTTCACGTCCTTGTATATGGCATATTGTTACTGAATTCACTCTTCAGCACTAGTAGCTCTTTTATGGACTGCTTAGAATTTTCTATATAGTTAAGACTATGTTGTCTGTTAATAGAAATAGTTTTACTTCTTCATTTTCTGTTCATTAAGGGACTTCATTGATTTTTCCTATGTAAATGTACCAGCTAGAATGTATAGTATAATGTTGAATAGCAGTGATTGGCAAGGACATATTCCCACTTTTCCTGATCATAAGCAAACATCATTTAGTCTTTTATCTTTCAGTATTATACCATCTCTGGGCTTTTAATAATTTATCATGTTGAGAAAGTTCCCTTCTATTCTTATTTTTTAATATTTTTATGGTAAAATAACATTCAATTTTGTAAAGTATCTTTCCTACAGAGAAATAACCCTATAATTTTTATATTCTATTAATTTAATTTATTAAATTGTTTTTCTGAAGACAAACTACTCTGACATTTATAGGATATATCCAAATTGCCTACTATATATTTTATTTTGACTCTGTTGCCTGACTCTTCCTGCTAGTATAATCTACAGAATGTTTGCTTACATACAAGTAAATGTCTGTTATTTTACTTTATTTTTTGTTGTCTTTCACCAGCCTTGGTATGATAATAGTTGTATGAGTGGGCTATTTCCTCCTCTAATTTTGGGAGATATGAGTGTTTAATTATCCTTTAAATTCTTGATAGAATTTACCAGTGAAATTTTTGTCCTCAGCTTTTCCTCATGTGAAGACTTGTTACTGATCCAGTCTACTTTTTTATATAGATATGCTGTGATTTATTTCTTCTTGAGTCAGTTTAGATAATATGTATATTTGTAGGAATCTGTCCATTTCCTTTATGTCAACTTGCTTGTTAAAATATAATCTCCTTTATTTTTTAAGGTTGATAATAATGACTTTCATTTCTGATTTATTTACTTATTTTCAGTCTTGCTTTGGTTTATCTAAATATTCATTAACTTTATTTAATCTATAAAAACATATTTGGCATCATTATTTGTATATCCTTTCCATTCCTCTCTTTTATCAATCTCTTCTAATCCTTTTTAGTCCCTTTCTTCTACACATGCTAAGTTTAGTTGATTCATTTTTTTATAGTTCCTGAAGTTATAAGGCTAATTCACAGATCTTGTATTTTCTTTTGATATAGGTCTTTGGAGAAGTCAGTTTCCCCTGCGCTTTGCACTGGTGGGATTCCATTAATATAAGTGCACTGTTTTTGTTTTAATTGGTCTGTGGGCATTTTTTAATTTCTTCAAAGATTTACTAGTTGTCTAATAGGAGTGTTATTTTACTGCTTCAAAATTGTTAATTTTCATGTTTTTCTTCTGTTACTAATTCTGAGCTTCATTCTATTGTTGTTATATAAAACAGTTGGCATGATGCTTGGACTTTTAGTTCATTGAGATTTTCTTATTTTCTAGACAGTTGTTATGGAGAATGTTTCGTGTTCTTGAGGAGAATATACACATTGTTCTTGTTGATGGGAAAATTCTGTGTACATATGTTTGGTTGTCAGAAGTAGAAACAGAACTAACATATGACCCATTTATACAACTTTGGGCATATTTCCAAAGGAGTCTATGTTCTACTATAGGATTACTTTCTCATCCACGTTTGTTACTACTCTCTTCAAAATATCTAGGAAATAGAAACAGCTTAAAAAACTATTGATAGATCATTAAAATCTGGTGTATATGCACAATAGAATTTTATTCATCTATAAAGCAAAATGGAACTGACAAATACCCAGAAGCAGGTAACAAAGGTGCCAAAAGATAAACATCCCATGTTCTTTCTCATACATGGCAGTTGATGGCTCATCCCTAAATAGTCATACAGCACCTTCTAAGACTCAGAACTCATCAGGGAAGAGGGAGCAGAAAGAATATATGAGTAGAAGGTAGGGGGGAAAGGTAATGGAATGCTTTCTTTTGGGCTTGGCACAATGTATTCCTGACATCAGAAGAACTATGGCTGTTTGATATGGACCTACCAAAGACCAGTACTATCAACAACCATTCTCAAGTACATAGGTCTTTATGGGTCCCTTAATGCTGAACTATTAGCTACTCATGGACTTTAGGTGAGGGGCTCTAGTGGCTGCTCTTATTGTTCTATTAATGAATAAAATTTGTCAGCCAGACATTAGGGTATAAATCTGACAGATCCACAGAGCAATGGAGAACTGATCAGCTGACCTTCCTCTTCACATTCCCAGATTGAAAAGGCCTGTGAACCCTTTTTAACACCTCCCTGTTCCTTCCTCTGTTTATCTTCATCTACATCTTCCAAAAATTCTATGGTTTATTCTGGCCAGCTGAACCTGAACTCTGCCCCCTGAATCAAGGTTTAACTATTTTGATAGTCTTGGATTGACAGTGTGAACAAATCTGTAACATTTCCCACTCTTTGTCTAAATAAAAAGAAAGGTTTAAACTATAACATAGTAAAACTATATGCAATATATCAATTATCAAGTATTATGTAAATAAAAAGAAAAGCTATTAACTTTAACAAAATGAGACTATATATAATAAGAACAATTGTCAAGTTAGAATTATGTTCACAATGACCAGTCCATTTGTATTTGGCAAATTAACAGAAAGCAAACCATTGTCAATCCTCTCTTGGCAAGTCCAAAGTTTTGTACCTAATTTACTTCCTATCTTAACTAAGAAAAACTGTAACTATGATTATCTAGTCTTCAACCCCACCAGAGACCCCAGAAGGATATAATATTACCTGAGTAAACAGGAAGTGCAGAGCAAACAAGTTCCAAAACTTTAGAAATGATAGAGACATCTGCTATCTGGACAGTCACACCAAGATTCCTCTGCAATATTGATGCTTCTGTCTACAGCCTACAGAAGTAGAATATCTCACAAACTTTCTTGTGAAGCAGGAGTTTTGAAGGACTGCCATATTTGTCTTGGCAAAGATTTGTAGTCTCCTTCTTTTGTGTCCTGCTTATCCAATTTGTAGAGATTGCTGTGAGCAATTTCTTTACCAGTGGCTAACCTTGACACAATGAAAGCAAATTTCATATGGAGGTACTTTGATTCCCATCATCCTTTTTTTTAAGTAAATTGTTGCTCCCAGGAGCAGAGGTGTCTCACTGTCATAAAAAGCCTTTTTATTAAAACACTTAAAATGCTATATTCTGTAAGTCTGAAGTGCTTGAAGACAATCTATCTATGTAAAATATATCTCTGTTTAACCTTTAAAACATACCTAACATGATTATATATTTGATTGTTATAGATGACTCACTACTAGCTTATCAGTCTTTCTTATCCTAAATAGCTTTTGAGGATGACAACTTTACATTGCACTTTGAAAAAAGCTGAGTAGGTACAATACCTAAGACAAGAACAGAAACATATATACAGTATAACAATAATAACCTTAAATTTATTTCAATATGCAAAAAAATCTGAAAAAGAGTAGAAACATATATATAAGAAAAAATTTTCTTCAATTTGTATCAATACACAAAAAAAATCCATACCAGTATAAAACATTTGAGAATAGTGGTTGCTTTAAAAGTAGATTCAATAATCTACACTATTGTTCTATCATTCTTATATCCCTCCTTTTTCATTTCAAAATGAGATTCATGAATCTAATCTCCTTAGCTTAGTTTGCTTCCTGACCATGACCAATGACAATTTGTAACTAATCCCTCTAAATAATGACAAGCATCCAATAAAAGATCAAAAACTACCTACCCCACGTCTTGGGAAAGTGAGCATTGTGTTCTTAAAATTACTTCCTGCTGTATGGGGGCAACGACATCTTTATGGGTCCCTGAAAAATTGAGATAAAGATCAAGTCCTGGGAGAACTAGTTGTTGTCCAGTCTCAGTGTGATGGGAAAGTGCAAGGCTTATCTGAAGTCCTAGCTTGAGTAGTGTTTGATGCTAGGCCATCTTTTCTGATTTAATTCAGCAGTTTGTTCCACTATCCAATGTCTCTCTGCATCAGTCATTGCCTTCTCATTAGCATTTAAAATTTTAAGGTTAATAAAGCATTGTGTAATCTATCTCTGGGGTTCTTTATTACCTCTTTCTGTTATTAGCCTTATCTTTTTAAAGTGCAAATAGATCTTTTTATAACTGCTTGTCCTGGAGGATTGTGTGGTATAACTGTAATATGCTTTCCATTGCAATATGTGAAAAATTGTTTCATTTTACTAGAGATATAGGCTGAAACATTGTGAGTCTTAATTTGTACAGGTATCCCCATGATGGCCATAACTTCTAATAAATGTGTAATTACAGAATCAGCCTTTTCAGAATTCAAAGCAGTTGCCCACTGAAATCCTGAATTTGCATCTATGATATGGTGCACATACTTTAATTTTCCATACTACATACACTTCCATTTGCCAAATTTTATTTCTTTGAGTACCCTTTGGGTTACTTCCTCCAGGTAGTTGAGTTTGGTTATACAAAGAACAAGAGGGACATTTTATTATAATTTCTTCAGCTTGTTGCCAAATGATAGAAAAATCTTTCTTCAAATCTTTGCTATTAACATTGTGTTTCTTATGAAATTCTGAGGCTTCTAGAACATTTCCAACCAAAACTGATTGATTTCATCATTACTTTGTGCTAGAGGACCTGGTAGGCTGGTATGAGATCTGATACATGTTACATATAAGGGATGATTTCTATTTCTGATTATTTCTTGCAATTGAATAAAAAAGTTAATCCTAAATCATCTGGAATAAGTTCAGCAGTTTTGATATGTGATACAATGCTTTCTGCATATTGAGAGTCAAATAACTATATGAAGGTGTTCTGGAAATTCTAATAATACTATGAAAATATCATATAATTCTAACTTTTGAATAGAATCGTAAGGGCTTTGAGCCTCTTTATGTATTTTTCCTGCCTTACAACCTGCCTTTCCTGATCTACTTGTCTCAGTCTAGAATATAGGGGCTTCAGAAATTCATATTCCATATACTATGTGAGGAAGGATCCAATTAGTTCTTTTTATAAACTCAAGTCTCTTGCTTTGGGATATTTGTTGATAATCGCCCCTGCAAAGAAAAAATGTGCAAGCTCTTTGCCAATGTTCGTTTTCTGCCTCCAATGAGGAAATGTCAGTATTAGTAAAATATACCACAATTTCAGCTAGGTCTATTTCTGTTAATTGACAAAGTCTGAATTTTTCTTTCAGAATAAATTCAGAAATCTTTCTACATAAGTCTTTAACTTTTTATTCTGTTTGTGTGGCAAAAATATCCCATTCTAAAATATTATCTACTCTTTGCATGAGAATTTCTGTGAGAGAATGTATAGAAGGTAAAATAACCAGAATATAATCAAGTTCTGGATCCAAATGATCCAGATGTGCATCCTGTAATTTCTTTTTTATTAAAGCTAATTCTTTCTCAGTCCCAGCTGATAATTTTCTGTATCTGAAACAGCTAGTAAGATATCATCCATGTAATGATAAATTATATATTGAGGGAGCTGTTTATGAATTATTTTAATGGCTGTTGTACAAAATATTGACACAAAGTAGGGCTGTTTAACACCCCTTGTGGAAGAACTTTCCACTCGCACTTTTTGACAGGCTGAAAATCATTATAAGTAGGCACTGTGAAGGCAAATTTTTGTCTATCCTGTTCTTGTAAAGGTATAATAAAAAAGCAGTCTTCTAAATCAGTCACTATAATATATCATCCTTTAGGTAATAAAGAAAGCAAGGGAATTCAAGGCTGTAAATAGTGTATTCACTGTATCACCTTACTGATAACTCTAGAATCTGTTACCATTGTTCATTTTCCAGATTTGTTCTTAATGATAAATATAAGGGAATTCAAAAGACTGTTAGATTCTTCAATATGTTGAGCATTTAGGTACTCCTGTACCAGCTGTTCTAGAGCCTGTAATTTTTCTCATATCAAAGGTCATTGTTCCATCCAGACAGGTTTGTCAGTTAAGCATTTCAAAGGTAGGGCTGTTGGTACCTTTGAAAGATCATCACTTGTTCTGCTCATTTACAACCTGAGCAGTTGGTAATTGTTCTTCAAGATACCTCTTATTATTTCTCTCAGGAGCATTCCTTATTTCATGGTTTGCTTCTGCAATTGGAAAAATATTTATCTGTGTTTTCCATTGCTATAACAGATTAAGTCCCCAGAAATTCATTGCTGTGTTAGCCACATATGGCTTTAATTTCCCTACCTGTCCTGGCCTTATTATCATCCTTGTACTTGCTTTGCCTAAAATAAAGTTCCAATTCCTAGAGCTAAATATTTACCTAGAGCTAAATTTTGGTGAAATTATTCTTATATCCACACATTTATCTACTAAACCTTCAATTACAATGCCATTTATTTGTATTGTTAGCTTTGGTCTTTGACCATTTGTAGAAGTGTGCAAAAATACTTGTTTTATGGTCTCTCCTCAAAACTTTGTTTTGTTTACTGAAGCTGTTCTGTCATCCAGAGCAGTGTGGTTTTTAACAACAAGCAATATATCTTTTAATTGTTCTGTGGAGTAGTTTTGCAAATGCTGACAGAGAATGAAGGAACTAAATTTGACATCAGGTCCTGTGAGTGGCCTGCTAATGTTTCCTGATTTTTTTTTTTTAAAAAAAGATTGTCTTACCTGTCACTTTTTGATCATATTCATTAGTCCAATGTCAGCCTTTGCCACACCTTCTGCATACTCCAGAAGTTTAGGATCTTTTGTTTGGATTATCTCTAGAACAAATATTGTTTCTAGGAATGTCTTGTCTACAATCCCTTTTCAGATGACCTTTTTTTTTTTAAACCACATTTAAAGCATCTGACCTTTTGATTTTTCTTGAAATATCTAGGAATTGCATCTCCTATCAAAGTAGCATCATAAACATGAGATCCATTTCAGCTGTATTTCTAATCCATTCATCTATTGGTGCTGATCTTGCCTTTAAGTTCTTAATTACAGTTTTGCATTCTGAATTATCATTTTCAAAAGCCAAAGAGTGAATTAATATTAATCTGACTTTTGGATATGACATTGTTCTATTTTTAGCTAAAGTCAATCTTTGTAAAAAAAAAATCAGTGAAGACCTCTTTTGAGCCTTTTATAATTTTAGTAAATGATTACTCAGACTTCTGATTTTTCAACCTTGCCCCAAGCATTTAAAGCTACTAAATCACATAAGACCAAGATGTGATCATCAAATTCAAACTGTCTTTGCAGTTCAGCATACTGACCTTCCCCTAGAAGCTGGTCTTGTAAAATTTCCATACCTTTATCCTAATTCATTTTTCTATGGTCCTAGCTTCCTCTGTCCACCATGTTCACCATTGTAACTGAGGACTACCTTCCAATATTTCTGTAGCTAAATCTTTACAGTCTTGAGGGATAATTCTGTTCTGAGTTGCCCATGAATTTAAACTCTGCTTCACATAAGGTAAAGGTATAACATTTGAAAGGACTGCTTCCTTAAATATCCTCAAATATAACATTTCTACAGGATTCCAGTTAACTTTTACATAAACATCAGAGTGCCTATCATCTTGTGGTTATTCTTGTATAATAATTGGATAAAGAACTAAGGTTGGTTTTCTAATAACTTTGAGATGACCTTCTTCAGTTTCATCATGCGGTGGTGCAGAAGGTTTTTGTTTAAATTCCTCTGTCTGTGTCTGAGTATTTTTCTTATTTTCATTAGTAAGTCTTTCTAAGGCCCATATCTCATCAATAGTAAGTCTTTATATGGCTTGTATTTTATCAGTCAAATTTTCATATTTGTCACAGTTATCAAACCACTTTTGTTAAGGATAAAATACAAATTACCAAACTGATGAAAATTATGATAAGCATTATGTCAATCCCAGATAAGTTGGTTATCCCCTCATTTAATCTTTTTCTTTTCAAAACATCTATTGTGGAACTGTACAAAGACTTATTTTCCTTTAATAATGTTTCCCATTCTTAACATGAGAAAAACTTCTTTTTTTCATTCTTTTTAAATCTAATTCTTCCTTTAAGAATTCCAAGGTGTCACATCAGTAATTTTGGTAACAACATTGTAGGAGGAGCTGTGCATGTGTAACCAGCTCTAGCAACAATGGTTGTCTGAGTGGGCAGGGAAAGTGGGTATGGTGCAGTTCCCAGGGTTGAACTAGGCATGCTGCATGTCCAGACAGAGGGCCACTTCAGCTGTTCATGCACTATGAATGGAGGGGGAGTATGTCACCTAAAGAGCAGATATAAAGAGACACAACTAGGAGAAACCCATGCAGCTGGGATGCAGCATGGGAAGGCACCAGGACACCTACTGCAAGCATGGTAGGCAGCTTCCTAGGAAGTGCAAGGGAACCACTGCTGGCTGTTGCTGCACCAGACAGTTGGGTAGAGGGCACAGGCAGTGCACAGCCAGGCAGAAGGTACCTGCTTGCACAGCAGCGGGGCTAAGGGCACATGGTGTGTGAATGCATGGGGCACCCTAAATAACATAGCCAGCTGCTGAGTCTGGCCCAGCTACCTGCAGTGTTTGAGGCCAGAGGCAGGCTGCAGCTGGAGACTTCCACAAGGAGACTGCAGCAAAAAACTTGCAAGACTTTCTGGGAGGGTCTGGGGCAAGGGGAGAAAGTTGGCCACAGAGGTGGTAGATCTGCCACTTTGGTGTGAACTAAGACCATTCATTGGATGACAGATGTAGCAGCTACCTTTATTGTTCTATTAATAAATAAAGCTTGGGAGTCAAATATTAGGGTATAAATCTCATAGATCCACAGAGTGATAGAGAAATGGTTCGCTGATCCTTCTTTCCAGTTCCCCAGATTGAAAAGGCCCTTGAATCTTTTTTTAGCCCCTCTATTACTTCCTATGTCTCTCTATCTTCATCTAGATCTCAAAAAACAACAACAACAAACAACTCTATGGTTTATTCTGGTCAGATGAATGTGGACTCTGCCCTCTGAATTATTGTTTAACTTTATTGGCAGTCGTAGATTGATAGTGTAAACAAATATCTTGCAACAAGAGGTAGCTACTGTTTTTAGTTATATATATGCACTGAAGAGTTCCCAGGCTCTAATGCATAGTTCCAAACCCACTGTCACACATACACTACTTGGTTAAACTCATTTGGTCTAAATAATAACAACAAATACAAACAAAAATGAATATAGGAATGGGAAAAGGAGGATACCTTGGGTAGAAGGGAGATTAGAAAAAGTAGAAGGTTACATCAATAGAACATAGTTTGTCTGTGTATGAAGTTCTCAAATAGCCAATTCAATAAGTGTTTTTTAAAAAGGTGCTAATAGTACATGGCCTTGGGGACATTTTAGAGATGAATGCACTTGCTTATAGGTACCATAATACCAAGTACACTGAATAGGTTAAAATTAATTTATTAATACTTGGATGATGCTAAAATCTAATAGCAAATGAAAATCAACTTCATAAAACTCATGTCCAAGCTTTGCCCATTAATAGTTGCTCAGTCAAAGAAGTGAAGAAGTAGAGATAATAAAGAGGGAAAAAACTGTTTTCTGAGATGCTATAAATTGTGGGATAGTAATTTTTATGCACAGTAGGACAGAAAAGTCAATATAAAATAAGAAAACACTCAACTAATCAACCAATGAAATGAAAAATACAGACACTTCACCAAATTATTCAAGATTCACTACAATGTATCGAAACTCCAACCTATGTTGAAAGTCTGCCTGAAAGTTATGTTATATTTTTGGTACATTGGAATTTATGGCTAAAAAGTTAACATCAAATATGTTGTTCTTGTTTCATAAAAAGAAGTGAGTGTAGAGCAGTAATGGATAGACTGGATGATTTGGTGGAATTTCCCATTTGATCATAAATCCAAGGCACAAATACAGTACCTAGATGAAATTTCCCTTTAAGCTGACTTCACAAATTTCAAAATTACTTAAATATGCTATAAAATATCTAAGTATAAACAACTTTCTGATAACACACATCTTCAACATTTCATCACCAAAACCATGTATGATATATATTCCTTATAATATTGTACATATTGCAAGGATAAGAAGAACTAGTAGTAGCATTTAAAGTAAACTAGTTATACTGATCCTTGCTTTTAGCTAATTTTTCCAGCTGATGAGTTCTCTACAAAAGGTAGTGTTTAAAAATTCATACATTGTAAATTTACTTACCCTAGGTAAGTAAGACCATACAGAGTATGTGTCTATTTCTTTAACTAACATATACATAGCCTTAAGAATAGGATCAGAATCAAGATACAATAACAAGAGAAAAGGAATAGAAAGAGATTTTATGTGCAGATGGTGCCTTGCTATTTATCACTGAACCACAAACAATTATCCTGGAAATATTGAGATTAATGGGCCCATTTAGGAAGAGAGCTAATTGTGAGAGGCATTGGGATAAATCTGAGCCATTTTCCATATCAAAAGTTTTCTCAGGGGCAATTGCATTTTCCATAGAGTTATAACCAACCCACTAGTGCCAAAATTGTTCCCTGCTTCCCTATAATTTTGGGATTTTTCATTTTATGGTAATGTGATCACTCTGGGATGATGAGGTTATATGCAGATAAATCTGGAATTGAGCACTGTCTGAGTGGGGCCAATTACTTGTATCACTTCCAGAAGTTCAGTTTCCCATTCGCCTCTCAATTCACCCTTTTTTCCTCAGAGCTTAATATAACCCAGCCTGCTTTGGTAGTAATTTCCAATTTATAAATATTTATGAACAACACACATTGTTAAAGGCTTGGATTTTTACCATACTGATAATCGAGGGATTTGACACCACCTTCCTTAAAGTCAACATGCAGTAAACAAAGCCTGGTAAAGAAGCTTTATGGCATGGACACAGACTAGGAGACTGCAGAATGCACTTAATTACAGAAATCTCTGTAACTGAGTTTAGAAAACATAGATTCAGATAACAAGTAACTCTCTCACTAACTGGGTGATTCTGTTATAAGTTTCTCATTGTCTCTGCCTTTGTTTTGTGAGGTGGAATTTCAGATGCTGGGATCAAATGAAATACATGAAATAATTTATAAACAGGAGCTGGAGAGATAGCTCAGTAATTAAGAGCCCTTCTGCTCTCACAGAGAACCTGAGTTTAGTTCCTAGCACCCACATCATGGCTCATAACTACCTGTAGCTTCATTTCCACTGGATATGACCTTCTATTCTGACTTCTGTGGGCATGCAGGCACATGTATGATTTATATACCTGTATAAAGGCTCACACACATAATATTAAAATAAGATAATCTTTAAAAACAATTGTAGACAACAAGATATGGTATGAATCTTAGCTTCTGTTGTTTCCTGTAAACTAGGAAAGTATCAATGTTTCACGCAGAACAAAAATGTTAAACATGTCATTATCAAAACCCTTGAACCAGTATGCAAGTTCAGTCAAAAATTTCCATTTGCTAATCCAAATACAGACTCCTGTGAAAATGGAAGCAACTGTGAGTTAATATTGCTAATAAATTGTTTTATTTGTATAAAAAAAATCTCATAAAAGACAAAGCTTATTTTGAATACTCTCATTTGGTTCCTCAATGATGTGTACTGTACCAGTACTGCAGTAGGAGCCCCTTAATGGATGGAATGAAAGAAGAAAATTGAAATCATTAATAATCTAAATGCCATCTTATATAACTTAGATGTATTTCAAATGACTAGGGGTTTAACCTTTATAATTAGCCACATGCAGACAAAGAAGACATTCATGAGTAACTGATATTTTTCCAAAACCATTAAAATCATATTTTCCTTTAGTTTTACTCAAGCCAGAAAGGAGGCTAATATTCCTTCAAGACTGTTATTTACAGGCTAGTGAGACTCCCTGCTCTGACAGGGCCTGCCCTTGAAAATTAAACTAGAAATTAATTACATAAAATACTCAGGGAAAATTGGAGAGAAAACTTTACTTTAATGGAGAATCCATGTCTACACCTTTGTAAAGATCTGTGGCCTGGGATTTTAGACATTGTTCAATGAATCGCATGCATTTTCTTTTGTTGCAGTTCAACCATATCTGCTAAGGGCCACAACAGAAAGAAAAAAAACCAAGCAAATGTGCAGGAAAGAGAGAACCTTCATTCACATACTGAGGAATCCATAAAAACACTAAACTGGAAACCATAATATATATACGTAGGATCTGGGGCAGACCTGTGTTGGTCCTCTGCCATTCTCTCAGTCTCTGTGAGTCCATATGTATTTTGATAATGTTGATTTACAGGGCCTTTTCTTTCTTGATGTCCTCCACACTCTCTGACTCTTAAATTCTTTCCATCTCTTCTTCTGCAGGGTTCTCTGTGCCCTGAGGGGAAGGATTTGATAAGACATCCCTTTTAGGTCTGAGTGTTCCAAGGTCTCTACTCTGCAAGTTGTCTGCCTGTGAAACTCTACTTTTCCTACCTGGTGGAGGAGGAAACTTCTCAGATGGTGGCTGAACACAGATCAATAAGAATAGAAGAATATCATTGGAATCATTTCATTGCTCTTTTTTAGGCCAGTAGTATTTTGTTTCACTCTAGGGCCCTGGATTATCTAGCCTCAGATTCTGGATCACCTAAGCAATGTCAGGTATGGGATCCATCTCATGGTGTGGGCCAAAAGTACAATCAGATATTATTTGGTTACTCCCACAAAGTTGTGTGCCATCGTTGCCCTGGAATATATTGCAGGCAGGAAACCACTGTTACTTTGGAGATATGTGGCTGAGTTGATGTTTATATTTCCTTTGTGATAGCTTGCAGAGTACCTTCTTATACCAAAAATGTTAGAACATAGTGGGTGAAGGTTCTATGTAGGCATAAGCTCCATTTCTCCGTGTTCAATGAGTTTTATAGGTACTATATTCAACAATGGAGCCTTTCTTTCTGTTTTTTTGTGAGCAAACAACAGCCTAAATTGTTTGAGAAATCCCATGGGAACCCTCTCGTCAATGATTCAATTAAATGTAACTCAATCCTGCTATGGAAGCTTCATTTGGTGGCAAAAGATGACCAGTTGGGACTCTGTCTCTCCAATTATTTGGCATTTTTATTTAGACTTCTTTCATCTATGTATATATTTTAGAGAGCTTCTTGTGTCTTAGATTTCCATACTACCCCTCAAATAACCATTAATTTTAGTTTTATCTCATGTATTTCTTTCATCTTCCTTCCTCTCTTCACTTGATCTCCCATTTAGTTCCCCATATCATCTATAACTATCTATTCTATTTCCCTTTCCTAATGAGATCCATCTCTCCCCTGAGTCCCTTACTCTATATCTAACCTATGTAGATTGTAGCTTGGCTATCATTGATTTAACAGCTGATATACAAATATACATAAATGCATACCATATTTCTCTTTCTAGGACTGGGGTACCTTACTCAGGTTGATTATTTTTCTAGTTGAATCCATTTACATGCAAATTTCATTTATTTTTAGTGGCTGAGCAGTTCTTCATTGTGAAAACATACCACATTTTCTTTATCTACTTATCTTTTGAGGGACAGCTAGGTAGCTTAAAATTTCTGGGTATTATGGCTAGATCAGCAATGAGTATGGTTGAGCAAGTACCTTGTGGTAAGATAAAGTTTGCTTTTGCTGTGTGCCCAGTGTGCTATAGCTAGATCTTGAGGCAGATCAATTTTCATTGTCCAGAGGAACTGACACAATGATTTCCATAATGGTGGTAAGAGTTTTCACTCCTACAAGCAATGGATGAGTGTTTCCCTTACTTCACATCCTCTCTAGAATGAACTATCTCTTATTTTATTCACCTTAACTGGTCTTAACAGTCTTATAATTTCATCTTTCAGTATAATTTCAAAGTAGTTTTGATTTGCATTTCCCTGATGGATAGAGATGTTGAACTTTTCTTCCTTTTTTAAAAATTAAAAAAAAACTTAATTTGAAAGCCAGGTGGTACTGGCTCACGCCTTTAATCCCAGCACTTGAGAGGCAGAGTCAGGCAGATCTCTGTGAGTTCGAGGTCAACCTGGTCTACAAAGCAAGTTCCAAGACAGGCACCAAAACTACAAAGAGAAACCCTGTCTTGAAAAAAAAAATTAATTTGAAATTAATTTGGAGGGAAAATAATAACCATGGTCAATTTCAGCTTAGTTTCTTAAGAAACACAAACATTACATTTGATATATCCCAGAAAAAGGTGACATATAGGATTGAGGAAAGTTTCACTTTTCTTCTCTTTTTTTCCCCACTTTTTTCTTTTTACTATTTTTTATTACTTAAGACAATGTTTAAATTTAAATTTATTCTGATATTATTCTTCCTTTCCAGAATACCTCTCCTTCCATACTCATTCAACATTAAGTACTTTCTCAAAAAACAAAAACCCAATACAACAAAACACCCCCAAAGCAAGAAAACAAAATAAAACACCCCCACTAAAAAGACAATATCAAACTCCAACCAAATGAAAACTCCAGCTCACACACACAAAAAAAAAGGAAAAAGAAAAGACTGTTGATGTGTTATATATATATATACTCAGCATATCATATCACATATATATGTGTGTGTGTGTGTGTGTGTGTGTGTGTGTGTGTGTGTGTGTGTGTGTGATATGATATGCTAAGCAACTACTTCTGAACATGAGGCCTGCTATGGAGTGGTTGATATACCACTGGAGTAAACTGATGTTCCCTCTTCCAGCAGGTATAAGTGACTTCAGTTGTTAATGTTTAAGTTAGTGCCTTGTTTTTTATTCTTTCTTTCATTCATTGATTCATTTAGTTTTTAAAAATATAATAAGGTAATACAAAAACAATCACATCAAAGTTGGACAAGACAAACCAACAGAAGGAAAAAAACTCAAGAGAAGGCACAAGAATCAGAAACCTGCTCATTTTCACACTCAGGAATTTTGTAAACATTTATAAGCTAAAATATTTACCCAGAGGACCTTGTGCAGACCTCTGCAGGCCCTGTGAAAGATGCCCCCAGTCCTTACAAGTTCATATGAGCTTTGATGCTCTTGACTTAGAGAGCTTTGTTTACTTGGTATCCTCCATTCTCTCTGACTTTTACAGTTTATCCAACTGCTCTTCCCTAGGGATCCTTGATCCCTGAGGGAAGGAATTTATTAGACGGAGATTTTCTCTTTAGGGTTGAGTGTTTCAAGGTCTTTCACTATCTGCCTGCATAATGTCTGGCTGTAGTTCTCTGCATCTTATCCTGTCTGCTACATGAAGAGACTTCTCTGATGATGACTGAATAAGACACTGACCTATGAGTGTAAGAGAATATCATTAGCAGTCATTTTAATTATCTTTTTTTTCCCCCAGACCTGTACTATTTGCTTTTACTGTAGGTCTCTGGGCTCTCTAGTCTCTGGTTCTCAGTCCTCCAAGCAGTGTGGGGTATGGGTTTTCTCTCATGAAGTGGGCCTTAATGCAAATCAGACATTGGTTGGCTACTCCCACTCCCACAATCTGTGAATGCCACAGTTGCCCAGGAATATCTTGCAGGCAGGAAACTGATAGATTAAAGGCTTATATGGATGGCTTGGTTTTTATGTTTCTCTTTTGGTAGAGCGCTGAGTACTTTCCTGTACTAAAGTTGCTAGAATAAATGGAGGAAAGCCTGTGTGGGTACCAGCTCAACATCTTCAAGCTCAATGAGTTATGTATGCTTTGTCTTCAGCAATGGGGCCTTGCTGTCAATTTATAGTAAACATGTTTTTTTCACAATTTGGGGGATTTCCATGGGTCTTCAATGGCCAACAACTCAATTAGATGCAACACAATAAGTGTACTGAAAGCTTCATTGGGTGACAAAAGGTGGCCAGCTGAAATTCTGTCTCCCCATTATTTGGCAATTATATTTATATTCATAAATTTCATTTATATCAGCTTCAAATATTTGAGGAAGCCTCTAGAATATTAGGTTTTTCATACTAACCTCTCAAATGGTCCTTAATTTTAGCCCCCTCACCCTCTTTCTGTCTCTCTGTCTCTCTCTCTCTCTGGTGTGTGTGTGTGTGTGTGTGTGTGTGTGTGTGTGTGTGTGTGTGTGTATTTCCTCATTGCCCTCTCTCATCCCATTCCTGACTTGACCCTTTGTTCCATCCCCTACTCCCAATCATCTCTAGTTATCTATTCTATTCCCTTTCCTAATAAGATCTATCTTTCCTTCTTAGTCCCTTAATACATAGCCTTATTCTACAGATTGTAGCTTTGTTATCTCTGTCTTAAGACATAATAACAACATATAAACCAATAATATCATATTCATATAGAAAAAATCATCCCGAGTGCAGTATCAAAGACCCAGAAATACCATCATATTCATATTTCTGGGTCTTTGATACTGCACTCGGGATGATTTTCCCTAGTTCCATCTATTTGCCTGAAAATTTCATGATGACCTATTTTTGATCCATTGTGTAAATTTATGACATTTCTTTTATCTATTGTTATGTTGGGGGACATTCAGGTTGTTTGTAGTTTTTGGCTATTATGAATAAAGCAACAATGAATATGGCTGAGCAAGTATCTTCATGGTAGGATAAAGCATCTTTTGGGTAAATGCCCAAGAAAGTCACAGTTGGATCTTAAAGTACATTGATACAGATCATCCCAAGGAATCACTTTATTGATTTACATAGTGGCTGTATAAGTTTGCACTTACACCAAATCCTCACCTGTAGCTGAAGTTTTCCTGTGTCCCAGCCTGCCAGCAGTTAGGACAAGTCTCTCCCACTGGTGTCCCCAAGTAAACACACAGAGACTTATATTACTTCTAAACTGTATGGCAGTGGCAGGCTTCTTGCTATCTGTTCTTATATCTTAAATTAACCCATTTCTATAAATCAGTACCTTGCCATGTGGCTCGTGGCTTACCTGTATCTTATATTATGTTTCTCCTCTGGTGGCTGGCAGTGTTTCCCTGCCTTCCACTTCCCAGAATTCTCCTCTCTCCTTGTGCCGCCTATACTTCCTTCCTGGCTACTGGCCAATCAGCACTTTATTTATACCAAGCACTATCCACAGCACTCACCAACATGAGCTGTTATTTGTTTTATCAATCTTAGCCACTCTGATGGGTGTAAATTGAAGTCTCAAAGTAGATTTGATTTATTTTCATTTTCCTGATGGATATGAATGATAAACATTTCATTAGATATTTCTCAATCATTTGAGTTTCCTCTATTGAGTAAACTCTCTTTACATCTGTACCCTATTTTTTAATTGGTTGTTTGTTTCTTTGTATCTAATTTCTTTAGTTCTTATATATTTTGGATATTGTTCTTCTATCAGATGTGTTTTGGGAAAAATATTTCCCCATTCTGTAGACCCATATTTATCACCCTGCACAAAAGTCCATATGGATGAAAGAACTGTGTGTTTAGCAAGACAGTAGCTTAACTATTCACTGCTAGATAGCCTGAGATTTGTTACATATGTGAAAATATAATGGATATTATTAAAACAAATGGTCTGTGTGATGGGAAATAAAATGTACTATTGTAGAGATACTTTTTGTATGGAGGTATGTATTATTTGTTTGTATGTGTGCGTTTGCTTGTCTGTGTGTTTTTTCTGTGTGTGATTGTGTTTACTTATATTTGTGTGTTATTCTGTTCATGTGTATATTTGCATGTGTGTTACTATTATATCTTGTTTGTAATTTATATGCACTTGTACATGCCCATGTGGAAGCCAGAGAAGGACATCAGATGTTTTGATCTATCACTATTCTCCCTATTCCTTCAATAATGGTCTCTCAATGAACCTGGAAGCAGATTTACAGCCAAAGATCCTATTTTCTTTTTTATCACAGCCATATCTAGTTTTTTATGAAATGAGTGCTGAAGATTTGACCTAAGTTCTGTTCATGTGTGCAGCAATCAATAACACATTAAGTCATCTCATTAGCCTGCTGTACAGTATTTTATTTTCATTAACTTTATTCTTTGGTAAATCATATATATATATACGTAATACATTCTGATTGTTTCACCCCTCCCATATTCTCTTATTTCTTTCCCAAACCTATCACACACTCTCTTCTCTTCCTGTAGTTTTCCTAGATTCATGAAATTTATTTTGGTTTGTGATTAGATTGTGATATAGTAACACTAGCAATCATAAACACTAAATCAATGGACAGAAAACCTACTTTTAACTATTATTCTAAACTAGAATAGATAATGTAGAATCATTCAATTATTTAATTCCTCTTTAACAGGCAGCTAAAAATAATGGAAGAAAAGACTAAATGGGAACATGTAAAAAGCAAACAATATTGTACTTTAGAACTGAAGAGAATCAACTATTACTTTAAATATAAGTGGCCTAAAATTCCAATTAAAATGCATACATGTGGACAAACAAATTTAATCAGTGTCAGTAAGAAAGGCATTTTCAGTGGAAAATGTATGTCACCTCAGGTAAAAGTAACATGATGATATTGTATTTTCTTAAATAACACAATTCTTGATGATCTAGAACAAATTTAATTTGAAAAAAATAAAAGAAAGAAAAGACAGCAATCAACACATCATCAAAAGAGGAGGGATTTACAAGAGAGGGCAACAGGGAGGGAGAAAGAAACAAAAGGACCGTTAACTTTGTAGATTGAGACTGGCGATACCTATGTGCACTTGTTCGATTATATTTCTTTATAGCTTTGGGCTAGAAAAGGACACTTAATTTTATGTACTGCCAATGTTTTACCCTTCAGTTTTGTGGCCTGTTTAAAGTCCCAAGCTAGCATTCTGCTTCCTTTAAACTAATCAGTTAAAAGGGTTTAAGGATTGTTTCCTTGCAGTGTTAGGGTCTGAATATTTTACCTCTTGCCTTTGAGAAACTTCCTCATCCTCCAGTTCCCTTCCTAATTCCTTTCTTAACCCCAAGATGGTTTTCAACATTAGATGCCAAATGCTTTTCAAAGGAATCAAACTGAAAATTAAGATGTTTTAAATTTCGGTCTTCAAACAAATTGTCTTTAAAGACAGCCTTAAATTAGATTATATGTCTTCTTATCTGATCATTGTACAGAGGGTAGACTGTCATTAGTTGTCTTTGGTATTATTTATCTCTTTAAAGTGTTTTTGTTAAAATATTCTTTACATTTAACTTCACTGAAATTATTAATGAATGTGTTCAGTTTACTGAAGACTTTTCTCTTTGTTTCACATGAGCTACAAGACAATTATATATATATATATATATAATGTGTGTGTGTGTGTATGCGTGTGTGTGTGTGCGTGTGTGTGTGTGTGTGTGTGTGTGTGTGTGTGTGTGTGAAACGTGTTATTAATCCATCATTTTAAATACAACTACTCCTTTCTACAGACTTGTTCACTGGCTCACCATTAATGGATTTTCCTCTTTCTATTTGTGTGTTACATACTCAATTGTTTTCTGAACTTCATATGTCTGCCATCTATCACCAAACTTTCTCTATTTCTAAGTATGCTGGAAATTCTCCTTTAACCTATTAACCACAGATGTGATTGGGTCATGCCTATGATCAAAATCATGGCAAATGTTCAAGGCCATAAAGTTTTGAGTATATCTTGGCTTCCTAAAAACACAATTTCCCAATAGTGTTTTGTTGAGACACATAAATAATTTCACTGTTTCTTCAACAACAAAAAAAGCCATTCCATTAATTGCATCCTATACAACCATTATAAGCATTTAAAATCCAATATTTCACATGACTTCAAAATGTTCCTATAATTTAGGCATCATTTGTATATTTGATATCATATTCACATGATAGGAACTTTATCATAGAACACTGGGAAGTCAGATCCCAGATTCTCATACCAAAAGTCTGACGTCCTACCTTGGTGTTCATATCAGACCTACAAGCCCAATTCAGATAAACCTCTGAATTTACATGTGAGTTTCAAACTGATTCTTGTTTTGATGTTTTAATTTCTCTTCATACTTCTTATGTAGCTGCCTTTATACTCTTTCCTGTGTGGTTTCAGGCATGTGGAAGCCTGCTTTTATAATGTGAACAATATTTAAATTCCTATTAATATCTGGATTGTGAATGAATCCATTAAAATCCTTAAAATAATTCTTTTCACAATCAGGGCAATAAAATGTAAAAGGGAAGAACAAAACAAACATTTCAGTGACATTTTCTAAATCTTCTTTGTTAAAAAAGAAAAAATCAAAGCTGCTATAAAATGTCAGACCTCGAGGAGAAGAGCAAGAGAGAATAGCCAGCTCAACTTCCAATAGCCATGCTAGAATCCCAGAGAGGCAAAAAAGCAATTTGCCAGTTAAGTCACTAAGAAACCTAAACACAACATTGTAATCATGTTTCTTGAGGTGATAAGCTGGAGCCTCATGTGGGAACATTCTCTAAATCCTAGCAGGCCCAGACAGTATCACTGTGCCCACCTTATCTGCTCCTGTTTTAATGAGCTCTAAGGAAGGGAGTTTTATTTAAAATAATGGAGAAAAGCAGGAACAGCAAGGAAAGACAAACATGGATGAAAATCCTACAATATTCTGGGAAATTTAGCATAGACTATCTGTGAGTTTGCACTTTTATAACCATTTTTTTAATATGGAATTTGCCTTGTATCACTATGTTCATTAGGGTTTTTTTTGACACTTTTACTAATAGCTGAGTAAATAAGCATAATATATTGAGGAAAAATATAATATGGACTTATGTCTTCAGAGTCTTCGATCAGTGATCAATTGTCCCTGTTGCTTTGGAGCTGATCTGAAGATGTGTCTCATGGTAGAAATTTATGTCTGACAGTTTATTTGGTCATCAAGAAACTTCAGCAAAGCCTAAAGAAACCAGAACAGTCTCAGTGACACTCTCCCAAACACTGTGCTATGTCTTCCAATTTTGTAGGGACAGACATAGAGAAGCAGCTCACACTGCACCCTTTCTCTACTATGTAGATCACATTTGCCTGAAGCGATTCTCACAGGGTTGAAGGACCAGAGCCTTTTGGTTTCTGAATTTGTTTCTCAACCTCACACTTTTTATTCTTCCACCTATATCATTTTAGGCCTCAGATCACTAAACACTAGAGTATTTAGAAGTTTCAATTGGTAAAGTGCTTGCTGCACAAGGACCTGAGTTTGAATCCCAAGAACTCACATAAAACCTGGGTAAGGTAGAACAACAAACAGCAACAACCAAATACAAACTATAGTAGACACAGCCAACAGCAACAACTAAATACAAACCACAGTAGGCACAGCCAACAGCAACAACTAAATACAAACCACAGTAGACACAGCCAACAGCAACAACTAAATAAAAAAAAATTAGACACAATCAACAGCAACAAATACAAACCACAGTAGACATAGACAATAACAATAACCAAATACAAACCACAGTGGACACAGCCAACAGCAACAAACTAAATAAAAAAATTAGACACAACCAACAGCAACAAACAAGTATAAACCACAATAGACACAGACAACAGCAACAACCAAATCCAAAAAAGATTAGACACAGCAAACAGTGACCAAACCCAAATAACAGCAGACACAGACAACAGCAACAACCAAATACAAACAACAGAAGACAGACAGCAGCAAGAAACAAACACAAACAATAGTCAATAAAACCAAGGGAGGATAAATTCTAATTTCAAGTATGATTAGATAAAATCTACATTACAAATGTAAAAGTCTATTTAAAAAGCACATAATGTACAAAGAAACAATACTTTCTGATTCAAAGCAAAATTACTTCATTGAAAAGGTGGCCATGAATAAAAAAAAATAAGGTGGCATGTTTGCTAAATAAAGACATCAAAATAATTTTCTTAAGAGTGTTCAGGAAACTAAAGGTGTCTATGAAGGAAGAACACACACACATACACCACCACCACCACCACCACCACCACCACCACCACCACCACCACCACCATTGTAAGCCTAGGCATGATAGTGACTGCAATTCCAGCAGTTGAGAGGCTGAGGCAGGAGGGTTGCTATAACTCTAAGTCAGACTGGACTGCATAGTGAGTTCAAAGCTAGCCTGGGCCACATAAGGAATATGGTGCCACCTTGGCTACACTGAGAGATTCACATTTTAAAAAAAGAAAAAAAGGAAGGAAGGAAGGAAGGAAGGAAGAAGGAAGGGAGGGAGGAAGGAAGAAAGGAAAGAAGGAAAGGAAGGGAGAAAGAAAAAGGAACAATGAATGAATGTAAAATAAGATTATATTACCAACAGGTAAAATACTTAAAACATGAACAATGTTACGACAAGTACAATTATGAAAGTAATAAATGCTGTTATAGCCATGCAGACATAGATCTAAGTAGGCAGAAGAATGAGTCAATGAACTAGAAAATAGGAAAATAGAAATATTTGAATATACAGAAGAGAAAGAGAAAGACTAAAGACGCGTGAAAAAAGAAAAAGAGTCTGAGACTTATATAGATCCCAGCTCAAACAGTGAGAGAAGTGAAGCTGAGGAAGATTATGGCAAATTTCTCAGCAGCACAATTGCAGGTTAGACAGAAATAGAATGATATCTCCAGACCAACACTAGGAATAAAACCATTATCAATCAACAAGGTCAAGCTGCAAAAAATGAACTTTCAGAACTATAGAATAAATTGATGAATTCCAAGAAAGACAAAGGGGGATGGTGTTATTAATACACCTGCCCCACAATATATTACAGGCATCCTGCAGTTTGAGGTTAAGGATGCTATTAAACAAGGAAAAGTTGTACAATAAAAATAAAAATAAAAATCTTGCCAGGCGGTGGTGGCGCACGCCTTTAATACCAGCACTCGGGAGGCAGAGCCAGGCGGATCTCTGTGAGTTCAAGGCCAGTCTGGACTATCAAGTGAGTTCCAGGAAAAGGCATGAAGCTACACAGAGAAACCCTGTCTCGAAAAACCAAAAATAAATAAATAAATAAATAAATAAATAAATAAATAAATAAATAAAAATAAAAATCTCAATAAAGATGAAAAATGGGCAACTACAAAAACTAGTATCAATTTATTTTAGCATGCCAGTCCTCCTTTTGTACTGTATGCATTTTTAAAAAAAAACTTTTGTTTTATCTTTTCATATCTTACTATTCTTTGATAATTTCATACATTGTATTTTAATCATATTTACCCCCTTCCCCAACTCTCTCAGATCCACCCCTAACTTCCCTACACATTAAAATTAAAATTTGTGTTCTCTTTGTTTTTTTTTTTTTTTTTTTTTTTTGGTTTTTCGGGACAGGGTTTCTCTGTGTAGCTTCATGCCTTTTCCTGGAATTCACTTGGTAGCCCAGGCTGGCCTTGAACTCACAGAGATCCGCCTGGCTCTGCCTCCCGAGTGCTGGGATTAAAGGCGTGCACCACCACTGCCCTGCTCTCTTTGTTTTTTTTTAAAGCCACCAAGTATAATAAGTGTTCTCATATACCCTTTGATTGTGGTTGATATACCAGAGATTAGTGTATTTTTAAAAACTATTATTAGTGTAAAACAATTTTTTCAACAATATATTTTAAAGAAGATTTTTGGAGTTTATGAATTATGATGCTTTTATTTCTAAAAAATCTCTATTTTTCAAGGTTAACATATTTGTATTATAATATTCTATCTTTCAATTGTGAAATAATAAATTAATAATAAGCTATTAAATTTAATGCACCTACCAAAGAAAAGCTATTATTAGTTTAAAAGCTAGCATGACTATAAATATGTAATCAAACATGCTACTGGGTTTGCTACACATTTTAAGAGATTAATATGTAAAAATATTGGACTACACATTTTTGACATGCAATATTCAAGTATAAATTGCTTGGACTAAAATCATTAAGAACCATGACAGAAATGAAGAAGAGTTTTTTTATTGGCCATTGAGACTAACTTGGTATAAATTAAAACAGAAGTCAAATCCAATCTCCTTAGTAACAATGTAATAATGAAAATTGCTACAGAATATATAATACACAAAAGGATATGAGAAGAGAGTTAAGTATTTCACTAGAGTTCATATCTAGTTATGTATTTCCTTCTTTGCCCATTTTCTTTGGAATAACAATAGCTGTATACTAAGTGTTCCAGACACGTTTTTCAAATTAAAGTTTCTAAAAGTTTCTAAATATATACTCTTTTAGACACATTGTAAATTTACTTATTCTGTCTTTTGGTTCCTGTTTTTACTGTTCTGATTTTCTTTCTTTCTTTCTTTTTTCTAACATATCAATGTGAAACTTAAAGTCACTGCTGAGTCTGCCGCAATGAAAACCCACCAGCTTTTCAGAGTGCTTCTCTGAAAGAACAGTGAGATCTTCAAACTTAGGTAAAAATATCTGAACTGGAAATATCTTCCATAAGATATTAATATTTTTTATCTATCTCAAAATAATTTCAGACTATCTTTGTTAGTTTAGAAAGTAAACTCCTTGGCTGAGTGAGTGCAGCCCTGTAAGTCACACATATCTCCTGATGTCAAAACTCAGTTTTGATAAAACTTTAGCAGCAGATATTGAAAGTTTAACATATGACACCATTATTTTAGAAATATAATTTTAACACATTATCAAAATATTTTTAATATTAAATATACATTTATCAAATTTTAACAACTTTTTAAAATCCTCACAAAGATGAACAGTGTTTAACTTATTCTCATTTAAGGAGCTGTTTCATATATAAAGAATGTTTTTCTCACACTAAATATAAAGTACTTAAAACTTTTTCTTATTATAATCTAGTGCTAAAATGCACTAACAGTTTTAATTTTATAAGTCATCTTCTCATATTTCTTAATATGGTTCTGTTGTTTTTGTTCATTTGGTTGGTTTGGTTTTGGTATTTTGAAGCATGGATTTACCCAGTAACCCAGGCTGGCCAGGACTCCACTGTGTATTCCAGTTGGGCCTCAAAGTCATAGCAATCCTTACTCACTTTTTTAAATTCTGGGATAACAGGTATAATGCAGCACAGTGGGCTCATTTGGTTTTTATTTTATGGAATTTTATTGCTTTAAAGCATAAGGGAGCAGTATGGTTGAGTTGTAACAGGAATGGAATGGGAGAACAAGGAAAGAGATACCATGATAGAGGGAAACATCATGGGGATAGGAAGAAGCAGGGTACTAGGGAAGTTCCCAGGAATTCACAAGGATGACCCCACTTTAGACTACTAGCAATAGTGGAGACGGTGCCTGAACTGACCTACTCTGGTAATCAGATTAGTAAACACCCTAACTGTCGTCATAGAGCCTTCACCCAGCAACTGATGGAAGCAAATGTAGAGATCCACAACCAAGCATCACACAGAGCTCCAGGAGTCCAGTTGAAGAGAGAGAAGAGGGATTCTATGAGCAAGGGGCATCAAGATCATGATTGGGAAATGTACAGAGACAACTAAACCAAACTAGTAGGAACTCATGAACTGTGCACCAATAGTTTCCATGGGACTGGACTAGGCCCTCTGCATAGGCGAGACTGTTGTGTAGCTTGATCTGCTTAAGGGGCCCCCAGGCAGTGGGATCAGGATCCATCCCTGGTACATGAGCAGCCTTTTTGAGCCCAGTGCCTATGGTGGGACATCTTACACAACTTTGGTGCAGGGGGAGGGGCTTGGACCTGACTCAGCTGAATGTTCCAGGCTCTGCTAACTCCTCAGAGGAGGTCTTGCCTTGGAGGAGGTGGGAATGGGGGGTGGATTGGGGAGTAAGGCTGGGGGCAGGAGGAGAGAAGAGAGACGGATCTGTAGTTGGTATGTAAAATGAATAGAAAATTTCTTAATAATAAAAAGAAAAAAATGTCAGTTTCTGGCAAAAATGACAAGTTGGCTTTGAAAACACTTGTAATCCATTAAACCATTATGAATACAGTGATAACTAATCGCATTGCTACACATGAATTTCAAGCATGCAAAATTCTAGGTTTAGTCCTCACTTCATTAGCATAGGAAGAAAGCATGTGTCTCTCAATGTGGGTAACTTGAATATAACCTTGAAGATGCAAATATTAAACTATTGTATTTCTTGAATTTGTGTTCAATAAAGGGTTATGTGTGAGTATAAAGCCTCTAAACCATGTCATTAAAATATGAATTCATGGGGAGAATTGAAAGAATAAACATGCTAAAATGAGATTCTCTAGGGTTGGGTCAATGACTAAATCGTTAAGAGCACTTATTGCTCTTGACTAGGCCCTGGTTCAGGTCCCAGGATCCACAAAGTGAATCACAACATTATGTAATTCCAGTTCCATGGGATCTGATACCCGCTTTGGAGCTCCACAAGCATCAGGAAGGCTCATAGTCAACATACATATAGACATGTAAGCTAACACTCATACATATAAAGCAAATACATTTAAATATTAAAAATTAATTCCCCAAGTGAAATTGAAAACACTAAGTCAAATAATGTGACTTTATTTATCAGAAAATAAAATAATTTATATCTAATATCTAGGCAATACTATCTTTACTGTTTCAAATCCAGAATGACCATCCACACAATTATTAACACAACAAATATTAATGTAAGAGAGTACTTTCACAGCACAGGTCACACCTTGACTATTTTTGGAACTATCTCAAAGCAGAGATTTGATTAAAGAATACATTATTTATGCTAGATATTGCTTAGTTCTTCAGGAGAGGTGAAAGGTTTATGGAAACTAGTTTTATTATTAAGCTTTATAATGCATATTTGTTACATATATACTTGTGTATATATCAGAAACTGTGTTTAGGAATATAAATTTATTAAAAATGAATAATTCATTAAATCCTAAAGTCAACTTATTATTTTATAAATCAATGTGAATGCAAAAATTGTCAAATTGAGTAGATGATTTAGATAAAAGTAATGTACATTTGTCCTGTGACATTCAGAGGTTATTTGAATAAAGATGTTTACTTCTACCTTGTTCAGTTAGTATTCATTCATGAATGGGGGATGAGTTCATTCTGTAGTGAACTCAATCTCTCTCTTCATGCCAATTATTATATAACTAATGGTTGAGAAGACTTGAGCTTCTCAAGTTCTGGTCACAGATCAGACCTCTTTCATGGATAAAATTGCATATTTTTCTTTGCCCACAGTGCTTCTTTTTTCTGGCATCTTATCTTGACTTCCTGATCATAACACTTCAAGCCAAATCCTTAACCTACCCAAAGAGTGTTACAAGCTGGATAGAAGAGTTCAGCATGCATTATGCAAAGATTCGTATTGGTAAGAACGTTTTCTCTTTAATCAAAGCTCAAGTAGATCTATACTTATGGAGAAATTTAGTGTAAAACAGTTTGAGAACTGTGGCTACAAAAAATATGCATGTATGGATGAAAGATAAGTGGAAAAAAACCAGCATTAAAGGTGGTAGAAACAAAATGGTAGGGGCTGAATGAATCATCCTTACTATTGGAAGAAATAAAATCTCATATTTGAGTGTTCATTAAGACTATGACTAAGGATGCTTCTTAGTGACCCAGCACTTCTCTTGTGTGCATAAGATCCTATGTTTGGTCCCCAGTACTGCAGAAAACATGACTTCAAAGTTACCAATATGTGTTCAATAAGGAAGTTTTCCATTGCCAAGAAATCTTTCTTGTCTTCTATGTAGCCTACTGTTTCCAGTACCACATATTACTGAGATTATGCCTGCATGTGCAATTGTTGAGGCAGTCCCTGTGCTACTGTCAAACAAATCAATGTAAATTGAATGTGTTTCTGGTCCTGATATCAACTAACATTGCAAGTCCCAGATCAAATGGATTTTTATATTAAAAGAAATAATAGAGGCAGATTATTGTGAAAGTTTCATATTGAAAGTTTATGGTCTAGCTACAACTTCTGAGGGGAATGTTCTTTCAATTCCTTTACCCATCCCACAATTGCAAATTAACTGCCTCTCAACATGGCAGTTGCAATGAAGAACACAGGCAAAAGAAGTCCCTCCCTACAGAGAGTCAATATATGTCTCCATACACATCCACTCAGGAAAATAATAAAAGCAGACTCATTTCTTGTTTTTCAAAAATTTATCACTCTGTGTTATTCCTCAGTTCTCTGGAGTAAATTTTCAGTTTCTTAGTAAAAGACCTTTGAGAACATGTAATATACTATAATCATGACAGTGATTTCACAAACATGAAATCATGCCCTTGATATGTCTAATTCTGAACTAAATATAGCACATAAAGTGTCTGAAACTTGAGTGGCACAGTATGATTGCCACTTCTAGATGCTTCAGGTGAGATGACTGCTTGGCAGCTTCTAGACAAATTTATGTGACATTACACTATAAATTGAAGGCTGATGAACTTCATGTTGTAAGCTTTGGTTCATTTTTCTACTTATTACTTTCCCATTTTATCCAAATGCTAATTTATTTAATTAGTTACTGGGTATTTTTGCTGTGTTTTTATTTTGCTCTTTTATTTGTATGTATCTGACTATCACTGTATGACTTACAGTGATAACTAAATGATAAATGTCTCTTGGTTCAGAGTTTCGACTTACTATTATTTTTATCTCTCATTCTCTCAGTGTAGTGATGAGCATGTGATACACATTGAAAAATTCACCTTGATGATCAATTTAAACATAGTTGGTATTTTAGATAGAGTTTAGACAAATTTTCTCTGAACCATTTCTTTATTCATTTTACAAATAAAAATAGCTTTCCTCTTATATTTTGATCTGAGTCCTAAGGAAAGAAAAGTAAATTGTGGTTTGGTTATTGTGCATATTCAGATGGTAAATGGTCACTTTCCACTTAAGCTGTAATTGATGTTGAATTTTCTCATAAATCAATTTTATTATTATACAATATGACAAATATTTGACTAGAATTAAATCCACAGTGCTCCTCAATAACTAACTTTTCCAATTCAACTTTACCTCTTGGATCACTGCTTCTTTCATCTGATCAAAATTAGCATGCCAGGAAATAACAAAATTCATTTTACTTACTTCCTAGACATCATGAACACATCATTTATTTGGTTTTCTACTAGTTCTTTTCTCATAACTAACAATGTATCATTCTAAAAGACTGGTAAAAAGGAGACTACATTGATTGTATTTTTTCAGATTAAAATAAAATTAATTAATATTTCAATTATAAACAATTATTGTATCTCACTATTAGAAACTTTATAAAAGCCTTGATTAGACTAAAAATAGAATTCTGTCTAATTTAAACTTTATCCTTTGAGAAAGCTACTGGAAACTCCTCACATAAATCGAAAAATATTAAAAGGCAGGATGAACAGATATGTATGATAGACTTCGTATGCAAGAACTTGAATTATGGAGGCACATAACACTGATTGTGGTTTTTATCTTACATAGATATGCTATGCAATATTATCAGTTTTATAATGTGTTCAAAAATTGCACATAATCTATCAAATCCTTTTTATGCATTTTAACTAAAATAAAATTACATCACTTTCCCTACCTTCCCGCTAGCTCCTCCCAAGTAACCTCCCTCAAAATCCTGCCATATCGCCCTTTCCAATTGGTAGCCTCTTCTTCCCCAAGTATTGTGTGTGTGTGTGTGTGTGTGTGTGTGTGTGTGTGTGTGTATGTGTGTGTGTTTTATGGATATGTATGCACAAATATATAAACAAAACCGAGTCCATTTTTATTTGTATTAATACGGTTTCAGAGCTGACTATTTTGTATTGGACATTCAATTTGGAGGCTGATTTTTGGAGGAGGCTAATTTGCCCTCTCTCAGCAGCCATCATTTGACTATAGTTCCTTGTCCTGGAGGTGACTCCATGAGATATTTCCCCTTCCACATAAGTATGTCTATTGATGTTGTCAATGTTCAGATCTTGTTTATTCAGCCATTTCTGGGACAGTTTCACAGCAGACATAGTGTTTTGGGTTTTTTTTGTTTTTGTTTTTTTTTTTTTTGTTTTTTTTTTGTTTTTTGTTTTTTTGGGTTTTTTTTTTGCCACCTCCTCTGTGATGTTCCTGAGCCATCAGTGTAGGAACTGTGATGTAGATGTATCCATGTGGGCTGGGCTCCAAAGGCCAATCTTTAGATGTGAGGGTACAACATGAAGTAAATACAAAACCAGGAAAGCAGAAAAGGATTGTGGGAGAGGAGCTGTGAGAGAACTAGTAGGACACAGGAGATATTAAGTGGAAAATGGAAAAGCCTGGAAGGGACTCCAGTGGGGGAAGTGGTATAGAGTTCAAGATGAAAGAAAAAGAAAGAAAGAGAGACAAACAATACAAAGGTTATTTGATAAAACCTCAAGAAATCTTATTATTTTATAATGAAATCATACAGTACACATATAACAATATGTACATACACATACATATGTATCTGGAAGTTATGCCATTAAGGCTGATGATACTTCTTACAAGAAACATAAACTAACAGAAGCATTTTGCCAAGCCTTAGAAATCTCCGTAAATCAGGGTAGTCAAAGTGACTCCTAAAACAATACAGGCTATGGCTGTCGCCCTTGGTTGTCTCTTAGGTTGAAGGTAAATTCCTCTTGTTGAAGACACCACACTCTTCGGACATTGGACTGGAATTATTTGAGCTAGATGTAATCTGAAGACAGTCTAGCTTCCATGGCACCAGAAAATACCTTGCAAGTGGCCAAGGAGGGAAGCAGTTAGTAGTTCTACCTAGCTGTGACACCTATGAGCCACAATAATGAGCAGCATGGCAAGCTGTCTACAAAGCTTTAATATATGGCACTCACATGGTGGTGGTAACCAAGAGTTTTCTAATTGGGCTCAAAGCCCACTCAACAGGAGTGAAACCATACACAGTAATAAAAACCTAGCCAACTTCCCAGGGCGAGTGTACCATGGATCTTAAAAAATAATCTACTATTGTGACTGCTCTAGATCAACATAATTCGTAACAACATTCTAAATTTTATCCTTACACATATAGATAAGGGTAAGTTAGCACCCTTTATCAAAGAAGCCTCACTTTACAACAAATAGAGGCTGTCACAGGAAATCAAAACTGGACACAATGCAGAGATCTGATTCCTTCTCTTAGCATTACTTTTATGAATTATTTGAGAATTTCATATATGATGACAAATATTCAAGATCACACTGTTTTGGGTTTATTTTGCTTCTTAAAAACACAATTTTCTGTCAGCGGCCATGTGAGGGGAACAGCAAGCGGTTTTGCAACCCATGAATACCACCTTGGTGGTCAACAGAAACATGCTGGGTGAGCCTTGGAGAGGCTGAGCCCGGAGGATTAGAGGACTCGAGGACCTCATGCTGTTATTGAGCATAATTCTGCTTATTGCCCTCATGATCACCAAGTCCCTCATAGTCTATGAGTTGTAGGAAAACTCTAAGGGGGCTCCTAGGCCCTTACTGGGCAGTGTTACTAGTACTTACAATAATGATGATTGACTTTTTCCAAGCATTGCTGCTGGAGCAGAGTAATGATTCAGTCATCACCCTTAAAAGGAATTTGGGTATGTAGATTGTTAGTGATGTTTTTGTTAAGGGCTTTGATGTAGAAAATCTTGGGGAACAATTTAAAATTTAGAAAGGTGCACTTTGATAGTTAAGCAAGGGACTCATTGAAATCAGGGAACAAAATTAATTGCAGCTTGGTTATTGCTGGCGGACATACCTTTCTTACTAAGATGAATTGGTGATCAAACGGGATGATTAATACCTTGTACCCATTTCTACCCTGAGCTTTCTGACATGATTGAACAAAAAAATTGTTCATGAGTAGTTATGTACTCTGAGAACTTAAAGTAGAAATGACTGAATGCTTTTTATATTTGAAAGCTTAGATTTGTGATTCTTTTAAGATTTTTTGTAAGATTACCTTTTGAGATAAATAATAAAATGGTTGATCCTTTCTTTGTAACTGCAAAATGCCAGTGGAAAACGCCTGCCAGTGGGAAAAAACTGGCTGAGAGAAATACTTTGTTTGCCTATACTTTGTTAATCTATAATAAGTTGCTTCGACATGAATGTATTTGGGTCCTTGGGAATAATTTGTTTTTCACCTGTAATAGGTAAAATGTTTAGTCATTTAAGGATATTAGGGAATGTGCTGTTTTATACATATGTGTACTATAATCATTCACTTGAAAAATAAAATATAACCACACTGTGATTTTTATGTTGCTTGAAAGATTTTGCTAGGATCTAAGCTATGAGGGAAAAATAAAGGAAGTTAGAAGGACGTTAGGAATTATGTAAAGGGAAATATCAGGAAAGAAGTAAGTGAAAAACTAAAGAAGAGAGGTCATGATGTGTTGAAGGTGTATGTGTGTGTGTGTGTGTGTGTGTGTGTGTGTGTGTGTGTGTGTGAGTGTGTGTGTGTGTGCGTGTTTTCCCCTCTTTGACTGGAACCAGAGAATTAAGTTTTGCTCTATTCACTGCCCCCAGAGAATGTTTTACCCCTTAGAAAAATGTCAGTTGGGTAATTAGCCACCTACTCCACACCCCATCTTCAGTTCCTGACCTGTTGCAAATTGACCTTTCAACAATATCTGGATGTGACACATCAAAATCCTCAATGTTTTCTTTATAAGAAAATAATGGTATTCTGTTCTGTCCTATACAATGATTGCATGCATTTAAAATTCATTATTTCACATAAGCTTCAAAATAGTCACATAATTTAGGCATCATTAGTATATTTGGTATTATATTCACATGATAGAGAACCATGTCAGAGAGCAGTGGGTAATCAGATCCAAGATTCTCACATCAATAGTCTGACCCCATACCTTACTGTTTATACCAGACATTCAAGCTCAATTCAAATGCGGCTTCTGACTTGATGTATGCGTTTCAATTCAATTCCTATTTTATGTTTTCATATCTCTTTATTCTTCCTATATAGCTGTCTTTAAATTCTTTCCTGTATGGTTTCAGGCATGTGGCAGATTGCTTTCATAATGCCAACAATATTTAAATTCCTATTAATGCTTGGATTCCAAATGAACTCATTAAAATCCTTAAAATACTTTTCTTCATAATAGGACTGAAAAAATGTAAAAGGAAAGAACAATATGAATATTTCAGTGATATTTTCTTAGCCTTCTTTGTTAGAAGAAAATCAAAGATGCTACAAAATGTAAGATTTGGAGAACAGCAAGAGTGAATAACCAGCTCGATTTCCCATAGCTGTGCTAGAATCACAGAGAGACAAAAAGACCTTCTGTAAGTTAATTCACTACTAGACCTAAACCCAATTCATAATCACCTTCATACAATACATTTTGACCACATTCCCTCCCTCCAAATCAATCCCCAACTCCAGCTACATCCACTCTTTCCACTACCACTGCCCTACCAATCCAACTTAAATTTTTCTACTTTTCCTTCCTCTGTGTAATCAAGTTGTTTTGTCCCAATTCCTCCTGGGAGTCAGGCTGCTCTGAAGTCTGGTAGACCTTCTAGGGTTCAGGTAACTAAAGAATTCTGATTCTTCTTCACCTAGTAACTACCAAATAACAATAGTTCCTCAGACAGTGCTAAGATTTTATGCCTGCCTTCATCTCTTCGAGCTGGGATTTTGTTTTGTTTGAGTTTGTACAAGTCTTACGTGTGGTCACCATCACTGTGAGGTTATATTTGTAATTGCCTTTAGTGTATAGAAAACTGTTTTATTCCGGAGCTCCACCTGGGGCCTGGCAGTGGCTCTCTGCATCCGGTTCCCTCAGTCATTGGATGATGTCATTTCTAGCATGACAATTAGGGTGATTGGCCATCCTATCACCAGAGTAGGTCAGTTCGGGCTTTCTCTTGACCATTGCCAGTAGTCTATTGTGGAGGTATCTTTGTGGATTTCTGGGGACCTCTTTAGCACTTTGCTTCTTCCTATTCCCATAGGGCCTTCATTTATCATTGTCTCTTTTTCCTTGTTCTCCCTCTCTGTTCTTGATCCAGCTGGGATCTCCTGCTCCCCTAAGCTCTTTCCCTCGACCCTTGCCCTTCATTACCCCTGTCACGTCCAGTTTGCTCATGTAGATCTCATCCAATCAGTGAAAAAGAGGAGGGATTGTATGAGCAAGAATTGTTGAGACCATGATTGGAAAAAGCACAGGGACAGATAGCCAAACTAGTAGAAACACATGAACTATGAACCAATAGCTGAGGAGCCCCCAACTGAATCAGGCCCTCTGGATAAGTGAGACAGTTGATTAGCTTGAACTGTTTGGGAGGCCCTCAGATGGTGGGACCAGGACGTGTCCTTAGTGCATGAGCTGGCTGTTTGGAACCTGGGGCCTATGCAGGGACACTTTGCTCAGCCTGGGTGAAGGGAGGAGGGGACTGGACTTGCCTGGACAGAATCTACCAGGCTGAGCTGAATCTCCAGGGGAGTCCTTGCCCTGGAGGAGATGAGAATGGAGGGTGGGCTAGGGGGAGGACGGGGGGGGGGGGGGAGGAGGGAGGACAGAGGAATCCGTGGCTGATATGTAAAATTAAAATTAAATTAGATTATAAAAAAAGGCATAGCATGTGTGCATGCACATACATGTATGTACAAAATACTTAAAGGCCATGTTACTAGCTTATATATATTAAAAAAAATAAAACTGTTTTCTTTTTTTCTTTTTATTTTATTTTATAATTTAATTTAATTTTACATATCAGCCACGGATTCCCTTGTTCTCCCCCTCCCCCTCTCCCCCAACCCACCTTCCCTCCAGCCCACCCCCCATTCCCATCTCCTCCAGGGCAAAGACTCCCCTGGAGATTGAGTTCAACCTGGTAGATTCAGTCCAGGCAGGTCCAGTCCCCTCCTCCCAGGCTGAGCCAAGTCTCCCTGTATAAGCCCCAGGTTCCAAACAGCCAGCTCATGCACTGAGGACAGGTACCACTGACTGGACACCTCCCAAACAGATCAAGCTAATCAACTGTCTCACTTATCCAGAGGACCTGATCCAGTTAGGGGCTCCTCAGCAATTGATTCATAGTTCATGTGTTTCCATTCGTTTGGCTATTTGTCCCTGTACTTTTTCCAATCTTGGTCTCAGCAATTCTAGCTCATACAAACCCTCCTCTTTCTCGCCAATTGGACTCCTGGAACTCCACCTGGGGCCTGGCCTTGGATCTCTGCATCCGGTTCCCTCAGTCATTGGATGAGGTTTCTAGCACGACAGTTAGGGTGTTTGGCCATCCTATCACCAGAGTAGGTCAGTTCGGGCTGTCTCTTGACCATTGCCAGTAGTCTATTGTGGAGGTATCTTTGTGGATTTCTGTGGACCTCTCTAGCACTTTGCTTCTTCCTAGTCTCATGTGGTCTTCACTTATCATCGTCTCTTATTCCTTGTTCTCCCTCTCTGTTCTTGATCCAGCTGGGATCTCCTGCTCCCCTAAGCTCTCTTTCCCTTGACCCTTGCCCTTCATTCCCCCCACTCATGTCCAGGTTGTCCATGTAGATCTCATCCATTTCTCTGTCATTGTGCAATTCCTGTGTCTTTCTTGGGTTCCTGTTTTCTAGGTAGCCTCCCTGGAGTTGTGAGTAGCAGTCTAGTCATCTTTGTTTTACATCTAGTATCCTCCTATGAGTGAGTACATACCATGTTTGTCTTTCTGAGTCTGGGTTACCTCACTCAGGATGATTTTTTCTAGATCCATCCATTTGCCTGCAAACCTCATGATGCCATTGTTTTTCTCTGCTGAGTAGTATTCCATTGTGTATATGTACCACATTTTCTTTATCCATTCTTCAGTTGAAGGGCATCTAGGTTGTTTCCATGTTCTGGCTATTACAAACAATGCTGATATGAACATAGCTGTGCAAGTGCCCTTGTGGTATGATTGAGCATTCCTTGGGTATATGCCCAAGAGTGGTATAGCTGGATCTTGGGGGAGATTGATTCCCAATTTTCTAAGAAAGCACTATATTGATTTCCAAAGTAGTTATACAAGCTTGCATTCCCACCAGCAGTGGAGGAGAGTTCCCCTAGCTCCACATCCTCTCCAGCATAAGGTGTCTTCAGTGTTTTTGTTCTTAGCCATTCTTACAGGTGTAAGATGGTATCTCAGAGACCCTTTGAGTTGCATTTCCCTGATAATTAGGGATGTTGAGCAATTCCTTAAATGTCTTTCAGCCATTTGAGTTTCCTCTGTTGAGAATTCTCTGTTTAGTTCTATAGCCCATTTCTTTATTGGACTGTTGGGCATTTTGATGTCTAATTTCTTGAGTTCCTTATATATTCTGGATATCAGTCCTCTGTCAGATGTGGGATTGGTGAAGACCTCTTCCCATTCTGTAGGCTGTCGCTTTGCCTTGTTGACCGTATCCTTTGCTCTACAAAAGCTTCTCAGTTTCAAGAGGTCCCATTGATTGATTGTTTCTCTCAGTGTCTGTGCCACTAGTGTTGTATTTAGGAAGTGATCTCCTATGCCAATACATTCAAGACTACTTCCTACTTTCTCTTCTAGCAGGTTCAGAGTAACTGGATTTGTGTTGAGGTCTTTGATCCACTTGGACTTAAGTTTTGTGCAAGGTGACAGATATGGATCTATTTGCAGCCATCTACACATTGATATACAGTTATGCCAGCACCATTTGTTGAAGATGCTTTTTTTTTCCATTGTACACTTTTGGCTTCTTTGTCAAAAATTGTATGTTCATAGGTGTGCAGATTAATGTCAGGGTCTTCAATTCGATTCCATTGGTCCACATGTCAGTTTTTATGCCAGTACCAAGATGTTTTTATTACTGTAGCTCTATAGTAGAGCTTGAGGTCAGGGATCATGATGCCTCCAGAGGTTGTTTATTGTACAGGATTCTTTTGACTATCCTGGGTTTTTTGTTTTTCCATATGAAGTTGAGTATTATTCTTTCCAGGTCTATGAAGAATTGTGTTGATATTTTGATGGGGATTGCACTGAATCTGTAGATCGCTTTTGGTAAGAATGCCATTTTTACTATGTTAGTCCTGCCTATCCATGAGCATGGAAGATCTTTCCATTTTCTCAGATCTTCTTCAATTTCTTTTTTCAGGGACTTAAAGTTCTTGTCATATAGGTCCTTCACTTGCTTGGTTAGTGTTACCCCAAGGTATTTTATGTCATTTGTGGCTATTGTAAAGGGTGATGTATCTCTGATTTCCTTCTCAGCCTCTTTGTCAATTGTATATAGGAGGGCTACTGATTTTTTTGAGTTGATCTTGTATCCTGCTATGTTGCTGAAGGTGTTTTTAAGCTGTATCAGTTCCTTGGTTGAATCTTTGGGGTCACTCAAGTATACTATCATGTCATCTGCAAATAGGGAAAGCTTGACTTCTTCCTTTCCAATTTGTATCCCCTTAATCTCCTTATGTTGTCTTGTTGCTCTGGCTGGAACTTCAAGTACTATATTGAATAAGTATGGGGAGAGCAGACAGCCTTGCCTCGTTCCTGATTTCAGTGGAATTGCTTTGAGTTTCTCTCCATTTAATTTGATGTTGGCTGTTGGCTTGCTGTAAATTGCCTTTATTATGTTTAGGTATGTTCCCTATATTCCTGATCACTCCAAGACCTTTATCATGAAGGGGTGTTGGATTTTGTCAAATGCCTTTTCTGCATCTAGTGAGATGATCATGTGGTTTTTTTTCTTTGAGTTTGTTTATATGGTGTATTACATTGACGGACTTTCATATGTTGAAACACCCTTGCATCCCTGGGATGAAGCCTACTTGATCATGGTGGATAATTGTTTTGATGTGTTCTTGGATTCTGTTTGCCAGTATTTTATTGAGTATTTTTGCATCAATGTTCATGAGGGAGATAGGTCTGTAGTTCTCTTTCTTTGTTGCATCCTTGTTTGGTTTAGGAATCAGGGTAATTGTAGCCTCATAGAAGGAGTTTGGTAATGTTCCTTCTGTTTCTATTGTGTGGAACAATTTAAAGAGCATTGGTATTAACTCTTCTTTGAAGATCAGGTAGAATTCTGTGCTGAAACCATCCGGTCCTGGGCTTTTTTTGGTTGGGAGAATTTTAATGACTGATTCTATTTCCTTAGGGGTTATTGGACTATCTAAATAGTTTATCTGGTCTTGATTTAACTTAGGTATGTGGTACCTATCCAGAAAATTTTCCATTTCTTTTAGATTTTCCAGTTCTGTGGAGTAGAGGTTTTTGAAGTATGACCTGATGATTCTCTGGATTTCCTCAATGTCTGTTGTTATATCCCTCTTTTCATTTCTGATTTTGTTAATTTGGATGCTCTCTCTCTGTCTTTTGGTTAGTTTGGATAAGGGCTTGTCTATCTTGCTGATTTTCTCAAAGAACCACCTCTTTGTTTCATTAATTTTTTTTGTATTGTTCTCTTTGTTTCTCTCAATTTGATAATTTCCTGGCATCTATTTCTCCTGGGAGACTTTGCTTCTTCTTGTTCTAGAGCTTTCAGTTGTGCTGTTAAGTCACTAGTGTGAGATTTCTCCAACTTCTTTATGTGGGCATTTAGTGCTATAAATTTTCCTCTTAGCACTGCTTTCATAGTGTCCCATAAGTTTGGGTATGTGGTGTCTTCATTTTCATTGACTCTCGGAAGTCTTTAATTTCTTTCTTTATTTCTTCCTTAACCCATTGGTGATTTAGTTGAGCATTATTCAATTTCCATTTGATTGTAGTTTTTCTATAGTTTTTGTTGTTGTTGAAATCTAACTTTAAACCATCGTGGTCTGATAGAACGCAGGAGGTTATTCCAATTGTTTTGTATCTGTTGAGATTTGCTTTGAGGCCAAGTATGTGGTCGATTTTAGAGAAGGTTCCATGGGGTGCTGAGAAGAAGGTATATTCTTTTATGTTAGGATGGAATGTTCTGTAGATATCGATTAAGTCCATTTGACTCATAACATCAATTAAGTCCTTTATTTCTCTGTTAAGTTTCAATTTGGGAGATCTGTCCAGTGGTGAAAGTGGGATGTTGAAGTCTCCCACTATTAATGTGTGGGGTTTTATATGTGGTTTAAGCTTTAGTAATGTTTCTTTTACATATGTGGGTGTCCTTGTGTTTGGGGCATAAATGTTCAGAATTGAAACTTCATCTTGGTGGATCTTTCCTGTGATGAGTATGTAATGCCCTTCTTGATCTCTTTTGACTGATTTTTAGTTTGATGTCTATTTTGCTGGATATTAGGATGGCTATACCCGCTTGCTCCTTAAGACCATTTGATTGGAAAGTCTTTTCCCAGCCTTTTATTCTTAGGTAGTGTCTATCTTTGAATTTGAGGTGTGTTTCTTCTATGCAGCAGAAAGATGGGTCCTGCTTTCGTATCCATTCTGTAAGCCTGTGTCTTTTTATGGGTGAATTAAGTCCATTGATATTAAGGAATATTAATGACCAGTGATTGTTCATTCCTGTTGTTTTTTGGTGGTAGTGTGTGTGTACTTCTCTTCTTTGAGGTTTAATGCTGTGGCATTATCTATTGCCTGTGTTTTTGAGGATGTATCTGACTTCCTTAGGTTGGAATTTTCCTTCTAGTGCTTTCTGTAGGACTGGGTTTATGGATAAGTATTGTTTAAATCTGGTTTTGTCTTGGAATGTCTTGTTCACTCTGTGTATGATGATTGAAAGTTTTGCTGGGTATATTAGTCTAGGCTGGCATCCATGGTCTCTTAGTGTCTGTATTACATCTGTCCAGATCCTTCTGGCTTTCAAAGTCTCCATTGAGAAATCAGGTGTTATTCTGATGGGTTTGCCTTTATAAGTCACTTGGCTTTTTTCCTTTGCTGCTCTTAATATTCTTTCTTTATTCTGTACATTTAGTTGTTTAATTATTATGTGGCGAGGGGACTTTTTTGGGAGTCTAGTCTGTTTGGTGTTTTATAAGCTTTTTGTATCTTCATAGGCATTTCCTTCTTTAAGTTGGGAAAGTTTTCTTCCCTGATCTTGTTGAATATATTTTCTGTGCTTTTGAGTTGGTATTCTTCTCCTTCCTCTATCCCTATTATTCATAGGTTTGGTCTTTTTATGGTGTCCCAAATTTCTTGGACATTTTGGGTCATGACTTTGTTGGCTTTAGTGTTTTCTTTGACTGATGAATCTATTTCTTCTACTGTATCTTCAACGCCAGAGATCCTCTCTTCCATCTCTTGCATTCTGTTGGTTATACTTGCATCTGAAGTTCCCATTCGTTTACTCAGATTTTCTATTTCCAGCATTCCCTCTGTTTGTGTCTTCTTCATTTTTTCTATTTCCCTTTTCAGGTCTTGGATTGTTTCCTTCATCTGTTTCATTGCTTTTTCATGATTTTCTTTCAGGGATTTATTGTTTTCTTCTGCTTTATTTGTCCTTTCCTCTAGTTTTTTATAGCGTTCTTCCCATTTTTTTGTTTGTCTTTTCCTCAATTTCATTTTTGATTTCTTCTATATAAGACTCTAGTCTCTTCATGATGTTATTCATAAGGTTGCTTTCTTCTGCTTCTTCCATTTTGTGATGTTCAGGTCTAACTGTTGGAGGAGAGCTAGGTTCTGGTGAAGCTGTATTGCTCTTCATTTTGTTGTACATACTTCTGCCTTGCCATCTGCCTATCTCCTTGTGGATTCTTCTTGGTCTTATCAGCGCTCTTGGTCCAGACAGAGCTGACAGATTCAGGAAGCCTCTCTCTGGTCCAAATGGAAGCTCTCTTGTCCAGATAGGAGCTCCGGGGTGGGATGGGAGCTGGGGGCTGGTCTCTAAGTCTCAGGAAGTGGCTGGAATCTTGGGCAGATGGGCATGGGGGAAGGACATGGAGATTGCATGGTCTGCCAGGGGTCTTAGAGAAGGGGAACCTTCCTGGTGGGGGTGGAAGAGATCCTGCTGGATGGCTAGAACCTGGGGCCAAGTTGGGCAGGTCTTCCCCAGAATGGCTGGTGCCCAGGGATGGGACCTAGGGGCAAGCCTCTCTGGGTATGAGCCCAGGCACTCACCTCTTGTCCAGATGGAAGGTCTCAAAAACTGTTTTCTTGAAGTCATTCTCCACCTATGGGTCATATACTCCCACTTTTCTGAGATGTTCCCAGAGCAATCGTGGAAGAATTATGATATGTACATCCCATTTGTGGTTGAGCATTTCAGAGTCTGTTATACTCTGTCCATTGAACATTGAGGATCTTCATTAATTGCCATCCACCAAATACGCAAACTGCTCTGATGAGAGCTGAGAGATGCACCATTCTATGGTTGTAACAACCTGTCACTAGAAGTCATTTCGGTACTATATCCATTTAGGAGAATGATAGTATTAAGTTTTCTTCTAGGGCTGATGACATATCTATTTCTTCTTGATCCCATTAACAGTACCAAGAATGGATTACATCTCACGGAGTAGACTTTTCAAGCTTTATCAGTTTGATTTCTTCGTAGAGTTTAGGAAAATATATTAGTCTTGATTTATAACATATGATGAACTCTGTATAATTTTTATCAAGTAGAAGTAATATTAAGTACTACTTATTATTTTAATTTGTGTTTATGGGTGTTATGGATGCCTGTATGTCTTGGTACAGCATGTATGCCTGGTGCCCACAAAAGCCAAAAAAGACTTCCATGTTTCATACAATGAAAAATTATTGTGAGTAACCATGTTGGTGCTGAGAATAGAACCCAAATTTTCTTGAAGGAACAGCCAGTGATTTTAATTGTTGATCCATCTATCCAACCCACAGTGTCAAACTTTTTTTTCTTTTTACTAAGGAATTTTTTAAATTCATTTTATATACAAATCACAGATCCCCCTCTCCTCCTTCTCCCATCCCCTCCCACCTTTCCCACACACCCCCATTCCCTCCTCCAAAAAGGCAAGTTCTCCCATGGGGAGTTTGTAGAACCTGGCACATTCAGTAGAAGCAGGTCCAAACCAGCCCCCCACTGCATCAAGGCTGTGAAAGGTGTTTTACCATAGGTAGTGGGCTCAAAAAAGCCAGCTCACACACCAGGAATGGATCCTGGTCCCCTTAAGCAGATCAAGCTACACAACTGTCTTGCTGGACTAGGCCCTCTGCATAAGCAAGACAATGTCAACTTCTTATGTCACCTTATCCCTTAACAATTTTTTGCTTAGGTCAAAAGATAATGCAATTTGAAATCTAACGTCTTAAAATTCTTTGAGTGTACAGTACAGTATCTTGTTGCTTTTGTTGTTATGTTTTGTTTTCTTTGAGGCAGGAGCTAAATATTAGTCCTGGCTGTCCTTGAAATTGCTCTGCATACTAGACTGGCCTTGAACTAGTAGAACTCTACTTGTTGTATCCTCTGAATGCTAAAATTAAAAGCCTATGCCACCACACATGGATGGGACAGTTCTGTATTCTTAACTGTAAATATATGATTGAGAAACAGATTCCTAAAAGATTTTCATCTTATATAAATGAAGCTTTATTTAATGAAATAGTCATTGTTTCTCCCTTGCCTTCCTGTTAGGCTAATGATTAATTTATATATTTTACAATGACAACAATATCATGTTGATCTTTACTAGCACTCTACATTGAAGCATATGAAAGATTTGTTTTGGATGATTAAAAGATATCCCATTCTTGAATCTATATAGCTCATTTTTTTAACCAATCTTCTGACAATCAATATTTAGATTTTGTTTATCTCTTAACTACTGTGCTACATTGAGCATGGTAATACAAATATTTCTTCAAGGTCATGTTTCCTTCTTTGTTTGGTGAACCTCAAGAATATAAGAAGCAGAGAGGATGAAAAAAACTCCAAGATAACAAGGCCCTCTAAATTAACATTATCAGTGCATATATGAACTCACAGATACTGAGGCAGCATGCATAGGCCCTGACTAGGTCTGCACTAGTTGGCTTCCTATAGCTGAAAGAAGTAGACTTGTGCCTTCATCCATAACCCAAAGCAGTTTCCAATTAATAACCACTTGTAAATGAAAACTCACTTTCCTCTAAGGTAATTTTCACTGGGGAAATAAACTACTTGCAAGGGTAAACTGCATGCCCAGCCTAAGTGGATGACAGAAAATGAATATTTTGACATCTTTGGAGGTTCCTTATCAGATAATGTCATGTAAGAGCTCTTCCTTTTTAAAAAGAATATCTTATTTTTAAATATTTGTAGCTGGAAGTTATCCTATGTCCCTCCTGGCCTGTGTTTGGGACAAATCTCTCACCCACAGTCCCACACCAATTTATAAAATAATCACACAGAGGCTTAATATTACTTATAACTGCTTGGCCATTAGCTCAGGCTTATTATTGACTAGCTCTTATACTTAAATTAACCTATAATTCTGCCTTGTCATTTTGCTTCCTTTGTGTCTGGCTAGGGACTCCTGACTCTGCCTTCCTCCTCCCAGCATTCCTTTGGTCTACTCGACCTACCTATACTTCCTGCCTGGCTACTGGCCAATCAGGGTTTTATTAAACCAGTGTACAAAAGCATTATCCCACATCATTTCCCCTTTTTTTGTCTAATCAAAAATGAAGGTTTTAACTTTAACATAGTAAAATTACAAGTGCTGTGGAATGTCATTCTGTATGCTGTGAACGTGTGTTGCTCTGATTGGTTGATAAATAAAATGTCGATTGGACAGTAGCCAGGCAGGAAGTATAGGTGGGATAAGCAGACAAGGAGAATTCTGGGAAGAGGAAGGACTGAGTCAGGAGTTGCCAGCCAGACACAGAGGAAGCAAGAAGATAAGGCAGAACTGAGGAAAGGTATCAAGCCACGTGGATAAACATAGATCAGAATTTTGGGTTAATTTAAACATAAGAGCTAGTCAGAAATAAGCCTGAGCTAATGGCCAAGCAGTTAAAATTAATATAAGCTTCTGAGTGATTATTTTATAAGCACCTGCAGGGCCATGGGTCCAGGCAGTAATGAAGGAAAACTTCTGACTACAAATATGTATTAATTATATACTCTCTCTCTCTCTCTCTATATATATATATAGAGAGAGAGAGATAGATAGATAGATAGATAGATAGATAGATAGATATAGATAGATAGATAGATAGATAGATAGATAGATAGATAGATATATTCTTTTTGTCCTACAGGTCCTTTGTGTGTGTATTTTGGCTTCCAGTTTAGTGATTTTTTTTTTTAAAATGGGATTTCTGATTGTGTGAAAAAGTGAGTCTCTGTTTCTTTTGCTTCTTCTTGGGCTCTTTGCCTTTGTTTTTTTGTTTTGTCCAATTCTGATGTGTTAATTTTTGTATCTTATTGTATTTTATTTTTATTTTACTATTATTCCATAGAACCTTTTTGTTTTCTAATGAGAGACAGAAACCAGGTGGATCCATACAGGAGGGGAGGTAGGGAGGATTGGGAGGAACAGAAGGAGGGGAAATTTTAATCAGGATTATTATGTAAGAAAAAGTTTTATTTTCAGTAACAGGAAAAATCTGTATAAAAAGTGGTGGTATCTGAAAACTGATGCCTCCTACTTACTTACTAAGAAATTGTCATAAGAGGAGCCTAAGTAAACCATATGAATGACAGCAACAGGATTAATAATCTAAAATCAAGCAAAACAAAACAATATCTCCAAAGTCAAATATTATCATAAACAAGAGACGGTACCGTGTGAGCACAAGAATCTTTATAGCCTCATCTTCTGAAGACCTTTAGTGCTAGGTAATAGTCATCATAGTACCACAGAGGCTTGACTGAACATCTGGTGGAATGTTAAACCATGTGGGCCATATGTTACTACTATTTCTTGCTTGAAAGTATCTTTGGTTAGTTCTATAGAAAGAGAGTTATTGAACTTTATCTTTTTTTCTTTCCTTTCCTGTTTTTTGTTGTCTGTTTTTTGTTTATAGGAACCAGGAAAGTGAATGACAATTTTACTCAGAGCAGAAAGGGACTGCATTTTGTTGATATTCCTCGAAATGCACAGATGGAAGAAAACCTTCTGAAAATAAAGCTCACAGAAATAATGAGAGCTGTTTGATATTTTTATTTTGCTAAACAGAACACATAGATTTAAACTGTAAAATGTAATTTATGTTCTTACATACTGCCCTGGTGTGAGAATGTTTTTTCTTTTCCAAACTTCATCTAGGACATTGATCTTGGGTGGGAGATTTTAAGGGTTAAAATTTATTCTTGGATGTTGTTTAGAAGGGAGATGAATAAGAGGTAATTGGGATTATAAGGGTCATGAGGTTTGGATCCCATCATTAAATATAGGTGGATTTGTAAGAAGACAGAGAGGGACCATAAAACACACACACACACACACACACACACACACACACACACACACACACACATAAACACACACCACACACACAGGCACAAATGTGTGCTTCTTTTATTTTGCCATCACTAGCTTGTGGTGGTATTGTGTTCCACAAAATATTGTGCACACTAATAAACTTATCTGGGGTCAGAGAACAGAAGAGCCACTAGATACAGAGGCTAGAAAATGGTGGCACTCACGCCTTTAATCCCAGCATTCCAGAAGCAGAAATCCGTCTGAATCTCTGTGAGTTCATGGCCACACTGGAAACAGCCAAGCATATGGTGACTCATGCCTTTAATCCCAGGAAGTGAGCCTTTAATCCCAGGAAGTGATGGCAGAAAGGTATATAAGGCGTGAGGACCAGGAACTAGGGCTGGTTAAGCTTTCAGGCTTTCAAGAAGCAGTTCAGCTGAGATCCATTTGGATGAGGACTCAGAAGTTTCCAGTCTGAGGAAACAGGATCAGCTGAGGAACTGGCAAGGTGAGATGGCTGTGGCTTGTTCTGCTTCTCTGATCTTCCAGTGTTTACCCCAATAACTGGCCCCAGGTTTGATTTTATTAATAAGACTCTTTAAGATTCATGCTACACTAACTGTATTTCCTTGTACTTCAACTAAAATCATGAGCCAAAAATTTCTCTATTTAAAACTTGTCTGTTCTGTGGTACTGTATTATTAACCAAGGAAAATGGACTAATATACAAAGTACTTTTAAATGACTATCTGTTTTATAAAGCTAAAGGAATGTGAAGTTTGTATTTCCATACCCACAGGATTGCCTCAAGCAGAATAACTGAAAGTAGTTGAGAACATCTCTACTATAGATAAAAGCAGGGTACTTTATGATTGAGATTTGCCACATCTCTATAACCTACAATTTGCTACCTGTTAATCAAACCTCAAAAACAATGTGTTTAATACCATAGTGTTAGTGAGTAGCTGTATTTACACCAGAACTCTCTCAAGAATGGCCACAGATAACCACTTCCTGTAGCAAATATCTCATCGGACTTTTGGACTGCCAGTCCACAAATAATGACAGAGACTTATTATTAATTATTAAAACTTGGCCTTTAGCTTAGACTTGTTCCCAACTAGCTATTATTACTTAAATTAACCTGTTTCTATTCATCTACATTCTTCCACGTGGCTTTTAGCTCTCTCCCATTGTGTACATCCGAAATACTCTGTATCTTGCTGGCATCTTTCCTGTGCCTAGATTCTTTCTCAGTTCCTCTCTTTTCCGGGAAGTCCTCCCTAACCATTTCCTGTCTGTCTATTGGCCATCCAGATTTTTATTAAACCAGTCACAACAACGCATCCTCACACAGTATAAACAAATATCCTTCAACAAGCTTCTACAATAAACTGTTAAGACTGAGAAGGTTAAATTCAGGAATTCTAACCACAAAAGCTAGGAACAAAACAGGCAACAACAGTCAGGTTTAGCAATGGTAACAACAGAACACTGCCTGACACTATCTTACTCACACTTTTATGAATTCACACAGTAGAGAACTCTTGAAAAATGATGCTTCTGTTTTCAGGTCAGCCTTCTACCATGTTACAAAATCTGCAGTAGTTGACTTTACGAACTTTAGAAAAATGGATACCATGAAGGACAAATATCTTTAACAGAAAAAAAAATGAGAAATGGAATATGGTATAGTTCTTTCAATATTCACACAAAATATGTATACAAAAAAGCGGGAAAAGGCAGTGGTGATGCAAACTACAACTTCTAGAAATTCTCCTTGTGTACATGGATGCTATAGACATATTTCAGGTGTGTCAGTACTAGAGTGTAACAATGCTTCAGTTCAAATATGAGTGATGGATGAGGTAAGAATCTCCAGGGATTGTTCACATATTTATTTCATGAATGAAAAATTCAGTAATATAGCTTTTATACAATAGCATGGCAAATAATATGGAAATTTAATCACATTTTATGAAGCTATCTTCAAAAATGTAATTGGTTATCTACTGCAGTGCCATTGAGCAAGAATCAGATTGTTTATTTGTTTAGCAGTTTTTAGAATGTTTGAGGGTTTTTTTTAAATTAAGAAGTCTTTAAAATGAAAACAGAAGTTAGGAAAGTAAAAACCACATAGAATTAATCAGATCATTTAATCTGACACAAAAGATTACTTTTAAAGTTATTTTTCCAGATGTTTTTGGGCTGTGCAAGATTTAAAATAAGAAATTTTATAGTGGTGATTTTGGACAATTGTTAAATTTAGAGTCATATTTATATTAATCAAAATGAGTTTCATAATTCTGATAGTCTTTCTTATAACTGAGATAGCTTTGCATATAACGTTAATGAAATTTAAAATCTTGTCTGTGACTTTGATCACAGTAGAATAACCAAATATCTGTTATATTAATGATTTTTCTCTCTTCATTCCATTAACCACCTAAGAACAGTCTATGAATTTTCCATGTATTCCTCATACGTGGTGAATCTGAAGGGTCGGGTAAGTGGTTATTGGGATCCACATTTGGCTGCCTGTAGTGCGATACTCTCTCTACATATTTCTGTAACATTAGAAGTTTCCATTCAGCTTCTTGTAATAGTGACTGCTTTATTAGGTGTTGTCACCAGAATGTGTTTGAAAAATCTTCGTGACTACATGTTCATGGGATGTCAACTTTCTTTTGCACCTCAAAACTTAGATTTAGTCATCTTGTTTTTAAGGGTGCCTGAATTTCAACTTATGCCCTTAACTTTAGAAATACTCAGGGTAGTAATAGTGAAAATGGTAGTCTCATAATAGCTGCACTCCATGTGTTTTCTACTTTGTTCATATTTTTCTTTATCTTTTCATTACCTCTTTCTTAATATTTAAGAGTGATATAGAATAAGGGACTATTCAAACTGAAAAGTGGAAAACAATACCCAAATCACTGTAAAACTAACAAGTTATTAACACAACAAATGCTTAATTATATTAGTTTTCTTCCCACCCTTTTTCCATATTTGCTTCTTCAATGTTCCTTTTAAAATAAATTAAGTCTTCTTCCTCAATGAGTTCAGTAAGTTTGGCATAATGTATTAAATGGATTATCATATTAATGACAGTTGAAGCCAGTGTCCTCTAATGGGAAAGAGGCAAAGCTATTGCTACATAAATATGTTACAAGAATGGAAATGGGACATAGTTTCTAGATAAAACAATTTAATGTGTCTTGTAGTTCTTGTATTTTGAAATAAAAACAGATGTCTTTATTATCAAAAATGTAGAATGCAAAGGATTTATTTGCTTTACCAATTCTTCTGTAATAGTTGCAGCTGCAGCCAGGAGGTAGTGGCACACGCCCTTAACCCCAGCACTCTGAAGGCAGAGCCAGGAAGTTCTCTGTGAGTTTGAGGCCAGCCTGGTCTACAGAGCGAGTTCCAGGACAGGCACCAAAACTACACAGAGAAACCCTGTCTCAGAAGAAAAAATAGTTGCAGCTGCATTGAAGATAATACGGTAGAAGTCGACACTGGCAAAGCTTTCAAATATTCAGTGGTGGTAATGATGATCAAATGACTAATATCAAAAATACCTTTTTGTCAAACTATTCTAAAATATCTTTTTAACTATATGTCCTGATTCAACTACACTCCTACTCTGATAATTACATTACTACAGGGGCTATAGTATCTTTTTCTCAGATGATTATGTATCAAGGTTGATCTCTGTTACTGTGAGACCACATCATTGCCACTGTGGTTACAAATTTGTTTGAGGCATTGACAACCATAATTCTATCCTACAGAGGAGAGAGGGTTGGGAAGAACAAAGGGAAGGAAAAAGGAATTCAGACATTATTAGGCTCTTCTTTAATCCTCATAAATTTGATTCACACAGCTGTGGTAATATGGTTAAAGAGCTTCTTCTGGAAATTGCCACAGTATTTAATGTGTTTATATGATAAATACACTGTTAATTATTTCAGTTTCATTAAGCCTTTAGGTTATTTCCAGCAATGTACTCAAGGAAGTTCTGGTATTCATTCTTGATTAAACCTCTTCTGGATCTATTTAGTTATTTAACCAATAACTAAACTACTATGGCTGTGCTAATCAAGTAAAATACTGAATTATTAATTTCTACCCAATAAAATAACAGAAACAAATTTCATATAATTCAACTTTGTATTATTTCTAATTTTATGTTTTCATTATTTCTAATTTGAGTATTCTCTTGGTCTCTATCAGTGTAAACAGAAAAATACTATTTTTTGGATAATCATATCTCCTCATAATTCACATTTTATCCATTACCTCTTTAAGTCTGCTGGGAAATGAAGCTGGTTATAGGTCAGAAAGTGTAGAGGAGGGAACTCAATCACACATGCACCCACAGTTTTCCAGTGGACTGGGATATACAGGGAAATATCACTTCAAAAAGAAGTTAAATGATGTAATTTACATTTTTTTTTAATGTGAGAAGAGATTGCAGCTTAGATCCTGTGACAAATCAGTGCCTTGCAGAGTAGCTGCAAGGAGGTCATTGTATTTGAGGACAGAGATGGGTGGACTTCAGTGTCAGCTGCTTCGCCTTTGGGTTTAGCATGTGATACTATCAAACAGATAAGTGTTTAAGATTTACTTACTTGCAGGATAAATGAGATTAAATGAGAATTCAAATTATATACTTTAAGTATGTTTATATTGAGTAATTAGAGCAAGACATTTTTAATGTCACTGGAATTACGAGTCTATAGTAAGAGTAACCTATGGATAAATATCTAGATTCCTTAAATGAGTTCTAAATGTCTTTTTTTGTGTCTCTTGAAGGTGAAATTCTATCCTTGTGCCATTATTATAAGAATAAAGTACTAGAAAGGACTCCTAATAAACTAAATAGACTCAGTACAAAATAACATAATAGCGCATAATTAGTTTTCTCTTGAATATACTTAAGGGAATTCTCTTCCTCAGTCTCTGTTATCTCTCTGAAGATGTGAGTTTTCTTTGGGTGATGCTGGTTTGGGCATCTTGCCTTGTGAGTATGCCTAAGTCACATCACATTGGTTAGTGGTACAGATTCAATATGCTGGACCTCAGTGGTAATCAGCAAATTTCAGGGTTTCAGGGGCTGTTACAGAGATTTCTTCTGCAGTGATGACATAGAATTAAATTAAAATTTTCTAGTTACTGTGAAAAGGAATTGAGCCTTTGCTGTTAGTAGCTTTAGCCAAGAGATTTATTAAATTATACCATTGACAATTAGAGTAATCACCAATCTGATTATAGGAGGCCAGTTCAGGTACCTTCTCCATTACTGTTGGGAATCTTAACTGGGGTAATCCTGTGGATTTCTGGGAATTTCACTAGCATACCAGTTTTCTCCTTAATCCTATAATGGCTCCCTCTAACAAGATATCTCTTTCATTGCTCTTTCTCTCTCTCCTTCCCCCAACTTGACCATTCTGTTCCCACATGTTCTCATCCCCCCAACCCCCCACCCCCCGCATAGAAACCTCATCCAGTAACTGACGGAAGCATATGCAGAGATCCATAGCCAAGAACTGGGCTGAGCTCCTGGAGTCCAGTTGAAGAGAAGGAGGAGGGATTATATTAACAAGGAGGTCAGGATCATGATGAGGAAATCCACAGAGACAGCTGACCCAAGCTAGTGGGAGCTCATGGACTCTGGAGTGACAGCTGGAGAACCTGCAAAGGACTGAACTAGGCCCTCTGCATGTTGGTGACAGTTGTATGGCTTGGTTTGTTTGTGCAAACAACAAACTGTCCCCTGGCAGTGGGACTAGGATTTATCCCTGGTACATGAACTGGGTTTTTGGAGGCCATTCTCTATGGTGCGATGACTTGTTCAGCCTTGATGGGGAGGGGTTGAGGAGGCTTTGATTCTGCCTCAACTTGATATGCTAGGCTTTGTTGACTCCACTTGTGAGGCCTTATGTTCTGAGGTGTGGATGAGAGTGAGGTGAGGGGCAAGGGGAAACAGGAAGAGGGGAGAGAAGGGGCACTGTGGTTTGTATGTAAAATGAAAAAAATTAAAATTAAAAAAATTAAAAAAAATTTATAGGATTAAAAGAACTTCATACTTCTCAAAAGCCTTGTGAGGCAAAGAGTAGTCTTAAGTTATATTGACAGTGCTCTAATTTTAAATAAATTAAATGGTGGAATGGGTAATATATATATTTTTAAATTATATCCTTAATTTCTCAATGCATGGTTAGTTAATGGTTATATGTGATTCTATCTTTACAGTATAACTAGAGAAAACATTTTAAGAGTGAGTGTAATATGCTTATGTGATATTTAAAGAATCATGAGAATTCCTGGAAAGATACTAAATATCCCCATTAAGTTGAAAAAACATGAACAGTTAAAGGCTTTTAATAATTTAGAAATAAAGAGGAGTATTATCTGGTCCAACCTGTAAATTTAGATAAAATGAATCTTTTATCTCATCTCCCCTTTAGCACAAGGCTTTGCACACTACAGCTGATAGATTTGTGTTTCTTTCAGACCTTTTTTGTTTTGTGTTTTGAGACAAGATTTCTCTGTGTAACAGTCTTGGCTGTCATGGAACTGCTTTGTAGACCAAGCTGACTTTGAACTCACAGAGATCCATCTGCCTCTGCCTCACAAGTGCTGTGTTTAAAGGCATGTGCCATTTGTATTTCTAAGTAAGATGCCCCAGCCATCTGTATTTCTAAGTAAAACAAAATTGGTTGGTAGGTACCCATAGTAATTTGTTTTTTTTTCCCTGTGTGGAGAAAATTGAATATCTATGACAGAAATCATATGGCTCACAAAGATAAAAGTTACTATAATTATCTTTATGACCTTTATTATCTAATAGATGTTCATTGTCTTTATACATTAGCTGGAATTTTTTGGAGTGTTGATCACTAGACATCACTGATAATTATATCATTAATATGGCAAGCCCAATCCATTGACCCTCACTATGCTCCTTCAACATATAGCTGTGTTCTCTGATATACCACAGATTACATCACAACAAAGGATTTATAGCTAAACTCCATAACAGAATTATATGTGAGATAAAATGTCTATAATTGCTTTTTTCTACAAAAATGTACGATTTATATTGAATATATATTATTTATATCATTAATAAGTTAAGATTTATTTATTGGCCACATAAATATAAAATATGTGATCAAATAGTCAAGATTTTCCTTGTAAGTTTGAGAAGCTAAATGTTTCTAATAAAGTGCAGGCATTGTCATATTTATTAGTAATACCATTTAAAATTGTTTTAAATTTATTATACAAGGGACTAAGTGTCATGATGTTTTTAAATAAAGTATGTTTTAGTAGATGATCCTTTACTCTTATCTCTTCCCAACCCCTAGTTCCCCTTATCTGCCCTTGTAAGGTTCCATCTCCCTAGTCTCTTTTCTCTTTCATATCACACATATTCATATTCTAAACCTCCATTCTTCCTTATCACCTGTTTTTATTTTTGTTTTGTTTCCATTCTAGTTTTCTTAGCTTTATCCATATTCACACATACATATAGTACAAATCATTATGTGAATCACATGTTTTTTTGATCTTTCTAAGTTTGGAAGTTTGGGTCACCTTGCTTAATATAATACTTTTAAGATGTGTCCGTAGTCCTATAAATGTATTGATTTCATTTTTCTTTATGCTTGAATAAATTTGTACTGTGTACATGTACATTCACTCATTATCCATTTGTCTCTCAGCGGATGAACACTTAAGATTTTTCTCTTGGCAGCAGTACATGGATGTTCAGATATTCATATGATAGAGTATGGGGACCTTTGTGTATATACCTAGGAGTAGTCTAGGTGGTCATATGGTAATTCTCTTTTTAATATTTTTAGAACTTTCACTACTGATTTCCACAACAGCTGTACTGGTTTGCACTCTAGCTGACCCTGAATAAGAGTTCCTCTTTTTCCATACCCTTGACAATACTTGTCAGATTTCTTAATGAAAGCCATTCTGAATGTGGTGATGTGATAGTTTTCACTTACATTTCCCAGATGATCATAACTTTTTAAAATCATAAATGATACAACACAGACCTATGAACTGCCTTCCAAATTAATTTAAATCTTTAATGAAAATGTTTTATATAATTACTATTCTACTTTCTTTCAGGGATTCTATAATGTTGTGAATATTCATGTGAGCTCTTCACTGAATATCAGTTTCTATTTGTGAAGTTTCTCTGATTTAGCATATGATCAGAAAGCAAAGGCTAAGTTACAGAGTTAAGCTTGGATAAGGATATACTTTAGAGCTCAAGACATGATTGCTGTGGGATGTATGGCAAATGTGTTGCTGATTAGTCAATAAATAAAACACTGATTGGCCGTTGGCTAGGCAGGAAGTATAGGCGGGGCAAGGAGGAGAATAAAGCTGGGAAGTGGAAGGCTGAGTCAGAGAGACACTGCCAGCCGCCATGGTGACAAAAAGCATATGAAGATGCCGGTAAGTCACGAGCTATGTGGCAAGGTATAGATTAATAGAAATGGGTTAATTCGTGATAGAAGTAGATAACAAGAAGCCTGCCATGGCCATACAGTTTGTAACCAATATAAGTCTTTGTGTTTACTTGGTTGAGTCTGAGTGGCTGTGGGACTGGCAGGTGATAGAGATTTGTCCTGCCTGTGGGCCAGGCAGGAAAACTCTAGCAACAAATGGCGCCCAACGTGGGGCAAGAGTTTCCACCTAAAAACTGAGGAAAAAGATTCTAAAACGGAGCTAAAACCAGCTTCCTAATTGTCTCTCTCAAATGAGCGGCAGCTGCTGGTTTGAGCTACTGGTGGGCTCCTAGCGTGTGTGCTCGACCTGCAGTATGGCGGGAATGAGGCCTCTGCAAGTGGCACATTAAGCTGCATGGTGGATTTAGCCTTTGCTGGTACAAAGCAAAGAGGTTTCTGGGCTACACGCTGCTTGGATAAAAGCATAGACCCACGATAGCTCCCAGAGCTAGTGGTAAACGTAGCCATGTTGGGAAGCTGAGGTGGGCGGAGCCAGCAGCCACAGCTGCTGCAGTTTAAGGCAAGAGATTCACAATAAGACAGATTCAGATGTAATAGTTTACAATGTGTGTAAAAGATACGTAGGCTTGAAAGAGACAAAAATGTGATATATAGAGTTATAGAAACAAATACATAGTTTTAAAAAAATAAAGTCATTAAAGAGACAGTAAAGGTAGTATAAAAAATAAGCCACATAAAAATGGATATTACACAGAGAATCTGGATTGTGTTGTCTTTGGGATTTTTAACTGCAGAAAAACATTTGATTGTAAAAGCTGTTGAGTTATTCCAAAATGTATATTTTAAAGGTACCTTGACTTCAAAATTTGGATATAAGGATATGTTACTTTGGAAAGGAGACTCTGCTTTTGCTTCTACAGAAAGCCAAAGGCTATGGATTTGTTTCAGATTAAGATACATCAGGTTTGACCAGCCAAGACCCCCTGAAAGGTCTCCGATGACACCATGGCCCAGATGATCCAACATCCAGAATGGTTTGAAGGCAACTGGCTCAGACAATACAGCCTCATGGACTATTCCATAATCCTAAAATTTTCTTTGTGTCCCCATAAGATACAGCGCCCCCCTCCAGCAGGAAGTAGTAAGAGAAGCTACACCCAAATTCCCAAATTATATGTAATTTTACTTTGTTAAGGTTAAAACCTTCCTTTTTGAAAAAAAAAAAAAAGGAGAAGTGCTGTGGGATGTATGGCAAATGTGTTGCTGATTAGTCAATAAAACACTGATTGGCCGTTGGCTAGGCAGGAAGTATAGGCGGGGCAACGAGGAGAATAAAGCTGGGAAGTGGAAGGCTGAGTCAGAGAGACACTGCCAGCCGCCACGATGACAAAAAGCATATGAAGATGCTGGTAAACCATGAGCTATGTGGCAAGGTATAGATTAATAGAAATGGGTTAATTCGTGATAGAAGAAGTAGATAACAAGAAGCCTGCCACGGCCATACAGTTTGTAACCAATATAAGTCTTTGTGTTTACTTGGTTGGGTCTGAGTGGCTGTGGGACTGGCAGGTGATAGAGATTTGTCCTGCCTGTGGGCCAGGCAGGAAAACTCTAGCAACACATGATAGGTTCATAGTCCTCCCACATGATAGAACCTGTTTTTGTCAATACAATTCTGTGCTTCCTGAATGTATATATAAAGGTAATATTTCAAATTTAGAGAAGTTATAAACACCAATAATATAAATCATTATTATACATAGAATTTTATTAGTAAATCAAATTTTGTATGTACTTATTTACAATCTTTATTTCTCAAATTATGTCACAGTCAATACATTGATTTTAAAAGGCAGTATAAAATCAACATGTCCCATTATGATGACAATAAATCTCTAAAATTACTTGCTTCCATATTCAAGTCAAAGAGTAGAGTAAAAAAATAAGATTATGAAACAATTAATAATCTCATGGTTATATGAGATTAAGCCTGTATGTTTCTGTTTTTAAGATACAAATTTCATGTATAACTGAACATATTCACAGTCTATTGCCAAGGTTAATGATCACTCTCTAAAACCTGATGGTAAGACACTCTTGCTGAAGACACAATTTATTTTATCAAACATAGTCAAATTGAGCTGGTGTCCAACTAGAAGCTTCACACTACTGACTAATATTTATGGCACTAGGAAGAGGAGCAAAGTAATCATGAGTATCACCCAGTGACAAACCCTGGGACTTGTAATAGAGCCCTCCCTGAAAGATACACAGGCATAATAGTAAGACAACTGTTATTGGAGTAACCAATAACTTTTTAAAATTGTGTTTAAGGCTCATTCCATGAAATGGAAACCATACATGACACTACTAATGGGGAGAAGAACTTCAGACTAGATAAGTCACAAGCATAGTAAAAAACAAATACTATATTCTGCTAAAGAAATATAGGAGAGAAATGACTCTAAATGACATATTGCTATATACTCTGAGATCTGTGCATCACTCAACTGTTATCATAGAATTTACAGTAATTAATACAGAGATCCACAAGTGAACAATGTACAGAGACTGAGAGATTTTTGGAACACCCAGCCCTAAATGGAACGTCTTTTCCAGCCCCTCCCCTCAATGCTCGGGTATCCATGAAGAGGGAGCACTGGAAAGATTATAAGAACCAGAGGTGGTAGATGACTCTAAGAAAACAGTTTATTCCAGAAACTGCAGGAATAATACTCATATAAACTCACAGAGATCGTGACAGCATGTCCAAGACCTGCACAGATTCAAACCAAAGTCCAAACACTGAGAAGGGTAAGTGGACACAATATCCCACCCTAACCAAGAAGCTATTTGCAATTAATACCTGAGGGGGAAGGGAAAGTCAATTTTCTCCAATGGAGTGCCATTGGGCATATCAACCACACTAGGGGGGCAGGTCCCCAGAAGTAGTTGGCCAACAGAAAATGGACTCCATAGTTTATCTGTGCTTTTTTAATTTTGTTTTGATGTTTGTCCTATTGACTTTACCCCTTTGTCCCCTTTAGTTTGTTCAGTTTGGTTTTTACTTTTGTTGTTGTTGATTTTCCTGTTTCTTTTCTTTTCTTTTTTTTTTTTTTTGAGAGAAATATACATTTTGGGTAGAGAGGCAAGGAGGATGTGGGAGGAGTTGAAGAAGAAAAGAATATGATCAAAATTCTTTGGCTTAGAAATGCTTTTAAAAATTTTTTTTGAAAGATGCAAGTTTCATGGACAGCTGGGTATTTACCTTTCTTTTCTTTTTGAGACAAGGTCTAATTTTGTAGTCCTGCCTGTCTCGGGAACACATAGAGATCATCCTGCCTCTGCCTCCTGAGCCAAGGAATTAAAGGTATACAGCACTTTGCCTGGATAGATGAGAATTTTCCTTTTCTGTTATAGAAAGAGGAAACACTGCACCTGTTACATTGTTTAAATGTTTAATAAGTTTGTAGGCGTAGAAAAATATACTGGGTTAGATCAAGATCCAGCATAGCAGTGATAGCTTTGTTATGATACGTGTTGGAAAGATTGCCAGATGGGATGCTGCGGCAAGAGACTAGCACCAGAAATGATTCCATGATTAAATAAGATGTGTACAACTCTTTTAAATGCATTGTGATGTTTAGTTTGCCCAGGCACTGTGAATATAAGTTCCACGATTTACTGCCTACTGTGTAAAATAAGTGGTTATACTCCGTAGCTACAAAACCAATACTTTCAATCCCAGGAGGAAGTGTACTATTCTAGGCTTAATAAAAATAAAACAGAATTTCATTATTATTCATATATTTCAGTCCTACTGTACATTGACAGATAGTCAAATTAAATTTCTTTGTCATTAAAAGAAACTTTGTTCTAATGTTTCAATAGTATTTTCTGTCAGAAATCAGGGACATTTGTCTTCTAACAAAACGTTACAAACTAATTTCAACCTACTCTTTCTGTATTTGTTTAAAATGTATCAACTGCTTTTAATAGAATTTGCATGTTAAGAAGGAGCAACAACAATGAAAACCAAAAGTAATAGCCACATAAACTAAAATCATGTAACCTATATAATTATACAGTAGATATGTAGTATATCAAGAGTGAATTTTTTTTTTTTTTAGAGAAAGTGACAACTGTAGAACAAAGAAGATAAAACTCTTTAATTTCAAATAAAGTAGAATAGGATTCCTTGGGAAAAATGCAGACATTTCAATTCTTGATTAGCAGTGCAGGTCTCCATATCACAAGAAGTTTTAGTAACCTGGCCTTTGGCTCACTGGATCATTAGCTAAGAGAGCAGTTGATCTAGGGAAGAGGCGAGGTGTGTGGGAGGGGATAGGGATCAGGGGAAGATGAGAAAACTGTGGTTGGGAAGAAAATATACACATTGGACAAAGAAGAAGAACAGAGAGCAGAAAGTATTGAGCTAAGGGAGAGTAGTGGGGAAAAATTCCATAGAAAGTATTAAGATTCAGGTGACCAGTTTAAGTATTTAACCACTAATTGATAGGAAATAGAAATACTTTGTGTGACTTTAAATGTGCCATTGCCTCATCTGGCATGTATTTGCAAAGGTTCATTCCAGTTCTAACATAGAGAATGGATTATAAAACGCAGATAAATAAACTCTGGATCACCAAATCCTGTTAAGAATTTACAAGGATTATAGAGGTACTTTAAGATAATTTTTTGATTTTTTTTAGGAATAATTTGGAGCAAAATTAGTGTATTCCTTCATTGAAATGATGCTTAAAGTCTTCTAAAGTATGGCTTAATGATCAAAACTAGGTTTTAGTGTCATATGTACTTGAATTTGCTAATACTATGTGTATAATATTAGAGAAGTTGAATTCTATCTTTGTTTCCTAATTTCCAAAATGGATATTTTACATGAACATGCCTTTTCAGTCTTGATCTGATGTTTGTGTTATAGGTCAGTAGTTGTAAATGTCAAGACATCTTTGGAAAGAAGTATATATTATAAAAAGAAGCTATAGATAAAACATTTTAATAAGCAAAGTTTTTGTTTGTTTATTTTTGAGACTGATTTTTTAATTATAATCTTTCTTCCTTCCCTTTTATCCCTCTGAACTCTCCCATATACACCTCTTCTTCAAATTTATGGCCTTTTTGTCCATTGTTATTTCCTGCATACATGTATTTGTATATGCATATATATTTTGAAATATAATCTACTGAGTCATATAATGTTACTTGTATGTTTGTTTTCAGAGCTAACCATCAGCACTGGACAACTAATAGGTATACTGTACTCTGAGAAGGATCATCTCTGCTAATCCCAGCTTTCCTCAGTTGCCTGTAGTTCTTTGTGTAGGGTTGAGGCCTTGGGGACTTTTCCCTATGCTGTTTGGATGATTGTTGGTGTCATCTTTGTTCAGCTCATGTTTATCAACTTCATAGGACCTGGAATCACCTAGGCGACAAGCCTCTAGGCACAGCTATGAGGGAATATTTTGCCACTTAAAACGCCAATTCAATTATGTTGATTAGGTTAATTGTGGTAGGGAGACTAACATTAGAAGTGGATATTACCATCTCCTCAGTTTGCACATTACACTATGTAAAAAGGAGAAAAATCAACTGAACACAGACATTCATTCATTGCTTCGTGACATTGGATGCCATATGACAAGGTGCTTCAAGCTTGTGCCACCATGACTTCCCCACCATGGTGGTCTGCATGTTGAACAGGAAGCCATAATAAATCTTATGTCTTTTAAGTTGCTTTTGTCATGGTATTTTACTATAGCAACAGGAAAAAAAAGATAAATTTGCAGAAATGAACAGTAATGATTAAAGGAATTCAATACATAGCATAGCATTTTACGATAAGAATTCAAGATATATATGTGTATGTGTGATAGGCAGTTGAGAAAAATATAAATATATATGCAAAGTTTATATTTTGTCCTGTTACTAAAATGGAGACAAGGAATGATTTTCACTGTCGTATTAAGTAAATCATTATTTGCACGGTTATAGAACTCTTCATTTCTAAGCTGACCCACCATATGTTCATGTAGAAAAAATTCAACTATTGTTCTGTTTTCAAACTAGCTGCATTAGTAGCAAATTTATGTATAAATTTCCATCAATTTATATGTAGGCTATTCATTGAATTATATGTAAATTTACCATTTTTAGGAAATGACTACTTTATGCATACTCCTACATGTAATACTTAAACTGCACAGCATTTTCTGTTAATCATTTGATTCTTCTGCTTCCTGCCTTTCATTTCAGTCATTGAGTAGGTCAAATAATTAAACAACATGGAATTATTCCTAATTGCTATCGTTTGTCAATAGTTAAACCACCCAAATTTTCCAGGAGTACTGGCAGGTTATTGAATTAAATAAGAATATCAGTGAGTAATCAGTTATTGTAAAAGCAATCATCACACTCTCTAAGACAGAGACATGTAATTTAGCAAATCAAATTTAAGGAAATTGTTATGTATTACTATTTACATGGAATGATTTTCAATGAGCTAACTTTTAGACTATTAATTATGCCATTAGCAATAGAGAGTAAGGATAAATCATATTAATTCCAATAAATAAGCATTGCCAGTTGTGTATGTGTGTGTGTGTGTGTGTGCACATGGGGAGGGGAGGGTCATTTGTGTGTGCTGTATGAGCCCATGAATGGAGATGTGCATACCTGTTGATATGTGCAGAAGTCAGAGGAGCCAAGTGTTCTCCTCTAGTACTCCCTGTCTTTATGGGGTCTTTCACTGTTCCTAGAGCTAGACTTGTGATAGCTAGTAGCCCCAGTGATCCTCCTGGCTCTGCCTCCCATACACCTGCTGGAGTGCAGGGGTTACAAGTGAAAAGGTGATCATGCATAGCTCTTTTTTATGGGGATGTTGGAGATTTTTAACTCATGGACCCACGTGTTTTCAGCAAGAGCTTTGACCCATGGAACCATCTCCCTAGCTCCTATGGGTATTGTAGTGTATAGGTAGTCGCTATGTTTGTATAAAAAATAAGTTCATGTAGATAGTGTCTCAGTTAACTTTCCTGTTGCTGTGACAAAGTCTCATGATAAAGGCAACTTATAAAATAAAGTATTTCATTAGGAGAAAGTTTTCAAAGTGTTTGAGTCCATGATGAGGGAGGAATGGAATTTGTGTGTGCAACAGGAACAGGAACAGATGAAAGGTTACATCTTTTCTTTTTCTTTTTCTTTTTCTCTCAAACAATAATTCCAAGTACAGTTGCTGTCCCAGTGTCTCCCCTGGGAGCCTAGGGTGGTTTCAGGAGATGGTCAACTCAGGCTCCATATCCTCCATTACTAAAAGTTTCAATTGTACTCAGTTTTCCCATTGGCCCTTAAATGCTCATCTACTCCAATCATCTCTTCCTATGTTCTTTTCCTCCCCAATATGATCACTTCTGTTCCCAGTTACACCTGCCCTCAGTCTATCCACAAAATCTATTCTATTTCCCCTTCCTAGAGAGATGCATGCATCCTCTGAGAGCCTTCCTTGTTCCTTAGCTTCCCTGGATCTGTGGATTGTAGCATGATTATCCTTTACTTAATAGCTAATATCCACTTATAAGTGAGCACAGATCATGCTTATCTCTCTGGGTTTGGGTTGCTTTGCTCAGGATTATTTCTTCATAGTTCTAGCCATTTGTCTGCAGATTTCATGATGTCATTTTTTTTCTAACTGCTAAGTAGTACTCCACTTTGTAATTGTACCACATTTTCTTTATTTTTCAGTTGAGAAACATCTATGTTGTTTCCAGTTCCTGGTTATTAAGAATAAGGCCACTGTGAACTTAGTTGAACAAGTGTTATTCTGGTGGGATGGAGTGTCTTTTGGGTATATGACCAAGAGTCATATAGCTCGGTCTTGAAGTAGATCGATTCCCAATTTTCTGAGGAATAACCATATTGATTTCCATGGAAGCTGTACAGGTTTGCACTCCCACCAGCAGTTGAGGAGTGTTTACCTTGCTCCACATCCTTACCAACATGAGCTGTCTCTTGTGTTACTGATTTTAGCCATTCTGACAGGTATAAGATGGAATCTCAATATACTTTTGATTTGCATTTCCCTAATAGCTAAGGATGTTGAGCATTTCCTTACCTGTTTCTCAGACATTTGAGATCCTGCTATTGAGAATTCCCTGTTTAGCTCTTAATTCATTTTGTAATTGGTTTATTTGGTTTGTTGATGTCTAAATTCTTGAATTCTTTATATTTGAATATTAGCCCTCTATTAGATATGGACTTGGTAAAAATCTTCTCCCATTCTGTAGGCTGCCATTTTGTCCTATTGATAGTGTCCTCTGCCTTATTGAAAAATTTCAGTTTTCTGTTATTCCATTTGTTGTCAGTCTTAATGCCCTCACTCTTGGTATTTTGGTTAAGAAATTGTCTCTTGTGCTGATCCATTAAAAACTATTCCCTACCTTCTCTTCTATCATGTTTAGGATATCTGGTATTATGTTGAGGTCTTTGATCCACTAGACTTGGGTTTTGTTCAGGGTGATAAATATGGATTTATTTGCATTCTTCTATATGCAAACATCCAATTAGACCAGCACCATTTGTTGATGATGCTTTCTTTCTTTTTTCTATTGTGTGTCTCTGGCTTCTTTATCAAAAATCAGGTGTCTTTAGGTGTGCGTGTAGATGGAATTTTTCTCTGGCCCTGCCTTGCCCAGCAGTCTGGACAAATCTCTCCCACCCCTGTCCCACAGCCACTAAGTCCCAAGTAAACACACAGAGGCTTATATTTCTTACAAACTGTATGGCCTATAGCAGGCCGCTTGCTTAAATCAACACAGTTCTATACATCTATTTGTTGCCACATGGCAATGTGTTACCCATGTGCTGACATCTTGCTGCTCCTTCAGCAGTGGGCTCATGTCTCTCTCAACTCTACCTTCTCTTTCCTGTCTCTCTCCTTGGATTTCCCACCTGCCTCAAAGCTGACTTGCCATAGTCCAAAGCAGCTTTCACACAGAAAGGCATCCCCCAGCACTTCCTCTTTTCTATCTAATCAAAAAAGAAGGTTTTAGCTTTAATATAGTAAAATTAAATATAACAGTTATCAAGCAAGACTTATAGTTACAATATCTAGTCTATTTGTATTTGGCAAAATTAAAGAAAGTATTTTATCATCTATCCTGTATTTGTGAGACTAAAGTTTCATATCTAATTTATCTTTTATCATAACCAAAGAAAATTATAACTATCTAGTCTTCAAATACATCAAAGACCCCAGAAGGATATAATATTACCTAAATAAACAGGAAGTGCTCTATAAGCAACTTCCAAAAATCTAGAATGCAACGTTGGGGCATCCATCTTCAGCCTTTAGGGCTAGAGTTTTTTAGTCACTTCTCCCTTTTTCCTGTAGAATGTCTGGCAATTTCCTCTGCAAAGCAGGAATCTGAAGGACCCATTTTGCCTTGTTTTGGTCAGTGGTCATTTTTCTATGGGTCCTATATGTCCAGTATATATAATATACTCTTAAGCAGTCCAGGCAAGAGCACTCTGTTGTTGAAATTTTCTCCAGTCCTGTCTGGCCCACAGTTAGAATAAATCTCTCTTATCTGCCAGTCCTGCAGCCGCTAAGACCCAACCGAGTAAACACACAGAGACTTATATTGCTTACAAACTGTATGGCCATAGCAGGCTTCTTGTGATCTAGTTCTTTTATCTTAAATTAACCCATATTTATAAATCTATACCTTGCCACATGGCTCGTGGCTTACCAGTATCTTACATGTTGGTACTCATGGCGGTAGCCGGCAGTGTCTTTTGACTCAGCCTTCCTCTTCCCAGAATTCTCTGTTCTGCTTGTCCTGCCTATACTTCCTGCCTGGCTACTGGCCAATCAACATTTTATTTATACAGAACGATAGCCACAGCACACTTCTTTCCCCAGTAGGCCATTTTGTGTCAAAAAGAAGATACATTCCACATGGAGTGTTTTTGATGCTCATTTTCCTCTTGAAGTAAATCGGTGCTGCCAGAAGCAAACGTGTCTCATTGTCCAGAAAGCCTGTTTTTAAAACATTTTAAATGCCATATTCTGTAGGCCTTTTAAGTGTTTGAAGATTATCTACCTAATTAAAATATATCTATGTATATCTGGAAAACTTAACAAACATGACTGTAAGTTTGATTATCATAGATGACTAATTACTAATCTGTATTTCTTAATTATACATTACAATTTTAAATAAGTTGCATAAACATAATACCTTAAACAAGAGTATAAATATATGTACAGTATAACAAAATTAACTTTAAATTTGTATCAATAAACTAAAATCCACAGCAATGTAAAACTTTTCAAACAAGTGGATGCTCTTTAAAAGTAGATTCAATAATCTACTCTTTTACGCTATTATATCTACATCCCCCTTTCCTTTTTAGAAAGAGATTGCATTTATAATCAACCCCCTTTAAATATAAATAAATATTTATGAACAATATTTGGGGAATTTGGGTGTATCTTCTCATACTACTTTCTTCTGATTTGGGGCACTGGCAATCTTATGAGGATCCTGAAAAAATTAAGAATTGTAGTTACATCTTGGCTGTTGTAGTCTGTGAGTCTATATTGACCTTTCAAGGGGTCTTGATTGTTCAGGCTGATCAAACCATATTAGACTGGAAGCAATCCACAGGTGCTCATCCTCTGTGGAAATAAAGGCAGAACCTCTATTCCAAAGTAACATATACTTAGACACAAATTTTGAGGTCAACATCCATGCTTACTACCAACTGGGAAGCAGTGAGTCTATGCCTCCATCCAGTAGCATGTAGTCCAGAAAACTTTTTTTTGTCTATAGTAGCAAAAGCTAAATCCAATATGCAATGTGCTGCATGGCTTGGAGACACCTCTGTGTACCAGGGCTGTAGGTCAAGCCCACACACTGCAAACCTGTCAGTCTGTAGCTCAAGCCCACAGGCTGTGGCATCTCTGTATCATGGCTTGCCTGAGAGACACATCCAGTAAGCTATTTTTAGCTCCATATTTGAATCTTTTTAAAAAAGCTTTCTCGGGTTTTAGGTAGAAATTCTTGCTACCACATTGGGCACCAAATGTAGTCAGAAGTTTTCCTGTTTCCCATCCGTCCTGCAGCTGCTCAGACAAGCAAACACACAGAGGCTTATATTACTTACAAACTGTATTGTCTATAGCAGGCCTCTTGCTGAATAGCTCTTATATCTTAAATTAGCCCATAACTATTAATCTATGTATCACCACATGTTCTGTGGCTTTACCTGCATCCCATTACATGTTACTCCTTGGGCAGCTGTCTCCTGTCTCTTTCCTTCTGCCTTTCTTATTCCTGTCTATCTGCTTGTGTTTCTCGCCTGCCTCTAAGCTGCCTTGCTATAGACCAATACAGCTTTATTTATCAACCAATCAGAGCAACACATATTCACAGCATACAGAAAGACACCCCACAGCACATACTGTTGATAATAAATGTGTAGCTAAATTAAACAAAAAGGAAGTAATCCAAATATATAATGTTAAGTATGAAAAGTGAAACCTAAGAACAGAGAAAAATGGAAATTCAGAAGATCTCTGAGACTAATAAGAGTGCTTACATGTAAATCCAATGAAAAACTTCAAAAAAAATACACTTACATGGCCTACAAAAGTGAAATCAAGAGGACATAAGTAAATGAAACACAGCTATAATCCTCAGTTATATCAAAAGAGTAATAAAATGCCCCCTAACTACAATAATACACAAAGTCTGGATGAACTCCCTGATAAAACCTATTAAACCATTAAGGAAGATTGAATTGCATTATCCTTCAATATATATTATAAAATGTAAGAGACTGGAAATTTTTCCAAGTTCACTTTGCAAGGGTTGCATTCCTTCAATAACAAGAGCAGATAAAGACAACAATAAAACAATACAAAAAATTATAGTCCAATCTCCTTGATGAACATGGATGCAAATCTCCTCCATAAAATACTAGCAAATTAAATTCAACATTTCTAAAAGATCATTGACCATGTTCAAGGTGGCTTTGTTTGGGGATGCAAGGATGGATCCAGATGTATAAATCAATACATATAATACATCGCATAAATAGATGCAACAAAAGCCACCTTTTTTGTTCTATCAGTGGAACAAAAAAGGGGCTTTTGATAAACTCTGACATCTCTGCAAGATTTTACACACACAAGTGTACACACACAGGATTTTAAGCATACAAAGTGAAAAAACTAAATAAAGGCTATATGTGACAAAGTTGAAAAGAACACAGCGAATAGAGGAAAAATTAAGCATTTTAAATCAAATTAGAAATAGAACAAAATTATCCACTTTACTACCTCATAGTCAACACAGTATTTCACATCTTAGAAAATTAAGAAAAGAGATAGAAATGAAAGATTTTAAAAGTAGGAAAGGGTAACACAAAATTTAGTTACTTGCAGATGATATAATCCTATATGGATGAGAACCTAAACACTCCACTAGAAGATATAGTTCTAATAAACACTATTAACAAATGGGCAGGACACAAAATTAATACATAAACCATTAGTCTTCCTGTGTACAAAAAGTCAACATTCTAAAAAACAATGTTCAAAAAGACAATCCCATTCACAATAGCTTAATAAAAAATAAAATTTATTGTAATAAGCTAACTAAAGAGTTCAAAGCTTCTACAATAAAAGTTTTAGGACACTGAAAAAAGATATTGAAGAAGATACTAAAAGACAGAAAAATCGCTGAGTCTCTATGGGACAGCAGAATTAATATTATGAAAATGACTATATTACCAAAGGCATTCTACAAATTCAATGCAATTCCCATTACAACTTCAGTGACATTATTTAAAAGGAATAGAAAAGGAATCTTAAAATTCAAATAAAAATATGAAAGACCTCAAATAGTCAAGTAAATCTTGAAAAATCAATAGTATGGCAGATAATATACTTGAACTTAATATAAATTGCAGAACATAGAAGCAAAAATAATATGATACTGATACAAAATTGAAGCATATTAACCACTGTGATGGAATAGAGGGCTCATAAATAAAACAATATAGTAGCCAATTGATGTATTTTTGACAAATATGCTAAAGGCATACATTATACAAAGATATAGCTCTTTTGACAGGTTGGATTAGAAATATGATCTATTTTCCTCTACTTCACCTGTGCTAGTATTATTGATATATACCACCATCCATAGTTCTTCATCTGTTTTTAATGTGGTTTAAATAGGACCCTTTTGACTTTTTCTATGCTATTCCTCTGTAATGATTTAAATGTTTTATCCATATTATTTTCTTTAAAAATTGCAATATACAAAGATAAAAGTACTGGAAATTGGTCCACATTCAGTCAGTTGAAATTTCATTTTCATTGTTCTCATTAGAAGTTATATCTCTGTTTACTAAAACAAATCAAACAAAACAACAATATTTTAAACAAAAATGCTAGTGTTGTATGTAGGAGGCCTCCCTATGAATTGTTGGTCAAAGAGAATCTGAAAGTCACCAAAGCAATCCAGGGTATTATCATTGCTTCTGATTGCCTACCAAGACAGTAAGAACATATTGCCAAAGGCACCTTGTTCTTTAGTTGTAGGACATATTAATTCTACTACTCCTTGGTATTTCCTGGTATATGAATAATTTTTGTGGTTTCTGTTGGGCTTTTCTTACGGATAAATTAATAATGTGACATTTTCCAATCTTCCCAGAAAATACTTTATTTAACCACACTTTGATAAAAACAAAGACACCAAATGTAATTGACAAACTATAATGATTTATAGGGATAAAACAAAATGACAATAATGAACCATTATAAGAATTAACATAGCTCTGCTTTTTTTACATTTTGTTTTTCTGCGATTAAGTTGTTGAAACCATTTCCTTTGGTATACTACAAGCAGAATAAATATGTGTGACATACAAATTAATGTCATTAAAACATCCAGAAGAATACACACACACACACACACACACACACACACACACACACACACACACACGGTTTTCAATTTCTGTTTAATTTTTAATTTTACACACACACACACACACACACACACACACACACACACATATATATGAGCTGTGCATATGAGTGCAGTGTCCAAAGAGGCCAGAATATTACATTATTCTCATGGAGCTGGAGTTATAGGTGGTTATGATGAGCTAGGAGACATGGATGCTGAAATCCAATTTAAGGTCTTCTGAAAGAGCACTATGCACTATGCACAATTTGCCCATCTCTTAGCACTCCAGGGAAAGAACATTTACATTACAAGATTAATGTTCTACTGCTTGATTTTGTATTTTATAATCATATAAAATATTTAAGTATCTGATGTTAAAATAGATTCAAATATCTCCCATAAAATTATTTTTGTGTTACTAACATCTCTCTACCTTCGTGGATTTTAAATTTCTGAGATGAACTATCCACAATTTATTTTTAATATTCCAATTTAAATGTGAGCTCTTTTTTTTTTTTTTTTTGGTTTTTCGAGACAGGGTTTCTCTGTGTAGCTTTGAGCCTTTCTTGGAACTCGCTTTGGAGACCAGGCTGGCCTCGAACTCACAGAGATCCGCCTGGCTCTGCCTCCCGAGTGCTGGGATTAAAGGCGTGCGCCACCACCGCCCGGCCTAAATGTGAGCTCTTTTTGAGGATCTTTTCAGGTGTTCAATTCAGCTCCTGTTTCTCAGCTTGTCTAAACTAATCTATGTCATATCTTACCTTTAATATTACTCATATTTTCCTTATCAATTGTGCATATCTGTAGTAGTTATTCATTATATTTTCTCAAAGGTATAAGTATTATTTCTCTGTAATGCCTAATATGTGCATGCAGTCTACAAGCACTAAAAACTCAATGCTGATATACTAACATTGTATGGAAAAGTCTTAATTATATTCTACATGAAGGCCCATGATAAAACATTCATTAGTACTTGGCACAGGCAAGGTACTCAGTAAATGTTAGCTAGACAAATGAATAAGTGATGTATATTTTTAGAGTTCAAAGAGAATGCATCCAAAATAATAATATATAAATGAACGTGCTGGTGGAATTACATAATAGCTAAATGCAGAGAATCCTTTATTGTAATTGAAGTCAAATACAGGATTTGATCTGGCTAGGCTACTTCTTGCTTCCATTCTTGGACTCTTCATGAAATTTCCTACCGAAGAAAATTATTTAAGCAAATAAGCACAGCTTCCTTGCTTATTATCAATAACAGAATCTTTAGAACCTTGAACTTAGCACAGAGCTCCAACTTTTTACTTTAGAATTAAAGGCCATTTACTTTTGCTCCCAAACATCCCTCCAATATCACTTGGCATTTTCTCTGTGAATGGATTTCTTTTCCTACTACTAGACATATCTCAAATCAATTCCGGTACCTTTTATTCTTATATTTTCATTATGTATCGTTCTGATGTGAACTTACCACAGTTCTATTGTATATTCTTGTAATTTTACAGTCCAAATTCTTAGTTCTACATAGAATCTGAACAAACCTCAAATTTCACTAAGACTACAGTTAATCAGAGATTTAGCCAAAATCATCCTCATAAAAACATAGGAAATCTTTTAAAAGTGAGCCTTTCTGATTACTATGTTACATAGTGAAATTTATGTGATTCCATACTCAAATAGTGGTTGCGAAATATGTGCAGGGTAATGATCTTGTTAAGTGCACAAATTTGCTCTGGTACATAGGCTTCTTTTCTGAATTATTCAACTGATCCTAACCTAGATTTGCTATAAAGGGATTTTGTAGTTACAATTAGTTAATAATCAACTAACATCAGCAATGCATTAGTCATGAAGGTGGGTCTAACCTGATTATATGAAATCATCAAAAAGGCTAGGATTGTTCTCCATATGGTGGAGAAAGAATAAAATTGAAAGTCCAGTAATTAAAAGCAACATATATATTTAAGAAAAAGACAATGTACTATATGGAAATTCCTTTAGTCCAAAATTTGTAATAACTTCTGCAATGTTTGAATGTGAGAGCAAAATACAATAGAACTTACTGACTAAATGAGGTCAATATAGATTCTGATGACCAAATGAAGCAAAACAAACAAACAAACAAACAAACAACAGGATAGCTAAAACAGGCTTGGACAATAAAAGAACCTCTAAAGGTATTTCCATTCTTGATTTCAAATTGTACTACAAATGTATAGTAACAAAAACCACATGGTTTGGGCATCAAAACACACATGTTGATCAATGGAATTGAATTGAAATCCAGGCATAAATCAACACATGTAACACAAATTGCTAAATGATTTTATTAATAAAAAACCTGGAGCCAGATATTGGGGTAAAAACTCAAGAGATCAGAGGACAAGAAGAGCCACAGACAACCTCCTCTCACTGACACATCAGTCTCCAAAGAGACCTACTTCCTGTATACCCACACCTATATGCCTTTCTGTTCTGCCATCTCATTTCCTCTCTCCTCCCAGCTACATCGCTTCCTGTCTGTCTGTACAGACCTACAAACCACTATGGTTAGTTCTGGGATTAAAGGCATGTGTCACCATGCCTGGCTGTGTTCCTCACTGTGGCCTTGAACTCAAAGATCTGGATGGATCTCTGCCTCCCAAATGCTAGGATTAAAGGCATGTGTTACCATTGCCTGACTTCTATGTTTAATATAATGGCTGGCTTTTTCCTCTGATCCTCAGATAAACTTTATTAGGGTACACAATATTGGGGAACACACCATATTTTCCCCTTTTTATCTAAAATAAAAAAATTAAAAATTTTAACTAATATAAGAGAAAATATATACAATAAGTACAGTAACTCTTTTCTGAATGTCTTAGCAAGGAAAACTGTAACTACAACTATCTAATCTTCAACTCCCTCAGAGACCTGAGAAGGAAATAATATTAACTGAGTAAGGAGGAAGTGCAAAACAAGCAATTTCCAAAAAATTTGAGAAATGACTCAGAAGATGAGAACCTATGGATTGCTTCTAGGCTAATATGGTTTGATCATCCAAGATCCCCTGAGAGAATCCAGATGATCCAACATCCAGAAGAGCTTCAAGTCAACTGGTTCAGAGAATGCAGCATCATAGACTACTCCAGTCAGGATTTGACCATAATCCTAAAATTTTCTTTGTGTTTCCATAAGACTATCAGTACCCACAATCAGCAGGAAGTAGCTTAGAACACTATGCCCATATTCCCAATAAACTGGATTACGGATATTTGTCTTTCTTTAGAGAATTGTTACAAATTGTTATTGGTCATAGTCAATATCTTTCTAAAAAAAGGGGGGAATAGGATATAGTTATGATAGGATGAAAGGGTAGATTATTGAATCTACTTTTAAAGAGCAATAAACTTGCTTAAAATGTTTTACATTGCTATAGATTTTAGTTTATTACAAATGTAAAGTTAATTTTGTTATACTGTATGTATATTTCTAGTCTTGTTTAAGGTATTATGTTTGTGCAGCTTATTTGAAATTGTAATGTATAATTAAGAAATGAAAATTATTAGGTATCTATTATAATCAAACATATAGTCATGTTAGTTAAGTTTTCTAGGTATACATAGATATATTTCAATTAGGTAGGTAATATTCAAACACTTCAAACACTTACAGAATATGTCATTTAAAATGTTTTAAAAACTTAGACTTTTCTGGACAATGAGACGTGTCTGCTTCTGGCAACATCAATTACTTCAAGGAAGAGGATGGGCACTGAAGACACTCCATATGGAGTTTTATCTGCTTGGCAAAAGTTAGCCATTTGGGCAAGAAACTGTTCTTCCTTGGACTGCTTGACAAAATATTGTTTAGACTGGACATGCAGGACCCATGGAAAAATGACCACTGAATTGTCCAAAACAAGGTGAAATGGTCCTTCAGGTTCCTGCTTTGCAGAGGAGACTGCCAGATATTCTACAGAACACAGAGAGAAGCGATTGAGATATTCTAGGCCTATAGGCTGAAGATGGATGCCCCAACGTTATAGAGGAACTTTGGGTGACTGTCTAGGCAGCCAGCTGTCTCTGTCATTCTAGATTTTTGGAAGTTGCTTACAATACTCTTCCTGTTTACTTAGGTAATATTAAGTCTTTCTGAGGTCTTCGATGTAGTTGAAGACTAGACAGTTATAATTTTCCTTGGTTATAATAAAAGGTAAATTAGATATGAAGCTTTATACTCATAAACATAGAATAGATAGAATATTTTCTTTAATTTCACCAAATACAAATGGACTAGATATTATAATTATAATTCCTGCTTGATAACTGTTCTATTGTATGTAATTTTACTATGTTAAAGTTACAACTTTCCTTTTTGATTAGACAGAAAATGGGAAGTGCTGTGGGATGTTTTTCTGTATGCTATGAATATGTGTTGCTCTGATTAGTTGGTAAATAAAGCTGTATTGGCCTATAGCAAGGCAGCTTAGAGGCAGGCAGGAAATACAAGCAGATAGACAGGAATAAGAAAGGCAAAAGGGAAGAGATGTGAGCCAGCCACCCAAGGAACAACATGTAATGATGCGCTTGTAAAACCATAGATTAATAGTTATGGGTTAATTTAAAATATAAGAGCTAGCTAACAAGAGGCCTGCCATAGACCATACAGTTTGTAAGTAATATAAACCTCTGTGTGTTTACTTGTCTGAGTAGCTCCAGAACAGGCGGGACACAGGAAAACTTCTGGCTACAAGTATGTATCTTGAGCCAACTCTGTTTAATTTATTCTATATATTCCTTTTTCAGTCATTATTCTTCTATTTCAGTGCTTTCTGACCTAATCTTTGTTTCCATGCATAGATTTTTTAAAAAAAATTTGTCTTCCTATTTTCGAAGATTTAAAGTATATCATCAAGTTATTTATTTGAAATCTCCCAGATATTTCAATGTTGTCATTGTAGATATAAATTCTTACAACTATTTTTATTTTGTCCTGTATGTTTTGGCATATAGCATTTTATTAGATTTTAAGAAAGATTAATCTATTAATCTTTAAGAAAGATTTTAAATAGTCTTTAATCTTTTAAGAAAGATTGCGTTTGATTTTAAGAAAAATTAATTTCCCTACTCATTCATGCCATAACCAAGTGTTCTCACTTTCACAGGTATAAATACATGCTGCATTCATTACTCACAAGAAACATGCAAAGATGCAACCCCGCCCCTACATTCCCACACACATCTGCCCTACATGTGGGATCTTCCTTTTTCTTGTGGTCTGTTGGCTACCAGACTATGAGGACAAAGAGCAGAGGTGGTGGCAGGACTTGGCTTACTGTGAACATGGCAAAAATAACCATCCAGGAGTTAGCTTCAGTTAGACAGCTCAACTTTATTCCAGAGTGAGGGGAATATACAGGACAGGAACAGAGGCTGGGATATCACCTAATAGGTGATCATAATATGTTTAATATGTTTTATTTGCATTTGGCAGCACAGTCCCATCATAAAGATGGAAACACAACCCCTAATTATGATATGGGCAGCAAGGGGAAGACATTTTCAGGGAACTGTGTCAAAGGACATACTTAAGAAAAGTCAGGCATCCAAGCTCAAGGAAAGCTTCCAAATAAGATCAGGCAGAGAGTAGGAAGCCTGTGTTGGGGGAAGGGAGTCTTGCATTTTGCACTGAGCTCAATCAGAGAGCTGTCTGGACATGTGGATGGCAACCTTAAGCAGCAGGGTCCTCCAACATCAACATACACACACACACACACACACACACACACACACACACACACACACACCAAGAGAGACAGAGACAGAGAGGGAGACAGACAGACAGACAGACAGAGATCATCAAATATTAACTGAAAACTAGACCAGTAGCGAGTCATTTAATATTCATATTAGATGTTTAAAAGCCAACCTGACCTTCCTGAAGGAATAAGCATTCATTGTAAACAAAATTACATTTGCAAATTTATGAGGTCTAAGTCATGTAGCTGCTTTCTGATACCAGGAAGAAAGCTATGTTTCCACTTGAACTGGAAAAGTATGTACAGAGACACCTGAAGAAATGATGTAATATGGACAGGAGAAATTAAAGCATGGAGCTTTGTCAGTCATGGCAAAATCAGGTATTTCTAACACACACAAACAAAATCTATGTTCACTTTCCAGAGGTATTTGCTGATTAGTTAAACTTGAACTTTCTTAGTTCTCTGCCAATTAAGATCATAAATAATAAGAAATATTTTAAGAGTTGAATTTGCAAGAAGGTTTGTTTGATAAACCAATTAGAATCAACTGTATATGTCTTATCTCTCAATGACAAGCAGACTGGCCATATCAAACTGAAATCTTCAAGCAAAACTATTGTCTTGATTTGTGTTTTGTACCATAAGCAATCACTAAAATAAGGACACAGGATGTTGTTTATACACATTTACTCTTTTTTTTAAAAAAGATTTATTTATTTATTATGTATACAGTGATCTGCCTGCATGTATGCCTACAGGCCAGAAGAGGGCGCCATATCTCATTACAGATGGTTGTGAGCCACCATGTGGTTGCTGGGAATTGAACTCAAGACCTTTGGAAGAGCAGCCAGTGCTCTTAACCGCTGAGCCATCTCTCCAGCCCCACATTTACTCTTATATACAGATTATAGAACACAGAAATTTGGTTAAGAACTACAAAAGACAGAGAAGCCTGAAATACTACCATCTAAAAAGAAATGTAAAACATATACAGATTTTGTTTATGTCTTTTGGATTGTTGTCTTGCTGTCTTTTTTTTTTTAACATTTTGGATTATCAGTTATAACCTTTTAGCACTAGGCCACATTTATAGGTAAAGACATTTTTTCATAGTTTTCATCTATTGCTTTGTGCCACAACATAATACCTTATTGTGTAACTCAAGACTTTGTAAGACTTGGGAAGACAGACTTCGAATATCTAGTCATTCCATGGTGATCCCATTTCTCCTTGCATTAGTGGTACCCACTTCACAATCTTACTTTTCTATCTAAAATGCATGTAAGCTATCTCCTCCCCCATTCTTGATTTACCAGACACAAAATATTTCCAAGGCACAATATTGCTCAGAAATATATTCATGCATTAATATTGATAACATTTTACTCAGTGGATTATTTCCTTATTCTCATGGCATTCTTTCCTGTAGTACAGTTTTATCTTTTCTCTACTTCAATTGCTTCTTATTATGAACACTCACCATATCTCATCTGAGAAGAGAGATGAAATAGGTATAGGAATAATGGGAGAAATATTGTTAGCAGAGACACGAGCCATTTGTAACTTCCATCCTTGGCAGGAAAAGTTACGAAGTCCAACGTTGTTCAGTATTTTCCTAAACAATTAGAAAATACCAGGCTCTGAAAGTTAAAACATGATGGGATCCTCCGCACAAGGAAAGTCATCTGCTACCTTAGCTTTTAGCTTCCTAGTGCTTAGATACTCCACACATTTTTCTTCATTTGAAGTATTATGGCTACATAAAATGTTTATACTTTTAGAGAAAAGTATACTTCTTAATATCTGCTTTCATAAAGACATTTGCTTAAAATTATTTCTTCTTTCCCACCCTTTCATTTTACTTAGAATGCTATGATGATATTTGAGAATCACTTAAAAATTATTATGATAGTAGGTAATTACTTTGATTCTCAAAGTACATATTTTAATACTTCTAAATTGGGTACTTTTGAGTAGATTTCTTAGATTTTAAGGAAAGTATGTTAAATTTATATTGTTCCTTCAATTAACCTAAAAGTTCGTGTTCATAGATGTTCCAATAGTGTAGAATGTTCAGATATAGATAGTAATTAATTGAAAAGTATACCATTCTGATGAAAATTCTGATGTCCATTCTTGGTCTGTGATTTTTCCCACCATGAGTATATTCTTAGATTTCCTTTAATGTCTGAAATATCATCTGCGCAGATGAAGTGCTGAGTTGGTCTACATATATCAAGAATAATCCTGAAGTCAAAGAATGCAATGAGATTATACCACAGAGAGCCATTACTGCACTACATGGTAGGAAAAGGTAAATATTAATAGATAATTGAGTGCACTATATTCTGAAGTGGAGTCTTGTATAACATCATAATTATTTAAAGAAAGCATTTAATCACAAATTTGAGGTGCTAACCAATACTTAAAGCACAAAAGGCCAATACAACCAATCAAGGAGCTGTCTATAACTTAGACAAATTAACTTTTTCATTGTATTAAAAATGTCTGTGTTGAAGTGTGAGTTGTAAACATTTATTTTATTTGATGTCAGCTTATGGAGCAGTTCTTATGTAATTAAAAATTGATCAATCAAGCCCACTTATAACCTACTGGCTATTCAATAGTTTTCTTTATGAATGCTTCATTTGTCCCACAAAACCAAAAGAAATGTCAATGTGTTTAACAGCAAATGTTCTGAGATGATATCTTTTACCTTCGCTTGAAAATAAATGATGAAGCATCAAATGTGTTCACACAACACTCTCTTGGTAAATGTGATAAGTGTAAATCTGTTTTTCCTTAAATATGTCATTAGAAACATTTATCTTTTATAGGAAGTAAATGTGGACAGAGAGTTAGATAAGGAAATTAGATGGATGTCTGTGTCATCCACTGCATCCAACATAATAATCCAGGAAATAGCATCTGAGCTTATCTCAAACCAATTGCATATTGCCCAGAAGAAACAGTTCAAAATCCAGTTGTCTGTTATCTACAGAAATTTGCCATGACTCACAGCACTGTAAGGCTATTTCATCTGGTTGAACAGAGGCAGACTGGCAATAATATGTGTTTAATGCATTGGCGAATGGGGCTGAGAAGCGTATCTTTTCATGTTTGGATTAGTTGTGTACTTGGGCATTACTTTAACTGAGAGAATATTCTTGGCTAGGAAAAGAGGATGTAATGAAGAAACCTGTCTATCTTCTTTCTAGGTGCTATGTGTTTTGCTTCCAACACATTAATACATGCAAGGTATAATCATGGAACTAGCAAAGCCGTGTTGCCTACAAGCTCATGTTTTTAATGTTTTTAATTTCATAATCAACTCATGATCTTTATGTTCCTTTTAAATGATTCAGTTTCTAAGAGCCTATATTGATTCTTAACTTTCCTTTGCCATGTATGAACAACCTACTTCAGTGTTCTCAATTAAAAATTAGTGCATATATTTTATTAAGTTTTATAATTTTACCCATTGTTTCCTCTGCCTTTTCAGTGAGCTAATGTGATACATCTCTTAAAGGGCTTATGTTCTATTTTTTTCAATAGGTGTAATTTTTCATTAAGCTTCCTATCTTAATATTTAATCTTTCTTATATATTGTAACAGTGGTCTACATTGTTGTTTATTTACGTATGGACTTGTCCTGAGTCTTTCACTTTTATTGTGGGCTCTTGTCTATTTTTACTTTTCCCTGCCGTCTCTTTTTATAGATTCCCTACTAATAATTCCTTTATTAAGAACCTGATTGTTTGAACAAATCTTACCCCCCCTGTGAAAATTTCATATTGGAAATTGTATTTCATAAGACCACCTCACAGGAAAAGATGAGTCTTCTTAATTCAATTGGCTTTGGCCTGGGTCAATGTGTAAACAAAAGAATCTTTTTATCCTTTTACAGATGTAAATTATAGAATGGAAGGGGTTAAAAGTTCAGGTATTCTTAATATATTTTCATTGTTGAAAAAGAAACTAACTCATAATTTATTAAATATTGCACAAGTAGACATCACCAAGAAGATATACTCCAAGGCATGTGCTAGAGGGCAAATAATTAAGGAAGAAAAAGAGAACAGTAAAAGTAGGGCTGTCATTCCAGAGTACAATTAGTTGTTAAAGATGTTTATATCCTAACATGATGAACAAATCAATATTCCATATGATGTAACAAAACGTTAACCTAAACAACATATTAACTTAAGAGTATCTGTAATGCAGTGACTGAGGATTATTCAGTAAGAATAGTAGGCAAAGAATACATTTGGTGAGAATTACTTTGTTTTTATTAGCCTCACATTGTAAGTTATACGCTCAACAGAAATATTAAAGATGAGTAGGAACCTTGCATCATATGAATGGTTATTTGTCAAATATTAGACTTACAGAAGTTCCTTATGAAAAAAATGATCAGTAAATATAGCAATTTATTAGGTGCCAATGACATCAGTGCAGTTAATTTCAATGAAGCATCATACTCTAGATATGAAAGGACCTTATTTTGATTAAGAAGAGTGATATAGAGCTTACTTAACTGATGCAGATTAAAATAAAGTTTTAAGTTAGGCATGACAGACACATTAGCATATGAAAAAGACCATGTCCAAAAATTTCTGTAATTTTCAGTCATTTTTTACATCTTAGCATCTATGTTTGTGTATAAACCTTAACATTTTTATTTCCATGAAAATTTAAGAGATGTGGTTAAAAAAATGTTAACTTAGCATTATTCAAAACAAATTTTTTCTTTCAATCTGATTCTAGAATCAGAAAGTTTTGTCACAAATACAAATAGATTGCTATTTTAATTCTGAAATTTACAGTATAATATTGTATTTTGATAGTCTATTAATACAAGATATATTCATTTTGTTTCCTTTTGGCCAAGTTTTCTCTTTTAACATTCTCAACTAAAAGATAAAATCCAGCTTATTGTGTTTCCCACATCTTCTCTTTGTGTAGAATACCCCTTAGTTCCCAAAGACCACTTGAGAATAAGCAAAATATTTCACATAAAATCGTTTTATATCCTTATATTTTACTGAAATATCTCCTTAAGATATGATTTTATACTATCTTAAGTTACCAGCATTTATAATTTTTGTAAAAGTTTTTTTTTTTATTTTATGTGTTTGAGAATTTTGCCTACCTGTATGGACATGTATAATGTGCTTGTCTGGTGCCCATAGCATCTAGAAGAGGGCATTGGACTCCTGCAACTGGCACTACAGAGGGTTGTGAGGTACCCTGTTGGGTTGGGGAACTGAAGCTGGGTCCTCTGTGAGAGCAGCTAGTGCTTTTCACCGCAGAGCTGTCTCTCAAGCACCTAGATTTATGATTTTTTCAGTGTTCTGAATTGTAAAGTTTTCAAGATGTATTGAGAAAGATTACACGAGATGTTTTACTATGTGGCTAGTTTGTATTTGTATTTCTAGACTTCTTAGAAGGGTGACTGAAGACAAAGCTATGCAACACAGCTAATTTTTATTTGAGAAATTGTTCCTACATGTTATGTGAGTTAACATTTGAGATAGTACATAAACACTTGGTTTCACATCTTAATTGCTTCTTTTATGTGTGTGAGTGTGTGTGTATGTACATAATATGAGTATGTGTACATAAGTGTGTATGCAGAGGGCAGGGTGCAACAACTGTTATCTTCTTGGATCACTCTCTACCTATTTTTTTTTTCATACAGGGTCTTTCACTGAATCTGGACTTTGTAAGCTGCCTAGACAGGCTGGCTAGCAAGCTCCTGGGATCCCTCCTCTTGTCTCTGTCTGTCTAGTGCTAGAATTGCAGGTCATGCACAGTGCCAGGCTTTTTGCCTGGGTGCTGTGTATCTGAACCAGTGCAAGAATTTCGTCAACTGGACTAAGTCTGCTTCCCAGATCCCTGGCTTCTAAAATTTAGTTAGAAATATGTACATATATATACATAGGGAGGACCTGTTAAAGAGAAACACAGAGCAGGCAGTTGCAACAAGGTTAGCAATTATTATATGACAATGGAACATATCGCTTTAAGGAATGAATCTGAAAAACTCCTTTATGGGTTTATTTCTGAAGGATCAGTTTCTTATGCTACTTTGGAGGCTATGGATATGACTAAGGTTGCATCTGTGGATGTTATATCTGTCTTTGGTTGAGGCACTACATTATGGTCCTGTTTTTTGTGAAGTGAGAAATTTACATACTATGCTGCTGTAACTGTGAACTCTACCATGATTTTCCTTCCAAAGTACTGGCAGCTCTCTGAAATGATAAGCCAAAGTAAACATAAACGCTTGCCACACTGATTGTTTCTGTTTATTATTTTGCCGATGGCAACTGGTAGTAACTAATTGTGTCTCAAGCTAGAAGAAGCGTAAATGTGCAGAGGTGTTCTATGTCTATATGGTTAACACAGGTAAGAAGACCTATTTTCTAGACTACAGACACAGTAAATATTCCCATCTTTCATCAAATTATCCATATTTGCCAACATCATATAAAATTGTGATTAATTTTTTATTCCTTAGACAATAGGTAAATAATTAATTAATGGATATATTTCTGTAGCACTTAATTGTCATCAGAATAGTTTATTTGCATCTTCCGTTACTTCTGTTACTTAATGTCCTGTTAAAGGAAAAGATGAAGGAAAGAATGATGGTTTTTTATAGAATAAATAGAATTTTCTTATCCTAATTATACATTCCTGTGAAACTAAATTATTTTCTAGGTTCTTCCATTAAGTCTGGTAGGAATATTAACCTTAAATTAACCTTTCCATCACAGCCCTCTAAGGCCCTTTCTAGAGTAGGAAGAGTGATGGCACATACATACAAAGGGCTGGTGTTTAAATCTAAGAATAGGAAAGAAATCAAAAGGTCTCAGAGTACTTGCCTAAAGGTTAATTAATCAGTATTAGTCTCCATCTTCACAACTTATTGAGCAGATGGTAAGGACTACAGATCTGGCACATCTTGGAAAATAATCAGATCTCATCAAGTCAAGACATTTAGGAAACCTTGCCAGAAATTCTTTGCTGACTTAAGGGAAAAATAGTTTTTGATAATGTTCTTCCCTTAATCACTACCCCTACTCCACTGGATCGTAGGAATAAAGGATAATGAAATTTTATTCTATATGAAGGTGGTAAAAAGTAGTGTAATCTTTGGCTAGGAGAAGTCACTAGTAGCTAGTACCTTCAGCTTTGAATCATGCCAGGGAATTGCAACCAGGCTTTCTCCCATTAAAGCAATAAACATGCATATACAGAACAGGAAAGAAATCCCAAAGCACGAGAGAAATATACAAGGAAAACATAAGGTCTGTTCTCACACAAAGCCAAATAGTGTGTCCTCTGCCAACAAAGACATGATTAATGGCCACCTCCACAGAAGGTGAAAGTTTTAACACAAGATGAGAGGAAAAAAAAAATGACCTGAGACAATAATTTTAAAATGTCAAAATTTTGGTTCTTTCTGAAATTATTTCCTACAAATTAAAGTAAAAAGAGGGTGGTGGAACCAAAGCAGATGACTCTTGTGGGGGAGTCACTAGTGCGAGGGCAAGGAGACAAGAGAGGGTAGTGGTGAAGAGGACAAATAAAAACAGAGGATGAGCTAGCAAGGTGCCACACATCTTTAATCTCAGAATTTTGGAAGTAAAAGCTAGTAGATTTCTGAGTTAGAGGCCAGCCAGGGTTAAACAGTGTAACTCTTACTAAAAAAAAAAAAGAAATAGAAAAAAAGGATAAAGTATATATGACTATGTCATTATGAAACTCGATTCATATAGTATGAAATTCAAAAACAAACGTATATGAGTAGGAGTCCAGTCATCTTTGTTCCACATCTAGTATCCTCCTATGAGTGAGTACATACCATGTTTGTCTTTCTGAGTCTGGGTTACCTCACTCAGGATGATTTTTTTCTAGATCCATCCATTTGCTTGCAAACCTCATGATGTCATTGTTTTTCTCTGCTGAGTAGTGTTCCATTTGCAGAATAAAAAAAAAGAATTATAATAACAAAAAAAGTATATGTCAGACAACCCAGAGGCCCACAAGTTTTTCATAACCCCTAGAATGCCTAATAACTGGTGCAAAGGGACAAAAATACTGAAAAGAATTATGGTAACAACAATTTTAATTCAGTATAATATATGAAGAGAATCAATGCTATATTTGTCATCAAGTGAGAGATAAAGAGAAAACATTTTGTATTGGAAAGGGTCTCTTTTTTATTCATTCATATAAAATGTTGATCAATATACTTGTACATATAATTTTTTTTAAGTGTGAGGTGTGGTAGTTCATTCCTTCCATTTAATTAATTATATCTGTATGGATGTTTTGTTTGCATTATATGTCTCTGTGTCATATGCATGATCATGGATGTTTTGTTTGCATTATATGTCTCTGTGTCATATGCATGATTGTTGCACATGCTGGCCTCAAGAGGGCAAAGGATTCCCTGGGACTGGAGTTATAGACATAAAACAGTTGTGAGCCAACTTGAGGGTGCTGGGTATTCAACCAGAGTCCTATGGTAGAACAGGTAGCACTCTTCCAAACTGAGCTAGCTCTCTAGGCCCTGTATATATCATTTTTAAATTTTATTTTGTGTGTGTTTATATGTAGGGATATATTTGGTCAAAGAAAAACTGGCAGGAGTGTGTTCTCTTTTTCCATCTTTTGTGTCCAAGGTGATTAGGCTTAATTCTTCAAGCTTGATGGCAAGCAGCTTTACCTGCTGGGTCATCTCAACAGTAAATTGTTTTTAAAGGTGTAATATGTTAGTCGGTATCCTATAAAAAAAATAAAATAAATTCCTAATTTTTGAACTGCTTTTCTATTGGAATAACAAATATTGACACTAACTCTAAATGATGCTAAAAGCTGGAGTGGTGACAGTACCTTTGTTTCCAGCATTTGGGAGGTGGATGCTGGCAAACTGTGCATTCAGGCCAATTTGAGCTGTACAGTCAGACTCTGTCCCAAAATAATAGATGACGGATGATGATGAAGCGGTATGAGGTGATCCTTACTGTGTAGAAAATAATGACAGTGATGAGGGAATGTGGATTGAAAGACCGAAAATTATTTTAAAATTATTTAGATTGGTGGGTAGAAAGTGACCTTTGAGCCTGAACACAAAGGAGTTAAGAGAGAGCTAGCAAGAGAAAAGAAAGTAGTTGAGCTGAGGTGAGAAGCCTGTGCTAAGCATTGAGTTATAACATAGACCATAGTGACCCTGGAGCCAAGAAAAGTAGGTTATAAGGAAGAGATAAATGGTACTAGATGATCCCATGTGATATAGGTAACAGTGAAACTGGAAGACCTTGGAGAGTTTTGAGCAGAGATATGACGTGCTTTGTGCTATATTTTATGAGAGGACTTCAACTTTCTGATGGTGACAGTAGATTGATGTGGACAGAAGCTGAGGTATAAAGGCTGTTCAAAAGATCAAGGCCCTAGATATAAATCTGTATAGTCATAAGAAATGTGAGCATTTAGAACATCTGATTTATTATTTTTATCTTTAGTGTGTTTGTTTTAAGCTAAAAAACATTGAGACATGTTTTATAAAACTTTTTAAAAATCTTAAATAAGTGTAAAGATCTCACAGAGTATCATGAAAATGCGAAGAATGTGGTTCTATTATATACATTTAATTTTGTCATTAGATAATTTTGGTTACTCTTAAATTAAGAAAAAAAGGAAAAGCTGTAATAAATTATCATACCTCAGGCATAGCCATCAACTGGAAAATTGCTGGAAACACCAAATGTACTGATTTGTATGAATTTAAAAGTCGCAGTGATATTACTTTGCTTCATATTAAGTTAATAGTGAGAGAATGATCTTAGACAACCAGAGAACACAGATATCCATTCTTCAATGTGTTTAGTTGCTTCAAACACACTTTTCTTCTTTCCTTAATGGGACGGTAACTACTCAACAGAAGACAGGTCTCTGTTGACTGGATTATGTAGCATTGTAAGATCAATGAAGATAGGAGTTTATTTTGCTTATTCTTGTGTCTGTGGCATCGCTAGCATATTGCTTTGATCTATAAAATGTGCTTTCACATTTTGAGTGAATTAATTATTATGCAGTTTTATGCTTACCCCTCAGGCCAATTGAAAATTCAAGGTAGACACAAGTATAAGCAAAATAATATGAACTCCAAAAGCATTTAATTGGAAAATATATTGGGAATAATATCTACCTACCATATTTTTGAAGGTTTTTGTTAGAAAGATTTTTAATTTAGTGATAATTCCACATGAAATAGGCAAAAGAGAGTCTATTAATGTATAAACTCTTAGGTATCATTTTACATTAAAAGTGTAGCTGCATGGGATCTTACGCACACACACACATACACACACACACAGACAAAGAGAGACACATATACACATATAAAGACATGCAAATACACATAAATAAACATAAAATAAATCTTTTAAAAACTACTCCAAATCAAGGATGCTAACACAAAAGGATGTATAACATTTCATTGTATTTATGTTAAACTCTTTAACAGGTTAACCAAACCCTGAAGCAAAGTAAACCAATTGTTGAGTTGAAGGGCAGAGGAGAAGGAGAAGGAGGTTAATTATAAAGGAACAGAAATGTTTTCTTAAGCCATTAATTCATCAAAACTCATCAAAGATTTTACCAAAATGGTGGCATTTTAGTTCATCTAGACTGTGCTCTGATAAGGCTACTCAAAAATTAATTCCACAGTAGTAAATATTCATTCAGTGTGTTACTATACACATCATTGTACACACTGTTATTGACTCTGCTATACATTATGGCCCAGATTTGTGTTAGCTACTTATTATGGTTTGAGTTTAGTTGAATTACATTGAAATATAGTTCCCAATGGGGTAATGTTGAGATTATTGTTCATCTCTAACAAGGACTTAGTTCTTTCAGGAATAGATTGGTTCTAAGAAGAGAGAGAATTTATGATAAGTTTAGGCTCCCTGCTTCCCTCTGCTTTTGTTTCTTTGTGTTTGTTGTTTTTATGCACCTGTCCTTCATTCTGTTTTTCTACCATGGGTGGAGAAGCATAAAACTCTTTTTTTCTTTTTCAAGACAGGGTTTCTCTGTGTAGTTTTGGTGCCTGTCCTGGGTCTTGCTCTGTAGACCAGGCTGGCCTTGAATTCACAAAGATCCCCCTGGCTCTACCTCCTGAGTGCTGGAATTAAAGGTATGCACCACCACCAAGCTCGCATGAAACTCTTAAAAGCCAAGAAAAATCTAGTTTCATGATCATTGATTTTCAGAACTATGAAAACAACCAAACCTCTCTGTTTTGTAAATTAAGATCAAATGAGTTATAATGTATGATAATCCTGTTCCTTTTACAATATAATTGTTAGAGGCTATGATATAGAATTAGTCATTATGTTATTAGGTGATTTATTTAAGTAGGATATTGGAAAGTTTTCTAGTTCAATAAAAGAAAATTCAAACAGATTTTTTTCTTGTTCCTGTTTCTGTATTTACACACGAGTTTTGGAATAACTGGAGATATCTGATAGAAGAATCACCATGAAATTTTAATCACATATATGGAATTATGTGTCACTTATATTTTTTCTATTATTGTCTAAGAAATTATGTTGGTGTTGTTCAACTTGCTTTGATTGGAATAACTGTAAATCAGCCTTGTTTCATGTGATTCTTGTACACGTATAAGTTTCCCAAATGTATCTGCATGACAATGTTCATGGCACTAAAATACATTTAGGAACAGGCACATATATTTATCAAGGTTATTTATTTACTTACTTACTTACTTACTTAATTAATTAATTATTATAAGCATAGCTTCTTTACACAGCTCTCATTGTCCTGGAACTCATGCTGAAAATAGGCTGGCCTCAAACTGATAAAGATCCACCTCCTTCTACCCCTTGAGTGATGAAATTAAGGTGTATGCCACATTTCCCAGCTCTCAAGGTTTTTATATGTGAGATGCTAAAAACTTGGCAGAGCAAGCAACATGCTAAAACTCAATACCCAGACACAAGAACAAAGATTGTATGTCTTACAAACATTAGTATACCTTGATACAATGATGTATACAGAGATTAAGATAGTAATTTTAAGCATTGGTTCAATTAATCAACCAATTCAACTCATGCTTATAATGCAATAGGCCTATTCTTCTTTCATGAGGCAATGAAACATACCTACTTCAGTCTATATCAGTGGTTCTCAATCTGTAGGTCACTAGCCCTTTGCATTCTATGTCAGATATCCTGAATATCAGATATTTACACTACAACTACAATTCATAACAGTAGTAAAATTATAGTTATGAAGTAGCAATAAAATATTTTATGAGATGATCATGTGATTTTTTTCTTTGAGTTTTTTTATATGGTGTATTACATTGACAGTTGAACCACACTTGCATCCCTGGAATGAAGCCTACTTGATCATGGTGGATAATTGTTTTGATGTGTTCTTGGAGTCTGTTTGCCAGTATTTTATTGAGTATTTTTGCATCAATGTTCATGAGGGAGATCGGTCTGTAGTTCTCTTTCTTTGTTGTACCCTTGTTTGACTATGAACCAGTGGCTGAGGGGTCCCCAAGTGGATCAGGTCCTCTGAATGGGTGAGACAGTTGATTGGCTTGATCTGTTTGGGAGGCATCCAGGCAGCGGGACCTGTGCTCATTGCATGAGTTGGCTGTTTGAAACCTGGGGCCTATGCAGGATCGCTTGGCTCGGCCTGGGAGGAGGGAACTGGACCTGCCTGGACTGAGTCTACCAGGTTGATCTCAGTCCTTGGGGAAGGCTTTGCCCTGGAGGAGGTGGGAATAGGGGGTGGGCTGGGAGGAAGGTGAGGGGGGTGGGAGGGGGGAGAACAAGGGAATTCGTGGCTGATATATAGAACTGAACTGTATTGCAAAATAAAAAAAAGAATGTAAGTATTTTCTCCCATTTTTTAATAAAGGAAAATCAATTAAAAAATATTTTATGGTTGGGGGTCACCACAACATGAGGAACTGTATTAAAGGGTCACGACATTAGGGAGGTTGATAGCTACTCGTTTATAGGATTTCTCTCCACCCTTCCATACTGTTCTGCAGTATGTCTTCATGAAGATATCGCCAATTGCTCTATCATAAATTAATGTTTTCTGACATCTGTGTTCCATGTTACTTTCTTAGCATTTATAATTGCTTTTCCTGTTCTATACAATTCTACTTATTTTTGGAACTCTTTTTAACTACCATTCCAATCACTATTCACTGCTAAATAAAATACTTTATCAGGCAACAAACATACACAAGATGCCTTTAATAATAGGAGATCTTATACTATGGCAGAGGAAAGATGAAATATGTTGATGACTTCTGCTTTTTCTCTCTGATTTTAGAAATCCTTATGGAAATTCTATTTTCACTAATTTAGTTTGGAAGCAGCCTCTCAAATCAAGGGTAAGAAACTTATGGTGCTTGCACAGACTTGAGCAGTTTCTAATTTCATCTCTCCTTGATTTCCCAAGGTGCTACTCTGTGACAGTTTGCATTTTATCTCCTCCTCTGCCATCAGTTTGCCTGGTTTCCCAAGCATGCTTAGCCTTGGGATGAACTAAAAGTCATTTTCTTGTAATTAAATGCATTCAAAATGTAATTCACTAAGCATAAAGACTCTAATCTCTTGTCAACAAAAGTCCAATAATGCAATATGTAAGGAGGAACTGTCAAGTTTAAACTCTGCAGGTCAAGTGAGTGGGCTTTTAAAATACTTTTAAAATCACTAAAGTAGGATGTAATTTTTTTTATAGTATCAAAACAAAAATTGTTTGTGAAACTGCAATTAAATAAGCGCATTTCTCTCAAGTAAGAAGTCATCATCAGTGGAGAAGGAAGTGATGGATGCCCGCTATGGCTTGGCACAAAGACTGATGAAAGAAGTTTGGATTCCAGTTTGAACAGGTATTCCGGTAAGGAAACACTGTGTTACCATGAACATGTTACCATAAATATTTCCTTTCCCACCTTTAAATTTTATCTCTCCATTTCTAAGAGTGATTTAAGCCACTTCTATCATTACATAACTTCATTCTTCACTGAGAAGTCAAAGGCTTAATAATGTCTCCATTCTATGAATTACTCATCAATTTTTTTTAAATCTTTGACAGTTTTATGGATGCATATACCAAATTTCTGGCCTTCCTATACCACCAATAACCCTCTCTCAACTCTCTCACTTTACTTCTGAGACTTTTCTTCCTCACACTCATCTTCCTACTTTGCTGTCTTTATTTTTCTTCTTTTTAAAAAAAAATTATTTATTTTTATTTTATGTACATTGGTGTTTTGCTTCCATGTGTGTCTGTGTGAGTGTATTGGACCTCCTGGAACTTGAGCTACAGACAGGTGTGAGCTGCTATACGGGAGCTGAGAATTGAACCCGGGTCCTCTGGAAGACCAGACAGTGCTCTTAACTGATGAGCCATCTTTCTAGTCCCCTTCTCCTTTTTCTTCTTTGGAACTACTGAGTTAACTTAGGATTGTCTGCATGAGCATGAGTGTGACTGTTTGATGAAAGACAGGGAACTCTTCAGTGCGTACACCACTGAACAAAATACCACCCCTCTTCTAGTACCCAGTAACTTCCCATAGTCCCTCACAGAGGAGTGGGACCTCATGACCTCCTCTGGCAAGCATGAAGAGACAGTGACTGACCTAATCTTGTACCAGTTTTGTGGAGATAATCAAGGATACCATGTGAGTGTGATAGCCATGTGTTACCCAAAAGGCATTGTTCTATAATACTCATCCCTATCTTCTGAGTCTCACAGTCTTTCTGTCTCCACTTCCAGAGGTTTGCTAAGCCTTGGAGTGAATTATATAGGTGGTTGACTTAGAGATGAGTACCCCATAGTTACCCAATACAAGTTTTTGACAAATTATGAGTCTCTACAATAACCACTCATTATTGCCAAAAGAAGCTTCTCTAACAAATATTAAGAACAGTGTGAGACCATTATTATTTAATAAACAGCAGTAATATATGCTTTCTAGGGCTTAGGAATTCCATAATTATGAACTTTTAGCTAGGTTTGTAACATAGGCATAGCGCCTTCTTGTTTGTACAGCAGGCCAGAAACCCAATCTTAAAGCAGATGGTTAGCCTCAAATAGTCATACCATCCATGTACCAACCAGCATTTCTTGCCAGGAATATGGTTATTCTAGTCAATGGGTTAAGCAAATACATAACTCTGTAGGACCAATGGTGATATTCTTCCCCACTTCTGATTGCATAGCACCTCTCAGGTGTCTGAAAGTAATCTAGAAGTAGGAAACTGTTTACTCCTGTTCAGATTGATTGATTGATGTCCTGCAACCTAAAGTGTGATAACTTTGGTAATAGGGAGGGTCTTAAAATCTACATCTGGTTGATACCCAAGAGTATTGACACTAGCCTGTAATGTTTTAGAGAACTCTGAGGCTTCTCTAAACAATGCAGATTTTAGAAAGTTTTCCATACTTCATACTAAGATTTTCATTTACTAACCTATATCTTCTAAGATGAGCATTGCCCAATCATGCAGGGTGTCTCATTTGAAAAAAGGACAAAAAGGAAAAGAAAAAAATATTTTTCAATTGACTTATAGTATATATCCATAGAGATTTTTCTTAAATCGTTAGTTTTCCTTGAGTCTTGCCCCAATCTCTCTTATCCTTTGTCTCCTACACTAATCTCTTCTAATAGCTTTCTTCCCCCAGTATCCTCATATGTATTTAATATAATGTGTTTTGCATAGTCCTTCTATGAGGGCTTTTATTTCCCGCTTCTCTCTATCTAAAACTCAAAACTCCTTTTTGAGATTCTTGGCCTTGGGGCACTCCAATTTCAACATACTGGTCTAAGAATTTGAAGGTAGGATCTCCATATAAAACAGGAGATGAAAAATGTCCATATATGCGTTTTAAATTATTTTTAAAATGAAAATATGATTACAACACTTTTCCCCTCCTCAATTTTCCCTACAACCCTTCTTATTTTGTCTTTTTGAGTTTCAATCATAATTTTTCTAGACTCAACTACTTTTTGGTGATTTTTTTATTTCAATTTCTTTACATTTAAATAATTCCATTATATAAATGTACCATGAGTACAGTAGCCATTCATCAACAGATGGATCTATAGGCTTCTTCTATTTCCAGGCTGTTGTGAATCAAGTAACAATAAACATAGATATGCAAGTGTTTCTTTATTAAGAAAAAAAAATTTTTGAGGAGAAGAAAATGATCTGCTTTTAGCTTTTTAACTGGGAGATCTCAGTGGAACTGGGGATCATCTGGAGGATATTGTAGAAACCTAGTGCAGTGGAAACTATGACAGAGACCCTAGCAAATTCTCCTAGCAATGAGGAATATAGAGCCTGAACTGGTCATCTTCTACAATCAGGCAAAGCTCCTAGAAGTGGGACTGGGACATCAACCCAGCCACAAAATCTTCAACCTACAGACTGTCCTGACTGCAAAATGTGCTGGGGGGGAAAAGGTCAATGAAATGATTCCTAATGATATTCTGCTTTCCTCATAGATCTGATGCCTAGCCCAAATATCATCAGAGGAACGGAGGGAAGTCATCCACCAACTGATAATAGCAAATGCAGAGATCCACAGCCAAACACTATACAGAGCCAAAAGAAACCCAAAGAAGAGGAAGAGGAAGCCAGAGGGGTTGAGGACACCATGAGAACATGACCCACAGAACTAACAAACCTGGGCTCATAAGGACTCACATTGAAGTGACAAACACAGACACTATATAGGTCTGAGCTGGGTCCTCTGCATATACCTTATGACTGTGTAACTTGGTGTTCTTGGGGGACTCCCAGCAATGGGAGTTGAGTGTCTCTGACTCTTTGCCTGTGCTTGAGCCCCTTTTCTTCCTACTGAGTTACCTCTTCTATCCTTGATACGAGAGTTTGTACCTAGTCCTATTGTATCTTGTTTGGCCTTGTTCTGTGAATATCCCTGGGAGGCCAGCTCCTTTTTAATTTTTATTAAAGGAAATAGAGAAGAGTGGATCTCAGGCAGAAGGTAGGGAGGGAGGAATGACTGGGAGGAGTGGAGGGAGGAGAAACTGCAATCGGGATGTAATGTATGAAAGAAGATTAAAAGTTTTTATTTTAAAGAATAAAATAAATAAACTAGGGGGACAGGGGGACCCTCTACTTCTATTTCCATAGCAGCTGTCCTAGTGTACACACCTGTCATGAGTGTAGAAGTGTTTCCCCTTGTCACGTCCTCACCAGCATTTGTTGTAACTTATTTTTTTTACTGTGATGACATGGAACCTCAAAGTAGTTTTAATTAGCTACCCCCTGATGGCTAAGGATGTTTAAAAAATTAAAATATGTATCTGTTAGCTATTTTAAACAACTCTGATCACTTTCATGGCCCATTTATAAAAAATATTTTTGCTTCTTCTTGCTTAGTAGATATTTTGGTTCTAAGATTTTCTTATAATTTCTAGATAATAATCTTATGTACAGTCAGAAAATTTTTCTCTCCTTATGTAGGCTGTTGCAACACATTTACTTTTGGCTGTGCAAAAGTTTTGCATTTTATGAGATCCCATTTGTAGATTGTTGCCTGTTTTGCTTGGGCAACCAGAGTCTTCTTATCCAAAAATACCTTACCTATAAATTTATATCTTGAAATATTCACTCTACTTTTCCATCAGGCAGTTTCAGGGTTTGGGATCTTATGTTGAGGTCTTTCATCCAATTGTTGATGATAAAAATTCCAAGACCAGTGTAATAAGTGTCAATATTCAGTTTTTCCCTTACATTTGCTAAAGAGATTGTCTTTTCTCTAGTGTTCATCTTTCCTTCTTTGTTACGAATAACAAAACAATAAATAAACAAAAAAATCTAGTGGCTATAGTTGTAGGGACTTCTATCTGTTTCCTTTGTTACATTTCACTGATGTATGTCTATGCTTTATGCCAGTAGTACAATATTTTGATTACTATAACTCCAAGCACAACTTGAAATTAGTTGTAGTGATATGTCCAGTAGTATTTTTTTATGCTCAGGACTGCTTTGGTTACCCAAGGTCCCTATATTTCTACATAAGTTTTAAGGTTTTTTTTCTAGTGTTGGGAAGAATGTCACTGGAAATTTGATTGGTATTGCTTTTAATCCATAGATTGGTATTGATAGAATATCCATTTCCATAATATTAATCCTATCCATCTGGAAATGTAGGAAGATTTTCCATTTTCTGGGGTCTTCTTTAATATCTTTCTCAGGTATTATAAAATTTTCATTGTACAAGTCCTTCACTTCTTTAAAATACTCCAAGGTATTTTTGAGGCTGTTGTGAAAGAGATTGTTTCCTGTTTTTTTTTTTCCCCTCAAAATATTTTCAATGCCTTTAGCACAGAATTCATGTCCTTATTCCAGTTGCATACTTTACAGGTTTGTTGTTCTTTGATATTCTAGATATCTTGCATGCTCTATTCATACTCTTCTAAAACCCCTCATTCTTCTTGAAGAAATGACTCAATTCCTCCATGTTGTCTCCAAACCTTGATATTTTACCATCCATGACTACAGCCATGCCAGGTATGGCTAGAACATGAGTTGCTGGGTTGAAGTTAGACCTAAAATTGTGAAGATTACATGAGGTGAGGCTGTAGTCAGAGAATCACCTGGCACATATGAACTACCCTACTGGAGCTAAAAGACCTTACCCCATTCCTGTTTCATTTTTGTTGTTTATTCCTTTGTATTATCTTACTATGTATACTACATTGCTGCACCATTCACATTCAAATCTTAATAAAATAAAGGAAGGACAACACACCCATACACACATGTACATATGTGTGCCTGTGCATGTACACACACTCGGAGCATGTGTGATAGATTTTATTATTTGATCATTTGTAATCTTTGCCTCTTACCTCTTGCCATGACAGAGATTCCTCAGCCACTTTAATTACAGATCTAACTGCATTGTTTCCACTTGTTAGTGAGATGTTATCACCAACTTATGTTTATCCTTTCATTATGCGTTATCAATTCATCTGAGAATTTTGCATTCCCAGATAAAGTTGATTATGACTCTAGCTTTCGTTTACTCAATGAGTAAACGAAACAGGGAGTGATTTCTCCTGCTTATGTTTTAAAGTCTTTAGAAGATGTGTTTAGATGTTAGTATATAGTACTGTATCATCATTTTGCAGAAAAAGGTTTTGTTCATGGAAGTAGGATACAAAACAGACAGCAGATGAACTCAGGTTGTCAAAGCATTGCTCTGAAACCTCAGAAGTCACATTTTATATAGAAACTAAATTGACAGAATATATAAAATGTTTTCCCTGCCCAAGAAAGGTGATACTGGTTATATTAAATGAAAATGTTAAAGGAAGTAAATGTTGCCAAATATCATAGGCATAAGGGTACAAGAGTATAAAGTGCTAGAAATAATATCCTCTCACAAAGGTTTTTATAAAATATAAGAGCAAAGCATTAGCATGCTACTCTTCAGTAGACAGCTACAAAATAAAATATGTATGTATACATATATAAATATGGCTTTTCAATCAGTCTTGGAATAAATGTCATTTTAAAGGTTGCAACATTTAATTTTTTAAAGAAAATGTTAGTGAAAGGAATAATTTTTAAAATTGAATGAACTGTGATGGGGTGGAACATGTGTTTACTCTCTCCATGAAGACACAAATCTATACTTTAAAAAACTGAATATATGGAGATATAATGAGAAAAAGATCTTGAAAAACGGAAAAAAAAAAAACACCAAACACACGTGAACATCAAAAAGTCCTCTAGTATTTACCTTACTTTGTCACGTAACAGAACAAACATTATAAAGTTTAAGATTAGACACACATTATCTGGTGTTAATGTAGAATTTAGACTAAGTTATAGCTACACACTCATTAATAAAAAAGATATTCATATGCTGACTAAAGAGTTTAATTAAATTTAGAAATGAAAATATAAATACAATGGGAGTGGGTGATAAATAGGCAGTAGAGGTTTATTGTGAAGACTAAAATAATAGAAGCTCTGGAAGATCTTTCAGCTTTCAAAGATAAATATCAGAGATCAGTATATTATCAACTGGTATATCATTTACTTTAACCCTAAGGAAAAAAAAACATTTATCAAAAAAATTATTTAAGTGCAAAAAATATCATATGCAAACAATAGATTGTGATATGATGAAGCGTTTTCCATTAATTAAAAATAATTGGAGTTTCATTGCCAGGCCTTTAACAAAACATTTGTGGCATCTGCCCTACAGCCCTACAGCCCTTCCCCAGAGATTGCACAAAAACTTTTACTTCTTGTAGACATTCTTGGCACCCTCATCTAGCCCATCACCATTCCTTTCTGTCAGCTCCCACACATGACAGGGACACTGGGTGGTTGAATTACACCATTCTTCCTGTCTTCTCCTACGATCTCTGCATTCTTATCTTCAGTCTGGTAACAACCTGCCAACAAGCGACCCTCTTGCCACTTCAACTTCAATCTCTGGAGACTCCAACTCTTGTTAGAAAGACTCCGGGCCCCTCTAAACTTTTCAGCCTGGTCTTTCCATATAATGTGCTGCTGCCTTACTACAACCTATATACAGGATCGCTACTTCCTGCCATATTTCCAGACATTCTAGAATTGAATGCAAATGAAAATACAACATACCCCAAACACAACATGCTCAAACATGTGGGACAAAAAAAGTAGTTATAAGAGGCAAATTCAAGTGAGAGAGAGAGAGAGAAAGAGAGAGAGAGAGAGAGAGAGAGAGAGAGAGAGAGAGAGAGAGAGAGAAAGAGAGAGAAAGAGAGAGAAAGAGAGAAAGAGAGCGAGCACGTGTGTGTGTGTGTGTGTGTGTGTGTGTGTGTGTGTGTGTGTGTGTGTGTATTACACTAGGAACTTAATGGCATATGTTAAAACCCTAGAACTAAAAGATGAAATAACACACATACTAAAGGAGTAGATGGCAAGAAATAATCAAACTCAGAGCTGAAATAAAATAGAAACAAACAAACAATATAAAAATCAATGAAGCAAAGAATTTGTTCTTTTAGAAAAATTAAAGTATGATTAATAAACCCTTAGCCAAATTAACTGAAAGATAGAGAAAACATCCAAAATAATAAAATTAGAGACACCACCAATGAAACTGAGGAAATCCAGAGATTCACAAGTACACAATTTAAAAGTCTATATTCCAACAAACAGGAAAATCTTCAAAAAATTGGATAATCTTCTTGATATATACCACCTACCAAAGTTAAATCAAGATACATAAGCAATTTAAATAGATCCATAACTAGTGAAATAGAAACAATAACTAAAATTCTCCAAGTCAAAAAAGCCCAGGGACAGATGGATTCTATGTAGAATTCTATGAGATCTTCAAGGAATAATGAAGTCAATACTCCTAATATTATTAGACAAAATAGAAACAGAAAGAATAATCCTAATACTGAAACTAAGCAAAAATTTAAAAAAAAGAAGAAGAAAAATTACGGACCAATTTCCTTTATGAATACGATGCAACTTTTTCTTTTTTCTGTTTATTTTTTTGACACAGAGTTTCTCTGTGTAGCTTTGGAGCTTGTCCTAGAGCTTGCTTTGTAGAGCAAGCTGGCCTCAAACTCACAGAGAGCCGCCTTCCTCTGCCTCCTGAGTGGTGGGACCAAAGACGTGTGCCACTACCACCCAGTGGATGCAGCTTTTCTTAATAAAATACTTGCAAACAGAATCCACAAACACACCAAAAAGATCATCCAACATGATCAAATGGACTTCATCTCAGAGATTCAGGGATGGTTCAATATATGTGAGAAAATGAATATATCCCAGCACCTGAACAATTTGAAAAACGTAACTACATGATCATCTCACTAGATGGTCATAAGGCATTTGACAAATCCAAAACCCCTTCATGATAAAAGTCCTATAAAGATTATGAATAAAAGGGGCAAACTTAATGTGATAAAGGTGGTTTACAGTAAGCGCCCATCCAACATCAACCTTAATGGATAGAACCTCAAAACTTTTCCACTTAAGACAGGAACAAGAAAAGGTTGTGCACTCAATCTAGATCTATTCAATATAGACCTGAACATCTTAATTAGAACATTAAGACAACTGAAGGAGATCAAGGTGATACAAATTGGAAAGGAAGAAGTCAAAGTGTCCTTTTTTGCACATGCTCAGATTTTATACATACATGACCCTAAAAAATTCTACTAGGAATCTTCTACAGCTGATAAATACCTTTAGCAAAGTAGCAGGACAGGACATAAACACACACACACACACACACACACACACACACACACACACACTCACAAAAAAAAGTGTTCCTATATACAAATGACAAATAGAATGAGAAAAATGTAAGGGAAACATATCTTTCACAATAGCCTTTAAACTACATATTGTGATAACTCTTACCAAACAAGTGAAAGACTTGTGTGATAAAAATTAAAGACATTGGGAAAAGAAATTGAAGAAAATATCATAACATGGAAAGATCTCCCACGCTCACTACTTTGCAGGATCTATATAGTGAAAATGGCCACCCTGTAAAAAGCAATATATATGTTAAAATCAATTGCAATGCAATTCTTCACAGAAATTGATAGGACAATTTTCAACTTCATATGAAAACACACACTAAAAACAGGATATTTAAAATAATCCTGAACTATAAAAGAATAGCTAGAGGTATCACCATCATTGATCTCTAATTGTACTACAGAGTATAGTAATAAAAACACCATGGTGTTCGCATAAAAACATACATATTGATCAATGGACTCCAAGTGAAGACCCAGACACAGTTCACATTTTTATGGACAACTGATTTGTGATAAAGAAGCCAGAGCCAGAAATAAACACTAGAAAGTAACAAATAGTGCTTGCTCAACTGGATGGCTGCATGTAGATGAGTGTAAAGAGATCCATACTTATCACCCTGGACAAACCTCAACTATGAATGAAACAAGGACCAAAATGTAAGATTAAATGCACTGAATCTAATAGAAAAGAAAGAAGAAAATAGCTTTGAACTAATTGACATGAAAAAACAGGTTCTGATCAGGACACCAATAGCAAGGCACCAAAAAACAGAAACAATAATTAATAAATAGAAACTTCTGAAACTAAAATGCTTCTGTTTTGCTAACAACACCATCATTCAGGCAAATCATTCAGGCCACAGATTGGGAAAACATTATTACCAATTGCACATCCAATAGAGGGCTAATATCTAAAATTTATAAAGAACTAAAAAAATCCTAGACATCAACATAACAAATAATCCACTTACAAATGAGGTACATAAGTAGAGAATTCTCAAAAAACAGAAACACAAACAAAGCACAAATAGTTGAGACAAGAAATGTTAAATATCTATCCATAGTCATCAGGGGAATGCAAATCAAAACTACTCTGAGATTTCATCTTACACCTGTCAGAATAGTCAAGAACAACAAAAAAGACCCCAAATGCACCTGAGGATATGAAGTAAGTGGCTCACGCCTTTAATCCCAGCACTCGGGAGGCAGAGCCAGGCGGATCTCTATGAGTTCAAGGCCAGCCTGGGCTACCAAGTGAGTCCCAGGAAAGGCGCAAAGCTACACAGAGAAACCCTGCCTCGAAAAACCAAAAAAAACAAAACAAAACAAAAAAAAAAACCAAAAACCAAAAAACAAAAAACAAAAATACCCATAGTAAGGGGAAATACCTATCCATTGAACAAGTGGGAGTGCCAAGTTGTTCAGCCACTATGGAAATTAGTGTGACAGTTCCTCGGGGACATCGGAATACATCTACCTTAAGATTCAGCTATATAACTCGTGGGGATATACCCCAAAGGACTTCACTTCTTGCTACAGAAACATTGGCTCAACTATGTTCTTTGCTTCTCAATTCATAATGGCCAGCAGTTGGGAACAGCTGAGTTATCCATCAATAAATAAATGGATGAAGAAAATGTGGTACATTTCCACAATGGAATATAACTAAGCTGGCCAAAAAAAAAAAAAAGATCATGGAATTAACAGATAATTGGGTCAAGCTAGAAGAAATCATCCCAAGTGAGGTAACAGACAAAAATACAAATATTGTATGTAGTCTCTTATATGTAGACTTTAGCTTTTAAGCCTTCAGTGGCAAATAATATAATGACAGAGGTTAGGTACAGAGTAAGGGAGAAGGGCTGGTGACTTCCCCAGGAAAAGGAAATAGAATATATAGCAATAGAGAGTTTGGGAGTTCTGTAACAGAGAATAAATGGAGAAGGAGATGAAAGAGGGGTATAAAGGGAAGATAATGAGGAAGGACAGCTAAGAACTATTTGAAGGTTCATATGGAAACTGACTACAGTAGATTCGTCTTAAAATATATACATATGAAAGCAGTCTAGGTGGAATCATCAAATAGTGGGGGAGACAAAGCCCCACATGCATCTCTCTTGTCACCTATTGAAACCCCCATTGCTGGTAATGGGTTACATCTAATTGGGTTGTTGGACAAATGGGCCCCATGATACCCCTAAAAAACTCGACTATTACTAAGTCTATTGGTAGTTGTACAAGCTGGTGGGAAGGCCCTCTAGATGAATACATTTATATATCTTCTTGACCACAAAGAAGTCAAACTGGTATTTAACTAGAGCTTCACCACTACTTACTAGTGTTTATGATACTGGAAGATACTCTGCACACTACCAAAAGAGAATGGCAAACTCCAACTCAGCTACAGACCCTCCAATCTATAATGAGGACCAGAATGCAAGAAATGCTAGTGGCGTAATAGTGTAATAGGGATTAACCTATCTATGAGATAGACCCATCCAATACTGTCCTGGCAGCTAAGAGCCTGAGACTAGGAAGATCATTGACCGAGAGGGAAACCAAATACTATTTTTCTACTAAAGGAACATAGAAATAAAACAACTCCTAATGAAACTCTGCTATATTCATAGATCAGTATCTTGCTCATCTATCGTCATAGAAGCTTTGTCCTGCAGCAGATGGGAATAAATGCAGATTCCCATGGCTGGACAAATTGCGTAGAGTGAAAGATCTTGGAACATTTTATACTAAATGGGATGCTTCCTCAAATCCTTTCCCTTGCTGTTCAGGGAATTTGCAAGAAGAGAAAGTATAAAGATTATAAGACAATGGGCATGAAATACAAGTAAACAAGGCTTTGCAGATACAACAGGACTGACACACATGAAGTCTCAAAGAATTATGGTAACATGCACAGAGCCTACACAGGTCCAAGCCAGATGAAGTACCAGAGCTGCGAGCAGAAGTGGACCCAAATTCCAATCCCTGATCCTGAAGCAATCTTCAGTTGACAATACCTTGTAGAGGAAAAATTGGTTTTTACTAAGGAAGTCTCACTAGGTATACAAAACACACTTAGGGGAGGCCCCACAGACAGCAGATTGCCAATACAACACAAACTCAATGGCATTTTTAAGATGTTTTGTCTCATAATGGTATTTTACCTTTCTTGTCTTGCTTATTTATCATGCTTTCTGATTTTGTGTTTTTATGGGTTTTGTGTGTGTGTGTGTGTGTGTGTGTGTGTGTGTGTGTGTGTGCATGTATATATGTTTCTCATGTTTTTTTCTTTTTTCTTTTCTTCTTCAGCTGTTTCCTCTGTTTTGTTCTTTTTTTTTTTTTTAATTGGGCTGTTTTTATCTTAGTGAAAGAGAAAAAGAAGTAATGGAGTTGAATGAGTTGGCGGGTAGGGAAGATCTAGGAGAAGAGGGAGAGAAAACCATGATTAGACTATACTATTTGAAAACCTCATATTTTCAAAAACATCAAAAAATAAATGTAGAATAAAATTAAGACAATAAATATTTTTTAAAGATTTATATTTATTTATTATGTATACGGTTTTCTCCCTGTGGGTATCCCTATACGCTAGAAGAGGGTATCAGCTCTTATTACAGATGATTGTGAGCCAGCATATGGTTGCTGAGAATTGAACTCAGGACCTCTGGAAGAGTAGCCAGTGCTCTTAACCTCGGAGCCATCTCTCCAGCCCAACAACAAATATTTTAACTAAAGGTAATAGAATATGGTATGTATTACATACCAAATCTTGAGTAGAATGTAGGCATTTCAGAACAAATGGTAAAGTAAAATATGATGAAAAAGTCCCACAGAGACTTAATGTTTAAGAAAGCTTTTTAAAATACAGTAAACCCACATGCATATTGTGAACAGGCTTGGGAATGCCCAATCAGTGCCTTAGTTCTAGCAATGTAAAATAAGAAGACATTTGCTATTTCATGGATGAATCTCAAAATCATTACACCAAATGAAAGAAACTGCATGTAAATGACTTGATAGCATTGGTTCCATTTTTATTTTTTCTGAAAAATATAGGAATAAATTCAGATAAGTGCTCCTCTGAAGCTAGACATTATGGAAACAGATTCATTTCAGCAGGCCATAAGGAAACTTTAGGGTGGTTCTGTTGTCAGCATACACAGTCCTTATATCATTTGTATCATATTGATGAAAATATGATTGTTTTGACAGATCACCAAAATCTGTGTTTAAACAAGATTATGTTTATTGTGTATAATACAATACTAATTTGGGACACTAGCTCCTTAATTAAAAGTTTTTAAAGTGTTAAGGAAGAAAAATTTGAATATCACTTTATTTATATTCCCAATGGCTTAAATATTTCAAATTACTTTAGAAAATAGCAAGACCTTTAATTTCTGACATTATTGTCATCTGCTAGTCCTTACAATAAAATTCTCAAAAGACAGTTCTGTGTGTGATTTTTGTGCCCACGTTTACCTCATTCACATTTTAACCTCTTTTCATGAGGTTGAACTGCACTGATATTTCACATGTCCAAGCTATCATCGACAAATATTTACTTCTAAAACTGTCAGAATTCAGCATAGTCAGCAACCACTGGTACTTAATGTTCTTTGGTTCTAAGAAATCATGATTCTTATTTTTTTTCCACCTGTAGTTTTGTGTTTCAAAATTCTCTATTCTCTAATTTGTAAGTGTTATACTGCTAAATGACAGTGAATACCAATAATTATATACATTTATCTGGATTTCTGACCTATACTATCTTCAAAATCAAAAACTCTATTGTCCCCTCCAAGATCAATGTAGATATGACTGCTTTTCACAGTGTCTATAAGCCTGATTCTCTTACTACCCTTCCCCTCACCACTGTTCATATCTACTCCCTAGTTCATTCCTCCATGGAGTTCATTCTGAGTGAAAGGAACAGCGTCATTTTTAATTAAGACTCAGATCCAGGTGCCTGCTTCATTGTTAGCTATTCCCTTGTGCCTTCTTCATATTTGTTTTGTAGACACTTACAAAATATACCCCAAATCCATTTGGTGCCTATTATCTCCCTGAAAGCAAAGTACAAGCCAACTATCATGAAAACTAGTCCTTTTCTTCTCTGACTCTGCTTTACTCAATCTCCAAAAGAGCAACCACATGGGCATGCTAGCTTTCAATTTTTAGATTCATGTGTTTTTTAGTAGCTATTTGTAGTTGGAAGATTTCCTGTGTCCTGGCCTGCTGGTGGTTGGGACAAACCTCTCCCACTCACACAGTAAACACAGAGCTTGAACCATGGCCATGCAGTTATAATTAATATAAGCCTCTGTGTGTTATATTAATTATAACTGCAAGCCATGGCTCAAGCTTTTTGCTAGCTAGCTCTTATATATTAAATTAACCTATAACTATTAATCTATATCGCCACATGTTCCATGGCTTTACCTGGGTCCCATTACATATTGCTCTTTGGGTGGCTCGCTGGCATCTCTCCCTGCCTTCTTCCTGTCTTTCTCTTTGAATTTCCCTCCAGCCTCTAAGCTGCCTTGCCATAGGCCAAATGGCTTTATTTATCAATCAATCAGAGCATCTCATATTTGCAGCATACAGAAAGACATTCCCCCATCACTTCCAATTTTCTGTCTAAACAAAAGGAAGGTTTTAACTTTAACCTATTAAATTACATATAACAAAACAGTTATCAAGCAAGAATTACAGTTACAATATCTAGTCTATTTGTATTTTGAAAATTAAAGAAAAAAATTCTATCTATCTTATATTTGTGATTCTAAGGTTTCATATCTAATTTATCTTTATCATAACCAAGGAAAATTATGACTATCTAGTCTTCAACTACATCAAAGACCTCAGAAGAATATAATACTACCTAAGTAAACAGGAAGAACATTCTAAGCAACTTGCAAAAATTCTAGAATGACAGAGACAGCTGGCTACCTGGACAGTTACCCAAAGTTCCTCTGCAACATTGTGGCATTCATCTTCAGCCTATAGACCTAGAGTCTCTCAGTAGCTTCTCTGTGTCCTGTAGAATGTCTGGCAGTCTCCTCTATGAAGCAGGAACTTGAAGGACCATTTCAACTTGCAAAGTTCAGTGGTCACCTTTCTATGGGTCCTGCATGTCCAGTTGATACAATATTTTGTCAAGAAGTCCAGGCAAGAACAGTTTCTTGCCCAAATGGCTATTTTGTCAAGAAGAAGATAAACTCCCTATGGAGTGTCTTTGATGCCCATCTTTCTCTTTGAAGTAAATTGGTGCTGCCAGGAGCAGACGTGTCTCACTGACCAGAAAGTCTAAGTTTTTAAAACATTTTAAATGCCATATTCTGTAGTTCTTTGAAGTGTTTGAAGATTACCTACCTAAGTGAAGTATATCTATGTATACCTAGAAAACTTAACTAACATGACTATTAGCTTGATTATCATAGATGACTAATTATTAATCTATATTTCTCAACTATACACTACAATTTCAAATCACTTGCACAAACAAAACAAACAAGAGTAATATATATATATATATATAGTATAACAAAATTAACTTTAAATTTGTATCAATTAACTAAAATCCATAGCATTGTAAAACATTTCAAACAAGTTGTTGCTCTTTAAAAGTTCATTCAATAATCTACCCTTTCATCCTATCATATCTATACTATTCCCTTTTCTTCTTTAGAAAGAGATTGCCTTTATAATCAGCCCCCTTTAAATAAAAATAAACATTTATAAACAATATTTTTTGGAATTTGGGTATAGCTTCTCATATTATTTCATGCTGGTTGTGGGTGCTGATAATCTTATGGGGATCCTGAGAAAATAAAGAATTATGGTCAAATCCTGACTGGAGTAGTCTGTGATGCTGTACTTTCTGAGCCTGCTTTAAAGCTGATTTTGGATGTTGGATCATCTGGAGATCTCTCAGGGGGGTCTTCCTTGATCAAACCATATGAGTCTTGAAGCAAACCACAGGTTCTCATCTTCTGTGGAAACAAAAGCAGAACCTCTTTTCTAAAGCAACATATCCTTAGACATAAATTTTGAAATCAAGGTATCTTTAAAATATACATATTAATTTAACTCAGCAGCTTTTACAATCAAATGTCTCTCTGCAGTTAAAAATCCCAAAGACAATATAATCCAGACTCTTTGTTTAATATCCATCTTTACGTGGCTTATTTTTTATATTATCTTTACAGTCTCTTTAAAGACTTTATTTTTTAAAACTATTTCTTTATATAACTGTCTGTATTCATTTTCTTCTCTCTTCCAAGCCTACATACATTTTTATACACACTATAGACCACTTAAAGTCTCATTCCATCTGAATCTGCCTTGAATCTATTGCTTTAAACTGCAGTGGTTAGTACTGAAGCAGCAGCCTTACCTGCTGACTCCACCCATCTCAGCTTTTCAACATGGTGGAGATAATTCACTGCCAGTTCTGGGAGCCATCCTGTCCGCTGACTCTGGGAGACAGTGGGTCTATGCTTCTATGAAAGCAGCGTGTAGCCCAGAAACCTTTATTTTTTCTTTTCTTGGTCTGTACTAACAAAGACCCAGAAACCTCTTTTATTTATTTATTTCATTTTATTTTTTTGGTCTGTACTAGCAAAGGCTAAATCCACCACATGTAATATGTGCCTTGGAGAAGCCTCTGTGTACCGCAGCAAGAATCCACCATACTGTAGGTCAAGCCATGGAGTAACTCAAGCCTGCAGGCTGCAGCTGCCCTAGGAAAAACTAGGAAGCTGTTTTTAGCTCCGTTTTAGAATCTTTTTTTTTTTTTAAAAAAAGCTTTCTCAGGTTTTAGTTGGTAACACTTGCCCCATGTTTTGACTCCATTTGTAGTTGGAAGATTTCCTGTGTTCATGGTTCAAGCTTTTTGCTAGCTAGCTCTTATATCTTAAGTTAGCCCATAACTATTAATCTATGTATCACCACACGTTTCATGGCTTTACGTGCATCTCATTACATGTTGCTCCATGGGCGGCTCACTGGCATCTCTCCCTGCCTCTCTTTGAATTTCCTGCCTGCTTCTAAGCTGGCTTGTCATAGGCCAAATGGCTTTATCAACCAGTCAGAACAACACATATTCACAATGTACAGAAAGACATTCCCCCATCAGCTATTGAAGTCACACACTAGTAAAGAGCTATTGGGAGATTTCAAGGGAAGTAAGAATATAGTTGTTACGAAGAAAAGGATAATAATAGAAAAAAAAGTGTTAAATTGTGGAGGATGGGATAGTAAAGTTGAGGGTAGTGAACTGGGAGAGGTAACTAGTGTTTAAATGGACTTAACCTGTGTGGAGGAACTCTTCCAGATATCATAGACTATCAAATAACAGTGATATGGCTAGGTATTTATCTCTTTTAAAATTGTTAGTCAGAGGATTCCATGGCTATAAATCCCAACATTTCAGGATATTAGTATTGCTCTTGGTTTTTCTCCATAACTTGATATAGAGACGCCACTGCTGAAGATATAACAGCCATGAGTCATAGGAAGTAGACAAATCAACTCATGCAGACCTGGAAGCTTCATCTTTACTGGCTAGATTTCATCATGCTAGAAGATACTATTCATGCCACTGGAGGAGAAAGTAATCACCAGTCTCATCTAACTGTGAACACTGAGAGCTAAAATAATGGCTAGGTTGGTGAGATATGCTGCAAAATGGCACATAAGAATACAATACTAGTATTCTGCTAAATGGACATAGCATTTAATTTACCTCTTAAGTTTTATCTTGATACTACAGATTGGTGCATTTGTTCAACTTTCATCATAGATGTTTCTTTTCCACAATAGATATATACAAATAATCAACTGGTCAACGTAGAGTAAATAAGAGAATATGGAGAGTTCTGATTTCAGTGGGACATTGATATCATACCCCCTTTCCCGTAGGCCCACAATCATTGCTGAGTAGGAGGTAGAAAGAATGTATGAGTAGAAGTAATGGATATCTGCAGCAAAACAGGATTTACCACACACGACATACTCTTGAACACAAAACTCCCAACTTCTGGGACTACATTCCAAGACATGCACAAGATCAAGTCAGTACATCCCAGCATGGGTGGAGGATTTCTACCAATAGATGAGGAGTTATTGGTAAAAGATGGCTACTGGGTAAAGGATAATCTGGCTATGAGCTACTCTTGCTTAAGTAGATGTTCCTGTAACAATACACATACAGGCAACACTAAGTGAACACTGTGGATTTAAAACATGAGTACATGAATTTAAAAGGGAAAAATAGTGGGAGAGATAGAAGAGAAATTGGAGGAGAGGTGGGTTTAATAAAAAAAAATGAATTCTCAAAAAAAAATAATGGCTACAAGATTACTTAAAACATATAAACAAAAATAAAACCATGATAACTAACTAGGCAATCGCAATTAAGTCAAGAATTTTTCTGACATATAATGTAAAGCATTGGGTGATCAAGTCTCTCTCCACTATTTCAACCCACAGACTTCCTGTGCATACAATGCAGTCACAGTGGCTTCCTGCCAGTTCGCACTGTGTTGCCAATGGGTCTTTACCATCCACATTTCTTCTTTACAGTATATGTTCTGCTACTCTTCTCACTAGTTGGTATGTCTCTTCCTTCAATTTTCAGCCTCAATTTAATTTTCCCAGGTAAAAGGTCACAATGTTCATATTTGTTTGTCTGCTTATCCAGGCAGTACATGATGTATGAGGAATAAATAGTTTTCTTATCATTTCTTCTACTTTGATTCCCAATGTGAGATAATCATCCAAAGCTCAAACCACATAATATAATGTATTTTATATCAACTTTTTCTTAGATTCAGAAAAAATATTGCTCAATAATAATATTGTGTATTTTTTATGATATGACAAATTTTCCTAACTAGAATAACTGTATCAGATATTATAATATGAAGTTGTTTTCTAAAATTAAGTTTTTTCTCTGTACTTTATGAGCTTAATTCCTGACATTTGTGTTGTTATCTAAATCTGAATTTTGCACTGTATTGGATATATTCATGCCAGGCTCATAGATGTCAGTGAGAAAAGACAAAAGAAAAGAAAAGAAAAGGAATGAATTGTAGATAGAAGAGGAAAAGATAAATGGATAAGAACATTTTTAAAGACAGAACAAACTTAAAGAAAACATGACATTTGAAAATATGAATATTATTTAAATTAGAAAACTAAAACTTGTCATTTAAACACAGTTTATCTGGCACTACCAAGAATTATTCACAATTATTAAAAAATAACCAAAAGAAACTCAACAAGCGATACAAATATTAAAGTAAAGGCTATTTTAGGAAAGGGGAAGAAAAAGACCTGGCGGTGTTGGCATCCTGATAATAACCTAATAATAATATCAGTACCCTTTGGCTGGGTACTGATATTTCTCCATCAGCAAGTTGGGCAGGAAGCTAGTCATATGCATATAATTGCTCCTATCTGAGAAGGAATTTCTGAGAGCATCACCTACCTTGTACAAATGAACTTTTTACACATCAGTGATGTAGACTTTGTGAGCGAGGCTATCCTGATGAAAACTGTAATCACATTTCCTTAGCAGGTTACTGTGAATTACCTAAAAGATTGTTGGCAAAACATCTATTTGGAATAGGGATGAATTCAGATTATCTAATTTGGTTTTTCTTCCTGGGCATCCATTCTCAATTCTTTATCATTTATCTTCAGTTCTTTTATAAAGAGAGGAGAGACTTCTAAATTCTATTTTTCAGTTTATATAAGAATTATATACTAGAATCAGTTATAAAACAACCATTTTCAAAAATAACACTTATTTTTTGAAAAAAATATTTTCCAAAATAGATTTCAAATTATAATACATTAAGTGTCTTTGTAGTTGTCTTGACCTAGAAAATTTTTATAGCATTATTGCTGATTTATCCACACTTTCTGGAATGCACATTTAATATAATGATCAAATGCTTTTTTCTATTACACTCACTACAATTTCAAAACTTAAAGATTTGAAATTAAGGTAGCACCCAGCACTGGATGGATATTATTAGAATATCATGTTTTCTCTAGTTGTCACTATTTTTGTGTGTATGTGTTATTTAATCTGGCTTCTCTCTAATGAGCAGAAAAAAATGTCATAAAGTGGTGATTAGTTATATCCTAAATTATAACTACATTAATGCCATTGATTTTACAAAGACAGCTTAATGGAAACCCTCAAAGATATCTGATAATTTTGATTTGTTTTAAGTAAAGTAAGATTTAAAAAAAAACACAATTTATTAAAAACTGATTTATTGAGTAGTCTACCTAAAGCACTGCTTATACTGAGTATTTTCAAAGCATGACTTTACTTGCTACTTGAAACAGAATCATCTGGAGACATAGCTGAAAACGATGAAATGTTCCCTTTAAAAACCTGCCTAACGCCATGCAAGCATCATAAAATCTTGCTTTCTTGCCTGCCTCACCTTGTAGTTTTAGAGTATAAAGTGAGAATACAAGGTGGGCTCTGATTCAACCCATTCAGGAGCTATCTTGGCTTTGTGTCCTCTGGAGACATCTGCTTTCTTCCATTGGTGTTACAGAGTTTATTCAAGGAATATTCCCTGAATCATTTCTGGAGGCCCCAGAGATTTCTTTCATCAAGTCCCCAGTTGGTTTAGAAAGGCTGCTGAACTAGGACCTATCACCCCACTGAAGGTCTCTGGAACTATTGCTTTTGATGAAATTCCAGAGGAGGGTGCTCTCTCCTTCCAGAGACCAAGGACTAGAGTCTCTGCGTGAAAGAGGATGAGGCCCCAGGAGAGATAGGCAGGAAGAGCTCAGGTGGGGTTAATTACCCCTGGGGAAAACTTGTACAAAGCATCAGTGGCATTCTGAGGTGGCACTGGTCTCCACGGAAAAAGTATCTTGACCTCTGGAGAAATTTAAAATAGTATGTGTATCTTCTGAATGGATAGTAAATGAATATGTGATTGCTTGTTATGGTACCACGGCTCTTTGGCAGGCCACATGGACAAAGAATATCAACAAAGAAGCACTAAAGTTATATTATATAATATCTCAAATGGGACTTAACAGATATCTACTGAAGAGTCCACCAATATCTATACTCTATATATTTTTGTTTTCTTCTTTCTCTCTCTCTCTCTCTCTTTCTCTCTCTCTCTCTCTCTGTATCTCTCTGTATCTCTGTCTCTTTGTGTCTCTTTCTTTGTCTCTATCTCTGTCTCTCTCTCAAGATATAGACTCCCTGTGCAGCCCTGGAACTTAACTGTGTAGACTAGAATGATCTCAAAATATGCTTCTGCCTTCCAACTTCTGAGACTGGAGATATGGTCTACTATGCCTGACATTATTATTCTAAACAACATGGAGCTTTCAATGAAGTCTAACACGGTTTATGGAATGAATAAGGCATGTGTGCTAGCAAGTTTTATGTCAACTTGACAGAAGCTAAAGTCATTAAAAGGAGAGAACCTAATTTAAGAAAATGCCTCCATAAGATTAGGTTGTAGACAAGCCCATAGGATGTCTTAATTTCTGATTGATGTAGGAAAGTCCAGACCATTGTGGGTGGGACTACCCTTGGGCTGCTGGTCTTTGCTTCTATAAGAAAACATGCTGAGTAAGCTAGTAAGCACCCCTCCATAGTCTCTATAACTGCCTCCAGGTTCCAGACTGCTTGAGTTCCTGCCCTCACTGCTTTGGAGGATGAACTGATATATGGACTTTTGAGGGAAAAAACAAATCAGAACCTCTTACTCCCCTCAAGTTGCTTTAGATAATGGTGTTTCATCTTAACAATAGTAACCCTCACTAAGACAGCATTCCAAGATAAATGCCAAGGCTGAAATAATTTACTATGTATTATCAGATAAATATGGAACAAAACCCAGAAATTAATAGGAAAAAATATCCTAAACAAATTTAGTTAAATATCTAAATCAAACAAAGACATGGAGAATGAAGAGTACAATAGAATACACTGTAGAATAATAACAAAGCCATTGAAGAAATGAAATGAGGAAGGGATTTAAAAAATGTTCCTAAAACCAAATGAAGACAGAAGTAGTATTTACCATAATCTGTAGGAAACAGTGGAAACAAATTTGACTTTATTATTTTTTTATGTATTTATGGGGATTTTTGTTTTTACATATGTGTGAATATGAGTATGTGGGTGTTCCTTCCTGTGCAAAAACCATGACCTTAGTAGGACATTGAATGTCTTTCTCTATTTCTCTCAACTACCTTTCCTTGAGACAGTCTCTCACTGAACATGGAAATCATTGTCTTTCAGCTAGACTTGAAGGAAGCAGGTCCTGGTCATCTCATCTTCAATCCCACACAGCTTGGAGTTACAGGTATGCAGCCACATTCAGCTTTGTATACATGTACTAGGGATTCAAACTCAGTTCTACATGATTCTGAATCAAGTGCTATGAGTTACTAAGTCACAAACCTAGACTCTTTGAAGAGAATTACAAGAATAAAGTTTGTAGGTAGAAGGTCTATAGAGGATATCAAAGATTGGCTGGTAGTTGAGTTATTTTCATGATTGTTGGCCTTTTATTTTACTCCTAAAGCATGTACACACACTTACACTCACACATGTACATATACACACTCACATACAATCACACACTTATGCATATACACATACTCACACACTAACTCACACACAGCTATAGCAACAAACTTACATAAATACACTCACACATTTACACACGCACACTTATGGGTAGAGAAGGAAGAGGTAAACATACACACAGAGAGATACAGAGAGACAAAGAAGGATGCAGAGAGAGAGAGAGAGAGAGAGAGAGAGGTCATAAACAAATAACAAAAAAAGATTTTAAGTGAACAAGTAAAAACCAATCTCAAAATTATTAAAAGAAAACAAGTGCAAAGAGGAGAAATTAATAAAATAGAAATAAGATGAGCAATATAAAAAAATAAATGAAACAACAAAGAGTTGTTCCTTTAAAAATCAAATACACAAAAAAGTAACCAAAGTAACTAAAAAGAACACAGAATATCTAAATTAATAAAATTATAAATAAAAATTATGATTATTAAAACAAATATTCAAATCTATAGGGAAGGTCATTCAGGAATTACTTTGACTATTTACATTCCAATATATAAAAAAATCTGGAGATATTGATAATTCCTTAGTAATGTATGATACACCCAAATGAACCAAAGTGATATAAAAAAACTAAACATAACAATAATAATAGTAACCAATAAACTTTAAGCCATATATATATATATATATATATATACATATATATGTATATATATCTCCTAATAAAGAACACTTTAGGATCAAAAGATTTATTGTTAAAATCTATTAGACCTTTAAAAAATGAGTAATAAGAATTCTCAAATTATTCACAAAAATCAATGGGAATAAATGTTTCAAAATTCAGTTTATAAAGCCAGCACTACTCTGACACCAAAGCTCAACAAAATACAATGAAAAAAGAAAATGAGCCGGATGTTGTGACACACTCATATAATCCCTACACTAAGAAGGTAGAGGGAGTTAAATTGCCAAATTTACTACACGTGTCTGCTTTAAATAGTGACTTCCAAGTCACCCGGGGCCACATAGTGAAACCTTGTTACAAAATTTGAGAAAAAAATTTTAAAAAAAACACAAATAAAAAATAAAAACTCCCTAGAGAAATACAACACAAAAATCCTTAATAAAATGTTTAAAAATTGAATTAAACAATTTGGTAGATAAGTTGTTTACATGCCAATGATGTAAAAGTAGCTAAATATATACAAATCAATAAACTTCACATAGCACGTCAATATAATTAAGGACAACAATTATCACTGAATGATTAAGAAAAAAATCTTTGATGAAAATCTGCATTTCTTCATGCTGAAAGTCCCAAAGAACCTAGGAATAGAAGGATATGTCTTATCTCAATCACTATTCTATTGCTATGAACATGATCTACAGAATAGCGGTTAGGGAGAGCCTGAGAATGGGTGTGGTGTGAGCTTTTGAAACTTTAAAGCCAGTGACACAGCCTCTCTTCATCCTTCCTAAACAGTTCCCCAACTAGGAAACAAGCATTCAAATATATGATCCTATAGGGACCATTCGTATTCAAAGCACCAAGTATTATGATAATTTTAATGTATTTCCAAGCTGAAATACTCATTTGTAATAAAATTTCCCTTTTTTCAAGTATTGGTTAGCCTAAGCATACATTTGTCTGGATAAACATTTTGTTGGTATATGTAGAATTACATATTGCACATGTTTTTCCCTTTTTGAGGTTTTCTATATGATCTTTTTTCCTTAAGCCAAGTGATATTTGTCACCTATATTGCAATATAGAAAATCGTCACTGCAGAAAACCACTTTTAGCCAGGCATGGTGATATACACCTAAAATTCCAGATTTGTAGGGCTGAAGCCAAAAAAAATCATAAATTCAAGGCAATCCTGTACCATATGCTGAGATACCAAATTAGGGAAAATTATTTGTTTTTGATAAAGGTTTTCTCCATAATATGTCAGCATGAAATCGTGATTCTTTCCTTTTGGTTCAGGTTTTATTCATCATCCCTTATTTTCTATAGGTTCTTATTTATTTGACAGCTTTTATTTTATTATAAAATTCCTTGCTATAGACAACTTGCCAAAACATTATGTATTTTTAAGTGCAACATTTTTGATTGCTTATGACTGAAAACAAATATTGTAAAATAAACTCCAGATTGGTTTTAAATAATTCTTGACTTCTCTGATTTCTTCCTGTTATTCTCCTTCCACATTTATTGAATATTTGCATATCCCTCAAGTTAAATTTGGCTGAGACAAATAAACAATTAAAAAGATGATATCATAAATTATATAAAATTTCATTGGCTGGTCAAGAGAGTTGGACACATCTAGTCCAGGAAATGTGAAGAATCAGTCTTTTTTTTTTTAGTTCATAATGTGTGTTGTGTGTGTGTGTGTGTGTAAGTGTGTGTGTTTATGTGCATCTGTATATGTGAGTGTGTATGTATGTGTGTATGTGTGTATGTTACTGTAATGCATATACATGTAGACATAAATATACAACTATACCAAAACATGAAGTATACACTATATATTTAGTAACATCATTTTCTCACATTAATATTTTTAAGCTTTCTGTATTTGCATGTAAAATATTCCTGAAGTCATTAAAATGACAGTTTAAAAAAGTAACACTTGGTTGTCCAATGGCTAATTTGTGAAGTTGAGTTGTTTTTCCTTGTAGATACACTCTCTTGTGCACATGTAAGGTGAGGCTGAATACCAGATTCTTCTGCACTGGAATGGTGAAATAGATTCTAAGAAATGTTGCTTTAATTTACATTTTACAGAATTTAATAAAGGGTCAATATTTAGTTGTGATCTTATTTCCCATTTTTCTTACCTACATGGAAAAAGAAAAACCAACTATATCTGAATAACTCTACTTATAAATGACTTACATAGTTTCATCTTGGTATAATTATCTGTAAATCTTTTGACTACTGAGAACAAAAATTCTATATATTTTCTTGCATTTATATTTCCAATTTTCCCAACCAAGTGAGGCAAAACTATAACTAAATGTTTACAAATACTTTCAGTTTACATTCATCTGTGCTGAATTTACCTGTAGTATACTAATTAGAAGTCATTGTTTCAAGATTGAATTCTACAATTCTAAAAATAATTAGTGCTATTTTCTGTTGCTTACTTTTATGTTGCTATAAAACATTAAAAATGTTTGATCATATTAAATTATATTCTGTAAAATATGTAATTCTTTGAAATTCAGTTGTACGTGAGAGGAAGGTAATCTTTATGGTATTCATTTCAACTTAATCACTGAGCTAACACTTCACTCACCATTCATTGTATGTAATTCATGGATTTCACATTGAGAGAAGGATTGAGCTCTTTGATGGTTTTCCTAGCCTCTATTAAGCGTTTCTCTTATGCAGAATGACCAGACTTTTACTGATTTATAGAGCTAAGACAGGGATAGGTGGTTTCTTCTCAGGAATGTGATATCATTAGACCATTATAGGAGCCCGGGCATTTTTACTAATGGAGTTGTCTATGGGACATAACAGCAAAGTTCTTTTGCCTGCAATTTACTTCTTTGCTATTTCTTAGGAATTTCTATGAAGATTTCAGTTGATTCTGTCCTTTTTCATATAAGTTAATTCAGTATGACTCAATTATAAAGAGATAATAAGGAACATAACTGCTTCTAAACTCATCTTTGTCTCTGCATTAAAATATATACAATTCAGAACTTCAGATACTGTTTTTAAAATGTTTTTAGTTAAGTGTAGGCAGTAATTTAAGAAAATAATGAAATTAATAAAAAGGAGCAATTATCTGTTTCAAGGGCTTATAAAATTTATATATGTATTGCCTTAGCTTGAATCTGAAATATCTCCAGAGGCTACTTTTCTGAAGTCTTGGTCTCCACAGCATAGCATCATTGGGTGTTAGTAGGAGCCTTGGAATTTAAGGTTTAGTGGAATGACAGTAATTATTGGAGTCAGGCTGAGGAAGGTAATACTAGTGTTATTTCCTTGATTAAAATGTTATTTACTGTATGAACTCCATAAGACATACATGAAAAATCCTCTTGCCTTTAGAAGAAGATATTTTTTCAGATTGGTGTCTACTAATAAAGGATATGAAGCCCTAATAATGAATTTTGCAGGAAAGTATCAAAGGTAGAGAAAGTCCTACACAGGATGATCTGTTCAGTTTACCTTTTAAGTTCTGGCTGTGGTGGCTACAGTGGCAAGGACATGGATGGAAGCATCTGCAGACTGATCTGACCCATTGGTGTCTGAGTTGTAGAAGAAGCTGTAGGTTGTCTGTTCACTTCACTCATAGTTTTCTTTTGCTGTGCAAAGACCCTTTCATTTCATGTGGTTCTATTTATTGATTCATAGGACTAGATCTTGTGCTATTGGACTTTTGTTTAGAAAGGTCTTGCCTATCCCAGCATTTTGAAGGAAATTCCCTGAATTTAGCTCATGAAGTTTCAGTATTTTAGGTTTTATATTTGGAAATTCATTTTTATTATTTTTGAATTATGTGCATGTACACATGAGTGCAAAGTCCTACTGAAGGCACAGGCACTGGATCCCCTGATCTGTAATTACAAGTAGTTGTGAGCTACCTAACATGAATGCTGAAAACTGGACTTGGAAAATTTGTAAGAGAGTTTGTTCTCTTAAATGTGCATACATCTCCACAGCTTTAAATTTAATATGATTTTATAAATTCTCTTTTCTAGTTAACCTTAATATCTGAGAATTCTGAAAAGTCCCAGGGATAATGGGTAGCAATAGTTAAAGTGGAGCTAGAATCATGCAGATGAATAAAAATTAAGCGGGCATAGTGATGGTCAATTATTCCTGTCAAGGATGTATTGTTAACATTTTTTGTCCTGCAAGGAATTATACTAGCATTTGTATTCTACTTGTATACACCCTACATGTCACTAATATAGAGTTTTTCATGAGGTTGCCAAATGAAAATGTAATCATTTATATTTGGGTGAAATGGAGTCCTTAAAGGTAAAGGTTATATATATATATATATATATATATATATATATATATGATTTTATATATTATATATATATATATATATATAACTCAGTCCAAAGTTTTTTTCAATAGCCAGATATGAGTGGTGTTGGGAGTTGGATGGCTTCAGTTAAGTAACTATAATTTATGATGAGTTACATGGGTCATAGTCTTCATCTATGCCACTCTAATCAAAATTTCTCATTTAACAGAACAATGTGATGGAAACTTCACATGCCATAGTGGGAATCCTAATAATATTTTAAAAGTAACTCATTAGCCATTAAGTCCCAGGATCAAGGTGGACTTCTTCAATATGAAGGAGATTATAACTTAGATCATGCCTACCTTCTGTCAATATTTCACTACACAATTCTGACACATGAGTGTCATATAGATTTATAGAAACATCTGGAAAAACCACAGAAGTGCAATTAAAATTTTTAATAAGGGTGTTCTGTATGGCTGTATGAAGATGCACACAGTAGCTATGAAGTTAGTAAATTACAATTTCAGTGTCTAATATGGGCTGTGTTCCTATTAATAATAGATCAAGAAACACCTTTCAGAATACAGTCTATTTCCACATTTGTTGACTACATGTCAGAACATCCTTATTATTTGGGACAGAGCATGTTTTTATGTTTAATTGCAAAATATGGAGTTATCAGGCTGGACTTAAGATAGCTGTTTCTTTACTGGCTGGCGTTTGTTATGCCAGAAAGTGATATACAGGCTGATGAGAAAGAATTACCACCAATAGTCATAGTCATCTATGAATCCTGTACATGATGCTGAGAGAAAATCAAGTATGATATGCAACAAAAATGTAATAGTGGCAAAACAGTTCTGAATACAACTACTTTCGAATTAAATTTATGTGTCCAATCCACAGGAGAGAATCTGTGGATTCATACTACCAGGGTAGAAATCAATGGATAGAGGTAATGGGCCTCAGTTGGCAATACTTTGTTGTCATTTTCGTAAATGGATCTGGTATGTTGATGAAATTGCCTTCTACCCATTTATATTTTTGCCCACATATTGCTATTATTGACAGCTACATTACAAGGGAAATTCTTTCTGCAGTGAATGGTAGTTAATGTGGAGATTCATGACTGGTTAAATTGGTTGTAATAATTGTCCATTACTGTAATCTCTAATGTTGCTGTGGCACAGTAACCTGTAATGATTAGTGTTGTTCATCAACTGGACAGGATCTAGATCAGCTGAAAATGGAGCATTCATATAGACAATTATCTTTATTCTTTCACTACATGTAGGGAGACTCAACTTAACTCCAAATGGGACCATTCCTTGAGAATGGAATCATAGATTGTGTGAATGGATAACAAGAGTTGAGAAGTTCTTATATTCATTGTTCTCTGCTCATAGACTGTGATTGAAATGTGACCATCTGTTTCAATCTCTTGCTGCCTTGGTTCTCCTGCTAAGGTGAGTTGTACCTTAAACAATGTGCCAGAGTAAACACTTTCTCCCTTAAATTGCTTTTGTCATGGTATTTTATCAAAATGGATAAAGAAACTAAGACAAAATCCAGTATTCACAACTAAGTTTAAAAGCAACCCCTAAAACTGTGCTACATTCTCACTGGCTCTGGTAACATCAGAAAATGGCGAATAGAAAGAACTAGAGACAAAAAGAGGGTTGGGCAAAGTACAACTTATTCCTCAGGCTGGAATTGAACATCTCTGTCTTGAATTATCAGCGGTGATCGTGTGAATGAGGCCCTCGTGGCATTAAGCCTATTTTGTGGGGATTCAGAAAGCTCCTTAGATTCAGGAGGTTTTCTATAAGGCTGCTATCTCCCTAACTTTCCATAAGATGTAAACAGTTGATTTAGTGTGACTTCTCAGGGTTGCAGCTCCCTCCTAATTAAAGCAGCAGAAACTGAGTGATTTATTTGCTTGTACTCCAACAAATAACCACAGTAAACTCATTGGTTTCCAAACTGACCTTGCATTGAATCTTTTCTCTTCTTTCTTTCATTTTTTCTCTTTTCTTTCATTTTTTTCTTTTTTCTTTTCTTTCTTTTTTTTTTTTTTTTTGCATTGCTGCTATCTGGGTTTGTTAGACATTTATTTCTTCATAGGGTGAATAACACAACATTTTGTTAAAGCAGTCATCTGCTGTGGGATGTTCTGTATGTTAAATGTGTTACTCTGATTGGTTAATAAATAAAACACTGATTGGCCAGTAGCCAGGCAGGAAGTATAGGTGGGACAAGAAGATAAGAGAATTCTGGGAACAGGAAGGCTGTCAGGAGTCACAAGCCAGACACAGAAGAAGCGAGATGTAAAATTACCTGTAAGCCACAAGCCACATGACAATTTATAGATTAATAGAAATGGGTTAATTTAAGATAGAAGAACTAGATAGCAAGAAACCTGCCACAGCCATACAATTCGTAAGCAATATGTCTCTGTGTGTTTACATGGATGGGTCTGAGCGGCTTCGGGACTGGCGGGTGAGAGAGATTTGTCCTGACCATGGGCCAGGCAGGACCAGGAAAACTTTAGCTACAGTCATCCATCACATACAATGAGTAACTCTCAGGTATGTTTGTATGTAAATTACAGATAAAATACAAGGCACCTATCTGTGTTCAATTTCAAATAAGCAACACATTTATTATGTTTGTTACTCTAATAAAATTTGAGTTATACACTAAAATATCTTAAGTAATATAAAATCATATTTTGTTTAACAAAACTGTTGATCTTGCATCAATTCTTAATCTGTGTCTTTGTTTCATCCCTAAGTATGTCTCAAATTCAGGCAATCTTTCTCTCTAAGCATCTATAATGCTGAGAGTACAGGTATGCACACCACCCCAGCTTAACAGTCTTCTGTTAATATGTGTCCAAAGGACTGACTCCAATTGTAAATATTCCATCTACTGTGACAGGGAAACATGAGAGAGTAAATAGGTACACATTCATTTTCAGAGCATGAACTGGACAGGAAACAGATTGTTTCCCTTCTTGTTTGTTTACTTATAATTTAACCACAGGGAACTGTGATGGCAGAAAGAAAGACAGAAAATATAAATTCACAGTCATTTATTTCTCAAATTTCTCATATAGGAGAGAAAAAGTTTTCTTTAGAACAGTAAAAATCTCAATATCAGTATACTCTATACAAGGTCTCCTTAGATATGAGGGAATATCCACAAGTCATTATTTCAGCTGGATACCAACTAGAATTCAATAGATACTCTGAGATATCACTATGATAGGTACATGCTTTAGACTGTAGGTAGGCAGGTACCCATTTCACATCTGAAAGTCCAGTCAGGTCTATATTATTTGTCCTCTAGTTCTTTAAAAACATATAAGCAAGATTTGTCATAAAATTTTAACTTCCAAAATGTTTTAATCACAGTATTTTGATATCAGACACATTTTATTGCCAGATGATAATTAGATTCCTAGTAGCTTTCATCTTTTGCTAAGCTACATAAGCTGATCTTAACAATGTAAATTATTTTCAGTCCAATATGTTTTATCTGATTATATAGAATGTGTCCATTACTGAAGTAACTGAAATCTTACATGTGTATGAAAGTTTTCTCCTTGAATTTTAAACAAAACAAAATCTAAGGGCTGCTTAATTATCTGTATTCATACTGTTGCCAAAATAACTTTCTCATTAAGATTTTCCTCTCATTTTGAGTTTATCAAATAATAGGAGTTTAAGGCTCACATTGGAACATTTTTAAACACCTACACTGGGGACTCACACACTCAAAATGAACTTCTTCGAATGCACTCAGAATTTATTTATATCTTGTAGTGTACTATACTAGACACTGTGAGAAATATACAGATACTTTTATTAGCACACGAAAAGTCAAATAACTCATAGGAACCAAATAAGTTTTTATAGACTATTATTAAAGACGTAATTGCAATGTGGAACAGTGGAGAATGATGTGATTTCTGGCCCATGGTGTCTTTGAAGGAAAAAAACTATAATTTTGGACAACTAGGATGAACTGTGATTGTATAAAATAGGAGTGGTTATAGATTTCTAAATCCATTGAAGAAAACTTCTTCCTTACATTAATTCCATAAGCAGAAGGGAACTAATTATTGTCGGGGCCATCTCTCACCCCCATATCCCTCCAGAGTACTCTTGAGTAGGATCAGCAGGAAATATTAGTTAGAAGGATAGAGGGGACAGAAACAGATAGAAAATACAGGATAGCCTCGAGAAGGCCAGAACCCTAATCCAGGGCCAGAGCTTTATTCCAAAGGACTATTAATAACAATGCCAAGGGGAGGGGCAAAGGACCTCTCCCTAGCTAGGTACAGTCAAGTGTAGACCCTTACAAACATCTGGTACCCAGGCCAGTGGTCCAATCATCCTGTTATGCAGTCCTGCTGGGTACAGCCACTAGGAAACCTAGTGGACTCAAAAAGATCCCTCATCTTTACATTTTAAAAGAAAAAAAACTCTTGATGCAACTGCACCGAACTTAAATACTTCTTTAGCTTCATCATTAACAACAGATTGACATATTTCTAACATAAGTATTGCTATACATAGTTACAATTCTCTCAATCTTACATCTTAAAGCAAGCTCTTAATAGAACCATTTGAATTTCTTGTTAACAAAAAATAAGATATACTTCCGATATATTTACATCAGTACTTCCTTAACTTCATGAAACCATGGTGCATCAATAACAATATGTTAACGTAATAACTCTAACATAAACATTACTATTCCCAATTATAATTCCTACAAACCTATATTCAACCTACAAACCTACATTCAAAAACAATTTCTTAATAGAACTACACAAAACATAACATTAATTCTCTCAAGTAACATGAAAATAGTTTTTAAATTAAATAGACTGATGAATATTAACACTCCCCCTTTTCTTTATAATTTTTTAGAAGAAAAAAACTTCTCTATTTAAATGGTGCCATTTTTAAGCAGTTTTTACATAAACAGTTCCATAAGCAGTTCATAAGTTATCACTGTTGATACAGTCTACATATATAAGTAAATTCAAACTGTCCTGTTATACTGTCCATCTCATTTCTTAAGTTCAAATGTTCAAAGGAGTTCTGGTACCATTCCTAAAAGTTCCTCTGAGTGCTCAAAATCAGGGCCTGGCTTGTCAGCTGCCCTTAACTCTGTGTATAGCAACAAGCTACAAATATGAGAAATTCCATAACCAAAACATTTGCAGTTAACAATTTTAGTTCAAACAAGTGTTTCCGCAACTTTTGTGCTCAGCTACCACTGACCTTTGCAGTCTGTAGCCTTCTGTAACCAGGCTGTTCCTGGACCTCTATTTCCTGAGGCTGGAGAGCTTCACCTCCCAGACACACGGGCTCAAGGCTCCTTCAGCTGCCACGAACTGAACTGTGACTCTCCCATAGGAACTCCAGCTTTGGGGGAGGTCCCATTACTTGCTTTGCTGACCATCTAAGTGCTCAACAAACTGGGTCTCAGAGTATTCAGCAATTTCTACAGATACCTAGTCTGGCTGTTCAGACTGGAGCACTCAGCAGTTCCTGCATGTCTCAGCTGCTCATCCTGTGCTGACATCATTTCTCTGCTCCTGGAAGCAGTATGGTTTCCACAGCCTCCACTACACATTATTGCTAACTTTTCACCTTTACCACAGTAATACAAACTGCCGGGCTCTCCAAGCCACTGTCTGTCATTCACCTTTCATGCAGTATAGCATCTTGGCTGGGCTTTCCATTCTGCTGCCTGCCATTTTCTCAAAGCTTAGTGTGTCCACCTCTCACCATGGCTTCCTTTTGGTAGAAAGCTTGTAGAACCTCATGCATCTTCCACCTGCATTGCATTGATTCCTTGATGGTCTCAGTTTCTAAGACCCTCTGGCTGCTGCCACTTGCATTGGCTCTCAGCATCTGCTACTTAAGAAGCTATGATGTTCCATGGGTCTTAGTCACACATATTCTGCTTTTATTTTCTGAAACTGGCAGTCTCTGAAACTGCTTCTCGTTGTTATTGTGGCTTTTAGAACTGCCAAGTTTGCAGTCTGCTATGGACACTGTTTTTGGCATCCCAGGTTGGGAAAAAATACTCTAAATGACTTTATTAAACCTTCACCATATAATCCCTCTATTAAACCTTCATCATGTCCTAAGACATAAAGCCTATATATTCTAAACCTACATTTCTCTGATTTACTTTATTTTCATTTCTTATTTAAATTTACATTTACTTCTAGCATGGCCATTTAATACATGTATTTACATTAAGCATTTATCCTCACATTCAACATATACTTAATTATATATCTTAGAAGCTTATATTCTTAAGGAAACTCTATAGGACTACCTTAACAAAGATACTTCTTATTCTTAACTAATTTACACTAGGAAGAATCTCTTAGAAAACTCTCTATAGGGCTACCATTAGCAAATATCTGACTTAGCAAATACCTAAAAGAGATTTCTTAACACCTAGAAGAGATTTAACATCTTTTAACAAGACAGAAAATAATTTTCTACTTTTTACTCTTAAGAAAACTAACTTAACACTAAAGCAAACATCTATAAGATATTTCTTAACATCTAGAAAAGATTTTTTTGGCCAAATTATTAACAAGATCAGAAGTACATAAATCATTTCTAAAGTTAAGAGTTTATAGTAAAGTTCAGAGTTTATAGTCATCTTTGATATTATTCTAAAAGTTTTCCTCATACTTGGAAAAAAGAGCCTAATTTTTCAATGGCTCTTTTAATGCTGGGAGTTAGTGAGTTCTCTTACAAGGAGTTGTAACATTTGTTGTCTGTTAGAGCAGAACATTAAGTTTGCTCTATTGAAAAGACTTGCCTCAGGATGAGGGTGAAAATACCATACTGAGTTGCTGTAAAGCTCTTAGCAAAAACTTCTTGCACAGCAATTAGGCATTTGGGAAAATTAGCATTTTCCCAAAGGAGACAAAAGTGGCATGGCTCTGAGCTCTGTTTCTTTACAGTTTTTCCTTGGGGCTGACATTCAACAAACTCTCAGACAATTTTCCTCCTTTTTATTTTTTTCAAAGCTGTATTTTAAGTTTACTATGAGTGTCTTTTTAATTCTATCAATGTTTCTCTGGAAATCTTAAATACAACTCAATCTCATAAGCTTTTTTCCTTTTAATTATCTCCTGTGAGGCAAGCTGTTTGTTTGCTCTCAACTTTTTGGGAAGTAAATCTAAGCTTTCTAGCAAATGCTTAGGAAAGAAACTTCATTTCTGTTGAAAAAACAGTTTTCCTGGGCAGCTGCACCATTTTTAGCAGAAAAACTAACTTTCCTAGAATGCATTTCTCTTATATCAGCCTGCTGCTATGAGCTACCTTTCGGACTCCATTTCCCATAGTTCTTTTCAGGTCCAGGAGTCAACTTCTGGTTTGCTTTTACCGGGCTTGCTTTCTTATTGAAAAGTCAAGAGTAAATGAGCTTTTTTCTGTACTATGGGAGGTTTCTTGAGTCAAAAGTTTTCTGTTCTCCCTGAGCTGGCCTTTTTTTTTTTTTTTCCTTTCTTTTTCTTTTTTCCGAGACAGGGTTTCTCTGTGTAGCTTTGCACCTTTCCTGGAACTCACTTGGTAGCCTAGGCTGACCTGGAACTCACAGAGATCTATCTGCCTGGCTCTGCCTCCCGAGTGCTGGGATTAAAGGCGTGCACCACCATCGTGGCTGAGCTGGCCTTAATAGGTGCTATCCCTTGCTGGCACTGCTCCCAATGCCAAGTGCACACAGGTGCTTGTGTGGGCAATTCCCTCCATGCCTAAAGCAAAATTCCCTCAAGGCTTGCTTATCTGCCCCAGCCAGTCAGTGAAAAGGAACAAAAGCCCTTAAAACAGAGCTTTCCCACAGCTCCTTCAGAGGCTCCTTCCCAGACAGCACTTAGTTTGGTCTCCACTCATCCCTTACCCCAGAAACAGTTACCAATGCCACAGTGGCAGCTTTCTCTGTTAACTGCTTTGAAGGTAGGCGGTTCTGACTCAATTCTGCCCCAGCTTTCCCAGTTCGGCACTGCTTTTCTTGAAGCTGCCTGACCACTGCAGGAATTGTAGTATCCCTGGAACACACTCAAACTTGGAGGTGCTGGCTAATCACTCCTCAGTTGTTGGTTAGAATCGAGGCTACAATGCTAACAGAGAGCGTTTGCATTGCTTTAAGGGATCTTTGCGCTAGGGCAATTATGAGAGACATTTTCATTCTGACAGACATCCACCCAGAAACAAAGTTCCTGATGCCTCAGCTGCAGCCACAACTGAGAGGCTCAGCTTTTACTACTTTTTCTGACCCAGCAGTTTCCTGCCCACTCGGTTCTCTGTGGCTTTTAGTCCACACTCTCCCATGTGTATATGGTTAAGTTCTATGTAATCTCGGGGGATTCTGATTGCTGCTTCTCCAGGCTTGAAAGAAAGACAGAGCTTAACAGAGAGGTTTTGCCCTGTTCCAAGAGGTCTTTTTGTTTGTTCCTAGAGTGAATCACAGGTGAATTCCTGAACTCTTCCAGGTGAATTTAATTTTGCTCTTACAGAAAGAGAAACTGAGAAAGTAAGTTCTGAAAAACTTTTTAGTTGTTTACAGAGAGATTAATTTTTTTTCTAAGAGAGCTTTTAGTTTGAGAGAGAAACCAAGTTTTTCCAAAACTTCTGTTCTCTAAACTTTCTGGCTTCATGGCCAGGAGGAAACTAATTCTGAGGGTAGGGTGTTGTACAAGTTTACTCAGGCACTGCTGACAGAACAGAGAATTTTTGTATCATCTGTCCACATCTGCTGCAGGGTAAATCTCTTTTGTCTGCTGCTTGTACTTAGCATTTTAGCTGACCCCAGGCCAAAATCTTCATAGGAATATTTTTTTTCTGCCCAATAAGCTCAAAGAAAAGCTTTTTCCTTCCCAGTTTGCATTCATAGCCCCATAGTTAGAAAACTAAAGACCCAGCTTTTCTTTTTCTGTCTAGTTGCCTATCTTATCTTAAGTTTTCTTTATGGTATTTTTTCTAAATTTTTTCTACATTACCTTACTCTAAATTTCTTCCTGCACTAAATTACTATACTCTACCTTCCTTAATTTTATAGATAGAAATTAAGAGAGAGCTAGAAACAGAGAAATCTTGATAAAGAAGATTCTATGCTGCAGTCTTATACTTGGAGATCCTTCCAGTCTGTATTTTCTTTTTCTCTCGAAGATATAACTCCCTCTCCCATTTAACTTTCTTTTTCACCAAAAAACTGGACCAATCCCATTTCTCTAACTGGCAGAGCCTCATTCTCACTTTTGTCAAGTACTCTGGATAAATACACACACACACACACACACACACACACACACACACACACACACACAATTTTTCTTAATCTCTGTTCAGGCATCATCTGTGGGGGGCCATCCCTCATCCCCACATCCCCCCAGAGTACTCTTGAGTAGGAGCAGCAGGAAATATTAGTTAGAAGGATAGAGGGGACAGAAACAGATAGAAAATACAGGATAACCTCCAGAGGGCCTGGCTCCTAATCCATCAGGCCAGAGCTTTATTACAAAGAGCTGTTCATAACAATGCTGGGGGGGGGGGGAAGACCTCCCCCTAGCTAGGTACAGTCAAGTGTAGACCCTCACAAACATCTGGTACCAAGGCTCATGATCCAATCATCCTGTTATGCAGTCCTGCTGGGTATAGCCACTAGGAAACCTAGTGGGCTCCAACAGATTATCCATGTAACTGCAGAAATCCTCACCCACTATATATTGTATCATAAGATAATTGTGCACTAGCATTAACTAAAAAATATGCTCTATGTATAATTCTGATATTTATACAAAGTATTATTAACTTGATGCCAAAATGTTTAAGAAAATCAAATAAATATCAAATGGTCACTTTATTTGAAAGATCTTATGACACAGTTCTTGATAATGTAGTTATACTAAAAGTATCAATCTCTAGAAAAGAAATTTATAAGAGAAAAAATAGAAAAGCACTACATTCCATTCTAAATTAATACATTTTCACAGCTGGGCTTATTTTATGAAACACCAGCCAAAGACTTATTCATTTGTGTTTCAAGACTAGAAAAATATTTATACCATCTGTGTTCTCTAGCCATATAATGTAAAGGAGACAACTACATGAAGGGAGATGTCAAACATAGGATGAAAGAATCTTTACAGTGAAGAAATGGGGCTGTGAATGCAGTTAAGGGTTGCTTAATGAGACCTGACATGAGAAAGTCTATGGCTTCCATTCTTAGCACTACAAAAGAAAAAGGTAGACATTCTTGTCAAATTTTAAAATACTTGAGAAAAATCATGACTACAGCTTTATTTTAATAATTAATTAGAAGTTGGGTAGAGTTTTAAGTCATTGTACTCACTATTAGAGTGCTTGCCTAGAAAGTTGATGGCTCCAGTTTCAGTCATTAGTTCCCTCCTGTGGGGGTGGGGATAAATTGAGTAAACATCTATTACTGGATTTATATCTTCTTTTGCATACTATTTTCAGAAATATATCATCTACAAAAAACTACTTGGAAAGTGAATTTTGTATGTGCATCTGTGTGGTGTTTGCATGTATATTATAAATGTATGTGCTTTTTTATATGTGTTGGTACAGAAGCAGGTAGATTTCAGAATATATCTTTTCTGTTAGTCCTTGACTTTCTGCCTTGTCTGAAACAGTGTCTCTTTGCTACTGAGCAAGCAATGTGACCTGGCCATTAACTTCATAGAGATTCTCATGTCTCCATTTCCTGTCTCCCTATAGGTTGTACTGGGTTCCAGATTCTTGTGCTACTTACTGCATATAGCTTTTAGTAGTTCCTGGGAATCTGAATGTAATCATCAGGCCTATATGAAAAGAGCTTTAACCCACTAAAGCCTCTTCCTAGGCAAATAAATGACTTCATTATAACAAAGTTATAATCCGGATAATTAATGGATTTCAATCCATTATAATCCAAAATTATCATCCGTATAATTAATGGATTTCAAGAGGAGTGTATTCATTTTCAAGAAAATCTCTCTGTTACATCAATTTCATATTTAATGCATGGATTGGATAAATTTAAAATTTTTCCTTGACACATGCAGGGTTTCAATCCAACATTATAATAATACACCTAACTGGGAGAAGTAAGAGCCTTTCGAGACAGACAAAGAGATGAAAGAGAGAGACTTATTTATGTTTGAATGAAGGAAGATCCATACTTGAAATGAAAGTCTAGTCGAAGAAAAAAAAGCACATCTACCAAGACAATGAAGTGAAATTATATGTCAGTGTCAATAAGACCATCAGATGAGAGTGAAATAAAGTTTTCGATTCTGTCCTGTAGCAGTCTCCATTGTCCCTGAATAATTGAGACATGGGCATTTCATCACAAAGGTGGAGACAGAGCAAGACCTGCTTATACCAGCCACTCTACAAACTAAGAGGAAAAATTCTTAGATTCACATTAATTTAGTCGATACCATTTTAAGGTGTATCAGGTCTAATTGCATTATTTGCGTTGACTGTGTAGTCTGGGAGTGAGTTACTTTTTTTTATTGTTTTATTAAACATGTCCACAGAAAGCACAAACCATGGAAGATAAACTGAACGCATCTGAAGTGACAGAATTCAAATATCTGTTTCTGTTTTCTACCTATGGGAACTTCTGTAAGTTGCCTATCATGTCTATACTGTATACTTTTTCCTGTTTGTATTAGTGGAGTAAAAGTAGTCACAATCACATGAAAAAATGTTTATAAATTATTTAGTAAACTAAAGGAACATGTTAGACATTGCATAACACCTGCCATTATAAAAAAAAAACAAAAACAGAAATTACTAATGGTAATTTAAATTTGGGAGTACTAACTGACTGTAGCATCATAAAATGGATGGTATATATTGAAAGGTTAGATAAAAATGAATTGAAATAATCAATTTGGAATTAGTAATATTAAGAGTGTAGGACAAAACTTCAAACCATGAAGACATTGAGATTTCTTTGCTTAACAAAATATGGAGTATCAACTGATAGCCTAAATGGCTGAGGAAGAAACAGTAAACATTAAACATACTGAACAAAGAAGGAATTTTAAAAACTGAAAAGAGAAAGACAAAGAAACATATAAAAGCAAACCTATTAGAATAACAATGGATTTCTTAATGGAGACTCTAAAAGCTGGAAGGGACTGGGATGACATTCTACAGATTTTAGGAGACCACAGGTGACAACCCAGATTAAAATACTCAGCAAAACATTCAATCACAATAGATGGAGACAATAAGGCATTCCATGATAAAAACAAATAAAAAAAAATATCAACAAACCCAGCCCTACAAAAGGTGCTGGAAAGAAGCTAAAGCAGTTACCCCTCCCAAAAGAACACAGGGCATATATAATCTCAGACCAGAAAAAGCAAGAGAGGTGAAACACACAGAGACACATAAACACCACTACAACAAAATGACAGCATTCAACAAAAAGTGCTTATTGATATCTTTCAAAATCAATGTTATCAGTTCCTCAATTGAAAGATATAGATTAATAAAATGAATTAAAAAACAATACCTATCCTGTTTCATCAAAGAAACACACATTAATATCAAGGATCATATCACCTCAGGTTAAAAAGATGGAAAAATGTTATAATTTAATATTTTAATGTATGACAAAATATACTTCAAACCAAAACTGATCAGAGATAGGGATAGGCACTATAACTACGTTCTCAAAAAAAAAAAAATCTGTGAAGAGGACCTTGCAATTCTTAACAACTGTGCAACAAACACAAGGGCACCAAGTTCTTAAAATAAACACTACTATAACTGAAATCACATATTGATACTCACAGACTGAGAGGGGGATACTCCAACACCCTACTCTTACACAATTAGACAGGTCATCCAGGCAAAAACAAAAGAGAGAAATGCTGGAGATTACTGACATTATAAACCAAATGGACCTAACAGATATTTATAGAACATTTTTTTCAAAGACAAAAGAGCATAACATATTTTCATAAAAGTTTCTCCAAAATGGCCCACATCCTCTGACACAAAGCAAAGTCTCAACAATTACAGGAAGTTGAGATAGCACTCTGCATCTGATCTGATCACCATGCATTAAAGCTGGATATTAATAATAAAGGAAGCAAGCAATGGGAAGCCTACAAACTCATGGAAACGGACCAACTCATCAAAAAACAGACAAACAAAAACAAACCAAAACAAAAATAAGCAAACAACAGCAAAAAACATGGCAAAGTGGTTTTAGTGCAGAATTCTAGAATTCTATCAGATATTCAAAGACAAGACCAATATTTCTCAAATTTATATACAAAATAGAATTTTGCACCATTTGTTTTACAAAGTCACAATTGCTCTGATACTCATACCACATAAAGCCCCAACAAAGAAAGAGAATTACAGACCAATTTCCCTTATACATGCAAAAATTCTCCATTAGACACTAGCAAAATGATTCTAAGAACATATAACAATATCATTAACCATGATTAATAAGGGATATAGGTCACAATAATAAAGGCAGTTTATAGCAAGTTCATAACCAACACTAACTTAAATGGAAAGAAACTCAGAGAAATTACATTAAAACCAGAAATAACATTGTCTACTCTTCCTATGCCTATTCAATATGGAATGTGAAATCTTAGCTGGAGAAATAAAACAATGGAAGGAGACCAAGGAGATACAAATTGGAAATGAAGGTAGTATACATAGTGACCTGAAAAATTCCACCTTGAAACTCCTACAGCTGATAAATATTTTCAGCAAAGTAACTGAATACAAAATTAACTCATAAATTTCAGTAAGCCTCCTATACACAAAATGACAAAAAGACTGAGAAAGAAATCAGGGAAGCATCATCTTTCACAACAGCCTCAAGTAATATAAAACATCTTAGAGTAAATGTAACCAAACAAGGGAAAGGCTTGCATGCTAAAAACTTCAAGTCTTTGAAGAAAAAATTTTAAGAAGATATCAGATGATGGAAAGATCTCCCATTTGCATGAATCAGCAGAATTAATAGAGTAAAAGTGGCCATTCCATCCAAAGTAAAGTACAAATTGAAAGAAATCCCCATCAAAAGTCCACCACAATTCTTCACAGACCTTGAAAGAAAAATTCTCAGCTTCACATCAAAACATGGAGAAAAAAAAAGAACAGCTAAAACAATCCTGTATAATAAAAGAAATGCAAGAGGTATCACTAACTCTCATTTCAAGTTGTACTACAGAGCTAGAGTAATAAAAACCATGTGGTATTGGCACAAAAACAAACACTTTTATATATGGAATTGAATTTATGATCCAGACAAAAATCCATATATCCAAGTACACCTGATTTTTTAGAAAGAAGCCAAAAATACAAACTGGAAAACAAATGAGCATCTTTAACAAATGGTGCTGGTTGAACTGGGTGGCTCCATATAGAAGCCTGACCCTGCACAAATCTCACCTGTAAATTGATCAAAGACCTCAACATAAAACAAGATAGACAAAACCTGATAGAAAACCAAATGAGTAATACCCTTGAACTCATTGTCACATGAAAAGACTTTTCAAAGAGGACACCATTAACACAGGCACTAAAAACATCAATTAATAAATTGGACCTCATGAATTTAAAAGCTTCTTCATAACAAATGACACCATCATTCAAACAAAGCAAGAGCCTAATAAACTGGAAAACACATTTGCTAATATCCAAAGTTTATAAAAACATCCATTCCCTCAAGAAAGAAATCCTGCATATCAAGAAAACAAATAACCAAATAAAAGTGGTATATATCAATAAATAGAATTCTCAATAATGAAAAATGGCTGAGAAATACTTAAAGATTAAACTTCATTAGCCATTAGGGAAATGCAAATCAAAACTACTTTGAGATTTCATCTCACACAACTAAAAATTGGAAAGATAAATAAATGTAAACAAGTGACAGCTCATGGTGGCTTCAATGTAGAGTAAGGGGAACACTCACTCATTTCTGGTGGTAAGGTAAACTTGAACAGCCACTACAGAAATCAGTATGGAGCTCAGAAAAATGGGAAACTATCTGTCTCAAAATATAGCTATACTACTCTTAGGTATATCCCCAAAGGATACTTCAGCCTACCACAGAGACACTTGCACAACCATGTTCATTGCTGCTCTATTCATAATAGCCAGAAATTAGAAACAACCTAGATGTCCCTCAATAAAAGACTTTATAAAGGAAATATAGTAAATTTGCACAATGGAGTATTACTTTGTTGTCAAAAGAATGAAATCATGAAAATCTCAGATGAATCATTCAAACTGGAAAAAAAAAGAAAGCCCAATATTCTGAGGCTTATACTTAGACTTAGAATGATAAACATAGTATATATTCCTTTATATGTGGATATTAGCTGATAAATCAATGATAACCAAGCTACAGTTCATATAACAATAAAAGTTAAGTATATGACTGGCCGGGCGGTGGTGGCGCACGCCTTTAATCCCAGCACTCAGGAGGCAGAGCCAGGCGGATCTCTGTGAGTTCGAGGCCAGCCTGGGCTACCAAGTGAGTTCCAGGAAAGGCGCAAAGCTACACAGAGAAACCCTGTCTCGAAAAACCAAAAAAAAAAAAAAAAAAAAAAAAAAAAAAAAAAGTATATGACTGAAGAGGACATATAGATCTAGTTAGGGAAGGGAAATAGAATATATATTACTGGATGGCTGGTGGGCTGGTACTGGATGCTCAAAATTGAAAGGTTAGAGAATATGGAGATGAGAAAAGGAATACAGGAAGAGAAAGTTAAACTTGAGGGACATATGAGAGACAGTATGGAAACCTAATACAGTAGAAACTTCCTAAAATGTAGACATATACGAAGGTAATCTAACTGAAATTGCCAAATAATGTGGGAGCCAGAGGTACAAATGGACATCTCTTGTCATCAAATGAAGCTTGCATTACTGGGACGATGTTACATCTAATTTGTTTGAAGCAGCGTGGCTTAGTTTCGGATCAGCAGATGAGTGATTGTCCAATGGGTCTCTGTGAAGCAAAACCTGTGGAGATATTTACTCACTTGGCAAGAATCAGTAGACCTTGGGATAGCACAGAATGCAGCTGAGATTGTGTGGCCTGCACACTCTCTTCTCTCTCATAATATTAATGATTATTATTATTTTTTTACTTTCACTTTTTCAGTCATGCAACAGATGTGATTATCCCTGGAACCCTCATTTTTTTCTCCAATATTTTCCCCCAAAATTCTTTGGGAACTGATGCTTCTCTGGTTTCTTATGGAGAGGCTTAGAAATGTAGGACCCTTTTTGTAGGACAAGAGAACAATTAGAGAAATACAAGCTAACTGCATGCAAACAGTTTATGGCAAATCACTCCTATTTCTGTAAGTATGCTTTGTTAAGTTTTGAATTGGTCTTGTGAATGTGTGCCTATCTCTATCACCTTTGGGCTTTGTAAAGACAGGATATGCCTAGCTTAATATTTAGCCAAACTAGCAAAATGTTGAGCATTGCTTTTGGTTTAAAAGTTGTTTTGATGTAAAAGTTGAGAAAAAAACATATTTGAGATATTTGTTTTTACTGGAGGCTAATGCTGAAAAGTAGGAAAAACATGCTTGTATTTGAAGTATAAATAAAGATATCTTAGGTATTCATGGCTGGCCAGTTGTGTGAAACTCATCTGGTGGTCAGACAATTCTTCTGCCAATACCTTTTCCCCATCTGAGGACCTGAACCTGCGCTGTGGCAGGGCCATGGCACTAATTAAACTGTTGGCTAAGGGGATCCCATTAAATCTCCAAATAACCCAGGCTGTTGCCAAGACTATAGTTTGTTCTCTACCAAGTGACACAAAGGCTTCATTTCTGAAGGCAACATTTATGTATTCACTGAATACAGAGAAATCAAGCTGGTGCTTACATAGAGCCTTCACTACTGCATTCTAGCATCTTTGGTACAATGAGGCACTCTGCAGGCTACCAAAAAAAGTAATGTAAATACTAACTACTAACCAAGCTACAAACTTTTAGTTCTAGAGTGGTATTCTACTTGCAGGATATACTCGCAAGATATACTCAGGCAACAGTAGCACAAAACTTGTGCTACATTATATTATTTGACTTAAGGCCCACTCCACAAGCTAACCCACTACCTGACACTGCTTGAGTGACCAAGATCATGAGATAAGATAGCACAGTGATATAGGGTAAAGACAAATACTATTTATCTACAGAAAAAAAGTAGTAATAAAATGACTTCTTATGATATCTGTTATACTTATGACATTCTCTTATAGATCAGTGCCTTCCTCAGCCATCATCAGAGAAGCTCCCTACTGCAGCAGATGAGAATAAATTCAGAGACCCACAACCAGATATTACTCAGAGAGTGAGAGACCATGGAACACCCAACACTAAATGGGTTGTCTGCATCAAATTAGTGCTCTCAGGGCTCAAGCAACCCTGGAAAAGATGAAGGAGAAAGACTGTTAAGAGTCAGAGGGGATGAAGGACACCAAGAAAGTAATGATCTCTAAATCAACATGATCAAAGTGCATATGAACTCACAGTGGCTGAGGTAGAATGCACAGTGTCTGCTTGTTCTGTAAAAGGTCCTTTGTATATATAATGGCTTCTAATTTAGTGTTTTTATGGTATTCCTGAGTTGTGAACAAGAGAATCTTTGATTCTTCTGCCTTCTCTTGTCTCTTTTCCTTTTGCTTGTTTGTCCGTTTCTGATGTGCTAATTTTTGTTTTTATCTTACTACATTTTATTATATTTATTACTATCACTTAAAATCCTGTTTGTGTTCCAATGAAAAATGGAAAGAGAATAGATCTGAATGTGAGGGATGTAGGGAGGAACTGGGATAAAAAGATGGAGGAGAACCATAATAAGGATATATTATGTGATAAAAATATCTATTTTTTATAAAAGAAAAAAGAATAAAGTAAAACAAACATACAAACAAAAATCAGAATCACCTTCATTGTTGAGTTCTGATTGTGAGACATAGTGGGGATTATCTTGAGGACTGGCCAGAGGCTTACACAAATGTGACTGTTTCTTTCCACAATGTCAGAATTTATTGAAATTCAATAAATTCACAATGTCTAGTGTTTTCAATGACAAGAAAAAAGTTATCCAAATCGATATTGGAATTCTTGTGTGAGCAATTATCATTTTTTTATTATAAGATTGTTAGATTTAGATTACTTTTACTGTTGTGTGACAATTTGTTTAACAGGGTCAGTGAACTCACTTTTTCTCCTTCCTTACTAAGGATAACAATGATTACTTGTTTTAGGAGGAATGGAGTTGAATGTGGCAGTGTATCAAAGCAGTGAGAACAGTATCCGACATATACTAACTAACCAATAAATAAAATTAAATTGTTATTTAAAAACGAATACACAAGTAAAAGCTACATCTCATAGCTTACATTTCATATAAAGTGAGAAATGAAAATTTCACTTTCCTCTTTCTCAGCCTTCCTTTACTTTGTCTAGTTAAGTCTTCAGAGAAAAGTGAGAGCCATGGTTTTCCTTTTCTCTCTCTGCTGATAGGGTCTACATGGTTAATATTCATATCCTCTATCCTACCTTACATTTTGTCTTTTATAATCTTCTTCCATTTTAGACATCAGAGAGCTCCTGCCCGTGGAGTAAAACATTTTCCTTGAGTAAAGCTCTCTTGTAGCACAGACCCCCACTCTTGCACACCTTCTCTGCTGCTCTAAAGGTCGCAGAGAGATGAGTACTTTCACACACTCAAAAGGCTGGAAAATTAAAATATTTCCCTTCTAACCCCTATAGAAAATATTTCCTTACTAAATTTTGGTTCTTGTCTGCTGTGTGCATTTTCTTTAGTATTTACCCTTATTTAGATGTGCCCTGCACATTTCCAATTAATGCACATTAGTTTATCACTACTGGAAGTTTAAAACTTTTCTACCTGTAAAAATAATGTCCCATTATTAAATATTTATTAACAGTTGTCAATGTGCAGATTATATACTTTATAAAGTTATAAGAAGGGAATAGGTTTCTGCAATATATACTGATTTTTTTCAGGAATAAATGAAAAATTATAATCCCATGAAAAGTTTGAAATGAGCAAAAATAATATAGGAATCACCTGTTAGAAACTAAAATAAAGTTCACTTCAGAAATTGTTAGAAAGTCTACTAATTCCAAGCCAAAGTTCATTTAATGATTATTTTTATGAAACTCAATATGACAACTTTTAAAATAAAATAATTTAGCAGATAAAATTCAAAGGTACACAATTTACATGTCACGTAATGATGGTAAGAATATTAGAAGTTCAATAACGTTGTTAATTTTTAAGCATGGTATTCCATGAAGTATATAAAAATTAGTAATTAATAGCTATTTTAATAGTAATTAATAGCTATTTTTTCAACAAAGGTTCTCCTGATTTCTACTTATTAGTGGATTTCCTGTGTATCTATGGCCCAGTTAAGCATGCTTGATATTCTGACTCAAGCTTCCTAAAGCTTTATGCAAAAATGAACGCACATAACCACTTTGTTAGCATGCAAATTTCCTGTTTCTTTAATGAGTATCAATGTACAAATATCAAAATACCTTAAAATAAAATCATTCATAATTTATCAATAAATATTTTATTTCTGTGTACACTTCATATATATATATATATATATATATATCTTGGAGTAACGTAGAAATTTCTTAGATACACACACACACACACACACACACACACACATACACACACATACACACACACAAATGAAGAGCACCAATTGATACAAATTTCTTAAGCAAAAAGATGATGCTAGTTGAAATAGTTTAATAAGTGCTGTTGTTGACTGTCCTCCAGCTAGAGATTGCCTTGGTAAGACTGATACTGAAATAAGTCTGGCTAGAAATTCAGGTATGGCACCTACAGATCTAAAGACCATTTGACAGTGATTTGAGTGTGAGAATCTTGGAAGGCATAGAGACATAATACTAGCCGCAAATTGACTTTTTGTGGCATGGAGCAATGAAGGCCCCTCCTTTTTTTTTAAATGTAGTAGTTCAACTTCTTATGTTTGAATCACGTGAATCCTATCAAGCATCCAACAATCTATGTGATACAGCTTGCTATAGGTTCTATTTAATCCATAATTAATCTATTTGAGAATACTCTTTCTCTGATGACTTACAAGGAGTTAGATGAACAATTTTTATTGAATGGATATTTAATGTATATTAAAAGCCTTAAATACACTACATTCTACCACTTCTAAAATTTGTTTCTAAACTAAAATTATCTTCTCAAAGCGGGCTTTGTTTGATGTGTGATCAAAAACACATCCAATAGCTGAATTCTTAATCTTACCTGCCGATTCTCTTCTCTCTTTTAGTTTTCCACATTTCCTTCTAATCTTAAAACTCGGCACATTTCTTCTTCATACCTATTGCATGTTACCATCATCACTGAATTATACAGTAAAAAGTTTCTAGCTCTATACTTCATCACCATTTAGAATGCAGTAATTCCAGAAGGCTGCCCCTGCAATTTCTGCCTAAACCCAACTCCATATTTAGTTTTAACTCCTCTGCAATAAATTATCTACAATGATCTTCTGAAACTCCATGTTATCACACTCTCCTTTCTAGAATTTTCTATTAGCCTAAGGAAAGTATGGTTTAATAAATCATCCCTTAGGATTAGTTTTTATCATTCTTTGGAAACTAGTCATTTGCCAGTATTGAAATCCAGTGTATTTTGGGGGTTCAAGGTATCCTTTCTCTTTTCAGTTTCTAAAACATTCTCAGGTGTTGTTTTTACTCATGGAGTTCCCTACAAGCTTCTGTCTTTCCCTCTCAGAGTATCCTCCTCAATAAACTTTACTCTTTCTTTAGATTTCAGTTTTAATGTTCTGTCCTTTTTCTAATGTTCCTTAATGATAATTCACAATTTTTTTATTAATTTAGTTCTTCGACAATTTCATATATGTATGTAATATACCTGGTTACTTTCTCGCTACTTACCCTCTCTCATCTTCCTTTGAGCACTATCAGCCACCTTCCATCCTACCTGTCCTTTTACCAGATTCATAACTTTTTGTTTTGTTGGTGACATATTTAGTTTAACCAGTCTGTTTATAGGACCAATACGTTGGGACTATGCATTGGGAGGTGGTGGGGCTACCAGTGGGTTTAAAAATGAAGACAATGGCTCCCTTCTTGCAAAATTTACCAGTGAAAAAGAGTACAGACATAAGAAGTAGGTCCTTTGGGGCTTCTCCTCTGTCCGTGTCTGAGTGTTGATGGGCTCATTCTAGTGCAAACATAATTTGGTCATCTGCAGTCCTGAAGGTTCATTACTGCAATGGGAGTATGTTTTCTAGTAGATGGCATTTCACACCACTTCTCCATAGTTTATGGCTCTTATACCTTTTCTACACCTTTTCCATAGTGATTTCTGGTTTTGGAGGGGATTTAAAATTTAAATGTCTTATTTAGAGTTGATCACTCAATCATCACTTCTTAGCGTCTTTTGCAGCCTCATGTCTCTGAATTCACCAAGGTTTAAATGAAAGAGAGGCTTCTCTGATCAAGGCTGTGAATGATAATTGTGTGTGTGTGTGTGTGTGTGTGTGTGTGTGTGTGTGTGTGTGTGTGTGCATATATACACATTTGCGTGTATGTGCATAACAGAATTAAATTCCTCTCTGGAACCTATAATTTCTCCCACCATTGTATATTGAGTGGGTTTACAGCCCATTAAAATTAATTTTATTCATTTTCTAATACTTTACAAATAATCTCTTTGATTCATGACACCATCGCTATCTCCTTAATTGCATATTATTGCAAAGAACAGGAGTATATCTGCTTCATCACTGTGTACAGTTCTTTGAACTGTATAATACACATAGTTGATGCTGTATTAAAGAACATAAAAGGGGGACAATAATGAAGGATCTAAGCAAGTAACATCACTTGCTGCACAAGTCAGGTTACCTGAGTTCAGTCCCTACAACCAACATGAAATAGAATAGAACCAGTTCCATAATTCCATCCTCTGACCTCTGTGACACGTCCCTTCCTCCATGTCATTTGTACACAACAGTAATAAATAAAAATTAAAAGATATAAAATATAGACAAAGCATGGCTCAGGGAATTTGCTTATATGCATTACCAATAGCTGCACTGAAGAACTTAAGAACTGAGATGCAATGGTGAAAAGGCCTAAGGTAATATTAACATATACAGAGTGTTTGATACCAGAGAATATATAAAATTAAACTAAAATCTAGCACTTAATCTTTGATCCTAAATTTTTTTATTGACAAACACCCACACAACTCTCACCACTTAAAAGGCAGCTTCAAAACCTCCTCTGTTATTGTGTGTGCTGTGTAGTATAATTACTGGCTATCAAATTCACGGGTAACCACAACCATTCAGAATGGAGTTAAGAACATAATTGAATAACTGGAGGCTTAGTCTCAAAAACGGTTTGGAAAATCACCTATATTAAACCTAATGAATTTATACTGGATAAAATAAAAAATCATATTTTCAATGTGAAAAGCACCCCAAGCTCTCTCAATTCATAAAATCAGTGGCGATTACTCATTAACACCAAACCTAAAAAAAACAATCTAAGAGAGGAGACTGCAGACCTGAGGGTTATCACTTCTAGTGTCAATTTTGACAGAGTAAACTCTATTATTACATTTTATTATTTTTAAATGTAAAACATTTTTTGTTTGGCTTTCACACATAAAATATTGCTGCAAGTTAATAGATTATCTTAAATTACTCAATGTTATTGATGAATATGAACCTTAATGTGATCTAGGTAAATGTTGGCTAAATTGACTCATTAATCTTCAGTGTTTCCTGCTGTGTTATAAATCTTCATTGTTTCAGGTTTTGTTTTTTTGTTTTTTTTCCCTGTATTCAAGCAAATTGATTTCTTTACAAAAAGTGTTTTCCACATTTATTCATTTACTTCTTGTAATAAAAACACTATATATTGGAGTTTTTATTTATGGATCAATAAGGCATATTCATAAATCCTACTAGATATATTCTACCAAAAGCTTGAGCTTTAGTCTCCCAAATTATTGGATATAGATATTTCCTTTTACAGAAACAGATTATTGTCTACATTGATATTTCTGTAAAAAAACATGTGCAACAAAATGAAAAGCAGAAGAGAAAAGTGAACTGTTATATGTCAGAGGGTAAAAGATATTGTATGCCATATGTCTAAACTGTTTATTAAAAACAGATTCACTTAGATTTAAAGTATTTATTTGTTCATTAGTATTTTTTATTTTGAGCAGTTACTGTTAAATATTTTTATTTAAGCCATATATTTGTAAATTTATAACATCAGTGTAGATTTCATGTAAGGAACTTAAAATACAGAAATATACAACCAAGATCTAAGCATCCTCTGTAATTTCACTCAGGCATGACATAAAATACTCAAATTGTTTCATCAGAGAACACATTAAATATTTAATCATTCTTTACAGGTTATCCAGAGCCTGGCTCACAAGGGAACTGGAAACCTTCATTGTAAGATGCACGACATTTCCTCAGCCTTGCTGTACAGATGTTTGCCTCTACTCTCCTGCCTTCCAGCTAAAGCTCATCAGAGTCAGTTACAAATTTAAACCCATGTCACTACCCTCTATACTTCTTTGTTAACTCTTCAGTATCTGAACATAATTTTTTGTAGCCCTAAAACTAATCCATATACAATGAACCCGAAATGCATGTGCATAAAGTGGGTGTATTCACTAATTTTGTAGAGGACTGCATTACTTTATAATGATAAAGTTTGGTTCCTTGATTCCTTTACATTGGAGATTATTTCTATAAGACACTTATGTATGTGTGGTAATACTTTATTTGTGCTGAAATGTGGTGATATTTTATTTGTGCTTTTTATAGTATATTGTTATAATTATCTATTATTATCAATTATTAATGTGCTTATGTTATATAGTGACTCATTTTTAATAAATTATTTTTTATTATTAAGAAGTTTTCTATTCACTTTACATACCAACCAAAGATACCCCCCTCTTCCCTCTTCCCACCCCCAACTTTCCCCCCCAAACCATCACCCATCCCCACATTTCCTAAGTCAAGGTCTCCCATGGGGAGTCAACAGAGTAGACCAGTCCAGGCACCCTCTTGACCACTGCTAGTTGTCCAAGGTGGGAGTCATCCTTGTGGATTCCTGAGAACTTCCCCAGCACCATGCCTCTTCCTATTTCATGGTGTCTTTATTCATCATGGTATCTCTTTCCTTGCTCTCCCACTCTCCCTGTTCCAGCTCTTTATTTGTGCTTTAATAAATAAAGTTTGCCTGGAGATCAGAGGGAATAGCAAGCCATTTTAAGTAAACAAAGAAGTCAGGCAGCAGTAGCACATGCCCTTAATCTGATCACTTAGCAGGCAGATCTCTGTGTATTCAAGGCCACACTAGGGAACAGAGCCAAGCGTGGTGACATACACCTTTAATCCCGGTGCCAACCATAGAGGTCTGGAGGTCTGTACAGACAGAAAGTGACAGAGCTGTGTAGGAAGAGGAAGTGAGGTAGCTGGGCTACCAATGAGAGCCAATGAGAGAGCAGAATAACAAGGCAATAAAGGCATGGGTAGACAGGAATTAACTCGCATTTGGAAGCTACAGAGTTGGTGAGGTAAGGTTGGCTGGTGACTTTCCCTGTTTCCCTGATCTCTCTAAGTCTTTCACCCCTATATTGGGCTCCGTGTTTTTTATTTAATAAGACCATTTTAGAAATTTGTCCACATGTATGTCTTCTTTATTTTATGTCTGTTGAATAAAATGTTTACACGTATTATGGAAAAATTAATATATAGGCTGTTGGAAAATGTAGTATAGAACATATGTTTAATAATAAATATTCTTTATTTAAACAATGAAGTCGACTTATAAGATGGATTTCAATATAATCTTTCTTACACATTCAGAAAATATGTAATTGATTTGATACTAAATATACAGCACTTTCTTATGATCTATCAGTACTAGGAAGAAAACATTGTACATAAGTGTATGCTACTCTCAAATATTAAGCAGAAAACTTGGATCTTTTTGTTTCCAAGTTTTATCTAATGATGATGTAATATACAGAGCATTCTGTAATCCATTTTCTATTAATGAAGGCAATTAAAAATATTTTCTTTCAAATTCAGCATAAAATTGATAAAACTGAAATTATATAAATAACTTTGGAGACTTATATGCTATTCATTTCTGGTAAGTACATGAGAAATATTCACTATTAACAATATTAGTAAAATTATGTTTATGAACATTATAATTGATTATTACTATTACTAGTAGTAGTATTAATTATTTACATCTCAACCATAATTTCCCCTCCTTCTTATCTTATCTTATCAGTATTCCCTCCCACTTCCCCTCTCCTTTTCTATTTGGAAAAGGACTGTCCTTCTATGGATATCAACCAAACATGGCATATTAAGTTGAAGTAAGACTAGGCAACGCCCTTAATATTAAGGCTGGACAAGGCAACCCCTTATAAGGAATAGAGATTGAAAAGCTTACAAAGGACTCAAAGTTAGCTCCTGTTTCCTCTGTTAGGAATCCCGTAAGAAGACCAAGCTACACAACTGCAATATATATGCAGAAGGCCTAGGTCAGTCCCATGCTGGCTCCCTGGTTGTTGGTTCAGTCTCAGTGAACCCCTGTGAGCCCAGATTAGTTGATTCTCTTGGTTTCCTTGTGGTGTTTTTCACATCTCTGATTCCTTGAATCCTTTCTCCTCCTCTTCTGTAGGATCCTGTAAGCATTGCCTGATGTTTTGCTGTGGGTCTCTGCATCACTTTCCATCAGTTTTTAGATAAAGCCTCTCTAATGACAATTGGGATGGGCATCAATCTGTGAGTATGTAATTAGAATATCATTAGACTTTATTATATTATTTATTTATTTATTTATTTATTTATTCATTCATTTATTTATTCAGTTGTGTTTCCTTTTATCCTAGGTCCCTGGGCTATCCAGCTTTAGGGACCAGGCAGTGTCAGGAGTGAGCTCCCTCCTGTGTCATGGGTCTCAGGTTGGGCCAGTCCTTGATTGGCCACTCCCACAGTTCCCACATCACCTTTACCCTCCACACATCTTGTAGGCAGGATAAATTGTAGGTCGAAGGTTATATGGCTGGGTTAATGTCCCAATCCCTCCACTGGAAGTCTTACCTGCTTACAGGATATGACCAGTTTAGGCTACATATTCCATTTTGCTAGGATTCTTAGCTAGAGTCATCCTTGTAGATTCCTGGGACTTTCCACTGTACTGGATTTCTATCTTATCCTAAAATGCTTCCTTTCTCCAATCATCCCTTCCAGTACTCTCCCCCTCCATCCACACCAATATGATCCCTCCTATTTCCATCCTCACTTGCCACCAGTCTAATCTTGAAATATATTCTATTTCCCCATCTCAGGGAGGTCCAAGTGTCCCCCCCCTTGAACCCTCCTTATTACTTTGAGCCACTAAGAGCTAGAAGAGCCTGGACAGATGTGCTGCAGGCTCTAAGACACCACATATGCCAGCCCAGACTACTATACTTAGAAAACCTTTAAATTACCATAGATGGAGAAAATAAGATATTGTCCTTTGGATTTTGTGCAACTTCGAAGATATAAATCAGTTTTCTTCTTCTTCAAGTGGATATATAGTTTTCTAATACCAGTTGTTGAATAGGTTATTTTTTTCCAATGTATATTTTTCTACCATTCTCAAAAATTAGGTAGGCAAAGCTTTGTTGGTTTATTTCCAGAACCTGGATTCTGTTCCATTTGTCTACTTTTCTGTTTTTATGATAATATTATGATGTATTTTATCATTATAGCTCTGTAGTGTAATTTGAGAACAGGTATTGTAATTTCTACAGTTTTGTTCTTATTTCTTAAGATTTCTTTGAAAATTTGTGTTCTTTTATAGTTCTACATGAATTTTTGAATTTTTTTCTACATATGAAATTATTTAACACATATAGCATACGTGTTTAAATTTTGGCTTATAAACATAAAATGTTCTGTTTCAAAATTCTCACAATGTTAGCAAATGGAAAAAACAAATAAAAATGGGAATCATGAGACGAGCAAATATGGGTCAGAGAGCACCATGTTAAATGAAAAAAGCCAGAACCATAAATAACAACACCATGTTTTGTCTTATATATAGAACTGACATGGAATTTTATGTCTATGATGGCATGTATCATGTGAAAGTAGAACAGAAGCTAATTGGGAAAGGAAAGTCATGAGAGCAAAAGGCACACTTTTTGAGGGGAGTAAAAGGATGAGTAGGAAGAGAAGGTGCTGGCATCTATGTGAGTAAAACACAATAAAATGCATGTACAAACTCTTTGGATGCTATGTTAATCTAAAAGGTTGATAAATAAAAATAATGAACTACTTTATATCCATTAACTTATAAACTTATGTATATTTATGTAAATATATCTATTCATAAAAGTAGCATAATTCATTTATATATAGATTATTATTGAACATTTTATACCTATACTTTGGGGGCAACTTGTGGTAACAAGTAGATGAATAAAGGTGTTCATACATTAGCAAAACAGATGACAAAATTTAGAAGCCATGACACTTGTAAAATAAGAACACAGAGGTATAGCCTTTAAGTGACTAAGTCTCATTGAGAAGCATTTGATGTTTATAGCAACCATGACTTCATGACAACATTGTATGAATATTCTTAGAGAATGATGACCCTGGTATAGGAATAGTTGAAATTCTGAGTAAAAAGGTACTTTATAAAATTAAATCACTCTATGGAGTTGTGATGCACAAAAGGAAACTTTCTGTGTATGTGTGGTGTGTGTGTGTGTGTGTGTGTGTGTGTGTATGTGTGTAAGTTTTACTGTGCAAAACATGATCCAAGAAATCATCATGAAAAGCTATGTCATAAACATTTTCAGGTTTTTCCTTCTGTCTTCTTTGTCACTATTGATTATATGTAGTAAGATCACATAACATAGCATCACATTTTAGCAAATTTTAGTACATTTTTCAGGGAGTCTATCCTAAGGGCTTTGCTGGTAAATTTCTAGAACATATTTATTTTGTATAAATAAAGCTTGTTGCCTTTTTAAAAAGTGTCTCTTCACCTTCCCTTCCTCCTACAAATGCATTGTAGTATTATTCAGAAACACATTTTTTTTTCTGACTATATTGTATTTCATTCAATGATTTATCTACATTTATTTCTTGAAGTATTTAGTTTTTCTACTGGAAAAAGGTACAGATTTCTTTCATTGTTTGTTGCAAAAATGATGACATATTTTTTTGGATGCATTTCTTGGAGCACAAAAGTCAGCATATGGAAGCCATATGATGACTGCTTTTTCATCACAAAGTAACCCTGGTTTTCCACAGGTTGTTTGAGTCAGTTTCATGGCCAGTGTAGTATGATTTTCTGTACTATAAACACTCACCAACATCTGGTGAGCTAATTTCTGAAATTTTTACAAACTTCCATTACATTATTTTGTTATTAATGAAGTTGATATCATTAGTTCTGCTTAACGTATATTTGTGCTTTGTTATTTCTGGGTATTTTTATCTTTCATAGTTGCTTATTTTTTGTTTTTTTTTCCTCTTAATTGATATAGTTTCAGTTTCTATTATGTGAAAAAAAAAGGGGGAGAGATTGCTCAGTGGTTAAGGGCACTGACTCATGTTCCAGAGGAACCAGGTTCAATTCCAGAGTTAAAATTCATTGCTTTTGTTGCCTCATCAACATGTACGAGTGATCTATCCTATTTCAGAGGTCATGTGCTGCTCTTTTGCATATTGATGTTCATCCCACTGGGAACTGTTCTTTGATTAAACTATCAGATAGGAATATTAACACACTTATTACCCTTTGAAAAAGAATTTTTTTTTAAGTTCTCTTTGGCAACCTAGCATCTTCTTATCTAATAATGCTTTTTGGTACTTCCATCCAGTGTTTTGTCTATCCTGTTTGTGTTGTGTATATTTCAATAGTTCATATTAGAGTGTATATAATGATATCAAAGATCATTTTTAGCATATATACATGACCTTTTTTACATTATTTAACAGACCTTAAGAATTTTAGTTATATTGCATCAAATTATAGCATTATAAGACTAAAGATTAAATTTAGTAGAAGATTGCCTGCCTAGTATTCACAATGTCCTGGGTTTGATTAACAGATGAAAATAATGTATAGGAATAATAAAGCTCAAAATTGCTTGCAGATCCATTTCCTAACCATTAAAAGTTTTATTTTTTCCCAATTTGTGTTCTTCTTTACTGTAAGAACTCTCAGTGGGGCTTAAACCATGCATATTTTTACTATTTACTTTTAGATTATTTCAATTTTTGGTATTTGTTATAGTATATATTTGAATCATAGAACATAGTGATTTCATTTTTAAATTATATGTACGTATATGTCTATGCTATTAAAGTTTGAGCCATATCTCCAGCCTCACAATAGTTTTATATTGATATAAGTTATATAAAGAATGTTATCATTATAAAAATTAAGGTATTCATTTCTTCACATAATTTTACATTTTGGGGAGAGCAAATAATTTAAATACGCTGTGTTCGCTATAACATTGCCAACTACCATCATTCTATATAAAATCTTGTCAGCAAACAGTGAAAATAAGTCAATAATATTCTTAGGGAAAACACAGAGTTTACCAAACAAATTTTTTGAACCCTTATTAATCTACCTACTGATCTTCTAATACAGCAGTTCTTAACCTGTGTGTCGTGAACCCTTTGGATATTGAACAGCACTTTCATAGGGGTCACATAACAAACATCCTATTATATTACATTATAATTCATCACAGTAGCGAAATTACAGTTATCAAGTAGCAACAAAAATAATTTTTTGGTTGGGGGTCATTACAACATGAGGAACTATATTAAAGGGTGGCAGCATTAGGAAGGTTGAGAACCACTGTTCTAATATATACACATAGAGGAAAAAGAATGAAGACAATAAACAACTGCCTTCAAGAGCTATCTAACCTTTTATACCTATTGCAACAGTATCTAGAGTAGCCAGTATATGGAACTCATCTAAATGTTCATTGACAAATCATCAGATAGAATGTCTTCCCACTTTGAAAATTCACAAATCTACATTTTGACTTTTTGAATATTAGAATGAAGACCTTATTGATTATTTCCTTCAGTCAAGCTATCAAAGAGACTCACTAAAACTTTCTTCCTATTGCTATTGCCCTTGGTTGCCCAGCCTCCTCCACTGGAAATAAAGTCCTATGGCTGAAGACATCACACAAATTGGAAACATGGCCCAGAGGCCATCACTCTAGCCAAAGAGCTATAACTGACCTGAATGATTCCTCTCTGACAACAAGCTTTAAAGGAAACATAGCTAACTGCTCCATGCTAATGAAGTAATTGATATTGGTGAAAAATCTACAACCATCACTTTCTTAATCCAGTACAATCTGTAACAGCAATCTAAACATTTGCCCTTATACCAAAGATAAGTATATTTTATAACATAATTTATTTTATCTTTCTTACATTTCAAGACTATAAATTATATATATATTTGATTTATTCATAAGGTAGCTATTGAGAAAAGAGAATAAATAAATGAGTTCACTCAATGTGATATAACTGAAATCTTCAGCATAATAATTTATATGACTTTTTATTTATAAAAGTCCTCCAAGGAGGACCACTGTCTGGAACTTTCGATAACTAATTAGATTCTTGGCCAGGAACGCAACATACACAGCAGGGCATACTGTCATATGCATGTTTTGAATCTGTGTTGAAACCCAGAGAATAAAACTTACCAAAAAGGGTTATTGTATTACATGGAAACAACGGTAGGTAAATATACCTTAGTGTGTAATAAAGTCTCTAAAAGTCCATCTTAGTTTTCAGGTAACACACTCTAATTATTTCAAATGTTGATTCTAGTGCTTACCATAAGTACTCATTTTTCTTTCAGTGTCAATTAAATTAAAGACATAAGGAAATTCAAACTCCTTCGATATATACACAATTTTTTCTAATTTCCTATTGAGAACATTATTTTTGTTTGCACCAGACTCATACATCTAAGGTAGAAGTTTCATTTTTATTTAAAAAAAAAAAAAAAAGATGCCTTTATCTGGGATGCAGCATTCCTGCCCTCCATCACCATGAAACGTGCCATCACAGTCTAAATGTCTAGGACTCACCCACATCTGGCATTTTAATTACATTTTTATGAATATCTACTGACTTTTCACCTAAAGAGACTAAACTAATTGAGAAATAGATTTATTTAGCTCCATATTTCTTGCAGTTCATAACACAATAAAGTTGATTTCTTTCTCTTTATTTTCATATGAATGAGAATCCAAAATCAGCAGTGATCCATCAGAGGCTTCTTGTTGTGAAACATTATTTTAATTAGGCAAAGATGTGTTACGTTTCTTTCTGCTGCAGAATATTATTTTAACTGTGTGAAGGTGTGTTACATTTGTTTATGTTGTATGTGTTTAATTATGTAAATGTGTTTCGTCTGTTTCTTCTTGCCTGCCTAAGATACTGATTGGTCTAATTAGGAACTGAATGGCCAAAAGCTAGGCAGAGAGAGAGATAGGCAGGGCTGCCAGTCAGAAAGTATAAATTGGAGGAGAAATATAAACTCAGAAAAAGAAAAAGGAGGAACAAGAGGAGAAGAAGGTGAGAAAGAGGAGAAAAAGGTGAGAATGAGGGAGAGAATGAGAGAGAGGCCCAGGGCAAGAAACCAGCAGAAGCCAGCCAGCCAGACATAGAGAAGCAGTAAAAGTGAGATATACAGAAGTAAGAAAGGTAACAAGCCCCAAAGCAAAGGGTAGATAAAAGGTAACAGGTTAATTAAAGTTAAAAGAGCTAGCCAGAAACATGCCTAAGCTAGGCTGAGGATTCAAAACTAATATTAAGTCTCTGTGTCATGATTTGGGAGCTGGTAGGTGGACTAAAAGAAAATGAAGCCTGACTAAAAGAAAATAAAGAAACTGACTCTAGGTCAGATAATTCTGATCAAACTTGCAAGATTATTAGTAGTATTCTTTTCCAATGACTTTTGTGTTATGACTAACAATATAGCTTTATTGTCAGATGTGACATATTACATCTATGTCTTCTAAATAGCTGCTCAAACCATGGTACAAAGAAGACATCATATTAAAATGACAATGTAGCTGGAATGAGTCTCCTTATACACTGTGAGTGCTGATAAATTTTTCTCATTTACTAAAAGTATTGAATATATAAATTATTCCATAAACCCATTTTAGCAGAATTAGGATAAGATCTGTTTAATTAATAATGATTGTAATATATTTCACACAAGACTTTGTCATTTAAAAATATTGGAGCAACTATTTCTTTTATTCTGAAATAGCAAATCATAAGAAATAATTACTTCTGCCCATATATTACTCAATTTTTAAAGTGAATATTATGATGCCAGTTTGTGAAGAAAAGACTCCCATAAACCTGCTTTTGGCTCTTCTGGAGGAAATACAAGAATGAAGTTGAGGACTTAATTTAATGTACAGAACCAAAATAATGTACTTAACATTTTCAAAGGAATCACATTATTTCTATAAAATTAGCTGTGCTTAGGAGAGAATAATCTCAGGAGAAAAAATGAAAGAAGACAGAAGATTATACATATATATATATATATATATATACATATATATATATGTATTTAAGGTTAAACTATATCATGAATCTTTTAATAGTTTTATCTAAAAATAGAAGAAAGAATTATTTCATTATTATTCAATTATTATTAAACATGGGGCAATCAATGATTTAAATCAAGCTGGGCTAATTGAGACTGAATTATCCTCCTCTGTGAGAATATTGCTCATAAATTACTTCTGAAGTCCTAAGGATTATTATGCATTTATTCTTATAAATTATAGCTCAATGATAAACTGGATGAGATTTTAATATTTTAGCATTCATTAAGTTTTGAAGGTTTAGAGTCAGCATAGTGAGCAGCAAGCTTGTTTTGTCCCCTAATGAGAACAATTCTGTTAGCGTTAATTACCACCATTATTATATATTTATGTAAATTTAGATTAACCTATAGGATTAGAGTTAATATTTAAGCTATATATAATTTATTTCAGGATGAAAAGACTCAGATCTGGTTCCTACTCTTAACCACTTAACATAAGGAGCTATAACAGATACTATGTCATCTCTTATTTTTGTACTTTGCATACAAACTATACAATTAAGAGCTAAATTATATAAGCTTCTAGAAACTTATCTGTACTGCTCCTTAACTAATACCATTATATGCTCACTTATATTTTATACTTTGCTGCTTTTTCAAAAATTTTTAGAAATTCAGACATGAATGCACTATATTTATGTCACAGTCCTCCCTCCAACTCCCCCATGTTTCTCATCTCAAATTCATGACTATTTCTATAAATGCTGTTGTATAATAAATAAATAATATACAAACACACACACACAAATACGTAGCCTTCTTAGTCTGATTACAGTTATGCACATGTACTTACAGTGAACACTTAGAACTGAGTACTTATCCTTGAGGAATACTGATTGTCCCTCCTTCAGCAAATACTATCTCTCAGCTGTGTTTCTGGTCCTCAGACTCTTACAATCTTTCTGTATCACTTTCTGTGATGGTCTCTGATCCTTAAGTATAGTCGTTGGATTATAGATGTCTTATTTGAGGCTGGATATCTTAAGGTCATTATTCTATCCATTTTGACCAACTGTAGATTTCAGTAATAAATTCTGCAAAAGGAACCACTGATAAGTAGTAATAGCTGAACTTACCTTTTGGTGTAAGGGTTAAGCATTTAGAAGGCAGTGGGAATTGTATTAATTTTAGTAAAGTGGTAGTAGTGGGTCCTCTGTTAGGATCCATCACATTTCTAGCAACAAGTTTTGGCTAGGTTTGCTGTGTTAGGTATGAGTGTCCTCCAGTAGAGTTATCTGTAGTTCAAATTAAACAGTTGTTGATTTCCTCTGACTATTAAGAGCCACTATTGCAATGCTGGGAATGTTGTGTTGAACTGCACGTTATTGTGTTTTGCAGGCTTTACAGAGGAGTAGGACTACTCAAATGGTTTCATTTTTAGAGCCCTCCAATAAAGGGCTTCCAAGTCAGTATAGTGAGTGCTACTCCTTTAAACCTTGTAACTGAAGTATATCAACTTCTAGGAGGCAACCAAGAACTATGACAATAGCCTACATTGTTTTGTAGTCTGTTTGAAACCTCTGACCAACAAATTGTAGGGAGGTGTTACTTACCTTACACTGAGTTTTCTGTTAGATAGTCTATGATGGTTCCTTGGGAGAGGAACATCCTACTACATGAAATAATCCTTTTAAAACAAAAAGAGGAGGGGGAGAGAGGGACAGAGGGACAGAGGGAGAGGGAGAAAGACAGAGAGATAGAGAGAGAGAGACCGATACAGAGACAGAATGATTACAGTAGAAGATGGTATCTCTAGGAACAACTAAGGATAGCATAATTCCTCCTGAGGGTGGTGTGTTTTCTCTTTCTTTATGAAGCAATACTACAATGAAGAATTGTCTGTCACCTATTCTTCAAGTCATTCATATAACAACTATTAGTTAGTTATACCTACTATATTCTAGGTATTACAAAAAAAGGAATAAAAAAGTTTGTTTTTTAATCCCCACTAAAATTGAGTATTAAGATAATTATCTATAATTAGTTTAAAGCTGTCTATTATAAAATATAGATAGATGCACAGAGATATAACATATATATACAGGCACTTCCTCTTCCTGTGTGCTTGTAGATATCTGAAGTGAAAGTGAACATAAAGCACAGTCTTGACATTGAACAATTCATTCATCTCCCATGCTCTATTCAACTTTGAGTCATTTTCTACTAATTTCTGTATTTAGATAGGTTAATAATCAAGGAATATTTATCTAAACTGAAAATATAATAGATTAGTTTTAAATGTATTATCTTTTTATTTCACTCTTTATGTTGAAAATACCAAGATACAAATGTGATTATTTTTCAGATACACAGAAGCAACAAAATAGATTTTACAATGACCTATGTATACCACCAAAGCAGTACCTAGAATTTTCTAGTTGCTCTCTGAACCTCAGGAGGGATGAAATCATTGCTCTAGCAACTTCTATTTTGTCTCTCTGGTATCTTTCCTCTCAGGGTCATTTTCTCTTCTGCAGTTTTTTTTTTCTCAAGTTCTAGAAACAGTAAACCTTATGGGCAATCTTCTCCTGTGGCACCAGTAAGATTCTTAAGATAATCATCTTATGAACCACATTTTGATTTGAACAAATAGATTATATCACTAACCCTCCATTTTTCACTCTTAATATACTGCAGAATTGTTGGGGACCGATTCCGGACAGCAGTGTCCTTACTTTATCAAACCTTACAAAGGCAGGAAGTTCCTGGCCTAACTGCGGGCTGTACAACTTCCTGGAATACCTGCTAATCAACCAGCTGCAGGGGCCTGGGACCAAAGCGACCTCACCCTCCCTTAGGAATTTTCCATCCTTCTCTCCTGCTTCCCCTGTTCCCCCTCCCTGCCTGAAGCCCTGTTTATAAGCCTCAACACCCAGTCAATAAACGGAGACCTCGACGCAACTCAGAATGTCTTTGTCTTCCTTTACGCGCCTGGTCTCCTTTCTCTCTCGCCCCCATTGATCTTTCAGGAGGTGCCTCCTCGGGTCTCATCAAATAAACTGGCCCGTGGGACCGGGCAAGTGGCTCCCGAACGTGGGGCTCGAGGCACGGTGACCTGCCGGACGACGGACAACAGAAGGGGCCCCCGGAGAGGATCAGGGTAGAGACGCCCGGACCGCATCACTCGTGCAACGCGGGAGAGTCTTGAGGTAAGTATGTCGTCCCATCGATCATGGGCAAAAATTTATCTAAAGAGGCTGTTTTTCTAAAGGAGATGAAAAGGTAATCTTAGGGAGAGAGGAATAAGAGTTAAGAAAAAGGATTTGATAAAATTCTTCTAATATGCGGAGGAGAAATGTCCCTGGTTAGTGATTAATGGGCCAGGAATTCACCCTCTGACTTGGAACAAGGTTGGAAAAGATATTAACAAGTTAATCAGAGATGGGGAAAATGTCCTGGATGCCTTTTTTAGTTTTAATGGTGTGATTAGAGATATTCTAAAGGAAGCAGAGGGAGATGGGCGTGTTTCACATTTACTAGACCTTGCAGAGGATTTTCTCTCAAACTCCCCCTGCCTGACACCCAAGGGTCCAGAGGTTTATTGAGCGCTCTCTGTCCTGTCTGTGTCTCTGTCATGTTACTTTTGTTTTGTACCGGTCGATCGATTTGTACTTTGCAGGCTCTCACTGGGGCAGACGTGTCCGGACAGTGAACCTGGCGGCGAAGGGAGACGTCCCAGAGCCCTAAGGCCACCTCAGAGGTGACGATTTGGTTTAGGAGCATCTTTGGGTATCTTCCCCCATGATGGGAGGAAGTGCCACCTTGTATTTTGTCCCGGGAATTTGTCAGAGCCATTTTGTGGGTTTTTTTTATATGTTTTGTTGTGATCATTGTTACTTTACTCTCTCCTTCTCTTCTAAAAAAAAAAAAAAAAAAAAAAAAATTTTTAACTAAACAAAAAAAGGGGAACTGCTGCAGGCCGCAAGAATATATCATAAAAACTCAGCTGGTTATGGCAAAGTCACTACCTGGAGGAATCAGGGAATTCCTCCAGAGGAGGCCAAATCCTAAGGAGTTTTTGGTGTTACTTGACTTGTTATATATCAGCTGTATTCTGTTATAAAAAGCACGTGTGCCTTCATAGTTTTCCCAATTGATTTTCCCTAAGAAGGGCTAACAATGTGCACTGATCACTCTCTAGACATACACATTCCAGGCATTTGGAGAACAGCCCCAGGAAAGGCTTTCTCTGGAATCAGATATCTCCCCTAGCCATTTTCAAGGACACAAGGAGACACCACCCAGGTGGTCACCCAACTTCCGAGGATTAACAGTGATAACCACCCACAGGCGAGTCTCCTGACTTAAGGTAAATTCCACAAGGAGACACCGCCCAGGTGGTCACTCAACTTCCGAGGACTAACAGTGATAACCACCCACATACAAGTCTCCTGACTTAAGGTAAATTCCACAAGGAGACACCGCCTAGGAGAGGTGGATGTTAAGTAATAGCTTTACACAGTTTAGCTCAGACCCTCCCTTTTATATACTGGGACTTCCAGGGCACAGAAAGAAAAAGAAAAAAGAGAATGGAAGAACTAGATGGGTAAGAACTTGAGAGGAACAAACTGAGATGGGGAAGAACTAGATCGAAGGGCTAAAAGAGAGGACTAGAGGAACGAGATGGAAGATGAGGAAGAGCCAGATGGGGAAAGAGCCAGATGAGAGAGAAGGAGATGGGAGAGGAGCTGATAGGGGAAAGAACTAGATAGATGGGAACCTAGAAGGGTCAGAACTATATGAAGGAATTAAGATAGAACCTAGAGGTAGATAAATATAGAGAAATCAGTCAAGAAAGGAGCTAGACATGAGAGCAGAATAGAAGCTATGTAGAGAGAGAACTGTCACAGAATAATAAAGTGTATGAACAAAACAAAACAAAAAAAAAAGGTGCATGTCTGACTGACAGGGATGTGGAAGCCCCTGATGTCTGTTTGATCAAGGACAGAGGTCCTCGACTCTGGATTGTTTTTGGTGTGATTGAGCCTGGAGAGTCTCCCCCCAGAGCACATCAGGCTGTCATTGTTCTTGGAGCTTTGTTGGTTGTCTTGTTGGGGCAAAGTTTTTTTGTGTGCCCTTGGTCTTGTGTGTAATGTATGTATTGTTCTCATTGTTGACTTGACTGTGACGGACCCTATGGGACAGTTCCCTTCTTCTCTACTAGACCTTTGCCTAGCCCACTGGAAGGATGTGTGAGCCACAAAGGAGGGAACTGAGTTCCCCACCCCCACTCCCTGATTGAACTGAGATAAACAGGTAGCTCCTGCCAGGTGGGGCTTGCATACTGCAAGAGGGGCTTGCTGGCTGTGAATGAGGCCGTCGTCTCAGTGCTGATGTTCCAGTTCTTGAATTGTCTGTGTAAATGTTATTTGTTTCTGTCTACTAACCTCCCTTATTTTTCTAGAGGAAGAGGAGGAAAGAGAGGCATAACAAAGGCCACCTCCCTCCCTCCCTAACTCTCTTGCTATCAGGACTGCAGCCAGCTGGCTGCTCTCAGGAGGGTGGGGTACGTGCTCTCCATACAGGCAGGCAAAGATGGGAGCTTTGGACAGGGCAATGGGGACTGCCTGCAATTGACAAGAATCTGACCCTCCCTTCCTTTACTGTGATAACTTCAAGGTCTCTTCTGCCGGCCAGCAGCTTCTCTTGTTAACCCTTCTCTGTCCTGATATTGCTTAAAAAGAAATGTTAAATTACCAGTTCAAGATACTGGGAAAATTATGCTTTTGTTTCCACAGGAAAAACAAAAATTTACATGGGTTTTGGTCATTTGAGTTCAGTGGGTTACAAATACTTGCCATCATTTAAGAGAATTGGTTTCAAATTATTGTTGGTTAAGATAAAAAATAATGTTTTTATAAAAAATGACTTGAGATATATATATAAGAAAGAATGAAACATGTTTCAGATTTCTTTGTCTTGCTATTCTGCTGTTACATTGAGACTCCAAAGGATCATAGTTGTAAAATGTCTGTCTACTCTACAGGTATGAATGAAAATGTGGCCACATGTATGTTTGGTTTTGAATGTCTGAGTTTGCATGTCCTTTGTGTTAAGAAATACAAGTTAATACTAGTCATCTGGCTATTCAGATACTAGTTTAAAGCATAAACTGTTCTATTTTAATAAAAAAAAAAACTGAGAGGTATATTTGACTAATATATTTATAGGAGAACAAATTGGCCTGGTTATTGTTACCAAACAGAGATATTTTCAAGATTAGGCCTAGATTTGTTTGGCTCAGATACATTTAATAGATAATGGTCCTCAAACCTGTGAAAGATCTGATGAATATGGCATTTACATTATTTGATAAAAAGCTTACTATAGCAAACAGAGACTCTGAGCTCCCCAGCTCCTAGCAATGACTCCCAAGGTCTCCAAAGAAGATATGAAACAATAACAAGAAGATGCCACCTGAATTGTGGACAATGCTGTCCTGACACCTGTCCTGCCAACACTATGAAGACTATAGGAGCCTGGGATGATGACAGTCTGGGTAATGGATAATCTATGTTGTTTTTTAAATAGACTTAAAAGTCTGCACTCAGGTAAAGTTTATCCTTCTCAGATCTTTGATGACATTGATGACTGGGCTAGCTATAGCTTTCTCAGCTTAGTAATTGATTGATCAATGGATTAATTAATTAAAGCTAATAAGTCTCTTTAAAAAAGGTTCTAAATATAGCCTTACAGATGCTTTTCATTGGGCCAAGAAAATTTCAGTCCAATCTATACTTGGTTCTCTAGATAGAAAAGACACTATGGATTTCAGGGCAAATTGATAATACTACAATTACTAAGACTATGGGTCTAAAAGTTCCAATTAAGTTCATAAGTTTTAACTCCTGTTCCTAGTTTATATCTGTCTCAACAGGCTTCACTTGGCTGACAGATACATCCAAGCATCATTTGCTGGTGACAACCTACTGCAAATGACTATGAGCCCTGAACTTGCTGAAAGCTGATATGGACCAATTCAGCCGATATGCATACCATCTCTTCAGCTGGTCAATAAAACGTTCCCTCTTGTCTTTGACTAACATTCTGGCTTTCCAGGGCCTTGATAACAACGTCCCAATGTCAGCAGGAAGTAATTATAGAAGAGAGAAAACATCGACCCTGTTTCCCCCCCCACTCCAGAATGTTAGCTCAAAAGGAAATTTCTTGTCATAGGGAACCTGAGATAAAGTTCCAAGTTGCTTGAGGATAAGGAACTCTGTCAGCCATCATAAGGCTTTTGGCCTTGTGCTTCTGCTAATTACTGTTGGCTCTTATATCACTGATGTCTTAACTAAATGATGATTCATGTCTGGGTACCACTAAACTGAGGATGCTAGAATTCCAATATCCACCTCTGAACCCATGACACACTTGCAGATGGCAAAAACTAAATAAGGGGAAGCTCGCTTTGCCATTGATAATGGGAAAACTCTTATGCTCTGGTCCAATTAGTCTCTGATATGGAATTCTTTGAGCAGAGAGGCAGATACACTCGAGAACCTGTGTCTATAACTATTGCCCTCTTGTTAGGTATTGGGGCATCACTGCAGGAATTGGTACAGGAACTACTGCCCTCGTGCAGAGCAACCACCTTATGCAGTTACAAATGGCTATGACTACTGACCTAGAGGCCATAGAAAGATCCATTCCTGCTCTGGAGAAATCTTTAACCTCGCTCTCTGAGGTTGTGTTACAAAACATAAGAGGTCTGGGTTTACTATTTTTAAAGGAGGGGGGATTAAGTGCAGCCTTGAAGGGAGAATGCTGCTTTTATGCTGACCATACTGGTATTGTCAGGAAATCGATGGAAAAATTAAGGGAAAAGCTGGCTCAAAGAAAAAGGGAGTTTGAAAATCAGCATGGGTGGTTTGACCTTTGGTCCCTGGGCCTTTCAGCGGTTGACTCGGTTTATCAAAAATCAGATTGATTCGGCCTTACCAGGACACGTCTCGATTCATTATCACAGAGTAGATTCCGAGGAGGCCGGCCAGGAGCCCCATCAAGGACTCAGATTCAGTGTCCTAAGGCCCTAATGTCCCCACGGTCCTGCTAGAGGGTACTCAATGACGGGAATAGTACAGGGCCCACGCCGGAGACAACAGCATACAGAGGTCGCCCGAGACCGGCTCAACACGGCATGCTGCCGAGCGTGGGAAGCCCCCTGTGTAGCCTAAGACAGGGACTCTCTCGGACCACCCCGATCACATGGACTTGGTCCATTTTTGAGAAAAGAGGGGGAACTGTTGGGGACCGATTCCGGACAGCAGTGTCCTTACTTTATCAAACCTTACAAAGGCAGGAAGTTCCTGGCCTAACTGCGGGCTGTACAACTTCCTGGAATACCTGCTAATCAACCAGCTGCAGGGGCCTGGGACCAAAGCGACCTCACCCTCCCTTAGGAATTTTCCATCCTTCTCTCCTGCTTCCCCTGTTCCCCCTCCCTGCCTGAAGCCCTGTTTATAAGCCTCAACACCCAGTCAATAAACGGAGACCTCGACGCAACTCAGAATGTCTTTGTCTTCCTTTACGCGCCTGGTCTCCTTTCTCTCTCGCCCCCATTGATCTTTCAGGAGGTGCCTCCTCGGGTCTCATCAAATAAACTGGCCCGCGGGACCGGGCACAGAATCTCATTCCAGTATCTCAGTTTTCTTCAGGGTCATAATCAGCCATCATCCAGGTGTAGTCACACTAAGGAAAATAAAATAAAGAAGCAAACCTTCTTTCACAACCCCTTGTCCATCGACTTGGACTCTGAAGTTGGTGAGTGGTTGAATCTGGACTGCTCATGCCCTGCAATCAAACCACTACTAGTAATCCAGTACTAGTAATAAAATAAACATTTAGCTGACATATTAGTACTGAATAAGCTTTATCTATGTAAAGAATTTGGAAAAAATATGTATCCTACACAGCATGGCAATCATTAGATTAAAGAAATCTTGGCTGGTTGACAGTAACTATCAGGGTCACAGAAGAAAAAAGAAGAGTATCATGGACTGGGAAGGACACAAGAGCTGCAGAGAGTTATAAGAATCCCATTAACAGTCTGGCAGTTCCTTATAAAAGCATAGAAAGCAAATGAAGGGCTTTAAATGGTAGTAACATAGTATACTTTGCATTTCAAATAAGTCATTTTTAATAAAGTGATGCCCATTTCTTGAGAAGAGCTATATCATAATATGGAAAGCAGTAGGCAATTGAATTCTCATATAATAAATAATAATGGCTTTAGTTGTGGCATAAGCAGTAGTACAATGACATATAGAAGAAGATGTAAGGATTAAGAGGTACCAGAAAATGCATGTTTAAAATATGCCATTTCAGAAAGGGAAATATTTTTGCTAAAGGCAACTAAGTACCAGAAGATGCAGTCAAAGCACTTTACCTCCCTTTAACTGCTTAAAATAAAGTGTAAATTTCCCTTCGAGTAAATTGACATTTATACAGTAAGTTCCATTTGCAAAGGTGTCTTCGTAAAGAACAGGGGTACTTGAGAAGACAAATCTTAACCATCAAGAGATTTGCAAAAGAAAGGAGACTTTCTGTATTATAAATCTCTCTCTTCAGTTTTTCATGATTTAACTTCTTCAGCCAAAACGTTAGTGGTCTTTTGTACTGGTGATTAATTTAGTTTGTTATGATAATATAATTGTGCACCAGGGAATTAAGCATTTCAAACAACAAGTGCTTCTTACCATCTTTGATTTCCTTTCTTGTTGTTCTTTGGTTTGATTTAGTTTGTTCCAAGTAGGATATCATTATGTAACCTAGGCTGGCTTCAAATTTATAATTGAATTGTCTCAGTCAACCAAATGTTAGGATTAAAAGATGTACCACATGCAATACACATAATCTATCTATGAAATATCATTAGGACTTGAAGATAGTGGTTATGCATTGTCAGACTAAGGCTCTACTTGGGCAAAGGAAACTCAAAATAAACAAAAGCAAAAAAAAAAAAATTCCCACATTTTCAGCTTCCCAAGTGTTCTCAATTTGAAATCTAAAATAACACATTTTGGGGTACAGTTTCTCAGCCCCAAGAATGTATTTTACTTTGAATTAAAAAAAAAAAGATTTGCTCATTTTGAAGTCATCATAAAAAACTAAAACTCAGCCGGGCGGTGGTGGCGCATGCCTTTAATCCCAGCACTTGGGAGGCAGAGCCAGGCGGATCTCTGTGAGTTCGAGGCCAGCCTGGACTACCAAGTGAGTTCCAGGAAAGGCGCAAAGCTACACAGAAAAACCCTGTCTCGGAAAATCAAAAAAAAAAAAAAAACAAAAAAAACAAAAAAACTAAAACTCACATTCTATGTATACTCATATGGCTTTTAAAAAAGTACTCTTTTGTATATTCACAATTAAACAATTTACTATACTCATTTCAAAGCCTTTAAGTTATTTTATTTCTTACACTCATTAATTACAAATTGTGTCTGAGCTTTCTAGTCTGGTATACTTTTAAATTTATGGATTCTTCATTGGTTTTGTTTATGTGCAATAAAGCAACATGCATGAGAATATCTTCTTCTTCTCACCATTCATAAATTTCTTCTGTATTAGCTTGAGCCATAATTTATTTCTGCACAATTTTGCTCTTAGTGTTTTCATTTTGGCCTCTATTTTATCATTCTGAATATAACACAAAACTTATTTTGTTCTCTAAAGTATGAATTATGGAGCTGGCCAGTTGCTCCGTAAGTAAAGATGCTAGCTTCCAAGCATGACTATTTGTTTTCCATTCCTGTTATTCACATTGGAGTACCACCTCACCAAACACTCATATGCTGAATAAATAAGTGTAATAAACTATGAATTCTAAAATAAACAAGTATTTTTTTAAAAATAGTTTATTCAATAAAAACAAGAGTATTAGGTAATTTTCTCATTCTACAATGATATTTGTATATACAATGTTACTAGTCTATTTCTAGCTAGTTGTGGCAAGCAAAAATAATTTATGACAAGGAGTCCAGCTGTATATTAAAGCCATATTTTGACCAGGACAAGGGTCAGTCAAGTGGGAAGCCATCTAGCATGGATCATTTGGTGTTACACAGCTTAATATTCAGCTGTGCTTTGTTATGAATTTCTTGTATTCACAATTCCCATAGAATGTGTGTGTGTGTGTGTGTGTGTGTGTGTGTGTGTGTGTGTGAACTTCTTTGCTCAGGCCAATACTTGGATAAGGTCAGACAGGTAGACAAAGACAAGCTGGCTGGAGACACATAGCTTTGTTTCTTGTGCAAATGAAGCTCAGATCATCCCCTTGTCTTGAGGCCTAATGGCTCTCCAGAGCAATTGACTAAGAATAAAAGAAGTTTTTACATATTAAGGTGGAAGGTAGGGTAGAGCAACATTCCTGAGGAGGCAGAGAACCATGTGGCCAGGGGAAGAGGAACAGGCATTTTCTGTAGAGGCAGACAGAATGGCATGACTAGGGAGAAGGGAAGAAGTCAGAGGTTTTGTAGATGGTAGGGGAGAACTCTTGTAGAGTTCATCAGAGCCAGGAGTAGAGAGCAAGTAGAGCTGGAGAGTGAAGAAACAGAGGATGAAGATGATGCATAAGAGCTTAGTTGTTATCAGGAGTATAAGAGGGAACAAAGAGGAACTGAGTGTCAGGACAGAACTGAAGCTATGCAGACAGGATTTCATCCCAGAGAACTATAGAACACGGACAAAGAGCTTGTTGTATCTAGATTTATTCCTGCCCTGAATGCCTGATGGAGCTGTTGCTGTAAAGACAGAATTTTGTCTTAGAGAAATAAAGTTAACAGACATAAGAGCATACTGTACATAGATTTTTCCCTCCGATATCCCATGGCAGATGTGTCTTCCCCAGACTCTGGGTAATTCATAGCTAGCAGTTTTAAGAACCTCAAATTTTCTACAATGAATAGAAGAAATACAAATTCACTTACAATAAAATTGTGTCACCTAGTGTACTTTGGAGAATCCACAAATGTATCAACGTCCTGTAGATGGGTTAACTAGAACGGCATAACTCTACAGAAATGAAATGCTACAAATTAAAAGCTGAAACTGTCTGGCATGCCTTTGTTGCCTCTTAATCACAGTTCACTCCTAACCTAAACTAAGGTTTAGGTTAGATGAGATTTTTAGATGAGATTTTTAAAGTGTAATAGACTCAACAGACCTCTAATGAAGCTAAGTTTGTTATAATGTAGCTCCAGAAATGTACAAACTATATTTCCCTGCTTATTTGATGAACCTCATGAGGTATTTGCTAAGTATATTCATTAATGACTCTCTTTTGGTCTAAGACTAGAAAAGTTTGAGGAGCCTCTTTCACAACGGAACACATTCAGGCCTCATGTTATTTTTCAAATATAAAATATTCCCCCATTGGCTTGCAAATTAAAAGCTTAGTTGCAATAGTTGTTTTAAGAAATGGAAGAACATTGAAAAATATTCCCTTGATAGTTTTATTATATGGAATTATTGGGTGTTGTGCCCAGATCGTGACCCCCAGAGAGACCACCAAAGACGAGCATGCCGGAATGCAAATGCATGGTTTAATTCTGGATATCCAAAAGCAATACAAGCCTAGGCAGGGACTTCGTCCAATACATCCAACGCAGTGGAGGCTGGAGGAAGCGTCCACCTATCTGCAAGCTCAGCTTTTAAAGGGAAAAGTCACAAGGTTACATCATTTAGGGGTGCTAGTACAGGTACAATTCTGATTGGCTCGCTTCTAGGGGCTTCTAGAAATTACTTCTAAGGGAGTGGTTGCCCGCCACCATTTCTCATTGGCTGCCCTCAGGTGGGGGCATTTTTATGGTCAGTTACCCTGGAAACCAGGGAGAGGACATTCCATAGTCTGGCAGGCATTACCTCGTGACTATCTTGTGACTCTGTATTTTTACACTTCCTGGTTTCTGAAATCTGAACTGACTGGTTTCAGTAACTAATGGCCTATTCCCAAAAGGAAAAATCTTAGGCCTTAATTTTAGGGTGAAAGCATTTTGGTCTTATTTCTAAGATGGCTCATTTTGGTCTCACATTGGGAAGTTGCTGAACATTAGAATGAGTTAGGGCATACTTGGAGGAGGTGGGTCATTGGGACAGTGTCCTGGGTGAGTCATGTCATGTCCTACCTCCTTGATGTATTTACTGTTTTCGTGAAGTGCCCAGCCTAACCCCTCTATGTGTTAACACTGTGTCTCCTTCCCCATAGAGGTCCAGAATGAACAAAGGCAGAACTAAACAGAATGGAGAAACACAACGGAAACAGTAAGCTAAAACAAATCTTCCTCTTCCAAAGTCACAAGGTATTTTTTTTTTGTTGTTGTTGTTTTTGAGATGGGGTTTCACTGTGTAACAGCCCTAGCTATCCTGGAACTAACCCTGTAGACCAGGCTGGCCTCAAATTCACGGAGATCTGCCTGTTCCTGCCTCATGAGTGCTGGGAATAAAGGTATGCACCAACACTGCCCTGCTGTCCTGAGGCATTTTGCCAGAGAAATACCAAGTCTGTCTAGCACATTCTCTTGTGTTTGGAGTCCACCTCTGCCTCCTCTGCCTCCACCTCCACTGCCTCCGCCTCCACTGAGGCTCTTCCAGGCAGTGGGTGTGTGGCCACCATGTGAGAGGCCATGACAAGGATGCAGAAGGCAGACTGTGGGGAGGGGACCCTTAGGCTCAGGAACACAGGAGGGGTGGCAGTAGTGTCCCTGGCACAGGCTGAACTAGTAGCACAAGAAAGTGATGATAGGACTAGCGAGTGACTGAGAGACTGACACCAGAGAAGGGATCTGTGGGGGACAGAAATGGTGACAGGGAGGATGGGTGTGGTGGCATCCAGTTCTCAAACAGGGAAAAAGGGCGGGACATGGAGCAGAGAACAGCAGGCTTGGGGATCACTCTGTGCCCTACTTAATCGTGGTTCCTCTACCTTGTAAAAGTAGTCCTAGAAGTCCCTAAACCTCGGTTCCTAGTTACCAGGACCAGTCCTCAGGCCAGTCTAGCCTAGAAAGATGATGACCTCAGCATCAGGAAGCTGAGCAAGGTCAGAGAAGAGAGGCCACCCTACAAGAACAGCCCAACTGGCGCTTTACCAAGCCTTTCACTTCCATTCCCAGGAAATGGGCACCAGGGCTGAAAGGAAAGCACCCCAACATTGACAAGGATTGCAGCTAGCTGGGATAGAGGAGGGGGAAGATATTTGGTGGTCTTTTGTCCTCTCTCCACCTGTGCCACCTCCAGACCAGGGGCAGGAACCAACCAGAGAAAAAACAGTTGAACTAGCAGGGTCTGGGTTTGTGCCCCACATTAGACACCAGATGTAGTTCGAATTCTAATAGGTCTTTTTAAATAAAAAACTCAGAAATCATTGTGGTAAATGCTGAAAGATTAGAGAGACAAAGGAACAAGCCACTGCCACTTCTTACCTCTAGGACTCCTCAGCCTGAAAAGCCTAGATTCTGTCTCCTCACACCTTATATGCCTTTCTCTACCCAGCCATCACTTCCTTGTAGTGCTGAGATTAATGGACTGTGTACTTCAAAATACTGGGATTAAAGGTGTGATATTCCCAAGTATTGGGATTAAAGGGTGTGCCTCCACTGCTTGGCTCTATTTCTCTCCTAGACTGAATCAATCTCATGTAGTCCAGGATGGCTTTGAACTCACAGAGAGCCAGAGGGATCTCTGCTTCCTGAGTGCTAGGATTAAAGGTGTGTGCCACCACAGCCTGGCATCTAGGTTTTATCTAGTGGCATGTTCTGTTCTCTGATCTTCAGGCAAATTTTATTAGGATACAAAATATATCACCACATTTATAGACTTCCTTTGTAGGAGGTAATGTTTCATGTGAATATTTGGCAATAACAGCTGCAAAGAAGACAGGTGATTTCTTCTTTTTGTTCATTAGGCTCAGTCAGCAATCAGATTTGTCAATAATTTCTGGAATATGTATCACCTGTAAACATGTCAATCAATTAAGAGCTCCACAATAGAGAGAGAACATATATGGGAATACGTGAATAGGAAATTATGAAGCAACGAATTACTTACACTTTGTTTTCTTTTAAAGTTTTATAGCCCACTATTTCACATAATCATTACCACTTAGAAATATAAATTTTACATATATTGCATTTAGACCAACAACTAAAGAAATAGAATGAATGTGTTCTTTAGTTTTAGTTTTCAGCCATAAACAGCAATCAGGGTTCGGTGGCATATTTTGGTTTTTGATGTATTAGCAAATACCTTTAATAATTTAAGTAGTTTATTCTTTTTTTCTACTTCCCAGTTTCATATCTACTCGTTGCAGCATGTGTCAAAAGGCTGGAGAAATAAATTTTGAATAATTTTGCCATAAAAATGGTAAATATTGAGATAAATGCACTGGTTATATGATGTATATATGTATATATATGTATGAGAACATCACACCTTACCTCATTAACATGTACATTTTATGCTTTTGTTGCATGTGTAGTTAAATAAATAAGAAAGCAAATAAATAAAAGCCAATTCACTGGAAAAATCTGATTTTGGTTGTACAATGTGAATACATTTTGTCTCACTGTACTAAATCATGAGAATGACTAGAATGGTTGTTTTATTTATTATCTACACCATAGTTACTATACTAAATAATTTAAATGATGTGTGAGCGTGACATTTACACAGTATTATTCTATATAAATGCTAATAATTCTATATAATTAAGTATAAATTAATTGAATTGTATCTGTGAACGTTGTCAGTCCTCTTATTTTATTCCAAAATATATCCATGTGAATACACGAAATAAATTTTTTAAATATAGTGTATTTGAATGAATATGATCTCTAATTTAAATCTCAGAAAATTAAAAAAAAACATTATCATATATATGTTTGTAATATCAGGAGTATAGATAGATAGCAAGATGATAGATAGATAGATAGATAGATAGATAGATAGATAGATAGATAGATAGACAGACAGACAGATAGATAGATAGATAGATAGGTGTGTTTATGTTTGTGTGTGTATTTCTCCAAGACTATAGCTGGAATTGGAGAAATGTATCAGTGGTTCAGAGCACTTTTTGCTCCTGCAGAAGACTATAGTTTGATTACTAGCCCTTACTGTCTGACAGCTTAAAGGTTCCTAAAACTCCAACTGCAGCAGTTTTGATGCCCTCTTTTGCCCTCCATTGGTACCTACACATGTACGGAAACATACATGCACATACACACACACACACACACACACACACACACACACATACACACATACTAAAAAAAAAAAAAACCCTGTAGAAGAAATATACATCACAAAGGGTTGAGAGAAATTAAGAGCAAGAACATGGTGCTATCATTCTATGTCTCCACTGAATTCTCCTCAATGAAGTAGAATGTTCTATAAATTGCAAATTCTTTAATGTAAAAATTAGTCCAGTTTAGTGTAAAAATAAACTCCAGATCTTTCTGTGAGATATATTGCCTGCATGTTTTTTTCTTCTTTTTAATTTTGGGGTTGCACTCAGAGAACTTTATAAGTTGTTTCAAACTTTATAACCATTTGCGCTCAGGATTTCTTCATAAATATGTGTTCACCTTGAGGCTGAAAACATATAATGTTAAAATTCTTCTCCTTTCCTCATACTTTAGAAAATGAACAGGTTAAAAATTTTTAGACTGTGTTGATTGTTTGTGAAACATTGCAAATACTCCTTACATGGCTTATTTAATCTAAAAATCTAAATTTTTTCCTAAGAATATAATTTTCAGGAGTTTTTACAGCATGTCATACATTTTAATTAAAGACTTATTTTCAATAACGTTTATCTGGGTTTGTGTTTTTGCTTTTCTTCTCCACAAGTTTGAGAGACCTGTCAAAAGAGTCCGAAGCTGTTTGGGTAAGCAGAGCATTTTCTGTCTTACAGTAAACATTTCTCGAACCTTCAAAAAATGCTCTTAGACTCTGTTTTTCTCTCTTTAGCCTTTTATTTATAATAAAATCCACACACGGTATTCTGTCCTTCTTACTAACAGATGATTATTTGTGGTCTTATAAATATCATCTTGAATATTAATAAAATATAATTATGTTCTGCTCTATAAATTCCCATTTTTTTAATATCACTTTAGATATCTACTGGAAAACAAGCTTTTCAAGATCTATGCTGAGCCAAACTTGCCCTGTAATTGTTTTCTATGTGAAATTTAGCTAATTATTGTTCCAAAGTATAAAATATTTCACTAGAACACCAGCATAGAGCAGCAAAGCACATGATTTAGTCTGTACTAATAATCAGATTGTACAAAACTAACCTTGTGTATACATACACACAGCAGGTCTACTCTGGAAATGATCTATGTTACATGAATGAGATAAGAAATAATTTTCTCTTTATAGCCCAGCTTTTCTCCAAAATGATTTAAAATCCTCTGTAAGCATGTACATATTATACTCAAATGACTTATTTCTATGCCATTGAAGAAAGCATGACCAAGAAAAGTTATTTATAAGAGAAATGTCATAAAGACAAGACTCATGAGGTCATTAGAAAATACAATGTTTACAGAAGCACTCACTACACTTTGGATTTTGATTGAAATTATACTCATTGATAGAAGAATATAGAAAGAGAAGAAGATAATGTTGTAGAATGAATGTTAAGGCTTTGAACTCTTTATACTAAAAGAAATAAAGCTGTAGGCAGAGCTTTGCTGTCCCAACTGCCGGCTCCCAAATAACCATCATGGAGAATTAAGATTACTTATAAATGCTTGGTCAATAGCTCAAGCTTGTTACTAGCTAGCTGTTACAACCTAACCAATTTCTGTTCATCTATGTGCTACCTCAAGGCTAGTGGCTTTTACCTCTATCCCTTTTTGTGTGTATCCCATTTTGTGTGTCCAACTTTTTCTCCATCTGACTGGCGACTCTTCTGACTCTGTCCTTCCTTATCCCATTATTCTCAGTTTGGCTTTCCTGCCTAACTTTATCCTTTTCAACTATTGGCCAGTCAGCTTGTTTATTAAACCAATCATAGCAACATATATTCACACAATGTACAGAAGGATTATTCCACAGCACCAGACAATGTTCATTAATACAGCAGGAGACTTATAATTGTAACAGGACTAAGTCACATTGTTCTTCTATACTTGATGTTGGTGAAGAGTGGCTATTAGTAAAATGCAAACTGTGTTAGCACATTTTAATATGGCCTTTATGTCCCCAAACCTTACATTTCTCAGTTGCAGTTTTGTATCTTGTTCAAAAATTCATTTCAGAAATTATATACTTCAAATACCACTTAATCACTTTAAAAATTCAGTTCCCAATACTTAATACTAAAGGGAAAATACTAAGAAAAAGGAGAGGGAGATTTCTTTTTATCCTCTCATGCTGCTTTGTTAAGTAGGATGATCAAGAAATATAACCCCAAGAGGGTTACATGTAAATAAGATTTAAAGAATTATGGGAAGACTCTTTATACTGACATGAGAAGGAGGTGTCCCAAAGTGAGGATACAACAGCAACAATGATTGTGCTCCTCATGATCCTGCTGGTTTTTTCCTATGTTTCAGTTCTAAAGTGACTCCTCCACACTATGGACTAGAGTTCACTATAAGACCATACTAGTGGCAATTTTTGAAGTCTATGTCTATGGCTATTTCATAGAATATTCCAAAATTTAATGCAATGGAATAGTAAATATTCCTTATATTTCTAGATTCTGTGCTCAATGATTAGAAAGAATTCTCATTAGCAATTCTTTCTCACATTCTCTCCTAATATTGCAGACAAGAAATTAGTTTGTGCTATTGTCATCTAAAAGCTTGACTAGGAAATGAACAAAAACAAAAACAAAAGCCCCAATTCTAGAAACGAAGGCATGCTACTGATAACTTGTTACCAGAAACTCAGTATCTTAGTTTCTTCTGTCATAGATCTAACACAGGGTTTCATAAGTGTCTGCATAACATGGGGACTGGACAATAGGAAGAGACAGCAGACACTATTTATTTTGATTTAACCCCAGAAAGTGCCATCGATCATAGCATATTTGTTTTATTATTTCTAAACAGCAAGTATTTTAGTTCAGTACATATTTAATAATATAAATAGACCATTTAAATAGCTTTTTAAATGACTGGTAAAAAAAAATCTGGCTATATTTTTTATGCTACTACATCAAGAACTCATGAATGCTGAGTCCAAAAAGAGTGGGTAAGTTAAAATTGAGTCCCCTAACTTGTCAATTAATAGCAATAATAAGGAGAATGTAAAGGTCAAGGTGTGCGATTTGTCAGAAAGGATGGCTCCAGTAAATAATTCCCATTTCGATTTGGCAATCTCAGCAGTGGTGCTGAAGTAAATTAAAAGCTTTGTGTATAGTATCCTGCTGGTTAGTTTATTTTAATAGTTTAGTATATTTTAATATCAATTTTATTTCCAGAAGTCTTATTTTCCTCAGGGTTACAATTTTATGTTTGGTCCATAAATCCTATGTCAAAACATAAATAAGTTAAACATTACATATCACTTGTACAGTTTCAAAAAGCTTGCTAAAATGGGAATAGCCTGTCATAATCATTAGCATATCTGTATATATAATACTGAGATTTGGGAGGAAATGTATGAACCTAAAGAGGAAGTAAATCAGACAGCAGCTTTGAAGTGAAAAATGATTTGCTTTTTTTGTGAAGTAATAAACATCCCAGTGCTGGAGAAAAGAAACCAGCAAAGGCTTCACAGACAAGGAGAGTCTGCCACTTTGCTGACATGACCAGTATTTCTCCATGCTGTTCAATACAGAAAGTTCTTGGGAGCAGAAATGGTCATTAAACCAATATCACAGGTGGAAATGAGGATCTGGCTTTTTCCATTGAAATAGTGAAATATTTCTAGTTCTTGAAACCTGGTTTTACAAGTTTTGTGATAATTGTTCTCACTTTATTATTTGGGTATTTTGTATATTTGGTTAGTTTATAAGCTCCTTACTAGGGATTTGTCATGAAAAGGACAGTATAGTCACTGTATTGGTATTTTGTTGTTGTTGTTGTTGTTGTTGTCCTGTGTGTGTGTGTGTGTGTGTGTGTGTGTGTGTGTGTGTGTGTTTATTACTGCTGGAAAAGAACACTACCACTGAGCTACATCAAAAGCATATTGTTTTCTCTTCTTCTTCTTCTTCTTCTTCTTCTTCTTCTTCTTCTTCTTCTTCTTCTTCTTCTCCTCCTCCTCCTCCTCCTCCTCCTCCTCCTCCTCCTCCTCCTTCTTATTCTACTACTACTAATATTAGTACTACTACTACTACTACATTTTGCTTGTTTTATTTTGTTTCCTTTTAAAATAAGTATAAAAAGTAAGAGTTTTACTGTGTCATCTTAACTCATGACATGATTTGAATTCTTCTCAACCTTTCTTCTCTGATCTCTATAACCCAACCCTGCCTGTATCTTTACATACTGAGTGTTCCTCTTTCATGTGCTCTATTACTCTCATCTTCCTTCCTCAAAAACTGTTCCCATCTAGTGATCCCTATTATTTTTTCATGACTTATCTCTATACTTATACATGCACACAAATTTCAGGCTAGGATCAGCATATGAGAGACAAAAAAGACAAAATATGGTACTTATCTTTTTGAACCTGAGCTACTTCACTAAATATAATCATTCAGATTCAACCATTTCCTGAAATTGTATTAATTTCAGTTTTCTATATCATTGAGTAAAATTCTATTCTGTCTATGTACTGCATTTTTATGATCCATTCATCTGTTGATGAATATAGAAGGTAAGATAATATTTTTGTTTGTACTTCCAAAAATATTAGGCTTCTTTTAGTAGTCCCAGTCTATGTTTTCACTTTAATTTTGAGTTACTAAGTCCCTAAGGCTGGTCTCAATTTGTATTCCTCCTGCCTCAGCGTCCTCTGTATTACTGGAATTAGAGTTGTGGACCACCACACCCCTCTTTATATTAATTCATGATAACAGTGTATCACTAACATTCTATAGTTTCAGCATATGAGTGATAAGCTCTTAGTATGTTTCTTTATGAGCACACTTCAATAGAAAACTTCCAACATAAGCATTTAACCGTTGAATTGTGTCTCTTACTAAATGCACACAGGATTTTTTCCTATGGCTGTGGTAAGAAAGTAGACACAGAGCTAAGGAGATAGCTCAGTTGATTAAGTGCTTGATATGTTATCATAGGGAGCTGGTTTTTGTTTTCAAACTGGGAAAGATGATGAGTTCTTGTCACACTACTGCTGGTAAGGCAGAGTACACAGATCCTAGAGACAAGTCAGCCTACTCTTGATGGGGTCTATGCTACTGAAAGACCTTGTGTCAAAACAAGATGAAATGTTAAAAGTTAAATGAAAAATAAAAGAAAGTAGATGTGGCCTGAGGAATGACACTTTAGGTTGCTCTCTGTCCTTTACATGTGTGTGCAACTATATACAAGTGAAAGGACACACACATAGAAGAATGTGCAAAAAGTAGAAAGCTTAGTTTGAAGAGCTAAGACTTGAACTCAGGACCTTACACAAGACCTTAGGCAAGAGCTGTACCATTAAGTCAGTAGACTTCATAAATAATTTGTTAAAAAAAAGAGTTTATAATAGGAATGGATACCTTATAAGAAGTCAATATATTTAATTGCTGGTATACATTTTTTCTTAAAGAAATAGATGCTAAAAATAGTCATCTATTGCCAAAAGTAAATTATAAATGAATTTAAAACTAAAGAAAGAAAGGGACTCTGGGACTGTTTTGTTTGTATTAAGTGAAAAGGATGATCACATATTCCAAATACACTTTACTAAAAAAAAAAAATGTGTGTGTGTGTGTGTATTAGTAAATTGCAAAAAACTGTACCATTCCAGATGACTTGATAATGTGTATGAATGTTATGTCAGCTGCTCATAATTTGTTTGTATTTAGGAAGCAGTGAAATGAGTGCTGCATTCCACTAACTTTCTCTTTATTATTCAATCCATGGCCCAGCCCCAGGCCATGGAGAGTGCCCTCCACATTCACCATCAGTTTTCCCTCCTTAATAAAAGATGCCTGGAAATCCTGCACAGTCATGTCCAGAGGTTTATCTCTTGAGTGATTCAAAGTCCTGTGAAGTTGACCAGATGAACCATCTCAAATTTATCATTCAATAATTTTGTATTAAATATTATTTTTTTCCAAAAATGAAAAAAACAACCGTGGATTCCCAGTCTTTACCATATTCTGTTTGTTAAGCAGTATCAGTGGATTAGAGGACTATTATAACTTGTCTTCTTCCTCAACTCATTGAAGAAAGTCCCCAAAACAAACATTACTTTTTGCAGGCTTTGATCTTCCATATAACTCAGGCTGTTGATGGAAAGAATCTCACACTGTATCTGTCCATTCCTGCAATCCAGTACTGAGCTTTGATGCAGATATTTAGAATTTGATGAGTGCTTCAATCAGAAGACAAAGGTATAAATTATACTGAGTTCAAAAGTGGATCTTTTTTCATTAGCCTTAACTTTTACTTATAGTCTATTTGTCATTGAATTTCTGATTTTTTGTTAGTATATTATAATGACTGCAAAAAAGATTCAGAGTATCTAATGAGTTTATAATCTAGATCTTTAAGAAGTCTCTTAGAAAAGTTATATAAAATCTATTTCAATGGTTCTATCACCTATGAAACATAATTGATTGCCATGAAATACAACAATTACACCCATGTTTGGACTGCTCAGCCCTTCATTCATTAATGCTTTATTCAAAGACAATATTGTCATTTCTTCTTCTCCTTCTTCTTCTTCTTCTTCTTCTTCTTCTTCTTCTTCTTCTTCTTCTTCTTCTTCTTCTTCTTCTTCTTCTTCTTCTCCTTCTTCTTCTTCTTTTTGGTTTCAAGACAAGGTTTCTCTGTGTAGTTTTGCGCCTTTCCTGGAACTCACTTTGTAGCCCAGGCTGGTCTAGGATTAAAGGCATGTACCACCACCTGGCTTCAAGGTAATGTTTTTCATGATGTTGAGGTGTGCTTCTTTATTATTATTATATGATTTTAAATTTTATTAATTTATTTACTTTATAGCCAGACTGCAGTTTACCCTCCCTCCTTTCCTTCCATTCACTTTCCTCAGCTTTCCTCTTCTCTCATCAGTCCATTCATCCTCTGTTTCTGTTCAGAGAGGGGAAATCTTTCCATGGGTATCAATAAAGCATGGCATATTAAGTCACTGTAGGACAAGGCACCTCCCCTTGTATTAAGATTGAGCAAGGTAATCCAATATAACGAATAGGTTCCCAAAAGTCACACAAATTATTAGAGACAGACCCTCCTTCCACTCTTAGGGGTCCCACCAATAATCATGCTACACAACTGTCACATATATGTAGAGAGCCTAGGTCAGTCCCACTCATGCTCCCTAGTTGTTGATTTTCTTGTGATGTCCTTGACCTCTCTGGCTCCTGTAAATCTTTCTTCCCTCTCCTCAGCAGGATTCCCCAAGCTCAACCAAATGTTTGGCTGTGGATCTCTGCATCTGTTTCCATCAGTTACTAGATGAAGGCTCTCTGATGACAATTGAGGTAATCATCATTCTGATCACAGGAGATGGGTAATTCATACTATATATCCACTATTTCTAAGAGTTTTAGCTGGAGTCACTCTTGTAGATTCATGGGAGTTTCCCTTGCATCAGGTTTCTACATGACCCCTAACCCTTATTTTTCATTCTTCCCTTTCAGTACTCTTCCCTTCTACCTACCTCCCAGCACAATTCCTCATGTTCACAACTCCACCCACCCTAAGTTCTCCCAGGAGAACTATACATACCCCTTTGGTCCCTTGTTGTTACCTAGCCTTTCTCTGTCTGTGGACTGTAAGAGGGGAATCCTTTACTTTACAGTTAATATTCACTTGTACATATGATATTTGTCTTTGTGAATCCAGGTTATCTCACTCAAGATGATTTTTTTTTCTAGTACCAGCCATTTGCCCTCAAATTTCTTGATGTCTTGTTTTTAACAGCTGGGTAATACTCCACGGTGTAAATGTGCAAGATTTTCTTTATTCGTTCTTTGTTTGAGGGGCATCTGAGCTGTTTCCATGTTGTGGCTATTAAAACAAAACTGCAGCCAGACGGTGGTGATGCACGCCTTTAATCCCAGCACTTGGGATGCAGAGGCAGGTGGATCTCTGTGAGTTCAAGGCCAGCCTGGTCTCCAAAGCGAGTTCCAGGAAAGGTGCAAAGCTAAACAGAGAAACCCTGTCTTGAAAAAAAAACAAAGCTGCTATGAACATAGTTGAGCAAAAGTCCTTGTGTTATGATTGAACATCCTTTGTGTACATGCCCAAGAGTGGTATTGATGGGTCTTGAAGTAGATTGATTCCCAATTTTCTGAGAAACTGGCATATTGATTTCCAAAGTGGGTGTATAAGTATATACTCCTACCTGCAGTGGAAGAGTGTTCCACTTGCTCCGTATTTTCTACAGCATACATTGTCATTTGTGTTTTTGATCTTAGCCATTCTGACACGTGTAAGATGGAATCTCAAAGTAGCTTTTATTTGCATTTCCCTGATGGCTAAGAGTGTTAAACAGTTCTTTGTTTCTCTGCTATTTGAGATTCCTTTGTTGTGAATTCTCTGTCTAGCTCTGTGCCGCAGTTTTTAATTGAATTATTATTATTTTTTTAATATCGAGTTTCTTGAGTTCTTCATGAATTTTGGAGGTCAGCCATCTGTCAGTGTTGGGGCTGTTGAAGAATTTTTGTCCATTCTGTGGACTGCCATTTTGTCCTATTGACAGAATCCTTTGCTTTACATCTAATGAGATGATCATGTGGCTTTTTTTCTTTCAGTATGTTTATGTGATGGATTGTATTGACAAGTTTTCATATGTTGAACCATCTCTGTATTATTGGGATTAAGTCTACTTGATCATGGTGGATGATCTTTTTGATGTGTTCTTGGATTTGGCTTTCAAGTATTTTATTGCGTATTTTTTGCACAGGTGTTCATGAGGGAAACTGATCTGTAATTCTCTTTCTTTGTTGAGTCTTTTTTGGTTTGAGTATCAGAGTGATGGTAGCATTATAAGACAAATTTGGTAATGGTCCTTCTGTTTCTCCTTTGTGGAATTTTTTGAGAAATATTGGTATTAAATCTTTTTTAAATATTTTGTAGAATTCTGCACTAAAACTATGCGGCTCTGGGCTTTTTTTGGTGGCAGATTTTAATGACTACTTTTATCTCACTAGTGGGTTATAGATCTATTTAAATTGTTTATTGGATCTTGATTTAACTTTGATAAGTGGTGACATTTATGAATTGCCAATCTTAGTGTCTTTGCTATTGGTGTTCTATTCAGTAAGATGTCTCCTGTGTCAATGCATTCACAGCTATTTCCCATTTTCTCTTCTATTTGATTTTGTGGATTTTTTTTTCTGTCAGGAATTTTTTAGATTTAACATTTTCTTTGAGCAATGTATCCATTGCTTCAATTATATCTTCATTGCCTGAGATTCTTTCTTCCATCTCTAGTATTTGTCTAGGAAGCTTGCTACTATAGTTCCTGTTGACATTCCTAAACTTTTCATTTCTAGGTTTGCCCTGGTTCGTGTTTTCTTTATTGCTTTTATTTCCATTTTCAGGTCATGAACAGTTCAGTTCATTTTCTTCAACTGTTTGTTTCTTTTCTCTCGGTTAGGGATTTATTTATTTTCTCCAATTGTTTATGTTTTCTTGGCTTTGTTGGAGGGATTTATTCATTTCTCCCAATTGTTTGTTTCTATTTTCCTGGATTTAATTAAGGGATTTATTCATTTCCTCTTTAAGAACTTCTATAATCTTCATATAGTTTGTTTTGAGGTCTTTTTCATATGCTTCAGCTATGTTGGGGTGTTCAAGGCTTGCTGTAGTTAGATAGCTGGACCATGGTGGAGACACATTGCCTTGGCATGTGATTGTGTTAAGAATCTTAAGCTGGCATCTAGGCATCTGCGTTTTAGGGTGATTATAGGTCAAGGTGCTGTTTTCTGGGTTTGTCTTTGTTGGGTGGGTATTTTGTTCCTTTGTTTCTGTTTTCTCTTTGAATTTTCAGAGTGTGTTGGCTGGGTCTTGTCTGTTTTCCTGGTCTGATCACAGGAAATGCTTGCTGGTGTTGGAGGCTAGGGAAAGGGGAGGCCATGGAGAGATGATCTATTAGTGCAACAAAACAACTTTAAGCATATGGTCTGAAGGAACACAAAGAAAAGGTCCCTAGGAAGGCTATCTGGTCTTCTGGTAGGCGTGACCTGGTATTTGGCAGAGTGTCTTCTTGAGGTGGAACCTGGGACACAGCAATGAGGTATTTAGGAGAGGTCCAAAGTAGATTGTCTTTGGGATCCACAGAAGGTGTGGATGGTGGGGTGAGGAGCTGGAAGCTGTAGTTGGTGTTCTGTTGCAGCACTAGGGAATACCTTGACAATTGGTTCTGGGGGAACAGAGAGTCTAGACCACTGGTTCTTAACCTACCCCATGCTGTGACCTTTTAATACAGTCCCTCTTGTTGTATAGACCCTCAACCATAAAATTATTTTCATTGCTACTTCGTAACTGTAATTTTGCTACTGTTACAAATTGTAATTTTAATTGTACTTGTAATGTGTTTTCCAATGGTCTTAGGTGACTCCTGTGAAAGGGCAGTTTGACCTCCATAGGGTCATGAACCACATGTTGAGAAACAGTGGTCTAGACCCTTATTTTATGTCAACCATTTATAGATTTCATATGCCAGTCTTCAAAATTAATGAGTTAGATGAAATTCTGAATCAAAAGTCATGGATATGTCATGTGGTATTGGGAGTGAATATAATCAAAATATGTTGTAAGAAATTCTCAAAAAATTAATTAAAACAATATTCTTTTTAAAAGGCATGGATCTCATTTGTGCCTATGTATTGGACTTACCTAAACTTAGCCAATTAGTGATTTTATATCTATCTTCCAGAACTCAACTCAATAACTTGCCCTACAGTATAATCACTGAGATTTGTATGAGATCTTTTTTGGGTAATTCCCAAGTGTCAGACATCTAAGAACCTCCACCCTGAAGGAAAGGAAATGAGGGACAGTCTAAGAAGCTTATTTACCTCAGATTTTTAACAAAATATCTAAATTATTCCCAAATTATATTGAAGTCTTCCATTTGAAAAAGGTTGAACAATTAAAATAATATTTGGTTATAAATAGTGGACACCAATAAAGAAATTATAATATTTAATTTTTAACTTTATCTCTAAAGATAACTCATTAAATTAAATTACAATCATAAAAATTCTACTGTTCTTATTAACATATTAAATACAGTGTAAATAGATTTATTCATGTTTCTTCCCAAATTAAAAGAAAATATCTTTTATACATAATATTCATGGTTAAAAATTCAGAATGTGTAAGAAATCATTGTGATTTTCTTGTTCTCCAAATGCAATTCCCATATTAAAATCTGTTTTAAAAAAGAACGAAGGGATATATATTATGCCTACAAAGCTTTGAGAGTGACTAATAGCTAGCTTTTCTTCTGTTCAACATCCTGCCCAGTGATAATATAGTGATGAATTTCCATGAGGCTCCTTCAGATGTTAGGGGAATGGCTTCTCTTAACTCATATTAAATACACACATAGATCAGTTGCTTGTCTTTGTAAAATTCTTAAGAGTCAAAATTACGACTTCACTAAACAACTGTAGTTATTTTGCAAACAACATGCCCTGTCAAGGAATTACAAATATGAAATAAAATTACCATGACCTTTAGATGCAGGATTTCTTTAGGAAGAAAATCTGAACATGAATTAGCACAGAGCTGTATCTCAAATTTATATACAATTTATTTTCTGGCCATAGTAAATTTTTAGAAAAATCTACACATACACACACACACACACACACACACACACACACACACACACACACATACAAGTACTCCATCTTTAGAGCTTACCAGTGAATGAGAATCTTTTGGAAAAAATATTTAAGCTGTGACAAAAACTAAATTGTGTGTAGAATAATATGAACATAAAATATATAAGGACGAATATAATTTAGTATGATTCATATGTATAAATCTAGTAACCAGTTTTTGTTAAAATAAGCCACATAGACAGACTTTGTGGCTGCTGAATTTAAAATACACTTACATGCTTACTTTCTCAACACAGTGACTGTATTTTTGCCTTCATATTCAAAATACTATCAAAAATACTAATTATTGTTCTTGCTTATATTTATTTACCTTACACTCTGTCACTTGATTTTAAAACATATTACATTATTCATTTAAGTTATTGAATGGAAAATAATTTTGCTAAATATTTACTGTTACACTTTGTGAGACATACAAGGTAAAACCACATGGAAAACTGTTCTTTTGTAGACAGCCACCTTCTGAAGGTATGCTCACACAGCTTTCCCTCAGGGAGTATACATAGAGAATGAAATATCTTTATTATATTTCCTCTTCTTCGTAAAAGGAAATTAACCCTCTAAGAACAGTGCTTTATCCTTATGACTTCATTACCTTAGTTATTCCCATAACAATGTGATATCCACAACCAGGCACGGTGGTACACACCTTTAATCCCAGTACTCAGATGACAGAGACAGGCAGATCACTGAGTTTGAGGACAGCCTGGTCTACTGAGGGAGTTACAGGACATAGAAACTCTGTCTTAAAACAACAACAACAATAATATGGATGTGATATTAAAATAGTCATACTAAAAGTTATAACTTCATATTATGAATGGGGAGGAACATCTAATCCATACTACACAGACTGTAAAAACAGTCTTTCCCCATATTTGTGAGGATTGGTTTCAGTTCCCTCTCTCACTATGGGTAACCAAATGCCTGAGATGCACAATACCATCATGTCAAATTGCAGAATATTTTAATATGACATATGTACAACCCCTTTTAAATGTATTTCCATATTTCTTACAATATCTAATACACAGTGACTATAATGTCATTTTCATAATTCATTGTTTATAGAATCATAAGAAAAACATAATAAAATTTCAATACACAACTAATTTATTTTTCAAATATTAAGTCCACAGTTATATCCAACGTTTTGAAAGTATAATCATGTTAATCATAGCTAGAATACTATATTTCTTAACCATAAAAGAAGTTTAAGCCTTATAAAAGGTTGAAGGAATTTATGTTTGACTATTCATTTAAATATATCTTTTAAAACAAGTGACAGGGGATATGGATGGCTCAGTGGCTAAAAGCACTTGTGGCTGTTGCAGAAGACAGGTGTTTAATTCCCAGTACTTGCATAGTGGCTCACAACCACCAATAACTCCAGTTCCATGGGGTTCCAACCTCCAAGTCTGTCCTCTGCAGTCACCACACACACACACAGTACACATATATCCATGATGGCAAAAAACTCACAGAAATGAATGAATGAATGAATGAATGAATGATGGATAGATAGATAGATTACTTTTAACAATTCATGAACACCTGGAAAGAAATTTCTAGATATTCATAGGTTGTAGAATTTTAATTTACTAATTACTTCTCTGTTAGTTACTTTTCTATTGCTGTGGTAAAACAACTTATAAAGCAACTTATAAAAGGAAGGGTTTATTTGGAACTTGCTGATCCAGAAGTTTAGAATACATGGTGATGAGGATAGCATAGCAGCAGGTAGACATACTGAAAAAGGAAAACAGAGAGAGTGAACTGCAGATAGCAAGAGTCTTTTAAAATCTCAAAACTCACCCCCAGTGACACACTACCTCAAGCAAGAACATATCTCCTACTCCTTCCTAAACAGCCAACCAAGTATTCAAATGAATTAGAATCTGGAGGAAAATCTCATTCAAGCTACCACATTCCAGTCCCTGGCCCCCAAAACTCTAGTCATACTATAACGCAAATGCAGTTAGTCCAACTTCAAAAGTTCCCATTGTCTCAACACAGTTTGAAAATATGAAGTCCAAAGTCTCTTCTGAGATTAAAGACAAATCTCTTAGTTACTTTTATAGCTCTGTGATAAAACATCGTGGCCTAGTCAATTTATAGGAAGAAGGTTTGTTTATTTGAAGCTTGTTATTTCACGGGTGTAAGAATCCATAACCTCATGGAAGGGAACTATGGTAACAGGAAAACAACCAAAACTGTTCTCTCCACAAACAGAAAAAAGATAGAACAAATTAGAAATGCCTAGAGTCTTTTAAAACCTCAAAGCCTGATCCCAGTGACACACTTTCTCCAGCAAGGACACCTCCTAAATCTAACGAAAGAGCATCACCCACCGGGGACCAAGTATTCAAATTCCCAATCACATGGGGAACATTTGATTCAAATCACCAGGATTTACTTTATGGCCCCTATAATTTCAAAGCCGTATCCTAACGCAAAATACATTTAGCCTAACTTCAAAGTCCCCTTAGTTGTCCACAATCTCAATACTGTTGAAATGTATGAAGTATCTTCAGAGGCTCAAATCAATATCTTAATTGTGAGCCCCTATAAAATCAAACAATAAATTATATACTTCCAAAATATAAGCAAACTGAATATACATTGCTCTTGCAAAATGGAGGAATGTGGGTATAGTGAGAAAATCCTGGAGCAAAGCAGTACTTAAACCCAGCAGGACAAATTCCAAATTATGTAGCTCCACGTCTGATGTCAACTGGCTCAGATTATTCTGCCATTCCAGCTTGGTCGCCTGCCTGACTCTCTTTGGATACTCCCTCTATGAACCTCTTCTTGGTAAATATTCCATGGTTCTGGCATTTCCAACATCTAGAGTCTCCGTGGTGATCCAGGTTTCATTTCTACAGCTTTATGTAACAATGGCCTTTCAGAGCCTCTGTGAAAGGATGCCCCTGCCACATAACTTGCCTCAGTGGTTTTCTGGGACTGTAGAGGAAGGTATCTAGACCCTTTTAATCGTGTATCCTTCATAACTCTATAGCAACACTGCCAAGTTTAGCTGCCTTTTTGGGATACACGCTGGCACTCTTGGATCATATTTCCTGTGGATTGTCTTTGTTATTTCTTTCTAGGAGTACAAAATTCCTTGGGCTCTTTCACAGGTTGCAAGCAAAGCTGTCTGGGGTCTTTCCCTGAGAGCAAACGTCCCTTTATTCCAACACAGATCAGGTCTTGACTTAATCTCCTTATCTCTCAGTGTAAGACTTGGCTGTAACACTATTTCCTAGGGCTCTTTTTCTTTTCAAACTGTACATTTTTTAAATTTCTTTATTCCCCAAATTTTTTATTTTCATTGTAGACTTGCATAAGAGTGACTGCTAATATCCATGTGACAAACAATATTAGGCTGTCTTGAAATCTTTCACCAAATAAATTAGTCCATTACCTATTAATTTAGTCTCAGGGAAGTTCTTAGGAAACAGATATAGGACAATCACATTCTTTGCCAAATATCATAATAATGGTCTCTATCCCAGTGGCTAATGTTGTTCATGTCTAAAAACTCTTTAACTCTACACTCTGTATGATTCTCAGCACTCCTTTCTTCTAAGTTTCTATTTAGGATGACCCATTCAGCTCCACTTACAGTGTCCAATTTCTTTCCTAGTCCAAAGTTCCAAATACTTCCAACTTCTCCCCCAAAATAGCATGTCCTGATCTATTACAGTATTAGCCAACTCCTGTGTTACCTTGTTTACAAATAATCTATGATATCTAATAAAGATTATAAATTTAACTTAAATTAGTTAAAAAATATATAAATCCTGATCCTTGAATGCATTCAAAATATTATAAAGAAAGAAGTACAAGGTCAGATGTATCAGATACAGTTCCATTTTTGTGAGGACTTTGCATTAGAGAAACCACTGGGATAATGAATTGATATTGAGGATGATCATAGAAAGCTATAAGATAATGTGGTAGCAGGAAGATTTTACATGGGATATATTTGGCATTAAAAGAATGATTAGTGGGCTGTGTAGCGGACTTTTTTTTTTTTTTTTGCGTTGTTGTGTCAATGAATTTTGTGACTAAAGACATCCTGAGCTGGAAGAAAAGTGAATAAAGAATGAAAGGAAGTAAGGGTATGTAGTTCAGTTTCTTGTTTGTTGTTGTTATTCTTTTGTTTGTTTGTTTGAGATTAAGTATCTGTTGCCCATGCTGGCATCAGAATCCCTGCCAGGTGGAGCATGGCCTGAACTCCTGATTCTCCTGCTCCAGCTCTCCTGTGCTATTTTCAGAGGTATGTGTACCACACCCAGTTAACTTCCCATTTCTAGATGTGGAAAACTGCAGGGCAGAAATGTGGTGAGATCAGAGATTGCTATATGCCTGTAACCTACAGAGTCTAATGGCAAAACAAAACTTCAATTCACAAACATGTTAACTGTTTTTTTCAGAACAGAGAGCAAAGCCCAACAAAAGCAGCATAAAGAAGAGAGGATTGATCCTGGCTCGTGTTGTGTCAGATGCAATCCATCATGGCATGAAGACATGGTAACAGGAGTGTGATACAGCTGTTTGCATTATTCCTGACACATATATGTGTGTAGGCACTACAATTAAATATATCAATATTTCATGTTATGTATTATAATTTGTTAAATATTACTGTTGTGAAATGGTTGTAAAACTGTCCTTGTTTTAAGTGAACATTGAGGTTGTTTTCAAAATTTTTAGTTATACTGAAACCACATCTCTAGGTTTTCCATTGCTGTGATTAAACACCGTAACCAAAGGCAACTTGAGGAGGAAAGGGTTCATTATTCAGCTTGTTTTTCCACATCATAGTCCATCATTGAAGGAAATAATATCAGGAACTTAAGGAAGGAAATAAAGAAGCAGCTATAGAGGCATGCTTATTTCTTGCTGACTCTCCTTGGTTTGCTCATCCTGCTTTCTTATACTATCTAAAATCAGCTTCCTGGGGGTGGCACCACTCACAATGGTTTGGGCCTTCCATAGCAAACACTAATTAAGAAAATGCTCAACAGGCTTGCCCAAAAGCCAATCTGGTAGGGGCATGTCCTCAATTGTGCTTCCCTCACCTCAGATAACCATAGCTTTTGTCAAATTAACAAAAGCCCTAACAAGGACAGTAATTAAAACCATGCATATGCAAGACAGGATATAGTATTGTTGGGGCTTGTGTTGTGTGCATATTTAACTTTACCAATTATTATCATACTACATTCCATGGTGAAATGCCAATGCTCAACTTGTGTATCCTCTTATATTAAAATTTATTCTGATTTTTATTTGCTGTCATTTTTATTTGATTTGGTTTGGATACACTGTCATTTTTATTTTCTTACAAAGATTTATATTAATGTTTATAAGTAATTATATAATGAAACTACTGTTTGTTTACAATTATTTTGTAGTTTTCTCTATAAAATATTCATATGTTAGTATATTAGTACTTTATATTTTATTTATTAAATAATTAGAATCTTAAAATTTTGAATTTTTGTTGTAATACATTTATGTCTTTTTGGTTTTTTTTTTTTTTATTTTCTTGTTAATACACACAGTGGGTCTTAAGGATAGCAATGTTGTTCTATATGGATTCCATACAGTCTATACAGTGTATAAGTAGAAACTATTAAAATATAATATGCCGGGAGCCATTTCCTGGCAGAGGATGGGTCCTGCAGAGGATGTAAGGAGTCGGTGGGAGAAGAAAGTGAGCTAGGCCATGGTGGTCGGGAGAATCTTGCAGCCTGACGGACTAGCAGTCAGAGTGGTTTTTTTATTTATACAGAATTTAGTTAGCAGGGATACATTCATGATGTTCCAAAACATAGATTATATCATTTTTGTTTTTGGACATGTGTTTCATTTTCTTTTGCTCATCTTTTAGTCATCATTAATAAACTATGACAGAACAGAGTTATCATTTCCAATTATTTCCCTTCAAGTTTTGACATCATTAATAAACAGAGTTATCATTATTACTCATTAACCCCATAACCCAATTTTTGAGAATCTAGAGGCATATGACAGCCTATGCTCAGGCTGGTTGTTTTGGTTGCTTGAAGGACACTAGACCAAAACAAAAATCTTCAACCACCCTGGGCATTTTGCCATGTCTCAAGCAGTGTATTATTAACTCTTAGTGGTCAGAGTGCCCAGAAAAAATCCTCAGGACAAACTGCTGCTGTTATTATTCAAATTCTGGCATAATATAATCAATGTTCACATTTATATCTTTATAGAATTGGTCTATATGTCTAATCCTGGCATTCCATTGTTCCTTGGTTATATGACATTATAGTGGTTTTACATGAGCTAGCATCTAAGAGAGGGAGGTCCTGACACCTCATACTTTTATCATCTTTCCACTCCACACTTTGCTCATCAATATGTCTTTGTGTAGGGCAGTTGTATGCCACGTAATTGTCTGAGTGTACAGTGGGAAGAGCCTTGTAATCTGAACTGTGGACAATTCTTCTAGCCCAACAAATTTTGTTGACCTTTTTGAATTTACTTTGTTTTGAATATCTTGTTCCTGTGTAAGTAGAGGGACAGATGTTTCAAGAATGTCTCATAGCCTCATAAAGCGACCTCTGGCTTCTTCTTTATGTGTCACAACCTCCAAGGTGTAAGGAAGACCTTCAAGTAGATAAGGATATCTCCCTCAAAGTGTGTGTATGGGGGAGGGGGAATAGTAGGTTCAGGACTTTCCTGGGTGAGCTTAGAAGCAGCATTCCTGGGAGAAGGCATAAATGATTTATAAGGAATTTTCCATCAATCCAATATCCTCAAATTGTACAAATATTAAAAGTGCCCCAAGTATGTAACAGGTGGAGATGAAAAACAAAGGTGGCATGGCAGCCATCATGCAGCTCAGCTCTGCTGGATCCTGGTCAAGCAGCTGTGCTGGCTTTATGACTTCTGCCATTCCATTCAGATATGGCTGTGCCAATAATGTAATTTGTTCGTTGATTTGAATTTTATACATACCATTAGGAACAATAGTTTACTTTGTGGAATGATAAACGTGTTACCTATAACTCTTTACACCTCTGAACTACTGTTATTAAGAAAGTGAGACACTAACATTCTCCTAAACCTTATAATTTGTGTTTCTTACAATGTATTCTTGCCTGATGAACACATAATGAATACTTTCTCATCATTTGATTTAAACAGTACTTCAGAAATTTACATTGCTTTCATTATGGCTGCATGTTTTGATAATCTATGTGAGGAAGGTGCCTTTTAATTATTGACTTGCTGAATGTTTATAACAGGAGATTCTGTCTCTACTGCCCATTAGGATGATCATATCATTTAGCCGTTAAAGTCCCATGATATGAGAATTGCATTAGGAGATATTGAAAAAGTACTGATGAAAGAATTACATCATTTCATCCTCACATAACACCATACTGACCCTATAAGCAGCTCTTGAGGGTCAGAGAGATAACTCAATAGGTAAAGTCACTTCTAACAAGACTGACAAACTGAGTCTGACCCTCAGGATAAACATGGTAGACACAGAGAAATGACACTTGCAAAATGTCCTTTGACCCCCACATTCCTGAAAATGGCATGTGCATGCATGTGCATGTGCACACACACATGCACACACACACACACACACACACACACACACACACACACACACACACACTAGGCTTATGAGAAAGAGAAAAAATATATAATTTTAAAATTCCAATGGAGGAATGAAAAGTACTTGAATATTTTTCTTAATATTTTGTTCATAATAACTGCTTCTCAATTTCTAAATGATACTGAAAATGATACCTTTTATTGTCCTAATTTGGTTTTGATACCAGAGTTAGATAAATTCGATAAAACTAATTAATTATATTTTGATAGTCTGACAGATGTATAAAATTATACAGGCTTGAAAGAATAATTTCTGGTTGTAAATTTAAATACTACAAAGAAAGTTTTATTCTTAATTTCTATTTATTTTATTGAGGTATTTGTCTTTTGTTTGACTTAATTTGCCATATTTTAGTTCTGAAGTAAGCTAATTTGCTCATACTACTTTATAAAATGATTGGCACAACATCAGTCTTGGTAAACACTTAATTATCTTAATGTCTTCATTAAATGTTATACTGTAATTATAACTTAAGATGCATTTGTACCTTCTTTTTTCTTGATTATTCTCTACAGAGGTCTATCTATTTTAGTATTTTTAAAGAATGACTATTAATTTGCTCACTCTAGCTTTGTTTTCCCAACTTTAAGCTCTACTTTACAAATTGTGGGCCATTAGTTGAGTTAATAAACATGAAATAAGCACATGACAGACAATTAGGATTTTCTATGTAAGAAATATTATCATTAATATTGTCAATAATATTATTTCATCATCTCAGGCTGTTATCTTCATTATTCTCCCTGTCAATTGTGTTTTTTAGATTTATTACATTATTTTTATTGATTGGTAACAACTTTAAACTCATTTTCAATCATTTATATAATTGAATATTGTAATTATAAATTTAACATTAATTTTTAAATCAACTTTGTCTTCTTAGCTTTTCAAAATGCATTTTCATTTTGTATGGTTTTTAGAATTTCATTTAAAATATACTTTTTCTTAAATATAAGATTCATTTATAGTATTCATTTTAGATTTCAAATTTTCCAACCATAATTAAAGTATTTTATTTCATTCTCTTCATTCTCTCTCATTGATTCTCTCTCTCTCTTTCTCTCTCTCTCTCTCTCTCTCTCTCTCTCTCTCTCTCTCTCTCTCTCAAGTTTTATTCTTTTTTCATGTACTGCTGAGAATTATACTCAAGCCTTCTCACATTAAGGAACCATACTATCATTGAACTGTGACTCCAAACTTATTTTATACTTTAACCCTTGATTCAAATATGAATACCCACAGCAATCAAATTTATTTCCTCGGAGAGTATATCTATTCTTGTCTGAGGATTAACATATATAGAAAGCATTGTTAACTGCTCTCAATATCCCCACACCATGAAAAAAACTGTTCACATTTGAATTTTGATTTTTGCATTGAATTATCTTATGTAATATATAACTTCATGTTCAAGAAATTACACTTCAACTGAACCTTCTGTGAGGCTAAATAAGTGATTAAGAAGTTCAAAGCTGGGCGGCGGTGGCGCAAGCCTTTAATCCCAGCACTCGGGAGGAAGAGATGTGTTGCTTGCTCTGCAGCTGCTGTCAAACTGTCACTGATTCCAGGGGCAGGGAGTGGATAGATGCAGAACCAAATGGCACAGGCTTTTGGGAGGTTGGAAACAATCTCGTTTATTAAACAAAGGACTGAGGTATTTATGTGTGTACTTTTTGGCGGGCTCTGGTTCCAGCTGTGCTGGTGTTTCCTGGGTGGCTCTGGGTCGTACATAGATAGTTGTCATCTTGGAGGTCTGGTTTCAGGCACCTCTGGGTCAGAACTCTCTGCTTAAGACATGGCCCAGTGCTTTCGGCCTTACCTGCCTCAGAACCAAGCGGATCTCTGTGAGTTCCAGGCCAGCCTGGTCTACAGAGCAAGATCCAGGACAGGCACCAAAACTACGCAGAGAAACCCTATCTCGGAAAACCAAAAAACAAACAAACAAACGAACAAACAAAAAGAAGTTCAATGATTGTAGAGGGTTTGAGCTATTGCAGGTCTAGATCCCAATTACAATTTACCCTGAGCTATCTTTAGGCCTCTAAAGAGCCATTCATTTCCTAATCTCTATATTGGGCATAATATACTGTGATGAAACAGTTGTTACTACCTTTTGAAATATATTACCAAAATCATATTTTACAAACTAAAAAGCTAAAAATGACATTGGATAGTATGTGAAGCAAAGGTTTCTTTGCTTTACTTCAACCTACCTGTTTATTATTTACACCAATGTATTTTAAAAGTGCCTTGAATTTTGGCTCTCTTTGTTCTGTTACTAGAAAAACTTTATCAAACCATCATCACATTGGACCATAGAATTTGGGGTAAACTAAATCTGTGTCTTAGGCATATTCATTAACATTTCATTCCATAATAAACAATACCTGTCTCATTTGAAATGATGATTGTGTGTTTAGCTATCATCTAGTGAACAAAAATGAAAAATGAAACAATGGAAGGAAGGAAGGAAAGAAAGAAGGAAGGAAGGAAGGAAGGAAGGAAGGAAGGAAGAAAGAAAGAAAGAAAGAAAGAAAGAAAGAAAGAAAGAAAGAAAGAAAGAAAGAAAAAAAGAAAGAAAGAAAGAAAGGTTCTCCTAGCAAAGGACACCATCCATACAGCTTACTTTCAGTGTCGCACCCTTCATTGGGAGCCTCAGTAAAGAAAGCTTTCTGCCCAGCTCAGGTAAAAAATGGCAGCTTCACAGTTTAATATAAACAGTAAATTCATGGCTTCTTTACTCTAAACTAGAGTTGGGACAGCGTTCTAGTTGTCATTTCCTTCTCTACTCTTTGTATCAGTCCATAAGTCTCCCCTTTATATAACTATATTCTCAGATGTCTGTTGCTTGTTGATCACTTTCCTAGAGCTTACTTAATGTTTTATATATAAACATTCATTTAAATTTAGCTTTCAGGACCTTCTCAAGCCTAACATCAGCCACCTTCATTTGCTGGCCAGCTGTTTAGGTTACCAAGGCACTATCTCTCATCTCTACTATTGCCCAAGTATCACATTCCAGCATGCACTGGTGCCATACCTGAAAACATATCCTTTTCCTTTCTACTCTACATGATTAGCACAAGATCTTGATTGGAGCACAAAATCAGGACACATTAATAAACTCATTGAAAATATGTATCTAAGAAGTCAGGTGAAAAGAGACAACTTATGCCAGGTAAATTCATTAGGTAAATAATAGTAAACATTTTATAATACAATTTACATATGGCTTCATATTGTCAACAGCTAGACACTATGCTACGTGAAAGCCATTTTACCTTAAATTTACTCCTCTGATTTTAAATATTGCCTTTGTTTTTCATGCCTTTCACACTTTCTTGTCCACAGCTGTTTGGGGGCACCAAGCATTATCATTCATTCACTGCTAATCTAAACATCAGCAGAGGTATCTTGAGACTGAAAGATCTTGAGAAGCACTAAGGAAACTGTTTATATTTTTAATGCAGGCTCTGAGGTAGGAGGGGTGCATTCTGAGTTAAATGCAGAGATACTGCAAATACCAAACATATCTCCACTGTTGTTTTTCAGAAACGCATCAGAATGACAGGTTGTTTAATATAAACAGTATAATATGTGTTCTGGCATTTTCAAATTGTCTAGGAACGTTCGGATCTGACTACTTCATCATTCTTTCAGTCCTCAGTGTTCTTTATAGAAAATCCTTCCAGACTGAAATAAGGACATGACATCAGAGTTGGTTCAAAGAAGAACACAAACAAATCCACTGTTTAAAAGAATTTCCATTGTTTAATCACATAAATTCCAGTCAGACTTGCAAATACGCATGTATACTTAAAACAATTTAGCATTTATATGTAACTGGTAATTTTATAGAGAAGGAGGAAGTGAAGGTTAAAACAATTTTTGAAATAATAGAAAGAAGTTTTAAGTTTAATTTCTAACATTGTCTCACAAAAACTTGTGTATCTAGTATACAGCAAAGACTTACTCCTGAAAGCCAAACAGATATGCTTCTGAGAAAAGCACAAAGAATAATTTTACAAAAGATAGAAAGTGTTTGGCTTACTGTTTGAGCAAAGGAGTCAACATATGAAATTGTATCGCAATCTACATGTACTAAAATTAAAGGTTATTAAACATAGGTACATGTGATGCTCTTAAGTATATCTGCTATAGCTCACAGCTTCCTCTGCAGCATCTGAAGTCATCATTGGTTTCATTTCTCACCAATTTAGTTATTTTTCATTTGTTAGTTGTTTAAAGACTATGAAAACAATAAAATTTTATCACAGAAGTAGCTGTCAGTAAGTTCTAAAATATTTTATTTTTAGGTTTATTGCTTCTTTTATTTTTGATATTATAACATAATGACATTTTTCCTCCTTACCTTTCCTCCCTCCAAATCCTTCCACATACCATTCTTGTTCTTTAAATTCTTATCTTCTTTTTTGTTAATCGTTATTATGTACATATATGTTTGTACATGTATATATTGCTAAATACATAAATACAACCTGCTCAGTCTGTATAATGTTGCATTTGTGTTTTCAGGGCGAACCATTGGTATTGGATAACCAAATGCTATGTTCTTCCCTGGGCACAGTGAGCAGCTGTAGCTGGAGAGTTTTCTCTCTGGGGTCTGCCAAGCCCTGGCAGTCCCTTAGCCCACTTATAAAATAAACATACAGATGCTTATATTATTTAAACTGCTTGGCCATTAGCTCAGGCCTATCATTGTCTAGCTCTTACTCTTATATTCAGCCCATTTCTATTAATCTATACTTTGCCACGTGGCTCGTGGCTTATTGGTACCTTACATCTTTCTTGTCCTGGCGGCGGCTGCAGGCAGTCTCTCCCTTCCCTTCTTGTTCCCTCAATTCTCCTCTCTGTTAGTCCCACCTATACTTCCTGTCTGGCTATTGGCCAATCAGTGTTTTATTTATTAACACATTTGGGGCCGGGTGGTGGTGGCACATGCCTTTAATCCCAGCACTCGGGAGGCAGAGCCAGGCGGATCTCTGTGAGTTCGAGGCCAACCTGGGCTACCAAGTGAGTTCCAGGAGAGGCGCAAAGCTACACAGAGAAACCCTGTCTCGAAAAACCAAAAAAAAACAAAAAACAAAAAAAAAAAAACCACATTTGCCATACAGAACATCATGTAACATACAGGAATGGGAAGTCTAATATTCATGGAGCTTTCATTCATCTGATTCCAAAGAATAAATCAGTATTTCTGATGAGAGTGCAACCATGTTCCAAGTTTTAAATGCCTGCTTTCATGTTTCTACAGCACATGTGAAACTTGACAGTATTTCTCATTTGAACCAATTCTTCTTGTTTTTCACTATTATAGTTTCCTTTGATTAAAGCCATCACTATTTTGAAATATTCAACATACTTAAAGGGATTATAAAGAATTTTCCTAAAATCACTATATCAAAAATAAAACAGTTACAAAACCCACCAAAAGCAGGAACTCAGGTATCTGGGAAGACCTTGTTCATGTTTCTTTGTGAAGATTGAGCATTCCTTGTTTCCAAGAATTTTATCCATGTCTCTTCTGCACATGCTTCAGTAGCCACCATCGTGGCTACATTATCTTTTAGAATGTAAGAATAAGATATAATCTATCAAAGTTACTATCACTTGGAATAAACTATTTGAACTGTTAATAAATAATTTTCACACTAAGTATTACATAATTATGACAAATGGACTCAAAAGGCTCTATGGAAACTGATTAAATTATGGTAACAGTGACTACATGCAGTCAAAGTGGGAAGAGAAGGGTCCTGGGAGGTCTTTAAATAAGAGCACTCCCTACTAGAATTAGTTTCTTTTTATCATTCAACATTTAAGAAATTATAAGTTCTTATAACTGAAATTGTAAGCTAGGCATGGTGGTAGACACCTACAATCTCAGCACACAGAAGACAGAGAAAGAAGAATCAATTATGAGTCCAAGGCTAGCCTTGGATACTTGAGTTCCAGTCCAGCCTAGGCTAAAAAGAAAGCAGCACTGTCAAAACAAAACCATAAGAAATGAAATTACAATACTTTAAAAAAATGATAGATCATTTCCCTCTGTATCTGACCTTCACTGTTTTTTTCCATTGAAGTTTTTCATCAGTCTACACTCTCCAATATATTGTAGAATTATCACCAATTGCTAGTTCTTGAATATCAGAGCTTTTTACCATGTGCTTATGTAAGTCCAATTCTAGAATTTTAGACATATTTGAACAGTGCACAATCTTTCATTTTCAAAGAAAGTAGTCATCTGTTGGGTAAGACTATCATCTTACTTGGTGTGTACCCTAGTGAGTCATCATGATAAACTGTCTCTTCAAAAATCTTGTTATTATCTACGGTGATATTTTATTTGTACTGAAATGTGATTTTAGTTGTATGTTAATAAATAAAGTTGCCTGGGGGTCAGAGCTAGTAGCAAGCCATAGCAGAGCTGGGCATTTGTGGCGCATGCCTTTAATCTCAGAACTTGGTAGGCAGAGCTAGGTAGATCTCTGTGTGGTCAAGGATACAGCCAGCATTGGAGACGCATGCCTTTAATCTCAATACCATAGAAGACCTGGAGGGCTATACATGCAGGCAGTGATGAGGCAGTCATGTGGTTGTATTTACAACCAATGAGAAGGCAGAACAGAAAGTCTATATAAAGACAAACAGACAGAAAGTAAGTCTCTTTCAGAGGTCTCTTGGCTGAAGGGGCTAGCTGAAACAGGCGGGTAAGGCTCTTAGCTCTGATCTCTTGGCTTTCTTCTTTGCATTGGTTCTGTGTTTCTTATTTAATAAGATGGTTGGTTACATCTACAATTATCTCTTCATGCATGGCCTGAATCTCCTTACCAACAATTAGAGGTACAGTCTCTTTTCCTGGGGTATCAAAATTAAGGGCTCCAGTAGTACCTATGTACTCTTCATAGATCTTTGAGAAGATATCCTAATATCACTCTCAAAGTCCCAGATCACTTTCTTTGTTTCTTCCTGCTGATCCTCTAACAGGATGAGTCATAGCTTTTCCACTTCCTTTCCTACTCCTCAGAAGCACACTCTTTTCTTCACTATCTTAGCCCTCTTTTGTTAAAAATATATTTGTCTCATATAATATATTCTTGTCAGGGACAAGGATAGAATCTCTAGTTAGTGGAAAAATACAGACCCCCATAAGACAGGGAACTAGATCATCTTACAGTCAGGTTGCCTAGCAACAGGACATTGAGGCAGAGCCCTTGACCCTTTCACCCCATAAACATCCTATACAAACATCCTTAGCTTGCCCCACCTTATGCAGATGACAGCTTCTTGCTCCCCCCACCCTGCAGAAACTATATAAACCCTCTTGGAGAAAAATAAAGTTGCACCTTGATCAGAATCCAGACTTGGTGTGTTTCCTTGTATCTCCTGTCCCTATCATTCCGTCCTTAGGGTGGTCAAGAACCCGTTGAAGCCCCGCAGGCGGGGCAAACTGGCGCCCAACGTGGATGAAACCACCTCTTGAGGATTCGGAACGTCGTCTCCCGGAGGAAGACCAAGGCCTTGGTGAAGTTGTTGGATCCCCCTGAAGTCGCCCAGTTCAGGACGCGATCCCAGAGGAGGGCGGAGACGACGCAGGTAAGAAAGTGACGAGCCATGGGACAGGCAACATCGTCACAGGATTTATTTATTTCTGGCCTAAAAGAGGCCCTCAAGATACGAGGAACTAGGGTAAAGAAAAAAGATCTTAAAGCCTTTTTTGATTATATTATAGACACATGTCCTTGGTTCCCCCAAGAAGGAACCATAGATGAAAAAAGTTGGGCACGTCTCGGGGATTGTTTAGATGATTACTACAGGACTTTTGGACTAGAGAAGGTTCCCGTCACCACATTTTCTTATTGGAAGCTTATTTATGACATTCTTAGGGTCTATAAATATTCCTCTGACATACAAGAGCTTATTAATATAGGAGAAAAAAATCTTCAAAGAAGCCTTTCGCTCCCCCTCTACCTGCCCTAAGAACCCCCCAAGCGCTTTCTGGTCCGCCTTCAGTCTGTCCCTCGGTTCCCGACCTGCGCTCTATGGAAGAGGGGATGCTCACAACTTTTAAACCTAGGAATCCCCAGGAGTCTGCTTTTGCCCATCCTCATGCCCCTGTTAATAATTTGACCTCTAACTCCCTTCTAGACCCCACCGAGGAGGCTTCCCTAGAGAAAGGGGCGGCCTGTTACCATAATCCAGACTGGCCCCCCTGCAAAAATCTCCCCTTAACACAGGAGTCCTTGGGCCCTTTTATACCACCTCAAAAATCTCCGGCAGTTCCCCCTTCCGCAATGCCCCCTCTCTATATTTCTCTGTCTTCCCATTTTTGCGGGCCTATTCTTGATGAGTTGGCTCCCCCTGTCCCAGATCTTGGTTCACTGAGACGGGCCCTCCAGGCTTGCAGGGAACATGTTGAGCTTTTAAGGGAATTGAGAACTCTTGACAAAGAACTTAAAGATCTTGCCCTTGAAATGGTGGCTCCCGGTCCGCTAAAACCATCTCAAAAATCTAGTAAATCGAAGAGTAAGCCTCAGCCTGTCCTGGCGTTTCCTGTTACCAGGAGTCAGACCTCTGGGGACTCATCCGAGGCAGCCCAGCCGCCCAGAGTGGCCCCTCAGGGGGTTTGGAAGATCAAACTGAGGAGGGGGAGGAGGGGGAGGAGGAGGAAGAGCCATCACCAGAGGACCCCCCGCCAGGACAGACTTATCACAAATTAAATTTCCGCCTAGTTGAAAAGCTGAAATCTGCCTGTGCTCAGTATGGTCCTTTTACATTAGCCTTGGTGGAAAACCAGAGCGAACATTGGTTGACCCCTAATGACTGGTATTTTCTTGCCCGTGCGGCTCTTTCTGGGGGTGACTTTGTCCTCTGGAAAACAGAATTTACAGAAAATTGTCGAGAAGTTGCTCAAAAAAATACTGAACAGCCGTCCTCAAAAACTTGGACACTAAAGAAACTCCTCGGCAACCCCCCTTACGATACAAATGCAGCACAGGAAAATTTTCTCCTAGCCTCCTGGCCCAGATTCAAAACGCGGGGGTCCGGGCCTGGAAACGCCTGCCCCAAAAGGGCTCGGCTACCACCTCATTAGCAAAGATTCGTCAGGGCCCTGATGAACCTTTTAGCGGATTTTGTCTCTCGCTTAAATGATGCAGCTGAGAGACTTTTTGGGCCGAACGAACACGAAAGCACCTTTGTTAAACACTTGGCCTTTGAAAATGCAAACCCTGCCTGCCAGGAAGTCCTCCACCCTCATAAAAACAGAGCGGACCTGTCTGAATATGTGAGACTCTGTTCAGGTGTTGGTGCCGCCCATGCCATGGGATCAGCTATAGGTGCTGCCCTCAGGGCTTCACAACAGCCTGGAGCCCGCACCTGTTACTTCTGTAAACAACCCGGACATTTTGCTAGGGAATGTCCCCAGAAAGGTCATAGCCTCCCGCCCTTAGCCCAGCCGGCTCAGGAGGCCGCCTCTATGAGGGCCCTGCCTTCCGCTCTCTGCCCTCGCTGCAACAAGGGCCGTCATTGGGCTACAGAATGCAGGTCAAAAGTCAATTATCTCGGTCAGCCCCTTCCTCCGAGGGTGCCGGGAGGAAACTTCCAAAGGGGCCAGCCCCTGGTACCAATGCCTCCAAGAGCGCACCCTGGGGCCTTGAGGTCCGCTCACCTCCTGCCTCCCCAGCCTCAACAAATTCTCCCGCCCCAGTTCCATTCTCCTCCCTCCGGAGAGCAACTCCAGGCAGTGCCGGATTGGACTTGTGTGCCGCCGCCGAAACAGTATTAAACTCCCTTGAAGGGGCTCAGGTCATCCCTACAGGGGTGACAGGGCCCCTACCTCCTAATGTTTGTGCGCTTGTCCTTGGCCGTGCTTCTGTGGCCCTCCGAGGGGTCCAGGTCTACCCTGGCGTAGTAGATAGTGATTTCACAGGTGAAATTAAGATTCTGGCCACTGCTGTAAACGGCATGGTCACAATTCCTCAAGGTACGCGCCTGGCACAGCTAGTTCCTCTACCCTTCTCTGTCTGTGATAATCCCTCAATTACAAACACCCCTCGGGGGTCAGCTGGATTGGGCTCCTCGGATGCCTACTGGGTCCAGCCTGTTACTCAGGATCGCCCTACTCTCACCCTTACTATAGAGGGAAAGAAGTTTCAGGGTATCTTGGATACAGGGACAAACACCACAGTCATTTCACAGTCTCACTGGCCATCTGCTTGGCCACTGGTTCCATCCTTCACCGATTTAAAAGGAATCGGGCAGTCTAATAATCCTTTAATTAGTCTCACCTTAGATGCTGCAGGGCATTCTGCCACTGACAGGCACTGGCACCCTTCTCCAGATGCCACCCGGCCACTAGCCATGTGGCGAGATCCCCTCACGGGGTATTGGAAGGGCCCTGACCTGGTCCTTATTTGGGGATGAGGTTCGGCCTGCATTCTTGACAGGATACACTCTGCTCCCAGATGCAGAATGCCTGGTTAGAGCTGTAAATATACCTGATCTGCCCAGGACAGATAGCCCCTCTCCTGAGGAAACTTCTTCTGTTTTAAATGCTGTCCCTCTGACAAGCCCTCCAGGCTGTTGTCCTCACCCACAGCAACCCCCACCAGCCCTTTAGCTCTGTTATCACTCTGCAAAGAGTTCCTGTGGGGGGGACAGTGGGAACTTTACAGCAAACTGTGTTTGAGACTTTTCACAGAGTATACAAGTCCCATAGTCAATCACGTTCTGGGCTGTGACACTGCTTGTCACAAATCCAGTCTGACAGCAGGGGTCATGTTTCCAAGGGCAGTGCTGAATTTTCATCCATGGTGTCAGAAAGACTTGTCGGACCTGCTGGCCTTGGTGTCACAGGTGGTCATAGCCGTGTTGGGCCAGCTTGACATAGCCTGTGGCTGGCAGGTAGCACAACAAACAGGGTAGCACCAGAGATGCCACTCAGGGCACTTAGGTCCCTTCCACCTAGACTAACCTTTTATTCCTCAGATCAATTCCTAGATCTCTAGGAAGAGAAGCCGCGCTGAGACGACTGCCTTGACGGGAGCCTGTTACTGCCATCACCTTAGTAGTCCTTCTGGGGGTTGGAGCAACGGGAACAGGCTCAGGAATTGCCTCTCTGGTCCTGTCCAACCAACATCACTCTGAACTTAGACGAGGATATTGCTCAGTTTGAACAGGGAATTTCAGCCCTCCAGTCATCCCTTTCCTCCCTAGCTGAGGTAGTTTTACAGAATAGGAGAGGCCTGGATCTCCTCTTTCTACAACAGGGTGGTCTTTGTACTGGGCTCAAAGAGGAATGTTGCTTCTTTACAGACCACACCAAGATAGTCAGGGACAGTATGGAAGGTTAGAAAAGGACTAGAAAAAGAAAAAAAAAGAGAGAGAGAGAGAGAAAAGGAGAATAAGAGCTTGGGTGGTTCTAGAATTGGTTTTCCAACTTCCCTTAGCTAACAACCCTTTTTCCCTCCCTCCTAGGACCTGTTGTAGGCCTGCTCCTGGTCCTTGTCTTTGGGCCATGGGCACTTTCCTGGCTCACTTGGTTCATCCAAAGCCAAATAACGGACCTGCCAGCCAGGCAGATCCAGGTTCATTACCATTGTTTTGATATGCAGGACTCCAGGGGTGAAATTTCCCCTGATGAGAGATGCCCCACACAGACCCCTTCACTCGGGGGAGGCTGCACCTGTGTGTGGGAAAAAGGCTTGCTCAAGGCATGATTGGAGTGCAGCTGGGACTGCACAGGCTGGGGACCATGGTACCCCAAAATCCCGAGAGCCTGGATTATATGCCCTGTTGCATAGCGGTTGTGCAGTAACAGCCTTGCGCTTACCCATTTCCGCTCCCTCAAAAAACTGCAGGGTCCATTGATTCCTGCACTATGGGGACGCCTGTGGTGCTTGAGTCTGGAGAGACATTCCCTCTTGGACCCTTTTTTCACAACCTTTAGAGGGATAGGGCCTCTGTAATCCTCCATGCAAAGCCTCTTTTTAGACCATTTGAACCTGGTTTATGTTGGCCCTTAGATTTATTACTAAAAAGGGGGAGATGTCAGGGACAAGGATAGAATCTCTAGTTAGTGGAAAAATACAGATCCCCATAAGACAGGGAACTAGATCATCTTACAGTCAGGTTGCCTAGCAACAGGACATTGAGGCAGAGCCCTTGACCCTTTCACCCCATAAACATCCTATACAAACATCCTTAGCTTGCCCCACCTTATGCAGATGACAGCTTCTTGCTCCCCCCACCCTGCAGAAACTATATAAACCCTCTTGGAGAAAAATAAAGTTGCACCTTGATCAGAATCCAGACTTGGTGTGTTTCCTTGTATCTCCTGTCCCTATCATTCCGTCCTTAGGGTGGTCAAGAACCCGTTGAAGCCCCGCAGGCGGGGCATATTCTGATTGTGATTTTCCCTCCCTTCATGCCCCCCATTTCTTACCCATATCACCTCTCATTTGGATCCACTCCCTTTCTTTCTCACTCCTTAGAAAAGAAAATGCTTCTAAGAGATGAGCATAATAAAATAAGACATAATGAGATAAAACAAAAACACAGATTGAAGTTGGATAAGACAAGACAACAGGAGGAACAATGTCCAAGAGAAGGCAAAAGAATCAGAGACCTACTTGTTCACATACTCAGGAAGCCCATAAAAACACTTAACTGTAAGCCATAATATATCAGAAGAAAACCTGGAGCAGACCCATACAGGCACTATGCATGCTGCTTCAGTTGCTGTGAGTTCATACAACCTTTGCTCATGTTGATTTAGGGGGTCTTTTTTCCTTGGTGTCATCCTTCTCCTCTGGTTCTTATACTCTTTCTGCCTCATCATCTGTGGGATTCTCTAAGCTCTGAGGGAAGGGATTTAATGAAGAAATTCCATTTAGAGCTGAATGTTCCAAGATTTCCCTCTGAATAATGTTTTGCTTTGGTGCTGTGGGATGTTCTGTATGGCAAATGTTTTGCTCTGATTGGTTAGTAAATAAAACACTGATTGGCCAGTAGTCAGGCAGGAAGAAATGTAGGTGGGACAAGGAGGAGAAGAATTTTGGGAAGTGGAAGGCTGAGTCAGAGAGACACTGCCAGCCACCGCCATGACAAGCAGTATGTGAAGATGCCGGTAAGCCACGAGCCACGTGGCAAGGTATAGATGTATAGAAATGGATTAATTTAAGATATAAGAACAGTTAGCAAGAAGCCTGCGATAGTCATACAGTTTGTAAGCAATATAAGTCTCTGTGTTTACTTGGTTGTGTGTGAGCGGCTGTCGGACTTGTGGGTGACAGAGATTTGTCCTGACTGTGGGCCAAGCAGGAAAACTCTAGCTACACTGTGGGTTTATGAATTTGCTTCCATCTGCTAGATGAGGAAGTGTCCCTGATGATGGCTGAGCAAGGCATTGATCTCTGAATATAGCAGAATGTCATGAAGAGTCATTGTAATGCCACTTTTGTTTTATTTTTAGAACAGTAGTGTTTGCTTTTACCCTAGGTCCTTGAGGTATCTAGTCTTAATTTTAGCTATCCCTTTATTTACTGCCCTTAATTTTACCCTAATTTACCACCCTTAATGTTAGCTATCTCTCCCTGTATTCCCACCCTCATTCCCTTCTTTTCTCTCTCTTTCCTCACTTGAAACTCCTGTTCAACCTCCCCATTCATCTATTACTATCTACTTTATTTCCCGTTCTGATATCTGTCTTTCCGTCTTTGATCCTTACTCAATAATTAACCTCTGTGATTTTACAGATTATAGCTTGGTTTTCATTTGTGCATTGGCTAATATCCACATATAAATGAAAACATACCATATTTTTCTCTGGGATACATCACTCCAGATGCTTTTCTCTAGTTCCATCCTTTTATCCTGATTTCATTCTTCTTAATGGCTTCATAATACTCCATTGTGTAAATATACTACATTTTATTTATCTATTCTTCTGTTGAGGGGCATCTAAGTTCATTCCAATTTAAGGCTATTATGAATAGAGCAGCAATGAACATGGTTGAATATTGCTAAATGGAGAACAAGTCTCCAGGCAGAACCAGGGTATACCAAAAAATCCATGAATACAGAGAAGGCTAGACTATCTGAGGGGAAAATAAGGAAACACACATTTTCTGATGGTAACTTACTCTTTTACCTCATCTTGAAAAAATTCTTTCTGAAACTTGCTCCTCCTCTCTCTCCTACCTAGCTACTCATCCTCTCTCCTCAGCTCTCCTTGTACACCCAGACACATCTCCCGTTCAACACACACACACCCACACAGAGAGAGAAAGAGAGAGAGAGAGAGAGAGAGAGAGAGAGAGAGAGAGAGAGAGAGAGAGAGAGAGAGAGATTAACACAACAGCCAAACTCTGGACAATTATATGTTACATTTTCAGGATCTGACCCATTTTCATAACACATGATAAGTCATATAGTTTCTCTCAGGCTAGACATGTCACACTGACTGACCAGTGAGTAATGCCTGAATGCCAGACAGAAAATGACGTTGAAACCCAGGATTTAAGCAATAAACAATTAGTTGGTGGAACATAGAGTGGTGGGGGTATATGCAGAAAGTCAATTACTGCAAAGGGTTATGTCTATCACAGTTGCTTCATGTCTAACCTTGATTCAGCATTAATACCTGGAAATTTGTCTTTGTGTATTCTCTGCAGGGGCAGTTAGTTTGCTTTGAATTTGTTTTGATGTCTAGCTAAATCTATAAAAGGCTGCTTTTGTGACTGAGAATACTATTACTTTCCTATGTCAGTTATGAAAAATATCCTAGTATTATTTCTACTCATCAGAATTATACAGCTTAAACAGAAATCATCTTTCTGACCATCCACAGCTATGCATGCCCAAAGATGGAATATACACATGAGATAGACACACAAGCAGCGAGAAACCACCAATAGCAGTTTCTGGGGAAGAAATGTAGCGGCATATGAGAAAAATTACAAACAGAAGCAACCAGTCATTTACAGTCAGTGACCCCACAGCTTTGCCAGGTAGGGCTCCCCATCAGAGAGTTATTTGTTTGGTTATTTGTTGACCTGTTGAATACTAGTTTTCACCTGCTGTATACTCCCATGGCCTATGGTTACCAGCAGCCATTGTTATCAGCAGCTCTCAGCAGATGAGCAAGTATCTCTGTGGCAGGATGAAACATCCCTTGTGTAAATGCCCAAGAGTAACATAGCTGGATCTTGAGGTAGATCAGTTCCTACTGTTCTGAGCAACTGTCACACTGATTTCTATAGTGGCTGTGCAAATTTACTCTCCTGCCAGAAATTAATAAATGTTTCCCTTGTTTCACATCCAAGTGAACATGAGCTGTCACTTGTGTTATTGGTGTTAGCTATTTTGAATGGTATAAGATGTAATCTCAAAGTAGTTCTGATTTGCATTTTCCTAATCACTAAGGATATAAAATTTTCTTTAAGTGTTTCTTAGCCATTTGAATTTCTTCTTTTGAGTATTTGCTGTTTCAATCTGTATCCCATTTTTAATTTGATTATTTGTTTAACTTCTTTATATATATTTGGATATTTATCAGAGTAGTTCCTATTTAACAGTCTGACACTTTGTTTGAATAATGGTGTCCTTTGCCATATAAAATATTTTTCAGTTTCATGACTTCCCATTTGTTGTTGATCTTAGTACCTGTGCTAACAGTGTTTTGTTCTGAAAATCCTATGTTAAGTCAATGAGTTCAAAGCTATTTTTCACTTTCTCTTTTCTAAATTTTAGTGTATTTAGTTTTATGTTGAGTCTTTGGTCCATTTGGACCTGAATTTTGTGAAATATGATAAGTGTGTATCTATTTGGATTCTTCTACATGAAGATATCCATTATACCAGTGCCATTTGTTGAAGATGCTGCCTTTTTTCCAATGTGTATTTCTTTACTTCTTTATCAAAACAAAACAGAGCAGAACAAAAGAGCTGTTCATATGTGTGTGAATTTATGTCTGGGTCTTCGGTTTTGTTCCATTGATTAACATGTCTGCTTTGTGCCAATATCATGCTGTTTTTATTACTACTTATCTTTGTAATGTAACTTGAAATAGAGCATAGTGATACCTGAAGCAGTTCTTCTATTATTTAGGATTGTTTTAGATATCCTGAGTTTTTGTTTCCATATGCAGCTGAAAATTTTTCTTTCAAAATCTGGGAAGAATTGTGTTAAAATTTTAATAGGGAGTGCATTGAATATTAAACTGATTTTAGTGGGATGACATTTTTTACTGTATTAATCCCACTGATCCTTGAACATGGAAGATCTCTCCAGTTTGTGATATCTTATTTAATTTCTGCCCTCAATATCTTAACTTTTTATCATAAAAGTCTTCCACTTACTTGGTTAGAGGTACCTAAAAATATTTTTAGACTTATTGAGGCTATTAGAATGAGTATTTTCATCTGATTTTTTCCTCAGTTTGTCATGTGTAGATAGGAGGGCTACTGATTTTTGTAAGTTAATTTTGTATACAGTTACTTAGCTGAAAGTGGTAATCAGATACAGGAGTTTCCTGGTAGAATTTTTAGGGTCACTTATGCATATTATCATATCATCTTCAAGTAGAGGAACTTTGACCTCTTTGTTTTGAATTTGTATCCCCTTGATTTCCTTCAGTTGTCTAATTGCTCTAGTAAGGTGTTAAGTACTATATTGAATAGATATGGAAAGAATGGGCAACTTTGTGTATTCCTGATTTCAGTGGACTTGTCTTGAGTTTCTCTCCATTCAAGTTAACATTAGCTATGGGTTTGGTATAAATGTCCCTCAACATGTTGAGGTATGTCTCTTGTATCTCTAGTCACTCCAGGATGTTTAGCAAAAAATGCTGTCAGATTTTATCAAATGCTCATTCTGTATCAAACAAGACGATATGGTTTCCATCTTTCAGTTTGTTTATAAGGTAGAATTTTTTTATTTACATGTTGAACCATCCGTGTCATTATCAAATTAAGCCTATTGATCATGATGAATGCTCTTTTTGATGTGTTCTTGTGTTCTGTTTGCAAGTATTTTCTTGAGAAATTTTGCATTTATTTTTGTAAGTGATATTACTCTATAGTTTTCTCTTTTCTTGGTCTTTATGTGGTTTGGGTATCAGGGTAACAGCAGCCTTATAAAATAAATTGGATAATGTTCTTTAGGTGTTTCTATTTTGTATAATAATTTGAGGAGTATTGACATTAACTCTTCTTTAAAAGTCTGGTAAAATTCTGCACAAAAACCATCTTCCTTAGGCCTTTTGTGGGGGCGGGGGGTGGAAAACTTTTAATTAATTTCTGTAATATTCTTTGTTACCTGATACTTCTTATGAATATATGATGAATAGTTAAACACAGTAATTCTGGATGATAGTTGAATAATTTTTTAAGGATAAAAAGGTAAATCAAATACTGAGATTTTTTTCCTTCTGGTTTTTATAGATTCTAATAGAGAAGATCTAACATTATTGAAATGACACATGTCACATCCCTAAGTGAACTATATTTCAAATGTTGGAACCTGACAGTGAGATTCCTAGGCCATTTTTTTTCTGTCATAATTAGTGTTTAGTATACTTTGCTTAAGTTTCTTGCTATCCTTAACTTACATAGCTTACTCACCAATATTACAATTATTTCTTTTGTGGCACCCTTTTATTTCTTTGTAGACTCTTAATACTTAGAAAAATATATTTAACAGTTTTTATGAACATTTGCTGATAAACTTGATGTATATTAAGTGAACAATTACCTCAAAGAGCTAACCATTGAAATAAATAAGAATAAACTGTTTTAAACAACCAATCACTATGACATTGATCCAAGGTGTATTACTGATGATCAGGAAATACAAAAGTGGAAGAGTAGGTGTAGGTAAAATAGTGGGAGACAACTGAGTTGTATGTAACACAGGAGGCCAGTGTTGACACATTTACTTGGGCTGATTTTGCTGAGTGCATAATGGTTTTAATGGTAATTTTATACACACGGTTTCCTGAAAGAAAATGGTTTCATTCAAACCTTGACCATAGAATTTTGGTATCTATGTTACAAAATTTGAAATATCAAGAAAATAATAAGCACTTAGTGATAATATGGTTAAAGTAAGTTGCTGGGTCATTAAATAAAATTAATATTTACATAAAATAATACAAGTTGTAAATGTTTACTTGTTTCATTTATTTCAAGGGATTGCAATGTTAATTTCTTTGCCTTGAGCATTTTCCCTGCTATCAGAGATCAGCCATTGCTTTTGTCAAAACTTCAGTTAGTCTGTGCCAGTCTCATGTAGTTGCTGTCACATTCTTACCAATTTTTATCTTTTTAATTTTTTTCTTGGGCTTTTTGAGACAGGGTTTCACTATGTAGCCCTGTCTGTTCTGGAACTCTCTCTATAGACTAGGCTGGACTTGAACTCAAAGAGATCCACCAGCCTTCACCTCCTGAGTGCTGGTATCAAAAGCATGCACCACTACTGCCTGGCTACTTTAAAATTTTTAATTATAAATTGGAATATTTCCTTCAAGGTGATAAAAACATCTTGTTCTTAAGAACTGACTCTAGAATACAGTTTGCTATTTTTGCATGTTGCCATTATAAACAGTAGAGCACATTTTTTAAATAAGTTAACATATACTTTTCATTCTATAAATATAAAAAGGTAAAAGTTTCAAATACAGATCCCAATGTTCTATATATTCAGATATTTATAACACAGATTTCTCTTTTAAGTATTGGTTGACATAAAGTACTCATTTAATGGATGAATAAGGCAATAGTGACAATATGTCTAGAATCCTATATAAAGCAATCCAACTTGGTTTTCTTATGTCTCAGACCAATGACCTAGCAGAATCCACTTGTCATTCTATGAACCATCATAAAAAGAGACTATGGGCAAATAGATGAAGGCCTCAGCCAACAACCTCATAAGTGAATACAGAATCAGGACCTCCAGTTATGTTAGAACTTTAAGTTATACCATTGACTAACTATTGTAGTTATGCTTTTATGAACTACACTAAGCAAATATAGAAAATTAAAATTAACAATATCCCTAGCAATTTAGAGTCCTCAGGCAAGCCATGTTCATATGCAGAGACATGATTCTCTATAAGTTTGTTTATTTATTTAGTAATCATGGCAGACTAGGAGATTGAATCCGAGTTTCAGGAGGTAGGACAGATGCTATGCATTTTGTTTACTATCATTTCTTTGTACACAACACCACACATCATAAAACCAGGTTTAAAAAGCATATTTAAGAGAAGTAGTTAATTAAAACAAGTTGTGGTATGCACTGAATGTATAAAATTGTTTGTGTTAATTAATTTAAATTTATAAGAACTTATTCTCCCATACTAGTAATCTTAATATCAATTGTCTCAATGAATACCTGAAATAAAGTAGCATTAGGGTAGTATTGGGTTATTGCTTTTGTACTTGTCAAAACTAACATTGTGTTATAGTAGAGTATTTATGTTTACCATCAAGTTATATTAACTTGCTAGTTCAGCTGTATTTATTCTTTCTGGTCCTAGTCAACTAGTGATCTCAGTAGGTCTGCACCAATTGTAAGGATCAAAAGATAAACCCATGAACAAACAAAACAAAACAACAACAATGAAATTTTACTTCAAAAATGATGTGCCAATAAACACTGATGCACATTAGAATCAGATGAGAAACTTCTAACTTTTAATCCAAATACAAAAATTTAATTTTCTATTTCACATATAAAAGACTTTGAAAAAGCCAAAAGCACAAAGCAGTAGAGAATTTACCAAAATAATTGTTAAATGAATTATAACCACTTTTGGAATAAATAATAGTTTGACTTTAAGTGCATGACTTAATGTCTGCAAGAAACATGGCCTATGCAGATAGTTGCTCACTAATTATTTGAAATAGAAAATGTTTACCTTGGATCAACTACTGACAATGCCATGGTCTAACAAATTAGGATTTACAGATTGTCATTGGTACTGACACACAATGACTGCAGCTGCAGTATTTTGGTGGCCAGGGAAGTGTGCTTGGCTAGGCAAGTACTACATCTGCATGCTTGATCTTAACACTTCGGCCTTTTATAGCTGTTATAAATTGACAATTTATGCACAGTCATTCCAGATTCTAAAGCCAAGCAAGACGAAGATTCAGGGGCAGAGATTCAAAATGTCTGGTAGAGCACATGCAGCTGTATTAGAAGCAGGAAGCATGCTACATTCACAACACTACCTGGAAGAGTCCTGGTGTTGAAAATTCTTCTTTCCTCTACCGGACATATACAGCACATACTTTGTCACTGGTCACCATGTCAAAGTAACAGATGTGGTAAGGATTTGGTAATTACTCAACAAAAGAAGTGGACAACTCAAAATTGAGTATTTTAAATGACACATTCAAAATTCAGGAAGACATCATGAATAAATGGTATAAAAACTTTTTCACCAATCATGATTATTCAATAAAATTTACTTTTGTGTTGAAAAAATGACTCCAAATGGGAATCTAGCATCCAATTCTTTGTGTTTTTTTTTTATTTTGCAATACAATTCAGTTCTACATATCAGCCATGGATTCCCTTGTTCTCCCCCCTCCTGTCCCCCTCACCTTCCCCCCAGCCCATCCCCCATTCCCACCTCCTCCAAGGCAAAGCCTCCCCCGTGGACTGAGATCAACCTGGTAGACTCAGTCCAGGCAGGTCCATTCCCCTCTTTCTCCCCACAACTTTGAACCTTCTTCCTGGTCCTGCTTGGTGAGAAAGTAGTTATTTCTTTAATGGTATGTGGTACATGAAGAAGTTGTAAGTATAAATTGAATTCATCACACCATATTCAAATAAACTAGTGCAATTTCAGGACCTGTTTATGTGATAGAGAGGGGTAATGTGTTTTCTAACCTTCTTCTTATCAAGTTGAGAGAACTCATTGGTATAATATATCTAGTCATTTCTATGACTAAGCATATAGATGTGTCCATGTATTGTTGGTCTCTCTCTGCTTCCTCCTTCTTTTAGAATTTATTCTTCTTTAAGGGACCACAGAACTTGGGAAATACATTTAAGTATGTATAAATTTCAATGTAACAGAAACTGTTTCTTTGTTCATTAATGTAAGCAATTAATGTCTACTTTGTCTTTATAAAGAAAGTAGTGTCCTCCTGTAACATTTGCTTGTTTTGATAGATAATCCAAGAAATAGTTATTACTGAAGACTGTCTCAGTCCTCAACTGCTATATAGGTAAACATAGTTATACATTAAAGAAATCCCTGAAAATCATACAAAATATTGTGTTTGTAATATAGCCATAATTAAAGTTTATATTATGAATTCCCAATGAGCAATTCCTCCAGGGAATAACAGAGTAAGCAACACAGAAAAAGAAAGCATTGCTCTGTTTTATTCAGATCAGAGCAGGTGGCTTTAAACACATCATGGATATGCTGTTCAAATATTAGCAAAGAAATGTTTGCTATTTTTATTATTAACTATTTGTAATAGAATTAAACCCATCTATCAAAAATAAATAAGAGAAATATTTAAGTAGAAAACAAGCAAGCCCAGTGTTTCTCATGAGTCCTGGTACGTGATTTTGTCAGAATATTGTACAATATGAAGTAAGCAAACCAGCCAGGTTAGGCTCTCATGGGATATAGTTCAGAAAATTGCTTTGTCAAAAATGGAACCCAATAAAGAAAATGTTTCTAAAAAGCCTAAGGAATTCAAATCTATCTGGATGCCATTACTACTATTGCTGAAGTTAATCTTGCTATTCATAGTAAAATTATTCTATTTGCCATATTTTGTTCTTTATAAATGATGGCAGCCTCCTTTTGAAAAAATGCATCTTCTATCATTATTAAAAATATTTTAGTCAACTAAGTAATTTCCATTGTCTTTGAATATTAAAGTCACTGAATCCAATATACTAAACCTCAGTGATAGCTGATCACACTGTGAACCCCAACATTGCATTATTTAAATAAAATCAATCATAGTTCGAGAGGCAGAGCAAGCAACCACTTGACCGGAAATAATCAGAAAATGAGAGGAAGTCAGGAGGTCATGGAGAGAGACGCACCAGAAGGAGAAGGAAGTGACATCCAGTTGGAGGAGGTTTTGTTTCAGATGGGATAGGAGAAAAGATGACAGCAGAAGAGGAAAGTCAGCTAGCTGCTTTCTCTGCCTCTCTGAGCTAGCAGGGTCATTATGAGTTAAATAAAATGATAGAGACTTAGTTTAAATATCCTTTCCAGGAAGTGGCTGAGGCAGCAGCAGCAGGATTCCAAGGCTTCCTTTGGCTGAAGAATCAGCAGTTAGGAAGTGGTGGTGGCACAGTTAGCACCTGATATGCCACAGATAAAACAACACTTGAGAGTCCAAATACTATGAAAAGTATGAAATGGCCCATATAAATAATCCATTGAATTAGGAATTGGGTTCTAGAGAAAGGTTCTGAGTTTAACCTTTGAACCATTGAAAAGAATTCCTCCGATAGTATTGCTATAATTTTTAACTTTTTAAAATCTTATTATGCTTATTTGTGTATGTGTGTAATGTGGGTGTGTGTTTATTTTTATGTGTTAAATATGTGTAGATAAGAGGACAACTTTGTGGATCTCTCATTCTTCTATGTGTATTCCAAGAATAGCCCACAGGTCATCAAGTTTACATGGCCAATGTTGTTCCAGCTGAGTTATGTTGTTGGGCCCAGTTTCTTTCTGTTTAAATTTTAATGAACTTTAATGAACTTAGCTGTGCATCTCAACAATAAAATATCATTTAGACAATGAAAAGTGAAATACTGAAGAACAGCAGACTTATAATAAAATTACAAAAAAATAAATTTTAATTATTAAAACTAAGGAAAATTAGTGTTATAGGTAACTCATAATGTCTTAATACTATAATAGCAAGTCTGATTCCAGCATTCTAATAATACTTTTTCAGTTTGCTGACACATTATATATATATTGGTTTTACTACTCTGAAAATATCTGAATACAAGCTACATAATTCCAGTAGGGTTTTTTTTTCTGTTTCAGAAAGAGCAATTCATCTGGAAAAGAGTACTGATTTGAATTGGTTTGACACTATTTCATAAAGAGTTGTCTGTAAGTATTATCATTCAAGTAATTAGAAGTTGAATTTTACCTTTCTGATATTGATTTAATAAATTAGTAGATATAAAAAATTAAAATTTTTGAAAAATCAACAACTATTAACTGACTTATTTTTCATGTGTTAACCAAATAAGCTTTCATTTTCATATATTTTAATTTATTCTGGTGACCATATTTTTATAAAATATTAATTTTTTCCCAAACATTCTCTCATCAGCACTCTACTTATAAAAAAAAAACACAAAAACTAACAGCAACAACAAAATAATCATTGGGGATGGTAGTACACACCTTTATTTTCAGCATTCAGGAAGCAGAAGCCAACAAATCTTTATAAGGCTAAGGCTAGCCTTGTCTATGTAGCAAGTTCTAGACCAGCCAGGGCTAACTAGTAAGAACCTATATTATATGTAGAATTATATATTTTTTTCATTTAGAGAGTGACATTTCATTATATGCATATGCTGCATTTTACTTACACAATTATCTTGGGTGGATATAAGGGTAACTGCTTCTATGAACTTTTCTGTTCAAGCACTTGAATCATTAGAAATCATTTTTATTTAAAAAAAATGCCATGAAAATAGAAAAGGCTGAAAACTAAATACACTAAATGTATCTTCTTAAATTTGATTATATTAAGTTTTTAATTTTTATAATTAAAAAGTACATTATTATTTACTTGTGGGTATAAGAAAAAAATATTTGGAATGTAGATAGAGATTATACTGGTTCAGTAAAGAGGTGCCTGTAGGTTCTTCTTCAAGGTCAATGAGTTCACTAGCACTGGGTAGGTGGCTAGGTTTTCAGTATCAGGTGTGCTTTCCTTGCTGTTGTTGAATAAAATTAAGATTCATTTAGAAGGCTGTTAGTTAACACCAACATATGGGAATTATTACTGCACCCTTAGAGTTATTATGCTGTGTTGGTCCTTGTTGTGGTTCATAGGTAAATCTGGGTTTACTTACATCCTTTGGAAGTTTGCATATTACCTTCTGGTACAGTGAAAGGTTAGTCTTCAGGACAGATGGAGACTATTATAGAAAACCAATCAAACTGATAGTTTTGGAGACTAGTCTAAAAAGTTTTATCTACAAAACAAGGCTCCCATCTAAGGTTTAGGAACTGTCTCAGAAGAAGAGGCAGAGATATTTTAAAAATTAGAGGATCAGAGAGTTTCTGGTGAGCCTGTCTCCTAATAAAGCATCACCAACACAACTGCACAAACATGAACTGGACACTAATATAACAATAGACACAACAAATATGAACTAAATAGATCATTAAATTACTAAATATTATTAAATATTTAGTAATGTATACATCATATGTATATAAATGTATTCATGTAAAAATAATTAGTGAATAAAAAGGCCACGAATCTGAAGGAAAGAAGATAGGGATATATGAAAGGACTCAGAGGGAGAAAAGAGAAGAGAGAAATGTAATTAAAGTATTATCTCAAAAAATAAAAAAAAATATTTTAAAAATTACATTATTAGACAACCAAGAAAAACAGGTCCTGAAAATGTGCAATGGAATATGTACAAATGGAATACTCAAAATTATTTAAAGGAATCTTTTGGATAAAAAAAATTGCATATTTAAAATGAAACAAAACTATGAAGTTTCCAATGAGGGAAAAAAAAAAGAAGCAAAGGGAAATTTCCTTTTATCTTCAGGTATCATCCACACACCATAGCATTATATGTAGAATTATGTATTTTTTTCATTTAGTGAGTGACATTTCATTATATGCATATGCTGCATTTTACTTACATAGTTATCTTGGGTGGATATAAGGATAACTGCTTCTATGAACTTTTCTATTCAAGCACTTAAGTATTTTATTTTATTTCAAATATTGGGTATGTATAACTAGAAGTAACATACTGTCTCATAGGTAATTCTCAGTTTGCCCTTTGAAGAATGAACATTTGTTTACCTGTAGGCAAAATACAAGAAATATAATTTCTCCTCTAATTGCTCCAAACCTTGTCATTTTCTATGAAAATATATTGTCATAGCTTCTTAATAAATATAACATGATACATACCAATGGGTGTTTTAGATAAATGCATGATCTTTGAAAGGAAAGACATGTACCAAGTGGCCTTTAATTAAAATCACTCTCATCAGTTTCTCAGCTTGAGATGGGGGAGTCCTCTCAACTCTATGTTGAAAACTTCAATGGTGTCATCTTGTTCAGGTATGTGCAGGTAATCATAGCTTCTCTGCGTTCAAGTGTGTCACAGCCATGTTATATCAAGAGGCTAGAATTTCACAGCCTTCCCTCTCATCTTCTGACTTTTGCATTGTTTCTGTCCCGTATTCCCTGAGCCTTGGACAGGGTGGGGTAGGGTGTAGTGTTTTGGGGTAGTTGGTGGCTGTTGGGGGAGGTAGGGGCATTATCCCTTAAGAGAATGGGCACCAGTAGGTCCTCATGTCTCACTGGATGACCTTAGTCCTATGAGCATTTGTATAGCACCAAGTGGACTTGGTGAATTAAAATACATTAAAAATGTAGGAGGTTGTGATGTTAGGATGGAGATGTAACTGTGGTCCCTGAAAGGGACTGAAGGGGAGAGTGGAAGGTGACTATGATCACTACATAATACATGTACAAAATATTCAAAGAATAAATAAAAATTAAAAATTAATAAAACTAATATGCAAAAGTTCTGAATGGAAATATGTTTATTAAAAATGAAATTAAGGCCGGGCGGTGGTGGCGCACGCCTTTAATCCCAGCACTCGGGAGGCAGAGCCAGGCGGATCTCTGTGAGTTCGAGGCCAGCCTGGACTACCAAGTGAGTTCCAGGAAAGGCGCAAAGCTACACAGAGAAACCCTGTCTCGAAAAACCAAAAAAAAAAAAAAAAAAAAAAATGAAATTAAAGCAAAACTGTGTAAGGTTTATGAAGGAGGTTTCTACATGTTTGAGATCAGCCATAGTTCATAGTGAATTCAAGCCTGGTACAGTACTGTGTGAGACATGTTTGAAAAATGTACACAAAAAACACCAAACTCTTTTTCTCTGAAAAAGGCAGTTTTTCAGAATATGGAAGGTCTATCTACAGATACAGGAAATCTTTAGAAAACATATATCAGATATTGGACTGGGATTTTAAAATAACCAATAGTTAAGAAAAACTCACCAATCCATGAATATTTAATCCACTTTTAAAAACAAGCAGAGTATCTAAGTAGACATCTCATGAAAGATATGCAGATGTCAGGCACGTAAGTACAACTAAATGTTTTTAATTAGGAAAGTGCTCATTAAAACAATGAAGTACACTACATATAAATTGAAATGATTAAGGAAAACAACTGACAATACCAGTATTTGTTGAGGATGCAGAGAAAGAAAAAATATCAGAAAAAAAACCATCATATATTTCTGGTCAGAAAGTAAATTATGTGCTTTCCAAGAGAGCAAGGCAGTTCCTGACAGAGCTTAGAATAATTGCACCCACATAGCCCTAGATATCACTGTGAACTGGGTCTCAGGTCCACACAGAAATATGCTTCTTGTATTTTGTTCATGGTATCTACAAACTGGGCCCTCAATTTATCTCCTAATAGGTGAATGGACCAGCAAGATGTAATATATCTACAAATAAACATTTTTATTATTTTTTTATCCATAAAGAGCAGTGAGCTAGAAAATAACAGAATCTAATAGAAAATTCCTAAACAATTATTGACAGGTGAAAGGACTAACCTGATATGGTGATATTTTATTTGTATTAAAATGTTATTTGTATGTTAATAAATAAAGTTTCCCGGGGGTCAGAGTTATTAGCAAGCCATAGGAAAGCCGGGCGGTGGTGGCATATGCTTGTAATCCCAGCACTTGGTAGGCAGAGCTAGGTAAGTCTCTGTGTGTTCAGGGATACAGCCAACATTGGATATACATGCCTTTAATCTCAATACCAACCATAGAAGACCTGGAGGTCTGTACAGACAGGCAGTGACAAGGCGGTCATGTGGTTGGGTTTACAACCAATGAGAAGGCAGAACAGAAAGTCTATATAAAGACTTTAACACAGGAAGTAGCTCTCTTTCAGAGAGGTAGGACCATCGCAGGAGGAAGAGTAAGGTTTTTGCTCTTAGCTCTGACCTCTTGGCTTTCTTCTTTGCATTGGTTCTGTGTTTCTTATTTAATAAGACGGTTGGTTACATCTACAACCTGATGCAGATTGTGTGTGTCTAAGATTCTCAAAAAGGTAAAGCTATTTACTAGAAGCAACAACGGTGAAAAAAATTTCAGGTAAGTACAAAAACTGAATGGAGAAAGGATAGTGGGACCTAAGGTTGTTGTCCTAGGTACTCTCTATTGCTGTGATTAAAACATAATAACCCAAGCAAGCTGGGAGGAAAGGGTTTATTGAGTTTGTATTTCCACTTCTTAATCTATCATTGAGAGAAGCCAAGGAAGGAAAGGAATCAGGAGCCTAACAGCAGGAACTGAAGCAGAGGCTAGAGAAGAATACAGCTTACTGGTTTGCTCTTGGTGGCTCATGTAGTTTGCTTTTGTATATAAACCAGGACATCCTGCCCAGTGACAGTTCTACTTATTTTGACTTGTCCCTCCCACATTAATCATTCATCTAGAAAAATGCCACATAGACATGCCACCAGGTCATTATGATGGAGGCATATTCACAATTGGGGTTTCTCCCTCTTCCCAGATGACCCTAGCTTGTCTGAAATGAATTCTGAGTGATAACTTTTTCTTCTTTACTTCTTCAGTGAAAATTTACAGGTAAGCAAGTGAAAAATTCAAAACTAACCCAAGTGATGAGATAGAGATAGGGAGATCAGTATATACTCATGATTTCTCTGTGCAGTATTATAAATATAATAATACAATATAAATGAGCAAATATACATGTAAATATTTATTTTTTGTTCATCAGATATATTAAAGTCAAGAAAATCAATACCAAGTAACACTAAGATATTGGCTTTTTTAAATCTAATTTTTAAATTTTTTTTTAGAACTTCATATCTGAGTTCTGTATTTAGGTTATTCCAACCTTCTCTTTACCATCTCAAATTCCTCTCATGTTCTATCCCTTTTACTCTCTCTCTCAAATTACTAATTTCTTTTTCTTTAATTATTATTGTTTTACACACACACATACACACACACATACACACACACACACACACATACACATACATACATACACACACACACACACACACACACACACACACACACACACACACACCCTGTTGAGTCCATCTAGTGTTGATTATGTATACATGTGCTTAAGGCTGACCACCTGGTTTCAAAAATCTCTCAGAGGGTTCTCTGAGAGAACTGGTTCTCCCTTTTCAACAGTTCTTGATTGCCTATAGCTCTCCATTCAGCTGTGGGGCCTGATGAGAATTCTCCTGTCCATATTGGCATGTCAACTGATATTGTCATTACACAGGTCAGGAAGAGATTGGTTTCTTATAAATGTCTTTTGCCATAAATGAATACAGACACTTGGGGATATAAATATTCTAGAATAAAATACAAATATGTAAGACAATCCCAGAAGACAGAGAAGTTAGGATATAAGCACAAACAATGATATCAAACAACAACAGTGAGTATATATCAAACACACCTGGAAGGTTGTGAACAATTTCACCATGGCCAAACATGGAAAGAAATCCCTACACCCTAAAACAAAATATTGGTAATACATAACATTATATATCAATTAAAAATTATCAGTGAGTCCACGCACAAACAAATAAATGATTCTACAAATAAAAATACAACACATAATAAAAATGACAAATATTTCTCATATAAAAAGTTTGACTATGTGTCCACAGTTCACCACAAAGAAGGGAAAACACAATTTCCCAGTGGTAAAGGATGAGTTGCATATGCTGAACTCATGTGTGTATAATTTCTATTGGTGTGTATGTATGTGTTTCCATTTGATGTGAGTTCAGTCAAGTGCCAAAATACTCATGTAGAGATCAGAAGACAACTTTCAGGAATTGGTTCTGTACATCTGCAATGGGTCTTGAGGGCTAAAAAGAGGTCTCAGACATGTGAGGCTAAAGTTTTTACTGGATGAATTATCTCAGATCCTTTTAAAGAGGATAGATTAGAAAAGAGTTAGAGTAAAAAGAATAACTGTACAACAGATATACCCAAAATTACTATTTTAGCAAGTTGATCATAATTAAAATGATAAATCATGTAAATCACAACCATTTTTGATACAATCTAATAAAGAAGTCATTTAATTGTTGTAAAGTCCCTTTCACCCAAATATCAGAAATCTGTTCAGCATAAGAAAAACATCCAAAAGTTTCTAACACTGAGACATCCTACAAGATATCCAACAAATATTCCCCAAATAGTCTAGTTCATCATAGACATAAAGAGTAGGGGGAGCTGCCTCAACCAGGAGGAGTCTGAGAAAACATGACCTGTGCATTAGTTAGGGTTCTCTAGAGGACCAGAACTAACATGCCCTGTATAATCATGTGTGTGTGTGTGTGTGTGTGTGTGTGTGTGTGTGTGTGTGTTTGTATCAAGAGCCTTTATTAGAATGGCTTAGAGATTGTCTTCCAGCTAGTCCAACAGTGACTGTCTACCAACAAAAAGTTTAAAAATCCAGTAGTTGTTCAGTCCATGAGACTGAATATCGTAGCTGGAATTCACTATACACCAGAATCCCAAAGAAGTGGGCTCTAATGCTAGTGAAAAAGTGGACTTGCCTGCCATGTTACTGTATCAAGAACTTCTACTGTAAACCAGACCAAGTCATTTATTTTGGGAAAATTTTAGTGACATATTTTTAAAACTCTTGTTTATTCCATAATATATTTTTTTATTTGGCATGAAGTATGTTAAAATGAGTTTATTTCAAAATCCATAGATATAAAGCAATTAAAGATTTGAATTCATAGTCTTTCTGGTATGTTCTTTAACTATATGGTTTTCGTCTTAAAAGCTGCCTTACATGAAATTGAATGAATAAAAGTATATTTTACAAAATAAGTATTTATTTGTTCTGGATTTATATCTGATTACTTTCATTTACAAATGTCTTTTCTAATATTTTTCATTTTGCCCTTAAAAGTTTAAAGTTTTGTTTTTGTTAGTCCTAGATCAAAAAACCTGCAGAATAATAATTGTTTTGTGTTTTCAGTGAGAGAACATGGTTGGAAAAGACAGAATAATATTATTCAGCAAGGGACTAAAGACTTATGTACACCTCCAAATTGAATGAATTAAATTGAAGGCACATGCACATGGAAAAAACTGACCCCTCATTCAAGAGAAAAATATAAAAGTCTATTGTTGCTAGGGAGACTGCATACGTAATTTTTTTTCAATTACAAAACATCTAGACAGATAGAGATAAAATGCACAGGTGTGCGCAAAAACAAATTACTTTTCTTAAAAAAATGATAGATCATGTCAAACCACAATAGGGAGAATTATTCTGTGAAAAATGAAATCAGTGTAAAATGTAACTTTCTGTCTACACTAAGAAATAAAAGTAAAAGACTTATTCATGTCTCTTGATTTTAAGTTTTAAAGCATTAAAATATGAAGGTGTCAGAATAAATATTTGATGCTCTAAATCTGTTGAGGAAATAATTTTATTTTTCCAAAAACACAGAAGCAGGATAGATTAAATATTTCAAATGAACCTACAGAATTAATATGGTTCATGTTTTAGTAGACAAATCCAGACATTGGAATTGAGTTGGGCAATGGTTTTCAAAATTAATTCATCACATAATCATGATACATTGTAAGATGTTCAGTGACTCTGCATTCATATATACAAAAAAGTCTGTGCTGACTTTATTGAAAGACAGTATGAATATTCTATGACTGTCTCTATCTTCTTAGGTTTTTGTCTTTTTATGGAAAAGCACTTTTGGAAATAATCTGCTCACTGGCTGACCTATGGGTCATTTATCAGTTCTTTGAGTTTCCTCCCTTGGTGTTCTCAATGCACCAAGATAGAAGCTTCACCCTGATATTATTAAAAGCATAAAAATCAAAATGTGATGGAGAAAATAGAACTTCATGAGGATCAACCTTTACAAAATGTTTAACAGTCCTACCAGACCTAAACTGAATTCACATATGCTCTCATGCTCCATAGACAAAGTAGAAAATTCTGACTTCACTGCATGGATTGAATATTCCTTCAGAGACAGGTTTAGAAGTAATGAGGTACTCATAGGAAGAAAAAACCCAAATATTTGATTGTTATTTAATTCAGTCTAGCAATCATTTTCACAGCTATTTAATAATTTGACAGAGCATAAGTGTTTTAGAGAGTGTAGGCCCTTTATCTGAGATGCTTCATGATATTGAGAACTAGTACTATCATGAAAATGGTATGCCTTGGGACATTATTCCTTGAGTTTATGACAGAACTTGAATACCTTTTATTTCCTAAAGTCTTAACAGTTTTTACATATTATACGTAATTGATAAATTGGATTTAGAAGTTAGGGAAAATACAATAAATTTTCCTTCCACTTTTCATTTTTTGAAGTTTTATTTCATTTGATAGAGTTTAATTTAAAAATAATGATAACGTGATGATATGCTAGACCTTATCAGTAATTTTTTGTGGTGGCATCACTGGGTAATTTAGGCCACGGATTTTTTTTTTCACTGAAGTTCAGACAATAGTATGATTGAAGGGTTAAGGCTGGTGAGGCAGAGGAAGTATGGAAGAGGTAAAAATCTAAACTGAAAAGGAAGATGTAAGAGAAAAGAAATGTATCAACTAGGCGTGTGGAATGAAGCTATTTAATCCATACAGATAGAGATCAGATATATGAGAAAGTAAAAATGCAGAAAAATACTTTTCAATAACAATTACTCAGTAAGAACCCTTCTCCTGTTCGTTATCTATCTACTGTGTAAAAATAAAGATGAAAACGTCACTACAGTACATATTAAGTCAAAATATCATACTTGTATATATATATATTTGTTTCTAAATATTACTACACAATATTTCCTGGATATGATATTTTTGAATCAGTGGCTAGAGCAGTGGATGAGCCACATCATCATTAAACTCCTACTTTGGAATGACTTTTCTCAATATAGATAACCTCTTTACCCCCACCTCCTTCAGCTTAACATGGACATAGCAATAGTAACTATGTTTCAGATTCAAATTTAAATGTGATATGTCAAGTCAATTGTTCAGCACCTGCTTTGCTCAGTGAAATTAATATTGGTAAAGGCCAGCAAGTGTTAGATATCTCTGGGATGAATATTTAATATCACTAAAGCTTGAAAATACACATAAAAACATACCTACAAGGACATAGCTAGTCTTCACCTTTCTCATATATATGCACACACAGATGATTAGCACTATCTTACAGGTCTCAAGATACTAAAAGGAGAAAACAGTAAAAATTGGCAAATCCCATCAGATTAGGTATTGTGTTTTTCTAACTTATAATTGCTAAAGATGAAAACCATGTAATTTATCTGTGTTGTCTCACTGTCTGACATTATGCTAATGTTCTTTTCTGCTAATTTATTGTTTGCTACTGGTCCCTGCGGAACCCTCAGGATTCACTTCAAAATGAAATACTTTCCATCCCTATTAAAATATCTTAATGAATTCAAATCCTGAAAGCTTTTGATGATGACAAGCAATACTATTTGATATGATGAGGGGAAAAAATCCGTTCTTAAAGGACACAAACCTGTGACAAAGAACCGGCAGGAAATGCCACCATGGGACATGTACTCTAGTGTTCTGAAGAAGTGGATCACTGTACAGGGAAAGTTAGCAAACAAGAAGTTAATATCTCTATGCTATATCCTACATTTGTGTGTTTTGTCCTGGTAAAGAGACACATAGAAGGTGGCCTTTGAAACTAAGTTTCCTTTCCTTTGTCTGCAAGAGAGGATGTTACATTTGCAGCTTCTCTCCCTAGAGTCTGTTTCTCATTAACAACAAATATTATGCTTTCTAAATTTATATTATGAATACGAATGTCTTATTCTACAGGACTCCCCGACAAACTAGTTTTTATAAAGAGTTACATTATTCTCTGACTGTCATTAAAATTAAAGTATTATATTCTCAATTAATATCATGAATATTAGTTTAAATGTGGCCAAGACTAATAGATCACCTCTCCCGGCAGAAAGTGCAGGTTAATGAGGACAGTTAGTAACTTCTACTTTGACTTAATAAGGATTTTATAAATAGAAACAACTCAACTCTCTTCCCTTTTCTCTTATCCAATTGAGACATTTAAAAAGATATGGTATCTAAGGACCAGGCCAGGGTAGTCTCCTCCCTAGTTTACCTCTGTTACTCATCCAACAGCACAATCCACATCTGGGTTTTACTGGCTCTGGAAATTAGGGAGTTCAAATACTGCCTGCTGAAACCTATGCACTATCATGTTTTATCCATGTGAAAATTTGTTTTCTGACTTAGCTCTTCTAAACTCTCATAAACTTCAGTAGGAAATGTGCTCTTTAGCAGTTTCAAGAGAGACAGAAGAAACCCAATCAGATATGTAACAGAGACCATTTACCAGAGATTGGAACAGAGATCTAGCATACACTCAATCTGAGAGAGATCTGGAAGATGACCTGAATTAGGAAAGTGAAAGCAAGCCTTGGATATCCAAACACACCATCAGCGTGAAGATCCTTCATATGTCTCCCACAAGAAACTGTGGAGTCAAGCTTGAGTGTAGCAGGAATCTCAAAGAGTCTTATTAATAAAATCAAACCTGAGCCAGGTATTAGGGTGAACTCTGAAAGATCAGAGAGACAGAAAAAGCCACAGCTAACCTCACCAGGCCAACTTCTCACCTGATCTTGTTTCCTCAGACTGGAAACCTCTGTGTTCTCATATCCGAATGGCTCTCAGCTGAACTGTGCTGCTCAAAACCTAAAAGCTTAACCAGCTAAATGCTTAACCAGCCAAATGCTTAACCACGCAAATGCTTAACCAGCCAAATGCTTCTAGTTTCTGGTCCTCACACCTTATATACCTTTCTGCTTTCTACCATCACTCCCTGGGATTAAAGGTTGGCTTTCTGGGATTAAAGGCATGAGTCACCATGCTTGGCTGTATCCTTGAACAGATGGATTTCTGCCTCTGGAATGCTAGGATTAAAGGCGTGTGCTACCACTGCCTATCCTAAGTATCTAGTGGCTTTTCTGTTCTCTGACCCCAGGTAAGTTTATTAGGGTACACAATATTTTGGGGAACACAATACCACCACACTTGAGCCAATGAATGAAAGGAAGACAAGATGGTGGGGTTATAAAGTGCACTTTGAGCTGTGTCATGAAGTTGAGCACCTGTCACTAGCATTAGGAAATCAATATATTATGTTTGGGGAGATCATCAGAAAGGTTGACCATACCTTTGGTAAAATGGGTCATTCAATTACAACTATCAGTCTACCTACCAATCTAATATGTGTTGAACAGTTGGAATGTATCAAGTATTAGACCAAGAATTACAACAACGCAGCTAGCCCCCATAATCCCTCTGATAAATAGGTACTTAAAACCTAGCTATGATTGATTATTTCTCAACTTGTCCCTAAGTCAGAGGACAGCTAAGCTGAGAATCTAGAATAGTGTTAAATACACAGGAAGGAGATAAATGACCATATTTTGAAAGTTTTCAAAAGAAACTCATTACAGTTAATATGACTTTATTCAGTACAAAGACTTCTGCCTTTATGAATCATAGACCGACAAAACCTAAGGAGAGAAGGGAACTCATGTAATCCTTCACTTTGATCTTCAGACATTATCTCTATTGTTCAGAGAAAGAAGCTAAGAGTAAAAGAGCTTAAGTGGGTTGTTGGAAATCGTACAGTTATGGTGATAGGAAACTGAAATAATAGTGTATTAAATCTTGGAAGCCTAGTGATAATATTTTTAGTTATAGCTGTTTAAAGAGCTAAATTAATCTCCTTTAAAATAGCCCCTGCTCATGGGCTTTCCCTTTTTCCCACTGGAGTTTAAACATGTGGAGATTGCTGCCTAAAATAACTACCTCCTACCTTATAATCTACACACACCCCCTTATCGTGGTGACTGCTAGGTTCATTTGTAGGCCATGTTTCCCTGTGAGGTATGAGCTCCTACTGCTCTCCGCTACAAGCCTCTCTGTGAGCTGAAACCTCAGTCACACAATTCCACTGCTCATCAAGACAAGCAGCAAGGAGAGCACAAAAGAAGCCAATTTATCCATTTTTCTGTATCTGGAATACCTGTGGAGTCAAAATTGGTGGTTTGCCTTGGCTTTCCCTGCTAGGATAATTTGGGGTGATATTGCAACTAAACATTATGTTTAAACCATGCCAGTCACACTGTGCATTAAAAAAACCACAACACAATGAATTACCTTGCTAACATTTCTGAGCATATGAGTAAATCCCAAAGCAGAATAGCTTCCCTGAATAGAAAATTATCTCATCTTTAATTTCATGTTCCTATTCAAGGTGCAGAAGAAAGATCCATTTGTCCTACCTTATTTCTACTTTGACGTGATTTCTGCTGAGGGTAAAGTTGTTCAAATGCTTTCATGTGTTTCAAACACTGTTTATTTTTCCTTTGCCTCTTATGCTTATGTATAAGCATACTAACTTGTATTTTCATTATCCAAAGATAATTACCTTGGTATGTGTTTCTAATTTTTATATTTTTTTAATAATTAGCCTCTTTCTTCTTGGGAAGTGTGACTATTCTTGGGGGTGCTGTTTTTAACCATTTAAAATATTTTCATTTGAAAAATTCATAATATGTATTTCAATTACATTCACACTTCATGTCTTCCCCTCTCTTAATGAGGACTATGGGGGTCCAGCCCCTCAATAGTCCCCTCCCAGATTCCAGAAAGAATCTACAACTAGCTGATAATTTAATCTTTGATGAAAAGAAACTCCTTAGTCCATACACTTTATTATTCTGTGTGAATTCTCTCTCTACACAGCTTTTATTCTGCTCTCATGTCTAGCTCCTTTTTTGCCTGATTTCTCTCTACATTTATCTGCTGACCCTTCTAAGTTTTATCTTAATTCTTTCATCTTAGTTCTGCCCCATCTAAGTTCTCATCCATCTAGTCCTTTCCCATCTCAGCTCTTCTCCCATCTCCTTCTCTCTCATCTTGTTCTTCCCCATCTGGCTCTTCCTCATCATCCATCTTGTTCCTCTAGGACTCTCTTCTAGCCCTTCAATCTAGTTCTTCGCATCTATTTCGTTCCTCTCCAGTTCTCACTCTAGTTCTGTTCTCTTTTCTTTCCTCTGTCTCGTCCTCAAGTTCTCTCTTCAGAATCCTCCTCTCTGTCCTTATACTTCTCAGTTCTCCCCAAGTCTCTCAGGAATCCAGTTATAAACCCAAGCAATAGCAATCCTCTGGCAGAGCAAGGTCACCAGGCTTGAATTTTTACAAGGTCATAAAGGCAGATAAGAGTTTTCCTCAGGCAGTGACCACCAGGCTTTCTTTTACAACCTAAAAGGGGAGTGGTAAAGGAGGAGGTCAACTGAGAACTAATGATCGGTTAGTAGATCAAAAAGGGAATTTATGTGCTCAGTCTACATTCCTAGAAGTAGTTAGGTAAGAAGTTAGGAGTCTATAATGTTAGTAATAGAAAAGAAGGGTCTCAGATTGCACAAGAAATAAAGCTATCCACCTGACCTAGGAAACATATGATGACTTCTGCCTGAAATTCCAGTTCTCAGAATTCAGATATATCATGATCCAGAAGTTATTTATGAGAGAGAACAGTGTTGCTTTATTTCTGAGTCTGGGTTACCTTGCTGAATATGATACTTTTCACATCCATCAATTTTCTGAAACTTCTGAAGAATGAGGCTAGCAGAACTACAGAACAAGAACTGACTCAACATCAAAATGAACTAATGAATACACACTTAGTTCTTGTATATTATTAAAGGACCAGCCTTAATGATATACTTTCCAGGGGCTCAGAAGAGAAACTATGAACAGTGAGCTTTATTTTCGGGAAATGAATCTAAGTACACCAAGCTCTTTCTCTGTCTTCTTTATTCCTCTGGGATAAAATCCTATCTACACAGCTACAGTTCTGTACTCAAGGCTAGTTCCTTTCTGTTTAATTCTCTATACTTATCTACTGTCCCCTCTGAGTTCTATCTTAATTCTCTCGTCTTAATTCTGCTTCATCTAGGTCCTTCTCATCTTGTTCTTACCCATCTAGTACTTTCCCGTCTGGCTTTTCCTCATCTTGCATCTTGTCCTCAGTTCTCTAGTCAGAAATCCTCTGCGGCCCAAATCCTCAATATCCTTTCTTCATTCTCCTTATACCTCAGGTCCCCATCTCTGATGTATTCAGTTATAACCCCAAGCCATAGAGATCCTCTGGCAGAGCAAAGTCATCAGGCTTGAATTCTTACAGGGTCAAAAGGGCAGGTAAGAATTTTCCTGAGGCAGTGGCTGTCAGGCTTTCTTTTACAACCCAAAGAGTGCTAATGATTGGTTGGTCAAGAAGGGAATTTATATGCTCAATCTACATTCCTAGAAGTGGTTAGGTAAAAAATTAGGAGTCTATTAGTAAGGCTGTAACGAAGGAGGGTCTCACCCTAAATTGCACAAGAAATAAAGCTATCCTCCTGACCTAGGAGACAGATGTTGTTTCATTTGGCCTTGGATGCTTGATAGGTACTTTAAATAACTACACTGTTGGGAGTTCTTGGAAGCACACATAGCATTACAAGAAAATCACTATAGGAACCAGCATATATATGTAGGGTCCTACTGTAGGAACCCCCCAATTCTGCCCACTTAAATTTTTACTCTTTCTTTTTTCACATCATCAAATCCAGCTTGTTCTGTCTACCTGCTTGCATATAATAACTACAATACAACATGTAATGCACACTTGAACAAAACTCACTCTTTCTCTTTCAGTAGTTTTCATTTGCCAATAGCTCCTCTGAGCAGGATAGGGCTTGGTGCCCATCTCCCCTCTCCATGCTGTGAATTTGTCTCATTTGAGCTTGTGCAGGACATTTGCATACTGCTTCAACTTCTGTGAATTGATATTTACCACTGCCCTACTTTGACCAGAAAAAAAGGTTTTAGGAAGTGAATGCCGTAGATGCCCTGCACCCAAACATTACAGGCTATTGCCAATGATCTTGGTTACTCCTGAGAAATTGATGATAATACCATATTGCTGAATACATTACATACCTCAGTCATAGGACACTAATAATTCAAAGTACTACTCAGATGGAAGTTTCATTCACTTTGAGTTAGGTTTCAGAGTTGGAAGATGTTATGCTATTTGAGAAAAAAAGCAAGCTATGAACTCTGCCAGTTACAATAATGAGTGGTCTGGCAAGAAGCCCACTTGTGCAAGTGGAATGAACATCATGGGAACAGTCAACCACTTTGTTATTGGATTTAAGTCCCACTCTATATGTTGAAACCTATATCCAACTGGAGCTAAGAATCTGAGGCTAGACAGATCATAGACCCCATAGGAGAACTTACTATTATTTTTTAAAGGTTGTTTTAAAACTTTTTATTGATTCTTTGTGAATTCCATATTATGAAACCCAGTCCCACCCATCTCACCATCCCTTCATATCTGCCCTCTGCCTTGGCAATCCCCCAAAAAATAGAAATCAAAAACTAAAATTGATAAAACATTAAAAAATAAAATTAAAAAGAAACAAACATTCTCATTGCAGTCACCCAGTCTGCCTTTTTTTTTTTTTTTCTTTTTTTTTTTTTTTTTTTGGTTTTTTGAGACAGGGTTTCTCTGTGTACCTTTGCTCCTTTCCTGGAACTCACTTGGTAGCCCAGGTTGGCCTCGTACTCAGAGATCTGACTGGCTCTGCCTCCTGAGTGCTGGGATTAAAGGCGTGCCCACCTCCGGGCTCCCTTTTTTTCAAGTTGTTTTACTTGCAAATATTCATTGCAATGTTTCACTGGTCTGGTTCAAGGCCTGTGGCTTCTGCTACACTATCAATACTGGATTCTCAGCAGGACTGCTCTCAGATATCCTGTTGTCATCCTGTGTCATGGAGATCCTGCAGATTTGGTTCTCCAGGACTAGCCCCTTCATATTCTTCAGCAGTTCTTAGATGGGATGGATGTTGAAGTGGAGCATCTGAGCTCAGGATTTTGGCCTAGGTGGTAGCTGAGTTAGTCAGTTTGTCCATTTTTTATGCCCACACCATCAGGACCAGCTCTCTTGCTTTGCCCAGGTGTGGGGTGGGGCGAGCTCTCTTGCTTCTGGTAGCTGGCAAGGGGCAGGATGGCTCTCCCAACTGAATGCCATTGGGGACAGCTCTTCAGCACTTCCCTGGCAAGAGACTGGACCAGCTCATCTGAGTGTCAAAGCTGGCAAGGGTTAGGTTCAACTCTCCTGCTCTTACACCTTTGGGGCCAGCTCTACAAGCTCCAATGCCATGAGGGTCAGCTTTACTACATTTTCTAGGCAAGGTGCAGCTCTTCCAAGTGCTGCAACCATCTAGGGGCAGGGCCAGCTTCTCTGCACTACCCCAGCAAGGGGCGGAACCAGCTCACCCGCTCTCATACCTTTGGTCCAGCTCTCCTACACTGCCCAGCCAAAGGGCAGGACCAGCTCTCCCTTGCTTTATGCCTTTGGGGTGATTCATCCACACCCATGTTTCCAGAGCCAGCTCTACTGTTGGCCCTATGAAGGTACTAGAACTGCTCTTCCTAGTGCTATACCCGGCAAGGGGTGAGGCCATTTCTCCTGCTCTCAGGGATAGCTTTCCCACCTGCTTTTTGCAGTGAGGAGTGAGGGTGCATTTCTTCTATGCCCACATCACGTAATGGCTGACAAGGGGTGGGCCAAGCTCTCCCATCCTGCCCAGGTGAGAGAAAGGGCCAGCCTTCTTGAATGCCACAGCAGATGAGATATGGGGCTAGTTTTGCAAAGTCCTCAGACATCAACATGACAGCAGGTGGTAGCCCAGATCAGGGAAGACCTCCTGGCCTTTGGTGGTAACATAGGCTGCAGATGCCAACCCTGATCACTGCTGCTGCATAGCTACAAACGCAAGCATGGTCCTCCCAGGTGGCAACATGGGTGAAGACCACCTCTCGTGTTCCCAGCTTTCCTCAGTTGCCCACAGGTCTCTCTGTATGTCCATTTTTTCATGTTCATTGGTGTCATCTTTGTTCAGCTCATGTTTGGGCAGTCATGTTGGTGAGATGCTATGAGTATAGCTTCTAATATTATCAGGAGACACAATCTCATGGAAAACTCCCTGTTCCACTGGTCATGACATTCTTCCTGACCCATATTCAGCAATGTTCTCTGAACCTTAGATCTGGAGTGTTTTATAGATGTATCCATTGAGACTAGGCTCCACAACGCTGCATTTTGATTGGTTGTTGCTTTCTGTAGTGGTCTCATTTTGCTGCAAAGAGAAGTCCTAATGATGGGTAAGGACAACAACCATTGATTTTCTGAACCGGCATAAATTGCCAACAACAATCTGTAAATGTTACTACTATTATTCTGCTAAATGGACATAACAGTAAACTGCCCCCTAAAGACTTATGTTTATACACGTACATTAGCACATCTATCAACCCTCTTCAAAAAGGTGTCTAATTGCTGGACACATTAATTAACACAGAGACCTACAGCTAGAAAAGGTGCAAAAATTAGGAGACTGTCAATGCTCAGTAGGAATGAGAGACATCTATATCACAAACCTTGCTCCAAATTCTCTTGGATCTTTGTGGAAGAGAGAGCAGAATGATTATAAGAACCACAGATTATAGACACTTTATTATTCCTTTGAATGTTTTTTTTTAAATAAACAGTTTTCTGCTATTTATTACTCCAGAAACTAAACTTTTCATGTCAATGATTAATAATGAAAGTTCCTCATACTATGTGCTCTTGCCTGGTGCAGTAACCAGAACTTTGTTAGATTTCTTTCTTTCTTTGTTGTTTTCTCTGATGCTACTAAATCCTGGTTTTGAGTCTTTAGTGGTTTCTTATCACTCCTGGGGAATTCCTAATGATTTTTTTCAACAGGGCTCAATTTAACAGATGACATAAGTAAGAATAAAATTGAGTTGTCATAAATAAGTTATATCTTATCATATCCATTTGTAGCTTTGTCTTAGTTATTCTCATGTCAAACATGTACTATTCAGTTAAAGAATGTAGCATTTCTGTTACATAGTAACTCCTGACTTTTCTATCGGTACCTTGTTTTCTTTACCACTGTTTTTTCAATTCCAGTCATTTTACATTTTTCTTTGTAATTTCTCACCTTTTTTTGTATAATGAATCCTTCAATAAGTGCTTTTTAAACCCATTCAGATTGGTATGTTATTTACCAACAAAGGCATATTTAAAACACTTAAGTGTTTAAGCAACACTTAAACCATGTTTATACATGTTGTCTTAGTGAGTGTAATTATTGCTGTGATGTGATTAAACACAATGCCAAAAATCAAGTTGAAGAGGAGAGGGTTTATTGGGTTTACACTTCCACAGCACTGTTCATCACTGAAGGAAGACAGAACAGGAATTCAAAACAGGGAAGAAACCTGGAGGAAGGAGCTGATGCAGAGGCCATGGAGGGGTGCTGCTTACTGGCTTGCTCATCTTGGCTTGCTCAGTTTGCTTTCTTATAGAACCTCAGATCACCAGCCTAGGAATAGTACCACTCACAATGGATGGGGCACTCTCCTATCAACCACTAATTTTAAAAAAATGCCTTAGAGCTGGATTCTATGTAGTTATTTTCTCAATTGAGTTTCCCTTCTTTCAGATAACTCTAACTTGTGTCTAGTTGACATGATACTAGCCAGGACAAATGGCTAAAATAATGACCTAATTTCCAAATGAGTTTAAAAATGTTTTGTGTGTGCATGTGTGTGTGTGTGTGTGAAATATGCCAGTACTAGTGTACAAATACAATTTACACCTTGACAAGTTGACACCCAAACATATCACTGTTAAGCCATTATCATTCTTTTCTTGTTCATCCCCAAGGCCACACATTAACATCAACATCACAATGTGAACCATTTTACAAACTTTAAAATCCGAAAGTCTTTACAAATTCAAGCACTTTAAAATTCAATCTCTTTAAAAATCCAGAGTTTCTTTTAAAAGCTAAAAAAAGTTATCTTTAAAAATTCTGTCTCTCAACTCTGGGCTCCTGAAAAATAAAAAATAATTTAAATATTTTCTAACTTCAAGAATGGAGAACTAGGGTACAGACACAATGTGACAAATCAAAACCAAACTCTAACACTATAGATATATAACTCAGTGTCCAATATCTTGGATTCACTGATGATCTTCTGGGCTAATCCAAAAGGCTTGGGTCACTTCTCAGGCTCTGCCCTCTGCAGCACACACAACTTATCTACTAATGATTTTTCATAGTTGGCTCCATTCCATTGCTGCTGCTATCCTTGGTGGTCATCCCATAGTAATGGCATGTCCAAAACTGCTGGGGTCTTCTGCTGCAACTGGCTGGCACATTCACTAATAGCCTCTCACAGACTCTCTTCATGGTGCCAAGACTCAAAGTCTCTCCATGACCCCTTCAGTGCTAGGCCTTGAACTGTCACTGAGGCTGCACCTACACTGATAGCCTCTCCTGGCTTCTCACAGTGCCAAGCCTCAGCTGCTCTCCATGAACCCCATTCATGCCTTCAATACCAGTACCACTGGGTGACTCTTAGATTACCAAGTATGGCTTCCAGCATGAGATGCAATCTTGGCTACCTCTAGAACACAGCTTCTGTGTGGTGACTCTCAAGAAACACTTTCCAGAAAATTGCTCCTAAGTGATGCTAGTCTGTAGCTGAAGTAGTTGGAGTTTTCTCCAGTCTTACCCTGACCCATAGCCACTCAGACCCAAGTAAACACACAGAGACTTATATTACTTATAAACTGTATGGCAGTGGCAGGCTTCTTGCTCTCTAGTTCTTATATCTTAATTTAACCCATTTCTATTCATCTATAAGTTGCCACATGGCTTATGGCTTACCAGTACTTTACATATTCTTTCTCATGGTGGTGGCTGGCAGCATCTCCTGCCTCAACCCTTCCACTTCCCAGAATTCTCCTCTCTGCTTATCCTGCTTATACTATACTTCCTGCCTGGCTACTGGCCAATCAGTGTTTTATTTATCAATCAATCAGAGGAACACATTTACAGCCTACAGAAAGACATCCCAGCACTTCACCTTTTCTTTTTTTCAAAAGGAAGGTTTTATCTTTAACATAGTAAAATTACATATTACAAAACAATTATCAAGCAAGAATTATAGTTATAATATCTAGTCTATTTGTATTTGGCAACATTAAAGAAGATATCCTATCTATCTTATATTTGTGAGTCTAAGGTTTCATATCTAACTTATCTTTTATCATAATTAAGGAAATTATAACTATCTAGTCTTCAACTACATCAAAGACCTCAGAAGGATATAGTATTACCTGGTGTGAGAAGGATGCAAGCAACTTTCAGAGTCTTGTGAGAGTAGACAGAGATAGCTGGCAGTCTGAATAGTCATCCAAATTTCCTCTGTAAAGTTGAGGCATCTGTTTTTAGCCCACAGGCCTAGTCTCTTAGTCACTTCTCTCTGTGTCCTGTAGACTGTCTGGCAGTTTCCTCTGTGAAGCAGGAACCTGAAAGACCATTTTGCCAAGCAAAGTTCAGTGGTCACCTTCCTATGGGTCCTGCATGTCCAGTCGATACATTTTTTAAGCAGTTCAGGCAAGAACAATTTCTTGTCCAAATGGCTATTTTTGCCAAGAAGAAGATAAACTCCATATCCAGTGTCTTCAGTGCCCACCCTCCTCTCTGAAGTAAGTCAGTGCTGCCAGGAGCAGACATGTCTCATTTTCCAGAAAGTCTAAATTTTTAAAAAAATTTTAAATGCTATATTTTATAGGTCTTCAAAGTGTTTGAGCATTACCTACCTAATTGAGTTATATCTATGTATACCTAGAAAACTTAACATGACTATAAGTTTGACTATCATAGAAGACTAACTATTAATCTGTGTTTTTAATTGTCCATTACAATCCAAATGAGTTACATAATCATATATACCTCAAACGAGAATATATATATATATATATATATATAGTATAGCAAGATTAAGTTTAAACTTGTATCAATAAACTAAAATCTATAGCAATATAAAACATTTCTAAACAAGTTGTTGCTTTTTAAAAGTAGGTTCATTAATCTACCCTTTTATCCTATTATATCTATACTATCCCTTTTCTTCTTTAGTAAGAGATTGTTTTTATAATCAACCTGTTTTAAATAAAAATATTGGTTTTTCTCTGTCCCACACCAGAGGGCTCTTTGATATGGGGCAGGAGAATCTCTCAACCCTTTATTTTATCAATATCCTTGGGTTTAGAGAAGGGGTGAGCCAATTACATCTCCAAAGCCAGCTTGGTATATTTGGGAATTTGGGTGTAGCTTCTCATACTACTTCTTGTTGGATGAGGGCGCTGTATTTTTATGGGGACATAAACAATATTTTAGGATTATGGAATAATCTGTGAGGCAGTGTTATCTGAGCCAGTTGCCTTAAAACCATTCTGGATGTTGGATCATTTGGGCCATGATGTTATTGGAGACCTTTCAGGAGGTCTTGGCTGGTCAAAACTGATGTATCTTAATCTGGAACAAACCCATAGCTTCCTGCTTTCTGTGGAAACAAAAGCAGAGCCTCCTTTTCAAAGCAACGTATCCTTACATTCAAATTTTGAAGTCAAGGTACATTTAAAATATACATATTGTTTTAACTGAGCAGTCTTTACAATCAAATGTCTTTCTGCAGTTAAAAATCCCAAAGACAACACAATCCAGATTCTCTGTGTGATATCCATCTTTATGTGGCTTATTTTTTATATTACTTTTACTTTCTGTTTAAAGACTTTATTTTTTAAAACTATATTTTATATAACTGTATATATTACTTTTTTTCTCTTTCAAGCCTACATACATTTTTACACACATTGTAAGCCATTTAGAGGTTTATCCCATCTAAATCTGTCTTATTGTGAATCTATTGTTTTAAACTGCAGCATTTTCGCCCACCTCAGCTTCCCAAAATGGCGGAACTATGTTTACCACCAGCTCTGGGTTGGGAGCCATGTGTACCATCAACTCTCAGAAGCAGTGGGTTTATGTTTTTATCAAAGCAGCATGTAGCCCAGAAACCTTTTTTTTTTTTTTTTTTTTTTTTTTAACTAGCAAAGAATAAATCCACCATGCAGCATAGTACACAGCTTGGAGACACCTCTGTGTAACATGGTATAGCTCCAGCTCACACCCCCTGAACCCACCACAGAGTAGCTCAAGCCCGCATGTTGCAGTGTCTTGCTGCCAGCACGAGACAACTAGGAAGCTGTTTTAACTCCATTTAGAATTGCTTATTAAATATTTTCAGGTTTCAGATGGAAACTCGAGCCATTGGACGCCATTTGTAGCTGAAGTAGTTGGAGTTTTCTCTAGTAATGCCCAGGCCTGCAGCTGCTCAGACCCAAGTAAACACACAGAGACTTATATTACTTATAAACTGTATAGCAGTGGCAGGCTTCTTGCTCTCTAGTTCTTATATCTTAATTTAACCCATTTCTATTAATCTATAAGTTGCCACATGACTTGTGGCTTACTGGTACTTTACATCTTGCTTTTCATGGGGGTGGCTGGCAGTGTCTCCTGCCTCAACCCTTCCACTTCCCAGAATTCTCTTTTCTGCTTATCTTGCCTATACAGAAAGATATCCCCAGCACTAGTCTCTTTTTAATCACCACTAATTTCTCAGCTCCAGCTACCAGCATCAACTGTCCCAGTTAATGAAAGTTTTAATTTCAATGGTGCTAGTATCTTGTTAATCATGGCTGACTCAGCTGACCAGAATCTTAACTCAAAGTAGCAAACAGCATTGATAAAGTCTTTAAACTTTCCTTGAATCTTCATAGGCCAGGTTTCCATCTTCTGCACTGCTCTCAAAATTCTTATCTTTCAAGCTCTTTTGAAATTACTCTTTTTATACACATGGGATAGGGGTGTATTTGAAATAATCTTGTATCCAGCCACTTTGCTGAAGGTGTTTATCATCTGTAGGAGTTCTCTGGTAGAATGTTTGGGGTAACAGATATTTACTATCTCCCATCTGCAAATAGTGATGCTTTGACTTCTTTTCCAATTTGTAACCCCCTGGTTTACTTTTGTTGTGTTATTGCTCTAGCCTGAACTTCAAGTTCCATACTGAACAGATATGGAGAGAACAGACAGCCTTGCCTTGTTTCTGATTTTAGTGGAATTGCTTTGAGCTTCTTTCCATTTAATTTGATGTTGGCTATCAGCTTCCTTTATATTACCTTTATAATGTTTCAGTATGTCCCTTGTATCCATGATCTCTTGAAGTCTTTTATTATGAAGGGGTATTGAATTTTGTCAAAGGCTTTTTTGGTTTCCAATGATATGATCATAGTTTTTTTGTTTTGTTTTGTTTTGTTTTTTCAGTTTGTTTATATGGTGGATTACATTGGAAGATTTCCACATGTTGAACCATCCCTGCATGTCTGGGAGTTTGAACTTACACAGACATTTTGGAAATCAATATGGAAACTTGTCAGAAAATTGGAAATCTATCTACCTCAAGACTCAGTTATACAATTCCTGGGGATATACCAAAGGACATATATCATACCAAAAAGGACACTTGCTCAACTATTGACACTTGTTCATAACAGCTTTATTCATTATATCCAGAAACTGAAAAAAACCTAGATGTCCATCAACTGAAGAATGGATAAAGAAAATATGGTATATATAGCCAGGCAGTGGTGGTGCATGCCTTTAATCCCAGCACTTGGGAGGCAGAGCCAGGCAGATCTCTGTGAGTTCAAGGCCAGCCTGGGCTTCCAAGTGAGTTCCAGGAAAGGTACAAAGCTACACAGAGAAACTCTGTCTCCAAAAACCAAATATATATATATATATATATATATATATATATATATATATATATATATATATATATATTTACACAATGGAGTATTACATGACTCAAAAAAAGTAATTAAATTTGCAGGCAAATGGGTATTGCTAGAAAAAAAATCATCATGAGTGAGGTAACCCAGACTCAGAAAGACAAGCATGGTGTGTACTCACTTGTAAGTGGATATTAACTATAAAGTAAAGGTTAACCATGCTACAATCCACAGACCCAGAGAAACTAAGTAACAAGAAGGCCTCAATGGGGGATGCATGCATCTCTCTGAGAAGCAGAAATAGAATAGACATTGTTGATAGATGAGTTGGGGTAGGGATGGAAACAGGAAGAATCAGGTGGGGATATGATGGAGAAAGATAATACTGGGAGATACAACTGGATTTTTTTTTTGAGGGGGGGTGCATTGCTGTGGATATTGTTCTGAATAAATAAAACACTGATTGGCCAGTGGCCAGGCAGGAAGTATAGGCGGGACAAGGAGATAGGAGAATTCTGGGAAGTGGAAGGCTGAGTCAGGGAGACACTACCAGCCACTGCCATGACAAACAGCATTTGAAGATGCCGGTAAGCCATGAGCCACGTGGCAAGGTATAGATTTATAGAAATGGATTAATTTAAGATATAAGAACAGTTAGCAAGAAGTCTGCCATGGCCATATAGTTTGTAAGCAATATAAGTCTCTGTGTTTACTTGGTTGGGTCTGAGCAGCTGTGGGACTGGCGGGTGAGAGAGATTTGTCCTGACTGTGGGCCAAGCAGGAAAACTCTAGCTACAAATGGTACTCAACATGTTGGCAAGAGTTTCTACCTAAAACCTGAAAAAAATGATTCTAAAATGGAGCTAAAAACAGTTCCTAGTTGTCTCTTTCAAGTTAGCAGCAGCCTGCCTGCGTGTTTGAGCTACTACATGGTGGGTTCCTGGCGTGCTTGCCTGACCTGCAGTATGGCGGGAATGAGGCCTCTGCAAGTGGCACATTAAGCTGTGTGGTGGATTTAGTCTTTGCTAATATATATATATATATATATATATATATATATATATATATATATATATATATATATATATATATATGAGGTTTCTGGACTACACGCTGCTTGGATAAGAGCATAGACCCACGATAGCTCCCAGAGCTGGCAGAAAATGTATCACTGCCATGTTGGGAAGCTGAAGTGGGTGGAGCCAGCAGCCACAGTGCTGTTTTAGTCTTAGAATGCTGCAGTTTAAAGCAATAGGCTCAAGGTAATATAAAAAATAAGCCACATAAAGATGGCTACCACACAGAGAATCTGGATTATGTTCTCTTTGATATTCGTAACTGAAGAACAACTTTTGATTACAAAAGCTGTTGAGTTATGCCAAAATGTATATTTTAAAGGTACCTTGACTTCAAAATTTGGATATAAGGATATGTTGCTTTGGAAAGGAAGCTCTGCTTTTGTTTCCACAGAAAGCCAGAGGCTATGGATTTGTTCCAGATTAAGATACATCAGGTTTGACCAGCCAAGATCCCCTGAAAGGTCTCTGATGGATGACACCATGGCCCAGATGATCCAACATCCAGAATGGTTTGAAGGCAACTGGCTCAGACAATACAGCCTCACGGACTACTCCATAATCCTAAAATTTTCTTTGTGTCCCCATAAGATACAGCGCCCCCCTCCAGCAGGAAGTAGTAAGAGAAGCTACGCCCAAATTCCCAAATTATATGTAATTTTACTATGTTAAGGTTAAAACCTTCCTTTCTGAAAAAAAAGAAAAAGGGAAGTGCTGTCGATATTGTTCTGTGTAAATAAAACACTGATTGGCCAGTGGCCAGGCAGGAAGTATAGGTGGGACAAGGAGAGAGGAGAATTCTGGGAAGTGGAAGGCTGAGTCAGGGAGACACTGCCAGCCGCCGCCATGACAAGCAGAATGTGAAGATGCCGGTAAGCCACGAACCACGTGGCAAGGTATAGATTTATAGAAATGGATTAATTTAAGATATAAGAACAGTTAGCAAGAAGCCTGCCACGGCCATACAGTTTGTAAGCAATATAAGTCTCTGTGTTTACTTGGTTGGGTCTGAGCGGCTGTGGGACTGGCGGGTGAGAGAGATTTGTCCTGACTGTGGGCCAGGCAGGAAAACTCTAGCTACAGTGCATCTCTGGGATGATCTAGGAACCTAGTGCAATGGAAACTCCAAGACATTTACAAAGGTGACTCTAGCTAAGACATCTAGTAGTGGAAGATATGGAGCCTGAACTGGACATCTGTAATCATGCATGACTTCCAGTCTAGGGATTGGGATACCAACCCAGCCACAAAACCTTCAATCTACATTTTGTCCTTCCTATAAGATGTACTGGGGTAAAGGTGGCACAGAAATTGTGGGACTGGCCAACAATGAGTCAATGGAGAAGCTTTATCCAGCAACTGAAGGAAACAGATGAAGAGAACCACATTAGTCAGAGCTCACGAAATCATGTCGAAGATGGAAAGGAAGTATTGTAAGAGCCAGAGTGATCAAGTACACTATAAGAAAACCCACAGAATCAGCTAACCTGGACTCACAGGGCCCACAGAGATTGAACTGACAAACAGGGTACCTACATCGGTCTGACTTAGGCCCTCTGCATATATGTTACAGTTGTGTAGCTTAGTCTTCTTGTGGGACTCCTAACAGTGGGAGCAGGAACTGTCCCTAAGGATTTGGCTGGCTTTGAGAACCATTTTCCTCATACTGGGTTTCCTTGTCCAGCCATATTATGAAGGGAGGTGCCTAGTCTTATTTGATATGCCATGTATGGTTGATATTCATGGGAGGCGTACCCTATTCTGGAGAGAATTGGAGGAGTGGATGAGGGGTTAGAGGAGGTGGGTTGGAGAACCTGGGAGGAGAGGAGGAAGGGGAAAATCAGTTGAGATGTAAGAGAGAGAGAGAGAGAGAGAGAGAGAGAGAGAGAGAGAGAGAGAGAGAGAATGCTATGTACAGTCTTAAAATTTAAGATGTTTCAATCAACATACACAGTATTATCTTTCATTACAGCACTTTCATAAGATTTTGTTTTTATTCATTATCTACAACCTTCTTTCTCTTTCATCTCCTGATGCCTCCCCCACTGTAGATTTTCATCCATCTCTCATAGACTCCATTTTACCTTCTTATCACATATGGCTTATTATCACTCACTTTCCTTTAACACTCCTCTTTTTATTCTTTCCAGTTACATAGCCTAATACCCATAATCAAAGCCACTTACATACATAAATAGAAACATTATGTAAGAGAGAACATAAGTTTGTGTCTTTTTAAGTCTGTATTACCTTTCTTAACAAAATATTTTTGAGACCTAACCATTTTCTAGAAAGTTTTATTTTGTTTTTTCTTTACAGCTGAATAAAATCCTATTTATACATGTTTCACACTCTTATTACTAATGCATCCAACTGGTGGACATTTAGGTTGGTTGCAATTTCTGACATTTATGAAGAGATCAGCAATAGCACAGATATGGAAAGTATCTCTTCATTATGATAGAGTTTTGGATATATGCCCAGAAGGGATGCAGCTGAGTCATAGAGTACTTTTGTTTTTAATTTATCGAGAAATCTCTATGCTAATTTAACAACCCAAGTATTTTGAGCTATTCTGTTTTAATAAGTTTACTAACAATTCAGTATAATTTTCTTCTAAGTCTAACCAAGCTACTCCAATGCTAATCGCCAGAAAAAAAAATGATATTATAAGAAAGCCAAGAAATGTTTCACTGAGTCTGAAAAATCTTTAAATATTATATATTTGTTATATACTATTAAGTTTAATAGAAATTATTTTGTTAATAAAATAAATTGTTTTAGTTGTATGCACTTCTTAGTTTCCCTTGTTATAATATCTTTTAAAAAGGAAATATAAAGATAGTATATCTAATGCTAAAAGAAAATCTAGAAAGAATGGATTTTATAGCATAAATATGTACTTAAATATACTACCAATAATAACGTGATAAATGTTTCTTATAAATGAAAACCTACTAAAATCCACTAAATTTAGTAATTATGGTTAATATTGTTATCTGCTACTTATTATTGGTTCAGTTGACATTAACCACTAATGTCTGTGAGGTCAGTAATAAGTTATATTCGATGTGCTTTACACTTGTCCTAGCTCACTAGTGAGTTTTTACTACAACAAATGCATTACTTTTATGTACCTACTGTATTCTGTGTGGGATATACCATTCAATGCATTGCTTAATATGTAGACAATTATATCTTATTATATATATAATTTCTTATTAATGATTTCTTATTACCTTTAGGAGAGATATTGTAAAAATTGTAAGATCTGAGTAATTTTAAGATACGTTTCTTTGTGCCACACTGAATGCAAATGTGCTTTTAATTGGTACCTTGAATAAACAGCTAGATTACGGTGACACTAGAAGCAGGGAACTGTCAGCACTGGTCTCATTAACCTTGTTTTTAAATGACACTTAAACTTTTACTTACAAGGTACTATTTAAATAATTTGGGGTATATTTTAGCTGTCTTAAAACGAGTCTTTGTGATTTCATTTTCCAAACAACGTGTGAAGACAATGTTCTGTACTACTAAAAAGAGTTAGAAAGACAATTTTCAATAACACGTCAGTGCATCACCCAGCCCTGTCATCAACACTGTGCATTTTTGCTGGAAGATGAAAACACATGGGCTGCTATGTTAGCCTAAGTTATACACAAATGCATGCATGCAGAGTGAAGGGTGTAGCAGAAGAATTCTAGATTCTTAATTTTAGTCTTAAAATCTCAAGGAAGAATTAGACGAAGTTTAAACTTCTTAGTCAAGATTTATTAACTGCAAAATCAGGACATTGTTGTCTCCATTGCCAATAGAAGTTATCCAATGACCTAAAGATTTTCAGATTTTCTCCATTATTTACTGGACTTCACCTAAGAAAAGCAAAGTAAACTCACCAGTAGCTAAGTCCTTAAAATTAACAGTTGTCTTCTATCTGCTAATATAGCAGAGGAGTTTGAGACATAAGGGTTTCTGTTAAAGATAACATAGATAAAATAGAAAAACCTGAGTAAAACTACAAAAATATCTATCTCTCAGTCTCTTATATCTGCTTAAAGAAATTTAAGTGCTTCATGACTATAATATTGCTTACTAATAGACTATAGAGGGAGATGAATTTACAACTAAAAACATAGTGTCTCTGACTGGCATTAATCAGAATCTGGCCATTCTATGGCAGAAGACAAAGACATAGAAATTACTAGAACCTTTGATAGTTTATTGATGGAGAAAATGGTAATTGTTATTTTTATAATAAAGACCAGGCAATAAATATTTTCAGCTTTTCCAGTTACAGAGTTATACAGTGTCTAGCAACTTATAATTCCCTCAGTTTAACAAAGCACCCTTGTTAATATGTAACTAAGTAAGCATTGCATGCCCCAACGAAATAGAAATTTTACACTTCAAAATATTTTACTCCCACCCACTACATTTATTTGGTTTTATTTTATATTAATGGATGTTTTGCATGCAAAAAATATCTGTGTATCACATGCTTGCCTGGTGCCCATGGAAGCCAACACAGAAGATTTTATTCCCTGTAATTGAGGATCCAGAGAGTTTTGACCATCCCTGTGTGCTGAGAATTGAACCAAAGGCCTCTAAGAGAACAGCAAGTTATCTTAACTTCTAAGTCTTCTCTCCATCCCTCAATCCCACTCCTAACATTTTTTAAAATTAAAATTAAGCCTAGCTCATAGTATGTAAAAAAAAAATCGGTATAGCATATTAGAATATTAGATCCACAGAACAGTAAATATCTAAGAAAAGAAATAATTTTGGAGACTGGGATGGTTTCAAACATATAATCAATTTGTTTTGCATAATATTAGACAAATTGCAAAATTCTATGTGAGAAATTCAATTTTAGAAAAAAAATTGAGAAAAACAGAGCTTAGTTTTAAAATCTGTCTGGTCATCTATAGGGAGATCTAGTGATTCTAATAAATTCTAATTTAAGAACTTTGGAGTGAAAAATAACTAACTTTTCATAACACTCTACTCTGTCTCCACTAAGATTTCAAAACAGCCTGAGTTAGGTGGCTGGTTACTCCATCTACTTATGCAAGGAACAGGAACTCTCCTCTAGCTGAAAGACAAACAGTCTGAAACTGCTAGGATTCCATGTAGTGTAGCTACAACGAATTAATACTCAGAATGCTAAGAGCAAAGAACTCAAGGTAAGAATCCAGAAAATTATCAGATGATAGCTGAAGTCAGAGCTGAAAATAAAGTCAATAATGGGCTTGACAAGGCCTTTGACATAATTATTATTTAGACATTCAAGTAAATTTATTTTTAAAAGGGTTGGAGAATTATAAGAATATATTAATATAAAATTTCTTATGTTTTCATAAAAGTTTAGTCAATTTAATAAATTGACTATACAGTCAAGCAATCATAAATACACAACTATTGTAATATTACTTTGTATATGTTCTTAACTATTTAGAGAATTTTTTGGTATATCAATATTCTTTGGGGGAAGAAGTTAGTGGTAAATTACAGCTTTGTAAAAGAAAAAATGCAGTTGTGTAGCTTGATCTGCTTTAGGGGTCCCCTGGCAGTAGGATCAAGATCCATCCCTGGTGCATGAGCTGGCTTTATGGAGCCCACTACCTATGGTGGGACACCTTATACAGCCTTGTCAGGAGAAGGGGCTTGGACCTGCCTCTACTGAACTTACTGGGCTCTGCTGACTCCCCATGGGAGGCCTCACCTTGTTGAAGAGGGAATGGGGCGTGGGTTGTGCAGGGAAGGCTGGGGAGCAGGAGGAGGGAAGAAAGGGGGATTTGTGGTTGATGTGTAAAATGAATAAAAAAATTCTCAATTAAAAAAAAGTATGCATATCATACATTTTTCCTGTGATTTAGTGATGCAAAGATTGTTGCATTCTTTCATGTTGCATTTGTTTAGCTCTGTGAAGCTGTGTTACTGTGCCTGTCTAAAATTGAACAGCCAATAACTAGGCAAGAGAAAGTCTAGGCAGAGCTGGTATTCAGCGAGAATAAATAGGAGGAAAAAAAGGCCAGCCATCCAGCTACACAGCAAGCCACAGAGTAAGAAGTAAAGAAAGGTGTATAGAAAATAAAAGCCCAGAAACAAAAGATAGATGGGATAATTTAAGAAAAGCTGGCTAGAAAAAAGTCAAGCTAAGATCAGGCACTTGTAAGAAAGAATAAGCCTCCCTGTATTTATTGGGGAGTTGGGTGGCAGGCCCCCCAAAGAGCAAAGAGTAAAAACAAACAACTACAATTTTCTGTTGATGTCATATGACACTATGACCAAAGGCAACTTAAGAAAGAGAGCGTTTATTTTGGCTTATGAGGTAACAGTAGGAGGAGTCCAGCATGGCAGAAAACTACATGCATAATGGGAGGAGCATGATGCTAAGAGAGTATATCTTTGAATGCAAGTAAGAAGTACAGAGAGTGAACTGGAAATAGAGTCAGGCCAGGCACTCTCAAATCCGACTCACCAGTGCCACCAGCTGGAAAACAAATATTCAATGCCTGAGGCTGTGGAGGACAGCTTGTTCAAACCACTACACATCTTATCGTTTGATTTTTGTTTCATAAAAAACCCACAGGTATGACTATAACATTCACTGTGTATGTAGAGTCTGCCATGAACTCATTTCAAATGTCTAATGTTGATAAAGTTGCTAGTGCTCTACATTTCCCTTCATTAGTCTTGCTAGCATATTGTTGAGAACAGCCATATTTCCAAAGAATTATCTCATATCAGAATTAATGTACTTGTCTGCTTGTTTTTGCTGTTTAATTAGGTTCATTTAGCTTCATCGTTCTTTTCTATATTTTTGTATTTACTTTGACTTGTTCATTGTAGTCGTTTGAATGAGCTATGTCCCTCATAATTTCCTGTACTTTTAGATTTGGTCCCAGGTGGATGGTGTTGTTTGCAGAGGTTTAGGTGGTGTCATTTGATGAAAGAAGTATGTCACTGGGGGGCTGAGTTTAAGATTACGAGCCTCATTATATTGACAGTTTTTTCTCTCTTTGCTTAGAGCTTGTCATTGAATATGTAAGTAATCAGCTTCCTGTTCTTTTCATTATCACAATGGCTTGTCATTACTCTACCATGATGGACTTCTATCCCTCTGGAACATTAAACCAAAATAAACTACCATGTGTAAGGTCTTTGGTCTTGGAGTTTTATCAGAGTAATAGAGAAGTAATCAATACAGTTTTCTGTATATTTCTGAACATCCTAAGATATTAGAGTAGACCTTTAATCTTTAGTTTTTATTCTATTATCATATATATTAAGTCTGTAAATTACTTCTTGGACTGTGTTGTTATTTCCCACAAATTTTCACAGGCAGTGTCTTCATCAACTTTCTGCTTAAAATATGTCTTTAATTTCTATTGTCATTTCCTTTTTAATCATAGGTCAATTGGGAATATGTTGCCTAACTTCTAACAGCTGGACTCTTTCTAATTATCTTTTACTTATTTATATCTAGCCTAATGTTTAAATGGTCAAACATATTTGAAGAATCATTTTACCTTTTGAATTTTATTTTGTTCACTTTTAGACCTGAGATAGGTGAAAATTGTATTAATTTACCTTCCATATCTTAATTAGCATTTGATACTTTTTAGATTTTTAAGTAATAACAGACATATTTGGATTTACATATACTCTATTTCAGTGTTGCATGAATATTTTATATTTGTTTCCCATGGAATTTCTGGGTGATTTAAATATATTTCATCTTCCTTCTTACTATTTTTAATTAATTTTATACTCATTGTAATACTGTTTTCTTACATAGATTAGACTAAAATCTTTGACTTTTCATTATCTTATACAAGTTACTGATTTTCTAATGTTCATATAAATACCAACATCTTTGAACACTTTAATTAATCATATATTTTATATTGCAAATATTTTTTTATTTTTAAAATTTTACATGCAATATATTTTGATCATATTTTTCCCCAAGCTCAAATCCTTCCAGATCATATCTACCTACATATCCCTACCTACCAAACTTCCTGTTATTTTATCTTTCAGGATAAAAAATAAAAAATAAAACAAAGGTAAAAATAAACCATTGAAAACAATAAAACAACATTTTCCTTATCCATTCTTCGACTGAGGGGCATCTAGGTTGCTTCCAGGTTCTGACTATAATGAATAATGCTGCTCAATCATACCACAAGGACACTTGTGCAACTATGTTCATAGCAGCATTTTTTGTAATAGCCAGAACCTGGAAACAACCTAGATACCCCTCAAGTGAAGAACGGATAAAGAAAATGTGGTACATATACACAATGGAGTGTTACTGTTCTGTGGACCTAACATCCTAATATGATATACTGATTTGTGTTTACATACCATGAGATAAGCTTGATTTTTACTTTTAAAAATGTTAGGAGTAGGATTGAGGGATGGAGAGAAGGCTTAGAAGTTAAGATAACTTGTTCTTCTAGAGGCCTTTGGTTCTATTCTCAGCACACAAGGAAGAGTCAAAACTCTCTGAAACCTCAATTACAGGGAATAAAATATTCTGTGTTGGCTTCTATATTGTATGCTTGAATATCCCTGGGGTATATGCCCAAGAGTGTTATCATTGGGTCTTGAGGTAGATTGATTCCCAATATTCTGAGAAACTGCCATACTGATTTTCAAAGTGGCTGTTCGTGTTTGCACTCCTGCCAACAGTGGAGGAGTGCTCCTCTTGTTCCACATCTCTCCAATATAAGCTCTCATCAGTGTTTTTTATCTTAGCCATTCTGAAAGGTGTAAGATGGTATCTTAGAGACATTTTGATTTACATTTCCCTGATGGCTAAGGATGTTGAGCAATTCCTTAATGTCGTTTGGCCATTTGGTATCCTTCTGTTGAGAATTCTCTTTTTAGATCTGTAGCCCATTTTTCAATTGGATTGTTTGGTATTTTGCTGTCTAGTTTCTTGAGTTGTTTACATATTTTAATTTTGTCTTTGTTGGGGTAGATATTCCAAGCTTTGGTTGCTATTGCTCATTCTGAGTCTTAGACAAATGTGCCCGCTGTGGAGTTATGATTCTTAGGAAGTATGATGGCTGTGGGGTCCCAATATACAGTGGTTCAGAGTCCACTGCAATCACAAAGGACCAGAGATGGACTAGAATGAATGACTGTAAGCTTTACCTACAAGCCATTGCAATTATTGCTTAGAAAAACTGTTCAATTAGCCAGTGGTGGTGCATGCCTTTAATCCCAGCACTTGGGAGGCAGAGGCAGGTGGACCTCTGTGAGTTTGAATTCAGCCTGTGCTACAGAGTGAGTTCCAGGACAGGTTCCAAAGATATACAGAGAAATCATGTCTTGAAAAACCAAGAAAAAGTATTTTGCTACTTCTTTGTTTTTATTCGTTCTTTTAGAATTTCATATAGTATTTCTTGATCTTATTATTTCCTCTCTCTTAATGCCTCCCATCCCTATCCTATATCCATACCCACTCAACTTCATGATCCTTCCTCCCTGTTAAAAAACAAAACAAAACAAAACAAAAAGAACAAACAAACCATACCTTCAACCTTTCAGAAAAACAAAACAAAACAAAAAAAAACATGGAGTCCAATTTGGGTTGGCCAGCTACTTGTGAACAGGTGGTTTTCCCTGTAGTGTGACTGATTTGCACAGTGACAGTCCACTGAAGAAAACTAACTTTCCCCTTTTCAGCAACTATCAGTTGTGCATTATTTCTTGGCTAGGAATGTGACTGTGTCTATTTCCCCTGTGCCATGTGGGTATTTTGTCTGTTTTGAGCTTGTGTATGTTTGGTACATCTGACTCCATATGCATATCTGCCCTGCTGTGTCTGAAAAAAGTTTCCTGGACAATTTTTACCACCTCTTGATCTTGCAATCTTCTCACCCTGTCTTCCACATAGATTCTTGATCTTTGTAGGGAGAGTAATGGAAAAGACATCTCCTTCAGCGATGAGCATTTTATATCCTCTCACTCTGAACATGTTGTCCATGATTGGTCTTTGTTCATTACATCTACTTCAAGAACAAACTTATCTGCAGAGGGTTGAGAAATGCATGGTCTATGGGTTTAAATATATGTCTGTAGGAATTATTTTATTTCTAAGTTCAGTTAGCAGAAAAACAATAGTGGGTTTTCCTCTGGGGCCCATGACGTATCTAGACCTACCTTCGTGGCCTCATTAACAATGTTATCTCATTTGTCAGGCTCCAGTGAGACATAGGTTGGTCACTCCCATAACATTTGTGCTACTGTTGCACCCGTGGGCACATTGTGTAGGCACTCTGTTATTGTAGTTCAAAGCATTTTTAGCTGGGAAAGGTTATTAACTGTCTTATTTGTATTTGTCTTCAGATCATATAAATCATTTGCCTCTTATTCTTTCTTTTCGTTTCCATTCCTGTGTTTATGTGATTATTATTTTATGAAAAAACATACTAGACAGGTTCTGTTATGATTTTGTTATGAAATGTCCACCATAAGCTCGTTTGTATCACTTGTTCTCTACCAAGTAGGGAGACTTTAAAAGGCCATGGACCAGTTAGTTTGTAGGGAATGGCTACATAAAATAGGAAAATGGGGTTAGACTGTAGCTGAAGTTATCCTGTTCCTGCCCGGCTCCCGCGGCCCTCCGACCCAAGCAAACATATAGAGACATATATTATTTACAAACTGTATGGCCTAATGGCTCAGGGTTCTTGCTAGCTATTCTTATATCTTAAATTATCTCATTTTTATTAATCTATAAGTTACCATGTGGCTCGTCGCTTACTGGTATCTTAATATGTTGCTTCTTATCACAGCGGCTGGCAGCATCTCTCTGCCTCAGCCTTCTTCCACTCTACACTCACCTTGTCCCACCTACACTATCCTTCCTGCCTGGCTACTGGCCAATCAGCGTTTTATTCATCAATCAATCATAGCAACATATATTTACAGCATACAGGACATCCCACAGCATTAGACCTTGAAAATTTCACCCACCATTGCTCCCGAACCATTTCTTTCAACTTTTCAATTGCTGTGGAAGTAGATACGTCACCACCTCATGCTTAACTGCCACAAACACCTGCCCTGATGCGATGGATAACTGTTTCATCTATGACCTTGAAGCACTGTCCCTAGAGATGTAGCAGGTCACTGTCCTACCTACCTATAACTTTGAAGTATCTGCCCCTGGGGCATGGCTTGGAGCAGAAAAATAATAGTGGGTTTTCCTCTGGGGCCCATGACGTATCTAGGCCTACCTTTGTGGCCTCATTAACAATGTTATCTCATTTATCAGGCTCCAATGAGACATATGTTGGTCACTCCCATGACATTTGTGCTACTGTTATACTCCCCTTGCTCATTTAAATTCATGGCCTCTTTTAACAAATGTTGTTACACACACACACACACACACACACACACACACACACTCCTAATCTGTGAGCTATGTAGCTCACAATGCTTCAAGCATTATTTCTACAAATATTTGTGGTACATTGTCTCTCTGTCTCCTTATTTTCAAATATAACTACACCTTAGTATGATATTCTGATCATGTCCACAACTCTAATATACTTTTACATATTTTGAATGTCTTTTACTATAATTTAGAAATGTACTATAATTGAGGGTTATCACTCTTTTGTTCAACAAGGTTCTACCTGTAGGGCCCTGGTCTCCTCCCATATTGAGTAAAGCCATTGCCTGCTTGCTGACCTTGACAAGATGTCCTCCCTATGCTAATTCCCTGCCTGTATCCACCCTCCTGAATGCTTTAGGGAAGTTCCTTGTTTGTGTATCCTGCATATTGGGCATTAACAGCTTAGATGCAAGAATGTAGAACATTCAGTAGCAAACTTCAGCCCTCCGGGGATCTCCCATTGTACTGTAAGCCTGTATTTAAGGTTTCCTCCCTCTTTCAATAAACGGCATTTGGCATTTGGCATTCTGCTGAGGCAAATGACCCGCTGTCTCTTGTCCCTTATTTTTTAATCCACGGACATGGTGAATAGGTGGTGGTAGCGCAGGCGTTATCCCTACATCTACCTAATGGTTTATCTATGAAAGCATTAGAAACACCAAATACCTATCGAGGTCTGGCACTGACATATATTTTCATACTTTAGTAAACATGACCTTATGTAAGTTTTTATTGTTAGTGCCTTTATAATTTTATATATTTATATAGATTTCTCTTTAACCCCTTACCATGTCATATCTTACTTCTGTCCAATCTCATCATGTTCCTGACCTGGATTCATAAGCTTCTGATTTTGTCTTGTGACCCATATGGTTTAATCAGTGTTATCTATTGGCTACTGGCTTAAACTATCCATTGAAGAAAGGCAGTCACTAGTGAGTACACGAATGAAGACAATAATAATCCCTTCTCAGTTTTTACAGAATGTATCAATAGCTGATAGTTCCACAGTGTGGGGAAAGGGACCTGGAACACTCTTCATTTATGACTTGCTGTTGATGGGCCCATTCTTGTCCCAGCACCAATTTTTTCCACTAAAAAGTAACTGCTACTATTAATGTATGTAATGAAAAAAAAATTTATCACCAGCTTGCCTGAATAAACATTTCCAAATATATATTTATTTATAAACATAAATACATGCACAAATCAATATATTATATCTGTTTTATGCTCCTCTTCTGAGAGATTCAACAAATATATATAATTAATACAACCACATTAATTCTTCAGCTGACACATGAAGCTTTTCTCAGAACTGAAAATGAAAATGTATATAACTTTAGAAGTGAGAAGAATGATAAAGTATATCAATAATCTATAAATTGTTGCTTTTAAGTGTCTGTGAAAGTCATTTCCCTCAATTAAATTTAATAAATTTACTAAATCATATGCATATATAAGTAAAAAGTATAATGTGTATATATATATGTATGTATATAATATGGCACGTAGTATCCAATGTGATAGAGAAAAGCTGAAAGTACTATAATAATGTACATTTATTCTTCAAGAATATTTGACAATCTGCATTTTGTCAAGTGTGATGTTTTGGGAGAAAATTAATGGATGAGAAATGAATTACAATTTATCCATATTCAAGTGTAGAGGGTTGTAATTAAGTGTGGAAGAAAATACTTACATATATAAGATGGTGATAAATGCTTAAGAAAGAAATATGTAGGTAAAGAAATCCAATTATAATGACTGGAGGGATGGCACTTACTTCCAACCAGTCACACAGCATTCTGATTTGGGGACACACAATGAAGATAATGAGGCCATATGCATACTGGGGAAAAGGTGTCATGCAGAGGGAAATGCTGTATCTATAGATGTGATGTCATTTGGTGGAAGAAGGACGGGAACAGTTGTTGAGACATGATCTCAGTATATAATCTGGGCTTGGTCTGAAATCCCCAGTTTCTAGCCTGCTCCCAAATTTGTGGATTACATATATGCACCACCATGCTAGGCTCATTACCGATTTCATTTAGATCAAGACTGAAGCATAAAGAATGAGAAAACACATTCAGTTGGCCAATATAGAAATGATTGTCCTCTCTGACCTGAGAGTTATCTGAATTTATAGAAAAAAACTTGTATCAACATAAAAACATGGCTGAACATCATTGTTTAAAGTATTTAAGCCTTACTTCCTTTAGACCTCTAACATTTCTCCCATTCTAGTTAATCCTAGTGTTTGCCAGTATAAAATCCAGAGATGCAGTCATGTCTGCTAAGGCACCCTTCATCTGAAGCCACATATTTTACTTCTTTGTGAAGTGACAAGGTTGTTTCAAGACACAGATAGGAAGATTGAAAGTTCAAGCCTTCTTTTGGCTATATAGCAAATTCACATTGGTGTTTCTGTGATTTGAGTCTTAAATGTCATCCACAGAAGCATGTATTTGAACCCATGGTCTCTCATTGGTGGCATGGTTTTGGCATGTATAGAACAATTAGGTGGTGGGAGAACATATGCTACTGGGGGTTAGAGCCCACCTCCAATTCCCTACTTCCTGTCTGTCACTGCAGTGTGACTATCCACCATAGACCAAGCTATTTCACGATGATGCCTTTCTGGCAGGATGGACTGTATCACCAGAACTGGAAGCCAACACAAACCTCCCTCCTTTAAGTTGTTGATTGGAATTTTGTCACAGGCATAAGAAAAGCTATGAGTAATTCTGGAAAGAAATAAGAGATCTGCTTTATATATAGATATAGAAAATACATATATAGATATAGAAAATTGCATAAAAATTTTCACCACTGCAATATATATGTATATATGCATATATATATTGCAAACCAAAATTTTTAAGTGAAGAAAGTCTAATTTTTAATAGGAATGAAGAACATAAAATGCTAGCCTGAGGGGTCACTTGTTTTCTCCTCATTCTAATGCTTCTTTTTTGTGTCATTGGAAATGTTGGAGCCCATTTTTAGGCTTTATCCAGCTGGTCTGCCTAGAGAGGATGGTTGGATCACTGACCTGAGTACAGGTGTCTGAGATGGTCTGCACTTGGCTGTGCTGGAGAGAGGTCTTTGCTCCACCCCTTGGCATTCCTTTAAATACCCTAGGGCAGAGACAGTCAAGGCCTGAGGGATTAGGATCCAGGCCCTCTCGAGGCTATCCTGTATTTTCTATCTCTTTCTCTCCCCTCTATCCTCCTAACTAATATTTCCTACTGCTCCTACTCAAGAATACTCTGGGGAAATGTGGGGATGAGGGATGCCCCCCAACATGGAAATTAATGGAAAATATAGTAGGCAAAACTGAGAGGTAAGTTCTGAAATTTTCTAATTTTGGAGTTTGCATAACTTTTATTGCTGAATTGATCTATTCAAATTTCATTTTTTTCTATATGGAAAATTGACATGTAAGGGATCATCCAATTCCTTTGCAGACACTTCAGCAGACTGCCTACTTTCCATCAGTAAGAATTCTCTCTGAAGGCCACACTGAAATTTGGACTACTAAAGCCAAGCAAGACATGGAACTGGTAGGAATTTCCTAGGTTTCTGGAGGCTGATGATCTCCATGAGACTTGTTATAAAACAGGATGCACTGCTTCAAACATCTGCTGATCGTTTAGTGTAATTTGAGATTTGATTTATTTGCTGGATTAATTCAGTAGAAAAGAGAAGAAATATAGATTTGGCAGACAGAGCATGTTTAATTTCAAGAAATTTTATATTACAGTCTGAAAATCTACATTTAACAGTCTAATCGGTTGATTTGTATAATTTTAACACAAACAGGTTTTAAATATTTTATTTGACATTTACATACCTAATAAAGGTTTCATTGGGAAAATTTAAACTGGTGAGATTACTGACAGCTGCATGTGTTACTTTTCTTTTACTGTGTGAAAATAACTGAACAAATAACTCAGAGGGAGAAATATTTTGACTCACAGTGTTTGATGTTTCATTCCATTCTTTTTGTTTAGGCAGACTTGGCTATGGTGAGGGAGGATGTCACAGTGATCATATCACATGGCAGAGGGAGCTCACTATCCAGCAGACAAGAAACAGAGAGAAAAGAAACAAGGCTGAGATACAGGTTGCAGCGGCACTTCCCCATCTCTGAAAGCCCAGATGAAAGTACCAATGATGGAAACAAAGTGAGGAAACGTTCACATTCATGTTATAGCCACAGCTCCATGCCTCCACAAAGCGAATTTCTTGAAATGCTACACGATATTTATCTGTTCTTAAAAGGATCAGTAAGACCATGCTGGGAGTGCAGGTAAGTATTTGAAGTGTTTGCCTAGCATGCACTAAGTGCTGAAGTGTCTGTCTAGCATGCACAAAACCCTGGGGATATAAGTAAGTGGTGAAGTGTTTACCTAGCATGCACAATGCTTTGAGGATGGAGATGACCAGAGCAGTGTTACCCCAGCATAGATGCATCCATTCCAGGTTTTAGAGGCAGAAAAAAAAAAAAATCTTGACTGATCATAAATTCTCATCACTTAATTGACTAGGGAATGAGACTGCTAAGCTATTGGTGAGTTTACAGTGAAATCTAAAGCAAACTGCCAAACCTATTTCCTCAGTGGCTGCATCATTTTCCTCACCAGCAGATGGTCATGGGAACCTCATTTGTCCACACATTTGGCAAAATTTCAGGTTGGTCAGTGTTTACCACTTCTGTTTTTTACTTCCATAGTGACAAGGTTATTTCACATTTTTGTTTCACATTCTTTTTTATTTATTATTTTATTGAAAATAGATTCTTCTCTCACATAATGCATCCTAACCACAGTTTCACCTCCCTCCCCTACTCACTGCTTCCTCCCATTTCTCCTCTCCCAGAATTCCACTCGCTATCCATTTCCTCTTCAAAGAAGAGTAGGCCTACAAAATATAACAGACAAGCACAACAAAACAGAATACAATGAGACAAGGCAAAAACCCTCATATCAAGGCTGGACAAGGTAACCAAATTGGAGGAAAAGATTCCCAAGAGCAGGCAAAGGAGTCAGGAGTCCAGCAAACACCATAACGTCCATAACATATACACACAGGACCTGGTACAGACCCATGTAGGCCCAAACATGCTGCTTCAGTTTCTGTGAGACCATATGCACCTTGCTTAGTTGATTCAGTGAGCATATTCTCCTGGTGCTGTTCATCCTCTCAGACTCCCACAGTCTTTCCCCCTCTCTATCACCAGGTTTCCTGATGAGGGGAGGGACTGGATAGAGATCTCACACTTAGACTCTTTCTCTGCATAAATTCTGGTTGTGGGTCTCTGCATCCACTCCTAGTTACTGCTAGAAAAAGCCTCTCTGATGATGACTGGACAAGGCACCAATCTGAGTATAGCAGATTATCACTAGGGATCATTTTATAATAATAATAATAATAATAATAATAATAATAATAATAGTAACATTATTATTATTATGATTATTTAATCTATTGTGTTTGATTCTACCCCAGGTCTCTAAGCTACCCAGTCTCTGGTTCCTGGCCATCCTGGTAGTGTAGAGCAGGGTATCCTCTCTTGATGGAGCTCAAAATAAACCAAATGTTGGTTGGGAATTCCCACATGTTCTGAACTACCATTGCCCTAATGCAGGAAGGACAGATTATAAGGCAAGTGTTTTCAGGCTGAGTTGGTATCCAGGTTTCTCTTTACACAGCCTGCAGAATACCATCTAGAGCAAAAGGGATTAGAACATAGGGGTAAAGGCTCCATGAAGGCACCAGCTCAGCCTGTCTATGTTCAGTGAGCATGTGGATGTTTTCCTCTGAAATTGGGCCACACTGCCATTTTTCAGCGAATGATCTGTCCAAGGGTCAGTCTTGGTTGCTTAGGGGTCTTCACAGAACCCCACTGGCCAAAAACTCAACTAAATGTAATCCAGTCCCACAACTGGAAGCCTTATCTGGCTATAAAAGATGGCCACTTCAAGCTCCATATCCTCCATCACTAGGTGTCTTCACTAGGATCACTTTCATAGACCCTGAAAGTTCCCACTGCACTAGGTTTCCACAAATACCCCTCCCCTAATCCCAGCCTTCTCTCCTCACATTTTTCCCTCCATACTGCTCCACCACACCAAATTTCTCCTACTCTTATCACCACTCACCCCAAGTCCACTCACAAAATTTATTCTGCTTCCACTACCCAAGGAGATCCATATCCCCCACCCCAGAGTCCTCCTCTTTACCTAACCTCTCTGGGTCTTTGGATTATAGTTTGTTTATCATTTACTTAACAGCTCATGTCCACTTATAAGTGAATAAATATATTTGTCTTTCTGTGTCTGGGTTACTTCACTCAGGATGATTATTTCTAGTTGCATCTATTTGCTTGTGAATTTCATGATTTCTTTTTTTTAAAACAGCTGAGTAATACTACAATGCATCAATGTACCATATTTTCTTTATCCATTTTTCAGTTGAGGGGTATTAGGCTGTTTACAGTTCCTGGCTATTATGAATAAAGCCACAATTAACATAGTTAAGCAAGTGTCCTTGTGGTGGAATAGAGTGTCCTTTGGGTATATGACCAAGAATAGTATAGTTGAATCTTGAGGAAGATTCCAATTTTCTGAGGAACCACCATTTTCATTTCTCTAGTGGCTATACAAGCTTGCACTCCTATCAGCAATGGAGGAATGTTCCACTTACTCCATATCCTCATCCACATGAGCTGTCATTTGTGTTGTTGATCTTAGCCATTCTGACAGGTGTAAAATGGAATCTCAAAGTAGTTTTATTAGCATTTCCCTGATGGCCAATGGTGTTAAACATTTCATTTCAGGTTCCTCTAACAAAAACTCTCTGTTTAGATCTGTATCCCATTTTAATTGGATTATTTGGAATTTTTTATATCTAATTTCTTGAGTTCTTTAAATATTTTGTATATTAGACCTCTATCCAATTTGGAGTTGGTAAAAAATCTTTTTGGATTCTGTAGACTGTCTTTATGTCTGATTGATGAAACCTTTGCCTTATAAAAGCTTTTCAGTTTCTTGAAGTCCCATTTATTCTTTGTAAATCTTTAGTGTCTGCCACTATCAACATTCTATTCAGAATGTTGTCTTGCTGTGGATATCACTCTGTATAAATAAAATGCTGATTGGCCAATAGCCAGGCAGGAAGTATAGGCGGAACAAGCAGAGAGGAGAATTCTGGAAAGTGGAAGGCTGAGGCAGAGAGACACTGCCAGCTGCCGCCATGAGTACCAACATGTAAGATACTGGTAAGCCACAAGCCATGTGGCAAGGTATAGATTTATAGAAATTGGTTAATTTAAGATATAAGAACTAGATAGCAAGAAGCCTGAGCCACATGGCCATACAGTTTGTAAGCAATATAAGTCTCTGTGTGTTTACTTGGTTGGGTCTGAGAGGCTATAGGACTGGCGGGTGAGAGAGATTTGTCCTGACTGTGGGCCAGGCAGGACTAGAGAAAACTTCAGGTACATTTTCTCCTGTGCCAATGCATTCAAGACTGTTCCTCACTTTCTCTTCTATCAGGTTCAATGTGTCTGACTTTATGTTGAAGTCTTTGATCCACCTTTGCTGGGCTTGAGTTTTGTGCAGCATGATAAATATGAATCTATTTGTATTCTTCTAGATGCAGAAATCCAGTTTGACCAGCACCATTTGTTGAAGATGCTTTCTTTTTACTAATGTACATTTCTGGCTTCTTATCTCAAAAATGAGGTGTCCATAGGTGTGTGGATTTATATCTGGAACTTCAATTTGATTCCTTTGATCAACATGTGTGTTTTTATGCCAATACCATGCTGTTTCTAGTACTATAACTCTGTAGTAGAATTTGAAATCAGGGATGGTGATACCTCCAGCAGTCTTTTATTTTTCACAATTGATTCAGTAATCCTAGGTTTTTTTGTTTCAACATATGAAGTTGAGTTTTTCTCTCAAGGTCTGTAAAGAATTGTGTCAAAATTTGGATCGGGATTCTTTTGAATTTGTAGATTGCTTTTGGTAGGATGGCATTTTTACTATGTTAATACTAAGGATCCATGACCATAGGAGATCTTTCCATCTTCTGATGTCTTTTGAAAATTATTTGAGGTTTTATCACACAAGCTTTTTACTTGCTTGGTGACACTTACACCAAGATATTGTATATTATTTAAGGACATTATGAAAGGTTTTGTTTCCCTGATTTCTTTCTCAGCCATTTGTTATTTGTACATAGGAGGGATATTGGGTTTTTGTTTGTTTTTGTTTTTTAATTACTTTTGTATACAATCTCTTTGCTGAAAGTGTTTAACAGTTGTAGGAGCTCTCCCTGGTGGAATTTTTTGGTTCACTTATGCATACTATCATATCATCTGAAAAGAACAGTATTTTGACTTCTTTCTTTCTAATTTGTAACCCCTTGATCTCCTTTGTAGATGTAACAGTCTTATTAAATAAGAAACACAGAGCCAGATGCAGAGTTAAAAGCCCAAGAAGTCAGAGCTGTAGCTAAGAGCTGAGACTAAAATCACCTTCTTACCACCTGCTGCCACTGCCGTCCTTCCCCTGAGAAAGAGACCTACTTCCTGTGTGTCTGTCTTTTTATTGACTTTCTGTTCTGCCTTCTCATTGGTTGTAAACCCAACCACATGACCTCCTTGTCACTGCCTGTCTATACAGACCTCCAGGTCTCTATGGTTGGTATTGAGATTAAAAGTGTGTGTCTCCAAACTGGCTATGTCCTTGAACACACAGACTCTGCCTGCCAGGTGATCAGATTAAGGGCATGTGCTACCACTGCCAGACTTCTGCTATGGCTTGCTATTAGCTTTGACCCCCAGGCAACTTTATTTATTAACATACAAATAAAATCACATTTCAGCACAAATAAAATATCACCATACTCCTTCAGTTGTCTCATTGCTTTAGCTAATCATTTAAGTCCTGTATTGAGTAGATATGGAGATAGTGGATAACCTTGTCTTGTTCCTGATTTCAATGGAATTGTTTTGAACTTCTCTCCTTTAATTTGATGTTGGCTATAAGCTTGCCATAAATTGCCTTTATTATGTTTAGGGTATCTTTACTCTCTCCAAGATGTTTATCATGAAGGTGTGGCAGATCATGTCAAAAGCTTTTGGGGTACCTAAGGAGATGATAATATCTTTGTGTGTTTGTTTTCTTTTGGTTTTTCTATATGGTGGACTACATTTAGTGATATTCCTATGCTGATTCATTTCTGCATGTCTGGGATGAAGCCTACTTGATCATGGTAGATGATATTTTTGTTGTATTCTTGAATTTGGTTAGCAAGTATTTTGTTGAGTATATTTACATGTATGTTCATGAGAATAATTGGTTTGTAATTCTCTTTCTTTGTCAAGTGTTTGCATGGTTTGGTTTTCAGGATGGCTATGGCTTCTTAAAATAAATTGGGTGAAGTTCCTTCTGTTTCTATTTTGTGGAATAATTTGTGAAGTGCTGGCATTAACTGTTCTTTGAAAGTATGGCAGAATTCTATGCCAAAACCATCTGTCCCTGGGCTTTTTATGGTTAGGAGATTTTAATGACTGCTTCTATTTCCCTAAGGGTTATAGGGCTATTTAAATTGTTTATCTCATCTTGATTTAATTTTGGTAAATGGTGCTTATTGAGAAAATTGTCTACTTTTCAATTTTTCAGTTTGGTGGAGTATAGGTTTTTAAAGTGTATCCTTATGTTGCTCTGGATTTCCTTTGTGCCTGTTGTTATGTTCCCCTGTTTCAGTAATTTGAGTATTCTTTCTCCATCTTTTAGTTAGTTTGGATAAGGGATTGTCTAAATTTTTTATTTGAAAAAAAGTCTTTGTTTCATTGATTCTTTGTTTCTTTTATTGATTTCAACTCTCAGTTTGATTATTTCTTGTCATATACTCCTCTTGGTATGCTTATTTCTTTCAGTTCTAGAGATTTCTGGAGTGATATTAAGTTGGTAGTGTGAAATCCTTTTTTTTTTTTTCTTAATTTCATCACTTAGTACTATGAACTTTCCTCTAAAATTGCTTTCATTTTATCCCATAAGCTTGGGTATGTTGTGTGTTCATTTTCTGTGGATTTTAGGAAGTCTTTATTTTTTTTCTTTAAATTTGTTTCATTCAGGACAGTTATTTTGTTTACATGAGTTTGTAAGCTTTCTGTTGTTGTTAATATCCAGCTTTAATCCACGGTGGTATGATAGGATACAAGAAGATATTCCAATTTTCTTGTATTTATTGAGATTTTCTTTATGTCTAAGCATGTGGTCAATTTTGTAAAAAGGTCCGTGAGGTGCTGAGAAAAGGGTATATTTTTTTGAGTCTGGGTGAAATGTTTTGTTAATATCTGTTAAGTTCTTTTGGTTTATAACTTCAAGTCCAGCATTTCTCTGTTTAGTTTTTGCCTGGATGACCTGTCCTTTGATGAGAATATGTTAGTGAAGTCTCCCATTATCAGTGTTTTAGGCTCAATGTGTGATTTAAGTGGTTAGTAGTAGTGCTTTTTTACAAGAATGTGTGCTCTTATGTTTGGGGCATAGATGTTAAAAACTGAAATGTCATCTTGGTGGATTTTTCCTTTCATGAGTATGTAGTGTCTTTCCCCATCTCTTTTTATATTCTTGATATATCCATCTAAATATCTTATGTATTTTAATAGTGCTTAAATAATTTATTAATTAATACATTTTATCATATATTGTTGATAATGTTCATTGGTCTTTTAAGTGAATCACAAATACCTAAGTTCAATGTTGACCTATCACTCTGCAAGTATGTTTGGTTCAGATTTTCATATATCATTTTAATATATATTTAATATATATAAATATTATTTTAGTGTGATTTTGACATTGTTTAATGTAATATTATAAAGATTGCACTTGTGTTTTACTTTTTAAGTTTCATAACTTCAAAACTTTTAATGAAGATTACTTCGAATTAAATTTGAGGTGAAGAATGAAATGTGAAATGAGGGTCATTTTTAAAATATGGCTATCAAATTTCCCCATTATCCATTGTTGAAAATATAAACCAGTCCCCATGAATTTAGCTTTGTTAATTTTGTCACAATTGAGCTGATTTTGTAAGTGTGAATTAATTGTGGTCTCCATTATTTACCATTGATTAGTGCTTCTTTCCTTTCATCATAGCTTTAAATTGGATGTTAATCTAAGTATATAGCACATAGGTATAAAACCATCCACTAGAGCATAGGCAACTTATCAAGGGCCACATCTCTAAAGTAACTGTCTCTGTCTCCCACAGGACATATCAACTGCCAATAGCTGTGAATTCATGAATGCCATTATATCGTTTACAGAAGACATTATGTCACAATACTCTGCTCTCTCTTTCAGGTTATATCTGCCTCTTTTTCTGTGATATTCTCTGAGACTATGTGACCATGGGGCTTGAAGTGTGGGAATTTGATACAAATGTACGTATGGCTGATTCTCTTGTTCTTAGTACCTTAACCTATTATATATCTCTCAATTTATTTCTGCCCTCTACAAAAGAGCATTCAATGACCAAGACTGATATTAGTTCAGGTCATGGAGCAGAAGCCACTTTGACATAACTACCTTTTATCAAAATAACAATAATAGTTTCTAACCTAGGACCCATGATCTCCCCAACTGTGAGATTTTGACCAGGGTTATACTACCAGGCATTAAATTTCCTTTTACAGAGCAAGCCTCATATCCATTCAGAAAGTAGTTACTTACCCCAAACAGTCATACCACTCTTGCAATAGTGGACATATCTTTCTTAGAATGTCAATATTGCAGCATCCAGAGTAAAACAATGGTGTTTTTAATTCCCTTAGAAGCCTGAGTAGCATTTTCAGGGAGAGGATGTTTTCCACTTATTGTGGAATTGATTTCTCTATGTTCTGTGGCCAGAATGCATGATGTTTTATGTCATATAGTTGTACCATGGGAAGCCTAGGGTAACTGCAATAGTTTATGGTGTTTACATGACCTGCATAGCCTTCTTAATAACTCACAGGGAGCTATTGTAGACCTTGTGCTCTAATTTTTATTTAGCTGTCCATATCTTTTGGGAGTGACATTGTTTGCATGCTTTTTACATTGGTATTTTGAAATTAGCTTACAAATGAGTTGGTTTCCATTATACTTTTTCAAAAATCTTTAGTTATAAATAAGAAACTTTGACCCTATTCTGTCCTCAGCTCAAATCTTTACGCAACAGAATTTTGGGGAAAGAAAATGAACATTACCTCTTCAATTGTTAACTCCCATCCACAAGCAATTGCTAATTTATTATTTCTTAACGCCATCAACTAATTCTTTCGTCTTTTGTCTCAATATTTAATATCAATCAATGGAAAACAAAGTCTCTCATAGATTTTATCTTAGCTGGTTTTGTTGGTACCTAAAGAAATCAAAAGACAAATATGTAGTAAGAATTGAGGCATCTATTTTCATATGCTGTTTTCTGACTCCTTTCTGCCAATCCTCTTCTTCAACTTTCTTTAAACTTGGTGAATGGCCTTCCAGATTTGCCGTGCATAGAATTTAGAGATTGAATTATTTTTTCTCTACTAATATTTACTTGTATTTTAGACCAGTATTCAAGATGCCCTCTTTAACTGTAGACTCCAGACTAGTATCAATTCCATTTTCTTTCTTAGCTTTGTGAAAATATCATATTTTCCTGCATTCCATCATGGCTTCCATCATTACCATTGGTTTCTGTCTTGTCAGATACTCTTCTCTGGCAGATTTCAGAAGTTTATCTTTGATTTTCTGCTGTTGTGATTTTTTTCTTTACTTGTTTTCCTTATTATTCATGCTATTTGAGGTCCATTAAGTCTCATGCCTTCCTAAGTTGAAAATATTTCTGCAGCATCTGATAATTTTTATTTTGATGAGTTCCTTTGATGTTTCCTGGCCTCACTGTGTTTCCTTATGAAATTCCAATTTGATAAATTACTTCTGCTGGAAAATGTCTATTGTACTTCCTCTAAGCATTTAGTTTAGTTGACTTTTTCTATTTTTCCTCTCAGATAATTTTTATAGATTTGCTTTCCAGGACATTGACCTTTTGTTTGGGTATTTCCATATGATACTAAAGTCATCTAGAGAATATTCTTTCCATTTCCTCTTCTAATTCTTAAATTTCAATTTGGTACTTTTAAATAGGTTTTATTTCTCTGTTGAGATTTCCCATATGTTCACTCAATATGACCATCCTTTTTTCTTAAGTCCTTGAACATATTTATAATAGATGTTTAAAATTCCTGTCAGCTAATTTCAACATCTGGATAATTTGGGCATCTGTTTATATTGGCTCCTCATTTCTTTTTGATTATGGGTTGGTTATATTTAGCCTCTTTTATACAAATGTTGTGTTTTAGGTCCCATATTGTGGATAATATATTATAGTAAGTTATAAAACAAATTCTCTAGTGATAAATTATGTGCAGTTTTTAAAATAAGCAGTTAAGTAATTTGGAAATTTTGTGCTCAGCCATGGAATTTTATTCTTTGTAACAATGTATTTTTTTTCATTTTTTATAATACATTGAATGTAGCTTTTATTCCAAAATATAGGTTGGTAAACTAGGTCCAGATGGTAAAATCCAGCAGATGACTTTGCATAGTTCAAGGATGAGATCTTTTTTCTCATTGAAGAATAGTATATGACTTCTGGAGACAAACATGTGTACTATGTAGTTCTCTATAAGAAAATACCCATTTAAAAATTTTAATTTATGGAATATTTCTTTCCTTATTATGAATGCCTTGATCTTTGTCTTATCTCAATGTCTGGGGACTCAGGAAGCCTCCTTCATCTAATAAACTGAATTGCAAAGTTCCATAAAAATGTGTGACTGTTCCCTTTTGCTCTCAGCAGTATAGTGGCTATTCTGCGCTAGACCTTGTGAGTCTCATCCAGTGTGTACAAAGTCCTCTCTATTGAGTATTTTAGGGTCACCTTTCTATCTTTTATTCTAGTGCATATATACTTCTTCAGTCTCTGGTCTTTAAGGTCATTTGAATTGAAATCTCTGTCTTCTCAGCTCATCAAGATAACTACTCTGTTTGTGACTAGCCTTCCCTACTCTAATGGAGTATTATCCAGATACATTTGATTGCTGAACTAAGGATAAAGTCCTGCATCACTTTACTTCCCAACTACTTGGGGTATTTACTAGGTAATGTGCTCAATGTACATTATTTACAGTAGTAAGGGAAATTTGTTACCAATTAACAAAGCTGTAGATAAATGGTTTGACACATTCTAAAACCCCTAATGAATGCCTGAAACGGAAACGAGAGTCTAACTATGTTAAGTTTTGCTGCAATGACAAATACTGGCAAGAAACAACTTAAAGAAGGATATAGTTACTTGTGCTCATGTTTCCAGGGATTCCAATCTGTGTTCAGCTGATTCTGTTATTTCGCCATTGTGATGAGGCTAAATGCCATGACACACGGGAGTGATGGAATATGTTGACTCAAATTCAGGTGTCTCAATAGCCTGATTTTCAACATGTGAGCTCTTTAGCGAATACTCATATGTTAACAAAACGTTGTTTAAGTCATTTTGTGTTGCTCTCATAGAATACCTAGGGGCAAATAATGTATAAGTAAAGGAGATTTATTTACCTCACATTTCAAGAGCATGTTACTTGCCTTAGCTTCACATTTGGGCCCTATGTCAGATTGTATTGAATGGTATAAAGATATAACAAGAAAGAAAGTGACAAAAAGAGACAGAGAGCAAAAATGCATGATGAGAAAACAAAAGAATGAATGAACTAGAGAGCCCTAATTCACTTTGTGACAACCTTTTCTCCAATTGTGTCAGGGAAGAATGCATTCCCATTTTGCATCACTCACACCCATAGGAAAAACAATTAAGAACCTCTTAAGAGCCTAATCACCATCTCTTGGTTGTGGCACATGAAGACTGGTAAATAGGTGCCCAAGTCTCTAGCACAAGCAACTTGGGAGGCCTAACAGTATCTAAACCTGGCAGAATAGAATCATATACCTGTACGATGATTCATCTACACATAACTATGATAAAGTTTCATTTATAAATTACACACAATAATAGATTATCACAAACTAATTAAGGAAACAGAAAACTATAGAAATATACTCTATCAAACATAATTTCCATATATAATCACAATATACTGTCTCAAACACAATGTGCCCCTTTCTCCATTCTCTCTCTCTCTCTCTCTCTCTCTCTCTCTCTCTCTCTATATATATATATATATATATATATATATATATATATGTGTGTGTGTGTGTGTGTGTGTGTGTGTGTGTATGTGTGTGTGTGTGTAATATGTAATATATATCATATATATGATATTTGGGGATCTCAGAGAGATAAAATTATCTAAAATTTTAAATATTCTTACATATCACAAGATACTATTGTTCTGTATATTATCGTTAGAAACAAATATCCTCCATGGACTTCATGAATCTCCTCTCTTACACCACTCTTGGGCTCATTACTTCTTAGCTACCTGTTATATGAAAGTTTTCTCTTATGACATATCCATGCATTTCAACATGAGCAACTCTTTTGCTTGACTTAAATACTGCCTCTCATCCTCCTAAAATAATTGTTTTTATATCCAAGATAAAAAAAAAAATCAATACTCCAAGAGACTGTCATCAAACACTGTACCAGAGTCAGCTTGATTAGTCACTATACAACTCAGACCGTGTCTATTATATTCAGCATCACATTGTGTGCATAACACTTGAAGCTGATGTTGGTATTTGCTTTACTGGTCTACTTGTTTGTTTTTTACCTCTCTCATGCCATGAGTGTAGTCTTCACTTAATCAAGGTATTAAACTTGATTAATGATAAATCTATATATCAAATTCAGTGCTCAAAACAGTGATAGAAATTGAAATCACAATAAGACTTAACACTAAAATATTGCTTACAATTTACCAGGCAAGAACCACATGTGCTTTATATGTGGTGACTTATATAATTCTCACAAGAACTCGACCAAGAAGATAAAATTGTATCTTCTATTTGATTATGAAAAGGCTGAGAAACAAATAGGCTATTATTATAGAGACACAAAATGTCAAATTATAAAATTATAAATTCCAAGCACGTGGAAAACACTTAAAATTATGTGTGTAAGCATCCCAAAATTATCTTACAAAGTATATTTTGGGTAAGGAATTGTCATATTTGTATGTATTTAAAGTGGGTGTATGGAAAACCCTTGTAAGCAAATTTTAAAAATTAAAATTTTTTTAAAGATACTAATTGGAAGACATCATAGATAAGATTCTGTAATATGTATTTATGCCGCATATTGGTGATGGAGTCTGTACATACCAGAATCAAACATAACATCTCTGAATCTATCTGCTGAAACCAAATCAGGGTTGGCAAACTAAGATCTATGGGACTAAATTGACTTGTATCTTTTAATAAATTTAATTAAAAACAGTTACATACATATTTACATAATACTTATGGATTCTTATGTGCTAAAGTTGAACAGTTGAAAAAATAAATTTCATAGTCCACAAAGCATCACTAGTACACTATAGACACCTCAATAAAAAAAAAAATGCTAACCATTGAAGACCAGGGCAATCACACATTGCTCCTACATATTCAAGTAAGATCAAACCTTCATAAAATACTTCCTTAAAAATTCAAAATAAGTAGAAACATTATCATTCCCATAAAAAATCCTATCAGTTCTATAATATTATTATGATTAAATAGTTATAAATAGTTACAATAACAGCTTGTTTGTTTATGTCAACCTGGAAAGAATGATTTCGACTATTTATTAAATTAGTAAAATAAAGCAACAATGCTGCCCTATTTGGGCTTGAATCTAAGATTCTGCAACTACTGCTGACATGCTTCTGTCAACAAATATCTTTTGTTTATTGTTTTAATTAATGTGTTTTGAATATTTACTACATAAGTATTATACTTATATCATTTCCAATTCTCCATGTCCTCTCAACTCACTCCACATACTCCCCCGCTTCACCTCAGTTCTTTAATTCTTGTTATAACCTGCTAAGTCCATTTTGAATTGTGTGAAGGGCTTGTGTTTAGAGATGATTGATCATGTTTGGGTATTCTATCAGCTAGCTAATCCCTAGGGAAGACTGACTCTTTCTTTTCAGCCTTCAGTAACCTATACTTTTTAATCTAAGGATGGGACCTCATGAGACTTGCTCCATTCATCTTGACAGGTCAACTGGTGTTTTCATTGTACAGGTCTTGGTTGGTTTTTGTTGTTGGTTTTGTTTGTTTGTTTGTTTGTTTTGAGACAGGGTTTCTCTGTATAGCTTTGTACCTTTCCTGGAACTCACTCTGGAGCCCAGGCTGGCCTCGAACACAGAGATCCACCTGCCTCTGTCTCCCGAGTCTGGGAATAAAGGCGTGAGCCACCAATACCCAGCTGGTTTTTTTTTTTTTTTTTTTTTTTTTTTTTTTTTTTTAATGATGTTACTGTTGAGATTTCATGGATAGAGCTACCCTCTCATACTTAGAAGATACTACCTTGCATCAAATGTCTTGGTCCTCAGGCTTTTAAATTTTTTTCAAACTCCTTTGATATTTCTGAACCTTAGGTATAGGGGTTATATTGTGGCTGTATCAATTGGCACTGGACACCCATGGTCAGTTTTTCCTTGTATTTCAAACAGTTATAGATTTATGTCATTGTCTCTGATACAAAAGGAATTTCTGATGAGGACAAAAATTTCACTCTTCTGTAAGTATATGGATAAGTACTTGAAATGCAGTTAGAAATTACTAATTATTTAGAAAAGTAACAATAGTAGATTCTTGTCTATGGTAAGTGACTATACCTATGACTGATAATCAGCTAGATTTATAATAACAGGAATGAATTCCCTCCTGCTAAGCAAGACTTAAGTCAAATTAGATGAACATTGGTTTCCCCAAATATATAAGTACCATTACTGAGCCACTGAGGATAGCTTGCCATGCTGGTCATGGTTGTGGTTTGTGGGCTTTACAGCAATTTGGAACTATTGATTTATTTTCTCTACTGACAGCTTGAATAGAATCTTCAGCTACTACAAAAGAAGTCATCAGAGAGCTGGCTTCCAAATAATTTCTAGCTTTATTACTCTAAGTTCTGTTCCTAAACTGTGTGGTGCCTTCAGCAATGAAGTCTTCACTTTAAGTTCTGAATGGCAACCAAGGACACATACTATTTTCAGAGTCTTTTAAATTTCCCTGACTCAGGCTTTATTTAAAGGATCTATGCTTCCTGGAGGGAACATTACCGCCTCAAACGGAATAACTTCATTATACATATGCATACACACATATGTATGTAGAGTATGTGCACTTAAGTAAACACTAATTGACAGGTTTCCCTATGGCTTTTAAACACAGCCTACATTTCAAGGTTGTTTGACAATAAATAAATTAATTAAAGATTTATAAATATAATTTAAGTCAAAAATGTTTATCTAAATAATTAGCATTACAATCAAAACACATACTTCTAGAGATTTTTTTTCCTTTATACCACAAAGTCTTCTAAATTCTTTTATAAGTTCTAAATTTTTAAACACTTCAAGTTGCTTCACTTCCCAAAGTTGTTTTTCATAATATATATGTGGGAATACAACTCAGTTATATGAATGAGCAGAATACAAACATTGCTCTACCTTATTTATTTATTTATTATTAATTATTTATTAAATATCAAAGATACTTAAACATGCACATAATTTTCAAGTTAATTGTTTTCTACTGTCATTTTAAATATATATATAAATATAACATTAAAACATTACAGTGAATTATTTACTTTTTATATTTTCCTCAGAATTAGTCAAAGATTTATTTTATGATTAGCAAATGCTGTAAGTTCAAGGTAATTCTGAGCCTCAAATTGTGTTTAAAATGAACAGATATTTGCCCATTAAGTCACTTTTACCCATGGGATGTTTCTCTATTAAGAAGTTGCCTATGCTTTCTCAGCATGCAAATAATAGACAATATGTAAATTAAGCTACAGAGTCCTACTTCATCTGTTTGCCATGCAAAGACTGATCTTAGTAAAATGCCATGCTGATCTCTAAATTCAGTGGTTTCTTCTATATCTATAATTCACCTTAAATTACATGCTAATGTCCTCATAAATATTTCAAAACCTGTCATTAATACAAAGGAATATTATTCTGTCTCCAAAATTGCATCATTAGTAACTGGTTGCATCTTAGACATGTTCTTTATATTGTGAAGATAAGCAATATTTTCTGCAAATATTTGAGAAAAGAGATTGATAAAGATTTAACAAGCTTCCAATGCATTAAAATTCATACAAATCTTGTAAGAAAAAAAAAGTAGCATGATATTTTCTTTGGTCTTTTTCATATGGAATACTACATTATACGTCACAGATATAAATCATCTATTATTACTGTTATAACATTAAAATGGACTGTCACATGACTAAATATAACAAAATTTTAATTTAAAAACTATACTATACTAAACACAAAACAATATATAAAACTTACTACAAAATGGATAATTCTACAGTGCCATTTGAGAAGATAACAAATTATAAGTAAATATGATTTGTTTAGAATATGGTTTCTCTGAAGTAGAGTGTTACATACAGTAGGTTATATACGAATCCATTTTCTTTTAAGAAAACAAATATTTTGTTATTCAATTAATCGTTGCTTATTTTCTGTAAGAAAAACAAAAAAAGATGGAAACCTGGATGTTTGCTTTATAAATCTACCATTGCAGTTAAGAATACAAGAAAAAAATCTACACAAAACTCAATTCTTAATCAGTAACAGCACACTCTCCTTTGCACAGTTACAGAGCATGAACAAGTCAGTCAGTGTTGTGTATTGAGTACCTTCTAGCTTTAGCAACTTCCTCAGGATCTTAGCACAAATCCATCCTGGTAAAATGGGAAGCATGACTCTGAGTCTATCATTCACATGTGTAGGATCATTGCTGAGAATAAGTCAACATCACAGCTTAAATGTAGATTTAGCAATAGATTGAAATAAAGGCAATGATGTTGCTGCCTTAGTTTTGTCTTCTTCCTATCCTGATTACCAAGACTTAACTTTCATGAACAGCAATTTTCATGAACTCTTAGCCCTGTTAGAGAGATGACTTATGATGCTATACAATGAGGCTTCATATAATTTCTTATTGTGGGTAATAAAGAAAAAATTTTGACTTTATTCTATTGAGTAGTGAATGATTTCTAATTCACTTACAAATATGCCTCCGTTCTTTAGAGTATAAATATGTAAATAATGTGATAACTTAAAACCTTTACCAAACCTGAAAGTTTGATGATTTAATTTTGAATGTGTTATGGAGACAAAGCAACCAAATGATGATTTTAAATCTTTCGTACTCATATATACTCTTGTAAATCACTGCACAATTCTAACTTGAATATTGAAAGAATGGATATGAGTTTATAAATCTTTCATTATCTTATGCTTAAGAGAAATTTTTAAAAATGAGCATAAGTTGTTTAACTTAGGAAAAATATATTTTATTTCTGCTAGCTAGTGCAATTGATTTACAGTTAATTGTGATTATCATTACAAGTCAGTCTTTCTTTTGTTTTGTTCGTATAACACTAGATAAACAATAAACAATGAGAGGTGTGATAATTCTCAATACAGTGTTGACATAATAATGTTTTAAAATATATTTTAGGGAAGAGACATTTCTAATACTTTGTAGTGGTCTGAATGAGAAATGTTCCCCATAGACTCAAAATTTTTAACACATGGTCTGAACTGGTGGCCTGTTAGGCAGATGGTGCAGCATTGACAGAAGACATAAGTAACTGGAGCAGGTTTTGAAGTTTCATATTTTCACCTCACTTAACAGGTTTTGTTGTTGTTGTTTTGTTTTTTTTTTTTGTTTGTTTGTTGGTTTTGTGTTTGTGATTGAAGATATCAACCCTCAGCTTCCTGCTCCTGTCACTGTGCCTCCTCACTATAATGGACTCTTATTCCTTTGGAAACCAAACCCAAAATAATCTCTTTCTTCTTAAAGTTGCCTTGGCCACTGTGTTTCATCATAATAGAAAAAATAGCTAACAAAAATTTTAAAAATTTGTTTGACATCACCAAACTTAAAATCAATTGTAGACAATAAGTTTTTCATTTCATAGGCTGTAAAAAATTGATCTGTAAGTAAAATAGCCATAAAACTATGACACATACAAAGGGAAGTTTCTAGGCTTAGGTTTAGCTTATTATTTCTGACTATTTTTGTCCATAACTCACTAATTAACTTAAATATACTTTACTAAAACAGAATATTTTAATATTCTTTGACTTTACACATGTGCTAATCAAGATACAAAGGTTGTCATAAAATAAAATGGATCAGTTTATTGACCGTCCAGGCTGCTACATGTTGAAAATGTACCTGATTCCCATCATCTAAGAAATTGACATACTTTCTAGGTAAGAACTTGAGCTACTCACTCCCCTTGGAGTTTCTAAGTGAGTGATAACTAAATAAACTAACTATACATTCAGGTGCAATTCAGTGGTAGAAATCTACTAATGATAGAATCCATCTTAGCAATGTCTAGGAAGTATTTCTCTTTCCATATTATCATCTTGATAGATGCATCAAAAATTGCATAAAAGCTAGGGGTGTTGGTGGCACATGCCTTTAATCCCAGCACTCAAGAGGCAGAGATAGGTGGATCTCTGTGAGTTCGAGGCCAGCCTTATCTACAGAGTGAGCTCCAGAACAGCCAGAACTGTTCCACAGAGAAACTCTGCCTCAAAAAACCAAAAAGAATTGGATATAATTAAATTTCTTGTTGTGTTTTTAATATTCTAAATAAAGAATAAGGTAAAATTTTCTTCTAAGCACAATATACATGGGTCTATGTACAAACATACAAACACTTATAAACACACACAGAGAGACACACATATATGCACACATACTTACACATATTCAAGTTTGAATGTTAGTATTTATAGTTGTCTTGGAATGGTATTAGAATAGTAGTGAGTGAAAGTCTTTAGAATAGAATAAAATACTAATATTGCTATGTACATAACACTAAAAGACTACCATCATTGTCTGATAAAAGTTGGTATCCTGAAAACAGGAAGGAGGCACCGCCGTGATGGTTTCTATTTATTACCATCAAAGGACAGCAAATAAAATGAAAAAAAAGTAAGTAGGTGAATACACAACTTAATTATAACATGAATGCAAAATTCTATGTGACTTTGTACATTGTTTGGCGTATTTTAGGTATGCAAAACCCGTAATCAAACAATAGTATAAGATTTGTAATTTATTTGAGTTTTAAATATTTAAACAACTAAGACCTAAAATAAATTGTATTTTGGCATCCACATCATAAACTGAATTGTGAAAATCAGCTAATATTGAATATAGGAATTTGTATAATTGCTTTTATACTTTTAAAGTGTTTGAAAGAATTGTATTAGAATTACAAGAAATGGTTAAGGCATATCTGTATGTTTTTTAAGGTATTACTAGTTTAATATATGCCACTTCACCTGCTAATACAGCTGCCATGTTTAATTCAAAAGAATATAGCAGAGCTCAATACATAAAGCGTCTTTCAAAAAGTGAATTAGTTAACATGCAAATGACATTAACATGCAATTTATGCATTTGTATAAGTGTTGATAAAAATGTTGATCACATTCTCTTTCTCTCTCTCTCTTTCTCTCTCTCTCTCAAAGCTAAATGACTCATATTTCATTCACAAAATGAATTTTTATTTAAATATCTTTTTAAGTCAGCTGCACACTGGGAAATTTTCAGTGCACCATGGTGGTCCATTAACTTTGACATAAATTATTTTATAGCCCTTCATTGACTAAGAGTCACTGGTGACACTGAGATGCCATCAATAATGACTACACATAGCATTTTATAGATTGCACTCTAAATACATTGATCAGCCAGGAAGGCAACACTGGTGTTTCTTTTTTACTAGCCAGTTAAATAAATATCTTATGCTATTTACAGACTGTGCATTAGCCTAAATAGTCACTGGAGGTCAGCATTGCTTCAGTCACACCTCTTTGTTAGTATTATTTTTGACTAGCAAATTTGTAACTTTTAAGGATTGCCAAAATTAAGTGGTTGAATGGCACAATCTCAGTAGCATAGAAAAAATATATATGACAAAATAAGAGTGTCTCATTGATGGTGATTATTTAAAGATAGACATAAATTAGATACACTACATGGGATTTGAGACAAAAGGTGTATGATGAAAAAATTGATCATGATGACAGTTAGGGCATTCACCAATCTGATCACCATGGTAGGCCAGCTCAGGCACCCCACCACCACCACCACTGCTAGTAGTCTAACCTGAAGTCACCCTTGTGGATTTGTGGGAACTTCCCTTGAACCAGGTTTCTCCTCATGATGTCTCCCTCTATCAAAGTATCTCCCTCACTGCTCTCCCACTCTGCCCCTGTTCCAGCTCTACCATCCCATTCTTCCATGCTCCCATCCCCATCCCCTAACCTCCATTGAGGTTTATCGGTATGTACAAAACTCAAGTCCAAGTGGATCAAAGACCTCAACATAAATCGAGTTATACTGAACCTGATAGAAGAAAAAGTAAGAAGTGGCCTTGAACGCATTGGCACAGGAGACCACTTTTAAAATATAATACCAGTAGCACACCCCCAGTTTACTCAGGAGATCTCATCTATTTCCATTTCTCAGGACAATCCATGCCTCCCTCCTAGGGTCCTCCTTGTTACCTAGCTCCTCTGTAGCTGTGGGTTGTAGTCTGGTTATCCTTTGCTTTATATCTAATATCCACTTATGAGTGAGTACATACCATGTTTGTCTTTCTGAGTCTGGGTTATCTCACTTAGGATGACATTTTCTAGTTCCATCCATTTGCTTGCAAATTTCATGATGTCATTGTTTGTTTTGGTTTTGGTTTTAGTTTTTACTGCTGAGTAGTACTCCATTGTGTATATAATACCACATTTCATTACCATTTTTTGGTTGATGGGGCATCTAGGTTGTTTCCAGATTCTGGTGTTATGCCCAGATCACGGGGACCCCCAAAAGACCACCACAGAGACCAAATCCCACATGTAAAAACAAAGAGCCTTTATTTCAAGCTCAGAGCTTAGTCCCTCTGTCTGTCTGACACAGTGGTGAGAGCAGAGAGCCCTGAGCTCAGGTGGGGCAGAGTTTTTATCCTAGCAGAGGTTGGGGTGAGGGGATTTCCGGGGTCCAGGACCCTGATTGGCTGACAATTGTCTAGGGGTATCTGTAAAACAAAAAATAGGTGTGTGCTAGACTAAAGGAGATCTGGCCACCTTATCTAATGGTTGGAATGTTTGGGATCTCAGGTACTTCCTCACCCCTGGGTGGATCCCTGGGTGGTATCAGCTTAAGGCTTTTCCTGGATCTGGGTGTTGCCTGCCAGTAAGCCTTTCACAGAAGCTGTGTCTAGGCCCCTAAGCCTGTCATGGCTGCTGTGTGGTCAAGCTGTTTTGGGGCCCTCCACACTGGCTATTATGAGTAATGCTGCTATAACAAAGTTGCGCAAGTGTCCTTGTGGTATGCTTGAACATTCCTTGGGTATATGCCCAAGAGTAGTATCACTGGGTCTTGAGGTAGATTGATTTCCAGTTTTCTGAGAAACTATCATACTGATTTCTAAAGTGGCTGTACAAGTTTACTCTCCAACCAACAGTGGATAAGTGTTCCCCTTGCTCCACATCCTCTCCAACAAAAGCTGTTATCAGTTTTTGATCATAGCCATTCTGACAGGTGTAAGATGGTATCTCAGAGTCATTTTGATTCGCATTTCCCTGATGATTAAAGATGTTGAGCAATTACTTGAATATCTTTCAGTCATTTTAGATTCTTCTGTTGAGAATTCTCTGTTTAGCTCTGTAGCCTATTTTTTTTTAATTGTATTATTTGGTATTTTGATGTCTTGTTTCTTGAGTTCTTTATATATTTTGGAGATCAGCCCTTTGTTAGATGTAGGGTTGGTGAAAATCTTTTCCCATTCTGTAGGCTGTCATTTTTTTTATTTACTGTGTCCTTTGTCTTACAGAAGCTTCTCAGTTTCAGGTCCCATTTATTAATTGTTGCTCTCAGTGTCTGTGCTTCTGGTATTATATTTAAAAAGTGGTCTCCTGTGCCAAAGTATTCAAGGTCACTCCCTACCTTCTCTTCTATCAGGTTCAGTGTAACTGGATTTATGTTGAGGTCTTTGATCCACTTGCACTTGAGTTTTATGCATGCCGATAGATATAGATCTTTTTGCAATCTTTTACGTGTTGACATCCAGTTATGCCAGCATCATTTGTTGAAGATGCTTTCTTTTTTCCATTGTATGGTCTTGGCTTCTTTGTCAAAAATCAGGTGTTCATAGATGTGTAGATTAATGTCATGATCTTCAGTTCAATACCCTTGGTCCACATGCCAATTTTTATGCTAATACCAAGATGTTTTTAATATTATTGCTCTATTATAGAGCCACAGCTAAGCACCAGGCCGCGATCCAGAAGTCCAGTTGAAGAGACAGAAGAGGTATTCTATGAGCAAGGGGCATCAAGACCATGATGGGGAAACTTATAGATACAAAGAACCAAGCCAATGAGAATTCATGAACTTTGGACCAACAGCTGTGGAGTCTGCACAGGAGTAGACTGGGCCCTCTGCATGGATGAGACAGTTGTGTAGCTTTGTCTTTTTGAGAGGCCCCTGACAGTGGAAATAGGATCTATCCCTGGTGCATGAGAAGTTTTTTTGGAGCCCATTGTTTATGGTGTGACACCTTGCACAGCCTTCACGCAGACAAAAGGGTTTGGACCTGCCTCAGCTGAATGTGCCAGACTTTGCTAACTCCCCATGGGGAGCCCATACCTTTTTGGAGGAGGGATGGGGGATGGGCTGGTGGGGAAAGCTAGGGGAAGCAGGAGGAGGGATGAGGTGAGATCTGTGATTGGTATGTGGAGTTAATGAAAAATCTGTTAATAAAAAAAGGCTCATCATTGTTGCTCCTCAAATGCATATAGCTTTGTTTGTCATGATGCATATTGTCATAAAAAGATGTAGAATTAGAACTTTATTTTCTTTTTTAGAATGGAAAGATATTTTAAATTTAGCATTGGACTAGAATTTCTATATATGATTTAAATTGAAGCCTGCCATGTATTTAAATTTCAATGTAAAATACTTTCATGGCTTATTTATCATGTTAGTTACTTTACATAATGATCAGCATATTATGATTAAACAGTGATGCTAGCAGTTAATCTAAACTAGACATCACTGATTTGTCCACAGTAAGTATCATGTGTGTGAAGAACTTCTCTCCATTTTGATGCAATATGCACAGAAATCTACCCAGTCAAAAGGAAGTAAAAATGACTATGCACCATATGGACTCCTACACACAATCTACTTTATTCATTGCTGTGGGTTGAAGAATCCTGAAAAAAAAAAATGCCTATGAGCACTTAGAACAAGTTCAAGCTTGAGAGAGAGAGCTGAAAGTTGTAATAAGAGGACTAATCACTTCAAGCCACTTTCAGCTTAAGGACTCCCATATCATTGGTACATGTGACATTGCAAAATAATGTCGTGATCAAACACAAACGAAATTGCACACAATAATAAGACAACGATATAAGTTAGTTTAAAGTACTCTTCAAAGAAAAGACTCTTCTGATGTCTATGTTAGTTAAGGGTTTATCAAAGTTTCTAATAATAGGAAAACAAATTCCTATTCAAAATGAATTCTACATATAATTACAAAGAAAACTTATATGTGAAAAACTCAATTTCTCACACTTTTAAACTTCTTTTTTGGGTTGAAGACATTGATACTTAGTTGAAAGTAATCAGGGACACAGAGAATCACTTAGAACAAGAAAGCTCAACCATTTTAATCTTGAAATTTTTAAATTCATAAAAAGTATTGAGGGTTTGAAAGAGCTTGTGTTTGTATTCTCTCAAATAAAACAATGTTCTATAAGAGCAGATTTTCAGTTCACTACTCAAATACTTGTGTGTGTGTGTGTGTGTGTGTGTGTGTGTGTATGTTACCCCTTGAGACAAGTTCACATTGTTACACATCAATATACAATATGCACACCTATTTTTTTTTTTTTAATTTTTGAGACAAGGTCTTTCTACACAGCAAAGGCTGCTCTCAAACTCACTATATAAACCAGGATTGCTTTGAACTCAAGAGATCTGCCTGCTTCTGCTTCCCAAATGCTGGGAAGAGACATGCACCACCGTACCTGCCCAACTAAAGATTCCTTCTCTAACACAAGACAATTCAAGTTAGGCCCAGACAAACTGGCCAATTTTAGTTAAAAAAAAAATGGCACACTTAAGTAGCTAACCAAACATTTCCTTTCACACAAATATAAAACACCAATAATACAATAATATGTCCTTCCAATCCTAATATAATTATGGTTTGTTTTTTACAGAAAAAAAAAAGTTGACCTCTAGATTATAACTGTCAGACCTGTGGATATAATGTGCAGCAAGAATGCATCATGGGTTAAGTAAAATGATACAGAATAGTAGATTTTGACTTATTTTGTAGTCTATCTTTACTGTCATCAATAATCTGGTTAACATTTAACTTCTAAACCGGGGAGTTTGCAGCTACCCAATGGATTAGTCTCGACAGTTTTATAATGCTGAGAAGAGGTAGAAAGTAAGAAGTGGTTCTTTGTTAATGGTAGGATCACTAGAGCCTTGACCTCAGCCTCTTCCTCCTTCTTTGTTGCCAGTGGTCTCAAAGTAAACTCTGCTCCAAAATTCTCTCTTTGTCATTGTGTTCCACTTCATCATAGTTACATAGCAATGGGGCCAAATGACTCTGGGCTCAATTCTTGAGACAAAATAGACCACTCCTGTTTATATCATTTATCCTAGGCATTTATCACCATAGCAAGTCTGACTAGTAAAAGTGTGTACAATTCTAGTTTATTTCTTCAAAATCAATGTCAAACCACTTGTGTCAAAATTATTGCTGTGACAAATATCTGATAGGAGCCACTTCAAAGGATGGGTTTGTTTAGTCCTGTTTATTGGCTTATTGTTCAAAATATTCAAGTTCATTTCTACCCTTTGTTTTGGACATGAGGCAAGGTGAGATATCATGGCAGACAGAGTATGAGACTGAGGATCCCTCCCCCACTGCTCCTCTGGAGGGCAGAGGCAGGAGACAACAGAAGTACGTCCTGAGAGCTCCTGAGACCTACCACTTACCACTAGCCTCTAGATCTGAACTTTCAACTGCTTCTCAATAATGACATTAAATTATAAATCTATGAGTGGATATAATTTGTCTAGCCACTGACTAGACAATATTACACAGAATTCTATTACCTGGCAATGTTTGGGACCAAGCCAGGGACCAAGTCCTCCATACATGAATCTTTGTGGAGATTCTGAGCCATAACACCACTGAAGAAACCTCCTGCTCAACTCTAAAAATAAACGTAATTACTCTGTCTCATCATGTTGAATTACTTTGCAAATAACTGGAGAGACTTTATTAATTTGCAAATAGCAACCATTTTCTAAAATATCAGCTATTTTAATGGATTACAAATTTTGGCTTTCTAGTTACATTACTGATGGCTTTTTTTTAAATTTCAGATTCTACTTTTGGAAATATAATGGCAGAGCTAGTGACAGGATTGTAACTAATAAGCATTTTTGCTGTTCACAGGAAATGCAATTTTCTGGGTATGTATACAATACCAACAGCATACTACTTTTTAGAATAAAAAATGTGTGTCATTTCTAAGCCAATTTACTACATACTTGACAATAATTAAAAATGGATTCAATAACATATGAAGTGCGTATGAAACACTCAGTAATCACTGTGAATGATCCATCACAGCAGCTTGTCACACAGAGTACATCCTGTTGTCTGCATGCAGATGTGTTGTTAATACAAAACAAAACCAAAAACAAACAAACAAACAAAACACATCTAGAATGACAGCATCTATTTTAGCCACTAAGGCAGGCACAGCCTGAGCCTTACTCTGACTACTGCAAGGTCAGATAGTAAAACAGATCCTTCCTGACTAGTTTTCCTATTAGGTAATCGGGCTATACAAATAAAATGAACAAACAGCCCATTTCACTTCTGTGACTCTGTTGTACAACAGTATTAAACACATATGTAGTGCTTAGTTTGATGGCACATGTCTATGTTCCAGTATTTGGGAACATAGACAGGAGAATCAGAAGTTTAAGGGCATTCTCAGCAAAGAGAGGAACCATTTTCACTACATGAAATCTATCTCAAGAAACCAAACATGACGTAATTGTGGACTATTTTCTTGCTATGAAATTATGATTTAGTTCTATGCTATTCTCTTTTAAATGTGCTATTTAATCATGCCTCATATGAGTGTTAGAGAAGAAATAATTGTGTCTCTCCAAAATTCATGTATGTATTAAAATCCTAGGCCCAAATGTAATAGCATTAGTTAAAACACTGAGATGCTGAGATACATCCTTAGCTATTTTCTCCAGAATTAAATTATATATGTTATAATTCATAAAGGGTTTCCTAGTCAGGGTTTATTATTATTATTATTATAATGGATTGTAAGTATAACACTACCATGCTGATTTTAATATAAAAACATTTATAGGTACTTTAAAATTTAGTTCTCAGTTGGTTTGTCAAGATATTTTCACAAGGACATGAGGTAACATTACTTAATTATTAGGTAATTTAGGTTCTGTGGACAAATTAGGCTTTAATTTTCTCTCTGTATGTAAGAAGCCTAAAGTGATGGCATGAAAACTAAGGTACAGACGCAAATTATTTTAAGAGATGATGAAACATTTTTTTCCGTGTGATAGCATTAAATAACTTTATTATATATGGGAAATATTAATGTGGAAATATGTCAAATGCCTTCCTAAAATATAAAAGTAAAATATTATAGGAAATTGCTAGTAGAATATTAAACATCTTCAAGATTTCTGAAAAAGTAAAATGACTCTAAAATTGGTGATAGCTCATTACATCTTTAAAATAAATGTTATTTCTTTAGGAACCCAAACTAGGAATAGATAATGGTCATTTTAGAACACATATTAAAATATTGACATGAGGAACATTACATAATACATCAACTTGAACTTGATATATTTGTGCAATGAAGCAGTCTTAGTTCCTTATTCCGTAATGAAGGCTTTGGACCATTACATAGTACTTACAATGTCCACCACATACAGAAGTAGGTTACAGTGTTGGACATACAGCATGTTTAAATAATGCATTTGTCAATGCTATGCTTGACACTAAATTATTCCCTCTGATGAAGAATTGTCAGATAAAGTTATAAAGCCATCAAATATATTTATAATAAATCCAAGGATTTACTTAACACTCTCTTTTTTTATTTTATTTTACAATTTAATTTAATTTTACATATCAGCCACAAATTCCCTTGTTATCCCCCCTCCCCCACCCCTTTCTCCCAGCCCACCCCCCATTCCCATCTCCTCCAGGGCAAAGCCTCCCCTGAGGATTGAGTTCAACTTGGTAGATTCAGTCCAGGCAGGTCCAGTCCCCTCCTCCCAGGCTAAGCCAAGTCTCCCTGTATAAGCTCCAGGTTCCAAACAGCCAGCACATGCACTGAAGACAGGTCCCGGTCCCACTGCCTGGATGCCTCCCAAACAGATCAAGCTAATCAACTGTCTCACTTATCCAGAGAGCCTGATCCAGTTGGGGGCCCCTCAGCCATTGGTTCATAGTTCATGTGTTTCCATTCGTTTGGCTATTTGTCCCTGTGCTTTTTCCAACCTTGGTCTCAACAATTCTTGCTCATACAAACCCTCCTCTTTCTCCGCTATTGGACTCCTGGAGCTCCACCTGAGGCCGGGCCATGGATCTCTGCATCTGGTTCCCTCAGTCATTGGATGAGGTTTCTAGCACGACAATTAGGGTGATTGGCCATCCTATCACCAGAGTAGGTCAGTTCAGGCTGTCTCTCAACCATTTCCAGCAGTCTATTATGGGGGCATCTTTGTGGATTTCTGTGGACCTCTCTAGCACTTTGCTTCTTCCTATTCTCATGTGGTCTTCATTTATCATGGTCTCTTATTCCTTGCTCTCCCTCTCTGTTCTTGATCCAGCTGGGATCTCCCGCTCCCCTAAGCTCTCTTTCCCTTGATCCTTGCCCTTCATTACCCCCACTCATGTCCAGGTTGTCCATGTAGATCTCATCCATTTCTCTGTCATTGGGCAATTCCTGTGTCTTTCTTGGGGTCTTGTTTTCTAGGTAGCCTCCCTGGAGTTGTGAGTAGCAGTCTAGTCATCTTTGTTTTACATCTAGTATCCTCCTATGAGAAACATAAATTTTTGAAAAAGTTTTTTATAAGAAAATGTCCATTTATTCCCTTTTCAATTTCTAAGCTATTCATTCCTTGTTCTAAATAAAGTTACTAACTAATTTAAGTTTCACTGTGTAAGTGTTATGAGTGATACAATGTCTATTCTTGTCTCAAGTAGATAACGTCATAATCTATGGAAACTTAGTGGATAAAGATAAGAAATATGTTGCCCCCCAAAATACAATTTATATTTCTATGAATTTACCATAGCTTCTGTTCTACATTTAGCTCTAATTTCATTTTATGTATAGGATCTATTATCAATAAGCTGTCTCTACATTATAGTTAAATGTCAGGTTATATTGTTGCCCCAACTATTTATTTATATGTCTTTCCTATCATATTAGCCAAGAATGTGATTTGTGATCTAATAGCATTTTCATTCTTACAAAGAGACATAGAAACTTTAAATTCCATGAATAAAGTTGATTCCTGAAAATAATATTGGAGAAGTAGCACGATGCACAGTCACTACACCATTCACTTACATCAGTGTATTTTAAGAATATGAAAAGAAATTTAGAAAATTAATTGCTTCCAATATCAACAGAATAAGAGAAATACAAACTAAGAAATGGAAATATATATGTATATATTACTGTAGATATATTATATAACCACATATACCTATAGAAACCTAGGATATTACTAATTGAACTGAAGAAGGCATAATGGAAAGAAAAAAACTTTCATATTGGAGGAAAGGAAGACTTAAAAATATTAAGATATTGTTGCAATGGTTTGTGACTCAATACTATATCAAATTCCAATAATCTCTACTACAGAAAACATATCATGTGAAACCTTAAAGGATCTCTCTTATCTAAACAATCTATAAAACAATTGAATAACAAAAAACTAGAGTACTCACATTTCAGTATAAAGCTTAAATATTAACCTACACACATGTGGTCATATATTTCTCCAAAGAGGTACCAAGACCACTTTGTAGGGAAAGAACATTATTTACAAGAAATGATGTTAGGAAAAGTGAACAATATTGAATCTTTGTGCTGTAAAACTTATAAAGATCAGACCACAATTGCAAATGTTAAAACTAAAATTATAAAGCAAAATTGGAATAAAATATGAGACAATTTTATGACATAGATTTGCAATTCTTTTTATTTAAGACAGCAAAGACAAAAGCAAAATAAGAGATAAGCTAATTGGATTCCATGACACATTTTGATAAATAAACATAAACTGTAGAAGGTAACTCACAAGAAGAGGTAAAAATGTTTTGAAATCATACAGCTGATAAGGATGAGCATTTAGGATACATAAAGACAACAAAAACAAGTTGTGCAATAATGTGACAATGACTTGACTGTCCTCCACAGAAGATAAAGGGGTAGCAAAAATCAGATGATAAAACAACTAACATCATTCTTTGCACAGAAAAATGCATGCCATAATTATAGTGACATCATGCTTAAATTATCTGCTGAAATATATAAAAAATATATTAATAAGATAAGTGTGCATGAGGATATGACTGTTGCATAACGCTGACATGTATACAAAATAATAAAGCACAGTGAAAAAGAGTATAGCAGTTGACCCAAAGTTTAAAAGAAATTACAATATAGTAAATGGCACTTACACAAAATAATTGAAAGCAGAATCTTGAACCTGTATGTTTCTCTATTAGTATTTAAAACAGCGTTGTTTTTTTTTTAAGATGTGTAAAATGGTGCGGTAAGTCAGGCATGGTGGTTACCTATCTTTAATCCCAGTGCGTCAAGACAGAGCATCAGTAGTTGATGCAAGTCTGTGCTAGATAGTGAAGCTTAGGTGAACCAGGACTACACAGGGTGATACCGTGTCAAAACATTCAGAAAACAACAAGCAGCAAAAATGAAGTAGAATAAATGCCATTTGTAGAATAATAGATGGACATAGTGTGATATGGATATACACATATATTTATATATGTGTGTATGGATATGAATGTATATATAATAAAATATATGATAGAATATTATTCTGCCTTAAAAGTAAAGGAAAGTGATATGCATTGCAACATGGTTGAACCTTGAGGGCATTATATTAAATGAGCCATCACAAAAGAAAAATATTGTATGATTCCACTTATATTAGGCACTTAGTCAAAGTCATACAATGAACCTAGAGTGATGGTTGCCAGAGGCTGATGTGAAGTGGAAATGTGGAGTCATTATTTAAGAGATATGCAGTCCAATTTTTAGATGAAAAAATTATGGAGATGAAATATTGTGATGTTTGTGCAAAAGTATGAGAATATTTTATACCCCTGCATAGTGTACTTCAAATAACTAGGTTTATACATTTAACATATTTTGTCCTTTGCCACATAAATATTTGATAGAAAAGAAAGTAAACAAAGCTATTAATGTATAATAACTGTCGAACTTGAATCTATTTCCAAATTATTGGGAATACTTGAGGAAAATCTATCAGGGTTGATTCTGGAGATTTTCTGATTGAAAAGATCAAGATAATCCTCAGAAATCTGTAACAAGTCTCCAAGTGAAGCAGATGTTGTTAATCAAGGAACCGCTTGGCAAAACTCATAGAAAAATACATTCTGGGGATGGGGAAACAGCTCAGTGGATACATGCTTACCACTCAAGAATGAAGACCTACATTCAGTTCCAGAACCTGTGTAAAAATAATGGTATCACAGTGTATGTTGGTAATTCCAGTTGGGGAGAGTCAGAAATAAGATAATTTTTGGACCTCTCTGATTGGCCTGTCTAACATGAACAGCAAATACTAGGGCAATGGAGTGACCCTGCCTGAAATTACAAGGGAGACAATACTGTGCAACAAAACTGGAGGTTGACTGTGGTGGTATTTTACTTGTACTGAAATGTGATTTTAATTGTTAATAAATAAAGTTGCCTGGGGGTCAGAATTTTAGAGCCATAGCAAGTGCGTGGCGGTGGTGGCGCACGCCTTTAAGGACCTGGAGGGCGGTACATACAGGCAATGACAAGGCAGGCACGTGTTTAGGTTTACAACCAATGAGAAGGCAGAACAGCTAGACTATAAAAAGGCATACACACAGGAAGTAGGCCCCTTTTTTCGGAGAGCTCTCTTGGCTGAAGCAGGATAGCTGAAGCAAGAAGGGTAAGGCTCTTAGTTCTGACCTCTTGGCTTTCTTCTCTGAATCGGCTCTGTGTTTCTTATTTAATAAGACGGTTGGTTACATCTACAGTTGACATATGGCCTAACCACATAATTACAGGTAGAGAAACACATACAAACATATGCACACTAAAAAAGTTTTAAAATTAATTATGTTTCAAAAATTTGCTTTGATTTGTGTTTCCATGATGACTAAGGATGAAACACTTTTAAATGAATCTCAGCCATTTGTGTTTCCTGTATTGAAAAATCTTTATTTAGATTTCTACCCTACCCCATTTTTTAATTGGGTTATTTGTTTTCTTGATGTCCAGGTTTTTGTTTGTTTGTTTCATTTTTTATATATTTTAGACATCAAACCTTTATTGGATGCATAATTGGTAAAATCATTTTCCATTCTGTAGCCTGACACTTTGTCCAAATAATGGTATGCCTTGCAATTCAGTTTCATGAGGTCCTATATATTAATTTTCTCAGTGCCATGTTATCAGTTTTCTGTTCCAAAAGTATTTTTATGTGCCAATAAATTCAAGAATATTCCGATTTTTCTCTTCCATCAGATTCAGTGTATGTTGGTCTGACCAACAGGTGGGACAGAGGCAGGACCCATCTAGCCAGTCTCTTCCTGGGGCTGAGTGGGATGGTGAGTGTTGATGGCCCAGACCTGCCCATTCCACTGGAGAGAAGCACATTGGGCCAGGAGTCTTGTCAAAGCAGGAACTCGCTTTATTGCATTAGGAGTGGACTTATATAGGTTGGGGTGATGGGGAGATGGGGTGAGGGTAGTGGGCAAATGAGATGATTCTAGGGCAGAGGTGATTCTAGGTCAGGTAGAGTTGAGTCACTCGTATTTGAAAGTCATGTCCTAAGTCAGGTCACCAAACTCAAGCTAAGCTCTGGAAGTTACACTGGGCCTCATGCCCAGGCCTTATGGGGCCCAACAAGTGTATCTGGTTTTATGTTGAATTCTTTGATCCATTTGGAGTTAAGTTTTGTGCAGGATAATAAGCATGGATTTATTTGCATTATTTTATATATAGTGATCCTGTTTACTCAGTATTATTTGTTGAAGATGTTGTTTTCTTTATCAAAAATCAGATGTCCATAAGTGTGTGGACATAGATCTGGGTCCTCAATTTGATTCCATTGATCAATTTCTCAGTTTTGTTTTCAATACCATGCTATTTTTATTCCTATAACTCTCTAGTACAATCAGAACAGCTAAGATCAGTAAAAGAAATGACAGCTCATGCTGATGATGATATGCAGTAATGACAACACTCATCCATTGATGTTGGGAGGGGAAACTTATACAGCCACTATGGAAATCAGTATGGCGATTCCTCAGGGATCTGTGAATAGATCTACTTCAAGACCCAGATATACCATTCTTGGGCATATAACTGAAAGATGTTTCATTCTAGTATAGATATAATTTCTCAAACATGTTAATTTCTGCTCATTTTGTAACAGCCAGGAATTGAAAATATCTATGTATCCATGAAAATGGGTAGAGAAAATCTGATGCATTTTCACAATAGAACAGTGGTTCTCAGCTTTCCTAAACCATTTGACCCTTTAATGCAGTTCCTCATGTTGTGATGAGCCCCAACAATAAAATTATTTCATTGCTACTTCATATTTGTAATTTTACTACTGTTCTGAATTGTAATGCAAATATCTGATATGCAACCTCTGAAAGGGTTGTTCAGTCTCAAAGTGGTCACAACCTATAGGATAAGAACCACTGCAATAGCATATTACTCATACAGTAAGAAAAAGAATAAATAAATAAAATAAAATTCCTTGGAAACTGATGAAGCTAGAAAAAAAAATCATTCTGAGTGACGTAACCCAGACCCAGAAAGACAAATATGGTGTGCATTCACCTATATGTAGACATTATTGACAAGTTACTGGGGTGCAAGTAGATCTCCCTAAGAAGGAGAAATAGAATAAATACTTACAAATGGATAACAGCAGAAGATGTTATTGTAATGGGAGGACCAAACAAAGAGTGAGTGAAGAGGAGGCAAGAGAAAGAATATGGGGAGGGAGAGACAGAGGAGTGAGGGATTAGCAAGCAATAGAGAGAATATGGGGAGGAAGAGACAATATTCCAAGTGGACATCTCTTGTCACCAAATGAAGCTCTCAGTACTGGGAATGGGTTACATCTAACTGAGTAATGTTGGCCGAAAGTACTATATCAGAATCTTGAAACAACCTGGACTATTGCTAAGACTATTGACTGTTTTCTACAGACTGATGACAAGGCCCTATTGTTGAAGGCAACTCATCGAACACAGTGAAGTTGAGCTTTCACCCCTATGGCCTATTTGGTAGCCATTAATGCTACCAAAGAAGAAAAGTAAACACCAACCCAGTTACAAATCACTTGATCTTAAATGATGACTAGCATGCAAGATGTACATGTACAATAGTGGCACAAAAGTTAAGGGAATATTCAACCAATATCTGCCTGGATTTAGGGCCAATTACATGAGCTCAAACACATTGCTGACACAGTTGTGTTGGCCAAGAAGCGCAAACTAGATAGCCCATGGATCTAGGGGAAAACCTACTACTACTGTTTTTCCAAAGGAACATAGCAATAAAATGACTCCTATGGATATTCTGCTGTATGCATAGATTAATGCCTTGCTCAGCCATCATCAATGATGCTTCCTACTGTAGCACACCCTAACAAATACAAAGGCCCGTAGAAAGACAGTGTGCAGAGTCAGAATCCTTGAAATACTCAGACCTAACTGCAATGTCTCCATCAAATCCCTCTGCTCAGGCCTCAGGAACTCTAACTCAAGAAGAGGCAGAACAATAGTAAGAACCAGAGATGTTGAAGGATACCAAAGAAATAAGACCTTTTGAACACAGCAGAGTAAACATACCTATGAACTCAGAGAGACTGTTGCAACATGCACAGGGCCTGCATGGATCTGGGCCAGATAGAGTCTCAGAGCTAAGAGAAGTGAATGCATGCCTCCATCCCTAAGTCACTTGAAAATGAAATATTTTCTCCAATGTAGTCTCACTGGGGATGTAAGCCACTCTTCAGGGAAGATCCTATGGCCACCTGTAGATGGGCAGCAACAAAACAAACTCAATGTGATCTTGGGAGATTTTTTTGTCTTCTAATGTTCTTTTTTATTTTTTAAATTTTTTTTTTAAATCTTACAGGTGCTTTACACACATATTATGGTTTCTGGTTTTGTGCTTTTATGAAATTGCTGTGTGTGTGAGCCTGTGTGTGTCTCTGGGTCTATATACATTTCTTGTGCTTTCTTTTTTTTTTTTTTTTGGCTTTTTTTCTTTTGTTTGTTTGATTTGTCCTATTCCAGCTTGCCTGTCTTTGTTTTATCTTATCCTATAGTATTTTTTTTTTTTTTTACTATTCTCTAGGTACCTCTTTGTTTCCTAGTGAGAAATATAAAGGTTGTGGATTCTGATGTGGGAGGAGATGGGGAAGATCTCAGAGGAGCTGTGGGTAGAGGAAACTATACTCATAAAATATTTATGAAAAAAATCAATTCTCAATAAAAGAAAAATACAAAAAATTTAGAATTTTACAGTTGTTGTACCCAGATCGTGACCCCCAGAGAGACCACCAAAGACGAGCATGCCGTAATGCAAAAGCAAGGTTCAATTCTGGATATCCAAAAGCAATACAAGCCTAGGCAGGGACTTCTTCCAATACATCCAATGCAGTGGAGGCTGGAGGAAATGCCCGCCTGTCTGCAAGCTCAGTTTTTAAAGGGAAAAATCACAAGGTTACATCATTTAGGGGTGCTAGTACCGGTACAATTCTGATTGGCTCGCTTCTAGGGGCTTTCTAGAAATCATGGCTTAATCTTACTTCTAAGGGAGTGGTTGCCCGCCACCATTTCTCATTGGCAGCCCTCAGGTGGGGGCATTTTTATGGTCAGTTACCTTGGAAACTAGGGAAAGGACATTCCATAGTCAGGCAGGCATTACCTCGTGACTACCTTGTGACTCTGTACTTTTACACTTCCTGGTTTCTGGAATCTGGACTGACTTGTTTCAGTAACTATTGGCCTATCCCCAAAAGGAGAAATCTTAGGCCTTAATTTTAGGGTGAAAGCATTTTGGTCTTATTTCTAAGATAGCTCATTTTGGTCTCACAACAGTGATTAAAAAGTAAATGACAACAACAAAACAATGTAGTTACTGAATGGGTATATCCAAAAAGAAACAGAATACTAAGACATGGTTCATAAAGCACACTTAGAAGTGAAAAGGTGAAGAAAAACACTACTCCACAGGATGCAGATGTAGAAAAGGACATTCCCAATAATTTCCCATTGGCCCTGGACATGAGCTCAACAATTGACAAGTTGAACCTCATAAAACTAAAAAGCAACTACATAGTTAAAGAAACAACCAGTCGTATCAAGAAGAAGCCAAACACAGAATGAGAAGGCACTCTTTGGAAGCAACACATCTGGAAAAGAGTTAATATCTAGTTTATTTAAAGAATTCACAAAACAAAGGAGCAAAGAAATGGATGGCCCATTACAAAAATGGGATTGGGATCTGAACTGTTCTCAAAAGAGGACAGAAAAATATCTAAGAATTATCTAAAAAAAAAAAAAAGATTTCACTGTTGGTGGCGTTGCAACCTAGTACAGCCACTATGGAAATCAGTGTTAATTCTCAAAAAGCTCAAAAATAAATCTACTCGATTGCCAGATATACCACTTTTTGACATATGCCCAAAGATTGGGCATAGACTCCCACATACACTAGCTCAGGCATGTTCCTTGCTGCTCTATTCATAATATATAATAAATGAAAACTATCTAAATGTTCTTTTTTTTTTTTTTTTTTTTTTTGAGACAGGGTTTCTCTGCGTAGCTTTGTGCCTTTCCTGGAACTCACTCTGTAGCCCAGTTTGGCCTCAAACTCCAAGAGATCCGCCTGGCTCTGCCTCCTGAGTGCTGGGATTAAAGGTGTGTGCCACCACCACCCAGCAATCTAAATGTTCTTTAGCTGACAAATAGGTAATAAAAATATGGTGCATATATACTGAACGATACATTGATTTGCAAAGAAAAAAATCATAAACTTTTCAGGTAAGTGGATGGAACTAGAATAGATCATATTCAGTGAAGTAACCCTGACCCAAAGGCAAATGGCACATGATCTCTTCCATTTGCAGTTCTTGTAAATATAAAACCCAGAGCAACCTCAGATAACAAGAAAGTAAAAAGGGACTGGACTATGGGTAGGGTAGGGGAATGATCAACAATTGGGGGAACAGAAGAGTACAAGTTAATTGAAGGGAAAAATAGGAATAATGAGGAGTCTTTAATTAGGGAGGGGTGAGACAAAGACAGAAGGACGAATGAGGAGGGGAAACCAGCTGCAAGGGTGTCTAAAAAAGTCATAAAGATTCATAGTATTCTGTATTTACCCAGCACTGCATATAATACATATCAGTTAGTGTATATACCTATATAGTTCAATTAAAATGTTTTCATCTGTGTTGAAAATACTCTAACAAAAGCATAGACTAAGTATCAGCAACAACAACAAAAAAATCAATACTAGGCATGAGAGGTCCTCTTCTGAGTACTTGATTAGAGTTGTTCAATAGACTCCTCAAACATTATTTGCTATTACTGATATACTTGGTTTCCTTCCAGAGGTTGAAATTAAATTTCTATTGCCCAAAACACCACATAACTTGGACAAGACTTGGAAGATCTCTTCTGGATCTGAAACTGAAGAGTCCTTCATGAAAACTCTATTTCATGGTGCCAGAAGATTGTAGGGCCCTGGCTCCCCATATTTGAGTAAACTGTTTGCCTGCTTGCTGACCTTGACCAGATGTCCTCCCTATGCTAATTCCCTGCCGGTATCCACCCTCCTGAATGCTTAAGCGAAGTTCCTTGTTTGTGTATCCTGCATATTGGGTGTTAACAGCTTAGATGCAAGAATGTAGAACATTCAGTAGCAAACTTCTGCCCTCTGGGGTTCTCCCATTATGCTGTAAGACTGTATTTAAGGTTTCCTCCCTCTTTCTTCCTTTTTTTTTTTTTTTGGTTTTTCGAGGCAGGGTTTCTCTGTGAAGCTTTGTGCCTTTCCTGGAACTCGCTTTGTAGACCAGGCTGGCCTCAAACTCACAGAGATCCGCCTGGCTCTGCCTCCGGAGTGCTGGGATTAAAGGCGTGCGCCACCACCGCCCAGCCTTCCTCCCTCTTTCAATAAATGGCATTCGGCATTCTGCTATGGTGAATGACTCTCTGTCTTTGTCTCTGTTTTTTTTGATCCACAGCCCCTTGCTAGGACATGGTGAACAGGTGGTGGTAGCGTGGGCATTATCGCCACAGACGATGTTATACAATCTTCCAAGCAAGGGAGGTAAGCAATAGGCCTACTCAAGCTATGATGTCTATGAAGCATAACAGTGACCAATCCAGTATAAACCTAAGTAAGGATTCAATGTGGCACATACCTTCACTGTAACCAGCAGTCCTCTAAATGGACTTAATACCCTCTGAAAAAGAAGAAAATCGTGCCTGATATTGGAAACCTAGCCAACTACTGGGGGTCAGCAAAGTCATGGAACTTAAAAGAGAACCTATAACTATCATTTTAATTAACTAGAATAATTTCTAACTGTATTTTACATTTTTATTCTTATATCAATATAATAGTTCTCATCACTCATCAAAGAAGCCTCTCTTTCCAACTGACTGATACCGTTACAGAAAACCACAACTGAAAAAAATCTGTAGAGAACAAGTGACCATGTAGTACCCATCCACAATTGATATATTTATGGCACAATTCCTGCACCTAAGGTTCACGGACCATAGTGGAAGAATGCAGGCCATTGTACAAAGTAGAGGAATCGGAAATTTGCTGTGAGATTTTGTTTCCTAGAATGTTAGATATGGTGCATACAAGAAGTCTTTCAGAAATTTGAGGTCCAGCCTCTTAATTTCCTTCCCAGGGGCCCAGGAGAGATGCTATAAATGGTAGGCGAATGAATCTAGATACATGGAACTCTTTCATACAACTGGTTTATTCGTCTGCCACCGTAATTCTGCCTGGTTCTCTTGGGAAGGGTCTATATCTTTCAGAAAACAACAACATCTTCATGTTTACAATACAACGTAAGAATTGCAAGGTCTCCACCAGAAGCTTCCTGGCAACTTCATTTGCAACCCAAAAAGGGAGAGAGAACAAGGGTGGAGTTGGATAGGAGCTGGAATAAATCAGAGAAGGAATTTATGTGCTAGAAATATATCCTTACTGTGGTTAGGTTAAAACATTACGAGTCTATCATGAATGTGCCCAAACTACAAACTTGCAGGTGATAGGGTAAAGAAATCTGTAAGTCACTAAAAATAAAACTGCCCTATTTTTTACTGCTATCAGTTTTCTGACAGGATGGGGAAGGAGTACTGATAGCTAGTCAATCTGCATCACAGCTTGAAGTACCTGGTGAGAGGAAAACCCTTTGTTCTAAGAAGTTGCTCTGGGGCAGTGTGTGGTGTGGGGTGTGGGGTGTGGGAAATCTGAACTTGATTTGCACAGGAAGCAAAGCTATGCACCTAGGGGCCAGACACTTGGCCTGGGAGCCAGGTTGTCTCCGAAAGGACCTTTTACCTAGTTTAAGGGCTTCAGGCACCTAGCAGGTGGTCTGGTAGCTGTTCTGTTTTGTTTTGGGGCTGGCCCTATTTTTGGATGTAGTTAAAAGTAAATAATTGAAAAAGGCAGATACCCAATTCAAATGCTAAAAAAGGGAGTTAGGAGCTCAGAGGCTGAAGGCTCTGCCTACTGACTTTATCCAAGTACTGGCCTGAGCAGGATGCTCACACATACATGCTCTATGGAAATTATGAGCACAAGAAATTCATAAAGAGGAGCAGCTGAATATTAAAGCTGAATAACACCAAATATTTCATGAAAAATGGCTTCCCACTAGAAAAAATGCCTTGAAATTTCTAGGTATAGCTTTAATGCACAACTGAATCTCTATAATATATTCTTGCGGCCAGCAAGAGAAGTCTTATCAAGTCTTATGTCTGCCTAAACAAGACCTGAAAGTAGAAGATATTTAAAGACATGCTAGCATGAAAGATGAAATTCTCTTGGGAACCCAGACAAAGAAATACAGATTACTAAAGAATACTGAGAGGTGGAGAAATTTTCTTTCCAGGGGAAATCACAGCAATAGGTTTTCTAATACTAAGTGGTCATCCATGAAATCATATACATACAAGTAACTTTATACGTATGACCAGGTTTTATTTATATATTTAGGAATATGTATATGTATGTATATGTACATGGGAAGGGTTGGAGGGAGGTAAGGGAAAGGAGGAAATGACATGATTATATTTTAACTTCAAAAATTTTTAATTGAACAGCTACTAGACCATTAGGAAAAATGTTTCTTTCCCGAGGGAGGTGTTTCTGTTCAGAAGAGAAAGAGCACACAGCATCCTTCATTGGGTGAAATTGCTTTCCTGCATTGACTGCATGGCTAGATATTAATGTTACCCCTTACTCTTGGCTGGTCTGATGGTAAGTTCTCTAGCATCTCTCCAGACCTTGCTGAGGTGGGCAGGTATGGGTAGGTGATATTGGGAAGGAGAAGGAATACAGAGTGCACCCAGGCAACCCTCACTGTTATAGGGAGAAGTCAGCTTCTCTGTTCTCTCCATGAAAGACTTTAAGACACACCCCACATGACTTCTTAAGATATAGCTCACCAGATTTGCCAAACCAAAATTATAAAATGCCGCTGGATTCGAATTTTAGGCAAACAAGAAATATGTTTTACAGATTTATTTATTTATTATGTATACAGTGTTCTGTTTGCAGGTCAGAAGAGGGTACCAGATTTCATTACAGAGGGTTGTGAGCTACCATGTGGTTGCTGGGAATTGAACTCAGGACCTCTGGAAGAACAGCCAGGGCACTTAACTTCTAAGCCACCTCTCCAGCCCATAAAATATGTTTTACTAATACAATTGCCCCTTGAAAAATTTGACATCTATTTATATTAAAAAGTATTTGAAACTTACTGAAATCCAAATTTAACTGTGTGTCTAGTTATCTGGCAACTGTCTATCATAAGCATTAACACTCACTAATTTTCCACTTTAATTCCTTCTCATTCTCACTTTTTCTGAAATCTATTCTTTACATACTTGGCTGAGAACCTAAATAAATAGACTTTGAATCATTATTTCAAATTTTGGCTTTGGTAAATTTGCTACTAATGATATAACCAATGTAAAAAATCAAGGAAAGAGGAATTCAGGGGATGCAGAAAGAATTTAGTAATATATGGGATCTAAAGAAATGGTGACTTAAAACTAACTTGGTACATTGGGTGATTAATTTCCATAGGAAACAGAAAAAGAGGGCATCAATTGCCAATTCCTGAATGTACACTTACTGCCTTACCTATGACTGTGGGGTGAATGCTCTGATTGCACTGAGTATTGCTTTCACTAAAATTGCAGGTAAGGAAAGAACAAAAAGTTTGAAAACAGAAGTCCCAACCAAGGAAGTATTATCTCTGATGTCCTCCAAAGGAAGAAGGAATAAAAATGGTGACAGAAGCCAGAAGTTGGACTCCCACCAGACCTCCTTAAGAGCATTCAGAATCTGTAAGCTGTTCCATGATGTGATACTTATGAAAGGAAACAATGAATCCCTTCCAAATATTAAGGTTAAAATTTACATTACTGCTAGTGTTTGATTAAAATACTTCAATATCATTGGGGAAAATAAGAGAATAATTTTTAAAAGAGGGAGGTATCTATATATATGTCACAAGTTTACCTCTACTTTGACAGTTTTGTGTTAATTCTAGTATTAGAATTACTGTAACTGAGCAAATAGAAAACCCAGCTGCTACTACTCAAGTGGAGAGAGTATAGAAAATTCTATACTTAAACAAATTTTAATTGAACATGCTAATTGGGAAGCTCTAGAGTTACTGAAGTGGAGAGCTGAGATGAAAGTCAAATAGCTCAGGCTCCCTAGAGGGCAGGAGGATATTGGTTTCTTTCATTAAAGAACTGATGCATGCGAGTGTATCGATACTTTCAAAATCTTGATATGATAGGTTTGTCCAGACAGTAAAACCAATAACTAATGGAATTTGGTGACCCATAAGGCAGAGAAAAGTCATTTCCTAATCATATCACTGACATTAGCACTATGTGAGAAAAAACTCAGGAAGGCAAGGTGGAACTGTACAAACTACTTTCTATTCCTAGAATTATATTTTCCACCCATTTTCAGACAATCCAGGAGCAATGTAGCTGTACAAAGGAATAAAATACTATTTTGCCATGCAGTTTGAAGACATGTTAATGTCTTTGATTATTGCTATAATTTAATGAAAACTATTGGCTGGAGAATCATTATCAAAGATAAAATTAATTATAGTGCAGATTTAATATAAGTAAAAGACAGATCTAAGGAACAGTGCATTCTTTTATAAAAGTTGACTTTTTTATAATTGCTATACAGAGTAACAGTTGTGTGTGGGGGAGGGGGAGGTTGGCATTTTCATACAAAATTTCTTTTGGTTGACCCATACACATACTTTTATTTTTCACTCTTTTTTGGCCACCCCCTTTCTGTCTTCAGTGTTCCCCTATCCACTCTCCTAGCACAATAGTTCCAAGAGCCTTACCTCCTTCCTCCCTCAAAGGCTTATCTTTTCTTCTTAAGAGCCTTCTCTTGAATTCTGAGCACTACACACAAAACACATAGAAAATATTTTCAGGAAAATCACAAACAGAAAAAAAATGCTCATCCACAAATGAGAGACTTAAAGGGTATAAACTAGACTGGGCCAGAAAAAAACAGACACTCTATGACATATTTCAATTAAACCACTAAGCACAGAATAAAGACAGTTGTTGAGATCCTTAAGAGAGAGAAAGGCCAAGTCAATGTAAAAGCACATTTGTCAGAATAGCAACTGATTATTTTACAGAAACTTAAAACTAGGAGAGATGTCACTACAAAATAATCGACTAAATGAAGAGTTAGTTTGTTATAAAGATAAAACAATTGACAAACCCTTAGCAAAATTAACCAAAGGAAAGAGAGAGAAGGCATAAATAAAACAGTACTCAAGAAAGAGATATCTTGATAGAGGGGGTTATTATGGGGTTAGGAAGAAAACTGGTGCTGAGGAAACTCCCAGGGATCCACAAGGATGACCTCAACTAAGACTCATAGCAATAGTGGAGATGGTGCCTGAACTGAACTTATCCTGTAGTCAGATTGAAGCCTACCCTAATTGTCATCATAGAATCTTCATCTAGTAAGTGACGGAAGCAGATGAAAAGATCCACAGTCAGGCACTAGGCTGAGCTTCAGGTGAAGAGAGGGAAGAGGAATTATATAAGGGAGGTTCAAGATCATGATGGGGAAACCCAAAGAGACAGCTGACTGGAGCTTGTGGGAGCTCATGGACTGTACACCAAGAGCTAGGGAGCCTACCTGGGACTGACCTAAGCCCTCTGCGTGTGAGTGACAGTTGTGTAGTTTGATCTGTTTGTGAGGCCCCTAGCAGTGGGACCAGGATCTGTCCTTGACACATGATCTGGCTTTTTGGAACCTGTTTCCTATGGTGGGATACCTTCCTCAGCCTACTTGCAGGAGGAAGCGCTTGGTCCTGCTTCAACTTGATATGCCATGCTTTTTTCATGCCTATGGGAAGCCTTACCTTTCTGAGTGGATGGGGGTGGGTGATAGAAAGGAGGTGGGAGGAGGAAATGGAGGAGAGGACAGAGGGGAAACTGTGGTTGGTATGTAAAATGAATTTTAAAAAATTTAATAATAAAAAAAGAAATGAACAAAAATAAAGTAGTGCTTAAAATGGAGAAATTACAATAGACATTGAGGGAATTCAGAGAATTCGAAGGACATATATTCCACTAAACTAGAAACATATATTCCACTAAACCGGAAAATCAAAACTAAATGGATGACTTTCCAGATGCATATGACCTACTCAAATTAATCCATGATGAAATAAATAACTTAAACAACTTTATTACTATCAATGTTATTGAAGCACTGATTAAAAAGTCTCCTGTCTAAACACGAAAGTACAGAACCAGATGAATTCACTCCATAATTACAGCAGACTATCAAAGAACTCATATTACTACTACACATTCTTCCATGAATTAGAAAAAGAAGGACTGTTTCCCAATAATTTTATGAAGCTAGTAGTATGCTGGTGGCAAAAACAAATATAATGCAAAAAAGGAAAACATATATAAACTGGATTCTCATGATGAACATAGATGAAAAAATTCTTGATAAAATTCTGGTAGGAAGAATTCATGATCATATCAAAAAGGCCATTTATTATAATGAAGTTGGCATCATTCCAGTAATACAGGGACAGTTTAACAAACATAAATCAATACATGTAATTCATCACAGAAGTGAACTCAAAAACAAATCACATGATCATTTCAATGGCTGCAGAAAAGACCTTTAACAAAATCTAACATGGTTTTATGATAAACATCATGAAGATGTTATGGATAGAAGGAGTATACATCAACATAGTAATAATAATAATAGCAATAGTAATAAATCATAATCAACCAAACCTATAACCAATATCAGAGTAATTAAGAAAAATTAAAACATTCCTACAAAGACCAAGGCAAAGACAGGGTTATTTATTTTGGCCTTTTCTATTCAAAGTTGTGCTTAAAATCTTGCTTAAAGCAGTAAGACAAGGGAAGAAAATAAAAGGGATAAGATAGGGAAATACATCTAAGTATGTATACTTGAAGACGATGTGATTGTATCTAAGAAATCTAAAATACCATGCACACACACACACAAACGTACACATGCTCACTCACAAACACACATACATACACACACAAACACATAGACACGTACGCACATACACACAAAAATACCTAGACACACATAGCTGTTCAAGTTGATAACATTTTCATCACAGTATCAGGACCTAATAATAACACATACAAAATCAATACCCATTTGGTGGTAGTGTCCCATGCCTCTAATCTTAGCACTTGGGAGGTAGAGGCAGGCAGACCTTTGTAAGTTCTAGGCCAACCTGGTCTACAGAGAGAGTTCTAGGATGTTCAGGGCCACACAGAGAGGCTCTGTCTCAAAAAAAAAATTAAGAAAAACTCAATACCTGTTCTATATACTACTGACAATCATTCTAAAGAAGACATCAGGAAAACAATTGCATTTCTAATAGCCACTGAAACATAACGTAAACCTCTCCAATAAAATGAAAGGTATTTTCAGCAAGATGTGTAAGACACCAAATAAAGTGAGTGAGGAGGACACTAGAAACTAGGCAGGCCATACTTTAGTTTTTTTGAGATATCTTCTTACAGATTTCTACAGTGACTGCACAACTATACTTATTACCAGGCACAGGTAAGGTTTTACCTTTCCTGAACTCCTTACCAGCACTGATTTTTTTATTTGTTTTCTTGATGACAGCCATTCTGACTGTATGAGATGGAATGTCAAAGTAATTTTAATTTACATTTATCTAATGTCTAATGATGTTGAACACTTTTAAATTATGTTTATTATTTTCTTTTCTATTTTAAAACTGTCAGTTCATTTATTAATTAGGAATTTTATTGTTTTAGAGTGTATCTTTTGCTGTCTCCTTTGTATTCTAGATACTAACCCATGTGTGAAGTATAGCTGAAAAAGACTTTTGCCCATTCTATAGGCGAAACTCTGCTGGCAGGTTTTTTGTTTGTTTGTTTTGTCTTTGTTTTTTTGTTTTTGTTTGTTTGTATTTCTGTGAAGACACTTTTAATTGCATGTAACCCTATTTGTCAGTGTTAGAGCTAATTCCTCAGCATTTTTATAGAAGAAGGAGTCCTGAAACTGATGTCACTTTATTAGGCAATAAATTAGTAGGAGTCTATAAACCAAACCAAACTAGTAGGAACTCATGAAATTTAGACCAACACCTGTGGAGCCTGCGTGAGACTGGACTAGGCCTTCTGCATAGCAAGACGGTTGTATAGCTTGATCTGCTTAAGGAGCCCCCTGGCAGTAGGATCAGAATCCATCCCTGGTGCATGAGCAGGCTTTTTGGAGCCCACAACCTATGATGGGACACCTCACACATCCCTGAGGCAGGGGTGAGGGGGTGGGGGGGTTGGACCTGCCTCTACTAAATATACCTCCCCATGGGAAGCCTTACCTTCTTGTAGGAAGGAATGAGGGCTGGAGGGGCAGGAAAGAAGAGGGAGATCTTTGATTGGTATGTAAAATGAATAAAAAACTTTTTTTAATAAAAATACATTAATTAAAAAATAATTAGGAGTCTACCACAAATTTTGATATTTTTTGTGGTGGATGGTATTCACTACAGAACTATATGCTGCTTGTTATTTCTGGGATCAGTCATGACAATTTAGTAGAATTTACAATGCAACAACTAAAGGTTGTTAGATGGACCGTTCTTTCCTTACCCATTGGATAATTTCTTCCTGTGTCTTGACATTCCAGGCACAAAGTGAAGAGCATGATTTTCGCCAAGGTTGTTGTAGGCAATAAGTATTTCATTATTATAGGTAGTATATGCAAGGACACTGAGCCATACCATACCATATCATATCATACCATACCATAACATAATGTGTAATAAATATCAACTGTTTATTTGGTTTGGGCCATTGATTGAACCTGAACTTATAAATAGAAATTTAAATAAAGTTGCAGTTCTTATAATATCCTTTTTTTTCTCTTAAAAAAGTAGAACTACAATATAACTCAGCCATTTCATTCCTAATCATAAACCCAGAGAATTCCATACCCCACCACAGAGATATTTTACCAACTTGTTTATTGCTGTTTTATTTACTATAACAAAGAATTGGAATCAACCTTATTGTTCACCAACAGATAATGAAAATTTGGTATGTATATATTGGAATACTATTCAGTTCTGAAGAAAAATGAATTTAAAATTTTGCACAAAAATAGATGGACTTAGACTGCGCATTGTTAATTGAGGATGCTTAATCTTTATAATTTCAGTCAATCTGAGTGTGTGTAAGTGATAGAACATTTTAATCTGCATTCATAAATTTCATAATGTTGATCATATTTTGACATGTTTACTATCCATATATCTTTACTATTGATTATTTAAAGTTACAGTAATAAAAAAAGAGTTTGGTTTCCTCTGGTAGTTAGGTTTTAAATAAGACTTTCTTAAGAATTGTAATGGTCATCCAATCAATGTAAATATTTTCACAGAATAAAGACTTACTAGTCTAATTAGATAAATCATATTTAATGTGACTTTTAACCCTCATAAAGTAAACAAACTACAGTTTTTTATGCACAAAGGGTTAAAATTGGTAAGTTGCTTGTTATGCAATTCCAGAATTACAAAGGACAGAGTCTGTACATTTCACAAACACATGAGTATGTCTTTTAAAAAATCCTATAAACAATTCAGAAAAGTCATCACCTTAACAGGTACATCACTATGAAGTGCATAAATAAGAAGCATGATGAAGATTTACTAAGATTAAAAACTAAGTGAGCACATTACTAAATTTTTATTTCCCCTACTCATTTACAAAAACCTTCATGGGATCTAAGATTGAAGGATACAAACTTTGAAGTGAATGTCAAATTTACATATCAACAGATTAGTAAGTCATACTTTCATAATTTTATCAGCTGTGTTGTTGTTATTAAAAGTTGGAAAGAATATATGAAATAATCTCAATTTTGACAATAAAAAATATTGGCATAAATTGTCAAATATAGATACAAGCCACATTGCTGTCTCAAAGTAAACTAAGAAGATTAGGTCAGGAATGTCACACTAAGAACGAACATGTTGATTATCTTTTCAGTAATTAGAAACAAAACCTTTTTCCTGAGCCAGTACATATGCCAGTGATTTCCAATGTCAATATAAGTGACCTCAGAAAATGATGCCATGCTATTTAAATGTCAGTATTAGAATTCAACAGATGAGCTATGAACACCCACTTCATGTGGATGAGATACAACTATTGTGTACAGATTATTCTAATTCCTGAGTATTTTCCACTTTAATGCTTATATATTTTAAGAGCAAAATTGTCCTGGAAATATTTCTAATATTTCCAAAGAATCCCTCTGTTTATATTTAGAAACACACGAATATAAAACTGAATGGTAAACACAACAGGGTTTTCCAAAGGAATGTAAGATGACACAAAAAGCTAAGAACCACACTAGTAAGCAAGCACACAAATGGTCATGTCTTGACACTTTACCCTTAAAGACAGCTGAAAACAAACTTACAGACATATGCTGCTTGCATTAAGAGATATTAAAGAGCAAGGAATGGGTGGTACACTCCTAAAAATCTCAGGATCAAGACAGAGAGAGCATTAGCTCAAGACCAGTTTGAGATCAGAAGGGATATCAAGACATAATAACAAAAACAACAGCAAATATTTAAAGATTAAAAACAGTATGAAAACATGGCTTTGGTCTTCAAACGTGTAAACAATTTGCAAAACAAAGTATGTAAAAATTTACAATTTATAGAACTTATATGCAGTATATTTGAATTCTGTGGATAGGCAATGAGGGACCAATATTGTTACAGTAAATTTTCACAAGTTTGTTTTATATTAAGATAACCATCATATTGAAATAATGTTCTGTTCTGTTTATGTTCCCACTAGAATTCCAATAGAAATGTTATCAAATAATTTCTTTTTAAAACTTTTTTCAGGAAGCAAAATCAAATAAAAAAGAAACCGATTATAACCCAGCTGACATTGTGTATATAAATCAGGTAGAATTGAAATAATCATCTTTGCTTTTATATAACTGAAGGGAGAAAAAAGCTTGTCTGAGATGCATAGATGGCCACTCATTGTCCATAAAGGGACAACTTCTCTGATGGACACAACATAACAGTAGGTGATTAGAGAAACTAAAATAGTAATGACTATAAAATACACCTATAAGTAATAAGATTTTCTGGTCATAACAGATTTTAGAATTTAAATAATTAGTTTTAAGAATCAGTTCATTTAAAGGATAAAGAAATGAGAATTATTGCTTTTAACATGCACTCACACATTTACTACCTTGGCATTATTAATTATTCTGTGTAAATAAATATTTTTATCTGGTAGCATTCCTTTTCTTCTGGAAAAAAATCTTCACCATGTCTTAGAATTTTTAAATGTGGCTTAATTCTCTAGGCTTCTAATTTTTAGGCAACTCACTTTGCCTTTATTATGAAGGGAATTTACGCGCGCTGTAGGCACATCCTGCACCTTCCTAGCATGTTTTGTCTGCTAGCCTTTATGCGATTGTGCCCAAGCTGCTTTGATAACTCTTGGTTGCTAGTAGTCTTTTATCTCTGAGCACTTTAATAATGCTGGGTGTCATTGTCTTCTCTTTCCTAGAGCTTTAGAGGAGAATGTTGTTCTACTCACTTCTCCAAGTAATGTTTTCACTCAATTCCCTAAAAGCTTTGAAGACTGTTTTCCTCAACATGATTATTACTTCCCCTGGTGTGCTTTATTTAATTTTTGCTTGGAACTCATTTATCTTCTTGGATGTGATTCTGAAATTGTAGAAACATACAAAATGCCAATATTCTTTCCCCAGTATTCTCTATTACCATCAATATCAATATCTCATGCTTTGTTCCTTGATATTATCCAATATGTCAGATGGTTTTCATTGTTGTCAGTTGTGTCTGATCTATTTTATGGGTTGGGATCAATTCTAATAGTTCATATACCTATACCTCCAAGAAAATATTATCCTTGCATTATTGAATATCCTACTAATTCCAATCAGTATAATTTTCATTTCACCAAGTATATATCATATTTTCATTTATATTTATTATTTATTATATATAATACTTTTATTTATATATTTATTTACACACAGCCTATGCAACCTAGGCTGATCTTGAACTTGCAATCCATAATTTACCCTCATAAATTCTATAGTCACAGGATTTTCTCGCCACCACAAACAAATTAAAATCATATCAGTATTTTAAAATACATTATTTCTTCCTTCAATTTGTCTTATTTTCACTTAACATTTGAACACATTCACACGGTCCAGAATCAGTTCCCGAAGTATATTGTTTGCCAATTCTTTTATTTATGGAATTTCTACATAACTTTAAAAATATTTATACATCATAGTTTTGCTGTATTTTTGTCTGTCAGGTTCATTAGATGCTAAATATTTCTATTGAGCCTGTTATATACTCGGTTTATTGTAGTGCTTTAAATTGTATTGACCCTGTATATATATACAGTTAATTTACAAATGAAATTGATTCTTGCAAGAATTAACTGTAAGCTTTGTTAAATCAAGTACAGAACAGCACTTGCTCTATGGCTTTATTAACGCTACAGAACTCCACAAGTTTCAATCCCTTCTCTTTGGAATGATCTTGTCTTTGGTCATTTGCACCCCAAATTCTAGCCATTTTGACTCCTTTTAAGACTGGTATCAGTTTCCTTCATTCATATTACAATGCTATGTGTATCATCCTGCTCTATTGCCAGGATGAGAGCAGCAGACTGAAGCACTAACAACATTTTTCTCAATTGCTTCTTTTCAACAGTATATGATACATACTGTAAAAAACCCTGTCCAGTTCTCTGATAAAGTGAAAAAATAGGGCAGTGCTAAAAGAAGTTAGCCCCTAATGCATGTGAGTAAAAGATTTTCTGTAGGCTTCCAAGACTTTATATGTATATTAATACAAATTTTAACTACTAAAAATGCAAATGATAGTTTATAACTGCAGATTTTTGCATAATACTTAAATTTTTAATTAGAAAATATCAAGTTATTATAATTAACAAAAACACACTTCTAAAGTTACTCAATGGAAAGAATCACGAAATAAAATAATACAATCATGTAATAAAAGTCTATGTACTCACATTTCACTACTTGGAAACTGATTCTGGGAATTAGCTGCAGAATCAGTAGAGGAGCAAACTGATCACAGGAAAATTTTAAACGTCATTTTAATTTGCAAAAACTAATTAAAATTCAAATTAATCTTCCATCTCTCCAAAAAAGAATAATAAAGTAATGAATCAAAGTTTGGAAAATTACTAATAAAATTAAATTTATGATTAATTATATGGTTTTAGATAAATGTTTTATGATCTAAACACATATACTGGGTATTATGAATTATCTATTATACAATGAAGTGGAGAGGAAACATTGAAGTATGGCTACATGCACATATTCAGAAACATCTTCACAAGTGTTGCATGTTTGCAGTTTGATTTGCAGAAGAGTGGCATAATAACCTTCAGTCCATACATTATCACTCACAATGGAATACATGCAAGCAAAATTTGTTATTGTCTTAGGCTTAATTTTTTTTTAATTTCTATGATAAAATTAACTCAAAAGTAAGTTGGGGAGGAAAGATTTTATTTCGTCTTACAACTCCCAATAACATTTCATCACTGGAAAATCAGGGCACGAGCTCACAGCAGGAACCTTCAGTTAGAACTGAAGTAGAAGCCAGGAAGGAGCTGTGTTGTCATTTCCTCATGCCTAGTTCAGTTTGCTTTATTATAACCTAGAACCATCTGGCATGGGTGCTGCTGTCCACCTTAGCCTTCCTTGGCTTTCCCACTCAGTCATTAATCAAGGGAAAGCCCCACAGACTTGCTAACAGGCCAAACTAATGGAGGCATATTCTTGACTGAGGTTCCTTCTTCTGAGATGGTCTAAGTTTGTGCAAAGTTCATATACAAACAAAGAAACAAAAACTAACCAGCACAGGGACCAGTAACTTCCTTATGTTCTAAGTGTCCTAACTTATTTCTATACATATATGCTTCAGATAATCTCATGTACCTAAAGACACCTTGAACACTAGAGAGGATGATTTTTGTGAACTTACGAGTCAGAATGTACTAGCTTGCAGCTTCACAATCTCTAACATGAGATATTTGGCTAACATGTGTTTTACAGATGAATTTTAATGAATAATTTGACTCTATCATTTCCCTGATTCATGCTTGTTTTAGTATTAAATTCTTCTACATTTGATTCATGATATATAATACATATGTAGGTAATACACAAATCATAAGAGGACTGACCACTCAGTGATTATTGCAGTGGATACATCTACATAAATAACATTCTGAAACTGTTAAACAAGCACACATCTTCTAAATCTTCCAAACCCGATCTTGTTCTTTCCTTGGTGCTACTATCAATAAAGCAACCTATGGAGACAAGTTACAGTCATGAGTATGCATGCTTATAGTTCAAGGTTACATTGGAAGATTGGGCAATTATGAAAAAACACAACAAAGACAGGAGCAATTGTACAAAGCTATCCTCCTAGTACTGGAGAACAGAGCCTGAGGCAAGATTATTTGATGCCAGCCTAGACTAAAGAGTTCAAAGATATCTCAGTCTATATGAACAAGTGATTGTCTCAGAAACAAATAGATTAATGAATAAAATGTGTACATTGTGAGGTCTTTACAGAAAAGTACAAATTGAGCTATTTAGTGGAAGGATTCACTCACTTGCCCCCTACCAGTGAATTAATTAGAAGACACACTGCTTTCAGATGGTTTTCATGGTAATCTCCAAAGCAAATCCAGTGCCATGCTGTTCATTATTATCATTCATCTTTAGCACAAAGAAAGAATTTAAGAAAAGAGGATATTTTGGTGTCAGAGAAATTTTCAAAGTAAATTGAATTCTTACTCTTCTAACAACTCACATTAGATTTTAATTTGAACTTTCTTCAAAAGTGAAATAAAGTAGGTCCTTGGAGAAACACAGCAATTGCTGTGATCTAGTATCACACATGCAGAAGGTGCTCTAATAAACTAATTTCCCATGTGCCTAACACTCATTAACTTAACTACCATTACATTGAACATTTCAAGGTTATATGAACAGATTATATATTGCATTGTATACTAGCTTTTCTTTGAAAACATTATAAATACCATAAAATTCACTCACACTTTTCTTATGGCTTCTCTTATGTCTAAAGTTATTTTCTTTAAATATTTTTCTTTTATTGTTGAGGTTTTCATATATTCACATAGTAAAATAGCATCATTTCTCTTTCTCTCCTCCTACTCCCCTCACATTTCCTCCCAATCCTCTCATCTCCATGCTTTTTTAAAGAAGACATGATGTCATCTTCATTAAGCCAAAACCAGATAGAGTTTCTAACAGAGGACCTGTACAAGGTGATGTTTAAACATCTAGTTTGCTTGTCTTCTGCTCCTCTCCTTGCTTCCATGACCATGATGTCTAGCTCTCTTGATGTTTGTTGTTTCTAGGCAGATAAGCCTTTAAAAAGCTGGTAAGCATATGTTGTAGTTGCATATTAAATTAACTTAGACAACAGTGTATCAATTTCTGGTATCAGTAATTGTTAAAGATTAAAAGGACATACATAAATGGGTGCAGGCCACCAGAGATCTCAACCCCAATACCGATCCCATCGCAGGTCTCACTGCCTCCCTGGACACTTTCCTTGCTGACAGACAGCATGCTAATGACACCCCTAAGGGTCCCAAGGTAGACAGAACTTACTGGGGATGTGGAAAAGAAGGCCATTTGTGGCTTGACTGCCCTCAGGCAAAATCTAGAACTCCATGCCCCAGATGCAATAAAGGATTTCACTGGGCAAAGGATTGCAGGTCACAGCCTGCTGAAACAAAAGCCCCTTTAAACTCCAGGTGGAGCAATCCTCAGCCTGCCAGTAGGAGGAGGCTCTGGTAATACAAGAATCTATTGGACAATGCCCATTTTTCTGCACTCTCCAATGCTAACCATCTATCTTGATGGACAAGCTGTCAAAGAGTTGGTTGACATGGGTGTGCATGCTTTTTAACCAAGACTGAAGTGCTTTGCTTCCCTCATTGGAAGTTTAACATCCCCCCCCCCCCCCCCCCGATCAGTGATATGGAAGGCCAGCAAGATTCTAAGATGACCACCTATTCAGTCCATTGGAAGGATCTTGATGACAATTGGGGAACCATTCACCCTATCATTTCCACTGTACCTAGGAACACGTGGGACAGAAATATTTTGGAGAATATGGGTTTTGTCCTAACTACAGAATACAGGGCCTTTTACGATGACATCGAGGTCCATGAAAAGGTGGGTCTTGTAGTGCACAACCATGCATGAGATCTGCACCCCCAATTCTAAGGGTCATTGTCCCATGAGATTCACTGCAATTGAGCCCTCAGCCCCATTCCATTGATGTGGCTCTCAGATCAAGAAATATGGGTGGCACAGTGGCCTATAATTGAACCCAAACAGCCAATCCTAAAGGAATTAGTTGCAGAACAGCTAAAGATGGGGCACAAAGAACCATCCACAAGTAAATATAATACAGCCATATTTGTTATTCCCAAGAAATAGGGACAGTACCATCTCCTGCAGACTCTTTATGTAGTTAATGGTCAAATGGAAAAAGTACAGTCTACATAGCCAAGCCTCCCCAACTCTAGGCTATTCCTCTATCTTATTGTGTATTAGTTTTAGATATTGGGACTGATTTTTCAAATTCCTCTCATGCCACAAGATTGAGACCATTTTGACTTTACTCTGTGGGAACCTAATATGCATAAACCAGCTAAGAGATATTAATGAACTGTTTTGCCAAAAGGAATGAAGAATAGCCACACTATTTGCCAATTATGTTTCTCAAGCTTTGATCAATGTCCCCAGGGATGTTCTTTTGATTATATAGATGATCTCCTCCTGGCCCACCCAGATGCAGCCCTACTGCAAAAGGCTGCCAAGAGAGTATTAGAAGATCTTGCATTGTTACATCTAATGGTGGCTCAAGATAAGGTCCAAATGGTACCCCCATTTGCCATTTTAGGCTTTCCATTGCTAAGAAGGTCTGCCCACTTTCCTTTAAATTGAAAATGAGGGAATTGTACTCACTATCAGAATTAGAACAATTATATAGCATGGTTAATTGTCTTAAGCCTTTCTTACCCATCCCTGACCAAGAGATGAGACACCTATTTTCATTATTGGAGGGCCTCACCTGTTCTTCTACTAAAGTTAGGCTTCCTGAGAAGCTAAAGAGTTGCTATAAGCCGGGCGGTGGTGGCGCACGCCTTTAATCCCAGCACTCGAGAGACAGAGCCAGGCGGATCTCTGTGAGTTCGAGGCCAGCCTGGGCTACCAAGTGAGTTCCAGGAAAGGTGCAAAGCTACACAGAGAAACCCTGTCTCGAAAAACCAAAAAAAAAAAAAAAAAAAAAAAGAGTTGCTATAGAAGGTTTTGGCCATTCTAGCTACCTCCAGTCTGCAACACCATGATCTCCTAAGGCCCTTATTGGTAATGATCCTTGGGACACTCAGAGGATTCTTGGGAGTATTATGGCAATCTGGGCCCTTTCTATGGGTACATTAAGCACATTTTGACATGCACAAGATCACTTCTAAGTTTGACCAGTCCTTCCAACTCAGCCTTAAGGCATGGATGCTGGCATGGAGAACATACGGATGAGAGCCAGATAAGCTTGTCTTCGCCTTTTCTTTAAAGAATACCCAGTCCCTCTGGGCAGATTTCAGCTCATTCCAAGATATGGTTGCAGGTTTCACAGGAACTATTGACAATCATTTGAAAAAAAACCAAGATCTTAGCTGAATTCCCTACACTTCCAATACAGATACAGCCCCATGCAGTTCCACCTCTCCACATCATTCCTCACACCACTCTGGCCTTTTCAGATTCCAATAAAAACAGATATGATATTCTTATCCAACATCCTGGTTCCAAAGATGTTACATATGTTACTCCTACCCCTGGTTCTGTTCAACCAGGTGAACTATTGACCCTCCTAAAAGTTCTAGTAGAGTGCCAGATCAAACCCATTAATACTTTTTTCTGACAGCCAATATGCTGTACAGGCAGTTCATGTACTCACCTTTTCCCAAGTCAAAGACTCACTGACCCCCATTGCCAGCTCCATGTTGACATACGAGATATCCTAAATCAGAGAACTATACATTGGTACCTGTCCCATATTAGATCTCATTCCAAATCACTGAGAATTTTGGCTAGAGGAAATGAAGTCATAGCACCATCATATTAACAGCCAGTATGGATCTCCTAGAGCAAGTCAGAGTTCTTCAACAGCAATTCCATCTGTCTCCACAGAATGTGCATAGACTACTCCCAGAACTACTAGTTTCCCAATGTAAACATTTGTCCTGGGTATGTGCCATTTGCATTCCTCTTACTCCCTAAGGACTGCTTCAACATGCAGGGGTTGATCCCCAGGGCTTGTTGCCTAATGCCATCTGGCAATTGGATGTCACACATCATTCCCCCTTTGGCAATCTTAAATATGTTCGGGTGATAATACATACCTGTTCTTTTTTTGTGCCCTCGCCCTTTCTGGGGAGAAGGCCATCAATGCTATCAAGGCCCTAAAGTTAGTTATGGGGGTACCTTTGCCACTTAAGACTGACAATGGCCCTGCCTATGCCTCTCAACAATTCAATGACTTTCTGGGATCCTAAAAGATTTCCCATACCACTAGTATCCACTACAATCCACAAGGACAAGGCAATGTGTCAAGTGCCAACATATCTCTTAAGGAACTATTGACAAGGACTGTCTTGCCAGCAAATAGGAGAAATCCTCATCTGGTCTTAACAAAAGTCCTTTTCCATATAAACTTTCTCAGGTTTGATGACAAGGGGCTCAGCCTGGCCTACAAGCACTGGGTATCTTTGCCAAGGAACATGCCTCTACCCCCGGTGAGTTGTAAAGATCCTATCTCCCCCCAATGGCAGCCACCAGCCCTCCTGCTAACTCCTGGGAGAGGGTATGCTTGTGCTTTTCCTCAGAGTGCCACTATTCCAATATGGGTCCCATCAAGAGATGTGTGCTTGGCCATAGATCAGCCTCCTTTCACCAAGAAAAAAATCACCCAGGATGGATAATGTATGTATTCCCCTTTATTGCTCTCATTGTCCCTCTAAAGGCTGAAGACTTGTGGATCCTTGATTTTCACCATTTTGTATGGTGCCTTTTGAGATAAAGAACATTAGTTTAGCAGTCCTGAAGCTAGCTAAATATATTAAGGGCCCATGGCCAGCTAAGTTTCTATATTATCCATTACAGATAACAAATGAAATTTTCCAATTAAATCAAACAAGAGCAGAGGTTATGGCCTTCGACTGTTTATTTTTTGGAAAGATTTGGCATGATATAAAGAGGCTGTTTGATCTCTCCTGGATTATCACTTATGTTTTGATTGGCCAGGTGGTGCTTTCTCCTTTCTAAGTATCTTATAGCACATCCAGCAAAAAATGAATGGCCACTAAGGTGACTCTACAGCTGTTAATGGCTCTTAGACATCCAACACATACCCCTCCACAGGAAGTTATGCATTCATGGCTTTCTGAAATTCAAAAAGCTATTGTCTGACACTCCCCATCCAGGATGACTCCCCAGGGATGGACCCTCTTTGAGGGCTGATAGTCAATGACGGATACAAGCTTGTTTGGGAAGTCAACCTAAGACAAACACAGTCCAGTTGCTGAGCCCCCCTGATGCAGGGTCAACAAGGCCAGAGCAAAGAACTCTGACTCCCACTGAGTGCCCATGTAATAGAATAAAAGGGTGGATATATAGTAGGACAGACCAATAGGGTAGAGGGAATTGGCTCAGACCATATGAGCCAACCTGCAGTCTGCCCGAAGGCCTAGCAATAGTCACTGTCAGAGTTCCTGGTCACTGTCAGAGTTCTTGATCAACGTCAGAGTTCCTGATCATGCTTAGTCAATGAGTGATGACCATAAAATGCCACCAGATTGTGACAAAGACTGGGTGCTGGGAGGAGGGTATATAAGGCCTTCCCCATTTTTAAATATATGAGTTTGTTGTTTGCCTTCAACTGACTCCCTGTGTCTGTACCATTGATGCAGTGTCTTCTCACCCCCTCCCCTGAGGGAGCCATTAGAATCCAGCAATGGTAGTGAATTATGATGGATGATTATATAGCCAAATGGAGCCCTGTCCTATTCAAAACTCAAATCAGAACCAGGAATTAGTTATGTATATTCTTAGTTTAGTTCATTAGCTTTGAACTCAAAGGTTGAAGTTTAATTGGATGGCTCATTTTGGGTTGGGTAACAGTTTGCATACTCACATTCTCCTTAGTGAAGTGTCCACCACAGTATTTTGTACTATATCATTAGACTATAATGTTTTATCTATAAAAAATGCTACCATTTTCCAAAACCATATCAAAACTGATACACATATACAAAAATATAAAATTGACTGGAAGTCAAAGAGAGAAAAAAGTCAAATCTCATCTATGATTACTCATATATCTCCTCATCTTCCCAATTTTTGAGATATTTGCATGTTCATTCTATTTTATACATAATATATATATATATATACATATATCAGCATTGCATTTATCCCATTGAATGTTGTTTTACTAGTTTCATTACTCACAAAATTTAATTCAGTGTAGAAAGAGTAGCTACAAGAAAATTGCTAAATATTAGCTCAGATTTTTGAAAAATTTAGCTTTAAGATCAGTCATCATGAATTTAGTACTGTTTAGCAACCAGTTAATAGATTTGGGCATATTTAGAAAAATAGTTCCATTAATGAAAGATGTGTAATTTCCTGAGAGATTGTGGGAGAAAAAAGTCTTTCTTAGCCTCTACACTAAGAAGTCAAACATTTCATTAATTTATTTGCTCACATTCTGGTTAAATTTATCATACATTGACTGCAGCAGGGAGCTGACAGGACTATTTTTCTTCAGTTACAACTCCTTATTACCTTTCCCTAAAGATCAGCATCACTGTTCCAGTTTTATTAAAGACATTAATCTAAAAATACCTGAAATAATCCTAACAATTGACTTGCTAGTATGATAATTTTCTCAGCTGAGTGATCATGTTAATTAGATTGGTGAACTATAGGAGATATCTTCTCTTTTATTATGATACTCTTAGTTTGACAGTTTTGGACCTCTAGACAATCAAATTGTGGTTTTGGTAGATGTAGCTGGGGGTCTTTTGTATCAAAGTAAAAGAAACTAATGGAAAACTGAACAGGTGATGGAATAGATTGCTCTTGCCTGTTGACATCTTTAGCAACCATTCTAAGAGTCTTTTAAATCCAATGTCACATCACTAGAAAGCTCAGTCAAAAGACTTAGGAACTCATAGGCAGTATTGCTTAATTTACAGAAAGAAGAAGAAAAACAAAAACATTTAATAGTTGTGCTGTACAAAATAAAAGAAGTCTTTTCTCTCCCTTTTTATTATTATGGTCTGTTAATTTAAATTAAAGGAAGAAAGGGATGAGGATGAGAGAGACAGAGAGAGAGAGACAGAGACAGACAGACAGAGACAGATGGAGACAGAGACAGAGACAGACAGAGAGACAGAGAGAGACAGAGAGAGAGATCCTCAAAAAACTTTTATCATTGTATGTTCTTAGTGAAGGTTGGTGGTATCTTAAATATCCATTTTGGTGCTCTGAAGACTGATATGATTATGAAATACAGGGAAAGATCAGGCACTTAATCAAAGTTACAATAGCAATGGAGTAAGCTCCTGAAGGATGTAAGTCTCTGAATGTAGGCAGATGCTGTGCTTAGGATGGATCATGTGAAGCAAAGTCAATGTTTTGTTGTTGTTGTTCTGTTTATTTAGTTAGTTAAAATCTTTTTTTTGAGATTATAATATAATTCCATTATTTCTCACTCCCTTTTCTCCCTCTAAACCTCCTCATTTGCCATGTGCCCTGCCTTCTTGTGGACTTTAAAATTCAAGGCCTATATTTTTTTTAATTCTCATATGTTTGTGTGTGTTGTTTGATTTTCTTTTGTGTGTGTATATGTGTGTGTCTGTGTTTTACTAGTATTTTAAAATACTCATATCTTTCAAGTGTGATTTTTTCATATAAAATCTGATATTATAGTGGTGTGTTAATTTTTATTATACTTTCTCTTTTGCTTTTGTTTATCAGTTATATTTTAGATTTTATTTTGGTACTTCCATATCTGACATAGCTTAAAAAAGTTTCCTAACAGGTTTTTATAATTCCATATTGGTCCAAGCAATGTTATAAAGCTGGACAGGGCTTTGCATATGGCAGAGTCATCAAGACTTTCCTCTGCCTGCTGTATAAATACAAAACCTTTTAGAAGAAATATCTGACTTGTCCCCAGCCTTATTTTTCACCTGACTGATACATTATTTTCATTTCTAATCATACTGGAGCTTCATATATTTATAATATATTTCTTATTGTCTACATTATAGGAACTCTGCACACCATGCTTTTCTAACATATACTCATCAAATCAACTTCTACTCATAAATTTGGCTTCTCAAATTGGCTTTCACCACTATTCAAACCTGAGTATTTGCATTTAGTTATAAGGCTTTTCTCAAGCACTGTACTGGGTTATACACATAAAAAAAATAGAACCTAATATAGCTTACAGTGTGTGTGTGTGTGTGTGTGTCTGTGTGTGTGTGTGTGTGTTAGGATACAGGATAAGTTTCTGTGAAATAATAAACAATAACAACACTTTACCTGAGAATTCAATGGTTTAAGTGAGGTAAAATTGATTTATCATGGTCAAAAATATAAAAAAAATAAATTTTTAAAAACCTAAAGACAAAGAGCCACCTGCATAGTCCACAGTCAGCATCAAATTATCTTAATTACAGAGTTTAAAATGTTACTTTTTTCACTAATGGCCTGAATACAGTCAAGAGAATGAAGAAAAAAGAGGAAATAAAGAGGGTAGTATAGAAAGTCATGTGCAATACTGCTTTGTATTTGAGCAAATGATAAATAAGCAGTTACAGGAAATTGACAGAGCATCTAAAAAACATGTTGAGCTTGATGGCCTAGCTATGTCAACGGTAAGAAGCAATGGTTAAATAATGGAGAACAAGGAGAATCCTTGCTAAAACAAAATTTTAACTTTAATATGTCTACATTTAAAATTGTTTTAGTTCAGTGTTTAAAATATAGAAAGTGCTTTGTAACTATATAGATTAATACCTCATCAATAATAAATTATGTTATTTATGTAATAGTAAGCTAAAATAATATATTTATATCAATCAATTAATAATAGTTAATCAATTAGTCAATCAATTACTCAACAAAATATCATCTATTCCTAGAATTGGAGTATTTTCTTGATAGCATAAGATGTCTATTTCAGGCAATGTCTTGGCAATTATACAATGACTTTATTTAAACCATTTTATATGTGTTTATATTTTAGGTAGTGTCTATGGTAGTGGGTTTTCATATGGCTTTTCAAAAGATCTTTGGCATTGGTTATCTCTTCACATATTCCCTCCTTTACCCTGCTCTCTCCTCCTTTTCCCCATTTAATCCTCCAAGTCCAATTCCCCCCTTTATCTCCTTATAATTATATATTCTATTTTCCCTTTTTGAGAAGATGCCCTACCTCCCCACTTATCCATTAATAGCTACAAAACTTATGTGATTATTCAGATTGAAGGACACATACCTCATATTTAAAAGCTAACACCCACGTGTGAGAAAACATTCAATATTTGTTTTTTTATGTCTTGTATCTGGAATACTTCACTCAGGATATATGCTCCTAGTTCCATCTATTTACTTGTAAATTTTATAATTTTGTTTTTCTTTACTGATGAATAATATTTGGTTGTATATATATACCTTATATTTAAAAGGTTATTTATCAGTTGACAGGTCTAAATAGAGTATCTTATCAAATACCTTCCCTCAGTACTCAGAGATACACTGAGGAAAGGATGCAGAAAGATGTTAAGAGCTAGAAGTGGTGGACAACCTCAAGAAAACAGCACTATCCGATCACACCAAGACTGATACACATACAAACTCCCAGAGAGACTGTGGCAGAATGCACAAGGATTGTACACTTTCAAATTAGACAAAATCCAAACACTTAGAGGGGAGAGTGAACACAAAGTCCCATACCCAACTAAAAAGCTATTTGTAATTGGTAAATGCTGGAAAAGGGAAACTTGGCTTTCTTAAATGGAGTGTCACTAGGTATATCAATCACACTGCAGAGAAGGCCCCAAGCCCAAAATTAGTTGGCCAACACAAGATCTACTGTACTTTTGTGTGACTCAGTGTGTGTGTGTGTGTGTGTGTGTGTGTGTGTGTGTGTGTGTATGTGTGTTTGTGTGTGTGTGCATGTGCGTGTGCGTGGTGGGATAGTTATTTTTAGTTTTTTGGGTTAGTGCTTTCTTTAAAGTTTATTTTGATTTTTTTATTGTTTTTATTTTTTTAAGTGATCAGTTTCTGTTTTAATGGAGGCCATATCTCTCCTGTTCAGAATACATAACTGTATACCAGAATCCTTGTAGTATTTTAGTTCATTTTTATGACCACAGCTAGCACTTAGGGATCTCACAAATGGATTATAAAATCAAAATAAGTTCATTCAAGTTATTTGAAAAGTGTAGATTTGCAAATCATGTAATCTAACAATAAATTTAATTTTTATTTGTTTTATTTTGATCCCTATTGGTTGGTTGATTGGCTTAGTTTTCTTTTTAGACAGTATCTCACTATATGGTTAAGGATGACTTCAAATACTATGCTAAATTATTGAGCATAGGGTAGTTTTGGATTAAAGACTCTTGACTTTATCTCCTGAGTGCTGAGCACTCTGTTTTTAGCTTCTTTTGTATGTTTGTGTGAATTGTGTGTGTGTGTGTGTGTGTGTGTGAGTGTGTGTGTGTGTTAGTACTTGTATACCACAGTAGGCAGAGGACAACTTCAGCTATTTATCATTGCCTTCAATCTTCTTTGAGAGAAGATGTCTTTACTGTTCACCACTGTGTACTTCCAGAGAGATAGCATATATGCCTAAAGTATTCTCCTGTTGATGCCTACTATCTCTCCTCAGAAACACTGAGGACATTAGACATGTATTTCCATGCCAGGTTTTTACATGAGTCCTGAGAATTTGAATTCAGGTCCTCAAATTGGCTAGCAAATTCTTTATCTACTGAGCTGTCTTGTGAGCCTGAATGCTTATCTCTCTCTCTTTTTTCTTTCTTTGTATATAATTTCTTTTTTTTTTAGTTTATATCTAAAATAATTTCTTTAACACTCATGTGTTGAATACTTGGTCCTCAGAGCAGGAGTATTCAAAAGCAGAAGTTTGGGGAAATGAACAAATAGTGATGGCAGGCACTTCATCAAAATTAATTCATTGATGGCTTCATAATTTGATAGGCATTGATTGGGGCTAATGGGAATTTAGGAAGCAGGATATAGGTAAAAGGACTGAGTCCTTGCAGACTATTGCTTGGATTCTAATGGCTTCCTCAGGTGAAGGGGTGAGAAGGCACAGTATCAATGTCACAGATACCAGGAGTCTGTTGAAAGCAAATAATGAACTCATTTATTCAATAAGGCCTTATATACCTTCCTCCCAGCACCCAGTCTGTGTGGTCATTCCTCATTGATGATCAGGAACTCTGACATCAATTAAGAACTCTGACAGGACCTGTTGTTAGGCCTTCAGGCAGACTCCAGGTTGGTTCATAAGGAGTACATTATATGCATGCCTTGGTAACTGGTCTGAACCAATTTCCTCTACCCTATGGGTCTGTCCTACTACATATCCACCCTTTTACTTTATTACATGGGCGCTCAGCAGGAGTTGGAGTTCTTTGCTCTGACCTTGTTGACCCAGCCTCAGGAGTGCTCAGCAACTGGACTGTGTTTGTCTTAGGTTGGCTTGCCAAACAAGCTCTTACCCATCTTTGACTACTAGCCCTTGTACAGTGTCTTTCCCTGGGTGGGGAGTGTCAGGCCTTTTGAATTTCAGAAGGCTAGGCATTCATAACCTCCTTCAGAGGGATATGAATTGGATACCTAAGAGTCATTAACACCTATAGAGTCGCCTTAGTGGTTGTCTGTTGTTGTTGAATGTACTTGTAAGAGACACTTACAAAGGAGAAAGATTAAAAGCACTGCCCTACCATTCAATACATAAGTGAAATCCAGGAGGGATCAAACAACCTCTTCATATCATGCCAAACCTTTTTAAAAAAATAAAGAGTCAAAGGCCATAACCTCTGCTCTTATCTGATTTAATTGAAAAATTTCATGTGTTATCTGTAATGGATATTATAGAAACTTAGCTGACCATGGGCCCTTAATATATTTAGCTAGCTTCAGGGCTGCTAAACTAATGGTCTTTACTTCAAAAGGCATCATACAAAATGGTGAAAATCAAGGATCCACAAGTCTTCAGCCTTTAGAGGGGCAATGAGAGCAAGAAAGGGGAATACATACATTATCCATCCTGGGTGATTTTCTCCTTGGTGGAAGGAAGCTGATCTGTGGCCAAGCACACATCTCTTGATGGGACCCATATTGGCATAGTGGCACTCTGAAGAAAAACACAAGCATACTCTCTCCCACAGGTTAGCAGGGTGGGTGGCAGCTGCCAGAGGAGAGAGATAAGATATCTGCATCTCACCAGGGGCAAGAGTGTGTCCCTAATCAGAGACATCCAGTGCTCATAGGCTGGGCTGAGCCCCTTGTCATCAAAACTGAGAAAGTTCATATGGAAAAGCATGTGTGTTAAGGCTAGATCAGGATTTTTTCCTAGCCTCAGGTGGGATAGTCCTTGTCAACAGCTCCTTAAGAGCTCTGTTGTTCTTCTCAACATGAAGATTCTACAGGAGTTTGTAGCATCCCTGTTTCTTGGGATAACAAATATGTTATCCCCAAGAGGGGTAGCTGCCAGTGGTGGTGGTAGAGCAGAGAGGATAGTAGCCCATGACTTATTGACACCTGCATTCTCTTTGACAGATTTGATGGGACCCAAACTGACAGCTACATTCTCCTTGACAGATTTGGTGGGCCCACACTGACAGCTACATTCTCCTGGACAGACTTCTTGGGGCCCAAACTGTCTGCCTCCTCATCATCGGATTTTGTAAAGTTATCTGGGATGGAAGATGTGGAAGGTATGAAAAGATTACCCATCTTTTAGAGGGAAATGGTAAGCAACCAACAGTCAGAGAGAAGATAATAGTCAACAGGGGTGGAAATTTTTATTGGACTCTTATGTCTTGTACTTAGTTGGGGACTTCTGTGTTTTTTTAGGCCATATGCCTAAACACCGTATGCCCACATGGTGTTTCCAAATGAGGGACCATGTTCAGGAGCCAAGTCTTGATTCCACCTCCTGGAGGTGAGGGAGGGGTGTCAATCCTTATGTGGAGGAGCTGGGTAAACTGAAACCAAAAAAAAATGTGCCTTCCTAGTGGGATAGGCAGACAAACATGACAGACAACATAAAAGAAGGAAAGAAATGGGGATCTCAATGCTTACCTGCCAAAGGAACCAAAAGAACACAACACTGAGAGGCCTTCTCACTGAAATACAACATCCTGAGGATGCTGTCAATCACCAAGAGTGAAAGGAGGAAGATGATCAGAACCTGTGTTGGGAGAGAGAAATTAATGGGAGCGCTATGTTCAGCACCAGACATTGCTGGATCCTAAGAGCTCCCAAGTGGGAGGGGGTGACAAGACAAGGCATCAACAGCACAGACACTAGGAGTCAGTTGAAGACAAACAACAAACTCATTTATGTAATAATGGGGAAGGCTTATGTTCCCTTCTCCCAGCATTGTGTGGTGGCATTGTGTGGTCATCACTCAATGGCTGGACATAACTAGGAACTGTGACATAGTTCAGGGACACTGACAGTGACCAAGAACTCTGACAGTACTGGTTGCTAAGCCCTCAGGGAAACTCTGCATGATCATGAACTCTGACAGTGACCAGGATATATGACAGCTCCTGTTGTTAGGCCCTCAGGCCAGGTTGGCTCATAAGGAGTACATTATGGGCATGCCTTGGCAACTGGTCTGAGCCAATTTCTTTGACCCTATGGGCCTGTTCTACTATACACTACCATAGTGAATCACTTTTCTTAACTCACCTTTATGTTCACTGTAATGAAAAAACCTATTTACTTTATGTCTTTGGTAGTTGAAATCTGAGATTCCTAAAACCTTAACTGAATATTTATAAATTATGAACATTTTGTTTTATAGGATAATAACAGGGAACTATTCATATAGTTATGGCCTTTATTGATAATATACTTTTATTCATAAAGAATATCACTACTTAGTAAAATCCAATTAATAAAATGTGTGAAAATACTTAATATAGTAAGGCATGACTTTTCAGTGCCCACACTGAAAATTGAAGCATGTTCTTCTGATTGTAGGCAATGCACATGGCTTTGATAAAAATTAACAAGTATGAATGACAGAAAAAATGTACTAAAATTAGTACAAGCAAAGTAAATAATTTTGATCACTGTTAGTGCATTAGGAGAAACAGAAAGACAATAGCAAATTGAACATGTATCCTTGACAGACTCTCAAGCCAGCTGTCAGAACAACAGAGGAAAGTCCATAAAATTAGTTAGTATTTTAATTAATATGCAAGGAATAGTTAACCATAAAAATATTTCATTTAAAGTGGAATGTAAATTTCATTTATTAATTGATGTAGTGTTCTGTTTTCAATTAACGACCTTGGTGAACTGGGCCTAGTGTTGTTGTAGCTTACGGCATGTCCAAAATTTCAGCACTGACATGATAAAAGAATGAGTTCAAGGAAACATAGGGATATATATTTTCAAAATAAAATCAAAAGCAAGTCAAAATTATAGCAACACAAATTTCTGTGGTAATGTTTTATTAATCACATGGTCAGAAGGGGACAAGATAGTCCCAAATTAAAGTAAACAAAGCCCCATTCAGAGAGATATGTTGTGTAATAGGCAAGCAAAGTAAACATCTTTGCTGTAGAATTTAGAGCAAGTAAGCCTTAATGAATTCTGAAATTTCAAGCTTATGCTTAGTGACTAAGTCTTCAAGATGGCTACCACAGACCCAGGTTTAGGCTTCACCATGGTCAGATCAGTCTAATCAATTCAGGAAAATGAACTTAGGGGTTCATTTTTCCAGTATTTTCCCCACTCTCCACACAAGTTTAAATACCAGATCTACCCATGCAACTACATGTTTTGTGCCATCCCTAATAGTCCCAGGTTCTAAGCCTTTTCCATATTAGCCTTTGGAAACATGGGACCCATGGATCTAGCCTCCAAAACTCTTACACACAATCTAGGTACTGGAGTTTGCCTATGTTTGGCAAGCCACAAGAATATGTTATAAGGAGTCCAGCTGTATACTAAAGCTATACCTTGACCAGGCCAAGTGTCAGTCAAGTGGGAAGCCATCTAGCATGGACTTTTTGGTGTTACATAGCTTAATATTCAGCTGTGCTTTGTGAATTTCTTGTGCTCTCAATTCCCATAGAATGTGTATGTGTGAACTTCCCTGAGAGCCAGTATTTGGATAAGGTCCTATAGGCAAAGACAAGGATGCAGGAGACAAATAGCTTTGTTTCTTGTGCTAATGAAGCTCAGACCATCCCCTTGCCTTGAAGCCTAATGGCTCTCCAGAGCAATTGACTGAGAACAAAAGAGGTTTTTACATATCAAGGTGGAAGGTAGGGTAGAGCAAAATTGTTGAGAAGGCAGACAACTCCATAGCCAGGGGAAGAAGGAACAGGCATTTTCTGTAGAGGCAGAGAGAATGGCATGGCTAGGGAGAAGGTAAGCACACAGAGGTTTTGTAAATGGTAAGGCAGAACTCTTGTAGTGTTCATCAGAGCCAGGAGTAGAGAGCAAGTAGAGGTGGAGGGCAAAGAAATGGAGGAAGAAGATGAGGCTGGACGCATAAGAGCTTAGTTGTTAGCAGGACTATGAGATGGCAGTACAAGGGGACAAAGAGGAACTGAGTGTCAGGATGGAACTAAAGTTTTGTAGACAAGATTTCATCCCAGAGAAATAAAGTAAATGGATAAAGAGCTTGGTGTATCTAGATTTATTCCTGCCCTGAATGCCTGATGGAGCTGTAGCTGTGTAGATAAAATTTTGTCATAGAGGAATAAAGTTAATGGACATAAAAGCATAGTGTATGTAGCTTTTTTCCCTCAGCTATCCCATGCTAGATGTAGCATCTTCCCCAGACTCTGGATAATCCATACCTATGCAGTTCATTTTGTGCCAGTAAATGTAGGTTCCAGACTTGTTCCTACAGAGACAACAATGAGACTAGTTCTACTGATCCATAACCAAACATATTACCCACAAAGACACTAGACATATTCTCTGAAGGAGTTCACCAACAAGACCGCACACTGATCCTGCCAACTAAAAATACTTAATAGGCTCATTAAAATTATTGAGTCTTTCTTTGTTGAAACTATCCTGAAAAGACTTGAAGAAGTAATACTTTGTCAAATACAGACACCAAACCAACACCTAAAGATTAACGAAAGATCTTAGAAACATGGCATCTGATAAATATATCAAAGTTATCATTTATAAATTAGACAAGGGTCTTGTTAAAATAATCCAGGCTGTCCTCAAACTCATGACCCCTTTGTCTCTGCCTCCTGAGTACTGTGATGATAGGTGTGCATCACCAGAGAATATAACCATCTTAAAGGAAGTTGGTTAGGCACAAGGATACAAAGATAATCATCAGAGTAAAATTATGACTTTAAAGAAATATTTTTATTTGCTTTCTACTTAAATGGGTCAATTAATCAGTAAGATCCATTCCATACAGAATATATGATTCAAAATAGAATCAAAAGCAAGTCAAAATTATAGCAACACAAATTTCTGTAGTAATGTTTTATTAATCACATGGTCAGAGGGGGACAAGATAGTCCCAAATTAAAGTAAACAAAGCCCCATTTAGAGAGATATGTTGTGTAATAGGCAAGCAAAGTAAACATCTTTGCTGTAGAATTTAGAAATATTCTAAATATTTCTATGTAGAAAATATATAGAATATATGTAGCATCCACAGGTTTGTTTCTATACATGAACTTTTCTTCCTAAAAGAAAACAATGTTCTTTAAATTTAGACTCTTTTGATTGTACATTGAATGTAAAATACAAGAGAATCTTGGAATACAATATTGTATCTATTTATAATTGCAGGCAAGGTCAACAGACTGTTAATCTGTGAGAGATAAGAAGGCAGTTTGGTTCTACATGATTTAATAGATGGTTGGTTCAAATGTCCTAAGTTTGATATAGAGTAGTTTATTTTTGGCATATTTAAGCACTGAAAAATTTGGAAAAACCTTTCCTGGTGATAATTAACTCAATTCTGTTTGTACAATAAAGCTTCTGTCATGACTCCATCAAAAATCTTTGTAAAGTATGTCTTCCATAATGATGGGTTCTATCGATTGACTACATGTGACATCTTTCATAAAAATAAGTTCTTTTAAAATGAGCATAAGATCAAGGTCTGGGAGTCTATCTGGTGTTTTCTCAGCCACACTAATAGCACAGATATCACCAGTCTATAAACCACATACTCTCCCAGGCTTTTGGGCAAAAGTCAGATTACATATTTCTCCTTTTAAAGAGACAATCCTGTGTGTTTAACATTCCTAGTTCCCATGGTGCAAGTCAGTGAGCACAGGAACCTTGTGCCCCTACATATAGAGAAATAATCATACCAAAACAACTTATTATAAATAATATAAAAGAAGACTTAAGACTTCATGGAGGATTGTATATGCCAAAATATCATGTGGAGTACTGCCAAAAGTACAAGTGCAACAAATGGAAATAATTCTACTAGCCACTAGTGGAACAAAAGGGACATCCATGACATAAAGGACATCTAAGGACATAAAGATGAGAAAAACAAATTCAAAGGAGTTTTATCACTATTTCCTCTGAAAAACTAAGCTAATGACATGGAAATAATAACAAAAAATCAAAACATCACTATTTTAAACATTCTGATTGTAGGGGCCCAAATTACTCAGGGTCAGAGAATCTGAGCTTGTTTTACCCAGCAGGACCACATAAGAGGATGAATTTGATCATGGGTTGTTTACCAGGTGTTTGGAAGGATCTACACTTGGTTGTATTGTGTGCTTTGATTTTGCAAGGGGGATGTCTTTGGCCTCTCCCCTTGGCATGCTACGAAAAGCCTTTTCAATAAATCGTTGAGACTGTTGGGTAGTGATCCAAGCCCTTTTAAAGCTATCCTGTGATTCTGTCTTTCTTCTCATCGTCTAGGTCTCTCCTTCTACCTAATATTTCTTATTCCTTTCTCCTCCTCCTGAGAATCCTAGAAAAGGTGAAAAACATAGGAGCTGGTTTTCCAAAGTCCCCAGCTATAAGATGAATTGCTAAATGGTTTTATTAATAATAATAATTAAAAAAAACTTGGAGCCAGATAGTGGGGTGAAAACTGAGAGATCAGAGGAATAGAACAAGCCACAGCAAACCTCACCTTATCAACTCCTCAGCCTCAAGAAAAAGTGCTGCTTCCTGGATACTCATGCCTATATACCTTTCTGTGCCCTGCCATCTTACTTCCTTTCTCCACCCAGCTTCATCACTTCCTCTTTTTGCCCATCTCTAGCACTTCCTGTCTGTCTGTCCAGACCTCCTCCAGACCTCTATGGTTAACTAGCACTGGGATTAAAAGCATGTACCACCACACTTGGCTCTGATCCCAGTGTGGCGTTGAACTCACAGAAGTCTAGATGGATCTCTGCCTCCTGAATGCTAGGGTTAAAGACATGTGCTACTACTGCCTGACTGCTATGTTTAATATAGTAGATGGCTTTTTCCTCTGATCCCCAGATAAGCTTTATTGGTGTGAAAAAATAAAGTATCACCACACCTCATAGATGGTACCAGAACATGGGGATTAGGTACAAAAGATAGGAGAGAAGGAGCACCACATGGAGCATGGGACAGGCCTGGTAATAAATTAATAAATTAAGTTGAGGCAGTGATATTCTATTCTTCAGGAGTAAAACTGTAAATATAAAGCAGAATAGTTTAAATTAGACTGCAGCAAGCATCTCTCTGTGTCTGTCTATGTCTATGTTTCTCTGTTTCTCTCTAAGTTGTAAAAAAAGTTTTGGTGAAGTTTGGAGAATGTGAGCTCTAGGTCTAGGGATATGGTGAAGGTTTAACATAAAGTAATTTATAAAAGTGCAGATTTTCCCAAGTAAGACCTCAGGGACACTAAGCAGCCCCTGAGCAGCCATGGTGGACTTTGCAGTCTGAGAAAGAGAAGCTGCTTCAGAGACTGCCAGTTTCAGAATGTAGCAGTATGAGCAGCTGGGTTGATACCTTTGGGGCATCATCACAGAGGCAGCAGGTGCTGAGAAAACAGAGCTAGCAGCAAGGGTGTACACACTTTCTGCCATGAAAAAGACATGGTGAGGAGCAGCAGTGGTGGCAAGAGTGCAGCAGAGACTTTGGACCCCAGTGACTGGAGCAGGTCTGTCACTGGGAGCCAGATTGGAGCCAAGTGAGGAATGCCTGGGATAGTGCTGGCAGAGAGCCAAGTGGGTAGCTGGAGGGCAAGTGTGTAAGGCATGGTGGTGGCTGCCCAAGACACAAAGTCTCTAGAAAAAGGAATGCCCATGAGGTGCACACCAGGTGGGCCAGAGAGCAGGTGACATTGAGTCTGCATGTATGCATTCTGGTACACTGAGGTAGGCCTGACTACTGCAAGCAGCAGTGAGCTGCCTGTGGTGGCCAGGCATCATCCTCAAGAGCAGAACTGCAGCAGAGGCAGTGCAAGACCATGAGGAAAACTGCTGGCTGATAGGACATTGGAGTGGGATAAGCCCTGGTGTAGAGAGAGCAGCAGAGGTTTTGAAATCCTCCCTGAAATGAAATGTACAGTGTCTGAGTCCTTGGCAACAGCATGCAGCAGCACCACTCCTTACTGAGCAGGGGAGACTCTCTGGAGGCCAGCCTGAGCTCCCAGCAGCAGGATGAAGCATGCAGCTACCCTGAGGTCAGCGTTCAACCCTGCAATGCTGAGTGAGGAGCAGCAGTGGAAACAAGGCAGCACACAGGGGATTCCTGAACCTGGGGTGTTGAACATGGGCCCACTGATGGAGCAGGTAATGGGACCCAAGGAAGCCGCAGCTCTTAGAAGCTGCATTTCTCCCTTGAGCTCCTGAAGTGCAAGGCAGTTTAGAGCCTTCAGGCCTTAGGACTGAGACTGTAAAAAAAGCTGTGCAGTTTCTGTTTGCTGGCTGGAAGAAGGTTTCTTTTGAGAGGACTCTGTACCAGCCAGCTGCTGTGGTAGCTAATAGCTTTAGCCCAGGAGCAAAATTGCCTAAGGGAAGGCTATAGACTGTAAAGCACAACCTAGAGCTGAGAATGAAAGTTTCAGAGACTGAACTGAATTGTTGCATTCAGAGGAACTGCAAAAAGTTCTGGTTATGGGACTCCTTATATTTGGAGCTGTTTGCTTCAGAGTCATTATGATTTAGACTGATATACAAGGAATTCAGGGCAGCTGATGAGCCATGCTCTGATTTTGAGTGCTCAGAGAAACTTTAAGACTGGTGCCAGAACTGTCTTTTTGAATTTTTCAGACTTAAGAAATGGATTGGACAATAGTGTTTCAATTGTAATGGAATTATTTTGTGTATACATATATGCTTTCTTTAACGGTGGTGACTCATGAACTGTTGTGTTAATAAGGGAACTGTTTATTATTTTGTGTGAAAATAGGGACATTTTTTTTCTACCCATGCTCAAGATTAAGCTTAAAAATTATAAAGAAAAGTGAGAGTTAATATTCCTCAGTCTCTTTAATTAAAAAAAAAATATTTCTTGGTCCTTGAGTAGATTAATGTTAACTTGTGTTAATGTACCCTATGTTTTGTTAGTAGAAAGTGTAAATAGTTCTATTAAGAGATTGCTTTTGAATGTTTGCTAAAGTTTGTAAAGTATAAATAGTTCTAGTGAGAGTTTACTTTCAGATATAAGTTTGAAAGAATTGTAATTGTATACAGTAGTATTTATGCTAGAATTATATTAACATATTAATGTTAATAGTGATGCTAAAGAGTCTTTAGATTTGATGCAGTTGCATCAGTAGTTTCTTGATTTATTTGATGTGGTTGCATCAGGAATTTATTGACTGAATAAAGGGCTTGATGCAGCTAAGACTGCTGTAGTCATCTAAGATACATTCCAAAAGGCCATTCTTTTTCACCCTCCACTCTTTTACTGGGATGTGTGGCAGCCAAAGGGAACAGGAATATTGCTGTGGTTGTTCTAACTACTTGCAAGCTCTTAGTGGAAACCTGATTCAGAGCTGCATGGAGTTAAGCTCTGTACCCTCATTTGAGACATATTATTAAGGGTGAATTTGTGGAGGCCCAAATTACTCAGGGTCAGAGAATCTGAGCTTGTTTTACCCAGCAGGGCTGCATAAGGGGATGATTTGACCGTGGGCATGTTTACACAGTGTTTGGAAGGATCTACATTTGGCTGTATGATATGCTTTGATCTTGCAAGGCAGAGGTCTTTTGCCTCTCCCCTTGGCTTGTTATAAAAAGCTGCTTCAAATATAAACAAACAAACAAACAAAACAAACAAATAAATCTATCTTCAAGGCCATTGAGTAGTGAGCCAGGCCTTCCAAAGCTATCCTGTGTTTCTGTGTTTCTTTTCACGGTCTAAGTCTCTCTTTCTACCTAATATTTATTATCCCTCTCTCCTCCTCATGAGAACCCTAGAAAATATGGGAAAGGTAGGAGCTGGTCTCCCACAGTTTCCTCACAACTGATGATACAGTTGATGATTGACTAAAAATATAAATTACAAGATACGATTCAAGGAGAGAAATACTGAGAGAGAGAGAGAGAGAAGGAAGGATAAAAAATACCAAGGATGATTGACAAGACAGAGAGAAGCATTAGTTTATGTTTACTTAAAAGAACACATATAAAATGTATGAGTGTATGCATATCAATATACAAATAATTTAAATGAAGTTATATAACGTTGGATAATAATGTTCCCTCCTCCAAGAACTGTAGACTATATAACAATAATGCTGGTGCTATGCAGGAGAAATATTTCTTTGAATTGATGGTTGGATGAGTCAAAGACTCCCCAAACAATGTATTTTTTTGCCTCATTAAACTTGAAGGAAAGATCCTATTGTTGAAGACAAAGGACCTTGAAAATTGAGGTAGAACTCATGTGGAAGTCTACTCCCTGACAAATGGCTCTCCTAATACCAGAAAGTTCTCTATAAGCTACCAAGGTAGAAAACCGATGCTAACCAACTATACAGTTTATAAACCACAACAATGGAAAGACTGACAAAATATCCCTAAGGATACAACAGTGGCCTTTTGTCTTGGGTGAAAAACAGCCATCTGTTTCTACTAGGAGCTTGAAATCTAAATAACTACCTATGACTAGAGATGTCATAGACCTAAGACTACTACCTGAACTAACATGATTTCTGAGTATATCCATAATATTTATCCTTACAGATAAGTGTAGCCCTTTTTTCTTTCATTTTTCTTTATTAAGAAAATTTCTACTCACTTCACATATTATCCACAGATCCCCCTCCTCCCTCCTTCCATTCCCCAGTCCTCTTTCCCAAGCCACCCTGCATCCCCACATGCCTCAAATCAAGGTCTCCCATGGGGAGTCAGCAGATCCCAGAACACTGAGCCTAGGCAGGTCCAAGCCCCTTTCCACTGCACCAAGGCTGTGCAAGGTGTCAAAACACAGGCACTGGGTTCCAGAAGCCTGCCCATAGACCAGGGACAGATCCCAATCCCCCTGCCTGGGTGCCCCCCAAACAGTTTGAGCCAAACAACCATCTTACACATCCAGAGGGCCTAGTACAGTCCCATGGGGTCTCCACAGCCACTAGTCCAGAGTTCATGGGCTTCCACTAGTGTGGCTGGTCATCTCTGCACATCCTCCCATCATGATCTCCATGTCCCTCGCCTACAGTATCTCTCCTCTTTCTCATCAATTGGATTCCCAGGGCTCATCCTGGTGCCTGGCTGTGGATCTCTGTATCTGCCTCCATGATTCACTGGACAAAGCTCTATGATGATAGCTAGGTTATTTGCTAGGCTGGTCACTAGAGTAGACCAGTCCAGGCGCCTTCTGGACCACTGCCAACAGACCAGGGTGGGCTCAACCTTGTGATTTTCTGAGAGCCTCCCCAGCACCCTGCCTCTTCCTATTCCCATGATGTCCGCATCTTCCTCCCTGCCCTCCCACTCTGTCCCTGTTCCAGCTTGACCCTCCCATTTCCCTATGTTCTCATCCCCCATTCCTCACCCTCTGCCACCCACCACACCCAGTCCACTCATGTAGATCTCATCCACTTCTCCTTCCCAGGGTCATCCATGTGTCCCTCCTAGGGTCTTTCCCTGTTACCTAGCCTCTCTGGAGTTGTGGGTGGCAGTCTGGCCATCCCTTCCCTCACATTTAGTATCCACTTATGAGTGAGTACATACTGTGTTTGTCCTTCTGAGTCTGGGTTACCTCACTCAAGATGATATTTTTAAGTTCTATTCGTTTGCTTGCAAATTTCATGATATCATTGTTTTTTACTGCTGAGTAGTACTCTATTGTGTATATGTAACATATTTTCTTCATCCATTCTTCAGTTGAAGGGCATCTAGATTGTCTCCAGGTTCTTCCTATTATGAATAATGCTGCTATGAACATAGTTGAGCATGTGTCCTTGTGGTAAGATTGAGCATTCTTTGGGTATATGCCCAAGAGTGGTATAACTGGGTCTTGAGGAAGACTTATTCCCAGTTTTCTGAGAAACCACCATACTGATTTCCAGAGTGGTTGTACAAATTTGCATTCCCACCAACAGTGGAGGAGTGTTCCCCTTGCTCCACATCCTCTCCATCATAAGCTGTCTTCAGTGTTTTGATCTTAGCCAATCTGACAGGTGTAAGATGTTATCTCAGAATTGTTTTGATTTGCATTTCCCTGATGACTAAGGATGTTGAGCAATTCCTTAAATGCCTTTCAGCCATTTGAGATTCTTCTGTTGAGAATTCTCTGTTAAGCTCTGTAGACCATCTTTTAATTGGATTGTTCAGTATTTTGATGTCTTTGTTCAGCTTTTTGAATTCTTTATATATTTTGGAGATCAGTCCTCTGTCAGATGTGGGGTTGGTAAAGATCTCTTCACATTCTGTAGGCTGTCATTTGGTCTTATTGACTGTGTCCTTTACTCTACAAAAGCTTCTCAGTTTCAGGAGGTCCCATTTATTAATTGTCTCTCTCAGTGTCTATGCTACTGGTGTTATATTTAGGAAGTGGTCTCCTGTGCCATTTCGTTCCAGACTACTTGCTACTTTCTCTTCTACCAAGTTCAGTATAACTGGATGTATGTTGAGGTCTTTGATCCACTTGGACTTGAGTTTTGTGCATAGTGACAAATATGGATCTATTTGCAATCTTCTGCATGTTGACATCCAGTTATGCCAGCAGCATTTGTTGAAGATGCTTTCTTTTTTTCCATGGTACAGTTTTGGTTTCTTTGTTGAAAATCATGTTTATAGGTGTGTGGATTAATGTCAGAGTCTTCAATTCGATTCCATTTGTCCACATGTCAGTTTTTATGCCAGTACCAAGCTGTTTTTATTACTATAGCTCTATAGTAGAGCTTGAGGTCAGGGATCATGATGACTCCAGAGGTTGCTTTATTATACAGGATTCTTTTAGCTATCCTAGGTTTTTTGTTTTTCCATATAGAGTTAAATATTGTTCTTTCCAAGTCTATGAAGAATTGTGTTGGGATTTTGATGGGGATTGCATTGAATCTGTATATTGCTTTTGGTAAGATTGCCATTTTTACCATGTTGATTCTACCTAACCATGAGCATGGGAGATCTTTCCATTTTCTGATATCTTCTTCAATTTCTTTCTTCAGAGACTTAAAGTTTTTACCATACAGGTCTTTCACTTGCTTAGTCAGATTTACCCCAAGGTACTTTATATTATTTTTGGCTATTGTAAAGGGTGATGTTTCTCTGATTTCTCTCTCAGCCCCTTTTTCATTTGTATAGGAGGGGTACTGATTTTTTTGAGTTAATCTTGTATCCTGCCACCTTACTGAAGGAGTCTATCAGCTGTAGGAGTTCCCTGGTAGAATTTTGGGGGTCACTTATGTATACTATCATATCGTCTGCAAATAATGAAAGCTTGATTTCTTCCTTTCCAATTTGTATCCCCTTGATCTCCTTATGTTGTCTTATTGCTCTAGCTAGAACTTCAAGTACTATATTGAATAAGTATGGGGAGAGTGGACAGCCTTGTCTTGTTCCTGATTTTAGTGTAATCGTTTTGAGTTTCTCTCCATTTAATTTGATGTTGGCTGTCAGCTTGCTATAAATTGCCTTTATTAAGTTTAGGTATGTTCTTTGTATTCCTGATCTCTCTAGAACCTTTATCATGAAGGGGTATTGGATTTTGTCAAAGACTTTTTCAGCATTCAATGAGATGAACATGTGGTTTTTTTTTCTTTCAGTTTGTTTATATTTTGTATTACATTGACAGATTTTCGTATGTTGAACCATCCTTGCATCCCTGGGATAAATCCTGCTTGGTCATAGTGGATAATTGTTTGATGTGTTCCTGGATTCAGTTAGCCAGTATTTTATGGAGTATTTTTGCATCAGTGTTCATGAGGGAGATTGGTCTGTAATTCTCTTTCTTTGTTGCATCTTTGTGTGGTTTGGGTATCAGTGTAACTGTATCCTCATAAAAAGAATTTGATAATGTTCCTTCTGTTTCTATGGTGTGGAAAAATTTGAAGAGTATTGGTATTAGCTCTTCTTTGAAAATCTGGTAGAATTCTGTGCTGAAACCATCTGGTCCTGGGCTTTTTTTGGTTGGGAGACTTTTAATGACCGTTTCTATTTCCTTAGGGGTTATTGGTCTATTTAAATAGTTTATCTGGTCTTGATAACTTTGGTATGGGGTACCTATCCAGAAAATTGTCCATTTCTTTCAGATTTTTCAGTTTTGTGGAGTACTAGATTTGAAGTATGACCTGATGATTCTCTGGATTTCCTCATTGTCTTTTGTTATGTCCCCCTTTTCATTTCTGATTTTGTTAATTTGGATGTTCTCTCTCTGCTTATTGGTTAATTTGGATAAGGGCTTATCTATCTTGTGGATTTTCTCAAAGAACCAACTCGTTGTTTCATTAATTCTTTGTATTGTTCTCTTTGTTTCTATTTTATTGATTTCAGTCCTCAATTTGATTATTTCCTGGTGTCTGTTTCTCCTGGGTGAGTTTGTTTCTTCTTGTTCTAGAGCTTTCAGTTGTGCTGTTAAGTCAGTAGTGTGAGATTTCTCCAACTTCTTAATGTGGGCATTTAGAGCTATGAATTTTCCTCTTAGCACTGCTTTCATGGTGTCCCATTAAGTTTGGATATGTTGTATATTCGTTTCCAGTGAATTCTAAGAAATCTTTAATTTCTTTCTTTATTTCTTCCTTGGCCCATTGGTGATTCAATTGGGCATTATTCAGTTTCCATGGGATTGTAGGCTTTGTGTAATTTTTCTTGTTGTTGACATCTAACTTTAAGCCATGGTGGTCTGATTAGACATAGGTGGTTATTTCAATTTTTTGTATCTGTTGAGATTTGCTTTGTGACCAACCATGTGGTCAAATTTGGAGAAGGTTCCATGGGGTGCTAAAGAGAAGGTATATTCTTTTGTGTTAGGGTGGAACATTCTATAGATATCTATTAAGTCTATTTGAGTCATAATATCTGTTAGTTCCCTTATTTTTCTGTTAAGTTTCTGTCTGGGAGACCTGTCCATTGGCGAGAGTGGGGTGTTGAAGTCTCCCACTACTAGTGTATGGGTTTTGATGTGTGATTTAAGCTTTAGTAATGTTTCTTTTATGAACATCAGTGCCTTTGTATTTGGGGCATAAATATTCAGAATTGAGACTTCATCTTATCAGATTTTCCCTGTGATAAATATGTAGTGTCTTTCCCGATCTCTTTCAATTGATTTTAGTTTGAAGTCTGTTTTATTAGATATTAGGATAGCTACACCAGCTTGCTTCTTAAATCCAATTGATTGGAAAGTCTTTTCCCAGCCTTTTATTCTGTGGTGGTGTCTGTCTTTGAAGTTGAGGTGTGTTTCTTGTATGGAGCAAATGGATGGCTCTTGTTTTCATATCCATTCTGTTAGCCTGTGTCTTTTTATAGGTGAATTGACACCATTGATATTGATGGATATTAATGACCAGTTATTGTTAGTTCCTGTTATTTTTTGGTGATAATGTTGTATTTCCCCCTTCTTTGGTATTTGCTGGTATGGGACTATCTATTGCCTATGTTTAATGGGTATATCTAACTTCCTTAGGTTGGATTTTTCCTTCAAGTGTTTTCTGTAGGGCTGGATTTGTGGAGAGATATTGTTTAAACCTGGTTTTATCATGGAATATTTTGTTTACTCTATCTATGTTGATTGAGAGTTTTGCTGGGTATAATAGTCTGGGTTGGCATCCATGGTCTTTTAGTATCTCCATAATGTCTGTCCAGGACCTTCTGGCTTTTAGAGTCTCCATTGAGAAGTCAGGTGTTATTCTTATGGGTCTCCCTTTATATGTTACTTGGCCTTTTTCCTTTGCAGCTCTTAATATTTTTTCTTTAATCTGTATGTTTAGTGGTTTTATTATTATGTGGTGAGGGGACTTTTTTTTTTTTTTTTTTTTGGATCCAGTCTATTTGGTGTTCTGTAACCCTCCTGTATTTTTACAGGCATTTCCTTCTTTAGGTTGGGAAAGTTTTCTTCTATGATTTTGTTGAATATATTTTCTGTGCCCTTGAGTAGGCATTCTTCTCCTTCTTCTATCCCTAATATTATAGGTTTGGTCTTTTCATGGTGTCCCAAATTTCCTGGACATTTTCAGTCTTGACTTTGTTGGCTTTAGTGTTTTCTTTGACTGATGAATCTATTTCTTGTACTGTATCTTCAACACAGCTCTTCCATCTCATGCATTCTGTTGATTATGCTTGCATCTGTAGTTCCTGTTTGTTTACTCAGATTTTCCACTTCCAGCATTACCTCTGTTTGTGTCTTCTTTATCGACTCCATTTCAGTCTTGAAATCTTGAACTGTTTCTGTCACTTGTTTAATTGCTTTCTCTTGGCTTTCAAGGGATTTACTGATTTCTTCCCATTTTTTGTTTGACTTTTCCTCGATTTCTTTAAGGGATTTTTTCATTTCCTCTTTTAAGATCTCTAATATCTTCTTAAAGTAATTTTTATGGTAGATGCTTTCTGTTTCTTCTGTGTTGGGATGTTCAAGTCTTGCTGATGTAGGTTCTGATGGAGCCATATTGGTTTTTATGTTGTTCACTGTATTTTTGCACTGGCATCTACCCATCTCTTTCTCCACTTGGTGCAAGCTACAGAGGTCTTCCTGCCAACTGGCCTGAAACTGGAACTGCAGTAGGTGGTAGTGCAGGGGCACAGGGTTGTGCCTCTGGGCCCAAAGCCTAGGGGCTGGGGTGTTTGGGTATGAGGATAAAGACTCACCTCTTAGTCTAGTCAGGTGCTGGCCATAAGTGTAGCTTTTATCCCCTCATCAAAGAAGCTTCTTTTTGCGGCAGATATAGACTATTACAGAAACTGCCATTGGTTGAAATATAGCGAATTAGTAATTGCATGCTTCTCAACCACAACTGATATATTTCTAATGTAAAACCTATACACCAACGGCTCAGGGAAAATCACAGAAGAAGGAGAGGGAAGATGACATGATTCAGAAACCCATACATCTGCTATGAGATATTGTCTTGTAGATATGATAGAGAAGATATGTCCATGAACTCTAAATATTATTGCCTAAACAAGACCAGCATAATGACAACATCAGTTGATATGCCAATATGGAATGTGGAAGGTCTATGTGATCTCACCACTGGATGTGTAGCTATAGGTTGTCAGTGGCTACTGAAAGAGGGATAGTCAGTCTCCTCTAGGGAACATAGGTTGTTTAAAACCAAGTGGTTAGTCCTGGACATATACATACATATACATACATACATACATACACAGAAACATATACAGGTATTAATAATAATTAAGAAATGAATTTGGGAGAGATTATGAGAGTAGTTAGAGGGGAGGATGGAATATTTGGAGTGATATGGATACAATGATCATGTATGAAGTTTTCAAAACAATAAAATTATAAATAAAAAATCCATTACTCTACTGTATATAGTATTTAAATAGACATAACAACAGAAACAATAGATATAAATGTCACCAAATTCTAATTCAAATTCAGATTCTATGTATACTAAATTATTGATGGGTTGGTGGTTGGTGATATTACTTGCCTATCTTCAGAAATGAATATATACACAAATATAAATGAATATATCTCTCTCTATATATTTCAGAGAAATGCATGTAGTTCCCACCTTGATTACCAGACTATTGAAAACTAAAGACACCAAGAAATTATAATTTTTCCTGTAATCCCCTACAGGGGGAAGAGACACCCAGAGAGGAGATTTTCTCTTATAGAAAGATTTCAAGACCATTCATTTTACCTAACAGGAGAGACATAGGGCTGAGACAATGGTGGTGAGGGGACCACATGGTGGCCTGACTGTGTAGTTTGTGTGTATCTCGCTGTCTTTGAACCCTATCCCCAGATCAAGCACCCAAAGATGAACTTAAGGGTACTACTAGATCTATTTGACTCTATTCTCAACAAGCCAGATTGAAGAAATCTCTTTTTTCCCCTTGCTTTACACTCTTACTTTTTCTCTTTGAATTTGGCTTATTAATGATGTGTGAACAAACTTGACTTCTTGGAATGGAGATTATGAACTGTAAATCCAATAATGGTGGCATTTGAAACAGTATATAAAGTGCTAAATCTTCACTTAAGGCCCTGAAAAATTAGTAGAAATTAGCTAAAGCTGAAAAAGCAAACTGCATAAGTGGAATTGTTTTATATATGATTATACTTGAGTAACCAGAGAGAAGTAGATTAAGATGATTGCTGTAGAAAAGTGCAGGTAATGGTCGGCATGGGCTTGGATAGTTATACTTTTCTCAAGAATCCTAATGATACATACTCTCTACTACATGTATTCACGGTGTCACTTAACTGCAAGTCTGACTGTATAGCTGTAGTCTGAGCATCTTTCTGTACCATCTACATGTGGCTCCCTGCTGTTTGGTTTGGTTTTACTTTTACTATTCTGTTTCCTAGATAACCTGTTTACTTAGTCTTATTTTGCTATTTGGTAGAGCATGCAATTATATAGATTCATAAAATAAATTATCCAGTTAAATATATTATGAAAAATGTCTGTACTCTAGATTTCACAATTTTATGTAAATTCTATCATAGAAATGATTATCCTCCATAGTCCTAGGGCATTTTTTGCTGATATCCAAATTTTTCTAGTAACCATTAAATATAAAACCTTTCCTAATCTTTACCCTCTATATGCCAACTACACTATTTGTTTTTCCTTTTTAGAACCCTATTTTTCTCTTTTTCAAAATATATTCTCACAAAAATTATTTTCATGTTGAAACATGTCCCAAAGTTAGTAGGCTTTACCTTTGCTGCTGTTAATGATATATATTTTTTCATATTTGTTCTTTGCTTAACCTTGGCTGGCCATAGGCTGCTGTGTGTTTATTCACCTGTTTCATCTTTCTAAGGTAAACCATTTCTGTGTTCAAAAGTAAGGAGGTGTCTGATTCTTGCTTTTAGTCTGTGAAAGCATATAATGCCTGCCACTCTTAAAATCACCATGAAACAATTCTTTCAGAATGCAATGTCTTTGGAGGAAAACTTGATAAGGATATCAGATGGCTTGTCCCTTTTCTGTAGGTCATAATCAAAGGGAAAAAAATGCTTTGATCTTGTGCTCAAATCTCTCACTATCCAAAGTCTGTCTGGCTAATTTGCACATGAATAAACTCAGAGCTTCTGTCTGAATGAGCCAGAGGGATATTCTACCACATCTAGACTAGAGAAAAGACTCTCATGGAGGCATATAACCATTACTTTTTGAAGTTCTGATACAGCAACTCACTTTTAGTTTAAGTTTCAACTTTATCCTGAAAGGTATGAATAAATGCAAATTATTTTATTTCCCATGGATCTACAATGTATATCAGATTGTTTCTTAGATTTCCTTGTACTGGTTTAGTATTTAGCTTCCAGGGTCTCTTAGTCTGTTTCCTGTGACCATTATTGAGTGCCAAGGATTTATGAATTTATAAAAAAATCTATAGGTTTATTCAAATCACAATCCAATGATTATAAGACCAGTTGGTGGAGTCTGGTGAAGTTCTTGCTGATAATCACTTCTGTAGGAAAGAGTAATGTATCCAAGAGACAGACCCAAAGTGACTTTTATAAAGATCAACTATTTAGATAATTAATTAAACCTTGATAGGGTGTTCTACTCTCAACACCAAAACACATTGCACAGGTAATACCTCTGGAATATTATTTTAAAAATGAAATTGGGTTACATTTTCAACATAGGGTAACCATTCCAAAACAGCACATATATTTTCTTCATGCTTGTTATTAACCTTCCATTACAATAGGTTCACAGATGCCATTGTAAAATCCTTTCTAAGTAAATTTGCACATTTATGACTTTTAATGTGTGTTTCCCTCATTGGAAATGATAGTGCCTGCTTTAATCTCAGCACTATCTGGGAGTTTTGGGCAGGCATGGTCCACATGCATGTGAAAGGTTTTATGAGTTTACTAATTCCAATGTGAAACAGTATGAGTTCTGCAAACATTATGATGTCTAGAATCTCGAATAGATAAATAGATGCTACTTATAAAAAAATATGACAATTATTGACAATTATTCAGCTAGTATATTGAAAGACTGATATAAAAAGCAATGCTGCCCATGAGCAGAAAAACTAACTTACACTTTTTTATATCCTGTAATCAGCATTTGTCCAATTTATGAAACATCATAGGTAAGGAAATTCCTAATCAGTTGTTAGAATGTAAACAACAAACACATGAAATTATTGTGAAAATTATATTCTAGTAAGTCTGTGTGTGTTTTATATGAGTGTTCATATGTATTTAAGCATCAATATTCTTATAATATATTATATTTTTAAAATATTCATTGCAATTTTAAGTTCTGGTCTTTTGGAGGCAGGGTTGGGGATTGACTCTAAGCCTTCTCACAAACTAGATAAGTGCTTTACCACAGATCTGTAGCCATACTCCTTAAGTCTCTGTCTTTAGAAGTAAACTGACATTAATAAATACATTTGCTTCTATTTGAAGGAGATACTGCAATAAAATGTTACATATGAGTAGATTAAAACAACAGACATTTGGTCACGATGTGTCCAGAAGTTTGAAACAGAGGCCTTACAACAAAATTTCTTCTGGGTAGAGGGTAGCCTTGTTTCCCTGTACTTAGGGCCATAGAGCTTTTTCCTTGTCTAGTATATTATTCTACTATATAAGGCCCTTCTCCAATAATTATCTCTATGTAATCATCCTTGTTTACATTTAGCTATTCTTATGTAGTCTCCAGTTATATTAGGTTAGGGTTCACTCTCCAAATCTCATTTTAACTTGATTGTTTATGGAAGAAACTCTTTCCAAATAAGATTAATTTTTATCAGTTTCAGGGGTTAAAAATACAATTTACCTTTATTAGGAGACACAATGAAACCCATGAGAATCCATATCATTGCCTCATGAAATTATTCCTTACCCACATGCAATATATATTTACTCCACTTCCAGTACCCAAGTATGAATCAGAGAAATACATGCATGCCATCAACTCATTCAATTATAGGGCTAACAAGCAAGCTTCGCCCAATGGCAAGAATTGATACTACAATTTTGGGTTTTGAGTCTAGAATTTTTAGTGAAAGCCAGAAAGAAAACTCAGTAATTGAAGTTTTAGTATATAGTTTAAAATTTGAAGATAATGTTTGTAGGCTGAAAATGCGAAAGGATTTTAGTAATGTTATGTTGAGAAATTTTTACTTCCTAAGTAAAGTCAGTTTCCAGTCATAAATATGTGCATTAGTTGAATGTGATCCTTTCATTGTTAGAATTGATATTTAATAGACAGTGTAGTAAGTATAAATACCAATCACATCTGCAAAATATCTTCACAACAATGTCTTGTGTTTGTCTAAAGTACTGGATTTTGCTTAACCAAACTGACACACAGCCATCACATATTCTAATGTTTAAAATAAGTCATTTCATGCTCAGTTTAGTAAATGTAGTTACAATCTACCAAATACTAAAAGTATAAAATATGAAACAGTATATTGTTAAGTCATCTTAGTCAAGTTTAATGTACTTGTTTCCTTTAATGTACAAGTTTAATTTAGTCTGTTCATAGCCTTTGAGACAACATGTGTAAATCATTGTTGCTTTTTACTAAATCTAAATCATTTGATTTTACCAATAAAGGCTCAGGAGCCAGATGCTGGAGAGAAAGTCTGCTAGCTCAGAGAGGCATAGAATGAACCCAGCTGACCTTCCTCCTTCTCCAGTGTCTCAGAAAACTCTCTTTTCTCCTATGTCATCTCAAACAAAAGTCTTCAAATTGAATATCCCTCCCTTCTACTTCCTGTTCATCTCTCTATTCATCAACCTGACTCCCTCTTACTCTCTGTTTTTTTTCTTGTTCAATTCTTGTTAACTGGTTGCTTGCTCCACCTCTTAAAACCTATGGTTGACTTTATTTAATCCTGTTTACAATAAGCAAAAAGCTTTTGAATCAAAGGTGTGTGCTAGGGCTGAGCCACACCACAACTAGAAATAAGATTTTCCAGAACATAATGCAATCTTGAGGTTCACTGTGTGATCAAATATCCTGCAATATTTCCCTCTTCTTATATAAATAAAAAAGAAAAGTATATGAGCACTCACCCAGTCTGTTCCACCCTTGGCCAATAACAGGTGATTGTCTAGCAGGAAGGAGTAACCACTCAGGCAAGATGGTGGCATGAGTACCAGTGCTAACCTGGGGCTCTGAACCAGGATTTCAGGCTGGGCAGCTGGAGATGGATAATTTCCTCCTTTTCTTGGGACATTTTCTCTGTCATTTTTCTTCAGATGTTGCACTTCTCCAGTAGTCTCCAGATTCTTTAGTTGTATACTTTTATTATCCTGGAAAGATAAAAGCAAAACCTTATCCCAACTCTCAATCTAGTAGGTTCCTTTTTTGGCTGCTTATCTCTTTCCTAGGACAAAATGATTTTGGCAACAGAAAAGGTATTATCTTTCAATAAAAAAAATAAATTCTTTCAATTCTTTAAAAAATTTGAGACTAAATATACCTTAGTATATGGGGATAAATATATCTAGATTCTCCTTTCTCTTTATATATAAATTCAAGATTTAATTGTATTTGTTTTTAGATCACATAGGACATTCACTTTTCAATTTAAATCATTGCAATTCTTATGTGCCTACCTATGCCTCCCAAGTATTGGGATTAAAGGTGTGTGCTCCCCAATTACTTGGATTAAAGATATGAACCATTGCCTTGCTAAGGATTGCTTATAATAGTTATTATCATAGGGCTGTCCTGGTTTAATTTGGTTCTCCATTTCCCCTTATGTTTTAGTGTTAAGGGTCAACATTCAAGTTTTTCAAAATGTGTAGTCTATCATTCTTGCTGATTTATTCTGGCTCTGTGCCTTGGCAAATTTTCATACTCTAGTTTTATTTAAACATGATGTCAATTTGTCCACTATTTCATTATTTTGAGATGTTTTGTCTGTCTTAACTGTACAAGCTCCATAAAAGCTGATGTATTTGCTAAATTTTGCCAGGTTTTACAATTTCCATTCATGCCTCTAATGACAAGATATCTTTGCTATTTATCTGCAAGTTACTGGTTTTCTATTTTGATGACCATATAGCTATATCATTGCACATGTACCCTGAATTGGAGAAGATAGTTTTCTTTTTCTTTCCTACTTGTTTGTCTTATAGACAATAGTGTTGTACTGATTTTCTGGATCCTTACCTAGAATTGGCAATTCCATTCCAAGTTTAGAGGCTGCCATTTTCCATTAGTTTTGGTTCCATCAGTGGTTGATGAACCATCAATAAACCTTGGTTTAGTCAAATGTTGTGACCATTCTGTTGGTCCCTACAGTTCAATAGGTGCCTCTTTGAGGGGAAGGATAAGTAGTTTAGGCATGGGGATTATGGGCAATTGAGCTATTTCCTCAATGCAGAGAAGCACAGCCACCATTGCTACCACATCCTGGCCATGAAGGAATTCAGATAGGTACCAGTTCCACCATAATACCTTTCCTTCTTAGGCTGAGCCTGAGGAGGACTCTGCCTTCAAACAGATCCAATCCATTGTTGTAAGGGTTACTCTTATGACCATAGGGTAGTTGGCAATGACTGAGTATAAGGTTCTCCATGTTTTATAAAATGTCCAGATTTGTTTCTCAAAGAGGGAATATTTGGCACATATGGAAAGTGTGTGCAATAGAAGCCAATAGGCAAATAAATGTTGATGGACTCTTATTTGCTTTATAAAAAGTCCCCAGTTGCCAATTTACCAATAAATATATATCTATGATTAGGGTATCATCTGGTTCAATATTGGTTAGGGTTGCATGCATGGAGAAGAGTTCACCAGCAGTTGCAAAAACTGCTCTTTGCTCCTGTACCCATTGGAAATTAATTGCCTTTTTAGTAACTCTGTAGGAGGTTTTTTTATATATAACAATTTGTAAATATGGTATGTGATTTCTCTAATGTGAAAACCAATTAGGAGCTGTATCTGAGTTTTGTCCCTGGATCACCACCTTGTTCACTGTAACTCTAGAATTTAGAAAAGAACAACATTTTAGAGATCCACCTGTCTGTGCTGGAATTAAAGGTGTGGGCTACCTACCTTTGCCCTGCTCAAATATTTTATCTTAGCTCCAAATCACTACAACTCTTAGTGATTGAAAAAACAATTTAAACTGTAGATACCATTGAATTAATTTAAAATATTTTAAATCTCTTAACTGTGTTTTTAACACCAAACAACAAAAATAACCTTTTTATTTAAGAAGAAAACTCAAAAGCTGATGTCCAAGACGGCATGGGCCACCTGGCAATCTACAGTCTAACATTCTAACATGCAATCATGACATGTGGTTTAAGAAAAGTCATTTTTATTTCATGCCAGTAAGGCAAATGTGCCTTTGGTAAATTATCATTTGAAAATGTTATTATTTTTTATTTTTATTTTTTCAAGCTTAATCAAATGAAAGGGATTTGTTATACTTTATAAGTTAGTTTGAAGTGAATGACCAAGCAATCTGATGAACTATCACCTCTCCTTATTCAAGAGGTCTCTGCTGTTTGAGTTTAACCTTTATCAATCTTGATGGCATCCACAGTTTTTCTTCTCCTGTGGAAACAATGACAAAACCTCTTGCCCAATGTAGCACATTTCCTGGTTCCTACTTTGAGGTCAACACATCTTTAAAATGTACAGGCTGATTTACTTCTGCAATTTTTCTACTATTCAGTGTCTCTCTGTATCTGTTGCTCCTTTCTCATTAGCATTAAAAAAATTAAAGTTAATAAAGCATTGTGTAATCTATCTCTGGGAGTCTATATTATCTCTTTCTATTTATTATGCATATATTTTTAATTGTGATAAGATCTTTCCATAACTAATTGTTCTGTTGTGGTATACTTGTAATATGATTTATGTTGTAATATGCAAAAACTGTTTCATTTTATTAGAGACATATATGCTGGAGCATTGTCAGTCTTAATTTGTACAGGTATTCTAATAATAGCCATAACTTCTAATAAATGTGTAAGTATAAAATCAGCTTTTTCAGAACTTAAAGCAGTTGCCCATTGAGATCCTGAAAAATGTATTTATGGTATAGGGCATATATCGTTTAAAATTGCAAACTCTGCAAAACAAAACACGTCCATTTGCCAAATTTCATTTCTTTGGGTACCTTTTGGATTACTTCCTGCAGGTAATAGAACTTGGTTATATAAAAAACAAAGAGGACATTTCATTATAATTTCCATTGCTTGTTGCTAACTAATGGAAAAATCTTTTTTCAAACCTTTGCTGTTAACATGGTGTTTCTTGTGATATTCTGAAGATTCTAGTAGATTTCCTATTAATAGCTGGTGAATTTCATCATTACCTTGTGCTAGAAGGCTTGGTGGACATGTATGGGATCTGATAAGTGTTATATATAATGGATAATTTCTATTTCTGATTACTTACAGTTGAATAAATAGTGAGGTTAAATCTGAATTACTTGGAATAAGTTCAGGGGTTTCAATATCTAAAACAACTCTTTCTGCATATTGACAGTCAATGACTATATTAAGAAATTCAGGAAAATCTATTAATATCATATGGATGGCATACAGCTCTGATTTTTAAACTGAATAATAAGGACTTTGAGCCACTTTACCTATTTTTCCTGACTTATAATCTCCCTTTCCTGATTTATTTGTTAGTATAGAATGTAGCAGCTCCAGAAATTTGTGTCCCATTTACTGTATGAGGGAGAATTTAATTATTTCTTTTTATATGCTGAAATTTCTGCTTTTGGGACACTTGTTATTAATCTATCCCCCAAAATTACTGTAAGCTCTTTGCCAATGTTCATTTTGTGCCCATAATGAGGCAATTTCAGCATTAGTAAAAGTTACTGCAATTTCTGCTGGTTTTATTCTTGCTAATTTTTCTTTCATAATTAATTCAGAAACCTTTTCTATATAAGTCTTTATTTTTTTTACTCTGTTTGTGTGCTGAAAAGATCCATTGTAACAAATTATCTTCTCTCTGTATAAGAATTTCTGCTGCAGAATGAGTAGAAGGCAAAATAACTAAAATACAATCAAGGTTTCGATCTAAATAATCCACATGTGCATTCTGCAATTTATTTTTTTATCAGAGCCAATTCTCTATCAGCTTCTGCTGATAATTTTCTTCAACTATTTAATCCTTAGCACCTTGTAAGGGTTCAAATAAATTACTTAACTCTTGAGTAGTTAATCCAATTGTGGGCTGTAGCCAGTTAATATCTCCCAACAACATTAGAAAATCATTAAGAGTTTGTAATTGCTCCCTCCTGGTTTGTTCTTTCTGTGGTTGAAATTTCTGGAAACCTGTCTTATATCTGACACAATTGATAGAATCTCCTCTTTGTATTTATTCAGGAGCAATTTGTAATCCCCAGCAAGGCAAAATTTTCTTTACTTTATGAAATATTTTTCCTAAGTTATCTGCATCTGAATCATCCAGTAAATAACATCCAACTAATGATAAATTTTTGATTGAGGAAACTGTTTATGAATTATTCCTAAAGGCTGTTGTACAAAATATTGATATAGGATGGAGCAGTTTAACATTCTTTGTGAAAGTATTTACCACTAATATCTTTTAAAAGGTTGAGCATTATTATAAATAAACACTATGATGGCAATTCTTCTCTATCCTGTTCTTGTGTAGGTATAGTAAAAAAGCAGTTTTTTAAACCAATCACTATTAATAGAACATCTTTTAGGTAATAAAGGAGGCAAAGGAATCCCAGGCTTTAAAGAGCCCATTGGCTGAATCATCTTATTTATGGCTCTTAAATCTGTTAATATTCTCCATTTTCCAGATTTTTTTAAAGATTTATTTATTATGTATATAGTGTTTTGCCAGCATGTATGCCTGCACTACAAAAAGAGGGCACCAGATCTCATAATAGATGGTTGTGAGCCACCATGTGGTTGTTGGGAATTGAACTCAGGATGTCTGGAAGAGCAGTCCCTGCTCTTAACCTCTGAGCCATCTCTCTAGTCCCTCCAAATTTCTTTGTAATGACAAATACAGGAGAATTGCAAGGGTTGGTCAAGTTTTCAATATGCTGAGCATCTAGCTGCTTCTGTAGTAGCTGTTATAGTGCCTATAATTTTTCTCATGTCACAGGTCTTTGTTCCACCCACACAGGTTTGTCAGTTAACCATTTGAAAGGTAGGGTGCATAGTAACTTTGAAAAATCAATAGCTGTTGTGTCCTGTTTATGTACAATCTGAATGGTCTGTGACTGTTCTTAATAATGTCTTCTAATATTTTTTTCAGAAGTATTCTTTATTTTATGGTTTATTTCTGAGATTGGAAGAATGTTAGTCTGTGTTTTCCAGTGCTGTATCATATCACAAACCCATATTATTAGACAAATATGGCTTTAATTTTTGTATTTGTCCTTATGGCCCTATATACTCAACCTATCTTGTACTTTGTTTTACCTGAGATAAAGTTCAAAACCCTAGAAGAGGCCAATCTGGATGCTGTATTTTTGTTAAATTATTGCTACATCTGCTCCTGTGTCACTAAAACTTAACTTACATGCCATTTATTTGTATTTTCAGCTTTGGTCTCTGATGATTTATAGCAGTTTGCCAAAACACTTGTTTTTTTGGTCTCTCCTGAATGTATCGTTTTTCTACTGAATCTGTTCTGGCCCTTGATTGCATCCAGAGCAGTGGTGTTTTTAATATAGGCATTAAATCTTTTGTGGAAAAACTCCTTCAATGCTGACAGGGAATGATTAAATCAAATTTGATATCTTGGTCTGTGGGAGACACCTCAGGGCATATCTCAATGGCAAAAGGTTATCTTGCCAGTAACTTGTTGATTGCTGGCCTTTGCCAAATTTGCATACTCCAGGAGGCTGGGGCTTCCTTTTAGATTATCTCTAGAAAAACATTGTTTCAAGGAATACCTTGTCTATAATCCCTTTTCAAATGACCTTGCTTTTACCACAGTGAAAACATCTGACCTTTTAATTTTTCTTAGAACTTCTAGAAATTACTTCTATCAGAGTAGCACTATAAAAATAAGAAACAATATCCACCATATTTTTAATCCATTCATCTATTGGTACTGATCTTGTTTTTAAAGGCTTATTTACCCTTTTGCACTCTGAATTACCATTTTCTGGACTTGAAGATTGGATTAATATGTATCTGCCTTATGGATCTGATACTATTGTATTTATAGCTGAAGTCATTCTTTGCCAAAAAAAAAATCAGTAAAGGCTTCTTTTAGGCTTTGTATGATTTTAGTAAGTGACTCAGACTTATATCCTGATTCTTCAGTCTCAAGCATTTAAAGCTGCTAAATGATATAGCCACAAGGTGTGATCATCAAATTCAAACTCTTTGTAACTCAGCCTATTGAGCTTCAACTAGAAACTGACCTAGGGAAACAATAATACCTCTAGATCTGTTTCATTATTCTATGGCCCTAGCTTCCTTTTTCCACCATGTTTGCCATTTTAACTGAGAACAAGCTTTCCTTATTACTGCTGCCAAGTTTTTCCAGTCTTGGGGGATAATTCTGTTCTGAGTTGCCAGTGAATTTAATATCTGCTTCAAATAGAGTGAATGGATACTATATGAAATGATCACTTCCTTAAATATTCTTAAATCTAATAATTCTACAGGATTCCATTTAATTTTTTTTTGGTAACCTTGTGAGGTGCATATCCTCTCCTGGTAGTTCTTATATAGTAACTAGATAAACTAAGGTTAGTTTTCTAACAACCTTGGGCTATCCCTCCAGTTTCATTAGGCAATTGCATGGTAAGTTCTTGTCTAAATTCCTCTGTCTGTGTCTGAGTGCTTTTCTTGTTTTTATTTATAAGTCATTCTAAGGCTCATGTCTTATCAATCCACTTTTCATATTTGGCACAAAAAATTAAAGGATAAAATATAAATTACTACCAGACTGATAGTAATTATAACCAATATTTTGTCAATCTCAAATAAGTCATTTATCTTTTCATTTTCTGCCTCTATCTTCAAGCCATCTAGTATGGTATTATACATGGTCCTAATGCCCTGTATTATGATACCATCCTTAATGTGGGGAAGATTTTTCCTTTTAATATTGCTTAACTCTCTCCTTGAGGACTTCTCAGGTGTCTTATCAAATCTGATGGCTTCTCAGCTTGTCCTCAGCTGGTTTGATTTCTGTGTTCATATGTTCATGCAATATGTTGGAGTGCCAAATGTTGTTAACTAAATCTCAATCATTTGATTTTCCAATAAAACTTCAGGAACCAGATGCTTGGGTGAAACTCTGCTAGCTCATAGAGACAGAGAAAGCACCCAGATGACCTTCCTCCTTTGCCAATGTCCCATAAAATTCTTTCATTTACTACACTGTCTCAAACAAAACCTCTCAAGCTGAATGTCCTTCTCTTCTCTCTTCTACTTCCTGTGTGTCTCTCTTTCCATCCTCCTGACTCCCTCTTACTCTCTATGGTTTTTTTCTTGTTCACTTTCAGTCAACTGATTGCTTGCTTTGCTTCTTGACCTATGATCGATTTTATTTAATCCTGTTTATAAGTAGAAAGCTCTTGGATTAAAGGTGTGTGCTAGGGCTGAGCCATGATACAACTAGAAACAGGTTTTTTCTGGAAAATTATATAATCTTGAAGTTCACAGTGTGATCAAATATACTGCAACAAATAACATTTTTCAAAAGTAAGTAAAATATTCAATGCAAAGTAAGATATATGAATGATTGACAAGCACATAAGATGTTCTCATACATAAGATAATAAAGAATGAGAAGATGCCATTTAATATCCCAAAAAATTGCTAAGATTTTAGTTGTATATATCACATGTGAGCACTTGCATGAAACACAATAAACACTCATATATTGTTAGTGAGAAAGTTAAATAAGCTTTGGAAAAATCTGAATTTTATCTCAAAACTAACTATATTTTATGCTGTGATTCAATAGTTTTATTTAAATACACTTCTTCAAAAAATTTTACACTCACATTCTGGGTTCTGGGACTCACATTCTGGGTTCTGGGGACTGAACTCAGGTCATCAGGTTTTCAGAGCAACTGCATTGACCCACTAAGTCATGAGATAGTTTATGGAAAGAATCTGTTCCCCCTAAAGTTGTCCTCTGTAATGTGGTGTATCATGTCTGTGCACATAATAATACAACCTCACATATGTAAAAGTATATAACCAATTTTTGTCTTACATTCATGTATTATAGAAATTCAAGACACAGGATCATTTTCTTCTTGAGTTCTGAGAGAATCTGTTCCATGCCTCTCATCTGGCTTCAAGTGGCTGGCTGGTTATTATTTTACGTTTCTTGGCTATGAAATTATCACTCTAATTTCTGACTTTATTTTTAGATGACATGATCTTTTTTATAAGGACATAAGTCATACTGCATTAGGACATTCACTGATTACCTAATATGAAATTCACTAATTATGTCCTCATAGTTTCAAAAGTCTGCCCAATATCGTTATATTTAAGATGGAGTTAAACATCAGCATGTGAATCTTGAGGAACACTACTCAGTAAATAGCACATAAAAACAATAAAGTAGACAACAATGCAGTTACCAAGACTGTGGAGACTGTAGAAGAGTTCTGAGCCAATGGGGTGAATGGAGTATCAACCCCATCCTAGGTTCAGTGAGGGTGGTTATGGATCTTTTGAAGCAATGCATTCAACTAATTTTATCTAATGTTTTATCTGTGTGCTTATCTAATGTTTTACCAAAATAACCTAACAGGGACTTGCTTTATAATCTTACTACTTCAGGATCTTTCCTTTTTGCAGTAAAGGTTTATATCCAACTGACAACTGCAATTCTCTGCATTCATTATAGTTCTGTTTTATAGTGGCATTAGCTATATATCCATTCATCAGAGATAGCTAATATAAAACCTTGAATTTTAAGAGAAGTTTATTTTAGTCAAATATATATTAAAAAAATTAAAGATGAAATTGAAACTTGAGATTTAACAAAATTACAAATAATCTTTCAAATATGCATATGGATTTTTATTGACAATGATAGCTTTCTTTGAAATCAAATGTTCAACATTTTCCACTTTCAATGAAGCATATCTTTGTACTATTTATCATTTTAAAAATACTTTTCCATGCTATAATTGAATCAGTTACTCTTGCATGCTAGGAAAGTCCTCCACTATAACATATCTCAGTCTTCAATTGTGTTCTACAGAGCACATTCATGCATATTTGTTCAGAAATATCCTAAAATTTCTTGAATTTTAAAATATACTGTTATTGTTATTATTGTTGTTGATGATGATGCTTATAATGATGACTGAGACAGGAATTCATTGTATTGCTCAGGCTACCTTTAAGCAGGGTACATAACTCAAGATGTTATCCTGGGTATTGGGATTACAGCCGTGTGCCAGGAGAATCACACAGAGGATAGAAATGAAAGAAAAGTAGAGATAATGCATCCTCTTAATCCTTCTCTTTGTCCTTTTGTTTGTGGTTTATTTTAAATCCGTGTAATAATGACCTTCTCTCATACTCATAAATGGTCAAATGTCTGACAAGAAACCCAGAATTCCATTACACCTTGTTTTCTACCATTCAGTTGCCTACTCTTGATTCTTTGGCTTCTTGCTGAAAAATTTCACCAATATTAATTTTTATTTCACTTAGCGTTCCCTAATGTTCTGGAAACAGTCGGCATTCTAAGGCTTTCAAAACTACATATTTCTAAGAATAGGTGGCACTTCAGGAGTTTAGGAAATGTGCTTTCCAGACTGTCATAAATATTTTATTTTCTTTGTATGCTAATAACATTTATTGAATAAAGGCATAAAGAATTAGTTTGTACATTAAGTTGATATCATTTGCTAACATGAAAATATGAGATCTCCTTATCACTATATGCCGTTCATTAATTCATCTTATTTTTATTATGCAATACAACTCTTTTATTTTGATGATGCTTTCTCTCATATTTAAATGAATGTAGGGTCAAATTAAATGGCATATGTTTTATTTTTCCTGTTGTTTGATTTTTCCTGTGATTTACTTTTAATAACTTTCACATCAGTATAAATACTTCTATAATTTATCAAAACAGTTTATTTTCCACCAATCACTAATGGGATTTGCATTATCATTACTGACTCATAACACAAGGAATCATGAGAAAAATGTATTCAATTTAGATATATAATTTTATAGAATAAACTGCCCAAAGAAAACTTTAATCTAAATCTAAAGATGAATAGGTGTAGTGGCTCTCTCTTGCAATCCCAAGGTGGGAAAACTGAGCCAGGAGGGTTCAAGTCCACCCTACTCTATAAAGCAAGTTCTACTCCGGCACATGCTACAGAGTATGGACGTCTCAAAACAAAACTGAGCAAAGCAAAAATACAAATAAAGGAGAAAGGAAAGTTAAATTATAACTAGATAAACTTTACCTTAAAGCTTAAAAATACCTCAAAATTTAAAAAAAGGAAATGAGCAATTGTCTTTAAAGTTTTGTGTTAACAGAAAAAAATGTTTTTCTCAATAGTGAATCCTTTCTTTATAAATACACATTTGTATTACTTTGTAGTGAATGGAAACCAAAATGTTTAAAGGTTCAATAACATTAAATCAATAAAACTGAGGTTACTTCATCTTAATACTAGTAATAGCACACTACTAGCTTTACCAAGAATTTCATACTAAGTAGTTTACAAGTTTACACATATTATTGATGAAATATACATTTGTAATCCAATCTCAACATCACTCTTTCAGAATGTCTCCATTTAAATAATAAAGTTATGAGTACTGAGGCTGGAGGGCTAGTGAGACAGAATAAACATATTATCTCTAATTAGAATACATTTTGGCCTTCATGCATTGAAATGTTTTATAATTTAAATTACAATCTGCAAGCATTTAAGTCCATGATGTATTATATATTACTTTAAAACATATAAATCTACATATGCAAACCAGTTTATGAGTTTGAATATCTGGTGTATAGTCTGCATTTTGAAACAGTAATATGTGATACTATATGCTGATTGAGATGAGAAAATGATGTAGAAATTTCAAACTACAGGCACAATAAGCTACATCATCATTCATGTAAAAGCTATTTTCTACTTCTGCATTAGAAATATATACTGCATGATATGTATATAAATATAATACACATATACCATTCATTTACACCTCAAAAATCCTTCCAAATTTTTCATTTTAAATCAAGTCTATTGAATTGTCTCTTTTCTGATTTCAATAAAAGATTCTATGCAGTAAAGACATCATTTTAGTCATTACATCATGGGAATAAACTTCAGACATACATTTCAACAAATTTCAAGCTCTGGAGTAGCTTATCTTCTCACAATCCTGTTTATAAAAATGACTCTGAAAATATACGTGAGATTTAAAAGACTTCATTTTATTTACCTTTCAAAGATTTACTTTTGTTTGCTTGCATATTTGCTTTTGTGCTAGAACTTACATGCGCCATATGTGGTTAGAAGAGGGCTACAGATCCCCTGGAACCAAAATAATAGTTGTGAGTCCCGATGTGAGATCTGGGGAACTGAACTCAGGTCTTCTGCAAGAGCAGCAAATGTGATTATGGTGAATGATCTTTTCTGATATGATCTTAAATTTTGTTTGCAAGTTTATTGAAATTTTTACATCTGTATTCATTGAGATAGTTTTGTGCTGTTCTATCTTTATGTGATACGCAAATCAATGAAATCCTTTAGGTGATCCAGAAATAAACCTATATAGTTATGACTATCTGATCTTTGACAAAGTTGCCAAAATATATATATAGGAGAAAAGACAGTCTGTTCAAAAATTGGTGCTGGCAAAACTGGAAATCCACATATAGAAATGAAACTATATTTCTATGTCTCACCCCATGTAAAAATTTATTCCAAAAAATCAAAGACTTAATGTAAGACATGAAATCCTAAAATGGATGAAGAAAAAAAAAAACAACTCAAAATTTTATTATATGTAAACATTTTCAAAGAATGACACCAGTTGCTCAGTGTAGAAGTTTTTTTGAAAAAAAAAGGCCCCCAAAGGGAGTGGCACTAATTGGAGGTGTAGCCTTGTTTAAGTACTTATGGCCTTGTTGGAGGAAGTGTGTCACTGCAGGGGCAGGCTCTGAGGTCTTTGTGTGATACACAGTTTACTTCCTTTTGCCTTCTGCTCAAGATGTAGCCAGCACAATGCCTACCTACCATGATAATAATAGACTAAATCTCTGAACTGTAAGCTGCCACCTAAATTAAATGTTTTCATTTCTAAGTGTTGCTGTTGTCATGGTATTGCTTCAGAACAATATAAACACTACTCAGGAAATATTGCCAACAATTAACAAGAGAAACTTCATGGAATTAAATGCATGGGTAAAGCAAACAACTGAGTGAAGGGACATCCAACTGAATGAGAGAAAATCTTTCCTTGTTATACATCTGTGATGGCTATTCTTGGTTGTTAGCTTGACTATATATGGAATGAACTATAATCCAGAAATGGAGGGTACACTTATGATCTAGACCTTGAGGCAAGAAGACAACATGCCTTTGATCCAGATCTTGAGACTGGATGACACAAGCTTTAATCCAGACTTTGAGGCTGGAAGGTACACTTTTAATTTGGGCCACATCTTCTACTGGAAGCATAATTGAACAAGGAAGACAGTACATTCATTTTTAGCTTGTTTGCCCTTGCTTTGTAAGCAAAATCATTCCTTCACTGGCATTGGAAATTACTTCTTTACTTCTTTGGTATTACAGCACATACAGAAGACGAGATGAGACACCTAGACTTGTAAGACTGAGCAACTTTAGATCTCTAGATCTCTAGATTCTTGGACTTTCTATTCACAGCTAGCCATTTTTTGACTGCAGCTTGAAAGTCATTCATACACACACACACACACACACACACACACACACACACACACACACACACATATTCCATAAGTCCTGTGACTCTAGAGAACCCTGACTAAAATAGCATCTGATAGCATTAATGTCTAAACTATATAAACAACTTATAAAACCCTAAAACAACAATAAGTAGGCTCATGAAATGGTCTAACAATCCTCTTAAAAGATGAAATATAGGTAATTTAATAAGCATAAAAAATGTTCAGGTTCATAGTACACCAAGAGAAATTCAAATAAGTAAAATTGAGATTCTATCAAGTCCTAGTAAGAATAGTAATCATCGGAGCTGGAGAGATGGCTCAGAGGTTAAGAGCACTGACTGCTCTTCCAGAGGTCCTGAGTTCAATTCCCAGCAACCACATGGTGGCTCACAACCATCCGTAATGAGATCTGGTGCCCTCTTCTGGCCTGCAGACATACATGCTGTATACATAATAAATAAATAAATCTTTAAAAAAAAAAAATAAAATAAAAAGAATAGTAATCATCAAGGAAACAAGATGATATATGTTGGTGAGGGTGAAGACAAAAAGGAACCCTTACTCATAGCATGTGGAAATACAACCTAGTCCAATCACTCTGGAAAAGAATATAAGAAATCTAGAAGAAAAAAATATAAATAAAAATAAATATACATACAACTACTATCAACAGTCCCAGCTATACCACTTCTCAATGTTTATTCAGTTTCCAAATCAACATATTAAAGAGATCTGCCCATCAGTGTGTAATATAGAAATATTTAACATAGTTAAGTTGTGGGAGTGGCACTATTAGGAGTGTAGCTTTGTTAGAGTACATGTAGTGTGGAGTAGGAGGAAGTGTGTCACTCTAAAGTGGATTCTAAGGTCTCCTTTGCTCAAGCTATACTCAGTCTGACACACAATTGCTTCTGTTGTCAGCGGATCAAGATGTAGAATTCACAGCTCCTTCTCTAGCACCATGTCCGGCAGCATGTCACCAAATCCAGCGTAATGATAATGGGCTAAACCTCTGAAACTATAAGCTAACCCCCAATTAAATGTTTTTCTTTATAAGTGTTATGGTAGTTATGATGTCTCTTAACAGCAATAGAAATTCTAACAATGACATAAGTCAACCTAGATACACCAAAACAGCCGGATGGACAAAAAAAAAAAAAAAAAAAAAAAAAAAAAAAAAAATGGGCTACATGGACAGTGTAATTTTGTCACCCAAATAAAGAATTAAGGTAACAAATTTACATAAAATTGATACATTCCCAGGTAACTACAAAGAGTAAATTAAATTTAATTTCTAATTACAACATAAAATTTTAAAAATACTTAACAAGTTTAATGACAGTTGAAAAACTTTTTAAATTTAGGAAAATGTGAAATTATATGCAGCATTTATTTTATATGGAACTTTTTCTTGTTTGACTTTATTAGTGAAAAAATAATTTATGCGAACTTCAATTTCTTTGTTTTTCTTTTTTCTTTTTTTTTTTTTTTTCTGGAGCTGAAGACTGAACCCAGGGCCTTGGGCTTGCTGGGCAAGCACTCTACCACTGAACTAAATTCCCAACCCCGAACTTCAATTTCACACAGACTATCTGTGAGCATATTCAAGCTTTGGTGAATTACTACCTTACTACTATTTTTTCTCATAATTTCTCTATTATAAGATTTTATTTATGTAAATTTTAGAGTATATCATGGTATTTTTGATAAATTTTCCTTTACTTTAATATTGTTTATATTTTCTGACTTTTGGTTATAAAATCATTTATAAATATAATTTTTAGAAAAATACAATAGTTCTGTATAAAATATGTTTTGTCTTTATTTCTGTCTTAGTTAGGGTTACTGTTGCTGTGATGGAACACAACAACCAAAAGCAATTTGAAGAAGAAAGAGTTTATTTGACTTACATATTCTGAGTTACAGTCTATTGAGGGAAGTAAAGGCAGGAACTTAAACCAGGAAGGACCTTGGAGGCAGGGCTGATGCATAGGCCATGATAAAGTGCTGCTTACTAGATTGTTACTCAAGGTTTGCTCAGCCTGCTTTCCTACAGAACTAGGGACCACCAGTTAGGAGTCAATCATTAATTAAGAAAATGCTTTAAAAGCATGGCTACAGCTGAGGTCCCTCCTTTAAGATGACTATAGTTTGTGTCAAGCTGACATAAAACTTGCCAGCAAAACTTCTAAATATTTTACAAATTCTATTAAATTTTCTACTTTTGTGTATAAAATAATTAGAATATTTTGCAAGTTTTCAATGTTCTAGGGAAATTTTATCAAGAGGTTTTATTTTTTTTTAATGAAATGAATCATACCTTTCCCTTATGTGTAAGAATGACATCTGCATTCCATACAAGAGATGCAATTCACATTCATTCTTGAGGAATTGATATATGCTAGAGCTACCCATTACACTCAGATTAAATAGTTCTACCATGAGGCACAAATGCCACCTATATTAAGAAATAATTTTTTATGCAATAAAACATTTTCAAGAATATGACAGATTTACCAAAAGTAAAAATAACTTTTTTCCTAGTCATTACTAAAAAAATTCTGTTCAAAAATTCCATTTTGTGAAAAACATATACATTCTACAATTTGATATTGAATGCAAATAGCAACATAAATTGCATCTGAGGAGTCACATGTATTTATTTAGCTGTTTTCTTGGCATAGAAAGTTATAGTATATGCTCTACTTAAAGATTTATTATACAAATTGAATAAATTTTTGAAAGAATTTATAGCAGTGTGTCAGACATAGAATAACCAATAAATAAGTGATATTTAAATAAAAAGTACATAATTTCTGTTAAATATTCAGTACCTTTCTTTAAAAACTTTTAATAAATCCAAGTTGACTATTTTCTTTTGCAAAATAAGTGAACTATACACAATGAAAAAATGGTTTTCAATTCAAAACAAAAATTGGGAAAGAAGAGATATTTTGCTATTAGTTTATAAAAATCAGAGTACAAAGTAAATTCTACACCAATGGAAAAATACAGCTGCCATAAAAACTGAGTCAAACATGAGAAAACAGCTGCAAGAAGCAAAGTGTGTTCTTTGCACTAGTGCCTATAGTCAATTATGAGCCTTCTTTTGAGAGTGTCTACATTTTGTCCATGTAGAAAACAAGATAATGAACATGATAAATGATAATTCACAGGAGAAAATAGTTTCCTTCTACAGATGAGAAGAATCTCCAGGTGTTTTGTCACAGTTGCAGGAGTCCTTTCTATCTTCTGTCCTTTTTTCACCTGAGTCCTCAGTCATTCCATTAGGCATTAATTGATATGTTTGATAAGGGAAGATTCCACACCAAAATATTTGAAGACTGCGAAAAGAATCATGAGGGAAAATCATTAGGATTAGGGAAAAAAATAAATAAAAATGTATTCTATTTTAACAGGAAAAGAAGCATAATGGACATCAGAAATTATAAAACCACATGATTTATGAAATATGGAAACCTTCTAAAGCCTTAAACACATCATGTTATATTCTAATAAAAATTTAAAATAAAATTCTACTTTGAAAAACAAACCAATAAAATTCAACTGTGCAACTTCGAAGGAATGTATAGTTACAGGTTCAACTAAAGCAATGAGAAAAGGTCATAAGCTTAGTTATCAAAGTGGCCAACTGAAGTGCTCGTGATGCCTTGTATAGAGCCTCCAACTGCTCTTATCACTAGCCTACCTAGAGGAGTGAGCCTGACTACAATGCCTTTACTGAAGGTGGTTCCAACTGCCATGTATTCATTCTACTGAGGCTCACAGTCTGTTGATGGATACATCTTAAGGGTAAAAATGATTGACAACTCATCCTTCTGTTACTTCCTAGACCTATCTCAGCTTAACAAATTTCATTGTGTTCAATAAAGTCTCACATTTAAGGCTGGGACATGGCTGAGTAGAAAGAAGACTTGTGTTTAATTTTCCAGCACCTATATAAAAGGCAGGCAGCTTTATAATCCTCAACCCCTGCATTTGAGGACAGACTGGTAGATCCTAAGAGCCAGCCAGCCTAGCAGAAACAGTTCTGAGTTCCAAGTTCAGTGAAATACTTTGTTGCAAAATGTAAGGTTGAGAACTTTAGTGGAGGACACTTGACACCATACTGTGTTCTATATCATGGGAATGCATGAGGATGCCCACCAGCACACAACTCAGCACATACTTCACACACACACTCATACACACACATACATGTACACATATGTATTCACATACACACATTCAAATAAGTAATAAAGAAAGAAAGAACCCATTTGTTGTTAATGGCTTTGTGATAGCATCAGCATAACAAATATACCTTTTCAGATTAAAAAAAAATTTGTCAAATTTTTCACAACACCACAAAAAGGCAGGAAAGATATCACAATAGATAAAACAAGTCTATTACAGAAACAACTCTGGTATTTGAAACTATTTTGCTAAGATTTATATTTCACTTATTATACAATAATATCCAGATGCTAATTATGCAACATGGTTTTGCTATTACCTGATAATGTATATTAGCATTGAAATCATAGGAAAATGCATGTATCCTCATGAGCATGAACATATTTTCTAAAAATAAATGTTGAAGTGATGAACAGAAATCATACAGAATACTTACCTATGAATAGATGTCTTTAAAAAACTCTATGCTCTCATGAGTGACTTATATATAGTGCATGTAACTGGTGTCTACTTACTGAGTTGATGATGAACACATCTCTTCTGCATCTATGAGTAGGTCAATTCTGCATTTGACCTACTGATAAAGAACTTCCTGTCTTCATTACATATTTTAATGACTAAAAGTAGATGACTTGTCCTGAATGCTTTCAAGAAAATCCAGCAAATTGTTTTCTAAGCATGCTTTTCCTAACATGTTGAGCTCGCCAACATTTTGGGCTTCCCTAGACTTTCTCTAAAGCTCCTCTCTCCACCACATGCTTGCTTGTCTGATACGTGGCTGATTTCCATGCTGGTTGAAATAACATGATTTCTTTCCTTTTATTTGTTATTCTACTCCTCAGGCAGTCACTTCGATTCACAGCTGGCCTGCCCTGGAGTTTCCTCTTTTAAACACTAATAAAATTGTCACCAAGTTTCTGCTTCAGTCCATTCTTAAATTATTTTAATAATGAGATTAATAGTTGGAATAGAGGACCCTGATCTCCCTTGTATCTATAGGAGGAGAAACTATCCTGGAAGTACAAAAGAATTTAGTAGAAATTTCCCAAATTCAAGTGCAAAGTTTAAAAAAAAAAAAAGAAAGAAAAATTGAAAACAAAAATACTTTGACACCCAGAGGTCAGAATACCTGCAATTCAGAGGAAAATATTGAAAGTAATAATATTCATATTTGCTAGGTGGTAGCAGTGCATTCCTTTAGTGTCAGCACTCAGGAGGCAGACACAGGTGGATCTCTGAATTTGAGGCAAGCATGGTCTACAGAGTGAATTCCAAGACAGCAGAGCTATACAGAAAAACCCTGTCTGGAAAAACAAAACAATAACAGCAACAAAAATCAAAACAAAAAAGAAAGAAGAAAGAAAGAAAGAACAAAAGAAAGAAAGAAAGAAAGAAAGAAGAAAGAAAGAAAGAAAGAAAGAAAGAAAGAAAGAAAGAAAGAAAAAAAAAGAGAACTCAAATAACAAAAAAGAATATTTTGCAGGCAGTGGTGGCACACATCTTTAATCCCAGCACTTGGGAGGCAGAGGCAGGCAAATCTGTGAGGTCCGGGATAACCTAGTGTACAGGACAAGTTCCAGGAGAGCCGGGGCTACACAGAGAAACACTGTCTCTAGAAAACAAAAAATGAAAATTTGACTTCCAAGAAGTGTGGCATAAGGAGTCCGCCATATGGTAGTAATGAGCACTGGAGACTCAGAGTGGCCAAACTAGACAATTGAAAGGTCACTTGATCCCCATAAAATGGTGCCATCTCCTTGAGAGTAGAACATCAATTTTTAGAATCCTAAGTGCAAGTCTCTTCTCCCTCTTCCACACTGGCTGGGTACTCAATGTGAGAAGGTGCAATCTTTCACATACCTCATCAAAAATTTATTATTTTCATGTAAGTATTAAGTTATGGGCCTGGCTTTTTAACATATAAAGGTAAGGGCAGGCAGCGATAGCAGATAGAAAGAGATCTTGGCACTGCCTCCCCGATAGTCTAGTGTCTGCTCTGTTGAAGGAAATACAGGGAAGGATAAACAGACTATACCTTTGTCACATTTCCAATGCCCTTGAACTATCTGCCCCATACCCAGATCATATGCTAGTGCATCCAACTACAAGGAAAATGGTTACAAGTCAGTCTCTCTTTTGTTCCCCAATGTCCTGTTGCTTAGAGGTGATTAATATGTAAAGATTTAGGCTGCAGGCTGCCTGTTGACCAAAGTGGAGACATATGAACATTTAAATAAATGAAAATCAACCAATAATTACTTATTTCAGATTAATCTAACTAACTGAATAAATAAAAAGAGAAAAGATATCTCCCAGAGAAGAACTTTCCTCTACAAATGAAAAGAGTGAAAAAAATGTACATTCCACTTAGAATGTTACAATAACAACTGTCTGACCTGCCATTTCTCTGGTGCTGCTTAATATTAACTGACTCCTAGAAGGCATTGTGAGCTTAGGTGGGCTTGCTTTAGGAAGCTAGTAGCTGATGCCTGGAACAACATTCATGGTCAGTATGGGCTAGCCTAAATAGCCTCAAGAGACCTGGCTGGTATGAAAGCCAGAACTGGATGTGGAGTTCTGATAGGATTCAAAACCTGTACCACAAGAGAGAACACATTCTTGGTGTCAATAACTGGGCCATAAAACTGTAGCTGGATAGGTCATAAGCCTAACGAAAAGAAGTAGTGTTAAACTGCATCCTACCTTCTTACCTTTATACCCATAGATTAGTGCACCTCTCATGCCTCATCACATAAGCTTCTTCTTGATAAAAATGATGATTAATATGGGGACCCATAACAGGTCAATGTTCACGCAATAAGGAATTTTGGAGTGCTCAGCTCTAAATGGGGTACTCCTTTTCCTGAAGCTCAGGGATCATCTCAGAAGAAGGGGTAGAAAGATTGTATTTGTCAGACATGACAGGAACATTTGAATTCATGAACTCACAATGGCTGTGACTGTAAGTTCAAAATTTTAGACAAGATCAAGTTAGCCAAAATTCTAGGGTGAATGAGGGAGAGGTGCAAGAAGTCTCATCCCTAGTTGAGGACCTATTGGAGTTTGCTGGCTGCTGGAAGAGGGTGAGATAGTTTTCTGCTGGGATGAGTGCCCTGAGTGGTTAGTCATGCTTCAGTAGATGGTCCTACAACCATGAACGTACTCTCACCACTAAGTGGGCTTAAAAAGAGCAAGTAAAGTTGAGAGGGAAAAGTGGTAGGAATATAGGAAGGATTATAAAAGAGAATTGAAGAGTCAGATTTAATCAAAACACATTATATTCATGTGTGAAATTCTCAAATAAAAAAGTTTAAAAAATAATTGACAGAACTGCACAGTAAAAGAGGGTCTTTACACGATTTTGCTTAAACATACCTTCATTAGGAAAGAAAAATTAATAACTGTATGATGAATAAACATGATAGGCAGTTCCTTAACATGATGCTAGATTTTAAAACTACTAGTACCCCAGTATATTTACATAGTTTCTACTGGCTGGATAGATTGAGAAGTGCAATGATTTTTACCGAGGAGGATTTTTAGCTTAATTGAAATCACAAAGAAGGACATATGCAGAGGCATTATACAAAGGGAATACAATGGAACACCTGAGGAATTACACCTTGGGAGAGGCAAAAAGGTAAAATAGTTAAGTGAAATGAATGTATAATGTAAAATCCATTATGGGATCTTGTAATAAAAACATATCTGCAGGAAAACTAGTGATATCTAAATAGTGTCTGGTGCTTTGTATGTGTAAATAACTTCTTCACTTTGAACTAATAACATCTATAAAGTAACATTAAAATCCCTAGTTTGTAGATGTACAAGGATTACCTTGTCATGAAAGGTTTTTAAATGAAGAAGTACTTTCTCTTATATCCTATTTCCATAGCTAAATCTAATATCAGAATCTATAGTCTATTATATAACAATTAGTGATGATTTTGTGGCTGGGGATATTGCTCAGCATTTAAGAATTTTTAGTGTTGTTGCAGTGGACCAAGTTCTTTCCCCAGAACCCACATGGCATCCCCCAACCACCTAAAACACCAGTTTTTGGAGATCTGTGTCCTAGACTCACTTCAGTGGCCTCTTGGACCAATGTGGTGTACACAGTCTTGTAAGCACACACACACACATGCATAAGAATAAAAATAGGTAAGTAAATAAAAATAAAAAGATTAGTAAAGATTTAAAAATTCATAATTTACATTATATCCTTTAATTTTCTCTCCAGTAATACCTAGAATTATTCTTTAGTGGCTATATTCAGCATATCCCACATCTCATGGCCATTAAAGAATGTTTCTGTGGTGGAATCATAGATGTGTCACAAACCTCTACTGTCTACAGATTTCTTTTCTTTACCAGTCTGTGTATCTCTAAGCATTCCTTAGAAGGTCATTTTCAATTTCCATAACTGTATTCCTTTGTTTCCTATGAACCAGAGTGCAATAGCACACCTAACAAGGGATATTTGAAGCATGAATTTATGGACTAATACAGTATTCTTGCAGAACACTAGCATATAGCTGTGCTGGATCCCAGTATCTGACGATTCAAATCAAAACCATGTAGTGTTGCTTCAAAAAATAGCTTCAATTTTATTCAGAAAGCTTGAGAGTTTTCTCATGCTTGAGAGTTCTGGAGATGTTATTCCCTAAATGATGTTCTCCTCTCCCATTGTTCAAGCATCTTACCTAAAGTATTACTGTTCTTCCTGACTTTGCTGCATTTGATCCAGTCTGAAATTCCACTGATTACTCATACACATTACAATTGGCATTCTTCCAAACCATTCAACAGCTGGTTGTTATTAAAATCAAAACCAAACTGGCATAGTCTGTCAGCACCTGTTCACTTCCTCCATTTCCCCATCTCACACAGCCCACCTTCATTGTCCATCTTTCAGCTACTTGAGACTATTTTCCCTTCCTCTCACGACTTTGAATATATTGATTGTTCTGTCTGAAATAATCTCCATTTTTCTTTAATTCTTCTTTTTCATACTAAAATTTATTTTGCTTAGGCAGAGCATTATTATCTACCACGATAATAACAAATCTCTATGTAAATGACTCTGAAGACCACAATCAACATTAAGTTAAAGACCATTATCAACATTAAAACTGTCATGTTTATGTTCCTTGTTTGGTAATTTGAACAGTATCCATTTTTTTTTTACTAATTTCTAAGATATATTAGCATATAAACCATGACAGTTTGTGCCAAGCTACAGGTCAATACCTGACATGCCACTTATCAGGTCACTTGACTGAATGAATGACATTATTGACAAGGAACTACCCACTGCTCCATCCATGCTGCTTTTGTGAGGTGCATTTCATATTAATACAATGTGAGAAAAAGTAAGATTAAGTAAATTTTTTTTAACCTCGTACATGATTTCCCACAAGTGAGAATGTATCTTGCATGCATATTGCAAGAAAGCCTATCATATATCTCTGGTTAACCAGTCACTCTCTAGTGCATCTATGGTGGGCAGGACAGATGCTTGCTTTTGTAGGTAAGTTTTCTTCCTGGAACTATTTCCATTAGAAAGAAGTGGAGAACTAGTAGACAGTTAGGAATTCCATGGTAACCTATCTGAAGAATCTGAAGAATAAGGTTATATCTCTCTGTCTGACTGTCTATCTATCTATCTATCTATCTATCTATCTATCTATTTATCTATTTTCAGCATCATCATATATTTATTCATTTTGTGTGTGTGTGTATGTGTGTGTATGTGTGAGTGTGTGTGTGTTTGTGAATATGAGTCCAGATGTATACACATACCTGAGTATATGCAGACTCCAGAGAAGAACTTTAGTGTCCTGCTCTATCTTTCTCCACTCTATGTCCTTGAGACAGGGTCCCCCATCCTGAACCTGGAAATCACTAATTTTCAGCAGGGTTGGTAGGCAAGCAGCAAACTCCACCAATCCTCTCCATGCAATACAAGGGTTAGAGACATATGGGCCATACATGAATGACTTTTTACATGGGTGCTTAATTCTGAACTTATGTCCTAATGCTTGCAGAGCAAGTGCTCTTACTCAATGAACATCTCCACAACCCCAAACCTAAGTTTTGTTCTTGATATCATAAATAGCAAAGTGTAAGTCCTTAGCAGTTCCTGCTGCTTGTGTAATTCTTACTGTTGTCTAACAGAAACTATGGTTAGTCCATATAGTCTTATAGGTTTCTTAACTACAATATTCTGTGCCAGATGATAATGAGATGAATAAAATTGTCAGTCAATTATCTGTCCCTCACACTATTGTAATTAAATTACTACCTCATTTGCTGTGAAGCATGTGGGGATACTAGAAGTATTCTAGTAATGCAAAGTAGATCTGTGCTTGTAAAACTTTTATTATCATTATAAAAATGAAAACACTAGTTTATAGAGTATTTGTATACATTCTAATGTTAAAAACAGAATTTTGAAATAAAATTAATTCAGTGATATAAAATTGAATAACTTATTTACTTATTATGCTGTCAAAAGTAGCTTTCTCCTTATTCTGTAACCACAAAGATAGAGCCATGTATGACATTATGACAGATAATAGGAATTTGAATATGTGTGAAAAGATTTTCCGTACATGGCTAACTAAGAAGCACAAGCTTTTATATATGTGGTAATGCATATGTATGGAATCTTATGAAAACGTTCAGAAGGAGACAATAGCTGATGTGTGTAGAAAGGGGGAGTTTGGGCACTGGATGTGCAAAGTGAGAATAAGACTGCTCCAAGATATGTTAAGGCTTTCATTGTGTATATAAGGGGTAGATTTCAGTGGCATCTGGAAGAGTCCAGGGCAGGGAGAGAAAGCTGTGGACTAAACTGGCCAATGAGAGGAGAGAAAGAAGAGGAGACCACCGACCACCAGGATAAGAAAAGAAGGGAGAGAGGGACAGGCCAAAGAGGAGAGAGGGCGAAGAGAGGACACCAAAAGAGTGCATGTCCTAAATGGCAAAGCTATGTAGGAATCAAAAACTGGTGGAAGGGAAATTCATGAGCTGGAGAAGTTTAGGGTAGGAGGAGCAGTGAGAAGAGCAGATGAGCCAGAGGCATCTAGTGAGCCTGAAGACCAGCATGCACTTTGGTGTGGTGATAGACATCACAGATAGCCATTTGTCCCAAGTTTCTTTTGTACTTGGCAATATGTAAGTCATCATGCATCCTTGGCTGGTCTTTCACTTGTATTTGTCCTGCTTTAGCTAGGATTAGAAGAGTGTGCTGCAATGCTTGGATAAGAAAGTTTATTTTTGTTTGTTTATTTTTTTCTTTTTTTACATAATGTAATATCAAGTTGAATCCTAAGTGCCAAGCCACGTTCTGACTCATAGTTTTACTTGCTCCCAGGTTTTTGTTTGTTTGTTTGCTTGCTTGCTTTTTGGTTGTTGTTGTTTGTTTTTTTCTGATCCCATTCACTTTTGAAAATAGCTCTATAATCACAGAATTTCAGTCAGTGGTTGATAGCTATGATGAAATGAACTCCATACCACATATTATATATTCTCAATGGCATCACATAACATAGGGAGGAACAGATGGAATGTGAATCAATGAAAAATGGAGTATTTCACTAACAAAAATATTTGATAATCAGAACACAAAATTTCGATAGAAACAGTTGTGTTTGCTACAAGATTCTATGATAATTTGGAATGGGTTAAGCCATACTGGTTAAATCACAAATTCCTAAAGAAAACTTATCAGTTATCATAGAGCATGATAGGACTATGTGTATCCCTGATTCATGAGAAAATGCCATGTGTTATGATCTCCTGTGGATGAATGATTCAATTTTTAATGCATAAAAGTATAAAATGATTCGATGATATATTAACCAGAGAAGAATAAAAAGAGATTATAACATAGATACATGTGTTCTTTCCTTTTCTATGATACTGTAAAGTCAACATTTTAACATTCTTACCACGAGAAAGAAACATTTGAATCTGCAGTATACAGATTAGTACTACATTGGCATTTATTTCTATCTGTTAGAGAAGCGTGACTTTAAAAGTAGTTTCTTGCAGTGTTGGGCTTACTGCCAGGTGGTAGAGTATTAACCTGACTTGCTTGACACTCTGGATTCAACTCCAGTATTGGAAAATCAACCAAAATATTAATTGTACAGATTAAACTAATGAAGATATTCTGGGAAATAATTTTCTTGTATTTATATTTTTCATTCATTTATTTGGTAATTTGGCTCTCCTGCAAAAAAAAAGCATTAAATATCTAATAAACTTGAAAACAAAGAAGGTATATTAAAATGGTGCCCATATTTTTCACCCTTAATCTACAACACTTGCTCTACTTATAAAAAAACAAAACAAAACAACAAACCACTACTAGTCAATCAATCATAGTAGAATTTACTGAACCCCATCACAGCTTTTAAATGCTCTCAGGAAAAGAATTTATCATCAAGTGATAGTAATTGTCAGAAAAAAATCAAATTAATTTTCTGTTCTTGGTCAAATTGGAGCTAAATTTAGTTAGAAAAAGAACATCACCTGTAATATGACACTTTTTCCAGTGACTCCAATTTAATTAACCATCAAATATTTTTCAGGTACTTTATAAAAGTTCTGATAGAGGCTGAACCCAGGAGCTTACAGAACACCAGAAATACATAAATCTAGTTAGAAAAGATTACCTTCCTGCAATAATTAGAAAGACCTAAGTCTATAACAAGCACATATCAAAAAGTTAATATTTAGAAAAAAAAATCAATAATTCAGCAGAATTGACCCAAACAGCATCAGAAACAGGTGGAATTTCAGTGAATTATAGATGGCAGATAAGTTTGAGCTGAATCTCACAAGCAGTTTAAAACAAGAACAGAGAAGCATAGCCACCAACAAATGTCCATGCCTTCGTAAATAACCTTCCGTGCAATCTCTGGCAAGAAATCTTAATCAGTACCCAGGTGGATCATACAGACAGAAGGCATAAAAGTAGGAGGGATGGTAGTTGCCAGAAGGGTGTTTAAGGGAGGGGGTTGAAAAAGGACAAAGTGGGTGAAAACAACTTAAATTCATAACATAAATATATGAAACTGCCAAGGAATAAAAGTAAAAATAGCAACCAGGTGGTGGTAACACGTGTTTTTAAATCTCAGGACTCCGGAGGCAGAGGCAGGCAGATCTTTTTGAGTTTTATGTCATCCTGGTAGACAAAGAGAGTTCCAGGATAGCCATTGCTGTTACATGGAGAAACCCTGTCTCTAAAAACCAATAATTGTAATAATAATAGTAATGATAATGATAAATAAAATAACAAGAAAGGGAAGCCAAAGAACCCTGCTGTGGAAGGAAGGAGAATATGTAGATGCTTCCTAGACATCTGCTCATGGGGAACCATCTCTACCTACATTTTCAGAATCAGAATGGAGACATAGCTAGAAACATAGATCAAATATAAGACTCCTATTTGGCACACACATACTCTTGCAAATGTGAGAATTGTCGTGGCATTTTCTAAAAGTATATTAGCAGGGAATTCAAGGACCAAAGTTGCCAGAAAAGCCTGTGAGTCAGTTCAGTGTTTTGTGATAAATCACAGTAGAAGCTTATTTTGATTTTATTTATAGAAATGATAAGAAAATCATAAACCTCAAGTAAGAAGGTGGTATATAACAATTATCAACTTAGTAAAAGAGAAAAGTTTCCCATTTAGTGCCTATATGTAGTGCCCATCTATGTAATCACAGTTGTATTCTGCACCCCTAAAAAGACAGATGAAGTGAAAGACAAAAGATGAAACCTAACACACCTTGTATGACATGTTAACTCTATTACCTTGCTTAATTCAAAGAGCAAAGAAGATAAGTGAAATTAGAAATTTGCGTTAGTCTTGATTATTTTTTTCTTTCATAGTAAATAGTCTTTTGTATAATATATTCTGTTTATGGTACTCCATCCCTTTATTCCTCCCAGTTCTTCCCCATCTACCCTCCCATCTGAATCCATATCTTTTCTCTCCCCTTAGAAAACAAATAGTCATTGAAGAAATAATAACAAAAGAAAATGATATAAATAAAAATAAACAAATTGCAATATGACAAGACAACCAAACACGAAAAAAGCAAAAGCAAGAGTAGAGATGAAGCAGATAGACTCACACACACATACACACACACACACACACACACACACACACACACATACACACACACATACACACATCACACACACACATACACACACACACACATACACACACATACACACATCACACACATACACACACACATACACACACACACATACACATACACACATACATACACACATACACACACACACACACACACACGTGCACACACACACGTATATATGCTAAGGACCAGTAAGGTAGGAAAAAAGATGCCTTGACTTATCATTATGAGACAAGGAACCTCCAAAGATGCAGTTGAGTTCATTTTGTGTTGGCTCTTTACTCATGGGACCCACCCTTGAGAGTGCTGAGATTTCCCAGTGAGACCCTTTAGAGAAAACTAATTTTTCATTTGTTTAACTATGTGAAATGCAGCCTTCTTTTTGGTTGCATTTTAGATAAAGTTTTGCAAGTTTAAATTTATCACTGCACACCTAACAGGAAAAGCACCACCTTAACTACTAGCAAAAGATGACACCTATTTGGCTGCCAACAGAACCTATAGCTAATATGTAACAAAGACACAATGCAAAGAAAAGCCAGAAAAGAAGTGAGAAATAGAAACTCAGAAATAGAGAAACAGTTTTGCTACAGAATAAATTATAAAGCTATGTAAAACTCATTTAAAAAAAAAAGAAAAAGAAAAAAAAAGGACATTTTGGCCTTAGCAAAACCGAGTATTACATGCTATCTTCATCATAGACAAGTTGTTTTCATTGGGCAGGTTAATTTTCTGAATCTTAATGTATTGCTTTATAAAGCTCATTAAATAAAACGTTTAATCTATCACAGAGGGTTAGTATGAGACCTAAAGGAGACAAGTCTTGCAAACCGGAGTCTAGTTTGAGAAGCAAGAGGCACTCAACAAACACTGTTTATGTATCAGCTTTCTTTCTCCCTCTTGAAGTAATTCATTGCAAGACAGAGTATATGGGAGGTTTGGAGGGTGAGCATTATTTTAAAATCTTCAAAAAGTGAAAGAGTAATAAAAAATTAAAAAGGAAGAAACAATGGTTTGTTTCCATATCTACTTGGTCCCATCCTTTGCCTGTGGTGAATGACACAACATAGTAGGGAATGTGTGATAGAGAAGCTAGCTGGAGAAACTAGCTCGCTCATAATGCCAAAATAGTGAACAGAGAGGAAGATGCTCATGTCCCCTTCCAGTAAATATCTCAGTGGTCTAACTTCTCCAACTACTCCAACTAGGCCACACATTATAAAGTTTCTACTTCTCACATAAGCTTTATGAGGAATCCTAATCATGGAGAGTCAAACCACAAACTTTATGGTTCTTTGCTTAATATAATAAAATATAAAGTGTGTGCCTCACAGCTAGTTATTTGTAGTCTTGCATATGTTCAATCACTGACTTCTGTGTCAAGTTTCAAACTGAAATAAGTAAAAAGTACAGTACTTCTGTTGTATGTCTAACTGAGATTAAACATTTTGCATGCACAAGCAAATACTTTTGCACACATAATAGGGTTTAATCATTTAAAATATCTTGCACTACGTACTCTGAAAAAAAAATAGACTAAAATATAGGAGCTCCCACCTGCAGCACCTGGGAACAAATACAGAAACACACAGCCAGACATTGTGCAGCAAGTGAGAGACTTTGGAACACTAAACCCTAAATGGAAATTCAACATCAAATCCCTCCCCTCAGAGCTCAGACAACCCCACAGAAGAGAAACCAGAGGATCTGTGAGATGCCAAAGAAACAAGGGAGTCTAAGTGAACATGAGCAATGCTCATATGAACTCAGAGACTGAAGCAGCATGCACAGGACCTGTCTAGGTCTGCATCAAGTCCTCTGCACATGTATTAAAGCTTCTAGAGTAGTGTAAGTCATGTGAGAGTGACTTCATTTTGACTCTTTTTCCTTCTGTTGGTTTGTCTTGCTCAACTTCAAAGTGTTAATTTTTAATTTTATTGTATTTTGTTTTGTTATATTTTTAAAAATGAATGAATAAATGAATGAATGAGTGAAAATCTAGCCCCAAGGATAAAGGCTAACAACTGAGCTATAGTTTATACCTGCTGGTAGAGGGATAATCAGTTTTCTCCAGTAGAGTGACATTTCAGAACAGACCTCATGTTCAGGAGTAGTTTACCCAATATATAGTTGGATTACACAGTTTGTCTGTTTGTTTGTGTTCCTTTTGGAAGTGTTTTTATTTTGTTTTCTTGGTTTGGGTGTTTTTGTTGTCATATTGGGTTTTTCTTTTTTTCCTGTTTTGTTTTTTTGTGTGTTTTTTTTTGAGAAAGAACTTAAAGTTGGGTGGATAGTGAGAGAGAGAGAATCTGGAGGGACTTGGGAAAGGGAAAGAATATGATCAAAATAAATTTGAATTTGAGATTTGTCTTAAATATTGAAAAATGCAGAAAAGAATTATAATAAAGTAATAATTTATTATCATTTTCACTTTGTAGTTTGGCCTGATATATTTCAGTGAATAACAACTAAATTAATTCTTTGGCACATTCAGTTCCTTACTCTGGGAGGATTTCTATAAGTTTATAGTTGGAATGATTTATTAAACCTAATCAGCAAAAATTTTTCATCAAAAAAGGTAACCATTTGTTTGAACACATTGTTTTTAAATGTATGAAGGTCATGTACTCCAGTGGATCAAAAGTTTTGATCTCCTCTGGAGATCAATATGAGGTCCAGTTTGCCAGATGTAACTGACCCCTTCACTTCAAAGTTTCTCTTCAAGCATCTAAGATGCAAGAAGTGGATTACAGCTCTCCTAAAAATGTGAATGCAGCCTGGAGACTCTTAGCATGCACTTTAAGCAGCAACCAAGGAGCAGCTGCAATATGCACATAAATTTACATAAGATTTAACTTTTTGTGCTGGACAGTGGCAAGAGTCATTGCTAGTCCTGATAAAAGCTTGAATACAATGTTTTAAATGTGACTCTCAAAGAAAAAACAAAAGAATCAATTAGCATGTTCTCTTATCAGTATACCAATACATATTCAGTTTCACCACCCTCGGGGATAGTATGGATAGTATTCAGGGAGACATTCCTGGTTGTTAACGTGAAAGAACTTTTTTTTCTTTTCTAAATGATGTTGTTTCTAGGGAAGAGACAAATAAATTACATTTGGTAGCCTGACAAATGAAACTGACAATGAAATATTGTAAAGGTCCCACATCATCAGTATTCACTTCCTTCAAACAGGAAATCTCAAAAATGTCCTTGTCATTTCTGTTCAGCTTGAAATGCTTTCTCGGGATGCTATCTGTTTCTGCATATTAACCTTCCAAGTCCTTAGCAGTGACCAGGAACTGCAGCAAGTTCAATGTACCTTGAAATAGACTCTGCCTAGCCAACACTCTGTAGAAAAGAGAAAACAGGCTCACATCTCCTAGCCTAGTACTGATAACAACAACTTTCCTTAAGGAACTCTACCAAATACAAACACAAGCACCAAGCATTAGGAAGGGTGGAGTGAGGTGACAGAGTGAGAAGGCCAGCTGGGTCCCCATAGAGGCCAGCCAGGAGATCACAGATTAGAACACACACAAAAAAACATAGGACATCCCCTTAAAAGTGAATGGGATGAAGTATCATGTCATGAGCTGGTATTTTGTGCATTGTCAACTTTGTATTATCTCTGAAAGAAAGCATTTTTTTTTCAAAAACAGATAGAGTTGTCATAAAGATTAGCAATTGGCATGAATTTGACTTGGGCCCCAAATCAGAGATTGATTCACATGCATCATATGTTTACATTACATATGCACTTGAACACACACACACACACACACACACACACACACACACACACAAACACCCACATACGCATAGGGGATTTAGGTAAAAGTAGTGGCATGTATATTCTGGTTTTACTTTTCTTCTGTAACTAAGCAATGTTAATAAAAATCAAATATATGTCACTGATGTGACCTTAATGAATCAGCAGTGATTATAAAATTTCTCGCACAGGAAGCCAAAATATGTCAGATGGCAGTAAAAGAAAACCATGTCTCCAGTAAGTGAAATGGACATCAAAGGAGCCTGAATAGTTTTGTTAGTAACTTTCATTTTCACCTACAAAGTCAGATTTGCTATTCAGATTATTACAATAAAATCATACATTTTGGTTTCTGAAAAGGAGATGCAGTTTATCAAAAACAAATTATAAATACTTTCCTCATCATTAGTGTGTCTAAAAAAACAAGCTTTCTAGCTTGTAACTGATTATGTGGGCATATATGTCTGTGTGTAACTCCTGTATATCTTGCCATAAAACATGAAAATTCTCACTTCTACTTGATGCATCTATCATGTGTAGGGTTTACAAAGCAATACCAAGTTGGTATTCTCATAAATGCAAGCATATGATCAGATAAAAGCACCAAACAGGAAAATAAATAAGTATTTTAACACACAATTTACACAATCTATTAGAAGACTTTTTGTTATAGTTTGTTCTTTGAATATTTCATGCATGTATGCAATGTATCTTAATCATATCTGCTACTTACATCCTCTTCTAACTGACCCCAGGAATCCTCTCCCATCATTTTTTTTTATATGTGCATGGATGTGGTGTCATGCACTGAGATTTGGTAAACCTACTAGTAGCCACACCTGGGAGATAAGTTTTTCCAGCAACCATCAATTACCAATAGTCTCTTAGCTAGAAGTGGGACCTGAGAAGTCTTTTAATTTCCATGCTGGGATTTTAACTGATTTGTTGTTTGGCAGGGAAACAGATCTACGAATTTATGTGTGCCACAGTCATTTCTTGTCCAAAAGGTAACATTCCACAGTCATCCTCAACAACATCCAGCTCCTGCATTCATTCTTTCTACTCTTTTCAATATTCCCTGAGCCCTGAAGGTGGTGGTGATGTAGCAATGATAAAGACATCTTATCGGTGCCTGAGCACTCGTGGTCTACTCTTCTTTGCACTTTCAACAACAGTGAGTCTCCGTTTTAACCACTATCCACTGCAATAAAGACCCTTTTCTGACCACAGTTGGGAATAGCACCCATACATCTAGTCGAAGAATTGCCTGAGCAATGAAGGCAGGCCTCAGTAGGGGAAGCTGAGACTTGTGGGTCTTGTACTTAATGCAGAGTCCTTGCCTGCTGGAGTCCACAGAGGTTTCCTAGTGAGATCTGAGATTCCTTTATACAGCAGGCAGCATTAGGGGATGGCTTGACCACATGCAATGTTACCAGGTGTCTGGTATGGTCTGCACTTGGCTGTGCTGCTGGGAGGTTTTTGCTCCACCCTTTGGCATTCTTTTAAAGGCCCATTAGTAGAGGCAGAAGCGGCCCTCTACGCTCCCCTGGGTATCTGTCTCTCGCTCTCTTGCTATCTTTCTATTTAATATTTTTTGCTGCTCCTACTCAAGAGTACCCTGGGGAAATGTAGGGGTGGGATGGCCCCCCACATGTGCCCGTGTGGATTTCACCCCGGCACAAAATTTCCTGGCAGCATAAATGAGCCTTGAAGACTATTTGAAAAGATCCAAGCCATAAGAGCATTTGCAGTATAATTTGCAATGCAAAAGGCAAACAGTAAAATTTATTAATAAGGGAAAATAATTAAGGCCTTCTCTTCAATTTTAAAACAACAACAAGAACAAAAACAATACTTTATTCAAAGAATCCAATAATTTTAAGGTGAGAATGTGTCTTTAAGACAATTTCATCCTGTATCTTTAAACTAAAACAGTAGTGATTTCCCCCATAGAGACCGTGTAGAAGGAGTGAGTATACACAGTTCCAACACATTGATTAATTAAGTACCAGGCCTTGGATTTACCCTACTTTCCCATCTCTTCATGCATTGATTTGAAATAGAAATTTGCAGAGGCTTTGGAATACATATTCCTATTTTGTATGCAATAACATACAGCATCATCCTTTACCTTTCAGATCTGAAAGCAGAAGACAAAAAATGAAATAGAGTTGTTTTTCCTAAGGGATAATTTTAGCCTAATACCTCCTACCAATTTTAGGACACACCAATGTTTGCTATACTTTTACAATCCTGTCCCTGAGAGAATTTTTTATGTTTTGCAAGACAAGGCTAGTCTAGCAATAGAAAATACAGTCACGTAATTCAGTACTTTAGCAGATTAGTGTGCAATATTATGTGCTTTTTTAATAATAAAAGAAAGGGTGCACACAGCTAATGTTCAGTTTAATGAGAAATATTTCTTGGTCATTTTTTGTGCCAGTCACTCTTTAAGCACTGGAGATTCACCAGAGAACACAGGACATGTTGAAAATGCCTACCTCATTGAAGCTCATACACTCCCTGCAAAAACAGCACAGCAAAATGCACTCATGGAAATATAAGAAGAGAATTAGCTATGCTGCAGAAGGACATTTGTTAAAATATTAAAATCAATTAATGAATAAAAATACTGAAGTGATTTTTTTAAAACAGGAAAATGATAATCCACCAAACTAGATTTTCTTCCACATTGAAAACAACATTCAAGCCTATTGAAAAGTCGAGAACAGAAAGGAAAGCTTTAAAAATAAAAGAGAAGAACCTGTCAATTCTGAGCATAGTCTAATGTGTATAAAAACCCATAAATATGGAAATAAATAACCAAAGTTAGTATATGAGCAGGTTTTCTAGGGAAGCAAAACTTACACAATTTCTCTCTCTCTCTCTCTCTCTCTCTCTCTCTCTCTCTATATATATATATATATATATATATATATATATATATATATATATATATATATATATATGGATATGGATTTATTAGAACCACTAACAAACTGTGGTCCAACTACTAACCTGACAATGGCAGACTATGAACAGAAAGCCCAAGAATCCAGAAGGTTTTCACTCCACAAGGCTGGAATTTTCAGCTGGCCTTCGATAGATGCTGGAATCCTGAAAAAGTAAGGTCTAATACCTGTGAAGGAATGGACTTGCTAGCAAGGCAAGAGTAAGCAGACAAAGAATAAAAGCTTTCTTCTTACATGACCTTATATAGGCTTACAGGAGAAGATGTGGCCCAGAATAAAGGCATGTCTTCCTGCCTGAAGATCCAAATTAAAGACATGTATCTTCCTATTTCATGATTGAGATAAAAGGCATGTATGTCCTGCCTCAGAATCTGGATCAAAGTTTTGTGTCTTCCTACCACAAAGATCCAAGCTGGAAGTAGATTCACTGACTTCAAACCAAGCAAAAATCTCTTGCAGATATGTTCTCCATTTCTAGATTGTAGTTCATTCTAGATGTAGTCAAGTTGACAACCAAAAAAGCCTTCACAGAGGGGTATAAAAGAAATAATTTAATTGAATTATAATTCTGCATATTTATTATTAGCCATTCAGGAAATGAAAATTTAGAGGTAATATTTTAGTTTGAAACTGCAAAATAGCTGAACAGTGGTGGTGTGACCCGTCCCGCGGGCCAGGTTATTCGAGGGTCTCGAGGAGGGTCCACCTGTAAACCAAAAGGGGGGAGAGGGAAAGGAGACCAGGCGCGTAAAGAAAGACGGAGTCAGTCTGAATTGCGTCAAGGTCTCAGTTTATTGACTGGGAATTGAAGCTTATAAGCAGGGCTTCTGGCAGGGAGGGGAAGCAGGGGAAGCAAGGATGAAAAATTCCTAAGGGAGGGTGAGGTCGCTTTGGTCCCAGGCCCCTGCGGCTGGCTGATTAGCACATACTCCAGGAAGTTGTACAGCTCGAGGTTAGGCCAGGAACTTCCTGCTTTCGTAAGGTTTGTTAAAGCAAGGAAGGTCACACAAAGTTCAAGACACAGCTGTCCGGAATTGGTCCCCAACAGTTCCCCCTCTTTTCTCAAAAATGGACCAAGTCCATGTGATCGGGGTGGCTAGGGTCCGAGAGAGCCCCTGTCTTAGGCTATACAGAGGGCTTCCCACGCTCGGCAGCATGCCGTGTTGAGCCGGTCTCGGGCGACCTCTGTATGCTGTTGTCTCCGGCGTGGGCCCTGTACTATTCCCGTCATTGAGTACCCTCTAGCAGGACCGTGGGGTCGTTAGGGCCTTAGGACACTGAATCTGAGTCCTTGATGGGGCTCCTGGCCGGCCTCCTCGGAATCTACTCGGTGATAATGAATTGAGACGTGTCCTGGTAAGGCCGAATCAATCTGATTTTTGATAAACCGAGTCAACCGCTGAAAAGCCCAGGGACCAAAGGAAATGAGAAGGAGAAAAACAATTAAGGGGGCTAGGATGGTAGGTAGCAGGGTGGAGAGCCAGGGGGACCCTTGCAGCCAATTTTCAAACCACCCGCGCTGATTTTCAAACTCCCTTTTTCTTTGAGCCAGCCTTTCCCTTAATTTTTCCATCGATTCCCTGACAATACCAGTATGGTCAGCATAAAAGCAACATTCTTCCTTCAAGGCGGCACATAGGCCCCCTTCCCTCAGGAACAACAGATCCAGGCCCCTTCTATTTTGCAGCACTACTTCTGATAGTGAGGTAAGTGACTTCTCAAGGGCGGAAATAGATCTATTGCCTCCAGATCAGTGGTCATGGCCATCTGTAACTGCATCAAGTGATTATTTTGTACAAGGGCGGTGGTCCCTGTACCAATTCCCGCAGCAATGCCTCCAACACCCAACAAGAAGGCTATGGTCAATGACACAGGTTCTCGAGTGTATCTACTCCTTTGCTCGAAGAATTCCATAACCGAGCTTTCCTCATGATAGGTGACACGAGGCCACAACTGAACCAGTACACAGAATTCATGGGAACCATTAAATATCTGAGCAGACACACAGGGGGTTAACCCGGTGTTGCAGGCCCAGTAGGACCCATTGGGTGCCTCAAGATAATATCCTCCTTTATAGGGTGTCGAGATTTCATTACAAAGATGCCTATGGGTCGGTGGGACTTTGCCCAAACAGGAACCTTGTCCAGAAACCTCAGAGAGTGTCAGTCTATGGGGCTTAGTCTGACATCTACCGCTTGGGGAAGTGAGGTTGCTGGCAGCAGACTGGAAGGCGATTCCCTCATAGTAAGGAGGGCTGGAGGTAAGGCAAAGCCAGCAGTCCAAGGTCTTATCTGGGCTTGTGGCATTTAGGGCCATATAAGCTCCCTGTACTAACCTGAATAACCTGTTGCCTGTGCTTTGCAGAATGACGGGGGAAGTACTATGCAGGGAGGGGGTGGAAGCGCTACCAGGTGTGGGTCCTGGTGTGATCGCTCCTTTGCCTAGGGCCGAGATTTTGCTTTGAGAATCAGGGAGGACCGGATTGGGTCCAATGGAGACAGCATTAACGGGTTCGATTTTCAGTAGTATCTTAAAGCTGACTCCTTTATCCTTGCCATCAAGATGCCATCTAAGTCCCCATGTCTTTCCCGAAGTCCAGCCAGTATTGGACTTGCCCTGTGCGGTAAAGGTGATATTGAGGGGCAGCGACAACCCAGGGGCCTGGGGCTTCCATGTCGCTGAAGAATAGCAGGGGCGGCCAGAGGGCTTTAAGTAGCCCCTGGTGACTGTAATAAGGTCCCAGGAGGAGGACGGGTGCCAGTAAGCTGCACCGGTGGTCTCACAGCCCCATTGAGCGCAAAAGAATTCCTCATAACCCCCGCATCTGGCCGCCACGGCCCGACTTCTACCGTCTTTGGGGCAAACATAAAAATCAGATTGGGCCAACCTGCACCGAGCGGTGGGGCTAACACACCCGGGGGCAGTCATGGTGGCAGGATTTGTACCATGGAAAGTTCCACAAGGGCTCGTCCAAGTAATGGGGCCCTTGTTGGATCCAGGGAAGGTTTTGCAGTTAGAATAATTATTTATCTTGGTCCCGTTTAGGGCACCCAACTCTATGGTGGGGATATCCCAAGAGTCGAGCCCTGCAGCCAGCTGGCAGAAATCGGGGGTAAGAGATGGCCACCATGAAAAGGGGGGCATGATTGGCAGCCGTCTGCCAGACCATTTCCCCAGTTTGTGAGATGACCTGCCAAGTGAGTTTCTTAATAGCGTGGGGACTGGCCCGGGCCATAGAGATGGCAGGCAAAATTAAAAGAAAAGGAATAGCATAGAGACGGGGTTTCCAGATACCAGGACGCGCTGGAAGAGCGATGAGGGCACTCATGGTTTTTTTTTTTTTTTTTTTTCCTTCCTCGGGCCGCGGGAGGCACCTGCAAAAGAAAGAATCCATGTCTCAGGGCTAATCCCTGGACCCACAATTATTATTTACTGCTGTGGGGCATTTCCTGCAGAGTAGGGTTTAATTAACCTTGCTGGTAACCAGCGGGCCCCATTTTCCTTGGAGTCATAGATGCATGCAGACCCTTTTCCCCAGATTAATACTGGGTCCGGGCCGCCCCATTTTCCAGTGATGGGATCTTTCCAAAGGACCTGGGCGTGTCCCTGGCTGGTCTCAGGGTGCCAGTGCCGTTCGGCTGCAGATTTTCCTGAGCCATCCAAAGTTAAGAAGTTTAGCACAAAGAGGGCATGGGCAAGTAACGTCTTTTGGTTTCCCTTGATAGGGAACAAGGTTTCCTGTGAGCTGAGTTTATTAATGGTATTTTTTAGGGTTTGGTGAGCCCGTTCCACAATGCCTTGTCCCTGTGGATTATAGGGTATTCCAGTAACATGCTTTATCCCTAATTGCAAGCAGAATTGTTTAAACCTGTTGCTGGTGTACCCCGGGCCATTATCTGTTTTTATGCATTTTGGCTGTCCCAGCACAGTGAAGACATGTAGCATATGATTGATGACATCCTTAGCGGCCTCCCCGCTGTGAGCGGAGGCGCTGATAAACCCACTGAAGGTATCGATGGTGACATGTACATATTTTAATTTTCCAAAGGAAGTGATATGGGTGACATCCATCTGCCAAATCTGTCCTGGAACAAGCCCCCTAGGATTTACCCCATAATGGGGCTCGGGCAAAAATATCAGGCAATTTTTACAGCTTTTGACAATTTCCCTAGCCTGTTCTCTAGTGAGTGAGTACCTTTGTCTCAAGGTCTGGGCATTAAGGTGGTGTAATCGGTGGGCCTCGCGGGCGGCTGCGATCGGGTCTTGTTCTAGAAGCAAAATCAGGGGGGCCCGTGTAGCAGCGTCCGCAAGTTCGTTCCCCAGTGCTAGGGGTCCGGGCAGGCCAGTGTGGGCACGAATGTGGCCAATAAAAAAGGGGAGCGACCTCTGACGGATCAGCTTTTGTATCTTTGAAAACATTTTGAAGGTTGGAGTGTGGGGCTGGATCACCGGCACCATTTCTAAAACTTGCAAAGCTCCCACCACATATCGGCTGTCCGAATATAAGTTAAGGGGACGTGCCTCAAATGCTTCAAACACTGCCAGGGCGGCGTAAAGCTCCACTAATTGGGCTGAGTTAAAGGGTGTTTTCATGACTCTTTTTTGCTGGTTATAGACATAGGCAGCCTGGCCATTCTTTGACCCATCTATAAACACCGTGCAGGCATTGGAGATTGGCTTCAGCTTCGTATTTTTAAGAAAAAGAAAAGGGGTAAAGGAAAAATACTGTAACAACTTATCACTAGGCATCTGGGTATCGAATTTTCCTGCATAGGAGCAAGCAAGCGTAGCCCATTCCGGGTGATGGGTGGACAGCCATTCCAGGTTTTCTTTATCATATGGGATAATGGTAACATCAGGCTCCCTCCCAAAATATCTAGTGGAGGTTCTTATCCCCAACATCACCAGTTGGCACACTAGCAGGGGATATAAAGGAAGGACTTTCCTTTTAGCAACCGGGAGGTGTACCCAAAGCAAAGGTACAGACTCTTGCCACAAAAGGCCAGTAGGGGCAAACTCGGTGGAGAAGATCACTAAATGCAGGGGTAAGGCAGGAGAGAAAAACCCAATGTGTTGCCGGGTGATGGCTAATTCTACTTTATTAAGTACCCTTTCTGCTTCTGCAGTGAGGTGTCGGGGAGAGAGGGGGTCGGGATCTCCTTTAAGGATATCTTCGTCCCCTTTTGTCATTTTGAGGTAAGGCCGTAGCCATTGGATGTCCCCCAAAAGCTTTTGAAAATCATTGAGGCAGAGCAGGGTATCTCTTCTGATCTGAATCTTTTGAGTATAGAGGAGCTCAGGGTGAAGTTCAAACCCCAGGAACAGAAAAGGAAATTGCATTTGAATTTTTTCCGGGGCAATATGAAACCCTCTATCTTGTAAGGCCCGTACCAAGCTTTGCGCTACTAGATGTGTCCTTTCCACTGTCTCAGCAGCGATCAACAAATCATCCATGTAGTGGATAATATAGGCCTCAGGAAACTGCATTCTAATTGGGTCAATAGACTGGGCCACATATTTCTGACAAAGAGTGGGTGAATTGGCCATTCCTTGGGGCAGAACCTTCCACTGGAAGCGTGGATTTGGTCCAATCTGATTAGTAATAGGAATAGAAAAGGCAAATCTTTTACAATCAGCAGTATGAAGGGGAATAGAAAAAAAGCAATCTTTAATATCAATAACTATTTTGGCGTACCCTCTGGGGATGGCTACAGGCGAGGGTAGCCCTGGTTGCAGCGCCCCCATGGGCATCATGGTTTTGTTAACTTCTCTAAGATCCTGTAATAATCTCCATTTACCAGTCCTTTTTTTAATGACAAAGATAGGAGTATTCCATGGGGAGGTGGAGGGTTCGAGGTGCCCTTGGTCTAACTGTTCCTGCACTAACTGAAGGGCAGCCTGGACCTTCTCTTGAGGCAAGGACCACTGGTCTATCCACACCGGGTCATCTGACTTCCATGTTATTTTGTCGGCGTGGCGTGCAGGGAGAGCAGTGGTCTTTAGGAAAAAAGGTCCGTAGACCCCGCGCCTAGTCCTCTCCTATCCAATTTTGGCTTGGGCATAATAGGTTGCGTGGGTCCTTGCTCGCACCTCCCCAGACCTTTTCCTGGTAAGAAGCCTGTTTTTAACATCATTTGGGTCACTTTGTCATTGGGACTCATCATGATGACCCCCATCTGAGTCATAATGTCACGGCCCCACAAATTGACTGGCAGTCCCTCAACTACAAAAGGTTTCACGGTCCCTGAATTCCCCTCAGGATCCTTCCATTGTAATATTTTTGAACTTTGAAGGGTATTTTGTGTCTGTCCTATCCCTTTCAAATGGGTGGCTGTGGGCTCCAAAGGCCACGTGGCGGGCCAGTGTCCTCTCGATATGACAGTAGCATCAGCACCACTATCCAGAAGACCAAGGAAGGGTTTCCCATCTAACAAAAGTTTTATAGTGGGTCGGCTTTCAGTCAGTTGCTGCACCCAGAATACATCAGAGGAGCCAGGATGGGAGGAGCCACGGGAGTGATTTTTATATTGAAATTTCCCGGTTAATGGGAGTGGTAGGGCCTGAGCTATTCGTTGACCCATGGGGATAGTGACTGGGCCTCGAGAGGCTGAAGCCAGGAATTTTATTTCTCCATGGTAGTCACCATCGACTATGGATGGAGTGATTGTGAGCCCCTGTATCGAACTGGAAGCTCGGCCGATAACAAGGAAGAACATGCCGGGTGGGGGAGGACCAAAAACCCCGGTTTCTATCACTACTGTTCCTTCCTCTGGAGTTACAATCCGGGTGGCGGAGGAACAGAGGTCCAGTCCGGCACTGCCTGGGGTGGCTCTAGATAGGCTTGAGCAAGGTGGGCTAGACTGCCCTGGGGACGTGTAGTCCCCTGTTGCTGACGGCTGGTAAATGAGTTGTTGGTCCCTGACTGGAGCGGAGATGACCGCTGCGGAGGAGGGCCCCGGACCGGGGCCCTCAGCCCGTTTCCCGGGACCGCAGTCAAGGGTTGGCCAGCACTATCATATCTGGAGCGACAGTCTCTTGCCCAGTGTCGTCCCCGCTTGCACCGGGGGCATAATCCTGGGACTGGATCGCTGGGATCAGGGCTGGGGGAAGGAGTCCCAGGATCGGGGCCAGTGGGACAATTACGAGCGAAGTGCCCTGGAGCTCCACATCTAAAACAATTTCTAGCTCCTCCTGATCTGCCAGCCATGGGCTGAAGAACTGCACCTATGGCAAGACTAATGGACTTTGAAATCTTGTGCTCAAAGGAGTCTACTTCACTACACAGCTTGATCATACCATTAAGATCCATTGTTTTAGCTTTGCCTCTTAAGGCGGCCCTGCAGGCTGCATTGGCATTTTCCAAGGCCAGTTGTTTGACCATAATGTTTTCGGCACCATCCTCCCCCAAAATCCGCTCAGTGGCCTCTAGTAATCTGGCCACAAATTGAGCGTAAGGCTCATTGGCTCCCTGTATTATCTTTGACAGTGAAGTGCTGGCCGACCCCATGGATGGGACGGCCCGCCAAGCCGCTAGGGCTGCCTGGGAGGTTTGTGCCAAGAGTCCCACTGGCAAACCCCTTTGTTTATTTTCCGCGGCAAAATTGCCTCGCCCTGTCAATTTATCTATGGACCAGGAAGCCATCTGCGGGCTTCGTTTGTTTAAAGCAGCCTGTGTTTCGGCTCTGTCTATGAATTCAGCCTTCCAGGTCAAAAACTGACTGCGAGTCAAGACTGATTGGACAATTTTATTCCATTCCTGGGGGAGGAGACTGCCTCCTTGCCCAAGTCCTTCCAGGACAGAAATTGTAAACGGGGCATTAATACCATAATTTTTAACAGCCGAATGTAGGTCCTTCAAATGTTTAAGCTTTAATTTTTTAAAAATACGAGAGCCCTGAGAGCCACGGCCATTGCGTCCCCCTGGTTCATTCCCTGTTTCCTCCCCGCCACCGGCCGGTTCGTCCAGGGGGCCCTCGGCTTCCTCCTCAGAACCTGAGGCCGCATCCTCTTCCATGTCCCCACCCTCATGGTCTTGGGACGAGTCTGGCTGCCCCTCTGCTTCCTCTGTTCCTTCTATCTGTTCTATCTCCCCTGTTTCCCGAGGCTGATCAGCCGAGAGGGTCATCACAGGGAAGGAGAGGGACACTGCGGGCGCCCGCCTTTGTATGCTCCGTTTCTTTGAGCCTATCTTGGGGGTTAAGGATATTTCAGTGAGATCGGCCTGCAAGGTTTGGATCTGCTGAGTGAGTTCTTTGAGTTCCTTCTTTAATGAGAGGACCTACTTCAGGCTATCAATTTGGCCTAAGAGGGATTCCTTAGTGGCAAGCAAATCCTGGAGCCCGAGTAATAGGGAAGGAGAGCCTAATGGGGCAGAAGGCGCAAATTCTGGTGGGGAAGGAGCATAGGGGGGCGGGAAGTACCATCGTAAAACATTTGGTCTCCCGGCAGCCGGGAGGTGCCTCGAAAGGGTCGTTGGAGCCTGAGACCTAGGTGGATCATATTTCTCCCTGTCATAGCGGGCTGCCTCCTCCTCTAAGCTGGCCTCCAAGGCAGGGTCCAGCCAATCATCACCCCTATGTCTGTGGATAACAGGATACAGAGACCTAACTGGGGGAGGAGGTCTGATTAAGGGGGGGGGGGTCCAAGTCCTTTTCTAACACGGGCTCATCTATTAAAGAAGGAGTACGGGAGCCAGCCTCCCCTGTTGCCTCATTGACGAGACCATTTTTACTTTCATCTTTGCCATCGGTTCTGCCCTGTCTGTCCGTGTTGGCTACGACGCTAATTTCCTTATTCTCTTGACCTGCCTTATTTGAAGCTATTTCACCCTTTTTTTCTTCTGGATAGGACACATCATTTAATAGATCCTCTGCGAGTGCCAGTAAATGTGACACCCTCTCATCCTTTTCTGAATCTTTTAGGATATCTCTTATTACTCCATAGAAACTAAAAAATGCATCGGGGATGTTTTCCCCACCTTTAATCATGCTATTGATGTCCTTTCCAACTTTGTTCCATGTCAGAGGATGAATGCCTGGGCCATTGATGACCAACCAAGGACATTTCTCCTCCACGAAACAAAAAAATTCTATTAAGTCTTTCTTTTTTACTCTTATTCCCCTCTCCCTAAGATTGTCCTTCATTTCCTTTATGAAGAGAGCTTCTTTAGAGAGAACTTTGCCCATGGTTATGGGACGACAAGTCTTACCTCAAGGTCGCCCGCGGTGCACGAGTGATGCTGTCCAGGCGCCTCTACCCGAATTTTGTCCGGACCTCTATCTCGGCTGTCGTCCGGTGGGTCGCCGTGCCTCGAGCCCCACGTGTGGGCGCCACTTGACCCGTCCCGCGGGCCAGGTTATTCGAGGGTCTCGAGGAGGGTCCACCTGTAAACCAAAAGGGGGGAGAGGGAAAGGAGACCAGGCGCGTAAAGAAAGACGGAGTCAGTCTGAATTGCGTCAAGGTCTCAGTTTATTGACTGGGAATTGAAGCTTATAAGCAGGGCTTCTGGCAGGGAGGGGAAGCAGGGGAAGCAAGGATGAAAAATTCCTAAGGGAGGGTGAGGTCGCTTTGGTCCCAGGCCCCTGCGGCTGGCTGATTAGCACATACTCCAGGAAGTTGTACAGCTCGAGGTTAGGCCAGGAACTTCCTGCTTTCGTAAGGTTTGTTAAAGCAAGGAAGGTCACACAAAGTTCAAGACACAGCTGTCCGGAATTGGTCCCCAACAGTGGTGCATGCCTTTAATCCCAGCATTCAGGAGGCAGAGCCAGGCAGATCTCTGTGAGTTCGAGGCCAGCCTGGTCTACAGAGCAAAATCCAGGACAAGTACCAAAACAATACAGAAAAATTCTGTCTTGAAAAACCAAATTAAAAAAAAAAAAGAAACTGCAAAATAAATGTGAGGGACTCTAATTAAATGTGTACAAATTCTTATTAAAGTATGTTAGAAATGTTTTATTAATGAAGATATGTTTAAATGTTAAAATTTTAAGTTCTGTAAAGTTACCTTTCTTCACAAATGAATTTGAGTTTGAGTTATGTCTCAGTACAGTTTTTAATATTTTGCGGGGTAGCTAGGTGAAAACTGCAGAGGTGATGTTTTTAAAATTTGTACGGCAGACACAGCTACCAGCTTCGTCTCCCAGAAACAACATAAGAAGATGGGGATGTTGACCTTACTTGGTATATATTACAATTGTCAATTATGGTTCATAGTTTTCTTATTGGCACAAAAATAGAAAATATAAATCATTGTAATCAAAAGTGCCAATGAGTACCAATGAAAGATGGCAGATCGTTGGGCAGTGGTGGTGCATGCCTTTAATCCCAGCACTTGGGAGGCAGAGGCAGGCAGATCTCAGTGAGTTCGAGGCCAGCCTAGGCTACAGAATGATCTAGGAAAGGCACCAAAGCTACACAGAGAAACCCTGTCTCGAAAAACAAAAAAATAAAAAATAAAAAAGATGGCAGATAGGTGGTAGATACATAGATACACAGATGATAGGTAGATAATACATAGATACATAGATACTTAGATGATAGGTTTAGAGATACATAAAATGCATAGGAAACAGGTAATAAATAAATAGATAAATAATAGATGCTGGATAATACATAGTTGATAGATAGATAGATGGATAGATAGATGATAGATAGATGAAAAATGATTGATAAATTTAGTTCAGCAGATTTAGATGACAATCTCTCTGAGACTCATCTGATTCTCAGATCTTCAGAACAGAATTATTGACACATAGTTTTATTTTTGAATATATTTTCAATGTGCTATAAATCAGTCTGCCTTGAAATAAACAGTGTTTCCTTCTGAAACCAAGGATTCATATACTGGGAGGTAGAAGTAATACAGATTTTATCTTCTTTTAGGCAGAGAGGGAAGTTTCCCTGAAATTTCTCAAAATATTATCATTTTCTAAGTTCCAAGTCCCTCACCTGACAGGTCTACTGTAGGCACAATTTTTTTGCACCATCCATGCTTCCTCTCCAGGTTTACAATAACAAACTGAAGAAAAGGAAGTACAAAACTCCTGTTGCCAAAATAACATAGTTGTGTCATAAATAATATATAACCTGGCATCTGTCCTAAGAATCTGTGAAAACTTGAGAGGCTGACATGATATTTTGTAAGCAGATGGAGTCTTCCTTCACAACAAGTGGAAACACCTATAAAGAAGAGAAGAATGCAATAGTAGGCATCACTATAGAGATTGTTTCAGGACAACATGTTATTTCTTGTCTTGAATTCTGGAGAGTCACACAAGTATAAAATGTATATTGTCTCATAATTTCTAGTGTGAAGAAATGAAAATTTCTTTCAAATGAAAATTGAAAGAAATTTGGTTTTCTTAGTATCATTATAATCAGTACATTAACAGTAATTTGATGGTCTTTTCATAAAAAATATATATGTGTACATATTTATATATGATCATATATCATAAAGTTGATATGATTTGATATTATTTTAAAGTGCTATTTTAGAAGTCACCTGACACTGTTCATATTTAAATATACTACTCTATATTTTACTTTTAGTATTATAGATTGTTTTATCATATGGTTGGTGCATAATTGATTGAAATAACTAAAACCTTTTAATTAGAAACATTGCAGCTTTTAACTTGAGCCACAGGTTTTAATCAGTCCAGTTAAATATAAGCTCGCCTACCTGTATTTATTGTAGAACTTACATCAGTTCTATCACCATGCTATCGTATTTAAAAAACAACTCCATCATGACTCATACAAAAATAATGGAGCCTGGGAGAGTGAAGTACCAGAGAGTTTAAAAATAACTGCTTCCATCAAAACAGTCTCTGTTCCATACACAATTTATCTGGGGAGAAATTCTTGATGGAACGAACATATATTGCTTTATTTCTGAGGAGATGATGATAAATGCTTATGACAAGTGTGATGTCCACACACATCATTCATCGTTTTATCTTTCATTTCTTTTGGCACATGGGATATCCATGTGCTGGAAAAAGTGAGAGCAAGACAAATCATTAGGAGAACCACAATAGAATTTCAAATTTTTGAGTAAGCAATGCCCTTTGGACTTACTGTTGACATGTCAAAGAAGGAATAGGGACAACTTTTTTTAATGGAAAGATTGAGAGGCATGCTTGGGGAAGTGTGAGATGCTATTGACTATTCAAACACCACTTCTCACAAGTTTTGGTTAGTGAATGGTATGTATAGACAGACAGAACTTTGGGGTATCTTAATAAATTTACATAAGTACAACTAAGTCTTCTATTGTTTTAGACAGCTTTTAGAGTATAAAGCATAAAGTATACAAGTATGAATAAAAACCCTGAAATCTCTTCTGCTTTAATAAAACAGAGTATATCTCTTATTAATCATATAAAGTTCATTTATCAAAAGATGCTCTTAGCAGAAATCCAAATGAAGCTTGAAAAATATTTAGAGCTTGGTATGATAGAATTATTGTTAATTTCTCAGACATAGATGGTAATACACTGTGCTGCACATTATGAAACATTCTTACTTAGATTCCTTGAATAACTTACCCTTAAACTACTGCTGAGCTTAAGATTGTGAGGAATTATGTTAAACTGAAAAGGGAAGATGTGCAGAACCTCCATCTTCAATGTATGTTTGCCATTAAATGGATTTGCAGCAAATTATAAGAAAATTTCTGTTTATGAGATTTCTTGGTTTGAAAATGACATAGGAGCAAGTCATTTTTAGTGCGCTGTGATACAAAATTTACTTCAACACAAAATAGCAAAAAGTAAGGTAATCATATGCTGAATAGATAATATTTAATAAAATGTCAAAATCTCCTATATGATCAATCTGACAAAGTTTTTAGACATACTTTGAAACATTCTATGTAGTCAAGAGGATACATCACAAAATATCAAATCAGATATATGTATCTTCATGCCTTTAAAGTGAATTTTTTCATGATTTTAATTCAATATTAACACATTTAACATTTTAATCATGGAAAATATTTTGCCTCAGACTTTATTGGAAAGAAGAAAACTTGGCAAGTTTGGATTAGTCTTCTCTTATTTTCTGTGCACAATTTCTGTGAAGTCAAACATGTTAATAAGGGCTAACAAAATATTTGAGAACTTACTATATACATTCTGTATGTTGAAACTAGGATCTCCATCTCAAGACTTAGAAGAGTTAGTACCTGTATCCTGGTTTAGATGCATTTTAACTACTAGGTTAAGCTGCCAAATAATTTACTGAACAACCCCTATGCATGGAATTTTATTCTTGTTTGACATGGAATAGTTTAGTAAGTCATCACAATGTTTACTTGTAGAAAACTACTGGTACCTGCATATTATGTATAAAGAATATTAACTTAACAAAATTTAAATCAACATTGTACTGGTAAAAAGAAGAATATTCAGTTTATAAAATATACATTCTATGTGACCACAAAATATGTGCTTTGGAGCTTTGAAAACTCCCTCATACATTTACTATGGGACTGTTTGATCTTGAATGATGGTGTTATTTTGTCAACAACGGCAAAACATCATCAAAGATTTCTTTAAAAACTATTTTGTTTTTAATCTAGTGGTAGGGATGGACCCAAGTACTTGGTACATGCTAGGCAAATGTTCTTAATAACCACAGTCCACATGATTGTTTAAATTGCTGTTTCTCTTCAGTGATCAGTCCTTCATTATATTTCACATGTGATTATAAAAAGACTAAGGAAAGAATTTAATCCTTATTTCTTCTGAGTGCAGTTTAAATGAACAAAGGTATCAACTTAAAAAGGAATAACTAGGGGTATCCAGAGTGATTATAAAAGTACGTTAATAAGCTTCCTTTCCTAAAGCAGTAAACAATAGGGGAGAATGCTGCCTACTCATTTTCTAAGCTTTCTTTCAAAATGTGCAAAGTAATAGATACATTTTGAGGTAAGCTATGTTAGCAGATTAAAAAACTGTACTCTCAAGAAGAAGTGAAGAAAATTACGACAATGGTAAAGAAAAAAGAATGGAAATTATGGCAGTCTAAAATACCCTTCTTTACATTAAATAACCCATATAATATGGTCACAGGTAAGTAAATATTATATCCCCCACTTGCAGTTAAAACATTGTAATATTCAAGTCATTTTCTCAAATCTCTGACTTAGGTATACACAAAGGGCATTATCCCTACGCAAATACCATAGGCTCACACAACAACCATGTTCATTATTTTACGCAAACAGATAAAACAGATAAGGTATTTTCAGTGATTTAAATAAGGAGTATAGCTTTATACAAACACTAGATCAAATTTCAACATATTTTAATTTTAATAATTATTGGAACTAAACACTTTATAATATATTTAAAGTAGTGAGATAAATTTTATCTGAATAGTAAGTTGTTACTCAAAATTAAAATTAAAGATTGAGAGTGGAGTACCCATTTGTGATGAGTCCCACTGGTTTTTGAGGCATGAAAGATGCAAGATTAAGGGGGTCGTGAATACTTCCTCCCTGTTTTCAGAAGTCCGTTGAGGCCAGGTAACGTGTCAGGGTTTGGGATTCCTATGAAAAGGCTGTGAAGGTCCATTTCATGAAGCTGCAAAGTAAAGCCTAGGTTGCAATAGAGCTTCCAAGTCATTGGGGGTGCCAGAGCTATACTATATCTTCAAAGGAGAGTTATATACAGGGAGTGAACTAGTCAAGACTGAAATACATGTTGTAGGCAATAAAGTTGGAAGAACAAAGCCACCTAAGATATTTTAATCTGATGTTCCAGTAACTAGATAAAGCAACAGGATTTGGTAATTTCTCTTGCTCTGTTTCCGTTTCATTTTGGTTCAATATTTCTTCACTATGTGCTATTACTCCCCTTTGAAATGAAAAATATATATTCTGTGCCATTGTAATTTGGAATTAGATTGTGTGTGTGTGTGTGTGTGTGTGTGTGTGTGTGTGTGTGTGTGTGTAGGTAGAAAAATGAGTCACAATTAAAAGATTGCCATGAGTCTCAGAAGAATCTTCAGACTCTTGGAGACAGTTAAAAACTAGGAAGATTCTTGAAGTTGGCCTAAATGGATTTTATGTCGCAAGACAGTCATTGGCCTAAATGGAAAGATGCTGCCATGTGATAGTTTGAATGAAAGATATCCCGAGAAGACTGGTCTCAGTTTGGCGTAGGTACTTGGGAAGGCTATGTATGGAGCCTTCAACAGCCGAACCCTTGCTAGAGGAAGTACATGCCTGGAGGTGGGCTTTGAGGTCTTCACATTTGTGCTTCATGGTTGTGAATGAAATTTGCTTTGACTACTTCTTGACTGGTATGCCTTCGCTTCCACACAGAATGTATCTTCTCTGATATTGTAAGCTAAAATAGAACACTTTCTCCGATAAGTTGCTTTTCTTACTGGTATTTTATCACATCAACAAATAAAAAAAATCTCATATAGATATTGAAGGCTTCTCGAGAAAAGGACCAAGTCACATATAAAGGTAGGACTTATCTGATAGAATTTTAAAGAAGACAGTACTTCAAAACATGTATTCTAAGTTCCCAAAAATTCAAATGCCAACCAAGAATATTCTACTTAGAAACTATTACAACTGAAGGCTAAATAAAAATTCTCCATGAGAAAAAAGAGATAAAGAAATATATGTGTGGCTGCTGGGCAGTGGTGACACATGTCTTAAATCCCAGTACTCAGGAGGCAGAGGCAGATAAATCTCTGTGAGTTCGAGGCCAGCTTTCTCTACAGAGCTAGTTTGAGGACAGCCAGGGCTACACAAAGAAACCTTGTCTTGAAAAACAAACAAAATAAAGAAAAAAGAAAAAGAAAAAAGAAATGTATGATCAGGCTAGCACTCCAGAGGATATTAGAAATAAATCTTAAATAGAAGAGAAGGACCAGAACACTTAAGTAGTCTCAGGAGAAAAATAATAACAAGAGAGTTAATCAGAAAGGAGATAAGAAAATATTGTTAAAAGCAACAACATGATATGAATTCTTATTATTTTCAAATAATAACTGAATATGAATGGTATTAATTTTCCAATAAAAAGCTAACTAGCAGATTGGATTACAAAACATGATTCACTTTCTATTGTGTCCAGGAAATAAGCTTTACCATCAAAGATGGACACTATTTTATTATAAAAGGATAGAAGAAGATCTACCAATCGAATGGAATTAGGGATCAAATAAATAAACCTATATTAATATCTGACAAGATATATGTATATATATAAAACCTAAGTAAGTCAAAAGTCATTAGAAGATTACTTTATACTCATCTAAGAAAAAATTGACCATGAGCCTATTAAAATTCTGATCATACAAACACCAAAATCATTTGTACCCAATTCATAAAATCATATTATTCAATGAAAAGCTATGGATTAATCCCAACATACTAATATTTAGTGACTTAAATGCCTAAATTTATTCAATATACAGGTATTCTGGGCAAAAAAAAAATCAAAGAAACATTGGAATTGCCGTTGTATTTCAAATGGACCTAACAGATATCTATATCACCTAAACACTAAAAAATAAACATTATTCTCACACAGCTCATAGAATTTCCTCCAAAATTACTCATGTAAGACAAAGAAATTCTAAAATAATATAGAAAAATGAAGTATGTTTTTGTATTGTATTAACCATGATGTAAGAAAGCTAGATATTGACAGAAAAAGAATTGCTGAAAGTATACAAATTCATGAATATTATACAACAATGTACCAAAAAAATCAATAAACATTTTTTTTTAATTTCTAGAACTTAATGAAAATGCAAACACTATACATTACAACCTAGGGATTTCACTTAAGACAATCAAAACAGGAAAATTAATAGCACTAAGAGCTTAAATTAAAATATAATCAAGGAGAACTAAAATAAATAGCTTAATAATACACCTTAAGACCTTGAGAAAGCAAGAACAAACCAAACCCATTGGCAATAGGTGGGGACCCACAATTAGAATAAGGATAGAAATAAATTAAATAGAAACAAATAGAACTACACAAACCAACAATGAAACAGTGTTGGCTATTTGAAAAGATAAACATGATTAACAGAACCTCAGATAAACTAAAGAAGATTAGAATCCAAATTAACAAAATTAGAGATGCAATGGTAAATGTTACAACAGATTCCATTGAAATTCAGAAAAAAATCACAGGTTCACATTTTAAAACTTTGCATTCTCCACAACTGCAAAATGTAGAAGTAATACATGATGTTCTAGATGTATATGGTCTACTAAAATTAAACCACAATAAAAATAAGAAACTTGAACAGTCCAATACTTGGTCACAAGACTGAATGTTACTAAAATATGTCCCAACATAAACTGCTAAGGATTGTGTGGGTTCAACTGAAGAATTCTACCAGACAGTCAAAGAATCAAAATCAATGGTTTTCAGTTATCTGTCAAATAGAAAAGAATGCTTTCAAATTGTTTTTATGAAGTTAATAAAACATAACCTGAATATTGTAGACCAGTATTTCTGCTAAACAAAGATGCAAAAATCCTCACTACAACACTTCCAAATCAAACTCAAGATCATATAAAAATAATTCAACATGATCAAGTTGCCTTTTTTGGAGGTGCAGGAATATTTCAACAAATGTTAATCCATAAATATAATTTGTCCCATAAATGGACTCAAAGTAAGCAATCACATGGTTATCTCAATAAAACCCTTTAACAAAATCCACCATTAATTCCTTCATGATAAAAGTAATGGAGAGAGAGGGGAAGCAGAGAGTTCCTTTAACATATGAAGGCTATATATGCAAAGTTAGAGCCAACATAATGCTAAATGGAGAAAACCTTCAAACGCTCCCAGAAATATGAAGGATATGAAGAGTGTCTCTTCTGTACACTCTACTCAATATAGTTATTGAAATCTTAGCTAGAGCAATAAGGCAAGATCATGACATATAAGGCATACAAATATGAAAAGTCAAAAAATATCTATTTTAATATTCCTGTGATGTGATTCTATATATGAGAGATCCCAAAGATTTCAGTTTGGGAAATAGGAGGATGAGGATGGTGATGTGGTCAACATAGTAACATTGTTCAGGAAAGTGGTAAATACTTCAAGTAAACTGGTAAGATATAAACGTAGCACACAAAAATCTGTAGCCTTCCTTGTGCACCAATGACAAAGTTCTGAAAAACTAATGAAACAATATCATTAATGATCTATAAAAGTAATGAACAATAGACCTGAGCAGAAAGAATGTAAGAACTGAAAGATAAGGGAAAGAACTGGGAAGTATCTCTTATGCTTAACACAGCTGTTGTGATCATGAATTAACAGTAGCTGTTGCTGACTGTACTGTGTGCCCTCACAAGATTGGCCATGGATAGATGAAAGGTTCCTGGTCCCACACCTTTCCCAGTTGAGTTCTTGGATTATGTATTATGGGGAAGGAGTGTCATTGTAGCAAGTTGCATTTTCACTAGTGACCTAACTAAGCTCCAATGGATATTTAATAGATTGCCTTGATGAAATTCAGTGGGTCACAGAATAAAACAAGAAGACCTGTATATGACAAAGGGAAGAAAGTGGGTGGACGGGGGTGAAAAGGAGATAGGGGAGAGGAGAAGATGAGAATATACACATGGAATTGTCAAAGAACACATTCTATTAAATTTGAAATTTAAAATAAAATTAAAAACTTTGAAACTAAGAACAGGTCTTCCCACCTCCTTCCAGGAGCTCAGCTCACTTATCTTCCTTTGGACTGGATCTCCTAGTTTTTTAGTGACTCCATTGCTAGGTAACTTTCTTCTAAATAATCTTTCTAGATGAAGCCACTTTGTTAGATGGAGAAATAGAGAATAATGTAGCATTGTGCTTATTCATAAATATTCAAATTTAGCATTGCAGTGTTTCTGCAAAATATAGGAATAGCAATATGTTCCATTAATTTGAATGAATTTTTCTATTTATTCCTTGGTTGTCATGGGGGGGGGGCTGGAATCAAATATAGTAACCATCTTTTTATGATTTTTGAAGTATTGAAAAAAGAGAAACTTATCAGCATGAAATCTTATTAATAATTTAAAAATCCATTCATGATATGAATAGTATATTTTAACTCCATAAAAAGAATGTGCACTAATAAAAATAAGGGATACAGAAGAAAATTTGTCAAGGAGTAAAACATCATTTGGACATCATGTAAATAACTGTCCTTATATTTACATGTGGAGATGAGGAATCACTTCCACCTCAGCTTAAAGGAAACTTCTAGTCCTGTAAAAATCACATAGCATAGTCTGCTTTAGTGTTTCTGGAAATTTCTTTCTTTAATGTTCTATGATCTAGATCTAGAAAGTCATCTACTCTTTTGAGTCGCACTTTCTCACTTCCAACATTGGGGTAACACTAGGCTCTACTTCATAGCATTGTTCTGAGAAGTGATAAAACTGCAGAGCAATATAAATATGGAAGAAAAATAACACAAAATTATTGCTGAAAATCACCTTAATCCATATTTGATAAGGGTTACAAATTTAGATAGGATTTTCTCATACAGTAATGCTCTAGACCCAGGCAGTAAACCAAAAATGGTGACCAATGAGCTAGTAAACTCATTGATCTTTATTCAGAGAGTATGTTTAAATTATTCCCCAAGGGAATGTTCTACCAAATAACTCATAACCCTATTCACTGTCAGCTTATGTAAATAGTGACAGTAAACAAAAATAATAACAGTGTTTGTCCTGAAAAGCAGAAGCAGCTGAATTCAAGCTCTAATCTCTTTTTTAGTTCCTTAATTTAACTTCTGAGTTCCTGAGTTTAGTCTTTTGAAAATTGGAAATTATAACATAAACTCCTTAGAGTAACTGACTCCTATCAATAGTGGGTAAGTAGCCTGAACTCGCTGTCTCCTGTGACCAGATTGGTGCCTAAGCCAATTGTCATCAGAGAGACACCATCCAGCAACAGATGGAAGGCAGATGCAGAGACCCACAGTCAAACATTAGGCTGATTTCCAAAATACTGCATAGGAGAAAGTAGAAAAAAAGAGTGTAGAAGCCAGAGAAGTCAAGGTCACCACAGGAAGGCTCACACAATCACCTAACCCTGGCTCATAGGGGCTCACAGAGACTGAACCAACAACCAGGGAGCCTGCATGGGACTGACATAGGCCCTCTGCATATATGTTACAGTTGTATAGCTTGTTCCTCTTGTGGTACTCAGGGGCTGTCTCTGACTCATTACTGGCTTTTGGGACCTGCTTGCCTTGCCCAGCCTTAATACATGGGGAAGTGCCTAGTCTTACTGAAACTTGATATGCTATGTTTGGTTAATACTCATGGGAGACCTGCTCTTTCCTGGATGGAGACAGAAGAGGAGGGGATTGAGGGTGGGAGAGGAGATGGGAGGGGAAGGTTGGGAAGGGAGGATAGGAGGGAGGCTGCAACTGGGATGTAAAATAAATAAATGAATAAAACAATATTAAAAAAGAAGAATCAACTAATTTTTGAAAAGAGGACAGCACTTATTATGTGGGTTATATAAATGGTTTTTGAGTAAATGTGCAGGTAGCAGTTACATAAACATAGAAACAAAAGTGGAGGAGGAAGAACGGAAGAGAGAAGAAAGAAGAGAAAGGGGTAAGAGAACCAGAGAGACTGTCAATCAAAAAGAAACTTAATGGAAATTTCCTAAGGGCCTGCCCCGAGAAGATTCCTCCCAGTGTCCTGGGGAAGGCACTATGTCCAGCATGGGGTTATCTGAGGGAAAAGAATCTGTGGACACCATGCTCTGTATCTGTTTATTTTATTTCTCTAGGACAAAATTCTATCTATACAACTTCAATTCTGTCCTGACATTCAGTTCCTCTCTGTACCTACTTTTTCTGTCCCCTCATAGCCCTAGTAATAACTAAGCCCTTATGTTTCTGATCTCATTTTTGTCTTTTGTTCCTTCATCCTTAAACCTCAGAATATTTAATAAGCAATTCTAAACAAAGCCAAAACCAGGTTCCTGCTTCATGTCTCATACAGGCAGCTAGACCCTGCAAAACCCAGGTTTGAGCTACTGGTGGGTTCCTGGCATTTGTGCTTGACCTGAAGTATGGCAAGAATGAGGCATCTACAAGTGGCACATTACGCTGCTGCTGTGTGGTGGATTTAGCCTTTGCTAGTATAAAAAAAAAAAAAAAAGGTTTCCGGGCTACATGCTGCTTAGATAAAACCACAGACCCATGATGGCTCCCAGAGCTGGTGGTAAACATACCACTGCCATGTTGGGAAGCTGAGGTGGGCAGAGACAGCAGCCATAGTGCCATTTCAGTCTTACAAATGCTGCAGTTTAAAGCAATAGATTTGCAATAAGACAGATTCAGATGTAATAGTTTATAATATGCGTAAAATATACGTAGGTTTGAAAGAGACAAAAAAGGTGATATAGTTATATAAACAAATACATAGTTTTAAAAAATAAAGTCTTTAAAGAGACAGTAAAATTAATATAAAAAAATAAGCCACATAAAGATGAATATTACACAGAGAATCTGGATTGTGTTGTCTTTGGGATTTTTAACTGCAGAAAAACATTTGTTCATAAAAGATGTTGAGTTAAATCAATATGTATATTTTAAAGGTAACTTGACTTCAAAATTTGCATGTAAGGATATGTTGCTTTGGAAAGGAGGCTCTGCTTTTGTTTCCACAGAAAGCAAGAGGCTATGGATTTGTTCCAGATTAAGATACATCAGGTTTGACCAGCCAAGACCCCCTGAAAGGTCTCTGATGACACCAAGGCCCAGATGATCCAACATCCAGAACCATTTCAAGACAGCTGGCTTAGACGATACACCCTCACAGACTACTCCATAATCCTAAAATTTTCTTTGTGTCCCCATAAGATACAGCACCCCCCTCCAGCAGGAAGTAGTAAGTGAAGCGATGCCCAAATTCCCAAATATACCAAGCTGGCTTTGGAGATGTGTAAAAGTTAAAACCTTCCTTTAAAAAAAAAGAAAAGAAAAGGCGAAGTGCTGTAGGATGGTCTGTATGTCAAATGTGTTGCTCTGATTGGTCAATAAATAAAACACTGATTGGCCAGTAGCCAGGCAGGAAGTATAGGCAGGACTAACAGAGAGGAGAATTGAGAGAACAGGAAGGCAGAGGGAGACACTGCCAGCTGCGGCCATGACAAGCAGCATGTGAAGATGCCGGTAAGCCACGAGCCACATGGCAAGGTATAGATTTATAGAAATGGATTAATTTAAGATGTAAGAACTAGATAGCTAGAAACCTGAGCTATTAGGCTAAACAGTTTAAATAATATAAGCGTCTGTGTGTTTATTTTATGAGTGGGCTGTTGGAATGCCAGGGCTTGGCAGGACCTGGAGAGAAAACTCTCTAGCTACAATAATGGAATTTATAAATTGCTATTTCAGAAGATAAATACAATCACTAACATTGTGATTATGATTATTTTCTATTTCAAAATACCTTTCAATAAGAAAATGAGGAATTAAAAATCAATAAATCATAAAATCTACCAAAACTTACATGAAAATGGTGGAATGTGACAATATTTTGGCCCTACCATCCCTAAGATTTTACCAAAAAAACAAAATTGCGTAATATTCAGCTACACATTTATAGTAACTTCAAAACAACAAGAGCCCTAACCTCTGTGCACTGGACACTCGGCCATGGGTGTATATCAATTCTGCAACTCTGCTGAAGTTTTAGAAGGCATCAGGTCACAAATTTGAAATATATTATTCTGTCCTTCAGAACCTTGCCAAACTTCTACTCACCTCCTTCCTTGCCCTTGAGTGATTTAAGCATTTCCCAGGCATAGCAATACCTTTAAATTTATATGATCACTTTTCTGTGTTATCATGCTGCCATTAAACCAGCATAAAGGAAATAAATGTTTTATGTCATTATCATAGTTAGAGTTAGTTGAGTTAAGTAATTTTGTTCTTTTATCCAGACCTTCTATTTAAAAGCATCCGTATTTGAAATAATATATAGTAACAAAACATGTTTAGAGCTATGAAGCAGAAGGTGAGGTATATGTAAATCCCTCTTTAATTTTGTTTATATGTTATTAGAAAACAGGAGAAGAAAGATAATGCATATGAAGATAGAGCCACATAGTTAATATACTCTTGCATTGCTTTCTATTTTTTATAAACTTCAAGTTTTGTTGATAGAATTTAGCAGAGTCCACAAAATTCTCTTTCAAGTAATCCCTCTCAAAAGCTTACAGAGAAAATAAGCATGCCATCATTTACAAATTTATATTATTTGTTGAAATTTTATGAAGTGTTATGAAGAGAGAGATAACAGATGATAGATAGATAGATAGATAGATAGATAGATAGATAGATAGATAGATAAATAGGGATATAGATAGAAGATAGATATAGATAGATAATAGATAAAGATTGTTGACAGATAGATGATAGATCTATGGCAGAGAAATAGATGCAAATATTTCAATCCCATCACTCTCAGTCTCTTAGAATCTCACTGGTGAGGTCTTTGCTCAGATCTTCAGTACCCTTCTATCTTCTTGCCAATGACTGTTTAGGTAAATTTAACCTGTATATTATTTCTGATAAGGCCATATCCAATTTTGGGTAATCAATATATATTATGATTTTTATAAATGAGTATTCTTGAACTATAATATTCATACTTAATCCCACTCAAATTAAACATGTGATATTCTCTAGATTCTAGGCATAGTGTTCAGGGTTTTATTTGTGCTTCTCTCCATTCATGTCCAATCCATTCAAAGCAAACACATTTACCCTCTGTCTTATGCTTTGGACCTTCAAGGTTGCAGAAATTGTTCACATATGTGTCGATGCAAACATATAGTATTTTGAACATGTTTTGTGATGCAATCTCACATAGATGAAGTTGCCCTCACAGGGGGACAATTTGTTTTCATTTTATGTCATGGTTCATATCTGATTGAGATGCCTCTGAACAAAGTAGGCTTGTAAAAGAGACATGGTTTTTATTTTGATTTTGTTTCTGGATCATTTTTTCTTTATAACACAGCAAATTGATTTTTGATTCCTGTTCTGTTTGCATACTGCCTATTATAATTACAATAAAATATCATTTTTGATTCATATTTGTATATTATTCTAATGCTGTTAATATCAATTTTATCATCTCTTTCAGGTTATGAATGCTTTAAAACTTCAGTGACTTGCCTAGCAGGGATTTGGTAAAAGACCAGATTGAAAAGAGGCTTCACTAAGAATCCCCCTTTGAAAATCTCTCTAAATCCTTAATAAGACTCTTGAAGTTGTTCAAAATGACCTGAGGGTCATATAAAATATTATCAGGTTTTACAGCTCAGTATCTCGGATGTGGCCTGGTTGGTTGGTGCTTGGAGAGGAGATAAGTGATTCTGTTAAATTCTCTTTTGTATAATACCTGGTGTTGTACAGGAACCCTGTGGGTACTTAGGAAGGATAATGAGCATATAAGAAACCATATAGCTGGAAAGATTTGTAATCTCTCCATGTCCATATTTTATATCACAGAGCCTTTTGAGTTGCTTGAGAAAGTGCTTCTTGATTGTAAGGCTAGGGGGAATTCCTTTAAGCCCATTCTTAGGGGCCATTTGTTAAATAATGAAATAAAAGGAGTTTCAATCAATGATTAGTGTGGCTTATTAGTTGAAGTTCACTGCTCAATTTTGCAATTACATTTGATTCAGATTATTCTGATACTGTCTCTATTTTTGCTGCTCTGGATGTGGTCCATAGTTTCTTAGCCTTACCAGTATAACTAGGAATGGATTCATTAGGAATGCTGTTTGAAGACCCACCTCAAATCTTTTGGATCAAAATCTTCATTTTAGCTGAGTGCTCAGGGATACAAATGCATGTTTGTGTTTGAGGACCATGAATGGAAACTATCACCAAAAGAAATTTTCTGGATTTTGTTAGATTGATTATACGTAAGTTCATGAATCTCTAAGTATCAAATATAATAAAAAAATCATTTATACTCCACACATAAGTCAACAGATTTTTGTTGCCTAAATCTGAAACATCTTTGACAAACAAATCACAATTACTTTAATTGTACTTCTTATGTGAAAAACAATTTTAGTTTTATTTAGATTACATTCGCTCTGTACTTTGGTCATCTAAGTACATGCTGCATTTACTTAATAGTTTTTCAAATATTTGAATGTAGGAATATATATTATGTATCATTGTCTCTGGGGAACAGAAAGTACCCTAATATTTGTATTTTATAATTACTAAATATCACAGATGACTGGTTTATTGCATAACTTAAATATTAATTTCTTATCTAGTGATATTTACTTTAGATAGATATTATATTTAATATTTCTAAGTTATATGTAATATGCTACAAGTTCAAATGTTTTCTAAATATGTATTTAAACATCATTTATAGTTTTGGTAATCCCACCAATAGATGTAATCAAAACATAATCAAAACATACATATTAATTATCTACTTCACATTAGGCAGCATTCTATATGCCTAGGAAACAACAGTGAATAAGACAGCCCAAACCTCTCTGTATTATGGAGTTTCTGTTTCAGAAAATGGAACAGAGAACTAAGAAAACTGTCATGAAAATCATGTTACAATATTTGATCTGGGAAAAATAAAGCAGTAAGTATAGGAAGGAATGTGGAGATAGCAAGGAGGAGCAGACAATAGATACTGCCTCCAAGGAGATTTAAGCACACTAGAATTTAGGAGTGAAGCTTTCCTTTCAAGGGTCATGATTTAAAAGTGATCAATACTTAATTGTGAAAGAGACAAAGAGGAAATAATCTTGATAGTTCTAGTGAAGGTAATGATGGAAGCACCAAAAGCATTGGGTCTTACCCATATGGCAGAGAGCTCCTTGGCATTTCACTATCAGCAGGGTTGATAAAGAGGCCAAGGACGAATTAGTGCATTGTAAACATGAGATATTTTGAATTCCATGTTGTATCATACTTCTAAAAGCATTTTGTGTCTCACACCACTAAACAAATGATTTATATATCAGCCTTAATTCATGCCAAAAATCAAAAGGCCCGAAATTAGTTTGGACTATGTCCTAGATTTACTATTATCAATGCAGATATCAGACTATAGTATAAAAAATGTACACTGAGATAAAAATCTATATCTCAAACCTACCTTCAATTCACACCAGTAAAGAGTAGTCAGTTTCAGAGAACTATGCTTTCTGTTTTCATAATCCATGAATTAAAATCATTCTACAACTTTCATTCAATTTTGCTAGCTTGTTCATTAGAAAACCTTAATGACTCACTATTTCCACTCTAAGCTTTGTGGGACATACACTGAAATCCATTTTACCAGACAGCCCTGAAAGTCAAAAGGGTAGTGATGAATTAAAGCAGAAACTTTTTGTCAAGAGGATGTTGAAGTTACCCAGAGTGTCTGAAATGTCATACCCCGTATGCATCCACATCTCCACACAGCTGTAAACAAGACCTGGCTTCATTCTGGGTGCTTAGCTTCAAGGCAGTCATGCCTAGTGAGATGCTAAGTGGAAGTGGCGGGAAGGCTAACAGGATGTCACACAGGAGGCAATTCAGAGATGCCTCCTCATTTCTAAATAGAGCACCCATACCTGAAAACCCCGGCTTCCTGTATGAAGTAGAAAGAAGCTTATGCCTCCTGTTCTCTCTGAGTATGTATCAAACATTTAAAAGAGCCTCAAGCAATAAAAGCCTCCAACCATTTGTGATATTGAATATATACTAGCTGGCAAATCTAGATTTTTTTTATATTCTCCAGGTAAATTGTCCATCCTCTGCCCTATTTAGTACTGCATTTTTGTTCTTCTGAGAATCATCATGTGTAATAGTTCTGGCCCCTCAGGAAAGATGGATACCTCTCTTGCCAGCAAACAGTTTAACTCCACAAATGTAAAAGGGAATGATCACTGTCAATATGAGATACTGCTGAACAGCAATTGATGAGCTGGCTTTTCTGCTCCCAGCAATATTGAAATCATCTTCTGTCAAGAACATTGTGTGTTTTCTGATCCGTGAGATCTTTACTATTTATTTTGTGACTGCTTTATAAATGTTAGATTAAATTTAAATAACACGTTGATCTATTCAATTATTCAAAATAATAAACTTTATGTCAACTTTATCATAATCACTTATAGATTATCTTTCATTTCACTTAAAACTGCTTTAGTAACCAATGAAGAGAAAAATAAAATAATTAAAATCTGTGTAGTTTGTATTTTATTAAGCATGTAGTTTATAGTAAAAACAAATGATATTTAAGATATTTAAACATTTATTTATTTATTTATTTATTATTTATTTATTTATTTATTATTTATTTATTGTGTGTGTATGTGTGCATGCACATGTGCAGATATGTATATGAGTTTGTGCATGGCATGGTAGGTATGGGGAAGTCAGAGGGCTAATTGTGGCAGTCAGTTCTCTTCTTCTACCATGCAGGTTCCAATGATCAAACTCAGGTCATCAGACTTGGCAGCAATCACCTTTGCTCACCAAGTCATCTCTGTGGCCACAATGACAGTTTTAAAGAAATAAAATATGACATAAGAAATTCCTACTGTTATTATTTTTATGGATCCTCAAAGGAAGATTAATATTATCTGTCTACTTTTCAGCCATCTACATGCCTATTTACCAGTATATAAAAAAGCTGTTATTAATGTTTAATATCAAGTATTTTGCATACCACAATCTATTCTGTATTGAGTCAGCATCTTTTGTGTTGGAATTGTGCCATTTGCACATAAACTCACTGGATAAAATCATCCCAAATTTGTTGTTTGAAATACTACAACTGTTACTGAATTGAGATTTCCTCATCTAAATATCTCTGTCCTTTCTTCATATGACTCCTTGGGGCAGGAATTTAATGGAGACCATGACTTGGGAAACATATCTATTTTCTATCTGACAGCTTCTCTGAGCAAGGTTATCATATGTTACCAATCCAAATCGTCAGAATCCTTGCATGACATCATCTAACCCAAGTGCGTTGGTTCCTGGTGCTCATGCTTCCCTTTCTTCTGACACCATCTTCTTTGTCATGCTCAACATCCTGTTAGGTACATGACATTGTTTGCATTTTGTTTCAGCTTCTCCATAATGGTACAATGGAAACAAGGCTAAAGTGATCCTACTTTATTTTAGATATACATTGAGTTCATTACTTTAAAAACTGATTGGATCACCAACCTCAAACTAAAATAATGTACAGACACTTCAGATGCTAGGCACACAAATCCTCCTGTTCCACCTCTAACATCCAAAAATATTGCAAGACTTTCAGTGTTAAGAATTTGAAAGGCAGTTGGCCTTATTATACAAAAGTGAAAACCAAACAAATGAACAAATTATGTTGGTACATTAAGGTTATTATCAGTAATGCTACACTGAAATTACCTTAAAGGGATTATTTTCTTGCTTTTAAAATTGGATGTTTTCTCAAAGAATGGAATCATTTAGAGAGAATACTGTCACAGTCTAGCCAAGTATATGTTATGTAGAGGGTGGATTAACAGGTATCTTTATGAATTATAAGGATCCTAAAATGAAAGAAGCATCATAGAATGCCCAATCAATTACTTGTTAAAGATTTATTTTATATTTGTGTTATGTGTATGTGTTTTTGTTTACATTTATATATGTGCCTCTTGTGCATTCAGTGACCACAAAGGTGAGAAGAGGGTGTCATATGTCATGGAACTGCTATACCAGGTAGTTGTGAGTTGAATGTGTGTGCTGAGAACTGAATCCTGGTTTTCTGTAAGAGCATTCTGAAAAAACGTTTTTAACACCTGAGCCATCATTGCAGCTCCTCCCATCTATTTAAAAAAGTAAAGCCAGACTACTTATGCAGTAATTCTGCATCATGTCACATTTACTGTAAGAGATAATGTCCAACCATTAATTTCTGAGATACCCTCTCATATATTTCAAAACGTTGATCTGTCTCTTTTGTTTTTTTCTCCATTTTTATAGTTCGAGATGCCACAGAAAGACAAAATTTTACTTTTTCTGTTATTTCTACTGTAATATCTATCTATCTATCTATCTATCTATCTATCTATCTATCTATCTGCCATATGTTATATGTATATTAGGGTGACAAGCTACCTTACAGATGGTTTGCTCAACTAGGTTGTGTACCTTGATTTTCAATGATTTGTTAAGATATCCTGTCACTTGTCACTTGCCATAATCAACCACAACCTTTCCCTGTTTGACTTCAGAGCCACAGCCCCTGGCAAGCACATCAGAGCAGCATCCATCCATAGTGATGAAAAGTGAAGAAGAGGCCCTCAGTGAGAAGATGGACAACACAAGGGGTGCTGGTCTAGTCTCGCCTCTTAATATTTGTCAGAAATACATCTTTATTTTGGCATGACCAAGCAGCTCCTGATCCAATGTCTTTCTGATGTTTGCCAGCTGAGGCAGACTGCCACAAGTAGCTGGGGTAAGGCTTTTAAACTCGCATCCTCTCATCCAGCCTTTACACAAAAGGTAGAATGTCTGGATCTGAAGAATCAGCAGATATAATCTTTGTATAAAGGGAATCTATCAAAAATGTGTCTATCTTTGAATCCATCAGATTGTGAATTACAAATCTACAACTTCAGGAAGAGAAAGACAAGAATAATTTTCAGATTCAAGGAAGATCTGATAAATGCTCTGATCCTGAAATACAATAGTGTTTTTTTCTACTTGTTTGATGCCAAATTCTGTACGGATAAGTTTTATCATACAATAGTAACACAGCAAGCTATAAAGCATTTACAGTTGATTTAAATACCATAATTTCCACCTGGTGTATTCCAGTATTACCTTCAGTTCTTCATTTTTAAGATAAAGCATTGTTTATAAAGGAAAATATGATCAATGCCATGAATAAATGTAAAAGCACACAAAAGAAAGACATCAGACAATCACAAGTGGATTTGGGGAGATTTGTGTGTATATTTGTTTTTGTGCATAATATTCGTTTTAAAAGATGGAGGCATTGTGTGTAAAATCGTCTTCATTAGCCGGGCGGTGGTGGCGCACGCCTTTAATCCCAGCACTTGGGAGGCAGAGCCAGGCAGATCTCTGTGAGTTCAAGGCCAGCCTGGACTACCAAGTGAGTCCCAGGAAAGGCGCAAAGCTACACAGAGAAACCCTGTCTCGAAACCCCCCCCCAAAAAAAATATCGTCTTCATTAAGATTTGATTGTATTCTTTCACATGAGAATCTATTCTCTTTGGGTTTTTTAACAGCTTCAGAGTATCCCATCAAATGCAATAATGTATTTGTCTAAATTTGCTATAAGGCACTCATAGTCTTCTTGACTTTTTACTGTTGAAAAGTAAGGCTTGTTAAATATTACTTTTATTTTTTTGCAACTTAGAATGAATTGCTATGAGTGAGTGGGAAGTCAAAGGTTATGTTCACTTTTATCTTCATAATTTTATATTTTCTTGTGCAGGTACAATTTTGGACATCCTATTTAGTTTCTGATTTGAAAAAAAAAAAAACAAAAAAACACCTGTCTATTGGATGTAATTCTGTTCCAGGCACTACTCTGGGTACTTAGTTACCTTTTTGTGCTGATTTTTATTTTGTTTTCCTTTCTTCCTTCCTTCCTTCCTTTCTTCCTTCCTTCCTTCCTTCCTTCCTCCCTCCCTCCCTCCCTCCCTCCCTCCCTCCCTCCCTCTTTGTCTCTCTCTTTTTACAGACACCTGAGATGTGAGTAATCAATGTTCATCACATAGTGTAGAAATAATACATATATCAGATAACTCACATAGTCAAGGCACAAGATCTAGCTGCTTGATGTACTCACTAATCTGACAGAAACAGAAATGCTGTGAAAATGACTCCAGAGGAAACATTTCACGGAGAGGAAACTGACATGTGCTTGTCAAGACTTAAGCTGGTTTACATCAGAAAATATGACAAAACTATTTACTGAAAAGTGACCATTTACCTATTACTCAAAAAAATGCCTGGCTGGCGGGGGGAGATGAAGCTCAGTAGTTACATTTTTATGTGGGTGTGTATTTTAATTTAATTTTAATGCACTTATTTTTTTGTCTTTAATGTGTTTCTTTGACTACTGGTAGAATTTAGTCATTTATTCATTATATGTGACTATTTAATATCCAATATGTTATCATTTTTGTGTGTTTTTACGTAAATATCCTGGTCTAGCCTTTTTTAGACAACATAAGTATTTAACTAAAATGCCTGAAAACACAGCTTTATGCTATTGTCTCCTAAGGAAGCTTTTTCATGGAGACCTGTCAGACATTTCCTTTATGCTTTGTAGCTTAAGAGTCATTCTTATAAAGTCTCTTTCTTATGGGGACTGAACAAAGAATACTTTCAGAATTTTTTGATAGTTATACTATGTTAGACCTGCTAAAGAAATTTATGCTCTGAGGAGATACAATTTTAGTCATATGTACTTAGGCTTACAATCAATTAGTGTATTATACATGCTAATTCTTTATAACTCATCTACTTTATTTAACAAGTTTTAACTAGACATGTTGAAATGACACTTAATTCATCACTCTGTAAGTATGTAGATAATACCCAGGGACAGTATACACACCAGTGCTTACTTACTGGGGGCCCAGGGGCCAAGGTTAATCGATATGGCTGGTGAGAAAAGAAAACCAGGCACAGGTTGGAAGGACCACAGTGAGACCTAGGCTGTGAAAAGTTTATTGCAAGCAATCAGATTTCTTTCATCTTTATCTGACACAGAATATAATGGTGATTGCCAGGATCAATACAAGTGTAGTTGTCGGGATACAATGATGTATCTATATAGGGTCTATACAGGCTACATAAGACCAATTTCCCTGTCAAATATGCTTCATTGACTTCCGAGGAACACAAAGTGAACTGAATCTTCACTGCCTGTGGGAGTGTCTCCGTTTCTAAGGACCTGAAAGTCACCCAGTGTCCCAGAATCCCTGAACTCTACCCTGAAAAACACATGACTCATGCCACACAATGCAACTAGAACAGCCAATTCCACGATTACCTGAAAGATAGTGTTGGGGTGCTGTGTTGGCATATACTCCCATGTAGCCATCAGCCTTTCTGAAAAATTTACATAAAGAATTTACTGTGTTGTGATGGAAAAATACTAATTTTGCTGGTAAGAATCTTGCATGGGTTCTCATTTACCATCAAGTTACTGAAATTTTCATGGAGGCTTTGACTTCTGAGGCCCTGCTTAAAGAAAGGTTAAGACAATCCATTACTCTTTATTAAGGTCCTATTACATTACCTAATTAACTCAATGGGGATTTAATGATTTAGGCTTATCTACTATGCTAAACTAGTGTGAATAGTAGAAAAAATCATGTGCCTAAGAAATGTGATAAAGCTTTATAACAATCGTTTGATAATATTTCAGTGTGAGTTATAGGAAGATGTATCCTAGAAGCTGAGACAGTGGTAGGTGAAGGATGCAGGAACCAGAGAAATTCCCAGATAACCTATGCCTTAGCTTGTTGGGCCCCATAAGGCCTGGGCGTGAGGCCCAGCATAACTTCCTGAGCCTAGCTCCAGTTTGGCGACCTGTCTTCAGACATGATTTCTGCTTATGAGCTCAACTCGACCTAGAATTGCCTCTGCCTAGTAACTGCTGAGATGGCATTATCTCATTGACAACCCGTTGCTCATCACCCCAACCTATATAAGTCCACTTCTGATGCAATAAAATGAATTCCTGCTTTGACAAGACTCCTGGCTCAGTGTGCTTTTCTCGGGTAAACATGGGAGGTCTGGGCTGTAGACACACCATCCCGCTCAGCCCCAGGGAGAGACCGGCTGGATTGGTCCTGCCTCCTCCCTACCTGTCAGTCGACATTAGCTGATGGACAGCAGGGTTGAAGGAAAGCAGAGTTCCTACACAACACCCCATTATAAGATTCAGCAATCTTCTAAAAATGGCAAAAAAAAAATCTCTATGAGAGGAGAAGAGATAGAGGTATTTGGGGAACCTAGGAACCAGTTTGTGTGGTAAAACAGAAGTTTGAACTGCAAAGACCAGAATTGTTAATTATGGTTAGCTTCCAAACCACACCATCAACAGCGGAGACAAAACACACTTTCACAAATGAGAAAACAAACCCCCCTCAAATATAAGAAGTCAACTTGTAAATCAAAAAAATTTGAAATGCCGATGTCCATTCAAGATATTGATCAGATGATGAAAGAACAAGATAGAATAACATAAGTCACAATATTTTAAAAATCAGATTTATGTACAAGAGTGATTTCTAGCTGGGCAGCAGTGGTGCACACCTTTAATCCCAGCACTCGGGAGGCAGAGCCAGGTAGATCTCTGTAAATTCGAGGCCAGCCTTATCTATAGAGTGAGATCCAGGACAAGCACCAAAACTACACGGAGAAACCCTGCCTTGAAAAACCAAAACAAACAAACAAACAAAAGAGTGATTTCTAAAACTGGTAGATAAATGTTAATATGTTCATGGATAATACAATCAACTATGTATTAAAGATGACTATGAAAAATAAAGCATTATAATTATTGAGGAACACGTGGATTCCTATATAAACCAAAGGAACAAAAGAGAGAGAATATTGAGAGAAACCCAACTGCATTGAAAACCACTTATTAAAGTGAATATGTCAAGGTAGTAGACTTAAGATGAAACTTTGCATAAGAAATTTTGTGTCAATAAGTTAATGATGTAGATGCATTTCCAATGACATATGCAAACTATAAGTTAATAGAAGATTTAGGAATAAAATGTAAAATTATATATACTAAAAGAAAATAAAGGCATATGATTTTATATTCATGAGGAAAGCAGAGGCTTTTAAGCTATTAATAAAAAATGAGGCCAAAAAGTTACTAACTGTCCAAAAGAAGAACCTCTGGCATAGCAAAATGGCCTCTTTTCTGTTAGAAATAAGAATATAATCTTTTAAAATTTCATATAAAAAGGAAAAAACCACTTGCCCTTAACAGATCCTCCAAGAAATCAGTAAGAAAGGATTAATTAAGTAAAAAAACAAAACAAAACAAAACAAAAAACAAAAAAAACAACAAAACAAAAAAACACATCAGCCGGCAAGAAGTCTTGAGGCTAAAGGAGCTTGCTGCAGAGCCTCCCTACTGAAGGTCAGTCCCCAGAATCCACAAGGTGGAAAGAGAAAAGCTAATCCCTGCAAGCTGTCCTCTGACCTCCAGGCATGAGCTGCTGTTGCATTTGAAAAGCCCCTCCTCCAACAATGCACACAAATACATATTTAAACAAATGTAAAAATTTTAAAGAAAAATAACAAAAATAAGTATATCAACACACACATGCAAATTCACACAAAAATTTATTATATAATAAATAATATTAAAAGAAACTATAAGCAAGTGTAGTAAATAAACAGTATAAAAGGTTACTTGTAAATAGAGGGGACAAATTTTAAAGACAGCAAGGAGGGCATATTAGAGTGTTTGAAAAAAAGAAAGGGAGGCGAAAGATGATGTGGTTATGCTATAATCACAAAAATAAAAGAAAAAAGTTTAAAAGTTATTAAAAAACAGAGCATATGCAGTAACAATAATGAGGTATTTTGTGACTGCTTAAAATAGTAATAAACATGGAATATTCTTATTCCTCTCCAACTAGGCACTAATCTTTGCATCTGTGAAGTTTAATCTATATATAAACCAACAATATAGTAGACATGAAAAATGGCTATGTTAGTGGTTAAAAGTTGTGTTTAAATTTTATTGTTGCTCTAGGGAGTTCATTTTGACTTTATTTGCTATGCTTAATGAGAATGGTAAAACTCTACTAGACAACCATCTAACACCAAAATCAATATCTGTATCAGTACTTGCTACTTTCTAGCACCAGCATGTTCTGCTGCTGCTATCAAATTGAGCTGTGACAAAGGGCTTTTAACCTCAGGAGTTAGAACCAGAGAGCACTAAAATGGATTTGGCCACTTCTGAGATCTTTCAAAGGCCTTCAAGATTCTTCCATAACAGCTCTTTTTAGTTCTACAGCATTTCGACTCTGGACTGAATAAAATGACACAAATGAATGGAAACCTTCAGGAATATGTACATTGAAAATACACTAACCTGTGAATCATACACACACACACACACACACACACACACACACACACACACAGAGCAATCAGCAATAAAACTATTTTATTTGCAACTTTATTAAGTGAGAGGCAATGGGTAATTTAGAGATGTGAACTATACAATTTCATTTGCCTATCTTTATCTCAGAATTTTGTTTGAGAAAAGAAATGAACGCCCAAACAAAAGCATATAATATATTAAATTTTTTGAATTGACAGGGGTGACGTCGGAAATCAGGAAGATGTGAAAACAGTAATTATGAAGGACCTATTCAGATGTTCACTGAGCATCCAGTACAGAAAGAAAGAACCACAGATCAAAGATATGCTCCAATCACCACAGTGTCTTAGGCTTGCCCTCTAAACTTCTTTTTAGAAAACAAATCTTGTAAAAAATTAGGGGTAGTATATAGCTGGATAATTACAACCTGGCGCAGAAAACTTGACTTGCCAGAAAGTGATGGAGTAGCTGAGGGATTGTGGGAGAAATCTACAAGTTGCTGTCTTTGGAGGTGAGGGTGTGGTGATATTTTTTTGTGCTGAAATGTGGTGATATTTCATTTATGCTTTAGTAAATAAAGCTTGCCTGGAGATCAGAGGAAAAAGGCCAGCCATTATAAGAAAACAAGGAAGTCAGGCAGTGGTAGCACACGCCCTTAATCCTATCACTTAGCAGAGGCAGGATGTCTCTATGTGTTTAAGGCCACACTGGAAACAGCCAAACGTGGTGACACACGCCTTAATTCCAAAACTAGTTAACCATGAAGGTCTAGAGGTCTGGACAGACAGACAGAAAGTGACAGAGCTGGGCAGGAAGAGGAAGTGATGTAACTGGACAGAGAGCAAATCAAATGACAGGCATATAGATGTGGGTAGACAGGAAGTAGCTCGCATTTGGAAGTTGCAGAGTTGGTGAGGTAAGGTTAACTGGTGACTTTCCCTATTTCCCTGATCTCTCTAAGGCTTTCACCCCTATATTTGGCTCTGTGTTTTTTATTTAGTAAGACCATTTAGAAATTCATCTACCTGAGGGTCATAAGTTACATTATTTTCTTTCAGATCATTCTCCTTTCTTTTCATCCTTATTATTTATTTGTTCTCAATGCTAGCTTGTTAATAAAGAATCAAAGAATAAAATTCCTTGGTAAAACTACAAATGCATTTATCAATATTTTAAGGAGAATACTTATTATCTTTCTTTTAAATTTGAAGTGTCATTGCACAGCTGACATGAGATTATGACATCTAGTCATTTTGTGAGGATAACACACTTAAAGTGGCAGATGGGAACTGGATCACTCTAAGTGACAAAAGGCTCAGAGTTCTCAGCGAACTGAAGTTTAAGTGTTGGAATTATTTAAAAAATAGATTATAAAAAATTTGTGATGAGAATTCTTCTACTTGTATAAAAAGCTAAATGATTATAAAGTCACATGGATTAGGGAAAGAATAAATGTATAACTGACAGAATTTTAGTATCATCCTGGGTGCTGATGAGTAAGTTGAAATCTCTTCAGAATAAATATATGTGAATAACACTGTGCCCCACTACAGCTGCCATTTTCTCTGCCATTGTGTCATGATTATTTTAGCTCATGACATGTGCTATAATTATCCTTTGTAGATATACTTGTGGTTATATATTCACCATGACTCCTTCACTGTGACCTGAAAAATGGGTGATAGTAAGAATGCATACTTTCTTTACAAGTCAGCATTTCACTTACAGTAAGTTCTTGGTTAATTTTTCTTTGTTTGTTTTGGTTCTCAGTTTTTACTTAATTAATTTTTGGAAGCAGAGTCTTGTTTTGTAGTTCACGCTGGCCTGGTACTCCTCTGTAGCCCAGGCAGACCTCAAATTGGGGGTCATTCTGTTAGAAATTTTCCAGTTCCACCACACTCTGAAAGGAAATGCTTTATAAATGATTATGTCCATCAATAAGTGAATCAAACAGAACATTATTATATTCTATTTATAAATAAAGTATAATATCACACAGCTGATGCACTGAGGCAGGTTTACCAAGAAAATTTGGGTGCATTATAAATTTTATTTCTCTGTTGCTTGAAGATCATACACATTTCTCTGTAACGGAATTTTGGGATATGATTGGTACTTCCTAGCACAACGAAGATAACATCCTTCATTAAAACTATAAAAAATGTTATAAAATCATCAGTATTATTTCTAGATTCTTGTAATCTTATTATAGAACAATTAACCTATTTTCAGAGTATATACAGGTTATATATAGTTATAAACCTTTTCAGAAAAAAATACAGATATGAAGATCCTTCATACACTCTCATCTACTACCAAGCTATGATGATTTTTGTCTCTTCTCTATCTCTGTCTCTGTCTCTCTCTCTCATACACACACACACACACACACACACACACACACACACACATTTTCTCTTTGAGATCAGTTCTCAATATGAACTCATATAGGTATATTATCCCAGTATAAGTGTATCATACAGGATTTTATAGAGGAACAGAACTGATAGATGATGTATATAATATACACTTGAATTATACATATATATATATGTGTGTGTGTGCATTATATTATATATTATACATGTAATATATATATATTATAGAAAGGTTCACTAGAATACACACACACACACACACACACACACACACACACACAGAGGATTTCTCAACAGTCCCAATGTGGCTCTGAAAACCTGGAAGATTCCTACAATGTCACTGTTCTTCAATTCATGTTGGAAAAAGTCCCAAGTCATCCAAGTACGGTGGCAACATAGCGCAAGAACAGATAAACTATACACTCACCAGCAAGAAGTAAAGTCAAGCAGGTAAGCAGCAGAGATTATCCTCAGGCCATCCATCAGAAGGTACTATGCTCTCTGAAGGAGGGTCCTCTTCCATCCATTCATCCTTTTGTGTGCCATCAAGGACCTGTAAGCATGTCTGTCTTTTTGTTAACCCTATAAAGTCAGTAGTCAGGATTTACTATCTCACCAAGCAGCATGGAAAATTTCAGATTCTGGCTTGGGATCTTTCTTCTTTACCCTACTGAGTACTGAAATAACTGGCATATGCCATCCCTGCCTGGTCCTTTTTGTTGTTGTTGTTGTTTTCCATTGAATGTTCGGTTTCTTTTTTATTACTATTTCCCCCACTTTTATTAAAATAGAGTCTTTTCTCATAAAATATATCATGAATACAGTTCTCTCTCTCTCTACTCCTTCAAGTTCCTCCCCAAATCTTCTGCCATATGAATCCACTCCCTTTCTGTCTCTCATTAGAAAAAAAAAAAAAAGACTTGTAAGAGACAACCAAACATAACAAAATGAAATATTAAAAAAAACAAAAACAAAAACATCACATTGAAGTTGGACAAGGAAACTTGGAAAAGAGCCCCAAGAGAAGGCACTAAAACCAGAGACGCACTTGTTCACACACTCAGTAGTATTATAATAGTACTAAACTGAAAACTATAATATGTAAATAGAGGATTTGGTACAGAACCATTCAGGCCCTGTTCTTGTTGCTTCAGTCTCTGTGAGTTCATATGATACTTTGCTCAGTTGATGGAGAGAGCCTTGTTCTCCCTATGTCCTCCCTCCCATCTGGCTCTTACACTCTTTCTGCCTCCTCTTTTCTTGGGTTCCCTGAGTACTGAGGAGAGGGAGTTGATGGAGCCATCTCATTTAGGGGTGAATCTTCCATGGTTACTCACTTTATGCATAATGTCTAGTTGTGTATCTCTGTATTTGTTCCCATCTTCTGCAGGAGTAATATTCTCTGATGGTGGCTGAACAAGGCAATGATCTGTGAGTATGACAGAATATCGTTCGGAACCATTTTATTGTTACTTTTTCCTTAAGAACATCAATGTTTGGTTTTACCTTATGTCTCTGAGCAATCTAAATTTTGATTCTTGGTAACCCAAGCAGTGCTGGGTATAGGTTCCATCTCCTGGAGTGGGACCTAAATCACACCAGACCTTGGTTGGCTACCCCCACAAGTTTTGTGCCATCACTGTCCTAGTATATTTTTAGGCATGACAGTTTATAAGTCAATGATTTGGGGGCTGTGTTGGTTTTTTAGGTTTCTCTTTTGGCAGCCTGCAGAATACATTCCTACATCAAAGACACTGACGATTGTGTAGGGGTGAAGGTTCTATGTAGGTACTGCTGCCCTTTTTGTTCGGTCTACTAGGGGAATATGGACATTTTTATTCTGATCTCCCTTATCCATTATGGAAATCTGTTTTAATTTAAAAAAAAAACACTATTGGTAATGTTCATGAGAAAAATCACCAACTGTCTCCCTTTCATGATGAATATGGAGAACAAGTGCCATAGGTGGCTTTTTGGGCAGAAAAAAGACAGGCCACATTTACTACAACTACACTTTAACTTTCCGTCCTCCCCCAGTTGTGTTCCTGACCTTAAGGAAAGGCCTGCCTAGAATGGAACAGTCTTGACTCAAATTGGGCAGAACTATACAAGCCATGATATTTTTTGGCCAGTAATATAATAGTGTGGACACATAGAGGTGGAAGCCTCAGTAAGCCTAATAACAATGAAATTCACAGACATATACTCTCTAACATGGACTATAACCATCTTTCAGTTAGTTTTCAAGATATTTAATTCTACTTTTGTGAGAAAATGGGTTAGAGAGGAAATCACGATGAATTATTTAGCCTCAGAATAGGAGCCTCTATTTAGATCATGCAATAGAGGTGACAGTTTACTTGCATTCTTTATTTGAAGTTCATATGATTATCGGGCAGTTACTGTATACAAGAACTATGTTACCAAGCAGAGAGATACAAAGATGAATAGTTTACTTTCAAACTGATTTTAAGTATTTCTTTATTAGCTATATCATTTGATTTAGAGTTATAATTGAAATAATAAAGAAGGAAATAAATCTCTTCATACTTCCACCATTACTATAATAGTATTCTTTGATACACAGTTTATATAGGTCCCAATGTTTTCAAAACTGTTTTCACTTACAGGCTGTGTATATAAACATGTAATATCCTAGTGAAAACAAGTAGTGGTGGCACATGCCTTTAATCCCAGCACTCAGGAGGCAGAGGCAGGTGGATTTTTGTGCGTTTGAGGCAAGTCTCCTCTACAGAGCTAGATCTAGGACAGCCAAGGCTGCACAGAGAAATCTTGCCTCAAAAATTCTAAAATAAACAATCAAAAACATTTTCTCATTTATTGTAATAACATATTAAAAATTACACAGGCTACTATCACTAACTGGAGGGCCAGCTTCCAGCCAGCACCAAGGTAGTATTAAAATCCAGGAATGTGGTGAGGACTTAGGAAAAATTCTTATCTATCTGAGGGGTAAATAAGGAAACACACATGCTTTGTGATGATAACTTTCTCTTTTACTTCATCTTGAAAAATATCCTCTCTGAAAATCTCTCTTTCTCTTTCTGATGTCTAGGTACTCATGTTTTCTCCTCTGTACACCCTCCCTACTCACACTCATAAATTCTCTCACTCCTCCTTCTCCCTCTCACAGCCAAACTCTGGACAATTATATGTTACATTTTCTGGGTCCAACCTATTCTCACAAACATGATAAGTCACATAGTTTTTCTCAGGCTAAGAAGGTCATACTGATGTGTCAGTGAGTTAATGCTTGGCTGTGCATGCAGCTCTTTCCCAGACAGAAAGTGACAGTGAAATTCAGGACTTAACAATAAACAATTAGTTGGTTGAACCTTGAGGTTGGGAGTACATGCAGAAAGTACATTACTACAGAGAGTTATGTCTACCAAAGTCTGACCTTGATTCAGCAATAAACACCTGGGCATTTGACTTTGTGTATTTGCTGCAGGGGCAGGTAGTCTGTTTTGAATTTGTTCTGAAGTCTAAAATTATCTGTCTTTGTGACTGAGAATTTTGTTGTATTTCTGTGCCAGTTATGAAAAATATTCTAGTATTATCAGCATTATACAGCTTAAGCAGAAATCATCCTCCTGACCATCCACAGCTATATATGTGCCCAAAAGGTGTAAAACACACTACTAATGGGCTGCAGAAGAAACCCCAAAGCTGTTCTTTTAGGGAGGTATTGTGGTGGCACATGAGAAAGTTACAGACAGAAAACAACCAGTTTCCACAGCCAGTGACTCCACAGACTTTGCCTAGTTGGGCTGCCCATCAGAGTTATTCATCTAGTAGATTGACTTGTTGAATACTAGTTGTCACCTGTTGTATACTCCCATGGCTATTGGCAGGCTACATCAAAACCAGAGTCAGTTGGCAGTGTTGGCTATTAATATCTTATATTGCAAGTCTGTAGTGGATCTTCTCATATATATCTTCACACTCTCATGCCAAAATGTCTGTGCAGCAAATTCTGCCTGTGACACTAATGGGTTAAGGCATAGCTAGGTTTAAATTATTTAGGTTAAATAATTATTTTTATATTACTGCAGAATGGTTTCACTATTTATGCTATTTATGTCCAAGAACATGCAACTATGTAAATGACTTTCATCTTTTCTTCATATCATGAGTGATATAACTCAGGATCTTACATGGTGATAGAGAACTTAATGCACTACAACCATGCTACAGACATATGAGACAGTCTCAGTATGAGTATCACAGGCTGGCATGAACTCAATCTAGCCCATGTATGATTTAAACTTTTCTCTTCTTGTTTCAGCATCCTGGGTAGTTGAGAAAACAGGCCTCGATATATATTTTAACTCTGATATAGAATAAAATTAATCTACTTTTTATTTGCATTTCCAGGTCTGTTCTTCAAAGAGATATGACTTTAACTTTAAATTCTGTCTCCTAAATGATCCTAGTAATTATGATAACATTTCTAAACTATGTTGTACAATGCTTGATTAAGCAATTTTATTTTATATTTAAAAATTTTAAGAACTTCATATATGACCACTATATTTCTATCACTCCTACCCTTCCTTATTCCCCACAAATACCTCTTATACCCACCAAATTCATACTCTAGTCCTTATTATTGTTATATGTCTATACATACATTCATATATATGTACATGTGTATAGAATCTACTGAGCCCATATAACATTGCCCATATGTAGATAGGCTAGGGATGATCACTTGGGTTATAGGAACTCATCAGTAGAGAAAACTAATTCTTCTTTTCTCAGCAGCCATTACCCATCTATAGCTCTTCATTTAGAGATGGGACTATGTGGAATTTAACAAATATATATTGGCATATCAGTTGGTACTGTCATTTTGGTGGTCTCTTTCAAGTGACTATAGTTTTGAGATTTCATAGGTAATTTTTTTCTGTTTTACTAGAGGACTTTACCTTAAACAGGTATCCTGGGCTTCTAACTCTTACAGTCCTTCATCCAGTTCTTCTGTGATTTCACCTAAGCATTGTAGATATACAATTTGGGTTATTACCACATAATCATTTATTCTCTGCATTTTTGACCAGTGTGATTTTCTGTATTACTCTCCATTTCTTCAAAGAAAAGCTTTTTTGGTGAAGGGTGAGAGATACATTTATCTGTGGGTTTAAAAATAAGTGTGTAGAATGCAGTTAGAAATTATATTAGTTTAGAAAAGTGATAGTACTAGGTTGTCCTCTCATGTCTATGGCTATCCATTCACAGGTAACAGGTCAGGTTATTCTACTAGATATTAATTCCCTCCTATGGCATGAATTTTAAGTCCTATTAGACTATCTTTCTGGTTCAGTCACTGTCATGGTTCATAGGCTTTATAGCTGTGTAGAAATACTAATCTTTTCTTTCCTTTGGCAGCTTGAATACCATCTAATCTTCCTCACAGCTGCACATGCTCAGCACCTTTGCATGGATCCTTGTTTGATGAAATCTCTAGTTTTGCCTATTTCAAAGGAAATTGTTGGCTTTTCAATTTCTGACTTGTGAGAGTAGTATTTTCATTACAAGTAAATGACTGGATTGCACTGTGGATGTTGGATCAGTCTACTTGGGTCCCATGACAGAATATCACAGACTAGGTGACTCCAACAGTTAAATTTATTTTCTTGTTTTCCTGGAAGCTTGCAGTCCAAGGCAAAGGTACTGGCATGACTTGGTTTCTGGTGAGTACTTTCTCCCTGGCTTGAACATGGCCTCCCTGCTACATCAGCAGATGGTCTTTCATCTGTGTGAGCAGTCTCCTGAAGGCCTTTATAAGGACAGCCATCAGCCATTATTCTGAATGTGACTTCTTCAACATCAATTTGTTTGGTTTTAATTACTTTACCTAAGGCTCTTTCTCCAAATTCAATCTCAACAAGATAGGGTTTCAACATAGGAATGCTGGGGAGACATGATTCAGTTTATTACAAGCATCTTCTAATATTTATGCCCATTGGCTTCACAATGATGTTTTTATATATAGGGTTTCTGAATATTAATTCAGTACACTTTATCTTTTTAAAGTAACTTGAATTATTCGTATGTTTTTAGGTTTTGTTTTAAGTTTTATTACAGTTTTACAGTTCTATATGCATACTGACCACGCTTTCTTTCCCCAAATCATCTACAGATACTGTTAATACAGAACATCTAATTGTTCAAACATTGCTTATTGCAAAGTGTTTTTTCCCACAGAATCACAATGCTTCTTTGCATATGAAGCTCAATTACTCTAGTTTTATACCATGAAAAATTCACTTTGGAAAACGTAAAATCTTTTTATATCACAATGAAAAAGTATCAAAGATGCTTTGAGTGAAGAGATTAAAAATAAGACTACAATGAACAAAATATCATCTAGAGAAATGTAAAAGCCCAGGCTTTAAGTAAATGTACAAAATATTAAGGAACACACAAATGAAAGAGGAAAAATTCTCTTAGAAAAGTAGACATTTAAAAAGAAAGTATATTAAAACATTAAAAATGTTGCTAAATTCTTATGAAAAGTTCCAAATTAATTTGTAACTCCATTATTAGTAAATGAGGATGGTGTATGCTCTTTGCATTGAGTAATTTTTCTTGGCAAATTTTAATTTTTTAGCCGTTGTTAACATAAAAAGTAACAAAAGGGAGGTTTAAATAAATAGTACTTATGGAAATAACATTAGCATCTACAACCATACCACACTGAACCATCCTGATCTCATCTGAAATTATGTTAGGGTTAACATATTCCAAAACCAAAATCATTTAAGGAAAACATATGTACAACATAATTACATGCTTTACACTTGGAATGCAATTGATACTTGGTAAATTTTATGTTAAAGCAATTAAAAAAAAACAGTTTTCCATTCAGCATGGCCATATACTTAAACGTGCACTTTTTAAGTAATACTTCATGATAGAACAAAGCAATTGGCTCCATGCAGAGTTCAGTGGTGTGTACTGGCTTGCAACAGGGTGTTTAGGAGTTTAGTCTTTTGGTTTCTCAAATCTAGTGCTGCTGGAAATTTGTTTATGCTAACCTGATTATTGTTTAATTGACACTATTTTGTTTTAGTTATGTTACTTAATTATTTGTTTGCTTTAAAAATCTTTTGTTTGCTTATTTCATTGATTTTCAAAATGGTGTACCTATGTTTGGCCTTTTTGATTACTGTCTACACATATAACTACAACTTCCATCATCTTTTTATCTTGTAACCTTATTGTGAATTGCAGCTTGATAGCTTTTTTCAGCATCCCACCTTTCTGTCTCTCTGTAATTCTGTCTCTGTCTCTATGTCTCTGTGTCTCTATCTATCTTGTTGTTGTTGTTGTTGTTGTTGTTGTTGTTGTTGTTGTTCTTCTTCTTCTTCTTCTTCTTCTTCTTCTTCTTCTTCTTCTTCTTCTTCTATCTTCTTCTTTTCTCTCTCTCTCTCTCTCTCTCTCTCTCTCTCTCTCTCTCTCTCTCTCTCTCTCTCTGTGTGTGAGTGTGTGTGAGTGTCTCCCTCCCTTCCTTTAGAACTCATGTTTGTGGTTTTGATACTGGTATTTAAGAACTGACAGTCTTATTTTAACAATTTGCATATCTATTTGATTGTTACTTTTCCTAAGTAATGAAAAAGGTACTCTTTAATTCAAAGAAAAATAATGCTGTCAATATCTCAAAGTTCCTTTTGATTGTCTTTTATTGAGTGAGGGGTTGAACCCAGGGAGTCCTGTCTGCTGGTAAGTACCCTATGGCTGAGCTCAGCTAGCAAAGCCCTTTCTTATTTCTTGGCAGCTCACATACAGACAATATAAATATGTTCATTTCCCCTTTACCTTTTTCATACTATGCCCACTGATGATATGACCATATTTTCTACATAATTATAACAAATATGTCAATTCAAATATATAAACAACCCATAAATACTAGTTAAACTTTATGAACAAAGATATGTGGACTCTATTTAACTACCCTTCATATTTTGTATATATCAATAGTGTTATATCTGTGAAGTAGAACATTCACAATGACATGATGATATTACATGCACAAATACATACACATTGGCAGAAATTGAAAATATAGGACTAAATGTATACATTCATTCCCTTGTTACTACATGACAAAGCAGTATCATTATGTAATTCATTTTATAGTTTCATATGCTTATACTTTTATCATTTTATAGCTTAATATTTTTACTCAACTACAGATAGCCCTGTGCACTACATTATCAACATCTGTCAATGTTGATATCTTTCACCTTTTGGTGAACTGCTCTTTGTCAGTAGTCACTTTATTTTTTGTTTCTATGAGTATTTGCTGTAGCCCAAGTATTTTGTTATGGCCTCATATTTAAGTGTACACTGTTCTATGTGTGTGGTTTACTCCATTGTGACCTTTCATTAGCCATGCATTCAGTGTCCTGGTAAAGACCTTTATTCATTGAGACTAACAAATCATATATGAGAAAATGCAGGAAGAATATAACTCTGTGTACTCTAATATAAATATACCTGCATCTTCTAGTAGAGCAAAAAGACAGTATGGAGAAGGAGTTAATTGGGATTGTGGGAAGAAATTCGATATTATAAAAACTATAATAACATGAAACCTGAAAGGAATGCCTAGCACTTGTGAGAAACACAGTTGGTATTCACTTTACCTTGGTTCAAAAATTGATTGTTTTTGTTTGTTTGTTTTTAGTGTGAAAAAGTAATTGTTGGTATATCAGAAACAGCTGAATGGAAGCAATTCATATCTCTGGTGCAACAAATTCTCCATTTTCTAAACAAGTGTTTATGAAAAGAGGCCTAACATAACCTTTTGGGGCCATCATTCATGAACCATAAACTTTGGAACTTAAGTTAGATGACTCTTATGACAAAGTCCTATATGTTAGTTGGACACACACACACACACACACACACACACACACACACACACATTGGAGCCCACCTAGGTTTCCTAGTGGCTTTACCCAGAAGAACTGCATAAAAGGATGATTGGGCCATGGGCCTGGGTACCAGGTGTTTGGAAGGGTCTTCACTTGACTGTATCTAGCAAGGAGGAGGTCTTTTGCTCCTCTGCTTGACATTGTTATAAAAAGCCCTTTGGAATAAAGTTTGGGGCTGGTGTGTTTTGACCCAGGCCCTCCTGAGGCTATCCTATGTTTTCTGTCTGTCTCTCTCCTCTATATTTCTATCTACATATTTCTCACTTCTCCCTGCTCAAGATTATCCTGGTCGTAAAAAAGTGGGGGCTGGTCCTCCCACACACCCATACACACACACACACACACACACACACACACACACACACACATACACATATACATACACACACATACATACACACACATACACATATACACACATACTCACACACATGTACATACACACACATACACACATACATACACACACACACACACATACAAACATGCACTATTATATAGAGCATTGCTTGTTTATTATTCATCTATACATGTGGTTCTCTTAAACAATGTAGTAGAGAACTGAAATATAGTGATCAAATGTCAGAAGTCTGAGTCACCATATACTGATGAAGAGAAATCTCAACTCCAGTATATTTAACTGGCAAGACAAAAATATAAAGAGAAAGAGAATAAAAAGAGAAAAAGGATATTTATAAGAATGGAATTCAAAACAATCTTAGGAATCAAAGACTCCAATAGGAAAAACTTAAAATATAAAAATGAGCAGTTTTATCTGGAGCAGTGAGAAACTTAACTAATTTTGGGAAGCTTATTTTTCTTTTTCTTTTTTCCTTTTTTATTATTAAGAAATTTTCTATTCATTGTATATACATACTAACCACAGATCCCCCTCTCCTCCCTCCTACTGCCCCCTATCCTTCCCCCAACCCACTCCCCATTCCCACCTCCTCCAAGGCAAGGCCTCCCACGGGAGTCAGCAGAACCTGGTATATTCAGTTGAGGCAGGTTCGAACCCCTCCCCCTGCACCAAGGCTGTGTGAGGTGTCCCACCATAGGCACTGAACTCTAAAAGCCAGCTCATGCACCAGGGATGGGTCCTGATCCCACTACCTGGGGGCCCTCTAAACAGTTTAAGCTAAACAACTGTCTCACCTACCCAGAGGGCCTAGTCCAGTACCATGGGGGCTTCTCAGCTATTGGTCCACAGTTCATGCATTTCCACTAGTTTGGCTGGCCATCTCTACATTTTCCCATCATGATCTCAATGTCCCTTGCTCATAGAATCCCTCCCCTCTGTCATCGATTGGACTTCTGGAGCTCTGCCTGGCACACATCTGTGGATCTCTGCATCTGCTTCCATCAGTTACTGGATGAAGGCTCTATGATGACAGAGTATTCACCAATATGATTACCAGAGTAGGTCAGTTCAGGCACCCTCTCCACTATTGTTAGTAGTCTAAGGTGGGGTCATCCTTGTGGATTCCTGGGAACTTCCTTGCTCCATGATTCTCCCTATTCTCATGATGTCTCCACCTATCATGGTATCTCTTTCCTTACTCTCCTACTCTGTCCCTGTTCCAGCTCGAATATCCCATTCCCTAATGTTCTCATCCCCCATCCCCTACCCTCCAATTGCGCCCTCCCACTCCCAGTTTGCTCATGGAGATCTCATCTATTTTTCCTTCACAGGGAGATCCATGTGTCCCTCTTAGGGTCATCCTTGTTAGCTAGCTTCTCTGGAGCTATGGGTTGTATTCTGGTTATCCTTTGCTTTACATCTAGTATCTGCTTAGGAGTGAGTACATACCATGTTTGTCCTTCTGAATCTGTGATACCTCACTGAGGATAATATTTTCTAGTTCCATCCATTTGCCTGCAAATTTCATGATGTCTTTTTTTTTTCTGCTGAGTAGTACTCCATTGTGCATATGTACCAGTTTTTCTTTATCAATCTTTCAGTTGAGGGACATCCAGGTTGTTTCCAAGTTCTGGCTATTACAAATAATGCTACTATGAACATTGTTGAGCATGTGTCCTTGTGGTATGATTGAGCATTCCTTGGGTATATATCCAAGAGTGGTATAGCTGGGTTTTGAGGTAGATTGATTCCCAATTTTCTGAGAAACTGCTGTACTGATTTCCAAAGTGGTTGTAGAAGTTTGCACTCCCACCAACAGTGGAGGAGTGTTCCCCTTGCTCCTCATCCTGTCCAACATAAGCTGTCATCAGTGTTTTAGATCATAGCCATTCTGATAAGATGGTATCTCAGAGTCAGTTTGATTTGCATTTCCCTGATGACTAAGGACGTTGAGCAATTCCTTAAATGTCTTTCAGCCATTTGAGATTCTTCTGTTGCGAATTCTCTGTTTAGCTTTGTAGCCCATTTTTTAATTGGATTGTTAGGTATTTTGATGTCTAGTTTTTTGAGTTCTTTATAAACTCTGGAGATCAGCCCTCTGTCAGATGTGGAGTTGGTGAAGATCTTTTCCCATTCTGTAGTCTATTGTTACGTCTTATTGACTGTGTCCTTTGCCCTACAAAAGCTTCTCAGTTTCAAGAGGTCCCATTCATTAATTGTTGCTCTGAGTGTCTGTGCCACTGATGTTATATTTAGGAAGTGATCTCCTGTGCCAATGCATTCAAGACTACTTCCTACTTTCTCTTCTATCAAGTTCAGTATAACTGGATTTGTGTTGAGGTCTTTGATCCACTTGGACTTAAGTTTCATGCATGGCAACAGATATGGATCTATTTGCAATCTTCTATATGTTGACATCCAGTTATGCCAACCCAATTTGTTGAAGATGGTTTCTTTTTTCCATTGTACAGTTCTGGCTTCCTTGTCAAAAATCAGATGATCGTAGGTGTGTGGATTAATGTCAAGGTCTTCAAGAAAAGCTCATTTTTTAAAGACAGCAATAAGAAAAGTAAAACCTCAGACATCACAACGACATAAGGAAAAAGCTCCAGCAAAGAAAGTGAAGTTTGTGGAATCAGAATGAAATGAAAGAATAGCTACTGACTAAAACTCACCTGGGAATGCTTTCCAAAATGTGAACATATATAAACCAGCAGGACCAAGTGCAATGGGTTCTTTGGTGTGGGAGAATTGACTAGTGAACTTCCCGGAGCTCTTGCATCATAACTCTTAAGTCAGGGAACACTACAGAGAGGCAGAAAATTGGAAAAGAACAAGAAATGTGGCATCATTTGCTGGAAAAGGGAAGCATTGTTTCATCATGTACCTCCCAAGGAGCTGAAAAGCCAACACTTTAAGAAACAAAATAGACTATTCAGGCTGCCTAACATGAGTTTTTCCAGGATAGGCATTTTAGTTTTGATGGTATATAGTTCAATTTGTAGGGCAAGGGGAAAATCCATAAATATTTACCAAAGACTGTAATTGAGTCACAAGTCACATAACCTACTTCAAAAATCCATCCTTCTCCTATAAAAATCTTACCAAAGAAATCCATCAAATTAAAAACAATATTTACCTGTTCTTGAGGCTGATGGTATCAAATATCTCACCAAGGAGAAGTTTATGTTGCAATGAAGACAGACAGAGGAAAAGACTTTTAATTTCATTTTCTCTTAGTGCTCCCATGGGTCTAGAGGTTTGGCAGGGCTAGATTTGAGATCCAGCTCCTGCAGATTATGTTTCGACTAGAGAAACATATCGACTCTCTCTGAGTCATAGTTTGTCTAAAAACTGCATACTAATAAAGATGATTTATTTATGCGGGAGTTCTAAAAGGAAATAGAGAAGCTACTATGAAAACAAAATCAGGTAACAAGGAATAAAGCTGATAGTTTAGAACAAAACCATCAGAAATGGTAAGGGTGCAACAAAACTTTGTTTTCTTCCCTCTATCTCCTATACAACAGAGAGAGAAGTTAATACAGGTTTTCTATATTCATGTACAATACAATGAAATATAAGAATCTATAGCAATATAGAAATTCATTATCTTGGTGAAATATTACCTAAACTTTATCTCTTTTATTCATTTCATTATATGTGGTATTGTATCAGTGTCCTGTTAAGCTCCACAGTCTGGCTTTAAACTCAAGATCCTCATGCTTATGTCTCCCAAATGTGAGATGTACAACCACATCTAGCCAATAGACACTGGATTAGTCTTTTTAGTTGTAATATTTCTTTCTGGACTCTTGGCATACAGTTATACTTGAGAGTTATTACTTTTATTAAAAAAGAGTCTTTCTAGATTCTTGACATATGTTAATGTAAGATAAAGAGACAGTGTTAGATTTTTGTTATCACAGATATGATTAAATAAAAAGATGTGCTTCTCAGGCATGGTAAAATCAGTAACATCTTTTCTCTATAGAATTAGTTTAAAAATATTATCCATAGCATAGACAAACCATATAAAGATCTTTGTAACTTTCTAATTATTTTTTTATTTTAGAATTAAAATATATTTATATTATTTCTTCCTTCTCTTTCCTTCTTCTAACCTTCCCCATGTAGCTACTCTAACTTGCACTCTATCAAATTTATGACCTTTTTCCTTTTGTTGTTATATATATATATATATGTGTGTGTGTGTGTGTGTGTGTGTGTGTGTGTGTATCTCAACAATTAAATGCATATATGTATATATATACATATGCCTAAATATATAGAAAATCTAGATTTCAATAGCAACTTTGTTTATCATCATGCCATTATAATTAATCTTGTATTTCTTTTTCTCTGATATCATTACCAATAAGTATACAAGACAATTGAGGCAGTAAATCTGCATTTCTCATATGAACTTAATAACAACAAACCTCTAACATTGGCTGAATACCTTTCTGAATTGAACAGTGAGAATTTTGAATGCCAATAATACCCCTCAGTCTGACTTTTGCTGTCTCAGTCATGAAACTGAAATCAAAAGCTGTCCAGTGCCTAAATATGATCACTTTCAGTAGCCTAACTATATCTCATATTTTCTTTCCCAGATCCAACATAAAATCTTTGCTGTTCTTTATGCAGAAGTGATGTATTGCAAGCAAAACTCTCTACTGTTAAATAAAACATAAATAGGTTTTTATTTCAGATATTGCATGACAATTGCTTTCTTCAATGTCTATAGCATCTAGAAAAAAATTGAAATTACATTTCAAGTCCTTTTTACAGAATTTCAGTATCTTTTGTGTGAGATTTTGTTTTTTTATATTCAAACTGTTCCAGAGACTGAATCAAAGAAGACCAGTTCTCTTGAGATTAATAGACAATTTTACAAAGTATTTCTTGCTTCAACTCCAAATAAATGATCCTTTGGGGACTATCTGTGAATCAACATTTGCTTAAATTAAAAAGAAGATTAGTAGTACAAGAATTAGACATTTACTTTGTTGAAAGCTTAATCTTAAATGAAATCTCCATGAAGAGGACAGAAAATAGTCTTGAAAGAGTTATATATAATCACACTGGCTTACAGATTTTGTCTCTTAGCTGTATTTCAATAAAGGAGAATGCAGGCATCTAATTCCATTTTGGTAGTATTGTATAAATGCAATAGTATCTTCATTTGTGCAGAGATAATTAATAAAACAGAAATAATCATTTAGGCTAGTGGGAATAGTCTTTTTGAAAGATTTCTCATTTACCAGTTAATTTATGTAGGAGCTTATGTTTTGGCCACTCTAAAATATAGAAAAAGAAACATTACAAAAGAATCATTTTGTGACACAGTTACCATGATATTCTATTAATTTTTCAAGACAGTCATCTATGTTGTAGAGAAATAATTGATTGATCAGCTATTGGAATGTTCTAAGCCCTATTTGACTCCTGCCCATCACATTCTACAATTCCCCATCACATTCCCAACTCTTCATGATCCAGTAAGGCTTTATTAATATTACTGGAAAAACACACTTCTTAATTTTTAGGAAAGAGCATACAACAAATTCAACAAAGCTCTGCTGAAGCTGGCACCATCCATTTCAGAAAAGTCAAGCATAGATACTGTAGCTAAGGCAACAATATGAGTCAGCACCTGACAAATTCAGTATTCCTTATCTCAAAATTGAAAACTCTTGGTATTTTCCCAAGATACAGTAAAACAAAGAAATCATTATCACCAACTTATTTGCATATTATTTATCTTTAATTTCTTATTTCACATAACTTCATTCATTTTCCTTCCATATCAGGGACTATTTTACAATTTATAGTTCTTCCTGTTTATAACAGTTTACAATAGCACTACTAGCATCAGATGCTATTTGTTTTGAAATATTTATTCTGCTTCAGTCCATTTAGAATATTACATATGATCTATTGTTCCGAATTCAACACATTAGAGATAGCAATTTATTTTCATGATTCTCCACTTAGGATGAAAATTCATATTCCACTGCATTATTACATTTCTTATAGTAATGAATATTTTGTTTGTAAGCAGGTTTTAAGTTTTCTTTGGTTTCCTTTCTTTTTTCAGCTTGGTCTAGCTGTGTTCTCCATGTATAAGATGTTTACAGTTCTTTGAATATCATAAATTGCCGTTTGATACCTTTCATCTTTGAAAATTTATAACCACTATTTATGCTAACAGTGTCTCTACTCTTTTTTTTTTTTTTTGGTTTTTCGAGACAAGGTTTCTCTGTGTAGCTTTGTGCCTTTCCTGGAACTCACTTGGTAGCCCAGGCTGGCCTCGAACTCATAGAGATCCGCCTGGCTCTGCCTCCCGAGTGCTGGGATTAAAGGCGTGCACCACCACCGCCCGGCCAGTGTCTCTACTCTTATTTCTGTTCTTTCAAATATATTTGTGTTGTCATGTTTGATCATTGATAAACAGTAAAAAGTGATTATTTTACCTTTCACAAACTATTTGTTACATATTTTTTACTTTCTCCTTGTTTTTCATTTTATCTATCTATTTGTTTGTTTGTTTGTTTGTTTGTTTGTTGGATGTGTATGTGTGTATGTGTTTGCAATAGAATATATCTGGAGATTGGGTAAGAATTTGCTGAAGTCAATGTTAAACATTCACTATGAGAACTATAGGGGTCAACTTGGATTATCAGGACAGGCAGCAAGAGTCTTAATACTTTGAGCAATGTCATTGGTCTTGCTTTTTATACTTTAGAAAATATTTTCTGTTGCCCTGTCTTCAAATGTTTTCTATTATGTCTTCTGTTTCTAATTTCCAATGGGGATTTAATTTCATATATAAAATATTGCTGTTATAAGCTTGAAATTTCTCATTTTTATAAAGTATCATTTTTTCAATAAATGTCATACATATTTCCCCTAGTCTGTTTCATATTATAATTATAGAAATTTTAATATTTTCTTTTCTATCTTCATTATTAAGCTAAAATACTAATGTAGTTTAACTTTTATTGTCAATAATTCTTCTGTCTATCATAAATTCACTTTTTTTCAGTTTAACATATATATTACATGTATTTATTGAAATGGTACTAGGCTATGTGAAAGGCCTTAAAGAAGATTTGGTTAGTTAAGTAGATTACTTAGGCAATTTTAATATATTATTTGTTTTGGTTATGTAATGACTTAGCTTCAATAGGTACATTTAATTTTGATGTAAACACTCATTACACGATTGGCATTCATAGATCACAATTACAAGTACCTTCTTTCCTTCCAAAGCCTCTGAAATTTAAAGAAAATTCTTTTTGTCTATGTTCTATAGTCCTAAAACATATACTATACTACACTTTCAATTCTTGCTTCCTGAATGTGTTTACCTCATTCACAATTCAATATGTTAATTAAATTTATGTACTGTATATTAATGCTTAATGGGTATGTCTTTAAATATCTTGTTTTCATTCTTTTTCTTTTTCTTTTTGTTTTCCTTCCCAACTCATGCTTTCCTATCTATGTGGGGATTTATTTTTCTTCTATGTTTGTTGGGGATTCTTTTTAATGAGTCACTGTCACATAGGAGTTACATCATTCTCCATCATTTTGTTCTTTGAGAATATTTGCTTCTATGTGGCATAGCTTGAAGTTAATTTTTAAAATATTAACTCAATTTATAAAATCCTTACTTTAATTTTTAGGTTTAGTGAAATGTAAATTTAATTACAATTTCAGGCTTAGTGTATCCATGATATCTTCCTGATTCGTGAAGTTTCTTAACATTAACAATATTGGTTATTTTGAACTTTGCTATAAAGATCTATTCAACTAATGCTGTTACTTTATGTTATTTTCCTATAAATTTGTAAGTATTTGCCCTTGTTGCTGGTAATACCTAATGTTGGTTATTAATCTATGGCTTATTAATTCCAAACATACACTTCATTTTCCTGTATTTCCCTTGCTTTAGGTCAAACTACTCTTTGACTCTGAATAGTCATGTTTTTATTTGATATTTATTTTGTGCCAGTATACTCTTTATTTTCTTTTTTAATATAACAATTTTACCAATACATTGAGAATTTCAAACAGCATAATTTGTACTTTGATCATATTCACCCACTTCTCCTCTTCAATCTAGACTACTCTCTGGGTTCCCTATTAGTACTTCCGAATTCAACAATAATGGGAAACTAAAATGCCAAAGGAGAAGTTTGAGTTTGAGAAGTATTCAAACTCAAGTCTTCATCAGTATTGGGACACATGGGATACAGGGAATCTAGGAAGGAAATCTTCATTGATGAGTTTGTCTTTTTAATCTGAAAAAAAAAGTCAGGACCTTAATTAATGCTTTTACAGCTTTTCTGTCTTTAGAATATTTATGTGTGTTCCTATGCTGTGAGATGGTCTGTATGTCAAATTGCTCTGATTGGTCAATAAATAAAATACTGATTGGCCAGTGGCCAGGCAGGAAGTATAGGTGGGACTAACAGAGAGGAGAATTAAAGGAACAGGAAGGGAAAGAGAGACACTGCCAGCCACTGCCAGGACAAGCAGCATGTGAAGACGCCAGTAAGCCACGAGCCATGTGGCAAGGTATAAATTTATAGAAATGGATTAATTTAAGATATAAGAACAGTTAGCAAGAAGCCTGCCACGGCCATACAGTTTGTAAGCAATATAAGTCTCTGTGTTTACTTGGTTGGGTCTGAGCAGCTGTGGGACTGGCGGGTGACAGAGATTTGTGCTGACTGTGGGCCAGGCAGGAAAACTCTAGCTACAAATGGTACCCAACGTGTTGGCAAGAGTTTCCACCTAAAACCTAAAAAAAAAGATTCTAAAATGGAGGTAAAAACAACTTCCTAGTTGTCTCTCTCAAGTTAGCAGAAGCCTGTCAGTTTGAGCTACTATGACAGGTTCCTGACTTGTGGATTTGACCTGCAGTATGGCGGGAATGAGGCCTCTGCAAGTGGCACATTAAGCTGCGTGGTGGATTTAGCCTTTGATAGTACAAAACAAAAAGAGATTTCTGGGCTACACGCTGCTTTGATAGAAGCATAGACCTACTATTTCTGAGAGTTGATGATTCCCAGAGCTGGCAGAAAACGTACCACCGCCAAGTTGGGAAGCTGAAATGGGTGGAGCCAGCAGCCACTGCGTTGTTTCAGTCTTGGAATGTTGCAGTTTAAAGCAATAGGCTCAAGGTAATATAAAAAATAAGCCATATGAAGATGGCTACCACACAGAGAATCTGGATTATGTTCTCTTTGATATTTGTAGCTAAAGAAAAACATTTGATCATAAAAGTTGTTGAGTTAAACCAATATGGATATTTTAAAGGTACCTTGACTTCAAAACGTGGATGTAAGAATATGTTGCTTTGGAAAGGAGGCTCTGCTTTTATTTCCACAGAAAGCCAGAGGCTATGGATTTGTCCCAGATTAAGATACATCAGGTTTCACCAGCCAAGACCCCCTGAAAGGTCTCCGATGACACCATGGCCCAGATGATCCAACATCCAGAATGGTTTGAAGGCAACTGGCTCAGATAATACAGCCTCATGGACTATTCCATAATCCTAAATTTTCTTTGTGTCCCCATAAGATACAGTACCCCCCTCCAGCAGGAAGTAGTAAGAGAAGCTACACCCAAATTCCCAAATATACCAAGCTGGCTTTGGAGATGTGTAAAAGTTAAAACCTTCCTTTTTAAAGGTTACACCATGGTTACATCTACATTTGGCGCCCAATGTGACAAAAATCCATTAAAAACCGCTTGGCTTGGCGGCAGGTCCGTTTTCCAGCCTGGGCGGCCCGGCTGCCTAGCTTGGGCCCAGGCCTGACTGACCCGCAGCTGGAGCTACTTGCAACTGCTACAAACAACTCACTCCTGCCCTGCCGAACAGGGCCCCTGCCTGTAAAGCCAAAGCTTGACTCGGCTCAAGTGCTACGCTTTCTCTCTCTCTCTCTCTCTCTCTCTCTCTCTCTCTTTCTCTTTCTCTCTCTCTCTCTCTGGATTCACATCTCGAACACCAGGTGGCTGTTTTGAAATTCCCTGGGATTCTACTGTTCTACCCAGACTTGGTAAGTCAATTAACATATCTATTTAAAAGAGAATTTTTTTCTACATTAAAAAAAATGGGCTTTATGTGTACATTGGAAGAAAATTGGGCTTTGTTTGAAATTTTAGGCACTCTGACAATGGAATAACTATATGAAAAGATTAATATTGATTGAATTATTCAGTTTATTACTTTTCTTATCCTCATTTTACTATTTAAAAAGATAGTCAATTTAAGTGCCAGAATAACAGTCTTAGAAAAACCTGTTAAACATTGGCATAGGAGACCACTTCCTAAATAGAACACCAGTAGCACAGACACTGAGAGAAACAATCAATCAATGGGACCTCTTGAAATTGAGAAGCTTTTGTAGGGCAAAGGATATGGTCAACAAAGCAAAGCAACAGCCTACAGAATGGGAAAAGATCTTCACCAACCCCACATCTGACAGAGGACTGATATCCAGAATATATAAGGAACTCAAGAAATTAGACATCAAAATGCCCAACAGTCCAATTAAGAAATGGGCTATAGAACTAAACAGAGAATTCTCAACAGAGGAAACTCAAATGGCTGAAAGACATTTAAGGAATTGCTCAACATCCCTAATCATCAGGGAAATGCAAATCAAAACAACTCTGAGATACCACCTTACACCTGTCAGAATGGCTAAGATCAAAAACACTGAAGACACCTTATGCTGGAGAGGATGTGGAGCTAGGGGAACTCTTCTCCACTGCTGGTGGGAATGCAAGCTTGTACAACCACTTTGGAAATCAATATGGTGCTTTCTTAGAAAATTGGGAATCCATCTCCCCCAAGATCCAGCTATACCACTCTTGGGCATATACCCAAGGAATGTTCAACCACACCACAAGAGCACTTGTTCAGCTATGTTCATATCAGCATTGTTTGTAATAGCCAGAACATGGAAGCAACCTAGATGCCCTTCAACTGAAGAATGGATAAACAAAATGTGGTACATATACACAATGGAATACTACTCAGCAGAGAAAAACCATGACATCATGAGGTTTGCAGACAAATGGATGGATCTAGAAAAAATCATCCTGAGTGAGGTATTCCAGACTCAGAAAGACAAACATGGTATGTACTCACTCATAGCAGGATACTAGATGTGGAACAAGGATGACTGGACTGCTACTCACATCACCAGGGAGGTTACCTGGAAAACAGGACCCCAAGAAAGACACAGGGATTGCCCAATGACAGATAAATGGAATGAGATCTACATGAACAGCCTGGACATGAGTGGGGGTAGTGAAGGGTGAGGGTCAAGGGAAAGAGAGCTTGGGTGAGTGGGAGATCCCAGCTGGATCAACAACAGAGAGGGAGAACAAGGAATAGGAGACCATGGTAAATGAAGACCACATGAGAATAGGAAGAAATAAAGTGCTAGAGAGGCCCACAGAAATCCACAAAGATACCCCCACAACAGACTGCTGGCAATGGTAGAGAGACAGTCCGAACTGACCTACTCTGGTGATGGGATGGCCAAACACCCTAATTGTCATGCTAGAAACCTCATCCAACTACTGAGGGATCTGGATGCAGAGATCCATGACTAGGCCCCGGGTGGATCTCTGGGAGTCCAATTAGCGAGAATGAGGAGGGTTTATATGAGCAAGAATTGTTGAGACCAAGGTTGGATAAAGCACAGAGACAAATAGCCAAATGAACGGAAACACATGAAATATGAACCAATGGCTGAGGGGTCACCAACTGGATCAGGCCCTCTGAGTGGGTGAGACAGTTGATTGGCCTGATCTGTTTGGGAGGCATCCAGGCAGTGGCACCGGGTCCTGTGCTCATTGCATGAGTCGGCTGTTTGAAACCTGGGGCCTATCAGGGTCCCTTGGCTCGGCCTGGGAGGAGGGGACTGGACCTACCTGGACTGAGTCCACCAGGTTGATCTCAGTCTGTGGGGAAGGCTTTGCCCTGGAGGAGATTGGAATGGGGGGCGGACTGGAGGGAAGGTGAGGGGGCGGGAAGGGGAAGAACAAGGGAATCTGTGGCTGATATATAGAACTGAATTGTATTGCAAAATAAAAATTAAAAAAAAAAGAAAAAAAAAGAAAAACCTGTTAAACCGGTAAAAATGAATTCTAGAAAAATTCAAATTCAGACAGAAAAAATAAATAGTGAAGTTGTTTCAAAATTGGACCATAAGGTTATAGAAAGAAAGCCAGTTTTCACACAATCACCCTTAATTTATCTGGTAGCCGTACAGCAGCTACCTGATGAAGAGAATGAACAAAATACTTGGGTTCCAGTTAAAATGTTAGACTTACGAAGATTTAAGGAGGCAATAGCATCTTATGGCATGCACTCCCCATATGTAAAGCAAATGTTGAACACCTGGTCAACTTGTAATAGGATTCTACCAAAGGACTGGTGGGAATTGGCACAGGCTGTTCTTGAACCCGGACAAAATCTCCAGTGGAAAATGTGGTTCAATAATGAGGCTAAAAATATAGAAAAACAATGGAGGGATAGCGGAATACAAGTCTGCCAGGATCAGCTTATTGGAGAAGGCCTATATGCTTCAGTACAAACACAATGTTCATATGATGTCCAAACCCTAGTTCTATGTCGAAAGGCAGCTTTGAATGCATGGGACAGAGTTGAAGAACCAGGAAAAAAAACTGAGTCATTTACAAAGGTTATACAGGGCCCAAAAGAATCTTTCACAGATTTCTGACAAAGATTGACTTCAGTAGTACAGAAAATGGTCCCGAATTTAGAGGCTAGTCAGATAATAATTGAATCTCTGCCTTTGAAAATGCAAATGCAGCATGCAAAAGAATAATCAGGCCGTTAAAGGCAAGATCTACACCTTTGGAAGATTGGATTAGAGAGACAGTTAATGTTGAGGCTTATGACCATGATGATATGTGGGTAGGAAAAGCAATTTCAAAAGGTTTGAGAAATGTTAGATGTTTTGGATGTGGAAAACAAGGACATTTGGAAAGGGATTGTAAACAGGTCATTCCTAGAAATAATGTTTCTTCAAGGAACACTGGCAACAGAATGTCCCTTCCTTCTGGAGTATGCAGAAGGTGTGGTAAGGGAAAACACTGGACCAACGAATGTAGATCAACAAGGGATAGACAGGGTAAACCTCTGCCTCAAGCTTCAGGAAACTCCCAGAGGGGCCTCATGCAGGCCCCCACAGTAAATCCAGTTCAAACCTTTCCTGCAGTTGTAGAGGAAACCCCTACTCAAAACAACTAAATAACCAAATGTCTAATGGAATAAATCATGTTGGTCGAGATGATGAAACAGAGAAAATAGGAAATTCAGGGAAAAAAAATAAAGAAAATTTTTTGGCAAACTTCTATTAATGAACAAAGACCAAAGCTAACAATAAAGGTAAATGGTGTTTTGTTGTCTGGTCTGGTAGACACAGGTGCGGACATTACCATAATTGCACCAGAATTTTGGCATCAAACTTGGCCTCTTCAAGAGGTAAATGTACAAATGTTAGGAATTGGGACATTATCTCGAGTGAAACAAAGTGCAAGATGGCTTGAATGTATAGGTCCAGAAGGACAGAAAGGAAAATTAAAACCATATATGGCCAACATTGCTATGAACCTGTGGGCTAGAGACTTGTTACAACAATGGAATACTCAGATTAATATCCCTCCAATCTCAGAAACAAATCATAAATTAGTACATGTTTCTGAGAGAAATATTAAAAGATATTATTCTAATGAGTGCTCACCAGCCATCCATGTCATACAAGAACAGGGCACAACAAATGATAATCTTCCAAAAACACCAACAGCTCTACCTTTAAAATGGTCAACAGACAAGCCTGTATGGATTAAGCAATGGCCTTTAACAACAGAGAAACTCCAGGCTTTAGAAGAGCTGGTAGAAGAACAGTTAAATGCTCAGCATATTGAAGAATCAACCAGCCCTTGGAATTCTCCTGTATTTGTTATTAAAAAGAAATCTGGTAAATGGAGAATGGTAACAGACCTTAGAGCAATTAACAAAGTAATTCAGCCAATGGGCTCTCTATAGTCTGGAATTCCTTTGCCTACTCTGTTACCAAAAGGATGGCCTCTCATAGTTATTGATTTAAAAGACTGTTTCTTTTCAATACCCTTACAAGAAAAAGAAGAGAAAGATTTGCTATCACAGTGCCTACTTATAATAATTCTCAACTGGTTAAAAGATTTCAATGGATGGTTCTCCCACAGGGAATGTTGAATAGCCCAACTTTGTGCCAATATTTTAGAAGTAGTACGTAAAAAATTTCCCAAATCTATAATTTATCATTATATGGATGATATTTTATTAGCTGACTCAAATGCAGATACTTTAGAAAGAATGTTTGAAGAAGTAAAGAAAATTTTGCCTTGCTGGGGATTACAAATTGCTCCTGAAAAGATACAAAGAGGAGATTCTATTAATTATTTAGGATATAAAATAGAACTTCAAAAAATTAGACCTCAAAAGGTGCAAATTAGGAGAGATCGACTACAGACTCTTCATGACTTTCAAAGATTATTTGGAGACATTTCTCATCTAAGAACTATTGTTGGGGTAAAAAATGATGAACTGAATAATTTGTTTAAAACCTTAGAAGGTGATAAGGACTTACTTGAACAGTCCAAGAGAATTATCACCTGAAGCTGAGAAAGAATTGGCCTTGGTAGAAAAGAAAGTACATGAAGGGCACATAGATCGTATTGATCCAAAGCTGGATTGCATTTTGGTTATTTTACCTTCTAGGCATTCCCCAACAGGAATATTAATGCAAAGGGAAGATATTATATTGGAATGGATATTTTTACCAAATAAACCAAATAAAAAATTAAAAACTTATGTGGAAAAAATCTCTGACTTGATTTGGAAAGGAAAATTGAGACTTCGTCCATTAGCAGGAATAGACCCAGCAGAAATTGTCGTACCTTTAACTATGGAGGACATTGAAAAATTATGGATAGAAAATGAAGCTTGGCAAAAAGCTTGTAGTAATTTTTTGGAAGAAATTAACAGCAAATATCCCAAAAGCAATAGAATTGATCTTATAAAGAGAGCTGATTGGATCTTGCCTCTAATTGTGAGGAAAAAACCCATATCTAGAGTTTGCACATTTTATACAGATGGCAACAAACAAGGGAAGGCAGGTTACAAATCAGAAAATTTAATTAAAGTGGTTCAAAGTCCTTATAATTCAGTTCAAAAATCAGAATTGTATGCTATTCTGTTGGTATTAATGGATTTTTCAGAACCTCTCAATGTAGTAACTGACTCTCAGTATGCTGAAAGAGTAGTATTACATATTGAGACTGCAGAATTTATCCATGATGCTTCAGAATTAACTTCACTATTTATTCAATTACAAGATACAATCAGAAAAAGGAGTCATCCTTTATATATAACTCACATCCAATCCCATACTGGTCTGCCAGGCCCTCTAGCACAAGGCAATGATGAGATTGATAAATTATTGATAAGAAATGTGCTGGAGGCCTCAGAATTTCATAAAAAACATCATGTAAATAGTAAAGGTTTAAAAAAGGATTTTTCCATAACCTGGCAACAAGCCAAAAAATAGTAAAGAATTGTCCTACTTGTTCCTTCTACAATCAAACGCCATTACCAGCAGGATGTAACCCAAAGGGTACTCAGAGGAATGAAATCTGGCAGATGGATGTGTTTCACTTTGCAGAATTTGGAAAATTGAAATATGTACACCACACTATCGATACTTATTCAGGATTTCAATGGACAACTGCTTTGAGTTCTGCAAAAGCTGATTCTGTAATCACTCATTTGCTAGAAGTTATGGCCATTATGGGTATACCTGGACAAATCAAAACTGATAATGCTCCATCATATGTCTCTGTTAAAATGAAACAATTTTTTGCTTATTATAATATAAACCATATTACAAGTATACCACATAATCCTACAGGTCAAGCAGTTATAGAAAGATCAAACAGAACTCTAAAGTATATGCTAAATAAACAAAAAGGAGTAACAAAAAACCCCAGAAATAGACTACATAATGCTCTATTAACTTTGAATTTTCTTAGTGCCAATGAGAAAGGAACAACAGCTGCAGAGAGACATTGGATAATAGAAAAAACTACAGAATTAAATCAACCTATATACTTTAAGGATGTGCTGACCTCAGAATGGAAACCAGGATATATGTTACATTGGGGATGAGGCTTTGCTTTTATTTCTACAGGAGAAGATAAGCTGTGGGTACCATCAAAATTGATAAAGATTCGATCTGAACAAGAGAGACCTCTTAATTAGATTAGGTGATAGTTCATCAACTATCATAAACGTCCAATTTAAACTAACTTACACCAGTAACACATGCCTTTTCATTTAATCAGATAATAACTTGTCAAAAAGGAACATCCCCAAAAAACCTTGGGGAAAGGTTTTTGTTTTTGTCTTTTAGGAGAATGAAGGTTAAGGAATTTGAAGAATACTAGACAAATGATACAACTGAAGAAAAGGGACAAATCGTCTATCCTAAGAAACAGAGTGAAATGGCGTATGGGTATGTTATCTAAAAAATTTTATGTCTTCCTAAATGTTTGTTTCTGTTTTTCTTTAAAGATTTAACACTATTGGTCTTCTAATAGTCCCAGTTCAATTAAAATTTAAAGCTGACTTTGGAGTTGGAGAATGGCTCTCTCCTTCTTTAAACTCAAGCATGTTGTTAAAAGGAAAATGCAAACTCCCTGTATCATGCCAGAAGAAAAGAGCCATCTTCTGCTATGGACAGGAGAAAAGCAAAATTAATTAAGAGACTATTCTATTACTAGTCTCAACTCTTTGATTCTATTCTGATTCTTTAAACTTTTCTTAAAGTATGAATTTTATATCAAAATTTACAAGATTAATATATATAGATATATATACATTTTAAACTTTGTTAAGATATAAATGGTCATATAGAGTACTAACTAATTCTAAAAAGCCACATATATAGTCTTTGTGTTCGAGTCTCTTATCAGTTTTTTGCAGGAAATCACTGTCAGGCCTAACATCAACTGAAGTCTCCAGGAAGAAGATGAGGCCCCACAACAACAACAATTCCACGTGGACAATAATAACATCACTAAGCTGACAAACATCATCTACAGATCAGCTTTGAACTACAAAGTGCTCAGAGCAATTTTGAGAGAGCTAGTTGAGATGATCCAGTCTCAAAGACTACTTGAATAAGGATTTGAGATAAACCCTGAACTTTGGCATTATATACAGACTGGATAACGAAGGATATAGTTACCTTTCCTAGAATTTGACAATTAACCTAAAATTTTTCTTTTCAGGATAAAGATACCTTCGCCCATACCCAGCAGGAAACAATTTTAAGAATACGACGCCCACATTCCCAAAGAGGTGGTGTGGGGTGGGTGGGTTTTTTTTTTTTTTTTTTGATCTTTTAATGGGTTTTGGGTCTGGGATAATTTTCATTGATTAGGGGGGTTGGTTACAAGTTGTTGTCAAGGGATAGGAAAAGGGCTAAGCAAAGGAGATTAGATTTAAGGTTCTTATTTAAAAAAAGAAAGAAAGAAAGAAAGAAAGAAAGAAAGAAAGAAAGAAAGAAAGAAAGAAAGAAAAGAAAAATGTAAATACTTACATTGGATTGGATTGTTTTATATTGTATACAAATTATATATATTGAAATTGATATTGTTAGAAAATGCTATATGTATATTTCTAATTGTACCATTCATTTAACAATGTAATGCAATTTTCTGATCCTTGAATGTTGTTATTACCAACTATTAGGATATAAAGAAATGAAAGTTAGTAGTTAGACATTATAATAGAACTTGTAGTTATATTAGGTATGTTTTCAAGATTGAGTAGATATATTTTAGATAGACAGGTTATCTTCAAACCCTTCAGAGATCTATAGAATATGGCATTTAAAATGTTTTAATAACTTAGAAAATTTTTCTTTTTTATTATGACTATGAGACATGTCGGCTCCTGACAGTACCAATCTACTTCAGAGAAAATATGGGCATTGAAAAAACTGCAATTGGAGTTAACTTTCATTGTGGCAAAAGTTAGCCACTGGACAACAAAGTATCCTCAAATCAACTGCTGACAAACAGGACAGACAGGACATGAAACAAAGGACTACTGATTCTTGTCAAAACAAGTGTGGTTATGGCTTTATCAAAAGGCATCTTCTGAGGCCAGGACAATATGGCACCATCCCTGAAGTGGCCTTTGCAATCCGGGAAAGGTACAGTGCCCTTTTCTTCGAAGGCAGCTTAACAGGCAGTGGGCCGATGGCTTCTGATGTGCAATGGGAAGGTAGTTGAAACAGTTATTCTTGAAGAGTAATTAAGCTCACAACTCTCAACAGTAGAGTGGCACTTAAAAGAGGGATGTGGAGAAGAATGGGATGCTGAAATGAAGCCACATACACACATACCCAAGAAGAATGGACAGCTGAATTCAAAAAACATCAACAATTTCCAGAATTTAAAATCCTGAATCTTGACATGACACTAGTGAAATTCAGGTGTTTCTGGTATATAGACTGCTCTCACCCAATGTGAGGTTGAACTGTTGACCTTTTGTGTACATCCTACTTCACAAATGAGTCTGTCAGATACGCTAAGCCTATAGGCTGAAGATGATGCCCCAACACTGCGGAGAAGCCTCAGATGATTGTCCAGGCAGCTGGCTGTTTCTGTCAACTCACAATTTTTTGGAAGTTGCTTGCATATACTTCCTGTTTTTATTTTTTGTTAGCTAATATTATTCCCTTCTTGGGTCTCTGAGGGAGTTGAACATTAGTTAGTTATAGTTGAAGATTAATTAGGATAGAAAGTGAATTAGATACAATAGAATAGATAATGGAATTATTTTCTCTGAATTTGTCAAATATAAATGAACTAGACATTGTTTAGGTATTTATTACTTGTATATATTGTATGTAGTTATTGTACTTTTGTATATAGTTTTTCTTATGTTAGTTATAAGCTTTTTCTTTTTTTTCCTTTTTATTAAAATAGAAAAGGGGAAATATGGTTATATTTTATTTGTATTAAAATGTTATTTGTATGTTAATAAATAAAGTTGCCCGGGGGTCAGAGCTATTAGCAAGCCATAGGAAAGCAGGGCAGTGGTGGTGTATGCTTGTAATCCCAGCACTTGGTAGGCAGAGCTAGGTAAGTCTCTGTGTGTTCAGGTATACAGCCATTATTGGATACACATGCCTTTAATCGCAATACCAAGCATGGAAAACCTGGATGCCTATACAGACAGGCCGTGACGATGCGGTCATGTGGTTGGGTTTACAACCAATGAGAAGGCAGAACAGGAACTCTATATAAAGACTTTAACACAGGGTTAGCTCTGGTTCGGAGAGGTAGGACCACTGCAGGAGGAAAGTTAAGGTTTTAGCTCTTAGCTCTGACTTCTTGGCTTTCTTCTTTGCATTGGTTCTGTGTTTCTTATTTAATAAGAAGGTTGGTTACATCTACAAAAAAGGGGAAGTGCTGTGGGATGGTCTGTATGTCAAATTGCTCTGATTGGTCAATAAGTAAAACACTGATTGGCCAGTGGCCAGGCAGGAAGTATAGGTGGGACTAACAGAGAGGAGAATTAAAGGAACAGGAAGGGAAAGAGAGACACTGCCAGCCATCGCCACGATAAGCAGCATGTGAAGACGCCAGTAAGCCATGAGCCATGTGGCAAGGTATAAATTTATAGAAATGGATTAATTTAAGATATAAGAACAGTTAGCAAGAAGCCTGCCACGGCCATACAGTTTGTAAGCAATATAAGTCTCTGTGTTTACTTGGTTGGGTCTGAGCAGCTGTGGGACTGGCGGGTGACAGAGATTTGTGCTGACTGTGGGCAAGGCAGGAAAACTCTAACTACATTCCTATTCAGGTAAATTATTTTCATTTTCTCTCTTTTCATGTTCTACATGATTCTACACACTTTTTTCCTTATTTAGTGGTTAGTGTGACATACAAATAATGAAATAGTCAGTATAGGTGGGAACTGAAATTTATAGAAGCAGTAACAGTCATGAAACAGAAGAGAAAGGTGGAGACTGAAGTAAGAAGGCCACTAAAATAGAACATGAGAAAAACATTTTACAAAAAAAGAGGCTGGGAACTCCATAGATGAGGCTAAGTTGAACTTGCTGGAGACATAGTAGAAGCCCAGTGTACTCCAGAGCATCTGAAGGTGATCTCTGGCTCATTACAATACTAAATGCATATCTTTGGGTAGAGATTTAAGATGTGATTATATGCAGATCTGCTTGTAGGAGACAGCATGTACAAAAGGAATCTGTACTATAAAATGATCCTAAAAGACCACATTATGTGACTTAAAAGTCTGACCTGCAGAAGTGGGGACATTTGAATGTTTAAAGTCTTTCTCCTTGGTCTAGTGCAGTTCTATCTTTTTGGAAGTGTATTATCTCTTAATAAACTGTCCCTGCTTCTTCTTCTATTCACACGTCTTTGTATATTTTCTTGCTTTGTGACACCATAATCCATCTGGAAATATCTAAACAAACCGAGAAATCCTCCAGCATCAGCTGAGAAGGAAATTTCCTTATTGAAGGAAAGTTTGAGAACTGCACTTGTGCAAAATAGGTGGCTATATTTTGCTAGTGAAAAGTATGTAACACCTTTATTGTTATACTGAAGTACAAAATGATGGAAAAGTGCATATGGGATATAAAGGAAGGAAGAAAATATTAGCTGTAGTTGGAAGATTTTTCTGATCCTGCCCAGGCCCTGCAGTCAGGACAAATCTCACCCACCTGCATCCTGTAGCCCACTTATAAAATAAACACCCAGAAGCTTATATTAATTATAACCACTGGGCCATTAGCTCAGGCTTATTACTGACTAGCTCTTACACTTAAATTAACCCGTAATTCTTATCTATGTTTAGCCACATGGCTTGTTACCTTTTCTCAGTTCTGCCTTGTCATCTTGCTTCCTCTGTGTCTGGCTGGTGACTCCTGATTCTGCCCTTCTTCTTCCCAGAATTCTCCTCATCTGCTTATTCTGCCTATACTTCCTGCCTGGCTACTGGCCAATCAGTGTTTTATTAAACAAGTATACAAGGGTATTATCCACAGCATTTCCCCTTATCTGTCTAATCAAAAAGGAAGGTTTTAACTTCAACATAGTAAAATTACATATAACAAAACAACTTCCAAGCAAGAATTACAGTTACAATATCTAGTCTATTTATATTTGGCAAAATTAAAGAAAATATTCTATCATCTATCCTATATTGTGATTCTAAAATTTCATAGCTAATATATTTTTTATCATAACCAAGGAAAATTATAATTACAATTATCTACTCTTAAACTTCATCAAAGACCCCAGAAGGATATAATATTACCTAAGCAAACAAGAAATGCATTCTAAGCAACTTAAAAAAAATCTAGAATGACAGAGAGAGCTGGCTACCTGGATAGTCACCCAAAGTTTCTTTGCAATGTTGGGGCATCCTTCTTCAGCCTATAGGCCTAGATTCTCTGTGTTGCAGAATGACTAGGACTGAAATGGCAGCTTTGGCTGCTGGCTCTGCCCACAACATCAGCTTCCCAACATAGCAGAACTATGTTTACCTACTGTCAGCTCTGGGGACCATGCTCACCCCCTGCCCCCGTCTCTGGTCTATAGTTCCATCCAGTAGCATGTAGCCCCAAAACCTTTTCTTTCTTTCCTTTTTTTTTTCTCTGTCTGTACTATCAAAAGCTGTATCCACCACACACCATGCTGTGTGGCTTGCAGATGCCACTGTGTACAGTGGCAGGAACCCACCATGCTTCACTCAAGCCCATATGTCATGAACCTGCCATACTGTATGTAGCTCAAGTCTGCATGCCACAGCGTCTCTGTAACTTGCCGTCTCTATATCTCAACCTGCATGAGACATGAAGTAGAAAGCTGGTTTTGGTGCCATTATTGTGTGTTTAGAAGCCCTTTTTAAACTCTTTTAGGCCTTATGGAAATTTGAGAGTACCATGTTGGTATATCAAATGTAGTTGGAAGATTTCTCCAGTCCTACCTGGGCCCTGTGGTCGGGATGAATCTCTCCCACCTACATCTTGCAGCCCACTTATAAAATAATCACCCAGAAGCTTATATTAATTATAACCGCTCGTCCATTAGCTCAGGCTTATTACTGATTAGCTCTTACACTTAAATTAACCCATAATTCTTATCTACTTTTAGCCACATGGCTTGTTACCTTTTCTCAGTTCTGCCTTGTCATCTTGTTTCCTCTGTGTCTAGCTTGCGACTCCTGACTCAACCCTTCTTCTTCCCAGGATTCTCCTCATCTGCTTACCCTACCTGGCTACTGGCCAATCAGTGTTTTATTAAACCAGTATATAAGGGCATTATCCCATAGCAATCAGCATTCGAAAAAACAAACAAAATAAATTACATTAAATGAAGTTTGCCCAGCAAAGTAAAGAGTTAATGTTAAAAGAAAATGCACATACCTGGGGAACCAGAGACAAATAATACATTACATGAGGAGATGATAACAATATATTAGGAAATCAAACTACCTAGTGATCAGAACACAGCTCAGTTTAAAGACAAAACGCAAAAAAACAGACAACCAACCAACTAACAAATCAAACAAATAAAAAAACAAAAGAAATAAAACAACAACAACAACAACATAACCTGGAAACTTACTCTTTTTGTTTCATTTTGGTGTTTTTTTTTTTTTTTTTTTTGAGACAGAGTTTCTTTGTGAAATAGCTCTGGCTGTCCTGGATCTCACTTTGTAGACCAGGCTGGCTTCAAACTCAAAGAGATCTGCCTGTCTCTGCCTCCCAAGTGTTGGGATTAAAAGTGTGCTCCACCACTGCCCGAGTATGGAAACTTACAGTTATAGTTGGCATTGCTCACCCCTTGTCTTTCTCCTTACGTCTATCTCCCTTAATTTCTTGGGGTATTGGCATAAGTATTAGAAATGAGGGAACAGTGTGTCTCTCTGATCATGTTTCATTCCCTGTTCCTTGAATCTTCCCATTAACTGTTTATACCATCTATTTAATGGCATATCTTTAAGCTCTTATGGTTAAAGTCATTCTTCTGAGAACAGTTATGCAAATATGTAATACTGAACTTCATGACCTATTGTGGCTCCTTCAGATGAGCAGGATGTCTAGCTTAGAGAAAACAAGGAGAGTACGTAGCATACATATTCGCCGGGCCATACCCAGAATCATGCAACAGAACCGTCCAAAGCTCTTGTCAAGTGGATCAAGATCTCCAGGGGCTTTGCCATAAGGAGCCACTCGTGCTATTCTCAGGCATTGTTCCCCAAAGAAGTCACATGGCTCCCCCAAAGATTTGGTGAAATATAATTTGATAAGAAAGAATATTGTTGAAGATCATAACCTGAGAAAATCATCCAGGGCCTTGTTCAGGTGTATCCCTCCTGTGTACTCACAGGCTAAGGGTTTTCCTTCCCTCAAATCAAGAATAAGTCACATAGCCTCCCTCATTCAAAGGAGCACCAACTAGGTGCTATGGCCCCTTTCAAGGAAAGAGAAGAATGAGGTTTTAGAAAGGACAGGGAAGGTAACAAAGACCTCCCTACTTCTATATTCGAAGCATACTTCAATTTAAAATGCATAGCAAGGCAAAGTTCTAGTTTGAGCTTTCTATCCTGAGATGGAGCTAACACCACTTGAATTCTTTTAAATCTATCTATGTGTGCTGATCAAGTATCACACAAAACCAGGTAATTCTAGAATTCATTGGCTTGGAAAATACATTCTTGGAGTTTGTTTAAATTCATGTTATTTTAAAAAAACTTACATGTAAATATGAAAATTTGTGGAGGTTTAATTATTTTAAAGTATTTCTCTAAAGGGTATGAAATTAAAAACTTAAATGATAGCTGCCATTCAGTATTATTCATGAATATTTTTCTGCCCAGGAAAAGCACATGGGATTGAAGATCTGTAACTATTTTCTATTTTCCATTAGCAAAACGCCTATTTAAAACAAGGAACAAAATAGCATACACCAAGATCCTTTTCTAAGGATCAAATTGATATTTGATTTAAAAGAATACATATTTTATATATTTGTTTGCTTGGAAATCTCTATCCATGTACAATTATGCCTTTAGTAAAGGAATCAGTGACATGGGAAAACTATCCTAGGTTTTGACAGAGAGCTGACTCTACTGTACTGGGAATTCTTCTTTTCATCATTCCTCCTGACATAGAACAGAAGTTACCACATCAGCATTTTCTAGAGTTTTTGCATCAGAGGATGCTTCTTAGCAATCAGCAGTCTCTGGGTGTTCTAGAGTTTTTTCCTATGCTTGTTTGATTTATTATAAAATAGTTGAAATAATAAAGCATGCTAAAATACACCCTCTGGATGTCTAGATATCTTATAGTTTTAATTCATATGTTCATGTATGCAAATACATAAAATAAAGAAGTTTTGGTATGCTTTTAAGTTTTGAATAAATTATATTATACATTTTTTCTTTCCTTAAAAATATGCATTCAAAATACTTTGCTCTGGACTGGTGCATGTATCACATTTTATTTGTCATCCCTTTTAATGGATAGATAAATCATGACTTAATTTTCCTTTTCTTCTGCATAGGTGTTTATGTATTTAATTTCATACTAGCATGTTTCTTTTGTTTGGTTTTAGGGTTATAAATTGTGGGAATACAGAGATGAAAAGACTAGTAGGGTGTAATATGAAAGGAGTCTTCCAGTGACAATGAATTCTCAGAAAAAGTTATCACAGAAACCAACTCTTTTTTTTGTTTGTTTGTTTATTTGTGAATTTGTTTGTTTGCTTGCTTCTTTGCTGTATCATTGTTCATCCTGAAAACATGACAAACTCTAGGACATGACAGAAGGAGATAAAGCTAATGTTTTGTGGAAACAAAGGAAGAGTATGGAGTAGCATTGTGAATATTTGATGAGTACTTCCTGTTTTATGAGATAAAGTCTTATAAAATGATTAGTATAGGAGTAAGAGTCACTTTGAGGTTAATTCTGGTATAAGTGCCTGTCAGAAATGAGTACCCTCCCTGTACCCACTTCTGAGCCTGCAACACTAGCTGTGCCACATGTAGAGAGTGAAAAAAATGTAGGTTCTTATTAATCAGACAGTAAAGATAATAGCAAAAATCTAATAGTAAAATTACAATAGTGGCTGTTAAAAGGTGAACAAGTGATTAAAACCAAGACCTGTGGTCAGAGTGTTGACAACTACAACTTCTAAAGGAAGCTTAAATTATCTTCACTGTAGTGATATTTTATTTGTGCACCTGAATAAAGCTTATATGGAGATCAGAGAAAAAAGTCATACACTATGTTAAACATAGAAGTCAGGCAGTGGTAGCACATGCCTTTAATCCTAGCATTCGGGAGGCAGAGATTCACTGAATCTCTGTGAGTTCAAAGCCACACTGGGAACAGAGCCAGGTGTGTGGCACACACCTTTAATTCCCAGAACTAGTTAATCATAGAGGTCTGGAGGTCTGTACAGGCAGACAGGAAGTGATAGAGCTGGACACAAAGAGGAAAGTGATATAGCCAGGCAGATAGAGGAAGTAAAAGGGTCAGGGACAAAAAGGCATATAGGCATGGGTATACAGAAAGTAGCTATCCTTGGAGGTTGAGGAGTTGGTAAGATGAGGTTGGCTGTGGCTTGTTCTATTCCTCTGATCTCTTAGTTTTCACCTCAATATCTGGCTCTGGGTTTTGTTTGTTTTTTTAATTAATAAGACTGTTTAGCAATTCGCCTTACACTTCACTGAAATGGGAAAGTGAAAACATAGCTAGCCACATGACAAAACTTCCAATTTGTTATCTAGATATTTTTGACCATGCCATAAACATTGGAGAAGATACTGGAAGGACATTGCAGAAGTCATGGAGACCCACTGTTCAACTGCTACTAAAAAAGCCAGAATTATTTGCAATTCTAGATGATTGTGAAGGACTGACTGGAGTATCTACATGCCTCAATCAAAAATATTAATCATTTGGGTTACATTATATACAATCTTGATTATTTCCTGTAAGAAGGAGAGGTTCTATCAAATTCTTTAATGGCTTATATAGTTTTGGCTCCTGACACAATGATTGCCCACACTGTTTGTGATCAGCTGCAGCAAGATTTCTCTACCCTCAATGTTTTAGTCTTTTACTTTTAGGCGTTTTGAGAAAATGGTAAGAAAAGAATCTCACAGCCTCATTTGGGAGCTTGGATTAGATGGCTAATTTGTTGTCCTAACATGCTTTTGTAGACCTTTCATCTCATCTAGTACCTGAAAATTTAAAACAAATGTAATAGAGTAATCAAGAGGGAAAAGAAGGCATTCTGGTTAAAGGTTTGATAAGAGCTAATTAGATTTGCCAGATGAAAGGTTCCAGTTCAAGAATAAGACAGATAGCAATAGACATAGCTGCCACAAATAAGTTATGCCTCATTAGGGACTGTTCAGGGTCATGGAGATAATCACACCATGGTTGCCTCTTGGAATTCTTATGAGCTTTTTTGATAGTGGTGCTGTTCCATCCATTTGGGAAGAGAAAAAGTGATCATGGTGTTGCATACAAACAGACAATCCAAAACACACCAGGTAAAACTTATTTTTAGAATCATTGGATCTGAGTTACTTAACAAGTCAATAGTATTATCTATTTTTTTTCCCCCGAGACAGGGTTTCTCTGTGTAGCTTTGTGCCTTTCCTGGAACTCGCTTTGAAGACCAGGCTGGCCTCGAACTCACAGAAATCCGCCTGGCTCTGCCTCCCAAGTGCTGGGATTAAAGGCGTGCGCCACCACTGCCCGGCTGTATTATCTATTTTTATCCTGTGGAAATACTGTAGGTATGTGTATAGCCAGAAAATTCAATATGATTATAATTTTATAGGGTGGTAATATAGACCTCTGTTATATTATCAGAGAGATGGTGAATTTTTTTAAAGTATTTTAATTTAAGGAAAATCTCTCTGAATATTATAATAAAAAACAAAAGTTTCCTCAAGGACAAATAAAAAATGCTTTTAAGTCTTAGAATAGGTTAACGTTTAGGGGAAGAGCAGTATATTTCAAAGGAAGAGGAAAAAATAATATATACCTCAGAATTAAAAGCAAGTTGGTGAGACACAGCCTTAAGTTAAGAGGTGTTATGGATTCTATGGCCCTTTGAGGGATGGAGGGATTGTTAAAGGTTGAACAGTTCGTCTGAAGGAAGGGAAGAACAAATTATGCAAAGCCCTTGATTGAATGCTACAGCTGTAGCGGGAGAGTTATGGAGACAAAAGAGGTGGTACTAGAAGGAAAAGAGGTGGGTGCAGAACAGTAGACATTTTGAGAGTAAGAAACAGGCAGGATCTCGGGGGTTCAGAATATAGTATTGACCTTAGTTTGTTTGCCTTAGCATTTTCTACTTATCACATTGTTTCCTGAAACTATGAAATGCTGATGGGCTTGAGGTCTATAACTGGAGTGAACTTTAAATCATGGAAATATTTATATCATTTCTGCTGGGAAGTACGAACAAAGGGAGTTACATAGCTTTTCCCGGAGAGATGTAAGCCCATAGAATACCAGCAACAGAGCAAAATAACAATTACAATGAAATCTAGCTTGGAAACACTTAGGTTTATGGGGCTTCGTCAGATGAGAACAGCTGAGAGTTTGCTTCAATGACAAAAAGACTTAAAAGCAGTGTTTTCCCTAAGCACCCAAGGGGAGATGTTGTGATTGTAATTATGGTTGAAAAATTACAACTTTTGTGACATTCCTAAGCCTTATAAATTTCATTATCTTCCTGAATCTCATAAGAACCCCTCCTGTATCCAGAAAAAAAAAAAAAAAGCATGTTTAAATAGTCGCATAACACTATTCTCCTCTGTATAGCAGAGAATGTTTTAATACATTTCTTGGCATAGCTACACACCACAAGGGTTGTGTCTCCTGGAGCTTGCAGTAGTAGAAAGTTAGTGGTTTAAAAAAATGATGTAAGACTGTTAAGTGTCAAGATTAGTTCTCAGCTAACCACTTCCACAAAACAAAATCCATAATCTCTGACTCCTAGCATTTTGTACATGGAGGAAGTGGGTGAAAAGGCAGCTTCAACTTCAGTCTCTCAGTAAAATATGTGTGGATTTTATCACCCATATGAGCTTCTAACACAAGTACCTCTACTCCAGTGGAATGAAAATCATTCTGAAAGTTAATATACTGGATTTTCATGTTTAATCCATGGTGTATTTTAAAATCCTCTAGTATTGTTTAACATTTAAAAATCACATAGAATATAAAATGTAACTACTATCCCCATAGAGGTGAGAGCTATAAGTTCAGACATCTGAAATGACATGCTATATTCTATGAGATCTTCAAAATATTTACACACAAACACCTGAACTTTTTTTCTGGGATTTGAGAATATGTACCGTCAAATCAAGTTTGACTCTGCAAGGAGAATTTATGGAAGTTCACAGTGGGAAAAGTTTGGAACTTGTATGGTCATGTCACCACCTCAGCTCTACTTCAACTGAAAAAGAGAGGAAAACAACAGTATTTAGACTTTTGACAGGAAGTAAGAGATGTAAAAAGCAAAGAACAGAAGAATTCTGTAAGAGTTAGACCAAGAAACCAAAAAGTGATACAGATCTTGCTATAATCTATCATTTATCTATCTATCTATCTATCTATCTATCTATCTATCTATCTATCTATCTATCAATCATCTACCTATCATCTGTCTATCTATCTATCTATCTATCTATCTATCTATCTATCTATCTATCTATCTACCCATCCATCGATCTGACTATCTTTATCAACGTATATACCTACTTAAATATCTATCATGACACTACAAAAAAATCTACTGGATATTACAGATAGCATCAAAATATTCAAAACATAATGTAATATAATATAGCACAATAAAATCTGTAAAATGTACACTCACATTATAGTTGCCTTGGATAAAAATAAAATTCAGACATTTCAATTTAAAAGTAGGTCATAGACTAATAGTAGAACTAAAGAAAAAAAGTGAAGTTGAATATTTTAAGATCAAGAGACATAAAGATTTGAAGGTGATAAAGCATGAGGGAATTTAACTATCTACCCCACAAAGATGCTCTACCACATTAAGAAATTGTGTTGAGAATTGTGAGATGCCACAAAGCAAGGCTGCAATGAGTGGTACAGAGTCTATCCAAACAGCAATGGGGTGCCCATTCACTGAGGTTACTATTTTTCCTAGTGACCACATAAGTATCTGCAGGCAGATTTCAAAGGCCCTCAGAGAAGAATCATTAAGCCCCTGTCTGATCCATTTTTTCACAGTCACCTTTTCCTGAAATTCAGTTGGTGTCTGTATCAAATACTGTAGTCAAAGCTAGCTTTCCCCTAAGCTCTGAAAAGAAGAGGGTTTTTTGTTTGTGTGTTTGGTTGTTTGGCTGGTTGGTTGGTTTTGGCAGAGCTGTGGGAAGTTTCAGAAACCCCATCAATAAAGGTTTGGTGAGTCATTTATGAAGTATGTTGTTTCTTAGTCATCTATGTGCCATTAGGGAATGCCAGTAAACCAATTAGCTCATAAAGCTAGACAAGTATAGAATACTTGCCTTGGTCTGTCGTGATGAATATATATTTGTCTACAGGGGCAAAAGATACACAACACTATTGATGCACTAACAGTGACCTACATGTGGTGGTTAATGTTTATCAATTTGATCAACCTAGAGCAATGGAAAACAGGGAAAAACAATTAAGGAATTGTATCTATCAGATTATCTTGTGAGCATGCCTATGAGGCATTTTCTTAATTAATGATTGATGTGTCACTGCTCAAATCACATTGGTCCATGGCATCCCTGGCTAGGTAGTCCTAGGTTGTGTATGAAAACAAGATGAACAAAAGGGCAAGCCAGTAAGTAGTGTTCCTGTCTCCAGGTTTTGGCCTTGATCTACTGCTCTGTAGACCCTTGATGATTGATGTATGTAAAGTGTAAGCATGAAATAAATGCTTTCCTTCCCAATTTGTTTTTTGGTCAGTATTTAATCATAGCAACAGAAAAGAAATGAGAATATCACATGAAAAAAATGAGTTAGGAAAGATCTATTTTATGGCTCCTGAGATGGGTCATAAGATATACGACTGAAGCTGACTCATGTGAGTATCATCTGCAAGTACAAAATAAATATGACTACCTTTGCTTAGGTGGTATGGGATGGTGTGCCTATTTGTTAAAGTGGTAGATTGTTGCACTTTGTTATGGATGAAAAAATACATAACCAAGGGAAAACCCCCTGAGAGTGCAGCATTTTGGAGTAAGAATCCCAGGGTTATCATTTTCCTTTGTGGTATGGTATGGCATTCCTACTTGATAAGTGAGATCATCCATGTGAGGACATCTTGCAATATTTTTAATTATTAGGTATTTTGTTATTTAAAATAACTTTTAAATTTAAATATACTTTTGATCATATACTTCGCCTCTCCCAATCCTTACAGATCCTTCCCTCTTCCTACCAACCCAACGTTAAGTTCTTTTTCAAATAACAAATAAAAACCCAATATAACAACAAAACCCCCAGAACAAAGAAAAAAAATAAAAGAATACCCAAAAAGAAAACAAAAATGAAAATAACAACAATAACAACAACAAAAAATTCCACCAGACTGTAAGCAAATAAAAGCACACACACAAAAAAACCTGTGGAGTCTATTACATGTTGGTCAACTACTTCTGAACATGAGGCCTGACCAGGAGTGGTTGGCATACCCATTGTCACTCCACAGGTTTTTCCCATTCCCTGAAGGTATAAAGGACAGTTTAGTTGTTGACTTTACCCTGATGGCTAGATTTTCATTCATTCATTCATCCACTTTTTAAAAATAAAATAAGATATAATAGGATATGAAAAAACAAAAACTATTGCATTGAAGATGACAAGACAAACCAACAGAAGAAAAAGAGCCCAAGAGAAGGAATAAGAATCAGAGACCTGCTTGTTTGCACACTCAGGAATCCCATAAAAATACTTAGCTAGAAGCCGTGATATATCAGCAGAGGACATGGGGCAGACTCCTGCAGGTCCTGTGTATGTTGTTTTAATCTCTGAGAGTTCATATGTGTTTTTCTCTTGTTAATTTATATAGTCTTGTTTTCTTGGTGTCCTTCATCCACTGTAGCTCTTACACTCTTTCTACCTTCTCTTCTAGATTTCCTGAGCATGGAGGGAGGTGTTTTGATAAAGATATCCCATTTAGTACTGACCATTTCAATGGTCATTCACTCACTGTGGAATGTCTGGCTTCCACGCAAACAGAATTTAGGGCCCTCAGGAATGTACCTGAGTAAAGTTTACCAAGAGAAGGAAGAGACTAAGAAGTACAACCCTGAACATTGATCATCTTTCTAAACATTTCGCCTTTTGATTGAGTGTGTCTCTGGAGCAGGCTTCAGAAAGTATTTCCTGTCAAAGGAAAAAGAAGTAAATAATTTAGGTTCACAGCTGGAAGGGCTCTGTCACAATTACTTAGTCCAGTCAATGCAGCTTGAAGATACCTCGAACTCAAGGGATGGTCAAAATTTTCACCTAGTGTAATTGTATTTACAAAACAAAAGCCTGACTTGATGAAGAATATGAACCATATTTTGCCAGTTTATACTGCCATTTAGAAATTAAATTTATGGGGGAAATAAGAGAAATAATTGTTTAAACTTCCTTCTCAATGGTGCTAACCCACTTTTCATTGGTAAATTAACTTATTAAGCTATAGTATCTTTAAGGGAGTTTAGGATATATAGATATTAAGCAAGGCATATCTACTACAAATAAACACAACCAATTTCACATTTGAGTATTTTTAATATTATAGCATTGATATGTTGTATAAAAATGGGGATATAGAATCTACAAGTTGATCTGGATTATACAAAGATCTGTATGTACTTAAAATTTTATATATGATCAGGGTATCATAATCTTAAATGGAAATATTACTTAATTAAAATATATTATTTTACTTTATAATTTCATGTAGTCTAATACATAGGTGAATTAATAATTTAGGGAAAGAATATGGTCTTTCTTAAATTGTCTTTTTAAGTGGTCTTTCTTAAATAGCAATAATGTATAAGTAAGGCTAACATGTACCTGGTTCCAAATCCTCAGGATTTTAAAGAAAATGTTTGAGCTCAGACAATGAACATTTATCAATGGCTGTTCAAGTACATTTGCAACGGGGAAACATTGAAGGGCTCTGTGGAATTGTAACACAAGGAAGGTAAATGGTGATGTAAGTGTGCTTTCCTTGGAAAACGAAGTTGCTTCAAATTTCATTATTGTTTTTCTTTTCTCATTTGCAGATTTTCACATGCAAACAAATTGCTCTCTGAATGCAGCCATTTGTATGCTGGCCAGTGTCAACTTGAGAGAAATTCCCTTTGAGCCTGTCTCTAGTCTTCTTAAGGTCAATCTTACTTATATAAACATTTCTTGATCTGACTTATCATCTCGCTTTATAGAAGATAGATTTGACATCTTCATTTTAAGTTAAAAATTTTGTTTAGGTTAAAAGAGTACCTGAAGACAACACTATAGGATGGAATTATGATTTAATCCTCTGGGATTTTTCTTTGTCTGTCTATTTGTTTTTCATTGTTTTCTTCCTTTGAGTACATTGCCTTTTAAGTTTTTTTGTGTCATAAAACTTTGACAAATTACTTTGCTCTTATTATTATATAGACTATGAACATATTTCAATTCTGATTATTCAGAAACACTTTATACTTAAGAGTCAATATTAACTTATATGAATTTCTATTTCAATTTTAAAATGTATAATACCTGCTAGAAAAAAAAAAGGAAGACGCTATGTTATTTAGAATCTGTTGATTCTGTTCAGCCCAAGTTTAAACAGAACATACATATACACAAACATGTGTATATGCATGGAGGACTGCTTTCTGTGGTGATATTGTATTTTCCAAAATATTGGGCACCCGAATAAACTTACCTGGGGTCAGAGGACAGAACAGCCACTAGATATAGAGGCCAGAAAATGGTGGCGCACACACCTTTAATCCTATCACTTGGGAGGCAGAGATCCATCTGGATCTCTCTGAGTTTAAAGCCACCCTTGAAACAGCCAGGCATGGTGACTCACGCCTTTAATCACAAGAAGTGATCCTTTAATCCCAGGAAGTGAGGGCAGAAAGCAGAAAGGTATATAAGGTATGAAAACCAGGAACTAGGCTGGTTAAGCTTTTAGGCTTTTGAGCAGCACAGTTCATCTGAGAGGCATCCAGTCTGAGGAAACAGGATCAGCTGAGGAATTGGCGAGTTGAGGTGGCTGTGGTTTGTTCTGCTTCTCTGATCTTCCAGCATTCACCCCAATACCTGGCTTCAGGTTTGATTTTATTAATAAGACCTGTTAAGATTTCTGCTACAGCTTTGAGTTGCAGCTTTAGTATGTGTTTATGCTCTCATATGTCTTGCTCGACTGAGTATGCTTCAGCTTCTTTAGAATACATGGAAAATATCCTTCATAACATTTTTAGAATCTTGTATACTTGTTAGCATTGTATTCTCTGAAAAACTACAAAATATAAATCTCTTCAACATTCTACCTATAAAACTGACATAAAACAGGAAAAAATAGATCTACAATACCTTACCAACGTGATTTAGCATATGCATAAAGCCATTAAATGATACACGTTACTTAAGTACTTAGACCTCATCATTCAAAGGCCACCCCAGTGTCCTGACTAATTTTATGCCAACTTGACACAAGCTAGAGTCATTTGGGAAGAGAGAAATGGGACATTTTCTTCATTAATGATTGATGTGGGAGCCCATCCCATTGTGAGTGGTGCCACTGCTGGGCAGATAGTCCTGAGTTTTATAATAAAGCAGGCTGAACAAGCCATAAGGAGCAAGCCACAAAGCACCATTCCTCCAAGGTTTTGCTTCAGTTCCGGCCTCCAGGTTCTTCCTTGCTTATGTTCCTGCCATGACTCTCCTCAGTGACGGACTGTAGGAAAGAAGTGTAAGGTGAAACAAACACTTTGTTCTCCAACTTGCTTTGGTCATGGTGTTTTATCACAGCAATAGAAAAACAACTAAGATGCCCAGGCATGTCTCTTCACATCTCACCTATAAGTCACTTTTCTCAAGTCTAACTACTAACATGTCTGTAGAGAAGTAGGAATAAACAAGAAACATGCAATTAGCATTTTCAGATGATTAATGCTCCAATTTGCAGTCATTTTATAAAACTACTATAAATGGTGTTACAATACTATTGCACTTATCAAGTGATACAGACTACCTTACTCATCTTGAGGATTACAGCAAGGACTCTAATAGTGTTGTTCATTATTTTGGAATGTCAAAGCTTATTTGACTCTCTGTAAACTTTATAAAATGTTTTCTTATCATGTGGATGATTATTCACCATTTTAAGTCATTTTGAAATGACACATAAACACATAATTTCACTTAGGGCTTCTTTTGTGTCGTAGCATTCAGGTCATTTTGTATTCATCACTAAGATATGATAAAAAATTGTTTGGCTAACACATTTCTTAGGATTCCTAGCTATTTTTGCTCAAGCTCTCTGTACTTATATCCCCTCTCTCTCATACTTAAACATTTTCTTCATCTAGACACTCATCTCAATTCACACCAAATCTCCCCTTTTAGAAAACCATTTCATTCTTGACAGCTTTCTATACTGAGGGTCAAAGCAGAAAAATCTTCAAGTTCATTTTTTTCTCTTAATTGTTGTTAAATATATATAAAAAAAACTAACAGTGTTTAATGTATGATGTACACATTGTCTCAAAAGAAATGCAGTCATTGTGTGTAGATGCACAATCATCTAAATGGTTGAAAACCGAAACTTTATAACGTACATAGCACATAGTAAATTAAAGATATAACATATGTATGAGTCAAAACAAATTTCAACAGAAATAAAACTCGATGATATAAAGGGGATGAGACTCTTCTCACTCTCAGGAAATACTTGAGACAATGTGGGTTTATGTTTTTTTTCATACTTTTGAAATGGATATAAATCTTTACAAAAAGAAAATAAGCCTCACAATGACTTTCAGACAATTTCAGACCTGAAATCTGTTTCTTAATAATCTGGAACCATCTCTTTGAAATGTGATCCCATAAAAAAAACCATTTATATAGGATGGTTTTTTGTTTTGTTTTATTTGTTTCTTTTTTTAAGACCACAGGAGCTTAGAGTTAGAAGATACCTTGTTCCAATATACAGAATGACCTCCACTCATAAGACTAAGAAGCTGAAATTTCTTTTGAAAACAGCTAATTATTAAGTCTACTTAGGAAAAGCTGAAAGTAACAATGAGTATCATTAATACCCCTTACTTTGAGTCTTATTATTATCCATGGAAACATATGGGTTCATCTAAAATGGAGGTGCTATTCCTTCTTCACCCTTTAATGGACAATTTATAATGCGTATCACATCCTTGATAAGTAATTATTTAATAATAATATTGTTCTATATATCATATGTTGTGTGGGGGAATTTTCCATTTTGGGGGTGTCAGAGGTTTCATTTTAGTTTGTACCTTCCCACCAGCTTTTAGGGCCTATTTAATTCGTGTTAGTCAGCTTTTGTTTGCCTTGACAAATTCTCAAATTGAAAATCTTAAAAAAAAAAATTTATTTGGATTTACACTTCAAAGACTTTAAACTATGGTCAGGAGGCTTCATTGTTTCTGAGCGTGTATAGAGACAGCGAAGCATGGCAGGAGGTTAAACTTGCTCACCTATTGGAAGCAAGCAGAAGGGAACAGAGAGGAAATATACTCTAACAGGGCTTGCCACTAGTGTCCTTATGATCAGTTTTTTTTTTTTTTTGGATGTCTGCTTTCCAAAAGACCTACCTCTGAACACAACACTGCAGCATTGGGAGATCCAATCCTTCAATAAATGATCCTTTGGGAGACAACTGAGATCCAATCCATAACAACATAGTACAGATCATTTTGCAACTTTCATTTGAGACACGAGCACTGTTATGAATACAGCTCATATTACATGTAATAGGAAAAACATATCTGTTTTCAAATTAACTGTATGCTTCTTTCTACATGCTTAGACTTACCTCATATAACTCTTGCATCAATTAAGAGATGCTATATGTTCAAGCACTTGAAATTCTTTTCTTATAGTAAATTCATAGTGCTTTATTACTTATAATAGAGTAGGGATTTCAGAAGCAGTACCTCCTCAGAATAAATAGGGGATATTTACCTTCGTCACTGTAGGCAATATTTACGATGAACAGAAACCTCATTGAAAGTCTGGTTCCTCATTTTTTACCAACTTCTAATACTGCTCAGTTGTGAGCATACTATTAGGGGTATTGAATTTTGTTGTTAGGTTGCTGTTTCAATATTCTTATAGACAAGGTCTTGATATCAAGCCCAGAGTAATCTAAAACTACTGTCTCAGCCTCTTGATGTAATATTTATGAATGTTTGTTTTCTTTACTTATAGCTTTTAGTTTATTTTTGAGTAAAAAGACCTGAAGAAAAGAGTGAAGATTATTAGATAAATGAGAAGGAATTTAATACAGGAAGCAAAAGAAACACACTAACCTAGGCATTATAAAATTAGCATCTTAAAAATGATTTTATCCATGTAGGAAAAAATACTTTGTCTAACTCTAGAATACAGTCATATGATCAGGAACTTGAAAAGAATCATTAATGCTTTCATGAAAGTGCGTATTTGTCAAAAGGAAATACAAAATCTAACCAGCTATACCCATGTTCCTGCAATTGTGGATTCATCTGACTTATAATTGTAGCTGAAGTTTTCTCTCCAGCCCAATGGACCCCACAGCCACTTATAAAATAATCACTCAGAAGCTTATATTAATTAAAACTGCTCAGCCATCATCTCAGGCCTACCACTGACTAGCTCTTGCATTTAAACTCAGCCCATTTCTGTTAACCTTTATGTTGCCACATGTTCCATGGCTTTACCTGTGTGCCGTTACACGCTGCTCCCTGGAAGGTGGGCTGGCATCTACTCACTCAGCCTTCCAATTCCCAGAATTCTCCTTCTCTACTTATCCCACCTATACTATCTGCCTGGCTACTGGCCAATCAGCATTTTATTTATCAATCAATCAGAGCAACACATTCAAAGCATAAAGAGTAATATCACTCATCACATAATTGAAAAGGTTATTAACATGATATGTTTTAAATAATTTCCCCAACAAGGCAGAAATTATAAAAATTTTATAGTACATATTTAGCAAAGCTAGAAAAATTGAACTGGAAATTTTCACTATAAAGAAATGATACATTTGAAGTGACACATACACTTAACTTAATTAATACTCAGTGCAATGTGTACATACACAAAAAATCATATATATTTATAACTACAAAAGAGCTTTCATTAATAACACAAATTAAAATAAAATTGCACCTGTGCTAATTGCTCATGTATTTGTTATTTTTCTGTAAGCAACAGAATATAACTATGTAAGTAGTCATTTATTGCATTAAGCATTATAAATGTTTTAGATATAATTTATAGCATATGAAAGGATGTGTAACAGGTGTGTGCAAATGTTACAAATTTTATGTAAGGGGCATGAATATCTTTCTTTCTATTAACGGATCCGATTATACAAAGACACACTCTGATTATTCTCTAGAAGAACCAGTACCCACAGCCACAATCCATAAAATTCAGATTCTCTGAGTTGTAAAGTGTTATTTGAAGTCTTTGTTGATTATTTTAGTAACTTTTTGTCTAATTATTAATTTATGAGATATATAGGATAACATTAATCTTATGTTCATGGTCTACAAATAAGATCAAAAATTCTACATTAACCCTTCTTGATTAAAAAAAATGTATATACTTAGTGGAAAAGTCTCACTTTGAAACTTGTCTCTTTATTTCATTTATCTTTAAATTTTTCTTCCATTAATGAAATCTTATGAAAATGTAGTTTAATTTGAATACTGTACAGTCTGCCATTTTCCTCACTGTGCTCCTAGTTTTTAAGTCATGTAAGATTTTTTTCTCCTGGGTACTCCTAAAAATATTTTTTGTGAAATCCACTTGGATATTTTGTTTTAATAAATGTGTGCTTCAGCTTATGTCCTGTTTTGTTTTGTTGTTGGTTTTTTTTATTTGTTTTCATTTGGATTTTTTTTATTGTTGTTTTGTTTTGACCATTTAAATTTGATTAGTTGACTTCTTTGTTTTTGCTCTCTCTGCTGCTAAGTTTGGAGTCTCCATGCATTGAAGTATATGCATTATCAAGTATATAGCATATTTTGCAAAGAAGAATATTTAATAGAGAACTATTAAATAATTTGGTTTTTTTCCTCTGTGGATTGCCTCATTTCCTTTTTCATTTTAATAACTCCATTTGTCAATTTTTGCTTTAATTCTTGTGGACTTTCTTTTAAAAATTGTATCTAATATTCTAAAGCACTTCTAGGTTTACTTCCAGAAATTTCGTAGCTAAAGGCTTTACATTTAACTCTTTATCAACTAAAGTAGAGTGTGAGAGGTGAGAGATCTAGTTTCTTTTTCTGAAGGTAGATATTTAGTTTCCCCACTACTGTTGAAAACACTGTCCTTTTCCCAAGGCATGTTCTTAGCAGCTTTATTGAACATCATTTGCTTGTAGACATGTGTTTACACATACACTTGCTGTCATTCATCATTGATCCCTGTCTGTACTTAAGCTAATCCCTTGCTGTTCAGTTCCTTGTACTTTGAGAGTACATATTGAAGTCAGGTAGTATAGCTTGCCCTACTTTGCTTTTTAGTCAATATTACATTTGCTCCTTTTTTTTTTGGTTCCATACAAATTTTAAGATTTTTTTCTAGTTATTTGGTATTTTTATAGAGATTGCTTGAATCTATTGATTGAGTTAGGAGACATAAGCATCTTTAATAGTTATTCTTACAATGCATAAACAAGGATATCATCTCATAATTTGGTTTCCTCTACATTTCATCACTGTTTTAGACTTTTCATTTTAGAGACAATCATCTCTTTTGATTAAAGAAAATTTTAACTGGTACATATGGCATTCCCTTCTTCATTTCTAGTTCAGATGCTACCATCAGCATGTATCAATGCTCATGATATTTATATGTTAATTTTGTATTCTGTATCTTAGATGAGTTAATCTATTAATTCTAATGAAGTATTACTTCTATGTGTTCTAAAACTTAGATGACCAAAGACATAGAGAATTAAAGAAAAAGTTAATCAAATCTCATGTACTGATATTCTAACCTTTCTTCTTATTTATCCTAGAAAATATAGCTCAGGCATTTCTAGTTCCCTTTCCTCTCTATTTTTGTTTGTTATTCTTTGTGTGGGACAGGTGGTTGGTGATAGATTCACACAATAAGTGGATGAGAAAAACGAATTAGTAGTGTCCTTCATCTGTTTGTTCTCTATGCCTGTCTCTTGTCCTCTTCTTATTGAGAAGACGGTGTGGGGGGTTGGGGGGTGGGTAGTTATGGGAGTATGGTACCACCTGACTCACTAGGGTTTCCTCAAGGGTTTAGTATTTTTAAGTCTGTCACCTTCCCTCTTGCTTGTGTGGCATCTCCAAGACGAAGCTCTGGGAAAGGAGCCAAGATCCTATGCACATCTTGTCATGAGCCAAAGTCAGGGAGAATTTTTTTGCTTGCACTTTTACATTCAAATGCTTTTCTTTTCACTGTGTCAGTTTAAAAACCAGTTCTTGCTGGGTATGTTGGCACAGCTCTGTATATATGCTACTTGATATCCTGAAGTAGAAGGACTTCAAGATTAAAATAGGCCTGAGTTATATGCTGAGCTCTTTTTTCAAAACAAAAGTATAAAAAATAAATAAAGAATCCTGAAAGCAGTACAATTACAATGAAAAATAAACTTTAAAAAAGAAAAAACAAAGTAATTTTCCAAGCCTTCAGTGATATGACAAATACTATTAAACATAGAATTGTACTCTATATTTTCTATACCTCATAAATTTAAAACTGATCCTATTTAATGTTCCTATAAAAATCTCTTTTTAGTGACATTTTCCCCCTAGAGTGGTTTCTCAATGCCCCTTTTGTTTGATTCTGATTATAACTAAGATCACTCCTTCAATGAGACTATAAATGTTCTGTGTAGAATAATCCATGGGGGCTCAAGGGTCTAATTCAGAGATAAAGTCGAATGACTTATTCCCGAATAAAAAGCATTTGTTTTAGAGTTTTCCAGATATTATCTGTACTCTCTGGTTTCTCTGTATTTGCTAACTAGCATTTAAGATTATTGGCCAGTAGGAGTAAAGTTAAACAAAATGTGCTCAGTAATAACCTGACACAATATGGGAAGCCAAGTAGACATCAAAATTATATCAACCAGTTATTTCTGGATTCAAGTTTCCCATAAAAGTACTTCCACCTATACACAGAAATAAGTATAGGTTACCCATATAGTAGTTGGGAATACAAGATCTGTTAAAACCTTTAATAAAATGTATTTTCTATCTAACTCTGTATAAGAAAGTACTATACATTTTAGAAGACAAATGCACACATAAATATATATTCATATCTATCTAAAATTAAAATATATAAGAAATGAAATGGGCAGAATGGGCAGTTATAATTTTTCCTGCCTAAGTCACACACACACACACACACACACACACACACACACACACACAACCAAACCTACTGTGATTTGAGTCTGTGAAAAACACTGAAATCATGAATGGCTTAAATATTACAAAATAGCATGTATCATATCTCCTGAGAGAACAGTCTATAATCATAATACACTAAGTACAAAGTTGCACAACTTGAAAAATAGTTTCTGTTTTCATTTAACAAAAGAAAATAATAAATTTAGAAGTCAGTGATAGAGAATATGCCTACTATGTGCAAGGGTCTGTGACTGATTCCCAGAATCAATCATTTATCTCAGCTTCAATTAAAACTGCTTGTTTCAAACTGCTTACTTCTGCCCTGCAGCTATGTAGTGAGATGCTAGGATGTCATTTCTATCTTTAAAAACTTTGTATTCTGGACCTTTGGGGCCACACTTAGGTCCCGAAATGCCTGGTATGGTTCCAGCCAGCTGGAATAAAGACTTTCAACTGGCTATTAACTGTGTCTGAGAGGTCATCTTAGGTTGGTTACCTGTAACAGTGAATCAATAAAAATCATTATTGAGACTTGCATTTTCTCTTTTTTTTTCATTTTTTTAAAAATTAAAGTGTCTCTTCTCATACAATACATCCTTCCTTCTACTCATTCCAGTTCCTCCCCACCTTTTCTCCTTTCTGTATCTACTTCCTTCTTGTCTGTCTTTATAAAAGAATAGTCTTCTAAGAGATAAAAACCAAACATGACAAAATAAAGTATAATATGATGAAGCAAAAATAATCATATCAAAGTTGGACATGGCAATCCAATAGGAGGGAAAGAGTCCCAAGATCAGGTACAAGAGTCAGAGACTCATTTGTTCTCATGGTCAGGAGTTCCATAAAAATACTATGCTAATATCTGTAATATATAGAGAGATAAGTGGCTTGGGTTCAAAGAGCTCATATGTGCCTTGCTTAGTAGATTCAGAGGGCCCTGATCTCCTCATATCCTGCCTCCCTTCTGACTAGTACAATCTCTCTGTCTCTTTTTCCATGGGATTACTTGAGCTTTGTGGGGAGGTATTTGATGGAGACCCCCCATTTAGATTCTCTGCACAGAATGTCTGGCTGTGGGTCTCTGTATTTGTTCCCATCTGCTGCAGGAGAAAGTCTCTGTGATGGTTATTAGAAAAGGTGCTGATTTATGAGTACAACAGAATATCATTAGGGATCATTTTATTGATTTTTTTCCTTAGAACAGTCATGTTTTGTTTTACCCCAGCTCTCTGGGCTGCCTAGTCTCTGGTTCTTGGTTACCCAAGCAGTGTCATGCATGGTTTCCTTCTCATGGAGTGGGCCTTGAGTAAAATAAGACATTGGTTGGCTGCTCCCACAAGTTCTGTGCCACCATTGCCCACGAATATTTTGCAGGCAGGACGGATTGTAGGTTAAAGGTTTTGTGGCTTTTCTCTTTCAGTGGGCTTCAGAGTACATTCCCACACAAAAGTGACTTGAATATAGGGGTGAAGAATCCATGTAAGCATCAGCTTGACTTCTTCATGTTCAGAAAGTTGTGTGGATGCTGTTCTCAGCCCTGCTGTAGGTTTGCAGAGAGCAAGCATTGTTTTAGCAACAGCATGGGTTGTTTTAGAATTTTCATGGGACCCTCTAGGCCAGCAACTCAATTGAGTGGAAACCCAGTCTTACTATTGGAAGCTTCAACTGGCAAGAAGAGATGGCCAGTTGAGACTGTATTCCACATTACTTGGAGTCATCATTAGGTCTGTCTTCATGAATTCCTAAAAGTTTCCACCACACTAGATCACCACACTAGATCACCACACTACCCCTCAAATGTGCCCCCCCCAATTCTAGCTGTCTCTCCCTGCACTCATTCATCTCATTATAACGTGGTATAAATTCTTTTACTAAATCAACCTAATCTGTAGACAAACAAAAGACAGGAAAGCAACTAGAGTATTCTGAATTTGAGAGTATTAGAATTATTTTTAATCAGTAATCATCCAGGAAGAAATGGAAGAATTAAAATAATATTCAAATAATCTGTGGATCATATTGAGCTCATGATTCCTGATCAGAAAGAAATATAAAGTGATCTTAATTAATGTTAAACAAAAAGTTCATCACATTACATGTAATTAAAACAAAAACTCTATATTTTGTTTATGTTTTAATAGTCCTAGATCACACATGAAAATGTGCACAAGTTAGTATATGTTACAGATAACACACTGAATTTTAGGAAATTCATAAAATGTAATTCTGATTCTATGGAATTAAATGTCTTAATACTAATGAGATTAAATATCTTAAAATTATATAAAAGTTAGAATTGAAGGAAGTCTAAGTGTAGTATGAAGTTTAATGCTAGGTAAAAGAAAACTGAGCACTGCAGCTGAAATCACTGCCTGTCTCTAGAATATTACTTAGTATAACTTTTACATTAACAATAATTTTCAAAATGTGATTTTTTTTAACCCTCCTATATCAAACTTTTTTATTTTTCCTTAAAATGTACTATTAACAGAGTACAAAAGAAGTGTAGAACACACAGTAGTAATGTGATGGCAACAACTATTCCTTAATTTTGGCCTTGACATGTTTGACCTTTAGGAATAATTTTATAGATGCCAGACAATGGCTGAAGTGGAAATTCTAGCTACTTATCATTACAAAGTTGAGTTCAGAATGGAAATCAAAAATATGCCCTGCCACTATCACAGAACTTGGCATACAATATAGGTATAAACAATAAAATACAAATGTTAAAGTTAAACACCCCATACAAATGGCTCTGTGCAAATTCACCATCTTTCTATGACTTGGAATTAATGCATCTCAAATTAAAATTGTTTATATAACTATAAAATTAGCAAATAAACCTAGTAGCACTTTTTATGTGAAATATTCATAGAATATTAGAACAAGATTAAGCACTATCTACTCAGATTGAACCATTTAGCAAGTGAAAACATATTACCTAAAAGAATAACTTAGGCCACAGTTCACATTTTCTAACTTGGCAAACCTGATCAAACCTCATTTGTTTAACTCTTAGTTTGCCTCTTCAGTAACTGTCTGCCCTGTGTTCTTCAAGCTACATGGCAGCCATTCAGACTCTAATATCAAGTTTAGTATTAACTATTTTAGTATTTTGTTCCTATAAATAAGAAAATAATTGAATTATTTGCTGTGAATTCACAAGAAACCTTGAGTTTGTTTATATCCTGTTTCAAACCAATGCTGTCCTTGAAAACAAGTAACAATTGTGTTGTACTCCCATATACATATATATATATATATATATATATATATACATACATACATATATATACATATATATACTTTCTAAACTTTTTTTTTAATATTTATCATTTTAAAATAAGTGTATGTGCATGAGTGTGTGTCCAGGTATTTGCATGGATGTGTTCTTGCTCTTAGAGGCCAGAGGCATTGGGACTCCTGAAGCTGAAATTACAGGAGGATGTGAGACACCTAACAGGGGTGCTAGGACCAATCTAAGGTCCATTGCAAGAGCAGTATGCATTTCTCACAGGTAAACCATCTTTCAGTCCCCAACATTGCAAACATTTAATCTTTCTCCTAAAGCATTCAGGACTCAAACAGAGTCACACCTGTACATATACATCGGCTTTTTTTTCACACAACTCTCATCAGGTAAATCAAGAGTGACATCCCATGTGTGGATTAAGAGGCTATACTTGGCTCTACATTAGCACTATATTGGAACCACTCCTGTGTCTCCCTCACGGGTACGATCCAATGTCAGTCTGTCAACAGGGGAGCTAAAACTGAGTGGTTGACAGGATGGAAAGTGTTGGAGATGAGAAATACGTTATGTTTTATTTGTTTCTTGTTTTTATCAGCACCTTATCACAGCACAGACAATGGTCTCTGTACACACATGCACACACATAGCACTTCGGCTCTCTCTCTCACACACACACACCCCACACAGGCTCACACATACATTCACCACACAAGCATACACACAAAAACCCCATGGGATCATACACATACAGAGAGAGAAAAGAGATATTTTCCTGGTATACAGCCTATATGAATTCATCTCTTAAATTCCTAAACCATATATTTCCTTTCCTACAGAAATTTATTAAAGACTGTAGTACGACTTCACCTTTTCTTTATATGGACCATATGCCATTTTGAATTAGAACTGCATGATGGTAGAGATAATGCCAAACAGTTCTTTGCATTCTAGCAGTTATTGTAGTGACTTGCACATACGAATTGTCAAAAACCCTTCCTATGGAAGGCAGAAGATCTTCACAAATATCTCTGCAGTTTAGACACTTCTGGAACAGAACTTTAAGTTTAGGGGAAGAACACAAAGATATGATGAAAAAGTAGAAAGAATCTGCTTCACACATCTATGAATATTATAAAATATATTAATCTTTAGTGGAGGGAAAAAATACAGTGTAGTACTTTTTAAAATGTAAAATTCCAGAAGATTGCAGTACTTGTATTCCCACAAAAGCATGAATGAGTGATTTCATCAAGAACTTCCAACTACCAATACATGAGACCTCAATCCAAGAAATTTTATGTAGCCCAAGGCAACTCATTGTGATTCTGAAGATGACAGATCTTATGTTCAAACAGGCTTGAGTCATCATCTTAGCTCAGACATAGGCCAATTGTGCAATAGTAAGCAATTGACTCTCATTTGAATGTATTAGAAAGATAAAAATATAACAATTGTTATGTCTGCTCTATAACATTGTTTGGGAGGTTGTGTGGATGAGTTGTGAAAGTGTTTAGGATAGTGACAGTTCCTAGAAAGCACTCAATGGCAGTTCATTATTTGTTCTCCACATACAGAGTCTGGGCTGCATCTTTGTGTGGTATGGACATGAAGCAGAGTCTGGGTGTTGAGCCACAGAGTCAGACTGTAGCGTTTGCTAAACGTGCAACTGATGCACACCTATTACAACCCAAAGGAGAGATTCTACTTGCTGTCTTTGGATGGGAAAACAGTAAAAATGATAGATGTGAAACTCATACTCAAAAGAGAACTTCATGATACTACTAGTTGACTTAGCTATTCCAGATCCTTTCATCTCTTGCAAGAAGAAATAATAAATTCTCTTTATTAGTTTATTTTAGACAGGCTCTCAGTATGTATTTCTAGAGAGCTTTGAAATTTCTGTATAGATCAGGCTGGTTTTAAACTTGTGGAGACCTTCCTGAGGGCTGAATGCTAAGATTACAAGCATGTGTTGTCAAGTCTCTGCCTTTTGTTACATTTAGAAAAGAACTAAGCAGTGGTGTAACTCAGTGATGAAGCACATGCTTAACATATTGAAGGCTCGAGGTTCAGTTTCCAGCTGCAAAAAACTGAAAGAGAAAACAAATAAAAAAGAATTCTACTATTATTACAGAAGACATTAGTTTTTGAGAAAATGTGTCCTGTCTTCTTGGACCAGATCCTGTGTCTTTATTGATGTGGTATCATTAGGAGAAAATGTGAATGAGAGGACATTGCATACAGAGACCAGAGAAACCAAAGACCATAGTCTCCTTTCTTTACACCTCAAGCCAAATATGAGAAGAATGTTCCATAGCTTTGGTGTTTCATATCTAAAAATAACTCATTTAAAATCACTCCTAATGATTGGAAGGCTATAGTATACTCTGTTGTCATAGCGTTGGAAAGGAAGCAACAGAATGACTGTTTTGTGGGGAGAAGGTAGAATTAAGAAAAGAAAACTGCTTTCTAAATTTTGCTTTATAATTTTAATGAAGCCTATAAACTCATAGTATTATGCAACATATAATGTTATATGTAGAAGAAAAGACATACTTTCAGATGTATCTTGATTATCTGCAAAGTCTATATCTACACAACTGCTATTTATTGTTACTGAATGAAATGATTACACAGATACAAGAAAACAAACTACTAGTTTTAAAAAATGTGTAAACCTGAGGATAACTGTTGCAGCACCCTCCAATAATTATTGTTTAGGAAGAAGGAAGCTCTTTTTTCTCTGTTAAGTTCAGGGACCCTAAAGTGATCCCCTATTAAAGAAGAAACATACTTCCTACATTCAGGCTGCATTTGATGACCTGCAGAAAATATCAGGTCTATCTACTAAGTACTCTGTCATATGGGTAAACATTCAACTACAAATTACAATGATTACTTCTAAGAATAATAATATTATTCAAAAAGTTTGTCTCACCCTTATTCCATCAAAAATAATCATTGAAGCTGTGTACCTTGCCATAAAGCATATCTAAGTTTGGACACTGTAGTAAGTCGGAAAAGACTTACTTAAGTGTTTTGTATTTCCACTGAGTCTTTCAAAGGGAATAATTCAGATGGTAACAACAAAAACAGTAAAACAAAGCAAAACACATTTTTGGTATTTAACAGAAGCAAATGTAGACATAATCTAGGCATATGTGTGTATATATATATATATATATACATATATAATTTTGTTTATTATATATAATACATATGTATAATGAGTCATCCATATTTCTCAATAAGAAGTCTAAGTCAAGGATGATAATTAAATGCCTCAAGAAAAACACATTATTTTAATCCTGTGTCTATTCACAATATCACTATTGCAATGTATCTACAGAAACACACACATATGCACACACACTCACACATACACATTTTTTGCAGGTTAACTAAGTTTTGTTTTGTTACAAATTAACTAAATGTCTTATTTTGAAAATAACATAGTATTGAAATTAAAAAGAAAAACCTCTGAATCTATTAAAGTATCACTATCTTATATAACACGTTAAGGTGATAAGCTACATTAAATTCGCGCTACATTCATTGGATACAGCCAATTTATTCCCGATATACTGTAGCAGAAAATAAGATATTTCTTAGAATACAGACTAAAAATGAAATATTGAGCACAAATCATGCAATGATTGTAGTGATTTTATTTCTAGATGTCAAATTTAGCTATTTTTCTTAACAAAAAAAATTGTTTAAAATGACTAAAAATTATCAAAAATATTCATTGCCTATGAGACCAGCACATCAAAACCTGCAGGAAACAAACTAAAAATACATGAAGTCTTTTTTTTTTTTTTTTTTTTTTTGGTTTTTCGAGACAGGGTCTCTCTATGTAGCTTTGCACCTTTCCTGGAACTCACTCGGTAGCCCAGGCTAGCCTTGAACTCACAAAGATCCACCTGGCTCTGCCTCCTGAGTGCTGGGATTAAAGGTGTGCGCCACTACCACCCGGCTACATGAAGTCTTTTAATACTCATGTTGGAAGGCTATAGCTGAAGTTTTCCTGTGTCCCCTTTTTTTGTAGCCAGAAGTTTTCCTGTGTCCTACCTGGTCTGCAGCCGCTCGGACCCAAGTAAACACACAGAGGCTTATATTAATTAAAACTGCTTGGCCATTATCTCAGGCTAACTACTAACTAGCTCTTACCCTTAAACTCAGCCCATTTCTGTTCATCTATGTTGCCACATTTTCTATGGCTTTACCTGTATGCCATTACATGCTGCTCCCTAGACAGCAGGCTGGTGTCCCCTGACTCAGCCTTCCTCTCCCCAGAATTTTCCTTGTCTGCTTATCCTGACTATACTTCCTGTCTGGCTACTGGTCAATCAGCATTTTATTTGTCAACCAAACAGAGCAACGTATTTTCACAGCATTCAGAAAGACATTCTCCCATCCAAAGGAAACAAGCAGTACAAAACAAATAATGTGTCTAAAATATTGTCACCTGATAGTAAAATAGAAATACCAAAGGTTTTTAGATACATTGAAACAAAATTTGTTACCTGACACTAATATGCATTTTTAAAATAACACCATATGATTGAATGATTCATTTTCAATAAACCATGTAATCACTTTTTGTTGGTTTGTTTGCTTGTTTTTTGTTTTTTTGAAGATATGGTTTCTCTGGTAGCCCTGTTTGTCCTGGGATTCACTTTGTATGCTGGGATTAAAGGTATGAACTACATTGATCCCTTGCCCTAAGCCAGTTTGTGTTCCTTTCTTCCCTCCCTCTTCCATTTCCATCTATCACTATCTCATGTTTATCTTCATCTCTTTCTTCCTTACCTTCCAGGACATCCATTATAGATAAAGGGGATACCCAGGTTATGAAATGCTGTCAAGCAGGAGAGTAAATCATCCCTCTTTGCACATGGAATTGCCTCATGTGGCTTATTCAGTGGCTGCCTAGAGCTGGGTTCCACAACTGAAAATGCATGTGAGCAGACGTTATGCCTGAAATATGAGTGAGAGGAAGACATAGTAACAAATTCTGATATATTCCCTGTTCATTCTGGACTCCATAAGGTTTCTAAAAATGCCTTACAAATCTGAAGATTATTTAGTTCTCTATCCTAGTTAACTTTAATTGTCTACTAGACACAGCCTGGACTCAAGTTAGAGGGAATCTGACTTAGAGATTGCCCAGATAAGATTGACCTGTGGGCATGTTTTAGGAGATTGTCTTGATTGTTAAGTCATGCAGGAAAACCCAGCTCCCATTAGGGATAGTACCATTGCCTGGGCCAAAGATTACTAAAAAAGTTATAAGAAAGCTAGCTAAGCATGATCCTGCATGGAGGCCAAGAAGCAGCATTCCATTTCAATGTTTTCTGCTTCAAGGTTTTGCTAGGATTGCTGCCCTGGCTCCCCTTCATGACGGACTATAACCTTTATGAACCCTGCCTTCCGGCACATTGCTTCTGTCAAGAGTGTTAACACCTTGGTTGCAATTAAACTGCAGGCACTCAGGAATGTAAGTTGGTTTTGCTCCTTCACTTTATCACTTAAAGCTTTCCTTGAGTATTACTATTAAGATCAATCCACGTGAATCTATTTAGTGGGTAATAGGGATTTATTCAGATATAAATTGAGGAAATACACTCACAAATACAGAATTGAGTAAATAGCTGAAGTCGTCCCTTGCTCTGTCCAGGAGTGAAGGCAGCTGGCTGTCCGATCATAACAAGAAGAAGAAAAATGTGACCCCTCTTGCTTTTCTTTTAAGAGGTCAGGTAGGAAGGCAAGAAGCACTGCCTCTTTTGAGTTATACAGCTCAAGGTCATGGGCAGAGCAAATACCACTACATACTACCATACTAAGATTATGTCTCCCAAGAGGATATTACTACTTATGCTTTTTTTTGGATTTACAATATTTTACAAAGACTATGACAAAGCAAGCATTTTTCAGAAATGATAGCATATTAGGAAATGTATCATCAATGACTGTTATATTTGTAAATCATGGTGAATGGATATTTTTTACATAAAATAAGCTCAACAGATGCCAAACCCAAACACAAAAGAACCTATAATACATGTAATGAGTTATAGAAATAATTTTTTCAAGTTAGAGTTTTATTTTCATAAATGGAAAGAAAAATAATTTCTTCCTGCTTCCAAATCAACTACTAATAAAGTTTCAAAACAGAGATACAGGGACTCATTCTCATTAAATTAGAATCAACATGGAATGCCTGCCATGTAGAGTTGTATATTATGTTTGTAATCACTAAAGAGCTAAGGGGAACTCAATTGAGCTACACTGGAAAGATCACATAATTCTCCACTTAAAGTTGTGACCAAAAAAAAAATACATTTCTTTGTTTGACAATTATGTTAAACTCTATGCTTAGGAGTTGGTTCATTGGAAATAAATGGATTCATTGTTAAAAATGTATGGGTCAGTTGATTGTCCATTGATCAAAGAGATCACGAGTATTTTGTTTGCCACTACACCTTCAACATTCTAGGCTCTCTGCAATGGTTGTCACTGATTCCCTGAACTATAGTGAAATGAATGGTAAGTGGCGCTGGTGGTAGCGCTGGTTATCAGCAGAAAGGTCACAGTCACAACAGAACCTGGTTGCTTAGTAGCGGAAAGCTTTATTAGGAAGAAGGGGAGGAGGGATAAAAGGACCAGGCCTGGGGAGGAAAGAGAGAGAAAGACAGTGAGGTGGGGGAGAGGAAGCAGAGCAGAGCAGAGAGAGAAGGTGGGATCTGCATCTGGCTTTTAAGGGCTTCCAGTATGGAGCTACACCATGCATGCCCTGATTGTGTTACCTTGCTGCCATTCGCATTTAGTCACCAAAACACACTGATGACGTAAGATGCAAGACCTTTTACTTTGCTTAACTCATGGACTGTGCATATGCAGCCACACAGCTGGAGTAAGGAGAGAATTCTAACATATAAAACAGACAGCCACCCATGCACTCTAAAGCATCTTTAGATTCAATTTTCACAACAATCATAATGATAGATGACAATGGAGGGTTTTTTGATTATATGGCGTGCCTAGGAGCATACAGTAAATGATGAGCTAGAGACATGGCCACCATAGACTGAGGCATTTTCTGTTCCTTCTCATCTTTGAATAGGCAATCTGAAACCAAGGGTCAATATTCTCCTTTCTCTGAGTTGTATTTGCTAGGTACTTTGTCAGTGTAATAAAACATAAAATAATATAAAACTAATAAAATTAAAAGAATCCATGTAAATGAAAGAGCTAGGCTCGAGAGTCAGTGTAGGAGTCTGAGAAAGTTGATAGCTTTGCTGGCTTTGGGAAGGGAGGGAACTATCAGTCAGAGAATATGGACAGCCTCAACAAGCTAGAAAAAAAAGCCAGAAGACATCTCTTGAACTTTCAGAAAAATTTAGTCTTGTCAATACCTTATAAAATAGCATGAATTCATTACCTCACTGTTTATGCAGAGGTTTGGGCCTCACTAGTTTCCTCTGTTCTACAGTGATGTGTTCTGAGGTAAGTGTATGTACATCATCCCTGGCTCATTGGCTGTCAGAATTCAATTCCTAAGCAAATGAAGTGTGAGTAGCCTTTACTTCCTGACTCACTCACAGCAGTGCCATACGGGTCAGTTTCAGGCCTTTTCACTGTAGCCCGCAGAGCAGGCTGCTCAGCTTCTGTGTGCTTGTTTCTTTAAGAACAGCAGGAGAAAAATCTCTGCTCTAAGAATCTGACTTCTAATGGCTGAACTGACTGATTCAGGTATACCCAAGACAATCTTCCTTCAAATTAACTCAGAGTCAACTAATTAGAAACATTAATTACATCATCAAAATCCTTTTACAGAAACACCTGATTAGTGTTTGATGAAATAACAAGATGAATGTGTGTACACCAGGGCCCAAGAATCTCAGAATTGTACCTACTATAGACTTCGTTTACCAAATGCCTCATTATGTATGTAACAGGTTCTGGGCTTTTGGACTCTGTGCACTTTGCACACACAATCCTCCCAACTGAAATAGTTTGACCTTGCTGTAGTCAAGTTATTAGAAATGCTGCTCTTAATAGTTGTAGTAAAATTCTCATAACATATAATTATCAAATTTTGTATGTACAGTTTAATTGTTTTATTATACTCAAAGATCTGTTCAACTATGACTATCACTTTAAGCTAATTTTCTTTGTTTTAACTAAAATATTTTTACATCATATCTTTGACCAGATTATTCCCCTAAAAATATTTTCATCAATTCTAAAGTAGAATTCACAAGTGCATAAATAGCATACTTTTCCTTATCATTTCTATCACTTCGAAGGCCTTAAGCAACCTGTAATCATTTTTTTATTCTCTAGATCTGACTGTTCTAGCTATTTAATGTAACTGATATTGTGTAGTATACTACCTTTTATCATTTTTTTTAACATGTCTTTCTGGATCACCCACTATTTATATGTATTAGAGCTACAACATTTCTTGATGAATATTTCATTTTGTAAATAGATGTAAGGTATTTGCCCATTCTCAAGTTTAAAGATTTGGGGATTTGTTTGGTTTTGCATATTATGGACTTGTAATAAGAATATAAATTAATGCTATCCTAGGTGATTCTAGAACACCTTAAGTTGACAATCAATATTAACAATCAGGGGTCACGTTTTTTGTTGGATTTTAGTGTAACATTAATCTTAAAAGATCTTATTAATGAAAAAACCCAGAGCTAGGTATTGGGGTGAATGCTGAATGATCAGAGAAATAGAATAAGCCACAGCTACCTCACTTTGCCGATTCCTCAGCTGATCCTGTTTCCTCAAACTGGATGCTTCTCAGCTGAAATGTGCTGCTCAAAAGCCTAAAAGCTTAACCAACCCTAGTTCCTGGTTTTCATGCCTTACACACCTTTCTGCTTTCTGCCATCACTTCCTAGGATTAAAGGCATGAGTCACCCTGCCTGGCTGTTTCCAGTGTGGCTTTGAACTCACAGAGATCCGGATGGATCTCTGCCTCCCAAGTGATAGGATTAAAGGCGTGGGTTACCACTGCCTAACCTCTTTGTTTAATATTGTGGCCGTTCTGTTCTCTGACCCCAGATAAGTTTATTAGGGTGCATAATATTTTGGGGAACACAATATCACCACATTTTAGAAGTTAGGAGGAATAAGTTAGAAAGAAGAAAATAGCTGTTTTAAATAAAATTTAATATATTTATTTATAATTAAAATAATGCTGTCAACAGTGCTACCATGGTAGTACTGAGAGAAAAAGTAGAAAATTCCACAAAATAAAACAACATAGCATTGCTCCAGACTACATACATAGTAAATAATCAAAGCGTTCCCCACTAGAAACTTGCTCAGTTTCTACAACTCATTAGAGACATTATATTGCAAATTAATTTTACATTATGTAGAAATAAAAAACCCAAGCAAGCAAAACAAAATGTCTGAATTTAATATAAACATAAAATATAAAGCACTATCTAAGACAACTTTATCATCCCCTTTCCTTAACTACATCTATAATTAACTAAAATACAAAAATGGAGAACACATCTGTGAAGGATTCTTTGCTTAATTTGAAGTAGATAGATCCACTGCTCATCCTAATCTAGACATTTGAGGTTAGAAGACAAAGTCCTTTAATCTAGATCTTGAGGTGGGAAGACACACCTTTAATCTGGGCCACAACTTTTGCTGGAAGCCTTATATAGGATATGGAAGAAGGAAGCTTTTCCTCTTTGCCTGCCTGCCCATGCCTTGCTAAGTAAGTCAATTCCTTCACTGTCATTAGAACCTACTTCAGGATTCCAGAGTATACTGAAGACCAGCTGTGACATCCAATCTCATGGGCTGGAGGACTTTCTAGTCTGTCATTGGTGGATTAGCAGCCTGTAAGTCATTCTAATAAATTCCATATACCTATCTATCTCGCTCTATATACATATTCTATAATTTCTGTTACTCTAGAGAACCCTGACCAATACATATACTTTAAGTAAAAATCAAACAGAAAGTAAAGAAATAGACCAGTGGCTAAGAGCACTGGCTACTATTGCAGAGGACCTGGGATCAGGTCTCAGCACCCTCTTGGTGACTGAAACTCCAGTTCCAGGAGAACTGATGACCTCATCTGACCTCTGCAAGCTCCTATAAACATATGGTGCTGTATTTTCCCTCTATTGTTATGATAAAGACCATGGCCAAAGTTATTTTAGGAGGAAAGTGTTTACTTGGCTTACATGAACCATGTCACAGTGCATCACCTAGGGAAGTTATGGCAAGAACTCGAGGAGGGAAGGAAACTGAAACTGAAACCAAGGCAATGGAGCAGCTCTGCTTCCTGGCTTGCTCAGCTTGCTTTCTTGTAGAAACCAGGACCATTTTTTCAAGTCATTGCATATAGGCTAGGCTCACCCATAACAGTCATTAACCAAGAAAATACCTTATAGTCTTACCTATAGACCACTCTGATAGAGGCATTTTCTCAGTTTAGGTTCCTTCTTTCCAGATAACTCTTCCTTGTGTTAAGTAGACAAATACAACTAACACACATATATACAAAATAAATCATAAATTAATAAGTGCATCAAAATACTGCAAGAGAAAAAATGCAACAAAAACTGCTGTGGGATGTTCTGTATGTTAAATGTGTTGCTCTGATTGGTTAATAAATAAAACACTAATTGGCCAGTAGCCAGGCAGGAAGTATAGGCAGGACAAGCAGAGAAGAAATTTCTGGGAAGTGGAAGGCTCAGGCAGAGAGATGCTGCTAGCCGCCGTGATGAGAAGCAACATATTAAGATACTGGTAAGCCACGAGTCATGTGGCAACTTATAGATTAATAGAAATGGGTTAATTTAAGATATTAGAACAGCTAGCTAGAAGCCTGCCATGGAAATACAGTTTATAAATAATATAAGTCTCTGTGTGTTTACTTGGTTGGGTCTGAGTGGCTGTGGGACTGGCGGGTGAGAGAAATTTGTCCTGACTGTGGGCCAGGCAGGAAAACTCCAGCTACAAAAAACAAAAACTAAAAGCTATGATTTCCCACCCATTTTGAGATTCCTGGATAAAGCTCCTCCAAAAAGAAGGCAGGTTAAAAAGAGACAGCATTTAAAATTATTTAATAAAGTTTTACATTATATAGCTGCCTTCATAAAAGATGATCCAGAAAATCAATGAAAATTCTGTTTTCATGAATATTCATGTAGAAATATAATTAGAGAGCAAAAGGACATAATGTTAAACTAGGGTACTCCTAACAAGGCCTATTTAGATATTTTTTTGGGTGCAGGGGCAGTGTCTGAAGAACATTTATTTTCTACTGGTGAGAGATGAACACTTATGAAATGAGTGTTTTGTGAAGAAATTTAGATGGCAGCCGAGAATTTTTGTAGAGTTTGCTACCTTTGAGAAAGTGTGTGTGTGTGTGTGTGTGTGTTGAGAGTCATGTGCGGGTCATGCTTCTGCTTTTTCCATAAATGTCAAGATGTATCTATCTCCTGGTCTCCATCACACCTAATACTCCATAATCTTATTCTACATTCCTCCCTGTCATAATATCAACATCATTCTTTTGGCCTGCACTTAAATGAAAATGCATATGTACATAATTAAAATATTTTAACAAAAAGAGGTGTCAGAATTTTAGAAGGCCTTTGAAAAAGTGTTACATTCCATTGACTCTCTTTACCCATAGCTTGGCAGAAACAGCATTTCTTTCTTAACCAATACTTTAAAAAATTATGAGACATAGTAGTGATTGCATTCCACCATCCTGTGTTAGTCAAGTCTGCTAATTGCTTTAGTTTGAATCCCTGTGGTTTGGTTAATTGAGGTGATCAAAGTTATTTGAAAGCCTTCTCACACTTGTCAAATTTGGCTTTGGATGAGTCTCTTTGAAGTCATTTTGGTGTCACTGTGAAATAGTAAATAGAGCTAGCCCATTAGATGTCTTTGCATTTGAAAGCTTGGGAACATCTGGGTCCAGTGGCTAAATCCTGTACATATTTTTTCCTCAAAACTCCTGAAACCAGAGTATGATAATGCAGTTTAATATTATACACATTTAAATCTCCAAAATCCTTCCTCTGCATTCTAACTCTCACTGGGCAATACTGATTGCCAAATCTATTCCAAAATACATAGGAATTCTAGCCAAAAATGAACAGAAGAGGATAGAACTCAAGAAAAGATGATTGAAAAAGATAACGCTTGGGCTAGACATGGGGATTAGTGGGAAAGAGCACAGGCTGCTCTTCCCGAGGAGCCAGGTTCAATTCCAAGAACCTATAAGACAGTTTGCAATCATCTGTAACTCTAGTTTCAGGGGACCCAGTGCCCTCTTGGGCCTCTGTGGACACTAGGTACACATAAGGCACAACCACACAGGAAGCAAAACACACATATGTACAGCTAAAATAAAAATGTTTTAAAAATTAAGGTGTTTTTTTTAAAAGAAAAGCAACTCAGACAGCTGCAGCACTTGAAAAGTAGATGAGTTGGTAATAAGGAAATTAGATATCTTTTATTATGATTCAGCCCAGAAACTGATCTATTATTACATTTCTGCCTCAAAACTACAGGACAAATTCCAACATTAAATTCTGACTTGCTAAAAATAATTAATTCATATAATATGTATTATTCTTTAATTAATTTCATTTTTTAAATAATTAAATATGTGGACATCCTTAAATATTCAGAGGCATCTATATGGTCTTAGCTTGATAAATGTTTTGACTCTTTATGAACTTTAAAAATATGAAAAGAAAAATTACAATTTAATCAACAACGATTGTAAAATGATATTGTTAATATTCTGATCTGCCCCTTGAAACCTCTTGGCACCACCCTGTGTCCTGTTGTAAAAGCCTCATTCTGAGGAAAAACTCTTTCTCTTCCTCTCTCTCTCTCTTCCACTTTTCCTCCCATGAGTTGCGCACCCTCAACCTCTCTCTTCTTCTCTCTCTTTCTCTCTGTCTCTTTCCTATCTTTCGCTTCATTTCTCTATTATAATAAACTCTCCATGTGGATGTAACATCTGTGTTGTGAATTACTGGCCACCACTCCCTCGCCCACATGGTGTGCATCTGCCCAGCCCACTGCTGCATCTATTCAGCATGTTTCCCTGCATGCTCAGGATACCCTTATTGGTCCTCCTCCACCCCCACCCCCACAGTACAATAATTCATAACAGATATACATTAGAATCTGTATACATGAGAAATATTCTGTTTATTAAGATATAAGGATTATTGTATTTATGCAGTAATACTCTACTTACAACAAATATGTTTATTATTTGACCTACTATTTTGTAGCCAAGATTATGGAGGCAGCAGTTGGACTGATTTTCAGCCAAATTTTTTAAAATAACTATTTTTGGACTTTATGGTATGTAAATTGATACCATGTAATATACTTTACTCTCTAGGCTTAATTTTTTCTTACCAAGTTAAGGAATGGAATTACAGGATTTTCATGATGATTTCTAGCATTTCATTTTGACATATTAATTGATTTTTATAAATTTTTAAAGTGTAATTTTTCTTGCTGGTATAGCACTGTTATGACATGCATATTGAAGAATTCAATATTAATCCATCTTCAGATGAATGCCTATCCAGAGGAAAAAATAGATTACTTTAATTATTTATATATTTTATGTGAAAACCCTATTTGACCTAATAAATAAAGACTGCTTTCATATACCTCCTCAATGTTTTAATTGGGGTTCAGAAAAACAGGTTTTTTTTCAACTTTTTTTTTCTAAAAATACTAAGATCCTGTGATGGTTTGAATAAGAAGTGCCCCCCATAGTTTTATGCACTTGAACACTTGAAACCCAGTGAGAGACACTTTTGAGGCAGTTACAGAGCATTTGGGAGTTGGAACCTTGCTGGAAGAATTCCATCCCCAGGTTGTGGGCTTTGGAGATTTACATCCTCGTTCTACTTCCTGTCTCATTCTTCCTGTCTCCAGTGTCTGGATGAAATACAGTCAGCAAGCTTCTTGCTCCTGCCACCAGCTGCCACACCATCCCAGCAGTTTTGACCCTAACCTGCTGATACCACAAACCAGAGTAAATTATTCTTAACACTGCTTCTAGTCATGACATGTTATCACATCAGCAGTCACTCACCAGTACAGAGTCCCAGTGCAAGGTCTTCCAAATCACTACCATATCCTTCATTCCTTGTTAATTGTGGTCACTAGGCAACGAATTTACTATGCTGTTTAACTCACCTTCTATGCTTTTATACTTCAGAAATATCAGACAAAGGATGGATTTGAATTCAGATGATCAGCAATTTTACTATCTGCATTGGTGGCTGGTGAACCACCTCTGAATTCTTAATGACAAAACATGGCTGTGGGATTCCTCATTGTAATTCAGTAAGAATGTTTGAAATCGTCTTTAAAACACTGCTTCATCATCAATTATGTTAAGAAAGTCTTATTACATTTAATACTCAGGGCTGCTTTAGTGACAAAAAGGAAAATGAATACTTTAATGATGATGTTATCTGGTAGTATAGCAGACAAAAAAGGAAACTACTAGACTGAAAGTCGGGGAACCTACATTAAATTTATAGCTCTTGGATAAATTGACAAAAATATAGACAGTTATTTAAATTTTTATAAGCTGTCTGATCCTTCCTATGTGACAAGAGGGGGTCTGCTAGGCCATATTAGCTATAGGTTCCATTCAGCACAAGGAGGGAGGGCACATAAAAGATGAAGGGAAGTGAGCAGAATTAATGAAATCATTGCTGTGCATTAAGAATTAGGCATCTTTCAGATTCACTTGTTTCTTCCATTTCTTCTTCCAGGCCAGCAAGGCCAAATCAGCCCTATAGATTCATTCCTCTGAACAAAGAACATGGAGTGAGGATTCCATCAGTGTTTAGGAATGTACTGCCTGAGGTTCTTCCCCTTCCTCCTTGGCTCTCCTTCTGCTCCTTGGTTTGTTAGTTTGCTTCCATTCCATGGTCTTCATTTCCCTTTTCTGTCTCTTCCAACATAAATAGACAACAAGTGTTTTTAAGTTCTCTCATCTCCCTACTTGAAAGAGGATGTGAAGGGGCAGGCTGTGTTTGGAGAATGAGAAGTGGTTCTGATCATGTGTCTCTTTAGTGCTTTACACACTAATTACCACTCATCACATGATCATAGAATTAGCTCATGAAATCCAGTAAAATGGGTGTCATCCGTCTGCTGACTTCCAGCTCCCTCCTCTGATGCAAGGAGCCGCATTCGGCTGTGGCCCTTGAGAGAATGTGTTTTTATTGGCTAAAATTGCTCTTTTCTGTAGAGCTTACAGACCTGCCTGTGGAGAAAACGTGCTTTAATTTTTTTTCTCTGTTACACAGTTTGTGGATATCCCAACATGGCTATTTTTTTTTTTTTTATGATTTCTTTGAAGGAAGCAAGTTCTTTAATATTACATATGCACAAATATTTGATAGTTGTCTGACTCTTCAAAAATAAAGGAAAGAAATGAACAGAAACAATAACAAAGATTCCATTGTGCATCCATTAGCAACAGAAGCTCCTATCCTTTCAGAATCTATATAATAAGGAGGCACCGTGTCAATCTTAACCACCCAGCAGAAGGAAAGAAGACAAGAGGGCCTTAGGGATCTGATTAAGTGCTGCAGGTGAGAAACCTGAGCAGTGCACTTTTGATTGGAGGGGGTTCTTTCCCTCTGAAAAGGTCAAGCCCTTCACAATACTTGACTGAAGTATTTGTTAGCAGCTTCTTCCCAGCAGAGTAAAAAGAAATGCTGACTCACTTCTAGATGATAATATTGAAATGTGCATTACTTACTTTTACATTGTATTAATTTGTATTTTGAATTCATGGGAAACTGAAGGCCTGAAATAGAGCGACTGAGATGCCCATTGCATTGCCAGATGTGCCTGATATTTCCAGATTCCACATTCAAACTGAAAGTTAGAAAAGAAGCTTTTATTCTCCAGGGTGAATATGCAGATCATCTGAGCAACAACTTTATTGAAATCCTGCTTTCATAATTTTGTTACAGGGATTTGGTGACACATAAATGAAAATCTATTCAACAGAAACTGTTAACATTTTTATATCCAAAGAAGTGCAAACAGAGGCATGCTACTCAATTCTCAAACAGTTCCTTTTCCTAATGCTACTTAAGTCCAAAGTAAATACCAAACGATTGACACAAGAAATGTTGTGGCCTGTACACCTTTGGCTTGTTTTCAGACTCAATTAAGGTTAGTCTGTGTGTATTAATTCTTACTCACCAGTTGTGTCTTCCTTAGCCCCAATTTTTAGACAAGGACTGTTGGTGTAAAAAGGATGTTCTAGTGCTGAGTAAGCCACCTTCCTGTTCTCCATGGGTTTAGCTTCTAGTGGCTAAAACAGTAACAGTGAAGACACAAATAAGATATGTACAATAATTTGCAAGTGTTCAGTGATATACAGGAAAAACTGGATACATTAAATGGAAGAGATTTTAAGTAAAGTTAAAGAAAGGCCATAGAAAATAGGACAGAGGTTGCAGATTTGAAAGTCAGAGTACTGCCTGTGGTGCTCTTACATCAAACTCTTTCCAGTTGTGCCTATTTGGGCTCTGGAAGCTGGTGCACACAATTGCCTCAGATGTTCACAATAGTACAGAGAATATACAGAAGCACAAAGTCCTGCCTCTGTGAAGACTTAATTGTTAGCAAAACCAGCAAGAAGTTAGCCTCTAATTCCTTTCTCCTCTCAAAACAATCCTTAGAATTTAATGTTAATCTGGAATCCTACTAGGAAAGAGTAGAAACTGTGATTTCTGCTTATCAATGTTTATTATTTAAGAAGGCAGCCTCGAGTGTGGGCTGATGGAGCCTGAGTGGGCCAATCACTGAATCTATCACATTGTACATTGCATATGGAAATCAATGATATAAAAAGGTAAAAAAATGGTATCGTAAAAAAAATTAAGTCATAAGTGATAGAAGCTTACTGCTTATTGGAATATGCCAGAAAGAGCTATCTCTGAGTGTGTGTGTGTGTGTGTGTGTGTGATAGGATAACTTACTGGATTCATTTGTCATTTTTCACCATGTGTATTCTGGGAAAAAAAACTGAGATCGTCAAACTCAGTGGCATGAACCTTTACCTGCTGAGCCATCTCACTAGTCAGATCAGTGGTCTAAAGAACACTAATGTCATCCATTGGAGGAGTTTAAGAAGAATTTTAATTGCCATAATGGAAGTGACTTGACATAGCTAAGAAAGAAAAGAAAGTTAAGATTTTCTCAAGAAAAATGAAGTGAGATGGTAGAGCATGAGCTTCTAAAAAGAAGAGAAGAAGGCAGGTAAAATGAAAACCACATTAGACTTTACAAGCCTTACTAAGAAGAAAAAGCAATTTAAGAAAAATAGAGATTTAAAGAATTTAAGAGGCCAGGAGGGAAGACTCCTGCGGGCAGGCATTCCCATGAACATCCCCCATTGGACTCTGCAATCTACAAGACCCACTCCCTACCCCAAACCCACTCATTCTTCTATGACCTGAGCAGTTCTGAGACACAGAATCTACCAGCTCTGTCTAGACCAAGAGGTAAGTGTCTCTTTTCCCAGCCTGAGAGTCCAGTCTCTAAGATATAGCACCTCCCTCCATGAACAACTCGCGCCCCCTTACCCCCACACCTCCCTGACTCAGATGCAGGAATGCAGCGAAGACTCCTATGGGTAGGCACCCCTACCAACAGCCCCCATTGTACCCTGCAATCTACAAGACCCACTCTCTGCCCCAAACTCATCCATTCACCTGTGACCTCAGAAGCTCCCTGAGACACAGAATCCACTAGCTCTGATTGGACCAAGAGCTGTGATTGGACCAAGAGCACTGAGTGGACCAAGAGTACCTATTGAACCAAGAATGATCCCCTGAAACCCAGACACAGCCAGTATAGATTAGACCAAGAGAAACTCTCTCAGACACAGACCCCTCTTGCACCAATTGGAAGAAGAGATGTGCAGATGCCAGTGCAAAAGTACATACAACAACATAAAGACCAATATGGCACGACCAGAACCTAGCAGTTCTACAACAGCAATACCCGAACATCACAATGTAGACGAAGCAGGAGAAAGCAATCTTAAAAATAACTTTATGAAGACGAAAGAGGTCTTTAAAGAGGAAATGAAAAATTCCCTTAAAGAAATTGAGGAAAAGACAAACAAAAAAAATTGAAGAAATCAATAAATCCCTTAAAGAAAGCCAGACTGAGGCATAGTTGCCAAAACTGATTCCACTTGCAAGTCCTGTCTACCTGTTGCTTTTGGTATCTTGAGTTTTACCATATTTACCTGTTGAAACTGACACTTGTTACTACTTTTATTTCTGATTTCATTTCTCTTTCAAGACTAAAGTTATATTTATCCTTCCAACTCATGATAATGGAAACTTCCTTCAATACAGTCCACTGATTACCTGTGTCCATATTGAATGGGCCAAAAGTAATTTGCATTAGACAGGTGATCACTTGGTAAGCAGGTGAGCACTTGCTTGATGTATGAGGCTTTGGTGCCATCCCCAAAATAGAAAACAAAAGCCAATGGAGAGGAATGAAAAGGAGATACTGTTAATTTTTATCTCTAAATATATGATTCTTCTAACTTTCTCAGTTCTTGACGAACAAGGATTTCAAAAATTAATAAAATCATTTTCTATCCAATACCTAGCTCATAAATTTATTGCCTCGTGTTAACTTAATGCAGGAGGGGATTGCCAGGAAATTTTGTCTTCTTTCACTCAGACTGCTAATAAAGGTGTTTATGTTCACTCTGTCAAACATCTTCCCTTGATTCTTTGGAGGAAAAGGCCAATTCAAACATTTCAAAGTGAAGAACTTGAAGAGTATTTTATTGAATCCCCAGAAAGTTAGAGTTTTCTGTCCAGACTGTGTCAAGACAACAACTTGAAGGAACAGTGACAGGGGACAAGAGGTACAAGGTCACCGAGAATGTTCTTGGATGACAGACTGAATCACAGGCACAGGCAAAGCCACAGAAGTAAAGGTGACAGCAAAGTTGAGAAAAACAGATGCTACGCTGACCTCAGTTCATCAGAATCAAATCACTAATTTGCTTACCGTCATCTAGTACTTTGAAATGGTCCTCGAGGAAGCCAGGAGTGACAGTGAGTATGTAAACTAGGTCCTTACAGATTTAAGTGAGGTGCAGTTTGGACAAGCAGAAGCAATTCCAGTGGGAATGCAAAGAAGAAAAAGCATCAATGACATCAACTTAATGTAAGGTCCCAGATGACGCTTGTATTACAGTGTTATGTATTATTATTTTGTAAGGTAAAGACTGGGAGCTAAGATGTCTGCATTGGTGACCTTGGTCCTATTCAATCACTTTTTTGTACTTACTTTAAAGAGGAAATAAACAACAACAACAATACACACACTTTTTTTTTTTTTTTTTTTTTTTTTGAGATGGAGTGAAACAAGAGTTTCTCTGTGTAACAGCTATGGCTGTCCTGGAAATTGTTCTGTAGACCAGGCTGACCTGGAACTCACAGAGATCCACCCACCTCTGCCTCCTGAGTGCTGGGATTAAAGGCATGTACCACTACTACCTGGCTCACACATTCCTTAATACAATGAAGGAAATAATTCTAAAACACATGGAATACCTCCAGCTGTATCATGTGCTCCTGTTGTATTATAGACACTCCTTAAATTTCTTTCTACCTTAGAATAAATTATAAATTGAAAATAAAGACCATGAGTCTTAGAGGGGGAAAAAAAAGCATTAAAGATCAGAGCATGCATAAGATATTTGAGATATTTAGTACCAGAATCTAGATAAGAACTAGAGGAGCAATTATAACATCTAAGCTATCATAATACAAAACTATTTTGAGTTAGCTGATTTGTATAAAGCATTTAACATAATCATTAAGTAAGCATTTGATGCATCTTTTTGACTAGAGCAAAAAATAAAAGAATGAATATTATTTTTGTCAAAATTCAAATGGGAGTATTTTTCTAATCTGTTTTATCCACTCTACACAATGTACTCATACCTCTAAGCCACTTATTCATGAATTGCAGGACTTGGAGGCAGTGAGCAATCTCAGAAACACATGTGTCAGCCTGTGGGACCTCCTGTCCTATGGAACATTTAGTGATCTGTACCGAGACCCCAAAAAGGAGGCCTAACATTTTACTATATGATTATTCTTGTGGGATGGGAAGCAAGTCACATATTAAAGGTAAAATAAATGTTAGAAGATAACAGGGAAGGGACATAAGGTGTGCAGGACCAGGCCAATCTTTAGAACTTATTAAAAGCTGCCTCCTGACATCATAGTTCACAGTATACTGGGCTATGTGCAAGTAGATGGAGATGATTCTAAATGATGCTATGAGGCCTTACCATTTGGTTATCTGATGTATGTGCGTCTGTACCTGCTAGTACCAGGAAATAAGCCACATTTCAGTGTGCACTGTTTGCTGATAGCCACAACAGACTGTTCTCATTTTTGTGATGTACATCATTATAAGCTTCCCTAAAAACGAAAAACACAGCATTCTCTTAAACGAGATACACTTAAGGGAGTAGAAATAGAAATCAACAACTGTGAAAATTTAAAGAGAAAAAAGTACTCAAGGAAACATTTTTTTTAAAGAATTATTTTACAGAGAATTCTTAAAAAATCAAATTAAATATTCATGTATTCAATGTATTCTTTTCTTATTTTAAAACTAAGAACTACATAACTCTGAGTATCAAATAAAGTCTGATAATATCACATATTTCAACACAGAAAATGAACAGTATCTTGGAGGCAAACAGTATCTTAGGAGGCAATATTGTCCACCTCAGATTATTTGTATCCATGTATTTACAATATGTAGTTAGCCTTAGTATTCATTTGGCCTCAGAGTAGGTAAGAAGTCTCATTAATAATAATTATTAATAACAGTAATTAAGCATAGTCAGAATCAAATGCTACTGTTTGGGGTGTAATGCAAAGGCCTTTAAGATTTTTAAAGTACAAAGGGCAAACCACTGAAAGTAGCAACAACCCTTGATCCTGTACGACAATGCTGGACTTGAAGCCTAAAGCTTCAAGAGAAAAGCTTTAAGAGAAAAAAAATCTGTAGGTTGTATTGAAACAAATCATAAAATGCAGCAGGAGTATGGGGATAGTATAGGTTATAGAAATAATTGCATATGAATTTTTGCACAGTAACACTGCCCAGAGAATGGTAACACTTACATTCATACAGAAAGAACATGCTGATAATATACCAGCCAAGGAACAGCTCACAGAAGGTATAATGCCCTTTATCTGCAGCTGTGGATAAAGCTGGATCTCTTGAAAAGGGCACTGGAGGGGCATTAACATCAGCACCTTTATTCAAAAGAGCCTGACCTACCTCTGTCTTCCCATTAGAGGCTTCTTTCACTAGTGGTGTGAGACCAGTCTAGGCTTAATGGAAAACAAAACAACAACATCAACAACAAAGAAACACAAACAAAAACAACGAAAGCCCAAAGCAATGGAAGACAACAGAAACAGCCAAAATGTTAAAAACAAAAGCAAAAACAAAAACAAAACATGGTATAGCTCCTGCAGATGCACAAATTTCAGAAGTTGAATTTGTTTGCATGACAGTCACAATTGATTAAAACATGATTAATTCTATATAAAATCAGTAGTATTGTGAAAAGATTTGAATAAGATCCAAGTCTGTAGCTGTGAATGACACTATATAAATATCTACTGTACTTTAAAATAAGTTGTTTTCAGCTTGTAACTTGTCTTTAATACCTATAAAAATGTGCTACCAAGCTATTTTCATGAGTCAATAAAGATTTGTAACTATGTCTATAGTAGGGTAATATGCCTAGAAAGTAAGAAAATTCATAACCTCTAAATATATGCATGTGTAGAAGAAGGATTCAAATGCTTGTTAAATGTTAACATTACTTGGCCCCATCTCAAAGACATCATAATTAGAATACCTACATTTAAAAACATTATTGTAGTATATCATGGTGCAGGTGAACAACTCCTTTCAGCCAAACTAATTATATGTACAAAGATCTCTTCCAGCATTAAAATATTCCAACTTAATTTCATCAATATAAACTATTACAAAACTATCTCCTGCTGTAAGATGTCTCATTATTAACTAGTTGAACAATGTATAAGTATATAAAAGATCCTTGATGTCATAAATATGTACACTACCCAAAGAACACATCTTAAACATCATTTATGTATGCCATTCTGATGGCTGAAGAGATTGCTCAGTGGGTAGTGTCTTTCAAGGTTTGATGCCATGCTCCCACAAGGTGGCAGGTGAGGAAGGACCCTCTAGAGAGTTGTCAGTGAGGCATTATTTTTTATTTGCTGGTTCAATCAACTCAGATAAGGAATCTCTTCTGTGTGGTGATGTATTATGTTCCCCAATATACTGTGTCTCCCAATAAAATAACGTTTGCCTGGAGATCAGAAGAAAAAGCCAGCCACTATATGGAAGTCAGGCAATGGTAGCACAAGCTTTTAATCCTATCACTTGGCAGGCACAGATCGGTCTGGATCTATGTGAGTTCAAGGTCACACTGGGAACAGAGCCAGGCATGGTGGCATATGCCTTAAATTCCAACACTAGTTAACCATTGCAGTCTGGAGGTCTGTACAGACAGACAGGAAGTGAAAGAGCTGGGCAGGAAGAGGAAGTGATGTAGCTGGACAGAGGGGGCAAATCATATGGCAGAACACCAAGGCATGTAGGTGTGGGTAGACAGGAAGTAACTCGCTCTTTGGAAGCTACAGAGTTGGTGAGGTAATGTTGGCTGTGGCTTTCCCTACTCATCTGATCTCTCAGGTTTTCACCCCAATACCTAGCTCCTGAGGATTTTTTATTAATACGACTGTTTAGAAATCCGCCTACACTTCTGATTCAAGTTATCTATCTGATGTTTTTTTAAAGTTATAGAACAAAACTGAGACTAAACAATAAAGCCAGAGAGTCTGACATCATTACATTAATTCAAGAACTGACTCTTGTATCCTTATCTCCTTATAGGAGCCAGAGCAGAGTTAACTGTGAGCAAACACCAGTCATCTCATAAACAGAGCATTACAAGTTTCATTGCTCTATCACAGATCTGCTCCACTCCTGTGCATTCTTCAACAGAATCAATCTTGTGAATAAATCCTGCCCCTTAGCGGAGCATATTCCATTAGCTACTGAGGTTGAGGAATGGGAGGAATCTGTTTCTGAGAAGAGTCACTCGTTTCACACAGAACAGGGCTGACACTGTCTCAGTCTATCTTAATGGCACTTTTCTGGTAAAGTATCTTTCTTTTGTGTAGAAACAGGAGCACATTCCATTCCCCTTATAATTTTGATCCTAAAAATAATAGATAGAAATTGAAAAAGTAGATGTTAAAATGTGCTTATGTGACAGTTTGGTGATCTGTTTAGTTATCACTGTTGAATTCAGGATAAACTGCAGCCTCTATAGCTAGGGAATAAACAACAAATCCTCAAAGCTCTGAGTTTGCATCCTGAGAATATAGCGGCATGGTAGCTATAAGAATGTCTTTCTAAATAAATCCCATCTACAAGAAGCATATGTTCCCAAATGCGTTCCATACAACCTCAGAAACTCATTGGATTCTCTGGGCATCCCCAGTCAATGACTGAACATGAGAGATTTGAATGCAGATTACAGTGGAGAAGCAGGTCTCCTCTAATGGACAGCTTTAGCCTGGGGACTCAGCAAAGACCACCTAGACGTTCCATAGGTCTGTAGCCTAAACTGCTGCCACCAGCACTGCCTTCTTCTCTCTCTCATTCCCCGTGGGTTGGATGTGCATAGTGATCTGCCCTCTGTCCTTTTCCACTTTTTTTCACAGGTTTTGGTTCCATGATGTATTTCTCAATATTTAGTATCACTGCAGTTGGTTTGTTATCAGAATGGGCTTCATTATAAAGTTTAATATAATTCCCTCTATCATTTGTTAATCAGAACTCAAATATGTATATACTAACAGTTGGAAAGGGTGTGCTTTTAGTGGAGGGAGAGACAAAGCAGCTAAATTTGTTGTAAACACTAGATTTAAGTACTCAGCCCTATAAATGTTAAAGATGTTCATGTCCGGCCCAGTTCATCTGAGAAGGCCAATGAAAGTTAGGAGCAAGACTGGAGTTCTTATCAACATTTAATTTTTCTTAGCTTAATTTCCACAATTTAAGTCTCACAGTATACTCAGGAGCAAGGCATCAAGTAGATTTGTTTCACTGGAATCTCTGTGGAGATGGTTTATTTTATCTCCAGTGTTATGAATCATTGAATATAGCATTAATTGATAAATATTTTTGGTTGATAGTGGTATGTGACAACATTGTTATAGAGGGAGAGGGGATGCAGCATTGGGAGAAAATGGAGAGGGATTGCATATTTGGAGTCCTAAATTTTGTATAAATATGGGCTCCTTGAATCACTGCTTAACACTTGAATAAAATAGTCTTTAAAGTAAAATATCAAAGAAGACAATAACAAACTGAGTGTAAGGATTGAGAATTGGAAGCATCCTTCCTTCAAGCCCATATTGAGTGCCTGGCATATTTCCCCATCATGTCGGTGACCACTGGAGAGCACTGAAAACCAGCACACACACAGAGGAAAGAATATATCTCTGTTATGCAATATAAATTGACAACTCCAATGTTAATAAGAGTCAAAAGTATGTTTTTAACATTATTATGAAATTGTTCACTGAAGATGTTTTGCTATGACAGTTACATATCACAATTTTCATTCTTTATGATGGAAAATATACCTAGTCTGGAAACAGTACACACTCAGAAGACCATTTGCAATAATCTATGTTTATGACACACAGTAGTACTCAAATACGTTAGTATTCTAAAAACAATAATTCATTGTTTTAAGCAAAATAACCAACCATTTCTCACCCAAGAATACACTAAAAGAACATGGCCAAATGTTTAGAGTAGAAATTCTGTCTTAAAGCCCAAGAACTTACTTTAGTACAAAAGCAACATTTGTGAACATTACTCCCCAAATATTATTATTAAATTATCCACTGAATACTGGACTCGGTCAGATCCCAATTAAAATTCATAAGAGCTGGTGTCACCAACTTTGAAGCATATTAATTGTGCCTATAGATGAATTTTCTGACTCCTGTCTGTTTATTTTTCTCATGTGTAAATCCTGTAAAAGTATTCATGTCATTAGTTTTACATGAGAAGAATATTCACTGGCATAGTTGTGAATTATGCATAAGGGACTTTTGTGGTAATATTTTGTTTGTGATCTAACAAATAAAGCTTGCCCAAAGATCAGAGTACAGAGCTAAGCCACTAGTTAGCCATAGAGGCTAGGCAGTGGTGGCACACACCTTTAATCCCAGCACTCAGGAGGCAGAGGCAGAAGAATCACTGTGAGTTCAAGGCCACCTTGGGCTATATGAGATTAATCCAGCCTAACAGGTGGTGATGGCTCAAATCTTTAATCCCAGTACTTGGGAATCACATTCCTTTAATCCCTGCAATAGGAAGGTGGAGACAGGGAGGGATATGGCTGGGCAGAGAGAGGAATATAAGGAAGGAGGAGACAGGAGCTCAGGCTCTTTTTCAGGCTCAGGATTTGATAGAGATAAGAAGTCTTTCTAGTGGCTGGGTGCTCTGTTTCTCAGATCTTTCAATATTTACCCTGATATCTGAATCCGGGTTTTTATTATTAAGACCAACTAGAATTCATGCTACAGACTTTGCTGAACTTCTGTGAGATCACTCCCTCTACTCATTCACTTGTTTGCCTTGCCTGCTCACACAAAATCATTCATGCGATTCTCTCACTATATTCTGAATCATATTTGTTAGCTGTATTACTGAATGATTCTCACATGCGAACACATTTTATGTAGTATCTTGGAATAAAGTCTTTTAATTATGCACCTATTGTCAACAATCACCTTATTCTATTTTTCTTTTGAATAAAATCCATTTATAAAGGTATATTTCAACATTGTCTCCTTGAGGTTGGTAGTGGTCATTCCCATATTGAATCAGAATAGTGGTCATGTGCATTTTCATTTTCTGATACACGTATTGACATTTAAAAATGACTGTAAGCTTGCAAAATGGCATATCAGGTAAAGGAAACTGCCACTAAGGCTGACAATCTGGATTTGATCTATGGGACCCACGTGGTTGAAGGAGCGAAGCAATAATCATGTGCTGTGGGTCATGAGAGCACACATATGCACACACACAAAATAAATGAATGTAATGATTTAAAAAAGTAATTGTTATTAGGGAATAAACATTTCACTTTACTTGAAGAGTCTTATCCTGGAGTTCATATATCTAGGAAATATATTATTAGCTTCTCAATACATTTGCTAAAGACAATTATCTCTAATGCATGTATTATAATAGTTTCCTGGGTTACTTTGTGAAACTTGAAGAAAGTCTTGCCAGAAAACTCAAATTCTTCTCATGGCCAAGCAGATACATACTGAATGATTGAAATGACAGAAAAAGGCTGAACATCCCTGAGTCCACATTGTCATCCCCCAATTAATTATTAGGCCATTTTCTTCTTAGTTCCTGTGTAGACATATTGTGTAATATTTGGCCCAATACTACAATACAGGATTAATTTGGTCTATAGTAACTAGAGCTGCTGTGTTTATTTTTTTCACCCCCATCATTATATTATTTCAGTTAAAGCACATGACAACCCTCAACCTTCTTATAAGACCCACGCTAAAGTACAGGCCAAGATGTTTGCTCAAAATGATTTCAGTTGTCAGAAGAACACAGTTGTTTCTGGGACAAACTCACTGGCTGTTACTCTGGGAACCACAAGGCCAAGATGTTTACTACATGATTGAAAACTATTTTGAACTTGTACCTATAACTAGTGGAAAATTAGTAGACATTGTCACATTGTCATTTATTTATGCTTTGCAAAAAGAGTTTGTCTCTAACAACCATATCTGAATGTAGTAGCCTGGTTAGTTCATCATTGTATTGCCAGCATCTAGAAATTATAAAACATACAAGAGATGATGAGTAAATACTTGATGAATAAATGAATATTATGGATAAAACACAAAGCTTGAAATAGGTAATGAAACAATGTGAATTATACATTTAGTTATAATGGTGATTTTAGTCACCACATTAAGACTCTTGTGATCCTCTGATGATGACATATGTACTTTGAAAATAAATACACTAAAATTACCATTGCCTTGATTTCCTTGGGTCACCACATAAGCACATTTGGAAATTTTAAACACTAGAAAAGTAGCTTTGATCTGAACGTTTTGCCCAAAACATATGTTGGTACTTAACTGCTAAAATAAAAGAAGTAAGAAAATAGGCTAGGTAAATCAAGCCCTAATGACTGGTAGTAGGGACTCTGTGAAGATCTTGAGGGAGAAGGTTCATACTCTTCTGTTTTGGTCATATGAGTTGTTCTCTGATCACTTCTGCAGTGAAAAGAACCAGAACTCAACAAGCTCCCTCAGAAGAGAGGCAGGTCCTTTCCCAGATATTAACTGCCACTGCTTCCCTTTCTCTTTGATTTTCTACCTTTTACAACTGTAGTAATAAATTTTATTATTTTTGTTACTTGGTCTCTGTCTGTTTCTTATATCAACACAAACAGACTGATAGATTGTTTGAAATATCTAAAGGAAGATCAGGATAAGAACTGAGAAACAGTACAATAAAACAATTTAGACTATTTTCAGCTTTTAAATATTCTCCCTGTCAAGTAGTAATTTGCCTATACCTCTGAGTATGAGGGACATTGGTAAATGTTTGAAAAGAGAAAGGAAGAGGAAAAAGAGGTTATGAGTTTTTGAGTTACTGTGTAGGTAAGCCATAACTTGATTCCATGTTTCCTGCCTAATCTTCCTATGAACAAATTATTTAGGTCAACTAGTGCATTATTTGCTAAATCACCCCAAAGTAACTGTTTCTCATAATGTGAACTATGATGTAATTCTGCCATTTGTTACAACATTAAGAAAAAATTAGGGAGGGAATTATGATGAAACTATTCTCAAAGTATGCTGTTTTCTATGAAGTACCTTAATTTATATTGATTTCATTGAGAATTCTATGTTGGACATCAAATAAATACATTATTTTCTTAGGCCATTACTATTATAAATATTTTTTAAAAGATTTAGTAATAATTAAGACAAACATTTTTGATTTAAGATCAAAATTTTCATTAGAGTCAAAAACAGGATGGTGGTTAGAAAAGGTAAAGTCACTATGCTTTTGAATATACCTTCTTTAATCAAGAAAGGACAACAATACAGAAGATTGCTACAAAGTGTCAGAAAGCAGGTGGAAAGGATCACATAATTACTGTAATAATAAGAACTATGACCATATTGTGAATATTTACAGGAGAAGAAAAGAACAAATGAAGAGAGAATTAATCCTAGAAATGGTGGTAACTCTTTGTCCTCAGCAGTCAGAGAATTTCTTCATGCTTGTTACCCCTGAAAGCATATACACACAAAGAGCAAAAGCAGTCTCATCAGGTTTTATTTATACATTGTGTACACACACACATACACACACACACACACACACACACACACACACGTACACACACACATCCATATATATATAGTCAAAAAGAGGCTATCAATTTGGCTGGAGAAAGGAAAGTAAAAGGAAGTGATGTAATTCTATTATAATTTAAAATGTACTTATAAAACTTTGAAATGCCTGCTTTCTGTATTTTATATTTTTATTCAAGAACATTGATAGTGAAATTCAATTAACAAGTTACAAATTCAAATAAAAATAATTAATTGTTTTCTTATAACACTAAAACAACAATCAAGCCTAAGTAAAATCTACAGGCTTGGTTTTTAATCATATAGGGAGGAAAATAACAGAAAGATAGGTAAAAAAATTTACCTTAAAACTGATAAACTACTCAGGTTGACATATATTAAATGGAATTCAATTTTGTTAAGGTATTAGTTTGAGTGGGTATTTAAAATATTAATAAGAGAAGTTGAGTTTGAGTGTGTAGCTTGGCGGTAAAAGGTATGTTTAGAGTGTGCAAGGCCTGGGAAACAAGCCCCCCCAAGAAAGAAAAAGAAGAGGGGTGGGGAAGAGAGAGAAAGAAAGCAGAGGAAGAGGAGGAGGGGAGAGAAGGAGAAAGGTTTATCAGTTTCAACATGATTGGAATATGTTAACACTGAGTAGTTTAGTAACAATGTCAGGATTCCTTATTCTACATAATGTTCAGATCTCAATCTGTCCTTTCATAACACTAGCAGGATCCTCATCAGTGAACTCATTGGTACATCATGAGAGTAACATGAAACCTCTTAACACAATAGGGACCAGGCAGATGGCTCATCGATAAATCACTTGCCATGTAAACCTGAGGACTGGAGTTAGGATGCACAGACTCAGTGGAAAGACCTGGCTGTTGTCTGTAATCCCAGTTTTCTAGAAGCAAGGACCTTGAGTGTCTGGGGCAAGCTGCTTAACTAGGTCAGCTAGAGTAGGTGAGCTCTGAGCTAAGCAAGAGACTGTACCTGTAATATGGTGGGAAATGATGGAGGAAGACGCAGGCCTCCACATGCACACACACACGGGGATGGGGCGCAACTAAATTTATGTCTTTAAATATGATTCAAAAACTCTAAAATTCCATGTTCAAAAAAAAATTGTGCTCTCTGCCAATGTTAAACTCTTTATCTAACATCTTTGTTTCAAATAATAATTAATAATACGACTTTTGTCATCAATACACTTATGAAAGTGTTTTAAATTACATCACATTTATGCATCAAATATAAAATATACACAAAACTGTTTATTAATATTAAAATTCCTTTAATTTGTTTTTATTTGTAGCTTGAGGAACTCATTTTCATATACAGGTATTACATGATCTTAATCATTAAATTACCTTTCTTCTCAAATTGTATTTCTTTGTCTAAATCTTTCAATGTGCACAGCATACCATTGGTTAAGAAATGCAAAGGCATACAGCTATGCAAAAATTACCTTCATTATCAGAAATATTCAGTCTAGAAAGGAAAGAAGATTGTACACTAAGAAACAGATATAAACTCTGGAGGACACTGAAGTTAATAACTAACAAACTACTATATAACACTCAGCTCAAGGAAGCTGGGGTCATAGGATGTATTTGTCACAGTGACTTTTCTCTAGGAATTCACTGGCTATCAGAGGAGATAGATTGATGTACAGATCATTGCAGATTAAGCCAGTAATTTATAAGACAGAAGTGAGCATGCCATGATAAATTCTCCATTTACAGCATGCTTACTGGGGATTTATGAAGCTGTGCTTACAATGAGACAAATAAAATTGAGAGCAATGGGTTAGAGGTGTGTATTATTTAAAGTCCTGGCCTTAGTAGAAGAAGATGCTGTTTCTGTTAATTTGAATGCTTCCTCTAAGTTTTGTGGTATTGGACATTTTTCGATATTCTTTCCTTCAAATTATCACACTTGAAAGAGAAGGATTCTCCAGGTTAGGGGTCTAAGTTTGGGACCTACTGATACCTAGGAGGTAATCTAAAGGAATTATAGCATTTCTGTTATACTCATGCATGGCTTTTCACAGAGGTGACACAGAGATGTTTGGAAATCAGTCACAGGTATTTTAAAATGATATGGTAGGCTTGTAGATACTTCAAAATATCAGTAAATTATTATTTTCTCCTTTTATATACAATGTGTTAATATACAATTAAATCACAAGTTTTAATCATAGTTTGATGGCTGTATCTCAATATTATTAGTTTCCTTTGTAATCTCATGCATACATTTTATGTGTGTTAAAAGTCTTTTGTTTGTTTTTATTTTTTGGAAACTGAGCTCACAAGACTTACAAATGAATTCAAGAAGTAAAAAATAATTGAAAAGCCCTTTATAATATGAACTCCTGGGTGATGTGTGTCACAGCAACAGTTCTTAGTTATTTTTATACTAGAAGTATAAAAGTATACAAGTTTATACTTAGCTATAACAAAACATAATGACCAAGACAGCTTTTAAAAGAAAATATTTAATCTGGAGGACCCAGATCAAGAGGGTAGTAGAGTCCATGACCATTATGGCAGCAGGCAGGTAGGCATGGCACTGGGCTAGTAGCTGAGAACTTCCATACTGAGACTACAACTACAAGTCAGAGGGAGAGGGCAAACAGGGAATGATATGGACTTTTGGAACTTCAAAGTCCACTCCCATTGACATATCTTCTCCAACAACACCTCAATTCCTAGCCATTCCCAAACAGTTCCACCAACTGGGGACCAAGAATTCAAGCCAAAGAGATTCTGAAGTTCTTCTCATTCTAAACACTACTTCATTAAATTGCTTTGTTTCCATTTGTACATTCATACTACCAGCTGTTCTTTTGAGGATCAGATTACTTATTTTTTTACTTAATGTTTTATGCCTACATTTTATTATGATTCCTCAAGTGGTAGGAAGTGTGTGCACAGTAAAGACATACTTGTTCATTTTCAGTGGTCACAAGAGTTGAAGGAGCAGTGGAGTTCAGATCGGATCACACTGGCAACCACAGAGTGCTCAGGTACTGCTTCAGTACCGTGCTTGCCTGTTGTCATGCTCCCTGCCATAATGGCCATGGATTCTATTACCCTTTGAACTGAGATTCCAAAATTAAATGTTTTCTTTTACAAGTTGTCTCGGACTTGATTTTTGCTACCAATGGAAAAGTAACTAACACAGTAATAGTACCAGGAAGTGAACTATTACTATGATAGGCAACACATGACCATGGAGATATTTTGTGAATTTGTTGCAGTATCCCATGGTTTACCTTGGCTCCACTTAGCTCTTTGCAACTCTCATATTAATCACTCATCTAATATAGAGGATACCTAATTGGTTTGTGGTCTCATTGGGAGCATATTGAGTTTTAATAGAATAAAGGATTTAGATTTTTTCTGACAGTAGTAAATAAATAAGCTCTGAATATCTCCATGAATTTAAGTGACAGAATATAATAAAACTGTAGTAAAATTAAATTTAAAATGCTTCTACTGTTGGGAAGCAAAATACACAATACAGTGGTATGTATATCTAATAACACATCTACTTTTATAATAACTAAGCAGTCTGACACCAAGATGGAAAAAGAAAATCCCTGACAGTCTTGATCTTACCTCCTGGCACAAACTCTTCAAAATATATTTAATCCTTAATACAATTTCAGAAAAGAACAAAGAGATGCTGAGCTACCCTTTCACAACCTACTTCTCCATAAGATGGTAATATTCAGAGGTTCCCTTTCCTAACAGCACTAATAGACTTACAAAGTGCCAACCAAAGGGCCGAAGGAGTTGCGTGTGTTTACAAGGGAAGCTGTCAGGAGACATTGAGGAAGGCTATTAGGAATCAGAATACAGATGCTTTAGCATTAGAAGGAAATTGGCAGCTCTAGTGTTTGTCTCGCTTTTCAGCTTGCTACCCAAAGCTTCCAAAGTGGACATGGCTCACTGAACTTTCTCAATTCAGTGGGAGTGGGAGGAATAACAAGGAAAGAATGGAAAGAAAATGGGTTGCGTCTGAGATAATGGTGAGGTGTATAGCTGCTACTCATGGATGAAAATAACCACATTGTAGCCTAAAGGCAGTGTGTCTCCTCTGCCTTGCTCACTTCCATGTACAGGGCTGCGAATGGGAAATGATTCGTCAGCAGGTTTCCTGCAAGGGTGCAGAGGCATGTGTTCATAAATAATTTTGTGTATCCATAGAGATGCGCTAGTTAGCCTAGTTCATTGAAACTTAGCAGACTGGGAAGCCATTTGAATATTAACTAGTAATTCTTCACGTATTGGTTGATGTTTTTCTAGAATGCTCTTCTTATAATTAAGATTTATAATTTATACTTCTGTTCCTCCAGTTGGTAAAAATACAGACTTTTCCCATGAAAACAAATGCCATAAATATATTTCATATGGCAATGCTTAGACTGATTAAGCCTAACTTTTTCAGTCGAGTGGACGTGGTGCATGCCTTTGGTCCCAGCACATTTGAGGCAGAGGTGGAAAAAAAAATTTAACTTTTTCTTATTTCTCTGAAAGTACTTTAGTGCTACTGTTTACATAAATAAATTTTGCCTTTTACAGGTTATATACCTTATTATTTAAAGTTATTTTCAAATAAGCAATGATTACATAAAGTACTGATTGGACATTTGGCAACCAAAACTGATTGCAAAATTTTAAACTGGTTGACTTAGAATATAATAAAACTATATTATAGTTCATCAAAATCAAAACTCACTCATAACAAATGGTATAGCTTACTTTGATTTGTCATTCATGCTTTAATCTCCTCTTCTGTAGGTCTTTGTCTAATTTATTTATTCTCATCCTTCAGCTCTGGGTCCATGCCCTACAGTATTCCTAGGAATTAATCTGTGTTCTTGTCATATCACCATTAGCCCATTTCCTGCATATTTCTCTCTTGTTTTTCTTTATATAACCTTAAATATGTAAGATTACTGCTGTTTTATGGCTGCTACATCTTCACCTCATATTATCTCCACAAGAGCAGGAATCTTGTATCTCTCAAGACAATTAATAGAAATCAGTTTTTCTTATAATAAGTAATAAATGGCCGAGTTAGGTATGAGCGAAGAAAATCAGAAAACCTACGATAAATTAAGGCATGATATTCAAGTCATCATTTGTACAGAAGTAAAACTTTTAATTTTTAAGTTTGCAATGATTAGATAAGAGCTAAATTTTCTAGATAATTTTTAGAATACATCCTTACTTTAACAAATATACTTTTGTTGTTGAATAATATGCTGTTATATATCTGAATGCTTTAATTATTTATTACTGAGTTTTCTCCATCAAGTTTGCTGTTTGTGATTACTCTGTGCTTTGAATGGTGTGTGTTTGTGTGTATCATTCACTGCCAACATTTTTTATTTCTTTTTTTCAGAGTAAGTCAAATTGTTGAATCTACTAGATTATAGAGTTGTTTTGCCCTTAACTTTCTAGTAACTGCCATTTCTTGATCTACAGTGACTCTCCTTATGCTTCTGTCAAAGAATGTACTATCAGCTGCTCCCTAGGCTCACCTCTACTAGACAAAATAAAACTGTTTGGATAGAAGGTGTTGATTTATTATGAAATGATGTCTTTCTTTCCCTTATTTAGTTTCTACTCATAATCATAACTATGCAATCCAGCTCGACCAGGGGAATGAGGAAATTACAAAGCGAAAGAAGAATAGTGCGGACACAGGGACTATAATATTAATAGCAGACAGTTAGGTGTCCCCTGAGCTGCAGATGGGAGGGTCAGGTATTTCACGTGCACACCAGTCAGAACTTGTAGCCATAAGTTTTCTCAAATCCTTCCAAGCCCCGCGGTCCTGCAGTCTGCAGATTAAATGATCACTCAGAGGCTTAATATTATTTACAAACTGCATGGCCTATGGCAAGCCTCTTGCTAGCTAGCTCTTATATCTTAAATTAACCCATTTCTATTAATCTGTGTTTTATCACTTGTTCCATGGCTTTAACAACCTGTTGGCATGCTGCTTCTTAGGTGGCAGGCTGGTGTCTCTCCAGACCCTGCTTTTCTCTTTTCTGTCTCTCACCTTGGATTTCCTGCCTGCCTCTAAGCTGCCTTGCCATAGGCCAAAGCAGCTTATTTATTAACCGTTGGGAACAACATATATCCACTATAGAGAGTAACATATATCCACAGTGTGCAGACTACACCAAGAGGAGAGAGGTGGCTCAGTGGTTAAGAGCACTTGCCATGAAAACATTAAATCTCTGTAGTCCAGATGAAAAGTGGAAATTGTTTGTCTTTGGTTCATCATTTGCCATGAACAAGATTCCAGGACATGAATGTTCATGATGAAGTTCTCATCCTTAAAGTTCACCTCATAGATGGACTTAATATGAGTGACTAAGGCACGTAATGTCACCACCCAGACATATGAATCCTAGAATAATTCTCTGAAAGTAGAAACACTCATAGCCAAACACTTCCTTTCAAATGCTCAGAGCAGCGAAGTTTCTTCTACCTTGGGAACTTTGCAAACAGCTAGAAGGGAACTCAGGTGAAGAGTTGCTATCTATAATGATGTTGAAAACCACTGGGGACTTGACCTTGACCGTAGAGCTAGTGGCCACAGGGCACAGTGTAATCTGCAAATCCTTTTTAAAAACAAACAAACAAACAAACAAACCAAAACAAAAAAGAGATGCAGACCCATAGCCAAACACTAGGTAGGCATTCCATGAAGCCTGCAGAAGGAGAAAGGGTTGCAAGAGCCAGAGGGGTCAATGACACCACAAGAAACTTCACAGAATCAACTAACCTGGGCTCATAGTGACTCACAGACTGAACCAACAACCAGGGTGTCTACATGGGACTGACCTAGGCACTCTGCGTATACGTTACAGTTGTGTAACTCTTGTGGGATTCCTGACAGTGGAAATGGGCTATCTCTGACTCTTTTACTGGCTTTTAGGACCCTACTCCTTATAATAGGTCTCTTTGCCCAGCCTTAATACATGGGGAAGTGCTTAGTCTTATGGCAACTTGATATGCCGTGTTTTGTTAATACTCATGGGAGACCTGCTCTTTCCTAAACAGAAACGGAGGGAGGAGAGGAATGGAGAGGGGAGGGTGGGAACAAAGGAGAGGAGGGAAGGGAAATTGCAGATAGGATGTAAAACAAATAAATAAGTATTTTTAAAGTTATTTTACTATTATTGTGTGAGCCCCCTCTCTCTCTGTCCTCCCCACTCTGTGTGTATATGTATGTGTATGATGTGACTGTGTGTGATGTGAGTATATGAATGCATGATATGCATGTGTAGACTAGTGCTATGACCCCCATGTGGTGATTAGAAGACAGCTTTATTGAGTTGATTCTCTTCTGTCATCTTTACATTTGTTCTGGGAATCAAATTCAAGTCATATCAGGCTTCTTGGCAAAGGATTTAATTGCTCAGTGCTCTGTCTAGTCCTGAAATAATTATTTTCTAATCAATGATGATGGTCAACATCTTTTTATGAATATATTGGCCATTTTGCTACTTTGTTCAGAAAGTGGTCATGATTTTCCTATGAATATGGAGTTGTCTGCTTTTGTTTTATGGATTTATACAAATATTTATGGATTCTGGATGTAAAAACTTTTTGAAATGTACAAAATAGAATAGACAAAATAGAATATTTTCTTAGTATGTGCACTACTACTCATTATTTATTGTGTTATTAAGTGATAGATGTTTTCATTTATAAAGGATTGAAATTGTATATTTTCCTTCTATTAAATGTAGTAGGTTTTGTTCTGTATAAGAAATTTGCAAAGATGTCAATAAGATATTATAAATTAGTTTAGCTGTGATTCATTTAAGTCTACTATCCATTCCAAATTTAGTTTTTCCTGCCAAGTGAGATAGAGTTCAAAGTTGATTTCATTCCAAATTCTATTATTACGGCAGAATTTGTTGAAAGCTTTTCTTCCTTATTGAGTTATATTGGCTTCTTTGTTAAAAATCAGTTGACTCTATGTGTGATTTGTATTTTTGGACACTATCTTTGCTCTATCTCATATCTTAAAGGAAAGTCTTACAATGTTTGTTTCAACTTTAAAAATGATGTAATCTGGAGAATTTTTTCTTAAATATCTTTTCAAAAATGCATAAGTTATTGCTGTTCAAAATTTGATAAAGTCACATTATAGTGAGGGACGATTAAGCCTATCAAATTTCTATATTTATTACCTAACATTTCCTCCCTAATTCACACTTCGGTAATTTATACATGAATTGTCTTGTGAATATTAACCTATTCTCTCTAGCCAAATATGAAATATATTTAAGTATACTTTTTAGCTACTTTCCATATTGATAAACTTGATTTGCGGGAAAATTTTTATGATCATGATGGATGCTAGTATTGCTTTTATTTTTATTTTAAAATATTTTCTGGTTTGTGTTTTAGTGAGTTTATGCCTCATGAAATAATTCAAGAAATATTTCTTTTTAGCCCTTTATTTTCTGAAGAATTTATATAAGACTAATATTATTTCTTCCTTTAACATTTAATAGAATTTGCTGATCAAGCCATCTGGGACCACAGTTGGCTTACAGGGATTGCCCTTTTTAAAAAGACTAAAAATCCAATTTAACCAATGAGTTTGCCATTTCTTCTTGGTATTGAATACAATGTTATGTAAGTTGTCCTTAATATTAGTCTCCTTTTAATATCTGAAGAATCTATTGTTAAATCCCCCTCTTTGAGCTTCCTCTGATTATTATTTGATTAGTTCTACAAGACATATGGCAATTCTAATAATATTTTCAAGATTTAATTATTTTGAAGTATTTTTAACTATCGTATGTCTATATTTTATTATTAAAGTCTACTATTGTTTTGGATTTAATGTGACTTTTAAAAACTTTACATTCTTATGGAGGAAGCATAGATTGTTTTCTTTAAAAAATAATTTCACCTATGTCAGCACCAATTATATGATATAACCTTGTAATATTTAGTATGAATGCTGTACATAATTATGTCTTAGAAACATGACCTTGACATCCATAGCAATTTTTTATATTTTCCTTAATCTTTACTCAATGTAAATGCCTGCTCTTTCTACTCTTTCCTAATCCATAGAAAATGTGGAAATATGCTTATTACATTTCCAATATTTGAATTTCTTATGAATTCCCTTGTTTTTATGTGAAAAGAGAATGGGCTATTCAAAAAAATTCTCTGCTTGATCCCAGCATTTAAAATCTACAGATACTTCCATCAGGATCCTGCTCATTCATCTTGGTGAATGTCCCACTTGTGCTTCTAAGGAATGTGTGTCCTGTTGTTGAGTATGGAGTTCTACAGATTTTATTTAGGTAAAGTCATTGATAAGCGGCTCTAATGTTATATCCATGCCATGCCCTGATGATGTCTGCTTGCTCAGTCAAGACGTGGCTTATAGTTTTCAAATAAGATTGTGAAATTGTCAGTCTTTCCTTTATTTATTAATACTTGCATGCATATTTGCAGAGTCTCAATAGATTCATACTGTAGGACATTCAGGTCTCTTGAAAAAAAATTGTTCTTCCGTTTATTTCTTTTTCTCTAAGACATATATTACTCATTATGTATGTGTGTGTGTGTGTGTACATGATGTGTGTGTGTGTGTGTGTGTGTGTGTGTGTGTGTGCCTGTTCATCTGGAAGTCAGAGGACAACTCTGTGGAGTTGATGCTCTGCTTCTACTTTCACATGTTTCCAGAGACTGAACACAAGTCTCCAGGCTTCAGTAGCAAGCAACTTGAGGACTACATTCTCTGAGAGAAATACATTGTTTGATTTCTTATTCTCATAGTTTCCACAATTAGTATTTACTTAATCCTTCTAATTAATTTACTACGTGTCTTCCTATTTAAGGAACATTTGTTGTAGGCAGCTTGTAGTGGAACATAGGTTGTTATCTGGTCAATACTCTTTATATTTGCAGTTGATTTAAAGATTGACATTGATAAATTTAACTGTTGAATCTTTTTAACCACTTTCTATTGGATGAATCCCAGTAGGTGGTTTTATAGTTATTATTTTTATATCACATATTGATAAATATATTTTCGGTGTCATCTTATTGTACAGCTTTAATTTAACAGAACCTAACTTCATTTGATATAACATCACAATGTCAGAAACCTCATAGATATTACTTCTATATGATATCACAAAATACTGTTTTTCATTGTACTTCAAATTTTAAGTAGTATTTAATTATATAAAGAAAAATTTTCAAAATGATTCCTTATGCATATTTATCTTCTTCTTCTTCTTCTTCTTTTTTTTTTTTTTTTTTTTTGGTTTTTCGAGACAGGGTTTCTCTGTGTAGCTTTGCGCCTCTCCTGGTCACTTGGTAGCCCAGGCTGGCCTTGAACTCACAGAGATCCACCTGGCTCTGCCTCCTGAGTGCTGGGATTAAAGGCGTGCGCCACCACCGCCCGGCTGCATATTTATCTTCTTTAGTATGCTTTCCTCCTCTAAAGTAGTCTATCATTATCATTGCTTACAATGGCTTCATACAGTTGAAGTATTTCAATTTTTGTTACTTTAAACTTTATTACATTTTATACTACTCTTGAAAGTATGTTCTTTGAACACACACTTTTTAAATAGACTGTTTAACTTCATTCTAAAAGTTACACACTAAAGTTTATTCTAACTTTATTACTTCTTCCTTTTCTGTCATTCCTCCATTTCCTTCTCTTTTCTTTCTTTTTCTTCTTCTTCATATGCTGCTGCTGACAGGATGCTTCATATACCTTTCTCTCTGAACTGTGCTAACATTTTTCTCCTGATTTTCAGAAAATCAAGAGTGATTTACTGTAAGATATAAGTCATTTATAGTTTGCAATGCTTTGTCTAAGTCTCTTGTATTTGTGAATTGATGCTTTTTATCAGGTGTGGAAACAGTTTTTTCTCCACTGTGCTTTTAAAATATTTCCTTTTTAAAACTGAAAATAGATTCTTCTCTTATACAGTACATCCCAACAACAGTTTCCCCTCTCTAAATTCTTCTTTTTTTTTTTTTTTTTTTTTTTTTTTTTTTTGGTTTTTCAAGACAGGGTTTCTCTGTGTAGCTTTGCGCCTTTCCTGGAACTCGCTTTGGAGACCAGGCTGGCCTTGAACTTACAGAGATCCGCCTGCCTCTGCCTCCCGAGTGCTGGGATTAAAGGCGTGCGCCACCACCGCCCGGCTCTAAATTCTTCTTAGCTTCCCCTAGATCCACTCCAATTCCATTTCCTCTTCAGAAAAGGGCAAGCCTCTAAAGAGACAACAGCCAAACAAGACAAAAAAATATACAATAAGACAGGGAAAAAGCCTTCCCACCGAAGCTGTACAAGACAATCTAATAGGAGGAAAGGGTCCCAAGAGCAGGCAAAAGCATTAGAGATACACCAGCTCCCAAGACACCAAAGCAAACAGCAGAGGACATGCCACAGACCCATTCAGGACCCAGGCTTGCTACTTCAGTCTCTGTGAGCCCATATGTGCCTGGCTTAGTTGATTAAGTGGGCCATGTTCTCCTGGTGTCCTTCATCCCCTTGTACTCCTAAAATCCCCTCTCCCGTCTTCCAGGTGGTTCCTCAATCTCCAAGGCAAGGGACCCAGTGTAGACCTCCAATTTGTACTCTCCACATAATGTCTGGCTGTGGGTCACCACCACTACCATCTGACTCTCTAATGACTACTGGACAAGGCACCAATCTATGAGCAACTACATCAGACTATAGTTAGGAATCATTTCATTGATTTTTCTTTTACTTTTGCCAGTTATGTTTAATACTAACCTAAGTCTCTGGGCTAGCCAGTCTCTGGTTAATGGCCATCTTGTTAATATAGGGCATGGGCTCCCCCTCATGATGTGCCTCCAGTTAAGCTAAACAATGATTGGCCACTCCCACAAGTTCTGCATCATCATTGCCTCAACACATCTCTCAGTTAAGACCAATTTCTTAAGTGCCAGATTCTCCATTAGAATCACAGATAAATGGGCTAGATCATTTGACCTTGGTGCTTCGTGTGCTTGTGCTGTGTGTACATTTGTGATGCTTTTCTTCAGATCATCTTTAGCACCTGCAGATTTGTGGTTGTTGTTGTATTCGGTTAGTGTTTAGTTCTTCAAGAAACTTCATTTTTCACATTTTGAAATTGTAACATTTCCTTTGAAGTTCTTTTTATCATTTCATTGTTGAAAGTACCCATCTGACAATACAATAACTCTTTTGATGAATGTTTAAACACATTTAATAGTTATTTCACAGTAGCTTTCCTCTGTGTTTAACACCTGCTTATCTCTGGGTAACAAAGGAGGATAATTTTGCCTTTGCCTTCAATTGTGAAATACTTTTCCTGTTTCTTTGGGTATCTCAAAAGATATACTTTGCTAAGCTGTATTTTTTTTTTTTTTGGTTTTTCGAGACAAGGTTTCTCTGTGTAGCTTTGCGCCTCTCCTGGAACTCACTTGGTAGCCCAGGCTGGCCTCGAACTCACAGAGATCCGCCTGGCTCTGCCTCCCGAGTGCTGGGATTAAAGGCGTGCGCCACCACCGCCCGGCTGCATTTTTTTTTTAACATTATGATGTGAACTAAAATTAAAATGAATGACACAAACCTTTCCCCATATTAGAGAATCACTCTTACCAACATGCACTTTATTCTGAAGTAGAACAAAGTCTATTAAATAGATTCATTTCACTGCTGGCTCAAAAATTTGAAAGGTAGTATTTGAACTTTCTCTTTGTTGAGTTCTATACTATGAATTCTTGTGTGGCTTCCATATTTCTTTCAAACCTAATTGAAAGGTTGTTTTTCTTATTGTTATGTTTTATCTTTCTAAATTACTAAAGATAACTGCCCCATCTCTCTCTCCAATATCTCTTAGTTTCCTTTTTGTATTTTATCGTTCCTTTTGCTCCTTATCCTTCAGTCTATCTCTTCCTTCTTCCTTTATAGAACAGCCAACTAGTTTCTTATTTTCTGACAATTCTTGTCCCTTTATAGCCCATTTTTATCTCTTTGATTTTATGGGAATTGCAAACTTTGACTGAGTCTGATAAACAATATGAACACTCGATTTATTTTAATATATCTTTATGCCTCTCTGCCCTGCTTTCAGTCAGCAGCACTATCACACTTTGTATTTAGTTGATTCCCTATATTTTAAGACAGGTATTCCTCTTTTTCCCTTTCCTTCCCACAAATCTTGGCTTTTCTCTTCCCACTGACTGCACTCTGTGAGAGAACCATGATAAAGGGCTTTGTGCATGAAAACACTCCGGTTGTAGAACTAAAGGTCCACAGGTTTGTCTTCCATACTCTCAATTACCATTTCATAATACTCTTATTCTAGATGCTATGGTAAGTAAGAGGTAGGCATGTCTATCTGTCTATCTGCTGCTGTTCCAAGCTGTCCCGAATAAGAGCTGTGAGCTTATATTGTTCACAGTGACAGTGAAATGGGACAGGAAAGGAGACAGCTCAAGAAAAGAATCCTGGCCGGGCGTTGGTGGCGCACGCCTTTAATCCCAGCACGCGGGAGGCAGAGCCAGGTGGATCTCTGTGAGTTCGAGGCCAGCCTGGGCTACCAAGTGAGTTCCAGGTAAAGGCGCAAAGCTACACAGAGAAACCCTGTCTCGAAAAACCAAAAAAAAAAAAAAAAAAGAAAAAAGAAAAAAAGAAAAGAATCCTGTAGATTCTAAGGATCTCTACATGACACATGTTTACATGAGATATGGGTTGGGTGATGCACTGTAAGAAAATCACACTAGTATTACCTTTTAGGAGTATAAATGGTAAGTTAACAGAGAATGATTTGCTAGAAACTCAGCACTAAGATGAATCAATATTCTCTAGTCATCTCTGAACAGTCGTAACCGTGAAAAGATTGGATTCTGAAGAACAGGACAGAGACCGATATTCTCAAAGAAGATAGTTAAAAGTGAAGGGAGTGGGTTCAAATGTGCTTGAATCCTACAATTGTCACTGCAGCAGTTCCTTTGTAGATGGCTGCCATCTCACGTGCTAGGAAAAGTTCTGATGAGAATTCCCAGCTTCCGTGGACATAGTATGTCAATCTTTGTGACTTTCATAACTTTTTGCCTCTAAAACTGTTTCTAACCATTAGAAGTCAGCCTAGACAATGACATCTAAAATGGAGTTACACTTGATTTGATCGTTATGTGTGCTTCTTCCCTTTTCTAGTCAAGTTCCTCAATCAAGAGGAAATGTTCACAAAGCAAAGTTTGTAACCATTTTGGTTTTGATCCTTTGCCAATGGTAAAGGCCCTGTTATTGAGTTCACAAAAAATTATAATCTATATGAAGGGATTAATAATACAATAGAGATGGCAGATCTATACTTGTATTGCTTCTCCTTGCAAGAAAATATTTGTATTAAGAAAAAACTCAGCAGAATAACCACTATTTCAGAAGTCAATTAGAACCTTGAAGCCAAAGAGCTTCTTTGGGCATGTTTGGCTGCACGGTTCCTGCCTTTTATCTATTTCTGCAAGATACAGTCTTTTTTCTTCTGTTGGTCTTGACATCTCCACATCAGTGATGACAGCTCCACAATGATAGCAAGGTGTACTGAATACAGAGGAGAGAACGTTATTTTTGTTTTTCAATTCTTTGAAGAGATGACTCTTAACCCAGCCAGTAACTTGTCACGTGTCCCCCTCAGTTAAAGTCTCATAAGCAGTAATCATCCTGTCTTTATGTACCAGCTAAAAATCTCTATGTCAACCCTGCCCAGCATGCTCAAGGATTATGAATTGCTACCCCTTTTCACGTCATTGTGATAGTTCTCAAGCCCACTTAAAGTGAAAAATAAGACAATACATATCTTTTGGTCAACTATGAAGCCAGTTTTAGGAAAAAGTTTATGTTGGTATCGATTGGCATAAAAATAACTGAAGGGTGTTACATATTTTACTGCTTATACTCAGTTGAGACTCATGTTCCAAGAAAAGAAAATTTCATGAAGAAGACTTTATAACATGCACATTTATTTTTTAAAATATTTAAATATCAGACTATAGACACTAAGCCAGATAAAAATTAGATCAGAGTGAGAAAGTGATGATAATAAAGATAGTAAAGTAAAAAAATCAGCTTAAATAAGGCATTGGATTATGTCAATAATACTATTGGTGAATCTAAAGAATATATTATCATCCTTATTTCACACATAACAAAAGATAAAATAAATAAAATCAAAATAAAATAAAAGATTCAGTGAACATAACAAGTTGCTAAATCTAAGTCAGAAAATTTTAATTTCTATACAATTTAATTTGTTTTTAAAACCTAGTCTCCTCTTAAATTATCTTCACCAAGTGCTCAGTAAGATATTTACCCTGAAAAAATTAAATAAGTATGTTTATGTGGTGATATTTTAATTGGGCTGAAATGTGATTTTATTTGTATGTTATTAAATAAAGTTTGTCTGGAGATCAGAGGTCATAGTGAGCCAGGGACAGCAGTCAGGCATTGGTAGCCCATGCCCTTAATCCAATCACATGGCAGACAGAGTCTCTGTGTGGTCAAGGACACAGACAAGTGTGGTGACCCTTGAGTCTTTAATTCTAGTACCAACCATAGAGATCAGGAGGTCTGTATAGACAGGCAGTGACGAAGAAGTCATATGGCTGGGCTTTGAGCCAATGAGAAGGCAGAACAAGAAAGCAATAAAACTCAAGACACACAGGAAGAAGGTCTCTCTCTGGGGGAAGGACAGCAGCGAGTGGTAAGCTAAAAGTAGTCTTGGGCTTCCCTAGTGCTCTGATCTCTTCGGCTTTTAACTCTGTGTTTGGCTCTGTGTTTCTTATTTAATAAGACCATTTAGAATTTCGTCTACATGTTTATACATCTGTAATGAACATTGAATGTGTAGTGGGGAATAGTAGGCTAAAGATGTTTGACTTTCCAATACAAATAAGACTTATATATAAATATACAAATGCAGATAAAGGAATGACTTTATAAGTTGCATCTCATTATGGAAGAATAGTTATTTATTTTCCAAAGGCAAATAAAAGATGTACATCAAGTCTGACAAGATAGTCCTTTCCAGGGAAGGAAATTAGTTTCCACTTAGTTGCATCAAGGAATTTAACACTATGTACAAAATGAAACATGTATTCACTCTTACTAACACATTCTTCTTATACCTCTCCAAATTTATACAGAGCTTCTGAGTGTAGAGTTCTCAAGAAATCAGTTCTTAGGTCATTTTACATACACTCAACTTCTCCTCCACACTCATGGTTTTAATATCTTCTGTATGTCACTTAATCCAATTCATATTTTGATTTCAGACATCTCTTTCAATCCCAAGCTCATATCCTCAAATATCTTCTCAATGGCTTCTTCTTGAATATCAACTAATAACAAGAACAACAATAATGATAATAATAATATAAAACTCTTCCAAGAGTAAGGTTCTGGTCCAATATATGCGTACTCATATTGGATCTTCTATTTTGTTCCATTGATTTACACTGGTTTTGCACCAGCACCCCATGGTTTTTACTAGTATTGTGTGGTTCCATATTTTCCTGGAACTATCTCTTGACTTCAAAGAGACTGATTTTTTTAAGACCATATGGCTAAGTTAATAATGCACGTTAGAATCATTTTGTATTATGTATTTAACCTGTTATCCAGCTGTGTATTCAATCTACTTAAGCTTATCCTGCCTTTAAGAGAACAATATATCCAACCTCAGTATACCTTGGCTTTTCATGCAATCAGCTTTACAGAGTAACTGAATGTATAGCTTAATTTTAAATAATGCATTATTTCATACCATTGACCAATAGTATTGTATCTGTATGGTTTGTTGATAATTGTTTGCAAAAGCCCCCAAAAAGGTTGGAAACAACCACAAACAAAACAAAGAGCCCATGTTGGAAACAACATGTGAATACAGATTGGGAATATCTATGTGTGGTTTTGAGTGTTACCTAGAGTCAGTAGGAATCATGTCTTAGTTGAGCTTTCCATTGCTGTGAAGAGACATCATGACCATCACAACTCTTATAAAGGAAAACATGTAATTGTGGTGGCTTGCTTACAGTTCAGAGGTTTACTCCGTTATCAGTCATGTTGGGAAGCAAGGCAACATACTGGCAGATATGGTACTACAAGGACCTGAGAGTTCTTATATCTTTACTCACAGACAACAGGAAGTGGTCTGAGACATTGGGCATGGCTTGAGCATATATGAGACCTCAAAGCCTGCCTTCATAGTGACATACTTCCCAGAACAAGGCCATATCTACTCTTATAAAGCTATATCTCCTAGTAGTGCTACTTCCATTGGGGGTCATTTTCTTTCAGACCACCACAGTTCTTCCCTCTTAAACCTGTTAAAAATCTCTGCAAGGAATTTGTTTCCCATACCATATGTTCTGTGCTATTCTATAAATATAGAGCAAAGTCACATGTGAGGGGCAGTCATGAAACAGAATAGACACAGGTACAGCACACAGGCAACAAGAACAGACAGGTCAAACACACACAACAGACAGCATACAGACAGGCCAGTAGCCATAAGTTACTGACAGAAGACATGGAAAAGAGTGGAGAATTCAAATAACTCTGAAGGATAGCACCCCTCAGCATTGTTCTATTTCTTTGTTTGGCTTTTATGCTGTTTTGTTTTGTTTTTCTGCTCAGGTTTGATGTGGCTATTTGGTGTCTTTTATGGCTCTGTATAAATTTTATGATTTATTTCTACTACTGGAAAAAAAGAACCATGCAAATGTCGATTGAGATTGCATTGGGTCTATAAATAGTTAGCTTCACAATATTAATTTTACCAATTCATTAGCATAGAATATGTTTTTGTTTTCTAGAGCTATAGACTATTTGACAGAAACTCTAGTGCCAGGCATTAGAAATCTCCTTTTGAGTAGTTGATCAGTGGACTCCAAGGAACTCCCAAAGCAATATAGGCTATTGCTGTTGTGCTGTGTGATGTTCTGTATGCTGTGAATGTGTGTTGCTCTGATTGGTTGATAAATAAAATGCTGATTGGTCAGTAACCAAGAGGCAGTATAGGCAGGATAAGCAGAGAGGAGAATTCTGAGTGGAGGAAGGCTAAGTCAGGAGATGTCAGCCTGCTTTCCAGTGCGCAGCATGTAATGGCCCATAGGTAATGCCACGGCACACATGGCTGTTGCTAGAGTTTTCCTGCCTGGCCCACAGTCAGGACAAATCTCTGTCACCCGCCAGTCCCACAGCAGCTCAGACCTGACCAAGTAAACATAGAGACTTATATTGGTTACAAACTGTATGGCTGTGGCAGGCTTCTTGCTAACTGTTCTTATAGCTTAAATTAATCCATTTCCATTAATCTATACCTTGCCACATGGCTCGTGGCTTACCGGCATCTTCACATGCTGTTTCTCATCGTGGTGGCTGGCAGTGTCCCTCTGACTCAGCCTTACACTTCCCAGCTTTATTCTCCTCCTTGTCCCGCCTATACTTCCTGCCTAGCCAATGGCCAATCAGTGTTTTATTTATTGACCAATCAGCAACACATTTGCCATACAGAACATCCCACAGCAGTGGCAGCATATAGATTAACAGAAATGAGTTGGTTTAAGTGTAAGAGCTACTCAGTAGGAAGCCTGAGCTAAAGGCCAAGCAGTTTTAATTAATATAAACCTCTGTGTGTTTACTTGGGTCTGAGCAGCTATGGGCTGGGTGGGACACAGGAAAACTTCAGCTACACTGTTGCCCTTAGTTTCCTCTCCTGAGATGGGGGAAAATTCCTATTGCTGAAGACCACATACACTTCAGACATAGGACTCCAAGGAAATAAGCTGGATCTGATCTGACAGCTCCTTCCCTGCCAACTAGCTATCATAGTAACAGAAGGTGCTATACAAGTTGCAAAGGAAGTGATAGTCCTACCTATCTGTTACCTCTATAAATCTTAACAATGAACATTGTGGCAAAATATATTTAAAGGTGAAAGAGTGGCATTCATACATTGGTGATAAACAATATCTCTCTAATTATACTTAAGTTCCCCTTAAGAGGTGAGAAATCATGCCTGGTGCTGGAAACATAGCCAATGACCTGTAGATAGTGAAGTCATGGATCTCAGAGAAGAATCTACAACTTCTACTTTCCTAAAACACATTAGGAATTAAACTTTTGTTTATTCCCGCATGTTGAATACTTATTCTTACACTCACAAATAAGTGTAACTCTTACTTTTCATTAAAGAAGCTTCTCTATTCAGCAGAGACTATTACAAAAAACCACAAATGGTCAAAATGCAGAGAGCAACTGATTGTCTGATTTGTAGGAAGAACCTCCTAAAATGTATCTATATTTGAAATCCCTGACTTCTTTAATTTATTCTAAACACATAAGACCAGATGACCCTTACAACAACATTGCATACTGTGTCAAATCCCTTGCTCAAAAGCCTGACATTGTCAAAGTCCATAGCATAGCATGGACCCAGAGGGCCTGGCCTCCAAGCTTTCCTGACCTCAGCATTCTGTTCTAGCTGCATGATTTTTCTCTATTGTACTTTCATTTTCATTAGTTTGCTTTTATCTTTCAGTTGAAAAGTTTTCCAAAATATATAAAATAGATAATTCCTCACATCTACTATATTTATTTTTTCTATGCTATACCTTTAATAATAAAACACACTATACATTGCAGATTTCCTATCTCTTCTACTTACTTTTTAAAAAAAATTCTTTATGTAGTATCTACTGCCTTCTAAAACATTAGAGAGTTTATTTTTCTATTACATTTAATTTCATTATCCAGTCTACCACAGAATAGTAGTTCCACAATGAAGTCTTCACCAATTTGGCTCATTATGTTTTAAGTACATAGAACAATGCCAGGCACATGAGAGAAGCAAAATAAATAATGAATTTCCTCAGACATCTGAAGATGTGCTACTGTAGTAATGATTTGTGATATAACTACAACCCTAAGCAATCTAGAGACTTTAGGAATTGTTATAAAATAGCATTTGCATCCTAGGGAAAATGCTAAAAATAAAATCACTCATCTGCAAAATTATTATAGACATATGACCTATATTTCATCCTTACTTCATAATTCAATTGCTACTATGAAAAATCACCTGAGGATCTCGACAATTCCTTTGACTCAAGTCAGACTCATTGCCTCAAATATTTCTTGAAGCTGATAACTGCAGAAAAATAACCGTATAAACACCTTCTCCTTACTCAGATTTATAACATTGTCATTTGCTCTAAGGGACTTTAAACTCCATCTACAGTAGATATACTCTTAGGTCTGACTGATTGTCACATGCAGCCACCTGTCTTCAGATGTGCAATATCAATTGCCTCTTATATGATGATCATTTCCCTTTACGTTGATAAAGTCTTTGTCTCAGCAAAACCTAGCCAACAAAATTCAAAGTAAAAGGAATTATTTCTTATAACGACGATGTTGTGTCACCTTGAACAAGTCAGGCAATCACTTTAACACAAATAAAACCCACATCACATGCATATTGTCAAACTTCCTCATGTTATAGTATAATGTCTTAGTAATAATATGTATTGATACTATTTAAGAATTCATATCTTATTCACTTGCTATCAGGGGAACAATTCTTTCTCTTATGCATTACCTCAATCATAGGTTCAAAGCAAATAATTATTAGTCAAATTTTACAGAAAAACAAGTGTCAAGATATTACCTATTTTCCCTACATCATGAAGCTGATAAAGTTTGATCAAATCTTAGATCTCAGTTCTCTGAACCTTGAACTCATTGGTTACCTACTGCCTAGAATTTGGTGAGTATAGGACAGTATTACCTTATATTTTTGTTAAATTTTTTAGATGATATTAACTAGGATTTCTTTTTATATCTAGTGACTTACAGGTTTGAATGACAAATCTTTCAGTGTTTTCCATGAAGATTATAAATTAAAGAAAAATTAGAAGAACTAAGAATAACAATGTTCCCTTGAGAGATCTGCTTATTAATTTTTGTTCATCTCCAGAAACATTCTGAATCCTAATAATGTTATAGGCACTATTTTCTGATCTTTACAACATGTAGTAGAAATAAAGCAGATTATTAAACATGGAAGTTTTAGAATACTATTGCCAGGAAAGGTAGGAAAATGGAATATTGGAAAATCCACCTGGGCAATATTGAGCTCTGGTCATTATTCAGAAAGATATAACATGTGTTCTATCTTTAGTCATTTAATATCTTATAGAAATCAAATAACTTTTTTTATAAGTATTTATCTGCTGTGTCAAGTCAGTGCAAGTTCATAATAAACTTTCAATACTTTTGTTAAGTAATTTTTTTTCTAGAACTTATTCATCTTTATTATAGATCAGTACATACAGCATTCAGCACAAACCATTTTTAACATGTCTGACATAACATTGTTAATTCAAACTGCCTATCAATTGTGTCACTTTTCCTGGGAAGTCCTGAGCAAAGGATTGATCTCAGATAGGACTTCAATCACATTTCTAACACATAAGCCTATGGGAAATCAAAGCAACTTGGTTTCAAAGAGTGAATTAGGGTGGACTAAGCTGAGTGTTTCTTCTCAAGTTCAAATCTTTGGGTATATCGTTCTTAGAACCTGGCTAAAGATGTGGCATATTGGCCGGGTGGTAGTGGCACCTGCCTTTAATCCCAGCCTTTGGGAGGCAGAGCCAGGCAGATCTCCATGAGTTCGAGGCCAGCCTGGTCTACAGAGCAAGATCCAGGACAGGCACCAAAACTACACAGAGAACCCCTGTCTCGAAAAACCAAGAAAAAAAAAATGTGGCATATTGTTGTTGCTATATCATAGGAACACAAGAGTACAGCCAAACCACAGGAAAACATTTCTACATTTAAAATATCCATTTACTTTATGTTCCTTCATCCCTGCATTACCTAGTGAAGTATTTTGTGTATGATGACACCTCATTGTAATTAAATGCAAATATTTTAATAAGGAAAGAAACTACCATAGTAAATTGTCATTGTCTTGGTATGAGAGAAGTACTACAGTTTATAAAAAAGCTGTTTTATCCCAGAGTTTCTAGCCCTGAGGGAGCTTACAGGGCTAATATTCCCCTGGGCATTCACTTTCCTTCTTCTTCAACAGAGAGCCAAAGAAAACTATTAGCAGCATAATGAACATGTGGAAATGGCTCAGGATAAATAAAATTCAGTTTGAACAATTGTATCAAACAAAGAAAGGAAATAATTTGCATGTTCCTTTTAAATATAATCATCTTGGGTGCTAGAAAAATAACTTGGCAGTTACGAGCACTCATTCTTCCAGAGAACCTGTGTTTGGTTCCTCATACCCACATCTGGTGGTTCATACTTTCTGTAACTCCAGCTCCAGGTCATCTACTCACCTGTTCTGCATTCTGAGAACACCTGCAATCACATGTACATACCCTCCACACACATATATAGAATTTAAAAAATAATAAAAATAAATCTTTAAACATGTAAACACTTTTGTTTTCATCTCAACTTTTGTAGCTGCTGAAAATGCCAATATCTTTTATTAAAAAGAAGAACAATTTAAAAATTATAAGTTGTCAAGTAATCTTTTTAAATTAATTATAAAAACCAGCAAGAAGTATTAAAGACTGAACAAATAAACCTAATTGAAAAACTATGATTTACTGGTCAGGTCTACTTGACACTAACGTTACATGTCATAGTCAAAGGTACCTAGGCTACACATGACAAGCAAGCGATCACTCATTGGAAGTAAGGAATCATGTGCTAGTTGCTTTTTATTTGAGCTCTTGGGATGTAAGCACTATCACAACAGAATTCATGATTCACAGTTAGAAGATAAGTATTTTACAGCAACATGTTTTATTACATTTATTTTGCATTATATTTTTCAATATGTGAGATTTGAATAAGGTAGAATCTACTTCTAAACTAATCTTAATGTTTTTGTCACATGGAATTTAAGGCAACTTATAATTAGTATATATGGAACTTGCATATGTACTTACGTTATTTCTTCTTTATAAATTTAGTGTTATAAGTTAGGAATTGTCATTTAAATGTATTGAATTCTGATTTCCAATTTTGTCCTTTTTTGAGCATTCTCATGTTTATGTTCATTTCTTAAGACTTTGAGTCAGTTAAATATCTTTCTAGTCTATGGGTGACTTCCTATTATTAAATTTAGCTAAGGTACACTGTATATTAAAATTATTATAAATTAAACCTGTGTGTCAGTTTCAGAGTAGAGGAAGTCATTGTACTTCCAAACCCATCACTACATAAGAGAGTAACTTAAAATACAGCATGAAATGAAGATCTGTGTTTCCACTCCAGCCTGAAGTTTGGTCAACATAGTGCTCAGAGTTTTTACTCCTAATTGTAAAATTTTTGCTCCTAATTGTAAATTTTCAGGCATGTGTGAGTGTTTATAAATATATGTATCTATACATTCTCTAGTGTAACTATCCTACATTTTTGTGTGTGATTATATATTAAATAATCATATATTTGACTATATTTTATATTGACTAAAATTTTGTTAATTTTTTTACTTAGAATTTAAATATTTTTATCATTCTTGGAATAGAGGGGCAGAATGCTTTTCCTTCTGTTTTCTTTCTTTAAGAAGTAATATTTTATTGCATAAAATATAGTATATTTTTTAGATTGTATTCTTTTATTTAAATTGTCCTTAAACATATGTTATTATTTTCTAAACAATAGTCCTATTTAACTATTTTGAGTTAGTGTTTCTGTACAAACAATGTGTCCTTTCTAAAGGTAAGTTTGCACAGATTTCTTTTTTCCCCCTGAATTCTGAAGTTTTTCTTTAGGAAATAGACCACTGACGTTCACTATTGGCTGTTTCTCAAGCACTGTCAATACATGGTTTCTGGTCTCAGACTAACCACTCTGGTTTGAAATTAGTAATTGAAATTGCCTTAGAATACTGAATGATGAAAAGAAAAATCTCTACATATAATTGGTTTTCTGATCTACAATTTAGTCAATGACTTTACGTGTTTATTTTGTTTTGTTTTTTTGTTGTGAAGTTATTGCTTCCATTTGATTACAAATACCCTTTGCTATAAAATCAACTTTATTTCCCTTTAACTAAGAGTATTTGTTTAATTTTTAGAGTTATTAAATTACCACAGTTAAGAAACTATAATTTTATTATTTATGTTGCTATTTTAATGCTCAAATAAGACTGCATGTGCAAAATCAGTTTTCATCTGAAAAACTGTATATGTACCATGGAAGCTCACACATTTAAAAATAAAATTATTTAAGAATATAAAAAAGAATATATTGTATAAAGTATTATTAAATAGTAAAATGTTAATACAGTAATTGTTTTTCCTCTGACTTTCCATTCTTCCTATGGAATTTATAATTTTATTTATTATTTAAACACATGGTTTTCTTAGTGCATATTTTGTTATCCACTGGAAATTAAATTTTCATTTAATATCCCAATAGTTTAATTTGTTCTCAGCAGTTCTTAGGGACTTTGATTGTCTTTTCTCTCCATTATTAAATGTTTATATTAACAGATTTTAGACCTTCAAAGTTATTTTTTGCTCATAATTTATCAATTTGAGTCCCATTTTAAAAAAATAGTTGTTGCTTTCACCTCACAAGCATCATTCATTCTAGGTATGCATCTTGCTTTTTGTCTTTAACATGGTAAAGCTCACTGTATGAAAACACACATAGACACACACACACATACACACATGTGCACACATACACACATACACATAGACACACACATATACACAGATATAACACACACACACACATACAGACTCCCACAGACACAAATACACACACATATAGTAGCACACATATATCCCAGACCCATATAGAGACACACATACACATACAGACACATATATACACACATACACACACATAAACACACACGCATACAAACAACACATACACACACACATATACACACACACATACACATACACAAGTTAGTATCCGCTTTTAAGGATATATTGCTTAGTACAAACAATATCAGACTTCCACATAGCTCAATGTGGCATAAAGGAAGGATATATCTGTGGGCGCCTCTATTATTTTTTATTTATTTATTTATTTATTTATTTATTTATTTATTTATTTATTTATTTTTGGTCTTTCGAGACAGGGTTTCTCTGTGTAGCTTTGCGCCTTTCCTGGATCTCACTCTGTAGACCAGGCTGGCCTTAAACTCACAGAGATCCACCTGCCTCTGCCTTCTGAGTGCTGGGATTAAAGGCGTGCGCCACCACCGCCTGGCATTGATCTATTACTTAATATTTAATGTTTGTTTTTGGATTTATCCACTTAGGATGCCTGTAAAGGTTTTGCTTTCTTTTCTTTTATTATTTTCTGATGTGTGTATTGGGAACAGTACATTTCTCCTCAGCTGTTCACCTACAAACCTACCAGGCTCAGTAAATAAGGCTGATTCTCCAAATGTGTTCTTCAGTCCATCTGGTAGAGCCTATCTCTAGATGCACCTCATGCCCCTTGTTGGATGGCCTGTCAGAGAGAGTCATGAGTTCTTCACTTTGTCCCATAGTTAAGGCAAGGGTGGTCCTCTGCAGCTGGTCTTATGTGTCTCACCCAACATCCCTGAGGTTATGCCTCAGAGTAAAAAAGTAGAAGGAAGTGGCACTATGTTGGCCTGTCTAGGATAAAAAGATATTAACACAGTTTTGGTTACATATTATTTGAGCAGACCATCTGCCATACTGTGATAATTAGCTCTACTTGTCTACTGAATTAAGAAATTCTATAAATTTTAGATAATGTCAAGGACTAGGAAAAGATGAAGAAACAAAACTAGGAAGCATATGTTACTTAGGCAAGAGAAAGTTAATGACAAAAGGTCAGAGTTGTATTCAAAATTTTTATGAAGACAGAACATAACCCTGTCCTTGAATTTTTGTTTTTACTTTACAGAGTACTCTATTTCAATTTTCATATAACATTTGCTGAGGGAGTAACTTTGTTTTCATCATCATATTGATGTTTGTATGGTTTTGTGTGTGTGTGTGTGTGTGTGTGTGTGTGTGTGTGTGTGTGTTTGTGTGTACACAATCACGGTATATGTAGAAGCCCTAGGCTAATGGCTGATGTTAAGAATCATACTCCACGACCATGGCTCTTCACTTCACTTACGGAAGCAGGGCCTCTCAGTCAAACTCCACGCTCCTTGATATACAGGTACATGTCTTGCTCTAAGGGATCACCTGTCTCTCCCTTTAGAGGCTGCATGTTTCTGTGGGTCCTGAGGATCTAAACTCCAGTTCTCTTATGTACAAGACAAGGACTTTAACAACTGAGCCCTCCAGAGCTCCACACTCATTTCTTTCAATAACTGTTTGAGGAAATCATGTTGTAAAGAATATCACATGGCCAACACTTCAAGCCTGTTCTTCTGTTTCCTTAGGCACACACAGAAAGCAAAATGCAGAATTTGTATAATAAACAGCACCTCCATGTTTATTGTCATAACTTGGTTTTCTTTATGTTCAAGCTTATGATTTATAAAAGAAAATTTATAAGAATAAACTATGCAAGTATTTTTTCAATTGATGTGAGACATTTTTAACCTTTAGTACAAATACATGAAATTTCATATGAAGCTTTTAGATTACTACTTGAGAATAAAAGTGCAAATAGTGTTTTAAACAATTTATCCAACAGATATCCAACATAAATCTTTCTTAGAAATTACTATTTTGTAATAATACTGACATGGATTTTACACTTAGACAGTCATGAGTTCAAAGTTCTGTCTTTACAGAAAAAAAAGCACATTTGTGTAGGATTTAGATCTCTGTTCCGGGAAACACATCCATTCTGGTTTGGCTAGTATAGGATAAAATTTGGATGGGACACAGATAGGAGGGCTTAAATCTTATTTTCTGAACTGAGTTGTATTTTAAAGTGAATGGAGTGACAGACAGTAACACGTACATCCAGATAAATCATGTTGTATGGTCATATGTAGGCTGCAAATTAAGAAATGTGTTTTATTGATTTTGATGTATTAGACAAGGCATTATAAAATAGCATAATGCTTTATGGAGAGCAAATTAAGAAACAACACTAAAGTGCATGTTATTCACTGTGGGATAATGCTATGTTGTAAATTGTCTTCTTTTTTTCCCTTCTTGTTCTGCATCAAACAGAAAGGATGAGTGTTTCCAGTGTGATTGCATAGAACATCTGCTCCAGCTTTATACTGCTTTTCTTCCTCCTGCTGTGTGCTGAACACTCACTTGACTTATCTTTTACCAGTGATCCTCCAGAGGGATTAAATGTCCCTTTGTGTATTTCATGATGTTTTTCCAAGATTTCTGAAAAAAAAAAAAGAAATTTCCACATATTACTGTATTATCGAAAGGATTGGCCTTCACTGTGACGCAGTGGGTATGTTTTGGGTCCCATAGGAATTCCTCGGATGTCCCTCACATTGTCTCCTCACCTGAGCATAAAGAAGCCTTGGGCATCATGATAAAGGTCTTGGAGTGATCAGGAATACAGGGAACATACCTAAACATAATAAAGGCAATTTACAGCAAGCCAACAGCCAACATCAAATTAAATGGAGAGAAACTCAAAGCAATTCCACTAAAATCAGGAACGAGGCAAGGCTGTCCGCTCTCCCCATACTTATTCAATATAGTACTTGAAGTTCTAGCCAGAGCAATAAGACAACATAAGGAGATTAAGGGGATACAAATTGGAAAGGAAGAAGTCAAGCTTTCCCTATTTGCAGATGACATGATAGTATACTTGAGCAACCCCAAAGATTCCACCAAGGAACTGATACAGCTTATAAACACCTTCAGCAACATAGCAGGATACAAGATCAACTCCAAAAAATCAGTAGCCCTCCTATATAAAATGGACAAAAAAGCGGAGAAGGAAATCAGAGATACATCACCCTTTACTATAGCCACAAATGACATAAAATACCTTGGGGTAATACTAACCAAGCAAGTGAAGGACCTATATGACAAGAACTTTAAGTCCCTGAAAAAAGAAATTGAAGAAGATGTCAGAAAATGGAAAGATCTCCCATGCTCATGGATAGGCAGAACTAACATAGTAAAAATGGCAATCTTACCAAAAGCAATCTACAGATTCAATGCAATCCCCATCAAAATACCAACACAATTCTTCACAGACCTGGAAAGAATAATACTCAACTTCATATGGAAAAACAAAAAACCCAGGATAGCCAAAAGAATCCTGTACAATAAAACAACCTCTGGAGGCATCACGATCCCTGACTTCAAGCTGTACTATAGAGCTACAGTAATAAAAACAGCTTGGTACTGGCATAAAAACCGACATGTGGACCAATGGAATCGAATTGAAGACCCTGATATTAATCCACACACCTATGAACAAATAATTTTTGACAAAGAAGCCAAAAGTGCACAATGGAAAAAAGAAAGCATCTTCAACAAATGGTGCTGGCAAAACTGGATATCAACATGTAGAAGGCTGCAAATAGATCCATATCTATCACCGTGCACAAAACTTAAGTCCAAGTGGATCAAGGACCTCAACATAAACCCAGCTACTCTGAACCTGCTAGAAGAGAAAGTAGGAAGTAGTCTTGAACACATTGGCATAGGAGACCACTTTCTAAATAGAACACCAGTAGCACAGACACTGAGAGAAACAATCAATCAATGGGACCTCTTGAAACTGAGAAGCTTTTGTAGGGCAAAGGATACGGTCAACAAAGCAAAGCGACAGCCTACAGAATGGGAAAAGATCTTCACCAATCCCACATCTGACAGAGGACTGATATCCAGAATATATAAGGAACTCAAGAAATTAGACATCAAAATGCCCAACAGTCCAATTAAGAAATGGGCTATAGAACTAAACAGAGAATTCTCAACAGAGGAAACTCAAATGGCTGAAAGACATTTAAGGAATTGCTCAACATCCCTAATCATCAGGGAAATGCAAATCAAAACAACTCTGAGATACCACCTTACGCCTGTCAGAATGGCTAAGATCAAAAACACTGAAGACACCTTATGCTGGAGAGGAGGTGGAGCTAGGGGAACTCTCCTCCACTGCTGGTGGGAACGCAAGCTTGTACAACCACTTTGGAAATCAATATGGCGCTTTCTTAGAAAATTGGGAATCCATCTCCCCCAAGATCCAGCTATACCACTCTTGGGCATATACCCAAGGAATGCTCAACCACACCACAAAAGCACTTGTTCAGCTATGTTCATATCAGCATTGTTTGTAATAGCCAGAACATGGAAACAACCTAGATGCCCTTCAACTGAAGAATGGATAAACAAAATGTGGTACATATACACAATGGAATACTACTCAGCAGAGAAAAACAATGACATCATGAGGTTTGCAGACAAATGGATGGATCTAGAAAAAATCATCCTGAGTGAGGTAACCCAGACTCAGAAAGACAAACATGGTATGTATTCACTCATAGCAGGATACTAGATGTGGAACAAGGATGACTGGACTGATACTCACATCACCAGGGAGGCTACCTGGAAAACAGGACCCCAAGAAAGACACAGGGATCGCCCAATGACAGAGAAATGGAATGAGATCTACATGAACAGCCTGGACATGAGTGGGGGTAGTAATGGGCGAGGGTCGAGGGAAAGAGAGGTCGGGGGAGCGGGAGATCCCAGCTGGATCAACAACGGAGAGGGACAACAAGGAATAGGAGACCATGGTAAATGAAGACCACATGAGAATAGGAAGAAGCAAAGTGCTAGAGAGGCCCACAGAAATCCACAAAGATACCCCCACAACAGACTGCTGACAATGGTCGAGAGACAGCCTGAACTGACCTACTCTGGTCATGGGATGGCCAAACACCCTAATTGTTGTGCTAGAAACCTCATCCAACTACTGAGGGATCTGGATGCAGAGATCCATGACTAGGCCCCAGGTGGATCTCTGGGAGTCCAATTAGCGAGAATGAGGAGGGTTTATATGAGCGAGAATTGTTGAGACCAAGGTTGGATAAAGCACAGAGACAAATAGCCAAACGAACAGAAACACATGAAATATGAACCAATGGCTGAGGGGTCACCAACTGGATCAGGCCCTCTGAGTGGGTGAGACAGTTGATTGGCCTGATCTGTTTGGGAGGCATCCAGGCAGTGGGACTGGGTCCTGTGCTCATTGCATGAGTTGGCTGTTTGAAACCTGGGGCCTATGCAGGGTCGCTTGGCTCAGCCTGGGAGGAGGGGACTGGACCTACTTGGACTGAGTCTACCAGGTTGATCTCAGTCTGCGGGGAAGGCTTTTCCCTGGAGGAGATGGGAATGGGGGGTGGGCTGGGGAGAAGGTGATGGGGGCGGGAGAGGGAGAACAAGGGAATCCGTGGCTGATATGTAGAACTGAACTGTAGTGCAAAATAAAAATTAAAAAAAAAAGAATATTCTACAAAAAAAAAAAGAAAGTGTAATGGAGACAGATAAATATGATCAAAATATATTGTATACATATATAAAAATGTGATACCTATGGTTATGTATAATTAAAATATATTCATGAAAATTATGGAAAAAAAAAAGAAGCCTTGGGCAGACCCTCACTATCACTATGTTTTCCCTTTTAACAAGATCCTCTAACTAGATATTCAAAGATGCCCCTGACAGAAATAAGGCACAACACCCCCCTCTGGATGGAGACTTCATATAAACTACTATGGAAAGAATGGAAGATGGAATAGGGAAGGTGGGAAGAAAGGAATGAAGGGAGAGAAAGAGTTTTCCAAATATCTACAAGGTAGATGACAACATCTATTCAGTTTCTAAGTGTGATAAACTTGAACACTCAGCTCAAATTGCAGTTTTATTCTTTCATTCCCTTAGAGCTTGCAGATTTTTCTTAAATGAAAGATCCCCAAAAATCAAACAATTGGTGACACTGAATTATAATGCAAAGTGTTTGATCTATTTGTCAATCCCGCTTCAGGTTCTGACTAATCTTTATCTGTTTGCTTACCAAATAAGCTTTACACCAAGATCTGCCTTGGCCAGGCATCAAGGATGGTTTAAGATTGTTCAGAGTAGAAGCCACAACCTTGAACGACTTTGTCTTCAAAGTCAATAGTCTACTCGTTAGCTCACTGCCTTTAGCTGTGACTGCTATCCAAGTTCAAACTCCTTTTGCAACTGAGGATCTGCTCCCTTGATTAGTCAAGCTCTGGCTCAAGCCCAGTGCTCTCTCGGGTATACTTCATCTCTTACATTTAGCTTTTAAGTTTCTATATTAAAAAATAATCCTCCAAATTTCTAATATGGTTGTTTGATAATTTACATTCAAAGGTTTCTATCTATTTGTAACTTGTGATCTAATTTTTAAACATCATGGATTGTGTGACTAATGATCAATTTTATATTACATCATTTAATACTCTGCTTTAGAGTAAATACTGCCTTAAGGAAAAAAAAAGTCTTACTGATGCCATAGTAGTGTCCTCCAAACTTTTTCTTACTATAGCAAGATTTTCCTTATTGGCATCAACAAAATAATAATGAAGCATCTGTTCTCGAAGGTTATCACAACATGCCATGGTTCAGTACTCTTAAATCCTTGCCCCTTTTATTAATTTTTAAGACATATGAGCAATTGGTGAAGGAATGATTTCCTTGCCTCTGCTCACCTTAGAAAGGTTACATATTGATTCCTTGTCTATGAAACGATGCTAGCAGCAACATGACTTGTAATTTTATTTTTAAATTATGACTTGCTGCATTTCCATACCCCTAATGGCTAGGGTTCAGGTTTAAAAATTACTTAGTGGTAGCAAAAAGATGGATGAAAGTGAAGCCACTTACTTGGCAAAAGAACTATATTTAAATGTATACCCCTTCAATACTCTTTCATATTGCTTCACTTTAGGAGAAGAGCCCTACTCTTGCTACATGAAAATCAAACTGGTTATATCGTAAGGAGTTTATAGTCTAAGGATGCCTAACTGCTTGTCTACTTCTGATAAAAGCTTGGCAAGACAGGGAACTGATACTGGGAGTGAAATTCTTTGTAGGTTGAAGCAAGGCTAATTTTATATCACCTATTCACACTCATAGGTAACAGCTCCTTAGCTGAAATGAAAACACAAAAAGAAGAGAATTGGCAAAGTATCAGTTCAAGCTGATGACAATCTGTAGGTCACAAGTTTAATGATTGTACACTAAATTGTACTCAGTGAAGATTTTTTTGTTTAATGTCATGATTTAAGAGATGTGATTTTCAGCTGTTGCTGCTGTATCATAATTATATCAATTGAAGATAGGATCAGTATAAATTTTTCATAGCTAATGCAACTAATTATAATTGTGATTACATATTTGATACATTTAATAATTTTTTTCATTAAGATATATTTTTACCTCTAGCTTCTGTATGACTCATGGGCATAAAATCTTCTGAGAGAATCAAATGACCATAGAAAGATAAATTATAATAAGGAGAAACTGATAATTTAGACTCACCACAAAATGCACAATAGACTAGAAGTTATTAATATTTACTTAAGTGAATCTAATATTTGAAGTGGTATTTTAATCATTACTCATTAAAAATGACATTTTATTCATTATCAAGTTATTCTTCCTAATACATCCTTATTCCACCAAGTAAAAAAAATACCATCTGGTCACTCCCATCAGAGATCATGGAACCCAGTAGAAGAGGAGGAGAAAAAACAATGGGAGTCAGAGGGGATGGAGAACACCAGGAGAACACAGCGGACTCACCAAATCAAATAAGAAGGGCCCACATGTGCTCACAGAAACTGAAGCAGCAAACAGGGAACCTTCATGGGTTTGTACCAGGTCCTCTGTATACATGTTATGGCTATTAACTTAGTGTTTTTGTAGATTCCTAACAATGGGAGCTGGTATATCTCTGACTCTTTAGCCTACTCTCAAGACTCTTTTCCTCCTTTTGTATTGCCTTTACCAGCCTCCATATGAGGGCTTTTGCCTTGTCACATTGTATCTTGTATTGTCATGTCTGGCTGTTGTCTCTTAGAGACCAGCTTTTGTTTTATGTAGAGAAGACTGAAGAAGAGGGGATCTGGGGGAGAAGGGAGGTGAAGAGAATTAGGAAGAGTAGAGGGAGGGGAAATTGTGCTTGGGATGTATTGTATGAGAAAAGAATCTATTTTCAATTTAAAAATAAGATAAAAAATTCAATACAAAGTTTCTGAGCATCTCCTATGTGGCTGGAACTGTACAGCAGTGGTCTTAAAGTTGAACCAGGGAAAGTTTCTTTTGAGATGAACTTTGTGGAAAGGTTGATATTCACTTAATGGGGATTGGAAAATGTTTGTAACTGCTACCACTTATAATATATGCAGGAACATTGGATCATGTGCTGGAGGAAATTCTTGCTATAATAAAAAAGGAACAAAGTGAAGGATCAGAGCAACCAATCTCTTACATTAGGAAGGAGATTTCTCTTTCAAAGCCACCAAAGCTAACCTTATCAAATCACACAGACTTTCATTCTCTGTCTAATTTCCTCAGAAGGGTCAATTCCTTTTTATAACGTATGTTGAATCACCTCAGATTCTCTAGTCAACCCTTACTTCATGTCCGTCTATGTTCTCAAGACTAACTAAAGATTAAAAGTGGTGTAGATGCAATTATCTTTTCCTCTAAAAGATTTAAATATTTAAAGTAGTTTCAGCTAAGGAACAGAAGAGTCACATGTCTGTAGCTAGCTTGCGATACCTTAAGATGTATAATATTAATCTGTACCCTGAGATATAATGTAGCTCAGCTCTTTCATTATAAAGCTATGACTTAACTTTGAATAAAATACCATTAATATATACAGAAATATTTTCCTACATATTTCTTAAAGGCTACAAATGAACAATGACAAAGATTCTCTAGAGAGTTAGATGAGTTCCATTCTCTATGAATATGGTTTTGAAGGGATTTAACATCCCATTATGCTTCTATTTGTGGTCAGTAAGCTACTAAATGTTCAGCCTTCAGATTTGTGCAATGACAGAGGCAGGTGAGACTATGCAAATTTGAAGACCAAGATAATCATTATTATTTCCAAGACATATATTTCTTGAATAAATGATGCCTTGTTTTTAGTTAGTTTTCAAAATTCTGAAGTTTACATTGATAATTTTTGCCAAAATTGGCACTGGTGTTATAGAGATACATATATTTTGAAATCTCGGTTCTGCCATTTACACTGGTGGTTATCCCCCTTTCCTACTCCTTCTCCTCTGTTCCTCCCTTCTTTATCATAATGAACTAGTTAAAAAAGGACTGGGTTAAAATAGTGAATATAACTGATGAAAATGATGATTTGATCTTCTAATCATTATTGAAGTAGAATACTAAAGCCTTTAGCATTAAGTATGGTGCTACAGGTTTTTAATAATTATTCTTTGTGTTAGGGGAGTGCTTGCCCAGTCTTAGCTCACTAAAATCTTTTCTACACTTTGCTAGTTTGAGTTTTGTGAAACTTTCCTTCTGCTTCTCAAGTATATAAAACAATCACATTTTATTGCTTCTTTTCACAATTTGTTAGTATCATGAAATACACCAGTTTATTTTCTAATCATAATTATGCTAGGATGTGTTTTAAACCTTTTACATATTGGCAGATCTGATATTATCTCATTTAATTACTGTTGATAGTTGATAGGGAAAGTTTTGTAGCCTAATCTTTTCTTTTACACCACATGCTTTGACAATGGCTAAGGAAAATTCCAACTATTTCCAAAGATGCTTACATATTTATTTGTTTCTTATTGCAGCAGTTTTCTTTGCCTTGGTACATTTGAAGCATTTTTGTTTGATACATGCTCATTTTAGAGTACTCCCTCTTATGGTGATATTTTATTTGTACTGAAATGTGATTTTATTTGTATGTTAATAAATAAAGTTGCCTGGGGGTCAGAGCTAATAGCAAGCCATAGCAGAGCTGGGGGTTTGTGGTGCACGCCTTTAATCCCTGCACTTGGTAGACAGAGCTAGGTAGATCTCTGTGTGGTCGAGGATACAGCCAGCATTGGAGACACGTGCCTTTAATCTCAATACTAACCATAGAAGATCTGGAGGTCTGTACAAAGAGGCAGTGATGAGGCGGTCATGTGGTTGAGTTTACAACCAATGAGAAGGCAGAACAGAAAGTCTATACAAAGACAAACACTCAGGAAGTAGGTCTCTCTTGGCTGAAGAGGCTAGCTGCAGCAGACGGGTAAGGCTCTTAGCTCTGATCTCTTGGCTTTCTTTCTGGCATTGGTTCTGTGTTTCTTATTTAATAAGACAGTTGGTTACATCTACACCCTCTTCTTGATTACACCTTTCTGTCCTTAAAATGTCCATTTCTCTATGGTTCCTAGAAGTATTCCTAGCCTGAAAACCCATTTTTGTCTAGTAGGCATATACCAGTTTAGCTCTTTACTCAGTGTTTACATGACTTACCTTTTAAAATCCAATTTAGGCTATTGACAGCTGATATATTTATATCTAAAATGAGTTTCCTATAGTTTGAATCTGATTTTACCTTACTTGATATCTGTCAATAGATTTGGCATTTAATCACTCCAATTAGACCAAACGCAATTAGCAATATGTTTCACTTTAAATCCAGTGTAAAGGGAAGGTGTACCCATATCTGGTAGACCTTGTTCTTGCCCTTACTCATGTCCAGTGGTTCTTTCCCTTCATAAGCATTTGCTTTTGCACATGTACTAGGAAACTTTTCACTAAGTTAATCTTGTGTAACAATTCTTGTCAAGCTGACATTTTCAGCATTTCTTCTCTGTATTCTGGAGCTAACATGATTCCTTGATTCTGATCTTGTCATTTATTAATTCATTTGTTTATTTGCTTTTAATTTTTTTTTGATATTTTTGTTTTATGTGTATGCTGTATGGGTATTCTAATTGCACATATGTATGAGTACCACATGTATATAGTGTCCATAGAGGACACTATATGGACTCTGAAACTGGACTTGCTGATGGTTTTTAGCAACCATGTAGATCCTAATTATTCAACCCACGTCTTCTGGGAGTTCCTTCAGTTTCTTAATTGCTGACACCCCCTACACATCCCTCCAGACACACACACACAGTTTCTCTCACTCTCCTCATCTTTCCCTCTCCCTCCTTCTCCTTCTTCCTTTCTTTATGTGTGCATTCCATATGTATTCTAGAAGAAGATGTCAGATTTCCTAGAGCTGGAGGAGTTAAAGATAGTTGTTAGTTGCCCAACCTGGGTTCTAGAGACCTAACTTGGGTCTCTGGTACTCTGAAGCAAAGAGCCATCTCTTCTGTCCTGGTTTGTCTTTTTTGTGTTATGGGATAGGAACAACATCTAGACCAGTGTTGTCCAATGTGAAACTATTTGGTCACCTAACAGACATGTATTGTGCTTGGCAACATTTTAGATTGTTTCAATTTGTGTAGTGCTGCTGTGTTGGAGGTTCAGTACGCTTTTAAGTACCCTCCGATGCACAGGATTTCCTCAAACAAGGATTATCCACTACAATAAATTAATATTGTCTAAGATTGAAAGAAGTTGTTCTAGAAATTTTCTAGAGAATACTATCATTCTCTCAGGGATCCTAAATTTACATTGCTGAATGGACCATAGCTGCTTTCCTCATATTTTTATCCAACTGTCTTATTGATTAAAGTGGATATACAAATCCAATATCCTTAATGCGTGATGGAACAAAGTGAAAATCCCTCATGCCTTTTAAGATTAAAAAATTGCATGTTTTTTGCTCTTTTAATTTGCTTGTATACTAAAATCTTATGCATAAAATTCACAAATACTTTCAGCTATTGTAGGAAATTTATTTTTCCTTATACTCTCTCACACACTCACATTTTTGAACTTTAATATGTTTTCAATTGAAATAGAATTACATCACTTTCCTTGCCTATTTTTTCTCCCTCCATGCTTTCCTCAAATCCTCCCATCCATATCTTCCTAAACTTGTGTTTTTTAAAGATGTGAATTAGAATTAAACTATATTTGAAAAGGTTAATTTTGTAAAATGGAAAGGGAGTATAATATGAAGATAGTTTTGATGTCCCTTTCCGTTCCCAAATTGATCCTAAAGTCTACAGTATATAAAATGTTTTTATGAAGGTTTTGGTAATGTGTTTGCCATACTTCAAAGCTGTGAAGAAGACATCTGTTTTTATAGGGACAGAGAAACCCTCACTGCAACTTCTTGAGCTCTGGGCTAAGCAAAGGAAAGTCCCTTCAGTGGCAGGTCTTCACCCCCCCTCTAAATCTCGAAGTCCTCCCAGGGAGTTGACAGCAGAGATGACCACTCCTATCATTGGAAATTCAAACCTCTGCCTAGAATTTTAGCTTCTTCCTGAGACATTTCTTATAGGACAGTTACAGTGAGCTCTTTGCCAAACTTAGGCCATTTCTTTATCATATTTTTCTTAGATCCAAATACAAATATGACAGATGTAGTGCACTGCTCATGATATTTTGGAGACATCTATTTGAACAAAAATAAAATAAAGTAAACTTGGTTATTTTTAGTATAGTGGTTAGTTACCCAAACAAAAATAATTTATTTTTTATTTAACTGAGCTTTAAATTTAGATTTTTATTTTCCACAAAAGCTTCCTATATTCCTAAATGTCTTTTTATTGTTTTTTTTTTAGTTTGTGAGATTATTATTTAATTACTTAATTTCTCCCTTCCTATTCTCTGTCCAAACTCTCATATATCCCTTCTTGCGTTTTTTTTTAAGTTCATAGCCCCTTTTCTCATTAATCTTTATTGAATGCATATATATTTATAAATATAACCTGTTTGGGCCAGGTCATGTTACTTGTGCGTATGTTTTCAGGGTTGACTATTGGCACTTGACAACCAGTTGATGTGCTCTTCCCTAAGGAAATCCACTTCTCCCATTGCTGCCTTTCCCCAGATGTCTGTACTTCTTTGTGTAGAGTTACATCTTGTGGTTTCCCTTTGAGTTTGTCATGTTCAGGAGGCCATTGCTCCCCTTTCCAGCATTCCTTTGTTACCTGAAGTTCTTTGTGTAGACATGAGGCCTCATTAGTTTTTCACATTCAAATTGCCATGTCTATTACTTTTTTTCTTGATCAGCTCCTGTTTAAGCAGTCATGTTGGTGAGACTTTCTGTGTGTAGCTTCTGACGTTGCTTAAAGACACAATATCAGAGGATCTTTCTGCCATTCCTGCCCTTTCTTCTGCAATGTTCCCTGAATCCTAAGTGTGGGAGTTGTTTTGCAGATGTTTCCATTGAGTCTGGTCTCCACAACTCTGAGTTTTGATTGGATGTGGGTTTTTGTAATGGATGGTCTCCATCCGTTGCCAAAAGTAGTTTCCTTGGTGGAAGGTGAAAACTATACCTGTCTGTGGTTATAATGACAAATATTTATATGTACTTAGAGATTATGTTGGTCTAGTAAAGTGGCTGTATGTACTTCTGATTTAAGACCCACTCAATATGGCAGAAACCATGTCTGGTATAGAACCACAGACATGTTACACTTCTACTATTTTATAGTAATTAACAATTCTAGCTTTCAGAAGTGTATTTCCAAAGATTCATTCTATAAATCATGGTACTTAGATTGGAATACTGATATGCTAAGTAGTATAATTTACTTTAATAAAGTACCACAGTCCTGTTATTATTTCTCTAAAGAAAAAGAGGTAAAAGGTCGAGTAATGGCATTTTATTTTCATACGTCCCCACTTAAGTGCCATAAAAGTTATGGTAGTATATCCAAAAATAAACAATATTCTTTTTAATTAAAACAACATCCATAAGTATCCATGTCTTCATATTCCTCACAAATACACTAGATCAACTTTCAAATTTATTGCTAATCATTGATTCACCACACAGAATCTTTTGGTACAATGTCAATAACATAAATATACTGTTAAATGACTTATATGAATGGAGTATGATTGCTACAAAAATTGACTGTACTTTTGTACCACTTTTTAGACTTTACTAATATTTAAGGTTCAGAAACATATATGATCCTATTTTAAAGATTTAATTTTTCGAGAACATCCATTTGTTCTCCTTTGAAGGAAGTGACATTTATTGTAGAGTTCAGAACTCCCCCATCGGCTCTTTGAAAAACCTTATGAAATCTCAGTGCATTTACTCTCTTAAGCTCTATCCCAAGGCAAAAGGAAAACAAGTGTTTACTACATCTCTGGCTTCAAAGTCAAGAGAACTGTACTAAAGCTGAATGCTCTGAAATGTTGTAAGAAAAAAACATTCAGATTCTGTTGAGAATGTGATCTATCTTGTCACAGCCATGGTAAGAGTGTACAGTTATTCTCTCAGGTTCACAGTCAATTTTTCTCAAGTCTGCATAATGTATGATACTACAACAAAATAATGCCAAAATCAAGATATGGCAATGAGGTGGCTCTACCCATTTAGGAAATCTAATACTTTTTATGAAAGCAAAATTTGTGAAAGCAGAATTCTTGAAAATGAAGGCTGTAGAACACTGGAATTAAATACTATTTATTTGCCTGTTTGGAGTTTGCTAAAACTTCAGAAAATCTAGAAATTTTAAAAAAATGTGTTTTCTTAGAAAGGTTTGTGGCTTAAGTCAACCACCTTTCAGTGAAATATCCCCAAATTTCATTCTGTGTTTTTCTAAAGTGTTGTATAAAACATAATTTTTATCTGCCTAGAGTTTTCAGTGCAGTGGAATTTTGTTCTTTTTAATCGAGGGTCAAGTTGGATTTCACTTGGTACTCAGGACTTTATAATAACCCATTGAGTGCATGAAACTAAGTGTGAGAAGCCACATTGAGCAAAGTGGTGCTCCTGAAGTTTCCCTAACTTTCTGTTGCTAGGAAACAACTTTTCCACCAGCTCAGAGTTTAAACTTGCAGCATCTGTTTCATTTAAAATCTGGCTTCCAGGCAGTATAGATTGCATTGAGCATTGGGGGTGGCAGGGAAGAAAAGAAAAACCAATTACTTTCTAAAAACAACAGCAATGTTTAAAGTCTTGAAGTAGAGACTCTTATTCTATATTTGCAATTATAGCCTTTGGAAAGTACTGCTAGAAAGGTTGTCTTTCTATAATCTTATAATGTTGAAGTCCAGAGCAGAAATCAGGATCACTCTTCAAAGTCCTAAGAAATATATAGTGGGAATTGAGCGATGGCATTTCAGCCTTTGAGGGAGAGTGAGAGAGAAAGGGGAGGAAGTCTTGCCATTGACCTGTATTTCAATTTTTCCTTCTCATGAAAAGCGGCTATTTTAAGAATATAATTTTGAGGTAAAAACCAGATCCAGGTTAGAACTATCAGCCACCTAGTCATCTCCTTATTTTTCTATTTCAGTACATTGTATTGGCTACAACATAACCCTCTTCCTATAATATCTTTTTCATGGTGCCTGATGGATTTTGAAATCTAGTAGCTGACATTTTCTTGGCATTGGTGTTCCACATGAATTATTTACTTTGAATTTTGTCTGTCTACTTACACCAGCATCTCATTTTTATGTCAGGTACAGGTGACTATATGACCTTACACTTTGCACCCCACCCAACCAGTCATCACTCAATTCAATCTGCTATTAGTTCTCTATTAAATCCCTTAGAACTTTAATTGGAAATAACAGACCCTGTATCTCAGGCCAAATCTCCTCTTTGGTACTATTGCTACCCCCACAGACCAAATACTGTACGTGTATCCTTATATATGCATTTTCACATAAAATATTTGGTCTTTACTTGTTGAATTAACGTATTGGATTTTTCTTCTGTGTCTTATAATTTACAAATTCACATGTTTTTCTTATCACATAAATAATAATTCAGTTGCATTACATTATTGCAATCCCTTCAGTGTATTATGACAATATTTCTATGTCTCATGCTCCAACTGTTCTAAATGAACAGTCGAAGTTTTAAAACATCTGAATAATATATATATTTTCCTATTTTTAAACTCAATACATATAGGCACCAAAGATAATTAGAGTCTATTATGTTCAAAATAATTAACACACACACACACACCACTGACATATTATACTTTTTAGTATACTGAAAAATATTTTAAAATCTGGCTTAAAATGGCAGATATCCTTCTTAATGAACAAGTTTGTTAGTAGTGTGATAATGTACAGAATGTTAGATTCACCAGAGAAGCCTTTGAACCGGGCACATCTGGAGTCTCATGAAAATTAATGTGACTGAATTAATTGATCTTTTTCTCAAATAAAATGAGTATTTCAGTACTGTTTAAAAATGGTTATGATAATTTTTTAAATTCGCTTCAAAATGTATTTTATGTAGGAGGCTTTTCAGGTGAGTATATGATTACAGAGCTTTGTATTTTTTTTTATTTTAACATTATTGTATGCACATGTATGCTGCGTTATAGGTATGCATGATATGAGCATACAGCCCACACATGAACATGAGTGCATATACAAACATACATGGGTGACTTCTTAACTAGTCTCCACCTAATTCCCTTGGAGCAGGTTCTTTCATTGAACTGCAAGTCCACCATTTACCCTACTCTATCTGGCTCCTGAACAACAGGATCCGCCTATCCATGCCCAGCTCCTTTACATGTGTGCTGCAGATTCAAACTCAGGTATTTACGCTTGTTCAGGGCGTAATCTGACCCACTGAGTCATCTCCCATCCCCAGACCTCTAATTTTAGATTTTTATTGTCACTTTGACTGTATCGTGGTTTACTATTTTGATTAATTGGTTTGAGACTCTTTCTTCACTACTGTATTGTTTTAAAGCACTCTGAGAGTTCTCTTTTTTTGTCATGAAGGCATATTATACCAGCAGAAGTGTATATATAACTTAGATAGTACACTTTGCACATGGTGAGCATTCACTTAGGACTGTTGACAGGGTTATGTCTCTATGAATCAAAACGTAAGCTGTTGTTTTTGGAAAGAGTTCTATAAAAAAAATTACAAATTTGTTTATGCCTTATTTTTATGCTTGATTGTCACATTTGGAGGTTTAGTTAAAGGTAGAGGCTATGCTAATCTCAAGTGATGTTTCATATTTCTTATGTTCTAATTTATGTATGCTAGTTTTGCTTACAAGCTTGTTGTTGTAGATGAGAGGACAAGAGGGATAATTTTTATTGTTTATTGAGAGTTTTAGACCTCTTCAGCACATCAACATGATTCATTTAAGTTTTTACTCTATAGCTATACATTTTGACTTGCTTACTGGGGATATAAATACTGTTCATATTACAAATTAAATCTGATGAATTATGGCTGATATTTAGTTTCCCATAAGGAAGCCAAGGCAGTGGTAAGCTGCTATGTGGGTGCTGGGAACTGAATTTCAGTCCTTTGCAAGAGCTTAAACCCTGAGCCATCTATCTCTTTAGTCCCTAAATCTGGTTTTGATGCTGACTTTGCTTTGTCTTGTTTTCTTCCTCACATTTATGGTACCTAGTAATTTTTTTTGCTGCTAAAAGCTGCAGTTTAAATGAAAACTGAAATTGCCAACATAAAACACAGGTCTTGTTCCAAGAGAATAAGAATTTATTCTGAGCCACATTTGTGTGACTCTGGCCTAGAAACATGGATTCAGGTAACTCTGAATTATAGTTTCCACTATGGGAGAGATAACAGGATGTTTTACAGTCACAGAATAAAAAAAGTCACAAAACCAATGTACTTAACAAATATATTTGTGAAGACATCAAGTATCTCATTTACAGGTTTTGGTGCTATTTTATAACATTATTAGCTTTAAATTTGGTAGATGATAATGGTCTTTTAACTCGTACATTTCCCAAAATTTACCTAAATGTCACAGTGATATTAGATCAAATACAGATGTCAGCATAACTGACTTTTAGGGGCCCGAAAACAACCCATCATAATTTGAATCTTCAACTTCAAGTTCAATCACACCATAATCATGACATTCTAGACCAATCAATAAGTCTGTGAAGTATTTAACACAAACATGGCTTCACCAGAGATAGTTCACCAGATGAGTACGTCTGTAATGCGAGGCTGTGCACTAATCTAATTTGAAGTCAAATTGTGTCTTTGTTGTATCTGTATGTACCAGGGTATTTATACCCACCGTGCCCTTACATTTTTTTTCTTGCTTCCTGACTTTATGGTTCCACATGCATTCCTCTTCAGTCTATATTTTGCAAATGTCTCAGCAGGAGTGAATAGCTATTACTGTGCACCCCTGCTGCTGTGGTTGAGAAGGTGTAGAGAGATTGATTGCTCTATAATCACCCATTTCAACCTCTTTTAATTGGTTTGCGCCTGTAGCCAGTGTCTTTCACAAATGTTTCCACTGCATTATTTTCAACCTCCAGTCTTTGATTAGACAAGAAAGATAGAGAAAACTGAGTAGAATGCTTGCCCCCTACAGCTCTGAAATAAAATATTAGTAAAGACTGCCCCCTGCCCCTTCCAGAACACCTTTTTTTTATAGAAAAAAAGAGTCTCTATATATTTCACAAGAGCTAATCTTCCTATCATTGCTAGATCTTTTTCATATACATAAAATAAAACGGTGATAGAGTTCTTGGAGGTGATGCACACAACAATGTGGAGATTCACTTATACTTGCACCTTAAGGGTTTTCCACACCCAGCCTTCAGCAATTGGTCAGGAATATCATCTTTGCATACCTGACAGTTACATCTCTGTGTTTTCTTTCCCAAAAAGAAAATTTCACTCATGAATTCTGTGGATGCTCCTGTGTCTACAGATGTGAAAAGTTTATTTTCTCTGTACTGCAGTTTTCTGATGTCAACTCACTGATTTCAAGTTATTCTAGCTTCTTGTTTTTGCTTTGGAGATAATGACACTCAAATTATTTACATGAAATTTTCATTAAATCTTTTAAAATAATTAATTATTTGAGACAGCATTGACTCATTTGCTCAGGAAGTATTGAATACTTACTATATGGCACACATTCTAATAATGTAGTGGTCATAAAGTAGAGCCAACTAGGCTAGATATCTATAAGCCCTTTCCAATCATCAGATGGTGATTTTAATTCTTTCAATTGTTAGAAAGGGCACCAGGATTGTTTAAAATATAATCTTTCAGTTTCCAGTTCTGTGTGTCTTACACAATATGATATGTATAAATTCTATGCAGAGGTATTTGTTTCCACATCCCGGTGTCAGGTTGTTGAGTGTGATATGTATTTCCTGCTGCTTTTCTTTAGGCAAGGGAGGAGGTGACAGCTCCTATTTGAAGAATTAGACTAATTGCAGTAAACACCCGAGATTCTCAAGGAATGTGCAAATATAGAAAATCAATTTTATAGTATTATTATCCAATTTTACAGTGCGTAATAATATATTTATGAAGCTTCAACATCAAAAATAGAAATAAAGAGGATGAACATAAACAAAAATAAAACGAAAGTAGGCTCCATGCCCAGAAATCTACAGCAATAAACTCAATGCAGCAGGAAAATATTGCCATAAAGGATGTTTTTAGACACACAAAAAGTGCTTTAAGAATTCTTTCTCAAACATTGAAAAATCTTGAAGTTCTTAGCTGTGGCAGGAAAGCAAAGAATATTTTCCACAGAAAAAGGCCAAAGAGAATGTTTGTATTAACATGTTAACCCTATGCCATGCTTCATGGAGCTCAAATCTGAGCTAGAATTAGGCTCTTTTAGCTGCTATTTTCTAGTCTAACCTATACAGACAAGGAATGCATCTATAATCTTATATATTTCATAGATGACTTTTAAATGAAATATATTCCCAAGATACTTACTGTATGGCAAATGTGTTGCTAATTAATCAATAAAACACTGATTGGCCGTTGGCTAGGCAGGAAGTATAGGCGGGGCAAGGAAGAGAATAAAGCTGGGAAGTGGAAGGCTGAGTCAGAGAGACACTGCCAGCCGCCACGATGAGAAACAGCTTGTGAAGATGCCGGTAAGCCACGAGCCATGTGGCAAGGTATAGATTGATGGAAATGGATTAATTTAAGCTGTAAGAACAGTTAGCAAGAAGCCTGCCACACCATACAGTTTGAAACCAATGTGAGTCTCTGTGTTTACTTGGTCGGGTCTGAGAGGCTGTGGGACTGGCAGGTGAGAGAGATTTGTCCTGACTGTGGGCCAGGCAGGAAAACTCCAGCTACAACTTACAAAGTAGAAAAATGGAGTCATGAATACAATGAATTAACATATATTCCTAAGATTAAGTAAGTATGCTTCAGAAAATTATTACTATAATTCTTATTTTCACCCTTTATTCATGCTGTGCCTGACTCTTCCCAACCCACCTGGATGTGAGAAGTTTCCAGAAGAGCTGGGCTTTAAGCACAAAGCCATGTTCAGCTCAAGCCCAAAGATCCTGATGTCCAATGGGGAGAAACCAGATTGAGTTGAGCATCTTCCGGGAATTGCTAGAGCTGGAAATGAACCCAGACCTCACAGTCCAGCTGAAGAACATCAGCTTCATAAAGGTCAAGATTGACATTGATAGTTCTCAGAAATCTATCATAATTTTTGTTCCAGTTCTTTAGTTTAAATTTATGCAGAAAACCTAAGTCTGTCTAGTGCATGAAATGGAGAAAAAGTTCAATGAGAAACATGTAACATTGCAGAAATTTAAAAAGAGTTTCAGTTACAAAGTCGCACATTTCCTTACAGCATCTGCACACATATTCAGTTTTGACTGGCCATTGTCCCCCGAAAAAACAACTTCTCCCTCATCTCCTTGTTCCTTATTCCTTCTTTAAAAACTGCACCTTAGGTTTTTCTCTCCTCTTCATGTGGTCTTTACTACCCAGATAGATTTCTATGTGAGCCAACTTTAAAAAGTCATATGGCATAAGCAAAAGCTCCCCAGATGTCATGTGCTGACCCTTGTGTATTGTGTGATTCTTGAGGACTTGATTTAACAAAGTGAAATAACAGAGGGATCCATATAAATTTGACAGCAATGGCAAGGAAAGGATCTTTTATGTCAAGTACAACAGAACAGTATGGAACCCAGGGTGGCAAATTTTTCTGGTGTGTCTAAGAAGCTCATTAGCAAGGATTTTCATTTTGAATTCCTAGAGTTTCAGATGTATATAGAAGTGATAAAACATACTATAATTTACCTGTCTTGTTGTGACAAAACATGGACAAAACGAAACCTATTAAAGGATGGCTTTAGTATGGTTTGCAGTTCCAGGGGATAAGTCATTGTGGTGAAAAAGTCACAATAGTGGGAGTGAAGCAGCTGTTCATAATGCACCTGCAGTTAGGAAGCAGAGCTAGCAGCTAGTTCATTTTCTTGTTTTTGTTCTAGGACTCTAGATCATGGAAAAGGTTCTTCTACAATCCAGATAAACCTTCCCACCTCAATTAACCTAGTGAACATCATAACTTCCAGACATTACTTGGGGTTAGCCTAACCTAGGTAGTCTCTCCAAGCCATGCACAAAGGCTTATCTTCTAAATAATTTCACATCCAGCCAAGTAATGGAATTAGCCATCACAAATCTCATTATTGTTCACAGTTTATTTAAAGCTACTGATGTGTATGCATCTCATTTTTAATTTTATTTTCTTATTTTACCATGTCTAAAGTAAAATAAGAAGCTTAGAAATATTTGGATAAAATATATGATCCAAATAGTTCAAACTTTAAGCAAATTTAAGACATTCAAATTACTTGCAAATTAGTAAGATTATTTTCTTACCACAAAAAATATAGAATGAGATTTATTTGATATTTTGATTATTAGTAGTGATTGACAAATAACATTGTATCAATATGGCCTTTATTGCCATGGTGTTTTGAATGAGAATGAATCCTAGCCTCATGTTTGCATACATGGTCCCTAGTTTGTTGGACAGTTTGGGAAAAATAAGGAGGTGTGGTTTTGTTGGAGAAAGTATGTTACTGGATTTAGATTTGAGGCTTGGAGAAAGTATGTTTCTGGTTTTAGATTTGAGGCAGTGATTCTCAACTTTAACATTATGTCAACCCTTTAGCACACTTCCTCATGTTGTAAACCCCAACCATAAAATTATTTTCATTGCTACTTGATGACTGTAACTTTGCTGCTATTATGAATCATAATGTAAATATCTGTGTTTTCCAAAGGTCTTAGGTAATCCCTTTCATGGTGATATATTTTGTACTGTAATAAACTTGCCTGAAGATCAGAGGACAGAGCCAGCCATTAGATTAGACATAGAGGTGGGACAGTGATGGCATACACACCTTTAATCCTATCACTCAAGAGGCAGAGATCCATCTGGATCTCTGTGGGTTCAAGGTCACACTGGGCTAGATGATAATGATCCAGTATAGGAGAGAAACAGAGCCAGGCAGTGGTGGCACACATCTTTAGTCCTAGAACTTGAGATCTCATGCCTTTTCTTGAGAAGCACACACACCTTTAATCCCAGGAAGTGATATGGCAAGGCAGAGAAAGGTGTATAAGGCATGAGTAAACAGGAATTCACTCTCTTTAGGCTGAGGATTTTATAGAGGTAAGAACTAGTAGCTGGCCCTTCTGCTTCTCTGATCTTTCAGCTTTCACCCTGATAACTGGCTCTGGGTTTTTTATTAAAAGATCGTCTAATATTTGAACAACTTCTGACACCCAGCGTGGGGCTCAAACCCACAACCATTAGATTAAGAGTTTCATAATCTACTGACTGAACAATTCATGTTACACCATGTTAAAGGATCATTCGACCCCCAAAGGGTCATGACCCATAGATTGAGGACTGCTGGTTTGACATTTCAGATGATTCCTGCCATCCCCAGTGCTCTGATCTCTGATTCTTATTTATGGATCAGGATGTAAGCATCTCCAGCCTGATGCCACTTGTTTACTACCACACTCCATGATGGTCATGTACCCCTATCCCTCTGTAACTGTAAGACTCAAATAAGCACTTCCTTCTATAAAGAGCCTTGATCAATAATGGTGTTTTATCACAGCAATAGAAAAGTAACTAATATGGTGCCAGTCTGTACTGACCTGTCAAATTTTGAAAATGTCAGTGACAGAAGCAGAAAGCATGTCTAACTAACTAATACTGACTGTTTGAAATATAGCAACATCTCTGTAACTTCTATTTATTGTTCTTTATTTTTAAAAATAATTATATTTATTCAATAAAGAGATTATATGTTTGATGGATGGATATGCTTCTAAAATGACAATTTAAAATCTTTGTGATTGAAAATAACCCTTGATTTTTCTTCAGGTTGTTGTGGCATATAAACATACATAACCATATAGTTTTGGTTATTATTTTTTTTGTTTATTTCCTGTATATAGTTGACTCCTTTTCTGATGAAAGTTATTTGAGCCTGAAAGGAGTAGTAGAGAATGGTTGTGGACTCTTGTAGTTGAATTTCAAAACAGTCTTATTAAACAAGAAACATAGAGCCAAATACAGAGGTAATAGCCAAGAGCCATGACTACCTTATCATCTCATCACTGTTGCCTCCCCAGAGAGAGCTTCTTCCTGTGTAACCTGTGTTTTTATTTCCTTTCTGTTCTGCTTTTTCATTGGCTCTAAGCCCAGCCATATGACTTCCTTGTCACTGTCTGTCTATACAGATCTCCAGATCTCTATGGTTGGTACTGGGATTAAAGGCTCCTGTCACCACGCTTGGCTATGTCCTTGACCACACAGAGACTCTGTCTGCCATGTGATTGGATTAAGGACATGTGATACCACTGCTGTACTTTTGCTTGTAACTCGCTATGTGACCTCTGATCTCCAGGCAAACTTTATTTACTAATATACAAATAAAATCACATTCAACACTATTAAAATATCACCACATTTCCCCCTTTTATTCTAATAAAAAGAAAAAAAGCTATAGCTAATATAAGAAAAACTATATACAATAAGTACAATAACTATATACAATATATACAAGCAATAAATACCTCAACAATGTCTAGTCCATTTGCATTTGACAAACTCAGAGAAAATATTCCATTATCTATTCTATTTTGGTAAGTCCAAAATGTACCTGATTTATTTTCTATCCTATTTTATATTACTAACAGAGAACTATCTTATAATGTCTTTCAAATTTATATACTTACACCTTTTTAGTGAGTTTCTTTTCTAAAATTCTTAACAAGGAAAACTATAACAATAATTATCTAAATTAACTATAACTATCTAATTTTCAACTAACTATAACTATAACCATAACTATCCAATCTTCAACTCCCTCAGAGACCCTCAGAGAAGGAAATAATATTACCTAATAAAACAGGAAGTGCACACAAGCAGCAATCAATATTTTTATTTAAAGTAGGTTGATTATAAATGCAATCTTTTTCTAAAGAAGAAAAGGGGATAGTATAGATATAATAGGATGAAAGGGTACATTAAAGAACTGTAGCATGAATCTTAAATGGTCTTAATAAAAACAAACATGGAGTCAGATATTGGGGTGAACGCTGAAAGGTCAGAGAAACAGAAAAGGCCACAGCTACCTCACCTTGCCAATTCCTCAGCTGATTCTGTTTTCTCAGACTGGAAGTCTCTGATTCCTCATCCAGAATGAATCTCAGCTGAACTGCTGCTAAAAGCCTAAAAGCTTAACCAGGCCAGTTCCTGGTTTTCATGCCTTATATACCTTTCTGCTTTCTGCCATCACTTCCTGGGATAAAAGGCATGAGTCACCATGCCTGGCTGTTTCCAGTGTGGCTTTGAACTCATAGAGATCTGGATGAATCTCTGCTTCCCAAGTGATAGGATTAAAGGTATGTGTGCCACCATTTTCTGGCCTCTATGTCTATCTAGTGGCTGTTCTGTCCTCTGACCCTAGATAAGTTTATTAGGATGCACAATATATCGGGGGACACAATATATCACCACAATGAACCTACTTTTAAAGAGCAACAACTTGTATAGAAATGTTTTACATTGCTATGGATTTTAATATGTTGATACAAATTTAAACTTAATTTTGTTATACTGTATATATATTTCTACTCTCATTTGAGGAATTATGTTTATGTAACTCATTTAGATTATAATGGATAATTAAAAATACAGATTAATAATTAGTCTTGTATGATAGTCAAACTTATGGTCATGTTAAGTTTTTAGGTGTACATAGATATAATTCAATTAGGTAGGTAATATTCAAACACTTCAAAGACCTACAGAATATGGCATTTATAATGTTTTAAAAACTTAGATTTTCTGGACAGTGAGACACATCTGCTCCTGGCAGCACTGATTTACTTCAAAGAGAAAGATGGGCATCAAGGACACTCTGTATGGAGTTTATCTTCTTCTTGGCAAAATTAGCCATTTGGACAAGAAACTGTTCTTGCCTGGACTGCTTAAGAAAATGTATTGACTGGACATGCAGGGCCCATAGGAAGGTGGCCCCTGAACTTTGCAAGGCAAACTGGTCCTTCAGGTTCCTGCTTCACAGAAGAAACTGCCAGACATTCTACAGGACACAGGGAGAAGTGACTGTGAGACTCTAGGCCTGTGGGCTGAAGACAGATGCCCCAACTTTACAGAGGAACTTTGAGTGACTCTATAGGCAGCCAGCTGTCTCTGTCATTCTAGATATTTGGAAGTTGCTTACAATGTTCTTCCTGTTTTCCTAGGTAATATTATATCCTTCTGAGGTCTTTGAGGTAGTTGAAGACTACATAGTTATAATTTTCTTAGTTATGAGAAAAGATAAGTTAGATATGAAACCTTAGACTCACAAATATAGGATAGGATATCTTCTTTAATTTTGCCAAATACAAATAGATTAGATATTATAACCATAATTCTGGCTTAATAATTGTTTTGTTAAATGTAATTTTACTATGTTAAAGTTAAAACCTTCCTTTTTGAAAAAAGAAAAGAAAAGGGAAATGCTGGGGATGTCTTTCTGTATGCTATGAATGTGTTGCTCTGACTGATTGATAAATAAAATGCTGATTGGCTAGTAGCCAGGCAAGAAGTATAGTATAGGCGGAACAAGCAGAGAGGAGAATTCTGGGAAGTGGAAGGCTGAGTCAGGAGATGTTGCCAGCTGCTACCGCCATGAGAAGCAAGATGTAAGGATGCCGGTAAGCCACGAGCCACATGGCAACTTAGAGATTAATAGAAATGAATTAATTTAAGATATAAGAACTAGATAGCAAAAAGCCTGCCACAGCCATATATATAAATAATATAAGTCTCTGTGTGTTTACTTGGGTCTGAGTGGCTGCAGGCCCAGGCAGAACTGAAGAAATCACCAGCTAAAGACACACAGTTTTTTTATGAAGAGAGCAGGGTCCAGGTCTTTTAAAGACTGATAGAGGCTTCAGGGTTCGAGCAAAAAGATTTCCAGAGGTTCATAGTAGTGGAAATTGATAGAGAGGTAGAGTATGCATTTATTTATGTAACATTATTTCTAAATTAACTAAGGATCTTAGGGGAATGCAAACTTTCAAGTTTTAAGTCCAGACTTGAACCTAAGACATCCCAACAAGCTCCCAGGTGGTGTCCATGGTATCTGTAGTGCTGGATCCTGGCCTGCTCACTGTTAGTAAGGACCTAGGATATTCATTTGACATTAGATCAGACAATATTCACCAAGATATAAAGAAAAACCTCAAATTGATGCACTAGTATAATTATCATAATTGGTTTAATAAGGTGTCAATAATATTAAAAGCAAACTCATCAATAGGAATTAAATAATTATCATTTTTAATGAGAAAATTAATGGAAGCATCTTAAAGATGCTGCTTCTTTGGCATTTGGTCATTTCAATTGTGAGATGTATTTAGTTTATATCCATGTAGTCACTAATTATGTGGGAATGAAAGTCTGTGTGAGGATGAGTGGTCACATGATGTTCTGTGTCTTGTACATTGTACCAAATCAGGTACATCATGTCCTAGGATGTGTTTCCTTATGTATGAATGGAAAGCACTTTGACTTGAATAGTTTCATTTTATCTAGACAGTAACACTTACTAATTTCAAAATTCATTTTTAAATGAGCTAGTCCTTTGAAATCTGAAAAGTGACATTTATGCAAATTAAGTAGATTTCTGAAACAGGGTATTCTGAAAAAGAAAGCACACTCAGAATCCCTGTTGAAGATAAGAAGGCCAACATCTTTAAAAATGTGTTTTAAGTTGGTCAAAAACATACTAAGAATATTCTCTCCATGAAAATCAGTGTTTTGCTTATTACATTTATGAAACTGAAACGCTGAGCATTCAGTATGCATAAATGCTGACATTATACGTGGTGTGTATGTATAAACACACAAATTAATGACAAATTATTTTGAGTATATTGCCTGTTCTTATGTTTAGCCTTATGTCATAAATTTTGTCTTAGGGAGTGAGCTAGTGTTCACTTCAGATTTATTAAAATGTCTTATCCTTATTTCTATTTACCTAAGTAATCAATACATGAGGACATAAGAATTCAGGTTGCAAACACTGCACAAAAAAGTGTAGCATTAGCTTCTCATTCAACCATATGCTCTGCAAGTCACTCATCACTTGAGATTATTTCATAAAGGATAAGTACAGAAGGCCAGAGAGTTAGCAGGGAACCAGCACTGAATGACATCATAGGTCTCTTGCTTTCCTAGTGATTATTAAAATGTCAATAAAGATGTTACAAAGAAAAATTACCATCTGAATGATAATAATAAGAAAATTATATTGAAAAATTATGCCTATGATTATATAATTGCATGAAACACCAATTTTAGTTACCAAGTTATGGGCTGAAATGTTGTATAACTATTTTTTAATTATATAGTCGATGATGATTGTTTATTGAGTTATTGAATGATTACTAGGGGATGCTAAGATAATTACTCAAGGCCTGATTCATTCTCCAAATGTTGCTGCAGCTGTGGAGGCTGCTAAGCTTGCAGATTTCCCCCATTCAGTGCCAGCTGTGCAGGTTTTCCTTTGGTTTGAAGGCACAGCACCTGATCTTGCTGAGGCTCTGACTACATCCCCATAAATCGTCTGTACATAAGCTCATTTGCATATCTTCATCCAAAACATTGGTTTCACTGAATAAAAATATAATTTTGTAGTTAACTAAAAATAGTTATTTGACACACTCTTGTATACCTACAAGATGTCCAGTTCTCAGCATTTTCATTCTGCTTATTCTCAAAAGACAGAAACAACACTTCTCCAACCACCTACTGAACAGTATGTGTGTGTGTGTGTGTGTGTGTGTGTGTGTGTGTGTAGGTAGTCTGGCATTTTTTTCTTGATTGTATACTCCAAGGTGTCATTCTTTAGTATACACTTTCTAGAAAATCCTTTAATTCATTATTTTTGTCTCTACATAGAAAGATTCAGATAAACTCAATCTTAATAATTTTGTAAAGAGTTGAGTTGTATGATGTTCAAGGAGACATGGAAAGGAGAGAAGGCTTATTATATCCAACCATTTTCCAAATCTCCAATGAAATACACAGCTCATGAACAGCATATGATTTGGTGAAGGAATGGCTAATAACAAACTAAATAACTGAAAACTCTGAGAAATAGACAGTGGATATTTATAATAGTGCTTTATTTCTTGTTACAGTAGAGAAAGTTCCTAGTGCTTGAAAGCAGAATAAAATATACTTATGAAAATAAGTTGTGGGATTGCCTGTGTAATTCTGGATGTGTTAGTAGCTTTTCCAATTAAAACATTTTTGTCAAGACTTTGCACCCAGGGTCTCCCATCTTTAGGATCTCCCCTATATATAAAATAGCCCAAGGATCCTCAAGTCAAGAAAAAGAACATGAAAGCTACTTTGATGGATAAGACTCCTGACACAATAGAAGAAGCAAAATAAAAGTGCCATAAGGGACTACCTCCCAAACAGTGGCCTCAAGAAATGACTTCAGGTCAAACTACAGTTAGGACTCACAGTAAATAATAGACCACCACAAATGAGCATCAGGAGAAGCCAATCAGTGAATTTCATTTTCATGCCCTTAAAATAACCAAAGGGAAAATAGTACAGTTAATTTATAAACATGTTAAAATATGATTAAAAGAATAATAATTTCAGGAACAGACATCTATAATAGCAAATCCAACAATGCAATAAGATAATAAAATAAAATTCTATGAATATAGTAAAAATATTTAGTTTATGTAGAAATAAACAGTACATTATGTGTCACTAGAGAGAATAAAAAATAAATCACAGACTCTCAAAAAGTACCATAAATACTATGGGATCTTATGAAAGATAAAATTATAATTAAATACCACTCCTTTTTAGAAGTAAAAACATGACACTTTTACACAAAGTTGTAAGTTTTCCATGTGTGAGTCCCCTTCACATATTTTTTTGTATTTAACAACTTAAGGTGAAATATCATTTAATCAATAAATGCCAACAATTCATTAAAATTTGTAGTCAGTCCTGATTAATAGCCTTACTACAACAGAAATAAAATGGAATTTTCTAAAACAATATGAGTTCATTTTTAAAGAACTACAAGCAAGTATCAGGTATCAACTACAAAACACTATATGATTTTCTTAATAAATTTATGAACCAAAGCAAAAAGCAAAGTCATAATCATCCTATATTTAAATGTTTAGTAAAAAGAAAACAAGATCAATGCAAATAGATAAAACATCATTAATTTGAAAGAGATGGAAGGTAAGGAACTAAAGGGGCCTCATGGGAACCTTCAAATGACCCAACTACTGCCAAGGCTATTGGTTGCTCTCCACAAACTAATGGTAAGCCCCTATTGTTGTAGATAACATGTACACAACTCACTGAACATGGAGAAGTCAAGCTGATGTCTCCTTAGAGCTGTCACCCCTACTGACTAGTCTTCATGAATTAGAAGTTACTCTACATACTAGTAAAGGGGAAAGTTAAACACCAACCCAGGTACAAAACCTTAGATTTACAATGGTGACTTTTCTACAAGATGTGCTAGTGCAATATTGGCATAAAGCTCGTGGCAGTAACCAACAATATCTAATTGGCTTTGAGGACCACTCTATGAGATGGAACTCATCCCAGACACTGCTTGGGTAGTCAAGAACCTTAGACTAAATAGGCCAGGTACCTAGGAGAAAAACAATACAACTCTTCTAATAAAGGAATTTGGCAATATAATGGCTTCTAGTGATGTTCTACTATACTCATAATCAGTGTCTTGCTCAGCTATCAGCAGAAAAGCTTCCTACTGCAGTAGATACTGAGACCCAAAGCTGGATACTATGCAAGAGTAAATAACCTTGGAAGACTTTGCCCTAAATGGGATGTCTCCATAAATTCCCTCCTGTCATCTCAGGGATCCCTGCAGAGCAAAGGCAGAGAGGAGCCAGAGGGTATGGAAGACAGAAAGGAAGCAAGGGTTTATTGAAACAACAAGGCTATTGAACATACGAACTCATGGAGACTGTGGCAGCATGCACAAAGCCTCCCCAGGTGTAAGCCCTGTGGGGTTCCAGCACTGAGAGAGGAAGTGGACACAAGCCCTATTCCAAACAAGTCTGAGTATTCAAACCACTCTTAAAGCAAGGTCTCATGCTCAACAGTAGTTGGCCAAAACATAACATATTCAATGGCATATTTGAAGGCTCATTGCTCATAGTGCTTTGTCAGTTTTTTTATATTTATTTATTTATTTTATTTGTTTATTACCTTACAAGCATATATATATATATATATATATATATATATATATATATATATATATATATATATATGTGTGTGTGTGTGTGTGTGTGTGTGTGTGTGTGTAATATATATATAATGGTTACCCATTTTCTCTTTTCATGGTATTTCTGTATTTGTGATCCTGTGTGTCTATTTGCATATATCCTTTCTTGTGGTTTTTCCTTTGCTCTTTTTATTGTTTTTGTTGTTGTTGTTATTTAGTCCTATACTTGTTTTTAATTTATTTAACTTGATTTGTTTTTTAGATGCCTATTTGTATTCCAATGAGAGAGTAATAGCAAGGGTATGGATTGGGGTGGGTGGGAAAGTAGAAAGGATCTGGAAGGAGTTCACAGAGGGGAAATCAGGGTATATTATATGTGAAACATCAATTATCAATAGTGAAACAAAATCAAAACAAAATGAACAAAAAAGGAAACTCAATAAAAAACTAGAGCACATTATAAAATTGTAGGAATATAAAATTAAATATAAATAAAATTCACAGTATTATTTTACATTAGTGATAACCAGCTACAGAAGGAAAAATTGAGATAGGATCTTCCTCTGTAACACTGATTAGCCTGCACTCACTATGTGCATCAGGATAATCTCAGACTCATAGCAATCCTCCAGTGTCTGATTGCCAAGTAATAGAACTAGCATAATGTCTAGGTAGAAAAACAAAAATTGTATAAAATGATTCAATAACTATGAAAAATTAAATATATTTTAAAAGAATGTGAGGATACTTTCATAGTAACAGATTGTTTTAGGTTTGGTATGGCATGCATTTTTTTTTTAAATGCTGTATTTAATAGTTGTCTTAGCTACTATTTTATTGCTGTGAAGAAACACCACGACCAAGGCAACTTTTAGAAAAGAACTAGTTTATTTAAGTTTCACTTTGTGAACAATTTAAATTCTCTTTATATTCTTTCTTTTATATTTTTACAACAAGATACAAAGGCTCTTTACATAATTTTACTTTCTAAAATTTGTAGAAGACTCAAAACACATGTGTACACATACAGATAACAAAGAGGTTGTGTAGATGACAGTAGTTGAAATAATTGTAAATACTGGGTATTTTTCCTTATGACAAATAAGTTATATTGTTTTTTCTAAATTATAGATAATGTAAAGTAATATTAGATTTAAGATTCTGAATAAATTTAGCTTCACTAGAAAACAATTCTTTTTTGTTGACAAAATTAGTATCATAGTTCAAAGTGACATGCCGTTTTTCTGAATTTGTGTTTGACATTTGATTCATTTCCACTTTGAAACCTATGGCTGTGTTTTATTGACAGTTGAAAATTCTAGAATCTTTTGTTGAATTGTACTTCTGTAATCTTTTTCAGATTATGACATTTAAAAACTCATATTCAGTATAAAGAAGATAGTTTAAAATTTGTCAGACAAATGATACTAATGGTAAAGTCAGTATTTTAAGGTCAACCTGAAAGTCCTTATACTCAATCAAAGAACAATCCAAAAAGTACTTTTTTTGTTTGAGGAACTAAGATACTGTATTTCATCATGGTTAACTCTGTTATAAGAAGACCGTTGCCATGTTCACACAGCAAATTCTACTTCTTCCCCCCGCCCCCCACGCTTTTCTTTTTTAAAAATATTGTTTATTTATTTTACATCCCAACCAAAGTTTCCCCTCTTTCCTCTCCTCCCAGTCTCCCCCATCACTTCCACTCTGCATCCCCTCAATCTTCTCCTCCTCTGTGTCTATTAAGAAAAGGGCAGCCCTCCCATGGATATCAAGAAAACATGGCATACCAAGTTGCATTAAGACTAAATACCTCCCCATGTATTAAAACTGAGCAAGGCAACCCAGTACAAGGAATGGAGTACCAAAGACAAAAAAAAGAGTCTGAGACAGGGCCTACTTCAACTGTTAGGAGTCCCACAAGAAGACCAAGCTACATATAGTCACATATATGCAGAGGGTCTGTCAGTCCCATGCAAGCTCCCTAGTTGTCAGTTGAGTCTATGTGAGCTCCTATGAGTCCAGGTTAGTTGACTAGACATCAGAAAACCAAATGATCCAATTAAAAATGGTTTATAGATCTAAACAGAGAATTCTCAACAGAAGAATCTCAAATGGCTAAGAAACACTTGAAGAATATTCAGTATCCTAAGTCATCAGGGAAATGCACATCAAAACAACTCTGAGATTCCATCTTACACCTGTCAGAATGACTAATGTCAAAAACACAAGTGACAGGTCCCTGGAGAAGATGTGGAGCAAGGAGAACACTCTTCCACTGCTGGTGAGAGTGTAAACTTGTACAGCCAGTTTGGAAATCAATACGGATATTTCTCAGAAAATTGGGAAGCAATCTACCTCAAGACCCAGCTATACCACTGTTGGGTACATACCCAAAAGATACATACCACAAGAACACTTGCTCAAGTATGTTCATAGCAGCTATATTTATAATAGCCAGAACCTAAAATAGCCTAGATGTCCCTCAAACAAAGAATGGATGAAGAAAATGTACATTTACATATTGGAGTATTACTCAGTTGTTAAAAACAATGCCATAATAAAATTCAGATACAAGTGGATAGAGCTGTAAAAAAAAAATCCTGAGTGAGGTAACCCAGCCCCAGAAAAACCAACATGGAATGTACTCATTTTAAGTGGATATTAATTGTAAAGGATAATCATGCTACAATCCACAGACCCATGGAGGATATGTAACAAGAAGGGCCCAAGGAGAGGCGGGGATGAATGGATCTCTCAAGGAAGAAGAAATAGAAATGATTTAGTGGATGGACTGCAGGAAGGTGAGGATGGGAACATGAAGGATCAAGTCAGGTAGGGGTGTGAGGAGAGTACAGAAAGAGACTACTACTTCTTTAGGTGCTGAGCTAGGAGATATTGCTGTTTCCATACAGAGAGAAGGTAAACTGGTACACAGGAGGAACAGGTGTCATCTTTTGTCTAGCTTGCTTATCTCATTCCCTATCTAATATCTACTTTATTCCTCTCTGTTCTCCATCAGCACTGTCCCTGGCTAAGTAGATGAATCAGTGAATGAATTAATTGCTGTTTAGGGTGATCTATTATTACAGTACATTGGAAATAAGCACTGCACTGTGGTTAAGCATTAAACCATAACAATGTATTATAACCTAAAAATCAATTTTAATTCCTCTTTATTAAAATTGCATAGCCCCCAAAGCCTCATTTGAGTTTTACAGATGTAAAGATTCCTATTTGTCATAAGTATAGTCAATTTTATTTGCCTTTAAGTAAGTATGAGTCTTACTGTAGCTAAATAAACAATATCTGAGGGACACAGAGGCAGAGAGATTTGATGTGCCACATTTGATGTGCCAAAGGGACTGTTTGTTTGTTTGTTTGTTTTATAGTCTTCTGGTTTCTGCATATATGTCAACCTACTACTTAGTTGGTTCAATATTAGGTGTTACTCACAAGGCTTTATATGCTAGAGTTTGAATTAGCTCATATTCATTTCCTTCTACTGAATTTTTAACTCTTTTACTTTAACTTCTATTAGTTGATAGAACTTGGGTTCTCCAAAGGAAATTATCACATAATGCACTACAGTAAGATTAATTGGGTAAGAAATCAGAATTTTTGGCTTAGTGTGCTGTATAAAATAATAGATACATTATATTTTTGCTTCAAAAACTAATTCTACAGCTCTTTATCACCTTTTCAGTGAAGCCAGTGAGTGTTTCAAGTAATATAGAACCATTGAAGATTCATTATCTGTGCCACTATAGTTACTTATTTAAGTGTATATTGTGCCTGCTCCCTACCCTTTCAAAAATTATCCCTAATCAAATTTCTAATCTAATTCCAAATTTATGAAATTTATATATGAATATTGTAACAATCTCTAAACATATCATACGCTTACTTTTAAAGGTTTTATATTCTTTTAAACTTTGTATAGATATATCTCAGTCTTGTAGTTTCAATTGCTGTAATAAAACACTATAGCTAGAATCAACTCAGGAAGAAAGAGTTTATTTTACCTGTCAGCTAGCAAGTAAAATCATTCTCATACCCAATATTTAGCTTGATATATGGAAAAATAAGCATTAATGATTTAACTTACATTTAAGAGTACTACAATAGGGAGGACACAGCTCTAATCCATCTTAAAATAATAAAATAAATAGGTAAGTGTCTTGAAAAACTCCTTGTTACATTTAATCTTAACTCCTAGTTTAGTTTAAGTTTTAACAACAACAACAAAACAATTACGAGAGGTTCTATACAATATGTAAACATATATTCAAGTCTGAACAATGCATTTTTCATGATTTCTTTCATCTACTTTTACATTAAATTTTTTTGATTATTGAAGAAATTTTACATCACAGTCCATAGATCATGTTAAACTAATTTATCCATGAAGATCTTTTAAAGCTTGACAATTTTTGTAAAGATTAAATGTATTAATTTGATATTCTTACTTGAAAGTTTTACGCTCAAAGTGTTCTGTAAACCAATATTTTCAGAATTGTCTTCATTGATTGGCTTAACCAAACACCTCATTGAACCAAAACAAATGTTTATAAACCTTGAGTTTATAATGCATGGTATTATAATCATTTATTTGCCTTACCTTAACACCTGGTAAATATTTATTAAAGAATGTGACTAAGAATTATATAATAGTGATCTCATATAAAAAGGGTCACAGACTAATTAAATGAATATAAACAACGCTTAAATATCTCTATATTTCATGAAGCACACATGAAAACATACTTTGTAATACATTTAAACTTGTCATACTCAGAGACATTATTTATAAAATGTGAAAAGAAAAATCCTCTCAATTGTTTGCTCATACATTGCTGATGTTTATTAGTGGTTATTCCAGAATATCAAAGGAAACAGGTTAAGAATTTCCATTCTTCTATGCAGCTACAATATAAACATGAAAAGGAAGAAATTAATACTAATTTATTACTGTAATGTACCCTCCAGCCAGCATTCAACATTGTCAATATCACAATAATAACTTTTAGAGAAATAAAATTAAGCTCAGAGTATATTCTAGATTTATGTGTCATATCTTCTCAATTTTCTTTAATCTTTCCTTGGTTTTTTGTTAATTTAAAAATTTTGGCCGGGCGGTGGTGGCACACGCCTTTAATCCCAGCACTCGGGAGGCAGAGCCAGGCGGATCTCTGTGAGTTCGAGGCCAGCCTGGGCTACCAAGTGAGTTCCAGGAGAGGCACAAAGCTACACAGAGAAACCCTGTCTCGAAAAACCAAAAAAAAAAAAAAAAAAAATTGGAAATGATTGAAAAAATATTGTGTAATTGGCTTTATTTGTTTTTACTGAAATTTTAAATAAGGGTCTAATGTATGAGCATCAAAGAAATGCTGAACTCTCATTTTATTCAATTACATCAGTTATTTTTGTTGTTACTATAACCAAATACCTGACAAGAAGAAATGTAATATCTCATCAGAAGAGGAAATACAGTCTATTGTGGTGGGGAAAGAATGGAGGTAGGCATTTCAATGATGGCAAAAACCTGTAGCATCCCCTTGCTCATATCTTAGGGAGATAAGAAAGACATGTCACAGAAACCCATTCCTCCAGTAAGGCCCCAAGTAGTGAAAGCTTTATAACCTACCAGATGGGATATAACTATTGATGATTTGAGAGGCTAAAGTCCATCAAGATGAGGAATATATGAAAGCATGATCCTGTGGAAGCTATGTGCTCATGTCCAAGCAGAACAGGAAACAATGAAAAGATAGGAAATAGGGACAAACAGGCTTTAAACTCCCAGCTGTGTCCAATCCCACTGAGATCTACTTCTGCTATCTGTGCTGCATGTCAGAAGTTTCTACAGTTTTCCAAAGCAGCACCACCAGCATACACCTAAGTGTCCAAATACATGAGCCCACAAGGAGGATTTTATACTCTAGCTTTAACAATTGTTGTCTAGCAGAATATGTCTTCACCACTCTTCGAATGTTTCCTTGCTGTAAAAAGTAAAGAGGTGTTCCAAGACCATCTTATACATTTCTTATGTCAGCTCTAGAAATAACTATGTTTCCTATAATGCCTGGATCATTTAAGTTTAGAATGATATTTAGCAACTAAGACCTGGATGTACAGAGTGTTATTCAGCTTTGAGGATGGGGGTAGTGAAGAGATACATGAGCATATATATGATTGTGCACACATGTTTAACTACTACATATACATATTTTTATGTTTACATGTATGCACATACATTCACAATTATATATTTATTTCTAAGTATTTTTACATATATTGAAAACTATAAACTAATATCAATAATATTCCAACACCATGGTGTTAGCTTTTTTCTCTTCCATATTTGTAACATTTTAACAGAAGGAACTCTAGATTCTATTGCTTCTAATGTATTTATCTATGTAATCTATATTGCCCTATAGGTAAACATATATCTACTCTTTTCCATTTCAATGAAGAATTTCATTTTATCCTGCTCTGAATGCAATACTTCTTTGGCCACTAATACTAGAACTTTCTTGCAAAGATACTCTGATAATTTTGCATGGACAGTGACATACTTGTGACTCAAAAAAAGCACAACTCTTACCTAATAAAGAATAAATGATAGCTTGTTCTAGAGCCAAATAAAAGTAACCATGTACCTGGACCTCAAATTGGAATCACCTCAAATTACATATTCTATTGCAGTAACCATTTTGTTAAGGTTTTTTTTTTCTTTCCTAGACAGGGTTTCTCTATGTTATTTGGTGCCTGTCCTAGATCTCACTCTGTAGACCAGGCTGGCCTCGAAATCACAGAGATCTGCTCAGCTCTGCTGAGTGCTGGGATTAAGGGTGTGCACCACTGCCACCTGGCCCTTGTTAAGGTTTTATAATAAGAGAAGAAACAAAGGTAGCTAGACGTTTTTCTTATACATAAGAGCTGGAGAGATGACTTAATGTTTCAAAGTGTTTGCTACACTTGTATTGGCGAAATTATTAAGGTCATTCCATGTAGTTAAAAGGAGATTTATTTAGTGGTGTAACTTACAAATTAAGGGATAGTTAGGTCGTAGGGTTTGGGAAAGGTGTATCGCAGTCCAGCGGTGTTCTCTGGAGCTCTGCTTGGCCCACCTCCACTGTCCAGGGTCCAGGAACCAGAGACAGCGCTGGCCCATCCAGATCTCTGGTCTCCAGGCGCCTCCCTTGTCCCCGCCTTGTAGGCATGACAGTTGCCGAAGTCTCAATGGGGGTTGGAACTTCCAGATCAAAGCTGGAATGGCTATCCACTACATCTCCCCCTTTTTGTCTAAATAAGAAAGTTCTAACCTAATACCAGACTATATACAAAGGAATGGTTATTAAATATTGTCCAGGAATAATGAGGGATAATGACCTAGATAAGATGGAACTAGAACCAATGCAAACAATATCAAGCAAGAAACACATACTAAAATCCAGAGAAGTATTGTGCATAGGTAAATGGCATGTTACAAAGATCATTCCAAAGGTGTCCTATCCTAAAGAACCTGAATCTAATACTTAATATGTTCTATCTACTAAGTTGTAACTTAGTAGTCTTCAATCCCATCAAAGACCTGAGAAGGAATATAATGGTACCTGAGAAATGGTAGATGGATGCAAGCAACTTTCGGGAATCTTGCAAGAGTAGACCGAGACAGCTGGCAACCTGGACAGTCACCTAATGTTTCTCAGCATTATTGATGCATTCAAACTGGCCATAGGCCTAAAGTATCTGACAGACCATTTTCAGAAGCAGGAATTCTGAAAGACCATCTTACCCTCTCTTGGCAGAGTACAGTGGTCGCTTTCCTTGTGTCCCACTTGTCCAGAAAGGACAGCATTGCATTTGTACTGTCAGCCGTTGAGGCAAGGGCAGTTCTTTGGCCAGTAGGCCATTTTGTGCCAAGAAGAAGAAACTTCCAAATGGAAATGTCTTAGAAGCCCAACATTCTCTCGGGATCAAATTGGTGCAGCCAGGAGCAACTGTGTCTCACACCAACAGAATTCTAAGTTATTTAAATGCCATATTCTCTAGGTCTATGAAGTGTTTGAAGATTACCTGTCCATCTGACCTATGTATCTGTAAATCTGGATAACCTAACTAACGTAACTACAGAGATGACAAGCATAGGTGACTATAAATCTATAAGTCTTATCTGCCAAAATAACCTAAAGACTAAGGCTTCATGTAAACAAGGTAAACAGTCTATAAGTAAATGTATGGTAAAGAACAATGACTTCAAAATTGTGACAATACACAAGATATTTATAACAGAGGTAGGAATATGACAATAATCTTAAATATATATCAATATACCGAATATCCTAAGCAGAAGTAGAACATACATAAAGTATGACAGACATAAATTTACATTTGTATCAATATACAAATATTTCACATAAGAGTAGAAATATATGTACATTATTAACAAATATAGTTCTGTATTTGTATCAATATACAAATTATCTTAAACAGGAATTAAAAAAAATAGTTTACATTTCTATCAACATGTAAGAATCCATAACAGTGCAAATTGCAGTGAAAATTATCTAAGGCTGCTATTTTACTAAATTTGTTTAATAGTATATACAATAATCTACCATAATATCTTATACCTATCCATTCTTCTTTTCCCTTTTTTTTCTCTTTTTTTTCTTTTTTCTTTTTTTTTTTAGAATACTGAGTCTAATATTTTCTTCCACCCCCAACCCTATAACCATCATCCATAACCTAAGGGAGAAGGGGCGTCGTTTTCTTAGAATTGCTTCCTGCTGTTTAAGGGGTGTTGTTATCTTTGTTGGGTACTGTGAGAAAGCTCAGATAGTTAAATCTCAGTTAGACTAACTGTAGGTTCTGCAGCAAGTCTTAGAGTAATGGGTAAGATTGTCTAAAATTCTGGCAAGAAGTGTAGTATGATGATGATTACCATGGCATCATTCTGGATTGGGTAGAGTTGCTGTTGTTGGGGCCCCATCTTCCTTCTGGAGACTTCTGAGATTGCTATTGGAAAAACTTATTTGTTATCAAAATGGAAGGTTTGGATTTAAAGAGGATATAGCATGTAAGAAAGGATTCTGAGAAATCAAGAGTAAGCATGGAGAGAATTAGAATCTAGAAGACAATGGTCCCTTTTTATTGGTTTCCTTCCGTCCCACACCAGAGGGCTTTTCTGATATGAGACTGAAGAATCTCTCAAACTTTTCTTTTAGCAATATGCTTAGGTTTAGAGAAGGAGTGAGCCAATTCCATCTCCAAAGCCAGCTTGGCTTATAATTGAATTGGAACCACAACTTTTCTAGATTGATAGAGAGATAAATGTTAGACAGTGAGATTTTACCATGTGTAGATTGGTACCAATAGATTCTTTCTTTCTGCTGTAAACATCCAGATATCCAAGGCCTTATGATTTTTGGAAGATGGATATTTCCATTATCCTGGAAAGACAAAAACAGAACCCTACCCCAACCTTTGATTGTTAAATTTTTCTTACAACTTGTAGAGATGTCACATTGGTGGATGATCTTTTACTTCTCCTCATCAAGGGGTTTTTCCTGTTCGAATCGAATTTTTATAAATTTTGTTGGTATCTGTAGCTTTTCTTCTCCTGCAGAAACAAAGGCAAAACCCCTTCCCCAACATAGAACATATCCAGGTTTCCATTCTGAGGACAGCACATCCTTGAAATAAACCAGTTGGTTTAGCTCAGGAGTTTTGTCTGACGTCCAATGTCTCTCTGCAGCTGTTGTTCCTTTCTCATCAGCATTGAGAAAATTCAAGGTTAATAAAGCATTATGCAATCTATTTCTAGGAGTCATTGTTACCTGTTGCTGTTTATTTAGCATATCCTTTAAAGTTTGATTGGATCTTTCTATGACTGCTTGGCCTGTGGGATTGTGTGGTATACTTGTAACATGCTTTATATTGTAATAAGCAAAGAATTGTCTCATTTTATTGGAGACATATGCTGGGGCATTGTCTGTCTTAATTTGTACAGGTATTCCCATGATGGCCATAACTTCTAATAGGTGTGTAATCACAGAATCAGCCTTTTCAGAACTTAAGTGTTGCCCATTGAAATTCTGAATAGGTGTCAATGGTATGATGTACATACTTTAATCTTCCAAATTCTGCAAAATGAAACACATCCATCTGCCAAATTTCATTCCTTTGTATACCTTTTGGATTGCTCCCTGCAGGTAATGGAATTTGGTTATAGATGGAACAAGTAGGACATTTTTTCACAATGTCCTTGCCTGTTGCCTTTGCTATTTACATGGTATTTCTTATGAAATTCTGAGGCTTCTAGTACATTACCTATTAGTAACTGATCAATCTCATCATTACCTTGTGCTAGAGGTCCTGGCAGACCTGTATGGGATCTGATATGTGTTTTATATATATAAAAGGATGTTCCCTTTTTCTGATGATTTCCTGCAATTGTATGAATAATGAAGTTAATTCTGTATTATCAGGAATAAATTCAGCAGTTTCAATATGTAAAACAACTCTCTCTGCATATTGAGAGTCAGTGACTATATTGAGGGGTTCTGTGAAGTTCATCAGTACCATAAGAATGGCATACAGTTCTGCCTTTTGTACAGAGCTTTATGGACTTTGTACCACTTTACTTAAGTCTCCTGATTTATATCCTGCTTTCCCTGATTTATTTGCATCAGTATAGAATATGAGGACTCCAGAAATTGACTTTTGGCATACAATGTGAGGAAGGACCCATTCAGTCTTCTTTATGAATTCTATTCTCTTGCTTTTGAGGTAGTGGTTGTTAATTTCTCCCAAAATTTTACTACAGGCTCTCTGCCAGTATTCATTATCTTTCCATAGTGATGAAATTTCCTCATTAGTTAAAGGTATTACAATTTCTGCTGGGTCCATTCCTGTCAACTCGCGAAGCCTTAGTTTACCTTTTTGAATCAAATCAGAGATCTTTTCTATATAAGTCTTTAATTTCTTATTTGGTTTACATGGTAGGACTATCCATTCCAATATAATATATTCCCTCTGCATCAAAATACCTGTTGGGGAATGTCTAGAGGTGAATATGACAAGAATGCATTTAAGTTCTGGATCCACACAATCCACATGTGCTTCTCGAATTGTCTTTTCTACTAGAGCCAATTCCTTCTCAGCTTTGGCTGATAATTCTCTTGGACTATTTAATTCTTTGTCCCCTTCTAGAGTATTAGCCAAATTTTGTAGTCCATCTTTAGGTATTCCCATGATACCCAGTAAGTTGGAAATGCTTCCTAATAACTTTTGAAAATCATTAAGAGTCTTCAATTGATCTCTTCTTAGTTGTACCTTTTGGGGTCTAATTTTTTGTACCTCTATCTTATATCCTAAGTAATTAATAGAATCTCCTCTTTGTATTTTTTCAGGAGCAATTTGCAGTCCCCAGCAAGGCAAAACTTTTTTTTACTTCTTCAAACATGCTTTCTAATGTATCTAACTTTGGATCAGCTAATAGGATATCATCCATATAGTAATAAATTATGGATTGTGGAAACTTTACATGAATTATCTCCAATGGTTTCTGCACAAAGTATTAGCACAAAGTAGGGCTGTTTAACATTCCCTGTGGGAGGACCTTCCATTGATATCTCTTGACTGGCTGAGAATTGTTATAGTTAGGTACTGTGAAGGCAAATTTTTCTCTATCATTTTCTTGTAAGGGTATGGTAAAGAAACAGTGTTTTAAGTCAATAACTATTATAGGCCATTCTTTAGGTAGCAGAGTGGGCAAGGGCATCCCAGTCTGTAGGGAGCCCATTGGCTGAATTACTTTATTAATAGCTCTCAGATCTGTCAGCATTCTCCAATTACCAGACTTTTTTTTTTAATAACAAATACAGAATTCCAAGGGCTGGTAGATTCTTCAATGTGTTGAGCATTTAACTGCTCTTGAACGAGCTGTTCTAAAGCTTGTAGCTTCTCTTTTGTCAAAGGCCATTGTCTAACCCAGACAGGTTTATTAGTTAGCCATTTTAAAGGTAAGGCAGTTGGTACTTCTGAGAGTTCAACAGCAGTCGTGCTCTGTTTGTGAACAGCCTGAATGGTTGGTGCCTGATTTTTATAGCATGTCATGATATTATTCCTAGAAACATGCATTGGTCTGTATTCCTTTTCTGAAAGTGTAGGAATTTTAATCTGGGTATTCCATTGTTGTAACAGATCTTGGTCCCAAAGATTTACTGCTACATTTGCTACATATGGCTTCAGCCTTCCTCTCTGTCCTTCTGGCCCTATACATTCAACCCATCTCGAACTCTGTTTTACCTGAGATAGGGTGCCAATCCCTAAAAGTTGGACATCTACCTCTTGAAGAGTCCAATTCGGATGCCATGATTTTGGTGTAATTATAGTCACATCTGCACCTGTGTCTACCAGGCCCTCCATAACCAGGCCATTAATTCGAATTCTAAGCTTTGGTCTTTGTTCATTTATGGAAGTCTGCCAAAATATTTGTTTTATAGTGTTCTTTGTAAACTGTGATCCACCCATCAGAGCTGTTTTATCATCCATTGCAGTATCAGTTTTTACATTAGGCATTGGTTTATTCAGTTGTCCTGAAGAGGAATTTCTTCCACAGTGGCTGGGAATGTTTGTACTACATTTGATTTGGGGGCCTGCAAGGGGCCCCCTGAGGCGTTTCCTGCCAGTAAAGGGTTGCCTTGTATATCTATTTTTGATCTGCACTCACTGGTCCAATGTCGGCCCTTGCCACACCTTCTACATAATCCGGGAGGTGGTTGGGGTCTCCTGTTTAGGCTATTCCTAAAAGGAGTATTACTTCTAGGAGTACCCCACGTACAGTTTTTACTTATATGACCTGGTGTACCACATTTAAAACATTTGGTGACACGGGGCCTTCTTTCACCTCTGGGATTTGTCTCTCCTATCCAAGCCTCATTTCTGTAGTTATGAGACTCAACACCATTAGTATACTGAATCCATTCTTCCAAAGGAGCTGATCTGATCTTTAATGGTGTAAGTATTCTTCTGCATTCTGCATTAGCATTGTCGAATGCCAAGGACTCAATTAATACTTTTCTTAATTATTTATCTGATATAGCTTTTGTTATAGCTGTGCTCAGCCTTTGTTAAAAATCATGAAGGGTTTTTTGCGGTCCCTGAAATATCTTTATGTATGCCTCAGTTGGTTTTCCAGGTTCTGGAATTTTTTTCCAAGCATTTAGAGCTGCTGTACAGCATAGGGATATTGTATGCTCATCATAAGTGGCTTGTACATTCCTGTCAGCAAAACATCCCTCACCAAGTATTTGATCTTGGGAGATCACAAAACCTCTGAGTTTACCTTGTTGTTCTAAATTTTTTGCCTCTTCTCTCAACCAGCTTTTCCACTGTAGCTGCTGGCTATATTCTATAACAGTTGAAATTAACTGATGCCAGTCATCTGGGATGATTCTATGTGAGGTAGACCACGAATTTAACATCTGTTTTACGTATGTGGAGTGTATCCCATACTTAACTACTGCTTCCTTTATATTTTTAAAGTCCCTTGTTGAAATTGGTTGTAATGTATATGTATTATATGGCTCGGGGTGTGTGTCATCTGCTGGCTTCTCATGGATGATAACAGGATAAGCCGTTGTGTGAGAGCCATTTGGAGATGTTACAACCTCTATGGTCTTGCCCTTCTGCTTATTAGGTCCCTTGTCATGTTTACTGAGAGTTTCTTCTAAGGCTTGCAAACGAGAACCTAAGGTCTGTTCTAGGGAGTGAACCTCTTCTCTGGCAAGGGACTCCAGATTTCTCATGGAATCATAGAATTTTTTATGTTCCTCAGAAACACATGATTCCATGGATTTTATCTTATCAATTAATGATAATCTTTCTTTCTTATATAGTGTCTGGAGAGTTAGTGTTCTGTCCATTAAATATTCACATTTATTATCAATAAGATCAATTTTCGGTACAAGCCTGTTTTGTAAATCCTGATCAGCAGATTCCAGAGAAAGAATCTTTTTCTGTAAGGTTTCATTGCTATCTCTTAAAGCAGATTCCAGAGAAAGAATCTTTTTTTGTACACTTTAATTGCTATCTCTTAAAGCAGATTCCAGAGAGAGAATCTTTTTCTGTAAGCCTTCATTGCTATCTCTTAAAGCCTGTATCAGTCCAAATAATGACTCATCTTTGTTCTTGTTATTAAACCAGTGTTTGAACACTGTGTGAATTATTACGATGAATGCCAAAATGGTACAGGCCAGATATGCCTTAGGAAGGTCGTATATTTCCAGGAAGATGTCATTCATCATACAGGCAAAAAGGTTTTCAAATTTTTGTGAGGTAATGTTGTCAGCCATATTACAAGAATTACTCAAAATTTGTTAGTCAATTTTAAGGTGTAAATTTATCAAGTACTTTTACTTGAAACAATATGTTTACCTTTCGTGGTTTTGGGGGGGTGTAGTAGCACTTTTTAGCCAGCAGGTGGCGTTGGTACAGCTCCAAAGCAGGGCCTGCTGGTGATCTTGGCTGACTGCAGCTTGCTGGAGTCAAGATGGCGGGAGCCAGAGCCGGTGCTGGCACTCAGGAAGCGGGGGAGTGCCTCTTTCGCTGGTCTCGGGGCTAAGCTAGGGAACTGAGACTGGACTAGCTGCTCCCTTTTTTTGGGAATGGAACCGTGTAAGCATTCCCTGGTTATATGGAACTTTGCCGGCATGTTTAGGTACCCCGCTAGCCGAGGAGGAGGCTGAGGGTGGAAGCCACCCAGGCCTTTGGAATTCACCCCACGTGAGCACCAGATATTGGTGAAATTATTAAGGCCACTCCACGTAGTTAAAAGGAGATTTATTTAGTGGTGTAACTTACAAATTAAGGGATAGATAGGTCGCGGGGTCTGGGGAAGGTGTATCGAAGTCCAGCTGTGTTCTCTCGAGCTCTGCTTGGCCCACCTCCACCGTCCAGGATGAGAGCGCAGGCCCATCCAGATCTCAGGTCTCCAGGTGCCTCCCTTGGCCCTGCCTTGTAGGCATGACAGTTGCCGAAACTCAATGGGGGTTGGAACTTCCAGATCAAAGCTGGAATGGCTACCCACTACACACTTGAGTGTAGAAATATGTTTAAGTACACTTTGCATAATTGTACACACATACACACAAACACATATTTAAATCAAGGATTTGACACCCTCTTATGGTCTTTTACATGCGCCTGAACATATGCGATCACACACTTAAACGGACATGCATACACACAAAATTAAAAATAATTTTTTTAAATACACCTTTTGATTTTATTGTTAAAATATTACATAGATCACAGAAAAAGTGGGGGAAATCTCTCTTATTCTTTCCTTTTAGATTGGTGGGAGCTTTTTGACTGGCTTTTGTCTGCAGCACTTTAGTTCTATAATCACAAAGTTCAATCAATTGGCTTTATAAAAGTTTTAATGCCGGGCGGTGGTGGTGCACGCCTTTAATCCCAGCACTCGGGAGGCAGAGCCAGGCAGATCTCTGTGAGTTTGAGGCCAGCCTGGTCTACCAAGTGAGTTCCAAGAAAGGCGCAAAGCTACACAGAGAAACCCTGTCTCGAAAAACGAAAAAAAAAAAAAAAAAGTTTTAATGAAGTGTGCAGTTCTTCCTCAAACCTCACCACTTTAAAATTCCAAGGAACACCCACAATGTGGAGTCCATATATTCTTTTACACCAATTAATAAAGCCAATGAACAACTAACTACATTTAGAGATTCAAGAACTATCCAGAATAATATGCACAGAAAGATTTTCAGAACAGCATTCATTCTTGTTTTGTCTGGGCTAGGTTAAGACACTAAATAATAATTTTTACATGAGAACAGAAGTCAACAAGAAATACATAAGGAGAGAAAATCTGAGAATAGAAAAAGATATTATAAAAATTATCGAAAGGTCATGATTCAGATTTAAGGCAGGGAGAATATAACAATGTTAAGAAAATGTATTCTGTAGCCAAATTTCAAATCACAGTAAATCTCATTATCATTATCTGGACATGGAAAATATTCTTGCAATCATATCATTCAGATGCCTGAAACAAGATCAAAAACTGAAAGCCAGCTCTGGGCTACTCATCTAGATCATCTCTAAAAGAAGCAAACAAGCAAACAAGAAAAGAGATGTACAGTGTGCCTTTGGCCAAATTAACAAACGTATTTGTATTTCTCTCCATACCAAATAGGAAAATAATACTAATTAGCTCATCTAAATTCTTATATATAAACAAAATATATTTTCTTTTCTGTAGCAAAGACACATTATATTAGTACAATGGGTAAGGAGATTGGTTACTTGCTAAAAAATCTGTTATATTAGGAACTGAATCCTTACAATACAATGGAGAAGTAATTTAAATGGGAAAACAAATATTTTAGGATAATTCTTAGAAGTGCATATGAGTCACATCCACAAAGCTCTCTCAGATGGAAAGCTGTGCTTAGATTGTTTTCAGTAGAAAGTTTAAATGGTATTATAATTTTGACCTAGGAATTGTGTAGTTGTGTTTTTTCAGCTGAGTTTGCTGTGGTGGGCATGTTTCTAATAATTAGAACTATATTTTCTAACATTAGATAAACTGTCATTTTCAGCCCTTCCAATCCAATCAAGTAGTGTTACAATGCCTCTCTAACTTAGATCTGTTAATTTTACTTTTCTATCTTAGTGTGCATAAGACAATGTTTTAGGTTTAGAGTTTTAGGAGGAAAAGACAACTATCCTGACATTTCAATCTCCTAGTGATATTCAAGAGAAAAAGAATAAAGTCTCATTATTTTTTGTATTTATTTTCTTCCAACACGTCCAACACATTCTTTTGTGGAGTCCAGAAAGGCAAGGGAGTTGTGGGAAGCCATTGGAGGAATTAAGACTCCAGCAGTTCTGCTTTACTTATGTGAGTGTGACTGAGTAAATCATGTCTGATTCTTTTCTGCAATTACAACTCTACACACAGTTTTCCAAGAGTCATAGAGATAAAGTATCTTGACACTGCACAATGTCTGACCAATATTAGGTGATAAAGCATAACATAAAGCTGGCAGTAATGTCTCCCATCAAAAGTAAAAGGAAATAAAATAGTTTTTCCAGAGCTATACTTCAGAATCTATCATATATTTGAACATTTAGTACTTCTGTGCTATTGAGTTTTGCTAAACTGTGTATTTTTCCAATTATTAAAGCTCCATATCAATTTGTGTGGTTTATTATTTTTCAATTAGTTAGTATACACTCCCAAAACAAACAGCATTAATCTGCAAAATGTTTGTGTATATGTGTGTGTGTGAGAGAGAGCAAGAGTGAAGGAGAGAGAGAGAGAGAGAGAGAGAGAGAGAGAGAGAGAGAGAGAGAGAGAGAAGTTTAATAGCATTTAAGCCTACTGTATAGCGGCTTTTTGAATTGTGAATCTATTTGAAACTACCCTGATCTTCCATATACCTTTACATTTTGAATTTTAGGAGGCAACCTACATGTATTTATTTAATTTAAGGATACTTAGTCACAGTGAAAGAAAATTAATCATGTAAATGACTGCATAATTTAGTTTGTTAAGAGGGAGACCATATCACTTAACAGGTTGTTTTTTTCCATTTATCTCTATGATATATTAAGAGTCTCAATATGGAATAATGGTGCTTCCAGCCACAATCAGATTTTCTTAGAGTAATCTGGCATTTCAAGGATAATTCACAGTACTCAGTATAGTGAAAAGTCCCAAATTCTAGCAAGTGCATTAGTAGTAAACGTGAGTGTGTATCCTTCACTCACAGTAGAAAAATGGTTACAGCAAGCATATTATTGTCTCAATATTCCTCACATATCCATGAAAGTGAAAATATCACCTTTTCTCTGAATAGAGTTTCAATAAGGAACATACCAAAAAATTGATTTTGGTTCATTAAATCAGTTTATTTTAATTTCATCTATTAATTTATTTTTGGTTTTATTTGTGGTTTGTGTGTGTGAGAGAGGAATGTGTGTGTGTGTGTGTGTGTGTGTGTGTGTGTGTGGTGTTGAAATTTACACTTATATAATCAAAATATTTTCTTTCTATTATTGAAAATAAAATTTTGCTGGACACAATGTAATTAATTATTGCTTAAGAATTCTTAACTCCTCAAGAGCATATGATATTATTAGAACTTCATTAACCATAGATAAATTAATCAATATTACTATACTTGATAGAAGACATATTTCAATAATAACACTATTATTCTAAGCTATCCCAATATCTCAGTCCTTTTCCAAAAAATCCATGTATCTACTTATATAATGTTGATGTTTATGACTTAGATACTCCATGTATTTTTAATTCCAAGGTATTATGAGATGAGAATGGCTAAAAAAATAAACATAAGCAACTCAAAAGAATGCACAAATCTGTGAAACAAAGCTAGCATGATTGAAAGGGAACACAGAAAATGTAACAATAGAAGTTGGAGATTTCAGCATAACATTACCAACATTTGTGGTAATTTTTCCTTGTGACATAATTTAGCATATTTTAAATTTAGTTTACCATATTTAAATTTAAAAAATTTTTAATTTTAAATTTTCACTACATACAATAATTGATATAAGAATCTAATATGAGCCAGGTGGTGGTGGTGTATGCCTTTAATCCCAGCACTTGGGAGGCAGAGCCAGGTGGATCTCTGTGAGTTTGAGACCAGGCTGGTCTACAGAATGAGATCCAGAACAGAACAGGCACCAAAACTGAACAGAGAAACCCTTCTCAAAGAACAAAAGAGAGAGAGAGAGAGAGAGAGAGAGAGAGAGAGAGAGAGAGAGAGAGAGAAACAGGATGCTCCATTGATGATATTGTAAGTCACAAGGTAGCAGGCAGGATTATATAAGCCTCCTATAGGAAAGAAAAAGAATAATAATTTCATATAAATATTACAGCCTCTTCTATAAAACATGTAGTCAATATGTAAATAAGTTCAATATATATATATATATATATATAGTAAGAATATATATAGTAAATATATATGTATATATATTCTGTAAGTTCAATTGGTGTCAGTATTGCCAAAAATACTAATTTCTCAAAACCACCAATACTGATTAGCATCACGAGATTAGACATATTTCTAAGATTTATTGTATTCAGCCTGTGAAAGAAGACAAGGGAGACTTTGCTCATGGACCAAGAAAGACTTTACAGTTGGAATAGTCTCCATATTTAAAAGCAAGAAAAAGACAAAATACAAGATATATTTTATAGGATTAATAAAACATAAAACCAAATAAATGCAACTCCAAAAATATTTGACAAATAGTACAATGAGTATCAATAAATAATGTCACTTTCCATTTGGTTTCTTATATAGTTTAATAAAGACTTCTAGTCACCCAAATATTCGATATAAATCAGGCATGCACTATTTAGCAAATGAAATACCTCGGTGTGTTTCAATGGGCCATAACAATGAATATAAAGACTAATGTAATACAGCACTTTAAAACTCACACAAGAGAATAATGTGAAAGGCAGGAAGAGAGAAAATAGACTTAAAACTTAGAATGAGGCTTTATGGTTTTGCAATATGTCATATAATATAAATTTGATTTAAATTAAAACTTTTAAACCATAGGTAAGCAATAAGTTTTGAGGTTTTCTTTTGCAAACACATTTTATTTCTTTAATATACATATTTATCTCCCTTTCAATGGAGACTGAGAAGATTATTTGTACAAATTTATCCCCTATCTTCAAGGACAAAAAAATCACATGTGGCTGATTTTTAACACTGAAGATAATGGAAATAAATTTTAGTATTAAATTTCTACAGTCACATTTTATCTTCTTTTTTATCAATGGCTATTAAATTGACTTTGAACTAGTCTACTATTACTTTTCCATTCATTTCAAGGTGTTTATTGGTTGTACAAATGACTGAGTTTGTAACACACATGGCCATACATGTACATAATAAGCTTTGAAGGTATTTACCCCACTGCACTTTGCTTTTCCATCTCACCTCCTCTGCTTTTTAATTACCAAAAAGTCTCATGGAGTATTTGAAAGAATTTGTATATGAAAGAAAACATGCAATATTTATTAATATTTCTCTGATTTTGAGGCTAATTTCTATTAATATGATTTCCCATTTTATATACATTCTTGCCAATGATGTGATTTTATTCATTCCTTTTAATACTTTAAGTTTACATGCATGTGTATCCAATGTATTGTGATCAAATTCATCTCAACCACCCCTTCCCACTCCTAATGACCCTATTTTACATTCATTTTGGTGAACAGAGTTGCAATTGCTATGTCATACCCAGAGACATTATTTCATAGTGTTTTGTTCCATTGTCTGCCTCTTAACATTCTTTCCTATTTATCTTTCACAGGTTCCTGGGGGCACTGAAGACAGTAATATAGACGTCCTTTTATGCTTATGCACTTAAAAGTCATTTATTCTCAGCACTCCGACCAGTTATGAGCCTCTGAATTAACTGCATTAATCTCCAACTACCACAAGAAGAAGTTTCTCTGAGTCAGGCTAACAGTAGTATTCTATAAGAATATAAACATAAATATTTGGAAAACAGCTTGGTAACATGTCCATGTAAGAATACACAGTAGCTGTCTCCCATGGCCTATGACATTCAGAAACAGGGAGACTTGACCTGGTTTTCAGAACAAGGCTTTTATTCCTTTCTACAGAGTGGATTTCAAATCTAATCAAAAGGCATTCTGTTTCTTTATTAATATCTGTGCCATTATTGCACCAGTGTTCAGAAAGGAAGCTGCTTCTCAGCTCCAGTTTGATTTCTCTGTTTTCTGGGCAACAATTCATAGGTTTCTTTAATGACCTATGACATAGGCAATTACTTTTTACTAGTGCTTCTGGTGCTCGGAATTGGGAAAAAATTACTATATTCTCAAAAGGAATTTCTAGCAAGATTTGTTTAAAGCATGGTGTCCAAATGCATAATACTAACATTAGTCTAACTGTTCACATTAACTGCATGTAATATAGATATCTATTTACAAATATTCACTGTGATTGTATACTTTGGGAGAAAAGAGTTATAATAGAACATTTTAAAAATATAATCTTAGAAATGATAAGTGCTCTTCAGGGCCATACCATTTTCTACACTTACTCTATTTTTGAGTTAAATGAAGAGGAGTGTCATAATTTGCATTAGAAGTGAACTAATTAGTTTCCCTAGATTCTTCAATTGTTTGCTCTCTTGACCTTTCATAGAGGCCAGCCACAAGAGATTTTGACCACCTAACATTCTTTTATTCAGCATTCCCTAGTAATGCCTAACAATGTCCACTGTTAGACTGAAAGGGGAGATTTAGAATAACTCTTTCTATTTCCTCCCCCCACTATATATTCCTGTCTGCACAGGGACACTATAGCCTCTGGTTTCTCAAACTGGTCTTTTGCTTCAATAGGTTTCTTGTTTAGATTAAATCTGTTTTAGTTTAGATCCTTTGTTTCATTTTATGTCTTCTTATTTTTCAGACAATGGTTCAATGAATTAGTATGCAGGGGAGTATATGGACCTTCATGAAAAATACTGACAGGAAACATCAGTATTCCCCTCAGCTTACATTGTACATGACTATAAGTTCCTGACCTCCTTTGTCCTGGACAGCATGCTTTAGAAAATGTGTAATTTTAAGTTCTTTCTCTGTTCTTTTGAGGTGTGAATTGTGCCCCAACTTCTTGTCAGTTTTATAAATAAGAGGTATCTGTATTTGTTACTTTTCTATTGCTGATATGAAATACCATAGGTAATGCAACCAAAAATGTGTGTGTGTAGGGTGGGTATTTGGGCTTATGTTCCCAGAGATTCAGAGGTCATAATGTGAAGCAGAGACAGAAGACTATAGGCATGACAGCCAGGGCAGAAGATGAGGGCTCCCATTTTGGACCACAAGAATGAAGCAAAGTAAACACATTGAAAATGATGCATAGGTTTTGAAACCTCAAGGCCTGTTGCTTCCAATGGCATACTCCCTTCACCAAAACCACAGTTCCTAACCTCAAACAGCATCACTAATTGTGGACCAAGTATTCAAATACCTGAGACTATGGGAAACATCTCATCTAAACCACTGCATTTCAGCACTTGAGCCTCACAGGTTTATGTCCATGTTACAATGCAAAATACACTTAGTTCATCTTCAAACATCTCTGTAGTCTAATAGTCTATCACAATCTCAGGACTCTTTAAAAGCCCAAAGTATCTTCTTAGATACAATTCAATCTATAAGCTGTATCCCCTTATAAAATCAAAGAGCAAATTCTGTAATTTCGACATATAAGGACACTGATTTTTCATAATCATTCCAAAAAACGAGGAATTGAAGCACAGTGAAGAAATACTGGACCAAAATGAGATTGAAACTGAGAAAAAAAAAATCTAATAATACTGTAGCTCCATCACCAGTGTAAAGGGGTGTAAATGTTTCCTTCCAGCTTTGCTGCCTGCAAGATACATCTCTTTTTCATTCTGGCTCCCCTCAGTGTGTATATATATATATCTTCTTGGGGGATATCACAAGGCTCTGGAATCTGTAACAGGCACCAGCTCCTCAAAGTTATCTCAATATCTATGGAATCTCCAACAACTCTATCTCTCCAAACAATACTTGTAGCTTCACTTTTTTTTTCCTTTAGCGCTTTTTTTTTTTTTTTTTAATTTTGCAGTACAATTCAGTTCTACATATCAGCCACGGATTCCCTTGTTCTCCCCCCTCCGGCCCCCCTCACCTTCCCCCCAGCCCACCCCCCATTCCCACGTCCTCCAGGGCAAAGCCTCAGGGACAAATAGCCAAACGAATGGAAACACATGAACTATGAACCAATGGCTGAGGGGCCCCCAACTGGATCAGGCCCTCTGAATAGGTGAGACAGTTGATTGGCTTGATCTGTTTGGGAGGCACCCAAGCAGTGGGACCGGGTCCTGTGCTCATTGCATGAGTTGGCTGTTTGAAACCCAGGGTCTATGCAGGGTCGCTAGTCCGCGCGGGGCAGGCTTCACTTTTACAGCTTCACAAAATGAACCCTCAGGCCCAGTAGCGCTCTCAGGGCCTTTTTGCAGGGACCCTCCTGTTACACATAGTCTGTCCTCAGAGACTCTCTGAAACCACAAAGGGAGGTTTCCTGAACACTTATCTATTGCATCTTTTATGATCTTACAGTGAGCATCATGTGAAAGACACTGTCAAGTTTGGCTGTCAGTTGGGGAGGGACGCCTGCCCTGAGAAGGCTATAGAATAACATTTACAAAAACTTTTTTTTTGTTTGCTTTTTTTCTAGGAGTGGAAAATTTCTTTGGCCTTTTCCTTTTCGAACTTGGACACTTAGCTGGGTGGTGTCATGCTCTGAGGGCACCCCTAATTTTATTCCACTCAGAGGCCTCACATTGGTCTCTGTTTCTCTTAGCACAAATCTGACAGTAACGTTACCTGAAGTTGCTCTTTTTCTCTGCAAACTGCACAGAAAACTGACTCATCTTCTTTTCCCCCCACTATATATCTGTATGATAGTCATTAATAAGAGCATGCCACTGATACAATATTAACTGGTTTGAAATTCTCTTTTCCATAGTAATGAGTTTATTTCTTTTCAATTTAGCTTTATGCAAGTTTTTAGGACAATAACAGGAGGTTCCAGATTATTTGCCAAGATATTACATGAATGCCTTCTAGCCCAGGTCTTGCGAAATTACTTGCTTCTCTCTGAAATCTCTTCATCTAGAAATCTACCTGTGCTTTGCTCTCAGCACTGTTTTCTAGACTCCTCTGAGGAGGGCTTAGGGTCCTGCTTAAAGAATTCAACCATTTTCTATTTACCTAAAGTCCCAAAGTCTTCCACATTCCTCCCCAAACAGTTTGGTTAGGTCTGTCACAATAATAGCATCTTTTCTTGTACCAAAGCCCACGTTATTTATTTTTCAGTTGCTGTGCAAAAGCACCCAGGTAACGTATAGAAAGAAGTGTTTGCTTGGGCTTACTGTTCCACAAGGCTATCAGCCTGTCACTAGCAAGGTGAGGAGGCCTGTCAGAAGGCAGGCATAGTGGAAGACATGGCGGTTAAAGTAGCAATACAAGAGCTAATATCTTAAACCATAGCGTGTAGAAAAGAGTGTGCTATAAATGGTGCATGACTTTTAAAACCTTAAAGCCACCACCAGTGACTTACATTCTTCAGCAAAGAAACAATTAAGCCTTACCAAACAGGGTCACCAACTAGAGACCAAGTCTTCAATATGAGACAGCTTGTTCAGACCAACATCGTATCTTTCTTCTAGGAACTGGTAGATGTACTTTGAAATGTAGTCAAAAGAAGTAAAAGACCCTAGTTCTTATAAGACCATCTAGTTCTTATAAGGAGACTAGGATGTTAATTTCTACAAATACCAGTGAACCAGAGCTGGCCTAACCACCTCTGCCCTCCAGCACTTGTCATTGTCTTACAGCCTCTAGTTACTACCCTTTAGTCTCATCCTATGACCATACTTATAAACTCCAAATCATTTTATTTAAGGAAAATTAAGTAAAATGCCTTCCCTATTGCATTAATCTTGACATGTATTCCAATGGTTTTTAAATAAAAAAATCTTTGCTTATGTGACTCCATCCAGAGTAATTTGTTTTAACAGCAGCAATAATTTTTGCCTAAATTGGTTTAAATATAGCCTTAACTAACAACAAACAATATACAAAAAATGCTTCTTGAAGATTTAACATTCCATGAATAGGAAACAGAGAGATGACTTTTAAAATCTTTGAAAGTGTCATATGCTACCTGATCTGTAGTCTTAACACTTAGTCATGAGCTTTTACTGCATATCCACAAAGAAATAAACTTTCAAAGTGACATCATTGGCCTTAGTGTGATTCACACTCAATGAAACAGCCAAAGAAAATTAAATTTATGTGAGCAAATGCTGTTTCACTGCCCTAGTGTGTGGCAAAAATAATACTGAGATGGTAAATCCATTTTCCATTTTACAAAGACATGGCCTCTGTAATGAGATGGAGGACAGAAAGTAACCATTACCAAGCAGTGCGATTAAAATATGCTGCACTGGTGGTTTTCCCACAAAAAGCACAAAATTGAGATAGAAAATAGGTAGCACTAGAGTTGGAGTTGTGGTGAATAAACAGTGACTGAAGTGTGTGACTTGTTTAACAAACTGAAAGATGGATATTCAGGCTACGTCTTTGGAAGCATTGTTTTTGAGTTCAGGATGGCCCCAGTGTGTCAGAGATTCATTTCAGTTTTTCTATTCCAATTTATAGGGATGCCAGGAAGCAGTATGGACATGGAGATGAAAGGTATGGCTTTCAGTGAACTAACTAAATGAAGGTCCTAAGTCAAGATGGGAATAGAATAGATGTTAAACAAGCCTCTGAAAAACTATAAACTACATAAAGTTATAAAAATTGCTCTAAGTTTGATGAGGGACTCAATGTGTTTGGAAAGACACCTTCAATGTCCATAGTATCATTTGTTTATTGAGAATGTAAAAACTAAATAAATTAAAAATCTTGCCAGTTTTTCCAAATTCCATATTGTTAACATATTGCCACCACACAATGCACTATATATAGATATATAGATAGTGTAGATAGATAGATAGATAAATAGATAGATAGATACAAAGATACACAGATGATAGATAGATAATTGATATATGATAGATAGATAGACAGATACATAGATGATAGATAAATAGGTGTTAGATAGATAGATAGATAGATAGATAGATAGATAGATAGATAGATAAATGGATATTCATTGTGATGCACTCCTGTGGCATTCACACTACTGACTAAGACAGGCAGATCTCAGGGCCCTGATGTTAGTATCATAAAATGGTGGTGGGTTCTAGAATGAGTGAGAAACACTGACCCAAAATATCAGAGGAGAAATAATTGAGAAATAAATTTCAATATCAACTTTTTATCTCTACACTGGTCTGTGTGAGTGAGCACACAACTCCCCATATGTGCACATAAACATATACCACATAAACATGTGCATGCACAACACACAAAAAATAAAGTGAAATAAATTTGAAGTTACACATTTTAACTTATTTTTTAGCATTTCAAAAATTATACCTATTTATAAATTTAAAGTCACAGTAGTGTACCATACTTAATGAAAATAGACTTTCAAAATTAGCTTTGTATTTAATCTGCAAGTGACAATGAATTAAATAGAGAATGGTTTCTTTATGAAATCTGTCTAGTACCTACTTGTAAATCATCTAGTTCATCATTTATCTACTCACCTATTATGCATGTATCATCTGTCTAGCATTGTCTAAAATATTGATGTTTTGGAACTATCACAAGTCTGGAGTCTAGCTATTAACTCTAAGAAAATAAAACCTCATATATATTTCTATAAAAATAACTTATAGTAGAATTTAAAGATTTTTTTATTTTTATAACAAGAACATAATAAAAAATACTATGTATCGATATTATACTGATATATTTTCAAATGTAAGAGAGTGTCAGAATGGAATACCTCAGGGCACTGGTAATCATATTGCAGAAGCAAAGATGAGATATTTCTTGCAAACTACATTTATTTCTACTATGATCTTAGTTAATTCATTTTTCAAGAGAGCAGTCATATCACTTCTAGTAAAGGAAAAAAAATAAAATAAATGTGACAGACTTTAGTTTTTATAACTTTCATTACTTCATAAGAATTTAATTTGTAATTATCAGTTAAACATCTCACATTATTGACTTTTAAGTACCTTTTAAATTTCCTAAATGAAAAAAGTGATTAATTTGTCATTTTTATCATATTAAAATGAAAGTGTATTATCTCAAGAAATTAGAAATAATTAGGTCATTTCCATTAAGCTTGAAATTTAATAAATTTATGTTTCTATCTATCTCTGTCTTTATTTCTATCTGTCTCCATTTCAAGAATTATATCTCCTTAAGCTGCCTCCAAAAAATGCCGAGAAATTATTAAAGCCAATCATTTCAAATAATCATAAGTAAAAAAAACAAAACCATTTCAAAGAACAAAGAAAAATATACTAAAGCAAACAAAAATATGACATGTATTACTCCAGCTGGACTTGTCATTGGTCATGTGATTTAAAAAAATCAACCTTATTAACTTGAGTCAAGATGAGTCAGAGATCTGTGATTCCCAAATAAATCAGTGTTACTTATAGATGCAGGTTACACATTCATATTGCTAGCAACATGGGATACCAAGACACAATTTTCAGTATCCTCCATATAAATCCTTTCTGAGTCGTTTTTATAATTAGCTCAACCATGATAGAATTTTGTATGCAGACTACTTTGTACAAAGTTTATTCATATATTCTTCATGGCATGGTTTATCTGAAACTTTTCAAGACACTGAGGACATGAAAAGAAATATAATATACAAAGTCCTTTACTTGATGGATAGTACATTAGCTTCTACAATCCATGCTCCTCACACCAAAACCTCCTAAATGAGATTGGTAGGTAGAATGCTTAATGGCTGATGTATTGATTTAGTGTGGAGACTCTGATCAAGGATCTCTAAAGTTTGATGACTAATGAATAAATTGGGAACTTAACACCCGAAGATTGGGTTGTAATGGACCAACCCAAAAAGCTTAGCACAACAGATGCCATGTTAGAGCTCCCATTCTCACCTTAAGACCCAGCATATGTACCCCCAAGACCTGGTGAAATGGAGTAAACAACTTAATCCATCAAAAAGGTACTCCCTAGTTCCAGGGAAGTTCCTACATGTACTATCCTTGATCTTAGGCTTCTTTAGTTCTGCTTCTTACTAAATGAAATGTTACAGCAAAGATGTGTATTTTGTGCATAAGAGACCAAAGGTTACAAAGCTGGAGCTGCATGATTTGGGCAAGTTTTCTGTGCAGACATTGACTGTCAATAAAAGTTTTATTTTCTGCTTTCAAAGTTTCCATGCAGTGGTCTCTGATGGGTTTAACTTAAAACAGTAAGTATAAGAAGAAATTCTGTGTTCATCTATTACCCTTTAGTCATTGAGTCTATAGATCTAAATATCAATTCACTTACTTAACATAGATTTATTGAAACATCACAGGGTATCAGTCATTGTATTGAGAATGGGAAAACTAGACAGATTTTTAAATTTTCTCAATTTCTGTGCTCTAGAAATTTGTAGAAATTTAAAATAATATCATATTATTAGGACTAAAAACAATATCGTATGAAAAAGAAGGGTGAAGAGACATTGGTGTTCAAAATGGAAAATCATAGCTGTGGTGATCTACAAGTGCTGAAAAAGGAACATCTACATAGGATTTCTCTATGGAAATTCAAAGACTCTAGCCATAAAAAAATAAATCAGCATGAGAGTATAAATGTGGTAGAAGTAACTTGCATGTGCCTACATCATAGAACAAAAACCTAATTGGTTCACATAAGGACATTCAACCATTTTTTTTTTGGTTATCAAGATGTACCTTTAACATTTTTAGTAACAGCCTCAACTGAGACAAAAATCCATATACTGTTCAATTCCTATAATTTCATTTGCACAAATCCGTGATTTTTATTTTAGTTTCACCATTCACTCCTGAAATGCATCCTGCAAACTGTTTTAGTAACTTTGACTATTGTTCTTCTCATTACCAAATTGATTTTGGGAATGCCTTGCTAATTTCTTCCAAAAATGTATGACATTTAATAGAAATTACTATAATGTTGTTGATTAATTTGAGGAGTACTAATATGTTTATTGTTATAACTCTTGTCAAAATGACCAGTGGTTATGCTTCCACATATTTAAGTAAATAATGTTCTTATGCTCTAGAGCACAGGTTTTATACAGGGTTTACACAGGGTTCACTTATGATGAACCACATTTATCCTACTTTAAATGAAATTGCTTATTTGTAAAAGGGCAACTAATTGTTTTTTAGTTTAGAGCATGTTATATTCTTATATCAATTATTGTATGTAGTGAAAATTTAAAATTAAAAAAAATTTAAATATGGTAAATTAAATTTAAAATATGCAAGGAAAAATTACCACAAATGTTGGTAATGTTATGCTGAAATCTCCAACTTCTATTGTTAAATTTTCTCTTTTCCCTTTCAATCACACTAGCTTTGTTTCACAAATTTGGGCATTCTTTTGAGTTGCTTATGTTTATTTTTTTAACCATTCTCATCTCATAATAACTTTTATCATTGTGAAATGTTTTTTTTTTCTCAGAGAAAAGTTTCAATATGAAATACTGTTTTTTAAATCTAGCATTCTTTTGTTTATTGTTATTATTACATACATTTTTACATTCTTTTGTTTATATTCTATATTTATCTTTGTACCAAAATTATATTTATATAAAGTTTAGTCATTTTGTAAAATACAGTCTGACATTCTCTGCCTCTTGATTACATTTTTAATCCAGTCCTATTTATTTTTGATGTCAATATGAATTTGATTTTCTGTATTTTCCCTCCCTCTCTTTCTCTTTCTCCTCCCTTCTCCCCCTTCTCATTCCCCTTTTACTCTTCTTCCTCCCTTTCCTTCTATTCTACTGGAAATAAGAATCATGGACTTGCTCATGCTGTGTAAGTGGTATATCATGGAGTGACATCCCTAGGCTTTTTAAATTCAATTCTCTCTTAATTACATTTTTTTCATTAAGTTAATCCAGTGTATTTTGACAGCCATCATAAACAGTTGGGTTAAATTCTTCCTAATCCTTGAGTAGATAGTTATTTAAATCAAGAGTTTCCAGATAAAATTAATAATTAAAGATGTTGTTTAGGTTAGAAAAGAAAAAAAAAACTTAAGTAAATTTCACAGACTTGAGTCAAAATAATAACTCAGAATGTTACTTTTCAAAACACTACTTCACATAATTTATGTTTCATTATGAATAGTTAACAATAAGAAATTTTATGTAGTGATAAACCTTATTATCTACACCACTTTCACAATTGAATGATGTATTATAAAAATATAAACATGAATCTATCATGCACACTAAATATCCAGGAGTAGCAGTGATTATAATTTTAATTCTTTTGGTGTTCAGAGTTACTGGACTTTAACAAAAGATGAAGTTTTCCTAGCCAACTTGACCAGGGAACATATTAAATCCTCAATTTGCATTGACTTCATGGTATCTCAAGGATAGTTTGATTCTGTATACATTTATCTTATCCCTAAGTACAACAGATTAGATTATTCAAACTTTAAAGATCTGCGGTTTCACTTTTATTTCATTTCTGGAGGTAGGGGGACTGAAAATATAGTTCATGAGATTAAAAATAAGTAAGTTTTCAAGCATTTACCCTCACTTTACATAAACATATGCTTTGATTTCAGATAAAGTCAGGCAAAAACCTCCTGGTTTTGATGAGAACTCCTTTTTCATCCTTTCTCAGATGCATTCACTGAAACACTTGGAAAATATGCTTCTGGATCACTGTAATCCCTACAGTGTGAGCAAGCGGATAACGGATTCATCTGTGAGTATAACCTGAAAGTGGGTTAGTTAGCAAGCTGCTGTTTTAAATTTAAACTGCATTCATAGGCAACACAAATAAAATGTCACTTGAAATTTGAGAGCAGCAGGTGTTTATGTAGACAGACGAAATAAAATGAATTCTGTTATGTACTATGAAATTTTGATTGAAGAAAATAATCTTCAAGAATTTGACATTTTACTATGTTATGTTTTTAATTTTCTTTCTTGTGTTGGTACATTATTAATTGCAGAAATACTGACACAAAATCAAAATGAATATTTTGTAGTATATGACATTCAGAACCATGGACCAATCTTTCAGTTATTACTTGATTAGCATTGATATACTTTAAGATTAATCTTTACTATATAATTGAATGGGTTCAGACTCTGTCTGGTCATTTTCAGAGAGATTAAACCAAAGAGAGAATACTCACTTTGAATGGGTTCAGCTCCATTTTCTGGCCTGTGGTTTTAAAAAGAAGGAAAAGGGCAAACCAGAAATCCAGAGGTTTACCAGTATTCATCTCTGCTTCTCGACAAGTGACACAGTGTTGATCAGTTGCCTCTTGCTCTTGTAGCCATGCCAGGAGAACATTATACACTGCATTAACTCTCATATTATAAGACATTATAAAATACACCCCACCGTAAGTTGTTTCTGTCATTTATGTTGTTACAAAAGTGAGAAAATTAATTAATAAAATTCACCTTGTTTAAAAGTTTTTAATGTTCCTCACAACACTCGCTTTAAAAAAATGTCTGGGAATTTTATTATTCAATCTAATTTCTTATATTTTATTTCTACTCAAACACTTTTGAGTCTATTGTTATCACCTTTATGATTCCTTATGATTTTATATAAAATATTTTTGTTTGTACGTAGTCAGAATTTTTTTTTCTGTCCCACCTTGCCCACAATGAGAACAAATCTCTCTCACTTGCCAGTCCTGCAGCCACTCAGACCCAAGTAAACACACAGAGGCTTATATTATTTATGAACTGTATGGCCATTAACTCAAGTTTATTACTAACTAGCTCTTACACTTAAACCATAATTCTTATCTATGTTTAGCCACATGGCTTGGTACCTTTTCTCAGTTCTGCCTTGTCATCTTGCCTCCTCTGTGTCTGGCTGGTGACTCCTGGCTCAGCCCTTCCTCTTCCCAGAATTTTCCTGGTCTGCTTACCCCACCTATACTTCCTGCCTGGCTACTGGCCAGTCAGCGTTTTATTCATCAACCAATCAGAGCAACTTATATTCACAGCATACAGAATGACATCCCACAGCATTTCCCCTTTTCTGTCTAATCAAAAAGGAAGGTTTTAACTTTAACATAGTAAAATTACATATAACAAGACAGTTACCAAGCAAGAATTACAGTTATAATATCTAGTCTATTTGTATTTGGCAAAATCAAAGAAAATATTCTATTTATGCTATATTTGTGAGTCTAAAGTTTCATATCTAATTTATCTTTTATCATAACCAATGAAAATTATAATGCTCTAGTCTTCAACTTCATCAAAGACCTCAGAAGGATATAATTTTACCTGGTAAAACAGAAAGTACAAACAAGTGACTTGCAAATTTGTGAGTTATGACAGAAACAGCCAGCTGCCTGGAGAGTCACCCAAGGTTTCTTTGCAACATTGGGGCATCCATCTTCAACCTATAGATCTAAGAGTCTCTCAGTCACTTCTCTCTGTATTCTGTAGAATGTCTGGCAGTTTCTTCTGTGAAGCAGGAACCTGAAGGACCATCTCTCCTTGCAAAGTTTAGTGGTCACCTTCCTATGGATCCTGCATGTCCAGTTTATATAACATACTGTCAATTAGTCAACTCAAGGACAATTTTTTTGCCCAGTGCCTAACTTTTGCCACAAAGAAAGTAAACTCCATAATGAGTTTCTTCAATGCCCATCATCCTCCTTGAAGTAATTGATGCTTCCAGAAGCAGACATGGATCATTATCCAGAAAAGTAAGTTTTTAAAACATTTTAAATGCCATATTCTGTAGGTCTTTGAAGTGTTTGAAGATTACCTACCTAACTGAAATATATCTAAGTATACCTAGAAAATTTAAATAACATGACTATAAGTTTGATTATCATGGATGACTAATTATTAATCTGTAATTCTTAATTATCCATTACAATTTCAAATAAGCTGTACAATATAATACCTTAAACAAGAGTAGAAATACACATACAGTATAACAAAATTAACTTTAAATTTGTATCAATACACTAAAATGCATAGCAATGTAAAATATTTTAAGCAAGTTGTTGCTTTTTAAAAGTAGATTCAATAATCTACCATTTTATCCTATCATATCTATATCCTATATTTCTATATCTTATCCCCCTTTCTTCTTTTAGAAAGAGATTGACTATAACCAATAACAATCTATAACCAACAACCTAAACAAAGACAAACATCCATAATCCATTTTTTGCAAACGTGGGCATAGTTTTCTAGGCTACTTCCTGCTGATAAAGGACACTGTGTTCTTATGGGGATCCTGAGAAAATTAAGAGTTATAGTCAAGTCCTGATTGGAATAGTCTGTGATGCTATATTTTCTGAGTCAGTTGCCTTGAAGCTATTTGGATGTTGGATTATCTGGGTCTCTCAGGGCATCTTCCTTGATCAAACCATATTAACCTGGAAGCAATCCTCAGGTTCTTGTCTTCTGTGGAAACAAAAGCAGAACCCCTTTTCCAAAGCAACGTATCCATAGACATAAATTTTGAAGTCAAGATGACTTTAAAATATATATATTGGTTTAACTCAGCAGCCTTTACAATTGAATGTCTTTTTGCTGTTAAAAATCCCAAAGTCAACACAATCCAGATTCTCTGTGTGATATCCATCTTTATGTGGCTTATTTTTATATTATTTTTATTTTTTCCTTTAAAGACTTTATTTTTTAAAACTTTCTATTTCTTTTATGTAACTGTCTATGTTTCTTTTCCTCTCTCTTCCAAGTTTAGGTATATTTTTTTCACACATCATAGACCATTTAGAGGTTTATTTTATCTGAATATGTTTTATTGTGAATCTGTTGCTTTAAACTGAATGACAACTAAGACTGAAATAGCAGCTTTGGCTGCTGGCTCTGCCCACTTCAGCTTTCTTTTTTTTTTCTTTTATAATTTAATTTAATTTTACATATCAGCCATGGATTCCCTTGTTTTCCCCCCTCCCACCACACCTTGCCTTCCCCCAGCCCGCCTCCCATTCCCATCTCCTCCAGGGCAAAGACTCCTCTGAGGATTAAGTTCAACCTGGTAGATTCAGTCCAGGTAGGTCCATTCTCCTCCTCCCAGGCTGAGCCAAGTGTCCCTGTATAAGCCCCAGGTTTCAAACAGCCAACTCATGCACTGAGTACAGGACCTGGTCCCACTGCCTGGATGCCTCCCAAAGAGATCAAGCTAATCAACTGTCTCACTTATCCAGAGGGCCTGATCAAGTTGGGGGCTCCTCAGCCATTGGTTCATAGTTCATGTGTTTCCATTTATTTGGCTATTTGTCCCTGTGCTTTATCCAACCTTGGTCTCAACAATTTTTGGTCTTACAAACCATCCTCTTTCTCACCAATTGGAGTCCTGGAGCTCCACCTGGGGCCTGGCCGTGGATCTCTGCATTTGGTTCCCTCAGTCGTTGGATGGGGTTTCTAGCATGACAATTAGGGTGTTTGGCCATCCTATCACCAGAGTAGGTCAGTTTGGGCTTTCTCTTGACCATTGCCAATAGTCTATTGTGCGGGTATCTTTGTGGATTTCTGTGGGTCTCTCTACTAGCACTTTGCTTCTTCCTATTCTCATGTGGTCTTCATTTATCATGGTCTTTTATTCCTTGTTCTCCCTCTCTGCGGATTCCTGCCACAGTACACAGAGGCATCTCCAAGCCATACAGTTTGGTGCCTGATGGATTTAGCCTTTGCTAGTAAAGACAGGGGAAAAAAAGGTTTCTGGGCTATATGCTGCTTTAGTGGAGGCATAGACCCACTGCTTCCGAGAATTGGTGGTACACATGGCTCCCAGAGCCAGAGCTGGGGGTAAACATAGTTCTGCCACATTAGAAAGCTGAAGTGGGCACCACACTGTATGGCTTGGAGACGCCTCTGTGTACTGTGGCAGGAATCTGCAGCCATGCCTCTTAGCTCATGGTGGCTGGCAGCCAGCTCCATCTCACAGGCAGCTGTCAGGAGACAAGTTTGCACTGTTGCTGGCATGAGACTGTGAGATGAGGAAGCCCAGTGTGGCTCCATTTCTGTGCATTCAGAATCTTTAAATTTTCTTAGGTCTATATGGCTCAATGGCCCACGTTGGGCACCAATTGTAGTGGGAAGTTTTTCTGTGTCCTGCCTGGCCCATGGTCAGGACAAATCTCTCTCACGCACTAGTCCTGCAGCTGCTCAGACCCAAGTAAACACACAGAGGCTTATATTATTTATGAACTTTATGGACATTAACTCAAGCTCATTACTGACTAGCGCTTACATTTAAATTAACCCATAATTCTTATCTATGTTTAGCCATATGGCTTGGTACCTTTTCTCAGTTCTGCCTTGTCATCTTGCTTCCTCTGGGTCTGGCTGGTGACTCCTGGCTCAGCCTTCCTCTTCCCAGAATTTTCCTGGTCTGCTTACCCCGCCAATAATTCCTGCCTGGCTACTGGCCAATCAGTGTTTTATTTATCAACCAATCAGAGCAACACACATTCATAGCATATAGAATGACATCCCACAGCATTTGTATTTTCATTTTTTGACAGTCAGCTTCATGTATGAGTTTAATAATTTTTAGATGATTCTATTTTTATTGGATTTTCTTTGCATGAAATGACAGAAGTAGTCAATAAAGATTTATTTATTCCTTCCTTAATGCTGCTTATCCCTTTCATTTTAATTTGGCTTTATGTACTGACAAAAACTCCACAGAGGAATTGTCAGAAATATTGATAGATAGATGTGGTCTTCTTTCCAATTAGTAGAAATTATTTGTCACTTGATTATAAATCAGGAATGGAAACATTATATTCTAATTATGCTCATTAAATATTTTCAAATTCCTGTATTGTTTAAAGCTCAGTTTTTAGTGGTTAGTAACACTGTGTTTTAATAAGTGGTTCTCTAAATGCTTATGTTCATTTTTTTATTAATGTGTTGAATTAAATTATTGACATTCTTAATCTTCTCCTTATTCCTAACACAATATTTCTTGTTCTTAAGACTGCTAAGACTTTACGTTATTAAAGTTTTCATCTAAATACATTTTTGCCATACACTACTGTAATTTTTCTGTACTATTTTTTGGATATCTGAAAAAATATTTGATAATGTATGATTTTGAACTTTTGAATTATTTTATACTCAAAACCACCATACCATAAATTCTATTCTCTACCCTCTATACTTTTTGACAAAAATTAACACAAGTGCACACATATTAACAGACACTCTGACTTGTTTTTTTTTGTAACAAAATAGGATAACTACTTTTGAAATTATTTTGTAGAATTTTTTCATGATTTAGTGTTTGCCTACATGTATACATATGTATTATGTGGTGTTTACAGTTGATTGTGAGCTTCCATGTTGGCTCTGGGAACCAAGGCTAGGTCTTCTACAAGAACAGTAAGTGCTTTTAACTGCTGAATCATCTCTCCAATCCCAGGTTAACTATTAATTTAAACAACCTATAACATATTTTAAAGAATTCTTAGAAGATTACAAAATCACCAAGACATGAAAACAATTATTTGAAGATATGGAAATGCTTACTAATATTATTTGATTACTGAAACATCATAATAATTATGTCCCAAAATGGGCCTCATAATAGTCAATAAAGCCATATACCAGCCCTGTGGTCCCTTATGACCTACCTTCTTTATTGGCTCTTCTAAACATAGTCCTGTCTGTTCTAGTGTTCTGAGACTCCAAGACTCATTGACCACATCCAGTCTTTCACTGTTTCTACCACATTTTCTTCCCCAAGCAGCAAATCAGCTTAAGTTACCACAGCTCATCTACTTCTCTAGAAAGTATGTTCTACTTTCAGGAAATGTTATATATTTTGTGCTTCTTCAGCTGTTTGTGGAATATTACTGTGTACCCTTGGTGGACTTAATTCATTAAGGAAGCACTACAATCCATAACATGTAAGTTTCGTATTCTATCCATCACCGGGGTCATGAAAATCTATTTGACTCCTACTTGACTCTTGGTTCCTGTGCAGGTTTCAGTTGTATTGCATGACTTTCCTAGAAAGATGAACAAACATTTCTATACCCCAAAAAAATCACTACTGACATACTAAAGAAATTAATCAATAGAAATCTAGCTTTATAAATCCTTGAGTATACTACCACTACTTATAGGAGTAACAGTGACCCAGGCAGTTGCATTTCCCAAAGCCCTACCCTACAATAGATTACAATGAACAAAATTACCTCACTAGAATGGCTTGGAAAACCTACAGACGGGCATATCACCAAGGAATCTCTTCACTCCAGCAGTTATTTACAATTTATAGAGCCATGGAGATGGGTCTCATAGTCTTCTTTCTTATGAATTTGTATAATATTCTTGTGAGCTTTGTAGTTGCCATAAGTCTCTCTTTTCCCTTTAGGGAGAATGTCTTATTCCAGAGGAAACAGCTTTGCAGAATATCAGCAAAATTTCTTAGATTCTTTAAGTATATAGATAATTTTCTCTGCAGATAATGATATATTTTTAATTCATTATACTAGCATATGCTTCATGAAAATAAACAAACTTGTGCCTTAGGGAGGCCTTGTACTTCCCAGTGACTGACCTGATTAGCAGCTCCTTGCAAGGGGATGGTGGAGCAGGGAAGAAAGGAAGATGACAGAGCACAAAGGAGATCAGCAGGTATTGTTGAACATAATTCTAAATCCCTCTCTTTATTACCTTTTCCGTTCCAGATTTTCACAGCCCCATATTAGCATTCCACAACAGATCATTACTCCATGTCTTCACTTAACTTCTCTTACTATATAATGCTGCCATAAAACTCTTCCAAAGGCAAAGACATTTTCCAGTGACATGACACATTGAAATACAAAAATTGGCTAACCAAAAGGGAAATGGTTTTGGCTCAGGAGCCCCAGGAACAAGTTCTCAGCACAAAGGAGATTTATTTGCTTCAGAGAGACAAAGGATAGGGAACAATAGACAAAGACAGGAGATAAAGGATGAGGGAGAAGGGGAAAGAAACAAGGGAGAGAGGAAAGGGGCATTTGTCCCAGAGGGGGACAAAGGACTGCTACTGACAGAGAGGAGGCAGATGTGGCTCATAGGAAAATGGCAGTTTACAGAGGTAAAAGGGGAAACCTTAGGTAAGCAAAAGGGGGCTTTTGGTTACTGGACTTAAATACTTTAATAACTAGACCTTGATAGTCAGCCTCAGGAGGAGGAAGTGGCCAATAAGGGAAAACACTTTTGAGGCTACATTTAGAAATACAATGTAATGGTTTTCAGCAAGGCAGAGGGAATGGGGGAGAAGGAAAAGTTCTACCAGAGCCGTGTTTGCCATGCTCAGGCTGTCTAGCTTACCTTCATTCCCATATTTTTGTTTTATTTTTGTGTGGCTAGGTGTTGGGTAAGTAGGTGACATTATCTCTGGCTGCTTTCTGCTGGCATTGCAGTGTCATTCTTAGTGGACACAACATTATTATCAAGATTGGGAAGAACAGGGTGTTTCATTTGTAACATAGGGATGTGTAGTCTATGAGGCTTGACCAGAATGCAGATTCTGAGAAAACAGGTGGGGCTGTGCTATGGGATGTCTTTCTGTATGCTGTGAATATGTGTGGCTTCCATTGGTTAATAAATAAAGCTGCATTGACCTATGGCAGGGCAGGATGAAGGCAGGTGGAAAAATCCAAAAGAGATAATGAGAGAAGAGTGGGGTCAAGGAGACTCCAGCCTGATGCCCAAGGAGCAACAAGATGCCAGCAGACCAGTAACACCATGGTTACATGGCCATGTGTAGATTAATAGAAATGGGTTAAGTTATAATATCTAGCTAATAAGAAGCCTGACCCATAGGCCATATAGTAGGTAAATAATATAGGCCTCTGTGTGCTTACTTCGGACCAAGAAGCCGCAGAATGCAGATGAGAGAGGTTCATCCCTACCATGGGGCTGGGCAGGACTGGAGAAACTTCCAGCTACAGGGCTGGGAATGGAGTTGTTAGAACAGTCTGTAGTTGATTTGAAATCTACTGGGACAGGTAAGCTAGGGAGAGAGGTAAAGTTGAAGAGCTTAGAATACATTCCTTTCTGCTGGATGTACATTTGAAATTTTTAGGTTCATGGTCCTGGTAGTTGTGAAAGACATCTTAAAAATAAACAGAACTGAGTCAGTTCCCCCTTCCTGGAGAGGGTGAAGTCAGGTGTTTTCAAAAGAAAAAAGTCAGGATGTCTGATGGTGACCGATTAACCACGAGATGCCCCTCTCTGGAGATAACATGACCAGACCCCTGAGATGGGTTGCAAAACTCCTGACAGAGCAAACAGATAAGCTGAAATAAGACAAAGTCCAGGCCCAGGAAAAACTGGACCAATCAAGGATGGACTTGTACTAACCCCTTCCCCTCTAAGAAATTTTGTGGTTTTTGCCTATAAAAACTAACTTCCCCAAGAAAGAGTAACTCTCTTCCCTGCCTTGAGGTGTCAGGTGTTGTGGACAAGGGTTCCCTGCTAGCTTGAACTAAGCACACATGTGTGCAGGTTCAAATAAACCTTGCTATTGCATTCTGGACATCTTGGGTCTCCGGTGGTCTCTTTGGGGGTCCTGACCTGAGCAGAACAGTTGGAAGAGGAGTCCCAAGACCATGGGAAGGAGAAAAGATCTCACCCTTGGGAAGAGGCAGGAACACTTAGGCTGTTGGTTGGCAGGAGTACTTATCTGGAGTCTGTTCAAGTATTTGTGAGAGGAGGCAGGAAAATTTAGATTGGCTCCATAATGTTAAAAGTGCAGCAACTGTTATCTGAAAGCAGGGTCTGGTTGTGTTTAGGAGAGTACAATTTGAGAGGCTTTTCTTACATCAGAATAGTCTTTCCTGAGGTGTTTAGGTGGGTTCTGAAATTGAAATATTTTAGGAACATGGATGATTAGGGAGGCTCTTGGCAAAAAAATGAGAGGGATTGTCTCTAACAGGTTTTGGAGTTGGTGTGGAAGAATGGAGAGAACATGGCTTTGGTTCTCACAGGAGAACTTGGACTGTTAAGGTGAAAAGTGGTCTGTAGTGTGATAGGGCATTGGCAAGTGGAGTATCAGCAATGAGAGAGACAGTAACTAACACAGGCCATTGGAGAGAGGTGCAAAGAGAGCAAGGGAAGGCATGGAAGGAGATATCATTAACGTTGAGGAGAGAGTTTGTTGGATGACCTTGACCTAAGCGAGGGTTTGGCCATGAGAGTGTGCATGACTTAAGTTTAGTTATGTCTCGTAATTGGGAGTGTGGGATTTATTTAGGGCGTTTGATGTCTGGACAGTTAATGAATTTAAGAAGTCAATTGGCAGTAGATATTTGGCAATTATCTGGGCAGAGGAAAAGTAGATATATGAGAAGATAGATGGGACTTGTGGGGGAGAGGGGGTCTTGGGAGAACAGCCACCAGAGGGTCAGGAAAAATATGCAATTTGGGGTTGGAGAGTATCCTGTGTTGAAGGAGGGTTAGGTATATTACTATCTAGGTTATGTAGCAGGGGTAGCCTGCGGCAAAAAAACAAACAACAAAAAAAAAAAAACGGGGTGCAAAGGCAGCTTGATGGGCTGTAATGTCAGCATGATTATTGCATTTACTGATAATAGAGAGGTCAATCTAATGTGATCTAATGTGGCCATTGGACAGGAAGGAGCTGCCAGTCATATAAAAGTATAGGCAGAAGTAGCTTGAGAGGGAATAAGAGTCAAAGATGGGAGATAAAGAGGGAAAAGGGGAAGGGAACAAGGGAGAGAGGAAAGGGATATTTGTCCCAAAGGGGCATAAAGGATAGAGAGGAGACAGATGTGGCTCATGGGAAAATGGAAGTTTATAAAGGTACAAGGGAAAAAACTTCATGTAAGGATAAGGTGTTCAGTTTTAATTGGGCATGTTAATTAGGTGAGCCAAAGGTAGTTTTTGATTGCTGGGCTTCAATACTTTGATAGCTGGACCTTGATAGTCAGCCTTAGAAGGAGGAAGTGGCCAAGTCAGGGACTAGATCTTGGATGCTAGCTTTAGGGATGTAATCTAACAATTTTTAGCAAGGTGTAGGGAATAGAGGATGAAGGAAAGGCCTGACGGAGCTATGTTTGCCATGCTTGAGCTGGCTAGAGTCCCTTCACTAATGAATTAAAGTCTAATTCTAATACAATTTTCAAAATACTCTAGAATATTCTAAGAAGGAAGACTTCATCACTTGATATTTACTGGATTGCTTTCAGAATCATAAACTTAGTAAAACTTTTGATTTCCTTGGATTTTCTTCCCAACATTCCTACAATTTGTAGTAGTCAGTTCTATTTTCTTCCTGTCTGTGTCACGTTTCAAAGAAAAACTTATTTCGCATTTCACCTGATTCATTCTTAAACTGCTCAATTAAGCCAGGTGGTGGTGGCACACGCCTTTAATCCCAGCACTTAGGAGGCAGAGGCAGGCGGATCTTTGTGAGTTCGAGGCCAGCCTGGTCTACAGAGAGAGTTCCAGGAAAGGTGCAAAGCTACACAGAGAAACCTTGTCTCGAAAAACTAAAAAAAAACAAACAAAAAAACCCCCCTGCTCAATTAAATACATGCACTCCCTGCAACAGTTAGTTACTTTTCCCCTTTGGCCACATAGCTACTGCACAGCAACCGATGTTGCTTTTGTCCATCAGTGTTATCTTTATCACAGACCCTCACAATATCAATAAAGTCCCCAACTTGGGCATAATGAAAACGGTGTGGGAGTAGACAGTGACAATGTTGGCACAACATTGTGAAAGGGCTTAAAGTCTCTGTGCTGTATAATTAAAAAGGGTTTTAAAAAATGTGGGTTTTGTAAGTGGTTGACTGTGGTACTTAAGCACATTAAGTAACTGCTGAGCTAAAGCCAGTCAAGACCGAACTAGACCCTCTGCATATGGGAGAGAGATATGTAGCTGGGTCTGTTTGAGGGGTCCATGGAAGTATTATCAGTATCTATTCCTGGTGCATGAGCTAGCTTTCTGAATCCCACTACCCATGATTGTTCACTTTACTCACCCTTGATACAGTGAGAAGGGGCTTGGTTCTGCCTCAACTGAATGTACCAAGCCTAGCTGTCCACCCATGGGAGAACTTACCCTTCTGGAGGAGGGGGGGTAAGGGATAAGAGGGGATCAGTGGTTGGTATGTAAAATGAATAAAACATTTTTTAAAAAGTGACTATGCAAAAAATGGGGGTGTAAATTTTATATTTTATCACAATGAAGATGATTTAAAGTTTATATATGAATAAAAATATTATTAATGATACAATATTTCCAGCATGTTAATTAGGAATAACAGAAGACTATGCCTATCTTCAAGGAGTAACAATGCTACACTAGAGGACTAGGCAGAATAAGGAAATTAAAAAAAAGTAAGTTTCAAACAGATAGGTAGTAATAAAACCAAGAGACAAGAGGAAAAACAAAAGACAAGACAAAAGAAAGGTTGAGAGAGGGCTGGGCTCTTAAGATGACTTACTGCTTCTGCTAAGGAATTGGGTTAAGTTCCCAGCACTGATGTGATGGCTCACAATTGTGTAACTCTAGCTCCAGGGTATTTGGTGACTTGGAAGGTCTGACCTTCCCAGGAACCAGCCACACATGTGGTACACATACAAACAAGCAGACAACACACACACACACACACACACACACACACACACACACACACACACACACACTGGGGGAGGGGAGATAGTCCTAACATGTTACGTATATATGTATATCCCTTATATATTATGTATGTGTGAGTATGCCTGTGTGCATGTGTTTTTGTGTATTCCTAAGTACAAAGATACAACCTGCTCTGTCCATATAACTGTAACCCTATACACAGTATTTCAGAATTGATCACTTAGAATTGGAATTTAAAGTATAAAAACACTTTAAGAAGCAGTTATAAATTCTCTCAAAACATACAAAAACAAATGGGAAATTTTAAAGAAAAAATCATTATAAAAAAGCAGGAAAGTTGAAATTTCAGAATTGAAAACTAGAATTAATAGATAAAAACCTCACTGGATGCTAAAAATTATACAAGAGACTATTACAAACATGAGAAAAGATCAATAGGCTATTTCACCTGAACAAGTTATACATAATTATTACCACTAATTACATATAATTTGTCATTAGCTTACCCCATCCTCAAAGAACTCTTAATGGTTTAACTATATTCATTGGAAAATTTAAGAAATTAACATGAATTTGTTGAGTCTTTTCCAGCACACATAAAATGATGGAAATGCTGATATCACGGAATACTATTTTGCTTGTGTTCTTTGATTCATATTTTCATGTCTATACATATAGTTGTCACCATGGTTTATTACACTTAAACAAGTCCTAGGTTGTGGCCTTCAACTTCTCACTTGAAAGGGAAAGTGATTATAATTCAAATGATCCTTAATATTCACTACCGCACATTCACTGAAAGGTGTAAGTAGTGAGAGCAGCTGGAGAAGGTAGAGTGGAAGGCCACACATTCAGGTGGAGAAATGAATAGTTTGAAGTACTTGATTTCTACAAGAGCAGCCTACATCATCAAAGGGTCCACTTCCCGACGCCATCATTTTGAAAATGAACACACTACTTTCACCCTGAAATAGGAGTAGAAGGGCAATATAAAAACAAAATCGTAAGTTTGCTCCAATCTGTTATATAACTCTGAGTGCCACAGAACCGAGGAAGCAGAAGGGCTGGCGGTCAATGTCAGACTTGTCAGCAAGCTATCTCTCACTTGGTTGGCAAGTCTGAAACTGGAAATAATCTGAATGGTAGTGACTATTATTTTATTTTTTATTTTATTTCTTATACTACAATTATATAGTATTCCTGGAGAAAAGTACTTGGGCTTTTCTTTTCTTTTTATTCTTAATAGTGTTTTTACATAATATCATACTTCAAATGTGGTAATTACTATATGCAGTTTACATCTGTGGGACTTCTTTGTATAAGAGGGTCCGTGTGTCACATTAGGTACTATCTAACACCTATTTGTCTAGTATAGGCTTAAAGTTGAGATAGAATATTACATTACAAACCCAGAAAAATAGAATGATGTTCAAATGGTATTTCCTATCTCTAGACAAATCCTCTATAGCAGAAAAAAATTGTTCCTATAATGTTCATGCATGATTTTAGATGACTGAAACATTGATTCTATCCACTAAGTGCCAGTGTGTGAGAATCCCATTTTAAGTGATGGTAGATTTTTGTAAATAATGGAGGGCTTAGCTTAACATATCACATGTAAAAGGGATAGTGACACCTTGAAATACATCTAGGAAAGCATCCTGCAATCTAGATGATGGTGGAAAACAGAGTTTCATAAAATAACAAAAACAAACTCAAATCTTCTGAAAGTAAAATAGTTTAGTGGTGTCTTAAGAATAATAATAAGAAGAAGAATAGTGCATAGCACTAATCACTCTAATGGATCAGTTACTACAAAAAAACACACTTAAATGATAAACAAGGACATTAGCTCCACAGATGCCACAAGAAATGTAAGAAAAATAAGACTATTGAAGCGTATATTTCTATATCTTGGGATATAGAAAGGTTTCCACTGTACAGACATTGATCCATATAAAATGAGAAACAAAAGAGCAAAAATATATCAATATACTAACATAAACTCAGCTTGTTTCAGAGCATTCAATTGAGAAGAGAGTTTAAATAGCACATGCATTGAGAAGTCATGTTGGAGAATATTCCTTTACGCTGTATGAAGATGTGTCATTGTGACTGGTAAAGAGCTGCATGTCCAATAGCTAGGCAGGAAGAGGTTAGGTAGGACTTCCTGGGATAGAGAAGACTCAGGGAAGAAGAAAGTTGGAGTCACCAGCCAAATGTGGAGGAAGCAGGATGGGCAATACAAAGTAAAGATAACTGAGCTACATAAAAGAACATAGATTAAAATATATGGATTAATTTGAGTTGTAAGAATGAGTTAGGAACAAGGGTAAGCTGAGGCTGAGCTTTCATAATTAATAATAAGTCTCCAAGTTGTTTTTTGTGGGCTGGAGGCCCAAAGAAAAATCTATTTACAAAGTCAGATCTGAGAAATAGCCACATTGCCTATGTCATTGTCCTGAGCTTTGAAATATTTCCTCTGCTGAAGCCCTTGATGATGGTGGTTGATAATTTGGCTATCAAGTGCCTATCAAGTGGTCTTTTATCAGGGAATAGGAGAAGAAGGCATCTTTGGGAAGTGTGGTTCTCTTTAAAAGGTTTTGTGGTTACATGAAGTGTTGTAGACATTGTTAAAGTTGAAGTTTTAAAGGTCCCACACTGATAAGTAATTACATTGTGAAGAAGGACTGCCTACCATTCACAACTTTGTGCTAAAATTCTCTAACTACTGTAAATTTAAAACATGAAAATAAATGTAAAATGAAGGTTTAACTCTCTTAGTAACTAACTGGGTGTTGGTAATGATACTAACAAAAACCTATCATGGCATCCTGTTTTTTTGTTTTCTTTGCAGTGTTAGAACAATCTGCAGCCAGGCAAGTTTTACAATTCATATATCTGAAAAGGGATTCAAATGTCCAAATATCTGAAAACTCTGACTTAATTGTAAGAGATAAGTAGCCTAGTTGAAAAATAGAAAAATGACCTAAGAGGTATTTCTCTAAGGTAACTACACCAATTTACAATTTTCAATTAGCATATAGGAAAATACTCAACAATGTTACTCAGAGAAATAAATATTTAAGCCCATTGAGATTTTATTTTACACTCACTATAGTAATTAAAATCCAAAAACTAGAGGGTAAGAATTGTTAACAAATTGGAGAAATCAGAATGCATGTCCACTGTTTATCGGAGAGTAAAACAACTGTGGAAGGCAGTAAGTATTTCCTCAAAACAGTAATTAATATCTGGCCCAGGAATTTTACTCCTAGATATATATCCACAAGAAAAAACTATCAACGTACTCGCTCATTTTATGTCAACTTGAAACAAGCTAGAGTCATCAGAAAGGAGGGAGCCTCAATTGAGAAACTGTGTTCATAAGATCAGGCTGCAGGCAAGCCTGGAGTGCATTTTCTTAATTAGTGATTTATGTGGTAGGGCCCAGTCCATTGTTTTTGGGGCCATCCCAGGGCTGGTGGCCCTGAATTCTATAAGAAAGCAGGACAAGCAAGCCATGAGAAGCAATCCAATAAGCAACACCCCTCCATGGCCTCTGCATCCTCTGCGTTAACTCCTATCTCCAGATTCTTCTCTGTTTCAGTTTTTGCCCACACTGATTTTAATATTGAACTATGAGTGAAATAAATCCTTTCCTCCTTAAGTTGCTTTTGGTCATGGTGCTTCATCACAGCAATAATAAGCATAACCAAACCAATCCCTTTCTACAAAAAAATTGTGCAGAATTGTCTAGAAAGCAGCATTCATAATATTCAAATGGTAGAAATTAAGAAAATATGTGTAAGCTGACAAATAGATGATAAAATGATGCTGAACCCTCACAGTGGAATCCTATTTAGTTAATATACATTGTTCATATGTATATTCATACATAAATATATATTCCAAAATGAATAAAGCTTCAAGACATTATAAGTGAAAGGAACTATGACCATATTTTGTAAGATTCCAGTCACATACAAAAACAAAAAACAAAAAAACAAAAACCCAGAACAGAGAAATACACAACAATAGAAAAAAAGGTTAGAACTAGAGGAAGTATAGGGAAATATGGAAGAAGTTGCTAAGGAAAAAATGAGTTTCTATTTTAGGTGACAGATAAACTTAATGGTTATCTACTATCCAGCATACCTTTGGACAGCCTAGAATCACTTGTGATGGCTAATATTTACTGACACTTCAAATGGGTAGAGAAGCTCCTCACAGAGTTGTAAAGCATACCTCTGTGTATTGTGAGGATAAGAGGCTCATTCTAAATGTGAGCAGCACCGTCCCATCTACTTAGAGTTATGTAGAATAAAAGGAAAAAAATAAAAAACACTTAGCATAGACATTCTCAGTCTCTGATTCCTGCTGCCATGACAGGAGCTGTTTTGATTTTCCATGCCTTCTCTTGTGGAAGAATTGAACAGGGAAGCCAGCAGACAACACAAAAACTTTTCTAATTTGTTTTATTGAGCATTAGCTACAGTGATTCAAATATCTGATTAAGATACCACTGAATCATATACTTTAAAAGGGTGAATTATCAGGTGTGAGTTTTCTACCTCCAAAAAGCTATATAAAACAAAAAGGAAAAAGAAAAAAAAGAAACAAAATAAAAGGAAGAAGGTAAGGTGAGATGACCTGAGTAGTGATCTATAGTCACTTAGTCAATTCTCAACATTGTGGGGACTGGAAAACAGAGAAACTTACCTTTAAAACACAAAAAGACGAGGAGATAAAAAATACACCATCCTTTAGAAATTAAAAATGACTCTCTGACAGGAGGCAATGTGATAATGCTTTATACCAGACAATAAATGACAGAAGAGGAATAGAGTGTAAGTATTTGATAAAGCATTGAAGTCTAGAATACAGAAAGATATTTAATATCAAGGGCATGCTATGAAGAAAAATGTTGGATGCCACCGAAACACGATTCTGTAAACAATTACAGTCAATTATAATTTACTTGCACTGCTACACTAATTTTTTTGTTTTGATTCATTAAAAGATATGTTCCCTACACTCTCAATTAGGTTTGCAATGGCTATGTAACACAGTAATAATTCCAAGACCAGAAATTGTTTTTAAAAAATTAGATGAGTTAATTCCTAGTTAATTACAATAGAGTTACAGCAATTTATTGGGAGAGTAGATAATATAAATGTACTGAAACATAATGAATACTTCTCTGAACTTCATTAGGTTTTCATACACTCATTTCTATTTAATTATAACTAAATCACCACTATTTATTGCCAAGCTGGAAACACTTTAAAATAATAGCCTGGTTAATACTGAATTAAAGTGTAATCCTATGGAAGTCCCTACATAAAAATAAATGAATTAACTACGAATAAATTTGTCACTATAAGTACTAACAGGGTTATTATAATTATATCACTATTTCAGTATAAAATGCAGAAACATTTAGGAACTGTGCACTGAAAATGGGGGGAAAGCCAATTCATTTAAAAATTTAATCTTGCTGCCCCAGTAATTCTTCATATCAGTATTTTGCTCCAAACCATTTTTCATTTAAGCCATTTTATGCTATATTCTACCAGCCCCTACCTGAAGGTTATTTCAAGTAAAAATGATGCATGACCAATTTAAAGTAGCTGGGTTAAAATATTCATCACTATAAGGAAAAAAACATAGCATTTCGTACTAGGTAGAACAGAGTTTTTAATTCCATTTATGAGTTCTGCTTTGTTAAGAAAATAACTTTCTGAGAGGCATGTGACTAAGAATGTGATAAATATATCCATTCTGAATTACTCTTTTGTAGACATGGTGTTTTTTCTCATCTGATAAATGAACTGTAGTATAAAAAGCTCACTACTTGACTCCAATACTTAAATTTATATGACAGTTTCTATTCTTTGGTTCTTTTTAAAGTTCACCTTAATTAACAACTAATCCATACACTTGAATTCAGAGAATACAGTGAGTTTTGAGTCTTTTAACTTTTTCCACAAATTCTTCATTTTTAGCTTTTCTCCTAGGATGTACAGACGTTTTGCCTTCTCCCAAATGCTCCCAGGTCCTCTCCCACCCTACCCTCTCAATTTTATGTTCTCTCTCTCTCTCTCTCTCTCTCTCTCTGTCTCTCTGTCTCTGTCTCTCTGTCTCTGTCTCTCTCTCTCTCCACTCTCTGTGTATTTGTAGATATATAGACATATGTTATATTATGTTATATATCTTTCAAGGATATATGTATATATATATATATATATATATATATGCATATCTTTCAAAACAAAACAAAAGTTCACATGAACAAAAATCAAAACAAACTACCAATAACACAAAAACATGCCAAAACAAAACAAAATGAAAAAAAGAGAAAGCCTCCAAAAAAACAAGCCAAAACCAACCCCCCACCAAAAAAAAGCAAACAAACAAAAAACACTATGGAGTTCATTTTGTTTTACGAACATACATACTCAAGTGTTTGGGGCCTGCCTGGAATGTGGTTAATATTCCCAGTGACAGTCTGCTGGAGAAAACTTATCTTCCTTTTGTCAATGAGTAAAGTTGAAAATAGCTTCTTGATTGAGTCCTATCCTAAGAAGGACCCCACGTTTACTTCCCCTCTCTGTGCTGGGACTCCTTATAGGTTGAACTTGAGCAGGTTTTGTGAGTGCTGTCACATTCTCTGTGAATTCTTACACGCAGCAGAGTTCATAATCCAGTTGTGTCTGGAGAACAGTTTTCCTGGAGACATTCATCACCTCTGGTGATTACAATCTTTTTCTGCCTCCTCTTCTGCATGGGTCCCTGAAAACATTCTCAATCTTGGGCATATTGTCAACTTAAAAATTCAAGAATATCACTTATTTTAAGCCTCAGTAATTAACAAGGAAAAAAATTGAAAATTGTCACAGAGTGTGTAGAAGTTGGCTGAAATGTCTAGAAGGTAAGTGAAGTCTCATTGCTTAAGGGCCTTCAGGTAACTGTATAATCCTTCTACCTTATTTGAACTCTGATACCTGAAGACTTCTGTTCACCATCTCTATCTTTTCAAATTAAAAACATTACTTGACCTCCCTGCTGGACTTCCTGTTTAGGTTACTTTCTTGGTTTGTATTTGTAAGCAAATGTGGGTGAGACCTGTGGGTCCTAAAACTATTTCTAGCTTTCATGAACTAGAAACCTATTTTAAGATGAAAAGAATCACTTCTCTAGGTATCTTCTCCAATTTTATGTCTTGACTAACCATTCATCATTCAGTCAGACTCTAACACGGCCACCAAAAGCAGAGTTTTGTTTTGCTTTTCATGTTTGACAGACTCAATGAAATAAAGCATAGGAGAGAAAAAGAAGCATGGTTTGAATTATACAAACATAGAATTAATGGGTTAATAGTGAATGAGTGAAGCAACATATAATTCCTCCAAATTCAGAGTCAAAATAACCCCAAAATATAATATATAGCAAATAGAACTTTAATAACAGGTATGTTCAATCATCTTTCCATATCTAAAAATTTCTTTTTTATTTTTGGTCAATTTTGCATTTTTGTGTGCAATTTTTGTAAAGTATCTTTTCCCTCTAAATTTTTTCATTCTTGACTGAATGGATCTTTTTTATAAGTATATATACTTAGCTATAACAATCACTTTTCTCCTAAGATAAATGTTTTCCTAATGTGGGATTGTTTACTCAGCATTAATTAAATATTATGGCACATGAAAAATTAAAAAAAAAGAACATTTCTACTCATCTAATTTATCCTATTTTAAATTATTCGGTATATCTTTTTTTTTAAATTTTTATTTTCTAATACAATTCAGTTCTACATATCAGCCACAGATTCCCTTGTTCTTCCCCCTCCCGCCCCCTAACCTTCCCCCCCCCCCCGTCCGCCCCCCATTCCAATCTCCTCCAGGGCAAAGCCTTCCCCACAGACTGAGATCAACCTGGTGGACTCAGTCCAGATAGGTCCAGTCCCCTCCTCCCAGGCCGAGCCAAGGGACCCTGCATAGGCCCCAGGTTTCAAACAGCCAACTCATGCAATGAGCACAGGACCCGGTCCCACTGCCTGGATGCCTCCCAAACAGATCAGGCCAATCAACTGTCTCACCCACTCAGAGGGCCTGATCCAGTGGGTTACCCCTCAGCCATTGGTTCATATTTCATGTGTTTCGGTTCGTTTGGCTATTTGTCTCTGTGCTTTATCCATCCTTGGTCTCAACAATTCTCGCTCATATAAACCCTCCTCATTCTCGCTAATTGGACTCCCAGAGATCCACCTGGGGCCTAGTCATGGATCTCTGCATCCAGATCCCTCAGTAGTTGGATGAGGTTTCTAGCACGACAATTAGGGTGTTTGGCCATCCCATCACCAGAGTAGGTCAGTTTGGACTGTCTCTCGACCATTGCCAGTAGTCTGTTGTGGGGGTATCTTTGTGGATTTCTGTGGGCCTCTCTAGCACTTTGTTTCTTCCTATTCTCATGTGGTCTTCATTTACCATGGTCTCCTATTCCTTGTTCTCCCTCTCTGTTGTTGATCCAGCTGGGATCTCCCGCTCACCCAAGCTCTCTTTCCCTGACCCTCGCCCTTCACTACCCCCACTCATGTCCAGGCTGTTCATGTAGATCTCATTCCATTTCTCTGTCATTGGGTGATCCCTGTGTCTTTCTTGGGGTCCTGTTTTCCAGGTAACCTCCCTGGTGATGTGAGTAGCAGTCCAGTCATCCTTGTTCCACATCTAGTATCCTGCTATGAGTGAGTACATACCATGTTTGTCTTTCTGAGTCTGGGATACCTCACTCAGGATGATTTTTTCTAGATCCATCCATTTGTCTGCAAACCTCATGATGTCATTGTTTTTCTCTGCTGAGTAGTATTGGATTGTGTATATGGACCACATTTTGTTTATCCATTCTTCAGTTGAAGGGCATCTAGGTTGTTTCCATGTTCTGGCTATTACAAACAATGCTGATATGAACATAGCTGAACAAGAGCTCTTGTGGTGTGGTTGAGCATTCCTTGGGTATATGTCCAAGAGTGGTATAGCTGGATCTTGGGGGAGATGGATTCCAAATTTTCTAAGAAAGCGCCATATTGATTTCCAAAGTGGTTGTACAAGCTTGCGTTCCCACCAGCAGTGGAGGAGAGTTCCCCTAGCTCCACATCCTCTCCAGCATAAGGTGTCTTCAGTGTTTTTGATCTTAGCCATTCTGACAGGTGTAAGGTGGTATCTCAGAGTTGTTTTGATTTGCATTTCCCTGATGATTAGGGACGTTGAGCAATTCCTTAAATATCTTTCAGCCATTTGAGTTTCCTCTGTTGAGAATTCTCTGTTTAGTTCTATAGCCCATTTCTTAATTGGACTGTTGGGCATTTTGATGTCTAATTTCTTGAGTTCCTTATATATTCTGGATATCAATCCTCTGTCAGATGTGGGGTTGGTGAAGATCTTTTCCCATTCTGTAGGCTGTCGCTTTGCTTTGTTGACCGTATCCTTTGCCCTACAAAAGCTTCTCAGTTTCAAGAGGTCCCATTGATTGATTGTTTCTCTCAGTGTCTGTGCTACTGGTGTTCTATTTAGGAAGTGGTCTCCTATGCCAATGTGTTCAAGACTACTTCCTACTTTGTCTTCTAGCAGGTTCAGAGTAGCTGGATTTATGTTGAGGTTCTTGATCCACTTGGACTTAAGTTTTATGCACGGTGATAGATATGGATCTATTTGCAGGCTTCTACATGTTGATATCCAGTTTTGCCAGCACCATTTGTTGAAGATGCTTTCTTTTTTCCATTGTGCACTTTTGGCTTCTTTGTCAAAAATTATTTGTTCATAGGTGTGCGGATTAATGTCAGGGTCTTCAATTCGATTCCATTGGTCCACATGTCGGTTTTTATGCCAGTACCAAGCTGTTTTTATTACTGTAGCTCTATAGTACAGCTTGAAGTCAGGGATCGTGATGCCTCCAGAGGTTGTGTTATTGTACAGAATTCTTTTGGCTATCCTGGGTTTTTTGTTTTTCCATATGAAGTTGAGTATTATTCTTTCCAGGTCTGTGAAGAATTGTGTTGGTATTTTGATGGGGATTGCATTGAATCTGTAGATTGCTTTTGGTAAGATTGCCATTTTTACTATGTTAGTTCTGCCTATCCATGAGCATGGGAGATCTTTCCATTTTCTGACATCTTCAATTTCTTTTTTCAGGGACTTAAAGTTCTTGTCATATAGGTCCTTCACTTGCTTGGTTAGTGTTACCCCAAGGTATTTTATGTCATTTGTGGCTATAGTAAAGGGTGATGTAGCTCTGATTTCCTTCTCCGCTTCTTTGTCCATTGTATATAGGAAGGCTACTGATTTTTTTGAGTTGATCTTGTATCCTGCTATGTTGCTGAAGGTGTTTATAAGCTGTATCAGTTCCTTGGTGGAATCTTTGGGGTTGCTCAAGTATACTGTCATGTCATTTGCAAATAGGGAAAGCTTGACTTCTTCCTTTCCAATTTGTATCCCCTTAATCTCCTTATGTTGTCTTATTGCTCTGGCTAGAACTTCAAGTACTATATTGAATAAGTATGGGGAGAGCAGACAGCCTTGCCTCGTTCCTGATTTTAGTGGAATTGCTTTGAGTTTCTCTCCATTTAATTTGATGTTGGCTGTTGGCTTGCTGTAAATTGCCTTTATTATGTTTAGGTATGTTCCCTGTATTCCTGATCACTCCAAGACCTTTATCATGAAGGGGTGTTGGATTTTGTCAAATGCCTTTTCAGCATCTAGTGAGATGATCATGTGGTTTTTTTCTTTGAGTTTGTTTATATGGTGTATCACATTGACAGACTTTCGTATGTTGAACCATCCTTGCATCCCTGGAATGAATCCTACTTGATCATGGTGGATAATTGTTTTGATGTGTTCTTGGAGTCTGTTTGCCAGTATTTTATTGAGTATTTTTGCATCAATGTTCATGAGGGAGATCGGTCTGTAGTTCTCTGTCTTTGTTGTATCCTTGTTTGGTTTAGGAATCAGGGTAATTGTAGCCTCATAGAAGGAGTTTGGTAATGTTCCTTCTGTTTCTATTGTGTGGAACAATTTAGAGAGTATTGGTATTAACTCTTCTTTGAAGATCTGGTAGAATTCTGCACTGAAACCATCTGGTCCTGGGCTTTTTTTGGTTGGGAGACTTTTAATGACTGTTTCTATTTCGTTAGGGGTTATTGGACTATTTAAATAGTTTATCTGGTCTTGATTTAATTTAGGTATGTGGTACCTATCCAGAAAATTATCCATTTCTTTTAGGTTTTCCAGTTTTGTGGAATAGAGGTTTTTGAAGTATGACCTGATGATTCTCTGGATTTCCTCAATGTCTGTTGTTATGTCCCCCTTTTCATTTCTGATTTTGTTGATTTGGATGCTCTCTCTCTATCTTTTGGTTAGATTGGATAAGGGCTTGTCTATCTTGTTGATTTTCTCAAAGAACCAACTCTTTGTTTCATTAATTTTTTGTATTGTTCTCTTTGTTTCTATTGTATTGATTTCAGCTCTCACTTTGATAATTTCCTGGCATCTATTTTTCCTGGGAGACTTTGCTTCTTCCTGTTCTAGAACTTTCAGGTGTGCTGTTAAGTCACTAGTGTGAGATTTCTCTAGCTTATTTATGTGGGCGTTTAGTGCTATGAATTTCCCTCTTAGTACTGCTTTCATAGTGTCTCATAGGTTTGGATATGTGGTGTCTTCATTTTCGTTGATCTCTAGGAAGTCTTTAATTTCTTTCTTTATTTCTTCCTTAACCCATTGGTGATTCAGTAGGGTATTATTCAGTTTCCATGAGATTGTAGGTTTTCTGTAGTTTTTGTTGTTGTTGAAATCCAACTTTAGACCATGGTGGTCTGATAGAACACAGGAGGTTATTCCAATTGTTTTGTATCTGTTTAGATTTGTTTTGTGGCCAAGTATGTGGTCGATTTTTGAGAAGGTTCCATGGGGTGCTGAGAAGAAGGTATATTCTTTTTTGTTAGGATGGAATGTTCTGTAGATGTCGATTAAGTCCATTTGAGTCATGACATCAGTTAAGTCCTTTATTTCTCTGTTAAGTTTCGATTTGGGAGATCTGTCCAGTGGTGAAAGTGGGGTGTTGAGGTCTCCCACTATTAATGTGTGGGGTTTTATATGTGATTTAAGCTTTAATAATGTTTCTTTTACATATGTGGGTGCCCTTGTGTTTGGGGCATAAATGTTCAGAATTGAGACTTCATCTTGGTGGATCTTTCCTGTGATGAGTATGTAATGCCCTTCTTGATCTCTTTTGATTGATTTTAGTTTGAAGTCTATTTTGCTGGATATCAGGATGGCTACACCCGCTTGTTTCTTAAGACCGTTTGATTGGAAAGTCTTTTCCCAGCCTTTTATTTTTAGGTAGTGTCTATCTTTGAATTTGAGATGTGTTTCTTGTATGCAGCAGAAAGATGGGTCCTGCTTTCGTATCCATTCTGTAAGCCTATGTCTTTTTATAAGTGAATTAAGTCCATTGATATTGAGGGATATTAATGTCCAGTGATTGTTCATTCCTGTTATTTTTTGGTGGTGATGTGTGTGTACTTTTCTTCGTTGGGGTTTACTGCTGTGGCTTTATCTATTGCCTGTGTTTTCGAGGGTGTATCTGACTTCCTTAGGTGGGAATTTTCCTTCTAGTGCTTTCTGTAGGGCTGGGTTTGTGGATAAATATTGTTTAAATCTGGCTTTGTCATGGAATGTCTTGTTCACTCCATCTATGATGATTGAAAGTTTTGCTGGGTATATTAGTCTAGGCTGACATCCATGGTCTCTTAGTGTCTGCATTACATCTGTCCAGGTCCTTTTGGCCTCAAAGTCTCTATTGAGAAATCGGGTGTTATTCTGATAGGTTTGCCTTTATATGTCACTTGGCCTTTTTCCTTTGCTGCTCTTAATATTCTTTCTTTATTCTGTACGTTTAACTGTTTCATTATTATGTGGCGAGGGGACTTTTTTGGGGGGTCTAGTCTATTTGGTGTTCTATAGGCTTCCTGTGTCTTCATAGGCATTTCCTTCTTTAAGTTGGGAAAGTTTTCTTCTATGATCTTGTTGAATATATTTTCTGTGCCCTTGAGTTGGTATTCTTCTCCTTCTTCTACCCCTATTATTCATAGGTTTGGTCTTTTCATGGTGTCCCAAATTTCTTGGACATTTTGGTTCATGACTTTGTTGGCTTTAGTGTTTTCTTTGACTGATGAATCTATTTCTTCTATTGTATCTTCAACACTAGAGATCCTCTCTTCCATCTCTTGCATTCTGTTGATTATACTTGCATCTGAAGTTCCCAATCGTTTTCTCAGATTTTCTATTTCCAGCATTCCCTCTGTTTGTGTCTTCTTCATTTTTTCTATTTCCCTTTTCAGGTCTTGGACGGTTTCCTTCATTTGTTTCATTGATTTTTCTTGATTTTCTTTCAGTACTTTATTGTTTTCTTCCAGGACTTTATTGATTTCTTCTAATTTGTTTGCCCTTTCCTCTAGTTGTTTACAACGTTCTTCACATTTTTTTTGTCTTTTCCTCTACACGAGCCTCTAGCTTCTTCATGATGACATCCATAAGGCTATTTTCTTCTGCTTCTTCCAATTTCTGATGTTCAGGTCTAGGTGTTGGAGGAGGGCTAGGGCCTGGTGATGCTGTATTGCTATTCATTTTGTTGTATGTGTTTCTGCCTTGACGTCTGCCCATCTCCTTGTGGTTCGTTCTTGGCCTTTTCCGCACACTTGGTTCAGACAGAGCTGACAGATTCGGGACATCTCTCTCTCTTGTCCAGATGGGAGCTCTCTTGTCCAAATTGGAAGTCCGGGGCAGGATGGGAGCTGTTGTCCAGAAGGGAAGTCCGGGGGAGGATGGGAGCTCTCTTCTCTGTCTGTGTCTCTCTCTCTGTCTCTCTCTCTCTCCTCCAGACGGGAAGTCCGGGGCAAGATGGGAGCTGGGGGCCGGCCTCTAAGTCTCAGGAAGAAGCTTGGGGCTCAGGCGGATGGGCGTGGGGGTAGGGCGTGGAGACTGCAGGGTCTGCCAGGGGTCTTGGGGAAGGGGATCCTTCCCGGTGGGGCTAGAAGGGAACCTGCCCGGTGGCCAGAACCTAGGGCCAAGTTGGGCAGGTCTTCCCCGGAGTGGCTGGTGCCCAGGGATGGGGTCCAGGGAAAGCTAGGGCACTCACCTGTGCTTCAGAAGGGAAGTCCGGGGCAAGATGGGAGCTGGGGGCCGGCCTCTAAGTCTCAGGAAGAGGCTTGGGGCTCAGGCGGATGGGCATGGGGGCAGGGCGTGGAGACTGCGGGGTCTGCCAGGGGTCTTGGGGAAGGGGATCCTTCCCGATGGGGCTAGAAGGGAACCTGCCCAGTGGCCAGAACCTGGGGCCAAGTTGGGCAGGTCTTCCCCAGAGTGGCTAGTGCCCAGGGATGGGGTCGGAGGCAAGCTAGGGCATTCACCTCTATTCGGTATATCTTGAGGTATTAGTAAATGAATTTGCACAGACCTCCCCTGCAACCATACCACTTGGATATCTGATATACATTTTTTTATTTTCCTCTTTGTCCTTTGATGTGTGTTGTATATCCTGTGTGGGTTCGCGTGGGTCTGTGGAAAGAAGACATGGAGGCATCTAGTAGTGGTTTTAGCCTTTTCCTGCCTCAGAGGAATCTGTGTCTCTCTGGACTTGTCCACTGTAGCTTAGCAAAGGGCCATTTTATTGATACACAATTCACACCTTTAGCAAGTTTATCTCCGTATTCCAAAACCTCTTATCTAAGCTCCCCAAAGGGAACATGCCAAATTCAAATTCTAAAGAAATACTACAGTTTTCTGGGTTCTTCCTAAACCAAGTTTGCATAGGCTTTGAACCCCTAGGAAACTCTCAGACGAGACTTCAAACAGAAGGTACTGGAGACAGGAGGTAGTAATCACAAAAGACAGATGAAAGCTAGGTGCTAACACTCCGGTATCAAACCAGCTGTAGCTCTATGGGAATTCTCCCAACAGGTCTGTGTGTGTGTGTGTGTGTGTGTGTGTGTGTGTGTGTGTGTGTCCGCATACATGTGTACATGCATGTATTTACCTTTGTATTCACATGTGGAAGCAAGCAATTCACATCATGTATCTTCTACTGTCTCTCACTTCATATTTTGAGACAGTGTCTCTCACTGACTACCTTCAAAAATAGATTGGCTGGCCAATGAGCCCCTAGTAACAACATGTCTCCTTCTCCCCAGTGCTGGAGTTATAGAAACATGCAATCATGTCCAACTTTTACATAGATGCTAGAGATTTGAACTTGGGTCCTCATGCTGGCACAGCAAAGCACTTCAACCACTGATTCATCTCTCCAGCTTGACTTTTCTTCTTGACAAAGGATTTAAAATGTGATATTTCCCACAAACATTGTTCTAGATAATGTATTTATTTTCAAAGTCCATATGGAAATTCCAAAAACTACCTACTAAAACAATAGTTTTCACCTCACTATAACACCTTTCATCTATTTCATTTATAAATTATTTTTGCTGTCTTTAAAATATAAAAGCAGTTTTTGCAATAGTAAGAGAAATAAATCAATTGTGTAAGGAAACAACAGACAGAGCATTGTAATTATGAACTGGAGACTTACAAATCAAATTTTTTCGTTTTTATTCTGGCTCAGTGACTTTATTAAAAAATTTGGCCTCTTTTAATTTCTTTAGAGTAAAGATAACAGTGCCCATTGAAAGACTGTTGTGGGGATAATACAATATACATCCAGAAGATATTATGAGCATGCTGTGGTGGCCCCTAGTGAGGCTATTATTTTGTCATTCTGAATGGCTTTCAGACAGAAAAGCCACAGTATCACCTCATTTGCTGATGAAAAAAGAAAAAAATTATAAATTAAGAATACTAAGGCCAGATAGCATAAACTACATTTGATTCATCAAAATATCATCTTGGTGCTTCTTTTCTTTATGTATTTTCAGAATCATAAATAATTTACCAGAGCTATGCACAGCATGATCACACATATTTTATCTGGATTCATAAAACGTGTTTTCCCTATTTCCTTTATGGCTCTTTCTGTCTTTATAAGTGCACTTTTAGAGAAATAATTTTTCATATTTATATTATGTTTACATGTATTTCTATAATTATAACATTATACATAATATTTATATAAAACAGTTCGGAAGTATTTATTTATTGTATTAGATGCATAATTGCTTTCTAAACATTGAAAATTTCTTATTCCATTCTTTTTAGAATTTTTCCTTTAATTTTGAGTTTATAATATAATTACATAATTTCTCCTGTTTTCTCCCTCAAAACCCTCTCATTTATCCCTCCTTGCTCTCTTTCAAATTTATGGCCTCTTTTAAAATAATTTTTGTTATACACATATGTGTATGTACCCATATACTCCTAAATATAGCATGCTCAACCGGTATACTCTTAATTGTATTTATGTTTTAGGACTGACCAATTGGTACTGAATAATGAATTGGTTTCTTTACAAGAGAAAGACTATTTCTCACACTCTGGATATCTTAGTTGTCTATAGTTCTTTATGTAGGGTTGATGCCACATGTTCTTTTCTCTGTCCACTTTGGCACATCTATTGTTATTGTCCTGGTTCTGCACATGATTAGGCAGTCATGAGACTACATGGTATAACATCTGACATTGCTAGGAAACACAGTCTTTTGGAAAACTTTCTCATTCTCTGGTTCCTACAATCTTTCCAATTTTTATGCTACATGTACACTTTATGATATAATATCATAAGAAGTTGTAATATAACATCCTTTGGTTCTGATTATTTATTAACTCACAGATGCAATGACCAAAACCACGTTGTTTACCAAAAATATAACTCTGTTCTCTGCCACATAATCTACTTCCAGGTTTTGTCCATTGTCACAGTTGTCAGTTGTTCTTTTTATCTGTTTTTCTTGTGAACTTCAACTTTTTTGCTTTTGATTAGAGAGACATGGAATTTTGAAAAGTAATGATAAGCTATTTGTAAAATGCCATATAATTTGTGTTCTGATGTTTCCCTATGATCTGACTCATGTTATGCTATTTTGCAAAACATATCATAGAAAATGATGCTTTGGAGTCTAGTTTTTCTTATCAAGAGATAATAGTGTCAGTTTGCCCTATTTTTTAGTATATTAACTTTGATCACTAGGGCAAGTTTGTCTGCTGTTTTTATTGATTCTACAGTTAACAATTTTCATTCCTTTTATTTAACAAATATTTCCCAGGGTAAAAACTGATGTTTTCATTCCCCATCATACTTTCCCTATAATTTTTAGCATCCATTGATTCTTAACTAGAGAAATTATTCTATTAATTGCCAAATTTTTAATTAAGATTTTTTTCATTTCTTTTATATACTGACAACATTTATTTCATTTCCCTCCCTCCTCTCCTCTCATTCCTTCACCCTGCCTCCCATCTACCCACCCACATCGCCATCTACTCTTCCTCTGTCTCCAGTCACAAAGGGGCAGGCCTACCCTGGGCTTGAACAAAGCATGAGATATCAAATTGAGAGAGGATCTAGCTCCTCCCCTTGCATCAAGGCTGGACAAGGTAATTCAGCATGGGGAACAGGTCCTCAAATGCCAGTTAATCACCAGGGACAGATCCTTATCACACTACTACCAAGCTACTCAACTGTCACACACATGCAGAGGTCCTAAGTCAGTCCCATGCAGACTCCCTAACTGTTGATCCAGATTCCATGTACTCCCATGAGCTCTGGTCAGCTGTCTCTGTGGGTTCCCCCATCAGGACCTTGACCCCCTCCAGACTCATACAATCCCTTCTTACTTTCTTCAGCAGGATCCTCAGAGTTTGGTCCAGTGCTTGGGTGTAGGTCTCTAAATCTGATTCCATCAGTTATTGGATGAAGGCTCTCTGATGACAATTAGGGTAGTCGCCAATCTGATTACAGTAGATGACCAGTTCAGGTACCCTCTCCACTATTTTTAGGAGTCTTAGCTGGGGTCATCCTTATGGATTCCTGGGGATTTCCCTGGCACTGTGTTTCTCCCTATCCCCAAAAGTGACCGCCCATCAAGATGTGTTTTTTGTTACTCTCTCCCCTTAGTCCTGCACCCAACCCACCTCCTGCACCCAGCTGCCCAACCCTCAAGTTTCCATTCCATATCCCCCTACCCTGCCGCCATTTTACCTAGGAGATATCTTCTATTTCCCCTTTCCAGGGAAATCTATGCATCCCTGCTTGGGCCCTCCTTGTTATCTAGCCTCTTTGGAGCTGTGGATTGTAAGTTGGTTACCTATACTTTACTCCTAATATCCTCTTATGAATGAATACATATCATGTTTGTCTTTCTGGGTCTGGGTTACCTCACTCAAAAAGATTTTCTCTAGTTCCATTAATTTGCCTGCAAATTTCATGAGGTCATTGTTTTTCACAGCTAAGTAACACTCCATTGTGTAAATGTACCATATTTTCCTTATCCATTCTTTGATTGAGGATCATCTATGTTGTTTCCAGGTTCTGACTATTATGAATAATGCTGCTATGACCCTCTCTCCTCCTAACTCACCCAATTTTAAGTTCTTTTCAAAAAACAAACCAAAACCCCAATACAACAACAAAATGCCTAGAAAACAAAATACATCATCAACAACAAATCAAATTATAACTTAATTTTAAAAAATGCAAAAAACAAGAAGTACTATAGAGTCCATTATTTGTTGGTCAACCATTCCTGAACATGAGATCTGCCCTGCAGTGCTAGACATACTCAGTGTCATTCCATTGAAGAAAACTGATTTTTCCTCCTGCTAGGAGGTATTAATGGCAGTTCTGATATTAACCTTTGTGCTAGTGTCTATGTTTACTTTCATTAATTCATTCATTTTCATTAAATAAAGTAAAATAAATAAGATAAAACAAAAATGATCACATCAAAGTCAGGCAAAACAGAAAAACAGTAGGAATAGAGCCCAAGAAAAGGCATAAGAGCCAGAGAACTATTCATTTGCACTCTTAGGAAGATCATTACATTAAATGGGAAGCCATTATATAAGTATAGGAATCACAAAACACTAAACTAGAAGCAATAATACAAGCACAGAGGACTTTGTGCAGATCTGTATAGGAACTTCGTATGCTGCTTCAGTCTCTGTGAGTTCATATGATCTTTGCTCAGTTGATTTACACGGCATTGTTCTCCTGGTGCCTTCCATCCCCTCTGGCTCTTACACTCTTTCTGTCTCCTCTTCAGTGGAGTTTCCTGCATCCTAAGGAAAGGGGTTTAGTGGAGGCATTCCACTTAGGGCTGAGTGTTGAAAGGTCTCTCACTCTCTGTGTAACGTCTAGCTGTGGGTCTTTGTATTTATTACCAACTGCTGCAGGAGGAAGCTTCTCTGATGATGAATCAAGCAAGGCACTAATCTATGAGTATAGCAGAATGTCATTAGGAGTCTTTTTATTGCTACATTTTTTTTCTTTTTTCTTTTTCCTCTTTAGACCAGTATTATTTGGTTTTGTTCTAGGATCCTGGCCTATTTAGTCTCAGGTTCTTGGTAAGCTAATCAGTGTCAGGTATGGGTTCCATCTTGTGGAGTGGGCCTTAAATCAGATCAGTTATTGGTTGGTTACTCCCACCAGCTTTGTGCCACCAATGCTCTGGCATAGCTTGCAGCCAGTATACCATTGCACATAAAGGGTTTGTGACTGATTTAATGTTTATGTTTCTCATCTGAGAAGTGCAAAGTGCTTTCCTGAACCAAAGACTATAGACATAAGGGTGAAGACTCTATGTAGACACCAGGTTGAAATTTTCATGTCCAATGAGTGTTTAGCAGTGGGGTCTTACTGTCAGTTTCTGGAGAGCAACTTATAGTTTGGGCAAAAACCTGGATTGTTTGGGGATTCCTGTGGGGTCCACTTGGCCAACAATTCAATTAGATGTAACATAAGCATGGTATTGGAAGCTTCAGATGGTGACAAGAGATTTACAGTTGGATACTTTTCTCACCCATTACTTGGAAACTTCATTTAGTTTGTCTTCATATATGTATATATTTTAGGAGGTTTTTACTTTACTAGTTTTCCACATTACCCCTCAAATGTTCCTTAAATTAGGATATCTCTCCCTATATTGCTTTCCACTAATAACCCTCCTGTCCCATCCCCACTTGTCTTTCCCATTCCAGACATCTCACCTCATCCATCCATAAATATCTATGCTATTTCCCTTTTCTAACATGATCTATCTATACTCTCTAGTCCCTTACTCTATATCTACTCTCAATGGTTCTATGGATTGTACCTTGGTTATCATTGCCATGACTGCAAACATCCACATAGAAGTAAAAACATACCATATTTGTCTTTCTCAGTCTGGCATGCCTCACTCAGGATGAATTTTTAGTTCCATCTATTTGCTTGCAAATTTCAGAATGTCATTTTTTCAAATGGCTGAGTAATACACCATTATGTAAATATACCACATTTTCATTATCCATTCTTATGTTGAGGGACATCTAGGTTTTTTGCAATCTGGCTACTATGAATAGAACATCAATGAACATGGCAGAGAAAGTGTCATTGTGGTAGGATGAAACATTCTTTGGATATATGCCTAAGAGTAATATAGTTGGATTTTGTTTTGTTTTGTTTTGGGGTTTTTGTTTTGTTTTGTTTTGTTTTTAGACAGGGTTTCTTTGTGTAACAGTTCAGGCTGTCCCGGAACTCACTCTGTAGACCAGACTGGCCTGGAACTCTCACAGATTTCTGCTGCCTCTGCTTCCCAAGTGCTGGGATTAAAGGAATATGCTACAATCACCATTGTATATCTGGATCTTAAAGTAGATTGATTCTCATCTTTCAGAGGAACTGCCACACTGATTTCCACACAAGCTGTATAAGTTTGCACTCTCACCAGCAATGTAGGAGTGTACATCTTAATCTACATCCTTCCAAGCATGAGCTGTCACTTGTCTTGTTGATCTTGGACATTCTGACAGTTCTGACAGGTATGAGATGAAATCTCAAAGTAACTTTGATTTGCATTTTCTTGATGGCTAAGGATGTTGAACATTTAAGTGTTGCTCATCCCCTTGAGTTTTCTCTATTAAGAATTCTTTGTTTAGATTTGTATCCCCATTGCATGTGGGTTATTTGTTTTCTTGATATCTAGTTTCTTGAGTTTTTTAAATATTTTGAACATTAGCTCTCCATCAGATTTGAAGTTCATAAAAATCTTTTTGTACTCTGTAGGCTGCCACTTTGTCTGAATGTTGATTTTTTTTGCTGTGCAAAAGCTTTTAAGTTTCATGAGGTCCCATTTATTGTTGATCTTAGTGCCTGTGCTAATGATGTTCTGATCAGAAGTTTTCTCCTGTGCTAATAAGTTCAAGGCTATTCCCAACTTACTTATCTGTCATGTTCACTGTGTCTGGTTTTATGTTGAGGACTTTAATCCCCTTAGAGTTGCACTTTGTGCAGAGTGATAAATACAATCTATTTGAATCTTTTTACATGCAGCGATCCATTATGAACAAGCACTTTTTGTTCCTTGTTCAGGTGGATTTCTGGCTTCTTTATCAAATATCAAGTGTCAATGGGTGTTTGGGTTTATGTCTGGGCCTTTCATTTGATTCCATTGATCAATGTGTCTGTTTCATGTTATTAATAACATAGCTTTATACTACAATTTGAAGTTGAAAATGGTGACACTTCCAGTAGTTCTTTTACTGTTCAGGATTATTTTAGCAATCCGTTTTTTTGTGATTCCATATTAAACTTTTACAGGCATACCCTTCTTTAGATTAGAGAAGAATTTTTTATGACTTTTAAAAAATATTTTCAGTGCCTTTGGCCTATGTTTCTTTTCTTTCCTGTATTACTATTATTCTTTTCACAATATCTTAGATTTCCTAAGTGTACTTTACCAAGACTTTTTTAGATATAACATTTTCTTTGTCAGGTATATCTACTTCTCTATTGTCTTCAGTGTCTGAGATTTTTTTCCATCTGCTTTATTCTGTTGTTGAAGCTTTCCTCTGTGGTTCCCAATTGATTTTGATTTTGTTAAATTTTCATTTCCTGATTCTCTCAGTTTGAGTTTCTTTATTGGTTCTTGAATTGTTTTATTCATTTATTTCTACTGTTTGTGGTTCCATAGGTTTATTTATTCATTTTTATTTATTTATTTCCTCTTTAAAGAGCTCTGTAGTCATCATAGAGTCCATTTTAAGTTTTTTTTCTTATGCTTCAGCTTTGTGAAAATATTCAGGGACTGATGTAGTAAGATAGTTGGGTTCTGGTAGAGTCACAGTGTTCTAGCAGTTGTTGATATTTTTATGCTGGCATATATGCATCTGTAATTGAAAAGTTTCCAATTTTAAGTGCTGATATATTGTCTTGTATTTGTGGAGTGGGTGTTTTGTTCATTGGTTTATGTTTTCTCTCTGGTACTTAGGACAGTATGTTGTCTGTGTATTTAGGAGAGTGTGTTGCCTGGTAGAAAATTTTTCTGAGGTCTTGATAGGTATGGCTACTAAGGGTTCCAGGTAAAATTTATCTCTGTGCATTGGGCACTGACATTTAGGAATGGATATGTCATGGTGCAGGGGTAGGGTAGGGCTCCACAGAAATGAGGAAAACTAGCTATTCCACTAAGATGTATTTAGTCTCGTATGAATGGAGCCATAGAATGAGGCTACTCCACAGTAGAAGGTCTGCTACAAGGGTGAGACTGTAAACTTGGACTTTGAGAAATGTAGGGAGAGGGGAATATCTATAGTTAGCAATAGGCTTAATTAAACAGAAAGAAATAAAATGGTTAATAACAACTACCTTTTTCAATTTATGTACTTCAGCCACAGGCAATCCTAAAGTCATTGTTAATGTAGTAACTGGGAAGAAAGATAGAAGGGGATGTCTAAACTTTACTACTAGTGTTTGCTATTTGTCTGTTCCTAGAGAGTTCCTACATTAGCTTTGAATGAAACATTTAGTTTCCTCCCACGTTATTTTTATGGTAACAGCACATACTGCAATAGCTACAACAACCTTTGATCTCCTTCCTTGAATCATGCCTTCGCTTCTTCCATCCCATGTTATCATGTTGGGATTTCCTTTCCAGATTTCTATCTATGCACTCATTAAACACATACTCACATATGAATACTTCAATATTCTTTCCATATTCCAGGAGAATGAAAGAGAGATCAGATTGGGAAAATTAATACTTTGCATTCAACTGCTTATACTTCTTTTTCACTCTTATTAAGTAAAACACAACAGTTCAAGGAAGAACAAGAAGAACAATAAGGATAAAAGCTACAGAAAGATGATTTGTTGTTTGCTGATACCCTAGTATTTGCTATGTGAAAGCAGGAAAATGTTAATGCTCTGTCTTCTCAAAGATAAACTTTGTTCAAAATTATGCTCAAAAATGAGAATTATGGAGCACTTGGGAATGACTAAATTTTCCCTAAATATTATACCCACACTTATGATAATTATACAGAAAGTATCAAGGACACTTGAAGTTAAGATCGTGACACCTGACCTCACCTTGTGGACATTGTAGCCCCAGGAGCACATCTCTTGTTTTGTTTGACCCTTCTTGCTGTCTGTCTGTCTGTCATTACAGTTTAGGTCCACCAGGTAAATGATACTTTAAGCACTAACATTTTTGTTGCTGTTGTTCCCATTTCTATCACTGAATAATTTGAGCTATTAATATTTTCTATTTTATTCAGAACATACACATGCAGAGAAAGGGAAGGGGGAGAAAGGGCTGGGACACATGAACAGATGGATTGAATGCAAGGTGATGAAATTTGTGTGAAGGTGAAATGACTCCTGAGGAGATGATCTGGCAATAACAACTAAGACATGAAGTTGACAAAAGAAGTGAAAATTAAAACTCTCACACTGTACCTGGAGCCATTGAACACAGACAACTCCTCATTGCCCTACAATTTTAGATGATTTAAATGGTCTTAATAGTATACAAATATAAACATATATATAAAACCTAGGTGTAGCTGGAGTTTTCTCCAGTCCTGCCTGGCCCATGGTCAGGACAAATCTCTCTCACCCACCAGTCCCACAGCCACTTAGACCCAGCCAAGTAAACACAGAGACTTTTATTGTTTACAAACTGTATGGCTGCAGCAGGCTTCTTATTGTCTTGTTCTTATATCTTAAATTAACCCATATCTATTAGTCTATAAGTTGCTACGTGGCTCGTGGCTTATCGGTACCTTACATCTCACTTTTCACGGCGGCTGACAGTGTCTCTCTGCCTCAGCCTTCTACTTCCTAAAATTCTCTTCTCTCCTTGTCTTGTCCCGCCTATACTTCCTGCCTGGTTACTGGCCAATCAGTATTTTATTTATACAGAGCGATATCCACAGCACCTAGGTCACTGTATTTTATTCTTTTCCATTTATTTTAATGAAAACTTTCTCTGAATTTCCTCAATTAATACAAAACAAACAAAAGAACTCAACATTAGTACAAAAAAGACAAAACAACTATGAGAGTCAACCTGCAATGTATCTTGAAATTACATTTTATCTTAAGATAATTTTAATTTTAAATGCATTTTCTGGAATCTGAAAAACACCCTAGGTCTTCTTCCAGATCTCCTGACTTGTCAACATCTTGGAAACTGTATGGCACTGTTCAAAGACCCCAAGGCAGACAATGAATCCTAATACCCCTGATCAATATATCTACAAGTACTGGTTAAATGTATTAATGAAAAGCTTGATGTCAATTTTCTTAACAGATATCTACAAGTATTGGAAATTGCTTGCTGTTTTCAAAAAATTGATCATAATTGGATGAAATGTACAAACTTTACTATTAACAATGTTTGGGGAAAAGGGTTTAAGGAATTATTATGTATTCATTACACTTTAGGTATCAGCCATTCTTAGGTTATAATTTAATCTTCACATCTTCTATTGAAAGGCAAAATGTTGACCCACATTCAGAGTTGAGAGGAATGAATATCTTCAGTTTGTAATATGTGTTTCTCAAGTTTAAGTCTGTGTAAATAATATATGACAAATGAGACTGAGGATTAGAGATAACCAATGGAGCTTCAACATTGGTACTCAGATTATAGAATGTGAGTTCCACTCAAAGACGTACTCAATTAGAGGTGAATGGAATATGAACAGTATTATTAGATGGCATATGTGGGGTAGATTATATAGGTTAGAAGACAGGGGAGAAAAAGAAGTAATCTAACTGATCATATAGATTCCATAAGAATAAGTTTGTGAATCCTTATGTTATCATTAAAGTATTTGATAAAGTAATCTTTACTCATATTGGCAGACTATGTTTTTCTTCCTTTACATACATCACTACATTTAAGTTTTATGAAAATCCTTTATTATATAATCCCCCATTATCTTTACTGTCAGCACACTGGTTTTTGTTTGTTTGTTTGTTTGTTTGTTTGTTTGTTTGAAACTTGTTCATTTTACATAAAGTGCACAGAGAGGAGGAAAGGAGAGGAAAGGGGAGAGGATACAATCACTCTTATCTTACTCATTTCATGTTGTACTTACAAGATACCAATAATTAGAAGTCAAAATCAAGGTAGTACAACAATTAAACTCTGGTATGGCCCACTCATAAATGACTGTCTTTGTGTCTTCATAGACAGAAAGAGAAAGCTCTTTGTAGTTTCCTTTTAAATAGCACTAATTTTTTCTAGAGAGCTCTATCCCATAACAAATTTCCTTCCACAACCCCCTTTCTGCTGTGGGATGTTCTGTATGGCAAATGTGTTGCTAATTAGTCAATAAATAAAACACTGATTGGCCATTGGCTAGGCAGGAAGTGTAGGCAGGACAAGGAGGAGAATAAAGCTGGGAAGTGGAAGGCTGAGTCAGAGAGACACTGCCAGCCACCACGATGACAAACAGCATGTGAAGATGCCGGTAAGCCATGAGCCATGTGGCAAGGTATAGATTAATGGAAATGGATTAATTTAAGCTGTAAGAACAGTTAGCAAGAAGCCTGCCATGGCCATACAGTTTGTAACCAATATAAGTCTCTGTGTTTACTTGGTCAGGTCTGAGGCTGTGGGACTGGCAGGTGATAGAGATTTGTCCTGACTGTGGGCCAGGCAGGAAAACTCTAGCTACACCCTTTCCATGTACCAGCATGATTTGGGGAATATGGTTTCACCATAAAAGTTTTGTAAGAACATAAATATGCCATCTGCAGTCTCCATTTCTCAAGATCAGTGACTTACTGCTCTATTTCTGTGACAAAACAACATGACCAAGGTGAATTGTTAAAGAATGCGTTTAATGTGTGTCTCACTTTCCAGAGAGTTAAAGTTATATCTTGTGACATACCTCCTTCAACAATACCATTCCTCCTAATCCTTCCCCAACAGTTCCACCAGTTGAGGATTGGGCATTCAAATATATGAGCCTGTGAGACCCATCCTCATTCAAACTATGGCTGGGTTTTATTTTTTTCTAACTCCAAATTTTACCAACTGCCTCCTCCCCATTTCACTTCTCATCTACACTCCCAAAAGACTGGGGAGATTTAGATAGGCTCCAATACAAAATCATTATGTGAATACCATGGCCATTGATACAATAAATATGAAGACATTTTATTTGTTTGATCCACAGTAACAGTTTCTCACAAGCAACCAATGACTGCTTTAACAACACTGTGCTTTCTTTAAACACAGATACAATAATGAAATTTCATGCTGATAGAAACATGTCAAAGGAAACAGTCTACACAACTCAGCTTCAGACTCTATCTGGCAGTAGACAATCTCAAGATTTCATAGACAGAAAGATTTGTCTAAATTTAATAAGGGCTTGTTGTAGGGAAAATACCTACATTGTAGGACAATCTTAGGGTAGATTCCTTAGAATTAGTGAAAGTCCCCCTGAAATCTCAACGACTCCCTGAGACACAGAATCCACCAGCTCCGATAGAACCAAGACGTGAGTGACTCTTCCCCCCACCTAGAGAATCCTGCCAATAGGACCTAGGCCTGGAGGCATAATCCCTGCCCTCCACCCCCACCCATTGCTGCTCCAGTTGCAGACCAGCAGTGAAGACTCCTTGGGTTACAACTTCTCACCAACACCTCTCCATCGGACCCTGCAATCTATAATACCCATTCTCTAGCCTGAACCCACCCATCCGCCTGAGACCTCAGTGTCTCTCTGAGACACAGATTCTGCCAACTCTGATTGGACCAAGAATGGTCCCCTGAAACACAGACACAGCAAGCATAGATTGGACCAAGAGTGTAAATTGGACCAAAAGTGGCTCCCTCAGACACAGACACCTCTTGCACCTATTGGAGGAAGAGATGTGTAGACACCAGTGCAAAAATACATAAAACAACCTAAAGAGCAATATGACACCACCAGAACCTAGTGGTTCTATAACAGCAACACTTGAGCATCACAACATAGAAGAAGCAGAATAAAGTAATCTTAAAAATAACTTTATGAAGATGATAAAGGCCTTAAAAATAACTTTATGAAGATGATAAAGGCCTTTAATTAAAAAATTCCCTTAAATAAATTGAGGAAAAGACAAACAATTGGAAGAAATTATTAAATCCCTTAAAGAAAGCCAAGAAAATCAAGAAAAAGCAATTAAACAGGTGAAGGAAAAAGATCAAGACCTGAAAATTAAAACAGAAGCAAAGACGAAGACACAAAATGAGGGAATGCTGGAATTAGAAAATCTGAGTAAACAAAAGGAACTACAGATTCAAGCATAAGCAACAGAATACAAGAGATGGGATAGAGAATTTCTGGCATGGAAGATATAGTAGAGGAAATAGATTCATTAGTTAAAGAGAACACTAAAGTAAAAAAAGTCATAACACAAAATCCCTACACAATTCTTCAGAGACCTCAAAAGAACAATACTTGGGGTTAGGGATTTAGCTCAGTGGTACAGCACTTGCCTAGCAAGTGCAAGGCCCTGGGTTTGGTCCTCTGCTCTGAAAAACAAAAAAATACCAAAAAAAAGAACAATGCTCAACTTCATATAAAAAAACAAAACAAAACAAAAAAACAGAATAGCTACAACAATCTTGTAGAATAAAGCAACTTCTGGGGGCATTATAATCCCTGACCTTAAGTTCTACTATAGAGCTCTAGTAATAAAAACAGCTTGGTATTGATATAAAAACTGACATGTGGCCAATGGACCAGAATTGAAAACCCTGACACTAATCTGCACACCTATGAACACCTGATTTTTGACAAAAAACAAAACCAAAACTGTACAATGGAAAAAAGAAAACATCTTCAATAAATGGTGCTGGCTTAACTGGATGTCAACATGTAGAAGACTGCAAATAGATCCATATCTAGTGTCATGCACAAAACTCAAGTCCAAATGGATCAAAGACCTCAACATAAATCCAGCTACACTGAGCCTGATAGAAGAGAAAGTAGAAAGTAGTCTTGAACACATTGGCACCAGAGTGTACTAAACATTACACCAGTAGCACAGAACTGAGAGCAACAATTAATAAATGGGACTTTCTGAAACTGAGAAGCTTCTGTAAGGCAAAGGACATGGTAAACAAAATAGAATGACAGTCTACAGTACAGGAAAATTTTGTCACCAACTCTACATCTGACAGAGGGCTGATCTCCAAAATATATGAAGAACTTAAGAAACTAGACATCAAAATAACCAACAGTCCAACTTAAAAATGGGCTACAGAGCTAAACAGAGGAAGAATCTTAAATGGCCAAAAGATATTTAAAGAATTCCTCAACATCCCTAGTCATTCAGGAAATGCAAACCAAAATGACACTGAGATATCATCTTACACCTATCAGAATGACTAAGATAAAAAACACAGCTTCTGTGGGAGAGGATGTGGAACAAGGGGAACACTCCCACTGTTGGTGGAAGTGCAAACTTAAACAGTCTCTTTGGAAATCAATATGGTGATTTCTCAGAAAATTGGTAATCAATCTACTTTAAGATCCAGTAATACCACTCTTAGGCATATACCCAAGGAATGCTCAAACATACCAAAAGGACATTTGCTCAGCTGTGTTCATAGCAGCATTATTCATAATAGCCAGAACCTAGAAGCAACCTAAATGTCCCTCAACCAAAGAAAAGATAAAGAAAAAGTGGTGCATATACACAATGGAGTACTACTCAACAGTAAAAGAAAAAAAACAAAACAAAACAAAAAAAAAACAGTGATACCATGAAGTTTGTAGGCAAATGGATGGAACTAGAAAATATCATCCTGAGTGAGGTAACCCAGACTCAGAAAGACAAACATGGCATGTACTCACTCATAATTGGATACAAGATGTAAAGTAAAGGATAACTAGACAACCCACACTTCCAGAAAAGCTAGCTAACAAGGAAAAACCTAAGAAAGATGCATAGATCAACCTGGGAAGGGGAAATTGATGCAATCTCCATGAGTAAACTGGGCATGAGGGAGGCAATAGAGGGTAGGGAATGGAGGATGAGGACATAAGGGAATGGGATTGTCAAGCTAGGGGAGGGCTGAAGTGGGAGAGCTATGAAAGAGGTACCTTGATAGAAGGAAACATCACGGGGACAGGGAGGAACCTGGTGCTAGGGAAGTTCCCAGGAATCCACAAGGAATCCCCAGCTTGGACTACTAGCAATAGTGGAGAGGATGCCTGTGTAACTCAAATTTCTAAACAGTCTTATTAATAGAAAACCCAGATCCAGATATTTGGGTGAAAGCTGAAATATTAGAGAAACAGAACGAGCCACAGCCAACCTTACCTTGTCAGCTCCTCAGCTGATCCTGTTTCCAGGAATCCTCAGACTGAAAGCCTCAGAGTCTTCACCCTTGAGGGTCTAAGTAGAACTACCATTAAAAGTTTCTAGTTCCTGATCCTCATGCCTTATATACCTTTCTGCTTCCTGCCATCACTTCCTGGGATTATAGAAATGTGTCCTTCCCAAGCAAAGACATGAGATCTCGAATGCTGGGATTAAAGGTGTATGCCACCATGCCTGGCTCAGTTTCCAGTGTAATCTTGAACTCCTAGAGCTCCAAGCAGATCTCTGCCTCTCAAGTGATAGGATTAAGGGTGTGTGCCACCACTGTCTGGCCTCTATGTCTAATCTAGTGGATGGCTCTCTCCTCTGATCCCCAGATAAGTTTTATTTGTTAGAGCACAAATAAAATAACACCACATTACCTGAGCTTGCCCCAGTAATCATACTGGTTAATACCCTAACTTTCTTCATAGAGCCTTCCTCCAGTATTTGATGGAGGCAGATGCAGAGATCCACAGCCAAGCACTAGGCTGAGCTCCAGGAGTTCAGTTGAAGAGAGGGAAGAGGGGTTCTATGAGTAAGGCTCATCAACATTATGATGGGGAAACCTACAGAGACAACCACACCAAGCTAGTGGGAACTCATGAAATTTAGACCAACAGCTGTGTAGCCTACATAGGACTGGACTAGGTCCTCTGCATAAGCAAGTCAGTTGTATAGCTTAATCTGCCTAATGGACTCCCTGGCAGTACAATCAGGATCCATCCCTGGTGCATGAGCAGGCTTTTTGGAGCCCATTACCTATGGTGAGACATCTTGCACAGCCTTGATGCACTGGGAGGAGCCTGGACCTTCCTCAACTAAATGTACCATGCTCTGCTGTCCCTCCATGGGAGGCCTTAACTTTTGGGAGAAGAGAATGGATGGGTTTGGGTAAAAAGGCTGGAGGATATTGGAGGAGGGAAGAGAGGAGGATCTGTCATTGGTATATAAAATGGATAAAAAAAAAATTCTTAATAAAAAAGGAATTAGTGAAAGTGAATAGTAATGGATAACAATTAACCCTTTATAGCTAGGATACTTAATTAATTGTATTTTACAAAGCACCTAAGTTCTACATACAGTACTATTTCATGTTCATTTTGTCTCTCATCTAATTTTTAAAGTTCAGGAATGCATCCTCCCCCTAAGCTATGGTGGTAATCTCAAAATATACTTTTGTGAATACATGACCTTTCCATTCACCTCCATCCCCCAGGCATTTCTTCCTATGTGCATAAATCAATTATAAAAAAAAATCACATTCGTGGACATCTCCTTAGGACACCATTTTAAGCTGGTTTCTAAAAGTGTGATTCCCTGGACTGCTGCTCCTATTCTGGGGCATCTTTAAAGTAGCTCATCCATCCTAAACTTTGCTCTGTTCATGGAATATAGCCTCAGGCATAAGTTGTGCTATTTCTCTGAGTCAAATTCTGCCCTTCAACAGCAATCAATAGTTCTTACCTATAGATACTCAGGACCCACTTGAACAGGCTAAATTTGCTCTACCGCCTTGCAAGTAGCTATAACACTAGTACGTAAGCCACACTTTATATACAGTTTTTTTTTTTTCAAAAAAGAGTAATAGAAGTTTAAAACAAAAACAGTGAACAATCTTCTTCAAAACTCCAAGATAGAGCCATGGTTATATGCTCGGAATGTGGCTTAAAGAATTTTTCTAGATAAGAATTTATGATTAGAGAATTGAAGCAACCATGACTTAATGATTTTCATATGTAGACAGTAGATGATATAAAAGTCCCAAAATTAAATTTAAATTTAAGCAATAATCAGCTTTAATATATGTGGATTGTTGTTATTTATCTGAATTTCAATTCAAAGAATTAAACCTATCTATTTGTCAGCTTTGACAGTTCTTCACTGGGTACAAGAGTAATATTTTTCCAAAACTAATATAGAAAGCCACCAGTTAAATAAAATGTGAGTAAAAGTAACATGTCTAGTCTAAAACAAAGCAATAAAAATATTGTACAAAATTTTACATTCTCTTTTCTGCTTAAAATTATAAATATTTTATGATCTGTCTTATCTCGGGCAATATATGTAGTGTTAACTGTTAACTATTATCCTGTCTCAGGATGATTTACAAAATGCATAGTCTTCAAAGCCTAGAAAATAATGTCTAATTTTTGTCTTTTAGTTCTTTGACTTATAAGTAGTATCTTAAATTTTCTTCCTTACATCCTATTATTGTCTTAGAGTCACTGGCTTAGTGTTTTCCCCCACTTTAGACAGCAACAGATTTCCAGCTATATCCCAGGAAAACTAGGATACAGTAAAATAAATCAATCTCTCTGAGTTACAACATCATCTTGATGACTCATGGATGTTTCTATTCAAGTTGAAATAAAGGAATTGTCTTGCCCATCTTATCAAGTACTATTAATATAAGAGTTTATATAAAATATATGTCTCTGGTATGTTTATCAAGTGTATTAATACATGATATCACATAAATAAAAATCATACAAATGAAATTAATACTTTGGGAGTAAGACCAGAGGAGTATTAAATAATGAAGGAACATGAGCCATATTTGTCATTCAACATATAAATTGTATTTTTGTTGACTAAGTATCTGAATGATTAAATGAATTCAAAATAAAGAATGAATAGGATATGAACAAACACCTAGGATCAGCCTTTCTAGGACTGATTTCTTAATATCCATTACAAGAAGAAATTCTAGTTCAGTGTTGTCAATGTCATGCCATAGAATAAGGACTAGAATTGCAGAATATTAATTTTAAGATTACAGACTTGAAATGACTATTTTCTAAGATCTGACACAGTGAAGATGCACAGAAATTTTGTGTGCTTTTCTGGTTATGGAGAAGTCCCTCTCTATGGCAGAGAAGCTGATGTTTGGTGTATTATTTGGGGATAAACTGCACAGATTCCCAGCAAGGGATTTATGAGAATTAGACTTTGATTTCCAGCCTAGAGATCAAATCTCTGACTTGAAAATTGAAATCTGGAAAGAAGCAAAGCCAGCAAATTGAAGTGAAGAAAAAACAAAGAAAGAAAGAAAAGAAAGATGGTATAAGATACCGGAATAACATACAGCTGAGGGCTTGGAGAGAGACATAGCTGAGTTGAGACTCAGCCCAGATGGAAGCATACCTGGGGAAGGACAAAGGCCTTCTTGTCCCTTTGTTATTGTGTAATTTTCCCTGACTTTTACTTAAATCACTAGATTTGTAGTTGGATAATTTCTTGGTTGATTTAAATAAGATTGTCAGAGACAAACTGTACTAGAATCCTGGCAATGCTTGACCTAAAACATGATGTGCTAAAGTCAGATTCATGTTATGACTTTTATGGTCCTAAAGTCAGTTTACATTGAGTAAACTTCTCCCCCTATAAAAGCATAATTAAACATTTGGTATGAGGAAGTTGTTAATCCTAATTATTAAATCAGTATCTTCAGCACTGAAGCTCACATTCCGGTCTTGAGTGAAACTAAAATAGTAAGCATCTAGCAACACTGCAAGTTCTTAGCACCGTACCTGCCACACCCAGTGAAAGTCAGTTCTGCTCGGTATTGTCTGGCTCTGTCCTCTTCTTTGAGATATTTTCAATAGATTAGTATTTTTTCTTCAAGACAACCTAACAAATTGTAATTTATTCTCAATGCATTTAAACTTTTAATAGAGAATGTCAATGTGTTTGATGCCTGATAAGAAAAGTGTGTCTATGACCAGTAAATCAATGTACTTAGGGAGTTTGCTGACTAACTGGAGATCTGGACTTGCAATAATCACATGCTTAATTTCCACAATATTAGACACTGATGTCCCTCAGTTGTAAGAGTTTAAACATCTTTCATGTTGACCATAATTACATATTATTTGAGCACAGAAATGCACTTCATGAGTTATTGGAAGATCAAAATACTTTATATAGATTTTCTCCTCTGAAGTTCTGTTGAGGTTATTACGTGCACATTCTACCAAGAAAAGCTATTGTGTGATGTTGTTGCATTTAAAATGTTTATAGATAACTTCTCACATTGCAAGCAGACACCAGTAATACAACTTTTATTGTTCACCTAGTATTAAAGTGGAAGTCCCCTGCATAGGTTTGTAAATAGGATTAGCTTTGCCTTGGGTCCTTATCTTTATTTAGTGTTTAATATCATTTTTTATTAAAAATTTTTGTTCATTCCTTTTACATACCAACCCCTGTTTCCTCTCCCTCCTCTTCTCCTACTCCCCCCCTAACCCTCATTGGGTCCTTATCTTTAACCACAGACTTTTCTTACACAGGAAATTCAGTTACCTAGAGGCCAACTGCAGATTAAGCCATAATTCAAAACTAGTTGTCCATCCTTGAAAAATTGCTTGATTAGATAATTGGTCAAATGCAAGCTGGTTTCAACTTTTGTTTACATGAATTGTCTTCGTGTTTCAGAATATTATTTGGAATCATTTGGAGAGGTAAGATTTGCTAAAACTTTAAATATGGATTTAGGAACTACAGGGAGAGGAGGTTAGATTTGATTTTACATTTGGGAATTGGAGGGAGGTTAGATTTGCTCATGAGACAGGTTTAGATTTAGAAAGTGGAACGAATTCTAAAATTCCTTTAAATTTAAGTTTAAATTATTTTTTATTATATTTTATCAATTTATTACTCACGTGTACATATATACCACAGTGCATATACGGTGTTAAAGGATAACTAGAAGAACTCAGCCTCTTCTTATACCACAAGGATTTCATGGGCTGAACTGGGCTTATTAGACTTAGCAGTAGAAGCTTTTCCCCATTGAGCCATCTCACCAGCTCCAGATCTATAGTATCATTCAGAGTTAATTTATTACACAAACTACTACAGTATACTCAACAATTATATAGGTAGCTGTAGATAGCAAAAGGGTCCAAAATTTATTAATACACAAACAATGTAACTAACAACAGTTCACTTTATTTGCACAATATTTTTGTGAGACAGTTACTTTAAATGATGAGGGAAGCAGAGTTGATTTTTATCCACTAACTTTGTTCAAAATCCAATGGCTAGTATATATTACATGGGTAACATGTAGAATAGAGTGTAGTGTTATGCTTAGATGCTTGTGTTGTGTTAAGAGTTAGGAACACAACTCTAAACTAGATGCTTGGGCATAATTTGGGCTCTCTCTTTCATTTTTCTCTTAATCACTCATTCCTTGAGGCTACACCAGCATCCTAGTTTCTGTAAGTTCTCTTTTAACTTACTTTTTGTTCCTGTCCTCTGGAATGAGTTATCTGTTCTTATCTATTCTGTGCATTTACAGCTTAGCATAAATACTAAATTCTTTCTTTGACAACATTAATGGAACATTAATATAAGGTCACTATTTATCTAGAATCTTCAAACACTTTAGATAATACATAATTTTTTGTCTTTTCTTTACTATAGCAATGAAAGGGAAAACAACAGATGACTAACTATAAGTCAATCACTTATTATTAGGAGGTAATAGTGCTATGGAAAAATAGGACAGAGGAACAGGGAATTAAAGAAAGTCTAGCATTAAAAAGAAAATAAATATGAGAATTATGGAACTCTCACATAGGCTGGGCATATGATGTGAAAGAAATATACCAGGCATGAAGACTTTAGAGTTTGAAGCTAATGTAGTGAAAAACAGATTTTTTTTCAATAACTTTCTTGGTTCCTATAGTCTTTCATGTCTATAGAATATCCTTAATCAGGACAAATAGCCCATGAGACTTTCTGAAGAGAATATTTAGACACCTCTGATGAAAAATGTTGGTTTTAAGCTATGGGTAATTGAAATTATTTCATTTGTGTTTAGATTCTGCCCCCCACAAAAAAAAAATTAAGATGAGTAACGAAAAATATCTTACTTTAGTCTACTCAGCATTTGTGAAAGCTTTCTACAAATCATCAGTTATATATTGTAGCCTGTAATGGGAATGATAATGTGTATATTTAGTGTTAGTTTTCTCCTACTGGCTGTGCAGGTCTGGTTTCATGTGTCTGTAAATTTGCGTGTAGAGAAGCATTAAGAAAAAACAAACTGAATTTGGAAGTGACACTATGAATATGTCTGGAGTCATACATTGGTAAGAATTAGAATACAGTCATCCTTGCTAAAATGCGTTAATGTCATTTCAGCAATTTGTCCCCAAATGAATATAAAGACGCAACATGCATTATCTGCAACCACTTTGAATGTTTAATCCAGTGTACTTACATTCCATTAAGTTCTGCTTGAAGGGTTTTATCCCACTGTTATATAGCCAGGGACAGCATGAAAAGAATTAGAAAGCAGGAGAAAAATGTAAAAATTACTGAATTTAGTTAGCTTATCTTTCATGTTTGCTCCTTGTAAATAGATTTCTTGTGGATGGTTCTTCAATAGCTAGATCACAGTAGAAACAGTTATGCACTCTATTTTTGCATGTAAGACACTAATAATTATACAATATTCTGAAAAAGCAAAATGAACATCTTTATAATGTCCTTCTATGTGTCAAAATTCATGTTATTTCCTATATCTGAGACCATTAAAAAAAAAAGCAGCCAGATGTGACCATTAAACATTTAGGATACTGTTTTCTTACTACCCTCCCATCCTCACTTCATCTCTCTTCTCTCTACTTGCCTTCTCTCAGCTTTAGCAACAACTCTGAAATTGATTATTAGTGTAGACATTTTGTGTGCCTAATTATATCAAAATGCTTTTCAGTCATACCAATGCTAAATGAGCCATACATTTAGGAACATGGAAGACAGTGGTGCTGATTGTGATTTGTTGAACTGTGGGGGCCTGGCTCAAGGAAATTTCAGAGGAGAAGAATGCTACCTAGAGACTGTTTTTGTGTTACTTTGGTGAAGAATGTGGCTGCTTTTTTGCCCTTGTCTGAAATGTTTGCCTGAGGCTAAAGTGAAGAGTTTTAAATGAATTTCTTTGGCTGAGGAAATCACAAAACAGCCTAGTGTTGACTGTGTCATGTGACTCTTAGTGTCAACTCTAATGAAGATTTATAATGAAAAGAAGCAATTGAAAAAGTACAAACACAAGATGTACAATTTGAAGAGAAAAGAAGCACCAAGAAGTGGAATGGTGCTGAGTCCTGTGTTCAAGGTGTTAAACAGATCAAGAAATGTAATAAACAACCGTCTTCCATATCCAGAGGGCCTAGCTAGTCCAGTCCCATGGAGGCTCCACAGCCACCAGTCCACAGTTCATGGGCTTCCACTAGTGTGGCCGTCATCTCTGAACATCTTCCCATCATGATCTTGACATCCCCCCGCCTGCAGAATCCCTCCTCCTCTCATCGATTGGATTCCTGGAGCTCAGCCTGGCACCTGGCCATGGATCTCTGCATCTGCCTCTATCAGTCACTGGACAAAGGCTCTATGATGACAGGTTATTTGCTAGACCGGTCACCAGAGTAGACCAGTCCAGGCACCTTCTGGACCACTTGTTTGGCTCGAGCTGTTTGGGGAGCACCCAAGCAGGAGGATCAGGATCCGTCCCTGGTGCATGAGCAGGCTTTGGGGAGCCTGATGCCTGTGGTGTGATGCCTTGCACAGCCTTGGTGCAGTGGGAAGGGGCTTGGACCTGCCTAGGCTCAGTGTGCTGGGCTCTACTGACTCCCTATAGGGGACCTTGATTTGGGGGATGTGGGGATGTGGGGTGGCTTGGGAGAGATTGCTGGGGGGTGGGAGGAAGGAGGAGATGGGATCTGTGGGTGGTATGTGAAGTGAGTAGAAATTTTCTTAATAAAGAAAAAGGAAAAAAAAGGAATAAAGATTGTCAAATGTCAAAAATAAAAAGAAAAAAAAAAGAAATGTAATAAAGGGAGTGGTGACCTTTGGGAAAAATCCCACCCAGCTAAATGTCTAGCTTGTTAAAAGGAATTAAAGAAAAGCTTAGAGCTAGGTGTGATGTTGCATGCTTTTAATCTCAGGACTGTCTCTGAGTCTGAGACCAGCCTGGTCTAAAGAGCAATTTCTAGGACAGGCAAGCAGTGAAGGAAACCATGGAAAACAGAAAGCTGGTAAAGACGTCATTGAACAAGTTAAGCCATGTTCAAGCTCCAGCAAATAGCAGAACTTTGCAGCTTCAGCCACATGGTTCTGGCTTCAGAGTCAAGGAGTGACTAAAGAAAGCCACTGAGGCCAGGCATGTGTCAGGGGTATTCCTAGAGAGGCCATTGTATGAAGCTGTGAAGTTGAAGCCTGGAATGCCTGGGAGACCACAAGATATTGGAGATGCCAGAGTTGTGGGATATTTGTTAAGGAAAGCTGCTAACATGGAGAAAAAACAGCCTAAGAGAGATAAACATATTGCAGTTAACAAAGCTGAAAGAAGTTGAAGAACATTTTGCCATCAGACAAAGAGATGCAGAATTTGGAATTTGCCTAGCTGGTTTTCAGTCTTGCTTTGGTCCATTGTTTTCTTGCAATGGTCCCTTCTCTATATTTTGGAACAGTAATATATATCCTGTGCCATTATATGTTGGAAGTATATGATCTGCTTTTGAGATTGCATGAATCTCAAAAGAGACTTTTAACTTTAGACTTTTAAATGTTTGCGACTGTTAACGACTAGGGGACTTTTGAAGCTGAAATAAATGCATTTCATATTATGATATTGTTACAGGTTTATGGGGGCCAGGGAGTAGATGAGTTAGTTTGAATGTAATTGGCCCATAAGCTCATAGGAAGTGGCACTATTAGCAGATGTGGCTTTGTTGGAGTAGGTCTGGCCTTGTTGGAGGCAATGTGTCACTGGGGTTTGTGCTCTCCTCTTATCAAGCTTAACCCAGTGTCACAGTTCACTTCCTATTGCCTTTAGATCAAGGTGTAGAAATCTCAGCTCCTTCTCCAGGACCATGTCTGCCTTCATGCTGCTATGTTCTGCCATGATGATAATGGATTAAACCTCTGAAATTGTAAACCACCTTAATTAAATGTTTTCTTTTGTAAGACTTGTGGTGGTCATGGAGTCTCTCACAGCAAGAAAATCCTAAGATAACTTGTCATTGATTTTTTTTTCATTTTGTAAATTCTTTTTTTATAAATATTTTTATTTTATAATTAATTTAATTTTACATGTCAGCCACGGATTCCCCTGTCCTCCCTCCTCCAACCCCCCAGCCTTCTCCCCCAATCCATCTCCCATTCCCACCTCCTCCAAGGCAAGGTCTCCCCTGGGGAGTCAGCCCAGCCTGATAGAATCAGTTGAGGCAGGTCCAGTCCCCTCCTCCCTGCACCAAGGCTGAGCAAAGAGTCTCAGTAAGGTGACACTGAATTTGTCAGATGTTTTATTTTTAAGTCACTCTAAAGGACAGATAGCAATGGAATAATTTTCATCAAGTTAATCACCTATTTAGATGAGTTTGCGAAGGATTATCTAAAAGATGCTGCATGCAATTTTTTTTAAACAAATCTTTACTCTGGATAGCAGTAGGTTTACCATACTATAGGTACCAATATTTTCTTGTTCTTACTAATCAACAGAAGTGGTTTGGGAAACTCATTAAATTACTGAAGTTGTTTCTTCATATGCAAAAGAAATGCCCTCCCTAACATTTAGTTTATACGTCTAGTAAAGTACTGCTGATATTATTTGAGCTCCTTGGAGTTGAGAATGGATATCTCCTATTGATATCAAAATTGCCTTTTAAGTGTGTATCTCATAGTAGGGATGCAAAATACAACCATGTTAAAATAATTTGCTCTCCTTAAAAATGCTATCCAAATATTTCAGTAGTTTCACATTGATTTCTATCTCTAAAAATACAAGATCACCACAATGTTCAGTGGTGCAAATCAAGATTAAGTGGTAAGAAAAGACTGACCCCCTGTCATTTCTTTGACTAGGACCTCTGAGTCTCTCTTTTCTGACTCTGTTCTTTTTATTTTATAGAACTCAGTGATCCTTTTACTTTATAGAGCTCATTGTCCTTTTTTCAGACTTAGCCATGTAATCAACTTGTATTTTACCTAGATTTGAGGGAGAAGATAAAAAATGATCTTCAATCAGTATGTGGTATTTAATGATAGTAGAAGATGGAAAACTTGGGTATAATGTAATGATGTCAAATAATTAAAGACATAATCATGGATCTTAATATGCTCATGCCACACAAAAACTGTGGCTTTATACACTGTTTTTAAAAACTTTCCTATAGTCTCTGAGATCAGCTTTCTCTCAGAGCACAGAATTTTGGTCTACAAGAACTTAAAATTACAACCTCAAATTCTTTCTAAAAAAATCTATTGTTTGAGAATTTCATGTACGAATGTGTTTTGATTACATCTGCCATCCCTTTTAATTCTTTTCATACTCCTACCACTTTTCCCTCTTAACTTCATTTATACATTTTAAACTTTAAATTTTATTTATTTTTGATTTTTGTTTTCATATACCTTTTCATTTTAAAACCCACTGAGTCAAATTAGTGATACAATTATGTGCATGGGTGTAGGGCCATCTACTGGCACAAGGGCAGCCTGGAGGGGAAGACATCTGACTCTCTCACCTACAGCCATTAATTGCCAACCACTCCTTAACTAGGGTTATGAATTTATGAGTGTCTCCTCTATTTGTGCTAGACTTTTGACTGGATTGATTTTCCACAGGTCTCCTGTCACATATTTGGTCAGGCCAGCCATTACTGTTATTGTACTCGCAGCCTCTGTGAGTTCATTCATACAATGCCCCTCTTATATCTGGATAACATAGTTTACCAGCAGTCTCAGCTACCTTTTATTATTACCATCTTTTTGCCTCCACTTCTGTTATGATCCCTGAATCTTAGTGAGATGAGTTATTGTGGTGATATTTTATTTGTCCTGAAATATGGTGATATTTTATCTGTGCTTTAATAAAGTTTTCCTGGAGATCAGAGGAAATAGCATGCTATTTTAAATAAACATAGAAGTCAAGCAGTGGTAGCACATGCCCTTAATCCCTTAACATCTGTGTGTTCAAGGCCACACTAGGGAACAGATCCAAGTGTGGTGACACATGCCTTTAACCCCAGTATTAACCATAGAGACCTGGAAGTTTGTATAGACAAACAGAAGTGACAGGGCTTATAGGAAAAGGAAGTGAGGTAGCTGGGTTAAGAGAACCAATGAGAGGGTAGACAAGCCAGGCATATAAAGCTTGAGTAGACAGAAAGTCACGAGCATTGGAAGCTGCAGAGTTGGTGAGGTAAGTTTGGCTGGTGGCTTTCCCAATTTCCCTGATCTCTAAGGCTTTCACCTCTATATCTTGCTCCATGGTTCTTTTTTATTTAATATGACCATTTAGAAATTAATCTACAAGTTATAGTACAGTTGTTCCATTATAGTTGAGCACTATACAGTTTCTTATTTTTGGCACTTTCAGACTTGTGAGTATCTGTATTAATCACCATCTAATGTGAAAACAATCTTATTTGATGAGGGTTGAGTTGGAGAATCTGTAGAGGTCAGAAAACTAGAAAGGGACTATGGGGAATTTTTTTAAAAAATGTGTGGTATTAGAACAGAGGCATTATGAAGAGGAAAATGGAGTAATGGGCCAGGAAAGGTTCTCTGTTGTTGGGGATTGGAGGGCAAGGTAGAGTAGGGGTTAAGGTAAGGGATAACTAACAGTAAGATCTTTGAAAAGTCCACCTGAGAACTTACTATTGAAGTAACTCCCTAAAACAGGAATATATATATATATATATATATATATATATATATACAGAGAGAGAGAGAGTTTAAATGATTTTATACTATATAGGGATTATGAAGATAATATATCCCCCATAAACAATAGGCTATGAAACAAAAAGCCTTTGTCAGCTGCAGGTCACCTTTTGAGTTGCTGATCAGTTGGATCCCATAGATCCTTAAAATGGTACAGGCTATTGTTCTTGTTTACCCTCTATAATTTGATGTTAATAACCGATTGCTGAAGACAACATATATTTGAAGAAATCAAATTGCTACTGAGCTAGTCTCATCCTTAACAGCTAATTTTCACAGTGCCAAAAGATGCAATGCATGCTTGTATGCTTTTTGGAAAGAAAAGTAATCAAGGGTTTTACCCAGTTATGAATCTTGACAGCTACAAAAACAATAATGATTGGCATGGTACAAAAAAAAATACTCACTGGTACAATAGTAGCACTGGTGTTTTGAGAGTATTAAAATGTTTTCTGATTGGATTTAAGGTTTCCTCCACAAAATAAAACTCCTGCCAGGTACTATAAACTGGACCAAGAATTGGGTAGGTCATAAGCCCTGTGGGAGAACCTACTGCTAGTCTTTTGGTAAATTAACATAGTATTTAACTGTCACCTAAATTTTTATCTTTAAACCAAAATATTAGTGCATCTCTAAAACTCATCAGAGAAGTTGTGTGTGTGTGTGGGGTGTGTGTGTGTGTGTGTGTGTGTGTGTGTGTGTGAGAGAGAGAGAGAGAGAGAGAGAGAGAGGTAATAAATAAATTCTGAAATTTTTTATTTATTTAAAACTATAATTTCCTGACCACATGAGAATAAGAAGAAGCAAAGTACTAGAGAGGTCCACAGAAATCCACAAAGATACCCCCACAATACACTACTGGCAATGGTTGAGAAACAGCCCGAACTAACCTACTCTGGTGATAGAATGGCCAAACACCCTAATTGTCGTGCTAGAAACCCCATCCAATGACTGAGGGAACCAGATGCAGAGACCCAGGGCCAGGCCCCAGGTGGAGCTCCAGGAGTCCAATTGGCGAGAAAGAGGAGGGTTTGTATGAGCAAGAATTGTTGAGACCAAGGTTGGAAAAAGCACAGGGACAAATAGCCAAACGAATGGAAACACATGAACTATGAACTAATAGCTGAGGAGGCCCCAACTGGATCAGGCCCTCTGGATAAGTGAGACAGTTGATTACCTTGATCTGTTTGGGAGGCATCCAGGCAGTGGGACCAGGTCCTGTCCTCAGTGCATGAGCTGGCTGTTTGGAGCCTGGGGCTTATGCAGGGACACTTGGCTCAGCCTGGGAGGAGGGGACTGGACCTGTCTGGACTGAATCTACCAGGTTGAACTCAATCCTCAGAGGAGTCTTTGCCCTGGATGAAATGAGAATGGGGGGTGGGCTGGGGGGAAGGTGGGGACCGGGGCTGGAGGGGGGAGAACAAGGGAATCTGTGGTTGATATGTAAAATTAAATTAAATTATAAAATAAAAAAACTATAATTTCCTAATCCTGAAGTATCTGTAATGCTTCAGAATAGTTATGTGGCATTGTATGTCTGAAATATGGGATCTGTTTTCTTTCTTGACATTAGACAAGAAGAAGGAGAAGCAGAAGGAGAAGGAGAAGCAGAAGAAGAAGAAGAAGAAGAAGAAGAAGAAGAAGAAGAAGAAGAAGAAGAAGAAGAAGAAGAAGAAATCTTACCAACTCAAGGAAAAAAGATTTTTTAAAAAGGTATGTTTTTCTCCCACTTCATATTTACCACTGATAATATCTAAACATTCATTACAAATTTTCAGAAAAGTATATAAAAGAACAACCTATATTTGGGTGGGTGTTTTCAATACTTAAAACAACATCTAGGGAAACACAATGAAAGACAACTTTGGAAAGTCAATCTAGTTGGTCAATCAATATTTAGCATAGAGTATAAATATAAACAGGCCTAGACACTACCACTTCAATGCCTTGGAGCTTAAAATTTCAGCCATTTTTCACTGAACTATAATAAACAATACAAAAGTCACTCCTGTTACCCGTATCTGGAGATACAAGTACTTAATTTTCAGTCTAAGCAGATTCTGACAGTATCCGCTGGGTAATTGGTTACACATCCACATGGAAAATTGGGGAAGAAAGACTGACTATAATGGTTTGTTTAAATGCCATGATATGATGTTTCACGAATAGACTTTTTCCATAATTCCAATTAAAAATCCTTTTACTATGTCTCTTATAATACAGATGTCAAACCAAACAAAAATTGATCAAAGGAAATTAGTCTAATTTTATTGAAGAAAATTATACAGCAGTGTCTTAGAAAAAATACATGACAAAGATTTAAATATAAATTATGAGAGATTTTATCTGTGGAGCTAAGGAATACATATACATCTGTATAATCATTGAAAGACTTACCTTCACTTTTTTCTTATTTACCTCTACCCCTCTGGCTACCCTGAAACCTAAGAAAGTATTCTTTTCTCTACTTGCCATATGCACTTATGCCTATTTTAACATAGAGATCTAAATGCTAATTTAATTAGTTGAGTGTCAGAAATAACAACATCAATTCAAGAACTATAGATTCCTGTTTATATTAAGAATCTTACCAACTCGGGGAAAAAAGATTTTTTAAAAAGACAGAGAAACCCTGTCTTGAAAAAACAACAAAAAAAAAAGGACTTGCTTACATTTTGCCCCTGAAACCACTCAGTTCCCCTATAGGTTACTCTGATTGAATCATAAGCAAGTATAAGTTCAGTTTTTGTAGACATCCCTACAAAAACAAGAAATCTCCAAATTACAGGAAAAACAAAACAAAACTATGATTTGTAATATAGACATAAACCTAAGCCCTATTATTAAATTCAGCATTTTCCTTTTAATTGAAGCTGATATTTTGACTTACATCTATATGACACTTAGTTTTGCTTTCATAAGCATAGCAAGAAGGATTGCAAAAATCCATCCTATTCATTTGCAATTTTTAATATCTTAACATAAAATTACATGAGTACCACTACTCCAGAGAGTAGGCATAAATTTTTTTTATGAATTTAGATACAATTTCATTGTCTACAAGCTACACATGAATGCTACTGGGCATTTGAAATGTGCAAGATATCAACTGAAACTATAGTACATACTGGTTGCAAACAATATTTAATAAAAAGAAAAATAACTAAATTGTTATATTATTTAATTATTGAATTAAATATTTTAAACATATAGAGATAAAATATATTATGAAAGTATTATTTAATTCTCATTGAATATTTAAAAATCAACATGTAGCTTATGTATAATTTATGAAGGACAGCCTCAAGTCAGAACAACAGAGAAGCTAATACTCTTTTCCAAGTGTGTATAATGCCTATAATTATGAGGGCTTAATCATATGTAGTTAAAATAAAAATAATAAAACAAATTGAAGACAATGGTAATCAGTAGAGAACGATTTAATCCTTTCCAAGTTGAAGTTTGTGCTGGGGATTGTTCCTCACTTGGCACTTTACTTGTTGCAACTACACTTGTTTACTCCAAGTAAATTCTTAATATAAACAGGAATCTATAGTTCTCTAACTGATGTTATTTCTGACATTCAACTAATTAAATTAGTATTTAAATCTCTATGTTAAAATAGGCATAAATCCATGTGTCTCTTATACATGGCAAGTAGATAAAAGAATGCTTTCTTAGGTTCCAGGACAGCCAGAGGGGTGGGGGTGAATAAGAAAGAAATGAAGATAAGTCTTTCAACAAATTAAGCCCACTCTGCAGTTTTTGCAATGCAGAGTATCTCTAAAGACGTGGGCAATATAAACCCAAATATGTTAAAATAGACTTTGGCCAGGGAAGCAGGTAGGCTCATTGTAGATCTTCACCTGTACTCCATTCCTGCAAGTCCAAATCCCTAGTTTTATCCACATCTTTGCAGCAGAATTCCTGCAGCACCCTGCACCAAACCTATTCCCTAGTGACTCTGATGGATATTCTACTCTTAACCTCTCTCTTCCCACTCATTTCACTCCCTAGCCTTCAATCCCACAGGCCACTCTGGTCAGGAAAACATGTATGACAATACCAAATCTTCATCTCTCTTTCAGTTCTTCCAAATCTAACTCCAGAGTCTAGTCCCAAGATTTGCAGTAGACCTGTTAAGGCTACTCTTTTCCCTCTGACACCATCTCCAGTGGATCACACAGATCTTAGTTTACTAACCTTCCTCCCCAAACTTACTGCTTTAATCTTGCTTTCCAGCTCCAGCAGGCATACCTTGGGAAGCCAAATATCACTCCTGCTAGGAAAACAAATATATTATCTTCAGAAATCTAATCATCCAGTCTAATACCCAGCTCTGCAGCAGAACACCTACAGCAGACCCATTCACCTCATCTCTAGTGAATTCCACAGATCTTCCCCTCTTAAAATCCCTCCCCAACTTTGCATTGTCCTACTTTACCCAACTCTAGCAGGATCTTCCTGGGAACCTATAGGCCCCACTGGTCAGGGAATTAGGTAGTCTAACTGCAGATCTTTACCTCTATCTTTGCTCTTACACGTTCAATACCCCACTTGTATCCCCAGCTCTGCAGCAGAACCTCTACTGCAGCCTCTCTTCTCCACCTGCACCCATGGATCACACAGATCATCCTCTCCAAAATTTCTTGCTTCCACTCATTACTTTTGGTCAATCTCCAATTCCATAAAGTACTTCCTGAGATCCTACAGGCTATTCTGACCAGGGAAACAAATAGACTAAGTGCATATCTTCATCTCTCCCTCAATTGCTCCAAGTCCAACCTGTTATTTTTTATCCACACGTCTTCAGCAAACCTTCTGCTCTGGTCTCTCCTCACTCTCTGCCTCCATTCCCAGAGAATTAACTAACAAGATTCTGGTAAAACACACTGTGCTCTTCTGAAGCCCCTCTACAACTCTTAGCCCCTTACAGTTCATAAGCTTCAGATACTAAAAATCATAAATATATTTTACCTGTAACATCCAGTGGTAATGCCTACAAAGACCTCAAAATATTTCCAGGCAACATACAGCTGTAGCTAGAGTTTTCCTGCCTGGCCCACAGTCAGGACAAATCTCTATCACCTGCCAATCCCACAGCTGCTCAGACCCGACCAAGTAAACACAGAGACTTATATTGGTTACAAACTATATGGCCGTGGCAGGCTTCTTGCTAACTGTTCTTACAGCTTAAATTAATCCATTTCCATTAATCTATACTTTGCCACATGGCTCGTGGCTTACCGGCATCTTCACAAGCTGTTTCTCATCGTGGTGGCTGGCAGTGTCTCTCTGACTCAGCCTTCCACTTCCCAGCTTTATTCTCCTCCTTGTCCCGCCTACACTTCCTGCCTAGCCAATGGCCAATCAGTGTTTTATTGATTAATCAGCAACACATTTGCCATACATCCCACAGCACTTCCCTTTTTTTTTTTCCAAAAGGAAGGTTTTAACCTTAACAAAGTAAAATTACATATAATTTGGTTTTAACCTTAACAAAGTAAAATTACATATAATTTGGGAATTTGGGCGTAGCTTCTCTTACTACTTCCTGCTGGAAGGGGGCGCTGTATCTTATGGGGAAACAAAGAAAATTTTAGAATTATGGAATAGTCCATGAGGGTATATCGTCTGAGCCAGTTGCCTTCAAATCGTTCTGGATGTTGGATCATCTGGGCCATGTTGTCATCGGAGACCTTCAGGTGGTCTTGGCTGGTCAAACCTGATGTATCTTAATCTGGAACAAATCCATAGCCTTTGGCTTTCTGTGGGAACAAAAGCAGAGACTCTTTTCCAAAGCAACATATCCTTATATCCAAATTTTGAAGTCAAGGTATCTTTAAAATATACATTTTGACATAACTCAACAGCTTTTACAATCAAATGTTTTTCTGCAGTTAAAAATCCCAAAGACAACACAATCCAGATTCTCTGTGTAATATTCATCTTCACGTGGCTTATTTTTTATATTAATTTTACTGTCTCTTTAAAGACTTTATTTTTTTAAAACTATTTATTTTTTTATATAACTGTATATATTCCTTTTTCTGTCTCTTTCAAGCCTATGTACATTTTTACACACATTGTAAACTATTACATCTGAATCTGTCTTATTGTGAATCTATCACTTTAAACTGCAGCAGCTGTGGCTGCTGGCTCCGCCCACCTCAGCTTCCCAACATGGCTATGTTTACCACCAGCTCTGGGAGCTATCGTGGGTCTATGCTTTTATCGAAGCATCGTGTAGTCCAGAAACCTTTTTTTTTTTTTTATTTTGTACTAGCAAAGTCTAAATCCACCATGCAGCTTAATGTGCCACTTGCAGAGGCCTCATTCCCGCCATACTGCAGGTCGAGGCGCACACTAGGAACCCACCAGTAGCTCAAACCAGCAGCTCAAACCAGCAGCTGCCGCTCATTTGAGAGAGACAATTAGGAACTGTTTTTAGCTCCGTTTTAGAATCTTTTTTCTCAGTTTTTAGGTGGAAACTCTTGCCACCACGTTGGACACCATTTGTAGCTAGAGTTTTCCTGCCTGGCCCACAGTCAGGACAAATCTCTATCACCTGCCAATCCCACAGCTGCTCAGACCCGACCAAGTAAACACAGAGACTTATATTGGTTACAAACTATATGGCCATGGCAGGCTTCTTGCTAACTGTTCTTACAGCTTAAATTAATCCATTTCCATTAATCTATACTTTGCCACATGGCTCGTGGCTTACCGGCATCTTCACAAGCTGTTTCTCATCGTGGTGGCTGGCAGTGTCTCTCTGACTCAGCCTTCCACTTCCCAGCTTTATTCTCCTCCTTGTCCCGCCTACACTTCCTGCCTAGCCAATGGCCAATCAGTGTTTTATTGATTAATCAGCAACACATTTGCCATACATCCCACAGCATACAGCCAACACACTCTCTTAAGAAACAGGGGGCCGGGCGGTGGTGGCGCACGCCTTTAATCCCAGCACTCGGGAGGCAGAGGCAGGTGGATCTTTGTGAGTTCGAGGCCAGCCTGGTCTCCAAAGCGAGTTCCAGGAAAGGCGCAAAGCTACACAGAGAAACCCTGTCTCGAAAAGAAAAAAAAAAAAAAAAAGAAACAGGGAAGAAGCAGAAACAAAGGAACAAAAACACCCAAACAAAAAGACAAGACCAGATATCAGCACCTAGAAATACAAGCTTCCCAATCCCAGATGGCTAGGTGCCATCATAAGAACAATAAATAACAGCCAGGAAAATATGTATCCACTAGAGTCCAGCAATCCTACCATAGCAGGACCTGTATATTCCAACATAGTTGAAGCACAAGTAAAAGACCTGAAAATAGCCTTTGTGCAAATAATATAGGTCCTTAAAGAGCAATAAACTAATTGTTTAAATAAATAGAATCGACCAGAATACAAAGTCCCCTGGGCACATAATAATAAACACAATAAATACACAGAACAAAGAAAGAATTTAAAATTACAGGAAAAAAAAAGACCAAATAACATACAAAGATAGACCTATTAGAATTACACATGACTTCTCAATGAAGATTCTAAAAGCCAGAAGGGCAAGGATAAAGGTGCTACAGATTTTAAGAGACCACAAATGCCATCCCAGACATACATAGAAAAAATCTGAATTATCATAGATGGAGAAAATAAGATGTTCCATGATAAAGCTAAATTTAGGCAATATCTACCTACAAATTAATTGCTACAGAAGGTTCTAGAAGATAAACTCTAAGATAAGGAAGTTCACTATAACCAAGAAAACATGAATAAAAAAATATTTCAAGACTAGCAAAGTCAAAAGAAGGTCAACACACACACAAACAAGAAGGTAAACACACACACACACACACACACCATTAAAAACAAAATAACATGAATCAATAATCACTAGTTTTTGATATCTTTCAACATCAACAGGATCAATATTGTCCACTCCAAAAATAAAGACACAGAAAGCTATCCATCAAAGAAGCATACCTTAACATCAAGGACAGATATCACCTCAGAATAAAGTGTTAAGAACAGATATTTCAAGCAAATGGACCTAAGAAACAGCTGATATAACCATTTTAATATCTGAAAAAATAGACTGCAAATCAAAACTAATCAGAAAAGATGGTGAAGGATACTGCAAACTCATCAAAGAAAAATTCCAACAAGGGGACATTTCAATTCTTAGCGTCTATGCACCCAAAACAGGGCTACCACATTTTGTAAAAGAAACACTACAGCAACATAAATCACATAGTGAACCTCACAATGTGACAATGGTGATTCTAATGTTATTCTTGCCAAAAGACAGGTCATCCAGACAAAAACTAAACAGAGAAATGCTGGAGTTAACTGAGGTTATAAACCAAAAGGACCTAACAGATAATTACAGAATATTTCACTCAAACAGAAAAGAATATACTTTCTTTTCAGAACTTCATTGAAGTTTCTGTGAAATTGCCCACATATTCAGACCCAAAGCAAATCTCAAGAGATAAAGGAAAATCAATATAACACCTACTTATTATCTGAGCACCATGGATTAAAGAGAAACATTAACAACAGAAACAAACAAACAAACAAGATTAAAAAGTAATGGAAACTGCAAATCTCTCTACTGAATGAAAAATTAGTAAAGACAGAAATTAAGAAATTAAAGATGTTCTAGAATAGAATGAAATGGATACATAACATACCCAAACTTATGAGACACAATGAAACTGGGTCTAAAAGGAGAGTTCATTGCAATAATTGCCTACATAAAAAGAGTTGGAGATAGCTCATACTAACAATTTAATAGCATACATGATAGCTCTAGAACAAAAAGAAATTACCCTCCAAAGAAACAGATGACGAAAAATAATCAAACTCACAGGGAAAATCAATAAAATAGAAACAACAACAACACTATATAGAAATCAATGAAACAAAGACTTAGTTCTTTGGAAAAGTCAATAATATTGACAAACTCTTATAAAAGGCTGGGAGAAAAGATCCAAATTAATAAAATTAGAAATGAAAAGGGTGACATAACAACAGACTCTAAGGAAATTAAGAGACTCATAAGGACATACTTCAAAAACCTATACTCAATTGCAAAACCTAAAAGAATTGAAAACTGCCTGGATATATATAATTTCCCAATGTTGACTCAAGATCAGATAAACAATTTAAATACACCTATAACTCCTGGTGAAATAGAAGCAGTCATTAAAAGATTTCCAACCAAACAAAGACCAGGGCCAGATGCTTTAGCTCAGAATTCTACCAGACATTCAAAGAAGAGTTAATGCCAATAATCCTCAAATCATTTCAGAAAATAGAGACAGAAGGACTATTGCCTAACTCATTTTATGAGATCACAATTAAACAAATACCAAACAAAATAAAGACCCAACAAAAAACATTATTAGAGACCAATTTCCATTGTGAATATAGATGGAAAACATTCAATAAAATACTTGCAGATCAAATCCAAGAGCACATCAAAAAAGATCATGCACCATGATCAAGTGGGTTTGATCCCAGAGATTCAGAGATGGTTCAACTTAAGTAAATTAATAAATGAAATTCATCATATAAACAAACTGAAAAGCAAAAAGTTCATAATCATCTCATTAGATGCAGAAAAGGCCTTTGGAAAAAAAATCCAACATCCCTTCATGATAAATGTCTTGGGGATATTAGGGATACAAAGGACATCAACATATTAAAGTGAGTTTACAGCAAGCCCAGGGCCAACATTAACTTAAATGAAGGCAAACTCAAAGCAATTCCACTAAAATCAGGAACAAGACAACTTTGTCTGCTCTCTCCATATCTATTCAATAAAGTACTTGAAGGGTTAAACAGAGCAAAAAGAAAATTGAAGGAGATCAAGTGTATACAAACTATTGTTATTTAAAGATGATATGATAGTTTACATGAGTAACCTGAAAAATTCCACTAGGAAACTCAAATAGCTGATAAAAAAAAAAAAAAAGAACCACTTTCAGCAAAGTAGCTGGATACAAAATAACTCACAAAATTCAGTAAGCCCTGTTGTACAAATGACAAAAAGACAGAAAGAAATCAGGGAAACAACCCTTTTCACAACAACCTCTAATAATGTAAAATATCTTTTTTTTTTTTTTAAGACAGGGTTTCTCTGTAGTTTTGATGCCTGTCCTAGATCTTACTCTGCAGACGAGGCTGGCCTTGAATTCACAGAGATCCTCCTGACTCTGCCTCCCGAATGCTGGGATTAAAGGCATAAACCACCACCGCCCGTCAATCTAAAATATCTTTGCATATCTTGAACAAGCAAGTGAAAGTTTTGTATGATAAAATATTAAGTCTTTGATGAAAGAAATAGAAAAGATATCAGAAGATTGAAAGATCTTCTTTGTTCCTTGATCAGTATGATTACATAGTAAAAATGGGTATCTTACAGAAAGTAATCTACAGATTCAAAGCAATTCTCATCTAAATTTAAAAACAATTCTTCACAGATCCTGAAAAAACAATTTTCAGCTTCATATAAAAAAAAAACGAAAAACACAACAGCAAAACCAAGTAGATCTAAAATAATTCTGAATAACAAAATAACTTCTGGAGATATCACCATCTCTGATTTCAACTTGGACTAAAGAATATGCTATTGGCATAAAAACAGGCACATTATCAGTGGAATTTAATTGAAGACCCAGACATAAATCCACACATCTCTGGACACTTGAGTTTTGATAGGAATATACACTGGAGAAAAACACAGCATCTTTAAGATAGTTCTCATTTAGAAAGGGAAGTAGAATAGATAAATATGAATAGAAAGGGCCTGGAATGTGAACATTTATTGGGAGTGTGAAGGGGAGAATGGGTACTGTGAGGGAATACAGGAAGAGACAGCTGAAATTAAGAGGCATCTAAGAGATAATATGCAAACTTAATTTCAGGGAACCATGGAGTTGGTTTGGCCTAGCTGCCTTGAGAGGCATGTGTCATAGGTTTTTCAGGTTAGAGTCCATGGCTCTTGGGTCATACACAATGTGCCTTTAAATTCCTGAGAGTCTGATGCACTCTCTCAGCCACTGAAGCATTCAGGCCACTTTCTATTTCTCTGTATGTCCCATTTGTAGTCAAAGAAGGATGGAGACTTGACAGGACAATTGTTCTTAGACATTAATCTTGTGTACATCACACAATCTTGTAGCCATCACAGCATCCTGGCAACTACAACTGTATTGTTCCTGATAATCACCATTACATTATGTTTCTGAAAAAAAATATAAAAAGTCTAATTGCTCTCAATAAAATTGGCACAGCCTCAGTTGTGATGTGGCCTCTCCAACCTGGCCTGATTTCACTCCTTTCAGCCATATCAGGATACCATATTTGCTTATCCCGGTTAGTAAGCGTGGGTGCTTATACCTAATACAGTAGAAATTTCTTGAAATAGATACATATGTGAAGGCAACCTATATGCAATTACCAAATCATGGGAATAGACAGAGTCCCTAATGTCCATCTCTTCTAACCAAACAATTCTTACAGTACCAGAATTAGATTCCATCTAATTGAGTTGGCCAAAGGAGTTGCACAGGAATCTACAAACAACCCAGGCTGTTTCCAAGACTGCAGGTTGCTCTCCAAAAATTGACAATAAGGCCCCATTACTGAAGACAACATCTATATAAATCATTGAATATGGAAATCTCAAGCTAGTATCTACATAGAATCCCCACTCCGACCTTCCTGTAGACTCTTTGGTACAGATAAGTACTCTCTACTCTATCATAATAGAAACATAGATGACAAGCTAGCCACAGACCCTTTGTCTACAGTTGTATACAATCTACAAGATATACTAAGACAATGGAAGCACTGAGCTGTGGGAGTAACTAACAAATAACTGATTTGACTTAAGGCCCATTCCATGAAATGGAACCCATACCCAACACTGCAAGTGTAACCAAGATCCAGAGACTAGATATCCCAGTGACCTAGGGTAAAACTACATTATAATGGTTTCCAAAAATATTTTTTTAAAACAACATAAATGACTCCTAGTGATATTCTGCTATACTCATAGATTACTATTGTGTCCCGTGAACATCAGAAAAGCTTCCTCCTATAGTAAATGGAATCAAATACAGAGGCACACATCCAGCCATTACACAGAGAGTGAGAGACGTTTCAATATTCAGCCCTAAATATGATGTCTTCATAAATCTCTACCCTCAGAGTTCAGGCAACCCCACAAAAGAGGGGGCAGAAAGAATGCAAGAGCCAGAGGGGATAGAGGACACCAAGAGAACAAGACTGTCTAAATCAATTTGAGCAATGCTCATATGAACTCAGAGAGCTTAGAGCAGCATTGACAGGGCCTGAACAGATCTGCACCAGAGACTCTGTGCTGAAGTTATGGCTTAATGTTTGGTGTTTTATGGGGTTCTTGCATGTGCAAACAAAAGGGTCTGATTTTTTTACCTTCTCTCTGGTTATTTTCCTTCTTTTGGATTGTCTTGTCCAACTTTGATGTGATAATTTTGACTTTATCTTATTATAGTTCGTTATATTTTCTAAAAAATGAACAAAACAATGAAACCCTAGTCACTAGTGTAAGGGTTAACAAATGATCTGTAATTTATACCTGCTGAGAGAGAGAGAGAAAATGAGTTTTCTCCAATGGAGTGACACTCTATATGTCATCCACTGTAGGGCAGACCTCATGCTGAAGAGTAGTTGACTAGTATGTAATGGATTCAACATTGTTTTAAATTTGGTTACAGTAAGGTAGATTTTTATTTGTTTGTTTTACTTTATTTATTTGTATGTGTGTTTATTTATTTATTTATTGGTTTGGGGCTGTTTTGTTGTTCTACTGTGTTTTTGGATTTATTTTGAGAAAGGACTTAGCGTTTAGTTGGTAGATAGGGGAAGAGAATCTGTCAGGACTTGGGGAGGGGGAGAAGAATATTTATTATCAACTTATTTAAGTTCAAAGATTGTTTTAAATAATAACAAATTAAATCTACACATTTTCTACTCAAATTTTCATGTAGACAGTGATCTGGATCCAAAACACAGCCATCAGATGATTAAAAAATAAACTGTTTTCTGACAAAAAAAAAAGTCATTGATAAACAGACTATAACCTATATAACCACACAGGTTAGTAGTAGGTCATCCTAGGTAGGCAAAATAGAAGAGTTAGTTATTTATGGATGTAAGGCAGGGATAGTATTGGAGAGTATTGGAGAATCAAATGTGGAAGGGGAGGGAAGAAGGGCTGAGGAAGGGATTATGGAGAGGAACAGTAGAACAAAGAGGCAAGTAGGGAGTTGTATTGTACCTGATATAGTAGAAGCTTTTTCAAATATATACAAAAATGAAGGTGACCTAAATAGTGTTGTCAAATAATGGGGAGGTGGAACCCCAATGGTACATTTCTCATCACCAAATTAAGACTTCAATTCCTGCCATGGGTTATATTTAGTGAAGTTGGTGGCAAAATGCATCCCATGGAAACCTCCAAACAGGTTAGGCTATTGCCAAGGCTATTCATTGTTACCCACAAATTGATGGTAAGGCCCTATAGCTGAAGACAACACCTACAAAACTCATTGAACATGGACAAGTCGTGCTCACCAAGCTGGTACCTACATGGAGAGTACACATCTAATTAATATTCAAGGTGTTAGAAGGTAGTCTGCATACTAGCAAAGTATTGAGAGCAGACGTAGACACAAGCCCACATTCCTAATTTAGATTCTATCCCCAACTGATAACCACTCACAATAACACATTAATTTTCTCCAATAGTCTGTCCCTGGGGATACACATCATTCTTAAGGCTAGGCCACATGCTCAACAACAGATGGCTAACACAAAACAAACTCAATGATATTTTTGGAGGTTTTTATTTTTTACTTTTTGTCTCATAATGCTTTGTATGTGCATAATTTTCTTTCCTTACCCTAAGATCTTTTGCTTCTATATTATTCTTTTCAATTTTGAATTGTTTATGGGATTCCTGTGTTTGCCAATGTCTATGTCTCTGTGTCTACATGTGTTCCTTATCCTTTTTTTTTTTTTAGGCTCTTTGTTTTTCCTTTTCATTTGTTTGCTTTGTCCTATTCTGGCTTGTTTGTTTGTTTTTACCTTCTTTTATTTTATTCATTTAGATGTCAGTAAAAGAGAGTAAACAACAGAAAAGGATGTTGGTTTGGGTAGGTGGCAGATCTGAGAGGAGTTGGGGAAAGAGGAGCCATAATCAGAATAGATTGTACGATAAAAACAGTGTGTGGAAAATATGTTAAAATAATACTGATATCTCATGAGATGTACTGGAAGTCTCAGGAAGTTCAGCCCTGTGTCTCTTGAGTCATTAGAGATTTGCTTTCTCTTCCTTTGTTATGTGAATTGTGCATGGTTTCTTTCTAATTTCATGGCAAATGTAGTGTTTCTTTCTTCATTTTTTTGTTAGTGTTTACAGGTTGTGGTGATATATTGTGTACCCTAAAACAATTTGCCTGAAGATCAGAGAACAGAACAAGCCACTAGATTAAACATAGATGCCAGGGAGAGGTGCCACACACCTTTAATCATAGCACTAGGGAGGCAGAGATCTCTGTGAGTTCAAAGCCACCCTGGATTATATGAGATTGATTCAGTCTAGGAGAGAAACAGAGCTAGGTGGTGGTGGCACACACCTTTAATCCCAGCACTTGAGATCTCACACCTTTAATCCCAGTATGTGGGAAGTCACAGGCTTTCAATCCCAGCACTAAGAAGTAAGTAATATGGTGGGTGGAGAAAGGTATACAAGGCGTTAGGAGACAGGAACTACAGCTTTTAGGCAGAAGTGTCCCTTTCAGCTGGAGGCTTTTTAGGCTGGAGTCTTTTGAGTGAGGACTCAGAGGATTTCAGTCAGAGAATTTGTGGAACTGTTAAGGTGAGAGGTGGCCACTGGGCTTGTTCCTTTGTCTCTCCGATTTTTCAGCATTTACCCCAATATCTGGTTCTGGTTTTTTTATTATTATTATTAAAAGACCTTTTAACATTCAAGTTGCATTTGATCTACTTCTTATCTATATCCTTTTTTTAAAGTAGATTCAATGTTCTACCTTTTTATCTTATCATATCTATACTCTCTTTTTCTTTTCAGAGTAGATTAAAAAACCTACCCTTTTATCCTATCATCTATATCTTTTTTTGAGAATAGATTCAGTAATCTACCTTTTTATCCTATCATTTCTATATAATACATTTCTATATCACTTAGTAATGTGTGTGTGTGTATGTGTGTGTGTGTGTTCTTACTCTCTTTCTAAAATTTTGTCAGGATGTTTCTCCACCAAAGACAATTTAACATGTAATCTGTGTCACTGTGGGTACAAATCCCTACTAAATATTAAATGCTGTATGAAGTGGGGGTTTTGGGTCAGATGTATAGTTTGCATATATGACTCTTCAAAGTTTGGTTGAGGGGAAGGTATTTTATTGTAGATATGAGAGATGAACAGCCAGAGGCATCTGGAAGTATCCAGACTAGGGAGAGAAAATAATATACTGAACATGGCCAGTTGAATGAAATGGGCCATGAGAGGAGATAGTGTTGGAGAGAGAGGAAAAGGAGAGTAAGAAAAAGACAAGAGAGCACCAAAGAATATGCGGCCAAAATGACAGTGTAATATAGGAATAAGAAGCTGGGGGAGGGGAAGCCCATGAGCTGGAGAGGTTTAAGATGGGAGTCAGGGTAAGGAGACATGAGTAGAGAACCAGGTACTGAGAGGGCCCAGTGGCCAGCCTGTGCTTTATTATGCAAATAGGACTCCCAAATAGGCACTTGTCCCAAGTTTCTTTAGGACAAGTCCCAATTAAATTAACGAAATGCTGTGCAAAGCCCTAACTACCACACTTTCAAAGTAAGCTACTGAAGCCAGACAATATTTTGGATTTCCTCCAAATTTTAAATTTATCCATGCATAAAAGATATAGCATGTAAAAAGCTGAAGTTGACTCCTTTTTGACACATTCCACAAGAAACAATAGGTTAATCACTGGAGTTTCTGCCAGGAAGTCAAAGTCTAACAAATGGTAAAAATGGTTAAGTAAGTTTCCCCCCTGCATTTAGTTCACTCCTAATTTCTTTTAACTGATTACATATGTCTTAAAATTAATAAATTAAAAATTCAGGCTTTGCCCCAACATGATATTTAATAAAGACAGGACATGAAATGAAACTCCATGCTCTTCAGTAGGTATCATCAGCAGTGGCCAAGGATCACAAAGAATATTTTCATTTGCCAGTTCACACTGAACTCACATTCTGCTAAGTAACATTCCTAAGGTCCCTTGTTCTCTTTCTTTGTTAATAGGTTTTTAATTAGCTCACCCTGTAATAGTTCTTAGAACCTATCATTGTAAGACTACGAATCCACAATTATTTTGTCTTCTTCTGTATTTTCTGTCTCAATATGCGGATATCACTAGTTTAACATTTCCCTACTTCTCCTAATTCCTTGGTTTATAAACTCTTTCAGATTGAACCAGTGTGTGTGTGTGTGAGGGGGAGCTATTTCAGCAAAATTTCTTAGAATTGGTACAATTTTAAGGTAGAAGTGATGATCTGCACAATTGCAATCTTCTGTGATTCTAACCCATTTCAATTTCAAAATGTTCAAAGCATTGTTATTGACAAGATGAAAATAAATATCACATTGAACTTTGATGTGAGATACTCACAAGGATCATTGTTTTGAAAAATTCTTAAGTGGACCCTAATGAAAATATACCAAGTAGATAGATCTATGAAATACCTTAGGACAGTCCAAGCTCAAATAAACCATCTGACATTGCTTGATATTCAAGATATGTCCCTGTTAGGAAACTAAATTCATTGGAAATCACCACAAAATATGTAAGTAGATGAAAACGATACTTTTAAAAAAGAGAATATATTTCTAACTTATTAGGAGACTATAAAATCAAACAGATATTTTCCCCAGGATATGGTCTGAACTTCTTGGAACAATTAAAGAAAAATTTTCTTTACATACCAAAATTCCTTTTCTGCATGTCCTATATTATGGGAGTTTAAAATATATTTTCTTCCATATAAACCTCCCATTCATAAAATCAAAATGGACCCACAGAAATTGGTGCCTTTATGCAAATGTGACTTTTATATGACATTTTTAGCAAGAATTTTATATTTTATTAATTTTAAATAACTGTTATCAGTTGCTTTTTCAGAAAAGTAGGCAAACATATGTTCAAAGAAATCTTTAGGAAATGAAATTTTCTTCTTATTTATATCCTTAAACTTAGTACCAGGTGCTGACTTAAAAATAGATAATGGTTATCCCACAGTGTTAGATCCATTTAGGACAGAGCAAAATATTAGTAATACTTGGAGCAACATTTTGTGAGCTTTGTTTGTTTTAACTCTAGTTTTATTTATTTTGTTGGAAATAGATTTGGTTTATACAATATATTATGATTATGGTTTTCCACTCATCCAACTACTCCCAGTTTCTCCTCACCTATCTGCCAATCAAAATCCACACTCTATCTCTTCTTAGAAAATAAACAGGTATGTAAGATATAATAATATAATAAAATAAAACAAAAACAAACAAGTCTGATTAGGAAGAAAACAAACAAACAAACAAAAGAAAAAGAGCCAAAGGAAAAGCACAACAAAACACAAACAGATTCAGAGACACATATTTCACACACACACACACACACACACACACAGAGAGAGAGAGAGAGAGAGAAAGAGAGAGAGAGAGAGAGAGAGAGAGAGAGAGAGAAAGGAATCCCATAGAAACATAAAAGCAGATACCATAATATATACACAAAGATCTATAAGATAAAAATAAATAAAGAAGTAAATAAATATTCCTGAAATAATATCTTTGGAGGAATTCTGTTGTTGTTGATATCCAACTTTAATCTGTGGCAGTCAGACAGGAATCAGGGTATTATTTCAATTCTCTTGTATCTGTTAAGACTTAGTTTGTGTTCAAGTGTGTTGTTAGTTTTAGAGAAAGATCCATGAAATGATGAGAAGAAGGTATATTCTTTTGTGATTGGCTGAAATGTTCTGTAAATATCTGTTAGGTTCATTTGGTTTATGATGTCAGTTAGCTCCACTATTTCTGTGCAGTTTCTGTCTGGATAACTTGTCTATTGGCAAAAGTGGGCTATCACTGTCTGAGGGTCAATATATGATTTAAGCTGTAGTTATGTTTCTTTTTATGAACTTGGGTGTTCTTGTGTTTGTTACATAGGTGTTAAGAATTGCAATATCCTCTTGGTGGATTTTTTCCTTTGATGAGTATGTAGTGTCCTTTCCAATCTCTTTTGATTCGGTTTTGTTTGAGACTATTTTGTCAGATATTAAAATTACTATACTGGCTCGCTCTATATATCTATTGATTGGAAAATCTTTTTCTACTCTTTTTCACTGAGATGATGTTTATTAATGATGTTAAGGTTTGTTTCTTGTATTCAGCAGAATGAACAATCCTGTTTGTTAATCTATCTGTTAGTATCTTTTTTATTGGGGAATTGAGACCATTGGTGTTTAGACTTATCAATTAGCAGTGTTTGTTGATTCCCATTATTTTGTTGTGGTGGTGTGGGTTTTTTCACCCTCTTTAGATTTTCTGGTTTGATATGATTTCCTTGTGTTTCCTAGGGTGTGGTTAAACACATCAGGCTGTAGTTTTCCTTCTGGCTCTTTTTATAGGGCTAAATGTGGAAATAGCCACTATTTGAATTTGGTTTTATCAAGTAATAACTTTCTTTCTCCATCTACTGTGAATGAAAGTTTTTCAGTGTACAGTAGTCGAGGCTAGCATCTTCAGTCTGTTTGTACAACATCTGTCCAAGCTCTGCTTGCTTTTAGCATCTCTATTGAAAAGCTATACATTATTCTGATAGTCCTGCCTTTATATGTTATTTGGTCTTTTTTCCTTCGCAGCTTTTAATATTTCTTCTTTGTTTTAAATGTTTAGTGTTTTGATTGTTATTTGTTGTGGGGAATTTCTTTTTTGGAAAAGTCTATTTGGCTTTTTGTATGTTTCTTGTACCTTGATTTGTACCTACTTGTTCAGGTTAGGGAAACTTATTTCTCTGATTTTATTGAATATATATATATATATATATATATATATATATATATATATATATATATAAAACATTTTCTTTCACAGAAGTTTTCATTTGTCTTCAATGCAAGAGATTCTCTATTCTGTCTCTTGCATTTTATTGGTGAGACATACCTCTAAGGCTCCTGTTCAAGTTCCTAAACTTTGCATTTCCATTTTTCCCTTCAGTTTGGGTTTTCTTTATTGATTCTATTTCTGCTTTCCTGTTTTGAACTGTTTTCTTTATTTTATTCCTCTCTTTGTTTATGTTTTTGTAGAGTTCATTAGTTTATTCATTCATGTCCTCCTTAAGGACCTCGAACATATTCATAAAGGCAATTTTCATGTCCTTCTCTTGTGTTCCAACTGTGTTGAATTTCTTGGAGCCTACTGTGGTGTGGTGAAGCACAAACATACTTAGTCTTATCAATAAAAATCCAGAGTCAGATATTGGAAAGTGAAAGCTAAAAGATCAGAGAAGCAGAGCAGCAGCCGCTAGAAACTTCCTTTCTCTATGTGTCCTCAGACCAAAAGGAGGTCAGGATCCTGTCTCCACCCACCTCATATTCCTGTCTCCACATCCCTAGTGCTAGGATTAAAGGCATGAACCACCACTGCCCAGCTCTGTTTCTCTTTTAGACTGATTCAATCTCATGAGGCCCAGGGTGGCCTTGAACTCTTGATCTTCCTGCTTCCTCCTCCCAAGTGCTGGGATTAAAGTTAGGTGCCACCACTCTATGGTCTCTATGGTTAACTAGTGGCTAGCTCCACCCTCTGATCTCTAGGCAAGTTTTATTTGTCAGAACATAAACAAAATATCACACAATAGTGGGATTGCTGAGCTCTCGTGGAGACACATTGTCCTGGCTTATTGGGCATTTTTGTTGTTATTTTTACACTGGTATCTGGGATCTAGGGTTTAGTGTTTAAGATGATTGTAATTCTAGGTGCTGATATCTAGTCTTGGCTTTCATAAGAGGATGCTCCATTCATTGGTTTCTATTGCTCTCTCTGTTTCTTAGGAAAGTGTGGTGGCTGTGGTTTGCCTTTTAGGGAGTGCTTCTGCAGTCTTGCCATGTGTGGCCACTGGGTATTATATGTTTCTAGGTATTGGGAATTCACACTTAGGACTTGGGATGAGGGGCTTCCACAGCAGGAGAAAAAAAAGCAAGTTTTGCCATCAGGATCTGTGTAGTTCCCTAGAAATGGGTGTAGAGAAGAATGAGATGCCACAGCAGGTGATTTGTTCCATAACTGGGAATGAAACTGGGGAACTGGATTTGAAGAAGAAGAAGAGAGAATGAAGATGACTTAGCAGCTTCCCTGTCCAGTGTGGTAGGCACATTTCTAAGGAATGCCTGGTGCAGCTGATAGTTAAGACAAAGGGATGAGATGGTGGAGAAGACTGTAGAAGATTTGGCCAATTCAGTTTTTAAAACTAGCTAAATATTAAGTGTCACAATGACATTTCCAAGCAACTGGTGCTACAGCTAATCCCCTACCTCACTTTCCACTCCCCTTCTTTCTCCTCCTCCCATTTCACCCTGCCTTCCAAGCCTACTTTTGTATTCATGCTACATTGTTCCTTTGAACTAACTGTCCTCCTCATTGGCTCTTCTTTATAACCTTTCTTGGTCTCCTTTCTAGTTCGTTATGTTTTAGTCATTTTAGATACATATACAAACTAGTCTCCACACATAAGAGAGAATAGGTTATCTTCTTTATGAGTTTGACCATCTCACAATATAAACCTTCTTTAATCCAATGAAATTTTAAAAAATCTATTGCATAGAAATAAATTTAATAAACCTCTAAAATTTTGGATCGCTAAACTATTCTAGTTTTCTTTTTCTCACTTCCATCAATTCAGGCCATTTTCATCACCTCCTTTCACATACAGGACATAGTCTTTTCCACTGTCTGAAACTACCCTCAGAGCAAGTACTGAACACCTCATAATCTTAATATTTTAAAGATAGCTTTAAATTGTATGCATGGTTTAATGGAGAGACAAATAAATTCATATTTAAAGCATTGACTTTTTTAGGAAATATTTGATCTTGGAAGTCAGTCTGCTTTATTTTATGTATGCTTTTATTTTGCACACACTTTTAAAGGGAAAATGTGCTTAGCTACCATTTTGTGGTAATTTATTTTACAGAACTATAAACTATATGGTGCTCAGATATTTGATAAAGTGCTTTTTCTTAGTATTTCTGTAAAGATATTTCTAATTTGAACTGGGAGACTGAGCAAAGCCAATGATCCTTTCCAATGTGATTAGTCAATTTCCAATCTACCCAAGACTCAAATGTAACAAAATTCAGAGAACAGGAGAGTTTATCTACATTTGACCAAACTGTTTAAATTATATATTTGTCTATCACTTGACTTGGGGGTGCATTTTCATAAATCACTTACTTTGGTGCCATCACAAAACATTCCTATTGTATTTTTATGGGTAGTTTGAGGTTTATATGTGTTATTTATTATCTCCCTCCCCCTTCCGTGTGTGTGTGTGTGTGTGTGTGTGTGTGTGTGTGTGTGTGTGTGTTTACGTACAGATAACAATTAAAGTAAAAAAAGTGTGTCAGATCTCATGGAGCTGATGTTAGGGGAAGCTGGAGCTGCTATATATTAGTGCTGGGAATTGTACTCAGGTCGTCTGTAAGAACAGCAAGCCATATCTCATGCCTCATGTGCATGTGTATGTCTTTCTTAAAGACTAATTTCTTGATTCTAATGATTATATAGTACCTTGAAACAGTGATTGAGCATCTGCTTCACAACACATTTCCATATGAAGTTGGAGATGGATACCTGCTTCTTCCAGTAGAGTAATGATAGTGTCTTATGGTTTCTGAGGGAGCATTCAGTTTAATGGATAAAGAAAAAAGGCATTAAATTTTAAATTTAATTTAACTTAATAGATTTTTATTAATCTTCAGTATCTAAGTGTGTAATCCTATTCTATACTGCCAATTTCCTACAATGGAGAAGGGCTAACAACTGTAGCATTGAGCTTAGATAGAAAGAATAGGATTGCAATACAATTGCATAGTTGTATTTTAAGTTTCACTCTTTACAAACAAATGGAAAATTAGCTGTTAAATATTCCTCCCTTAATCAGAAAGCATAGCCACAGCTGTGGACAAGAATACATACATACACACACACACACACACACACACACACACACACACACACACACACACAGAGTGCTCATTAGACAACTAATGAGAATCTAAAGATTGAAGAGCTTATTCTGAGTCAATTCTTGTTCACTTGCCCTCCACATACTGTCTTAATGCTTAATATGGATTTCTCACTTAGTAGAAAGGAGATGGTAGCATATTTAAAGGATCATAGAATGATCCCCTAACCAACTATCTTGTTAGCTTAAGTTATAACTTTTAGGTAAAGGTGGAAACCTGAGGGGGAAATGCCCATATAGAATTCTTTCTAATATTATTCTTCTCTTTCAAATAAATGTGAAATTTTCATCTTACTTTTCAGCTTTCACTTTGCTATATGAGGGGACAATTTTACAAAATGTCTTTAGCTCTCACTGTTTTGCTCACCAGTACATTTTCTAAGCTTAAATTATATACAGAGGGTCACTTAGGTGAGTAGATAATTGCCTGTTCAGTTTGATACTGTCAAGGACAGGGCATATTGATTAAACATTACATACTACAGTGAGCTTTAGGTAAAGCATGAGCATGTTCAAATCCCACTCTTACTAACTTTGGGACCTTGGGAAGCCATTTGCCATTTTTGAGCCTCCATTGTCTTATGTTAATTTGGAAAAAGGAGTAGGAGTTACAGGTTGTTGAATTCAACATGCATAAAATACTTTAACTGAGGCAAGCATGCAGAAAAATTTCAAGGTACTTCTATCAACCAGATAAATATTTTCTACTTAACAGTGCTTTTTGAAGGCCTGCTAAAAAAAAATCACTCTATATATTCTCAATATTAGGTGTAATAGGTCTGCTATAGTCATTGAGTTAATAAATAATGCATATAATATATATGTTTGAAATATTAAGTTACAGAATTTTACACTTTCATGTTTAAAACATTTCATCACCTTTCAATTTGAGAGTTAATTAAAGGTTCAAAATGAAAATCATTTCACTGGCAACTAGGATTTAATCTTGGCAAACTCAAACTTTAATTTGGATCTTAGATTCTTTTATTAGGCTTATTTATGTGGAAATAGTCTGAAAATAGAAATGACAATACTCTGTCAAAAGTATTGAAATGAATATATTCTATGTATCTAAGTATATAGAAAAAGGATTAATATACTCAAGGCAAATTTTCAAATACTTTTCATTAAAGATTCAATTCTAATTATTATATCTTCTAAGAACCTGCCTTTCTAGGTAGAGTTGGCTCAGTGGTATCAGTTCTGTAGTCAACAGAGAGAAAGAAAAAGATGGAGTCAAATTTATCTGCCAAGAACCTAGATACAACCCAACTTTGAACCTATTTTATCATTTTTTTTCTCAAACCTGGATGGTTTAAACTTTGTCAAATGTCATTATGCACCCAGAAGTGAGGAATTCTCATAATAAAAGACCAAAAGACAGCATGGAATCCAAGAGACAGTGGCATATAATAATACTTTCTACGCATAATGATTTCAATGTTGTGTGCTGTGCATGCAATCAGAAAAAAAAGGTAAAGATAGAAAAAGTTATAATCAACAGGGATTCTCAGTGTGTTTTTTATTGTTAAAGTGACAGCGGGGATAGAGCAACGGAGAAAGAAAAGTTTTCATTCAGCTCCTAGTTACTAATATTGAAAAATTCACACTTGGCAGCAACATCAGGTTAATCATGTTCCCCTTTTAAACACGGCAGAAGAAAGAAAGCAAGTGAGCACATATGTAACAGACCAAAGGTCATGTAGCAGTCACTATACTCCTATGAGAACAAGTGTTTATTCAGCTTCGCAAGAACCAACTTGGACCCACAAGAGACACATTGATCCACTAATTAGATAATTACCTAAATCACCTCATAGGTTCCACTACTTCTTAATACTATTTTCTACTCCAGTGGCTTCAGAGGAAATGAACCATTTAAATAAAAACAGAAAGATGATGGAGAAAAACAGACAAAAGGGAAAAAAAATACAGGAAAGAAGTGAGGAAGAAGAGAGAAGGAAGAAAACCAAGAGATGGAGGGAGAAAGACAGATCAGAAGGAAAGAGAGGGAAGAATTATAATAGTAAAGAGAACCTTTGTCAGATTTTAGCTGAAATTTCTATTAATAGTATTTCAAAATGATGATATGAGTTACAGGATAAATTGTAAACAAAATACAAACAATACTAACATTAAACAAGATAAAAAGAAGAAATTGTTATGGGAATCAATGCTTGGTTAAGATCTGGATACTTTACAAGAAATGTGAATGAGAGCAAGCAATATTGAAGCAAATAATAAGGGGAGAGTGAAGTGATACAGTTATTTTTTAATTAAAAATATGTTTAAAAGAAAGAAAGAACAAATAATAAATACACATAGGGTCACAATATAGCTCTAATATAAGTGAATATATTTCAAGAGGTCAGATGACTTTAAACAGCACAGGGTGAATTAGTAAGAGAATACGAAATTACTATGTTCTTACAACAGAGAGTAATTCAATAAGAACATTCTTTAGGAAGGTCCTAAGACAAACACAGGTGAGGTTGATTAAGGAAGGACAGCAGTAGAGTCCTAAAAGAAGACATGGAAATGAAGGACATAGAAATTAGGCTTGCCAGAAGAAATCACAAATAAAGGTTAATATAGCAGGGTCTTCCAAGAAAGAAATGGAATTCTCTGCTGGTCTGCAGGGCACAGGCACCAACTCTTTTGTAATCTGAGATATCTCAGAACCATAAACCACCTGTTTCTAGGGAGCTATGGACTGAGGCCCACAATCCGTACAGCTTGTGAGTACTACAACGTTTCTTTTACTGAATTTTTGCTGAGAGGGTTTGCAATCAATATGGACTACTTCAGTGGCAATTTCTTGTAACTGAGGAATACTATCTTAGAGTCTAATGAAAAGGCTGAGTATAAGAACCACTGAAGTTTTATTAAAGAAGTGGCTCAAGTAATAAAAATAGCTTCTTCATTGAAATGCAGCATTTCATGAGCCCAAAAGAGTGGGCTCAAAGATTTCAAATTCTAAAGAAGTCCAATTTTAAATCTCACCTCTTAAGTTACTTATTGAAAAATATTATTTCAACATTATGAACTGAATTAGAGATTAAATTTAGAATAAAACAGTTGGCATTTATGTATATGCAACAAAGTATTATTTCCATTGTTTAATAAGAAAGGATCCTAAATATATTCTGATTATTGCATAGATATTCCACAGATATTTCTTAATAAATTCAAGGTTAATTACTGTATATATTTTAAATGTATACAATTATAGACTTCTTAGACTTTGAAACTAAAGCATTTCACTACCTTTCAAATAAGAGTTAATGAGAGGCTCAAAATTAAAACTGCTGCATTAAGAAAAGTTTCTCATTATTTTTCAATAGAGGAATCCTTGCATTGATAATATTGCCTTGGAAAAACGTACCAGAACAAGTCACTTTTCTTTACTGAGATAGTTTCAAATAAACAAATGTCCTTAATTTTCTTTGACATTCTTAATACGGAATAACAAAATAAAACTATTTAGAAGTTATAAAAGGAAACTAGCATAGAAAAGAAGGAATGAAAAAGAAAAGAAGGGGGAAATTAAAAATTACTTGGGTACTTTTAATTCAGTGAAAAGGAACAAAGTCAAGTAAGCAACTGGCTAGTAAGAGACCTGCCACAAACCTCAGACACAGGCAAGGCAAGATGATAGGGGCAACATTCTTTCCTGGAAGTAGTGGCTTTATGAGAAACTACAAATGTTACATTAATAGTGATGCTTATAAGCATCACCATTTCATTTCACTTAGGATGCTAGATGCTAAAACATCTACAGCAATTAAAACTTGGAGGTCAGCCAAAAATAAGCTGATTCTCTATCTGCTAGTGTACTATTAAACTTAAAATTCTAGTTGCCAATTCTTTCATGCAGAACCCCTGGTCATATTTTTATACTATATTTGCGAGGGTGAGATGATACTACAAAACCACTGTTCTCAAGAAAAACCAGAGATTACAACAAGACACATGTAGACTTAATAATACTTATAAACAAAGAAGAAAGATAGAGGCGATCAAGAAAATGTGCAAGGTGCTGTCAATTCCATATTGGAGGAAGCTGAGCACATCTGTTTTCCTTGTAGTATAAGAAAATGTGGGTCTACAATGACTATCTGCTGTAAGATAATGAGATTTTGGTTTGTCTATGTTGACGGGCATTCAATATTGTGCCATAGAGTTTGGAGAAGAAATGCTTGAATGAAACCTAAGTAAATTACTAAGCAAGTGAAAGTGAAGCAGCTTTCTAACTCTAGAGAAAACTGCTAAGATGAAAGTAAATATAATTGCTGTTCACTAGGTGGCCCTGTTCTACATTCCATATAGAGCTATAAAATTTTAGTAGGTTAAAGATAATTTAACTAAATTTAATTATATAACCATATTGGCTTCTGAAATGTAAGGAACGAAAGCTTAAAATATGGCAGTTGAAAAACTGGAGGGGTGAAAAGTAAGTCAGTATTTTTTTCACAGCCAGTATTGAGTATTTTAAATCCCTCAAATTTAATAGATGAAATCTAACCGAAAAACAAAAGTTATCCTAAGCAAACAAATCAGAAGAAGGGAGCTAGATTTGAAAAGACTCATGGTAAAGAACAGAAAAAATCTTTATTAGGGAATCGAGAATTTAAAGAGTTTACGGTAGAGGATTAGAATAGCAGACTCTAGGAATTCTTCCTATTAGCAAGTATGTGCACTTTTTGACTAAAAGAAAGTAAGGCAGGCAAATCTCCCATTTCTGATTGAGCATACATGATTCTTGAAAGTCATCATTTTGTCATAAAAACAATGGAGAGGCTGAAAAGTCAACCCTTTTTTCTTCAATCAATCATAGAACTAATGAGGTGGTGCAAACTCCTATCCTCTAACCTGGGACAAGTGAATCCAGAGAAATGTGTCTTCCTGGAGCAGAAGTGTCCATGAAACCAATTCTGGATAGGAAAATTAATGTAACTGACAAAATAGAAATTGAGTGTAGACAGATGGAAGTTTGCCAACATATCCAGGAGAACCACATTGTTGAACTTTACCTCCTGTATCTCCCCAGGTTCTCACTTGTAAGATCAAAAACAAATCTGCTCCTACACAGAGAAGCACATGTATGTACAGACATGTGTTCTTCTTAAAAGGCCTTACAGCAAGAGAAACTAGTTTTTGGTTTTTTGGTTTTTTTTGGTGCTTAACCTACCAGAATTAATGAGTCTCCCTCACCCAGAGGACAAGAAGAGCCCAGCTCCAGTCTGCCCCACCAAAGAGAAAACTCCTAAAGCACCTGTGACTTCCACAGTCTGGAGATATACAGACACGTGAATTCTATCCAACTTGAGATCTGATGATGTCACTAGAGTGGGCTTGTTCTATCTAATGTGTATGAGATCAAGTCCTGAGAGTGTGGACAGTATAAGAGAAACTGTAGTCATGAGGCAGCCAAGAGATAAAAAGAGAAAATGGAAAATTTACAAGTTATATTGTCATAAAGTAAGGCTTGGAGATATCCATGAGTTAAAGTGCCTGGATGGTTTATCGCATGGGGAATTTGGTAGGATATGAAATGATCAGTGATCTGGCCCTCCAAATATGAGATTGTTCATTAAAGTGGATTTGAGGTAAACAGAAATCCAAGTTACTAAACAGTTTAGACTACCATCATCATCATGACCTACATATCAAAAAAAGTGTCATGTTCAACAAAGCAAACGATGTTTTGCATAGCCACATAACCACCCCAAAACTGAAGTCCTTCTGAAAAGCTGAACTAAAATATACTGAATTAAATGGAAAAGGCTCATTAGCCTTCATCTTAGTATCAGTAGGTCAGGAAAGCACTTTCCTTCCCCCATACCTTCCCATGAACCAGTAAATACCTATTTACTACAGTTTCTTTTACTTACTATATTACATATTGATTTCTATTAGGATTAACTCACAGGTTCATTTGGTAAAATTTTTGCTAAACAAACATGGAGACCTGTGTTTGGAATGCTATCATTTATGTAAAAGCAAGGCTGAAAACACCCTAATTGTCTTGCTAGAAACCTCATCCAACTACTGAGGGATCTGGATGCAGAGATCCATGACTAGGCCCCAGGTGGATCTCTGGGAGTCCAATTAGCGAGAATGAGGAGGGTTTACATGAGCTAGAATTGTTGAGACCAAGGTTGGATAAAGCACAGGGACAAATAGCCAAACGAATGGAAACACATGAAATATGAACCAATGGCTGAGGGGTCACCAACTGGATCAGGCCCTCTGAGTAGATGAGACAGTTGATTGGCCTGATCTGTTTGGGAAGCATCCAGGCAGTGGGACCGGGTCCTGTGCTCATTGCATGAGTCGGCTGGTCGGCTGTTTGAAACCTGGGGCCTATGCAGGGTCCCTTGGCTCGGCCTGGGAGGAGGGGACTGGACCTACCTGGACTCAGTCTACCAGGTTGATCTCAGTCTGCGGGGAAGGCTTTGCCCTGGAGGAGATGGGAATGGGGGGCGGGCTGGGGGGAAGGTGAGGGGGGCGGGAGGAGGGAGAACAAGGGAATCCATGGCTGATATGTAGAACTGAATTGTATTGTAAAATAAAAATTAAAAAAAAAATCAAGGCTGAATGGCTAAGCACTGTGGATATGGAGATAGGCAGGTCCTTGGGCTCATTGCCCTTCTAGTCTAGCAAAATTGGTGAGTTCCAGATTTAGTGAGAGATCAACTCACAAAAACTAAGGTGGAGAGTGATTAAAGAAGATATTAGATGTGGACTTCTGGTGCCCACACGTATACATTCACCTGGATAAGTATGCATGCTAGATGTGTGTGCACGCACACACACATGCACACACACACACACACACACACACACACACACACACACACAGAGAGAGAGAGAGAGAGAGAAAGAGAGAGAGAGAGAGAGAGAAGCCATATATAGACAAACACCATGGGAAGATACAATTCCTTTTCATATTAAAATAGAATATCACAAGTAGATTAATATTATTAATATAACTAAATATGGTCTTTTTGTACTGTAATATAATATTCCATATAATCCAATAGTGAAATGATAAGTAAGAAAAAAAAAAGCACATCTCATTAGTTCACATTGTTGGGTCGTAAACATGTTAGTTGCTTGACAGAAATTGTCCACAACACTGATTTTGGGATTGAATTGACAACTCATTTGTGGTATTTGACCCAATACAAGATAATTATTTGTCTATAGTCATTGTTATGTAATAGCAACATATGATGGCAGAAATGGAATCAACAGAGGTATCCCTCATGTTAAAACTTGTAATTAGAGATATTCAGAGGCTTAGTCTTCTCACAATCATACAAAGAATCTAGCATATTAGAGAAAATAATTTTCAAAAAAGAAATTGAGATTTAAAAACTGCATATAAGAAAAACTATGTTGCCGGGCGGTGGTGGCTCACGCCTTTAATCCCAGCACTCGGGAGGCAGAGCCAGGTGGATCTCTGTGAGTTCGAGGCCAGCCTGGACTACCAAGTGAGTTCCAGGAAAGGCGCAAAACTACACAGAGAAACCCTGTCTCGAAAAACCAAAAAAAAAAAAAAAAAAAAAAAAAGAAAAACTATGTTGCTAGAATCCTTTTAATCATTTGCAGTTGAAAGAGAAATATTGGCAAAAAGAGATATTCTGGAATATAGACCACCAATAAGAACTAATGAATACTTTCTCCCCTGACATTTCAGACTCATGTAGTTCTAAGTCATTCAGGCTACAGCTTGATTTCACATCTAAGCACAAAACTGTGACAATTTCACAATTACAAAAATTGAGGTATTTTCAACTTTTCTTTTTTCTCTTTTTTGTTAGGACATTGTGTCTCGCAAGTCTAAAATTTATTATGTAATAGATTATCAAGCTCCTTGAGGTTCTTTCTGAAATGTAACAACTATCTCATTTTTTTTCCTTTAGTAAACAAGTGAGGTTGTGAACTCCATCTTCCCAGGACACTGTGTACCCTGAAAATATAGATCACAATCAGAATTTTTTTTAACAGATGTTAGAAAAATATCATTTCTATCACTAGCTCCAGCCAAAGCTCCAGCTATACTTAACATTCTATACAAGTGTAGAAATTTTCCTTTGATTTCAACTTGTAGCAGAGTTCTTAAGAGTCTAATTTCAAATTAACAGATAAAGGCCTAAAGTACTTATATTTATCAGTAAGTAAAATTACCATTTGAAAATAAGCATTTATAGCATGAAAAGCCCATGTTTATTATATACTATATTATGTCTCTTCATAAAATTTGTCATATGCACTGTTACATTTCATACACACTTTCTATAATGATGTTATCAGCATTTTTGTAAGTAATTCTTAAAATGAGGAAAAGTTCTTCAATGTCATCCAACTAGTAAATGGCTGAAGCAAGATTGACAAAAATCACTGTAGCGCTAGAGCCTGCGATTGTTACTGGAATAAGACAAGTGTCTTATCTTAGGAAAAGAATTATATGTGTAATCACAAAATTGTTAAATGTAAGGATGTTGTTGTGCAAGCCACTAAGTGCTTGAAGGCTGCATAAATGAGATATTGTGGTCAGGATTTTAACTGCAATATTCTAAATGAGCTTGATGTAGAATGCATGAGTACATAGATGGTAATAACATAAATTTGCTTTCTGGAAATAACAATGGCAGCAAATTAGTGGGTTCTTCTTTCCATATTCCTCCTTACATGGTTCTCGATTTGGAATTATAGTGGTAGTTTTGATTTTTTTCCTTTACTTTTATCCCTTTTATTGAAAATAGATACCTCCCTCATGCAGTTTATCCTCATTTTGGTTTCCCCTTCCTTTACTCCTACCAGTTCTCTCCCAGCTCCCCTTCCATCTGGACCCACTCCTTTTCTGCCTCTCATAAGAAAAGAACAGGCTTCTAAGAAATTAAAAACAAAACATAACAAAATAAAATATAATAAGATAATAAGATAAAACAAAGACTGTAATTGTAGTTGAAGAAGGCAAACTGACAGAAGAAGAAAAACATACCCAAGAGAAGGCAAAAGAATCAGAGACCCACTGAAGGCCATAATATATATATATATATATATATATATATATATATATATATATATATATATATATATATATATATGACATGATGTAGGCCCTGTACTTGCTGTCTTGGTCTTTGTGAGTTCATATGAGGCATTGTTCTCTTGGTGACTTCCATTCCCTCTACTTCTTACACTCTTTCTACCTCCTCTTTCATGGAGTCCCCTGAGCTCTGAGGAGAGATATTTGATGGAGACAGTTCATTTCAAGCTGAGTGTTCCAAAGTTTTATCTCAGCTTAATGTCTGGCTGTAGGTCTCTGTATTTGATCTCATATGCTGCAGAATGAAGCTTCTCTGATGATACCTGAAGACGTTACTGACTCTGAGTATAGCAGATTATCATTAGGAGTCATTTTATCACTTTGGTTTTTGTTATTGTTATTGTTCATTTGTTTTAAAATAGTAATGTTTAGTTCTATCCTACATCTCTGGTCTATCTAGTCTCTAGTTCTTGATCACTTAAGCAGTTTTGGGTATAAGTTAAGGCCTGCTCCATCTCATGGAGCAGACCTTAACTTAAATCAGATATTGGTTAGATACTGCCACATCTTTGTGCCACCATTGTCCTAACATATTTTGCAGGCAGGACAGCATGTAGATAAAATGGTTTGTGGCTGGGTTGATGTGTGTGTGTGTGTGTGTGTGTGTGTGTGTGTGTGTGTGTGTGTGTCTGTGTGTGTGTGTGTGTGTGTGTGTGTGTGTGTGTGTGTATTAGTAACCTGCAGAGTATCTTCCTTTGCCAAAGAAACTAGAACCTAGATAAGAAGGTTCTATTTAGGCACCAGATTGACATCTCTATGTTCAATGAGTTGAGTTGTATGAGTTTTGTCCTCAGCAATGGGGCCTTGCTGTCTCTTTGTGGAGAGCAAATGATTGCAATGGCAATAGCCTGGGTGGTTTGGGGATTTCCATGAAGCCATCTTTTGCTAACAACTCATTTGAATGTAACTTAGTACTCATATTAGAAGTTTCCTTTGGTAACCAAGAGATGGTCAGTTGTGAGTCCAACTCCCCAATTATTTGGAGACTTAATCAGGATAATCTTCATATATTTATAAAGTTTCCACTACTCTAAGTATCCATAACACCCCTCAAATTCTCTTTAATTTCAGCTTCTCTGACTTCATTCACTTCCTTGACCCCTTCTCCCTCTTCTTTCCCACCTCCTGTTCCTGTCCCCCAAAGTCAGCCTATAAAATTTATTCTATTTTCCCCTGCCAGTGAGATCCACGTGTCCTTTCTAGTATCTTCCTCTATACCTAACCTCTCTTGGTCTACAGATTATAGCTCGGCTCAGGAGTCGGGCTTCATCAATGACTGACATTTATACCTTCATAGCATAAATGGAGGGATCTTGCCCTGGGCCAACAAGTAGAGAGATGATAATCAGAAATGTTTGTTAGGGATTATATAAGTGAATAATAAGGTGTTCTTTCCAATGGTTTGTTTTTTCTGTAATTTTTTTCCTTGTCCTTTTTCTTCTATGGAGCTAAGTAGAGTGCACGTTTGTCATGCATGAATCTCTGGATTTGAACTCCACCACTTAAACTGAGTATAGTGGCTTATGACTGTAACTTAAAATGAGGAAATCAGAATTGCAAAGATATCCTTGGCTACATAGTGAGTTAGTGATTATTCTGCACTTTGAGACCATGCTTGAAAAAAAAATCCTGACTGATTAGCTTTTATTTTTAAATTTTATTTCAAATACACCTGACACATATACTAGCTCAGACAGTTCTGCATTCTATATCAAATAAAAGACACAGAGAGAATATAGACATTGTCTATGAAGATAATTCAATTGCAGCTAGCTACCTTGGGAATTTGTTTTATACATAAAACTTAATAGGAAATGTATAATTGAAGTTTTAAATTTTAGTTAATTTTTATCATTTAGTATATTTTGATCATAGTCTTTCCCCTCCTCCATCTCCTCCTAGGTCCTCTCCAATCCTTCTTACCCATCCAGCTGCATGTTCTATCTCTCAAACAAAAATAACAACAAAAAATGAAAAGAAAACACCAAAAAAATAATCAAAGCAAACTAAAAAGAGAAAATCAATAAAACAAAAGATATCAAAACAAAAAAATAAATAGATACCCAATAAAGGCCATGAAATTTATTTTGTGTTGGTCACCCACTCCTAGGCATGGTACTTTCCCCAGAGTATGGTTGATATACCCAATGATAATCTGTTAGAAAAAAACTAATTTTCTCTTTTCCAGAAACATTAATTGCAAATAGCTTTTTGGTTCAGAGTGGGAGTTTTTGTCTACTTTTCTTAGTTCTGGAATTTTGTCCAAATGAACCTGTATCTCTGTAAGGTTTTTTTCTGTGTACGTGTGTGTGTGTGTGCGCGCGTGTGTGTATGTCAGTACTGTTGTGTTTGGGCAAAGCAATTTCCTTAGAGTTATCAACCACCTCAGACTCTTAAAATCTTTCCAGTTTCTCTTCTGCAAACATCACTGAGCCTTGGGGAGAGGCATTGATAAAGACATCTCACGTAGGACTAAGTACTGCAAAGTTGCAAAGTCTCTCACTTTCTGAACAGCATCCAGTTGTGATTTCCTTGTTAGTCACCATCTATTGCCAGAAGACGCTTCTCTGATGAGAACTGAGAAATGCTCTGCTCTCTGGGTATAGCAATATATCATTAGTCTTCACTTTATTGTTATATTTCTTTAGCAAAATAATAGTAGTAGATTTCCCCCCCAAGGATTATGATCTATCTAATCTCAGCCTATCTTAGGCAGAGACCTATCTAGGATGCCTTTTTAGTGTCCCATATGGATTCAGTCTCATGGAATGTACCTTAAATCCAATCAAAAAGTTGGTTGCTCCCATAACATAGTATTTGTATGCATTTAAACAAAGGTTTCTGTGTTTTACTACAGAGATTATTGCTCATACATGTTCATTGTTGCTCTATAAACAGAAATTTGAAACAGCTTGGATGTTTATCAACCAATGCATGAACAATGAAAATGTGGTACATTTTTTTTTACAATGAATTACTATTTAACTGTTAAAAAATGAAATTTTTCTCATAAATGGATGGATCTAGAAATCTTATTTCTGAGTGAAGTAAACCAGACCCCAAAAAACAAATATAGTCTCTTTTCTCTTATATGTGAGTGTTAGCTTTTTATTTTGAAGGAAAGGGTAGAAAAATGAGAAAGCAATTTGGTGCCCAACAAGAAGCTTTACCCTTAATGACTAGCACTAAATTTACTTTGCATGCTACTAGATGAGAAAAATAATCACCACCATCATCCAGCTATAAAAATTGTGACATTAAAGAGAGACCTGACTGCAAGATCTAGTTTGAATACTTTTGTTCATGTAGACTCTATTACATGGAGACTGAGAGTGTGTTGCTTACAGAACCAAATGAGAGAACATTTGTTTCTTTTAGTATTCAATTTAGCTTCAAGCTGCATACTTTTGTCCTAGAATAATGTGGTTCTCTATGTAATATTTTATTTTGAACACTTGGTGTTTATTCATTTCCTGCTCAACCTTACCTCCCTCCCTGGGGCTACTGAGATCTCTTGGGAATGATAAAGAACACAATCAAAATCAAGTATTTATTTTGCTTTTCTATTTACTTTTTTCTTTTACTTTGCAGAAAATGCTATGCCTTATATGGATTTAAGTAAAAATAATCTATTAACATATCACTGGAGGAAAGAATTATAAATTACACTTCCCTTGTATACATTATAATGGCAGTTGGCTAAGAACATCCATGGGGCATTCTGAAAATGTGCATGAAGCAGGCAAGAGATGGGAAGTTTGAAGGATGAAACAGCAAGACAGAGAATAGCAAATATCTAAATGTTCAAAATTACACAAATGAAGAAACTTAATATATATATATATATATATTCAGGTGAAAGCCACAGTAGACTTTTGTGTGCTGTGCAATATAACTAAGCTCAGCAAAAGTAATACATCTTCTCCAAATGTGGCATGTTACTAGACACAAAGAAATAAAGTGGAAAAGAAAGCTGCTTGCTTTGAAATCTTATAAATTGAGTTAGTGTCTGTTCATCTGAAAACACAAACACACACACACACACACACACACACACACACACACACACACACACACATGAAATGAGTGATCATTATTTTACTCCTTTTCTTTCTATTACAAAATATTTCAGAGAAGCCGCCATCTGTTTATCTGCAAATACACACACACACACACACACACACACACACACACACACACACACACAAAATGACTGATCACTGTTTTTCTCCTTTTCTTTCTATCACCAAATATTTAAAAGAAGCCACCATTACTTTATATAGACTGACCTCCTTGTCTGTGACCTTCAGACTGAATCAAGGGTAGAAACTTGATAGCAGTCATTTCATTATAGAAACTCCCCAGTGTCCACAGTGATTAGTCTGATCGGGTATTTCTTGAATATTTTCTAATTTGAGCTGAAAGAAAATAAAATTTCCTTTAAGAATTGAACCATTTGTAACTTCACTTCCAGGTGTTCAAAATGGCCATAAAGTTAGATGAATATGTCAAGAATTAGAGGTCAAAATAGAAGGATTCCAAATTAATAAGAAATTTTAAAAGCTAATTAATATATTTTCAGTCATTTGAAAATATATTCATGAATTTTGTGATGAAGCAAAACACCAGAATATTAATAAGACAAATAGAATCTAAATGCAGGGCAAAGCTCTCCTTGATGACATGTCCTTGAGTAAAACTGAAGAGAAAATTAAAGTCTAATTAGTCTGTATTTTCTAATCTTGCTTTCCGTTTAACAACTTGTACAAAATTTTATGCTCTAGACTTTCAATATATATAACATCTTAGATATTTCATTGTTTGTTAGAAAAAAATGGGTTTTAGCATAGCATGCAGGCAAATACAAAGTACTTTACAGAGATGTTCTATAAATATGTGAAAGTCCAAATATAGGACAATTACCAAAATTTCAATCTAAGAAGTGTTAACTCTGTGATTCTCACTTGCTGAGAAAGTTAGTGTTGTTCATGTGTAGACAAATAGAGGCCAAATGTTTCAGTATTCATTTATCTAACTAAAAATTGATTATCGACGTCAGATACTATTATGGTTATTTAGAAAATCATAGTTAGTAATTGACATAGTCTGTGGGAAGCCAGCTCTCAAGAGCTGCTCCAGGGTTGTGACTAGAAGACCTCAGAGTAGTGAGGGCTTTAGGAAACTTTTTTATCTGAGAGTCTTTGGAAATAAGTTTGTATCTATATGACAAGTAAATAAGGAAACACACACACTTTCTGATGGTAACCTTCTATCTTACTTTATCTTGAAAAAAATCCTTTCTGAAAATTTCTCTTGCTTGCTCTCCTGCCTAGCTACTCATGTTCTTTTTCCTCAGCTCCCTCCGAACACCCACACATACACTCTAACACTAACAGCTAAGTCTTTACACAGCTCCACTACAGAACAGCAGCTCTTTTTCACAGCTCTTCTATATAGCTCTACACAGCACCCCCACATCTCTTTACAACCAGTTATATATTTTCTGCTCTCCTACATTCCTTCACACATTACTGCATTATTCATTCACTCTTGCTCTCATTCACTCGCCTTACTCTCATAGTTCTTCTCTGCCCAACTTTACACAATTATATGTTACATTTTCTTTCTGCTTATTCAGCTACATCCCTCACTCAGCATGCACACCTACACACACTCACTACTACTCACAGCCAAACTCTGGATAGTTATATGTTACATTTTCAGGGTCTGACCCACTCTTAACACATGATAAGTCACATAGTTTTTCTCAAGCTAGGAAGGTCACACTGACTGGCCAGTGAGTAACACTTGGCCATACACATACCTCTAAGTTGGTGAGAGTTCCCACACAGAATGTAAACAGTTTGCCGAACCTTGAGCCTAGGTGTACATGCAGTCAGTTGCTGTAGGAGGTTATGTCTCAATGTAAGCAGACTGACCTTGATTTAGAAATAAACACTTGGGAACTACTGTTTGTGAATTTTCTGAAGGGGCAGCTTAGTCTCTTTCAGATTTGTTCTGGTCTAAAATTAGTTGTCTTTGAGACTGAGAATACTATTACTTTCCTGTGTCAATTAAGAAAAATATTCTAGTATTATTTCTATTCATCAGAATAGAAATACAGCTTAAACAGAAGTCATCTTCCTGACCATCCACAACTATAAGTGTGACCAAAGATGTAAAACTCACTACCAATGAGATGTGAAAGAACCTCACAGCTGTTCTTTTTAGGGAGGTAAACGGTGGCACATGAGAAAGTTAAAAACAGAAAACAACAGGTTTTCACAGCCAGTGACCCCACAAACTTTGTCTAGTGGTGCTCCCCAACAGAGAGTTATTCATCTGGTGGGTGAACCTGTTAAATACTAGTTATCGTCTGATGTTTACTGCCATGACTTTTGATAAAGCCATTGCTACCAGCAGCTCTCAGCAGCAAACAGTAGAAGGATATAAATCAAACTGTTCATGACTTGAAAATACAAACAGAAATAGTAAATAAAACTCAAAGATAGGGAAATCTGTAATGAAAATTTTAGAAAATCCAATAGGAACCTCAGAGGTATACTTCAGCAACAGAATATAAGAGATGAAAAAGAGAATGTCAGATATTGGAGACAAAATAGAATAAATGGATATATCAGTCAAAGAAAATGTTAGATCTGAAAATGTACTGCCACAGAACATCCAGGAAACCAGAGACACTATGAAAAGACCAAAAGTCTAAGGAATAATAGGAGTACAGGAAGTAGAATAAAACCAGGTCAAAGACACAGAAAATATTTTCAACAAAATCATAGGAGAAAATTCCCCTGACCTGAAGAAAGAGATGCCCATCAATTAAAAATGCCCCAATTAAAAATGAGATGTAGATCTAAACAGAGAGTTCCTTCTATTGAGGAAACTGAAATGGCTGAGAAGCACTTAAAGAAATATTCAACATCCTTAGCCAACAGGGAAATGCAGATCTAAACTTCTTTGAGATTTCATCCCATCAGAATAGCTAAGATCAATAAAACAAATGACAACTCATGCTGGCCAGGATGTAGAGTAAGGAGAAGCATACTCAAATATTGCTTGTGGGAGTGCAAACATATAGAGCCACTGTATAAATTAATTAGGATCATAGGAATTGATCTACCTTAAGTTCCAGATATATCACTCTTGTGCACGCTTCATTCTACCACAAAGACATTTTTTCAATCACGTTTATTGCTGCTTTATTCATAATAGCCAGAAATGGGAAACACCCTCAACAGAAAAATAGAAAAAGAAATGTACATTTATTCAATGGATTACAAAAATAACATCATGAAATTTTCAGTCAAATGGTTGTAATTTAAAAAAAAAAAAATCAAGCCTGGCAGTGATGGTACACATCTTTAATCCTTTAAACATTCTAAAATCCTTTAAAGGCCTTTAAACAGCACTAGGGAGGCAGAGGCAGGCGCATCTTTGTGAGTTCAAGGCCAGCTTGGTCTACAGAGTAAGTTTCAGGAAAGGCTCCAAAGCTACGCAGAGAAACCCTGTCTCAAAAAACAAAAAACAAACAAAAAAATCAACCTAAGTGAGGTTTCAAATATACTGAAAGGTTAATATGATATTTACTCATATGTGGTTATTAGCTAAGGCAATGATAACCAAGCTACAATGTGTAGAACTATAAAGGTTGGTATAAAGTAAGAAACTTGATGGTACAGGTAAATCTCATTAGGAAAGGGAAATAGAATATATAATTATGGAAGGTTAGGGGTGGAGGCTTGAACAAATTATCAAGTTGGGATGGGAGGAGAGAGGTAGATGAGAGAGGTAATATGGGGAGAGATAGCTAAGAATAAGTGCTGTTTGAGAGGCAGCATGTAAACCACATTCTATTTACATATATGAAGGCTATGTAAATGACATATGTAAACGGGGCATACAGAGTTTCAACTGCCCATCTCTTGTCACCAAAAGAAGCTTCTATTAGATGGGTTGGATTATATGTAAATGAGCTGCTGTCTCCACAGTTCCCATGGGAATTCCCAAACATCCTAGGCTGTTGCCAAGACAATAGGTTATGCTCCACAAGCTGACAGCAAGGCTCTATTCCTGAATACAGCACCTATATAATTCATTGAACTAGGAGAAGTTGACCTGGTTCCTCCACAGACCCTTCACCCCTACAATCTAGAATCATTAGCATAGGAAAGTACTCAGCACTCTACCAAAAGAGAAATGTCAACTCTAAGCCAGCCACAAACATTTTGATTTACAATATATGCTAGAGCACTAATCCTAACCTTCTTAATGTTGTGATCTTTTAATACCAAATAATACTCTCTTAAAAGCAACAAACTGCTTTAATTAATTAAATTAAAATTAATTTAATTTGAGTAATATATTTAAACAGTTTCTTACATTAAACACACAATAAGTGGATAAAATCTATTTTTAGACAGCGTAGATCAGAAAATTTTACCATGAAAGAAAATTTTCCTGAATTCTACCACGCAAACTACATTTTTACTCACAGAAAATTAGCTATTCTCTCCCAACAATACATTACCTTGTGGTAGGTTTCATGATTAATATTACACTCTACTTATTATCTAAAAGTGAATTATATTTGTCCATATTTTAATTCATGGGCCCTTGTAAGAACATAGTGGTCATAAAACACAGCACAAAGAACAAAATGCATGATATCTCTAAATAGTAAGGATGATGATAAAACATAGTGAACATATAGGGGTTCCCCAGATTGTGTAGATGCCTAGGTGCTCATACTAACATTTCTTTTTCTATTTTTATCATAGTGTAAAACCATGAAGATGTTTAAACCACAGAGGAAACGAATACTGTCACATTTGAGAGAGTGCTTGGATCTAGGGTGTCAAAGCAGTAGACAACCCCTATATCCATGGGGAGCACTTTGGAAAACATGCAGTCAAAGATCAGGGAAAACAAATCTCTGCGAGGAATGAAGGCAGTGACAATTCAGAAATGGGTGAAACTCAAGATCAAGGAAGACAAGTCTCTGACAGAAGGCAGTGATGATTCAGAAATGGATAAACTTAGAGATTGAAGAAACTAAAACTAAATTGACAATAAACCCAGTGTCCACTAAAGGGAAAATAAGGATGGCAGAGGCATCTGATATCTGACTTCTAGAACTGATTGGGGCATCCGTTTCTCAAAATAAATAATAAAATAACTTGGGAGGTGGTGTGAGTTTGAATTGATTGTTTAATTCAAAAGGATCATTCGGATCATTTTGATTAGTTATATTGTTGTGAAGTAGAAAAATGACTTAGATGGGAATACATGCATACATATGAATCCTAGATGCTTAATGTAAAGGTATTTTGTGGCTAGAAAAAGAGTGGGAAGACTGGGGAATGTTTTGAGGAAATAAAATGATTTGAAGAAGAAAATAGAAGAACTCCAACTTGGTACCATGCATCTACTGGACAGGTGGAAGATGGATTAATAAACTTGAATAAAATGATCTGAATAGATTCAGACCAAAAAATGCAGTTAGGAAACATTTTTAATGTGTTAAAAGCTTCCAGTTATTAAGAGAACCATTAAACAGCATCCCTTACATTTTATGTGGTGGATGGCACTAAAGACACAGCAAAGTTTGCAAAAGAAAGTTGTAAACAACGCAGCCTGGGATGGGAGGTGAGGATTAAGGTCATGTGTCTAAATCATTCTGAAACTCAAGGCATAAACACAAGTTTACTGAGTCTCTGAATGTTCCTCCTATGTTGCCACACAATCACACTTGATTTATTGCTGTCTGTTCCTGGTAAAATAAAGTTTATCATGGTTTGTGCTAGATATTGTCCATTGTGCACATTATGCCTACAATCTTATTAATAATATATTAACCCGGAGTACCTGTATGACTCACAGACTACTTCAAATTTCCCAGGTCATCATAAAGAAATTTTATTAAAAATTCACAACAGTATGCTAAACAATGGAAGCTCTGCCAAAGTGTCTGTCATGTCATCTGGCCCATACAATTCCCAAGACTTGGTATTGTTTGTTGTACACAAATTCTATTGGCAGGACTCCAAAAGAAATATGTTACTGCCAATCAAACCCCAGGACATAGGGCAACCTGCTGATGGATTCACACAACAGATTCAATTCTGTAAACTATAAAATTCTATAATAAATATTTAAACAAAATGTGGTAGCCCATATTGAAATGTAAATAAAAGTCAGTTAATTGCAGAGCTGTGAGTGTTAGAAGTGGTAGAAATTTTGTATGAGAAGGAAGGCAGAAAAAATAGCATTTGTAAGTAAATTGGGAATATATGAAATGTTATTTTAGGATCCATAATACACTAAAAGTGGCTGACTATTGAGAATAGAAGACTAAAACCGAAGAAAGACATTAATATCAGCAGAATGAAGTTTTAGCTCTCAGAACTATGCTATAACCAAAATGAACAACAAACTACTTGATTTTAACAATGTATGGAAGATAAATTCTTGCAAGTATTTTGTTGTTTCCTTTCTCTTCAGCACTCTATTGAAAGGGAAGAATCATGAATTACATATTTTGTCTTAGACCACAGTTTCTTCCACAGGGGAAGTGAGAACAAATGAATTAGACTGCTTCCCCAGCCTTGTGGGATGCTGCACAGAAAGACCACTGCTGTCTCCCACCTACTGAAGGCATTAGCATTTCCCAGTGTTCTGGAAAGCTAGGAATGTGAGTAGAGCAACACAACCCCATTCACAACAGTTGTCTAGACAGTTTGCTAATAAGCCCATGGACTAGTAAATAGACCAAAAAACTTTAGCTAAATGGAGAAAAAAAAAGTAAGTGTCAAATAATTAAAATTATAAATAAAAAATAGTACAACTGATACCAGAGAAATAGTAGAAAACTACATCAGGAGACAGCATTGAACTAAGTAACGACTAACAAAGTAAGTGAGTCCCCTGGAAGAAATAGATGATTTCCCAGAATTGTATCACCCACACGGTAGGAACCAAGAACAGAAAGTCTGAAGAGTCTACTAAAGAAAAAGAATGATCTTCCCACGGGAAAACTCATGACAGATGCTCCACTGTGGAAACTACAAAATCTGTCTCTCAGTTCTTTTTAAGCTCCTCTCAAAAATTTGAATGACAGGTAATATACCCCAAACCTATTTTTTGAGGTCATTACATATAGATTGCAAAGCCAGAGATATTACAAGTAAAATAAGGTAGGGATCAATATTTCTACAAATTCTTCAAATTAACTTACAAAACAGACCATTTGCCATAACCAAAATCTGTTTGTCCCTAGGATACAAAAATTTAAAAACTTTAATAACTAACTGAAGATCAACAACTGCCATACACCCCAGTAAGAGAATGAAGGATCTGGGTGGTGGTGGCGCATGCCTATAATCCCGGCACTCAGGAGGCAGAGCCAGATAGATATCTGTGTTCAAGGCCAGCATGGTCTACAGAGCGAGATCCAGGACAGGCATCAAAAGTACATAGAGAAACCCTGTTTCAAAAAACCAAAAAGAAAAAAAAGAGAGAGAAAATAAAGAAAAATGCTGCCTGATGATCTTATCAGATGTAGAAATACACATAGGTGAATTAAATACAATATCTTAATAAAATACATTAAACTATAACTATCTAATCTTCCACCCTGTCAGAGACCCAAGAAGGATATACTGTTACCTGAGTAAGCAGGAAGTAAAGATCAAGCAACTTCCAAAACTATGAAATGATAGAAATGGCATCTGGCTGCTTGAACAGTTACCCCAGAGTTCCTCTACCACAGGGTTCCTCTGGAACACTGGTGCATCCATCTTTGGCCTACAGGCCTAAAACATCTGACAGATTTTTCTTTGAAGCAGGAATTTTGAATGACTGTCCTACCTTGTTTTGGCAGTTGGGCAATTGCCTTTTTTTGTGTGTCCTGCTTGTACAATATTGACAGCAAACAGTCAGCATTCGAGATAAGGGCAGTTTCTTTGCCCAATAGCTCACCTTAGCACAAGTGAAAGTATTAACTCCATATGGAGGTTTTTCAATGCCCATAACCCTCTTTTGGAGTAAACTGGTCTGCCAGGAGCAGACATGTCTCACTGTCCGGAAGTCCTATATTATTAAGAAATTAAAATGCAATATTCTGTAGGTTTCTGAAGTGTTTGAAGACCACCTATTTAACTATATCTCTGATTGACATTGAAATTATACCAATATGATGGTAAGTTTGATTGTTATAGATGACTAACTACTACCCTGTATTTCTTTATTATCTGAAATAGCTTTTAAGGACTAGAACTTTACATTATATTTTTAAATGAGTTGCAGAGGCACAATACCTTAAACAAGAAATAGAAAAATAAAATACAGTGTAACAAAAATAACCTTAAATTTGTATCAATATACAAAAATATCTTTAACAAAAGCAGAAATGTATATAGAGTATATTCTAACAAAAATAGCCTTAAATTTATATCAATACACAAAAATCCATACCAGTGTAAACTATTTAAGATTAACAGTTCCTCTTTAGTTTAAAGTAGATTCAATAATCTACCCTTTTTCTTACCATTCCTATATCCTCCTTTTTTCTTTACAGAAAGAGATCCTTGAATCTAACTTCCTTGCTTAGTTTCCTCACTGACCTTGAAAAATAACAACTTGTGACAACCCCTCCTAAATGTTGACAAACATCCAATGAATGACCAAAAACCACCCACCCCACCTGTTGGGAATGGGGGTATCATGTTCTTAAGCTTACTTCATGTTGTCTGGGGGTGATGGCATCTTTCGGGGATCAAAAAATTGAGATAAAAATCAAGTTCTGGGAGACCTAGCTGTTGTGATGGGAGAATGCAAGGCTTATCTGAAGTACTGACTGGAGTAGTCTTTGAGGCTGGACCATCTTAGCTAAGTGCTTTGAAGTTGTCCTGAGCAGTTTGTAATACAAAGGTTATCTTTGCATGTTGTTTGTCAGCTTAGTGGTATCTCCACAATCCAGGTGGTTTCATCATTGTGGGGTCACAACAACCTTTTGGAGACTTCAAACATCACTGTTAGGAATTGTCATAGTTCACTGCAGGAAACTTGAGTTTTTAAATGTCATAAGCAGCAAATACCAGAGAGGTTAAAGGACCACAATTATTAAATACATCTGGGGTATACAAACTTAATTCCTAGTTACCTGCTTTAGACTCAAGCCCAAAATTACATAGAGGAAGCTAGACAAATCCTATTTCTAGAATCAGTTACTATCCTATTTGACCATTAGTATCATGACAGAAGTTTTAAATATATATATAATTTATTAATAATATAATTTTATTAATTATATTATAATATATTAATCTTATAAAATTTGACAAAGTATTTATACCTTAAGAAAAGTTTTGACAAGTCAGAATAAAACCAAAGGATTGTGAGATTAATGGCAATAGAAAAGTCCCTAATATTGGTTTTTCTTCTTTCCCATACCAAGTGGCTCTTGTGACAGAAGACACAGATATTGGATCTTTCTTTAACAAGCATGCTTGGGTTTAGAGAAGGAGAGAGCCATGCTCTAACTCCAAAGCCAGCTTTAATTTTTAATTGAACTGGGACTACAAAAAGACCATTTGCCTTTTATGTCTGTAGAGAACAGTAAAGACAAGCACTTCAGTAGATTTTTGAGATTTTTATCCTTTTGGAAGTGTCCTATACGATTAGGCCAATTTTTTCTTTTTCTTGGGACATGTTCTCTGGATGGCTCTTCTTTCTTTTTCACATTTCTCATTTGTCCAGTGGTCTTTAGATTTCTCAGATGGATGCTTTTATTCTCCTGGAAATACAAAACAAAACCCTGTCCCAACTTTAACTTTGGGGAGTTTCCCTTTTTGGAAGGTTGAATGGTTGCACTGCTGGATGTACTATTGATTCTCCTAATCAAAAGGTCTCTCCCATTCAAATCTAATATTTATCAATTTTGATGGTATCCATATCTTTTCTTTTCCTGTGGAAATAAAAGCAAAATCCCTTCTCCAATGTAACATATATCCTAGTTTCCATTCTGAGGTCAACATATCTTTGAAGTATATAGGATGATTCATTTAAGCAGTTTTTTTTCCATTATCCAATGTCTCCAACAGCTGTCATTTCTTTCTCATTAGCATTTATAAAATTTAAAGTTAATAAAGCATTGTGTGATTTATCTCTGGGGGTCCTTATTACCCCTCTCTGTTTATTAAGCATATCCTTTAAAGTGTGATTAGATCTTTCTCTATCTGCATGTGCAGTAGGATTGTGTGGTATACCTGTAATATGCTTTATACTGTAATATGCAAAAAACCTGTTTCATTTTTCTAGAGACATATGCTGAAGAATTGTTAGTCTCAATTTGTACAGGTATTCCAATGATGGCTATAACTTTAATAAACATGTAATTACAGAATCAGCCTTTTTAGAACTTAAAGTAGTTGCCCACTAAAATCCTGAATTAACGTTTATGGTATGGTCACTGAAAATAATTTTCCAAACTCTGCAATTAACATTCTCCAATTTTTAGATTTCCAATCAATGACAGAAGAGAATTCCAAGAATTATTTAATTCTTCAATATGTTGAGCCTTTAGCTGCTCCTGTATCATTTGTTCTAATGTCTGTAATTTTTCTGATGTCAAAGGCCACTGTTTCACCCAGACAGGTTTGTCAGTTAACCATTTTAAAGGTAGGGTCATTGGTACTTGGAAATATCAACAGCCTTTCTGCCATGTTTATGTACAACCTGAACAGGCTGTGACTGTTCTTGATAATACCTTTTAATATTTTTCTCAGAAGCATACTTTAGGTTATGGTTTGTTTCTGAGATTGGAGAAATGTTAATCTGTGTTTTTCATTGCTGCAGCAAATCACATCCCCATAAATCCATTGCTGTTTGCCATATATGGTCTTAATTGTCCTATCTGTCCTTCTGGCCCTATACACTCTGTACATCTTGTACTTTTTTTTTTCTGAGTTAAAGTTCCAATCCCTAGAAGCTGAATATTTACTTCCTGAAGGGGCTTATTTAGATGCCAAGATTTCCGTAAAATTATTGTTATACCTTCCCCTGTGTCTTTCAGACCCTCAATCTCAATGCCATTTATCTGTATTTTAAGCTTTGGTCTCTGATCATTTATAGAAGTTTGCCAAAATAATTATTATACAGTCTCTCCTGAAAATTTTATCTATTGAAGCTGTTCTGTCATCTATAGCAGTATTGTTTTTAACAATGGGCATTAGGTCATTTATTGCTCTGTGGAGGAGTTTTACCCGTGCTGACAGAGAATGATTGAAACAAATTTGAAATTGGGTGCTTCAAGAGCCACCATCAAAGGTGTTTCCTGATGGCAAAGTGTTACCTTGCCTGTTCCTTGCTTATCTGTAGTCTTTAGTCCAGTATCAGCCTTTACTATACCTTCTGTATAGCTGGGGCCTTCTGTTTGGATAGTCTCCATAAAAACAAACAAACAAACAAAAAAAAAAAAACATTGTTCCTGGGAACATCTTGCCTACAATCTCTTTTTAAATGACCTTATTTACCACAATTAAAAATCTGACATTTTGATTTTTCTTAAAATTTTTACAAATTACTTCTTCTGTCAAAGCATCATCTTAAGCCTGAGATCCAATACACACTGTATTTCAGAACCATTCATCTAAAGGTGCTGAACTTGCATTTAAAAGTCTAATGATGCTGGGCGGTGGCGGCGCACGCCTTTAATCCCAGCACTCGGGAGGCAGAGCCAGGCAGATCTCTGTGAGTTCGAGGCCAGCCTAGGCTACCAAGTGAGTTCCAGGAAAAGGCGCAAAGCTACACAGAGAAACCCTGTCTCGAAAAACCAAAAAATAAATAAATAAATAAATAAATAAATAAATAAATAAATAAGAGTCTAAAGATAATTTTGATTTCTGAATTAGCATTTTCAAAAGCCAAAGATTCAAATAATATTTGTCTAACTTTTGGATCAGATAACATTCTATTTACAGCTGAAGTCAATCTTTGTAAAAAAAAAAAATTAATGAAGCCTTCTTTTGGATCTTGTAAAATTTTAGTAAATGACTCAGTCCTCTTTTCTGATTCTTCATCCCTGTTCCAAGTAATCAAAGCTTATATATGCATAGAACCAAGGTACAATCATTAAATGTAGACTGTCTTTGCAAATTAGCATACTAGTTCTCACTGAGGAGCTGATCTTGGAAAATTTCCATACCTCTAGTCTTATTTAATTGTTCTTAGACCCTAGCTCCCTCTCTCCATCATGTTTTCCTTTGTAACTGAAAAACAACTTCCCGTATTGCTGTCACTAAATCTTTCCAGAATTGTGGAACAATTCTGTTCCTAGTTGCCCATGAATTATTTTTTAATATCTGCTTCAAAAAGCTTCCATAAATCTCTTCTAACATAACATTTCTACAGGATCTCAATTAATAATAATTCTGTATAGCCTTGGGGGTACCTATCATCTGGTGTTTGTTCTTGTATGGTAACTAGATAAATTAAGTTGATTTTCTAATAACCTTAGGCCACTCTTCTTCAGTTTTATAGTGCAATAGTGCTGTAGGTTCTGCTCTAAATTTCTCTGTGTCTGAGTATTTTTTTCATTTTCATTACTAGATCATTCTAAAGCTTATATCTTATCAATAATAAGTCCTTCTAAGACTTATATCTTATCAGTCAAATTTTTCTTATTTTCATAAGTAAGTCTTTCTAAGGCTCACATTTTATTAATAATAAGTCTTTCTAAGGTTTGTATCTTGTCAGCCAACTTTTTACTATTATCATCCCATTTTTAAAGGATAAAATATGAATTACCAAGCTTATAATAGTTATGATTGACATATCAGTCACATCTAACTTGTTTATCCCCTCATTTATTTTATTCATTTGCAAGCCATATGTAGTAGCACCAAACAGGGTCCTAACACCCTGCATTTGATTTTTGTGGTTGTTGACATGGGAAAGATGTTCTTCCTTTAAAAATTCCCAAGTCTTACCAGCTCTGATGACACTGACAGGGAAGATGGAGATGTGCAGGGATATCAGCTGCAGTGACAATGTTCGACTGTGCCAGCATGGAGGGCAGACCCTGCAGACGTCACTGTGGCTGCTCATATGCTGTACAAGGAGGTGGGTGAGCTGTCTTGAAGATCTAACAAAATCAGTAGGAGAAATCCATGTAGCTGGGACACAGCATGGGACAGGACTGCCCCACCTGTCACTACCAGTGGCTAGCTGTCTTGCTCAGCATGGCTCGGCAGAGGGCACCAGCAATGCAACATCAGGCCCCTTGGCAGCTTGCAGCAGTTGCAGCCGCAGTAAAAGCCCGAGCCCTGATCAGGTCTCAGTGTGGTCAAGCAATGTGTTGGCAGCTCAGGAAGGGAGTCCAGAGAGGTTCATTTGGCAGGAAATGAGGACACAGGCCTGTAGTGGGGTGGCTAACCCCCACAGTGTTACTGGGGTTGGGGCAAGCACCAGATGAAGGCTGCTGTAGAAAGATTGCATCAGAAAAACCCCAAAGCTGGCCACCACTGGCAGGGATGGCATGGTTTAATAACGCCTCACATTGGATACCAGACATAGCATTTTCTTTTACTATTTTCATTAATAAAAAATTGTTTGGAGTCAGACATTAGTGTAAAAGCTAATAGATACACAGAGCAAGTGTAGCTGGCGAATTTTCTCTCTGGTCCCGCCAAGCCCCAGCAGTCCGACAGACCACTTATAAAATAAACACACAGATGCTTATATAATTTAAACTGTTTGGCCTAGTGGCTCAGGCTTCTAGCTATCTAGTTATTACCTCTTAAATTAATCCATTTCTATAAATCTATACCTTGCCACGTGGCTCATGGCTTACTGGCATCTTCACAGGCATCTTCACATGCTGCTTGTCATGGTGGCGGCTGGCAGTGTCTCCCTCCACCTTTCTGTTCTCTCAATTCTCCTCTCTGTTAGTACCACCTATACTTCCTGCCTGGCCACTGGCCAATCAGTGTTTTATTTATTGACCAATCAGAGCACATACAGACCATCCCACAGCAAGCAAGGGACAATACGATTGGTAATCTCTTGTGTCCATGCTTTTCCACTCAGAAAAAGACCCACCCATCTCCTTTGGTCCCTCTGTATTCCTCTTGTGTGTTCAATTATTTCCCCTGATTTGACCAGAGAACTCTATGGTCCATTCCTGCCAGCTGAATATTGATCCCTCCCTCTGAACCACAGCCTAACTCCAACTGGCCATCTTGGAGCAACAATACAAACAGTTCTGCAACAGAGAACTGACTCCCAGAAGTTATATGTGACCACCACATGCATTCTCTGGTAGGTACATGCCTGTACACACACAAACATACACATAAAATAAGGAAATCCTATAAAATATATGGGAAGAAAATAAGTAAAGTACAACAAAACAGGGAGTAAATATATTCTCTGTACAAGTTTCTTAGAACCTTGAACTTCAATTCTGCTAGTGTGCCAGTGCTTTTTGAGGGACAATTTTTAAATTCCCTTACATGGAATCATAAGAGATTCACATCTAATTCACCTATGAGAAGATAGGCATGAGACTTTTTTCTTGATTCTTATCTAGTGTGATTCAGAAGTGATTGAAATCAGTGCCTGAGACTTCTTGACAAAGTAAGTTGAGAAGCAGCAAGCCAAAGGTCCTTCTCAATTTCTGAACCCAGCCTATGTCAAGTGTTTGTGATATTTTTGTAGTTATAAGAGGAAAAACTAATATTTGAAGCCAGGAGAAGGGTCAGAACAGTAAGAAACTCTTAGGTATTAAACTAGAAAACCTCACTGCATGAAGGTGCAGAGTGTGTAATTTGGGTCTGACAGAGTGTAACTGTACTTCATTTTGGCATGCCATACTGTCATGCCTCCCATTCCCTGATACAGTCCTTGGAGCCAGAATCTTTATGAACAAGAGATGTGCAAATTGCTTTTTTTACACATTAGGATGAATTAATTTCAAATCCTTGATAGTGACTTTGTCTTCCTTTAAAATAGTCTAATATTTAGATGCTCAATAACATTTTCCTGCTTCTGTAAGGAGTCAAGACCCAAGTGCTGTGTAGCCAAGGACTGTTATGAAAGTGGATGCATGATCTGGGAACTCATCTGTTTCTTATTTGAAATAAAATAAAATTGTTATTTTAAATTAATTTAAAATTATTTTCATTAATATTTAATGTTAGCGTAGAAGTGGCACCTGTATTCTTTTGGATTTTTATCATAAAATGACCTTGTATTTATTTACTTTCTTTGGTTTACTTCTGCCTATTAACCTACCTTCAAACCCCATTATACCTTCCTGAGAGGTATTTTCTAAGTACCTAGGGTACCGTTCAACACCAGCACTTCATCCGGAATATCTTCTTTTCTATGTTGGACAAATATGATCATCAACCACAGGATAAGTATCAGCATCATAAAATGAAAATGTCAACAAATTATCTTTTTCAAGCATATACAGTCTTTCCTGTATGACAAGGGAGATTCCAAATAAGAGGAAGGTAAGTGTCTCAACTTTTTGAACCATTAATATTTTATTCACTGTCCTTGAAAATAAAATCCTTTAGTTTACTGAATCCTAAGTTCCTAACTTCTACTCTTTGGCCTGATGTCCAGAGCACTACTTCTTTGTTTTGTTTTGTTTTGTTTTGTTTTGTTTTCGGCAGTGAGGATTGAATGCTAAGTCTTGCCTGTCTAGGACAGTGATCTGCCTCTGAGCTATATTCTCTGTAATGTGGAAAAGACTTGGCTGATAGACTTTAGTAAAACACTCTCACTTTTCTGCAATGAAAATCACAAACATGGAGGAACACGACCGTTCTTCAAAGGGGTTAATTTCTTTTTATAAGATTCAGGAACTGATGACTAAAGTGCTATTTCTTCTTGTTTGAGTATGAGTTTAAACCACAGCAAACATCAAAACCTAGCCTGGCTTTGTCGGGTACATGTCATAACTTAGACATTCAAAGAATCTTTGCTTTTTAGATTTGGAATAAAGTGGGTTTGTTTATGGATTCTACAAAGGTAGGAACAAAATTTGCTAATTAGAAATTGAAAAACTTAGTCAATCAACAGGCCTTTGTTGTTGGGTTTTGATCGTGACAAAAGAAGGAATTTTGGATTTCTTTAGACACACTCAAAAAACAACTTGTTAAAATAGCAGAACAGCAGCAAAGGCATCTTTTTTTTTTTCCATCAGACTGACTGCACAGTAAGTAGGAAGACAGCTCTTACAAGCTCCCAGTAATTGTGGATTTTGGTACAAAAGAAGAATCTGAAAAGGCAACTTATTTAGGCTTAAACATTATTCATGTTCATTTTCCCAACCAGAAACCAGCTGGGACAAATTTTTTAGTTTTCAATAATGGAACATGTACTGGAGACAGAATCTATTTGCAAGTATGAGGGAATTTTATTCACCAATGTGACTTTTCTTTTCCCTCACATTACTTTTCTGTGTTAAAAATTGAGGGAAGACTGTGTACTGTGAAAACCAAAAAGAAGAGACACTGCACAGGTCAGGGGCAAAGCAGCAGCAAGTTTCATTGACAAAGACCAAAGAGAGTGACACTCGGATTGTCAGCTGTCTTAGATCAGTATTAAGTTTCCAACCTGGCTCAAATGGCTAACTCAGGTGCCTCTTTAACATATCAAAGTGGACCTGGCCACCAGGTTCTCACAGAATCCAACAATACCTACTTGTTACAGGGTATGACAGGCATACCTGCCCCCTACCTTAAACTTCTGCAGCCCACAGGCTAGGCTGCCTTTCTCCCAGATGCCCTTTCTTCTATAACACAGTCATTTTGGTTAACCAGCCACTTTCATCTACCCTTTACTCATCTGGGTTCCCTCTCTTCTAGCATGGCCAGACTCAGGATCAAGTTCACTATGGGACTCTCCTCTGGCCATGCTGTCCCTTTTCCCTACAATAAACATTTACTCCACCATATTCTTCCTTTTCTTAATGTCTTGTTTGCAGTCAATAAACACTTGTATTGATTTGGCTAATAGAAGGCATGAAATTATGGAAATGGAACTGTGAGAGAAGAGAACTCTAACCTCCTCAGAAACTGTGCAGCAGTTCCCACTGTCAGAGAGATGGTGCCTCCAATATCCATAAAGAATAAGAAAGAAATGAGTCCCTGCAAAGGTAAGTTCAAGCCCTGTTTCTAGTTTGGATTTTTTTCCCATTCATGGGTGATTTAAATAAGAATATTGAACCTTTTACCAAAGCAGTTACCAAAAAGTTCTCTCTCTTTTTTCATGTAAAACTTACCTCTAAATCCCAGATGAAATTCCTAACCATTTCTCCAGCTCTTATCTGAACACTGAATAGTTTTCAAGCTGCAAAGAGGGAAAATCTGTAAGCCTCTTCATCTTATTTTCTAATTCTAACAGTGCTCTGATGGCGAGAGAAGGCTCTGCAGAGCTTTGAAGGCTTTCTCCTTGACTGACCTGCAGGGTACCTGGGATGCATTCTAACGACCACTCTCCTTGTCACTCCTCTCCTAAATCAAGCATTAAAGTGCCACCCAGGAATCAGAGGCGGCAAGTAGCATATATGCATTTTATGGTGTGGAGAGCAGAGGTGATTACCCGAGTAGGCTGTGTCTGCTAATGAAGTATGGCTTCTAACCCCAATGAGGAAAGACAAAGCGGATGCAGCAGCACATGACCAGCCTACAGATGAGTACCAGCAGCAGCTTCATGAAGGCCTTAATATCAAGTTCATTCCAATTAGGACTTCAATTCTCTCTCTATAGCAATATTTTACAAATTTAAAAAACTTGTGGGATATTCACAGCCCATATTCAGAAAGGAAAAAAAAAAGAAAAAGAAACCAGTCTGGCTCCAATTAGTACTTCTGTTGAAATATAGAGCAACTATCCTCTGTATAATATCCTGATCAGGAAATCTGCAGTTACATTGTGCTTTTCAAGGAACACTTATCATATGCTTCTTATGCTTGTGTTGTTTTCATGTAGTGTTTCATATCAGACAACATAACAGCTGTACACTTCCAAATTGGTTTAAAAGCTAACACATCATATTTAGCTCAAATATTCACCAAACACACTACAATTTGTGTGACTGCCCATCACAGATGGGACTAAATTGTATAGTTTTAATTTCAGTGAGTCTACAAAGAAGGAAAGAGAATATATATTATTGCTAATTAAAGCACATCTTAGGCGATAGCTTTCAGAAAAACTCCATCAAAGACTAAGTTTGAAAGATTTAACAGAACACAAAGTACATCTAATTAAAATTGAAGTTCAGATTGACCGTGAATTATCGTATTTGTGTATTTCCAAATCTAGCATAGACTACTTACATTGAAAAAAAGGTTAGTTTTTGCTGGTGACCAGCTTCAGCAGTTTCGGGGATCCAAAGTTTGGGATATCTGGAAGGCGCAGTAACGACTCAGAGACAGTGCTCATGCAAGCTGACAGGTCACTTCGGGCTTCTGCAGTTGCTATGTAGCTTCTTGGCTACAGCTTCTTTGGCTTCTGCTTTTGCCTTAGTAACCTCAGTCTTTTATTATCATAAGCAAGGGGAAACAGAAAAAAAGGCGAAATCACCCAATACAAAATGCTCACATGATTCCAAAGATTATTCTTAAAAAATCACCAATATATTTTTCATCATCTTTTACTAAACACAGGAACTATCCCGTATTGGTTGAAGTATTAAGGCAACTCCATGTAGTTAAAGGGAGGTTTATTTTGTGGGGTAACTTACAAGTGAAGGGATAGGTTACAGGGTCCAGGAAAGGTGTAGCGCAGTCCAACGGTGTTCTCTGAAGAACTCTGCTCTGTCTACAGTCTACATCCAGTGATCAGGATCCAGGAACCAAGAGAGCCCACACATCTGGCTCTCAGGTCTTAAGGGCTCCTTTTTCTGCCTGGCATGGTAGGTGTGACAGTTACTGGAAGCCTCAATGGGGTTAGAACTTCCAGGTCAAAGCTGGAACAGCTACCCACCACAATCCCAGACTTAACATCAAAGCAAGCATAATCTATTTTTATTATTCATGATTACACAATCTTCTGAGCACTTGACCCAGAGGCTAGCAACACGCAATTTTACAAAAAAGGTAAAAATAAGAACAGTGGTTAATATACTAGACAGTCATTTCCATCTCACACAGCCTGCTCCAACCTCAAGACCCCCGCAGCCACCTAAGTGCCTCTTCAGCCCTCTGTAAACACTAAACCCTGTGACTGGTGGACCACAATGACCTCAGACAAGAAATCTATCCCTGCAAGTCAACAACTTTTGTCCTTCTATATTCCAACAATTCCAAGGAAGAACTGATCCAATTATCAGAGCTTCCATGAAATGAAGCTTACCTTTACTGGCAGCTGTTTTCAATCTAGGAACCCAATAAAACTTGCAGCAATCACTCCAACCATTTCCACTTTGCACACTCCTTCAGGAGGAATCAAAATATCTGGATTAAAGTTGCCATCTTCCTTTCTTGGTGGAGGCCACCTATTCTAGGTTCCCATACTTCTAGTTTGTCTTTCCATCTATATGTTACTCCATCCACAGTCTTCAGCCAATACCCTTGGAATATCCTCAGAAACTGAATTAATCATCATGGCCAATTTGAGTCCAGTGTGTTAATACACATCATACCAGGTGCTATAGTTGACCACACATTCGGTACAGTTTATCCAAACCTGAAAAGCTTCCCAGGCTGCAGGTTCTTTCCCATGACCTGCATAACTGCCTTGACCCCAGCCTTGGTGATCATCTCTGTACAATTTCCTGTGAAATTTACTTAACTCCATTCCTCTATCACAGAAATCACCATTGATCTAGAAAACACAAAACATGAAGATCAGATAGAAGAAAAAGACTAGTATTACAAGAAGTATTTATATGGAGGAGGACACGACATATGCACGCCATAAAGCATGACCTTGGGACATGTAGGCATTTCTGCCTTGTACCTCTAGAGGTATGCTAAATAGAAGATCTGGAGGGGAATGTATGGAGGGTTGATGGTCCACAATCTCAGGTCCCCTGGAAAGCTTTAAATATATTTAGCTTTTCATTATTTTATCTAAAATCTCAAGAAACAAGAAACAATTTTCAAACCACTGCCGTACATAAATTTGAATTATAGAAAGTTTTGTTAAAGAGGAACACAGCTCTTACTAAGAGACAAAAGTTTATTCAGAGACAAGTGTAAGTGATTCTAGCCCAAGAACTTTAATTTGGATGTTCCAAGGGATGTGTTCAAACCCAAGGGACTATAGAGGTGGCAGTGGTTATATAAACTTTCATAGTCATGGAATGAAGATGGTCAGAAATAAATGCATATATCAATTGTACTGGTGGGGACAGTAGGTAGATGGGTTACAGAAAAGTGAAGCTTTTATAGAGGTTTATTACAGTTTTAGATGTTGTATGATGGCATTAGTAGCTTTGGAGTTTGCCATAGCATTAACATTTATGGTTAATCTCCCAGTGTTATTTATCCATCCATTAAATTTTGTGTTCTTAAAATGGATTTCAGACTTTCCATTTCTATTTGAAAGTTATGAAAGAATCTGATTATGCTGGATAGCTGTATTTAACAGACTAAGAGAATTTGGTATATTCTCTTTATCAGCTTGAATCATTACATTTACAGAAGCTCAAGGCAGCTATGGGGAAGTTTTTATTACTGTTACTTGTGTTATTGTAAAGGAAGAGGAACATTGCAAAGGGGAGAAGGATCAAGATGGCTGTATGATGCCTTTGAAAAGAGGGGAAGGGGAATTGACTTGTGGAGAAAACATCTTAGATTCAAGCATAGTTATCAATTGTTGTCCATGTCTTCAGTGAGTCCCCAAGTCTCATTAGCTAAATTGCATGTTTCAAAGAAGTAGGCTGGCAGTAGACTTCCAGCCACACTCACTACTGGAAAGGAGAAGCCCTTGGGAAGGATGGTTTCCTATCATATCACATATGGGACTGGCTTCAAAATGGAAGCATCAGAGTCATCTGAGCACTTAATGGAAAACGTCTCCATGCATTAAGTCCATATCAAGTACTATTGTGAAATATGCGTAAAATGTGGTAGAACTACAATAAATATTGATGAGTCCACTGCACAAAATGGTTAGTTTTTAAAAGCTTTAATAATTGAGAAGTTAAGGATATTTAATTCAGTCTTTTTAAATACTTGTAAACAAGATATAATAGTATTTTAAAATTGAATAAAGACTGGGTACATGGAGATAAATTCATTTTTCAAATCAATCTGTAGAGTTGACAGTAAATATAAGATGGTGCTCAAATATTTTGGAGAGAAAAATTGTTTCGGGAATTCTTTCACTGGTCTGCTAGCCAATTGAAAGCATTTGAGTCCAAGAGTCAGAGTTTTCTTTGGGAGTGGTTGTGACCCAAATATAAGGGAGGGTGGAGGGATGCACGGCCAGTGGAGAAAGGAGCGTCAGGTGACTCGATTTGGATTTCCCATTCTGTCTTGTGATAACTGTGCACAGATTTTGCTCTTTAATAAACGGTAAGGTAATCTTTTGACTTCCTTACTCAAAGAATAGCAAAAATAACATATCAGTTGAGGAGGATCTAACACAGTAAAGCATGAAGGTGAAAATGCTGTCCTATTATTTTATTGCATTTTATGTGTTTTTAACTGAAACAGAATTACATTCCTTTCTCCCATTCCTTTCCTCCTTCCAGTCTGTCCTAGTTACCTCCCCCCAAACTTCTCCCATGTGCCCTACATTCTCAAGGTGATAGCCTTTTTTCCTTTGATTATTGTTGTATTGTGTGCACAAATTTATATAAATACAACCTGCTGAGTTTGTTTTTATTATACAATAAAATGTTTATGTTTTATCATATATATATGTGTGTGTGTGTGTGTGGTTTCAGGGCTGACCACTCTGCATTGGACAACCTATAGACGGGCTCATCCTTGGGAGATGCTAATACTTCACCCAGAAGGAACTAGTTGTCTGTAGTTCTTTTCTAAGGGTGGGACTGGGTGAAATTTTCATCTTCCCATGTTAGGATGCCCATGTATACACACTCTTTTCAGATCTTGTTTTTGCAGCCCTTTCTAGGAGAGACTGTTTCACAGAAGAATTCTTTGCACTCTCCCTCTTATAATTGATCTAATCCTCTTCCATGATGTTTTCTGAGCCATAGACGCAGAACTGTCATAAAGGTATATTTGTTTTTCTCTGCACTGTGTCTAGTTGTGTTTTTCTTTGACAGTCTTTGCTTGCTGTTAAGAAACACGCTTCTTTGAATAGAAGTGACAACTATGCACATCATGCATGATTTCCCTCTTGTTGAGTGAGCCTTAAGTCCAATTAGACAGTTTTTGTTGGCCATCAGCATGTTAGTGCCTCTTATTACACCTTATGTATAGCTGGTCATGTAAGATCCTGTCTTGGTTATAGGTGTTTCAGGTGGGTAGAACTGCTTTATTGTTTTTTTCCTTTGGCAGTTTGCATTGCATTTTTTTACTTTAAAAAATTAAGATAGAAATATGTCAGTTTAGCATTCAAATAGCAAGATAAAAGAAAGACTAGAAAAATAAGCTAAAAAGTACAAAAATAAAATTTGAATATTTCGATTATAGTAAAATATAATATGAAATAAATTATGAGAACTGTCAAAGTAGAGATACTTTGAAAAGATCAATGAAATTAACACATTTCTTTTTATTCATTTTTACAAAAGAAAAATGACACAAATAACATAAAAGTGAAAGAGGTCAGGGACATTTAAAAAATAATGTTTTATACATGTAGAAGTTACAAAATAAAAAAGCTTAATATTATTATAATTGTTCAGTATGACATATGACTTTAATAGCTCAAAGAAAATTAAATATGATTTAGTTCTTAGATGTTTCTCATGAAGGAATATGTAGCATGAATCTTAAAGAGTCTTATTAATAAAATCAAACCTGAGGCCAGTTATTGGGGTTAATGCTGAAAGATCAGAAAAGCAGAACAAGCCACAGCCACCTCATCTCGCCATTTTCTCAGCTGATCCTGTTTCCTCAGACTGGAAGCCTCCATGTCCTTATTCAAATGGATCTCAGCTGAACTGCTTCTCAAAAGCCTGAAAAGCTTAACCAACTTAATTCCTGGTTTTCACACCTTATATACCTTTCTGCTTTGTGCCCTCACTTCCTGGGATTAAAGGTGTGTGTCACCGTGCCTGGCTGTTTCCAATGTGCCTTTGAACTCACAGAGATCCAGATGGATCTCTGCCTCTGGAATGCTAGGATTAAAGGCATGAGTGCTACCATTTTCTAACCTCTGTATCTAGTGGCTGCTCTGTCTCTGACCCCAGATAAGTTTGTTAGGGTACACAATATTTTGGGGAACACAATACCACCACAGGAACATTTTTATATTTTTTAAATACTTGTTAATTCTTTGTGTTAATTAGTACAGTGTATTTTGATCATATTTACCCTCTCAACAAATTCTTCCCAGTTCTTCTGTTCCACCTCCCCACCCACCCAACTTTATCTTCTTTTTTTTTAACCTATTAAGTTCAATTTGTGTTGCTCCAGTACTCTTGGGTGGGGGCCTTGCCCTGAGGAATTGTTGAACTACCAGGAATCATACACTTATAAAAAGATAAACTGACTCTCCCTTTCCCAGAAGCTATCACATGCAAATATCTCATCTCAGGGGAAAGGAAGATTTAATTCCTACCCAAACATCTTCATACTGGAATTTTGTTCAGATTGATCTTGCTTGAAGTCATTAGCCACTTCTGGCATTTATAATCTTTCTGTTCTTTCTTCTACACATAGCCTGGCACCTTGTAGGGAGGAGTGATATATATGTATATATCTCACACTTAGGGCTGAAGATTCTGATCTCTCATTCTTTGCACATTTACCTATTGTGGGTCTCTATGTTCACTGCCATATATTAAAAGATGATCTGTGTTTGAGAGATGGACTGATCTATGGATACAATAGATCATTAGGAGTCATTTGAATATGATGTCCACTTAGCAGAGTAATAGTAGTATGTTCTCCCCTTGCCTATGACTTATTTAGCCACATGGTCTTGGTCTCATTAATAGTGCAAAATCTGGAATTTAATGCCTTGTAGAACAGATTTTAAATCAAATCAGAAAATGATTGCTTATTACCATATCATTTTTGCCACTATTCTACCAATAGGCATATCTCTCCATGAAAGCCATTATTGTAGCTCACAGAATTGTCAGATTGTTGAGATTGAAGACTATTCTTCTCTTCTGGCATTATACACGGCACCTTCCAGATGTGAAATGGAACTGGAACTGGTAGCAAAGACTACCAATCTTAGTCTAATCATTTCCCATGAAGGACTGTTTGATTTCTACTAGTGTTGTTGTTGCTCTTGTTTGCTTCTCATTTGGCCAGAAAGCCTACAGGGAAATTATTTTAAAGATGTGTAAAGCTTTTATATAAGAAATTTTAAAAATAATATTGAACGAAATTTCTACAAGCTCAAAATAAGTGAAGAGCTTGCAGTTTGGAAACATTAATATATATTCAAGAGGAATTTGGGATAGATCCATGGTTTTAATGCATTTTCAAAATTTTCCTTTATTTCCAAAAATTGTGAGTGTTCATCTCACAGCAAATGAAATGTAGTTTTCCAATAAACATCTTTATCTTAGAAATAAGTAGCTAGATTTAAATCCAAAACATCATAAAATTATGATCTCATCACATATATTGACAATACTTTTTAAAATGATTATGTTGGGAATGCCATTGACACTCCAAATTAATCAAACTTTAGTATTCCATGGTAAGGTTAAAATAAGTGTAACCTAGTCTTGCAATGTCATTTCAATTCACTCACATTAAAACTAAAGTCATAGTAAACTAAAAACAAATCAAAATGGAAGTAATCAATTTTCTATCATTAGATTAGGAAACTAGTTGTGCCACACTCATACATTAAATTTACATTTTTCTAATGAGTCAAAACACACAAATGTCTCTGGTTTATTTTTTCATCCTAGTTTTCTTTTAAAAGACTGAAATATTTTAAACTTATTAAGACAAAATTTATCTCTTTATATATGTATTATTTATATTGTACATTTAGTGTTAAATTGAATACCTTGACATTAAGCTCTAAATACCTCAGTTTTTCTCCTAATTTTTTATTTCTCCAGTTTCTTTTTCCTTTGTTTCCTTTCTATCTATCTTTGTTCTTTTCTGTTTATTTGTTTGTTTGTTTGAAGTTTTTTTCACATTTTCATTTAAAGCCTTGATCTACATATTGGGAAGGTAGAAGATCCATGGCCAGGACTATTTTTAAAGCACATACCTCTGTAATTGCTACATCACCTACTGTATAAAAAGCAGTGTTACTGCACAGAAGTACACCTGTATAATCTTTAAAAAGTTTATTTTTGTTGTAATAATCCTCCTACACTATGTATTGTGTCTAATGATGCATGCTACTATAATTTTATCAGTGCAGCAATTCTTAATTACTCAGTTTTTAGTAACCTTTGACATTAAGCACTAAGGAATGAGAATTGGTAGTTGTTCTGGGAAATAGTAATTTTTAATGAAGAAAAAAGTGATAGGATCCTACAGGGTAAGGCAAGTGACTTTAAACTAATATAACTTACTCTTCACTTAAAAAGAGGGGAGTAGCTGTTGTCTTAGCTCAGTGTGGTCTTTATGAATATCAGTTTCTTCTTCGCAATAAGTAACTATTGAAAATTATTTTACCCTGAATGTTGTCACTGTATGCATCTCTGAAAATGGAGATTATTCCAAAATATCCAACATCATGGGAAGGGAGGAGACTGCTAGGATGAGGACATTTACCAATCACTCATTGAAAATAATATCGCCAATATTTCAAGAATTTAATTTAAAACTTACAACTAGTTTAAAATAATTTTATCTGAAGATTGATTTTTTTTTTTTCGAGACGGGGTTTCTCTGTGTAGCTTTGCGCCTCTCCTGGAACTCACTTGGTAGCCCAGGCTGGCCTCAAACTCACAGAGATCCGCCTGGCTCTGCCTCCCGAGTGCTGGGATTAAAGGCGTGCGCCACCACCGCCCGGCTTGAAGATTGATTTTTAAAAATGTTTTTGAAAAAAAAATAAATTTGTGAGGATTTGTTGAATAGAGTTAGGGAGAATGTCCTGTTAAAAAGAATGACAAGGACATTTGGTCCACAATTAAATATCAATTATCCAAATTCAAGTCTGTTACCCTCTTTTCTACCAAACTACTCTATCACATATAAATGGAGTCCATGCTTTTTTCATAAATATTATTAATGTAACTCATGAACTCAGGTTAAAAATCAATGTCATGAAGTATATATTATTTTATATTCCTTTCTAAGTACTGCTTGTAAGCCATCACTTCATCCTGATAGTAATCCTATGAAGTATTTTAAGCCTTTCAACAATGAGTAAGTAGGGCAGTTTGCTGAAACCAGGACACCATCATTCTACTTACTAAATATATTTGATGTTGCCAATGCTAATAAACATTTTATAACCATCTATTATCTAAATGCCACTGGTCATTACCATAAGTATAAAATAAATTGTGGCACAGATTTTCATTCAAGCAAATAAAACCTTTAAGATGATGTGAGGAGCCAGGCGGTGGTGGCGCACGCCTTTAATCCCAGCACTCGGGAGACAGAGCCAGGCGGATCTCTGTGAGTTCGAGGCCAGCCTGGGCTACCAAGTGAGCTCCAGGAAAGGTGCAAAGCTACACAGAGAAACCCTGTCTCGAATAACCAAAAAAAAAAAAAAAAAAAAAAAAAAAAAAAAAAAGATGATGTGAGGAAATAAATTCAGACTTGGTAGAAAAAAATCAAATAGAAAATCCATACAGATTCTCACAGGAGTGTTACTGTGATCGGTGTTTCCAGAATATACAAAAACAGACCAGAAATAACCAAATACTATGGATATGGAAAGTCAGGAAATTGGTTCTTCTCAACTGAAAATCCCTTAAAATCATAGAAGCAGGTTCAAACAGTCAACTTTTTATCATCTTATTATTGTCATATCTTTGCTTTGAAAACAGTAGCTAATCAATAAAAAACAAAATGATAAAAAAAAATGAAAGAAAAAAACTTGTAAAGGAAAAACCCTGACAGGAATTTTATTTCAGTTGGTATTTTAAAACTGAGCTGCTCTTACACAAAATTCAACAAACACAATTGAGGAAAAATATGATATCGAAACATTGGGCTAAGGTGGATAAATTCTTTTTGGCAATATAATTTTACAATATATTGAATATTGATTTTTAATGGATTATGTTTCTCAAAATCAGAAGCATAGCTCTGCGTAGTGTTGTTGGGGATATTATTTTAAGGTGTGTTACTTCTGTTACATTGCATTTGTTGAACTCTGTGAAGCTGTGCTACTTTGCCTGTCTAAAACACCTGATGGTCTGACAAAGAGCTAATAAAAAAAAAAAAAGGAGTGAGGCAGGAGAAAGAATAGGTGGGGTTGTCAGGCAGAAAGAATTATCAGAAGGAGAAATCTGGGAGGAAAAGAGAGATCTTGTAGTGAGAGAAGGAGAAGGACATCAGGGGCCAGCCACTCAGCTACACAACTAGCAATGGACTAAGAAAGAAAGGTATGCAAAAATAGAGAAAGGTAAAAGCCCAGAGGCAAAAGACAGACTGGTTAATTTAAAATTAAAAAAAAAAAACTGGCAATAAACAAGCCTAGCTGTGGGCATTTGTAAGAAGCATGAAGCTTTCCAGCAGCTGTTCACATGTTCATTCTTCCTGGGTGCATAGTCATCATGTGGCTGTGGTTCATTCTATAAGGACATTCCCTGTGTTGGCTATATTCTGATCACCTGAAAAAATACAATAGAAACATTCATTTATTTATTCTACAAATATGGAACCTCTATTATTTGGCCAGATAATGTCAAAGTTGGTGAGAGTTAGAATCTCTTTTGTCTACCTCGTAAGTTTCTCAGCATCACTTAAATGCTGTAGCCCATAGTTCATATTAGACAGAGTGCAAAGTAAACAAGCATTGCAATGATTTATGATAATTGTATTTAGAAAGTCGAAAAAAGAAGAATGGTAGAAATATCAAAAAAAAAGCAAAATAGCATAGTTTCTTCACATAAACAGAGACATAAATATATGCAATAACACATGCAGACATATGTGCACACTTCATGTTGTTGAAGATTTATCACTGGCAATAAAGGGAAATATTTTAAAACAAGATAATAATCATGATTAAAATAATTAAAATAATCATGACATTAATGCAACTATAAAGTGAACATGTATCTATGTTTTTTAATCTATCATGATAATTAATAATGGGGTCAATAGGACATTAAAACTAGTTAAATGGACCCGGATAATGGTGATGCACGCCTTTAATCCCAGCACTCAGGACACAGAGGCAGGCGGATCTCTGTGAGTTCGAGGCCAGCCTGGTCTACAGAGCAAGATGCAGGAGAGGCACCAAAACTACACAGAGAAACCCTGTCTCAAAAAAAAAAGTAGTTAAATGGAAACTCTAAAAAGCATAATTACAAACAATGTGAATATAAGACTTGAGGCAATTTGAACCCTGCACAGCTGAAATGAATTTACAGAGAGATGTGAATTTTTTGTTGCTTTGTATGTATACTACATTATTTACATTACTATCAGATTTGCTGCAGACATTTATCCCACAAGGGTGAACTAGATATGACTACAGTACTCCTTATAGTCAGTATCAGTGTCATTCTCAATCTCTACCAAAACTATTGTTTATCCTGAAGTTTGCCAGAAAATTCATTTCCATCATTTTGACTGAATTTAAGCAAGCTTTCATTAAAATTATTAAATACTGACTAAGGAGAAATTTTGGTTGGGACCATCACCTGGAAACTTTCCAGGTAAGTGGCCCAGAGACATGTGTTGGCAAAGCTTACATGGACAAAACCCATAAGCCACCATACTTTTCCTTGAGGCTTTATTATTAGTTTCCAAGAACTCCAACTCCCAGAATCTCAGAAAGTTACCTGGTCGTTGGGCAGGTGGGGATTATAGGTTAACTGTGGGTTTAATATTGCCCACTGAAGTCATATCCTGTGTCAAATCTTTGACTCTATGATGGGTACTGGTTTACTTTTGTATTTAATAACCATTACTTTAGTGGTACTCAGATAGGAATTATCATTTATTTATTATATCCATGATATAAGACCCAACAGTAATTAACAGAAGCAGAAGGGCCCAAAGCCTTGTGATGGATAATATCTCTTTTTTTATGCAGAAAGGAGTGCAGGTATCCTTTCATATTGTAGAACCATTTTAGTTAACGAACATACCTTTTGATGAATCCGAGGCCATATTTTTTTCTGATTTATCAATAGGCATTATAGGTAGCCATTTTGTCCCTTATGTCAGGGAGTTTTCTTTTGACTTAGCCTTTTTTAGCCTGTTAATGGGGCAGAAAAGATGTACTCTCTTCTGTAGCTGCTTCCAGCTAAAATGGGGGCACTGACTGTCAGAGACTAGGAAGCCTGAAAGGCTAGTCAAAGCTTGGGCAGTGGAGCATTTAACAGAAGCATCTGATTAGTTGATCCAGATAAAGGAACAATCACATCAGCTGAATTGGTTCACACAAGCTTTCATCGATTCCAGACCTCAGTAGCTTGTAGTTTTCAGGTGCTCCCTGGATAGTGTGTCTGTCAGTCATGTGGAAATCTGTTGAGATATATACTAGAGACAGAAGTTAAAGATTTAGGAATTTAGAGAAAAACCTTAAATTTGGAAATTTTTTTTTGACCTGTTAACAGGTGAATCCAAGCCTTATGACTTTGATTTCTTGAAGCTTAAATAAATTTTAGTTTACCAAAGAAGACAAAAGTTTTAGATATATTAGATATATTATATATTGTATTGAAATTCACATTGTAGAAAAAGCAGTTAACAGGTTTCTGAAACAGATTTATACCTTGGTGTCATAGCAAAGGTTATGGCTTTGGGTTAAAAAGCATGAAAATTTTTTCTTATGTCTAGATATATAATTTAGCCCAACAAAAAGGACTTTTAAGTCTATGTTTAGAAAGTAACCAAAGAAAATCCTGAGCTTATGACTGAATAGTAACTAGACAGTGTTCAATCAATTTATCAGAATTGTATTTATATTAAAACTTTGTACCCTTGAAATCTCAGTGTAATAAAATATCTTTAGATTTTATAATTATATATCTTCAATCATTTTATGAGAACCTTATAACTTACTTAAGTTTTTACATCATTACATCCTTATATACCTTAGAACATTTTTTAGAACATCAGAACTTAGATCTTGTATGGACCTTAATCATTTACCAGAGACAAAAGTAGTTATTAGAGAACAGTCATTGTAAATCATGTTCTGGTGAAAATTACACCTAAAACCTTTTTAGCCATTAATATGAAGCCTGTAAACAAGGCAAACCTTTCTGCCTTTGTTTAACAAGAGACCTAGTAGATTTAACTAACTAATGTTCTGAATAATGAACTAACAAAGTGGTTGAAGCCTTGGAGAAAGGAGTTGTTAAACTGGCAAAGCTATCAGTAACCTAGTTGCCAAACATCATCAAAGATTTGAAAAGGACCAACCAAAATGATGTAGACTTACTGGCTATCTAGACAGCTACCCAAGGTTCTTGAATGGTCACTGGGAGCAGAGGTCTGAGGTCAGCAACAGCCTTCAGGCATAGAAGATAGTACAGACTTGTCTGTGGAGTAGGAACTTAGAAGGACTGGCCTACTTTGTCTAGGCAAAGTGATGCAATCAATTCCCGAGTGTCCTGGTTGTCCACAGTCTGGATAGCGTCCTGACAGCAGTTGATATAAAGGGCAGTTTTTCACCCAATGGCCAACTTTGCCACATTTAAATCAAGCCCCAGGTGGAGTTTCTTCTGTGACCATCATCTTCTTTGGAGGAGATAGAGGTGCTTCCAGGAGTTAACATGTCTCTCTATAATGAAAACCTTTTTTATTAAACATTTTAAATGCCATATTTTTCAGATCTCTGAAGGATTTGAGGACCATTATCTGTTAAGTATATCTAAACTCGACAAACATTTGTTTTAGGCTTAACTTTGAAAACATATATAAGAATCTAATCTAAACATATAACAATATCTGAATTGAAGCTCTTTTGATATCAATATAAGACTTTTAACTCATAAAGAGTCTTTAAAAAAGCTGGGAACTTTGCTGAGCCTTACACTGTGTACAATTACAGAACATAAAAATTTCCTGTGTGACTCAGTTTACCAAAATAGCTATAGCATAACAGTACTAGCAAAAACAAGAAGGTTAAACATATATTTTTATATCAGTCTCTGTTAGCTTGCATAGACCTTAAGGAGAAACATTTTTTTAAGACAATGATTTTAAGTTCTTAGTTAGACTGTTTAGATCATCATATTACTGTGTCATATGACAGGAATACCTCAGTCTCTGATGTTTAGCTCTGGTCCTAATTTTTACCCTTTTATTTACCTATTTATAAAGTTCACATATTAACAAAGACATTTTAGTAAAACATCTCATAAGTTTTTAAATGTTCCATAGCCTCATAAATTTAAACATTTTAAAAAGCTGTTTTTTAAAAGTGTCCAGTTTTTTATTTTTTTTTTTGTAAAACTCTAAAATTTTCTTTTAAAGAAGTTTAAAATCTCTTAATTGTGTGTTCTGGTAATATAAAACTAAAGTACCATTTTTATCTCAAGAATGAAGACATTCAGCATAACCATGATCTGCCTGAGGCAAAACCAAGTTCCAACAGTATAAACAATCCAGTGTCTCTAAAATCAATAGCAGGTGGATGATTTTTATGTTAGAATGCTTGATACTAGCAAGATAAGTTTTTATACATGAAAACATGGAAGTATAGCTTCCATACCTCATTAAAAAAGCATTGTTTTAATTCCTATATTTATAAAACTAAGACTGGTTAGGAATTATACAAAAATCTTATCCCAATTTAAAAGTATCTTTTGAGACATATTGTCTCTTTTGTTGACTCATATCACATGGTTGCCCTCAAGTCAAGATGGTGGTAAACCCATGACACCCTTCTTTTTCAACCCTAGTCAAAATGTTGACCACTCATATGGCTGTCCTTAGTTAAGATGGTGAGTCACTTCTTTCATAGAGGGGCTTCAACACTGGGTCACAAGTTTTAAGTTAACTTTTTGTTACAGACATTACAGATTTTTAATGATGCCCAATAAGTCATTAATCTATAATCAAGGCATATAGAACACAGTATATTTATATATTCAAGATCAGTCAGAAAGATGCAGTGGCTACATAAAATTTCATATTTAATTGAGCCCAAGGCAATTCTACATTGGCTCTGTGTTTGTAACAAAACTTACAAGAACAGATCCATTTATACATATATATATATGTATATATGTATATAATAAACAATTTTCTTTATCTCCTCCATTGTTAGAATTTCAGGGGAGGTATAACTTGTGAACTGAATTCAATTTTCCCTGGCAAGAGACAGGGCTAGATCTTCAGAAATTGGTAGTAGGGCCTGCAACTCCACATTGTCTTCCTCATTTCCTGCCCCAGGCTGTAATACACAAAGACAGACCAGACACATAAGACAAGACATAAACAACAGAAAAAGAATCAGTCAACAATGGGAAACATGGAATAACGACATTTAATAGTTGGAGTTCTCTAATTCCATAGCTCTTGTTAGTTTTTTCTTATAAACCAGATGCTAGGTATTCATCAGGTTGAGCCATTCCAGACTTCCTGGCTCCCAAATATGTGCTGGACCCATCCTACACTATTGTGGAATTGCCATAATGAATAGAAGGCTGTTTTAGTTGCCTCCTTGCACAACCTCTGGACTGTCAGACATTATCACACTGGGCCCCTCCAAACTCTAAGTCTGGCACCCAATGTCCTGGGGCATCCTTGACTCAATTGTACAGTCTAAGGCTTGAAATTCTGTTGACAACACCAAGGTGCTGGACCTCCCCAAGTTTGATCCAGTACTCAGAGTCACCAGAGCATGCAATCAGAGGTCTAAGTCAGGTCAGAAAACAACTAGTGGCTCTGTCTGAAATCCCAATGAATCAGAAATAAAACCAGAAATAACCAGAGGGCTATGAGATATCTCCTTGTGCCATGGACCAAGGATTTTATGGGTTTCATTAGACCTCCTGTTGCTTATTTTCCAATGTTATTTATCAGGTGTGAAAAAATGCAAGATACAACAAAACCTACTATAAAAATTTTTATTAGGGAAGGGAAAGAGGTGGATGTGAGTAGGCCTACCAGATAGGAATATGTGGAGAGAGAGCAGGGAGTGGGTGGAGTCTGCTTTTATAGGTCACCTCGTGTACATAGATTACATGACCATGTTTCAAGAAGATTATGCAACCATGCTATGCACAGATTATGTGGGACATAAGACCCTGGGTTGACTAAGCAATTTGCCTGACTGCTGACAGTGTATGCTGTCATGTGGCACATACATCATGTGACTCCAGAAGTGACTAGAAATAATAACATTCCACCTTTTTTGTTATTATAAAAAGTAAGGGGTTAGGGGTGGTAGATGAATGGAATGGGGGTGCTGTGTGTCTCAGAACTGCTTCCAGCTGACTTGGTGGGTGTCAGTTAATTTTGGGGGGAAGGAGGTGCTTTTCCAAGGTAGCCAGTTTTCCTGAGGTGGGCTGATTGGTTTTTTTTGCTGTTTTGAGCCCTGTGTAATCATCCAGCACCACTTGGATCTGACAGCTTTGATCCAACAAGATGCTGGCAGGGCAGAAGATGACATTTAGAGAAAATTTTTTTTCTTAGATACTGTTACTTGGAGGGGGGATGAGGGAGGAATCTCTGAGGGGCCCCAGGATGAGGGAGGGTGGTCCTAGAACCAGGAAAGTTTGAATGATACTTATCTGAGATAGATCTGACCTGTCCGGGTCAGATCCCTGGAGCTCAGAAGAATTTTTAAGTTTATGAAGGAGACAAATTTTAGACATATTAAAAAGCAACCAAAGGGAATTTAAAATCCTGAGCTGGTAGCTATGATATTATATATGGTATTAGTACTCTGCTATGAAAATTTTATTGGTTAGTGTTAAAGTCATAAAGCAAGAGAGAGAGAGAGAGAGAGAGAGAGAGAGAGAGAGAGAGAGAGAGAGAGAGAGATCTGGAACATGCTTTTTTTTCTATTATTATTAATGATTCTTCCTATCTTCACCTGAAACAAACCTTAAGGCACCTGTTTCCCTTCATTATCTCTGTATCACTTCAGCATCCAGGAGACACAGGTGATTGATTGCTGAGGGCATTTAGCAATAATAAACTGCTTTATTAAAGTCTGTTTTGCAGAGTCCAGACCCTTTTGAATACCTCTAGAGTGTTACTGTTTCTTATCACCTGTGTGTATTTGATAGTCCAGCTTTATGGCTGATGGTGGTTCTGTAACATTCAACTAAGTAGTTAAATAGAAACGTGAATATGTTATTAGAGAAAGGGAGAGAAACTAATGAAGCAGAATGTGATTGGTAGAGGCAGGAGAACTCAGAGGGGAAATCAGGAAGAAAAATATATGGGGTTCCCAATCCTGTGGGGCTGAGTATGGTTGTGGCATTAAACCTTATTCTTTCGGAATTAGAGACAAGGCAGTTGATCCTGGTGTCCTCTGGGACTTAAGAGAGCAGGGCCCTGTTTGCATCACTGTGTATAAAGAGGAATTTGCCTGGGGTAAAAGGCCTTAGGTGATGTAGGTGAATCCAGTGAGGGATGCCCTCAAGCTTAGCAGCTGTGGGGGTTACAAGAATTACCTTAAAGAGTCCCACCCATTTAAGGGAAGGGACCTGGTCTTGAGGGGAGAAGAAGGACCTGATCCCTGATGTTGATTGGTAGTGGGCAGAGGTTGTCACATGGCTGGGGTAGGGAATGGTCAGCAAAACTCCATAGGAGAGAATGGAGGTGACAGAGTAAGGGGGTGAGCAGGCAGACAGGGAGGGGCAAGTTTTGGATGGATGGCTGCGGGTTAGAACTAGTCTCCCATACATGAGTTAAAATGCTGTAATTGAAAGGGATTGCTTGGGAAGAGCCCAGAGCCTGAAAAGAGCTAGAGACAATAGTTTTACCCAGTTAAGATGAAGTTCCTGTGACATCTTAATAATAATGTTTTTTAAAGAACAGTTGGTCATTTCTACCTTCCCTGAAGACTGAGGATGGTAAGGGATACGGAAATGCCAAGGGATATTAAGAGCTTTAGAGGGAGTTTTGGAAATCCAAGAGGTGAACTCCAGGCCATTATCAGACTGGAGAGAGGCAGGCATCCCTAATTGGGGGATAATTTCCTGGAGAAGGAGGTCAGAGACTGTCTAATCCCATTTACCAGAAACCAGAAAAGCCTCCACCCAGCTCAAGAAGGTATCCACTAGGACCAGGAGGTATTTAACCCACTAAACTGTGGGCACATGGGTAAAATCAAATTACCAGTCAGTTCCTGGAACGGAGCCCTAGTCTGGTGGGTGGAAAAAGTTTGGCTCTGATATTTGGAATTGGGATCTGACATTTGACAAATTTTACAAGAGGGAGTAATAGCTTTTTAAGAGCTGTGAGTCCTCAGGGGTGGGCTCTAGGAGAGCCTTGACAAAATGATACAGAACCTGACTATTACGGTGAAAGAGCTAGTGTAGATAGGACAGAATTTGCCAAGCGTCAGGAGGTGGCTATGTGTATGGGTTGTAGTGTATAGATTTCCCTGCAATGGGTGTGGTTGGACTGGTAGACTGCTGTTATAGTTGCCTGATTGGCCTGGTTACTTCCCTTAGAGATGATGGAGGTGTTGGTCTGTTCAGACCAGCAGTGAATAATTTCTGTGTCTTTGGGAAGATGAGAAGCTTTTAGCATGGCCATTATTTGGCCTGAGTTAGATATGGATCCTCCTTTTGCTGTAAGAAACCTGCACTCTTTCCAGATACCAGCATGGGGCAGGAGGATATAAAAAGCATATTTGGAGTCTGTGTAAACACTTAAGGATTGTCCCTGTGCCAATTGGAAGGCACAGGAGAAAGCTATTCGTTCAGCCTGTTGGTGAGTAGTGTGAGTGTGGAGTGTCTGTGTTTCAGCCAGCCCAGTATCTAACACTATGGCATAGTGTGCTTTACGGGTCCTCTCATGTAAAAAGGAGTTGCCATCTGTGTACCAGGTATAAGTGACCTGAGGCAATGTGCCCTCCTGTGTATGTGAAGAATGGAGCAATAGTTCCTCTAGCATTTCAGTACAGGAATGAGATGGGAAATAGTCAATATTTAGTTGAGGGAGGAGACTTAAGATATTAAAGGGTGGGCAAGTGTGAAAAGTAAGTGTGGCATCTTCCACCTAGTGCTACTTGGAGTGAAAGAACTCAGGAAGGAGGTAAAGTTTGTAAGCCTTTCTAAGTTAAGAGATGAGACAGGTTGTGGTGGGAGAAGATAGTGGTGAGTAACCCAAAGGTTAGTTTCTTTGATTCACAAATAAGGAGCTCAGCAGCTGCTAATGCACATATGCAGGGTGCCTATTCCTGAGTGGTGAGGTCTAGTTTTATTGACAGATATGCTATAGATTCAAAGAGGAGTCCTAGCTGGTGCCCTAGGGCTCCAAGGGCATATCCCTCTCTTTCTGTAACATAGAGGGAGAAGGGGCAAGTTAGGTTTGGGAGATGGACTGCTGGGGCCTGGGGAAGAACCTGTTGGAGCTTCTGAAAGGGTTTAGTAATAGAGTGAAGGAGTGGCTCATGCAAGGAGTCATAAGCTGCCTCATATAAGGGATGAACAAGGAAAGAAAAAGATGGGTCCCAAGACCATAAGAAGCCAGCTATTCCCAGAAATGATAGAATCTCCTGTTTAGTAGAAGGGACTGCAAGAGACTGGGTTAGGTGCTTTCTATATAAAGTTATAGCCTTGTGGTTTGGGGTAGTGATTAGACTCAAATAGGAGACCTTAGGAGTAGACAGCTGGATCTTGGAAGGCAAGACTCTAACTTATGAGTGCAGAGGTGTTAGCTTTGCTAACTTATAATGACTGGCTGCAGAGTAGGATGTCTTCTCCATACTGTATGAGTTTAGAGTCAGGGAGAGACAAAGAGAGTAAATCAGAGGATAGGACCTGACCAAATAGGTGTGAGCAAGAGAGTCCAGGTCAGCTGCATAGACAGGTGAATGTCAGGGTCACACAAGGCGAAAGTCAAGATATTTTAAGACTGTGGGCTATGAAAAATAGAGAAGAAAGAGTCCATGAGATCAAAAACTGAGAAATTTGATGTTCCTGATGGAACAGTGGACAGAAGTGTGTAAGGATTAGGGACTGCAGGATAGAGGGGACCACTGCAGAATTAATGAGCTAGAGGTATTGAACCAGGCAGTAGGTTCCATTAGATTTCTTAACTGCAAGTATAAGGGTGTTAAAAGGAGAAGAAGTTGGGTGAAGTAGATTATTCTTAGAAGGTCAGAGATGATAGGTTTAAGTCCCCTAAGGCTCTGGAGTGAGAGAGGGTACTTAGTTTAAGTGATGGACTGGGTAGGGTCCTGTAACTAGATAATGAAGGGGGAATGGTGCCTAGAAACAGAAGGGTTTTGGGTGTCCTAGACTTGGGTGTCCACGTGAGAGGCTGGCAAGGGAAATGACATGTTAGAGCTAGTGGGGTGGGTGGCTAGGAGGAGGAGAGGAGCTGCTGGTTAGTCTAGGGTCAAGTGAACGGGAGGACAAAATAAAATAGAACCTTCTACATTGGCTAAAAATCTCTCTTCCCATTAGGGCACAGGACAGGTTGGCACGACCAAAAATGTGTGGGTAAGAGGGATACCCCTAAAAAAACAATAAAGTGGTGGGGTCTGATGAGGTGGGTAAGGCTGTCTCCCTAAGCTGACAGAAGGGAGACAAGAAGGAGAAGTGGGTGCCCAAAATTCCCTCAGGACTGAGTAAGTAGACCCAGTGTCGACAAAGAAGGACAAGGGTCCAAGAGACGAGAAACAAGGCCTCGAACCATTGTTACAGGGAATGGCTGGGGGTGATAGCGATGGGGGCCAACCATAGCCAATAAAGACCATGGGTGAGGGGAACCCCCACTTCCAAGGACACCAGAAAGATGCCAGATGATCAAATGTCGTTCCCATGGGTCCAGGGAAGTGTTTTCACTGACAGGTAAAGGGAAAACTCACCAATCAAAGTAGCTGGTGTTGTGCGAAGCGATCCAGTAGCTGGACATATGAAAAGTGAGCAGTTGTAGATGAACCAACCTTAATGCAGGATCCTGGCATGAGTACGCCAGACCTGTTTCATTATAGCACCAATGTTATTTATTTGCCAACATTATTTACTGGGTGCAAGAAAACACGAGGTAAAACAGAACCCACTGTAAAAGTTTTTATTAGGGAAGGGAAAGAGGTGGATGTGAGTAGGCATACTGGACAGGAATGTGTGGAGAGAGAGAGGGGAGTGGGTGAAGTCTGCTTTTATAGGTCGCCTCATGCCTGCACATATAGGCTTATGTAGCAATGCTACGCATGTGCATAGATTACATGACCACACTGTGCACAGATTATATAGGACATAAGGAGCTGCAGTGACTAAACATTTTGCCTGACAGCTGACAGTGCACGCACCGTCATGTGACTCCAGAAGTGACTAGGAATAACACCTCCCTAGTAGTGTACCCCAAACCAGAATTCAGAAAACAGGCAGAAAAGTGTCATAGAATTTAAAAAAAAAAATTATAACTTACCAAAAACAAAACAGAAGCCTCCATTAAAAATGCTTCTTACTTCCTTTTTCAAGCATGGCTATTCACTGTAGGGGTGGGGTGGGGGTGCCCTGGGCCAGAGGGAAGAGCAAAACTTCAGTATTTGGGGTGAAATTATCTTGCTGTGGGAATCCACAATTTAATCCTGAAATTTGCCAGAAAAATCAGTTCCACCATTTTGGCAAAATTTAAGCAAGCTTCTATTAAAAATATTAAATACCGACCAAGACGAAATTTTAGTCAGGACGACCACCTGAAAATTTTCCAGTTAAATGGCTCTGGGACACTTGTTGGCCAAGCTTACATGGACAAAACCCTTAGGCCATCATACTTTTCCATGAGGCTTTTTTGTTAGGTTACAGGAACTCCAACTCCCAGGATGCCAGGCAGTTACCTGGGTCCTTGAGTAGGCGTTATCTTTAAAGAACTACAATTCCCAGAATCCCTGGAAGTTACTTGGTCCTTGGGAAGGTGGGGATTATAGGTTAACTCCAGGTCTAACACTGTGTATCAACCCATGTCTTCTTCTACCCTTTTCTGAGTAGCTTAATCACTCGTTCATTTTATTTCATAGTAATGTGTTTATTAAGTATTTCTGACATCCAGGAGACTAAACCATAGTTACATTTAAAAAGTTAGAAATTGTGAATGGTCTGAGGTTCAACACATTGGCAAGTTAAAAAGATAATCACCACTTCATACATGTATACTGGGGCCAGTGAGGTGTCTCATCTGGTAAAAGCACTTGTTTGTCATACAATCTTAACCACCTGAGGCCACATCCTGGAACTCCTGATAGAAGAAGAGAACTCATTCTTTAAATGTGTCATAAGATCTCCACATTCATGCCATGCATGTGCCCACAGTCATATACATATCCTATGTACATACAAGTCTATAAATAAGCAAATACAACCAGGTCCTGGACCAGAAATATAGTTTATCACTGAAAAAGAAAAGAAATAAAAAGGAGAGGAGGGAAGGAAAAGAAAAGGAGGGAAAAAAAGAAAAGAAAGGTATAGTAAAAACATGACAGTCTGAGTTCCTAATGCTAGTCTCCATGGAAAAGCAGTCCAAGGCCAAATGTTTGCCAGTGTGTATGGTAGGATTGAACCCCAGAAGGACTCTAAATTTAGGAGACTTTTAGCTTTTTCCACCAACTGTTACACCTGACTAGCCATTTCAGAGGGACAAATTGTGCATTAAACCACCTCTAAAGGAAAGAGAAAAGGCATCTGAAGGGATTATTTAACTTTAAGAAAATGTAGATTGTAAGGCTTTAAGATAATCTGATACACAAATATCCTTAGCAATATCCTGTGCTTTGAAGGCCAAGAGTGTGATAAACTCAGAGAATGACCTCACTGTGTGAACTACTGCAAAGGCTCAACCTCCATTTCTTTGTATTATTTGAAAATCATCACAGTATGAGATACTTTTAAAGTTCATTATGCTTAGACTGTAGAGTTAAAGAAGAAAATAATTGCCTATTGTGTTACTGGGAGGCCAAGAATATAAAAGGCTATTAGCAGTTGTTTGCTAAAACATACTGACTATTCACCTGGATCTGCAAATGGCTGATATAGGATAAAAGCAAAATAAACCACAGAATCTCTGCTTTGATTTTGTACTTGTGTCCTGTTTCTTAAAGCTTGGGTTAGATCCCTTCTTAGCTCTGCACAAAGTCTGTTGATCATGTAAAGAGTCTCCATCTAAACCAAAAATCATTCCCTTTCAAAATTAACAATGCCAACAGAAAAATAGCTAAGGAATCTTCAAGACTGGGAAATGCACAATATCCTATTCCAGACCCTGGAATGGTTCTTAAATCTTTCAAACATTGTTTCATACTTGTAAGATGAATTGCTAAATGGTCCTATTAATAAAAAACCCAGAGCCAGATATTGGGGTAAAAGCTGAGAGATCAGAGAAGCAGAAAGAAGCCAGCCACATTCTTACTTTTAGGAAATCCTCAGCCAAAAAGAGAACTATTCCCTGTATACCCACACCTATATGCCTTTCTGTCCCTGCCATCTTACTTCTTTCTTCACTCAGCTACATCACTTCCTCTTTCTGCCCAGCTCTGTCACTTCCTATCTGTCTGTACAGACCTCCAGACCTCTATGGTTAGTGCTGGGATTAAAGCCTCCATGCCTGACTCTGTACTTAGTGTGGCCTTGAACTCACAGAGATCTGGATAGATCTCTGCCTCCCAAATGCTAGGATTAAAGGCGTATGCTACCATTGCCTGACTTCTATGTTAATATAGTGGCTGGCTTTTTCCTCTAATCTTCAGATAAGCTTTATTGGGGTGCACAAATAAAATATTACCACACACACCTTTCATGAATAGCAGAGATGTCTACCATAAACAGGAAGTCATCACTGCAAAACCATATCATCAGTCACATTCCAGAATCACCACTGGATAGATTAGTACCCCATGAAGCTATTGGAGATTGTCCCATCCACAGTTTTTTTCTTCCATATGATGTGTTCAGTGTACATTTCTTCAAATCTTAAGTATGTTCTTCTGCTCTCTGTGAGTTCAAGGCCACTACTGTCACTCTAAAGACAGTTTGTGGATCTTTTTTTTCACACAGAGCCACAGTAAAAATGAAGGAATTTTTTTCTTTTTTCCCCCATATTTCAGTAATATTTTTTCCAATTCCTTTGCTGCTGGGATGGGTAGCTCAACCAAAGCATCTAGGATACTTAGCCCTCAGACCAATGATTCCAACTACTGTATTCTAAAGAAATAATAGTGTTCAGGGTTAAAAAGAAACAATGCTCCTATGATGGTCAATTAAGGGTTAAATGGGAAAAATATCACAAGTGAAAGAAATGTATATTTTGGGGAGGGAGAGAGAGAGAGAAAGAGAGAAGTAAAGGCATGTTTTCCTATTGACAGATAGCTTGAGACAGGAAGTGGTGCAAAGTGAGGATGAACAAGCTGGAAAACTGCCTGTGAAGACTAATATGAAAATGACTTGGGTGTTTTAGCAAGTAGAAAATTCAGGTTAGGAAAAAAGTAATTATTCTTTTAGGCTAGCAAAAGTTTTTTGGGAAAATGTTATTGCAAGTGAAATCTAGTGTAGTACAGGGGAACAAGGGAAGAATTCTTTGATCCATTCTGATAATAAAAAAATAAGATTATCTTTTGGGGAATATCAAATTCTATACTCTAAACCTGTTTTTGATGGATCATGACAACCATTTTGCTTGCATTAAAGATTGTTTTGAGCTCTAGAATTCTAATTTGAAACTTTTATATCTTGAGATATAAATGTTATATATCTATCACATAGTTTAATAGAAGTAGGCTTGTATAATGGAGACTTGTGCTACCTTTCATAAGTTTGATCTCATATTGCCCCATTGAGAAATGAAACTCAAACACCAATGTTATAAGCAGCCTTGAAAATATCCGTTTTTAAATTTGATGATAATATCAGATTAAAGGATTTCCTACTCATTGTATGTTTTAAGTGAAATGGATGCAATAGATACTTAAACTTTTGGTGTAAGACTAGACAATAGTAAGCATAGAGAGCCTAGAAAATAGCACATTGGACTGATGACTTTATGATAACCATGATAACTTGATGTTCCAGTTAAAATGAAAGTAAAACCCCCAAAATTGTTAGACAAAGGAGGCAAATTGTGCCTTTCAGCTTACTTTAATACACTATATCTCCATGACTATCTTAACATTGATGTTGATACTCATCATTTAATAAGTATCTGCTTTTGTGTGAGAAAAAAATTACTAAGTTTATTCAAATGATATTATATTAAAACTTTTTTAATATATTTACATTAAATCAAAACAAAAATATCTAGTACTCAGTAGGTTGACTACCATAATTCATGGAAACAGATTCATAGCTGACTCTCAGAGTATTTCAATTCATGACTGGTCCTTGCAGCTCACAGAACCCTACCATCCTACCTATTTCCAGGTGAATACTAATCCTCAAAGTCATTTTAGTTCTACAGAAAGCAATCCCTGTAATACAACAGTCCTGACTCCTCTTTCTTCTCCTCAATAATTGTTTGCTAAAGAAATCTCAATTCTTTTATTTAAAAAATTGCCCCCTTTTTACACTGTCAAAGTTTAATATGAAGGATATTCCCTAAAGATTCATGTGTTAAGTACAGAATCCTCAGCTGATGGAAACTGGGCAATGAGGGCTCTGACATAATGATAATATATTAATGGATTTATGATTTGATAGCATTATTATTAACAGATGATAGAAACTGCCAAAGGTGAGCCAATTTAGAGTAATTGGGTCACTGGGGCTTATCTTTGGAGCTATATTTTGACATAAGTTTCAGTACCTTTATATCAGATGAGCAGCTCTGTTTGCAAAGACTTTCCCACCATGATAATGTGCCTCACCACAGTCTCATGGCAAAGGATGTCAGCATGGACTTAAGGCTGTGAAACCATGCACCAGAATAAATCCTCCACCCTTCAAACTGTTTTTCACGTTTTTTTTTTTTTTTTCATGATGGCATAAGGCTAAATAACAGAGTCCACTCTCTAAATGAAATTGCAAGTGTGTGTTTCACTGTTTCCATCTGGATGTAACATCATTTCTGAAGCACACAATCTAAATTTTTCTGTTATTTATGGTCATTGCTGGAATATTATGCTTCAACTCTTCAGACATTAACATTGCCATGTACTAATAGTTGATCTGATTCAAGATAAAGATCCTATGCTCCAAATGCTAATCTTTATTTTTGTAGTTTCCAACCATCATATTACTGTTTGCTTCAACCCTTAAAATATTGCTTAGTAATCATATTACTAGATATACAATATTGGTATAATAGCACAAATTTATTTTCTGATATTCTGTTAGCTTAGAATGAATTTTTAGTAATTGGCCTCCTATCCAAGAATATATAAATACTTTTCCATATAGGAAAAGTGTTTAAATTTACCCATCGACTGGGCATAGTGCTTTAATCAAAGAGTAATATTGATAAGTAAGTGCTCATCTGTGTTGAATAATAGCACACAACTTGGTTTTCCAGTACCAAATGGTCATCCCTGAAAATATACATACAAGTAACATTATATAGACAAAGCAGGTTATATAGGAATATATTTGTATATACATATATTTATTCACTAAAAAAATTAATGAAAAATGACACCACAATGACTCAGGATTCTTTTTTTGGAAAAGAAAGAAGGGGAATAGATAAGTATAATATATTAAGGTAGACTATTGCATCTACTGGTAAACTAATTTAGCAAACTCTCAGCCTTAGATAATTTGCATTGATATGAATTCTTGTTTATTGATACAAATGTAAACTATTTTTCTATGCCTATTTAAGATAATTTGTATATTAATACAAACTCAAAATTATAATTGTCATATTGTATACATGTTCTTACTCCTATTTGAAAGAATTTGTATATTGATATAAATGTAAAATTATATTTGTCATACTATATGTATGTTCTACCAGTGTTTAGGATATTTTGTATATTAATACATATTAAGGATTGTTATCATATTGTACTATACATTTCTAGCTCCATTTAAGATATTTTGTGTATTGTTACAAATTTGAGGCTATTGTCCTTATACCATACATCTGTTTACAGACTGTTTATGTTGATATGTGAAGCCTTAGTCCTTAGGTTATTTAAGTAGATAAGAATTACAGAGTAATAGTCATCCATGATTGTCATATCTATAGTTATGTTATTTAGGTTTTCCAGATTTACAGAAACATATGTCAGATGGATAGGTAATCTTCAAATACTTCATAAAACTAGAAAATATGGCATTTAAATATTTTGATAACTTAGAATTCTGTTTGATGTGAGACACTATTGCTCCTGGAAGCACCAATCTACTCCTGAGAGACTGTTGGGCTTCTAAGACACTCCATTTGGAAGTTTGTCTTCTTGGCACAAAATGGCCTGCTGGGCAAAGAACTGCTCTTGCTTTGACAGCTGACAGTATGAATGCTGTTCTTTCCAGGTGAGCAGGACACAAGGAAAAGCAACTACTGAAACTTGCCAACACAGGGTAAGATGATCTTTCAAAATTCCTGCTTCTGAAAGTGCTCTGTCAAATATTCTAGGCCTGCAGTCAAAATGGTTGCCTGAACAGTGTTGAGAATCTTTAGGTGACTGTCCAGGCTGCCAGCTGTCTCTGTATATTCTTGCAATTTTTTGTAAATTGCTTGTTTTCACTTCCTGTTTTCTCAGGTAATATTGTTTTCCTTCTCAGGTCTTTGATGGGGTTGAAGACTAGATAGTTACAGTTATAATCCTCTCATATATCTTAGCTAAGAATATTTCAGATAATAAAATTAGATTCCTTAGGATAGGACAGCTATTGAAGAAATCTCTCTAACATGCCATTTACCCATGATCTGGGCTTTTCTGGACTTTAGTATGTCTGTCTTATTTGGTGTTGTTCTTGCTGGTCGTATTTCTATTTTTGTTTATGTTATTACCACTCACTTCTCCTGGACAATACTTGATAATCATTCCTATTGTATATAGTTTTTTATTAGGTTAGAACTTTCTTATTTAGACAAAAGGGGGAGATGTAGTAGATAGCTCTTCTGTATACCACCTTGAAGCACTACCCCTGGAGATATAGCAGGTAACAATCCTACCTACCTATGACCTTGAAGTACCTGCCCCTGGGGTGTGGCTTTGTGGCTACTCTTAAGACTTGAGATGCATGTATGCCTCTTTCTTCTTTCCCTCATGGTCTCGGATGCTGGGAAGGACTCATGCAGAAGAACAGTGTGGGATTGTACCTCAGCCTTGCAGGACCCTACATTAAATCTCCTGTTCTGTAGTGAGTCTTCCTTCCTAATAAATTCCTTTACCTTTTAAGCAGACTCCATGGATTTCTCATAATACCATGAATTTGAAGGAGAATTATAAGGGGTGTATAGGAGGGTTTGAAATGAGGAAAGGGGATGATATTGTAATTATATTATGACCTCAAAGTATAAAAAGGAGCAAAAGAGAATAAAAATGGGTAAACAGAGAGCAAGCCTCATTACACATAGAATTGCAGAATGTTTGCTACTAGTGAAAAGACAAAAGCTTTTCTTATGTTTTGTTTTTTCAGAATGGAAAAATAAAAAAAACACCTGTAATTAAATTATAGGTATAACTATAGCGCATGGAATAATATAATACTGACCAAAAATACTGTTAATGAATTTTTAGGGGAAAGTAGACTCTATGTGTAATTTTTTTCATTCTATATTAGTTAGGTATAGTTTTCACAAAGACCATACAATACACAAAGTTTAAATAAATATTTACTTTTTGTCCCTTTTTGAAATTTATAAAAAGATGTAGAGGATGTTTATCAATCACTCACAATCATATTTCAAATCAGTAGCAAATTTTATTTAATTTATATATATTTTTTTCAAGACAGGGTTTCTCTGTGTAGCTTTGCTCCTTTCCTGGAACTCACTTGGTAGTCCAAGCTGGCCTTGAACTCACGGAGATCCACCTAGCTCTGCCTCCCGAGTGCTGGAAATTATTTAAATTATTTAAACGTTATTTCAATTAAGCAGGTTAAATACTAAGTCAAAAAAAGATAAGTACTAAGAAACTCATGCACCATTGAAATTTTTCCAAAGTCATAAAAATTCTCAATTGGTACCAATTCAATTTAATCATGTATACCTTCTATGTGACTACCATAGCAAATATTACAAATATTACCAGTACAGGCTACAACTACACTAAAAATAACTATCATTAGCTGGAATACCACCAAAATATGTCTGCTTTTCAGATAGATAACTCAAATTCATCCAGTAATATTACCAGACATGAACATCCTCAGAGACATGACACTAGGAAAGAAAATTATTGAAGTCACCCCAGTCTAAATTAAGCAGCCTGGAAATGTAGTCCCTGAATGAACAATGTGAATATACTTAAGGTAATTTAATAGAACATAAGTTCATCTGAGTTCTAATAAGCCAGAAACTCTGCAAAACATGCAGTGTTTTATCATGATTTTTAGGAGAGTTTTAAGAAGATCTAAAATTTGAAAATCATTTGCAAACATTTTAAAATAAAGAGTAGGCCAAATAACACTATATACAAACAAATTTGCATATTGTTTATTTCTGCTTTATGTTTATGAAAACTTATAAATATATGTGTGTATAGACATATGTATTTAAATATTCATATGTATATATACATATGAAAGTATGTTTATATTATCATCCAGTAACCTTCAAAGCATGCAAATTATGATCACAAAGTTGATATTATACATTCATTCCTAGGGAAATGATGTAAGTTAAAATAAAATGTCTGACTACCTTTTTCTGATACCTTTTAACTGTACACTTTTCCATTTCTGATAAGAAAGCCCAGCCTTCTTGGTATCAGTACCAATAAGAAGTTTAAGCCATTTCAGCTTCACTGGTAAGTGCTCTCACCTCGATCCACTTCATTTCATCACTACAAAAATCCACAATCGTTCTCCCCAAGCACTGCTCTCCCAAACTATTTGAACTAGCTCCAAAGATAAACCATCATTCTCCTAAGAGAACCCTTTTGTGAGAACAAAGTTTTTCATTCTGTTGTCTAAGTGATTGTGTGGCACCCCCAGAACTGACATCTAAAACAAATTTGGAATGGTGGAGATGCTATCCTCTCTATGGGGTAATGGTAACACAAATACAAAGCTTTTCAAAGCTCCACTGAAAATATAGTTAGAGACACAGCCTGAAATATCCTATTGTAAATTGCCAGCCTCCCCTTTCATAGCTTTCAGGCAAGATATTATCGATGTACATAAAATGCATTCCTTTATTTTAGGAGTGTGATCAGAAGCTGTGTTTTCTCAGTAATGAAATTCTACCACCCTAGGACCATTTTCATCAAATATTTGTGCCACAGGGATTGAGCTATTGTGACATGTACACTAGAAAGGAAGAAGTAATTGCTCTGATAATCGTGACACTAAGAAACAACTGGGAGAAAAGTAGCTGCAGGGACAATATTCAGCAGCTAATTGTTCCACTCTCCAGTTCACTTTGCTTATAGACATCGAGTCTACTTATGGAGTAAATCAGAGTGAATAAAGCCCAGCTGGAATTTTGGTGCCAGCCATGTTTTTCTTTAGTGTGTTCTCCTGGAAAGAAATTAAAAATAATGTAAAAGCACTAAATGTCCAGGGAGTAGCAAAATACCAAATGGGAAGCACATACAAAGAGAGTCTTTTCAGAAGACTATATACATGGGCTATTTTGGATGCACTTTTCAGTTGTTAATTACAATTGACCTAAAAATCTAAAACTTCTAAGAAAAATACTGTAAAAATTGATCCTTTAATGAGACTCAAACAATAATAATACCCTTAGACTTTAAGTATAGTAAACTAATGTATTTCTCTACTTCTCCCATTGATTACAATAGATTTGACTATATTAGACATTATATATCTGATGTGATATAAAGCACTTCTATCCTTTTGGATGAGGTAGCAATTCAGGTTCAATCATAAACAGCCCACTCTGATTTCCAGGTCTCAGGGTTCTTGAGTATTACAAAGCTGGAATTAGCACAGGAAGCCCAATCCCCAAACCAGTCAGTGAATAATGTCATATACCATAGAACCTATGAACTTAGTACCTAAACAATATTGACCATATTATTTTACATAGAAGAAACACAAACATTTTTCTCTTACTTTTAGATTAATCCAAATTATAAAAATAAGATAAGAAATGATTTAATTAGAGATATATATTAAGATAAATTATGAGAAGTTATGTGGCAATAGCAAAATTTCTAAACTAGCTAAGGCTTATATAGAACCAATTTTGGTTATTAATTTAGGTTTGGGTCTAAATTGCCTTGAAACTTAAGACTCAGAGTGAGACCTGTATTTGACATGCTACACATAACATTTCTAGAACACAACATTTCTATGTCATTGTGAAGCAATGTACAAAAATATCCAACATTCAAAATTCAATTTAAAATATCAAAAGTCAGGTTTTAAAGAAATATATAAGAGGGAACTAAGGGAGAGGATTTGGGAGGTCAGAGGTCAAATTAGCATTATGAGAAAAGGAGTACTTCTAAGGAGTGCGGTTTCTTTTTCAAATTCAAACATAATTCATTCAATTTAATAATAATCTAAAGCAAGATATACAACATAGATTATAGCAATAATGTAGCTGAAATCCTAGCAATTTAAAGAACATATAGTCAGATAAATATTGAAAAATTAAAACATAAATATAGGTATGCCAGAGAGCTCAGGATGGTGTTTAGAAAACAACCAGAGTTTTGTTTTAGAAAATAGCTCTTAGTAGAATACCCAAGACCCTTAATAACTGTTGTATGACTGTACAACAAAGTATATAAAGACTTTGATTTATCCAAGTGAAAAAATGTGACTTACCTCCAGTTCTCTTTGTGGGAAGAAAGTGATGCCCAATCTTTTCTGATGTAGTTGAGATCATTGTGATAGAAGAGACCAAATAACTGCTCTACTTTTTTTTATTGATTTATTCTTTAACATTCCATATATTTATATAACATATTCTGGTCATACTAATTCTTCCAACTTCTCTTTTGCCCTCCTATCTTTTCCCATACCCCCAGATACCTTTCTCCCATTAAGTCACAATCATATTTTCATGACCTCTTGTTTTGTTGTTGTTGTTGTTATTTTATGCTTTTGATTTCTCACCAATTAGTGTAGATGAATTGCTAAATGGTCTTATTAATAAAAAAAGAAAACATGGAACAGATATAGGGGTGAAAACCTGAGAGATCAAGGAAATAGGGAAAGCCACAGCTAATCTCATCTCACCAAATCCTCAGCTTCCAAAAGCAAGCTACTTCTTATCTATCCACACCTATATGCCTTTCTGTTCTGTTCTTTCATTTGCTCTCTCAGCCCAGCTACATCACTTTCTCTTCCTGCCTAGCTCTGTCACTTCCTGTCTATATGTACAGACCTCCAGACCTCTATGGTTAGTTCTGGGATTAAAGGCATGTATCACCATGCCTGGCTCTATTCCCAGTGTGGCCTTGAACTCATAGAGATCCAGACAGATTCCTGCCTCCCAAGTGATAGGACTAAAGGCATGTGCTACCATTGTCTGACTTCTATATAATGGCTGGCTTTTTTCTCTGATCTCCAGGCAAATTTTATTGGGAGACATAGTATATTGGGGGACACAATACAACACCACAGATTGGTTTTAACCAGGGCCACTCTTGTGAGCCTGGATATGGAAGCTCTCCATTAAACATAAATAATTCAACATAGGCTATATAACTGAAGACGTGCTTCCTGTCATAGTAACATGGACTAAACCTCTGAAAGTAAGCCCCAATTAATTGTTTTCTTTGGTCATGGTGTCTCATTTAAGCAATAGAACATTGACTAAGGCAGAAGTATAGTTACTTGGGTTTCTCATCTATTTACTGTCTGAGGCAAGTACACATTTAATTACATTTACCAGGAATAGTTTCATACAAGTGGTTATTGTAGTATGCAAGGACTCTTCATTAATTTACCGGTTCTAATTCTTTGCACAATCTCTCTTCTCTCCATCTTTTCTCATCTTTCTTTTCTTCCTCTCCTTTCATAGTTCTTCCTCAAAAATATACTACTTTTTAACTCAGAATCAGATCTCTACTTTGTAGCAAGAAAATAAAATAAAAAAAATATTTTAAACCCTTATCAGTGGATGAAATTTAAGTAACAGCATGTGACTTCTGACTTTGTGGTTTAGTACTCTTCTTAGAGTTTAGAAAGTCACTCAATTAGTATAAGGTTTAAAACATTTCCTTTAACTAATAGTATAATTGTTAAAAGAAAACCCAAACATCTGAAACAACATTAATTAATGTCACTATAGAGAAACACTAGATTCTTATGTGATAACATGTTACAGAATACTAGCTGAGTTTGGTGGAACAAGCTTGTAATCTCAGCACTCAAGTCAAAAGCCTCATGATAATTAAAACTTGGATGCCAGCTTGGTCACATGTGATGTGATGTGGTGTGTGTGTGTGTGTGTGTGTGTGTGTGTGTGTGTGTGTGTGTGTGTATGTATGTATGTGAGGGACACAGAGAGAGAAAAGTTAGTAAAAATCCAAATGATTGGTAAGTAAATGACATAGTATAAAATAAAAGTATGGAATATCTGATATTTGAAATTCAAAGGGAGCTCCACTATTTCATGAGTAGATTATACAAATAAGCACAGTACTGAGTTGATTGTAGAGAGCTGTAAAGAAGTATAAATCAGCTGATGATATTTATATTAGTATTACAAATGGTTTAGAAATATATTCATGACAAAGGAAACAAAGATCGAACAAACACAGAATTATAATGACAGGTGAACTTGAACATTTAAATCAAGTCTCATAAACAATTGTTACGATGAGGAAAGAGTAACTAAAAATCAGAATAAACTGCAGAAACATATATGAACGCATCTAAACCTAGGAAGATAATATTAGTTGGATAGTCAAGAACAGGAATCACACAGGGTCAGTACTCCTCTGGCTGTAATATGACTGCTTTCACTTGCTTATTGTAAGCAGGCTTTGGAGATTTAAATAGTAATAGTAGTAATAGTAGGACTTGTTGTAGTCATTGTTATTGTTATAGTAATTGTAATAATAGTAATTGTAGTAGTAGTAGTAGTAGTAGTAGTAGTAGTAGTAGCAGTAGTAGTAGCAGTACTTCGTCAAGAAATGATACTGTCAAGAAATGATAGCTGCCCTCTTGATTGAATGCTATAGATATGATCAAGGAGGTCATTCAAGAATGGTTGAAAGAGGGTAAACTTCAAATAATGATGTAATGGTAGCCAGGATTTGTTGTAGAATATTATTTTAAGATGTGTTATATTTGTTTATGCTATAGAACATTTGTTTAAAGATGCAAAGATATGTTGCATTCTTTTATGTTATATTTGTTTAACTTTGTGAAACTGTGTTATTTGGTTTGTCTAAAACACCTAATTGGTCTAATAAAGAGATGAAAGGCCAATAGCAAGGCAAGAGAAAGGATAGACAGAGCTGAAAGGCAGAGAGAATAAATAGGAGACAAAATCTGGGAGAGAAGATCAAGGAGCAAGAAAAGGAGATAGAGAAGACGACTCCAGGGGCTAACTCCCCAGCTACATAGCAAGCCATGAAGAAAGAAGTAAAGAAAGTTATAGAAAAATAGAGAAAGATAAAAGCCCAGAGGCAAAAGATAGATGGGGTAATTTAAGTTAAGAAAAGCTGGCTGGCATTAAGTCAAGCTGAGGCCAGGCATTATAAGTAACAGTACGCCTCCATGTGGTTTATTTGGGAGTTGGGTTGTGGCCCCTCCAAAGAGCCAAAAGAGTAAAAAAAAATAACCAACTGCATGGGTTGGCCTTTTATTAGTGACTTTTCTGTTGCTGAAGCAGCAAGCATGAAGAAGATGAAAAGCATTGTATATGGTAGTAGGCTTTGAAACCTCAAAGCCCACCCCTAGTGACATACTACCTCTAGCAATGCCACACACAACCTCGACCTTCTCAAACAACTCTAGCAACTAGTGATCATGAATTCAAATACATGCGCTTATGAGGAACATTTTCATAGAACCACCAGAGCCCTCTAATGAAAACATAAGATGCTCTCTCAGGGAGAAAAATACACTTCAGGGATCAGGTAAAAAAAATACTGATTAAGAAGCAAGATGGATAATAATGCTTTCTGCTAATTTTTTAAAGTTAGTTCTATGTTGCCCTTTCCTTTATTTGCTCTCTAAAGTAAAAATCATCTTTATGTGAAATTTTATCATCCATAGAATATAAAAATCTAAATATCCTTATAGTAATCATAGTGTGCTTTGTGTACATGAGTATGCTTTTCCTTAACATACTGTGCCTTATAAGGCTATTTTGTAGCCCAAGGGGAGCAGGCAGGCAAGCTCTCTCTGAAGAAAGTGTGTGCTTTCCTGTACTTGGAATTCCAGACTAGATATTTGCTTGTCTTTGTGCTTTTTTTTTTTTCAAAGAAAATGGTATGCATATACAATCCATTTAAACCAGATTTTTACACTAAATTTCTAAAAGTAAGTTGTTGAAGCACAAATTATGATAGCTAAAGGACTATGAAAAAGAACAAAAATGAATGGGAACTCAAAACCGATGCACAAGTGTATGACAGCTATATTTCTGCCAGAAATATTAACGATCTGTTATAGATCTATGAAGCTATTAGCCCAAAGAAAAGGTGGCATTTTACAAGAAACCTGAAACTAAATCTCTGTAACCCATGTTCTTATCATCACCCTATACTTTAGGTGGATAATTATCATAGAAAGCTTTCAGACTGCAAGGCTAGATCACCTCCCAAATTCGTTCCCTTTCTTAGAGATTAATGTTCTAGGCCAACTGGCAAAGAATGAGGCAATGTGCCAATCCCACAGTTCAAGTTTAGTTTCACCTCTTCCTCTGTTTCAGAGAGTGCTTTTGCAGTTGCAAATAATGTATTTTGACATGTCTGCTGTATCTTAAATAGAAAATGCTCATGTATGAGAAAAATACACATTTAGGTGAAGCGCTTAAAATACACGGCTCATAAAAAAAACATCCAAAGGGCATATATTTCTGCTTCTTGGAACAAAAAAAATGAACTATATAGTTTTTTTATATTAACAATTTCCTCTTTTCACATTCTTAATTGCTTTGGCTAAAAAGTGAAAATCTTAATATGATTAGATATTTATATATGTGAACTAGAAAATGTTATTTAAAGGAATGATAACACAATTGTAGAAGAAATATACAACCCTAAAAAAAAAATAGCAAGTTACATATTTCAGTGGAGCAGGGCCCTAGGATTCTTATTTGCATATGAATAATTAATATGCATACCACAATAATACCAGTTCCCTGCATTATGTTCAGTATGACTTATGCAGAAACACTTCAAACACTGCCTTTTGTAGTCAAGGGAATTACCACCTTCTAAGGTATGTAAAAAATGTAAATTGTTTGAAAACTAAAAAGATCTTATTAAAAATAGCCAGGACAATTAAGCTTATTGATCAACCATCTTCCTTTTCCACATGTGATTTATCATGTAGAAATTGTACTATGTTTTAAAACTACGAAAGCATGTATGAGTCCCTGGGAAAAGAACATGTGAAATTATACAGGCAGCAAAACAGCAAAAACTACTGCTTCCTATAAGAGATGAACCTGCAGTTCCATAGAAGAGACACTTGGAGGAACAGCTGAGAAAGTGAACCAAAGGAGGAAAAGAAATGTTAAATCATAGCTATTGTGTTGTTCATTATGTTAGAATGCTTTACGGACTCAAGGGGTTTATGATTATAAAAACTACAAGACACGGCTACTTCCACAGCCATAGAAACATATGATACTATATTTCACGCTCTGATCAGCAAGAATGAGTTTTCTTGAGTCTGGAAAGACACAGCTCAGCTATCAAGAGTGCTTACTGCTGTTGAAGAGGACCCAGGTTCAGTTCCTACCACCCACATAAGGCTGCTTACAACAGCCTATAACTCCAGGTTATATATATATATATATATATATATATATATATATATATATATATATGGGTTTTATGAGAACAATATGAACTTCTCTCATATACTAATCATTGAAGTTTAAAGATAAAAACCTTTGAAGTTTGAGATAAAACAATCAATACATGATTGACTCAGTTCTAGATTTTTAAAAATATTTTTATACTATAATGGACACAGTTCATTGAATTCCAGTCCTGTTGATCTATAACAAAATATCAGATTGATAGTCAAGTATACATACAACAATGCTTATTTAATACTATTGCTTATTTGAAGAAGTCAGCAGCATTGAGCTTCAAAGAGCTTGGAAAATTCCCTAAAAAGACATTAATTGGGTAGAAAGGGATGCGCTGAAGCTACCACACCTAGATTTTAATTCTAAACATTGTTTATTAAGTGACTTTCAGCAAACTGCTAAGCTATTTTTTGTCTTTATTCATTTTCAAAGTGGGAATAATAGCATCAATTTGCATAGAGTTATACAAAAAAATAAATAAGTAAATATATATGATTTACTTACAATCAGTATGTAACAACAGCTTTATAGATACTAGCTAATGCTGCTGAGAGAGGAAGGTACAGGAAGAACTTAACCACTGAGAGTTCTGCTTGGCTCAAGCTACATATATACTCATTTCCTGATAAAGCAATTAGAAACTTGTGGCTCCTCTCACCTCTATAATGAGCTGCACACACACACACACACACACACACACACACACACACACATGCATGCACATACATATGCAGATGTATACATATTTCTAAACAAAATAATCAGCTACCCAAACCTATAGCTTCCTATAAGCCCTTACTAACTCCAGTTTTATGTTTATTTTCCATTTAAGCATGCCCCATAACACAAATGGGACCTACAGGAAGAGGGGCTGTTTGTCTTGAGTTGCTGTAGAATGTATGAGAATCAAGCAGATTGTGTCTCAGTGTGAATAGTTAGTGAAAATCCTTTATAACATTCCATGCCTAAGCAGAGACATGAATCTGATTAAAATGAGACTAATTATTGGTAATAATATACACAGTGAACAAAGGCTTACATAACTGAAATCTGTCAATCAAAACAGGAAAATATTCATATCCTGGTCCTAGAAGCTAATTCCTCTTCCTTTTGAACTCCAGAAAAGGAGGTCCCAAACAGCAGTCCATTAGTTTTGGGCCTGCCAGCATAAGTAGCTAGATCTTCTCTGTAGCATAGTTAGCTTGTACTTTCATCTGGCTTTTAATGAAATTCTTAGCTGCTTTGCAATTTTTGTGAGTTTTGAATAGGACACTAAGTACCTTAAAACACACAGTGTAGACAATGGCCATTAATTATATTATTGTATCATAAGTATTAACTTTTGAATTCTCTACACAAAGTGTTGTCCTGATTTAACTCCTTATTAGTCATAAGAAATTTATTTTGAACCCAAGTTTAGTAGCGTCCACTCCACAGGTTGTTATGAAAGAACAATATTTAGCAAACTGACTGTTTTACCTTGTGCTAGTTTATAATGCCATTGCTGTTTGTGGATTATTTTATTTCAATAAACATTTTTAAAATCCTGTTTTGATTTATGGACACAATATCTGCATGTGGGTTATTCAGTGACATAAAGAGCAACATAATCATTTTCACCTGACCCCTGCAATGGCTTTCCAATCACAGACTTTCAGTTCCTTAGAAGCCTAGGAAAAGGATAAAATATCTTTGTTTACTTGGTAGAACTGTCATTTGCTTTTGATAATGAACTGTTATTTTCAGTATTTATAACTAAGTTCTCATAGCCTAGAACAGTATTAATTCTGAGGCTTTGTCTGGCATAATACAGCAATCAGAAAAATAAATATTTATATTAATTAAGTAAATATGAAAAATGAAAACATAAATAAAGTCAATTATTCCACTTAAAATATGCATGTTTTTATTTATATGAAGATGAATATAAAATTATGATACCCTGAGAGACAATATGATGACATATTGTCCTCTTCGCTATATTGGGAGTTAATATAGTTGATCCGTAACACTTATGCCTCAATATAACTTTCCAGAAACAGATCAATTTCAACATATGGAGACAAAATCAAGTTATGGATATGTTCTACTCAGTTTTATCTAGTGAGTTAATAGGAAAGGATGAGATGTCAGCAAATGATTCATACCCACAACATCAATCTCACTATGTTCTCAAACAGACAAAATGTTGCAAAATGTAGCATGGAGAAAAGCCTTGAAATAAGTGGGGGCTAACAAACAAAAAGCCCAGTGCCAGGAATGGGGCATTTCTCTTGGATTTGTTGGTCAATGAAGTCCCATAGACCCCAAAATATTATAGGTTATTGTCAATAATCTTGATTACCCACCAGAATTTAAATGTAAGACCCTATTGCTGAAAACATCACATATCTAAGTCACAGAATATGGAGTAATCAAGCTGGTACTCTCCTGGATGGTTCAGTCCTTACTGCTAACTTTCATTTTAAGGGAAGGTGCTATGCCAAACTAGCAGAAGAGAAAGATAATCTCCAGTTTTACCCAGCTGTGAGCTCTGGAAACTATAATAATGACTGGTGAAATAGTGGTATGACCATCATATGTGTAACCAACCACTTTCTGATTGGATTAAAGTCCTGCTCCACAAGATGAAATCCATACTTGATACCACTGTCGAGCCAGGAATTTGTCACTAGAAAGGCCATAGGCTTAGAGCAGAATACAAGTGGACATAGTATTAAACTGACTACTTTTTGCAGAAGACTATTGTGACCATAAAGTCCCACAACTGACCAAGGTGCAGAGAATAAAGGACTATGGAACATTCAACACCACATGAAACACATTAATTACATCTTCTCTTAAGGCTCATGAGTCATTGTAAAAGAGTGGGCAGAAATAAGAGTAAGAAATGGTCAGTGACTACAAGGAAGTGGCGTCTTCTGCACACACCAGGGAAGCTGCACATATGAAGTCAGAGTAGCTGTTATAGCATGCCCTGACACATGCAAACTCGAGACAGACCAAATTCTAGCATGGAGAGAGGAAGTGCTCACAAAATTGTACCATCTAGCTGTGGAACTATTGACAATTGACAGATTCTAGAGAAACCAAAGTCTCCTTTTTTAAAAGTGTCACTCCTAGCAAGTTGACCACATTCCAATGCATGGCCATACATTCAAGAATATTTACGTAGCACAAATTGAAATTTATGGGTAAAGAAAAAGGGAATACAGGTTGGGTGTATAGAAAAGAAGGGGTGGATCTGAGAGGAGTGGTTAGAGATAATTGTGATGAGCAAATACTTGTACTAAATTTCTTTCCAAAGAGCTAATAAAAATTCATATTAAATTAAAAGAATGAGTAAAGACGTGGTCTGAATTGAACATTACTAATTCAAAATATATATGGCCACTGATAGTTCTAGATTTTGTAATTCTTCATATACACTGAAGCATCTTAGAGCTGTGACCAGTCTATGTGTATGATACACCACATAGACTGCAGTTTTAGGCAATGTATCTGTTGTATGTGCATTTTAACTGAATTGTATTATGTGAGATAAGAGAGATATATTTATGCTTGCGGCACTGTATCTGGGCTCAACTAGTTTTGGTTTTAGAACACTTTGTGTTTTGTATTTGCTTTTATAGATTTTATTTATTTTTTATTTTATTAGTATGTGAATGCCTATGTGTATATATGATATACTACATGCATGTAGGTTCCCCTCATAGGCTAGAAGACCAGATCCCCTGGAAATAGAGTTATAGGTAGTAATATGGTGCTTAAGTTAGTGTAGGTGCTGGGAGCCAAATCTGGTCTTCTGGAAGATCAGCAAGTACTGTTAACCACTGAGCCACCTGTCCTATTCTACATCTTGAATTTTTAATTAAAGATGCTCAATCTGTACAGGATTTGGAATTATCATTTGTCTTTCTGTATCTCTTCATTGTTTTCTTAATCATTATGTGATGATTATTTAAAAAATATTGTAATGGTAACACTGACATCCAATCACAAGTCAAATAAAGGAAAGTGGTGTGTAGCCATAGAATCATACACTGAGTCCAAAACTAATTAATATATATAGATAAATAGACGTTAAATTTATCTTTGTGCTCACATCATAGTCATGATATCAACTCAACAACTCTCTTTTAATGATGCTTTGGAGGAAATATTGATCCTATCATGTTTAATGTTGCTAAATATATCCTCTTCTATTACATAGATATGTACGGTATCCCAAGCTTTCCACCAGAATATGGTTTGGTTTTCAATTTGACATTTTAGCAAATAGTTGGGCCTTACGTATATTGCAACTTTTTGTAGATGGTTTCTATCAATAATAATTCATTCATTACGGAAATTTAAACCATATTAAGTCATAAAACATAAGAACACTTTAGGAAATCAACATTATATTTATTTTTCTTTGTTTCATTTCTACTTCTATTTTTGCCACTGACAAATGAAAGAAAAAAACATTTCCTTCCTCCTTGCACCTGATGGAACCAGGAACTTAAATCTTTCAAAGCAATGACAATCATAAATATCCTTGGGACTCCACCTTACCATTTATTTTTTTCCAATAAAGTTGTGAGGTAAAGTTTGACTGGTATCACCTAGAGAGGACAGGTCAAGAACATATTTTCCACCCTTAGGCTGCATAATAGAACTATTTTATTTACCTGGTGACCTTCCTAGTTGTTCCTGCAGCTTCTCCCTTATTCTAAAATCCTTGTATTCGAAGTTCATCTCTCTATCTTTGTGTTCACCTTCTTTTCTTGACTGGAATCTGATTTCAGTGTATAGTTTAAAGAGTAATTTTGATATCATGTTACAATACATAAAAGACATTTAAGGTAACATTACAAGTAATCTATTTTTTTTTCTAGAAAGACTAGTCACTATTTTCACAATTTAGATGCCTAAGAATCAAAGTTTGTCCCTGTTGTGGATTCATATGTCAGATACATTTTCTGGAAAATCAGATTCCTTAGAAGAAATATTCTAAATATCAAGTTATTGATTTTAATCTTGAATTCAATACATTGTAAAGAAATAGTTCCCTCTCCATCTTTGCCTCTATATTTAAAAAAGCAGGACTTAATTAATTGTAAGAAAAAGAGCTTGTCAATCCACACCTCATTTTCCCGATATTATCAGAGAATGAAATAAAACACAGCAATCCAGCTAGAGCTTAAGAATTTACAAAACCAAACCCACAAACAGCATCCAGAGAAAGCTGCTTATTATCCCCAAACCCTATCTTCCATGGCATGCCATCTGTAGAAAGCATGGAAAGCTTGAAGCATCAATGGATGAGGAGTTTTTCTTTTTAGGAGTCATGGTTCTTGATCTTAAGGCAAATATACAAAATTTTCTAACAGCTAGAAAATTTTGGAAGAAAGTTAGTAAGGCCAAAATGTTAAATGCAAAACCTATCAGAGCATATTCAATCATTGTCTTAGAATTTTTTCCAAGGAGCTTGGATGTCTATGTAAATGTTTCAATTTACTTTGTAGATAACCAAGAACATATACTTTAGTTCTAAGAGCTACCACTTCCTCATTTGTATAATTAGGAAAGTAGCATCAAATTTGCTGGCTGGATTTAATGAGAAAATGTAGGCTAAATGTTTATCTAACTATCTAAATTAAACAATGGAAAACTTTATTATTAATACAGCAATATAAACTAACATTTTCTGAATATGTATAGTGGAAATACTAAAGTTATATTAACATTTTGCTGCTCTTTTTAAAATCAACATGTGGTATGAAATGGAACTTGATTACTTGAGATCATGAATATTATATGTATGAGTAATACCAAAATGATATTTGAAAATTGCATCACAGATCTCTTGAAGTTTGAACCTGCCACAAAGCTTGCTTCAGAGCCAAGTAGCTTTATATTTCCTTCTTAATCCTGTTACTACATTTCAAAATTTATAAGATAAAGTATTTTCCATTAAAGGCCTAAATAAAAGAAAGGAAAAAAATTTGTTCTGCTATCTCCAGTACAGGAAGAAAGTGACCTATGCTAGGAATAGAGAAACAATCATGTAGAAATAATTACAATCAAAAAAGAGTTCTCAAATTTGAAGTTTTAATAAAAATGTGAATCAACCTGGGAAATAAGAACCAGCCAGGAGCAAGTAATATTGTTCAGCACATGAGGTTAACTGAGAAAAAATAGAGGTCATAGGTAAACTGTCCAAGTTAGTGGCAAATGATTGCATCTCTCTAGGAGAGCTTTCAGTGCAAGGAGAATTTAAAATTCATCCTGTAACCAGAGGACACAGCCTTCAGAATGTAGTCCAAAGCCTTCAGGATGAAGTTTGACTTGGATCAGGGTCATTTTAGTGTGGGAGAATAATTTAAAGCAAGCAGACTGGACACTATAATTAAATAAGATATCATGCAAGATAAAACAAATTAATCCTCTGGTCAGGATCCACATACATTTCCTGGCAAAAGCTCTTCTTACTGCTTTTACTGCCTAAGGGTAAGCGATAGACTACATGACAGTGGAGAGGAAACAGTTGAAAGAACACCATTCAGCCGACGCAAGACCCTGGCTTACAGACTGGCTTGCTTCCTAGCTGTTAGGAAAGAAAACAGTGTGATTCACATGGAGGCAATAAATAAATAGATAAATATAAATAAAAAATAAAAATAAGACTCATATTCTGTAGATGGTGTGATTGCTTAATGCTTTCTGACTCACCCATCAAGAGGAATGCATTAATTTTCTGAGAATCTTGTAGCAAAATACCTGTTGCACTTGTATACAGTGGGATATACCTGGGTAATCTAAGGCTTTCCATTAAAAAAATAAAACAACAAAATTTCTACCAAGGCAACTTTGTGTTTATAATAACATGCTGACACCATTAAAAAAAAATCACAATCACCATGTGTTACCATGGTAGCTTAGAAGTGAGTATAGAAAGCAGCAGTAGCAAGTGCTTGATTGCACTTCATGCTGGAAAGAAAAAGAAATCCCAACTACGTCCAGTGGGCAGACAGCAATGAGTAATGGGAGTGAAGGCAAGCTTGTACTTTTTGCACAGAAGCTTATAACAAAGGTTCTTTCTAGCTTGGTCTGTCCTGTTTCTTGTCTCTCTCTCTTCTGCAACAGAAAGCATAATTCCTCTTTCCAGGGTTCATCTTGGAAATTAGGTGCCTTCTTTTGTGAATATAGCTATAGACCTATGACTGTGAGCAAGATAGAAGACATTTTCAAACATCTGCTGTTCTACACCCAAGCAGAAGAAATCCTATATAAAGAGTATAAGGAGAATCTGAATTGAACAGTTTTATTGGGTCCCCCAGTCTATTATTATGGATAGGCTCTTCAGCACTGTCATTTTTTCCAATAGCAATTCTGTGGCTAGCCATTATATATGGAATCTCACCATGGAAAAAGTCAATTTTCTTTACATTTTTTTTCTGAGAACTCTGTTATCCTAAACATTAATTAAATAACTATTATATTTTTTTCTCTTATGAGCCTGTCCTCATTACTTGGGCTATGACCCTTATAATGGAAGGGAAAGATATCACACATTTTTACCCCTACAGGTGTTTGTAGTCTAAATTGGGAATCACAATTTGCTTTACATTATTATGTCACTAAATGATCCCGAATAAACTCTTAGGCTAATATAAAACACAACCTGGAAGAACTGCAAGAGGGAGTACTAGGACTAGTGTATAACTAAGAAAGTCAACTGCTTCCATTGAGAAGATCAACTTTGATTTGAGACCTGTTGGTAGAAGTGCAATAGAAGTTGACTAGGATTGCTGCCTGTGAGGGACAACATGGTGAAAAGCCCATAGGCAAACTAGGAGATAAAGTTGACTCCAGAAAGAGTATGAAGAGATGACACGCTGAAGAGCCCATAGGCAAAATAAAAATTGGCTAGAAATACTATATGGAAAAAGCTGACATGTTCAAGGGCCCATAGGCAAAATAAGAGGAGAAGTTGGCCGAAAACACTATGTAGGGAATGGTGACATGTTAGAGAGCCCACGGGCAAACTAGAATTGTTGTAAAAATAGAGAATAGTTCTTATTCTATGACGGGAACCACTAAGAAAAAAATGCTGGGAATGGAGAGATACATCTGCAGTTAGGAACACCTACTGATCTTGCAGGGGACCCGTGTTTGATTTCTGACACACCTATCAGGTGGCTCACAATGCCCGCAACTACAGCTCCAAGGGCTCCGATGTACTCCTCAGGCCTTCATGTCACCCTTACCCACACGCACATGCGTGAACAAAGATAATATTTTAAAAAACTGAGAAATGATAATAATGCTCCTCCATTTAAAATTAACCTATTTAAAATGTAGTTGTAATCAATGAGATTACAGTTGTATTCTAAGAACTATGATGCCTGCATGAATTATCGGGCTGGCTTTGAAAATGGTCATTCATAAGAGGCCTAGTCCCTGACACTTGGAGAAAATTAGCAACTATTTCAACATATGTGAGCTCATGGCTCGATCTATACATGTATATTTTCTAGCTCCTGTTCACGATTTCAATAAGCCATTACACTGCTATGGATAAGTGTAATGAGAACATATTGAGAATTCCTTTTTTTTGGGGGGGTGGGGGGGTTTCGAGACAGGGTTTCTCTGTGTAGCTTTGGAGCCTGTCCTGGAACTCACTTGGTAGCCCAGGCTGGCCTCGAACTCACAGAGATCTGTCTGGCTCTTCCTCCCGAGTGCTAGGATTCTTCCCAGCTTTGTTGGAAACTATAAATATATTCATTTTCCACAAGTATTCTCTTAATAGGGCGGGGGGGGATACAGAGCCAGGTTAATGTCTGGGGTTTGCAGTAAAAATAGAACTAAGGCAGACAGATTTTTTGGCAACCCCCCCTTTCATCTTCGCATTTATACTAGTTAACATCAGGGCAGAATGGTCCTTTTTGAGGCAGAGGGTCACAGTAAAAGTAATTTAAAAAAACTAGCTTTCTGAGTTTCATCAAGAGGATCTCTTACCCATTGCTTTCTGGAGCCTACACCTTGCACTAATTTACAAGTGACATGCTGACTTAGTTTTGGTTAATAGCACATCTTGTCCCCTTCCTTCCTCCCTTTCTCTCTCCCTCACTGGTATTCCTGGTTTACTCCTTTTAAAACTCCCTCTTCCTTATCTTCCAGAAGACTGTGAACATCTTCAGTGTCCACTGCCCTCTCCCAGTTCCAGTTGACTGAATCACATTGTTTAGATAAAGTGTTTTGGTTTGTTTTCAACTCTCATTTACAATTCTAGCACTCGAAATCAACCATGGAAAATGCATGTTGTTTGTAGATATTCTGAAACACAGAATATATTAAAAGTCAAACTGTATGTATATGCTTCTGAAATATTCACACACTGGAGTCTATGCAAATCCTATGAAATTGTTCTTAGGAAAAATGATTCAGGAAGGAAGTGGAAAATGTAGATTATAGCTGTAAAGCAAAATTTTTCTGGAGAAGAAAATATTTCCTCATGTTAGAATGTGTCACAATTGGTCATCCTGACACTCTAGGGAAGAGAGAACCTCATGTGAGGAGTTACCTCCATCAGACTGGCTTTTGGGCATGTCTGAGGGGCATTTTCTTGATTACTAATTGATGTAAGTGGAGAGACTAACATGTTTATGTTTATAAGCAAAAAATAGTACTAGGATCTCTTCTTATTTATATTACTTATTCACACTTCAATGAAAAATTTAATATCACTTTACAGAATGAAAATAATAGAATTGATGAAATCTCCTTCTCAATGCATTCAGACTTGGCATTTTATTCTTTTCTAACTTATCTTCATAATCTTCTTCCCACAGTTCATATTACTTATCCTATGTATGGCCACATTGCAAAGATTTCTCCGTGCCCCTCAGTCCTGTAGAACCTTATGATTCTGATAACTATTGAAAATCATAAGTATAGTCTTCTACCTCACAAAACTTTAGTAAAAACAAATTCTCCCATGCCTTATCTCAAATGAGATATTAGATGTCCACCTTTCTGGGTGAATATGTGACAGTTTAATTTCAAACTTTACTTAATGATTTTTATTGCTAAATTTTGTTCTTTTATAATTTCATACCTATACACTGTGTATTCTGGTCTCTTTCATTCCATCCTCTACTGTTTTTTTTTTCTAACACTCTCCCCCAAAATAACTCTTTTTCATATTCATTATTTTTAGTGTGTGTGTGTGTGTGTGTGTGTGCATGTGTGCATGTGTGTGTATATGAGTATGTGTGTATATGTTGTCATACATAATTAAAACTGTCTGTTTGATCCTAAGTGTGGAACCAACCATCAGAGATAGATAAGCTTAATAGTAAGTATACAACAGAATATGTCTCCCAGTCTCCCCAAACCTGACACTTTCCAGGAGCTTAACAGTATGAGGTAGAGCCCCTTGAATCCTTCTTCTCTGCATAGTTAAAATTAGGAGAACCCTAGTTTTGTCAAGTTGATAGCAGTATGCAGAGATAGTATGTACTTATTTTTGCCATGGGCTTGCTATGTTTAGAAGATGGTATTTCCCAAACCTCTCCCTACGCTACTCCTCCCTCTTACTTTCCTTATGTCCCTTCTACAATGTTCTCTTAGCCTTAAATGGTAATAGTATAATTGGCTTATCTGTGCCTGTGACTTCAACCATCTTTTTTTATTCTCAGCATTTTCTACTGCCCTGAGTTTTCACATTTACCCTAGCTCACTGCAAGGAATGGCTTCTCTGTTTAAAGCTAGCAGTAACTTTTGTCTGTAGATGTAAACATTAAATATGTATTGACTATTTTGATGTTACATCCATTAAATTAAGCCACCATTTTAGACCAGGATTATAGTAATAATCATGGAATCACTTCAGTGTAGAAATCCCAAACCTATTTCAGTAGTGTAGGACTAGCTCCACCAGAAATTGTTGCATCAGCGGGTACTTTTGCCTGGCAGTTTGGTATTATAGATCATAGAGGTCACAATCCAGTTAGACCACTAATGCCATTATTCCACAGTGGTCTGCACAGCACCATCTGGCACTGTGAGAGCCAGCCAGTAGGACAGCATACTCTAATCTATTTACAGCTCAGTGTCTCTATATCTTTCATCACAAATGTACGATGTTTATAGCAGTAGAGTCTCATCAATTTGTTCTTTATGTAACTAAGAGAAATGGTAGGACTATATATTTATGGAAGTAGATAGTTCCTTTCTGATTTATTATTCATGTAGAGGTAACTCAAACATGATGCTCGGACTGTTGGTCCTGGTTGAACCTTTCTTGAACCCACTCATAAACCACCCCCCTACCCTCATTTAACTTATGTGCTATTGTCTCTTATGTCCCCTTCCCAGTCTCTTGGATTTTTATAGTACAGAAACGTAAGCATACAAAGCTAAACAGTCAGAGCTAGCTGCTGTGGGATGGTCTGTATGTCAAGTGTGTTGCTGATTGGTCAGTAAATAAATCACTGATTGGCCATTGGCTAGGCAGGAAGTATAGGCGGGACAAGGAAAAGAATTCTGGGAAGTGGAAGGCTGAGAGAGAGACACTGCCAGCCGCCATCAGGACAAGGAAGATGTAAAGTACCGGTAAGCCACAAGCCACGTGGCAAAGTAAAGATTAATAGAAATGGGCTAAATATAAGAGTAAGAGCTAGACAATAACAGGCCTGAGCTAATGGCCAAGCAGTTTAAATAATGTAAGAGTCTGTGTGTTTATTTTATAAGTGGGCTCTGAGACTGGCCGGACTTGGTGGCGGGAGTTGGAGAGAAATTCTCCAGCAACAAATGGCGTCCAACGTGGTGGCAAGAGTTTCCACCTAAAAACTTAGAAAAAAGATTCTAAAACGGACCTAAAAACAGCTTCCTAATTGTCTCTCTCAAATGAGCGGCAGCTGCCGGTTTGAGCTACTGGCGGGTTCCTGGCGTGCATGCTCGACCTGCAGTATGGCGGGAATGAGGCCTCTGCAAGTAGCACATTAAACTGTGTGGTGAATTTAGCCTTTGCTAGTACAAAACAAAAAAAGAGGTTTCTGGGCTACACGCTACTTTGGTAAAAGTGTAGACCCACTATTTCTGAGAGTTATGGCTCCCAGAGCTGGCGGAAAGCGGACCGCCGCCATGTTGGGAAGCTGAAGTGGGCGGAGCCAGCAGCCACTGCGCCGTTTCAGGCTTAGAAGGCTGCAGTTTAAAAGCAATAGGCTCAAGCTAATATAAAAAAATAAGCCACGTAAAGATGGCTACCACACAGAGAATCTGGATTATGTTCTCTTTGATATTCGTAACTGCAGAAAAACATTTGATTGTAAAAGCTGTTGAGTTATGCCAAAATGTATATTTTAAAGGTACCTTGACTTCAAAATTTGGATATAAGGATATGTTGCTTTGGAAAAGAGTCTCTGCTCTTGTTTCCACAGAAAGCCAGAGACTATGGATTTGTTCCAGATTAAGATACATCAGGTTTGACCAGCCAAGACCCCCTGAAAGGTCTCCAGTGACACCATGGCCCAGATGATTCAACATCCAGAATGGTTTCAAGGCAACTGGCTCAGACGATACAGCCTCATGGACTACTCCATGATCCTAAAACTTTCTTCGTGTCCCCATAAGATACAGCGCCCCCCTCCAGCAAGAAGTAGTAAGAGAAGCTACGCCCAAATTCCCAAATATACCAAGCTGGCTTTAGAGATGGAATTGGCTCACTCCCCCTCTAAACCCAGACATATTGCTCAAAAAAAAAAAAAAAATGGTTAAGAGATTCTTGTGTCCCAAATCAGAAGAGCCCTCTGGTGTGGGACAGAGAAAAAACAATATTTTTATTTAAATCAGGTTGATTATAAATACAATCTCTTTCTAAAACAAAAAGGGGGATAGTTTAGATATGATAGGATGAAAGGGTAGATTAATGAACCTACTTTTAAAGAGTAACAACTTGTTTAAAATGTTTTACATTGCTATAGATTTTAGTTTATTGATACAAGTTTAAACTTAATTTTGTTATACTGTATATATATATTTCTATTCTTGTTTGAGGTATTATGTTTATGTAACTCACTTAAAATTATAATGGATAATTAAAAAATAGATTAATAATTAGTCATCTATGATAATCATATTTGTAGCCATGTTAGTTAAGTCTTCTAGGTATACATAGTTATATTTCAGATAGATAGGTAGTCTTCAAACACTTCAAAGACCTACAGAATATGGCATTTAAAATGTTTTAAAAATTTAGACTTTCTGGACAGTGAGACATGTCTGCTCCTGACAGCACCGATTTACTTCAGAGAGGAGGATGGGCATCGAAGACACTCCATACGGAGTTTATCTTCACCTTGACAAAAATAGCCATTTGGGCAAGAAACTGTTCTTGCCTGGACTGCCTGATCAACTGGACATGCAGGACCCATACAAAGGTGACCACTGAACTTTGCTTGACAAAATGGTCCTTCAGGTTCCTGCTTTGCAGAGAAAACTGCCAGACATTCTACAGGACACAGAGAAAAGTGAATAAGAGACTCTAGGCCGGTGGGCTGAAGACAGATGCCCCAACTTTACAAGAGAACTTTGAATGACTGTCCAGGCTGCCAGCTGTCTCTGTCTACCCTACAAGACTCCTAAAAGTTGCTTATATCCTTCTCCATTTCTCAGGTAGTAGTATATCCTTCTGAGGTCTTTGATGTGGTTAAAGACTAGATACTTACAATTTTCCTTAGTTATAATAAAAGATAAGTTAGATATAAAACCTTAAGCTTACAAATATAAGATAGATAGGATCTCTTCTTTAATATTGTAACTGTAATTCTTGCTTGATAATTGTTTTGTTATATGTAATTTTACTATGTTAAAGTTAAAACCTTCCTTTTTAAGAAAAGAAAAAGGGGAAGTGCTGTGGGATGGTCTGTATGTCAAGTGTGTTGCTGATTGGTCAGTAAATAAATCACTGATTGGCCATTGGCTAGGCAGGAAGTATAGGCGGGACAAGGAAAAGAATTCTGGGAAGTGGAAGGCTGAGAGAGAGACACTGCCAGCCGCCATCAGGACAAGGAAGATGTAAAGTACCGGTAAGCCACAAGCCACGTGGCAAAGTAAAGATTAATAGAAATGGGCTAAATATAAGAGTAAGAGCTAGACAATAACAGGCCTGAGCTAATGGCCAAGCAGTTTAAATAATGTAAGAGTCTGTGTGTTTATTTTATAAGTGGGCTCTGAGACTGGCCGGACTTGGTGGCGGGAGTTGGAGAGAAATTCTCCAGCAACAGCTAGCATCTACATATGATGGAAAATGTGGTATTTGCCTTTTCTAGGGCTGAGTTACCTCACTCAGCCCATTTTTTTCTAGTTTCATCCATTTTCATACAAATTTCATATTTTCACAGCTAAATATAATTCCATTGTGATATGTGCCACAGTTTTATTATTCATCCATCAGTTGATAGGTATCTAAATTGACTCACTTTCCTAGTTATTGTGAATGGAGCTCCAATGAATAGATTGGAGGAATAGATCCAAGGAATCTATGCCTAAGAGTGAAATGACTGGATTATATAGTATATCCATTCGTAGTTTTTTGAGGAAACTCAAGACTTACTTTCACAGTGACTAAACCAACTGGTACTTTCACTTTCCCACAGAGTTTCCCTTTTCAAATATCCATGCAGAATATTAAAGTATTTTTAATCTGTATTTCCCATTTGGCTAAGTATTGTGAATTAATTTTATAAATGTTTCCAAGCCAGTAGTAATTATTTTGAGAATTCTCTGTTTAGTCCCATAAAATATTTTTAGTTGGGTATGGTGTTTAATTTGAATTTAATTTTTTGAGTTTCTTGGATACTCTAGTTTCCTAATTCTCTACCAGATGCATAGCTGGGGGAGATTTTCTCTGATTCTATTAGATGTCTTTTCACTCTCTTAATGGTTTTCTTTGCTGCACAGAAGCTTTTAGTTTCATGAGAATTCATTTGTTAATTGTTAGTTTTATTCTCTGTGTTACGAAAGTCATATTCAGAAAATCCTTACCAATAGGTGTTGGGGTTTAAGTATAGTCCGTACCTTTTCCTATCACAGTTTCAAAGGATCACATTTTGTATGTACTTCAATGATGCATTTGGATTTGAGTTTTGTGAGGGCTGAGATATAAGGATCTAGTTTCAGTCTTCTACCTGCTGATCTCCAGGGTTCTAGCACCAGTTTTTGACACTGCTGTCTTTTCTCTAGTGTATATTTTTGGCTTCCTTGTAAATAATCATAAAGTTGTAGATATGTGAAGTACTCTAGATTCCTAACCTATATTACCCAATAATTCTTTCAAGGAAGGGCCAAATGAAGTAAATTTTCCACTTTACCCTTAGAATTAGATATCAGTTTGGCTGGATCTAAGACTCTGTGTTGAAATCTTGCTTGTAAAATTCTTATTAAATGAGTTCACTTAATTAGAGCATCTAAGGTGCCCTAATGATAAGTCTGTTGTCAATCCACATCTTGTTTCTCTATAGGTTATTTCTTTTCTCTCTCTGGAAGCCCTGGTTTTTCAGTTTATTACTAGAATTCTAAAACCTCATCAACACATGTCCTGGAGTAAGTCTGTCTGCTTCACTTGTAATGAGTATTTGGTGAGCATTGATAATCTCAAGACTGGAATACTTATCTCTAGAATAATCAAAATATTAATTATCTGAAATCCAGCAACATATTTGGTGTCAAGTGCTTTTTAAAAGGTTTTAAAAATATATATTATTTATAAAGTTTTGAACACTGTAAATCTCAATTATTCTCCAAACCTGGTAAGAAATCAAATAACAATGAGACGACTATGACTTAGATCATTAAAATAAGAAGAATAGAATCTAAAGAGAAATAAAGATATAAATGAAGCTAGAATGATATTCATTAACATCAACACAAAAGGAAGAGACATCAATTCAGGATACACGGTTGAATGACTTCAAAAAGGTTCCAGATAACAATTTTTTATAGCGTTGGTAGACTATAAATATGTAAGTTACAAGAACATTCCGGAAAGAAAAACTATCTTATTGAGGGTAAGAAATAAAGAAAAAGCAAAAACTACTGAGTAGGCTGTGAAAAAAAAAATATGTTTCTCCAGAAGTAGGTCCAGTGTATACAAATGCCTACAACATTAACAATGAAGAATTGTGGTGAGAAATAGCATCATCTTATCATGTGGCTCATCTTCACAGAAAGTCAGCCTCAGGCACTCACCTGCTCCACATTTCCTTCTCTACCACAGAGAACACAGTGATCTTCTGAAGTACTAGCAGAATAAACAAATGGAGGTAAAGATTGTTCTGTGAACCACGAAAACTACGGTGGAAAATACAAAGCAGTAAATCAACCCTGACAAACCCTCCAGCTCCCTGTGTTCCCTGTTGTCTTCTTTTCACATACTCTAAAGCTGTTACCTACCAGCAAACCATTCAGAATCTCAGACTTGACCACATGTCCTGTTTAAGTCCCCAGTTCCCTGTCGAAGTTCATCTTTCAAAGAAGTAAACAGCCTTCAAGTGGAAGCCAAGAAAGTTTGCTGCCAGTCCAGGAATGAACACCAAGGTTTACCAGACTTAGAATCTCTGGATTTTAGTAGATACCATGAGCCATATGGAATTCCCTTGTTGAGTAGTCACTTGCTTAAATTTCTCCTTTTTCATGGTCTGAAGCCTCACGTCAGTGGTATTGAGATGCTTTCACTGTGGGGTTTAATACACTATTAGATATCTTTAACTAAGATCATTTACTAATAATTATTTTTAAGTTAGCTAGTTGTCCTGGCAAGCACAGGGCAAAGCTTTCAAATGCTAGAGCAGCATTAAATCCAGGGTTTGTATAACTAGCAGAATTGGGCTTGAAAAGTGCACATAGTGTTCAAGTCTACCTCTGTAATGCTTTCATGATAAGTGGCCTATTATTTCTACCACTATAGACACAGGGATCATATCACCTCTTGGTTGATACCCTCATTAGAGTGGCATCATCTAGCACTACTGTGGCTAATTCCCCAGGCTTATGTGTCTGGTCACTGCAGGAGTTTCTGTGAAAGGTGTCATTTCCTTTAGAAAATGTGGCAGTTATAAATATATTCATTTTTAGTCTGCTGTAAATGGCTTTCAAGGAAATGCATAAAAATCAACTCTGAAGAAAAGACATCTCATTCCCTGGTTATGGCACTTCCAAAGATAGCTGTGCTCATAGGACCCACGGAGCAATTCTGCTAACAACACAGATGCCATCATAAAATATACCCCAATAGATACTCAAAGTCAGAAGTGACAGATGCACAATTAGAAGCAGTAGAGGAAGAACAGCCATTCCTGTTAGCCATGTTTTTATGTCCAAGGGGCAGCATAGTCCGTGTCTTCTACAGTCCTATTAAGAGGTGAGTTTCAGTCATAGCCACCAAAAAGCAAACATGTTGTAGCAACCACTTATTTTATTGATTTTGTTTCTTTATTTTTTTAAAGCTGGGTTGATAGCTAAGCAGATCAAAGATTATCTGTGCTTAAGACAGGGGTCATACTAATTTAAGTGTCCTTCAACTTCAGATATTGAAGATTGCGTTAGTTACAATTTGTCACTGCAAAAGTTCTGTTTTGTCACAGGAGAGACCATTTAGGATAAGAAGACTTTATTGTGACTCATGGTGTGAGAGGTTTTTAATCTTTTGTCACCAACATTATTGTTTCTCTGCACTTGTGAGGCAGAGTATCATGGTCATGGGGCATGGACAAAGTTATTCACCTCCTGGTCATCAGGAAGTCAAAAGAGATAAAAAGAGGACAAAACAATATATCCTTCAAAGGAATGCTCCTCTGACCTAAATCATCCTAGGCTTTACTTCTCACCAATTAAAATGACACTAATATTACTTATGCATTCTTTTGTGAATTAATCTGTTGTTTAGGCAATAGCCCTGTCATTTCCATCACCTCTCAATAATTGTACTACTAGCCTTTAATATATAAAACTTTGTCTCTGATGGGAAACTTAATACTGAACTATACCAAAGACTTTATATCCTGATGTGGCTATTTGAAGACCCTAAGACAGGGCTTTCATGGGGTAATCAGTATTAGACTAGGATTAGACTGGGTAGTATTCTTGTAAGAACAAAATATTTCTTCCCAAACCTTCCTCATATAAAGAGTATTCTCTTATTTCCTTGGTGATTTTAGAAAAGGTAGGTAATAATATGAGATTAAGAATCATTTAAACCTCTTATTTTCAGAACTTGTTCATTCCCATGGCAAATGTATCCCGCCTTAACTGCTGTGTATTTAAAAATTATTTATCTGTGATGTCCAGAGAACAAGTGAAATATCAAGGTAATTTGAGGAAAAACAAAACAAAAACAAACACAATGCATACTTATCTGTGGCTCTAAAACCATATTTCCATTATTCCATATTATCAATATCCAGATGTCCACCTGATCTTTATGCTTATTATAATTGATTTTCAAATAGGGTGAGAATATAACTATTCCTTATGAATCCTCAAATATTATCAATATAATGACATCAAAATATGAGCAATTTTTCAAAGTCTCTGGGTATCACTATAACCGCATTATTGAAGCCCCAGACTCCAAAGGACAAATATCTGGGTTCAGATCCTCTCCATGTTTGTTGCCCACTCTACAGTTTGTGATACACTCTTTAACTTCTCTGTCCCTTTACACTTGGAAAAATGCTGATTTCACTTGCCTCCTGCACAAAAATTATTGTGAACATTAGATTACAAGTAATATGCTTAGAAAACCTCCAGAATACACTACGTGCCTGATAGGGTTAGCTAGGATTCCTTATTACAAGCAACTTTATATAATAGACAAGGGAACATATACTCAAATAGTTGCATATATTCTTTCAGTAAGTTCTCACAGTTAGGAAGTTACAGAGAAGAGATTTGGATCCATAAGTAGCTAGATTGCATTTTTCCCCAGAATGGATGTTCATCTGGAAGAACTCCTGTGAATTAAATGCAAAAAGAGATGGAGAGCTAAAATTTCTTCATCTGTGTTATTTGTCTATAGGAGGAATAAACCTTTGCTGATTCACATTGTATTCATTTCCCATGTACTCTTTACTGAACTGCATCTCTTCTTATCACCTTTCCTCAATCAAATATCTACAACCATCTTTTAAGAATTGCTCACTTCAAGGCTATCACTAAAAGATTATAACATTTAAAATTCAAATCTTTATAAAATTATTTCCATTCTTAAAGACTCTTCCTAATTTTTCACTTTGCTAAATTGTGGAAAAGTATATAGAAATGCCATTTATATTTTATTAGTGTTTGAGTATGGTATTGCTATTTTTTCTTTTAATTTTGAGATTCTCACATCATTACATAATTTGTCTCTTGTTTCCTTTGCTCTAAACCTTCTGTTATATAACTAAAAATAAATTTTAGTAAACCTCTTTATTGAATTTGCATGGTAATCTCATTCCTTGTCAATCAAAGCATCATCTTACTCCATTTTCTTTTTTGGTAGTACTTGTTTTTTTGTTTGTTTAAAATAAAAAAACATTCCGTGGTAAAGGCTAATGTTGGGGGAATGTAACCTTTCCACACAGATATTTATTTCCTCACAATATACTCTGGGTGTATCTGCATCATGCCTAGTTACTCCCCTTCAGAAGAGTTAAATAAGACTGGATGAGGACCTTCAGTAATTTTTACCATCAAATGGGGGGAAAGTCTAAGCTAGCTTCACAGGAAAAATAGAGGTCTCCTCAGTCTGAAGAAGACTAGGAAATAGAGAGGAACAGATGTAGACAGCATGTTCAAATCTATTTAAAAAGCAGTGATACTCAACCAGAAACTCAGCTGTCTCATTTCAGCATTTGAGATATTTTCAAGAAAACCCTGAATAATGTACATGGTTCACTTTAGTTCTGGTGTTAGTTTTACCTAGACATTTATGCACTCATGTATAAGCAACTTCATTTTTTACATTTGACATGACTTTACCTGTGATTTCTATGTAATCTTCATTTAAAAAAGAGAGAAATAGGGCCAATAAAATTGCTATGCTAAGAATTTGGTGGGCAGTATCAACTATCCTAACTCTGGGTGTTACTGCAAAGCTTGAGCCTCTAAGCTGAAATTGAAAGTAGAACATGTCACCAAATTAGACAGGAGGGCTGTCCAAACTTACTAAATATGCCTGTGTCTGACACTAATTGTTCTTATTTCTTATCTCTACGTGAGTGGTAAGGACTTCTTAATTAAGGCCTGGAAAAGTAAATGGAAATGGAGATTTAAGTGACAGAAACAGTGTGTATGGTTTTGCTATAATGAAGTCAGCCATGTAATGAAGCATACACTACTTTATTCCTTTACCCAAACACACACAATGAAATCACTAAAATAGACCATTTCTGAAATTCCTCCATCATTATGAATAGTAAAGAATATTAGCATGAAGTATGAATTTTCTCTTGGCATCCTTAATTAAAGCTTATATACTCTTCATAAAACTTTATACAAAGATAACACTACAAAAGTTAATTAATAGAAGAGATTGTTACTCATGCTTTTAAAGACAGTAATTACTTAATAAATATAGCAGACAAGCTTGGTGATATTTTAAAGTAATAAAAAACTACAAGTCATGTTTATGAAGACACCAAAGAAGGACTAAATTAAGCAATCCAATAAGGATTCAAAAACAGGGAAACATTAAGAAAATGAAACTTTACTTTGAATTTTTTTTTTCAGTTCAATGAAGTGTTTCTCTCTCTCTCTGACAGAAAGCTTGTCTTCCAGTGTTCTTGTTTGAAAGAAAAGTATCCCTGTCAGAATTCTGCCAATATCTCTGGTAGTATCTATGTTACTATCATCCTCAGTTCCACAGTGCTAAAGGACATGATGTAGGGTTTCCATGTTGTGATTTTTGCATTTTTGGGAAAGAACAGCAATATATTCAGTGAGTTGTTATGAGGCATTATTCCTGTAGGAACCTGTTTTAAGGAGAACAGTAATTTTAATATTGCAATAAGTCAAGACATATCCTGCATGTGCTCCTGAACAAACTTGTTACATCCATTTTAAGGATAGCAATAATCAACCATGTTGAAGCTCAGTAAGTGTCTTAGTCAGTGTTCTATTTCTATGAAGAGACACCATGACTATGGCAACTCTTACAAAAGAAAACATATAACTGAAAGCTTGCTTACAGTTTTAGAGGTTTAAGTTCATTATCACCATGGTGGAAAGTATGGTTGACAGGCAGGCATGGTGCTGGAGAAGTAGCTGAGAGTTCCACATCCAGATCTGCATGTAGCAAAAAGAGAGAGACTCTGGTTTCAGAATGGGCTTTTGGAAACCTCAAAGCCCACCCCCAGTGACACACTTCCTCTTACAAGGCCACACCTAGTACAATATAGTCTCACATCCTAATCCTTTAAAATAATGCCACTTACTGGTGACTAAGTATTCCAAACTATGAGATAATGGGGGCCATTCTCATTCAAACCACCATAGGAGACACATGTTCTTGTCTATATCAATAACTCTCTAATCTCCCTTATCCATTTATTGATTACATTAACCTAATATATTGTCCTATGATTTCATCCATATTGTAATCCATAATGATAATATAAACTTTATTATTTCATTTATGCTTTCCTATTGAAACAATAATTTAACACCTATTTGTTTATTATGAATTAATTTTAAAACACTTTATTTTTATTTATGTGTGTGTGTACATTGGTAAGGGTGACTATGGAGTCCAGAGGATTGTGTTAGATGTCCTTGGAGCTTCACTTGTAGTTGATTGGGTCTATGTAGCAAATGGTCTTTACCCATGAGCCATCTCTCCACACCTTATTATAATTTAAAAAATTTATTTATGTATATGTAGTATATGCATGTATGTTTGTTTGCATGTGTACATATGCTTGTTGATATGAATGTACATGTGTGATGGCATTTTTAGAAGCTTTTGACTGTTTTCTGAGACAGAATATCTCCTTGAGCATAAAGTTAACTAATTGGGTAATCTGGCTGGTAAGACTGAGCTTTACCTTTCTTAACTACCTCCCCATGCTCTCTCTAGTGCCAAGGTCGCAGATGTGAGCCACCAACGCACAAATGCATGTGCATGTGGAAACACAAGAACAACCTTGGGTGTCATTTCTGAGGTGCAATTGACAATTTTTTTTCCTTTTCTTTCTTTCTTTTTTTTTTAAAGAAAAAGATGTCACAGTGGCCTAGTGCTCAGCAAGTAGTCTAGTCTATCAGACAGGTGAATCCTGGGAATCTGCCTGTCTCTGCCTCCCCAAATGATGATAAGAATGAAACACATTTATTTTTAAAGTGCTTTTTTATGTGTGTAGCTGGTTTGCCTGCATGTATTTCTATGCACCAAGCAGTCTATGTAGCAGAGATGGCAATAAATAATCAAAATCAGGGCTGAAATCAATAAAATAGAAACAAACAAATAAAAATACAAAGAATCACTGAAACAGAGTTCGTTCTTGGAGAAAAACAGTAAGACTGACAACCCCTTGTCAACATTAACTAAAAGGTGCAGGGTGACAATATCTAATTTAACAAAATTATGAAAAATGTGCTATAACAATAGACACCAAGGAAATACAGAGATTCATAAGAACATACTTTAAAAACCTATACTCCAACAAATTAAAGCATCTAAAAGAAATGGATACTTTTCCTGATAGGTACCACTCACTAAATTTAAATTAAGACTAGATAAGCAATTTAAGCAGACCTATAACCCAAAGGAAGTAGCAGTAGTCACTGAAAGAATCACAAACAAACAAACAAAAAAAATCCAGAGCCTAGCACATAATTCTATCAAATTTTTAAAGAAGAACTAATGGTAATTCTACTCAAATTATTCCACACTATAGAAATAGAAAAAACAACGCCAAATTCATTTTATGAGACTATCCTTACCCTGTTAGCCAAACCACATAAATACCCAACAAAGAAAGAGGATTACAGACTAATTAGACTTATGAACATAGAAACAAACATACTTAATAAAATACTTGTAAACAGAATCCCAGCACACAGCAAAAAGATCATCTAACGTGATCAAGTAGGCTTCATACCAGAGATGCAGGGAACGTTCAACATATATAGACTGACAAATTTAACCCACCATACAAATAGACTGAAAGAAAAAACAAAAACCAAAACTATGTCTTAGTAGAGGCAGAAAAATCTTAGACATGATCCAACACCTCTTCATGATAAAAGTATTGAAGAAATTAGAGGTACAAATGACACACCTAAATATAATTAAGGCTGTTTACTGATAACTCACACCTAATATCAACTTTAATGCAGAGAAACTCAAAACAATTTCACTAAAATCAGGAACAAGACAAAGTTGCCCGCTCTCTCCATATCTATTCAATATAGTACTTGCAATCTCAGCTAGAGCAATGAGACAATGGAGAGAAACTAGAAAGGAAGAAGTCAAAGTATTTCTATTTGTTGATTATACAATAATATATGTAAGTGACCTGAAAAATTTCACCATCAGGAAACTCCTACAGCTGACTAACACTTGCAGCAAAGTAGCTGGACACAAAGTTCAATCAAAAAATGAGTGGCTGACTTATATACAAATGACAAATGATCGGACATAAACACCACCTTTCACTAAAGCCTCAAATAATTTAAAAATAGCTTGGGGTGTTTTATTTTATTTATTTTTTGTTTTTTGTTTTGTTTTGTTTTGAGACAGGATTTCACTGTGTAGTCCCTGTCTGTCCTGGAACTCTCTATGTAGACCAGGCTGGCCTAGAACTCACAGATATCCGCCTAGCTCTGCCTCCCAAGTGTGAGTGCTAGGAATAAAGATGTTCTCCACCACTACCTGACCATCTTGGGGTATTTTAAGCAAGCAAGTAAAAGATTTGTATGATAAAAAAAAACTTTAAGTAATTGAGGAAAGAAATTGAAGGAGATATCAGAAGATAGAAAGTTCTCCCTTGCTCATGAATCAGTAGGATTAACATAATAAAATGGCCAATCTTGACAAAGTAATGTACAGATTCAATGCAATCCCCATCAAAATCTCAACATGATCCTACTCAGACCTTGAAAAGACAATTTTGACTTCATACAGACACACACACACAAAACAACAACAACAACAACAAAAATAAAACCGGATAGTTAAAACAGTCCTGAATAATTAAAGAACTGCTGAAGGTATAAAACTATATTTAAAATAACAGCATGGACTTAGCATAAAGAATACATGTTGATCAATGGAATCAAATAGAAGACACAGAAATATAAATCCATACACCTATAGACATGATCTTTTTTAAAAAGAAGCCAGAAATGTACATAAGAAAAGACAGCATCTTCAACAAGTGGTGCTGATGAAACTGGGTGGCTACATGTAGAAGAATCCAAATAGATCCATACTTAATTGCCTTACTCCATTTGGAACAAAGATCTGAACATACAACCAGATACACTAAAACAGAAGAGAAATTGGGGAATAGCTTTGAAGTCATTGACACAGGAAAAGACTTTCTCAACAGAATGTTGTTACCATACACACTAAGATAAACATTTAATAAATGAGACTTCATGAAACAGAGCAACTTCTGCACAGCAAAGGAAATCATCATTTGGACAAAATGGCAGCCCATATAATGGGAAAATATTTTATCAACTACACATCTGACAGAAAGCTAATATATAAAATATATAAAGATCTCAATAAAATAGATGTTAAGAAAACAGATAATCTAATTAAAGTGGTGCAAAAATCTAAACAGAATTCTCAGTAGAGGAAATTTAAATGGCTGAAATATACTTAAAGAAATGTTCAGCATCCTTAACTATCAGAAAAATGCAAATCAAAACTACTTTGAGATTTCATCTTATATCCACCTGAATGGCTAAGATAAGTAAAACAACGATATCTCATCTGTAAGTATGTGGAATAAGAGGAACACTCATACATTGCTGATGGGAGTGGAAACTTGTACAGCCATTATGGAAATCAGTGTGGTGCTTCCCAGGAAGATGGAAATTGATAGACTTTTAGATCCAGCCTATACCCAAAGAATGCTTCATTCTATCACATAGATACTTGCTCAAACTTGTTCATTACTGCTTTATCCATAATAGCCAGAAATTAGAAATAACCTAGATGTCCTTCTACATTTACACAGTGAAGTATTACTCAGACATTTAGAAAATGACATCATGAAATTTGAAGGCAAATGGACAGAACTAGAGAAAAATCATTTGAGTGGGGTATCTCAGATACATTAAGACAAATATAGTAATCATTTGCTTATATTTGGATAATTTTTAGTTTATTGCTAATAAAGCTACAATCTGTAGAACCACAAAGGGTACATACATGTGCTAGAAAGTATTTTTCTTCTTCAACTTAACACAGGCTAAGGTAATCTGAAAGGAGAGAATTTCAATTAAGAAAATTTCTCCATAAGACCAGGCTGCAAGCAGGCCTGTAGGGCATTTTCTTACTTGATTGAAGTGGGAGGGCCTAGACCATTGGTGGTGGTACCATCCCTGGGCTTGTGGTCTTGGATTCTATACGAAATAAAGTTGAGCAAGTCATTGGGAGCAAACCAGTAAACGGCACCCCTCCACAGATCCCTATATTAGCTCCTGACTCGAGGTTCTGGCACTGTTCAAGTTCTTGTCTTTACTTTCTTCAATGATCAACAGAGACATGGAAGTTTAAGCCAAATAAACCTCTTTCTCTCAAAGTTACATTGGTCATTGTGTCTCATCCCAGTAATAATACCCTAAGACAGTAGGTATAGAGCAAGTGGCTAGAGGGAACAGATATATCTCATTAGGAAATGGAAATAGAATAGATAGTTATGGATAGTTGGGGATGGCTGGAATGGAAGGATCAATGGGGAACAGGAATATAGAGGTTGGTGAGGGATGGAATATAGGAATAGACTTCTGAAATTAAGGGTTATTTGAGGGGTAGTTTGAAAACAATACACTAGAAGTTTCCTAAATTATGAAAGCAATCTATGAAATCACCAAATAATTGTGGAAACAGAGTCTTAATTGGCCATTTCTTGTCACTAAATAAAGCTTCCTATATTGGGATTGAGTTGCATCTAACTGAGTTGTTTGTCAAATGGGGCCCCACGGGAATCCTCAAATATTTCAAGATGTTGTCAGTGTCCATATGTTTCATCCCACAAATGGACAGCAAGCCTCCATTGCTGAAGACAACATCTACACAACTCACTGAACATGGAGAAGTCAAGCTGGTACCTACATACAGCATTTACCCCCACAATCTGGGATCAGCTATCAAAGGGGAATGTTAACACCAAGCCAGCCAAAAACTGCCCTGGCCAGCAGGGTCTTCAATGGGGACCTAAAGGGACGGCTGGCGGATGACAGGGAAAAGAGACACAAAGAATGAGAGCAAGACAGGATGTCTGATCGAGCTCCAAAATTTTATTTTTCTCTCAAGGCATATATAGGTAGGCAAAGGGAGTTGCAAGCAGGAAGGGACTTAATTATGGGGGTTGCAATCAGGAAGGGACTTAGTAATGGGTGTTGCAAGCAGGAAGGGACTTAATTATGGGCTGTTTGGCCAGCAGTAAATGCTGCTCTGAAGGTTATCTATCTACCCTTGTCTAACTGCCTAATTGCCTAACTGCAGCTCATTCACCTGATATCTGAGAAGAGGTTCTGGTATCTGTGGGAAGAGGTTCTGGTGCTATGGAGACTTAAGCAAGGCCTAGATCTAAGAAAAAAGGAGAGAAACCCAAATATGGCGGCATGTGTGTCAAGGGTCACTTAGGCTTATGGCTCCTGTTACAAAACCTTTGATCTACAATGGTGTCCTGTCTGCAAAATATGGTAGGGCAATGGTGGCACAAAGCTTGTGGGAGTAATCGAACAATATCTGATTTGACTTAAAGCCCACTCTGTTATAAGATATTTTATTATACTGCATAAAGATATGTCGATGTGATTGGTTAACTAAAAAGCTAAACGTCTAATAGCTAGGTAGGTGTAGCAGAGACTTCTGGACAGACAGAGCTCCAGGAAGAAGAAAGGTAGAGTTGCCAGCCAGATGCAGATGGAGAAAGACATACAAGGGGAGAGGTAAAAGCCATGAGTCATATGGCAATGTATAGATAATTAAAAATGGGTTAATTTAAATTATAAGATCTAGTGGGACAAGCCTAAGCTGTAGGCTGAACTTCTATACTTAATAATAAGTCCCTCTGACATCTTTTGTGAGCTGATGGCCCAAAGAAAAATCCATATACATTACTCCATGGCATAGAACCCATGCCCAATACTGCTTGGGTAAGCAAAACCAGAAAATAAATATCCCAATTTGCTAGGACAAAACCAAACACTACTGGTAATAAAAAAGAAAATAAAAAAGGCATAGTGATAAAATGACTCCTAATAATATTCTGCTATACTCATAGATCAGTGTTTTGTGTACTCATCATCAGAAAAGCTTCCTCCTGAAGCAGATGGAGACCAATACAGAGAACCACGTCAGAATACACAGAGAGTGAAAGACCTTCAAAAACTCAGCCCAAAATGGATAGTCTCTTTCAAGTTCCTCCCCTCAAAGTGCAAAAAACACTGCAGAAGAGAAAACATAAAGATTGTGAGGGATAGAGGTCATGGAGAAGACCACAAAAACAAGGCCCTCTAAAGTAACATGAGCAAAGGTTATAGGACCTCACAAGACTAAGGAAGCATACATAGGGCCTGCACATATCTGAACTAGGTTCCTTATTCTCTGTTTATATTTTTATATTATGGCTTCTAGTTTAATGTTTTTTATGGAATTCCTGAGTTTGCAAATGAGAGGGTTTCTGATTTGTGTGCTTTCACTTGGTGAAATTGGTGATATTGGTGAAATTATTAAGGCCACTCCACATAGTTAAAAGGAGATTTATTTAATAGCGTAGCTTACAAATTAAGGGATGGGTAGGTCGCGGGGTCTGGGGAAGGTGTATCACAGTCCAGCAATGTTCTCTGGAGCTCTGCTTGGCCCACCTCCACCATGCAGGGTCCTGGAGCTGAGAGCGCTCCAATCCAGATCTCGGGTCTCCAGGCGCCTCCCTTGGCCCCACCTTGTAGGCATGACAGTTGCCGAAGTTTCAATGGTGGTTGGAACTTCCAGATCAAAGCTGGAATGGCTACCCACTACATCTCCCCCTTTTTGTCTAAATAAGAAAGTTCTAATATAATATCAGACTATATACAAAGGAATGGTTATCAAATATTGTCCAGGAATAATGAGGGATAATGACCTAGATAAGATGGAACTACAGCCAGTGCAAACAATATCAAGCACATACTAAAATCCAGAGAAGTATAGAGCATAGGTAAATGGCATGTTACAAAGATCATTCCAAAAGGTGTCCTATCCTAAAGAACCTGAATCTAATACTTAATATGTTCTATCTACTAAGTTGTAACTATAACTGCTAGTCTTCAATCCCATCATAGACCTGAGGAGGAATATAATGGTACCTGAGAAATGGTAGATGGATGCAAGCAACTTTCAGGAATCTTGCAAGAGTAGACTGAGACAGCTGGCAGCCTGGACAGTCACCTAATGTTTCTCAACATTGTTGGTACATTCAAATTGGCTACAGGCCTAAAGTATCTGACAGACCACTTTCAAAAACAGGAATTCTGAAAGACCATCTTACCCTGTCTTGGCAGAGTACAGTGGTCACTTTCCTTGTGTCCTGCTTGTCCAGAAAGAACAGCATTGCATTTGTACTGTCAGCCGTCGAGGCAAGGGCAGTTCTTTGCCCAGTAGGCCATTTTGTGCCAAGAAGACAAACTTCCAAATGAAAATGTCTTAGAGGCCCAACATTCTCTTGGGATCAAATTGGTGCAGCCAGGAGCAATTGTGTCTCACAACAACAGAATTCTAAGTTATTTAAATGCCATATTCTCTAGGTCGATGAAGTGTTTGAAGATTACCTGTCCATCTGACCTATGTATCTGTAAATCTGGACTATAAATCTGTAAGTCTTATCTACTGAAATAACCTAAGGACTAAGGCTTCACGTAAACAAGGTAAACAGTCTATAAGCAAATGTATGGTAAAGAACGATGACTTCAAAATTGTGACAATACACAAGATATTTATAACAGAGGTAGGAATATATAGTGTGATATGCAATATGACAATAATCTTAAATATATATCAATATACCGAATATCCTAAACAGAAGTAGAATGTACATAAAGTATGACAGACATAAATTTACATTTGTATCAATATACAAATATTTCAAATAAGAGTAGAAATATATGTACATTATTAACAAATATAGTTCTGTATTTGTATCAATATACAAATTATCTTAAACAAGAATATAAAAATAGTTTAAATTTGTATCAACATATAAGAATCCATAACAGTGCAAATTACAGTGCAAATTATCTAAGGCTGCTATTTTACTAAATTTGTTTACTAGTATATACAATAATCTACCATAATATCTTATACTTATCCATTCCACTTCTTCTTTTCCCTTATTTCTCTTTTTTTTTTTTTTGGAATACTGAGTCTAATATTTTCTTCCACCCCCAACCCTATAACCATCATCCATAACCCTGAGAATTATGAACCCTAAGGGAGAAGGGGCGTCGTTTTCTTAGAATTGCTTCCTGCTGTTTAGGGGGTGATGTTATCTCTGTTGGGTACTATGAGAAAGCTCAGATAGTTAAATCTCAGTTAGACTAACTGTAGGTTCTGCAGCAAGTCTTAGAGTAATGGGTAAGATTGTCTGAAATTCTGGCAAGAAGTGTAGTATGATGATGATTACCATGGCATCATTCTGGATTGGGTAGATTTGCTGTTGTTGGGGCCCCATCTTCCTTCTGGAGACTTCTGAGATTGCTATTGGAAAAACTTATTTGTTATCAAAATGGAAGGTTTGGATTTAAAGAGGACATAGCATGTAAGAAAGGATTCCGAGAAATCAAGAGTAAGCATAGAGAGAATTAGAATCTAGAAGACAATGGTCCCTTTTTATTGGTTTCCTTCTGTCCCACACCAGAGGGCTCTTCTGATACGGGACTGAAGAATCTCTCAAACTTTTCTTTTAGCAATATTCTTGGGTTTAGAGAAGGAGTGAGACAATTCCATCTCCAAAGTCAGCTTGGCTTATAATTGAATTGGAACCACAACTTTTCTAGATTGATAGAGAGATAGATGTTAGACAGTGAGATTTTACCATGTGTAGATTGGTACCAATAGATTCTTTCTTTCTGCTGTAAACATCCAGATATCCAAGGCCTTATGATTTTTGGAAGATGGGTATTTCCATTATCCTGGAAAGACAAAAACAGAACCCTACCCCAACCTTTGATTGTTAAATTTTTCTTACAACTTGTAGAGATGTCACATTGGTGGATGATCTTTTACTTCTCCTCATCAAGGGGTTTTTCCTGTTCGAATTGAATTTTTATTAATTTTGTTGGTATCCATAGCTTTTCTTCTCCTGCAGAAACAAAGGCAAAACCCCTTCCCCAACGTAGAACATATCCAAGTTTCCATTCTGAGGTCAGCACATCCTTGAAATAAACCAGTTGGTTTAGCTCGGGAGTTTTGTCTGTCTTCCAATGTCTCTCCACAGCTGTTGTTCCTTTCCCATCAGCATTGAGAAAACTCAAGGTTAATAAAGCACTATGCAATCTACTTCTAGGAGTCATTGTTACCCGTTGCTGTTTATTTAACATATCCTTTAAAGTTCGATTGGACTAGACCCCCAGAAAAAGTCCCCTCGCCACATAATAATTAAACAATTAAACGTACAGAATAAAGAAAGAATATTAAGAGCAGCAAAGGAAAAAGGCCAAGTGACATATAAAGGCAAACCTATCAGAATAACACCCGATTTCTCAATGGAGACTTTGAAAGCCAGAAGGTCCTGGACAGATGTAATGCAGACATTAAGAGACCATGGATGTCAGCCTAGACTAATATACCCAGCAAAACTTTCAATCCTCATAGATGGAGTGAACAAGACATTCCATGACAAAGCCAGATTTAAACAATATTTATCCACAAACCCAGGCCTACAGAAAGCACTAGAAGGAAAATTCCAACCTAAGGAAGTCAGATACAACCTCGAAAACACAGGCAATAGATAAAGCCACAGCAGTAGACCCCAACGAAGAAAAGTACACACACATCACCACCAAATAACAGGAATGAACAATCACTGGACATTAATATCTCTCAATATCAATGGACTTAATTCACCTATAAAAAGACATAGGCTTACAGAATGGATACGAAAGCAGGACCCATCTTTCTGCTGCATACAAGAAACACATCTCAAATTCAAAGATAGACACTACCTAAAAATAAAAGGCTGGGAAAAGACTTTCCAATCAAACGGTCTTAAGAAACAAGCGGGTGTAGCCATCCTGATATCCAGCAAAATAGACTTCAAACTAAAATCAATCAAAAGAGATCAAGAAGGGCATTACATACTCATCACAGGAAAGATCCACCAAGATGAAGTCTCAATTCTGAACATTTATGCCCCAAACACAAGGGCACCCACATATGTAAAAGAAACATTATTAAAGCTTAAATCACATATAAAACCCCACACATTAATAGTGGGAGACCTCAACACCCCACTTTCACCACTGGACAGATCTCCCAAATCGAAACTTAACAGAGAAATAAAGGACTTAATTGATGTCATGACTCAAATGGACTTAATCGACATCTACAGAACATTCCATCCTAACAAAAAAGAATATACCTTCTTCTCAGCACCCCATGGAACCTTCTCTACAATCGACCACATACTTGGTCACAAAGCAAATCTAAACAGATACAAAACAATTAGAATAACCTCCTGTGTTCTATCAGACCACCATGGTCTAAAGTTGGATTTCAACAAAAACAAAAACTACAGAAAACCTACAATCTCATGGAAACTGAACAATACCCACCTGAATCACCAATGGGTTAAGGAAGAAATAAAGAAAGAAATTAAAGACTTCCTAGAGATCAACGAAAATGAAGACACCACATATCCAAACCTATGGGACACTATGAAAGCAGTACTAAGAGGGAAATTCATAGCACTAAACGCCCACATAAATAAGCTGGAGAAATCTCACACAAGTGACTTAACAGCACACCTGAAAGTTCTAGAACAGGAAGAAGCAAAGTCTCCCAGGAAAAATAGATGCCAGGAAATTATCAAAGTGAGAGCTGAAATCAATAAAATAGAAACAAAGAGAACAATACAAAAAATTAATGAAACAAAGAGTTGGTTCTTTGAGAAAATCAACAAGATAGACAAGCCCTTATCCAAACTAACCAAAAGACAGAGAGAGAGCATCCAAATCAACAAAATCAGAAATGAAAAGGGGGACATAACAACAGACATTGAGGAAATCCAGAGAATCATCAGGTCATACTTCAAAAACCTCTATTCCACAAAACTGGAAAACCTAAAAGAAATGGATAATTTTCTGGACAGGTACCACATACCTAAATTAAATCAAGACCAGATAAACTATTTAAATAGTCCAATAACCCCTAACGAAATAGAAACAGTCATTAAAAGTCTCCCAACCAAAAAAAGCCCAGGACCAGATGGTTTCAGTGCAGAATTCTACCAGATCTTCAAAGAAGAGTTAATACCAATACTCTCTAAATTGTTCCATACAATAGAAACAGAAGGAACATTACCAAACTCCTTCTATGAGGCTACAATTACCCTGATTCCCAAACCAAACAAGGATACAACAAAGAAAGAGAACTACAGACCGATCTCCCTCATGAACATTGATGCAAAAATACTCAATAAAATACTGGCAAACAGACTCCAAGAACACATCAAAACAATTATCCACCATGATCAAGTAGGATTCATTCCAGGGATGCAAGGATGGTTCAACATACGAAAGTCTGTCAATGTGATACACCATATAAACAAACTCAAAGAAAAAAACCACATGATCATCTCACTAGATGCTGAAAAGGCATTTGACAAAATCCAACACCCCTTCATGATAAAGGTCTTGGAGCGATCAGGAATACAGGGAACATACCTAAACATAATAAAGGCAATTTACAGCAAGCCAACAGCCAACATCAAATTAAATGGAGAGAAACTCAAAGCAATTCCACTAAAATCAGGAATGAGGCAAGGCTGTCCACTCTCCCCATACTTATTCAATATAGTACTTGAAGTTCTAGCCAGAGCAATAAGACAACATAAGGAGATTAAGGGGATACAAATTGGAAAGGAAGAAGTCAAGCTTTCCCTATTTGCAGATGACATGATAGTATACTTGAGCAACCCCAAAGATTCCACCAAGGAACTGATACAGCTTATAAACACCTTCAGCAACATAGCAGGATACAAGATCAACTCAAAAAAATCAGTAGCCCTCCTATATACAATGGACAAAAAAGCGGAGAAGGAAATCAGAGATACATCACCCTTTACTATAGCCACAAAGGACATAAAATACCTTGGGGTAATACTAACCAAGCAAGTGAAGGACCTATATGACAAGAACTTTAAGTCCCTGAAAAAAGAAATTGAAGAAGATGTCAGAAAATGGAAAGATCTCCCATGCTCATGGATAGGCAGAACTAACATAGTAAAAATGGCAATCTTACCAAAAGCAATCTACAGATTCAATGCAATCCCCATCAAAATACCAACACAATTCTTCACAGACCTGGAAAGAATAATACTCAACTTCATATGGAAAAACAAAAAACCCAGGATAGCCAAAAGAATCCTGTACAATAAAACAACCTCTGGAGGCATCACGATCCCTGACTTCAAGCTCTACTATAGAGCTACAGTAATAAAAACAGCTTGGTACTGGCATAAAAACCGACATGTGGACCAATGGAATCGAATTGAAGACCCTGACATTAATCCGCACACCTATGAACAAATAATTTTTGACAAAGAAGCCAAAAGTGCACAATGGAAAAAAGAAAGCATCTTCAACAAATGGTGCTGGCAAAACTGGATATCAACATGTAGAAGGCTGCAAATAGATCCATATCTATCACCGTGCACAAAACTTAAGTCCAAGTGGATCAAGGACCTCAACATAAATCCAGCTACTCTGAACCTGCTAGAAGAGAAAGTAGGAAGTAGTCTTGAACGCATTGGCATAGGAGACCACTTTCTAAATAGAACACCAGTAGCACAGACACTGAGAGAAACAATCAATCAATGGGACCTCTTGAAACTGAGAAGCTTTTGTAGGGCAAAGGATATGGTCAACAAAGCAAAGCAACAGCCTACAGAATGGGAAAAGATCTTCACCAATCCCACATCTGACAGAGGACTGATATCCAGAATATATAAGGAACTCAAGAAATTAGACATCAAAATGCCCAACAGTCCAATTAAGAAATGGGCTATAGAACTAAACAGAGAATTCTCAACAGAGGAAATTCAAATGGCTGAAAGACATTTAAGGAATTGCTCAACATCCCTAATCATCAGGGAAATGCAAATCAAAACAACTCTGAGATACCACCTTACGCCTGTCAGAATGGCTAAGATCAAAAACACTGAAGACACCTTATGCTGGAGAGGATGTGGAGCTAGGGGAACTCTCCTCCACTGCTGGTGGGAATGCAAGCTTGTACAACCACTTTGGAAATCAATATGGCGATTTCTTAGAAAATTGGGAATCCATCTCCCCCAAGATCCAGCTATACCACTCTTGGGCATATACCCAAGGAATGCTCAACCACACCACAAGAGCACTTGTTCAGCTATGTTCATATCAGCGTTGTTTGTAATAGCCAGAACATGGAAACAACCTAGATGCCCTTCAACTGAAGAATGGATAAACAAAATGTGGTACATATACACAATGGAATACTACTCAGCAGAGAAAAACAATGACATCATGAGGTTTGCAGATAAATGGATGGATCTAGAAAAAATCATCCTGAGTGAGGTATCCCAGACTCAGAAAGACAAACATGGTATGTACTCACTCATAACAGGATACTAGATGTGGAACAAGGATGACTGGACTGCTACTCACATCACCAGGCAGGCTACCTGGAAAACAGGACCCCAAGAAAGACACAGGGATCGCCCAACGACAGAGAAATGGAATGAGATCTACATGAACAGCCTGGACATGAGTGGGGGTAGTGAAGGGCGAGGGTCGAGGGAAAGAGAGCTTGGGTGAGTGGGAGATCCCAGCTGGATCAACAACAGAGAGGGAGAACAAGGAATAGGAGACCATGGTAAATGAAGACCACATGAGAATAGGAAGAAACAAAGTGCTAGAGAGGCCCACAGAAATCCACAAAGATACCCCCACAACAGACTGCTGGCAATGGTCGAGAGACAGTCCGAACTGACCTACTCTGGTGATGGGATGGCCAAACACCCTAATTGTCGTGCTAGAAACCTCATCCAACTACTGAGGGATCTGGATGCAGAGATCCATGACTAGGCCCCAGGTGGATCTCTGGGAGTCCAATTAGCGAGAATGAAGAGGGTTTATATGAGCGAGAATTGTTGAGACCAAGGTCGGATAAAGCACAGAGACAAATAGCCAAACAAACGGAAACACATGAAATATGAACCAATGGCTGAGGGGTCACCAACTGGATCAGGCCCTCTGAGTGGGTGAGACAGTTGATTGGCCTGATCTGTTTGGGAGGCATCCAGGCAGTGGGACCGGGTCCTGTGCTCATTGCATGAGTTAGCTGTTTGAAACCTGGGGCCTATGCAGGGTCCCTTGGCTCAGCCTGGGAGGAGGGGACTGGACCTACCTGGACTCAGTCTACCAGGTTGATCTCAGTCTGTGGGGAAGGCTTTGTCCTGGAGGAGATTGGAATGGGGGGCGGGCTGGGGGGAAGGTGAGGGAGGCGGGAGGGGGGAGAACAAGGGAATCTGTGGCTGATATGTAGAACTGAATTGTATTGCAAAATAAAAATTAAAAAAATAAGCCGGGCGGTGGTGGCACACGCCTTTAATCCCAGCACTCGGGAGGCAGAGCCAGGCGGATCTCTGTGAGTTCGAGGCCAGCCTGGTCTCCAAAGCGAGTTCCAGGAAAGGCGCAAAGCTATACAGAGAAACCCTGTCTCGAAAAACCAAAAAAAAAAAAAAAAAAAAAAAAAAAAAAAAAAAAAATTAAAAAAATAAAAAAAAATAAATAAATAAACTCTTTCCTCCCAAAGTTATTTTGTTCAGAGTATTTTGTCATAGGAATAGAAACAAAGTAGAACATGTGCATTAGTATTAAATGAGATATTTCAAAATTTCATTATAGGGAAAAGGGTGCGTAAATCTTTTGTTGGCAATGAACAAAAAGAAATGGATAGAATGATTAAATAAACTCCAAGGTGCATATTATTTCTATTTCTTGAAAATATTTTATTATATATTTGCTGAGAAAAATGTCAAATGATATTTGGTAAATATGGAAATCCTCCTGGGATTACCAACAAAATGAGTTCCCAATAATGTAGAGAATTAAATATAGTTATATATTGTCAAAACGAATTATTTAGAAGAAATAATGTATATATGGAAGGCAAAACTTTTCAAACAAAATCACAAAGAAAAGAATTGCTAAAAATTAAAATTTCACTACATTAACTTTTTGAATTTATTTTACTCTAAACTAACAAAATTCTATTGACTGTGTTGCAGGTGAGTTGGCCCTAAGGACATGAGCATGGGAAAGATGGTCCCACCTGTGGCAGATGAGAGAGATGGCCTCAGGGGCATGAGAGCTGGAGAGTTAGTCCTGCCTCTCACGAGCTGCAGCACCCAGAAGGGTGGGCCCTGCACCTCCCTGTGCAACACAGTATAGGCAGCTATGGTGGTATGGCTGTAGGTTAGCCAGCCAAAGGGCTTGAGAGCAGAAGAATTGACCCTTCTCCCTTGTTGTCTGCTGCATTGGGTGAGCTAACCAGGACAGTGTTGTAGAGGTAGACCTGGTGGTGAATATGATGAAGAGCTGGCAGATTGATCAAGCCTGCTACCACCTAGGCCCAAAACCAGGTTTATGAGTTGGCCTAACCATCTATGTACTGATGCAGTGCATGAAGGGGCCTATCCTGCAAATCCAAAGCTACAGTATCTTCATGACAGGGAAACAAGAGGATATCTAAGCAGACTCCAACTGAAGGCCTAGTATCTACAATGTAGCAGAAGCCAGAGGTCTCAAACCAGACCAAAGACTCAATATAATGAGCACTTGCAAGTAAAGAACTAAGGACTAGATTCCCAGAGCTCAGCCTGGCACCTCGCAGTGGATCTCTACATCTGTCTCCATCAGTCACTGGACAAATGTGGAGCCCCTATGGAACTGGACTAGGCCCTCTGGATATGGAAGATAGTTGTTTGGCTCTAACTGTTTGGGTGGCACCCAGGCAGGGGGCTTGGGATCCATCCCTGGTGCACGAGCAGGGTTTTGGGAGCCCGGTGCCTGTGGTGTGATGCCTTGCCGCAGCCTTGGTGCAATGGGGAGGGGCCTGGACCTACCTAGGCTCAGTGTGCCGGACTCTGCTGACTCCCCATGGGAGACCTTGATTTGGGGGATGTGGGCATGTGGGGATGTGGGGTGGCTTGGATGGGAGGGCTGGAGGGTGGGACGAGGAAGGAGGGGTTTCTGTGGGTGGTATGTAGAGTGAGTAGAAAATTTTTTAACAAAGAAAAATGAAAAGAAAAAAAAAACAAAGACCTAAAGACTAAAGGGTATACTGTGTGACTCACTGTGTCACACTACAGCTTCCACTGTGAGACTTTTTTCTTCTAAATTTTATTTTATTTGGGGGGGGGGGGATTGTTGCAAGGGCAGAGAGCAGATACAAATGGATGGGGTAATGAATGGGATTGAGATACATGATATGAAATCCATAAAGAATTTTTTAAAAGTTAAGAAAAAAACAAATAAAAATCACAAAATAATAGATAAATAGTAATAGCAGAAAATTATTTTTAACATATCACAAAAGATAGATGACGAATTCATTTAAAATTTTATTGAACTTTGCAAATTTGTTGCTATCACAAAAAATGCATAAAGATGGTCAGAGACAGAAAGTACAAATGGACATTCAACTTTTAAAACATTTGAAACACTTGAATACATGCTTAAGTTGGAATGAAATTTGTACTGCAACTTGTAAAGAGACATTTAAGGTATAAAATATATGAAATTATAAATGCTTTGACTATAAACACAGAATGCTTTAGTACAAGTCTATCAAGAAATATGTGTCTACAAGTCCAGTGACATGACTGCTTTGGCAGTGGCCAATTATTTTCTGCTACACAAAAGGGAATATGTACCTAGTACTGTAACTTGTTTCAAATCTTACCACTGGAGAGGCTACAAATCCTACTCGTGAAACTACTGATGAGGTCTTGATAAGTTAATACGTTGTAAAAATTGTCTTCTAAATATTTTTGTTTATACTGAGGCTAGTGCTACGGTCATCCTTCTTAACACAGAGGGAGCCAGTTAGTGGAGAGACTCATCAACTTATCATTGGTCAGAGGCCTGAGAATAAGTGACTGCTGGGTCCTCAACCCTGAATAGGACATCTATATGTCTCTTCTCAGGCCCAGGGGACATTGCAGAGGAGAGCAGGAAAACTACAGAAGCCAGAGGATGGGGAAGAACTGTGTGAAATACTGTTTTCTGGCAGAAACATGGCCATTAAAATATAAACATATATTAGCAGTGGCTACCTGAATAAAACCTACAGAATATAAGACCAGAAGGCAGGAAGGAACTAGTTGGGAGGAAGAACTCCATAGGAATGAGAAGTTGTTGAGTGTGTATAACAAGATACATAGGATCACAGTGCTTTATGTACATGTATGAAACACACAAAAAGTATAATTTAAATATATATAACACTGGCTCATGAAGTCCCAACTCTACCTGAGATGCTATTGACAATTGTTGGTTTCTGGGGAGGGAAAGTACATTTTCTTTTGGGATGTTACCTCTGAAAACTAGTCTGTGCTTCAATAGATGACCCTCTGTGGTGATATTTTATTTGTGTTGAAATGTGGTGATATTTTTATGTATGCGTTGGTAAATAAAGCTTACATGGAGATCAAGGGGAAAAGGCCAGCCATTTTAAGTAAACAAAGCCAGGCAACACATGCCCTTAACCCTATCACTTATTAGGCAGGGTCTCTGTGTGTTCAAGGCCATACTAGGGAACAGAGCCAAGCATGGTATCACACACCTTTAATTCCAGTACCAACCATAGAGACCTGGAGGTCTGTTCAAACAGGCAGTGACAAGGAAGTGAGGTAGCTGGGCTAAGATAGACAATGAGAGGGCAGAACAGTAAGGCAATAAAGGCATGGGTAAGACAGGAAGGAGCTGGCATTTGGAAACTGCAGAATAGGTGAGGTAAGGTTGACTGGTGGCTTTTCCTATTTCCCTGATCTCCCTAAGGCTTTCACCCCTTTATTTGGCTCCACGTTTTCATTTAATAAGACCATTTAGAGATTCGTCTACAATCCTCTATCAGTGCACATATAGGCAACACTAAGTGGGCTCAGTGGGTTTAGACAAAGAGAGGGGGAACAGATAATGTTGAGAGAGACAAATGGTGGGGAACAGGGGTGAGGTTAGAGGAGGGAATGGGATGGGTCTCCTCCAAAAGTTATGCATACATGACGTTAAAAATTCAAAAGGAACCACATTTAAATTACTATAAATATTTTACAATTACAAATGGTTTACATTTTTAGTTTGTTTTTTTTTTTTTAAATTTGTCTTTGGATTTGCTGATAGAATAACCTAATTTTGTACAATGGGAAATGATGGTTTGATGCTAAGTTTTTCCATTTTTTTTTTTTAGTTTTTTTTTTTTTTTTTTTTTTTTTTTTTTTTTAGTTTTTTTGAGACAGGGTTTCTCTATGTACCCACCGTGGCTTTCCTGGAACTCATTCTGTAGCCCAGGCTGTCCTTGAACTCACAGCAATCTGCCTGCCTCTGCCTCCCAAGTGCTGGGATTACAAGCTTATGCCACCACCGCCCACCAACCGGCTGATGCTAACTTTTTTGAAACAGCTTTATACAGATGTTATCTATCCATTCTTTAATATTCAGTCATATACAGTATAGGATTATATAATTGTTATGGCATCCATAAGTATGCCCAACTGCCATCACAGTAAACCTTAGTAAATTTTCATCATACATAAAAGAAGTCATCATGTCCTTCATTTACTGATCTCATTTCCCCATTTCCATTCACAGAAAAACAAACAAGCAACACAAACAGACAAATGAAAACCACCCACTGGTCTACTTCCTATGTATTCCTATTTGGTTTTGGTTTAATATGATATGAATGAAACACCATGTGAAACAGCTTTGGCTGTTTCCTTCTTTCACTTAGCATGTTTCACCTCTGTTGCATTGTGCATCTGTGTTTCTCTTAATGAGTGAATAATGTTACTCCACCTGATGGTCTCTGTTTATTCTTTCACCTCTTGGTAAGTATTTGTAATGTATGATCTCATTCTATGATGTACAGAGGCCTAGGAGGGTTTTTCCATTTCAGTCAATTGTGGAAACTTGGTATATCAAATAGGTTAGTTAGTAGTAACTGGATTTAAATGTATGCTGCCTGTCTCAAGAGCTTATGCTCTGAAATACTATGCTCCACTACCTTTACCATACATTAAGCAGTAGAACTAAGAGGACAGAATGAGCTAATAAAAGTTACAGAAATATTGACATATATTAATAATTTATTTGACTGTTTATAGAAATAAAATATTTGAACATGCAATAACTCTGGATATGCTAAATAATGGAACATCAATATCAAGATTATTATGCAACTATAAAAATAGACCTTGTCAGGCATGGTGGTGCATGCCTTTAATCCCAGCACTCAGCAGGCAGAGGTAGGCAGATCTCTGTGCATTCAAGTTCAGCCTGTTCTACAGCTAGTTCCAGGACGGTTAGAGCTATACAGAGAAATCCTGTCTTAAAAAACAAAACAAAACAAAAAAACCCAAAAAACAAAAAACAAAAAACAAAAATAGTTCTCAGCCAAGTGGTGGTGGTGCATGACTTTGATCCCAAGATTTGGGAGTTAGAGGGGCAAATGGATCTCTCTGAGTTCAAAGCCAGCCTGGTCTACAAAGCAAGCTCCAGAAGAACCAGAAGTGTTACACAGAGACACTCCCCTATCTCAAAAAAACCAAAACATAAATAACAACAAAAAACTCTCAAACAATTAATTACATAGGAAATTGAAGTGGGCATTGCCTCTCATAAATAATGATTGTGAAGTGTTAATCACAGCTCTATACTGTAGTTCCTCATTTGTTTTGTAGGTTTAATGACAATGTTCACTTCCTGGGAACAGTGTGATGATTATGACAACTGTATATAATGAGTGTAAAGTACTATTTATGTACTTTTATATAGTTGATAGTCACAGACACATCATGTACACAGAAACATCATACACGAAGAGAGAGATAAAGAGAAAAAATACATAAACACAAACACAAATTCTAAAAGATTGTAATTTAGATATTCTTTCATATTTTTTTCTGACAACCTTATTTACTTCAAATAAACTCTGAGGATTAAATAATGTAGGAAATAAAGTGAACACACAACCAAAGAGAAATATGCTGCCCGACATCCAATTTTATAAGGTTGGATTCAGTTGAAGCCAGAGTAACCATTTTAAATTTATCCTGTGGTAAACACTGGGAACTTCTGTATCATGCTCAAACTCTATCTAACTTTTATCCCTAAGTGTGAAAAATTGCTTTGTGTTTATACTTCTGGGCTCTCTTTGAGAAGAAAATAAACCAAAATGATCCCAGTAAGAAACAGATGCTTAGCAATCTCAAAATGAATGGCAAGCTGCATCACACAGCCCCTTTGCCACTGTCAGGCATTGCTTATTAACCCCCCACCTAGCTAAGCATGCAGTTAGCTGAGAAAAGAGCCCACTAAGATCCTTGCCTCCCAGGAAACCATTAGATGACAAGTCATTGGCAAAAGATAGTTTCCTAAAATCACTATACTGCCTTCTTTTTAATAGCCTGCACTTAATTAACACTCTGTGTTCCTCCATTTCGATATGAAACAGTTGTCAAGTGCAGAATTAAATTGCCATAGCCCATATTTCATTAGAAACTTAAGATTATATATCACTTTTGCATTTCACCAATGCAGAAAAAGAAAGTCTCCTAAGAAAAATTCACTTCCCATCAACATGGCCTAACAGCTTACAAGCCTGCACAAGCAAAGAATACAGTTTAGTGATTCAAGCTTAGAATGGCAGATTCCATTTATTTTCTCTAAATATATTTTTATGGAATATTCATTTTATTGTAAAATGATACACATATACAGCTCCTTACCTGAAATTCCAAAAAAAGCACTTAATCTCTGAAAATGGAATGATTTGTAACAACTCATTTTATGAGAAAAGCTACCTGCTCTGAATTGAGATAAATCTGAATTAGCACATTTGCTGTGATGACCAAGGCATTTTTCCGCAAAATACTCACATGCTTGCTCATAGGTTGCCTCCCAAACCAGACAGTGTATAAACTAATGTAAAGTATACACCTCACAAAATCACCCCGAATTTTAAGACATCCCAGTTATAAAACATATTTATTTGGTCATATTGATTTTGAAAAATTGAATATATATCTATATACATGTATATTCCCAATTATATTTTTCTTAACTTTCTTTTTTATTCATTCTTTGTTTCTTTCACATCATGCATCTCCATCTGATCCATTTACCTGTCCCCTCGTATTCACCCTCTGCCCATGCAAGCTCCCTCCTTAAAACAAAATAAAATAAAATTTAAGAGAAAGAAAATGAAGAAGGAAAAGAAAAAAAAAACAATCTTGTCATGGCAGCTACCGTGTGACACAGGGAGTCAGGAAGCAAATCCTCACTTGCAAATGTTCATTGCAAAGAGTCATTGGTCTGGTTCAAGACCTCTGCCTTCTGCTACACTATGGATGCTAGGCCCTCACTGGAACTCCTCTTGGTTATTCTGTTGCTGCTCTGTGTTGTGGAGATCCTGCAACTTTGGATCTTCAAGACTGGCCCCTTCATGTGCTCCAGCAGATCACGGATGGGGTGGATGTTGGGGTGGGCCAACCCATAACCTTGGTTCTGGACCTGGATAATTGCAGGGTTGGTCAGACCACCAACTCTCCCTTGTCCTCATCACCAGGGTGAACTCTTCTACACTGCCCTAGCTAGTTTATCTCTTGTAGTGATGAGCAAGTGATGTATGTGTGTGTGTGTGTGTGTGTGTGTGTGTGTGTGTGTGTGTGTGTTGTGTGTGTGTGTGTGTGTTCAGTTCTCTAGTTTTCACATCCTCAGGGTCGGTTCTCCCACACTTACACCTTCAGGGCCAGATCTACTGTGTTACCCAGCTATGGTGTAGGGGCCACCCTCCTGAGTGTTGCAGCTATTGAGGGGCAGGGCCACCTCTGGCTCTTATGACCTCAGGGCCAGCTCTCCCACCTGCCTCAGGCTTTGATGATGGGCTGGGTTGTGAGGGATAGGGGACAGGATCTCTCTCCTGCTCATGCTATCACATTACAGATGAGTAATGGGGACAGCTCTCTAATGCTCACAACTTTGGGACTTGTTCACCCACTCCTCTGCCAACAGGGATGGCTCTAAGACAGTTACTTTTAAGAACAACAAAAAATAAATAAACAAAATTAAGATATCATACCACAGACCAGATGGAACAGGTATGACTATATAGGTAAATACTTGGAAATAAATGGTCATTTTCATCATTATACAAAGATGAAAATATTTGCTCTTTTGTCATTTATTTTAATAACCTTATTTTATTCAATGTTATTTCACTTCATTGACATTGTTCACGTTAACTAAATATAGATGCGTCATATCATTATACTTAAATATTATGTGGATGTATTATAGCATATTTAACCAAATTTCTACTTAGTTGATATTTAGTTATTTTAAAATAGCCAACACTATAGCTTCCCCATACACACACACACACACACACACACACACACACACACCCCTATGATTATAGCAAGAGGAAATACAATCAATTTCCAGTGGTACTCCTGTATAAGGGGACAGGCCAATACTGACAGTTGACACACACTTATCAATTTGTTTTGAAGTACACACAGTAATTCACATGGTCATGCACAGCATTAAACAATGATCGTTTCCCTAGATCCTCAGCAGCATAGAACATTGAAACTCATCTAAATTACAAATTTAACATAATATAACTGCAGTCTAAATAATTGGCTTGTAGCTTCTAATTATCTAGAAGACCTAAATATAATAGGGCTATAATAGACCTAAATAGGACAATCTAATGAATTAAATCTAATAAGATGTAAGTGTAGCTTGGTTCATATTCTATAATATTTTTATAATTTGAGTCAATTTTAACTATTATATAATTTATTGTTTTCTTCTAGAGTTTTTAAGTTAAGGTACACAAAAAAATTGTTATTGTGTGTCCATACCATTTCACAGTGAGACTTCAGCATTAGTTAAAATGCAAAAGGCTTTATTGTATGTGGTAGACAGCAACAGACTCACAGTGAGCAAGAGCACATGGATGAATGTGAAGTCAGTGGCTAAGGTAGTACATTGAAAGCAAAGGTGACCTTGAAAGGAAAGAAATTGATTAGAGTTGCTTACTCCGTAATTTACCCATTGTTTTATATTTTGGCTTGACTTTCTCTTTCCTCAGATTTTTTCCATAAATAAAATGAGAGTAATTTGACCCATTCTGACTGTAAGATATTGTGAGTGCTATGTAGGCTGTATATGGAAACAATCCATACAGTTCTGAACTATAGAATGCATGTGCTAAAACTTGTTTGAATTTGAATATACATGAGTCCCATCATTTTATTCATTCAGTGTTTTGTGTGTTCCAATACTTATTCCACTTGACTGTGTTCTACAAGAGCTTAAGGGAAATTCAATGTCTATTCAAATAGCTGCTCTGCTACTTAACAACATGACTACCTTTAAATTCCTCACTTGCCAACAGAAGACTTTCAAGTTTCTTGTAATAAGTGTTGTGAAAGCAAATAAATTCATTTAAAGTACTGAATATGAGACCAATTATGGCAGTACATGATTGTAATCACAACACTCCTGAAGCTGAAGTTGGAAGATCTTGAGCTCAAGCAAAACTTTGTCTCAAAAAATAAGAAAAAGAAGAGGAGAAGGAGGATGAATGAAAAGAAGAAAATCAAACAAGGATGGAGATGCAGTTCAGTGGGTAAAGGGCTTGCCAAATAAGCCTGAGGAACGAGGACCTCAGTTTAAATCCTCGAAGCCCATATAAAGCCAGGGGCAAAGAAAGAAAGAGACAAAAATATAGCTGATTATAACACAAATTGCTAAATGATTTATTAATAAAAACAAAAAACAAACAAACAAACACAAAACCCAGAGCCAGATATCGGGATGAAAACTGAAAGATCAGAGAAACAGAACAAGCCAGCCATGTTCTTATCTCTACGAAATCCTCAGCCTCAAGAAAGTGAGTTCCTCATGCATTATATACCTTTTCCTGTCCTGTCATTCTTACTTCCTGAGATTATGTGCTTCCCAAGCAAAGGTATGAGATCTCAAGTGTTGGGATTAAAGGTGTGTGCCACCACACTTAGCTCTGTTCCCAGTGTGACCTTGAACTCACAGAGAGCCAGATGGATCGCTCTGTCTCCCTAGTGATACGATTAAGGGTATGTGCCACCACTGTCTGGCCTATATCTAATCTAGTGTCTGACTCTATCCTCTGATCACCAGATAAGTTTTTTTAGAGTATACAGTATATCACCACAGCTGATCTTTCTTTGGACTGCCCACTCCTGAATAATGACACAGAACTTCTTCTTAATTATGAAATGTTGACTTTAGCTTAAGTTTGTTCCCCACTAGCTCTTAAAACTTAAATTAACCCATTATATTAACCTACATTTTGCCATGTGGCTCATTACCTCTCCTCATTACCATACGTCTGACTTCTGCATCTGGCTGGAGAATCTCCCATGCCTCTGACTCATTCCTAAAGTTCGAATCTCTCCCCTGGCTATCCTCTCCTGCCTAGCTGTTGGTTATTCAGCTCTTTATTAAACCAATCAGAGGTGCCTTAGACAGATGGATGGACAGAGACACATCTTCAAACAGTGCACCAAAAGATTATCTCAACATAGAGGAATCCTTGGAAGCTCATGTGAATACCAGTAGTAAACTATGGACCAGCTAGCCTGGCATACCAGTCACAAATCATGAGTCAGCTAGCATGGAAATCTGGTGATGTACAGCAGAAAACACAACTTGTCTCAATCAAAGTGAAAGAAAATGATCAACATCTAAGGTTGTCTTCTGATTTTCATACATACCTGTTAGCATGTATGTACCCATAAACACATACATAATGTACTTACATACATGCACACTCATCATACACACAGCCTACATATATATATATATATATATATATATATATACATACATACATACATACAAATAATTACTGATTATTGGGCCAATAGTTACTGTTGCCTTTTTAATTTTTTTATTTAAAAAAAATTTTTAAATTTAGATATATTTTGATCAAATTCTTCCCCTCCCCCCAGTTGCATCACACTGTTTTGAAAATATAGTACAAACTAAAGCCTTCCAACAAGTTTTCCTCTATGGAACTGTTATGCTTTGATATTGTTCACATTTTGGTTTCATTTTCAGTATCAGCTGCATATAAAATTTCATGCTTACATGGGGAAACCCAATTGTTTTTTACTTCAGGACTTTCCGTGATTATTTCTCAGGTAATTCTAAATATCCTTAGCAGTAAAGTCTTTTAAAACTAATAATTAAAATTGCCCTACATTTTAAATATCCCTAATCTTAAAGCCTTAAGTTTAAATCTTTAAAGGTCAATTATCATTGTTAATTTAATAGGTTTAATTTATTTGGTTTTTACTTGTATGCTTTACCTTGGTCTGATCAAAGATTATACTCTGGCAAGGCAGAAAGTTAGGAGAGGTTCTATTCTCTATTAAAGGCATTATTTTAATACAGAATTTCAAGCTTCTAGTATATAAATAGTAGTGAGTGGATATCAGCCTGAAATCTGAAACCACAGCTGCCTGAGTCTGGGGCCTTCTCTGCTCTCAGGTATGAAGAAACCTGTACTCAGAGTGCATTATTGGCTTGCACGATGCCTCTACTTAACTAGTAAGCTAGAGAGCATAACCCCAGGCATGGCAAGGGACCTAGGAAGCTCTAAACAAATACCATTTTGTCATATCTGAAACTTAACTTTACCAAATAGCACTTTATACATTTCCTTTCTAGGACTCTCATTACAATGAACATTAATAATGATCTTGCTGATCCTAGCAAATTATGTGAGGAATTTTAATATTATTAATATTACTAAAATCCCTTACTATCCACAGAGTTAAGCTATTGTAGAATGAAACCATCAAATACTCAATTCACAAGTTCTATAAATAAACATGAAGGGTTATTTACATCCACCTAAATCCTCCCTATGCTATTTAGCTATACTAACTTTAGATTTTTTTTAGTTAACTTTAAAGGATAATGCTGTTTCTGATGCCCCAAAACATTTTGCCCTGAAGAATATACAACCTAAAGTTTATGTTAAATGAAGTGATCTAGAATTTAATCGATGAAAAAGACATGATTGTAACATGGAGTCAAAGTTATACTTTTGTCTTTCCAGAAGATGAATAAAAGAAAAATCCCAGATAGCTCCTGATCTGATGAATCCAACCAGGATATCCAGAGACCACTGGACAAATGAAACACCTGAAGGTAGATAACAAACTTTTAAAAGGAGAATACCAAAAAGAAGAGTAAGCTGAGAACTTGGGGAGATGTCAGAACATTCAGCTCACCAAGCTGAGACTTTGGGAAAACAAGATCATATTCACCACAAAAATGATGCTGTTATGTTTGCTGACTATATTATATACTGATTATCAGCTTGCCAATGCAGAATCCAAGTGTCTTTTGTCAGGGCATGGGAGATAAGAGACAAACCTGTGATAGGAGACAATGTGACATTTTTTTGCCATGCTAATAGTTGTACATAAAAGTTTATGTGGAACAGGCTGTGTTACACCCATTTTGCTTAGTAAATCTTTGCAATTTGCAATCAATCAATAGAATTAAGAGAGATATCTGGGAAAATTATGATGACTGTTTGCATCTGTTCTTGGAGCCTGGAATGACTGCAGCCACAGTGACTCTTTTGCCTCTTGCGGGAATAGTTACTGGAATACAAAGAGAAGTCTCAAAAATGGCCTATATGATTAGTAAAACTACTAATATTACAGCAAAAATATTAGCAGAAATTTAGAGAAAGGTGATTGAAGACCACAGATTTACAAAATAGAGCTACTATAGAATTTGTTGCCCAAGCATAATTTTGGTTGCCAATAATTTCCTAGCAGGTGTTGCTTTAATATGTCAGTGTTTTCTGTACTATTGATGGTCAAATTAACCATTCACATAAAGCAATAAACAAAATCTCTGATGTGTCCTGTGAATGGCCATCCTGGTTAAGAGTTCGGTTAGTGATTCTTGTGATTCTGTAATGCTTGCCTTTATTACTTAAACTAGCTCTAGAGGCAAGGCATTCAACCTTGACCTTTATTATAGCCACTATTTTTTCTTTAAAATTCAGAAGGGAGAATATGTTGGGAGCACAGCACAAAGGTTCTTGCACCCACAAATCTTCAAATAAATCAGGAATGCTAAGCATGCCTGTCTTTCCAATGGGAAAGATGAAAAACCTGTTATTCCATCCAGAAAACTGGGAATTAGAGATGATTAACTGCCCAGCGATCTACATTATCTGTTCTGCCAGTTCATATCAAGCTTCTACAACCAGTACTGAAAGGGACTAGACTCCTAAATTACTCTTGCAATTAGGGGCTCCCCAAGTTCCCACAACCAGGACCAGAGGTGGCTAGTAGCCCCTATGGCCTGTAGGTTATCTATGTGACTGAAACCCAGCCAGATTCTTCCTTAGGCCCCAGAGCTAGTACAGGTAGCCTATCTCTAGAACTCATCTTCTTAGAAGAAATGACTATAGCCTGAGTTGAGTCATGCTTCCTTGTGAACCGGGATTTGTATTTACAGCAGGAAACTTTTGTCCAAATTATACTAATGTTTGTTGCGAATAAGCCATCTGGCATCAGACTCCTGGAGATCTTGACTGGTATGACAAAGTCAATCTGAACTGACATTTCATTCTCACCTCTTTGCAGTTCTTGTATATTATTAAAGGACCATCTTTAATAATATATTTCCCAGGGGCTCAGAAGAGAAACTACGAACAACAAGATTTATTTTGGGGAAAAGAATCTCAGCACACTGAGCTCTTTAGCCCATTTGCTTTAATCTTCTGGGATAAAATCCTATCTACACAGCTACAGTTCTGTACTCAGCCTAGTTCCTTTCTTGCCTGATTTGTCTCTACCTTTATCTGTTGTCCCCTCTAAGTTTTATTTTAATTCTCTCATCTTAGTTCTACCTCATCTAGGTCCTTCTCATCTTGTTCTTACCCATCTAGTACTTTCTTGTCTGTCTCTTCCTCATCTTCCATCCTGACCTCCAGTTCTCCAGTCAAAAATCCTCTCCAGCCAAAATCCTCAAAATCCTCTCTTTGTTCTCCTTATACTTCAGTTTCCCCCAGTGTTTGAGGTGTTACACAGTTATGAACCCAAGCCATAGTGATCCTCTGGCAGAGCAAGGTCACCAGGCTTGAATTCTTTTGAGGTCATAAAGGCAGGTAAGAATTTTCCTCAGGCAATGGCTGTCAGTCTTTCTTTTACAACCCAAATGAGTGCTAATGATCAGTTAGTCAAGAAGGTAATTTATGTGCTCAATCTACATACTTAGAAGTGGTTAGGTAAGACATTAGGAGTCAAGGCTGTAAGGAAGGAGGGTCTCACCCTAAATTGCACAAGAAATAAAGCTATCCTCCTGACCTAGGAGACAGATGTTGTTTCATTTGGCCTTGGATGCTTTGTAGGCATTTTAGATAAATACAGTTAGGAGTTCTTGGAAGCACACATAGCATTACAAGAAAATCACTGTAGGAACCAGCTAATATATAAACAAAAGCTAAAATATCACCAAGACTTCTTAAGCCATGGCTTGACCTTTGGAGAATCCCTTGACTTTTCCAAGTAGTAGCTTTTGAGATAGTAGCTGAATTCCATTTCTTTTCCTGTGGCTTGTAGCATGCAGTTTGCTTTCCTGCCTTTCTGACACCTTCAGTCCTGATCCTCTTTCCCTCTCTACCCATGCACTTTTAAGTTCTTTCTCAAGAAATAAATTAATTAATTAATAAACAAACAAAAACAACCCCAAAACCCAAAACAACAAAATTCACAAAACTGATAAAACAAAATACAACATCAACCAAAAGAAAAACCAGAGCAAAACCACTAAACTGTAACCAAATGCAAGCACATATGTAAAGCAAGAAATATAATCCACCATATAAACAAGCTGAAAGAAAAAAAGCCATGTGATTATCTCATTAGATGCAGAAAAATACCTTTGGCACAATCCAATATTCTTTTATGATAAAAGTCCTGGAGAAAGTACAGATACAAGGGAAATACCTTGTTGGAGCCCAGCGGGACTATATAAGAGATAATTGCCCACAGGCCCAAGTACCAGGTGTTTGTAAGGGTCTACACTAGGCTGTAACTAGCAAGGGGGAGGTCCTTTGCACCACCACCCCCGCCCCCGGCATTGTTATAAATAGCCCTTTGGAATAAAGTTGGGCTGGTGGATAAGGGTCCAGGCCCACCCAAGGGTAGCCTGCATTTCTCTCTGTTTCTCTCTCCCCTCTTTATTTCTATCTAAGTCTTTTATCTCTCATTCTTCAAGAGTCCATGGGGTAAATAAATGTGGGAACTGGTCTCCCACAATACCTCAATATAATAAAGGCAGTTTACAGCAAGCCCACAGCCAACATCAACTTACATGGAGAGAAATTGAAATACATTTCATGAAAATTAGAAACAAGACAAGGTTAACCATTTGCTACACAAACACACACATGCACATACACACATACACACACACACACACACACACACACACACTCACAAAGGGTGACCACATTCCATGTAGTACTTGAAGTCTTAGCTAGAGCAATAAGACAACAAAAAGAGATCAATGGGATATAAATTGGAATGGATTATAACGGGATAAAACTTTATTTGCAGATGATATGATACTATAGATAAGTAATCCAAAAAATTCAACAAAGAAGCTCCTACAGCTGAAAACACTCTAAGCAACATAGCTTGATACAACATTAACTCACAAAAAATCAGTAGCCCTTCTATGTACAAATGGCAAATGGTCTGGAAATTAAGTCATTTATCAGTGTCTTCTCTATCAATTATCAGAGAGAGAAACTTCCTCCTGCAGCAGATAACAAAAACAAAAACGCACAGTCAGACATTACATAGAGAGTAGGAGACCTTTGGAACACACAGCTCTATATGGATGTCCCCATCAAATTCCTCTCCTCACTGCTCAAGGAACCACTTGCAAGAGGAGACTGAAAGATTATTATGTGGCAAGGATCCATCTATTTGGTCTTCTCTATGCTTCTTGTACCTTGACAGGCATCTCCTTCAAGTTATGAAATTTTTCTTCTATGACTTTGTTGAAAATATTTTTGTGCCTTTGACCTCGTTTTTTTTTTTCCCTTCTTTCTCTATTCCCTTCTTTCTCTATTCTCTACTCTTAGGTTTGGTCTTTATCATGTCCCAGATTTCCAGGATGCCAGATTTTTAGATTTAACATTTTCTTTGACCAAGGAAGAGAGGGAGGTTGTAGGGAGATCTGTAGAATGCAATGTAGGATGCACTGTAGGATGCATTGGAGACCTCTGCTACAAAGGGGAGGATGAGATTGGGGGATTGGAATTGGAGGAATGAAGAGAGCAACAAGGATCTGTAGTTAGCATAACTACTTCCCTGCCAAGAGTGGCCTGTGGGATCCCAGGGCATGCATGCAGGAGTTCTGATATTTTCTTATTAGTGGATGATGACAGGCTACATTCTTGCCACTGCTTAACAAAGCTAAACCCGTGCAATGCCACTTTATGTTTTCCTTTCGCTTATTACATCATTTTCAAATATTATACTACTCAGAATGATTAGTTATGTAAGTGTGTAAGGTCCACCTGAAAGCTAAATGACAAGTTGAGTCTTTTGTTGAGATTCATTCAACTACGTTGATGTCTAATCAACACGAAAGGCAGATTTAAACAGTTTACAGAAAATAATCCATTTCTTAGTAAAATGTGTGAGGAACACCCCCAAAATAATAAAATATCAACTATGAATGTGGAATAATTTCCAAAAACCTTAAGTACAAACACTACTAAAGAAATAATACTATTATTTTAAAAACAGCCATTTTTTTTCTCATACCAAATCTTTTAAAAAATGAAAAATTATAAGGCTGCATTTTCAACAAAGTAGTTGGCTCTTCAAAGGAAAAGTCTTATAACTATAATGAAGTAATTACAATTCTTAAATGATACATAATTTATTATAAATTCAAACATATTAATTTCAAAATAACACTTTTTTTACAGTCATGTGCCTCTCTCTCATGATAGCTACACATTTGGCAGCCATTATTTTATACTCCCAAACCATGGTCATTGATATTTAAAGAGCCAACAATGTATCATCAAATAAAGCATGTATTTGCTCAATTACCTAGTAAGCTTCGGTGCACAGTGACATTCAATCTAAATCATTACAGCAAGAGAAAAGCAAAGTGATCCTGGCATTCAAATGTCTTTAAAGTTTGGATTAGTTGTCTTCATGAAAAAAAAGAAGGCTCCAATTTATTTATGGAAATATGGCTGCTGCAAAGGTCAGGGGTGATTTGCAGAGGAACTGGTTGCTAGGCTAGTCCAACAAATTGCATTTGCTCTCTCACTTTCTCATTCTGGTTTGCAAAGTCACTGGCTCATAAGAGAAAATGGCATTAACATGGACTGCCTCTATGCTTTAATGCAAGAGAAGAGAGAGATAACTGAGGGCAGCAGCAGAAACACCACAGGAATTAGTAAACACTATGGATAGTTTTCTGTGCTCCAAAACTTTTTCTTCTGAGATGAGGAAATATATTTTCTGAGGGGGAAAATTCTAAGGTTTATCGTCATATAGGTGGTCTTACTTGCTTTCTTCTGACATTTTGGCATTTGCATTTGTTCATGTGGAAATTATATGATTGCCAGTTGTATGAAAAATGCTTTCTGAGTCATGGCTCCTGTGAAAAACTTCTTCAGTATTTGTGAGATTGCTATTATAAAAGTATCCCATTCTTTAAAAATCAATAGCCAGAACACTGCCATGTACACATGGATATAATAGGTGGTAACTAAATATCTTTCTTTTATGAATCTGTTTTATTAAAACTCCTCTCTAATTTTTGCAGAAAAATTTGGAAGCACTCCAAAGATAGACAAAGTAATGTTATGTAAATAAAGCTAGTCTGAATTCATTTAATTTATTTTACAAATATCTACCATAAAGTTCTTTCAGCATGAGTATATGTATTCATAGCATCTAACTACTAGTCTGTTTGAAGGGAGTTTATTCCACTTCCTTCTATACTATTCCCTTCATACAGCTATAGGTAGAAAACAGGACAAGGAAACAGAGTAAATTGTCACTTAAATGCTAGAGGCCACTGACGGATGCAAGTGGGGTGAATGTGCAGAAGGGCTTCCTGTGAATAGCAAGGAAGTCCATGAAAGGATCAGGCTCAAAGCAAACAGACTTCAAGCAAGGAGTTGTAAGGTTCTTACATGGCCTTTATATTAACTAGTTGGTGGGGATAGCCTACCACTCTGGAGAGCAGTAGACAGGCAGGAAGATAAAGATGTTATCTTCTGAAGCAAAGCACATTTCGTTGTTGTGGAAGATACCTCCTGCTCTGTCATTAAACAGCAGAAAAAAAAATCACATTCTAGTATGACAAATTTAAATATACTAACTCTTATAAACCACCAAATTAAAATTAATTATCTCAAATTCCACTTACTTGAAAAATACAAAGAACTTCATTACTTATAATTTAAATGGACATAGGAAAATGAACTGAGACATTAAACAGGAAAGATAAATACCAGTGTACTTTTGTATCATGTGAGTGATAGTTTTTCTTTTGCGTTCTACCTTCCTGTCTTTCCAACAAATACTCAAAGACCCAGCTCCTGAATTTTGGGGCACAGTAAAAAGTGGATTGCTCTAATGAGGTATCACACACATCAAAATACCTTATCTTAAAGGTGAACTGTTCAGATCAGTCAACATGTCTTCTTGTCCTTAATGTATAAAGTTATTAAGCTCCTCCATCTTTTCATAAGCCTTTTTGAGATCTTACCTAAAAGTCTGCATTTCTTTCATTGCACATTAAGGGAAAATAAAATAGTAGTAAAACATAAAATTCAACAAATTAACAATAATTAAGAAAATATGTAAGTGATCATTAGTTTAATTGTCAATTTGACACGATGTAGAGAGAGAGTCTCAATGAGACATTTTGTACATCAGGTGGGTCATGGGCATGTCTATGGGGGAATAATTGATATGGGTAGACTAAGCTTGAAGGTAAGTGGTATCATTATCTGATAAGGAGCTCCAGACTGTGTAAACATAAAGAATGGTTTCATGCATTTATTGTTTGTCAGTGCTTGACTAGATGTGATTAGTTGCCTCGTGTTTCTTCCTTAAATTCCCCACAGTAAAATGGTAACCTGGAATTGCAGGCTAAAATAAAATCTTTCTTCCCTAAGTTGTTTTTTTTGGGGAGTGAGATGTCGGGTATTTTACCACAGGGACAGAAATGAAACTAGAATATCACATAACTTTGTTTATTCAAAGTAGCAGAAATCAATGAAGGGTGTCAACTATTATTTCTCAAACACAAAATTCTAGGAGCCATATCTAAGTATAAATCCAGAAATAGTGAATGTACATCATGGCTGAAAGTTAAATTTCCTTTGAGTAACTGGAGTTTAAGGGTATAAAATCATAATTTTCTCTCTGAAATCTAATATTTCCCTCTCCTCCAATAATACTTGGCTTCTATCATGATCCTCTCTGTTTGCTACAGCATTATTCTTCCTTTAACACAGGATTAAATCAAAGTTCACATGCCCAAATTAGACTGCTAGTACTCATGTCTCAGTGGCTTGTCAAATTCAGAGTTATACATATTCAAAATAACCCCCTGCCCTCTCTCTTTATTTCTTCTGCCTTATGTTTATACTGCATACTGCACCACCAAATAGTGTGTCTCCAATCTCAGTATCATTCGCAGATATGTTTCCTTCTACACTCCTTTCTTTATACCTTCTTATTCAGCAAGAAATAACAATCTTCCTCCCAACACACCGTGTGCTTCCCATTTTCCTAATATTCAGCACTATTTTGTCTTTGTGTTTGTTTCTCATTTATCCTTCAAAGAACAGTACAAATGCCACAACTCTGGAAAGTACTCTATAGTTTCAACAAATAATAGTCCTATGAATTTCTGTTCACATAATCATTGCAAAGTCTCAATCTCTCCTTTTCCCCCTCATTATAACCATTAGTTTTTTTCTATAGACTTATGATACTCTGGAATGCAGAAATAATGATCAATTCAACTTGTTTTTCCACCATCATTATTTGGAGTATTAAGTGGATGTTCAATACTTCTAGTTTTAAAATTATATTACTGTTCAATGTTACCACTTTAATAGATAAATTTGCCCTTGTTTAGGTCGAAGTCACAAATAGACCCACACAAGTAGGAAATTAATCAGCATAGCCAAGAGATGGGATTTTACAGTTTTACATGTCCTGGTCACCTTTATCATAAATGTACTTGGCTCTACTTTGAATGGATCAGAAAGTTGTAAAAACTGCTCTATTTAGGAGGGTCTGGCCTGTTGTGAAATTCAAATGGAAAAAAGAGGAAAAGAAAATGCTCATTTCTTGTTCCACAAGCCTTGTCAATATGACACTCTCATTAATGCAGTAAGTTGCCTGAAACTGTTTTTTTCAAGGGGAATGTTATTCAATGTGGACTTTTAATATCAGCATTCAACAAGCCTGTTCACACACCTGGTTCACATCTGTTGCAACTTTCTGAATCCCTCAGTAATAACTAGCCACACTAGCAATGAATTGATGCGGTAAATATCTTCTAATAGAACTTTGCATTCATTTGCACATTCAATGAAAACTAAAAAATCAATTACAGTAAAAGAATTTAAGCTAAAATTGAAGATGAAGCAAAGAATATGAAATGGTGTTTTTGATTAAATATAAATGACTATCAGGAGGAATTTTAAGAGGGGAGGGAAAAAAAGAAAGATAACCTTTCACATAGCACCTTGTTACTCCATAGTTCTCAATTAGAGAACTGTAGATGCCTAAACGAACAGGAAAAACAGAAAAGAGAAAGTTTCTCCCAAGAAATAAAGACGGTATTTTAAAAGAGAGTTTGGATGATTCCCTTATATAAGGTAATAAAATGACATTAATAATTAAATAGAGCCTTTGCAGACAAATACAGGATATTTCTGTATAGTTAGATCATCACAGCCAGTATTCATCTGTACTGAATGGTACAAGCTTCAAGAATATATAATTCAGAGGAAGAAAATGGTAGAATAGTGCTTAGTGGCAAACACTCTAAAATTCAACTGTTTACTGTGTTAATATATCAAGAACAACTTCTATGTCTATGGTTATGAGCATATTTCTATTCTTACTATCCTGTAATAGATTTTTAACTCAGAAGAAATTATAAACTTTGGAAAATATTCTCCACTTGTAATTTATTGAGAGCCTGAGAGTCAAACAATATGAAAAAGAGCAATACCCAGAGAATCTAGCAAAAAAATCGCAATGCTGTCTCCTCGAACCACCATGTATGCTGCCTAAAGAATGAAGTGGAAAGTGCAAAGAATGAGTTAATGTGTTTTGAAAAGACTGGAAAAACTTCAGGCTCAATAGAGTTAATTTAATACAATGTGGCAAATTGTACTCCCCCTCCCAGCGCTAGCCCCAAGTATAACAACATTTGGTTTTGTGAAGAGGTGATGAAAGTTTAATGGACCCAGTCCTCCTTCCAAGTCCTAGATACAAATCCAGTCACAGTAGTGACTATGATGGTTAGGATAGTGTGGTGATTTAAAGAGAAATGTCCCCAATAGTCTCAAAAGTATAGAAATTTGTTCCCCTGTTGGTGGCATGTTTTGTAGGTTTAGGAGGTATATCATTACTCAGAGAAGTATGTCAGTATGGGAACAGTGAGGCTTTAGAACTTGATTGACTTCTAGTTCACTCTCTGCTTTGCACTTAGGTTCAAGATTTGATGCCTCAGCTTCTGCTGCCATACCTGGCATATACCGGGTCTATTCCACCATCATGGACTTGTCTGGGACTGTCAACCCAGTTTAACTCTTTTATAAGTTACCGTCACAGCAAAAACAGCAATAACAAAAAGCCAAACAAACAACCCTTCCCCCCCAAAAAATCTTAACACTTGTAGTGTTTGGGTGTTTATCATGGTTATGTTTGTAGTTATGATGTTTAAGCTCAATGACTATGCTAGTCAAGTTGTTGATTATAATGGGTCAGTGACTATGATGGCTGGGTTGGGTTGGTAACTGTGATATTTAGGATGAGTAATGATGATGGTTAGGTTGGTGATTATGATGGGTAGGGTCAATAACTGTGATGGTTAAGTTCGTGATTATGATAGGTTCAAGGACTATGAAGTTCAGGCTGGCAATTATGATCATTAGCATCAGTAATTACAAAGGTTAGGATGATGATTATTATGATTTGGTTGATTATTACAGTGGCTAGAGTTACTGATGTTGGTTAGGTTGCTGATTATGATGGTTGCCATCAGTGGCAGTGAATTTTGGGATTGTGATTATGATGGATAAATTGAGACTTATAATGGTTAGGTTTGGTAACTGATTGTTGATGACTATGATGACTAAGTTTGTGGTTATGATGGTTAGGGTCAGTTACCATGAACTTTAGGCTTGTGATAATTATGTTAGGATTGGTGACTCAGTTATGTTGGCAAGTGTGATGGTTATAGTCAGTGACTGTGATCATTACGCATGTGAGTTTGGTTGTGAGGGTTAGTGCTTATAATGTTTAGATCAGTGATATAATGATTAGGGTTAGTGACTGGTGTAGGATGGCATTCATTAATCTACCAGCTTTCTCAAAGAGAGAGATACAGACATACAGAGACAGAGACAGAGAGACAGAGAGACAGTCAGATACGCTATTCTGTTTCTCTGAAGTAACAGCTTTTGTAGTGACCTTTTGGGAAAGAAGAAAGTTCCCTTTCTTTCCTTCTACTGCACATGAACACACATGAAAACAAAAAGATGCCATCTGCAGAGTGGCTTAAATTTTTTTCCAATTTGTACTCGGTGAGAGGTAACCATATTTTATATTCTAAAAGCCAGAAAGCAAGCCATTAGGAAGAATTGCACCCACTGGTTGTGATGGTAGAGAATTTATAACCCTAGCTTTTGAGATTCTGAGCAAGAGGAATAAGGTCAGCCATAGACTACATAGGAAGGATCCTGGCTTATTGCCTCTCACCACCATTAAAAACAAAACAAAACAAAGAAACAATAACAAAACTCACATTCATACCACCTAACACTATGATCTAGGACTTTCTAGGCTATAGAATTGTGAGAACTATGTTTATATTTTTAGCCATATGGCACTTGTAATGTAGCACTAAAGTTATCAACACAACCAGTTAATAGACACCTTAAGAGAAGAGAAATTAAAGATTCTTTAATGCAGTCAACAAGTAACTAAATATTTACTGGGTCTATTAGTTGTCAGTCATTGTGTCAGATACTGGACTTAAATAATAATCAAGTAGCCAAGATTCCTATCATTGGAAACTCAGAGGCTGGCTGATGAGGGTAAAACAAGTAATGAAATAATTACAAAATACATAGCTACCAACAACCAAAGTGCTTTAAGGAAGAAGTAAAAGGAACTTCTAGGAAGGAAAATCATTGAAACCTCCATGACCCAGGATGAGAGCCCAGATTAGGCTTCCCCAGGAAGCAGCCTTTGAGCTAAGAGAAAAAAAAATCAATGTAAGCTGATGTCTCAGGGAAAGATGAAGGGGGACATGGGGTCAGGACAATGAGAGGCACTAAAGCCCCTTGAAATGGATGGTGATTTGAGGGAACTGTTTCCCTAATGAAGATTTCATAACTGAATACTACAAGTCTCTGACTGCTATTAGTGCAAGCAGATAATATAAAAGCTTCCGAGAAAAGAGAAATATCCCCTGCACCAGGAAAAAATAAATGCTTTTCATTATTAAACAAAACAGATATTCTGAGGATGCAAGGACATTGTGAACTGGGAGACAGTGAGTAGTGTCCGAAAAATATGAAAATATAAGCAGATACAAGAGGGATGCACACACTTTCCCTTGTCATTCAGAGCTTCCTGGTCAGTGGCCTCCTTGGTTGCCATGGAAATGAATCTCAGCACACAAATCAATGAGTTAAAAATAAGAGCAAAAGAGACAACAAACTTGACTTACCCCAGTTTCCAACATCTCTTCTACATGACTCAGTACAGCCAGGGGATGTGAGAGAAAAGATGAAGGTCCTCCTCACAGAGGAATCTTTTGGCTCACCTTATCCTAAAATGCTGTACCATACAACCTATTACTCTTACCATGTTAATCAATGAAGACTGGAAGCAGTTCCCCGGAGGACCTGTCTGCCTATCGTTGCAGGGAGTGGAGCAATTTCATGCGATACTTTCTGTTCTTAGAAAGAGCTGTCAGGAAAATATAGTAGATTTAGTAGAGCTTTACACAAAGACAGACATGTGTGGGACTTTAACTCTGCCATAGAAATATTAAAACGTCTCTGGATATATCAGCAAAGTGTCATCGGTTCAGCTTGATGTTTGATCTACACTTCACGTTTAGATGGCACTTTTAAAGGGTTAACATCAAAATTATAACCATTTAAGTTTAATGTGAGCCATAGTTTCCTTCAGTTTAGTTCTACAAGATATCATGAAGGGAATCAGGATACAGAAAGAGTCCAAAGAAATGGGGTTTAAAGGCATAAGCAGACAAAGGCTGTGGAACAGAACTTGTCATCATAAACACAGGTAAGCTCGACTTCACCCTCCAGTGTCCTTCCCTCTATCTTCTATCCCTGGCTTTCCCGATGAACTCTTTACAAATTAATCAACAGGAAGATTCCATAGCAGATTTTATTTCAAAGATCTCCTTTGAAATGCTTATTGCTTTACCATGAGGAATCAAACTATGATTTCTGTCCCCTAAATAAAAAGTCATCCTCACTGAAGACTCTAGTACCTCTGAATTAGAGTATCTAAAGAAAGGAATGGTCTAGAAGAGAATTCATCTTTCAGCCATTTTATTTGTAGCTTATTGATTAACAAGAAAATGCAGAAATAAAATGGGTTTACCTCTGAAAATGAACAGCCAAGAAAGCTGAGCAGCTGAGCTCATGTTCAATAATGCAAAGAAGCAGCAGTGCATGGAAAAATCAGTTCCCTGGCCTACTCATTTCTGCCTGTGCACTGTAGAATCAGAAAATGAACACTGTCTCAACCCAATGGCCAGAAGATATTCACAATAGTTTCTGTATTAGCATCAGCTTATTCACTATTTGGAAAATAGATAACTAAGGCACGGGCATTAAGGAACAAAAAGTGACACAACAAACCAATTAAAGGTTTTAATAAACCTTGGGTCTGACTTCTTATTAAAAGAAAAATAAATCACTTATTCATCAGTCTACTGGTAAGAATCATTTAATCATTTTGCTAGGCAAAATCCAAGATGCCATTCTGTTACCCCAAACTGTCATTTCTCTGCTCTGTTTTCATTCAGAACAAAAGCAGGTAGTTAAAATTAATCAAGTCCCTAAAATACCTTTTCTGTACGGTCTATTTTCTACTTACCATAAGATGGGGGGGGAGGCCTAAGCTTCATGGAGGCCTGGCTAATTTCTGTTACAGCATCTAGACATGCACACTTTAGAAAAAAAATCAATGTGATTGGACTGATGAAAGCATCCAGGTTTTGAGGTATCAAATAGCTTTCCAAAGTCATACAGCTAGTTAGAGGAAAACCAGAGCACATTTTCTCTTTTCTACTACTTTAAATTCTTGTATTCCTAATAGCAGAAAGGTAATAGTTTAATGGAATCAGAACTTTGAAACAGAACATATTCAAGACTGTACTATATAGAGATGGCCAGGGAACTTTTCCTCACCAATTTTGCATAATGGAAAGCAAATTGGCTCTGGAAATAAGAATTCTGAATATTCTGCATTGAAACTTTAATTTTGTAAAAGTACTATTCCAGGAAAAGAATTATAGAAGATAAGATCAAGGAAAATATATTTCGTTTTGTCTTCATGAAACAAGTATGGGAAGCTAATGTTGTGTATTGGGGTGTTTAAGAAGATAATATTTAGACACACAACGTCTAGCATGGTGCTTTAAAATGAAAGATGATCACATTATCTCTGGGGTATATAAGAGGAGTGTAGTAGGTAGGTGGTATTGATAGTCTACTTTGTGACTGCCCGAGTGAGTGTTTCTCTATGTACTTGTGTGTTCCTACTGTAAGAATCTCCTCTGGTTCAATCCATTCTTTCATTTTGTTTTTTACTTATTTTTTAATCTTCATAGTATCACAAATTTGTTGTTTATATTTACTTTATTTAAGTTTACTTTAATTTATTTAATAGAGAGTAGCATTCACTGACACTTCCCCTAAAGAAAGCTTTTGGAATTCTTTCCTAAGAAGCACATACTGAAAGCCTCTGTTAAATACCACTAATGTTTGAAGTGATACTATTTTGCTTTCCCTCAGTTACTCCAATTCTGATGAAAAGAAAACAGAAAGAGCTATAATGCATGGTATTTCATTTAGTTCCTTCCAGAAAATAAATATTTCCAAGATAGAAAAGAATTTACACTTTACAAGTAGAACCAATAGTCTAGGAAGAATATGGTGAGGTCATGTTTAAGCATATGTCTTTTTTACTCAATCAGAAGAAAAAATGGTTTTGTAGCTAGGGATAAGCACCGAAAATAAAAACATAAATTTCCGTTCTTTGATGATGTTAGACTAAATTAATTTGAATATGGCTGACAGAGAAATCATGGGCCACCCTTTGAATCTTGGAAAGTAAATGATAAACAAACTGGGGAGAGAATTTAAAATTCCAACTACAAAAGCTCTGGTGGCTTGTACTGGTCATTCCTCCTATATTTCCAGGTTTACACACTAACTTCACATATGAGAAATGCAATGTATACAAGGAAAGTACCCCAAGTATGCTAAGACCTTCTGGTATGAAACATGAAAGGGGCCCACTAAGGCATAGAGGAGTTTCCTGCCCTAAACCTTTCTTTTCTCTGAAGCTCTCCAATGAGGAATTCATAGTAGAGTTTGGAAAGCAAATAATTCAATTTACTACCCAAGATCCTGTGGTGGAGTAGGGATTTTAGAATTGGGGAATGTTCAGAAAAGACCAGAGAAAAGAAAGCTTAGAAATGACTTCCTGTAAAACTGTGTATGAAATCATGGGCTCATGCCTTGATCTACTACCATATAAATCTACAACCATGAACTTGCGGATATAAAGCAAAGGTAACAGAAACTTGAAATAGGTAACAGTTAGGTCTGGTAACAGTGCTTGAGCTGTGTACATTTGGGAACAGATACAAGTGGCGGGGCAAAACTTTAAGAAACTGACTTGCAAACAATATCCCTTGAAAATATGGCCTGAATCTTAGATGTTCAATATAAAAATAACAACTACATTATCCATAGGGTTTAAATAAGATCTACACATTATAAGTTAATATCCAAAGTAGCTGGGATATAGGTTAAAAAAAATGCACAGAGATTTGGTGGAAATGGGGAAAGGCAGTAGGCAGAATGCAATCCCATGTTGCCTTAGATGTTAGAACTAAGAGAAAAAATTTAAAGTATTCTCTAAAAGTGCATTAATCACTTCTGAAACAATGAAATTGTCTGGATAGAATGTGATTTTTTTATAAATCAAAATTTTAGAATCAAATTTTTAGAAAACAATGAGTCCATTATATGAGTTCCTTAGTGATTACACATTGCTCATATTTCAGTGTGAATAAAAGAGAGAAATAAGATTAAAACAAAAAAAAATAAACATTACCTTTGAGAGTGTTTTATTATCCTCAGATAGGAAAATGAAACAAGATGCAAATTTGACATCATACAAGAATTCTAAGAAAAAGAGTGTGCAATCAATCATTCTGTTTAAGCAAGAAAAATAAGTGAGTTTAGAACACAAGAGAGTAAGCTCCATGTACCAGTTTCTGCATGTGCAACATTATCAGAAACACTGCAGAGGCATTTTCCAACCCTAAAAAGAGTTGCTGAAAGACAGACAGTAAAGTTTCCCAGAACAACAGAAAAATGAAAGTTGCGACCTTTCGATTTCCCAAAAGGAATAAAGAAAATATTGAAACTAGCCAAGCCATATTCCATGAACTTCAAAACAGAAGTTTTTATACTATTAGCTAAAGGTGATCACAGAGATTCAAAATCAATCCAACAATTTTTATTAGATTTTAGTGTTACTTGCTATAACACCCCAGGGAAGCCAGAGAATCTGTTTGTGGAGTGTTTCCCCAAGAAAATTCTTTCAAAATGTTATGATGCATAATGCAAAAGATGGAGATTATTCTGGATTCTCCTTACCCTCATGTGTTAGATGATAATTCCACAATATTAGCAAATGAATAATTTATTTAATGTAAATGTACACACCTGTTCTCAGAGTGATGCTGACATTTTCTCTTATGAAAAAATAAAGCTTATGAAGTAAATATCCACAGATATTTATAGCTTTTAATTTATTGTTTTTTTCTTAATTAATGAGCCTCTTTACCTATCAGCTTAACACAGAAAATATTGTTATTATGCAATTTTTTTAAAATGCTATGTAAGATAAGAGATAAAGTAGAGTGTATGGGAGTAGACACCTTTGTCAAAAATAAAAGCTCCATTAAAGATCAGATTAATTCTTTCAACAGTTTCTGTTTGGATCTCAAACAGTTTCTGTTTGCCAGATGACTTTGGAACAGGCATCTGGCAAAACCTGTCTGTGTCTGGCACCAAGACTTTCAAACTCATTTCCATGAACTCTAAGCCACCAGACTGTAACAAGCCTGTTTTCTTAATTTTTAATCCCACTGATTATTTATTATTGCCTGGGGGCAGCCTTCAGCAGCACAGGGCTCAAAGGGAAATCCAGTGTGGTCATGTACTAGACTTTTCTATCTGAGGTGGTTAGGAAAAAAAAAACACTCACACTCTCTCTTGATAATTTCCTTCTTTATTCTCTGTTCTTCATTCTGTGTTCTATTCTATCTAGTAATGCCACTTCTGTCTCTCTTGATGTTTTCCTTCTCCTTCTAATGCTCTTGAGTTCTAATTCCCTTATTCTTGATGTTTTCCTTTTAACTCTCTCACTCTTGATATTTTCCTTTTAACTCTCTCCTTTTTGATGTTTTCCTTCTAACTCATTTTAACTCTATCCTTACTCTTTCACTTACAACTTATATACCCCAGCAAATTCTTTCAGGTACTACAAAAATTACAATGTGGTTACATTCTGTTTTTCAAGTGAATGATTACAATGAATACAAGTAAAAAAAAAATAGCATGTTTTCCATATCCCTTACACGACTAAACATTTTATGTATTGCAGGTGAAAAATAAATTATCCCAAGAACCCATGCACATTCATCACCAAGCAACTTGTTAAAGATTAATCATGTAGGCAAGCAAGATAGTCTTCTCAGTCAGGTCTTTTACTGTCAGACCACATTTTGCAGTTACAAAGAGAGGACCAATTACTTTATTACTTATCTTGAAAGGTAATCTTATAAGGAATCACAAACCTAAACTTTTACATATGAAAAAGATTTAGTCAGCTCTACTTTAAAGCCTAAGGGTAAGTACTCACTCATCAGTATTTTTTTTGTATCAGGAAAGTGAGGGTAGAAATGGGTATAAGAAATGAATCATTACCTTTGGTTATCAATCAACCCTAGCAGGGAAGGCAAGTCAGCTGATGATAATTGGCCCGCTTTGTTCTTGTTCCCTGTTCTTAAAGAAGTCCTCATTCAGCTATGTGGCTTCTAAAACTTTTGACTGTCTTCTTGGGTTTTTCACCTCAAAGCTATTGGACAAAAACATCTTAGTCTAACTTTAAGTTATTTTCAAAGTTTTATTTCAGCTATGAATGCACTTAGAACCTGTGAACACATCTCCCTACCTTAACATTAGAAGAATTTAAGCTAACTGGGCTACTGGGACTCAGTTGTTTTTCTTAATCATTAACCTAAGCCACAGTCTACATGGCTCCTCATGCATTCTAGCTGTGTGGCACTTCTTTGTTTTATATTTTAACATCAAAAATCTATTTAAACTATCATCATCATCATCATCATTATTATTATTATTATCAGTTAGACAGTACAGCATAAGAAGAAATCATCTTCATAATAATCCAAAGGTAAAAATATTCAGGAGAATGGAATGTTTCCATGAGATAAACACACTACATTACAGGAACTGGGGATCTCCCCATGCCTGTTGACACCATACCAGATACCAGAAAAAAGTGGCAGCTGCAAACATATGAAGACACAGCAGAAGCAAAAGACATTCTGAAGTCTGTGATCTTGGGGCCTTGCCTATCCAAGATTCACCCACCAGGGATTTGCCTCCTGGTGGGCTGACATTCTGAAGTCAACTGCCATCTGCTGCTCCTCTGACATGACCACTGGGAATTATGCCATGCAATTCAAGGAAGTCATATGAAGATTCACTTATCCAATAGAGTAATCTTTGACACATATCTCCTAGGGATTGCTCTCCCCACCCCCACCCCCGTGAATTAAGTTGTAGTCACATACACACAATCGTTAGATTCCCAAATAAGCTAACTTTCCCACAACTAACAAGTTTTGTTATTTTGGACAGCCTTTATTGAGGCTATCTCTGTGAGACATGTACTTCTGCTTGAACCTTCACACTGTTTTGCCAGACTTTTATGTACTTGTCTATGGTCTCTATAAAATTGAGCCTTATAAAATTGAACTGAACATAATATAGTCTGTTATGTAAAGCCACATGGTAGAATTAATTGGTTGACTGTGAGCACCCAAAAGACATCAAATTAACTCAGTACTCTTTGAAAGTCTAAGGTCCAAGTATACAGCTATGCTCCCGTTAAATCTTTGCTGTGTTTTTCCCCCACCAAAAAAAGTTATTCATTGTTTTCCCAATGTCTCTTTATAATATATCAAATATGGAAGACTTTTGGAAGACTTCATAAGCAGCTATGCTCTTCTACATATACTAAAGCTTAATATGTAAGATAACTATCAAGTTGTGGATTAAAAATTCTCAGAAAAAAATGTAGTTTGGGCAAAATAGTCTATTGTGACTTCTAACATCATAACAGGGTAGAGTTATACTTTCTTGAAACCCATGAGCTATATGAAGTCCTTAGATTCTCATGCTCAATCCTCTTAGGTTCCCTTCTGAAGCAGGGGAGTATTCATTTCCTCTTATGCTCTACAACCATCAATGTGAGATGACAACATCCTGTTAGATTTAACCAAATGTATCTCATTGTGCAGAATGGGCAAAAGCAATCAGAATAAGAGAAGATTTGAGCAGTGGAAATCCTTTCAAGGGTGAATAGATAGATAGATAGATAGATAGATAGATAGATAGATAGATAGCAGGATGGATGTATCCCATTTATCATAAATCATGAACAGGATTCATTAGATACTGTCTAACAAGTGCTCCATCTTCAAATTATTTCTTATAAAAAAAATGAACCCTTATTCTTTAGCTTGTATTGGGTGATGTCCCACTCATAGATAGAAAATGCCAACTGTGGTCCAAAAGGCCAACTGAAATTAGTAACAAAAGTCATAATCCTAATTCAATTTAACTAGGAATTTTTTGTAGAATAGATAAAACCCTTGCTGATAGGAATGAATTTTCTTCCTAGAGGCCCTATTTCAATGAAAATAAACACATAAATAGGTATGTTTTCCCTTCCTATCCTTAACACTGAGAAAAGGAGACAGCTATAAACTGAACCGTTCCTGGGATGACTAGCCCCCATTCCATTGTCAACAGAAGCTGAATATGTTTTCTGTTATTTGCACCCCAAACATTCTTCCTACACTAGAAAAAAGCATATTATATTCAACTACTTGAACAATGTAATTATTCAACTTATTTAAATGACTTGAATAATGTATCATTCAATTATGTTTTGAAAAATGCTAAGTAGAAGCAATTATAACTCTTCATTTGAAATACCTACCCCTTCAATGTTTTTCTGTTGTTGTAGAGATAGTGTCTCACTCTGTAGACTAGATTGGTCTGGAAGTCATGGTGTAGCCTTGACTTCAAAGCTATCCTCAGGCTCAGCCTCCTGAGTGATGAAATTACAAGTATGAGCCATCTATAATGTCAGGCAACTATTTTATTTTTACAAACTGAGACACAATTTAAACAGAGTAAAATGTTCTCATTTTATTTTTTAAAAATCCAGTGAGCTGTAACAGATACAAGCAATCACTAATAAGATGTGGAATTTGGTCATCACATCTAGAAAGCCCCATCTTGTACTTGTTCAAGCTCTGTGTTGTACCCAGAGGCTACTACACTACTGCTATCATTTCTAACACACCTGACTACTTTGTGATAAAAGGAAAAATTCAGTTTTTACTCTTCTGTTTGGATTCCTTCAAGAAATGTAACATAATTGAAATTCACACACGTGATTTCATGTGTCTATATTTATGAGAAGTATTTCATTGTATAGACATGCCATAATTTGTTTATAATTTACTTGTTGAATAACTGATTGTTTATTGTTTGTTTTTCTCTACTATAATGAAAGCTGCTATACACAAATGTATGTCAGTGTTTTGACTAAAATGTTTTAGTTTTCTTAGATAAGTAGCTGAATGAAATGTTGAGCAATGTTAGTAGCATATACTTTATACGAAGATGATAAATATCTTTCAACTTGACAATTATTTCATTTAGGCTACATATTTCATGAAAGCTAAAGTTATTTGATTTCTTCTCCATTATCAATTACTTGAATGTTATCCATACTCTTGGTCATATAGTGACTCTTTATTTTCTATTTAATATACATATATATTTCTATATATTTCTACTGTAAGATGTCCTGAACAATTTTGCACATAGTTATTGACCATTGGCAAATCATGCCACCTGAACAGTCTGCTCAAGTCTTTTTCTTACTGTATTTAGCCTGTTCGACTTATCATTAATTATAAGGAATTATGTACATGCCCTATAAAAGGGTTGTTTGTTAATTATATATAAAATAAATGTTCCTTGTCCTTGATATATGTCGTCTTATATTTTCTTCTCTTAAGGAAAATATCATTCATGGATAGATAGAAAAATAGATGAACAATTCATTAAAAATTTTCATTAAGTTACCATTTCACAAATTTTTGTTCTTTACTTCCCTCCATTTAACTAATAGTTTATTAACCACACACCAGTAAGTATATTCTAGAACTTAATGCTCTTAAATTACTTTGGTAAAATTTAGTAAGAAAATAAATAATTTATATGCTACAAAGGATATAATATGAATGTGGATATGCAATTTATTTTTCCAGCAAAGACTGTAGAAGAGACTTACCTTCATCCATTGAATAATTTGCACATCCCTATCAAAAATCAGCTGCCTAAGCTATGAGTTAGATGATCAATGGATCCAGTTATCTAATTGTCTTTTCTGACATTAATAGTATAATATTTTCTTTCACGCCTTACTACGAAAAATATTGAAACAGGATAACATGAATCCTTAAATGTTGTTCTTAGCTTTCAAGATTATTTTGACTCCACAGCTTCTTTGTACTTTCATGTAAAATTTAGAAAGACTTGGACAATTTCTCCAAAAATATTATTATACATTCATTATTTGCATTTAACATTTGTAATAAATTTAGAGAAATGACTTTTTAACATTTTGACTGTTTTAAACCATAGTAATGTTATATTTTTGCACTTAAATATTTTATTTACAATCTCTTAGAGGCAGTTTCTCATGTCTTTCACTATTTCAAAGTTTTTGTTCAGTGTATCTGTATTCATTCATACTGGTATGAATTATTTCTTTTTCATTATCTTAACAGTGTTAATACATAAAAGTTAAGCTGAGATTTGCATATGTGCATTTATTCCAAAAATATGTTAAACTCATTCATTATTTCTAGTTGTTTTGGGGAACGTTACTTAAAATTTTCTGCATAGTTATTCATGAGTGCATTAGACTATTGGTTTCCATTTTTCCTTTCTGGCCTCTGTGTTTTCTATTTAATTTGCTTCCATTAGACATCAAGTGTAATGCAAACAGAGTTGTGAAATCTGACTAACCTTGTTTTTCCATAAATTTTTGAACTCTTCAAGAAAGACCCAAAGTTTTCACCACTTATTTTGATACTACCTCTGTGTTCTATGTTTCATTTTGTGGACATGCACTTGTATTTCTAGTTTGCTGAGACTGTGCATCAAGAATCTTGAATTTTTAGTTTTTATTTGGTGTCTATTGATATATGCTTTAAAATGTTAAGTAAACAATACATAGAATAGAGACAAGAAGAAACTTATCTTTATTGTTGCCTATCAAATTACCATAGTTTTATTTTTACATAATAGAATTTCTAAGACCTTTTACGTTTAAATGGAAATTCACTGATAATTAAAAGCCTCAGACTTTATATAATCACAGAACTAGAATAAAAAAAATTAAAATAGTGAAATGCTAAAAACAGTTTAATTAGAAAATTACTGATCCTTTAAACAACCAAAATTCTCAGTACTTGATTAGAATCACTAATGGTCATTCTTTTATTCATTGATTCAGTCAAGAAAAATTTACCAACTACTTGTAAGATTTCAGGAACAAATTATTGTGTGTATATGCACACACGCACATGCATATAGACATAGACATACACAGAAAGATACAGATATGTGTGTATGTGTATACACACATAGAAAAAATACTTCCATGATGTGCAAAAAAGTAATAGTTACTATTGTCACTAAGTGATATGACCCAACATAACTGTTTTCTTCCCTAAATAATTTTATTTTCTATTCAGAAAATGACCATCAAAATCATCAGTAATTTTTGATAACTTGAAGAAGTTATTTTTTTATTTCACCCTGAGGAAAACATAGATTAGCCTCTGAATCCTGAAAGACGTGTCCATATGGTACATATTGTTAAGTTGCCGTGTACACTTGGATAGTCTCTGGAGCTGCTCATTTAAAGTCATCTAGTACAGCATCCATTATGTTTATGATACATAGCACACCAGTTTGTCTCTCATACATATTATTAGACCTACCAGTAAATTAAAATTTCAGTATATGATACAGAATTAAGGAATAGATGTTTATAATGTCCAATGACTTTTTTGTTGCCTACTTGTAGTCAAGTATACACAGCTTTATGTATTTGTAAGCAAAATAGATTTTCAGTAGAAACAGTTCACAAGAATTGTTCCCTGCACCTGACTATTTGGATTGATTGTTTCTAATCCTTATAGGCTTGGTTCTCAGCTCAGTCCACTGGAAGTAATAATGGTATTAGACGTGTCAAGAATATTTAACAACAATTTATTCTTTCAACAAAGAGTTAATATATTTCTGGAAATATTCTCAGTGTTGAAGATGCACTACTGAGAAGCATAACCAAGACCGACATTTCCACAGAGCTTCTATTTGACTGGGAATAGTGTTAAGAAATAAACAAAAGGATCAATTGCAATTCATTCCAAGTGCTAAGAAGGGAAAAAAATAGGTACTTGAAATTGCTATCCTCTCTAGATGGCTTGATCAATACAGGTCTGAGTGACGGCATTTAAGAAAAATGGTAATAAGAAAATTCAGGCATGGAAAAACCTGAGGGAACATTCTGGGGAAAAGGAGCACCAAGCACATCAACACTGAGGTGAAAAAGAGATCAGTTTATTAAGACATAGAAACAAGGCTAATGAGTCTGAAACCTAATGCATAATCAAGAGCCAAAGACAAAAAATGTAGACTATACAATTCTCGAAGCTACAGTAGTTTATGGCAGATTGCCTTGGCAGATCACATAACTTCCTTGAAAATTCTTCATAGAATTGATCTCTCTCAATCCTTCTTAATGTAACTCTTCTTCATATTCATTTTGAAACTTATAATATAATAGTACAAAGAGATGACAGAAGACTGTACTCATTCTAAGGTGGCTTAGAATTAAGGGGCAAGTGACATTTGGAATTCTGGGGGTTGGCGTCATAACTGTTCTTAGTTATGTACTGTGTTATAGCTCCCACACCAAAACCTGAATGTGATTTGTTGAATCCCTTCACTCTCCTTTGATCATCACATACAGATGATTTCAGCAATAGTCCAAGGTCAATCACAAAGAGTAGTTTCCATGGGACAGTGCTGTGCAGGGACTTTAGAGTGCTGGAAGCACTGAAGTGAGAGAAGAGTGAAGAAGAATTGATACTCAGTCAGAAGATAAACAACCTGGAAAGTACATTTAGCAAGATGGGACTCGGTGTACTTTCTGCTTCCCATTGTAAAGGGATGGTTCAAGCTATCACAACCTTTATTACTTTTCTGCTGCCCTTATAACAGATTGAAAATAGTTCATGTTACAAAACAAGGAAAAATTTATTATCTTCACAGCTCTGGAGATCAGAAGACAGAAACAGGTCTAACTGAACTAATTAAAGTTCTAGAGGGGATACTTTGAGCCTCCAAGGAAGATATTCTTGCTTCTTCCAATTTCTAGAACATGACCATAAGCCTTAACTCTAAGACTATTCTTTCATCCTCAAACCTAGCAATATTGTAGAGAGTCTTTCCTATGTTACCATCTCTGGTTTACTTTCTTCCGTCTCCATTTCCCACTTGTAAGTACTAATGTCATCCCACCGAGCCCACATGGACAGCACAGGATCGCTTTTGCTTCTCAAGAGCAGTTGATTAGCAACTTTAACTAGCATACCAATCTCTATCGCCCCTTGCTGTGCAATCAAAACATTCACTGTTAGGGACTAGAACGGAGCAATCTTTGGGGAGATACCATTCTGCATATAGAACCACACTATCTGGAAAGTTCAGAAATTCTTAACACACAAGAGGAATTTTTAAGTTGCTGGATTATAAACATATGGTTAGGTATTTGCAGTAGTAGTTTCTTCTCTGGGGTCCATGATCATTAGGGACATGTATTTATCTAGGTTTGTAGTACCAGGAATAAATTACTTCCTACTAACCAGTCCTTAAGTACAATTATGTGACTGTTAGTTACTCTCAATATATATCAAAGTATAAGTACCACTATTGTACCACTGAGTATATCTTTCCATGCTGGTAGTTGTTGTGGTTAGTAGGCCCTTACATCTTGGAAGGACTAATAATTGTTTTCTTTTTTCTCTTTTGGAAGCTTGCATCAAAACTTTAGATACTATGAGAGCTTTTCCTGAGAGAGGATAACTCTAAGATGAACAAAACTTCAGAAAAAAAAAAATTGCTAATAGAACTTTATACTTGAATTTATGGAAATTGAGTCAGTGTTTTCTTTCATAATCACTACAAAGCATATAAGCTTAGTACATTAAATCATGACGTCTTTGGGACAAAGGATGACATCATTTATTTTTATGAAGCTTAACCATGAAATCAAAGTATTAAGGAAAGATGATTGTCTTTAACATATGAATCAGTTTGTCTGAATAATTATTCAGCTGAAAATTATGAAAGCAATGTCTTCTTAAGCCAATGGATTTCCCTAAAAACTTCCCCTCTAATAAATACATTTCAACAAACACCTGCCACTTTGGAAGAGACTAGAAAACCATATCCTTAGTATTGGCTTTAAGTTGGCTTCATGACACACTGCTTTCTTTTGGATTCTCTTTGCTGTTTTCCTATGCTGCAAGTATGAGTGTAGATATGAAAACCTCAAAAAATACATTCAGCTGTACTGGGTTAGCTTTAGACAAGACAGAAACATGGGTAAAAAAAATGAGTACCCATTGCTAATATTTGATAATGGTTGGAAATATGAATGAAAAATAAGTACAAGAAGAACATTAAAACATAGCTAAAGCCTCTGGATGCATATTCCTTCAAACTGAGGATTACATTTATATATGTGACACCTCTACTAAGTACTGATAGACATACAATTATGAGAAAAGTAAAACACATCGATAATAGTTAAAAGAGGCATCTATTTTCCAGTTTAAAATAAAAGCTCTAAGATTATATTCATAGATAAGGTACAGTGTGATATAATACTGTCACACTGCATCTGCATCATATTAGAGATTATAACTGTTACTCAGGCATACATAAGAGCATCAAAAATAAAATTATCAGTTAGTGATATTTTACCAATTTTTTCTCATAAACTATAACTAGATTCAATGACTCTTAGAACTGCATAGTCTGCTATTAAAATTATATTGAAATATATATATATGTCAAATTTTGTGCTTAAAATACCTTCCTGAATTTCTTTCTCAACTGCTTACTACCTAGAAAACGTGTCCCGATTGAATATCTCTAAATCTCACAGTTTTTATAAACTAAGTTGAAATGATATAAAATGAAGATGTTGCTGTCTTGTCTCTTTGCTTCCTCTTTCCTCTCTTGCCTCTTCTTGTCCCCACTCCGAAATGGCCTTTCACTCTTTCACTCTTTTGCTCTTTCCTTCCCCAATAAACCTCTTGCACACACACAAAAAAAAAATTAAAATAAAGATGTTGGCAAAGATTAGATAAGATAATGAGTATAAAGTCTCTTCCACACAGTGCTTAAGAAATGAAAATACTCTGTGTTTCTGTGGTTCTGTAACAAAAGCATCTTCAGTTCGATACTTTACAGCACTGAAAAATGAACACCTGTACCTTCCCTTCTTCATCTGGGTGCTTTTCTGTCACCTTTCTAGGCTCAGGTTGGGTTGAATATCCCTGTTATCTTGTCTGAATAACTCTCAGTGCTGCTGTGTCCACACAGCTGGGTGTGTAAACCAAACCACTTCAATGATTGTCTAACAAATCCCCTTTGTGTGACTTAAGCTTCCCCCAATATGTCTAAAGAGAAATGAACAATTTAGAAACTAAAGGACTCTTAAGGCATTGTCTTTGAAGTTTATAAGCTAATTTTCTTCACATTCAATTGGTTAAAGTCATAACATCAGCACAGCTTAAGAATATAAGAAATAATTCACATTTCTAATTGAGGGATATGGCAATTTATACCCTTTTTAATATAGCTTAATTTTCCCTCTAGTCACAAATTATTTAAATGATAATATAAAAGAGTAGATTATTGAATCTACTTTCATAAAGGTACTACTTGTTTTAAATATTTTACATTAGATTGTATTTTTTTATATTTTATACAAATTTTGTATTAGACTCACCAAAATAGGATAAATAATGAAATTAAAAAAAAAAACATTTTAAAGTCACTATTAGGTGTGGTCATGGTTTCCTGGAGATAATTTTTGGGTGGGGGTGAACTCTGAAAGATCAGAGAAACAGAACAAGCCACAGCTAACCTTACCTCACCAATTCCTCAGCTGATCTTGTTTCCTCAGACTGAAAGCCTCTGAGTCCTCATCTGAATGGATCTTCAGCTGTACTGCTGCTAAAAGCCTAAAAGCTTTTAAAGACTCTAGTTTCTGGTCCTCATGTCTTATATACCTTTCTGCTTCTTGCCATCACTTCCTGGGATTAAAGGTGTATGTCACCATGCCTGGCTGTTTCCAGTGTGGCTTTGAACTCACAAAGATCTGGATGGATCTCTGCCTCCAGAATCCTAAAATTAAAGGTGTGTGTGCCACCATTTTCCAGCCTCTATGTCTATCTAATAGCTGTTCTGTTCTCTGACCCCAGATAAGTTTATTAGGGTGCACAATATATTGGGGAACACAATATCACCACATTTAAATCCTTCTCACAAACAGAGATACTCTATGTTATTGCCTAGGACTGTTATTCTGTCTCACAGCTCTGAAGGCTGAAAGGAAAGGTAAGATTTTAGTAAGGCATACTTCCTCCGAAACCCAAAGAAGAGCATCATGTTTTTGCCTTTTCTAAAGCATGAACTTTACATAAATCTACAGTATTTTTTATTGTATAAAAGTTTTATCCCATCTGACTTCATCATACATGCCCATTATTTCTATACATGTTCCTTGTTTTAAAGACAAAACAATTCTTCTCTTAATATATCTGTAATAACCTTATTTCTAAATAGAGTCACATTCTGAGGTCCTACTAATTAAGTACTCAATTTAGCTTGTAGTAACCTGTAATTCAACCTCAAAACCGTGCCTGCCCTGGTCCTTTCAGAGTCTGATTCCATCCTTCATCAGATATAGGCTTTATATTGAAGATAAAATGTATCAGGGCTGAATCCTTCAGTTAACTTGAAATCTTTATGTGCCATTCTGTGAATGTGTTTCTGTCCTTTCTGTTTGCCTGTTTTGTTTTTTAAAGACAGTTCTACCATCAAGACAGTAACTATTCCTACTCTTACCTGAGGTTCTCAAGAATGTTCTTAATATAACATAGACTGGAATGAGGAAGACAAAGGATATATAATATCTCATGTTCTGTTCTAAACTGCTTGCTTCCATTCAACGCTTTGGCTCAATGATTCATATAAGTCAAGAGTAAAAACTCTACACAGATTTCTTTCTTCAGCCTGCTTTTACCTGTAATATGTGTAGAATATGTACAGAGAAGACCTTGTCCACCCTAGGAAGCTCTTTTTTATTTAGAGTACTATCTTTCCATTAATCAAGGCTTCCACTGTCTCTGCTCCACACATATGGGTAATTAATTAAATTCAAGTAAGTTGTGGATATGAATGTTTTCTCTTGTTGGATTCAGATGCATTTGTAACCAGTGCCTAGCAAATCTACATTTTTAAAACAGAAAGTAAAGCACACAGGCGAAAAATAGAGTTAGGGTCACAAACCAGATACTGCAGGTAAATTAAGAGGAAATGAGAGATACAAAGCACTCATTGGTCCACATCAATTATGACACTTGACTTGGCATTCCTAAGAAATTTCTCCTGTGTTGAGGGCAGAAATGTCCCTGAACAAGAGCCAGTTTTTCATTGATACTGTTTTTCTTGGATTCTTAATTCCAAATTCTGATTCATGTTTAAACTAAATTTCTCAGACTTCTTTCATTTGTTTTTATTTTATCTGAAACTTTCAGTCAAGAATGGTCCAATTCCTTACGGTATATGAATTTTATATTCATAAGTGTCAGGTACACCACATTTAGCAAACTCAATTCTTCGGAAGTCTCATTTGAGTCAGTCTCCTCTCTGTTTTTAGCTGAGTCAGGGTGTTGTGAGATGGCATCCTTAAGTGACTCAGAAGCTTTTTTTTTTTTTGTTTTATGAAGAGTCTATGAGCCTGTGCATAAATATTGTTAAAATCTTACGGACTCATTCTGAATTTAATTTTGTTTTGCTGGTGACTGACATAACCTGGGATTACCCATTAGAACTCAGGCACTTTTTATTTCAAGATACTTGATACTGTCCTAAAATACAATCCTGGAATCTCACTAGTTTCTTTTTTTTTTTTTTGCTCAATACTACATAGTTCTTACTATATTTCTTATAGGATGACAAAATAATCCAGTTGGGACTTCTAACATTCTGCCTCAAAACAGATCTAATCTTAGTAAAGCATATTTTCAATCCTCTAGGCAGTCACATGAAACTTCTTTCTTTTGGTGTATAACTGTTTCACTATGTGCAGAAGATATGAATATAAAGTAATTACATACCTAAGTTTTTATCATATTTTGAGATGAGAAAATGGTGTTTTCTGCTAACCTAACTGCCAAATTATAAAATAAAAGCATCTCAAGAGAGGTTAATCTCCATTTCTACAGATTGATCATGATATCTAGGGAAAATTCTATAAATTACCTTGGACTTTTCCAAGGTTTGGATGTATTGAATAAATAAGGTATTTAGCCATATTTTTCTAAAATCAATAATTAATTCCATAATCCTATAATAATGTAAATAGTTGTTTTCTGTCTTAATCCCTAGACATTTAAAGATATAGTCTCAAAAGTAGACACAAGATATCACAATATTCTTTCATCATATAGTTATATATGATATAGGAGGATGATTATGATGATATCTGACATGATAGGAATGAGTACCATGTTCCAGGAACTTTTTTCTTATACATTTCACTAACCATTAATTGTACTGCAACTTATGAGGTAGGCATTATTAATATTGTCTACATTTACCAATTGTAAAACTGAGCCAGCTGGGTGGTGGTGGCACACACCTTTAATCCCAGCACTTGTGAGGCAGAGGCAAGTAGATCTCTATGAGTTTGAGGCCAGCCTGGCTTACAGGGCAAGTTTCAGGACAGTCAAGAAAAGCTAAGGCTACATGGAGAAACCCTGTCTTGAAAAACAAAATAAACAAACAAACAAAAACACTGAGCCACCAGTTTCATGGTCTCCTTTCCATTACTGTGACAAAATACACTGTTAATAAACAACATGAGAGCCAGACTGTTAGCACATGCCTTTAATCCCAGCACTTGGGAAGCAGAGGCAAGTGGATCTCTGTGAGTTCGAGGCCAGCCTGGTCTACAGAGTGCGTTCCAGGATGGCCTCCAAAGCTCGAAAAACCAAAATAAATGAATGAATAAATAAATAAATAAATAAAAATAAACAACGTGGAGAGAAAAGGTATATTTCAGCTTTCAATTACAGTTTCCAGTAAACTGTAGAGAATTCACAGCAACAGCCACTGGAGATGCCTCATCACATTGCATCTACAGTCAGGTGCCAAGAGAAATGAATTCATGTACACATGCCCACTTGTTTGCTTGCTGAGTTCTCCACTTTCATGTAGTTCAGGACACATGCCTAGGAAATGGTGCCACCCACCAAGAGTTTGGATTTTCCTCCTTAAATTGACATAATTAAGACAGTCTCCCACAGAAATGCCCATGCCTACATACCAACCAAGCATAGACACCACGTTTTAAAGATTCATTTTACTGGTGATTCTAAATAATGTCAAATTGACAATTAAAGCTAACCATCACAACAAGGAGCTCAAGGCATGTCAAAGGTTACTCAGATATTAAATTGTAAAACCAAGATTTCAGCGCAAATAATGTAGGTAAAGAGTTCACAATTATAACAACTTTTGCTTAGTAAAATGTATGTGACAGTGAAGATTTCAAAAATTAATAATGATTTGAAGTAATGATCAATATTCTTCCCTCTTTTGAAGTTTATGACTGTGGTAGTTTGAATGTAATTGGCCCCTGTAAGTTCATAGTTGTAGTTGGAATTTTTTTGGAGCAGCAACCAGCTCCCAAATAAAGACATTGAGACTTATTATTAATTATGAATTCTTGGCCTTAGATTAGACTTGTCCCACTATCTCTTTTTAACTTAATTTAACCTGTTTCTATTCATCTACATTTTGCCTTGGGGCTTTTTACCTTTCTTTCATTTTGTATGTCTTACTTTCTTGCTTCTTATGTATCTAGGTGGCTGGCCCCTAGTGTCTTCCTAGCATCTCTTTTTCTATTTTCCCCAGCTTAAATTCCTCCTCCTACTTACCCTCTTTGCCTGGAAATTCCGCCTATAATTCCTCCCTCACTATTTGCCATTCAGCATTTTATTAAGCCAATCAGGTGCCTTAGGCAGACAAGGTAAAACAGCTACATATCCTTACATAATTAAACAAGTGCACAGTTAATCAAATATTCCACAACACATACAGAGTGGCACTATTAGGAGGTGTGAGTTTATTGGAGTAGGTATGACCTTGTTGGAGGAAGTATGTTCCTGTGGAGGTGGGATTTAAGGTCTCACATATGCTCAAGCCACACCCAGTGTCTCAGTTCACTTCCCATTTTCTGCAGATCAAGATGTATTAATTCTCACTTTCATCTCCAGCAACATGTCTGCCTGCACTCTGCCATGTCAGCCATGATGATTATGAACTAAACCTCTGAAACTGTAAGCCACCCAATTAAATGTCTTCCTTCATAAGAGTTGCAGTAGTCATGGTATATCTTCACAGCAATAGAAACAATAACTAAGACAATGACCATAGGTACCACAGGAAGAACACACCAGTGCCACCTCCTATATTGTGTATTTCCCATGCTATTGCTGGGACTAATGTCACATGCCTTTGCTGCTGGCTCCATGAAGCAGCAACATGTGAGTATGCACAATCACTAAGACAAGGTGACATGTGGAATTTGTCCACCATATTGACACTAGGAGGAAGCTGTATGCTGTTTTTTGGGTTATGAATAGCTTTTGAACTGTCCATCCATTGGTCAGCATGTAATGGACTATATGCCACAAGAACTAAGAGGAGTTGCTGCCAGCCTCTCACTGCTCAGGTTCCCAGAACACCTCTTTGCTGATAGCAGGACTCATCATGTAATGTTGGGTGAATGACCACTACACACCCATGCTACCAATTCTATCTTCCATCAGATAAATGGCCATGTAATATGTACAGTGTAGCTACAGTGGCCACTACACTTTCCTGATCATTAGAGTTTCTTCACCCTGTATGGTACCTGAGATGAATGAGGAATGGGTTTCTTTAATTATACCTTGGCACACATGGTATCCCAAGTCACTCAGTAATAATAGAAGGTATGGGCACTGTGGTGCAAAGATAGAACAAATGTTATACTTGCATATGAAAACCAGTATCCCAAACATGTCCAAGAAAAGGCCATTCACTGAGAACCACTTTTCAAAAGTTATTTAGCACAGGAACAAATAGCCAAACAAATAGAAACACATGAACTATGAACCAATAGCTGAGGAGCCCCGAACTGGATCAGGCCCCCTGGATAAGTAAGACAGTTGATTAGCTTGATCTGTTTGGGAGGCATCCAGGCAGTGGGACTCGGTCCTGTACTCAGTGCATGAGTTGGCTGTTTGAAACCTGGGGCTTATACAGGGACACTTGGCTCGGCCTGGGAGGAGGGGACTGCACCTGTCTGGACTGAATCTACCAGGTTGAACTCAATCCTCAGGGGAGTCTTTGCCCTGGAGGAGATGGGAATGGGGGGTGGGCTGGGGGGAAGGTGGGGGGGTTGCGGGAGGGAGGAGAACAAGGGAATCCGAACAAGGAAATCCATGGCTGATATGTAAAATTAAATTAAATTATAAAATAAAGCAAAGTAAAAAGTTACTTAGATGTTGGGTAGATCAAAACTCAAATCTAATAGTAGAATAAAAATGTAAAAAAATCATAATTTAATGATAGTACAAGACAGCACTGCTGTGGGATATTCTGTATGGCAAATGTGTTGCTCTGATTGGTCAATAAATAAATCACTGATTGCCCAGTGGCCAGGCAGGAAGTATAGGCAGGACAAGGAGAAGAATTCTGGGAAATGGAAGGCTGAAGCAGAGTCACTGCCAGCCGCCGCCATGACAAACAGCATGTGAAGATGCCGGTAAGCCATGAGCCATGTGGCAAGGTATAGATTTATAGAAATGGATTAATTTAAGCTATAAGAACAGTTAGCAAGAAGCCTGCCACGGCCATACAGTTTGTAAGCAATATAAGTCTCTGTGTTTACTTGGTCTGAGCGGCTGTGGGACTGGCGGGGTGAGAGAGATTTGTCCTGACTGTGGGCCAGGAAGGAAAACTCTAGCTACAAATGGTGCCCAACGTGGTGGCAAGAGTTTCCAACTAAAACCCAAGAAAAAAGATTATAAAATGGAGCTAAAAACAGTTCCTAGTTGTCTTTCTCAAGTTAGCGGCAGCCTGCGTGTTTGAGCTACTATGGCGGGTTCCTGGTGTGCATGCTCAACCTGCAGTATGGCGGGAATGAGGCCTCTACAAGTGGCACATTAAGCTGGGCCTCTGCAAGTGGCACATTAAGCTGTGTGGTGGATTTAGCCTTTGCTAGTACAAAACAAAAAAAAGAGGTTTCTGGGCTACATGCTGCTTGGATAAAAGCATAGACCCACTATTTCTGAGAGTTGATGGCTCCCAGAGCTGGTGGAAAATGAACCACTGCCATGTTGGGAAGCTGAAGTGGGTGAAGCCAGCAGCCACAGAGCCGTTTCAGTCTTAGAATGCTGCAGTTTAAAGCAATAGGCTCAAGGTAATATAAAAAATAAGCCAGGTAAGATGGCTACCACACAGAGAATCTGGATTATGTTGTCTTTGATATTTGTAACTGAAGAAAAACATTTGATTATAAAAGCTGTTAAGTTATGCCAAAATGTATATTTTAAAGGTACCTTGACTTCAAAATTTGGATGTAAGGATATGTTGTTTTGGAAAGGAGGCTCTGCTTTTGTTTACACAGAAAGCAAGAGGCTATAGATTTGTTCCAGATTAAGATACATCAGGTTTGACCAGCCAAGACCCCCTGAAAGGTCTCCGATGACACCATGGCCCAGATGATCCAACATCTAGAATGGTTTGGAGGCAACTGGCTCAGACAATACAGCCTCATGGACTATTCCATAATCCTAAAATATTCTTTGTGTCCCCATAAGATACAGCACCCCCCTCCAGCAAGAAGTAGTAAGAGAAGCTACGCCCAAATTCCCAAATTATATCTAATTTTACTTTGTTAAGGTTAAAACCTTCCTTTTTGGAAAAAAAAAAAAGAAAAGGGGAAGTGCTGTGGGATGTTCTGTATGGCAAATGTGTTGCTCTGATTGGTCAATAAATAAATCACTGATTGGCCAGTGGCCAGGCAGGAAGTATAGGCAGGACAAGGAGAAGAATTCTGGGAAGTGGAAGGCTGAGACAAACATCATGTGAAGATGCCGGTAAGCCACGAGCCACGTGGCAAGGTATAGATTTATAGAAATGGATTAATTTAAGCTATAAGAACAGTTAGCAAGAAGCCTGCCACGGCCATACAGTTTGTAAGCAATATAAGTCTCTGTGTTTACTTGGTCTGAGCGGCTGTGGGACTGGCGGGGTGAGAGAGATTTGTCCTGACTGTGGGCCAGGAAGGAAAACTCTAGCTACACAGCACAATAAAATAAATATTTTAAAGACAAAATAAGTTAAAAAAAAAAGACTGTACATTAGAAGCCAATTATAGTTAAGTATTAAGTTCAAAGATTCAAGAATGTAGAAAATATGTCATTATGTTCCAAGAACACCTGGAGTTTGAAGTTAAGATAAAATTAATATGGATGAAATGTTTTAACTGTCTTCAAAATGACTAGAAATTTGCAAGGCTTAAAGAGGTAATTACTTTTCAATAAAAATATATGAAGACAGATATTAATAATTCTATTTCAAGAGCAAAATATTAGAAATGACTACATATCATTGAATACATATCTATTTAAAAGATGTCAGATAACAATTTTAAGTGAAGCCTCCCAAACTAAGAAATTCCAGAAATAATTATAATGTATTTTACAAACTTTTGAAATGATGCTATAAAATTGAATATTCATTAATAATATAAATTTAAAAATATACTGGAAAAATCATAAAATGAAATTGTATTTGTATTTGATTATTTTATTTACTATTAAATTTTATTAAAATATGCAATTATTTTTTGATTCATCTTATTATTTATACTAGAATACTGATTGGTATAATGCAACATTTTCATATGCATCCCTTAAAATTAAATGCTTCTTATCTATTACGATGTGCATGAACTTAAAACTATGACAGGCATATAGTTTTATCAACATATGAGGTACGGAAAGGCGGAGAGAAAAATCACAATAGAAAAAGGTAAAGAGATTATATTATGAAAATGTGGTATGAACTATGATAAAGCATGATAAGGTAATGAAAAAAAACAGAATTTCTGCTGGATAGAATCATGGAAACTGTGACTTTAAACACAATATCTTACACAATACTTGTACATTTTACAAAGATCAGGCATTAAGCCCTAATGAATTCTAAGTATGATCTGTGAATTTCTTTAAAGGCACCAAGGTAAACACGATCATGCTTTTGGGCAGGGTTTTGGTATATCTCATTTCAGCCATCCAAGGAGGGCAACTCCAAGTCTATTTTGGAGTATGGTTCATTATTTGCAACACGACAGTAAAACTCAAATTCAAGGCGTATATCTATGCAATACTAAGGTGATATCACCAAAATTCTCCTTGCAGTAGGGGGAAAAGTGAACAAAATAGATTTTTGACAGACCCAAGAACTACAAAATAGCCAACAGATATTCACAGGAAAACTGCAAGTCAAATCAATGACAACTGGCTTAGGTGGGAGGAATTTTGTTTGCCATCAGCAGCTGCATGCAGTTAATATGGAAATAGGTCAATCTGGAACACACTGAGGAGGAAAACATGAGCAAAGAGCTTTATACTCAGAAGTCAACTCTAAGCATTCTTAAAAGGCCAGCGAACCTATATCAAAGCTCTTGAACTCAAATGAGTATTTTCACATGAGCTCATGCTTGTTGTCTTCTAATGAATGAGATACTGAAAGTCAAGATTCACAGAAGCACAGTTTGAGAAAGATAAAGAAATGAATGTGTAATTAATACCATACAATAGACAGTCCATATCCCCAAAGTCCTTTTAGTCTTAATAGTAATAATTTTATAGTTATTGTAGTATTGTTGTTCTGAAGTGGATTATTATTCTGAAATTTTTTGTAATATGAAATAAAAATATTAAAAAATCAATAGCCGTATGATATTTAAAATCTACAATGAAACATCTGTGAGATTCAAAATTTTTCATGAATGTGTGTGTGTGTGTGTGTGTGTGTTATGTGTGTGTGTTTGTTTGCATGCATGTCCGCAAAGTGACTGTAAAAATCTACGTAGGTGTATCACAATTAATCCTGACTTGCTGACAATGCCAAAACTAGGAGTAAACATATCTAAACCAACATATGGCCTCATTTTCATTAAAGAATAGTCTCTTTGGGAACACGACTTATTCCAAGTAGAAGAAAAATACATTCAAGCTGGATACATGGCATAAACTCGTAACCCTGGCACTTGGAAGGTGAGCCTAGAAGATTATGTTGGAGGACAGCAGGGGCTTAAGTTATTACTGATAAATCTAGTAATATTTGATTGCAAAAATAGTAATAAAGACTGCAAGAATATTTTTAAGTATATTTTAGCCAAAATAATGAGGTTCTGCTTACCCCAAAGGGAACAAACTAAGCATTAATATATTAGCAAACTGTCAAAATACATTAAATATATTAAATATGTCTACTTATTAGAATATCAAATCCTAACCTTAAAGTAGTAAAAGAGACCATGTATTTATAAGTATTCAAAGAAAAATCATTAAAAAATTTGGTAGCACTTCTATCAAATCTGTATTATTAGGCAATCTAAAAGACTATGGAAAAGATAAGAAGATGTTTCTCTATAAATTATCACAGCAAATAAATGAAGAAAGTGAATTTGATATACCATGATTTGATAAAACTTAGTAAATTGATAGATCAAGCCAATGTCTTCTGAAAACCCATATAAAATGAGACATCAGACATTAGGTCAGAATTGTAAAGAAAATATATATATATATTTTTAAATCCTTTAGTAAGCACATTTAAAATGTATTAGTACTTAAAATACAGTATATATTCTACATAATAGTCTATTTCAAATCACATAAGAATTTATATTTCCAGGGCTCACTTTTCTAGATATGATAGAAGCCACCTTTGAACAATGCCATAACTGTATACTATAATCCAAAACCCTAAAAGAATTATTATTAATAAAATTCAGTGTTAATCTAATTGAGTATTTAGAACAATATATTTAGAAAATATAGAAGAACAATATAGTGGTATCATGTAATTGAAATGCCTTACTCAGCCTTGATTCAGTGGGGAGGGCCTAGGTCTAGCCCCAACATGGTGTAACAGCCTGTGTTGACTACTCAAGGGAAGCCTTACTCTCTATGAGGAGGGGATGGGGTTGGATGGGGGTAGGTGGAGGGAGTGGGAGAAGAGGAGGGAGAGGGAATGGGCTGGTATATAAAAGGAAAATCTTTTTTTAATGAAAACTTATATATGTGTGTGTGTGTGTGTGTGTGTGTGTGTGTGTGTATAAATCATTAACAGGCATATTTTCAGACAACCTCACAGAACAAGTGCTATGACCTCTTTAAGAGGTAAATTTCAAGTAAGGAGAAATACATAGAGACAAAGTAGTTATTTCAATGAGATACAAAGACATTTTTAAAAATGTGAACCTAAAACCTAAAGCTTTCTGAAACCAGATGTACTTCCCCTTCACTCCCTGACCGAAATAGCTAAATCACAATGAAGAAATAGTTTTAGGACATTAGTGATGGAAGCAGTGCCATCAATGCAGATTCTGTTGACAAAAAGATTGGCACTCCATGAAAAATCTATGCCAAAATATATGACAAATTTCTTGAATAAGAAAAATACCCAAACTTACTCAAAGAAAATCCAGATAGTTCAATGACATCTAATGAAAATAAATTTGTAGCTAATACCCTTGTATGAAGATAATTCCAGACCTATACAATTTCAGTGAAAAATTCCATCAAGCATTTATGAAGAAGCAATATAAATTTAATAAATCTCCTCTAGAAAACTGAAGAATAGTAAACATTACTTTAATTAATTCCATGAGATGAGAACTTCTTGTAAAGACAAGAAAAGTAAATTGCAAGAAAACTGTAAGCATGAAAGGAACAACGGCATAGTAGAAATTGTCTTCTAACTTTTTGAAAATTATTTTATTAACCATGGAAACAAAACCAAGAATTGTCAACTGAAAGTCCCTGAAATTGAATAGGTTCTGCATAACAAGTTAAACTATTGAGTGAAGAATTAATGAGGGAAGAATTTATTTGTGCTGTACATCTGACAAGGGATTGCTCTCTTTAACATAATAATAACTTAAAATCACCAACTAACCCATGGATCCAATCAGTAAATGGACTAGTGAACTGAAAAGGTAGCTCTCAATTGATGAAGTACAAATGTACAGTTACAGCTCAATGCAAATTAAAACTACATCAAGATTCCATTTCTCCTCAGTCACAATGGCTATTGTTAAGAAAACAAGTACAACAAATGCTGTTGAGGATAGATGAGGATCAGAATCTCATACACGCAATTGGTGAAATGTAAATCAGTAAACTAAGTATGGAAATTAGCATGCAGGTTCACAAAAAGAGCAAAACAAAGCAAAAAAAATCACACTTAAAAACAGAACTAATATATAACTCAGCTACAGCACTCGTCAGTGGTCCCAAAACAGAGGTTCCTGTACATCAATGGTTATTACATAACTATTCATAAGAGGCAAGTTTGGAACTAGTCTATGTATTCCTCAGCAGATAGCTAGATAATGAAAATAGAGATATATGAAAGTTTTACTTAACCAGAAAGAATAAAATTATGTAATTTACAAGAAAATGGATGTAACTGGAGATCATACAGACTTGAATGAGTATCTGAAAAGCAAATATCAGGTATTTTCTTTCATTTGTTGATCCTAGATATTTCATAGATATGGAAAATTATACATACACACACACACACACACACACACACACACACACACACACACACCCCACCCCACCCCACACCACACCACACCACACCACAGCATGGAAATGGAAGGTAGATTTGATTGGGGCAAATCAATGTGAAGAGTGGTTACAGTGGAGTGTGAACATGGATAAATTGTAAGATAAAATTTTTGAATTAAAGCTAAAATAATCCAATGACCTAATTTTCTCAGGAACATCACTGCAAACATTTATAACCTGTTAGTAATACATACGGGGATAGGTAACATGAGGCAGCAGGGTTTAACCAGGAACACAAGTTGATTTATTACTCAAAATACTTATCAATATACTTCACCATATTAGAAAATGAAACCATTGTAACTATTACAATAAATCTAAAGGAAGAATGCATCAAAATTTATTGAGCAGTTCTGATTAAAGGCAGTAATTAATAGAGCAGAATTTAAAATTTCCTAACAATCTGTGTCTAGAATTTCTTCAGCTTGATAAAGGTAATTTATGAAAAAGCTGCATCTTGGGTCAGATAATATGGTGAAAAGATAAATGTTTCTCCCAGGAAATGATGCTACTTTTGTATCATCTAATTGTGACAATTTTATCTGGTTCTAATACAAGTATTGAAGTTGTAATGTATTTGCTTACAAACACAAAACATGTATGTTGGTGCCATCCTTGTTCAGTTCATCCTTGTATAGGCAGCCATATTGATGAGACCACATGGGTGGAGCTTCTAACATGAAAAGGGGGAATCTAAGAGACAAAATTCTTGAGGTAGCTAAGGAATGCAGAGAGCAGTTGAAATAGTATTCCCCAGGAAAGAGCCCCTCACTTGTTTATCCAATACCAGGCAATCAGCCCTGAAATCTTATATATACCAGAAATATTATACAGACTGAACATATTTTATTTATATATTTAGTAATAAATCACAATAATTAAAGAAACAGAGGCTAGGCATTTCAGAGGAAAAAAGGGGTTCATGGGGAGGGATACAGGGAGGAAAATTAAGGGGGACTGATGTAATTATATTTTTATTTCAAAAAAACAAACTCAGTAATGAAAGGACCAAAAAAATGCCATAACAGGCTGCTCAGTCTTCTCTCAGAGATCAGGCCTCAATTTCAGTTTCCTGAGACTTGAGCAAGCAGTTTCTAGGAGGGCCATGAACAAAAGACATAATCCTTGCCATAGCTCCCTTTCTGCACGTACTCTGACTGCTCAAGGTTCAGTCAGTTGTTTACTGTCTGGGACCCCTCTTCAACTTAGAGTTATGTGCGTGATGTGCTAGGCCAGCCAGCCCCCATGGCAGCTCAAGGACAGAGCCTGGACCACTGAGCCAGCCCCCACAGTCAGTACATGCTTGGCCAGCCAGCCCTCATGGAGGCTCAAGGACAAAGCCTGGGACTTGTGCTGGACTGCCCCCAAAGTGATAATTGTAACCACCAACCAGTAAATTCAAAGGTTACATACCCTCACCCAATTAAAAGAGAACAGAGATAAAAGTAAACCAATCTGAGTTGCACCCCCGTGCAAACCCCCTCTCAACCCCCCGAAGGGCTTGTGGTTTTTGCCTTTAAAAAGCTAGCCACACAAAGAAAGAGCAACTCCTCCCTGCTTCACTGTATTGGGTGTAGGAATGAGTTCCTTGTCTAGACTTGTATCTACAGAATAAACCTTGCTGTTGCATTCTGGACACCTATGGTCTTCGGTGGTCTCTTTTGGGTCATGATCTGGGCATAACAAGTAACTCAATAAATAAAATCACAAGATAGGTAGGTCAATGGGGAAGAAGAGATGAAATGTATTAATACATTTTATTTTTAAAAGAGTACAAAGTCAATTTAGTAGAAAAAAATGTGGTCTTTTTTTCTTGCGGGCCGCAAGAATATATGATAGAGATTCAGCTGTGTATTAAAGTATACTTTGACTGGCCAAGGGTCTGTCAAAAGGTAAACCATTTATTATGAATATTTGGTGTTGTCCAGCTTTTAATATTTCAGCTGTCTTCTGCTATGAAATTCTCGCATACCCAAATATTCCCAGACCATTTGGCAAACAGTTCAGCTCCTTAGACCTACTATACTTCTAGGTAACTGACTCCCCCTCCTAGCCTAGGAGACAAGCTAGCTGGAGATGCATAGCTTTGTTTCTTGTGCAAATGAAGATCAGACAATCCCCTTCCTCCGTGCCTAGGGGAATGGCAGAGAGATTGACTGAGGACAATAGGGCATTTTACATAACCAGGTGCAGTAAGGACTGGAACAACTGAACCACATAGACAGAGAGAGGAGAGGAAGAGGAAAGGATAAGGAAGGAACAGAGGACACAGAACCATGTGGCCAGAGAGAAGAGAGGAAGACAGAGGTTCAGTAGAGGGTAAAGAAGATCTCTTGTAGAATTTATCAGGGCCAGGGGTAAGGAGCCAGGAAGGATACAGATGGGGGATGAAGGGACAGAGGAGGAAGAACAGGTCAAAAGCATAAGAGCTTACTAAAACTGTGAGGACTGGATAACTGGGCACAGAGAGGAGCTGAATGCGAGGACAGGGATGAAACTGTGTAGACAGGCTTAGAAGAATAAACTGAATGGTCTAAAGAACTCAGTGTATCTAGATTCATTCTTGTGCCACTGGTAGTGTCCCTTCTGGACCCCCTGGGATAGTATAATATTAAAGCTAGTTCTTTTTAAATTTTTTTAATAAATATTATAAGCATATTCTGGTCTTCAAGCAATTTATAAGATAATAAAAAGATATCAACTTTCAAAATTCAATAGTAACAAATAAATAATAGTTTACATGTATGAATGAACATAAACAAACCCTTTGCTAGATGTGACATATACACAGAAACATAGAGTTGAAGTTAGCATTATTAGGTACTAGAGAAATATGAATTAAGAGTAAATTAATATACCTCCAACACAAATATTAGAATGGCCAAAGTGGAGATAATGGCAACATGAAATGCCAGCCCAGAGGGAGAGAAATAGAATGAACGCATTCCATTCCAGAGAAATAAGTACTACCATATAATTATACTGGATATAATTTCGATAGATAATTAATATATCCATATCCAGTATAATATAACTATACTGGATATAATTTGGAGGCTTATTAAGAAGTAAAACATAATACTAGATGTTATCTAGTTTTTTTTTTTAATTCTGGGTATTGGTTACAGAAAACGAAAACACACTCCCATGAAACTTGTACATATGAATGTCAATAACAACCATATTTGCAGTAGCTGCAGCCTGGAAGTAATCAAATGCCCACCAGTATATGAGTGGATAAACAAGACAAGAGGTAGCATGTGACACAATGCAATTCAACAGTCACAAAATTAAATTGACAGAGGTGAACGTGTGAGTAGATTATTATGCTCATACTTGTGCTATACCATCAGCCAGTATCTATGGTGAGTGAGCAGGGATTTGGCAGGAGAGAATATACAGAACTTAATGTGTCATATTTGGACAATATGAGCACAAGATGGGATTAGAGATTTCCCTAATTTGTAACTTTTATTTACATATAAATTCATGGTAGTGACACAATCTGTGACTAGGGCAGGAACCTGTTTGTATTATTGTACACTTCAGTGTGTGTGTGTGTGTGTGTGTGTGTGTGTGTGTGTGTGTGTGTGCATACTTTTGTGCTGGTACCCTGTGCATGCAGACGTACATGCACAATTGTTTATTTCCATCTATATTTGGTTTTTGGTACAAGTAATCTCTTTGGTCCATATCCCACCAGGTAGGCTCCTCTGTCTGGCCAGAATCTCCAAGGATAACCATGCCTCCACCATCTTAGTGTTATGCCAAGATGCCCAAGTTTGAAGGGTGTTTACTTCTTTTCTTCTAACGTAAGTTCTAGAAACCTCAGATCTTTGTGATTGTAAGACAATCGTCTATCCAGGTCCAGTCTCTGTGAAAATAAATACTGCTAGCTGAAAAACTAAAACTGAGTTTTGGTGTGGGAAGATATGCATGATTGCTGTATATGCTAGACATACATGAATGGCCAGAGTTTGGGTTCAGGTGGCCATAGTTGACTCCTCTAATTCCAGCAATTGGAAGAGAGAGAAGGAATCATTGGTACAAGTTTGGTGGGCAGACTAGCTCATACCAGTGAGCTTTGGATTCAACTAAGAAACCCCACTTCAATGAACAAGATTAATTCTAAAAAGACTTCTCAATGCCAATCTTGGGTCTATACGCACGCGCGCACACACACACACACACACACGCACAGAGTCATACATGTGTACTCCCATACATGTATGTACCTGTGAAAAAATAATATTCTGAGTGAAATAAAACAAACAAAAGCACAAAAGCAGACATTTGGACAATTCCAGAGAACATTCAGCATTAATGAGAAGCAAATTATTGGCTCCCAAGCCTGGGTGACAGGACAGAGCAAGGGAGCAAGTAAACAAACAAAGGCACTAAGGTAAATACTGTTGAAAACATGCATTTAGATAAGCTTTTCTCCATAATAATGTTTGTTCTAGACTTACCAACAATTTCAATTTAATTAAAATTTTTAATTTTTTTCAAAAGAGATTGAAACCAATTGAAAAATTCTACTATTTCTCCTAAATTTTGCTATTTTACATTTAGATAGTCTAGATTATAAAAGTATTGTTTAATGCAAAGAATAATAACAAATTTCATCATAATTTCCAAGATCCTATAAAGAATACAGCATTACTAATATGATTTTATAAAGTTAATAAGAAAGGATATCATACCATAGAATATTTTGATACCATAGAATAGTTAATGTCATAGAATGTTTAATGACATCAGTTAGTGACTTGAATTGAATTTAACTGATGACAACTATATAAAATAGTAGGCAGGTGGTTATAAACCCTAGAGGAAGTATTTTGAATAAGGATGGTTTTGCGAAGAGTTGGTAATTTTTTCCCAAAACTGAAAGTGGGTGATAATTTGTTGGCAAATAACTATTGGGTCTAGAATATCCCCTATAAGCTTACTTATAAGTTGCTCAGTAGGTGCTGCAATTTTAACCCCTAGTTTGGCCAACCCTTGCCTGGGTTCCCCAAAATCACTCTAAATCACAAAAACAAGAATGGATAATTATAAGAAATGGGGTTCTTCTTTATTAAGAGAATCTCTCTACTTTGATTGTTGTCACTATCAAATCAACTGAGAGGCAACAAAATGAAGAGATATATGTGATATACCTGGCTGGCCAATTTCTGAATGATATTTGCAGGGCCAACTGGAAATTACATCTGTTAAAGCTGTCTATACAGGCAGACTAAGGTAGGCTTCGTGGTGTATTGCTGGACATTGGCAAGTGTTTACTTACATTTAGAACCAAATATAAAGGCAGAAAGTTGAAGCTATTGCTCATTTGGAAATGTCTAAAGGGAAGATTTTGGAGAGACCCGCCTCTGTGTAGGAACGAAAAGGTACTGACTGTACTACAGTAAGTAAAAGGGAAAATGTCCCTTGAATGACATGGGTCTATAAGGTTAAGGTTGGGATGCAGTTGACTCCCTGTGGCTGGATTTCATAATTCCCTTTTGAAAATAACCAGGTAATAGATCTTGTCAACAAAAATAGACCAAAGTGATGTGCACAATCTCCATCTCACTTCCTTCTGAGAAAATATCTAACTCTACCCATTTATTCTGTCCTTCCTCTATGTACTGTAAAGGTGGCAAGATCTCAAGACACCTTTGCTTTGTTAAGGTGGCCTATCATTTTATGTGTCTAGTGACTCAGTGAAGTCATTTTGCTTGAACTATTGAATTTAGAAGTTTCTTCATTACAGCACCTGCAATCCTGGATCCTTTCAATTCAGACTGTAAACTGTGGGTCAAAAAAATCTAATAGATTAATTTGGACCACTGTTAGTCAAATACAAAGAAGACATACCAACCAGTCCTCAAAATGATATATTCTTTGGTCAGTCTGCAGCATTATATATATTTTTGAGTATTCAAATGTTCTCTGTCCTTACTTAACAAGACAGTTATAAAGTAACTCAGGCTCTTTATAATGCAAACATATTTCCAGAACTGACTTGGCTTGCTTCTTAAGGTTATGAAGAATTTGAGGGGCAGAGAAGGGAGGAGACTGAAACTCTCCAGGGAAGATACCAATCATTAAACTGAGATTTTGTGTTTGTAGAACCAAAATGTAGCTACAGGAGAATACCACTGAGGAAAATTAAGGAAGCATCAGGCTGACTAATAAGAAGAATTTCCACCCAAATTCATCTACTAAATCAAGTGAATCTTCAGTAAATACAAACCCACATATAGCAGTCTCTCTCCTAGGAAAGCTAGCGTTTTCCCACCAGGAGAATTGTTCTGCATAGCAGGCATTTTACAGGGGAGATGACAGCTTGTCTGTCTTTGCCTGCTGGGATCAGATCAAAATGTCAGCTATGCTACCAAGCAGGGCTTCTCCTCCTCAGGCTAACTGAGCTGACAATTTGCCAAAAAAGGAACATTCTTTCATACTACGGAATGGCAGAATATTGGGAAATTAAGTATTAGTTCAGCCAATAAAAATAAGATAAAATCCCCCTCAGTACTTGAATCAGAAACTTTAAATTTAACCTAAAATTTTCCACAGTGCCAATAAGCACTTCAGCAAAAGGATATCTAAGTATTATTAATTCTTGCTTTAGGATAATTTAATGATTTAGTTTTAGAGGTAGTGTCTTAGTTAGAGTTACTATTGTTATGAAGAAACATTATGACCAAAAGCAACTCATGGAGAAAAGGATTTATTTGCTTATACTTCTAGATCATAGTCCATCACAAGTCAGGGCAGGAATTTAAGCAGGCCAGAAACCTGGAGGCAGGAGCTAATGCAGAGACCATGGAGGTGTGCTGATTACTTGCTTGCTTCCCAAGGCTTGCTGAGCCTGCTTTCTTATAGAACCCAGGACCAACAGCCAGGGACAGCACCACTTACAATGGGCTGGGCTCTTCCTCATCAATCACAAATTAAGAAGATGCCCTAAAGCCAAGTCTTGTGGAGACGTTTTCTCAATTGAGTTTCCTTCTCCTCAACTTGTGTAAAGTTGACATGAAACCATCCAGCACAATTGACCCCTTGTCACCTTGACACACAAACACATCACTGTTAAGCCACAACTTTTCCTTTCTTACTGATCTCCAAGATTACAAATTAATGAATACATCACAATATCCATCAATCAGTAATTAAGAATATGCCTAAAGCTGAATCCTATGGAGACATTTTCTCAACTGAGGTGCCCCTTTCAGATAACTCTAGCTTGGATCTAGTTGACATAAAACTATCCAGCACAGACAGTAAGTCATGAACAGAGATGTTACTTGCTGTGGGATGGTCTGTATGTGCTCTGATTGGTCAATAAATAAAACTCTGATTGGCCAGTGGCCAGGCAGGAAGTATAGGCAGGACTAAGAGAGAGGAGAGTTGAAAGAACAGGAAGGAGGGGGGAGACACTGCCAACTGCCGACATGACAAGCAGCATGTGAAGATGCTGGTAAGCCACGAGCTACGTGGCAAGGTATAGATTTATAGAAATGGATTAATTTAAGATATAATAACAGTTAGCAAGAAGCCTGTCGTGGCCATACAATTTGTAAGCAATATAAGTTTCTGTTTTTACTTGGTTGGGTCTGAGCGGCTGTGGTACTGGTGGGTAACAGAGATTTGTCCTGACTGTAGGTCAGGCAGGAAAACTCTAGCTACAGTTACTAATTTCCTGAAGCCTTACAGGTGTGAAATATTTTGTATCTCCAGCCATGATCTTGTTTAATCTAACATTATAATAATAGTAATTGTTTCAATGTTTGAGGATTAGTTGGTAATCAGATGAAGACTAATGCCTCACTTGTTTGTAGATATTATTTATATGCACAAACCCCTCCAACATAATTATCATTATGTTGTTATATTCAATTAGGAATAAACTCCATCATATTGATATATATCCTGTAACAATGGTACAGAAGTATTAGCTTGAAATACTAAACAGACCCTTAATTAACTCAGCTCACAGAATTATACAATCTAGTGTTATTGTTAACTAGCATCCTTATTAATTTAGTCACTGCTACGTTGTTTTTCATAATCTTGGATTATGTATTCATCTTAAAGCACATATCACTGATCTTCAGATAATAACAGTTTTTACATATTTTCCATCATCAGTTATAAGATTAATATTGGACAATTGAAAACTCATCACTTTACCCAAAACAGGGAATTATCAGCTGGGAAGATGGCTCAGGAGGTAAGAATACTTGTGAAAGAAAGAGGACCTAAGTGTATATCCCAAGTATATATGTAAAAGTCAGTCTGGCCGGGCGGTGGTGGCACACACCTTTAATCTCAGCACTCGGGAGGCAGAGGCAGGTGGATCTTTGTGAGTTTGAGGCCAGCCTGGTCTACAGAGCGAGATCCAGGAAAAGGCGCAAAGCTACACAGAGAAACCCTGTCTCAAAAAAAAACCAACAACAACAAAAAAAGTCAGTCTGTCCAGCAGTTTCATGTTGCTTAACATCACAGCACTGGCACACTACCCTACCTAAAATGTAACTTATATAGATGTTATCTTTGAGGAACCTATCAGTATATTTTCAGACAGAATGGTTAACTAAGAAAGCAATAGCATTCAGAATATAATTTTGTATTTAATTTTTTTAGCCATGTTACTTAGCAAAATAAGAAGATAACACTATGCCCCATATGGAGGGGACAATAAGGATATTATTTGACTATTAATGAAGCTATAATACTGTATATTCAGTAACACTATTACCAACTGTATATCTTCCTTATTTGCACTTGATAATATGAATTTGTACAGGGTAAGTAACATAAGATGAAGAAGAGAAAATAAATCTGGGTAATGGTGTGATAAAACAGAAACCTCGAAACTGCTTAAATTTTATCCTCCAACAAAATTTGCACACATATATATATATAATTGAGCATTTTTGTTCTTAATGTTCCATTAGTATATGTTGCTGATTTAGGTATTTTAAAACTGTCTTTGTAGTGTTAAGAATTGAACCAAGGCCCTTAAGTATGCTAGACAAGTGTTCTACCACTTGGCAAAAGTTTTGTCAAAGTTAAATATTTTCAACAGTTTATTTGAAATAAATTTTGTTCTTTTTCAAAAACATTAAAAGTATAAAATAGAAGTGTGTAAATTATAAAATTTCTAGTCCCACCTCCTGCTTTGTTCATTATGACTGATATTTGAAATTTCAGTCCTCTCAGATTATTTTTACTGAAGTAGCTCAGTTAGATACAGCACAGGGAGCCTGAGAGATTAAATTGCAGATCATACAGAGATATGTCTTTTATAGAGAATGGAAATAACTTGAGTAGTTCCATAAAACTCTTTCCAAGACAGAAGATGCAATCTTAGAAAATGGTTTGTTCTTTTTTCTGTATATAGGGCAATTTAGACATGAGGATAGTCTACATTTCCAGGATGGGGCCATTGATTCAAGTCCAGGAGTCTCCAGAGATTTAGGGTGTGACAATACTGATAAAAAGGACTGGGTCTCACTTTATGTGTCATGGCTATTTTCTGTTTCTTGTCTGATGGTATTTTCCACACTATACTCCTTCCCTAAAACATGCAAAATATATTTTTATCCCATTCTGGTTTAATGTAGGTGCCAAGAATTTGCTACAAGTTTTCAAAGGAAATTTGCAGTGGGACATATAGACAAAATCACTATTAATAGTCTTTGGGATTCTGGATAAAGATTGGACTAGATTCCACAAAATAAAAGGCTGGGGAGTTTGAAGCACTAATTAAGTTAGTGGGAAGAACTGGAGTCTGTTAAAAAAAAATGAGGCAATCAGCAGAAGGTGCTAGGCAGACAGTTGCTCCCAACTCATTAAAGACTCTGTGATTGTGTCCTCTGGTTTTGTAAATTGGTCTTATCAGGGTTGGACTCTTACCCTCCCTCAGAAACTGGGAGTTGAGAGCACTAACTTTTCAGGGGGTTATGCTTCAAAAGAAAGGGCTTTCAGGCTCCAAAAAAAGATATTCCTGTTTTATGAAGTAAACAAGTAGCTGTAGGATTTACACACAGTTTGGTGAGGCTTAAAAAGAATTTACAAGTTTCAAAAATATATGCGCAAAGAAAAGTGGAAATACTAGAATTAGAATAGAGTTAAGAATGAGCCTGCTAACTGCGAAGTCATGCTGAGAGTATTGAGGTCACCGTCCACAGAGCCAGTCAGCTATATTTAAAACTCCATAACCTGAAGATCAGTTAGTTAAAACTTTTAGTATATATATATATATACCTACCATATTGTAAAATTTTTGTTTCTTATTTATAAAAACAAAAATAATTTAAAATATGTTGTCTATTTTATATTTTATAACCATTTTTGTTTCTGTTTCAAAAAGTCTGTCTTTGTTCTCTTTTTTGTGTATTTTTTGACTATCAAACTCTTATAAATTATACTTGAATCATCTTCTTTCCCCTCTTCCATTTCCCAGATCCTCCTTACTTTCCTGCCCATCAAACTCTATTTCTTTTCCTCTCTTTCATGAAGAATATAAAAACAAAGAAGCAAGCCAAAAAGCAAATATACCAAACCAAAACAAGCAAAGCAGTACACAAAGAGCATGGAGCCCATTATTTGTTAGGCAACTATTCATGATCATGGAGCCTGCCCTGGAGTGTGGTTGATATACTGTGTCATTTCAACAGAGAAAACCGATTTTTCCCTCTACCAGTAGGTGTAAATTACAAATAATATCTTGATTGGGAGTGAGATTTTTTGTCTACTTCCCCTTTTGACTTATGTTCTGCAGTCGAACTGTGAAAGAGGGAAGTATTTTTTATACAACATGGAGTCTTAAAACTGGATGATGGAAGCAGAGGGCTCAATGAGATGGAACTCCACCCATTTGATTCTGTCCTTTCCTGGAAGCCTCCTGAAATAGCTATATCCACCACAGAACATCTAAAGCATTGACGTAGTTCAAACACAACTTACGGCTTTCTCTTAAAATGTGGCTAAATACGACTCTACAATCAACATTCTCTACACATTATTTAATTAAACATAGATTCACTAGTGTTCTTTTGATATGGGAGATATGCAGCACTATAGCAAGTGTTTTAATGGTTAGTTGTTTCCTGTTTTTTTTCTTTTCTCTTTTTCTTTCTTATTCTTTTTCCCTTCGTTTTTGATTTTAAAAACCTCATTAAAGCCAGAAAACTGACTCCAACTGCTCAGGAAAATGGCTGTTAGATTCACTTGGATGAGTCTAGCTATTCATTTTCCACAGAGCTCTCCAACAGTGTTGTTCCCAGCATGCAGTGGGTCTGATTCAGATTTTAAGGGCAAGATGGATCCTTAGTTTGGCTCATCCCAATTTACTCAATAGATTGTTTTTTGTTGTTGTTACATAATGTCTACTTCTTTTATTACAGTTAAAGCATTCCATGTCCATTTTACAAGGGTTAATGAAATGCATAAGCATAAGTTGATTTTTTACAGGGGGGAATTCTTCACTTCAACAGTTTTTATAATGTTGGTGTAAATTAAACTTCATGCTGACTGGGTGAAATCAGAAAGGTCAGAGGTGCTGTTCGTATCTGGTTAATTTTATTCAGAGTTCATTCATATAACTGGACCCACATTGAATGTTTCCTTAAAAGAATCTTGCACAGACTAGATTTGGTATTGTAAATATTAGATGAGAATGTGTGTTCTAAACAAAATAAAATGGGGTTTTTATATGGTGATATTTGTAGGTTAATGTAATTTTATACCAACTTTCTCAAAATAGCACTAAACTGTCAGGACACCTAGTGCCCTGCCATTAATCATTGCAAGTGCTTCCCCTGGAAAGCAAAATGCCTCCTCTAAAAATTCAGGATGAGCAAATACACTATTTGGTTTGTTTTGTCTAAGGCTTGTCTTGAATAAAATCTTAAATACTATATTTTTTATTCTGAAGTCACCAATTATTAAAGGGAAGGTTTGAATCTATCATCATTTACCCTTTTATTGAAAAAAATGAAGACTTTAAAGAAACATACTCCAACTTCAATCACTTTCAGAAAGAACAACAATTGTTATGCTATGCTATCATTTGTTCTTGATGACCACAGAGAGACATCAGTAAATCTCCTAATATGTCACTGAACTTACAACTAAAACATTAGTAAAAATTAGCTTCTGCTTACTTGGATGACTGTTTTTGCAGCTACTTTTAAAATAATGTGCTTTTAATTAAAATAGAATTACATCACTTCCCCCTTCCCTTTCATCCTACTAGTCCCCCCCAACTACTGCCCTTTGAAACTCTCCCATGAGCCCCAAATCTTAAGTTGATATTTTCTATTTCTTTAATAATTATTGTTGCATACATATATATGTGGACATGTATGAATGAATGTGTATGCACAAATATACATAAATACTACCTGCCTGACTGTTTTTGTTGTTTGTGTGCATATGGTTTCAATGCTGACCACTCTATTGGATAACCAATAAGGCAGCTCATCCCTGGGAGTAGCTAATTTTCCTTCTTCAAGCAATAGAACCTGTGGTTCTTTATCTAATTATGGATCCATTCCACATTAACATGTCTTTTGATATTGTTATTGTTCTCTCTTGTTTATACAGCCATTTCTAGGAGAAACTTTCCTAGCATATTTCTTGGTGTTCTGGCTCTTAGAGTCATACTGCTCCCTCATCCATAGACACAGGAGCTGTGTGTGCTACGTACACATCTATCGGGGCTGAGCTCCCCACCATCTGTTGATCTCTGCTGTATACCCAGTTGTGGGTTTATGTGAGGGTCTGATTTGTTGCTGGCTTGTACGCTCTAAGCAGGGCTACTTTTTTTAGTTTCTTAGACAAAATGATAATAACTGAAATAAGTTCTCATTTGTAATGAAAGTGAATTGTGCTAATCAATGAAATATTTTTCTGGCAACTGATAGGGAAAAAAGTTGGATAAGATGAAAATGAAGGCTTGAATAAGAAAAAAAAAACGTAGTTATATCAATAATAGAACCTTACTATGTATCAGACCTAACAACAAAGAAGACTCATGGTTGTGGTGTTCATAAATGCTGATTGATGAATTTAGGCCTTTGTCTGCAGCCAAGATTAAGGGTCACTGTTCTATAATATTGTGATAACAAACTTCTTCTTCTCAAGATAAAGTTTGAACCTGGAGATGACCACATTATCCACTTCTGACGAGTGAGATACAGTCTATTTTTCCTCAACAATGCTTCTGGGAAAGATTCTATTTTTGCCCTCAAGCATAATTAGCACTGTTGTCAATGTTCCTTGGCCTCTTTCATCTGCCTTAAATGAAGATACAATAGATGAAGCTGTTGTCGTCATCTCTGTGTTGAGACAGGCATGACGACAAAACAAATGTAATAGGCACAACAAAACAGAAAAATAGAAATGATCAGTGGTCCCTACTGCGCTGTCATTAGCTGAGTCAATGTTGGAGTTAACTGACAACATTCATGTTATTCTATTTTTATACCATATTTAGTTTGAATTTGAGCCACAGTTGTCTGTCTACCCCTAAAGGAATAGGCAACACAAGCTGTTTATGATGAAGGATGACTTTTAGTAACGATAACTACATCATAAAATTCAAATATGTGTTCAATAATTCAATAATCAATACTTATGAAATTCTTGTAATTAAATCCCTCCTTCTCCTCTTCCATCTGTCCATGTATATTCAACTATAAAGAGAAAAATCATATTGGTAAATAATACTATGGGGCATTATCATAACTGACCTTTCTGTCTGTATTTTATATCTTTCTTGCATTCCTCTAAATTATAAAACATTACTATCAATATCTTCTATACCACTACATGGGTGAGTTTTCATTATATTAGATAATCCCCTAAGAAATTATTGTTTCCAATGTTTCATTACCAATATTTTAAGAACACAAATCTGTGTTTAAACTTAATGAGCATCTGTGGTGGTTTCTCATAAGAAATTTTTATAAATATCATTACTAAAAGACAGGATAGGCCTGATTTCAAGTCTATTAGTGACAACCAGCAGGTTGTAGAAAGTGAGAACTATTACAGGAGATTTCCATTTTCCCTGCATCTATATAGACAGACTTATTTAATTAGAATATATGAATTTCTTTTTCTATACAGCATATCAAATCTTTAAATGGAACTTGTATTTGTGCCAGTCACTTTCACTGAAGAAACAATAATCTACTGAAAATTGAAAGTTAATAAAGAGGTAATAAAATAAATTATAAAATTGCCTGGCTTTTTCTTTTTCCTTTCTTCTGACTCTGACACATGGAATTGTTTTTCCAGTCTGTGAATCTGTTTGGTGTGTGATTTGTAAGAATGCTATAGAATCATATCCTCAGAACTTGCTTGGACCTTTCATGCTTACACACACACACACACACACACACACACAGAGAGAGAGAGAGAGAGAGAGAGAGAGAGAGAGAGAGAGAGAGAGAGAGAGAGTCCAAATCCTACTACAGCTATGTTAAAAATCTCTAGCTGTCTTGAAGTTAAGAAACCCTATGGAACCAAGTCCAAGAAGGGCTGAAACACTTCCACAACTGCACCAAGCCCAGAATATTAACCTACAGGTTCATGAGCAAGTAAACAATTGTTTGGAACTACTACATTTGAGCATTGTTTATTAAACAGTAATAGTTAGCTGCTAAAAAAAATATCTTTTTAAAGTTACTACAAGACAGTTTTTTTAAAGAATGGCTTTAAACTTCAAAATCTATATATTTAGAACTGTAAATTTATTTTTAAAATCTTGAAATCTTGTAAGACAATGAAAATTGAGCCCTCTCATTGCAAACTATGTTTTTTATTTTAAATTCCTTATTCACCTACTATATCTTAGTTTTATTTACTATTGCTGTGATAAAACAAAATGATCAAATTGACTTAGGCTTGGAGGAAAAGGATTATTACATATTACATCTTGTAGTCCATCATACAGGGAAGTCAGAACAGGAACTAAAGGTAAAATCCTGGAAGCAGGAACTGAAACACATGCCTCACAGGACAGTGGTTTACTGGCTTGCTTCCCCTGTCTGGTTTAACTGCTTTTTTAAATAACCTAGTACTACCTGCCTATGGGTAGCACCAGCTATAGTGACTTGGGCTCTAGTTCAGCAATAATAAATGAATAAAATGCCATAAAGAATTGCTCACTTGCCAATCTGATAGGGGCATTTCATCAGTTGAAGTCTTTTCTTGCTAAATGAAAGTAGCTTGTGTCATGTTAACATAAAAATAGTCAACATACATTGTACACATAGTATAATTTCCAAATAAAATTTTTTCCAAATCTCAATAATGGCCATCATAGTTTTTTCAATGAAGGAAAATGAAGTCATCAAGTCAAGGTGAGAATATATATGCAAGGAATTTCAAAATCATAAAGTGTGCTGAGAGATGGTTGAGTGGGTAGAGACTTTGCCTCAAAGAAGGTAGGAAGTGGAGATAGACAACCAAGGTTCTTCTCTTACCTTTGGATATGCACTGTAGCATATGTGACCACATAAATATGTATATAAATATGCACATTAGATACATATTGAAGATTTTTGATATTATACTATAATTAAAACATTTATCTCTTCCCTTTCCTCTCTGCAAATGCTCAAATATACCTCTCCCCTCTATCCTTCAGATCCATTGCCTCTTATTTACATATTCTTGTGCACATATATTTATATAAACATCTATTCTAAAATACAACGTGTACAGTCCATACGTTACTTGTATGTAGGTTTTCAACGTGTTTGACAGCTAATTGGTGCTCTCCCATGCATAAAGTACGATGCAAATGTAAGGAGATGCAATTCTTGTATCAAGGGAATAGTTACTTTTGGCTGCATAACTATAAAGATTACAAAAGGAGACAGCCCCTAGCTAAAAACCAAATCTTTTACTATATGAATTTCAGAGGCAAGTTTTTTTTTTCACTCCCTGGAGTAGTTGGGAAGAATTCTACTGGTGCCTTCCAAGTATTTGACAGTTAGCCTCAAATTCCATTCATCCATGATGGACAGTTCAAAAGGCTGTATGTCCTCTTCTGGACAATGCTTAAGATGGAATCCTGTGGCCTGGAGGGCTGTTTTCTGAATAATATGAATATTTTCTGCAGCATTTCTCACACTGTCATCAATTCCTCAAAAATAGAGATATGAGAAATGCTATAAAAACATTTTTCTCAGTAAAGACATGAAAAGGAATGCAGAGCAACAAACCAAGAAGGGATGTATATAAACAGAGGTAAGGATGAAGAGCCAAGTGTACTGGACCAGTAACTCTTCCAAATGTACTTTGTCTTTATCCATTCTTCTCGAATTTTTATAACAGATGAACATTTATACAGTTAATAATGGCCTAATTTTTACAAATGCCTTAGTGAATTACTTACTTCAGAGTAATATCTGTAACTGTATGTACTAATTGTCTCTGTGCTGTAGCATGGCTATACACTGATCCAAAACTCTTACTAAACCAGCAATGAAAAGAATTGTGTAGGTATCTTAGATAGACTCTAATAGAATAAGCAGCACATGTATAGCTATACAGCCATTAAGTACAAGTGGTATGCATTCATATTCTGTGCCTCCCCTGCTTCCTCCCCCGCTCTTCCTTCTTTATCTTTGTGGCCTGCTCCTTCTCTTCTCAACTACTTCCTCCAAGTCTCTTCCTTCAGCTTACTGATACTCAAAATAGTATGATTCCTTGTATTGAGCCATGTTTTAGGATATCCAAAAGATGGCACTTCAAACTAAACTATATCCACGAAACTTCAAAAAAAAACTAATTACAACAATTGTTAGTGACCACAGATACATAATTTTTTCTAAAATCGAGTTAAAGAAAACAGAAAATCTTGCTAGATCAATAGTTATCTTGACAAAGAATTGAGGACGTCAGTGACACTGAAATAGTTTCATTGGTTTTGAGATCAAAGGTGGTTTAATGTCTTCACATTTTTGGCAAGAAGTCACCATACTTCTGAGAAAATGTGGTTGGATCAAATAAGAAAATATCACATATGAACTGGAACTGATAAAGAGTAATGGTGGATCAGGTTGAAAACACAACAGAGCTCTGTAGCCCAGCCATGGTGTGAGCCTAGCCATGGTGTGAGTCTAGTCATGGTATGTGCCCAGCCCTCAGTCTTCAAATCCAGTGGATTAAGTTTACCTTCAGATAAATAAGGGTTTCCAATTGATTTCATGAGTTAATAAGATTTTATTTTATTTTATTTTATTATTACCCTCAGCAACCTGGGGGTGAATCCCAATGAGAGAGGAGGTAGAACCCAAATGGGAAGGGAAGAACAGAAAAACCATAATCAATATATATTATGTGAGAAAATGTCAATTTTCAATTAAAGGATTACACACACACACACACACACACACACACACACACACACACACACACACAACCAAGCAAAAGAAAAGTCAGACCATAAATTTGTCTAAAAGGTTAAATCCCTAGCAGAGTATTGAAATTGAATGGGAGAACAGGTCTGGTGAGGAAATTCAGTGAGAAAGGCCTGGAGTATGTCTCCTCACTCACAGAAACCAATTACTGTCTATGAGGCACTGTTCTCCATCAGCCACCATGGTTTCTGCAGGACTTGGTCCTGTCAGATGACATCAGAGTTTGCACTAGTAACTGAATAAGACTGGCCTGTGAATGGAATTTTCTTCTCATATGACCTGAAGACCCATTCCAAATTCAATAAGTGGAGGCTTTTAGAAATGAATCAAAAATTTCATAATTGTTAAAACTTTCATACCTGGATCATATCTAGCTGATTGTGTGTGTGTGACAACTGTAATAGCAGTTAATTAGGGGAAAAAGTCTGTCTCCTCTATTGTATCTAATCTGTAATCTACAAATTACAAGAGAAACAAAGAGTAAAAGTTTAGCTAACAAGCTTCTGTAGGGTGAAGCCTTTATTACTTTGCTTGTGGCAAGGTCTCAAGAACAAATCTGAAAATGAATTTTATATGTTCTGTGGTTGAATTAATACAACTATTTAAAACTGTAATTCTGTCTGTGAAAAGAAGGGTTCTTTCATCCACATCCTGTGATGTTGTGCCCATTTTCCATGTAACTAAAAACTATGACTTCAGTAGAGACTTTTTAGAGTATGATATTTGCTGCTACTGCACCTCCAAAAGGCATTAATTAAAGCAAAGCATCCATCTTTACCTGAAAGAAAAACTAGTAAAACTTGTGGTATAGACAGATGACTTTGAACCATTATCACATAACTCATTGGAAAGCAAGGGCTCAATGGTTATTACTAAAATAGTTTAGAAACAGAATTTGGGATTGAAATGTGTTTATTTTGTCTTAAATACTTTGATTCTAGTACCTTCCCTTCCTTAGAATTGCACAAGTACCTTTTGGTACTTGGGTAACATTGCTATCTTAAAAAACATTTTATCCTGATTAAGAGTATAAGAATCTAAAATTTAAATCCACATTCTCAAATTATAGGTTTGGAATAAACCATTAGTTACAAAGTTGTGCCTCATATGTCTCATCTGAAACTATTGGAAAAATAATACTGTAATTATGGGAAGAAGTTGGCATAAGTCCCAAAAGTTAAAGTTAAATATACAATACGTTGATGAAAGTGATATTCTTTTTTCTCTTCCCTTTTTGAATCCATAAATTTTGAACTGCTTCCCTCTCATTTTATAAAGAATAGATTTTTTCTTATATTATAGTTTCCCTTCCCTTTGCTCCTCCTAACTCCTCCCCATCTCCCCTTCCAGATGGTTTCACTCCCTTTCTACTGTTTCTTATTGGCAACCTAACATAACAGGAAAGTATTCGGTGCACTGCCAGAAGGAAAACATTAACACCAACCAACCCAGCCACAAAAACTTTGATCTACAATCTCTCCTGCCTGCACAGTTGGGAGCAGGATAGAGGGGGAGAGTAATGAAAGAGATGTCTTGATGAGGGGGCATTTTGGGGTCAGGTAGAAACTCTGTGAAAGGGAAATTCCTTAGAATCTATAAGAATGTCCCCAGCAAAGACTCCCAGCAATAGTGAATAGGTTGCCTGAACTAGCCATATCCTGTTATCAGATGGTGACTACTCTAATTGTCATCAGAGAGCCTTTGTCCAGTAACTGATAGAAACAGATGCCAGCATCCACAGCCAAGCAGTGGGCCAAGCTCCAGGAATCCTGCTGAAGATAGGGAGGAAGAATTGTATGAGCAAGGGGTGGGAGGTGAGGAATGGGGAGGGTGTCAAGGTCATCACAAGAGAACCCACACAGACAACTAACGTGGGCTCATAGGAGCTCACAAATACTGGACTGACAGCTAAGGATCCCACATGGGACCAACCTAGGCCCTCCACATATGAGAGACATTTATATAGCTTGGCCTATTTGTGAGACTCCTAGCAGCAGGAACGGGGCCTGTCCTTGAAGCTTTAGCAAGCTTTTGGGAACCTATTTCTCATCCTGGGTTGCCCCGCCAAGCCTTAATGTGAGGGAAGGAGCTTAGTCTTACCTCAACATCATATGCCATGCTTCATTGACACTGATGGAAGGCCTGCCCCTTTCTGAACAAAAACAAAGGAGGAGTGGATTCGGGGAGGAGAGGCAAAGAAGAGGTGGGGGAGGGAATAGGAGAAGACTAGGGAGGGGAAACTGTGGTTGGGATGTAAAATAATTGAATACATTTAATTTGAAAAAAAAAGAAAAAAGAATGAGAAAATAAAAAATTACATTATATAAAACAAAACAAAAACAAAAAACAACTCAATTGGATGTAACCCAGTCCCAGTACAAGACGCTTCATTTGACAACAAGATGGCTAGACAGAATTCCATCTTCCATATTATTTTGAGACTTCATTTGGATGGCATTCATATATTTAAGAAAGTTTCCATTGTATCATGTTTCCACACCATCTCTCAAATGGTCCTCAATTCTAGCTATCTCTCCCCACATTCTCTCCCTCAATCATTCCCATTCAGACTGAACCTCCTGTTTCTGTCCTCACAGTCCTAGTCTACCCATAAAATTTGTTCTCTTTCCTCCTCCCAGAGATATCTATGCCCCCCATTCCTTTTCTCTATATTTATCCTCTCTAGGTATACATATTATAGTTTATCATTTATTTAATGGCTAATATCCACACATAAGTGCATATGTACCATATTTATCTTTCTTGATCTGGGTTACCTTATTCAGAATTTTTTTTCTAGTTCCATCCTTTTGCTAGTGCATTTCATGGAATCATTCTTTATTTTTTAGCAGCTGAGTAATACTCCATTGTCCAAATATACCATGATTTCTCTATCCATTCTTCTGTTGAAGAACATCTAGGTTGCATACAGTTTCTGGTTATTGTGAATACAGAAGCAATGAACATGTTTGAGAAAGTGTTCTTGTGGTAGGATGAAACAAACTTTGGATATAGGCCCAGGAGTAGTGGAGCTAGATCTTGAGGTAGATTAATTCCCATCTTTCTGAGGAACCATCATACTGAATTCTATAGTGTCTGTATAAGTTTGCAATCTCACCAGCAATGAATGAGTGTTCCTGTAATTCCTTATCCTAGCCAGCATGAACTGTCACCTCTGTTATTGATCTTAGCCATTCTGACAGGTATAAGATAGAATCTCAAAGTAGAATTGACTTGCATTTCTCTGATGGCTAAGGATGTTGAACATTTCATTAAATATCTCTCAGCCATTTGGGTTTCCTCCATTGAATATCATCTGTTTCAATCTTTACTCCATTTTAAATTATATTTTTTTATATCCATTTCTTGTTTCTTCCATATATGTTAACGCTCTTTCATATATGGAGTTGGAGAAGATATTTTCCCATTCTGTAGGCTGCTATTTTGATCTTTCAACAATGTCTTTTGCCTTCCAAAAACTTTTCACTTTCATGAGGTCCCATATACTAATTGTTGATCTCAGTGTCTGCACTGCTGGTGAACTGTTCAGGAAGTTGTCTCCTGTGCCAATATATCCAAGGCTATTTCCCAATTTCTCTTTTATAAGTTTCAGTGTTCCAGGTTTTATGTTGAGGTCTTTGATGTATTTGGAGTTCAGTTTTGTACATGGTGATAAGAATGAATCTACTTGAATTTTTCTACATGCAGCCATCCAGTTTGACCATCATCATCTGTTAAAGATGCTATCTTTTTTTCCAGGGTACATTTCAGGTTTCTTTGTCAAAAAATAGGTGTCCATAGGTGTGTGAATTTATGTCTCCATTGTCAATTTGATTCCATTGACCAATGTGATCAATATCACTTTGTTTCTATAGCTATTGCATTGTAGTGCCACTGGAGATCAGGAATGGTGAAACCTCTAGCAATTTGTATTGTTCAGAAATGTTTTAGCTTTTATGGGTTTATTGTTTTTCCATAAGAAGCTGAGAATTATTCTTTTGAGGTCTATGAAAAGTTGTGTTGAAAAGTTGATGGAAAGTGTTTAAAATCTGTAGATTGCTTTTGATAATATAGTCACTTTTACTATGTTAATCATACCAATCCATGAGCACGGGACATCTTTCCACCTTCTAATATTCTCTTCAATTTCTTTCTTCAAAGATGAAGTTTTTAATCATGCAAATATTTCACTTGCTTAATTAGAATTATATCAAGGTATTTTATTTTATTTGAGGTTATTATGAAAGGTGTTGTTTCCCTTGTTTCTCAGTTGATTTGTTCTTTGTATGTAAGAAGTCTACTGATTTTTGTGAGATAATTTTGTATCTAGTTAGTCTGATGAAAGTATTTTTCAGCTGTAAGAGTTTACTGTTAGAATTTTTAGGGTCACTTATATATACTACCATATTATACGCAAGTAAAGCTAATTTGACTTCCACCTTTCTATTTTGTAAACATTTGGTTTTCTTCAGTTTTATTATTGCTCCAGCTCAGACTTAAAGCACTAAATTGAACAGATATGGAGAGAGTGGACAATCCTGTCTGGTCCCTATTTTTAGTAGAATTTCTTTTATTTTGCTTTCATTTACTTTGATATTGCCTATGTTCTTGTGGTCAACTGCCTAAAGGTATGTCCTTTGTATCAAAGTGCTCTCCATTATTTTTACCATGAAGGGGCACTGGATTTTGACGAAGGCTTTTCTGCATCTAATGTGATGATCATGTGATTTTGTCTTTTAGTTTGTTTATATGAAAGATTACATTTATTGATTTCATATATTGCACTTTTCCTGCAGTTCTAGGATAAAGCCAACTTGATGGTGGTAAATGATCTTTTTGATGTGCTGGATTTGGTTTGCAAGTATATTAGTGAGTAATTTTGCACTATGTTTATAAAACTGGTCTGTAATTCTCTTCCTTTGTTGTGTCTTTATGTGGTTTGGGTATCAGGGTAACTGTGACCTAATAAAATGAGTTGGCAATTTTCTTTCTGTTTCTGTTTTGTGTAATAATTTGAGCAGCACTGGCTCTAACACTTCTTTAAAAGTTTAATAGAATTCAGTTCTTAAACTATCTGGCCCTGGGCTTTTCTTATTTGGGAGACCTTAATGACTTCTATTTCACTAGTGGCTATAGGTCTTTATAAATTGCTTATCTGATCTAGATTTAACTTTGGTAAGTTAAACCTAAATGAAAATTAACCCATTTCTTTTAGATATCCAAATTTGGTTTAGTTCAGGTTTTCAAAGTATGTTCTTAGTATTCTCTGCATTTCCTAGGTGTCTTCTGCAAAATTGCCCTTCCCTTTTATGATTTAGTTAATTTGTATGTTATCTCTCCACCTTTTAGTAATTTGAATAAGCTTTTGTGCTGTGGGATAATGCTCTTGTACACTGGATTAAAAAAATGCTGATTGGCCAGTAGCCAGGCAGGAAGTACATGCAGGGTGAGCGGACTAGGAGAATGCTGGGAAGAGGAAGGGCAGAGTGAGGAGTCATCAGACAGACACAGAGGAAGCAAAATGACAAGGCAGAACTGAGAAAAGTTACCAAGTCATGTGACTAAACATAGATAAGAATTATGGGTTAATTTAAGTATAAGAGCTGGTCAGTAATAAGCCTGAGCAAATGGCCAAGCAGTTATAATTAATATAAGCCTCTGAGTGACTATTTTATAAGTGGCTGTGGGACCACAGGGCCAAGCAAGACACAGAACCCTTCTGGCAACAGTTTTGTCAATCTTATTTATTTATTTATTTATTTATTTATTTATTTATTTATTTATTTTAGAGAAATACCTCTTTGTTTCATTGATTATTTGTATTGTTCTCTTTGTTTCTATTACATTGCCTTCAGTCCTGAATTTGATTTTGTTCTTGCTGTCTACTCTTTTTGGTGTGATTTCTTCATCTGGTTATATAGCTTTCAGGTATGCTGTTAAGTTGCTAGTATGGAATCTCTAGTAATTAGGTTTTTTGTTTGTTTATATAGGTACTTATGCTATGAACTTGCCTTATAGAACCATTTTCATTGTGCCCTATAAGTTTTAGAATGTTGAGTATTAATTTTCATTTCATTCTTGAAATTTATTTTTATTTTTTTGATTTATTTCTGTCTTGACTTAGTTTTATTCAGTAGAGACTTGTTCAATTTCTATGAGTTTGTAAGATTTCTGTTGTTTCTGTTATTGTTGATACACATCTTTAATCCATGTTGATCTGAAAGGATAGAGGGAGTTTTTTCAATTTTTTTCTGTTGAGAGTTGTTCTGTGATCAAGTATGTGGTTAATTTAGGAAGAAATTTCATGAGGTGCAGAGAAGATACATTCTTTTGTTTGGATAAAATGTTCTGTAAATATCTGTTGAGTCTATTAGGTTTATAACATCTGTTAGCTCCAGCATTTATCTTTTTATTGTTTGTCTGGATGACCTGTTTATTGCTGAGACGGGGGATTGAAGTCCTTCACCATAATTGCTTGAGGATCAATATGTGATTTAAATTGTAGTTGTGTTTTTTGTTTTCTGATTTGTTTGTTTTGTTTTTCAAGCTTGGTTTCCCTCATGTTTGAGCGTAAATGTTAAAAACTGAAAAGTCATATTGGTTCATCTTTCCTTTGATAAGTATGTCTTATCCTTTTTTATGTCCTCTGATTAGTTTTGCTTTGAAGTCTATTTTGTTAGATATTAAAATGGCCAAGCCACCTTGATTCTTAAGACCATTTGCTTAGAATATCTTTTTCCAACTCTTTATCACCAGGTAATATCTATACTTGGTGTTGAGGTGTGTTTCTTGGATGCAGCAGAAGAATTGATTTTGTTTTTTCATAAATTATGTTAGTCTGTTTTTTAATTGGAAATTGGAATCATTCATATTGAGAGATGTCAATAACCAATTATCAAAAGCTCCTCAGGTGCCTGCCCAGTGGAACTTTCTTCCAGACTCAGGGAAGGCTCTAGAAGTAGTTGGAATTCTGATCTGGTGGATATCAAATGAATCTACCTATCTGAAGGTATATCAATAAATCTACAGCCACCGTGCTCTTTCAGTCCATCAACGTTATTGCTTGTTCTAAGCACGCTTTCTGATCTCTTTGCTGTTTTCTCTTTGTTCTACTGCTTCTTCTCTAAGTCTACAGCTTATTTTCAGATACCATTATTAGCTCCTCTCTTGCCTGATTCCTTACATTTCTAACAGGAGACTCCTTACAATCCTGAAAAAGTTTGAGAATCATCAATGTCATAGCACATTTCAAGAATAGATGACAAGGAGCAGAGCTATTACCATAGTAACACAAGGTTCCAAGATCTCAGGACCAGGGGTAGGGGGCACAGTGCCCAGTGCCACAAACTCTGAGATGTAGCTTTTTATCAGCAGACTTGGCAGATGAAGAATTGGCAGGCTTTTCTAAGGGTGTTTTGTGTTAGTAACCTTGGTAGACACCTGCAACTCTGACCTTGTGTTTAGCTATAAAGCTTTAAACTTATGGTCCATATACAAAGGCCTTTGGTCTAGTTTGAACTTGCTCTGGGGTAAAAATGAGCTAAATGTGTCTAGTTTGTATTAGACTGAAGAGAGGTTATTAATTTCTGTGTTAGTCTGAGCAAAAGGAATAAAGCAGGCTTTAAGTGTCTACAGTCTCATGAGACAATGGATCTGGCTATGAAGCGTATCCTAGTATATTTTCTATATATCAAAATTATACAGCTAAATGAAAAGTCATTGCCTGACTACCCACAGATATATGTGCCCATAATCATGAGATTACATATATACATTACGTGACAATGCATGGTAATGGGAAGATATCGTAGCTGTTATTGCACAAGAAGTTTACATCAAGAAACAGCCAATTCATTCAAAAGGCAGTATTCCAAAATGACTTCCATGATGGTTTCCTCCACCAGCACCCTGAGTTCTGATAGGATGACCTCTTGAACACTAGTGGCCACCTGCTGTTTTCTCTCATGGCCTTTTGCTACCAGCAGTTCTCAATAATCAATGATTGTTGTTTCCTGTTATTTTGTTGTTGTTGGTGGTGGTGGTGGTGTGTGTGTGTGTTTCCTTTCTTTCTATTTTACTAGTCTAAAATTATTTATCCCTATGTTTTTGTGGTTTTAATTATCCTCCTTAGGTTGAGGTTTTACTTCTAATTCCTTCTGTCAGGCTGGATTTATAGATAAATATTGTTTAGATTTATCATGGAATTTATTATTTTCTCCAGCTATGGTGATTGAAAGTTTTGGTGAAAGGGGAGGAGCTCATTCTGCCTCAATTTGATGTGCCATGCTTTGTTCAAGCCCATGGGAGGTCTGCCCCTTTCTAAATGGAGGTAGAGGAGGAATAGAAGGGGACAGGGTAGATAGACTTTTGGTGGGGGATGGGGTAGGGACAGGGGGCACTAGAATGAGAGGAAGGAGGGAAACTTTGGTAAGTTGGTCAGTATGTAAAATAAGTGATAAATGTTATTTAAATAAAAGAAAAAAAATTTTGCTGAATATAATAGTCTGGGCTAGCATCTATGTTTCCTTGGGGTCTTCAACATATCTGTTCAGGAACTTCTACCTTTTAGAGCTTCCACTGAATAATCTAAGAGTTCTGCCTCCCTATGCTACTTGGTCTGTTTACCTTGCAGCTTTTACTGTTCTTTCTTTATTCTGTAAGTTTAGCATTTTGATTATTATGACAAGGATATTTTCTTTCCTGCTTCCATCTATTTGGTGTTCTGTAAGCTTCTTTTACCTTTATAGACATGTTCTTCTTTAGGTTTGGAGAGTTTTCTTCTGTGATTTTGCTGAAAATATTTTCTGGGCCTTTGAGTTGTGTTTCTTCACCTTCCTCTCTTCCTACTATTCTTAGGTTTTATCTTTTCGTAGTGGCACAGATTTCTTGGATGCTTTGTGACAGGAGATTTTTAGATTTAATGTTTTCTTTAACTGATGATTGTGTCTTCAGTGATTGGAGTTCTCCCTTCTGTCTCTTTTATTCTGGTGACAAAGCTTGTGTCTGTAGTTCCTGTTCAATTTTCTAAATTTTTCATTTCCAGTTTTCCCTCATAGTATTTTTTTATTGATTTAATTTCTGTTTTCAGTTCTTGTTCACTTTTATCCATTTCTTCTTCTTTTTTTTTTGTGGTTTCCTGAATTTCTTTAAAGGCACTTGGTTGTTTCCTGTTTGTGTTTTTATTCATTTCCTTCTGTTTCTTTGTGTTTTCCTGGATTTTTTTTAAAAGGCTATGTTCATTTCCTCATTAATGATCTCTATAATTTTCTTTTTTTTTTTTTTTTTTTTTTTTTTTTTTTTTTTGTTTTTGTTTTTCGAGACAGGGTTTCTCTGTGTAGCTTTGCGCCTTTCCTGGAACTCAATGGTAGTCCAGGCTGGCCTCGAACTCACAGAGATCCGCCTGGCTATGCCTCCCGAGTGCTGGGATTAAAGGCGTGCACCACCACCGCCCGGCATGATCTCTATAATTTTCATGCAGGGTGTTTTAGGTCTTTTCTTATGCATCTGCAATGTTGTGATACACAGTGCCTACTGTTGAAGGGTTGCTGAGCTGTATTGGAGACATATTTCTTTGGTTGTTGTTGATTGTGTTTTTAGGCTGGCCTTTAGGAATCTGGAATTGGGATGATTATAGGTCTATGTGCACATTTCTGTATTTTTGTTTCTGTTTTGATTTGTTGTTGTTGTTTGGGTTTTTTGTTTGTTTGTTTGTTTTGGTGGATGTTTTGTTCCTTGATTTCTGTTTTATTTCTGAATTTTATGAAAGTGTGATGGTTGTGTGTTGATTGTTAGGAATCTGTGAACCTGAGGGTTGTGACTACTGGGGTTACAGGGAAAATGAGTTTCTGGGTATTGGGAGCTGACACTTAGGGGTTGGGCTAGGATTCTGAAGCATTTTATGGGAGGGAGGAGAACAGAATGTTCAGCCAGGATCTGCTTATTATTTCTCTTGGAATGAGGGCAGACATGAATAAAGGTTATTTCAGAAGGTTTGCTAATGCACTGGGAATGAGACTGGGGGATTGAAACTCAGGAATAGAATAAAAGGGAAATATGTACAGGCAGGGTACCTTCCTCTCTGACATGAGGAGCCTTTTGCTTAGCAGGGGGTACTTGCTTGATTTGGGAACTGGAATAAAGCAACAAGTGGGAAGAGCTAGTTTAGGAGGGGAAGATCTGATGAATCTACAGGAAATGGGAGCAGGGAATAGGAAAGGCTACAGCAGGTGTCCTGTTGTAGAGCTGGGGTGAGATTGGATCTGGAGGAACATAGGAAAACATAAAGATATAGACAGTTTGGTTGGTCATAAAGAAGGTTCCTAGGGGGTGACACCGAAACTGATGGATCTGTGGACTAATTATCTTAAACAGAGACAGCACAATGCACTAGTCAAAGGAAAGCAGAGGATAGGCTCTGTGGATGTGAAAGTCTAACTTACAGATAAGTAAAGCAAGAAGCTCAGAAATGAGTGGAAAGTCTGGAAGTTCAGGGTAATTACATGAAGCAGACAGAATATATCATTTTAAATAGTAACAGAATTAGTGAAAGCAAAATGGAAAGCTGTCATTACTGTAAAGCACTAGTTATAGATTCCTGAAGAAGAAGAAGGAAATGTGATGAACAGTTCAAAGGTATTATTATATGGGAACCCTTACATATACATGCTCATGTTTAAATAGATACAAAAATAAGACTTTTTTGTTTTTAATAAAAAAGAGCCAGGCGGTGGTGGCGCACACCTTTAATCCTAGCACTTGGGAGGCAGATCCAGGCGGATCTCTGTGAGTTCGAGGCCAGCCTGGTCTACAAAGCGAGTTCCAGGAAAGGCGCAAAGCTACACAGAGAAACCCTGTCTCGAAAAACCAAAAAAAAAAAAAAAAAAAAAAAAAAAAAAAAAAAAAAAAAAAAAAAGAATACTCATCAAAAACACTGTGAGTATTACATAAGGAGGAGAAGGATAAGAATATCTGAGACTAAAACATTTTATCTTCCTCCCCATAAAGATATATTTTCTCCAACATCTATTTTTCTTAGTGTCTTCACACTTGCTTTGCACAATTCAGGCATAGTCAAATCTATTTTATTGCCATGAAAATTTTTGGCATCTTTCTCAAGTTCTCACAGCTGTATTAGGCAAGGCTGGGTTTAGGGCATCTCACAGAGAAACTATGAGCCTGCGTAACTAAATTTCCAGCCTGTAATACTCTTGACTTGTTCTATGATCTGGGATAAAAATTTTCAACTTCTCGATGGCTTAACTTAAAAGAAAGGATAAAGGAAACCCAATTTGTTTACTTATATGATCGTATATATGGAAAGTTGTGGTATGTGGGTGTGTCTGTCTGTCTGTCTGTCTATCTGTGTTATGATTGTCACCCTCACATTACTAGAAACCAGCTTTGATCTTTTAAACACTTTTATCATTTTTGCCATTTTAATATGTTGTAATCTGACTTCAATTTAGAGAAAAATAGGGAAAATGCAGGCGAGAGGCAATATTCTGAGCAATTAACTCAAAATTTATTAGGTTTTTTAAAAATTTTTATTATTTTACTTTTTTATATGAATGTTTTGCTGCATGTATGTATATGCACTATGTGTATACCTGGTGCCCACTGAGTTCAAAAGTAGGTATTGGATACCCTAGGAATGGAGTTACAGATAATTTAAGGTCGCAGACTAATGTCTGGACCTCTTATAAGAGGGCTGTCATCAAAACTAAAGGAAAAGGACTTCACTTATTATAGTGTACAAGCTGGAAAGAATGCAGAAGATGCTGCCATTTGGTAGGGGGATAATCATCTAATGCCTGAATAGAAAAAATATAAAACAAAAAAGGCAGAGTTGGTTCAAAGACCATGTAGTCATATCTAACTGGACAACTAGCAACGGTTGTTTCTTTCCTCCTACTATGTGTTTCCTGGTCATCTTTACATGCTGAACCACTTCACAGACTCATAGGCTGCACATTCTCTATGAGACTAATTAACTGAGTCCAAAGGTTGTGGCCTAATCCCTAAATAGCCAGTGTGAGGCCTTGAAACCTTTCCTTAATTTTCTCCCAATGTTTGTTTCCTAGCGGACAGAAGAGAAAATGAGTTAATAATGAGTTAAAAATGAAATAATGCTATTTGAAAATGAAAAATATGTGACTGAGTAGATACAGAGCACTACCCAAGAAACACAAATAACTACTATGAGCTGATGATGAGAAATCTTCGGAATCAAAATAAAATCCAAAGCTACCATCCTAGAAAAAAAAAATTCACGGAGCAGTTTTTAAAAATAAAATAGATACTGAGCATGAATTTTTCATTACTTTTGAAAGCTGCACTATAGATTTGTAGCAAATGAAGTCTATAGTGACAAATTTAGTATCTTTTAAATACACGAGGACAGAAAGATTTCATTTATTTTGTGGGAGAATGATAAACTTACATAAAATTGTTCCAAGAACAATTAAATTCCAGACATGTCTGAAATATTCTACCTGCATAACCAGTGGTGTTAGGAGCCATCTATAGACCATACTAGTCTTCAGATGCTGTATCCAATGAAGTTTGTTTACTCTCTAAGATGTTGTGTCACTTGGAACTTTCCTTCATGTACCTCACTTTGGATCTTCAAACTTTTCTTTATTGGGCATCCAATTATATTTCAATACAGAAAGTGCCAGGAAAAATGCTTAATAGAAGGTAAATCTGTGTGTCCTTCATGTATGAAACTCTTCATTATACCTTACACTATTGCTATTAGCTACCATAGGCTAGGTATGCTACAGTGCTGCATTACTACTTCAATCAGATGGGGTTGCTTTTAGCCCTCTTCTCTGACATTTGCTCTTCTGTCTCTTGGCTTTTGGTTAGTGCTCTCTGGGAGAATCCATACTTACTTTCACACTTTCTGTTGAATTTGTCATATTTGCTATATATATATATATTCCCTAGAGCTCTAATTGTTTCTCTTAATGCTATTTTAATACCTGCACCACAACATGGTCTTTCTTTATAGCTAGGCCTTCTCCTCTCAGATGATGCTCATTTCCTCCAAGTCCATCTATCTGTCTGTGAAATTCCACATTACCATTCTTAGGAGCTTTGATACCTATTTTCAATCTAGAGATGTTTCTCAATGCTTTATGCTTCTTGATTGACATCTGATACCTAAGATTGGGAATTGAAAAGTTAACTGGGAGCTCCAAGCTGCTTACAAGGCTTGGCAACTGTGGTATTTTGAGAGGTGATACAACATTTATATCGGGAAATTATCACTTTACATACCTCGAGCTCCTTTCTCTTGGGCTTATTGGTTCTACAACATAGAAATAAAATAAAAATGTACTTAGCACCCATTATATGTTAATCAGAGTTTTAAGTAATTACATGGTAATTTTGGGACAATAATAATCTTCATGATAAAAAAAAAATCTCAACAACATCAGCCTTTCTTGGAGGCCACATTGACTTATTGGTTCTACAACATAGAAATAAAATAAAAATTTATCTAGCACACATTTTATGCCAATCAGAGTTTTAATAATTACCTGGTAATTTTTGTGCAATAATAATCTTCATGATAAAACAATCTCCACAGCATCAGCCTTTCCTGGAGGCCATGTTTTGAAAATGGGGGTAAAGTCAATTCCACTGAAAGCTGAACTTTCTGAGAATGAGAAAATAATACCAGAATACCTTTAGCTTATTTATAGCATTATGTGCAGAAGATAAGTCTTCGTCCCTAGCAAGCACTCACTATTAGCTATAACAATGAAGAGACTTATCAAACAATTCACATCAAGCAAAGAAAGCCAAATACTAAGTAGGGTAGTAACCAGGTAGAAAAAAACATTGGCTATGTCTTCTTAATAGCTATTTAAAATTATTTCAAATAAAATACACCTAATTATCTTTCTAGCCAGATATCATTCTGAATAAGATCTTGCAAAAGGCCCCTGAGCTTCAATTCACCTAAAGTATAGTGGAGAGTGTGCTGTTGTGAGCCACACCAGCAGAGGGGACCATGAATCACCTGTTCCAGGCTACTGATAACAAGGCTTTCCTTCTTCTTGTAGTCATATACTTCTCAACTGAATTTCATGTTTTTCAAAGTTTCAATAGAGTTCTCTGGAGGATTAACATAGGAATAAACAAACAAACAAACAAACAAACAGATAGGAGCCAAGATCCACTCTTGGGAAAAAGGTAAATCTATTTTATGTGAACTTGAACTTCTGAGCACTAGTTTTCTCTGATATGAATACAGTGTTTTGTGGTGATATTTTACCTAACACTATAGTTCTACAAGAATAGGGCTATTTTTAACCTAATGCTATAAATAAGGATATAAATTAAAACTAGTACCTTACCTAAAGTCACATGGTTTAATGACAAAGAGCATCCCGTCTCTTCTAATATCTAATTCACCCTACTTCTTCTTACAGTTATAAACTACAGGCTGCATTGGAAAAGGGGGTTGCAATTTCATCCTTCAGCTCAGAGACAGATTTTTCACATCAACTCTGTTTTTTATGAAGTTTCCTGCCTTCTCAGTACTTGGTGTTTCTTTTTTTAACTCACCTTGTTCCCAAACTTGATGTTTTCCTGGTAAACAACATATACCTCTGAGGCTTCCGGAAGAGTACAGAGAGTGTATGTGCTGGTTGGAAAGGAAGGACGAGTTGAATGGAAAGTTTGCAGAAACACACATTGACCATTGTCGTCCTTTTTAGTGGAGCCCACGGCCAGGGCTCGCAAGATCTCACATTTGTGTGTACACGGCACACACAGTACTTCACAGTGTTTGTCACTGCCAATTTAGAGTACAGATTTTTGTGGAATATGTACTTTAAGGTAGATGAAAATATTCCCCATGATCCTTTAATTTGCAGTTTCCCCATTATTTTTTTTTCTTGACATCTCATTTCCATTCTTGGGAACGTAGGGTTTGGTTGTTGTTGTGTTGTCATTTTTTTTCTTTTCTTGTTGTTACTATTGTTGTTGTTGTTTGTTTTGTCATTCATCATTTTAGTGGGTGTTAGTAAAAAGCATAGGCAAGTTTTAAACCAAATAACTTATGTCAACCTAGAACTTGTGAAAGCTTTCTTCATTCAAAAGAACATGTACTTCACATTGGCTACATTTCCAAAGCAAGCATTGAAACTAATCTTATGCATTTTACACTATCATGCTTAGAACTTGGAAGGAAGAATTATTTGTTCAGATGTCAACTGTGTACCAAGCAATTTCACTGGTTGTTAATTTGTTCATCCAATAAATACATACATGACCAGTTCTATACATAGATTCAAATAAACAGGTTTGCTTTGAGGAGGCACGTGGTAATGCCTGAGAACCTGTTGGTTGTAATAGAAAGTGAGTGAGGATTACTGACATCTAGTGGGTGTATGTTTGAGATGCTGTTGAACAGTCCACAGTGCACAGTAGACCCTACATGAAAAGATTCTCTAGCTAAAATGTCAATAGTATCAAGGTTGACATGCTCTACAATAAACTCTTCTGAAAATGGCACTGGACTTAAATAACAGAGTAGATTTCCTGCATTGACACTGCTTCAGCTCCTCTGATATTTGGTCTCAGATTCCTTTGATTGTTTTGTGAAAAGGTGAGCTTAGGTTGCTTTGCTATTAGCCTGCTAGTTTATCTATAGGATGTTTTGGCCTACGGAAAGGAAACTTGATTTTATTTTCCGTTGGTTACAGTGCATAGGGTAGAATAGAACCCCAACCCTCCATATTTAGAGACTTGCTACAGCAGCTAAAATGAAAAGCCACAATCAGCAAGAAACGATGGAGAAAAAAAATTGTGAAGGGGGCTCGTCTATTCACAGACAAAGAAGGAAGTGATTTGTTCTCCTAGAGCAAGCTCAATCTTCAGAGGATAGTGATGCTGCTACTATTTTGTGTGAATTAAAGAATTGGTTTCATTATGCCAAAAACTTAAAATAGACCCTGCAACTGAAGAATTCTAAAATTGCTCTGCTTCCTGAAGAATATCTCTTAGGAAAAAGTGTATTTAGGGGAAAAAAAACCATCACTTTCTCAAGTCATAAAAGATTTATTGTGTGAAGGAATTGTTATATCAGAGACCATACACTGTAACAGAATTCATGTGTCATAGAACTGTACACCTATCTTCAACTATAGTGAAAACCTCATAGCTCAGTTAAAAAAAGCAATTGGTATCATTTTCAAGTAGAGTTCAAATTCATATTTCTATATTATCCTTAGTTTTAATGCTGAAAAATTGTTTTATATTTTGTGTGTAAAATGGGAAAGTAATTTCATTTTTGACTAGGTATTGCTTGACTGCTGCCCTAACAACCTTTCTCTTCCATTTTACTTGAGATCACAAAGGTTTCTAGGAACTCCTGCGCATTTCCTACCATAACCTTGAGTTTCTGAGGCATTCTCAGAAGATTTTCTCCTCTTCTCTCTCTCTCTCTCTCTCTCTCTCTCTCTCTCTCTCTCTCTCTCTCTCTCTCTGCCCTCTGGCCTCCCCTCCTCTCTTCCCCTTCTCTTCCCTCCCCTCCCCTCCTTTCCACTCTCCTCTCCTCTCCTTTCTGCTTCTGTCTGTCTGTCTGTCTGTCTCTGTCTCTGTCTCTCTCTCTGTCTCTCTCTCTCTCTCTCTCTCTCTGTCTCTCTGTCTCTGTCTGTCTATCTCTGTCTGTGTGTGTGTGTGTGTGTGTGTGTGTGTGTGTGCGTGTGTGTGTATTGTGTGCTGGGGACTATATGCATATGTGTGTCTATACTGAGATTAGTAAAAGCAAGGCACCTACATGAGCTTTCATCCATAAAACCTCACGTAAAATAATAAAATGGCAAACAAAGAAACAGAAGCTAACTCCTGAATCTGCAATTTTGTCCATGCTTCCTTATTTCTCATAGGTTTTGAAATAAATACTTAATAGATTTACCAATCTTCATAATACTCTAGCCATTTTCAAAATAATATGGTCATTTTTAAAAAGAAACTTCAACTAAATAGTCCTATTCACATTTTGTACCATTTTCTAACATAACTATATAACTGAGCATGAAATTACCTTTTAATATCTTGTGCAAATGTTTGTCTTTCTCTTTTTATATATTACTAATATTAAGAATCTATTGCCTATTAGAATGTATTAAGAAGTAGTTCATTTTCTCTCCATGGAGTAGATATTTAAAACAAAACAATGGCAGTGAGGCAAAGGGTATTATTTTCTCCAAACTGAACTTAAGAGTTGCCAGGCCAAGAAAGGAAATAAGAAAACAGATTGATAGAAATTGTGATTTAGTTAAAAAATACTTAAATATTTAATCACTTAAAAATGTAACTCTATGGAAAATAAGTAGATTTATTGAAACCTTATTTTTTTATACCTCAAATAATTCCTTTTGTAAAATCTCTCAATATTTTAATGAGCATGAACAATTTTCTCATACATACTGTATATTCCAATAAGGCTCATTAAAACTTTAGATGAAAATGTTATTTCAAGGTTCCTTTTCATTTAATTTTAAATGTCTGCCCTCATCCTTGAATGGTAAGATGTCTTATTTTACCTTACTTGAACACCTCTCTTTTTCATGTCCTGTCTGAGGTAACAGCAACACCAATTAGCTTCAAAATCATGGTGTCTATACGTTGACAACTGAACCAATGGTGCAAGTGGCTGATTAATCTGATAGAACTCATGTCTACTCTTAAAGTTTTGCACAACATTTGCATTAGTGACTGCTTTATTTAAAAGAGATTCTGGGGTAAGAGCTTTGTAAATTCTAAGAGGAGCCTCAGAAAAGCTAAGCGAGATTTCTCAAAGAGAAATCTAAGATCCTGAGCTGAATTTAATGTTTTCTAAGAGAAGTGATTCTTGATATATAAGAGTGGGTAGAAGTTTCCACAAATGGTGAGCTGAGCTGGTAGGAAAACTTCAATATCATGCCCAGAGCCTCATAAGAAAGAAAATGGAAGAAAAACTGAATGTCCCTTTCAGAGAGCAATAATGTAAAGCTGCAATGCCCAGATGCTGGAGCCAGACTATTAGGTTCAGATCCTGCATCTCCTAATTAGTGAAATCTGTAACCTCAAGCAGATGTCTCACTCGTAACTCAGTCTCTGAAATGAAACTCAAGATAGTAATGGCATCGACTTTGGAAGTTCCTTAGGGGACTAAATGAAATTGTACATAAAGTACAGAGGCATACTGATTGACAATGGGAGTTTTAGATTTGCCTTTATTACTATGTCGTTTTGAAGCATCCAGCATAAGTTGAAAGTATGATGTGGTCAAGGTTCTGCATTATGCACTCTGACTTGAACAGGCCTTGAAGTGGCAACTCCGTAAGTGAATTCCAATGCCAAGCTTGCTTCTGTCAAGAACTACAGCACTTTCAGCAAGCTGATATTCAGTCTCCATCCACTGCAAAGTTACAGGCCTTAAAAGTCATAGCAATGTCATTTAAATGCATATGGCTGCAGCAACTTGAATTACTGTTTATTCTGGTGCTTTTGGGGGAAGGTTTCTTGGTTAATTTCTTTTCCCAGAGAGCAAGTTTGACTAAAATAACAACAGGTTTGAAAAGATCAGACTAGATTGATTGTAGCTCAAAATCTATCATCAATTTCTAGGACTTGGGAGAGTTATTTATCTTTCTGAACAGTTCTAGTCCCTTTTATAGTTTTGTTTTGTGGAGGGTTAAATGATTTCACCACATAAAGTGCCTTTCACTTAAGTACTCAATAGGTTTCAGTTGTTTTCAGTTTATTTTGTTGTGTTTTGTTTTATTCTTTTTATTGTTCTTTCTTGAAATTATTCTGTGAACAGTAATAAAAGAATCAGTAATATTAAAACACATCCATCAAGACACTCCCATTTCAAGTCAATAACTGACTTTAATGGTCAGGGTTTTTCATTAATGAGATTATTGGTTAAAATATTAAGGCAACTCCATGTAGTTAAAAGGGAGGTTTATTTTGTGAGGTAACTTGCCCCGGCCAGCGGGGTTTCAATGGGGGTGACCCACCTGCGGGCAGAATGAAAGGGACGGGAGACACGAAGGAAGACAGCAAGACAGGGTTCTGATCAAGCTGCAAATTTTATTCTCCTCAGATAGGCTTATATAGCATGGGAGGGGGATGGGGCAGGAAGGAGGAAAGGGGTGTAGGATGTGCAGCTGAGGGGGGACATGCAGGTCGTGAAGCTGCAGGATGTTGTGCTAGGTGATAAGGTCACTGGTCAGGGCCCATTGTTCTGTTGCTATGAAACCTGACTGTGGGATGTTCTTTATCTTTGGGGGCATCTGGTTTAAGGCCTGTGGCTTGTTCTCTGGCCTAGCTAGTACTTTTCCATGGTTCATGTTTGGTCCCTGACAGTAACTTACAAGTGAAGGGATAGGTTACAGGGTCTGGGAAAGATCTGGTGGTATTCTCTGGAGAACTCTGCTTGGTCTACCTCCAGTATCCAGGGTCCAGGAACCAAGAGAGCTGGTCCATCTGGATCTTGGGTCTTCAGGGTCCTCTCTCAGCCCCATCTTGTAGGCAAGACCATTACTGAAGCCTCAATGGGGGTTGGAACTTCCAATGAAATGGCTGCCCACTACATGAGATAGATTATTTTTTAATATTTTCCCTTATTCTATCATGCATAGACTATGTCCACATATATTTTAAAAGCTAAATAGCATATATACAATGCCCCACCAATGCCCATGATAGCATTGGTTGAAGAAAGTACTACTGTTTTTATTTGCGTATGAGTAGATGAAATATATTCTGTAAAACCACAGAGGTGGCCAGGAGCAGAAGCCCTTATAGTCCTAATGTTTCTTCCTTTTCAAGACAGAAATTTTTTTGAGGAACACAAAATATACACTTTCCTCAAATTTCATAAATATTATCATGTCCTCAGTTATATCTCAGTTTTACATCACAGGCAAACACAACTCCACGTCGCCCTTCCCTCAGAGTTGCTACATATACTCACATCTGTGAAGTAAGAATACCATTTGCCTGCTCATTCCAAATAGACCCATTTTTAAAAATTTCTTGAAGAGAATAGTTACCAAGGCTAATGATATTACACCATGCCTCACCTCTGTATAAATGAGAGCAAGTTAAGAAGAAGAAAAGAGAAGGGCGAATGTGAGAATTAGTTGAGAGAGAATCAGGAAAGATGAGTCATGTGACTTTTTTTTTTTAGATCAAATAATGTGTGTTAACATCCACCAATCTTTCAATCCAACTGAGAAAGACTAGTGCCATACCTGCCCATGTGAATTATATTCTCTCAATTTCATACATTTTAGCACCTGATGTTTGATTTTTACCTAGAAATGTCTAAAGACTTGGCATTGCCTGTGCAATCAGAGCAGATGTACTTGTGTAGTCAGAATTCATCCAAATCTGTCATTTAGTACATTTCCTCTTTGCCAGTATGAACAATATGGAAGTTAGTAGAGCTATAGTAATCTAGAAATGACCATACAGGTAGGTTTGTAGACAGGGAAAAAGGAACACTAAGATGGTCTTTGAGATGAATAATTCAAGATAAGGAGCTGGAGAATTTGCTAAGTCAAGTTGTACAGTGTATGGCCTGTTTCAAGATCACCACAGGATAAAGTCTCTAATGTGATAGGCTTCTACACACCAAGCAAATGCCCATCAAGAGATCCAGGATTTGGGCATTTATAAACAACTCCCAAGAGTGAACAGGATTATACTAGTGACTAAATTATTGGTAGAAAAATTACTATGGCCCTCTTGTGTTTGGGGAAGGCATTTATAATATTTCATTTTAAGACTCAAGATAATTGTAGAGTGAATATTGAAGATAGAGATTATATTTCTTTGCTAGCTATAAAGAAGAGAGAACACATTAAAAACTTGTCATTCCCTAAACTCAGGATTTGTTGGCCAAGGGATGGATTGTCTCTGGGAGAAGCATACCTCTAGAGTACTTTCCTTTAACTATGTGTCAATAGTTCACTAAAATGAATAAAGTCTCTGAGCTGGCTTAGGAGTCACATGCATTCTTCCAGCATCCACAAAACTATGGCTATGTGACTTATTTGATCTTGATTAAGATCAAATCCTGACCAGATGGTTCTTGGATACAGCAAAACTTGCTCATCATTCAAAACTTTCCTCTCTGGAGTCAATCAGAAGAGGAACTAAACACAGTACCCCATGAGAAGAGAACTGAGGCAGATAAAGAAGTATGAGAAATCTACCATGTCCATTGACAGGTACAAAGCCTGAGTGAAGCATGCCAATACTTCAAATTGGATAATGAATAAGATTTTGACAGGAAGCAGAACTACCATATAATGAATGAAAATTGAAAGATTTTTATGCTTGAGGTTCTCTAAGGAAGTTGCTGAATCTATCTAATATATTTGGTGAGAAAAAGGGATTTGACATGAAAATAGAAACAGTGTCAGGAACACAAAAATGATTATTATGCCTAAGCCTATTATGTACCTGTCCAGTTTATTGTAGGCATTGATTACATAGTTGTAAACATAAATATATGCAAAATATCTAAAATTGTTGAGTGATTAACATATGGCTCAGGTACTGTTTATTTAATTCTCATAATAACCAAAGGAACTGAGTATGAATGAGTTAGTTGCTAAAACACATGACAATGATCAACAGAGCCAGTGCTTAACAAACTTCACTTAAGAAAAGAAATATATACTAGATGTAGTAGTGCAGGGCTGAACTCTCAGTACTTAGAAGGTGAAGACAAGAGGATCAGAAGTTTAAGACCTATCTTGTGACATAGTGGATTAAAGTCTTCTTTGAGCAATATAAGATCTTGTCTTTAAGAAAACAATAACAACAAAACCAATGCAAACAAACAAACAAAAATATCTATAAATATTTGATCCTATAATAAACCTATTTTCTCTTATGGAATTTCAACATTTGTCACACCAACAATAACAGATTTTATTTAAAAATGACTCCATGGCATCTTCTACAGTTTAATTCATTTTCACTTCTATTTTTGCTTTTAATATTCCATGGATTTTTAAAGAATCAGTTGATCATTTTAAAGAATCAGTTGATACTCAACAGAGTATTTATTATATATGATAATAGTATATATCATTGCATTATCACATTACCAAATACTCAATTAATTGTCAATGAATAAATATTTTTCTTGTTCTTTTATATATTTTGACACCTAAACAACTACTCCAGATTATGCTTGCTTAAAACAATAATTTATTAGTATCCTTTATAATATTTGGGGTCGAATGGGTGTGTGTTCAAGTTTTACGTCAAATTGACCCAAGCTAGAGTTGTTTGGGAAGAATTAAACTCAACTAATAATATGTTCACATCAGACTAGTTTGTGGCAATCCTGTGGTACCTTCTTTTGATTAATAACTGATGTGGGAGGACTTAGGTCACTGTGGGTGGTGCCACCCCTTGGCTGGTGGTCTTAGTACCTTCTTTTGATTAATAACTGATGTGGGAGGACTTAGGTCACTGTGGGTGGTGCCACCCCTTGGCTGGTGGTCTTAGATTCTATATGCCCTGATTACCCTTCATGATGTATTGTTACCAGGAAGTATGAGGTAAATATAAACCCTTTCCTCCCCAAGTTCCAGGTGATTGTGGTATTTCACCACAGCAATAGAAACCAAAGTAGGACAACGAATGAACCAACCAGACCATGCAAACCATGCTTGGTGTCTATCATTTAACAGCAATAAGACACTGGCTATTTCTCAATCAAGCTGAGCAAGAAGAACACAGTCAAATGCTTTCAGTCAAAGCTCACTCTGATCCAGAAGCTCAGCTATAGCTGTTGACCAATTTGAGCTTTAATGGAGCTAGGGTTTATCTTAATCATGTGGTCACTTTGAAAGTGAATGCCCCAGGAACAAATAGCCAAAGGTCAGGAAGCAAAAGCTGTTTGGATATTTAAGAAATGGCATTATACCACTTTCTCCAGGGCTGCATTTTGACATTCAGGAGCATTAAGCATTTTTCCTTTGATGAATTCCTCCTTTACAATGAATAAATAGATTATGCAAATAAATACTCAAACAGCATTCAAATGAACTAAACTTGGTAGTATTGCTTATATAAGTATCTGAGTGTATATTTGAACATTCCCTTAAATTTCAAAGTTTATTTTTCTTTACGGTTTTAAAAAGTAAAAACATTCCACAAAGTTCTTGAAGTATAAATCCTTCAATTTTTTGTTAACCATGGCTGATGAATGATTGAATTTAGACATAGTGAATTTGTCGGAGCTATCACATATCCTACTCAATGTAATGGGTATAGAAATAAACTCCACTTTTAGTGAGAAAGTTCAAAGTAGTATTAACAGAAAAGCATTTGGATAGGTGATACTGTTACATTCATCTCTGGAAAATAAAACTTGTCAAATAAACATGCTTTCAAGAAATATGATTTTTGATCCTTTCTTAGAATCTATGTGTACACTAATTTAACACCTGCTATCCCCAAAGCACTCAAGCTTTTAAGAAAATTGTCATTCAGTAATACTGCACACAAAATTCATAATTCATGTGGGTGTGTATGAATTCATATATACATAATATGATACACTACAGACTCAAGAAACCATTATAGCAATTTTAATTTCACACACATCACATATATTTTCTGTAAATTTAAATTATTCAGGAAGAAATATCCATCCATGGAGAAACTCAAAAGCACCATACTAAGGAAATTGATCTATCAGTAGATAATTTTGATTTCAATGGAAGTAATTGATTAAACATATTAATTGAGTAAACATATATCCACACAACATCCTCAAGTAAATAACAAAGCCAAGAGTGATCATCTGTTTTGGTTTAATGTACTCGGTTGTTTTCTAACTCTAAGATTGATATATATTTGTGCAAAACACAGAACCTGCCAGAATCTAAGAAATTTCACAGTGAGGAAAAGATATACACACACATGCATTTTCACACACACTTGTAGGAGGACATATTGTTTCAGAACAGTGGTTTAAATAATAGACATACCAGATACAGGTATAAATTTAATACAATAAAGGTTAGCTATGATATTTGTCTCTCTCTACTATAGAAACCTATAGGTACTATTTATGTTTCATAATATACTAGACTACTATTTTATAACTCCACATATATAGGGCTATTGAAAATATCAATTATAGCAGAGATAAGTAAATCTTAAAATGCTAGAATGAACAGGGTGTCTGGTTTTTGGAAGATTGATTTTATATGTGAAAAGCAAAAGAAGAGCCAAAATAATATCACAGAAAAAAGTTGTTTCAATACATTCTTAGAGAAATTTTCAGAATAATATAAAATAAATTAATCTTTAAATGTTAACAATAAGATAAATACTTAATAGCACACGCCTTTAATCCCAGCACTCGGGAGGCAGAGCCAGGTGCCTCTCTGTGAGTTCAAGGCCAGCCTGGTCTGCAAAGCAAGATCCAGGACAGGCACCAAACCTACGCAGAGAAACCCTGTCTTGAAAACAAAAACAAAAACAAACAAACAAACAAACAAAAAACAAAAAAACCAAAAAAAAGATAAATACTAAACTATTTCATTTACAGAAGAAATTAGTTTTGTCTTTATTCATCATTTAATATTTTAGAGATTTCATCATTGTTTGGGGAAATTATCTTTGCTCCAAATCCCTTCAGTTCCAGGTTATGGTTTGAAATGAATGTCCATCTTTTCTGTCAGGTCAGTCTTCTGTTGAACATCAATAGAGTTGAGTATACTAATAGATTAAGGAATTAAGAATGATAGAAGATATTTATCATGTACTTTATTATGTGCAGAGTAATTCTAAATAAATTGTCATATATAAATTAACAAGTGTATGTTAAATTTCCTGTAACACTCAAGAGGTAGCATCACTATTAGCCACAGTTTACTGGAAGGGATAATGAGGCACTAGAATATAAGCAATTTTTCCAATGTTATGCAGTTAATAAGTACATATTTGTATTTAATTGTGATGCTGTGATAAATCACTCTATCTGAAGGTAACTTGAGGGAGAAAAGTTTGCTTTGGTCCATTATTTCAAAAGGTTAAGAATACAAAAGGAAATGAAAAGCATGGCAGGAGGTCACCAGATCAGGAAGCATTCTGATCACATACCTGCCACACACAGAAAGCAGTGTGAACAGACAAGTTGGGGTGAGACTATATACCTTCAAAGCCGTTACCCAGTGATGTACTTCATCCAGCAAGACTGGTACCCAGTGATGTACTTCATCCAACAAGACTGTACCTCCTAAACATTACATAACCTCACCAAACACTAACAACAATGGGTGATCAAATAAATGAGCCTTTGGGACACAATTTTCATTCAAACCACAACAAACCTTGACACATAGGCAAAAGTCATCTAGTCTAACTTTGACAGTCCTCATAGTTTTTAACATGGTTTAAATGTCCAAAGTCTATTCTTAGATTCAATGCAGTCTTTTAGCTATGACAAGTTAAACAATGTTTAAATAAAATCCAAAATTAAAATTATATAGAATTTATTTATTTCCTTTCTGAAGTGGAGAATTGGGACCATAGTTAGGATAATTAGGGGAAAAAATCATACTTAACACCAGCAGGGTAAAGACCAAATCTATAGTTCCATGTTACGTTTCTAAGACTTTCAGTTTCAAAAGACTTAGATAGTTCCACACTTGTAGTTTTGCTGCCTGCAACATACATCTCTATCCTGATGTGGATCCATTCTCTGTTTGCAGCCTTTTTTTAGGGTCTTCAATCCAACCAGAGTATCACTTTTCAGCTTCACACAATGGTCTCTCAGGGCCTCCTCATAAGAAGACTCTGCCACACATTGTTTGGCCTTAGAGGCACTTTGAAACAATATTCATACTAACAGTAAAATTCAAGCAGACTAAAACTGGAGCCTATCTTTGGTTTTTCAATCTTTTAGGTGCAAAAAGTAAGATAATATATACAATTGTAAGAAAACTCCAAGGAGAGTACTTTTGATGTTTACTATTTAATTTCTGTATTTTCTTGGATTGTGGATATTTATTGAAACTTGTGACACATTTATTGTTTTATTTTATGTACATCTATCTATTTACCTCTTCTACAAGAGTGAATTCATTATCAAATAATTAAAACTAGGAGTAGTGATGTGGCATAGTGTATTAAAACACTAGTCACACAATCCAAATGACCTGAATTCAAATCATAGAAATGAGGGTAAAAAGAGAAAACTCCCCAAAGAAATTGTCTTTTGACATTCAGAAGTATACTGTGTCTCAAATGTGCCCACATTCTCCTCTCTCTCTCTCTCTCTCTCTCTCTCTCTCTCTCTCTCTCTCTCTCCATATACATATACATATATATATATATATATAATCACATACACATACCATATATGCGTGCACACACATACACACACAAATAATTATAATTATAATAAATAATGAAATTATTAAATTATTAAATCCTTAAAATTACAGATATAAATCTCCAGATCAATTTTTCATTTGTTTGAACAAATAATTTATCCACTTTTCTTGAATCTATTACAATATGCACTTCCATGAACTTTTTATAATTCATTTGTCCATAAATATCACCTTTTTATTTTCAGAAATTTATGGTAGCAATCAATTTTTACCAAATGATTAAAACTACTTACATAGATGCAATGCAGCACAGTAAGAATGTTCACCACACCTTAATGCACATCCTCATCTGATTTCAACTCTATCTAGGTTCTAGGTTCTGGCAACAGATATATTCAGTTGTCTTCAAGGTTTGTGAGAGTAGCCAGAGGCCTGTAATTGTCACATCAATAAATCAAATGTCCCGGGCTCTTGGGCTCTCATTCCTATCCCTTTCTCAGTTACTACTTTCACCATAATGGACAAATCAATTGGGCAATCCTAAAATGTTCCAGCAACTACATAGAATAGTGTTTTATTTTGTTTTGTTTTTTGAGTGGTGATAAACTTTTTGCTTCTTGCATTTTCCTTGGATACAAATGATAGAGATCTAACTTAAGTGTGTGAGGTTAAGAGAGAGACATATCAGAGTCTATAAACCAAACAAGTTTCTCTCATCAAATTCAGTCCTAAAATTAAAATCATTAAGTTATAGCATGAATGAATCCTTTGAACATTTTGTTCAAGAAGAATGCTTATATTAGGCATTTTACATCCAACATCCCATTCAAATCAACCTTCAGGTTCACAGGTGAGCTACAAACCTTCAGATTAAGTCAGGCAATGAGAAAACTGAAAATTTCTCACTTGATTTCTCTTCTAGAAAAAAACTAAGAAACTGAACCTCAGTGTTACACATTAATGAGGTTTAAAACAAAGATTGTTTAAAAATGAGTGGTTTCAGTCTAGATTAGTAGCTAAATTTTCCATTTCTTTGTGGTTGTAACATATAGACTCCTTGCACCACCACAGAAGGAAAGCATTACTGTGGTTCTACAAAGTAGATCAAAGCAGATGCAAAATTTACCAGCATCTCAGCTATCAGTTTTACTAGCAGAACTGTAGCTCACTCTGAACATTTATTTTCCATCACTCTCAAAAGCATCAGTGAAATCTCCCATGCTTATTCAATTAATATCTATCCACTAATGACAACTTAACATTTCTGTTTCTAATTATTAACATAGGATAATAATTTCTTAATTGCTTACATTTTATTTTCTTTATATTATGATGTTTCTGGGTCTTAGTCATTACCCTTTCCAAGGAGAACAAATTTCTCAGACTTTGATATCAAAATAAATGTTCCAGGGCCACGTTCATTGTACCTCAAGATTCAATGTTTCTCTCCTTAAACATTGAACTACCAGCTGTCAAATATTAAAGGACTACCTGTATAATTTAGAACTTGGTGAAATTATTCAAACTAGCCAGCAAAATATATATACTTCCCTGTTCCTCTTTTGGAACCTAGAAGAAAGACTTGTTCTGCGCAGGACTAACACTAGTGGTTTCCTGTGTAACGTTCCATCGGTCCTGTTTTTAAGGTTTATGAACATAACATTGTTCTGCTATGCTTTTACCGTTTTCTCATTTGTGACCACATCTGACTGAGTATCATGTTAAAAACAAAAAATAGGAAGATAAAATGATAGTTCTATTTTAATTATGCTTCCTTCACAAACATAAAGACCTGAGCTTTATCTCCAGCACTCCCACAAAAAGGCAATTTGGTTTGATTTTATTTTTTATTTTATGGAGAGGGGGTATTGCAGGGGTGAAGGGAGGATATGCAAGGACTGGGTGGTGAGCAGAATTGGGGTACATAGTGTGTAATTTCCAAAGATTCAATAAAGAAATTATGTTTGAAAAAAAGAGTGGGGGTGCACACTTTCAATCTCAGTGCTTGGGAAGAAGAGGTGGGAAGCTCTCTAGAGCTTACTTACCAACCCGACTAGCTGAATTGGTATAAGTCCAGGTCCCAGTGAATGACTCTGTCCCAAATAAAGAAGGTTGATGTTTGTTGAGGAGCCAAGGTTAACCTCTGGCTTTCAAGCAAACCCATTCCCACACAACCACACACACACATGCATGTACACACACACACACACACACACACACACACACACACACACACACGCACACACGCACACACGCACAACAATGTTTATGGGATATAAGGCTCTAGTAACTAGCAAAAATAGCTCCTAAAAATAACATAGACTAGCCAGTGGTGGTGATGCATGACTTTAATTCCAGCACTTGGGAGGCAGAGAAGCAGAGACAGGTAGATCTCTAGGAGTTCAAGGCCAGTCTGATCTGTAGAGAGAGTTCCAGGACAGCCAAGGCTACACGGAGAATTCTGACTTGAAGAGAAGAAAAAAATGTAGACCTTTGTATAAAGTAAAGGATTATAAAAGAATATTTAAGTGTAGGAATCCCAGTCATACTGGGGAACAAAGAAGGCTTACTGGAAAAGATGTTATGCCATATTCACAGGTTGGGAAGATATTTTAGTATGTAAAGCATGCAGATAGAGAGATGAATAACTTTGGATAAGAGACTGGGATAGTTTATGAAAAAGTGAGGGAATAAATGAGTCTTAGAATCTAGAGGTCTGCCGGGCGGTGGTGGCGCACGCCTTTAATCCCAGCACTCGGGAGGCAGAGCCAGGTGGATCTCTCTGAGTTCAAGGCCAGCCTGGGCTACCAAGTGAGTTCCAGGAAAGGCACAAAGCTACACAGAGAAACCCTGTCTCGAAAATAAAAAAAATAAAAAAGAATCTAGAGGTCATTGAAGTACTGTACCTTCTTTCATAATAAAGACATGTTGTTTGATATGTATGTAAATATATATATATATATATATATATATATATATTTATCATATCACTTGGAAATGTCTACAACCATAACTATGGTTTGGATTGGGGAGATGACTTAATCAGTAAATTATTCTCCCTCTTCCTCTATGTCTTGTTTTTGTCTCCTATTCCTTATCCTTTATCTCTCTGGTTTAATAAATACCTTTTGTGCTAAGAACCTGGTCTTGGGATAATCTAAGGTGATACCAATCCTTTCAGAAAGTACTCCAAAGAAGAAATTCAAATGACTAGCAAAAATTAAAAATGTTTTCAATACTATACTTAGCTAGCAAAGAAAAAAAAAAAACAATGCTACTGTGTGATCCCATCTAACCTCAGTGCAAAATGGCTATTATCAGGAACACTAATGACCACAAATGCTGGTGTGGATGTGGATAAAACGAAAACTTTAGACCTTGTTGTGGGAATGTAAAATGGGTAGCATGTTAGAAATTTGTCAGGAGACACCACACACTTTACTCATATTCATGGAGAAATCAAACTCAAATTCACCAGGACACACACTTATACACAGAGCCAGCAATTTTTAGAAAATCCAGCAATAGCCTTACCATGGGCTGTACCTGTCAAGCAACATATGCCCATTGATACCATAGTGGGAGTAAGCAATTTTGTTCTAATTGGATTTGATATCTGCTCTACAGTAGACAATTCATGGTTTATGTTATAAACATTATTAAATAAAACAAGATATCAACAACAATACCATAGCTAAGAAAGTTATAGGGTCTCTCAGGTAGAATCTAGAATTTTAATTTGCTAAATGGTCATATTGTCAAAATGCCTTCTACATATTCATGTCTGAATCAATATATTTGTAGTGCTCTCAATCTTGGTTGCATCTAATTGAAGTCAGAAATCAATAATGTAGTGATTCACAATTATTCAAAATTCTGAGATAAGTGACTATGAGCACTCAAACATAAAAGAGAAATTAATAACAGCAGCCCCCAAAGTACCTGTAGGGCTCATGGAACATTTAAAAAGAGACAGCTGAGAAGTAAGAGCTGGGTAGGGGATAGGGAAAGTACTATGAAATGCTATCCTCTCAATATGACATGGCTATAATACCCATGGATTCACAGCAGTTGCGGTTACCTGAACATGACCTGTGCAAAATCAGGCCAGTTAAAAATATCAGCACAGAAATGGAGGGGCTCCCAAGTTCCTACCCATAACTGAGCAAGTATTGGCTGTTTTTAGTTGCTGGGAGGAGAGACACTTTTCTTGGGTGGTAGCCTTTGGTAGGCATCCAATTCCATTGGATAATCCCACACCCAGGTGCGTATACACAACAATAATTGGACTCAGTAGATGATAAATAAATTCCTTTAAAAGAGGATGTGAAGTTTGTAGGAAAATGTATTGGGGGAAGATTTGGGAGAAGTTGAACTGGGGGTGAACATGAACAAAATAAATCATATATATGTATGAAAATTTTAACGTTTAATATAAAACTCTTATTTTAAAAACTAAAGACTCCTGCCCCTTGCCAGTTGCAGCACTCTAGGGAGTGGGCTCCACACTTTGATTGGGCCTCACAGTAGAGGTGCTCCTGGTGGCATGGGTGTGGCTTAGCTGGCCCCAACCCTCACTGGCTACATCACTCTGGAAAGTGGTTCCCACACCTCACTAATCCTGGTAGCATAGGTGTGGGACAGCCAGCCCTGTGGTCGTGAAAGAAGGAGAGCTGGCCCTATCCCTGGTTGCCTGTGGCAAATGAATGATCTGGCCCTGCCCCTCAATACCTGTGCCAGATGGGAGAGCAGGCCCTGAGAGTGTGGATGAAGGAGAGCTGGCTCCATCCCTTTCCAGGGTGGAGCAGGAGAGCAGGCCCCACCACTTGCTGGCTTTGGCACAGGGATAAGCTGACTCTGCCTTTTGCCAGGGCAGCACTGGGGAGCAGGCTGTGGTGGCATGGGTGCAGGAGAGCTGACCCCATGGCATAGCCATAACTGCAGGAGAGCAAACCCTATCCCTTGTCAGCAGCCACATGCAAGAGACCTGTCTCCACCCCTTGCCTGGGCAAAGCAGGAGAGCTGGTTCTGGCAGTGTGGGTGCAGAAGACTGGGCAGACTGACCAACTCAGCTACCACCCAGACCCAGATCCAGGCCTCTGAGTTGGCCCACCCCAATATCAACCCCATCTAAGAACTGCTGGAGTGCATGAAAGAGCTGGTCCTGCAGAACCAAAGCTATAGGATGTCCACGCCACAGGGCAATAACAGGATATCCAAGAAGAGTCATAGTGATGATCCAGTGTTGACAGTGTAACAGAAGCCAGAGACCTTGAACTAGAACAATGACTCATTGCAATGAACATTTGCAAGTTCAACTAAAGCTCTTTGGGCAAAAGGGTATACTGTGTGACACACTATGACACACCACAACTACCATGGCAAGATTTATTTTTCCCCTGTGGATATGTTCTGTATGCTGTGAATATATTGCTCTGACTGGTTGATAAATAAAATGCTGATTGGCCAGTAGCCAGGCGGGAAGTTTAGGTGGGACAAAGAGAGGGGAATGCTAGGAGGTGGAAGGCTGAGTCAGAGACACTGCCAGCAGCCACTGCCATGAGGAGCAAAACATAAGTTACCAGTAAGCCACAAGCCATGTAGCAATTTATAGATTAATATAAATGGGTTAATTCAAGATATAAGAACTAGATAGCAAGAAGCCTGAGCCAAACAGTTTAAATAATATAAGCGTCTGTGTGCTTATTTGGATCTAAGTGGCTGCAGGTTTGAACGGGACTGGAGAAAACTCCAGCTACGTTTTTTAATTCCTATTTTTGTTTTAGATTTTTATTTATTTTTTATTTTCTTTTGGTGGGGAGGTAGAAAATGCAGAAGGCTGAAGTGGAAGAATAAGGAGATGAATGGGATTAGGGTGCATGATGGAAAATTCACAAATAATCAAAAGTTAAGAAAAAAAATAAAGATTATGTTTAGAGAAGTTATTCAGAGTGAAGCAGAACATGGGAAAAACAAGATTAAAAATATAGGCTGCAATTTTGATGATGGCTTTGTTATTAGAAAAACTGGATACAAAGTGCAAAGTTAGAGGAAGAGAGAATTGTGAAGAAAGGAAGTGGATGTTTCATCTAGAAATGCATTTGACTGCAACTCACACACTCCCCACTTGTGGAAATAACCAAGTGGGATGTTATGGTGTTATAACATTTTAATAAGTTAGCAGGTACTATGGGTGTTATACTTGGTCCTGCTACTCAGAGATGCCTTTAGCAATGCAGTGTTTTTGTCATTAAAAAAAAAAAACATAATTGCATCCTTTACCCTTTCTCCTTTATCCCTCTAGCCCCTCCCAATTTACTCCTGTCTCAAATGACCTCTGGAATCATTTTCTTTAATTGTTGATACATGTACATATATATGTGTACCTGTATATGTATGTTCCTAAGTATATAAATATAATTTTTTGCTCTATGTGATACATATATATATAAAATATATATTATATAAAATATATATTATATATAAAATCTGTTTTTAGGGCTGATCACTTGTTAGATAACCAGTTGAGGTATCCTTTCAAATTTTGACAAGTCTTCTGCCAAGTAATATATGTCCGCTCAAAGTAAGAATAAGTAAAAAAGGACTTATAAATGATTCTTTGGAAAAGTAGCCTAAGTCCATATGTCTGATATAATAATATTAGGAGTATTATACTTATGAGCTATTAATATAAGTGCTCTGAACAGAGGCCAAGTATAGAGAATTATAGTGATGCTTAGAGTTATGGAAATGGGAAACACAAATAAGAGAAAGAATATTAAGACAAGAAAAACAATATACCTATACTTTTAAGATAGGACTGAGTTTGGAGATGGAGTCCTCAGATTGAAAATATTTGAAAAAAACATGAAAACTGATGCTACCAAGGGTCATAAGAAAAAGGCCCCCTAGGATGTGTTCAATGGTCAGGGGCACCCCAGATTACAAAGGATGGCCAACAAGAACTACAGATCACAGCTTTCAAAAAAAGAAGTTTCCATTGATATTAAAACAGTTATCAACATACTGTATATTGACACATAAATCACAAAGGCGTTATGCAAAAACAAATGTTGTTGACAACAGCCTCTACAATTAGGTAGTAAAGTTATATAAGGAAAATTCAAATTTGACATGATACAGTTTTAAATTTTGAATTAAAACCATGACTAGTAATAGAAATATTTTAGAACAACTATATAGTGAGACCGAAGAGTAAAGTAAAAACAAAAAAAACAAAAAACAAAAAACATGCTGAAACTTTTGAAATACTATGACCAGGAGCAACATGTGGAGAAAAGGGTTTATGTTACTGATGGAAGCCTAGGCAGGAATCAATGCCAGAAACTGAAGGTAGGATCTGAAACAGAGAACATAGGCTCACTGGCTTGCTTTCAGGACCATGTTCAGCTATCTTTCTTATAGGGTCTAAACCTAACTGCTTAGGGATGACATTACCTTCCCTCATCAATTAGCAATGAAAATGCTCCCATGGACATGTCCACAGACCAGTCTAATGGAAGCAGTTCCTCAATGGAATTTCTGTCTTCCCCTGTTTCTCTAGTTTGTGTCACGTGGATAAAAGCTAACTAACCCAAGCTCACTGTCTTAGAGTTGATATTGCTGTGAATAGACACCATGACCATTGGAACTCTTATAAAGGAAAACATTTAATTGGATGGCTTTCAGTTTCTGAGGTTTAGTCCAGTATCTTCATGGCAGGATATGATGGCATATAGGCAGACATGGTGCTGGAGAAGGAGCTGTGAGTTCTGCATCTTGATCTGTAGGCAACAGGAAGGGAACTCTGTTTCTTGGTATACTTTGAGCATAGGAGACTTCAAAGCCCACCCCCACAAGTTGTACACTTCCTCCATATCTATTCCAGCAAAGCCACACTTCCTTATAATGCCACTCCCTTTGGGGGCAATTTTCTTTCAAACTACCACAGTTATCTAAAAAAAACTCTGTGATGTAGAATCATATATCTTGGTTTAGTCCAAGGACTTAGCTTGCTGCCAGAGTTGCTTAAGAAGGTACACTTCTTCCTATTTATTCTAAGATGAAAGGGCAGTACAGAAAGATTCGATTATTTTAGAATAAACTTAGCAACAGTTGTTGTTCTTTTTCTGATGAAGACAAGAAACAAGCCATCACTAGCAGATTCCATGAAAGATTAGATGGCTCCAATTACTTTGTTGCTTCAGAGGGAAGTCTGGATGGCACCATATTGTTTGGTAAAACCCAGAGAGGGATGCACGCACTAGGGAATGATGGGCTACTTCCAGAATTACCACAAAGACACACAATACTTTAGATTGATACATGCAGGAAGAAGAGAACTTGCATTGTCTTCTCTCTTCATAACAAGCAGAACTAACACACATTTGGAGCTTTGTATTAGGAGTCTCTCAAGATACTTTGTTTAACTTAATCTTTCAAGAGCATTGGCAGAGTCCAACATACTACCTTTTTTTTCCAAGAGCAACTCGTAGCTCAAAAACACTATCCAGAATTGAGGTGGCAGTGGGGGTGTGGTGGTGGTACATGCCTTTAATCCCAGCACTTGGGATGCAGAGGTAGTAGGATATCTGTGAGTATGAGGGCAGCCTTGTCTACAAAGCAAGTTCCAGGACAGCCAGATCTACACAGTAAAATCTGACCAGAAGAACAAAAAAGAAAGAAAGAAAAAGAAGGAGGAGGAGGAAGAAGAGGAGAAGGAAGAGGAGGAGGAAGGAGGAGGAAGAGGAGGGGGAGGAAAAGGAGGAGGAGGAGGAGGAGGAGGAGGAGGAGGAGGAGGAGGAGAAGAAGAAGAAGAAGAAGAAGAAGGAGGAGGAGGAGGAGGAGGAGGAGGAGGAGGAGGAGGAGGAGGAGGAGGAGAAGAAGAAGAAGAAGAAGAAGAAGAAGAAGAAGAAGAAGAAGAAGAAGAAGAAGAAGAAGAAACAGTATTCAATTTGCCCGTGATAATTATCAAATGGCAGGATGTTCCACTGAAGAAACAAAATCTCAAAAGTTTTGAGCCCCTCTACCTAGGAGACTACACTGATACTATTAATCAGGTACATATATTGTTATACCCTTAATATTAATTCAGACTCTTAATAAATACTTTATATATATGCATACAATGAGGTACAATGTCTTAAACATATGAAATCATATGTGTGAAGACTAGAGAAATTAAGACAAAACAAATTTCCAGGCTTGCTTAGATAGTTTTCGGTTGTAGCATCTGGTGACAACTGTTTTTCATAGATGGTCTGACTTGGGAATGCAGTTTTAAATGATGAGTAATAAGTTGATGATACATTAAATAAAAAATTTGGCAGCATAGAGAGTAAATTTTCATGAGTGTAATAATTCCACGAAGCTCAAATAGAAGCAGTGAATGTTCTTGCCAATGTTAGTGTATTCTTAACTGGAAAGGATATTATCCTACAAATTGAGGGCAGAATCAACCTCAGTAAATGCCATGACAATATATAATTTTGTTCTGGTTCCTTGGCTGTCTGGGGAGAAGATGAGTCAATGTGAGATCTTCTCTAAAGACTCTCACAGTACATTGTGCTTAATAGAATCAATATATGAAACTGAGGTTTTTAATAACTGAAAATCAGGCTCCTGAAGGCTAGCTAGAAAGGAGAGGCTTTATATGTACTGTCCTCAGGACATTCACATTGTAGAGACAAGAAGGACTCAAACTTAGAGAGAGCTGATGGTACTTGAGTAGAGTATAGGGAAGGGACAGTGATGAAAATATGCTGTCAGCCCCAAAATTATGGACAGTGGACATCCACTGCATGTGGCAATTGCCCTACCTGACAAGCCTTGAGGTCAGTCAGTAATAGCTAAGGAGGTTTTAGATCATAGAACAGCACAGGAAACTGAACAGATGGAGCCTACATACGGCACCGAGGTTCATAGTAGCCCTAAGGACAAAGTGGACATGAATTATGTGCCAAAGTGTAAGTGGGAATATGTGATTGCTTAGTAATTTAAAATATTGTTAATGAAGGATGGATTGGAGGTGACTCATTAAAGTTGACACAGTTATCACATGACATTTAATCAGATAGATATTTCACAACATGGAAGAAACTGTGATCAGGATTCAGGATTGAAGTAGGCACAATTGACAATTTATCTCCTTAATGACTGAGAGGAAAGGCAAATTATTTCTTCTCTCCCTCATTTGTAATTGAAGATTTTATAGGATCAAATATAACATAAAGAGACAGTTACAAGATTTCTCTAAACATGGTGCAATATTTAAGCAATTATCAAATTGGAATTACTTCAAAAATAGTAGAAGGAAATTCTGTTTGCTAGTGTAAATGTCATAAAAGTCTTTGGAAGTTGCATCAAGGTCAAGATATTCTGGTAAGGCAGATGTTAAGGAGCTGAGATTTAATTTCCCATAGACTTGACTGAATTTAGTCTTCATTCCCAAGTCACATCATCTTGACATATACATACATTTTACAAAACTTGATTTTCTTATCTGTCAAATGAAAATGATCCATATTTCAACACAATTTGTGATTATTAAATAATATACCCAGAGCTTGTAACATATCATGCTAAGTAACACAAATTCAATGCAGTGAGTATATGAGAAAGAAGATTAATGACAATATTGTTTCTAATTTGAAAATGCTTAAAATCATGCTTAAAAACTCTGATCAGCTCTAAGTGTGTTTACTTAAAAGCAACATTAAATGAATTAAAAAGGTGTGTGTGTGTGTATTGTGTAATCATAAAAATAAAGAAGATAATTTCATTAATTTGGGGGTCACAGGAGGAGTTGTCTGGAAAAGATTCAGATAGAGTATCAATACATGACAATCTCAAAAAATGTAAATAAAAAAATCTCTGTAAAAGTTGGAACATCATTTTTATCTTTAAAAATTATGCTTACAATACCCATGTCAATAGGTACTAACACATACTAATGAACAAAGAGGAAAAATGATCATTTAAAAGTTAATCATGTTCCTAATTTTTAATACAGTATTTTTCCAGAAGTTAAAGCTTGAAAATCAGCTCTACTTTTCCTGAATCTGCTATGGTCTAGTTGAATGAGCTGCAAGAGAAACCATGGAATATTCTAGCATTCCACATAGAACCATAGATTTACTATATATAGTACAAGAAAAATTAATTAATCAAAGCTTCTCTAAAATGGACAAAATATTCTAAATTGTTTATTGAATATTCAAACATATTTCCTTCTGTCATAATTTTATCCCATGTTAACCCAAATTATATTTTTAGAATATGAGAAAAAATAAGCCAAGAAAATGAGTATTTAAAGACAGTTTCTATTCAACTTCTGCTTTGACCCTTTTGAAAGTCAAAACTATAAAAACCAGGAGGAAAACTCAACATTACTTATATAATACATGCTAGAGATCAGTTCTGAATAAAATTTATCAAGTTGAAAGATTATAACCTAGAAGAAAGTAATATAAACAGTAACTCTTCTCTTATTTGGAGGTTAAAGCAGCCAGATGATTCTATCCATAAATATTCATTCCAATGTGTTCCATTATTCTGAGAGGCTTTGGCTGTATCAGTGTTCAAAACAAACGTTCATGCACTCAGTATTTACATCCTATCGGGGCAGACATTAAACCCTGAGTTTAGTTAGAAGCTATACTGCAGCTAATTTGGATATGTCTGATTTTCTTCCCTTTGAATTTTTTTGGGGACATCTATGGATACTGTAAGTGCTGTCACTTATGTGTCTCTTGGTTTCATTTGATGTTAGCATGATGTTGTAAATGAATTTATCTGGAACTATTCATTGGATTCACAATGTAGGAATCATGACAGCAATATTTGTATCTATCTTTGAGCATACAAAAAGCATAGATATTAACATATACAGAAAGTATATATCTCTGAGAAATGGTTATTCTATAAAAAGAACTATAAACCATTTTATTATATTCATGTAAACTTTTTGGTAATGCTAGGTATCAAACTTAGGAATTTGGACAAATTTTTATGCATTCCAATACTGAGCTACATGCTTAACCATGGATTTTTGTTTGAACCAAGTTCTCATCACAAGTTAAAACTGACTCTGCATTCACTATGTATCCTAGCTTGGGACATTCATAATGTTCCTGATCCCACTTTCCTATCTCTAGTGTTACAACATGTGCCAGGATACCCAGCTAGTAATATATTATTTCATGATGAAAGGGTGAGTTCTTTTAAAATTAATTTATTTAGTGTTTTGGGACATATTGTCATAGCATAATTTTGGACACATGTTGAGAAGTCTTTCCTTTACCATGTGGGTCCAAGTGTAGATCTCAGAATTGATGGAAAGCACCATTTCCTGCTGAGCCATTTTGCTAGCCCCCCAAAAATGTTTTCTTATTGTTAAAATATGAGATCAAATGACCCTGATTAGATTGGCAATAAGAAAATATTTCTCTTTGTTTTCAGGATAATGTGTACCTTCTCTTCTAGGAATCCTAGATGCACGTTAATGGTTTCTAAATGAACTTATCTTTCAGTTTTCTTTCCCAATAATAAAATACACTCTAGATAATTAAAATGGAAAAATTATTTAGTAGATGGATTTAAATATTTTGCAGAATGCCTCAGAGTTTTTTGACAATAAATGATGTGAAACAGTAACAATGTCTATCATACACCAGACTACATGAGTGGAAACAAATTACTGTTTCCTCCAGATAGAAGAATCTATAAAGTCAGGAATCAGAGGGGAGTATTTCTATACCCACTGTGGCAAACCCAACAATGCAACAAGGCTCTCCCTGACAGAAGGACTCCTAAATCACATACCATTCACTTTTGTCTTTCATACCTGGTACAAGTGCATCTGCTTAATGAACATGACATTAATATCAGTAAGAGTAAATTTTGACTTCCAAGTCAAAATTTAGGGATTCTACTTAGGTGGACTATATTTATGATCTGAGAAAATTATCAAAGTCCAGGAGGCCTATGCAAAGGATTTGGGTTTTCCACAAATGCCTTATGTTTCCAGAGAACTTGATGGACATTCTCATCTAGTAATTATTTTCTGATAATCCTGCAATTATTTTGATTCCATTAGTGCCTATTTCCCCATTGCTCACATGTACTTTGAGGAAACCTAATTGTGGTTTTTAAGATGAAGCAATTTTTGCTTTTCTTAGGATAACTGAAAAAGAAAGAAGTACATATACCCACTCATTTATTTTTATAACTCTTTAAACCAATATGTGCTGATTGTTTACAACTAAAAACATTACATAAAGGTGTTTATTAGAGTTTTTGGATTCTCTTTGGCTTATTTTATGATTCTGTATTTTTCAAGAAACACTTGCTGGTAAAGCCCATTGCTACTGTTGTCTCTGTAGACTGAAGTTTCTCAGTCCATCCAGTTCCACCTGGGCAGCAGCTGCTTATAAAATAATCACCCAGAGGCTTAATATTGATTATAAACTGTTTGGTCTCCAACTTAGTCTTCTTGCTAGCTAGCTCATTTATCTTAAATTAACCCATTTCTATTCATCTATGCATTGCCACATGGCTGTAGCATTACCAGTCTGCTGGCATGTTGCTCCTTGGGCAGTGATCTGGAATCTCCCTGACTCCTTTTCCCTTCTCCCCATATCTTTGCTTGGATTTCCCATCTGGCTATAGCCTCTCTTGCCATAGGCCAGAGCAGCTTCTTTATTAAGCAATGGTAGCAGCACATATTCACAGCATACAGAAAAAACATCCCACAGCAGTCTTCTAGCTTGTTTTTGTTAAAGAGAACAGTACCTAGGTCATCATGACTATCACATCATGTACATGTGAGTCATGATGAAAGACTAAAATGACTCAAGAAATCATTGACATTAGAAGGAAGATAAAGGTTCTTTTTCTATGAAACACATAAGTACAGAATAAAAATGGGCAGTTCACAAAGTCACCATGAATTAACAAAGAATGTGGATAACCTTTCTAGAGCAATGAGATATTTGGATTTTTGTTACGAATGTCTGTTCTCATTCCAGTACACAGAAAGCTCCTGCTCTGCAGATCTGACATAGGAAACGGCTAAAGCAAAGTTTTTATCTTCCTTTCTGGTCAATTTAGCAGACACTACCACAAAGGGGAAAAAACAGATAAAAGAAAATCCAATCCCTCTTTTTCTAAAAGAAATCTACTTTCAGCCAACAATCCTCTGTCACTCCCAGGGATGGAATTAGGTGAGTAATGTAAAAGTATCGTAACTGTCAAGTAAATGGACATTTATCTTACTCCACACAACTATGAAAAGGTAATTGGAGTCCAAAGAGTAAAGTATAATAGAAGGTTATTGAGTCATTTTGAAATGGTTGGCCTGGAGCTTGTACTACATGTATGATGGTACTCTTTGTAGTTTGGAATCCTTTGTGTAAGCTTGCAGTTAAAATTTAGTAAGCCCAGACTTAGAAAGTTTGGAAATAGTCTCAGGAATCAAAAGGTGACCCCTTTCAGAATCTCAGGTAACTGGATACCATTAAATAAGGGCAACTGTAGATTTTTCTTTGAATTATTTTTAGTTAAGGGGTAAAAATCAATATGTAAGACCAACTCTGTCTTTAGCACTTTTCTCAGATGTATGATCTAGGGTTATAAAGCTGGGGACTAAAAATACATCTGATGGAAAGTTCAGAAATTCAGATGTGAATTCAAATTTTCAGATCTGAGTTTCAATTTTAAAACATCTAAATAAAGAAGTCACTTAATAACTTTTCTACCGGTGCTAAAAAGAACCATCTTTAAAGGAGCAGAGAATGTATTAATTTGCTTTACTTTTGATTTGTGATAGTGTAAGCATCATTCCGAGAGATAAGAAGACAGTGAATTATTCATAATTTTTGAGACCATTTCTAAATGACACTCATTTGATATCTATAGCTATATTTTCCCCTTTTATCTTAGTGGTACAGGTAAGAGATACTCACATGTATTAGTTCATTTGGTCTCCTAGCATACATTTCCACTGATTGATCCCCAAGTCATAATAATTGAATATAATATAATTTATTTTACTATTATTACTGTGATATGTGATCATTTGAGAATTGGGGTGTGAGATAGAAGCACAACATAGGGGATACATATGGTGAGAAATTGTCAGGGACAAGGATAGAATCTCTAGTTAGTGGAAAAATACAGACCCCCATAAGACAGGGAACTAGATCATCTTACAGTCAGGTTGCCTAGCAACAGGACATTGAGGCAGAGCCCTTGACCCTTTCACCCTGTAAACATCCTATGCAAACATCCTTAGCTTGCCCCACCTTATGCAGATGACAGCTTCTTGCTCCCCCCACCCTGCAGGAACTGTATAAACCCTCTTGGAGAAAAATAAAGTTGCACCTTGATCAGAATCCAGACTTGGTGTGTTTCCTTGTATCTCCTGCCCCTATCATTCTGTCCTTAGGGTGGTCGAGAACCCGTTGAAGCCCTGCAGGCGGGGCAAACTGGCGCCCAATGTGGATGAAACCACCTCTTGAGGATTCGGAACGTCGTCTCCCAGAGGAAGACCAAGGCCTTGGTGAAGTTGTTGGATCCCCCTGAAATCGCCCGGTTCAGGACGCGATCCCGGAGGAGGGCAGAGACGACGCAGGTAAGAAAGTGACGAGCCATGGGACAGGCAACATCGTCACAGGATTTATTTATTTCTGGCCTAAAAGAGGCCCTCAAGATACGAGGAACTAGGGTAAAGAAAAAAGATCTTAAAGCCTTTTTTGATTATATTATAGACACATGTCCTTGGTTCCCCCAAGAAGGAACCATAGATGAAAAAAGTTGGGCACGTCTCTGGGACTGTTTAGATGATTACTACAGGACTTTTGGACTAGAGAAGGTTCCCGTCACCACATTTTCTTATTGGAAGCTTATTTATGACATTCTTAGGGTCTATAAATATTCTCCTGACATACAAGAGCTTATTAATATAGGAGAAAAAATCTTCAAAGAAGCCTTTCGCTCCCCCTCTACCTGCCCTAAGACCCCCGAGCGCTTTCTGGTCCGCCTTCAGTTTGTCCCTCTATGGAAGAGGGGATGCTCACAACTTTTAAACCTAGGAATCCCCAGGAGTCCGCTTTTGCCCATCCTCATGCCTCTGTTAATAATTTGACCTCTAACTCCCCTCTAGACCCCACCGAGGAGGCTTCCCTAGAGAAAGGGGCGGCCCGTTACCGTAATCTGGACTGGCCCCCCTGCAAAAATCTCCCCTTAACACAGGAGTCCTTGGGCCCTTTTATACCACCTCAAAAATCTCCGGCAGTTCCCCCTTCCGCAATGCCCCCTCCCTATATTTCTCAGTCTTCCCATTTTTGCGGGCCTATTCTTGATGAGTTGGCTCCCCCTGTCCCAGATCTTGGTTCACTGAGTCAGGCCCTCCAAGCTCGCAGGGAACATGTTGGGCTTTTAAGGAAATTGGAAACTCTTGACAAAGAACTTAAAGATCTTGCCCTTGAAGTGGCCGGTCCGCTAAAACCATCTCAAAAATCTAGTAAATCGAAGAGTAAGCCTCAGCCTGTCCTGGCATTTCCTGTTACCAGGAGCCAGACCTCTGGGGACTCATCCGAGGCAGCTGCCCAGAGTGGCCGCTCAGGGGGTTTGGAAGATCAAAATGAGGAGTGGGAGGACGAGGAAGAGCCGTCACCAGAGAACCCCCTGCCAGGACAGACTTATCACAAATTAAATTTCCGCCTAGTTGAAAAGCTGAAATCTGCCTGTGCTCAGTATGGTCCTACTGCTCCTTTTACATTAGGCTTGGTGGAAAACCAGAGCGAACATTGGTTGATCCCTAATGACTGGTATTTTCTTGCCCGTGCGGCTCTTTCTGGGGGTGACTTTGTCCTCTGGAAAACAGAATTTACAGAAAATTGTCGAGAAGTTGCTCAAAAAAATACTGAACAGCCGTCCTCAAAAACTTGGACATTAAAGAAACTCCTCGGCAACCCCCCTTATGATACAAATGCAGCACAAGCAAAATTCCCTCCTGGCCTCCTGGCCCAGATTCAAAATGCGGGGGTCCGGGCCTGGAAACGCCTGCCCCAAAAGGGCTCGGCTACCACCTCATTAGCAAAGACTCGTCAGGGCCCTGATGAACCTTTTGGCGATTTTGTCTCTCGCTTAAATGATGCAGCTGAGAGACGTTTTGGGCCGAACGAACATGAAAGCACCTTTGTTAAACACTTGGCCTTTGAAAATGCAAACCCTGCCTGCCAGGAAGTCCTCCACCCTCATAAAAACAGAGCGGACCTGTCTGAATATGTGAGACTCTGTTCAGGTGTTGGCGCCGCCCATGCCATGGGATTAGCTATAGGTGCTGCCCTCAGGGCTTCACAACAGCCTGGAGCCGCACCTGTTACTTCTGTAAACAACCCGGACATTTCGCTAGGGAATGTCCCCAGAAAGGTCACAGCCTCCCGCCCTTAACCCAGCCGGCTCAGGAGGCCGCCTCTATGAGGCCCCTGCCTTCCACTCTCTGCCCCTGCTGCAACAAGGGCCGTCATTGGCTACAGAATGCAGGTCAAAAGTCAATTATCTCGGTCAGCCCCTTCCTCCTCGGGTGCCAGGAAACTTCCAAAGGGGCCAGCCCCTGGCCCCAATGCCTCCAAGAGCGCACCCTGGGGCCTTGAGGTCCGCTCACCCCCTAACTCCCCAGCCTCAACAAATTCTCCAGCCCCAGTTCCATTCTCCTCCCTCCGGAGAGCAACTCCAGGCAGTGCCGGATTGGACTTGTGTGCCGCCACCGAAACAGTATTAAACTCCCTTGAAGGGGCTCAGGTCATCTCTACAGGGGTGACAGGGCCCTTACCTCCTAATGTTTGTGCGCTTGTCCTTGGCCGTGCTTCTGCGGCCCTCCGAGGGGTCCAGGTCTACCCTGGCATAATAGATAGTGATTTCACAGGTGAAATTAAGATTCTGGCCACTGCTGTAAATGGCATGGTCATGATTCCTCAAGGTACGCGCCTGGCACAGCTAGTTCCTCTACCCTCCTCTGTCTGTGATAATCCCTCAATTACAAACACCCCTCGGGGGTCAGCTGGATTGGGCTCCTCGGATGCCTACTGGGTCCAGCCTGTTACTCAGGATCGCCCTACTCTCACCCTTACTATAGAGGGAAAGAAGTTTCAGGGTATCTTGGATACAGGGGCAGACACCCCAGTCATTTCACAGTCTCACTGGCCATCTGCTTGGCCACTGGTTCCATCCCTCACCGATTTAAAAGGAATCGGTCAGTCTAATAATCCTTTAATTAGTTCGAGGACACTTTCCTGGAAGGACGAGGAAGGAAACCAAGGGACTGTCACTCCTTTTATGGTTCAGCTAATGGTGTTGCAGCCTTTGTGGCCCAAGGCCACCCTACCTCCTTCCTAACGCCTTTCCGGTCAGCGCAGTTGGTTGAACTTTCAACAATTTTAGAGGTTTTTCAGACCTATTCTGATCAACCTATTAATATCTATACAGATAGTGCCTATATTGCCTTTTCCATCCCCTTGTTAGAAACCTCTCCAGCCATAAGGCCTACCTCCAACGCCACCCCACTTTTCTCCCAGATTCAACAGCTTGTCCTGACTCGCCAACACCCATTTTTTATAGGCCATATTAGAGCCCATAGTGATCTTCCTGGACCATTAACTGATGGCAATGCACAGGCAGATGCCGCCATCAGGCTAACTTTCCCTATCATGGTTGGCTCAGTCCTACAGGCCCAAACTGCCCATAAGATCCACCATTTAAATTCTCAGACCCTCCGTCTTCTTTTTAAGATCTCTAAACAACAGGCCCGAGAAATTGTCAAACAATGTCCCTCTTGTGTTGTTTCTCACCCTGCCCCACACTTGGGAGTCAACCCTCGAGGCCTCCTTCCCAACCAAATCTGGCAGACAGATGTTACTCATTGCCCCGAATTCGGCAGACAAAAATTTATCCATGTCTCTATAGATACCTTTAGTGGCTTTATCTTCGCCTTTCCTCATGCTGGAGAAGCCACAAAGGATATTCTCTCTCACCTGATTCTTGCCTTTTCTGTCTTGGGAAAACCAGCTAAGATAAAGACAGACAATGGCCCTGGTTATACCAGCACAGGCTTCAAAAAATTTTGTGATAGTCTACAAATTATTCATACCACAGGGATACCTTACAATCCCCAGGGACAGGGCATAATAGAACGAGCCCACCAGACCCTAAAGACCTGGTTGGCTCGCCTCAAGTCTTCTAACCTTCATTTTACCTCCCCCAGAGATCAATTGAGCCATGCTCTGTTTGTTCTCAACTTCCTCACCTTAGATGCTGCAGGGCACTCTGCCACTGACAGGCACTGGCACCCTTCTCCAGATGCCACCCGGCCACTAGCCATGTGACGAGATCCCCTCATGGGGCATTGGAAGGGCCCCTACCTGGTCCTTATTTGGGGATAAGGTTCGGCCGGCATTCTTGACCAGATACACTCTGCTCCCAGATGGTTACCAGAACGCCTGGTTAGAGCTGTAAATATACCTGATCTGCCCAGGAGAGATTCTGAGGAAACTTCTTCTGTTTTAAATGCTGTCCCTCCAGCAAGCCCTCCAGGCTGTTGTCCTCACCCACAGCAACCCCCACCAGCCCTTTAGTTCTGTTATCACTCTGCTCAGAGTTCCTGTGGGGGGACAGTGGGAACTTTACAGCAAACTGTGTTTGAGACCTTTCACACAGTATACAAGTCCCATAGTCAATCACATTCTGGGCTGAGCAAGGACACTGCTTGTCACAAATCCAGTCTGACAGCAGGGGTCATGTTTCCAAGGACAGTGCTGAATTTTTATCCAAGATGTCAGAAAGACTTGTCTGACCTGCTGGCCTTGGTGTTACAGGTGGTCATAGCCATGTTGAGCCAGCTTGACTGTGGCTGGCAGGTAGCACAGCAAACAGGGTAGCACCAGAGATGCCACTCAGGGCACTTAGGTCCCTTCCACCTAGACTAATCTTTTATTCCTCAGATCAATTCCTAGATCTCTAGGAAGAGAAGCTGCGCTGAGACGACTGCCTTGATGGGAGCCTGTTACTGCCATCACCTTAGCAGTCCTTCTGGGGGTTGGAGCAACGGGAACAGGCACAGGAATTGCCTCTCTGGTCCTGTCCAACCAACATTACTCTGAACTTAGACGAGGATATTGCTCAATTTGAAGAGGGAATTTCTGCCCTCGAGTCATCCCTTTCCTCCCTAGCTGAGGTAGTTTTACAGAACAGGAGAGGCCTGGATCTCCTCTTTCTACAACAGGGTGGCCTTTGTACTGGGCTCAAAGAGGAATGTTGCTTCTTTACAGACCACACCAAGATAGTCAGGGACAGTATGGAAGGTTAGAAAAGGACTAGAAAAAAAAAAAAGAGAAAAGAAAAAAAAGAGAGAGAGAGAAAAGGAGAATAAGAGCTTGGGTGGTTCTAGAATTGTTTTTCCAACTCCCCTTAGCTAACAACCCTTTTTCCCTCCCTCCTAGGACCTGTTGTAGGCCTGCTCCTGGTCCTTGCCTTTGGGCCATGGGCACTTTCCTGGCTCACTTGGTTCATCCGAAGCCAAATAACAGACCTACCAGCCAGGCAGATCCAGGTTCATTACCACTGCTTTGATATGCAGGACTCCAGGGTTGAAATTTCCCCTGACAGAGATGCCCCACACAGACCCCTTCACTCGGGGGAGGCTGCACCTGTGTGTGGGAAAAAGGCTCGCTCAAGGCATGATTGGAGTGCAGCTGGGACTGCACAGGCTGGGGACCATGGTACCCCAAAATCCCGAGAGCTTGGATTATATGCCCTGTTGCATAGCGGTTGTGCAGTAGCAGCCTTGCGCTTACCCATTTCCGCTCCCTCAAAAAACTGCACGGTCCATTGATTCCTGCACTATGGGGATGCCTGTGGTGCTTGAGTCTGGAGAGACATTCCCTCTTGGACCTTTTTTCACAACCTTTAGAGGGATAGGGCCTCTGTAATCCTCCATGCAAAGCCTCTTTCAGAGTCCTCATTTTAGACCATTTGAACCTGGTTTATGTTGGCCCTTAGATTTATTACTAAAAAGGGGGAGATGTCAGGGACAAGGATAGAATCTCTAGTTAGTGGAAAAATACAGACCCCCATAAGACAGGGAACTAGATCATCTTACAGTCAGGTTGCCTAGCAACAGGACATTGAGGCAGAGCCCTTGACCCTTTCACCCTGTAAACATCCTATGCAAACATCCTTAGCTTGCCCCACCTTATGCAGATGACAGCTTCTTGCTCCCCCCACCCTGCAGGAACTGTATAAACCCTCTTGGAGAAAAATAAAGTTGCACCTTGATCAGAATCCAGACTTGGTGTGTTTCCTTGTATCTCCTGTCCCTATCATTCCGTCCTTAGGGTGGTCGAGAACCCGTTGAAGCCCTGCAGGCAGGGCAAGAAATAATTAATGCTAAAGGCCTTTTGAAAAAGCCATATGGAAAGCTATTACTGTAGAATCTTCATAAAATATATACATAAACATATATAAAAATTGTTTTAATTGAGATACTCTACACTCAGGTTACAGATACCCCTCTTTGAGTTGTTGATCAATGGGGTCACAAGTGCCCAAACATTACAAGGTATTGGGAATACACTTAGTTATCCTCTAGAATTTAACAATAAGACCATGTTGTTGAAGATACTACATATTTGAGTCATAGAATATGGAGAAATGATGCTGATAATCACCTAGGGCTTCACTTTTACTGATTAGTTTTCAAAGTGCTCAAAAAAATTATGTGTGCTACAACAGAGATAAAGTAAGCATCAATCGTATCCAAATGTGAACTCTATAAACTGAAGTAATGACTGTCTTGACAAAATATTACCACTGGTACAATAATGACATGAATGCTATAGAAATAACCAACCGTTCTCTGGCTTGACCTGAAGCCTGCTCCATGAGATGGAGCTTGTATCTGGAACTGCTAAAGGGCCCAAAACATCTGTAGCTTTGTAGGACATAATCCCTGAAGAACTGTCTTATGCAATTATTTTGCTAAACGGACATAGCATAAAAATGGCTTTGAATGACTTATACCCCAAAATCATTAAATGTTGGTTAACATGGAGACACTCAACTACACAGTATGCTTATAATAAGATGCTGTAAAGAATTCAACCTTAAGTGAGATGTACATAGCACACAAAGAACTCTAAGTCTTGGGGATCCTCACAGAACATAATGGAGGGAAGCAGAGAGATTGTAAGAGCCAGAGGTGGTGGCTCTTAACTCAAAGGAATTGTTATATTTTAGATACAACAGGGCAGTTGTGTATACAAACTCACAATGACAGTGACAGCATGTGCAGGACCTGCTCAATCTTGAGAAATTCTAACATGGAAGCTAAGAAGAATGTCTCACATCTTTTTATGGAGCTATTGGCAACCGAAAGCTGGTGGGATATGTAGAGTCCATTTTTTTTAATGGTGTGACCCTTGTCATGTAAAACATACTGCAGGCTTGGCTCTACTCCTAAAGGTACCTTGGCAACACAACTGAACTTAAACTATTTAAAAGAAAGTAACAATGCAAAGGAACAAAGGAAGGAAAGAAGGGAAGGAGAGATAGAAGGATGGAGGGAGAGATGGGGGAGGGAGGGAGGAAGGAGAAAACTGTGTTGGTTGGGTATGAAGGTGAAAGTAGAGAGGGTGGATCTAGTAGGAGTTGGGTGTTTAAATATGTTCAAAATGGCTTTCATGAAATTCCAAAAGAATTAATACAATATTTTTTAATGATGTAGAGGTTAACACAGAGACTTACTCCTTGCCAATATGCAGAGAAAAGGAGACAGCAGAGTGCTTAGTCCCTATTGGAACATTTGTAGCTCACACCTTCCTCGCATGGCTCAGAGATTATTATCAAAAAGAAGGTGAAAGGATCATAAGAGCCAGGGACAGCAGATGACTATATCAAAACAGTGTTTTCAAAGCAAAAGAGAGCAATTGCACATACAAACTCATAGCAGATGTGACTGCATGCAAAAGACCTACATAAAATCAAGCCAGGTAAAATCTCAGCATAGAAGTAGGAGGGGGTCATGAAGCCTCAGCCCTAGTTAAGGGGTATTTGAAATGGTGTCTCCTGGGAGAGGAGAGTTAGTTTCCTTCAAGATCCAACTAATCCATTAGATGGCCTAAATCAATGTAGTGATTGACATCACTTTAACTCTAGGTGTGTTCAATAAGAGTGATGTTTCACCTTTATATGCCCTGTAACATGCACCCCAGTATTGTCTTCTCAATAAACTACTGCACCATAAACCTTGTCACAGTATCTTCTACCAAACACAACTACTCTCCATGATAACTAATGCCCCAGAAGAAGCATCCAATAGTGAGACTAACATGTCAGTTCAAAAGTCAGATTTTATAGCAAGTAATACAATTAGCATAATACTTACTTACTAAATAGAAAGAGTAATCAAGTCATTGTCAGACTTTAAAACAACCTTGAAGCTGGTGAGTCTTAGGACAATAAACAGCAAAGCTCACAGTATGTTGTGGTACCACTTACCTGATAATTCTGCTTCTAACAGATGTAGCCAAGGAGTGAATACTAAGAAAAGTTTTAGTTATAAAGAATATTCAGATAAAAGAAAACAGTATTCAAAAAAAATCAAAGTTTATAAAATATAGATGAGAGTGGCAAATGTGGAATTTTTAAAAACATGTATAATCTCACTGTGGGACTCTAGCTTCACCTAAGTTAAAATGATCTGATATGAACATAAAATTATACATAAGTGAAAGGAAATGGAATGAGAATTAAACTCCCCAGGAGCAAAACCATACAGTGGGGAGAATCTAGCCAAATCTTTCAGGTTAGGCTCTAACTTCTCTGAATGCCTCCTTGGAGAATATGTTCAGTAATGTTTCACACTCCTGAGAGCTCACTTCACTATTTCAGCCCATATTATGGCTAAGTGGCTTTTTTTTCTTTTATTGATCCAAAAGCTTCTATTTCTAAGCCTACTGTTTTCTCTTCTACCTTATCTACCTACAGAATCACAATTAGTCCTTTCCTCCTCCTACTCAACATACCTCATAATACATGCAAAAATGTCATCTTCTATTTTAATAATCTTCTGAAATTTATATTTAAAAATCTAGGAAGTCTAGTTCTATTTTAAAACTGAAAATACTAGTTCCTATTTCTTTCTTAATGGGAAGTAAGATTAATTATAAGGTTCTGAATTATAATCCATTATTTCTGGTATCATCATTTTATATCATCTTTTCATAATGATTTTCACCTAGACTTAAGGAAATCCAAGAAAAGAGATATATCTCAAAATTTAACACATAGTTTCAAGCTAAACTGTAGTGTGGTAACCAAACTTATGACTAATTATCTTCTTTGATGCTTTGAATTTTGAGATTTCGAATAGGAACCAAGAATTATCATAATGAGTTTTATTGGAATTGAATCTACATCTTAAACTCCAGAAGTCCTGCTCTTAATTATGTTCTTCCCTAGGTTCCTTCATACTTAACATACATGATAGCTCACTGCCTCCCATGGCCTGCATGATTGCCAGAAGGATCATGGAATGATCCCCAGAATGGGAGAGCAATTCACAGAATCAATCAATGTTTTTGTCAGAAAACTTTGAATCAGTAATGTCTTATGAAAAGAACATAGGGTTTATTGGACTTCCAAAGTCAGAGTGTGTATGACTTTAAGTTATGGTATCATAATTCAAACTCTATGTGATCTCCGGTGAGGGGTCAGGTAAGTCTTGCATTCATGATCTGAAAAGTAAAGCATGACTCTTCTATGTGTGTTTTTATTTAGTCAAAGTAATTTTAGTATTTAAATCAAATAGTATACTTTAAAACCATTTGCTATAATGTACTTGTTGCTTTTCAATTTGAAAACCCTTAATACCAAAGTTCCCTAGCAACTTATCTTTTCTTAATGACAAACAGAGGAAAGTGATTATATTTTAGACAAGAAACCTTTTTATATCAGAAATCATTAGTTTTTCCATTTCATAGTTTCAGTATCTGTATCCTTTAATAATTTTGGAGGAGTAAATGTCACTTTCCATTTCCATAATCTGTCTTTAAACTGTCATCATAGCATGCTGGGGCTAGATTAAAAAAAAATTAAGGATCTGCTTGTTGATCTGTTGTGGCCTTCTGTAATGATCTTCATCTCCTATAAAAAGAAATTCTGTAAAGTTTACCAACATGACAGCCCAAACATAAGCCTACAAACCTCAACCCCACACAAAGAACTACAGGGAACTGAGAAAAGCTGGGCATAGAAGAAGTGACCCTCCCCAGGGAAGAGCACATCAATTGGTTTTCCAGTGCCAAAGGGTCAGTCCTGAAAGCCTATATATCAGTAACATCATACTGACTCAACAAAATATATTTATGAGTACATATTTATATAGAAATACATATATGTATGCAATACAGTTGATGAAAAAGAGACCATGAATTTGAGGGAGAGTGGGAGGAGGGTAGGAGACCTTGGAGAGAGAAAAAAGGAAGTAAGATATGAAATTAAATTTTAATCTAAAAAATAAACAAACAACAACAAAAATTAAACTCCTTGATGTGGGGTGAGAGCCACACTTACATGTGGGTATAAGGATAAATATTTAGACTGCAGTTAGAAACTACTGGTTTAAGAAAGTGACAGTAGTAAGTTCTCTAGTTTCTGATCATGTTGCCTATATCCAACTGATACATCTACAGTAGAGTCTCTACACCTAAGGCTCAGGGAGTACTGCAGAAGGGGTAGAAAATTTGTAAGGGGCAGAGGACAAGGTTATCTGCTTTAAGATTGTATCTTCTATATATGAAATGAAGCTTTACCCATGAACTATCAACAATGTGCCTGCCTAAGCAAGTCCTGAATAATGCCAACAACAGTTTTCTTGTCATTATCTATGCAGGAAATCTCACAAGCCCCCTCTGCTTTATGAAGAGCTACAGACAATTAATGACTGCTCTGAGTAAGCAAATGATTCTTCCAAAAGAATGAAGCCCCTCATTATTTGTCCAATAATCATTGGCCAGTCCTAAAAATATATACTCATGAGAAAAACTAAATGGACTAAGTTCATTATATTTATATATTTATGTGTATGTATACATGTAAAAAAATAATTAAAGAACAAGAGGCTACGAATTTGATGGGGTGACAAGGAAGGAGATACAAAAAGAAGAAATGGAAGTGAATTATGGAAATACAATATTCATATATGAAATTCTTAAAAAATAATTTTAATAACTTTATTAAAATTGTTATTTAAGTATGCTTAAGACCAAAGTCGATGTCATTTTTTCAAAAAAGCAAAGAGAAAATCAGTATCAGTTATAGATTTGGAGATTAAATTTCCCTAGTGGGAACTGAAAGTCAAACTTCCAAAGGAGTAAAAGCAAGAAAAAGGAATGAGTTTCAGCTGGAACTTGAAGAGCTCCTTAATTAAATTAAAAATGAAACTTTCTATATTCCATGTTAAATTACCAAGTTTGGCAACATGTGACAATATTGACTTCTCCATTATTCCTTGTTTTGTTTGTCAACAAAGCACCAGAAATGTCATCTTACTCTAGCATTTCCTGACACAGCCCAGTCAGCCACATTTGCTTAAAAGGAAAAGAAATCACAGTCAACAAAAGTAGTTACAAAAGAAAATGTTGCTTTGTATTTCAATTTAAATGCATGAAAAGACCTTGAACAGCTGCTAGTAGATCTCAAATTGGGATTGGGCTTGCTTTCTAAATGTTTGTCTGGATGCTAATGGATGCAAAAGTTTAAATACTGTTTTCTATTAACTACTAGTTTGCTTTGTTTCGTGTTGTAGCCAATTCTACTTTTACCTACAATTAAGATGTAATGGAAAAAGTTCTTTACTGTTAATCAGGAGAAAGTTTTCATAGGCCACCTTCTCTCTTTTGAAATTTCACTAAGTGAAAGCAGATAAAGATGTTTCAACATAATTGATCAGAAAGGTAACTGATTCCTGCTAGAGGAAATGGGAAGAAGATGCAAGCCTATGTACTTGGTATTAGATAACTAATTAGGAGACTCATCTACAGGGAAGACTAATTCTCCTTCTCTCATTTATTAATTTTTGTTGTAGCTCCTTATGTAGCGGTAGAGCACCTAGAGATTTCCCCCATCCAATTGTCTTGTCAACTAGTGTTGTCATTGCTTAGGCCTTGGTTAGGCAGCCATATTTTTGAGATTTCATGGGTGTCGCTTCCCTGTTATATCTAGAAAATGTAAGAGGGGCTGTAGGGAAGAGAATGAGGTGCAAATTTTATAAATATATTTTATTAATATAAATACATATTTAAAAGAAAGAAAATACAGCCTAGATAATCCTCAGAATAATTCATTATTGAGGCAATCTAACTGTTAAGCCATGGAGATCAATGGCACTCAGAAGTGTAAACTACTGTGGAAGGCTGGAATGAGACTAGCACACCACTGGGAATACGGCTTGCTATGGAAAGTGAATCTAGCACTTGCTATTAACTCAGCCACATTTAAATTGCTCAACCTTCCAGATATAATTTCCCACAGCTGTCTTTCTTAAAGCAAAAGAGCAACTACAAAAACAATGTTACAAGATTTAAAATGGCCTAGAGAAAAAGGAAGGCCTTCATGATCAACTGCAGGCATCCACAATGTGATGGAACATTTGTAGTCCACACACTCTGAGGAAAACATCAACATATTAGATCTATAAATGTAAACAAGCCCAGAGTCAGCTTTTTTTTCTATCTCTATTCTTGAATTTAAGCCAATAAGTAAATATCTTTAGATACTTAAAGAAATCTTCCATTTAGGAAAGATTTAAAGAAAATAAACAGGCCGGGCGGTGGTGGCGCACGCCTTTAATCCCAGCACTTGGGAGGCAGAGCCAGGCGGATCTCTGTGAGTTCGAGGCCAGCCTGGTCTCCAAAGCGAGTTCCAGGAAAGGCGCAAAGCTACACAGAGAAACCCTGTCTCGAAAAACCAAAAAAAAAAAAAAAAAAAAAAAGAAAAAAATAAACAGAAGAATGTCTCCCCCCAAAAAAATGCCAGACAAATACAGTATACAAAACTTAGAAAGAAGCCAGTGCAGAGTAGAGTGATTCTAGGAGATAATTTATCCACAAATCAGCATCCCACTGAAATATAAAATAAGCACAAGAAAAGCAAGAAGTGCTTCTGTTGAGGTAAAAGTAATCAGCAGAGGATCAGGCAAAAGAGCTCAGCAGACAAACCTAGTTATTGTGAAAGTCTGGTGATCTGAGTTCAATCTCTAGGACACACAAATAGGGGAAGAAAAGAGTCAACTCTACAGAGTTACTCTCAGACCTCTACATGTTTAATATGACATGTACATGCACACATTCACAAATACATTATGTATCAATAATAATAATAATAATAATAATAATAAACCATCAGAATACCAAACTTGTCAGCGGGGAAGATTAAAGTTAATGATCCAAACATTGAAGCAGGGGAAATATGTACATATCTATAGCAATATCTATATCTATATCTGTATCTATCTATATCTAGGCTATAAAAGCATTGTAAGAATTACAATTTCTGTAAGGAATTAATGAAAAAGAGAAGAGAAACGGAGAGAGAAAATTATGTCACAGAATAATGAAAGAAGGCCATTGTACAGGCTGAAAGGTGAGAAAACATGAAAGAATGAACATACCTGTATAAATAAGGGCAAAATCTCAGAACATGTAAGGCAAGGAAGGTCTCCTAACTTTAGAGGTACAGGAGATTGGAGGTCAGGTGATCATTTCTTTAAAATAACCAAATACTAGCACCAATATTGTCTGCTTAAAAACAATAAAATATGCAGTCATCCTGTAATTTCATATGCAGTCAGTAACTACTGTTATAATTCCATGAGATTAAGGAGCAAGATGACTTGACACAGATTGGGACAAGAAACCCAAGAAAGGAAAACATTGAAATAAGGATATCCAGGATAAGAAATAAGGCAATAGTTTAAATTAAATAGAGTATATGATTAAACACTCATAGGATACAATAATAAAATACCGAAAGTATAGTCTACCAAAAATTTATTAAGTTGTATAAAACTAAAATAATGTATTCAGAGTGAACAATGTAATTATATCAAAAGTGTATTCTAATTGTTTTTCATTTATTTAATTAATCAGTAAAAACACAGATTAATTAATTTTACTGAATTAATTACTAAAAAATTACTGAATCAGTAATTTTACTGAAACTTAAAGAAGGGGATGTGTGATATGGTTTAAAAAGCTAAAACCAGGAGTTGGGAGATGGCTCAGAGTCTAAGAGCAAGTAAAGCTCTTAAGGAGAATGTAAGTTTGGTTTGTAGCACTCATGATAGGTGGCTCACAACTACCTGTAACTCCAGTTTCAGGGTATCTGATGGTCTCTGCAGGTGCCTACACTCATATGCCCCTATTCACATACAGATACACTTGCATATCCATAATTTAAAAGTAAAAATATATTTCATTTTAAAAGCTAAAACTAATCAATGTGTAATAGTAAAAAGCCATAAAGACTGTTATAAACCATGTCAGAGGCATAGATAACATTAGAGATTAGAAGAAAATACTTTGGATTGGGAGGCGGCTCAATAAATAAAGTGCTTGCTTCATAAACCTAAAGACCCAAATTTGAATGTCCAAGTCTTTTATAAATGCTCGTCATGGTCATTCATTCCTATAAACCCAGCACTAATGAAGAAAGAAATGGGCATATTCCATGGACTCAACAGCCATCTGAGCCGAAAATAGTGAGCTTGTCATTCAGTGACAGACTTTATCCCAAAAAGTAAGATGGAGAATGATAGGAGATGGTCAAACTTGAGCTCTGGTCTCTGAAAGTACATACATAATCATGGGTGCACAAAAATGTGCACAAAACATACACATGTGTTCAGGCAAACACATACACACACACACAGAGAGAGAGAGAGAGAGAGAGAGAGAGAGAGAGAGAGAGAGAGAGAGAGAGAGAGAGAGAGAGAGAGAGAGATTTGGAGTAAATATTACAGGAAATAAAATCATTACTTTTTCTTTTTGTTTGTGGTTCTCTAACCAAGTCTCTTATAGGCACTGAGATTACAGGCATGTGGCACCACAACTACCTAAAATGCTACCATTTTGAAATAAAGCCTAGGGAATGGTTGAAGCTTGGGAGAGTTTAATTTTGATTAAAAAAAAAACTTCATTGGTGTTTTGATTTATCTCTGTGCATTTTGATTACACTTTTCATATTACATTTCAAAACTATAATATGTCTGTAAAAGCTCATGAAGAGCAGACTTGTACAAAGGCTTCCAGAAGCTAAATGGTGTATGTCATTAAGATACAACAGATTTTAAACACTGTTCATATGATATTTCCAAGGAAATATTTTAGAGATATTTCTGTAATATAGTACATAGCTTGTTAATATAGCCATGAAATGTATTTTATTCTTTCTTTTTAATCTTCCTTGAAAATAATTTTAGATTTATAAATAAAACAGAATGCTAAAAAATAGTTTTCCAATAACTTTCACCCAGTTTCTGTTAATGTTGACATACTATACAACCATACAATCATAGAAATGTAAAAATTAAGCAATTTGAACGAATAAACATTATTTGATTTTAATTAATTTATTTTCTTTTCTATTTCAGGCTCCTTCCAAGTTCCCAACCACCACCATGACTTTTTTCTTATTAAGTGATACTTTCTCAGTTCTTGGTACTTCATGAACTTGAAGAATTCGAGAAGCCAGCTACTGTATAGACTAACACTAATTTTGGCTTGTCTGATATTTCAAATGATTAGATTGTTGTTATGCATTTTTCACAAACTACCCTCAACTACTACTCCTTGTTCAGATTGAGAAAAATATGTTTGAGCATCCTGTCTATGGTTTTACTTATTTATACTGACATCTACTAGACTTTTCCACAGTAAAACTAATAATCCCCTGTGAAAATAGTAAACATTTTTGTATGGGTACAGGTCCTTGGTGTTTCTTAATTTAGAGCATTATCCAACTTTAAATGTAGAATGTATAAAATTATAACAGTTATTTATTTTTTGAAGTATCTTGAAATGATATGTCTATAGTCCTTCATTTATTCATCCAATGGAACATCTTTATTCAGCATGCTCACAACTCATCTTCAGGCTGATCATTTATGCTGTTGACTGTAGTCTTGCCTGAGCCAATATGAATTTGACCTCTTCTTGTATAGTATCTGCTTTTTGGTATTGCCTACGATATGTATAGAAATGGCATTTCTCAGATTCTCACTAATTTTCTATTCTCTTGAATGAGCTCTATAATATGAAAGCTCTGCACAATGGAACAGATCAAAATATGCAAACACTCAGAATATTCTCAGATCAGCCTTCCATGACAGAAGTTTGATTGAATGCATTAACATACCTAGGGAAAGAATGTGTCAGTCAGACAGGAACAAGCCAGTGTGTAGGACCTCAGAGAAAAGTCACTTTGCAAGCTTCATCAGTTTCAACTAAACCGAATTCCAAAGAAAGCTTTAGCCTCCTTGAGAATAGTTGGATACAGGCTAGTGACAATCAAAACTCCAAGTACTAGAATTCCTACTCTGAGTACCCTCAACACATCTTATGCATAGAAGACCAGTAAAATAAATTGCTTAAAGAAGAAAAATTATTTTAGAAGAATACGCTATTTTAGAGAAAGTTTTAAGGTATTCTTCATGGGAAAAATTTAAAGAATAACTTAGTTTGAGTGCTTTGACCATTGTTTTTAGTTTTATTATTTATATTTTCAATAATATCAGGGAAGTTGTCAGGTACACTAAGATACTTAGGTCTCTAAGGGTCTTAATGTTGCCCTGATCTGATCCCATGTTCACCAAGCAATCTTGGAGCTGTGATTTAGCTTTTGATTTTGAAGTTACTAAATAGATTTCTGAAATACAAAGTTGACATTAGTATTCTAGTCCATGTAACAATTATTTTTTTCACATTTTAATTCAGTAAGTAGGCATGCTGGTGTCATGTACTGGCTTATTTAATTTGAGTCTATCTCTGAGAAAGGAGGAGCTTTTAGTAGATCAAGTCTCTGGGTCTGCCTATCTGAAAAAGAAGTCCTGTAATTATGAAAAACAAAGGGGACATTTTTTTCTTTCTTAACAAATGCCCTCTATCTCTTGTAGGAGACAATTTTCAATGTAAATTTTATCTGTAATTTCTATTCTTGTCTATAGATTAACTTTTCCAAATCAGAATTCTATATCAGGATAACACCCTATGTCTCTATTGGGAATAGCACAAACCAAAAGAAATATTGGTGTCTGTGAATTCAAAACCATGAAGATATCAGGTCTCTTTCTGAGGGATGGAAGAAGTCTTAATGAATAAGGCAAGTGATGGAACTATAATGAAAAGTGAGCAGGAATTAAGATACAGAGAAAATTCTTCCTTCAATACAGATATGGTATGGGTTTTTGTTGCTGGTGTTCTAGATTTGATAAATCTTATCCACAAAAATTCAAAATCCAGCAAATAAGAGAACTGTACATGCTAAGTTGTTATTGCAGATATTTCAACATTCAAAATAAAATAATGGAAGTTGTGCTGGATAGTTTTAAGTCAACTTCACACAAACAAATTATTTGAGTAGAGGGAATCTCAATTAAGGAAATGCCTCCATAAGAAGCAAGCCTATAGGGCAATTTCTTAATTAGTGATTGATGGGGGATGGCCCAGCCTATTGTGGGTGGTGTTATATCTCAGCTGTTTGTCCTGGGTTCAACAAGAAAGCAGGCTGAGCAAGGTATGATGAGCAAGCCAGTAAGAAGCACCCCTCCATGGCTTCTGCATCAGCTCCTGCTCTATGTGAGTTTCTGTCCTGAATTCCTTCCATGAGAGATTACAATGTAGAAATATAAGCCAAATAAACCTTTTCTTCCCCAACTTGCTTTTGGTCATGGTGTTTCATTGCAGCAATATAAAGCCTAACTAAAACAGGAGGAGTAAGAGCTGCCATCGAGAACACAGATGACAACAAATGTTGGTAAGGGGTCAGCAAGATGGCATAACAGGTAAAAGTGATTGCTGTACAAGCCTGCAAACCTGACTTCAAACCACAGAACCCATGGCAGAAGGGAGAGAACTTACCCCACAAACATGTGCTAAGACCTACACACACATGTTGTGTCATGGACTTACATATGCACACACAATAATGATAATGAATATAATTTTAATTGTAAAAAAAAAAGTTAGTAAGGTTGTTAAGGATGTAAGGGAAGTGTAATTTTCACTCAATTCTGTTGGAACTACTACAGCCACTTGTTTCTCAGAACGCTGAAACTGAAATTACCATATGATACAAATATACCATGCTTGGATATATGCCTGAAGTACTCTTAAGTCAGTTATATAATATATACCTATTTTCATATCCACATCTATGTTTATTGCTACAGTATTCATACCAAGCAGGAAATGAAACAAGCCTAGATACCCATCAACAGGTGAATAGCTGAAGAAAAATGTACAAATACACATGGAATATTTTCAGCCACAGAAGAAAAAAAAGTGAAATAATAACTGGTGTACATCTTTAATCCCAGCACTCAGGAGGTAGAGGCAGGAACAGTTCTGTGAGTTTGAGGCCAGCCTGGTCTACAGAGTGAGTTCCAGGATGCCAAGGCTGTTACACAAAAAAAAAAAACCCTGTCTCGAAAAAGAAAAAAAATGAAATAATGACATTAGCAGAAAATTGATGGAACTGACAATCATTATGTTAAACAAATCAGACTCAAAGAAAAATATCATGTTTTCTCCCATATATAAATCCAATATTTAATTTTTGTGTGTACATTCTGTTTTTATGTATATCATGAAAGTAGGAGAGGAAGAGATCTTAAGGAAGAGGACATGGTATTTGTGGTACCTATTCTTGGTTGTCAACTTGACTACATCTGGAATAAACTAAAATACAAAATGGAGGGCATGTAGTGAGAAACTTTTTGCTTAGTCTGAAGTAGCAAGATGAGGAACATTGCTTTAACTAAGCAAAGATGTGTTACATGTGTTTATGGTGTGGAATATTATTTTAACTGTGAAGGTGTGTTACATTTGTTTCCAATGCCTTTGTTAACAATGTAAGATGTATTACACTTGTTTGTGTTGTGTTTGTTTGATTATGAAAAGATGTGTTGCTGTTTCACCTTGCCTGCCTAAGGCACCTGATTGGTCTAATAAAAAGCTGAATAGCCAATAGCTAGGCAGGAGAGCAATATGCATAGCTGGCAGGAGATGAGAATAAATAGGATGAGAAATCTAGGATCATGAGAGGAATGAGCAAAGAAGGAGAGAATGAGGGAGAAACAGAGAGAGATGCCCAGGGCAAGAATCCAGGCAGCTACCAACTTGCCAGACCTGAGAAGCAGTGATAGTGTGATATACAGAAGGGAAGAAAAGGAAAAAGCACCAAGGCAAAAGGGAGATAAAGAGAAACAGGTTAATTTAAGTTAAAAGAGCTAGCCAGAAATGAGCCTAAGCTAAGCTGAGCATTCCTAACTAATAAGAAGTCTCCATGTCATTATTTGGGAGCTTTTTGGTGCCTTCACACACCACCACCACCCCCTGCCCAAAAGCCTGGTATATTTGTTGTTCTAATATGAGGCTCAAATTTCCACATAGGGCATAAGAAAGCTGGGGGAAAAGGATATGGCTGCTTTAAGAGGCTCTGCTATATAGCCACTGGTACACTAAATAGAAACAGCAAGTAAAGTAAACACACCTGTCACAGTGAAGGGTGCCAACTTCCTAGAGCTAGGGTGTTTGAATGCAGTTCTGGTCAAAGGAACCTCCAGACTGAGCCCTTGAGCTTAAGGCTGGTTCTCACAGGCATGAGGAGGGGTTGGAGCCAAATGCCAAAGCCACAGTGGAGGACCCAGCAGTACCTTATAAGTTTAAGGTTTTGCTTATATAGACAGAAAATGATACAGATATGCAATAAAGCATGTTCAGGGAGGAAATAAAAATGTCTAAACTAATTATAGCATGTTTAAAAATGTGTGTAGGCTTAAGCAAGAACAGAAAATGGGTATAGACAGTTATAGAAAAAAGTAAATAGCTTATAAATAATAAAAAATGAATAAGCTACACTGAGACGGGAAATACACAGGGAGTTTGTATCCTGTATAGTGTTGTGTTGTCTTTGAATTTTTTAATGTTGATGAGTGGATGATAGGTGCTGAGAGACATTGGATTGAAAAGGGGACTGCTGAATTAAACCAGTCTAGAAACTTTTGAGATGCCTTAACTTTAAAATGAAAGAAAGAAAATTTATTTCTTTGGGGAAGAGGTTATGCTTTTGTTTCCAGAGGAAATGAAAGGTTGTGGATTCATTTAAGGTTGATAGAGATAAGGTTTGATCAGAGAAGACCCCTCAGAAAATCCTGGCTTCAGATATAAAGAAATAAAACTAGAGAAACTACAAGACAAGAGACATATAATTTACATGCTCAAACATAAAACAAAAAATCATCTTTGGCTGGCTTGTGTACAACACAAGGTCCATACTTGTGTTAATGCAGATATATATGTTATCTTTGAAAGTTTATGTATTTTCAGAGCAGGAGGATCAGACACCAACCAAATCAGGTGGCCCAGGTGATCCAGCCTATCAGAGTGCCTGTATTGTAGTTTCCTCCAAGTTCTGCAGCCAGAACAGCTTCAAGGCTGCTGGCTCAGATGGTCCAGCCTCCCAGATTATTCTAACCAGGACTTCAGATAAGCTTTGGGCTTTCCCATTGCACAGAGCCTGAATGACGAATGTTAAAGCCAGTTTTCTTAGGACTTGACTATTTTCTCAGTTTTCTCATGTTCCCAAAAGATGTCCTTGTCCCTAGACAACAGGAAGCAGTCTGAACAACACAATGCCCACATTCCCAAGAGGTGAGGTGAGTGGTTTTTGGTCATGTGGTGGGTTATGAATGTTTGTCATCACTTAGGGGGAATATAGAAATATAGAATAAAAAGACAACTATTAATCTGAAATATTTTACATTGGTATGGATTTTGGTATATTGATACAAATTTAAAATTAATTTTTTTTTACACCAGATGTATGTTTTTACTCTTGTTTGGGGTATTGTGCTTATGCAGCTCAATTAAAATGTAATATATAATTAAGAAATGTAGGTTAACAGTTAATCATCTATACTAATCAAACTTGCAGTTATATTAAGTATGTTGTCAAAGAAAAACAGATATATTTAGATAGATAGATGGTCTTCAAACACTTCAAAGACTTACAGACTATGTCATTTAAGATGATTAATAACCTGAGACTTTTTATGAGAGTGAGACACATCTGCTACTGGCAGAACCAATTTACTTCAGAGAAGATGATGGTCATCAAAGAAACTCCATATGGAGTTTGCTTTTATTGTTTCAAAGCTAGCCATTTGAGCAAGAAACTGCTCTTGCCTTGACTGCTGACAGTATGCTGTAGAAACTGGACAAGCAAGACACAAAGGAAAAACACTGCTGAACTTTGCCAAGACAAGGCAGGACAGTGCTTCGAAATTCCTGCTTCATAGAAAAGTCTGCCAGACATTTGGCAAGACACACAGGAAAGTGACTGATTAACTTTGCCAAGACTAGATGAAGCAGTCCTATTAAAATTTCTGCTTCATAGAAGGGTCTGCTAGATATTCGAAGCCTCTCGGGCAAAGATGGATGCTCCAACATTGCAGAAGAACCTTGGGTGACTGTTTAGGCAGCCAGATGTCTGTCATTTCTATAGTTTTGGAAGTGGCTTACACTGTACTTCCTATTTACTCAGACAATATTATATCCTCCTGGGGTCTTTAATGTACTTGAAGACTAGATAGTTATAGTTTTCTTAAGTTATGATAGAAGGTAAATTAGGTACAAAATTTTGGACTCATCATTGAGATACGATAAATAATAAATTATTTTCTTTGAATTTGCCAAATACAAATGGATTGCACATTGTGAATGTAATTCTTACTTGATAATTGCTCTTATTGTATATAGTCTTTCACTACTGCTCCTCTGACTCAGCCACTAGTAATAGTCTTACTATGTTAAAATTAAAACTCTTCCTTTTTATTTAGACAAAATGGGGGAAATGCTGTGGAATATTATTTTAATTAGGCAAAGATATGTAACATTTGTTTATTCTGTGGAAAATTATGTGAAGGTGTGTTACATTTGTTTCTGCTGCATTTGTTATGATGTGAACAAGTGTTACATTTGTTTATGCTGAATTTGTTTAATTATGAAACGATGTGTTGCTGTTTCACCCTGCCTGGCTAAGGCATTTGATTGGTCTAATAAAAGTTTACAGCCAAGAAGTAGGCAGGAGAGTGATAGGCAGGGCTGAAAGACAGAAGGTATAAATAGGAGAAAACTCTAGGCCGGAGAAGAAAGAGAGATGAGAAGAAGGGAATTAAATGGAGAGACACCTAGCACCAGCCAGACAGCCACAAGCCAGACAAAGTAGGAAATACAGAAAATAAAAAGGTAAAATGTCCCGAGGCAAAACATAGATGAAAAGAAACAGGTTAATTTAAGATAAGGGGGGAGGGGGGAGACTAGCCAGAAATGAGGATAAGCTAAGGCTGAGCATTCATAACTAACAAGTCTCCATGTCATGATTTGAGAGCTTATTGGTGGCCTAAAAGAAAAAGCATGGTACAGGGAGATCCACTTCTAACCCAGATCTTGAAGTGGGAGGACACAGGCCTTTAATCTGGACATGACTTCTGCTGGAAGCCTATAGAAGGACATGGAAGAAAGAAACTTTTACTTCTTGCCTACTTTCTTTCACCTTGTTAACAAATCCATTCCTTCACTAACATTAGAGCCTACTTCTTTGTGATTCCAGTGTCTACTGTAGGCCAGCTGAGACATCTAGCTTTGTGGACTGAGAAACTACTGGATTCTTGGACTCTCCATTCACATCCAGTCACTATTGTATTAGCTGGACTGCAGCCTGTAAGACATGCTAATAAATCACCTTTCTCTATTATGTAAGATCTGTCACATTGGATAATCCTGACTAATATAGTAATGAAATACATTTAATAAGAAGGTATGTAAGGGAGACTCTGTGAAAGGAGTAGGGAGCCAGCAAGGAGAGATGGCAGAGAGCCTGGAGGAAGGCACTGGGGAGGAAGGATTAATTAGAAAAAAATTTAATGACATGTTTATGAAAGTTAATAACGAAATCTATTACTATGTGATAACTAAAAACACAAATATAAAAACTACTGAAAAAATTAACTAAAAAGTAGAACTGTGGCTTCCTAAAGGAAGAGAGTTCAGTCAGCAAGAGTGACAGGACAGACTTGGGAAAACACAACTGGGCAGATTTGCAGTGGATACAATGTGAAAATGAGCAAATGAAATTCAGTATGTGTGAAAGCAAGAGATTGTAGACCTCATAGTAATCTACAGGTAGGTAATGAATAGTCTTGAAGTCATATTTGTGATCTTGACATTTCACAGCAGAGGCAAACCAAGGCTCTATAATTTTCTGGTAAAGGATGCTTGATGGGTTGTAAGTACTCCCTTCCCCCATCCCCATTAGTCAGACAAGGAGGCTTTGAATCAGGTAAGAGAAGAGTAAAGTTTGTGCATCATTTTTTTACATTTTTCATTTAAAAATAGACATATTCTTTCAGTAAAAGTCTTCTTTAAAAGGTGAGGGGGGAGTGTGGAGAAAAGGGAAGGAAAGGAAAATGTATTTCAAATAGCAAGTGACCCAAGTAATCATTCCGCAAACTTACACTAAGAACCGATTATCTGGACAATTAGTCAAGATCGGAAAGAGGAAAGAAATTAATAAAATGGAAATTATTGCTTAACTTGCTTATAATCTAGGAGAAGAAATTTACTTAGATAAAATATTAACTAGAAGTGCAATACAGAATATTAAAATCCACCAAAAAGTGATTTTGCCTTTCTGGGTCTCATTTTCTTGACACGCAAACCAAGAAGCAAGGTTGGAAATATGTGGATTCTGAACAACCAAATGAGTTCTTCTGACTTTTAGGTGTCCAGAAAAGAATGTGTAGCTTGGGATGTCAGAGATCACTTTAGGGGCTTCAAGCCCCTAAGTCTTGTAGACTAAACATCAGGAAGATAAAATATCATCAGTAGTCTAAAAGGTGCGTGGAAATAATAATTTCTCCTGCATTCCTTCAAAAAAGTCTTTCTTCTCTGTCCTTTGGGGGAGAAAATTTATCTACCGAGCCCTGGTTGGTCTTGAAATGGCCTCCCCCTAAGCTTTGAACTCCAGATCTTGACTACTGCTTCCATAATCCCATTCTTTGCACTTCAGAGAGTTTTCATTTCACCTCCCTTGTTCAGGAAACACCTTTAAAACCATTCCCCATTCCTTTGCTTTTGGAATTACACTTAAATAGAATTACATCCTCTCTTGGTCAAAACTTTTAGGGCAAATATCCCTCTCTCTTGAAATCTTGTTTTGTATTCCAATTGCTTGCAGATACAGACTCAGTGAGTTCTCCTGTATTAGGTTCATAGATCTCCTCTATGATTGTCACATCTGTACCTATTGCAATACCTAGAATATAATAATTAATTTTCACAGGAATAAATACTTATGGCTAAGATAAGAAAGTGTTGTGGTGCTCGGTGTTAACCCTGTTCTTTCTTGCCTTGAGTATTCACATATCAGTAATGCATAGAAATAATTTATCAGAAACCAAGCCAACACTTCACTTCTTTTTTTAGCCTTACTTGTCTTGGTATTATGTGTATATGCCTTCAAGAACATGTTTTAAGGCTAGATAGCTAAGTAGGAATAAATGAAACAAAAATGAGAGCACCACAAAATCATAGCTTTTTATATGAAATGAATTTTATGAAGCACTGCCGTTTTGAATTTCTATCCCAGTATTATGTCCTAAGGGCTCTGTTTCACTAATGACTTAGAAAGAAATGCAAAAAGTAACTGAGTAGATCTATTCATTGTGCTTACTACTAAAGCCATTGCCATTTGCCCACACAAATGCTGAATAAAGGCCAAGTCAGATCATAATTTCACTAACATTTTTCCCTTTAGAATAAGCAAAATGGATGCCAAGTAGAGCAGAAAGTATTGCTTTTCCTGTTCTTTAACTTCCTGATGCCTGCCTGGAAGGGACTATCTGGCTTTTTAGAATGGACAACTTTCTCACTGGAATCATCAGGCTCAATGCCATGCTGCCATTTAAGGATAATGAGTCATTGTCACCTATAAGGAATAAGAATTTACTTAATGAGTAGGAAAGCCAGCAATAACAAGCAGGAAAGGGGTTTTCGTGATGTTTCATACCATAGGATATGTTTGTCTTGATTCCTCCTTGTCTTTGTGTTACTTCCTTGCTGTTCTCTAAAGTTTTGATGGACACCTCTTATTTTAGTATGAACTTCTCCTTCTTCCAACTCCATCACACTTTTACTCTGTTTTAAATCCCTAGATTTTATTAAATCCACATTTACACACATATTCATTGGCCAATCAGCATTTTATTTATCAACCAATCAGAGCAACACATTCACAGCATACAGAGCGACATCATCCATCATTTTCCTTTTTCTTTCTATTTAAAAGGAAAATTTTAACTTCAACATAGTAAAATTACATATATCAAGTAAGAATTACAGTTACAATATCTAGTCTATTTGTATTTGGCAAATTAAAGAAAATGTTTTATCATCTATCCTATATTTGTGAGTCTAAAGTTTTATATTTACCTTTTCTCTTATCATAACCAAGGAAAATCATAATTACAACTATCTAGTCTTCAACTACATCAAAGACTCCAGAAGGATATATTACCTAAGTAAACAGGAAATGCACTGTAAGCAACTTCCAAAAATCTAGAAAGACAGAGACAGTTGGCTGCCTGGACAGTAACCTAAAGTTCATCTGCAGTGTTGGGGCATCCATCTTCAGCCTATAGGCCTTTTTTAATTGCTTCTCCATGTGTCCTGTAGAATATCTGGCAGTCCCCTTTGTGAATCAGGAACCTGAAGAACCATTTTATCTTGCAAAGTTCAGTGGTCACCTTCTTATGGATCCTACATGCCCATTTTATACAACATTTTGTCAAGTAGTCCAGGCAAGAACAGTTTCTTATTGAAATGGATATTTTTGCCAAGAAGAAGATAAACTCCATATAGAGTGTCTTCAATACTCATCTTTCTCTTTGAAGTAAATTGGTGCTGCCAGGAGCAGATGTGTCTCACTGTCCAGAAAGTCTAAGTTTTTAAAACATTTTAAATGCCACATTCTATAGGTCATTGAATTGTTTGAAGATTATATATGTATCTGAAATATATCTATGTATACCTAGAAAACTTAACTAATATGCCTATAAGTTTGATTATCATGGATGACTAATAATTAATCTGTCTTTCTTACTTATACATTACAATTTTAAATGAGCTACACAAACATGATGTCTTAAACAAGAGTAGAAATATACATACAGTATAACAAAATTAACTTTAACTTTGTATCAATAAACTAAAATCTATAGCAATGTAAACTATTTAGCCTATATTTCTATATCAGACTGCCTTAAAAAGTGGAATAGACACCACTGTATGCTCTTTTCTCACTTGTCTATGCAATTCTTTTAAAACTAATTTAAAAATCAGTAAAATCAGGGAAATGCAAGTCAAAAGTACTTTGAGATTTCATCTTATCTGTCTGAATGGCCAAGATCAATTAAAATAAAGGTGACAGTTTATGCTGGCAAGGATGTGGAGTAAGGAGAACACTCATCCATTTTCAGCAGGACTAAAATGGTACACCACCAGTATGGAAATCCATTGTTGCAATTCTTCAGGAAGTGAGAAATAGATCTACCTCCAGGTCCAGCTAAGCCACTTTTGGGCACATACCCAAAAGAGTCTACATCCTACTACAGAGACACTTGTTCTACCATGTTCTTTGCCATTCTATTCATAATAGCCAGAAATTTAAAACTGAGTAGATGCCCATCAATGGATAAATGGATAAAGATAATGTGGTGCATTTACTCCATGTATTATTACTCAGCTGTTATAAAAACTAAATGGATTTCTCAGCTAAATGAATGGAAGTAGAAAAAATTATAACGAATGAAAAACTCATATCCAAAAAGACAAATGTAGTATGAATTTTCTTATTTGTGGATATTAGATGCTTCCTTTGAAAAGCATGCTATAATCCGTATAAGCACACAGGCTAGGCATAGAGGATTAGATAATCCTAAGAAGAGAAAATAAAATAGATGGTAATAGATTGTGGGTGGATTTGAATGGGCAGTACAAATGAAGAGGGAGGAATAAAGAGGTAGATATGTGAGGGAATATGGGGAGGGACAGTTAACACTAAGGGCCATTTGAGAGGGTTTATTGAAACCTAATATAGTAAAAGCCTCATATATATATATATATATTCATATATATGTATGAAGGTGATATAAATGAAATTGTCAAATAATGGGGGAGACAGAGACTCAAATGGACAACTGTCATAACCAAATAAAGTTTCCCATTCTGGGAATGGGTTACATCTAATTGAGTTGTTGCCAAGGTAATTGGTCGCTCTCCATCAACAGATGTAAGGCACTCTTGCTGAAGAAAATACCAGCATATCTCACTGAATATGAAGAAGTTCATCTGGTGCCTACAGGTAAACACCAGCCTACCTACAATATCCAATGGTGACCAGCATGCAAGATGTGCTAATGAGAAGCTTGTGGATCTTACCAATCTGTATCTGATTGGATTTAAGGACTGCTCCATGAGATGAAACTCATTCCTGACATTGCTTGGGAGGCCAAGTACCTCATAGGCCATGGACCTAGAAAATACCCAAATACTACTCTTCTGCTAAATAAATAAAGCAACAAAAAGACTCCTAATGACATTCTAATATATCCATAGGATGTCTTCTTAGTTATCATCAGATAAGCTTCTCACTACAGTAGATGGGGATAAATACAGAGACCCATGGCCAGATAATGTGCAGAGTATTAGAGAAACCTTAGAACATTCTGTTCTAAATGGGATATTTCTATCAGTTCTTTTCCCTCATGGCTCAGGGAACCTGCAGAACATAGAAGGAAAGATTGTAACAGCCAGAGGAGACTGATAACACCAAGGAAACAAGGCCTTCTAAACAAAGCAGGACTAACACACATGAACTCAAAGACTATATTAGTATGAACAGGTCTGGGCCTGATAAGGTACCAGTACTGAGAGTAGAAGTGAAGAGGAGCCCACATCCCTAATTCATAAGCTATTTACAAGTAAAAACCACTGGTGAATGAAAAATTAGTTTTCTCTAATGTAGTCTTATTGGGTATATGTGATGATTTGAATAAGAATGGCACCCATAGTCTCATGTATTTGAATGCTTAGTCAACAAAGAGTGGAAATGTTTGAAAGTATTTGAAGGATTAGAAAGTGTGGACTTGTTGGAAGAAGTGTGTCACTGGGATTGAGCTCTGAGATTCTAAAAGCCTATGCCCAGAAGTAAATGAGTAAATGGACAATACACACACACACACACACACACACACACACACACACACACACACCAAAAACAAAACAAACAAACAAACAAAAAAACCTTCAGTGGTATTTGGGGAGGCTTTTTTTTTTCTTTTGTCTTATAATTTTTTGTCTGGGCATTTTTTTTTTCTTTTTCTTAACCTACAGGTCTTTGGTTATATATTATGGTTTCTGGTTTTATGTTTGCACACAGAGACTCTACTAAAAATGCAAAATCAGAATAATACATAGGCATAAGACCTGTGCTGCTGGGATTGGAGCCCAGCCTTAAGAGTGGTTTGTGGGCTAGAGAGATGGCTCAGCAGTTAAGAGCACTGGCTGCTCTTCCAGAGGTCTTGAGTTCAATTCCCAGGAACCATAAGGTTGCTGACAGCCATCTATACTGAGATCTGGTGCCCTCTACTGGCCTTCAGGCATACATGCAGACAGAACATTGTATACATAATAAATAAGCAAATAAATCTCTTTCTCTAAAATTAAAAGTGGTTTGTATACTGCCTTAGTCACTGTTTTATTGCTGTGAAGAGACACCAAGACAAAGGCAACTCTTATAAAAGAAAGTATGTATTTGGGGACTTGCTCACAGTTTCAGAAGAACAGTCTGCTATCATTACGGCAGGGGCATGGAAGGAGTATTGCCACATGTATGGCTCTGGAACAGTTGCAAAGAGCTACATCCTGATACACAGACAGCATGTAGAGAGAAATTGACATAGCACAGGCTTTTAAAACCTCAGAACCTGTCTCCGGTGACACAGCTTCCTCCAACAAGGCTACACTTCGAAATCCCTGAAATTCTAACAATTCCACTCCATGTTTGAAAGAAAGTGTTTTCAAGTAGTGATTATAAACTATCACCATGAAAAATACTTTCTAGGTATTACCTCAACTAATCACTATACAGCTCTCTGAGAAAAGGACGATGAGGTCAAAAGAGTTAAGAAAATGGATTAATTGTAATACCTCTGGCTAGTTAAAAACAAAGCCTTTAACCTAAGCATTCTAAACCTGGATCTTGTCTTAAAAGCATACCAACTTTTTTTAAATAACACTTTTACATTTTAGACAAAGTATAATTACATCATTTCTTTTTTTTCCATTTTATCCCTCCAAAACCTCCCATGCTTTCCCTTTTCAGCACTCCCCCAACACACACACCTTGTAATCCCTCTCAAATTCATGATCTTGTTTCCTTGGATTATTGTTTATATGTATGTATATATGATATATGTATATATACTGCTGAGTTAGTTTATTGTGGCTTGTATATACATGATTTATTCCTGACAACCTAGTATTATATAAGCAAATAAGGGCTTATCTTTAGTATACACTAATTTTTCCTCTCTCAGTAGTTGTTAGTTTTCTATAGTTCTTTGCTTAAGGATGGAACCTGATGTGAATTCCTCCTTCCATATTAGCACAACCATTGGTGTTGTTACTGTTCGGTTCTTGATAAACAACTATAATATTGTGAATACCAACTTACTTTTCAAAGTTGTGTAGTGTGTCTAAGACCAATCATATAAATCACTCACCTCATGTGATGTAAAGATATTACTCACTTCAGTCAACTCAGAGTTACTTCATTTTTCTATGATCTTCGATATTTTACTAACTATAAAATATTTTTTGTTGTCTTTGGTTTTTTTCTCTTTCTATTATAGCATGCCTATATATGGATTTCTGTTTTCTTAAGATTCTTTGAACTTTGGGAAGGTTTTATTTCCTATAGAAAATTCCTAGTCATGTTTACTTTCTTGGACTCTAACATAAATCAGTGTGTCTTTTTTTTGTGTTAGACTCTACCTTGTACATTATCTAGCTTCTATTTTTATTATAGTCTCCATAATAATATTTATAAAAATAAAATGTGCATATACATCACCTGTGATCATGCAAAATGTACACTGTAGACTAGGTCTGGGGTGAAGGTCTGAGTAACTATATTTCAACAAAGTCATTGCTTTGTGCTACTGGTCTATGGATTTGTAGGGTAATATTCTATGTAATGCATGACCATCTTTATTGTCTACCATACTCTTTCCTGTATTGTTTAATTTAATGTTAATTCTTTTCATTGAGCTCTTAGCTTTTTGTCAGTTGGAAAACACCACTTTGTTATTTTTAAAAACCATATTTTATTTTTAGAGTGTCCTACAGATGATTAAGACATAACTTTAAGTGTAAAAAGATTGATTTTAATAATTATTTGATGATGCTAATGATGTTTTTCCTACTTTTGCTTCTCTGCTCTGCCTGTTTTGCTTTATCATTTCTATATCTGTTTATTTAGTTTACTATTTGAAAATATTGTGTATAAAAATGATTTGAGACTTAAAGCTCCACTCTTTCTGAGACAATTGTTTACCTCTCCTGTTTGCTTGGGAATCTTTCCTAAGCTAAATATCTTTCCCTATTAAACATTGTGGCCACCAGTCCACAAGAAAATGTTTGTTCTGACAGGCACTTTCTCTCTTTGTGCTTGATGACCACCATTTTGGGATTATGAGCAAAATATTGTCCTCTTTTAAGTCAGTTCTTTCAGGCATTTTGTCACATTAAAGTTCTGGGTAACAAACACTTAATAAAACAGTGATATACCCTTTTAGATTTTTTTTAGCAACTGTTCATACTTACATCAAATTGCATGTCACATTATATAATTAGCACTGCTTCCTCACTTGTATCAACACAAGAGGTTTAATGAATACAAAGCCAAAAGAGAGAATTAAATTAGTGTTTGAGAAAATGTGAAAATGCTAAAACAAGAAAACTGAAGCTTTATAATTAGTCAAATCTGCATACTGATTTGTTTTGTTTTGTTTGAAACAGGATCTCACAAAGTAGTAAAAGTAGGTCTGCCTACACCTTCCAGACTGACCTAGAACTCTCAAACCTCCTCCTCTGCCTCGAGAGCATTAAAATTACAAATACTCACTGCCATGCCTGGAAAACACACATTTATGACCTGTAAGCATATTCAATATCATTTATCAAGAATTAACTGGACTATAAAATTTTGTTCAGTATATTGACAGTCAAAATGTATAAAATATGGCTCTATCTTTAATGGATAAGAAATGAAGTGCATCTTGTAGCAAATAAATATTTAAATTAAGCTAAAGTAAGAAGGATGAAAATGTTAGAGGTAAGGAGCTGTGAGTAGGGAAAACAGAATAAGGCAATATGTGAGGCAAATATGTGTGCATGGAAAGTGTCTGCTGTGTCTACTGCTACAATAGCTGCATAATATGGGAATAACTCACTTCTTTCTGGTTGGATTTGAGGTCTGCTCTATAAGAGGAAATTTCTTCACATTATAGTCATGATAAAAAGCTCATGGCATGGGATGCAATGGGATCTAGGATAGAGCCTGGGTCTGTTGTTTTTCTAAATGGTCATGATGTCAAATTGCCTTCTAAATATTTTTGTTTATACCCACAGATATGAACTGCTCTCAACTAGGGCCAGAGGAGTTTCTTTTGTAGTGAATAGCAGACAATAGAGAGATGCAAAGAACTGAGAACAAGAGACTGAATTCTGAGCACTAAATGGGATACCTGTATTAACCACCCACACCATACATATACACAAGGCACAGGGAACCTCATGGAATATGGTACAGAAAGAACGTAAAAGTCATAGAATGAAGAAGAGTGCTGTGAAATACTATCTGCTGGACATTCTAATCAAGAACTCACAGGACCTGTAGTTCCTGGAGATGATCTACAGAAGATCATGTAATCAAAATTCTGACATAGAAGGGTAGATGATGTCCAAGAGCTCCACCATAGTGAGAAACAATTGGCAGTGGATACTTTCTGAGGGAGAATGAGTAACGGGGACTACAGGGATCCAGCCCCTCAATAGTCCTCTTCCAAGGTCTGGGGAGAACCTACAACCAGCTGGTAATTTAATCTTTAAAGATAAGAAGTGAATCTATGTACAAGAAACTCCTTAGTCCATACACTTTATTATTCTGTGTCAGTTCTCTCTCTACACAGCTTCTGCTCTGATGCCTAGCTCCTTTCTTGCCTCATTTGTCTCTACATTTATCTGTTGTCCCCTCTAAGTTCTATCTTAATTCTCTCATCTTAGTTCTGCCCCATCTAGGTTCTCATACATTTACTTCCTTCTCATCTTAGCTCCTCTCTCATCTCCATCTTCCTCATCTTGTTCTTCCTCATCTTGTTCTTCCCCATCTGGCTCTTCTCATCTTCCATCCTGTTCCTCTAGTATTCTATTTTAGCCCTTCAATCTAGTTCTTCCCATCTAGTCTGTTCCTCTCCAGTTCTTACCCATCTATTTCTTCCATTCTCTTTTTTCCTCTCTCTCTACTTGTCTGTCTCCTTGTTCTCTCTGTTTTCCCCAAGTCTCTCAGGAATCCAGTTATAAACCCAAGCAATTGCAATTCTCTGGCAGAGCAAGGTCACCAGGCTTGAATTCTTATGGGTCATATAGGTAGGTAAGACCTTCAGGCTATCTTTTACAACCCCAAATGGGAATAGTAAAAAAGAAGGTGAACTGAGTAGTGATAACTGATTAATATATCAAAAAGGGGATCTATGTGCTCAGTCTACATTCCTAGAAGTGGTTAGGTAAGAAGTTAGGGGTCTTTTAGTACTATTGTATAAGAAAGGAGGGTCTCACCCTAAATTTCACAAGAAATAAAGTTTTCTCCTGACCTAGGAGACAGATGTTGATTCATTTGGCCTTGGATGCTTGATAGACATTTTAGATAAATATACTGTTAAAAGTTTTTGGAAGCACAAAAGAAAATCATTTTAGGAACCGGCTAATATATATGTACAAAAGCAAAAATATCACCAAGACTTCTTACGTCCTTGAATTTCCAAGTAGTACCTTTGTGATAGTAGCTAAATTCCATTATGATTTCCTGCAGCTTGCAGCAAAAGAGTCGTCTTTGGAGACATGGTCATGGGTAGGTTCTCTATGTTCCAGTAGATGGCCCCATATCTGTGCACATAGAGGAAGCACTAACTGTACTTAGTGGGTTATAAAAACATACAAAAAATTGGGAGAGAGTGAGATGTCTCAATTGGTGTGAAAAATGTAAAGAGTTGGTGAGAGAAGTGGAGTGTTGACATCATATTTCATTGTACACAAACACAAAATTCTCAAAGGTAGAGAAAAATATTTTAAAAGTAGTATTGTATTGATTGAGACAAAACACTGTATGAAGAAGGAGATCTGAGGTCACTAAGAGCAGAAAATCTATGTTTTGAATAAGAGTGAGGAAAATAAACAATTATATAGTTACCACAAATTTTCAAAATACCTCTTAAAGAAAGAAAACAATTTAATCTTATAGAAGAAAACATATTTTAAAAATGTATATGATAGTTTTACATGCATGTATGTTTGTCCACCATGCATTCAGTACCTACGGAAAGAGGAAGAGTGTGTTATAAACCCTGGAACTGGAGTGACTAAAGTGTGTTAGGAACCTACCCAGATCCTCCACAAGAATAAAAATAAATAAAAAAGAATAAAAAGTGTTCTTCAGCCATTTCTCTAGTTCTCTCCCTTCAACCTGTTTCAAACAATTTTAAAAATTGTTGTTTTATTGAAGTAGACTATCTCATAATGGCATGAGGAAGTTTGTCAAGGATCATCTAGCTCAAACATTTGGTTGTTAAGCTTTAATAAATCTGTGTGTTTTCTGAGAATCAGATAAAATCCGAAATATACTAGTTGTAAAAGAAAATACATATATAGTGTAAGATAATGATGGTACTTATGAAGAAGAACTTTATTGGAAAGAATTTTCATAAAAGAGTACACCATTTTACTTGAGCTTGGGTATGAAGAACTAGAGAGATGGATCATGTAATGTATGCTTCTGAAACTGGAAATTATAAGAAATGTAACAATTGTCAGTTGAATTAATGTCTTTTGCACTTTGATGTTAAAATTCAGTGTGATAATCTAAAGAGTAACTTAATGAATTTAAGCCACTAAGCCTCAAATATATAATGAGAATATAAGAGAGGGAAATAATAACAAGAATAACAAATTCCCAGTTGCCTCTGATGACAATTTAATTATCATTGGTAATCAACTGCATAGAAGAAAACTTATAATCAGGGAAGAACTGATCACATCTAATTTCCCCAGATGCACATTTCAACAAAGCAGAAATATTCAGGCATTATTACCTAGTATAAATTATACCTGGCCCAATATTAAAGATAGGATTATTTTCTTTTGAGGTATGTTCTCCTGTTGTGTAAATCTTTAAAATGGGTCAGTGAAGACAAACAGAACAGTCAGCATGTTGTACTTAGCCATGAGCCAAAGCATCCCCATCTCCTAATGAGTTAGTTCTCTTAGTTGTGAGTGGTGAATACACAAACACTATCAGTAAGTTATTATAAGCATATGTGTCTGATTTTTATTTAGAAAAGAAGGATTTGTTACATATAATTGTTTCAAAAGGTCTGTTCCATTATTTCTTGGCACCTGGGCATAAAATTATGAAAATAGAATCATATGGCAGAGAAGTTTTATCATGTCATTAAGGACAGGAAGCAGAAAATAGGGAGGAGTAGCAGTAACAAAGTAACCCCAAGGAAGGAACTGTGTCCAGACTCCTTCCATTACCTAGCTCCCACCTCCAAAACTTTCAGTAGCTTTTCAAAACTATACTGGTAACTGGGCACCAAATTACCAAGACATGAATCTTTTGGAGGACATTTCATATTCTAACTATAATACATATACACCACAACATAGGAAGAAATATGTGAAGTCACTCATATTTTTACAAATAAACTATGTGAATCTTTGTTTATGTTGTTACCTTTCTTAAATAGATGATGAGGTTGTTGATGAAGAAGATAGCTTATGATAACTAGATGGATGGTTAGATAGATAGATAGATAGATAGATAGATAGATAGATAGATGATAGCGATATGGTATGTAATTAATTTACTTTAGAGAAACTGGCTTATGCAGTCTCTAAATTCCTTCAACTTACATGCTTCCTTTAATTTTCAGTATTTATGAAGTGGTCAGCAAGAGATAGTCATAGTACAAGACAGTGCATGTTCAGAGAAACAAAATTCACAGAGACATGAGGCATCCCTCACTCAAGACATTATAGACAACAGATAGTGAGCAAGCAGAAAAACAAAAGTGAGAGTTAAGTACAGGACTTTATATGCTTTATATGAATTTCTGCAGAAATTATAAGGCAGGGCAGAGCAAACAGTTCACAATTGCCTACCTTGATCAGTTTCAGAAGAATCTAACTCTAAGTTTGGTTCTCAGTTTCTGGAATATGGCACTGGGGTAATTAAGATGAAAGCATATTGCTTCCTCTTTATTGGGTCTTAAGGGTTAGGTAGAATATGTATGCTTGGATTGCTTAGATTGCAAAGGCATCGAAGGCATGCTCTGCTATGGTGCTTTTCTAGCTCTCAGAATTGTGTACCACCAAGCAGCACAGCTTGTCCCCAGCCACAAAGCGCTTAGAAGATACTTACATATCATCATGTATGCACAAAAAATATAATATTTTTGGTTTTTTTCGAGACAGGGTTTCTCCATATAGCTTTGGAGTCTGTCCTGGAACTCACTCTGTAGACCAGGCTGGCCTACCTCTGCCTATGAGTGTTGGGATTAAAGGCATGTGCCACCACTGCCTGGCTACAACAATGTAATTTATTCTTTTTACAATCTTTACCAAATAATATTTCAGGAAATATTCAGGCAAACTAATTTATATCCAATAAATCTCTGGAGAAAATGAAGAATTGCTTGTTTTAATAGAATTTAGGACAAAAGCTACTTTCCATTCACCTTTCTTTTTAGAAAGCAAAGATGGTAATAATATTGGGAAAATTTCATGGCATCATTTCCTTTATCTCATTTAAGTACATGTGAGAAATCTCAATTCATGAAAAGGAAATAGATAAAAAATTTAATATACATTATCTGATTATTCTATTTCATAGATTTCTTTGGGTATCATCAATTCTTTCAATTTTAATGTAAATGATATATTTAGTAATTTTAGAATGCATATACATTTTATATTATATATCCTATATTGTATTATCTCTGGGGAATGTTTGCTTCCCTGATATAAGATATTGAGAAATGAGAACATTTCTTTGACCTATTAACATATGTTTATACATAAATCTCAAGGTCTAATGCTCCTGTATATCTTTCAACTACCTTGGCCACAATGATAACTTTTCATACTATTTTACAATGAGCCCTATATGTTCCTATGTATTGTACTTAAACCATCTTCTGGAAAAGGATTAGACTTCTGTATAATTGGATTATCTTTCTTTAAAAATTAAACATGTAATCTCATTTAATGCTGCTATAACAGAGTATTTCTGAGTCACTTCTAAAGAAGTAGAAATTCATTTCATGAGTTCTGTTGAGAAGCCTAAATTGGGATTGTTATATGATTCTGTTACTGATCAACAAGGTAGTGATAGATGATGAGCAAAGAAACTCATGAACTTTGGCCTTTATAAAAGCAGTATCAATCCATTCTCTCAGATGGAAGCGCTGCGAAACTAAACACCCCCAACAGACCTGGCATTCCTGCATTGTTGCACTGGGGTTTAAGTTTTCATCACATGATTTTGGGTAGACAATACTTAAATCATAATGATAACAGACTTGAGATATAAAGTGATTAAGTAGTTGCATAAAAACGTAAAGATGTCAAGAGTGGGATTGAGATGTCCACTTAAGTATCCTAAAACCTACGTACCATGTTATGACTGATAATTTCATACTTTTTCAACAAACTGAGAGTGGAAACTCTTTAATGCATAGACTCTATAACAACTGCTTGTTCTATTATTTGTCTATTTCAAAATGTAGCATAAAGTCCAGACCAGATAATGAGGCCCAGGGATAACAAGAAATTCTCTTTGGCACTACATCCTAGAATCTGGAGGCCTTACACAGAAAATAGTCATCATTTCAAGTCCCACCCACTGCACGTGGCTTGTCAAAGCCATTGGCAACCATCTTTACAATTGTTGGTTTGAGAAATCAGTTTCTTAAGGATCCATTAAGAGGATATAAAAGCAAAATTTTATTTTTGTACCATGTTTAAGTATTATTATAAAATGGAATTAATAAAGTAAAACTCAAACTATTGTGACAGCTACTTTGATTTCACCTCCTCATTTCTCTTGAAAAAGCAATAATCCTTGTAGCTGAACTTTTCCTGGTCCCTCATGTCTTCCACAGCTGATCAGACCCAGAGGCTTATATTATTTATAACTACTTGGCCATTACCTCAGGCTTATTACTGACTAGCTCTTACATCTAAATTAACCCATAATTCTTATTTATGTTTAGCCACGTGGCTTGGTACCTTTTCTCAGTTGTGCCTTGACATCTTGCTTCCTCTGTGTCTGGCTGGTGACTCCTGATTCAGCCTTCCTCTTCCCAGCATTCTCCTTGTCTGTTTACTCTGCCTATATTTCCTGCCTGGCTGCTGACCAATCAGCATTTTTTTTTTTTTTTTTTTTTGGTTTTTCGAGACAGGGTTTCTCTGTGTAGCTTTGCGCCTTTTCCTGGAACTCACTTGGTAGTCCAGGCTGGCCTCGAACTCACAGAGATCCGCCTGGCTCTGCCTCCCGAGTGCTGGGATTAAAGGCGTGCGCCACCACCGCCCGGCCCAATCAGCATTTTATTTATCAACCAATCAGAGCAACACACATTCACAGCACACAGAACGATATCACCCATCAAATCCTTATTTCTTGTATGACTATTTATTGGCTTAAGTTATTTAATTAGAGTGGGGTAGCTCCTGATTACATTTGTAATTTCCACTCATTCCTTGGGCAAATTAGTCCTGCTTTCAATAAGAGTAGAGAAGCCCCTCTTTGTACCTAAAGTATAAAACCTTAATGTCAGATTGCAGTTCAGAGTTGTTTTTGCTGTTGTCTGCTGCCCTGTTCTTGACTGTCATTGGTGTATTAGAGATGAAAGTTACTGCAGCCTTATTTCTGATACTTACATAACCGTAGAACTTGAACTGAATACATGAATAAAAAATACCTCTCTTATACAAGGAAACAAAAAGACAGTTTGGAATCACATTTACTCAAATTCCATGTTAACTATTCCAACTATATATGTAATAATAGAAAATTCATTTGTGTATTAGTTTGAAAGTTTAAATTTTCTTAAAGGTTAAGCTTAAAAGTACAACAGTGTTACTATAATTAGCAGAATGTGAATTCTGTACTCAAAGGAACAGGATGCTTAACTTTAGCTTCTCAAATTTTCAAGAAAAGGAACAGGGTTCTTCATTCTCTTGGAAGTTCCAGATAATGCTGTATTAAATGGTGAATAGTCTGTGATAGAACCAAATTCAGGCAGATTGAAAGTTGTGAATTAACAATGATACTTATTAAGAAGCCGAGAATATGTGAAGCACTGTTTCACACAACTGGAAAATAAAGGAATGTGACATTGATCCACAGAGTACAGTGTCAGACTGTGCTTCCAGCTGGGTGACCAGGTATAGTTTATAATCTACATGAAGATTAATTTTAGACTTAAATATGTTTTTTCATAATTACATTGAACAATACATGAAAATGGGAAGATTCAAGAAAAATTCACTATCTTCATTCTGTGCTGCTTCAACATGTCTAGTATGTTGTCAAGTATATAAAATATATATGTGTGTGTGTATAGGTATATGTATATAACTGGTTACATATATATATATGGCATATTTTTATATTATAATAAGATATATAGTAATTATAGAGGCCTTTTTTAATTTATAAAAGCAATACATAATCTTCAAATACTTCTATCATTAAAGATCTCATTTTTCATTTTCTCTACAAGGCAGAATATGAGCATCCATTAAGTGTGCCAGCTTAAGTACATATTTCCAAATGTCTCTTAACTTATTTGTCAGAAGAAATTAGCTGTATCCTGCATATGTAGAAGAGATTTACTGCCTTGGAAATTAAGTCCGACTTCATAAATTCCTGTAGCATAGTTCCCATCACAATACAAAGCTAATGGTGACAAGTCAAAACAAATTAGAAGTGTGAGCTTTGTTACCCTTCTGCCCTAATGGCATTGTTTTCTGAATACAGATCAGGCTAAATGATTTTCAGGGTAACATTACTATGCATTCTTCTTATGGAAATACATCTAATTTTTTTCTAGCTCATTGAATGTAGTTACATGCTAAGAGATTGATAGAGTCCTTTCTGAGGACAATGAGGATTTTGCTGAGAAAATCTCATTTGTAGTGAATAACTAAACCTCAGCTGATGCCAGCAGATTTCAACCACTCAGAGTTAGAGTATTTCTCACACATGGGAAACTTTCTTTTAAGGAAACATATGAAACAACCATAAGTCAAATGTAGGGTCATTACGTGTGCAAATTAGCTTTTATAACAAATGGATGTAATGACTCTGAGCTTTGAATAAGGCAATAAATGGAAGAGATTGAAAACTAAGAAGAGTGTAAGTTCTATGTTAATTTGCAACAATAAACTTATAAAAACCCATGTGTGCCCAATCATCCTGACTTTGGGTTCCCATGTCAAGGTCTACCAGATGCTGTTCTTGACTACAAGAAATACTTCAGCTATTTTACTATGTGTTTGTTTATTCATATATTTTAATAATAGGTCTTGTTTATACATTTGGAGTTTAATAAATATATGTAGAGTGTATTTCAATCCTACTCACCCTCCCTTTTTCCTTTCCTATTTCTCATAACCACCCCAATACATGCTTCTCCCAATTTCATATGTGTGTGTGTGTGCATCTGTGTGCATGAGTGTGTGAAAATGACTGTCGCGCTGGGCAGTGGTGGCTCACGCCTTTAATCCCAGCACTCGGGAGGCAGAGCCAGGCAGATCTCTGTGAGTTCGAGGCCAGCCTGCGTTACCAAGTGAGTTCCAGGAAGGCACAAAGCTACACAGAGAAACCCTGTCTCAAAAAAAAAAAAAAAAAAAAAAAAAAAGAAAGAAAGAAAAAGAAAAAAGAAAATGACTGTCGCTTCTCCTGAAGCCATTCTAATTACAACTCATGGTGAGGAGAGAACTCTGCCACCCGCCTAGGAAATTGTGTGGTATATCATTTTTTTGTGAAATGCTAAAATACTGAATATCATATGATACCTGTAGAAAAGTAGGAAAAATACCTAAAATACATAAAAATGAGAACACTAGTCAATACTGTCATAATTCTTATGAACTGATATATCACTAGGGAACTTTATAAGCTCTTGTACATTCTTAGGAATCTGGAAAGCCATGAGCACCAGAAGGCTTAATTATACAAGCTTACAAACCAGACCGTAAGCATTCAACTCTTGCTAATATTTAGGACCATACAGCAGGAAACAAAACATAAGGCAGAATAATGCACAACAGAATATTGAAGGCACATGCAACAGACATAGCTCCCACTAGATCTATTTCCTTCTTCATATATAATACTATTAGCAAAAATTAGGACATATAAAGTATGTTCCTGTCAACTGGATTTATAACTTTAGACTAATGTTGCTTACTTTCATTCCATTTATTTTGTATTTTTAATATAATATAATTACACCTTTTTCCTTCCCTTTCCTCCCTCGAAATGCCTCCTTATACCCCTTATTCTTTTTCACATTTATGATTTTTTTATTAATTGTTGTTACACACATATACCTCATAGAATCACAAAAAGAACTAAAAAATTTGCATAATTTTCACAACTCTGTCATTGTCATCTTAGTTCAAGCTACATTAAACAATGATCACAGTACTTTTGGGTGGCTGGTGAGAAAGCAAGTTTTTAAATATAGTAAGGGAAAAAACAATGAACTTAAAATGGTATACTAAAAAGTATATATTTAATATAAATAAAGATATTAACAGAAGATTACAAAACTGCTGTGAGACATATAGAAAACAAATAGCAATTGAAAAGTATTCTACTCAAAGACAGGGTTTAGGTAGACAGATATCAATAAGACAAGCTATGAAAGAATAGAAATTCTGTGCCCCCAAAATAGTGAACAAAGAGATTTACTAGCTATATTACCAGACAAAAGAGAATGCTGTGGGATGTTCTGTATGCTGTGAATGTATTGCTCTGATTGGTTGATAAATAAAAAACTGATTGACCAGTATAGGCGGGGTAAATAGACAAGGATAATTCTGGGAACAAGAAGGCTGAGTCAAGAGACTCTAGCCCACAGTCCAGGGAGCAGCATGTAATGACACACAGGTAAAGCCATGGAACATGTGGCAACATATAGATTAACAGAAATGGGCTGAGTTTAAATGTTAGAGCTAGTCAGTGGTAGGCCTGAGCTAATGTCTGAACAGTTTTAATTAAAATAAGCTTCTGAGTGATTATTTTATATGCAGCTGCAGACTGCAGGGCTAGGCGGGACCTGAGAAAAACTTTTAGCTACAAGAGAACATAAGAGAGAAAATGCTATCAGAGGAAAGGGGGGGGGGAATCCTAATAACAAGTTCTGAACCATCAAAGAGACATAATAATTATAAATATATATGAAATAAACAACAGAGTTACCAAATACATACAGCAGTAGTATGTGACACAATTTCAAAAAGAAAATGATTTAGAATCCAAGATGATGGATGCACACATACACACACATACACACACACACACACACACACACACACACACACACACACACACACGGGTGGCTAGACTCTCCAGTCAAAATACCTGAGTAAATGTGGATATTACCTATCAGAAGAGATGGGTGACAACCATAATCTTGTACTGTAATCACAAAAGAAAGCAGGAATCTAAAAAGCAGAACCTGAGAAAAAAATACAGATTCTGTCCCAGAGGGATTATGATGGCCTGAAGTAACCTCCTCACAAACTAAAATGCAAACACTCAAAATAAACTGAAAGCTGCAAGAGAGTAACACCTAGTCACATGTAAAGATAGGCATAAAATAATAATTTATTTTTCAGCAGAAACTTTGTAATTCAGAAAAATTTTATAATGATCTATTTTCAAGCTATAAAAGACAAACTACAATCCAAACAAGTCTACCCAGGAAAACTATTTGTCATCATTGGAAGAGAAAGAAACATATTCTGTGATAAGCATAGGCTAAATTAGTTTATTACTGCCAATACAGATCTACAGGAGATAATGGAAAAAACCCTTTAAGCTAAAGAGAAAAATAAACAAATCCATGCAACCTTACTAAAACAGTACATTCCAATGAGGAATGTGAAAACACCGAACACCATAAAAATTAGCAAGACGGTAAGAGTCAATACATACCAGCTCAACCATCTCATTCCCTTATGTTCTCATCCCCTATCCACTACCTTCCATTGCCCACCTCTCATCCCCAGTTTACTCATGGAGTTCTCATCTATTTCCCCTTCCCAGGGCAGTCCATGCGTCTCTCTTTGGGTCTTCCCTGTTAGTTAGTTTCTCAGGAGTTGTAGGTTGTTGCCTGATTTTCCTTTGCTTTATATCTAGTATCCACTTATGAGTGGGTACAACTATGTTTGTCCTTCTGAGTCTGAGTTACCTCACTCAGGATGATATTTTCTAGTTCCATCCATTTGCCTGCAAATTTCATGATGTCATTCACTATGTAGAACAGGGAGAGAAGGGAAAAGCAATGAGAAAGATACCATGATAGAGAGAGATATCATGGGGATAGAGGAAAACCCAGTGCTAGAGAAGCTGCCAGGAATTCCCAAGGATGACCCTAGCCTGGACTACTAGCAACAGTGGAGAAGGTACCTGAACTGAACTGGCTTGCCCCAGAGATCAGACTGGTGAATACCCTAATTGTCATTATAGAGCTTTTATCCAATGGCTGATGGAAGCAGATGCAGAGATCCACAGCCAATCACCAGGCAGAGCTCCAGGAGTCTAGTCAAAGAGAGAGAAGAGGGATTCTATGAGCAAGGGCATCAGGATCATGATGGGGAAACATGCATGGATGACCAAACCAAGCTAGAGGGAACTCATGAAAGTTGGATCAATGACTGTGGAGCCTACATGGGACTGGACTAAGCCCTTTGCATGGTGAGACAGTTGTGTAGCCTGATCTGCTTGGTAGGCCCCCTGGCAGTAGTATCAGAATCCATCTCTGGTGTATGAGTGGGCTTTTTCAAGCCCATTACCTATAATGGGACACCTCGTGCAGCCTTGAGGCAGGGGGAAGGGCATGGACTTACCTCTACTAGATGTACCTCCACACAGGGGGACTTGCCTTCTTGTGGGTGGAAGTGAAGGGGGGGTTGGGAGAGGGAGGTTGGGGGGACGGGAGGAGGAAAGAGGGGGATCTTTGATTGGTGTATAAAATGAATGAGAAAATTTTCTTAATTAAAAAAAGGGGGGAAGAATCAATACATACCTTTAAAAAAATCACTTTGGTTGTTGAGAGTCTCAATTTCCCATCAAAAAGTACCGTTTAGCAGATTAAATTTTTGTTTTAATTTTGCAATACAATTCAGTTCTACATATCAGCCACGATTCCCTTGTTCTCCCCCCTCCCGCCTCCCTCACCTTCCCCCCAGCCTACCCCCCATTCCCATCTCCTCCAGGGCAAAGCCTCCCCCGAGGACTGAGATCAACCTGGTAGACTCAGTCCAGGCAGGTCCAGTCCCCTCCTCCCAGGCCGAGCCAAGCAACCCTGCATAGATAGGCCCCAGGTTTCAAACAGCCAACTTATGCAATGAGCACAGGACCTGGTCCCACTGCCTGGATGCCTCCCAAACAGATCAAGCCAATCAACTGTCTCACCCATTCAGAGAGCCTGATCCAGTTGGGGACCCCTCAGCCATTGGTTCATAGTTCATGTGTTTCCATTCGTTTGGCTATTTGTCCCTGTGCTTTATCCAACCTTGGTCTCAACAGTTCTCGCTCATATAAACCCTCCTCTTTCTCGCTAATTGGACTCCCAGAGCTCTACCCAGGGCCTAGCCATGGATCTCTGCATCCAGATCCCTCAGTAGTTGGATGGGGTTTCTAGCACGACAATTAGGGTGGGTGGCGCACACCTTCAATCCCAGCACTCGGGAGGCAGAGCCAGGCGGATCTCTGTGAGTTCGAGGCCAGCCTGGGCTACAGAGTGAGTTCCAGGAAAGGTGCAAAGCTACACAGAGAAACCCTGTCTCGAAAAACAAAAAAAAAAAACCAAAAAAAAAAAAAAGAAAGAAAGAAAGAAAAGAAAAGAAAATGCAGATTAAATTTTTTAAAAAGAATCTATTAATTGTTTCTCCAAGAATAATACCTCAAAGACAAGCTAACATGCTGGGAGAAATGGATAAAGAAGGGATTTCTAGGGAAATGAAACTAACAAAAAAAGCAAGTGACACTATTTCATTATAATATTGAACAAGACAGATTTTAAATTAATATTAGTTTTTTTAAAGGAAGTTATTTCACAATGGATTAAGGGAAAATAATAAAAAGGATATTATAGTTTTAAAATAGTATGAACTTAGTTGCATCCAATTTAATAAAACTGTATGTAAAGATACATATTAACACAACACAATAATAGTGGGTGACCCAAGCATAACTTTCACAGTTACAGCCATACAATTTTTAACAAAGATGGAAAGCTATACATGTAGTAAAGACAGCTTCTTCACCTAGTGGTACTGGCGAACTTGTTAGCCACATGCACCAGTTGCAAATGGACCAAAACTACTGATCTTGTTGTGAATCTCATAAGCTGTTAGAGACAATATGGGCATAAGCATGGACTTTCAAAACAAATTTCTAATCTTTCAAGTCATGCCTGGACTGTGGGTAAGAGCCCTTACTACTCTTGCAGAGAACCTGAGTTCTCTTCCCAGTTTCCTCATCTGGATTCACAAACTCCAGTAACATTGAGCTCTTCTTGCACCTAATCTAATGCAGCCACACCCACATAGACATAAATGAAAAAAAAATCTTTTAAAAGAGAAGTAATGCCAAATGTTTAAAAATGGGACTGAATGAAATTAAAAAGCTTATTTACAAATAGCCATACAAATGGTTAATCTTTGATATTAACCTATAGGGTGGGAGAAAAACTTTGCGAGTTACACATCTGAAAGAATTTTAATATCTGTAACATAGAAATAACTTTGAAACCTAAATGAAATAGGTTTAATTAAATCAACAAATCTGCTAATAAAGTAAAGAGACAACTCAAGAGATGAGAGAGAATTGGCTAAAATTACATGAAAAAAAGGACAAAGTTATTAGCTTCCAGTGAAATGCGAATAAAACCTACATTGAGAGTGTATTTCACCCCATTCAGAATTGCAGTCAAGAAAATAAATAAATACATATGTTACTGGTGGGAATGTAAAGTTGTCTGGGCACCACTATAAAAAATCAGTGTGACCGTTCTCATAAAAAATATGAAAAATTCTGCCTTATGCAGCTGTTAATACTTCTGGGTACTAGCAACAAGGACTCCAAGTCATTGTACCACAGAGAAACTTGTGCATCAACGTTTTTGCAGCATTATTTATGTTAGCTAACTTATAGAAGGAACTATGTTTCCAACCACAGTGGAATGGCAAAAGAAAAGTGGTACATACATACAATTGAACATTTTCAGCTATAAAGAGCAGTATTATGTTGTCTGCAAGAAAATGGATTCAACTGAGAAAAGTGATTTGAGCTAAGTTAATCTAAGAAAGAAAGTATCTTCAGTTTTTCTCATACCTGGTTCTTAGATTCTATAGATATACAAGGAATCATATATGTATATATGTTAAAAAGTGTAGGGCGTTTACCCAACCACCCCCACAGTTCCCCAGAGTTTTCTTGAGTGTGAGCAGCAGGAAATATTAGATAGAAGGATTTATTGCGGAGAATATCACAGAAATAAACGGATAGAAAATAAAGGATAGCCTCGAGAGGGCCTGGAACCTATTCCAACGGGCCCCGACTGCCTCTGCCCCAGGGTTTTTATAGAGACGCCAAGGGGTGGAGCAAAAGACCTCCTCCCCAAGTGCAGACCATCTCAGACACCTGCACTCAGGCCCATGGTCTAATCATCCTCTATGTGGACCTGCTGGGTAAAGCCACGAGGAACCCGAGAACGGGCTCCCACAAAAAAGTATGGACTCACTGCTAGGAAAACAAAGAGAACTAAGAGGAAAGAGAAGAGGTGTTACCATATACAGGAGTGCTCAAGAACATCAAATAATTGTAGCAAAGTGTCCTGATGCATCACAGTACCATGCACAATACATATAGATGATTAAAATAAAATAAAATCCAGAGTAAAATCTTTTAGTAATACCATTTGGTAATGTTAATATCCTGTACTCAATGATGTGTAAAGCAAGTCAGATTAGCAACTTAAACAATAGAATAAACTAGATTTAACTAACACCTGTAAAACACATCATAAAACAAAATATACTTAGGTATTTACAAATAAATTTAAAATTACAAAAAATAAACAATGCACTTAAATTAATCAAAGAGAAAATCTTTAGGAAAATGAAATTATCCTTTTAGATGAATGAAAACAAGAGCTAATACTCAATAATTATGAAATGTAGCTAAGAGAAATCTGTCCATATGGAGCCTTTGGTTACATCACAAAATGAAAAACAATAAACATAATAAACATGTTTTAATAACAGCTACTTACCTTAGAGTCCACCAGGATTTGAACATGTGTGTGTGTGTGTGTATGTGTGTGTGTGTGTGTGTGTGTGTGTGTGTGTGTGTGTGTGTGTGCTATAATGTGATTTTCATCATGGATCAGGACAATTTCTGTACAAAAACAGTATGGTTTGGGAAATAGATTTTAGAAATAGTAACACAGGCTATTATGCTATCACATAGGAATGCTATGTGCAAAACACTAGGAATGCTGGTTCCTCCTGCATGGAGGGAAGCCAGAGAGGGCAGGCTGAGCTGCAAGCCATGCAAGATGTACCATATTCCAGGGTGGGCATTTGTTTTCTAAAAGTGATCTCTTTTCCTGGATGAATGTGGAAAAATAACTGAGTGGGATTGTACTGAGAAGACTTTGAACCAAAACTGTCAGGCTTTTATGTCACGTGTTTAGAAATATGACCTGAGAACCCTGAACCTTTACCTAGGATTATAATCCTGAACCCATCTTCTCAGGCAACTGACATGTGTAATCAATGTCCCCACTCTTATTCCTTCTCCTATCTGAAAGGACAATTCATTGAATTGACATGTGCCCAGTATGAGACTGATCCCTGGCAGTTCATTATTCTGGTAACACAATAGTTATAAATCTCCATCTCTGTTGGATCTCAGCTAATTTTGTTTATTAAAAAGATTAATATCCAAAATTTCACTTATATTTTTATTGTTATTCTTATATAGCAGTTGCCCTGAGAAAAAGTATGTTTGAATGGACCATGGGACCAAAAAATCCCCAATGCCACTCTTGTCTTGAGATAAAGGACTCATCTGTGATGACAACCATACACTGACAGACTAAATCAATTCTAGCTTCATATTCTCATTCTCTCTGGAAACGCTGTTTTCATGCTACATTTAGCAAATGCTTTATTATAATTGAGCTTCTATGGAACTACATATTACGCAAATAAATTAATTATCATTTGTAGCATTACAATGGGCTAGTAAATCAGTTCATAATTATATGACACTTAAAATAAATAGAATAACACTCTTTAAATTTCCCTGCTGAAGTGCTAATGCCTAATCTGCTCACAGTAGCACAGCATTAAAGCAGGAAAAGGCGAGGAAACATTGTACGCTGAATCACCAGCACTGAACATAAAATGAAGCTCCTGTGATTCCATTTTGCCTTCTTCCTCCTTTACAAAAGCCTTTTGAACATTGCAAATACCCTGAAGGATGGTCTATAAATATGTGTGATATGTTTTTGTTCTCATTGCCAGTAGTTAGTAGAAGAAGCCGTAGAAAGCGTTTGTTGTGGGGAAATAGCCTTCCTGAAGCTTATGTTGTGCCGATTTGGAATACTGATTCTTAGAAATTGCCTTCATCTAGGAGGTTGTTTTATCAATAAATAATAAATGATAAGGAAAAAACTAAAAATAATAACTGAAATTTCCCACCATAGTGTTTTACCAGGTACTATATGGTTCAGCTAATGGCATCCTTGTAAACATTCTAATGGGAAAAAACAAAAAACAAAAAATAAACAAACAAAAATGCCAGCAGTCAAGACAATATAGTGCTGAAGGCACACAGCAGATTAATTCTGGGCCTTGGATCAGCATAAAGCATCAATAGGAAAACATTCCTTATGTCATGTTTATTTCGTCATTGATATCTGAAGAGTAACTAATACAAAGAATGTTTCAAACTAAATGTCCAGGGAAGCATGTGACTTACCCTGGGAACTCATGTACTTACAGTCCTTCAATAGGTAAAAGAACCAATGTGGCTCACTTTATTTTATTGCTACAATAGAAATGGCACATACACCCTAAGATCAATGCTCCATAGAGCAAATGGAATGTATAATGAGATAGGCTTTGACACGCTTGGTTGGAAGTATTTTCTCCATTCCATAGTGAATCATAAGAATGGCAGCAACATGCTGTCAGGATGCAAGATAAATAAAAATTTTCCTAAGTCTCAGGCACTCTAAACCTCTATATAAGAAGAAAACAAATTTAAAAGCAGTTTTATTTTGTGGATTATGGTCATAAGAGTATGGTCCTAACAACAGGGGTCCTGAATGCTTCAAAATGCATATCAATGACCTTCGAAAATTCAACTAAATCTTTTAGTTCTAAGGTCTGTCACACATGAAGATTTAAAATTTTACTGATTTACCTCTGATAAAGTGTTAAGATTGAGATATGTTAAAATAATACTAATTATTGACTATTTATAAATGTAATAAAATTCTTTAGAAATGCTTTGCATTACATCTCACTTGTTGACTTATGCATAATTTTAGAAGCACCGAAAGTAATAGTCACATAATATGTGTCAAATAACAATCACTAAAAATGATCCAAATAGTTACACTATTGTACTAGAAAAACCTAAACTCTAAACCACATGCTAAGAAAGATATGAAAGTATATACATTTCTGGGTGATAACATTCTTTGATATGTTATTATGAAATCAAATGGGAATAACTACTTTCTTTTATAATCATGCTAGATAATAGCAGGATGAAATGAATGATGGGCTCATTTTACCAGACATGTTAATATTGTTTTAAGCACTGATTGTGCATGCGCCTGTAGGCTTTAAGTCTAGCACAGTCATTTCCAAAGTCACCAGATTTAACGCCTGTGATACTTTACAGACTCACCGAACCTTTCAGGGCATGATATGATTTCTCACTTCTTCAGAATAGGTGTTCTTTGTAGAGATATGCTGATGAGGATAAAAAAAAACAAAAAAAAACAACAGCAAAAAAAACACCTTAGGAGTGAGTCAATAAGAATTTGAATGTGGTGTTTATACAATATATAAAATCTACCCATGCTAAAGTATTCAAAATCCTATTCACTTTCCCTTCTCTCTGTAATCTCCCTACATATCCCCTGAACCTCTTTCCTGGCAAAACATCCAGCCTTACTTAAGAGCAAGGCAGTCACTCAAATTTCTGTTTTACTCCCATGTTCATTTAAAGGAAAATAAAATTTGTTAGCAACATACTAACTGAATTTTTGGTGCTTCACTGATTTCTAGGCTTATGCATTTTGTTGTTTTGTTTTAAAGACCACACATGGACCTATAACAGAGAGTTTTTTTTTTTCCTTCTTGTGTGTGTGGATGGGGTGCATATGTGGGTGTCGGGGGGGGGGGTATGGGTGTATGTTGTAGATGTCAGAGGCTCACATTGAGTGTTCTCAGCCTTATTTTGGGGAACAGGGTCTATTAGTGAACTCAAAGTTTGCATTTTGACTAGACATGCTGCCCACCAGGCCCTGCTGTGACTGGCGATTTTGCTGGGCTCTGGGACTCTGAACTTAGGTCCTTATGCTTTGACAACAAGCACTTTACCTACTGTCTTGTCTTCTCAGCCCCCTGTGGAGGTATTGTGAGTGATAGAATTCTTCAGAATTTCAGATCAGAATTACAAGAGCATTACATATTTTATTATTTTGTACCTGTGAGCATCAGAAGAATTCAGCTCTGTAAGGATCATTCTGGTAGGGACCCATACATCTTTTCTTTGTCACTGATATCTATTTATCCACTTTCACTTTGAACATTTAGTGTATGTCTGCCTGTTATAAATATAGAACTCACTTTGGCATCTGACACTTTGTTTGGGGTAGCCAGGGGAGCATTTCTAGATAAGTAAAGAGTGAATTATAATGGAAAGTTCCACTATCAACTTTTGAAAATATTGTGGAGAGAAACCACGAGTAATAGGAACTAGAGTTTGCAAAACTCCAGGAGCATCATTTTGTTAAAATCCATTGAAAGGAGCAAAGAAATGAGGTATTTCGGAAACCACAGTGTTAGAAGTGTCAAACTTTTTATTCCCTCTCCATCTCTCTGTCTGTCTCTGTCTCTCTCTCTGTCTCTCTCTCTGTCTCTCTCTCTGTCTGTCTCTGTCTCTGTCTCTCTTTCTCTCTCTACTACCTCCTATTGATGGGTGATATCATTCTGTATGCTGTGAAAATGTGGTGCTCTGATTGGTTGATAAATAAAGCTGTTTGGAATGGTGAGGCAGAATAAGGTTAGGCGGGACATTCTAACTGGAGAGATAGGAGAGAAGAAAAGACAGAGCTGAGAGATGCTCCTAGCTGCTGCTAAGAGGAGCAAGATGTAAAGGTACCAGTAAGCCACCAGCCACGTTGCAAAGTTCAGATTTATAGAAATGGGTTAATTTAAGATGTAAGAGCTAGCTAATGAGAAGCCTGCCATGGCCATAGTTTAAAAATAATAACCCTATGTGTGTTCATTTGGTCTGAATGGCTGTGGGACCGAGGGGCCGCAGGAGCCAGGCAAGACCTAGGAGGGACCACAGGAAAACTTACAACTACACTTTTCATCCCACTGAGTACTATATTACACTTTAATAGCCAATAATGCCAAAATATCTCCAAGATAGTTTGAATGCCTTCTTTCTCATAATATAATACCCATGAAAGTACCATCCACCTTCATCTATAGATCTGTAGTCATCAATTCTATATTTGCCTACTTTAGTGTTTTATAATGAACAAGAATTCCAACCTCAGATTGAAATGGAGCATTAGAAGAAAAAGCATAAAACAAGAAAAAGCCTGTCCTATTTGACCCATTTGTTCTGAATGATTCATGGGGAGCAATGGAGCACATCAAGCTAGACTGTGCAGTGTAGTTGCACAGAAATGTAGAAGTAAAGGTTGCTTGACCTTAGGAATTGAGCAAGAGTCTACTCAGCTCTGTCTACAAGAAAAACTGAATTAAATTGAAAACCCTCATTTCACTGAACATTTCTAAGTTAATCGAAATTCTTTTTCCCCCTTTAGAGGAAAATATTAAGTATGCTATGATAATGAAGCAATCACAGCAACAAACCCAAAATGACTAAGAATCTTAGACAGTCATTTTTATGAAACTGGCAGGTTTTTTTTCTTTTTTCTTAAACAGAGTGGATGGGGAGATGCACTGGCTCTTTTTGTAAAAGTGGACAGAGCAGAAAGGATTTTTTTTTTAAGAAAATAAAAGGCTAAAGTGACTGAAGATATTGAGTATCAGAACAGTAAATGACTGTGTGAAATGCATTCCAAAAAAACACAGAAATAAGTAAACCAAATATAAAACCATAGCAGTCTTTAGAAGCTCCAACTCTCTTGCTGTGGGAGGTTTCCTTTTACCTTCTGTGTAATGTAGAAAAGTCAGGAGTGACCCTCCTTGGGATGTTTACTCTGAATTCTGTTCTCTAAGGCAGGAGATTGGGCAGGTATGAGCCTGGAAGAATCCTTAGCCCTCATAGAATAGAACAGAGTGATGAGATAAGAAAAGTAGTGGATGATGTTGCAGCACAATAAATGGATATATTGAAATGTTAGTTATCTTTGTTTCTCACTAGTAGTGTGTAGAGTTATGTCATTTGATGCTCAAAGAAAAGTTTCTCTTAATTGAGGATACTGTGGTGTAGAGGTATGTTGGAGAAGACATCATTCGTATTTCTCTCAAGAATAATTATCTTTACGTTTATAAAAGGCATTTTTTGGGAAAGATTATATACTGGACTGGTAAGATGGCTCAGTAGGTGAGAACTTGCCACCAAGCCTGAAAACCTCTGTACCATCACTAGGACTTACATGATAGAAGGAGAGAACTGACTCCTGTAGTTTGATGTCTGATTTTCATATGTGTGCCATAGCATAGAAACATGTTCCTTCCTTTCCACATATACAAATAGAAGAATAAATGTATTTATTAAATGTTTTAAAAAGTCTATTCTCCTTTAAAAACACATTATTAATAATTATGTCAAGGATAAAAATATCTGAGCTAAAAGGGGCTACAAAAATCATAAAAAAGTAAAACTGTATTACAAAGCATTTGTTAGCAGTTTATAGTTCTTTTTCTAGAGCTGAGACCTCATGAGATTTCCTCATGCAAATTAGCACGTCTGTTGGTATCATCCTTTAAGTAATGTGCCAGAGCCATGTTTGTGAGACTTCATGAGTGTAGTTTATTGAATACCAAATGATCAGCCCTGAAAACATATATGTACAATTAATATTATACATTCTGAGAGGTTGTATTTATGTATTTAGGTGTGTGTATGTGTGTGTGTGTGTGTGTGTGTGCGTGTGCGTGTGCGTGTGTGTGTCTGTGTGTGTGTGTAGGCCAACAATAAAGAAAAAGGAGATGAATTTGAAAGGGAGAGCCAGGGTACATGGGAGGGTTTGCAGGGAGGAAAGAGAAGGGGGAGTTAGTGTAATTATAATAATGTAAAAAACTATAGACATACATACATATATAATATATATTTATATGACCATCTTTCAAAGGCAATTGCTCAGAGAACTAAAAGTCAAGAATTTACAAAGGAAGAAAAACTATTCATTTAATAACCCAATCTCCTTCAGGAACAAGAGAAGAAAACGGCAAGAGAACTGAAAAGAATAAGTAAGCAGAACCTTCTCAATAAAACAAGAGTTCCTGCACTGTTGTGGCTTCCATACAAAGTATATCCCAAATCACTTGTGTGTTGGATGCTTGATCCTCAGCTCATGATATTATTTTTGGAAGCTCTAGAAATCTGGACAAATGGGAATTTTTTGGAGAGAAGTTAGTTACTAGCTCTATATGTTGCCTAAAATTGACTCTGTCTTTCTCTGTCTCTGTGTGTGTGTGTGTGTGTGTGTGTGTGTGTGTGTGTGTGTATTTTGGTCATCATGGGGTGATTAGACTCTGACACATCATTTTTTTTCCTTTATTAAAAATTTTTTTGTTCATTTTACATACCAACCACAGATCCCCTCTCATCCCTCCTCCTGTTCCCTCCCAACCTCCCCCTCACCAACCCATCACCCATTCCCTCCTCTAAAATGGTAAGGCCTAACATGGGGAGTCAGCAAAGCCTTGTACATTCAGTTGAGGCAGATCCAAGTCCTCCTCTTGCATCAAGGCTGTGCAAGGTGTCCAACCATAGGCAATGGGCTCCAAAAAGCCACCTCATGCACCAGGGACAGATCCTGATCCCACCTCCAGAGGCCCCTTAAACAGACCAAGCTACACAACTGCCCCGCTTATACAGAGGGCCTAGGCAAGTCTCATGCAGACTTCACAGCTGTTGACCTAAAGTTTATGAGTTCCCACGAGCTTGGTTTGGTTGTCTCTGTAGATTTCGCCATCATGATCTTGATGCCCTTTGCTCATAAAATCCTTCTTCCCTCTCGTTCGCCTGGACTCCTGGAGTTCAGCCTGGTGTTTGGCTGCTGACACATGTTCTTATCAACATGTTCTGCCTCACAATGGTTTTAGCTGTAAGCTAAGTGTATTACTGAAACTTTAGGCAGAAAATGGAAACCTAAATAAGTAATTCTTCCCTTTATGTTGCTTTAATCAATTATTCACTTCAAAAACAGAAAAGGTGAGTACTAGATTCATTGACAAGTAGATCATCCACAGAGAGATGCAGCAACAAATAGCTTGGTTGTAGCCCATTGAGACACAACTAAATACATTTGTATTTTTTAGATGATAATCTTATGGTAATTTTTATAATACCCTTACAAACTGATACATAGAGATAAAATGTCTTTCCTACATTTGCTTATATAGCCCACTCAGTAACAAGAAATAAGAACCAAGAGATCAAAATTTTAGTTTCTAGTGAGAGGTATATATTTTATATTCAACCAAAGCTAGGAAAATTACAAATGCTAATATAACTTACTGTAATTAACAAATATTGAGACTTTGCCCTCTATATTCTATAAAATAGTATCTTACATGTATTTATACAACCATATCTGTTACTATTTAGTTTTAAAATAAACCTACTTTTTCTTTCAGTTATAGGAATTTTATGGTATTTTGACAGTTTTGTTAGTTTTACAGGTGCATAAAGGAACTGACAGGAATCTAAACCTGCCCCCCATCATCATAGAGAGAATGAAACTGTACAATGGTGATACAAGGAGATTCTAGTCACTAAAATGTGCACTTGCATATATTTTCTTCTTTATCTTTACCTAAATTTATGTTCTAGTTTAAGATACTTGTAGGAAAAAAAATCTTTATCTGAATGGTAAACTGGAAATAACTGGAGGGAAAGTTAGTACAATACTAGGAAAGAATTTTGGTAACCTGTATGAGTTCACTGAAATAGTGTTTTCTAGATATGACAAGTACAGTGCACATGAGAACTCATGGTGCTATTACTGCACATGTAAGATCACATCAGACAAAATCCCAACCTGGATGGGAAAGAGGTTCATGAAAGCCTAACTCAAGCTTGGGAGCTATTGGCAATTTATAGCTGCTGAAAGAGACATCTTTCCTCAAGGATGCAATCCCAAAGAGGCTACCCTTGCTTCAGGAGACAGCCTTATACCTATGCAGATTTGGCCCTGCTAAATGGATTCAGTGAGTTTTTTTTTGAAAAGAGAGAACATAAAATGTTGGGAAGGAAATATATGGAGGTAGGAAGAACTGGAAGGGAGGCAATGGGGAATAGATAGATTAATCTAAACACATTATATATGTGTATGGAATATGTTTCAACAATAAAACTAAAATTATAGAAATTTAAAATCAGCCATCTGTGCACACAATCTTATTTATCTCTACATGTGTATAATGCATTCATCTCTGCTACATGACATATGTTGAGCCAAGGCCACATATGTTCAGTTTAGCCACTGAAGAAGCATGTTTTAAAACTAAGGCTCAATGTATGAGATACCTACCAAGTGTGTCTACATTTCTGGAATTCTAATGCTGACCTTTAGTACACATACATGTATAAATCTATAGTCCTAAACTGAGTTGATGTTATCCCTCACCTTGTTAGATTTACTAAGCCCTATGTTCCCTCTCCCTAGGAAAAAATATTGTCTAGCAAAGAAACACTTTTGATGCATATGGTGGTACTGGAGATGAATTCTGGGGCTTTGTGCTAGGCAAGTCTGCACCATTCACCTACATCCTAATTCCTAACAGCAATAATACTCCACATACACACCTCTTCACAAAATTTGTTTCACGGTTATCTGTCTGATGGTCTTTCTGTATGCTGTGAATACGTGTTGCTACCACTGGTTAATAAAGAAGTTGCCTTGGCCTATGGCAAGACAGGCTATATCCAGGTGGGAAATCCAAGCAAAGATACAGGGAGAAGAAAGGCGGAGTTGGGGGAGATGCTGTGGGCCGTCGGGGAGCAAGATGTAATGGAACACAGGTAAAGCCATGAGACATGTGGTGATATATAGATTAATAGAAATGGATTAAAAGTGCTAGTTAGCAATAAGGCTGAGCCATAGACCAAACCATTTGTAATTAACATAAGCCTCTGTGTTTTCATTTGGAACCAAGTGGCTGTGGGACATAGGAAAACTTCCAGCTATAGTTATCTTTTCTGTATTATACTTTTGTGAAATGTGATCGAACATCTCTACACACACACACACACACACACACACACACACACACACACTCCATTTGTTAAAACTTTTGTAAATCATTGGACCCAGAATATTATCATATAGAATTTGAGTAAGTCATTTTCTGTAAAGAAACCAAAGATTCTACATAATGTAGCTTCAAATAAAACTTTAAAAGTTTTGATAAATGAAATCTACTTAACCAGAGAGTGACGAATGTTACAGAAATGGGGGAAATTTGCAAGCTAGCCTTACTTCAAGAAGCATGAACCTATGACGTCTAGACAGGAGTTGGGACTAAAATGGCATAGTTACCCCTATGTCAATTGTCTTGCTCAAGTGACCCCCTACTTGTTAATGAGATAAGTGCTTTTATCAACATTAAGGTTTGGATCTACTTATTTATGAAGATTATGTCTTCAACATTTTTCACATGGATCAAATATCAACTTTGTTTCTGAATTCTTTACAGAAATAGAATAAAACATCTCTCAACTGGATTTAATGATCAGTTAAAGAGGTCACACTCATTTCTGCTTCTAGAACTCTTTGAAAGGCTATCACAGGACCCAACATACATTATAAAATGACAGAATATCTTGCTGTTTCCATCAGTAAGTAGATATAAAATTACTGTTTCTTATGGAAATGAAGGAGGGGTAGGGGAAATCTGGTTGAGAGGGAGAATTTTGGAAGAGACAACTATAATTTAGGGACATTTGAGGGGTGGTATGGAAAACTAGTATGGTGGAATGTTCTTAAAATATATGAGGGTGATCCTAATGAAGTCTCCAAATAAAGATGGAGATAGAGTCCCAACTGGTCATCTCTAGTCACCAAATGAAGCTTCCAATAGTTACATTCAAGTAGTTACAACTGGGTTACATTCAATTGAGCTGTTGGCAAAAGAAGTACCACAGAAATCTCGAAACAATCAAGGCTGCTGGCAAGACAATATGCTGCACTCTACAAACTGACAGCAATGCTGCATTGCTAAAGACAACATTCACACAACTCATGAGAAGTGGATTTGGTGCCTATGAACATGGAGAGGTTGAGCTGGTGTCTACATAGATCCTTCACTCCTGTGTTCTAATATCTTTGGTACAGGAAGGTACTACCTGCAGGCCACCAAAAGGGAAACATAAACACCAACCCAACCATGAAACCTTTTACCTACAATCTGCCCTGCTTGCAAAATATGTTAGAGAAATGGTGGCACAAAACTTCTGGGAGAAACCAGCCAATGTCTGATTTGACTTAAGGCCCACCTCAGGATATGAAACCCAGAATGGATACTGCTTAGGTAACCAAGAACCAGAGACTAGATAACTGAGAGTCCTAGGATAAAATTAAATACTACTGTTCTTAAAAAAAATAAAATATTCCAAATGATACTCTAATATACTCATAGATCAGTGTCTTGTTCACCTCTCATCAAAGAAGCTTCCTCCTGAAGATGGGAACAAATACAGAGTGCCACAGTCAGACAGAGAGAGAGTGAGACCTTGGAACACACATCAATTTTCTCAAATTCCCCCACATACCAAAGCTAGGGGATCCCACAAAAGAGGAGGTAGAAAGAGTATGAGCCAGAGTAGATGGAGAACACCAAGAGAACAACACCCTCTAAATCAATTGCATAAAGATCCTATAAACTTACAGAGACTGAAGGAGCAAGCACAAGGCCTAAATGGGTCTGATCCATATATATAATGGTCCTCTGTACAGGTATTATAGCTTTGAGTTTAGTACTTTTATGGGACCCCAAAATGTTTGAATGAGTGGGTCTCTGATTCTTTTGACTTCTCTTGGGTTTTTTTTCTCCTGTTAGTTTGCTTTGTCCAGCTTCAATCTGATTTTTTTTTTTGGTTTATTTTATTATATTTTACATGATTACGTGTGGCTGTTATCTCTCAGAAGTCTGTTCTTTTCTAAGAAGAGACATAATGGGACTGGATCTGGATGAGAGGGGAGGTGGGGAGAAACTGGTAGGAGCAGAGGGAGGTGAAACTATAATCAGGATATATTTTAAAAATTGAAAATAACAATAACAAAAAAAGATGGGTTGTATGCATATAAAGCATGTAATTTTAGATGCCAGCATAGAAAACATAATGTCATCACTCAGATACAATTTACAGTTGCATAAATTTTCAAAGTCAGGCATATTTTCCTTTAGTAGGCAATACAACTAAAACTTATTTGAGTTTCTAACTTTCCTCAAGAACACTACTTGCAAGGTTTTAGGGTAGAGAAAATGAATTGGACTGCTCTATGCTATCTCTCTATATTTTAATGTAAATTTGTAGTTAAGCTAACAAAGGGAACAAAATTACTCATAAAAAGAGCCACATCGTGATTCTCAGGTCATAGCACACATAAGTCATATATATAATAGACACACATATATATATTTTTTATCTATAACCTCTCTTTCTTTTGTTTTTAGAATTTATCATTAACTTTCTCATTATGTATTCATAATGTATTTTTCAGCTCACAACACTAGGAGAGATTTTGTTTATATTAGCATCCAACAGGGAAAATAGTATTACACAATCTAATATTTTGTTGAAATTAAATTTAATCACTTTGTTCATCAAAATAGCTATTTACTGCATAATGAAATTCCACAAATGCCACATAAGCTGCATTATAAAGACAAGCATAAATCAATAAAATGGCATCAAATCTGTGAAGATTAAAATAATTCTTGAGAACATTTTGGAACGCTTTAAATCCAGTAGAGCACAATCAAGTTCCTCTCACATACGTTACCTTAGCAGAAAGATGTCTAGAGGTCAAATAAGTCATCTTTTTGCCTCTGGCTATAATTCTGGAAGACACATTTTTATCATAAAAATTCAAGAAACATACTTAGAATCTTGAGAAGAAGATGGAAGAGAACTTTGGCATCTTACTCAGTAACTCACTAGAATAGTAAAGCCTCAGCATTCTAACTTTAGTGCTCATCACCGAGGTCATGCTTTTTCAAGCCACTGGTGTCATTTAGAAGCTTCTAATTACTAGCATCATATCCAGATTGAAACTAGATATGGATGAGCGATATAAAACTTTAGATGTAAAATTAAAAATGTCGAGAGAAGACTGAATTATAAACATTGTTGTAATATAAAGCTACAGATCATTTTTACATAGGGATAAATTGAATATAGTAAAGTGTGAAATTAATTAATCTAAACAGAAATGGCAAATAGAGTACAGATGACTTCTGTGTATTTGGTTAGCACCCAATAGCTAGTGCTAACCATTTTTTAATATTCTGCAAAGTCATATCCACATGGATAAATGTGCTTTGACACAGGCTATCATTTAAATTATGTTTTGTGAGAGGACTGAAGAAGTAAGGTTAGTCACTGTTGCAAAAATCACTAATAGACTCTCATATGTACATACCTAATGTATAACGTGAGAAGTGCTTTTACTTTCAGTTGCATTAATTTTAATTTGTATACCATCTTTTTTTTTTTTTAAAGATTTATTAATTATGTATAGTATTCTGTCTGCATGTATGCCTGCATGCCAGAAGAGGGCACCAGATCACATTATAGATGGTTGTGAGCCACCATGTGGTTGCTGGGAATTGAACTCAGGACCTCTGGAAGAGCAGCCAGTACTCTTAACCGCTGAGCCGTCTTTCCAGCCCTTGTATACCATCTTACAACATCAATAATTTAGATATAGCAAGGCAGAGACAGAAATGAACTAATGAGCCATTCATGTTTTACATTGTTTCTAGAACATAGGTAGCCCAAATCATATTAAAAAAATTTATTATTGAGATTATTCAGAAAATCAACCTCCGGGCAGGTAACTAAACCCTGTTCCTTATTGCTACATAATACAGATTTTCTACGTTAAGGCATTCAAATCTGTGAGAATATCTTTAATTGGGTCAAATCTCAGTGTCATCCTGTAATGCCATCCTCAAGCTAAAGTTGTGGTGGGTGGGGTGGGTTCAGAGATAGCTATTTTGATCACTGCAAGAACTTATATATGTCTTCTCTCTCTCTCTCTCTAGCACTCTCTCTCTCTCTCTCTCTCACACACACACACACACACACGCTCTCGATCTCTCGCACACACGTGCTCTCTCTCTCTCTCTCTCTCTCTCTCTCTCTCTTTCACTCTATCTCTTTCTCTCACTCTCTAACTCTCTCTGACATACACAGATGTGTGCATGCACACCTAAAGTTAATATTCAAAAAACAAAGCTGAAAAAATAACAATTAAGTTCTATGGCTTTACTTTAATATTAGAATACCACTCTGAACCTGGTCTTCAGAAAAATCACATGGCCTTGAATTTTTCTTCATTTCTCTACAAGAACATGGTAAAATGGACATTCTTGTCTCAAAGATGCATGATATTATGGCCACATAAACCAATGCTGTGTTCCATCTATTCTTCATAAAGATGATGGTAGTAAAGGATGGAAAATATTTATATTTTTCATGGGATGGGTCATGAAAAGATGCATAATGAGCATAATGGTCACTTTACATATTTATAAGTAACCAGTATTTAGAGATCACATGAAACAGAATTAAGCCAATGCTAGAAAATATCTGCTATGAGTTGACTACCCAAATTAGATGAAAAAAACTCTGTGTTGTGAAGGGTATCTGTGAGTATGTGTGATATGGTGGATTCAAGCGTATTTTTCAATTGCTAAAAACACCGTCACTTGGCTCTAAGACAAAAAGCCTATGGGCAAATATAGGGCCAGGGGTAACAGATAGAATAGAAGAATAATTGTGTTTCATAGACAAAAGCCAAAAGACTTAAAGTCAAGGTTACTTGTTGCTGTTTGGTCACAGGCATAGCCTCACATTTCAGGAATGGGATCCAGGTAGTTCCCTCCTCTGGGGGCCCCCATCTTTCATTTATTCACTTTGTTTTCAACAGATCAGTTTCCCATAGTCTGATGTGAGAAATTCTCACTAATCTAGATTTTTAATTTTCACCCATTTGTACTTTTGCTTAATTCTCCTTCCTAAAGAAATACTCTTTACTGTTATTCTTATAATTCACTAGAGTCTTTAAGGTTTTCAGTGCAATGCATATTGCTTCAAAAAGGCTGCATCAGAATTAAATGCAAAGAAAGCAGTGCCCATTCCTGTGGATGGTGATGATTCATGTACATACAGTCAGTATTCTTGGTGCCTGACTCAAAATAACAGTGTTTTTATAGATACTGATTAAAAGTTAATGACACAATCATCTTATTCACACCACAAAGTCTGAGATATTCCTTGATATTTCTTTCCTATGTGAGATGTCTAGAGAATTCAGACACCCTGTGACATCTTCTTTTATCTTCCTAAAATGTAAAATTCCTCAAAAAGGAAAGGAACTTCCCTCTATCTCTTTGTGATTCCTTTCTTTGTTGAATCCCAACATCACTTGGTGCTTGAGCCAATTAGCATAAATATATACTAACAAAATTCATCTCTTTCTTATTGACTTTACTTTATCTTTTAATCAAATTATAAGCTAATTGATTATAAGCTAAGAAATTTTATGTATCCCTTCATGGCACCTTTCAGGATAAGGTAAAAAGCCATTGTTAATATTGCTTATTAACATGCAATTTTACTCCTTGTTTTGTACCAATAAACTCTATTGTCCTACTCTCTTCACAATTTTACATAGGTGTGCAATATTTAAATAATTTTCCCATCCATGTTGGTATTTTAACTAGTGTTATCATTGTTTATGCAATGTTATATTGTTTAGGCAAATATATTATTGAGATTTCAAGGACACGGCTTTTTTATCTTATGTAGAAGGCATAATCTCACAGAAGACCAGGGCATTTATTATCCTACTCTTATTCAACTTGAATTGTGGGTCATGAACACAAATTTTTAGGGATTTATAAAATAATCAATATGGGTTTTAAAATGGGCTTTTCCTCCATCTGTTATAATCCTGAACTCTTATATTGGACTTTGTAACATAAATATGATTGGCAAGTGGGTCAATATTTTATTTTTAATATGTAATAAACTATGTTTAACTGATAATGAGCTTTGTAACTAAAACAGCCTCCTGACACATGCCATGAGGGTTGAAATATAACTGTGTATAATGAAGAGCTAACAGGAGGGAAAGAGTCATGGAGGAAGTGAGTAAGGTCAATTATATGATACCTATGTTTGGAAATGTCATAATAAACCCAACTTTACTTAATGTATATTAACTGTTCTTTAAATTATCTTTCTCATTCTGTATAATAGTTAATTTGAAATGAATAAAAAACATCAATGTAAAACCTGAAACACTAACACACCTAGAGGAAAAAAGGAGTTCATCACAATGTATACATAATGGCCATGACTTCTTAAATGTGTCTATTTTGTAGTGGTCTGAAGCAAAAACTGGTGACTGGTCAAAGTACTAATCCTTCATGACAGTTGAGTGTTTAACCTTAAGTGTGCTACCAATATTCCTCCTTCCAAGAACCAAAGAACATTTTACAATAGTGGATGGAAAGGATATAAAGGCCTGAAAATGGAGGAGACTATGAAATGCTGTCTTCTGCCTATGGGATGGCTCTCTGCTAACACTTGCACATATGCATGCACAAAACAAAGACATGAAAGTAAGAGGGGCCTGATAGGGAGGAAAAAGTGGGTCATCAGTATTAGAGGAGGGATTAAAGAAGGTAAAAGGGATAAATATGTTTGTAATACACTGTACACACAAATAAAACTGAAAAGGGAAAAAAGATGCTTTAAAGATGGCTCAGTTCGTAGGCTTCATGTCATACAAGGAAGAGTACCTGAGTTTGGAACCCCAGAACTCACATAAAAAGCTGGGCATAGAAGTGCATTACTGTAAAATCAAATCATCTGACAAGGATCATAGCAGCAGCAGTCAAATGGGTGACATCAAACAGAACAATCTGGAAATATTTATTTCCAATCCAAAATCCAAAGTGCAAACTTAGCACTAGGCTATAAGGTGAATCCTTGGCTAGCCAGCCTAGCATAATCAAATCTGTGAGAGACCGTCTCTCAAAAAACAAAGGTGAGTCTTTAGGACCCGGATTGAGACAAGATGGCTGGTCTGTGGAATTAAATTCTGTGTGCCTAGAAACAGATTTTAGAAGCAATTTCTCCTCACAATATCTTTTTTCAAATCATCTGATAAGGATCATAGCAGCAGCAGTCAAATGGGTGACATCAAACGGAACAATCTGGAAACATTTATTTCCAATCCAAAGTGGAGCTTTATCTGGTTCTGTCATTATTCTACATATTCTTCTCTTCCAGAGGACTACAACTGCAAGGTAGAGCTGGCTTTGACATCTGACAGCAGGACAATAGTGTGCTACCACCCTTCTGTGGACATCCCCTACTAACACACCAAAATCCAGATGCAGAGCTCTCAGCTCCTTCTGCTGCTGTCTGTTTGCTGCCATACTTCCCGCCATGATGACAATGGACTAAACCTCTGAAATTCCTATCCCTCAACCAGATATTTTGCATAATCATGAAGAAACACATGAACAAGTGCTGAAAACCAAATTTGAAGAAAAAAGCAAACAACTTGAGGAAGGACCAATGTCAGAACAGCTCAGCAAGGTGTTCTTCACCACAAAGCATTACTGGTACCCGCACGGAAAGTATCAAGGCCCCGTAAGAAACTGGATCACCCCAAAGACAGGTGACAGCTTTTGATTTTCCAAGCATTGAGGAAATTTTGCTTTTGTCTTATTTGCCTGCTGAGAAAATGCAAATGGTGTTTTCATTAAGATGTTATGTAAGAAAATAATAAAAATACCCTTTCATAAAAAAAAAGGTAGAAAGTAATCCATGAAAGATACATAAGGTTATCTCTAGTTTCCATACACATGCACACATACTAACAAGAATGTATGTCCACACACAAACATACATGCACACATGTGCACACACACATCATAACAAAGAAAAGAAAATGTATTCATACACATACACACACATATGTATATATGTATGTATATATATATATATATATATATGTGTATGTATGTATGTATATATAATTTAGTCTTTTGTCCAAAAGAATAGAATACTACTTTGATCCAATTCATGACTTATAAGGGCTAAAGGTAGAGACAATTTCATGATATCAACTGATAAGGTATAATGAAGATAAGGAACAGATGATTAATGTTATTGAATAAGACATTACTCAAACCATACAATAAATTCATAGCTTGGATATTATTCATAATGTTCTGATTCTTTATGAAATAGAAATGATGGGATGTGTGAGGTAAAAAGATACTACAATATTAAAATTTTTTAAGATGTCTTAAAGGGCCAGACCATGTTCTCAAAATTCAAAATATCAAGATTGCTCTGGTTCTTGAAGGAGGAGACTTCAAGTAACCTGTCTGAGTTAAAGAAATTCTCCCTTTTCTGCCTGCTTATAGGTATCCTAAGAGAATGCATTGTAAACAAGGAAATAACAGAACCATTTCATTAAATCCTCTGTTGGAAATATTATTGGCATTATGTAGTTAAAATTAAAACTGTTTATTAAAATATAACAATGTGTAATTTAGTCTCAAGGTAATATGTGTGATATAAGCTTGTAGAGGAATATTATTTTGATACAGTTAGTTTTAATAGTTGATTTACAAAGTATTTTTAAGGGTCACTTAGGATCATAATAATCTCAGATATTTAGAATTTAAGACTACTTGAACCCTATGACCCAGATAAAGTCACTGTGACTAAAGTGGATACAGTTTAGAAACTGTGGCATGCCCTGAAAAGACAATCACAGGAATGGCCTTAAGGAATTTACTGCAAAGTCAAACCTTCTTCAAATAACTTATTTGCTTTCAAGAAATAGCTTCTGGCTCAGCACTAAAAAAAGGGTACTGCAGAAGGATTTAAGAGAGCAGTTTGTGAAGCCAGACTATCTGAGCTCAAATCCTATATTCTTCCTTAGATGTGTGACCACAGATGTCATATTAAAACTACCAGTGCTACATTTTCTCTCTGAAAATAAGGACAATAATAGTACTTACCACACAGTGTCATTAAGATCATGAAAAAACTCAATACGTACAATGTCTAATACAGGAGTTGGGGATTTAGCTCAGTGGTAGAGTGCTTGCCTAGCAAGCACAAGGCCCTGGGTTCAGTCCTCAGCTCCAGAAAATTAAAAACAAAAACAAAAACAAAAAAAGTCTAATATATAGTAAGCACTATATTCACATTTTCTTTTTATCATGCTGTAGCAGGAATCTTAGAAGGTCTTATTAATAAAATCAAACCTGAGGCCAGTTATTGGGGTGAATGCTGGAAGATGAGAGAAGCAGAACCAGCCACAGCTACCTCACCTCACCAGTTCCTCAGCTGATCCTGTTTCCTCAGACTGGAAGCCTCTGAGTCCTCATCCAAATGAATCTCAGCTAACTGTTGCTCAAAAGCCTGAAAGCTTCTAGTTTCTGGTCCTTACACCTTATATATCTTTCTCCTTTCTGCCGTCACTCCCTGGGATTAAAGGCGTGAGTCACCATGCCTGGCTGTTTTCCAATGTGGCCTTGAACTCACAAAGATCCAGACGGATTTCTGCCTCTGGAATGCTAGGATCAAAGGCATGAGTGACACCATTTTCTAACCTCTGTATCTAGTGGCTGTTCTGTTCTCTGACAATATTTTGGAGAACATAATATCACCACGTTATTGGCCAAGCAGTGCTTCCGCAAACTTTTGTTATCTCAAATAATATTACTTCTCATTGACAAACTTAGTAGCAAAAGAAGTAAAGTGAGTGAGTTTATATCCATGGCATTTATAGACTTTACCCTATACTCAACCATTTCTTATACAAAACAATAAAAAAGAAAAGCATATCTAATATTTGCAAAAAAAAAAAAAAAAAGATGGGGCTCACTTACAGAAACCCATCATGGAACAAGCCAGAAAAAGTTTATGTTGTTAAACAGTTCTTTTAGAGTTAGGATATTTGTTGTAGGAATCAGTGTACTTTTTCACTGAGTTATTTTTGCCAAAAGCAATCATCAAACTGAAAAATTACTAGAATTATTGATGCTGGTGAATTACTGGGTCTGGGGGTAAATATAAAATCTGTTATATACTACACAACACTATTTCCCAAGCTATTTCTCACAAGTCAGTACATCCTTAGGACATGAGTGAGCACCATTTGATCAGATTATTTCTTAGAAAAAGTTGGCATTAAAAGTTCTTATAGAGGCTTCTTTGTCATACAGCTTTTTTGGATTTGCCATGTGTAAGTCTCAGAAAAGGCGTGTTAGTAGCATCATTCCCCTATTATTTTATTTGGTCGTAAAACACTATTTATTGTAACTTCTTACATTATTGTGCTACAGAGGAAAATTTGAGCAGATGTTTTGAATAAGAGTATCAATGTAGGAATCAATCAAGTAAATGGTGAGGATAAAACTATTACTGTTGTGTTTATAAAGAAATTGAAATTTTTGCAATGAAACAGCCCTAGATAAACAGGTTTGTTGGATTTTATATTAAGACTCTCCTTGGTAGAATTCTGAACCTTCAGGGAGAGAGTACCAAGAGATGAAAACTTATCAACCAATGGGTAGGTAAATCCCCACATTGTGAGTGTCTTCACTGACTGCTTTTAAAATCAAAGCAATGAAAATAAGTTCATAGAGTCATAGGACTTCTGTCAAAGTCACACAAAAAAATCTAAGAAAGTCAAGTGGTGGTAGCACATACCTTTAATTCCAGTACTTGGGAGGCAGAACCAGGCAGATCTTTATGAGTTTGAGGTCAGCCTGGTCTACAGAGTGAGATCCAGGACAGGCACCAAAACTATACAGAGAAACCCTATCTCAAAAAACCAACCAAACAAACAAACAAACAAAATACTACAGATATACTCTCTTACAGTCCGGCATTAAAAAATACAATTTAGTTTGAGGTCAGCCTGGTCTACAAAGTGAGTTCCAGGAAAGGCACAAAACTACACAGAGAAGCCCTGTCTCGAAAAACCGAAAAAAAAAAATACAATTTATTTTCACAAAATTAGGAAATATGTTGATCAGAGCCTTTGGCCCATATGACAAATTGATTGAGACCTTCAATGTAAAGACATATTCACTTTTCCATTTTCAGAAATTTTTGAAACGAGGGAAGACTGCATTCTTAGACACTGACAAGCTCCCAGGTAACAAATGGAACTGTCAATCTTCAGCTTGTATCTGAAAATACAAAAGTAACTAACTGAACCAAACTCTGCATGATTTGGTTTGTTTATTTGTTTCTAACATTTGAGGAAAATTTGAGGAATGTGAATGATAAGCATGACACACTACTGACAAAGGAATGGAAATGTCAAATCCATGTACTGAAGGTACTTTTTTTTCATCAAAAGAAAAAAGTGAATAAATACTTAATGCACTTTTATAGCTTGTAAATCTTGACATGTTTTAACAAGAAAAGCTTCCATACCCTATCAACTGACAAATTGTCACTTGTTTTATACTGCCAGTCTATGCTGTTTTTTTGTTTTATTTTGTTTTGGTTTGGGTTTTTTTTTTGTTGTTGTTGCCTATAAATAACTTTGTTTCTTAAATCAGGTGGGGCTATAAACAGAGATGCTCAAAGATTAGGTGGGAAAACTGTATCATATAGGGTTCTTAGTCAGGAATCATTCCATTTATCTCTTCAGGGACCAGGAAATCACTTACAAGCTTTAAACATACCAGGAAGGTGTCAAATGGCTGCTTTAGGGAAAAAGGTATAAACATGGTTGAAAAGAAACTGTTTAATTCCAGTAATAGATGCTGATGAGAGACCTGAAAAGAAAAAGTGAAGAGCCATGAAAAGAAATGACTCTTTTTTCTTCTCTCTGACAGGTAGATGCCTTGTTATTCTATAATACTTAGCCAATTGCCTTAATAAGCTGCATTAGACTCCCAGAATAATTGAAAGTTGCTCAAGTGTAGAAGATAGGTGAATGCAGAAACAGAGAATAATTTCTAAGATGGTTTACCATAAAGAGAGTGGTACTGAGATAGAAAACACAAAATTTTAAGCAAATTTGGATAAAGATTAGGATTCCAAATCAAGTCATGTTTATTGAGGGTTTTTTTTTTATAATTTATTGTTTCAAATTTAAACAATAAGCTAGAGGTGGTCAAAGGGAAGTTATCTGTGAAGGTGGGTGTGAATGTAGAGGAAGCCAAGCTATCTAGAATAAAGATAAAGTTACTAGCAATTTTTGTATGTTCAAATTCTAGCAGAGAAAAAGATGAAACAATATAGCATAGATAAAGAAAAACTGTCTGAGGAGCTATCGTTGGAAAAGAATATAGGGGTTAAATTGAGTGCAAGAAGATAGGTATGGTGAGACAAGACAGACACAGCTAAAGCATAGTATAGTAAAAAACTAAGCTGCATTCAGAATAGTTGTCCTTATACCCACAGATAATTATTATTAAAACCATAACAAGGAAATTTCTCTTTGCAACAGATGGGGAACATTATATGCTGCAGGCCACAAAAATATATGAAGTAGGAATTCAGCTGATTATGACAAAGCTATACCTGGAAGAGGTAAGAACTCTTCCAGAGGTTGAGGCCAAGGCTCAAGGAGTCTTGGTGATATTGGCTTTTGATTGTTGCCATTTCCTGCTATGAATGTCTCATGTGCTATTGTAACTTTTCTATCATTCATTGGGCACGATTTCCCTATACAATTAAAGTATTTTATAACTTTATCCAACTGTGCTACAACAGACGCAGTCAAAATCACTAATTTCAGGCCTTTCTGTAATTATTGTCATTAGCAGCCTCAAGCCAGGACCATCCCTGGACAGATGAAAGTATCTTATCTGAGATACCTCACAGACTCACTAAGAACAGACTTAAGCACCCAGACTATCTGCTTGAGAAGGCCTGGTGGATGTGCTAATTAAGCTTAACTTTTTCCGTTTCCAAATCTTATCTCTAGTTTTAGATTTCCTTTTAACAATTACCAGGTGCATCTACCTGTGATGGAAGTTCACTAGCCAAATTGCTTAGTGACAGAGCACACTTCCCCCGCCCCGCCAGAAAATGGCAGGAGCAGAGATAGCTTGGATAGAAAAGGAACAAAGGGATAAAAGGTATTTTTGTTTTCAGAGGAAGTCAGTGGTGAGAGAGAGAGAGAGAGATAGAGATAGAGATAGAGATAGAGATAGAGATAGAGAGAGAGAGAGAGAGAGAGAGAGAGAGAGAGAGAGAGAGAGAGAGAGAGGATGGAAGAACTAGATGGGTAAGAACTGGAGGGGAACAAACTGAGATGGGAAAGAACTAGATTGAAAGAGCTAGATTGGAGGAGAACTAGATTGGAGGACTAGAAAGAGTGATGAGATGGAAGGTGAGGAAGAGCCAGATAGGGAAGAACTAGGTGGGTAATAATGAGATAAAAAAGACCAAGATAGGGCAGAATTAAGATGAAGGAATTAGGATAGCACTATGAATAGCAGAAAGAGGTAGAGAGTATTAGGCAAGAAAGGAGCAATTTATGAGAGCAGAAAAGAAGCTATGTAGAGAGAGAACTGACTCAGAAAACTAAAGTGTATGGACTAAAGAGTTTCATGTATGTAAATTCATTTCTTATCATCTAAGATTAGATTATCAGCTGGTTTGTAGATTCTTCCACAGACCCTGGGAGAGGACTATCAAGGGGCTGGACCCCAATAGTCCCCATTAAATACAGATACCATAACCAATCAAAGAACTGAGTTGTGAAGCCCAGTGCCAATGAATACATCTGTAAAAGAGCTCCTTCACCAAAGCTCAGGAAACACTGTGGAAAAGGGTGAAGAAAGATTATAAGAGGCAGAGGACCAGAGAGTTTGCTGTGAAATTGTGTCTTCTAGTAATATCATAAACTACACCCATAAAGTCCCATGTGCCTGACTGCCTAGACATGAGTTAAAGGACAAAAACAATAGAAATGTTAAAGCAGAAAGGAAAAAGATCACAGGGCCTCAGTCCTACACAAAGAACTATATGCATATAAGGAATGCTGAAAATGGGAGAAATCATTTTCTTCAGGGAAAAACACACCAATTGGCTGTACAATATCAAATGAGCAACCTAGAAAATATACATCAAAGTAACATCATATGGGCTGAGCAGGTTATACATAGGAATATATATATATATATATATATATATGTGTGTGTGTGTGTGTGTGTGTGTGTGTACAAATACATATATGCATTTAACAATTAATGAAAAAGAGAGGTCACGAATTTGAAAGTGAGCAAACAGAGGGCTTGTGGGGGAGGGAAGAGAGAAATGATGTAATAATGATACAGTTATATTATAGTCTCAAAAGTAAAAGAAGTAATAATTTATAAATATCTGAACTGAAACCAGTAGTGTTTGCTATAAGGTTAATATTAAAGACTAATAGATGATGTCAAAGGAAATAAAATAAAATGCCAAGGATTGAATCTTTACAAATGTGCCCTGGGTTTTCAGTGAGAGATATTGGGAGCCTTGCCATTATCAGGGTCTTTATAGATTGGATAAAAAAATTATGTTGCCATCGTGTGGGAGATAATCTCTTGCATAGCTTTGATTTGCTGTAGCACACCGTAACCTCAGGAAGCAAAAGTACTGCTCACTTTTTCCAAACATGTTTACTTTATTCCTTCATACTTCACATTAAGTAAGAAGAATTCTGGTGACAATGGCATTTATTTGAAATCTTTTAAGAATGATGGAATGCAGGCCATCCCTATACAACTTCACCAGAACTTTAAATGATGCATTTGAAGAAGTAACATTGAGGCTTTATGGTGATGAATAAATCATTATTAAAAAATTATAAGTGGCTAATTTCAGAAGAGATTAAGGAAGAATGTTCCTGTACTTTGATATTCAGCTTAACTGTTCATGGAAATTTTGCTGAAAAGAAGAGTAAAGTAGTATTGCACTCGGAGAACTTCTAGATCTGCCTATCTTGTTTGAACAGAAATTAAGCAATGTTTTGATGTGCAAACATTAAAACACTCAGGTGGAGAAAAATAAAGCACTTGACCTGTCACCGACAGACCCTACAGCTTGCTAGAAACAGCTACTTGCTTTCTTCTGAAATCTCTTTTCTTGGATTAGTAAATATGATACTGCTCACTTGGCCAATCATTTCTGTGTTTAGAGTTCAGTGCTATCTCAGGTATCCTGTGACTCCTTTAAGCAAAATGTCTGATCGGGGAAAGTTTTGTACCACTAATACATCAATATTAGTAAAAATCACTTTTACTCACTTTCTTCAATTTTGAGTGTATATATGTGTTTGTATTTATACGTGGAAGAGGAGAAATCATTTTTGTTTTTCTTCTTAAAAGACAGAAAAATATAGTTAGAAGCAATAGGGAAAGTGTATCACAGAACAAATAAAAATAATTAATATTGTAAATAACTATATCCCATGAGTTATTCTTAATGAATACACATATAAGAGATTCTTCCTGCCCAACAAGTCTCTTTTGTTTCGAAGAATTTTGAATCTACATTCTTTATAATTTTTGCTGCTTCTGGAAGAACCGGAAGAAGCAAATGAGAATTTTGTGACCAAAGACTGAACAGTTATTCCCAGTCATGTGCATTATGAGCTATCTGGGTACAGGCTGATCTCTTTCTTGATCACTCGCTCACAGCTGAAATTGGAAAATACAACAGGAATACCAAATAACCAATACATCAAACTACCTACCCTGGAGTGAGGAATCAAGTTTGATTGTACTAAATAACTTTTACATTATTTTTTAACATGATTTTACTAATAGTTCTCACATAAAAAGAAAGAAAGAAAAGCAGTAAAAATCAATCACCTAGCAGGGTATTGTGGTATACACCTTTAACCTGAGCAGTACAGAGGCAGAGGCAGGAGGATCTCTGTGAGTTCAAGGCCAGCCTAGTCTACATAGGCTGTTCCAGGACAGCCAGGTACGTATAGTCAGACCCTGTCTCAAAAAATTAAAACAAAACAGTAAAAATGAATGTATTAAACCAATAAATTCCTACTAAGAATAAAAAATTGGTTATTACAATCTTCATGTTCAAGGAACAGAAATTAATTCAAGGTATGAATGAACAACTGTGCATCTTAGAATCAGTTCTACAATTGGGTAGTCTCTAAAGCTCATGTGCATAAGAAGCTAGTAAGAAAGCAGTTTAGCATTCATATTTTTCTCCTTCTTGCAACAGTTAGTTCATAGGCAATATTAAAATGTATAAGTCAGTAAAACCATTCAACAACAGTGGGCATTACAAACCAAAGTGTATAAATCTGAACAGAAAGAAAAAAGAACTTTATTCTTTCCTTAAAGATATGCAATAGAAATATCAATGGTGATAAAAATGTTGTCATTTCTTAAATACTGTATATCTGTCTTGCTGAAGACTAAGAACTATTTAAAAGAGATAAAAATCTTCATTTTACAAATACAGAAAGCAAAGATAATACATGTTAAAGCAACTTTCCCAAAGACATGTAGTTAGGGAATATGAAAGCCACGGTCCAAACCTGTATTATCAAAGGTCAATCTCTTCTGGTTTACTTGTGCACATCAGCCTATGCTTTACAGAAGCAACATAACATACTTAAATTCCTAAGCTACCTTATGTCAATTGCATCCTATAGTTAAGGGTCATCCTCCTTACTCTTGACTTTCATTTTCAGTAAAGTAGAATCATATTATTTGTTAAAATACTACATTTCCTAGAGGTTGCCCAATATTGCACTAGCTCTTTTTTCAAATTTTTTTGTTTTATTATTTTTAGTTCTATGTGCATGTGTGTGCCTGTGTGTGCTTGTGTGTGTATGTGTGTGTGAATAAAAGACAAATGTATCTGGGTACTTGAGGAATCTGGAACAATGCACCATATCCTCTGGAGCTGAAGTTCCAGGTAGTTGTAAGCTATGGGCTGTCAACATGGGAGCTGGAAACTAAATTTAGGTGCTGTTGAGAGCAGCATTAAGCAGCAGGAAGTCTTAACTTCTCAGTCCTCTCTTCAGCCCATAAATGAGCTCTTTTTAAAATGCACAGTTAATTCTCTTTTGTGGAGGGATTTGGTATATTTCTTTCCTTGAACATAGCCAGGTCTACAACTATGATATAAGTGATCATTTATGAATTCTGAGGATAAATGATAAATAATTACCTTTCATGAGGTTTTATGGAGGTGCTGGTTAACACTGTAACCCCATTGCCATACTTTGAAAAGTAATGTATTCATGTGTAAAGAACAACATGTAGGTGGTCTATTTTGTGGAATCAGCTATGCTCACAGATCCCCGTTTAAATTTCATATTATCTGTGAATAAAATAGATGTTCTTAAAGTGAAGCTGTTAAATTGTGGGTTAGTATACTACACAGCAATATCTGGCCACAGTACATATCTTAATATCCAGTGTTGTTTGTTCCAGATTATGAAACATATGTAAATTAAATACAATAAAGAGTTAAATAAATCAAATTACTGATTTTGCTTTTGTTATTATTGCTATTATTTGTAATTACTTGGTGAACTTCCTCCAAGCTATTAACATTGTCCCAACATCCTCCAGTCTCACTATTCAAATAATGGTCCAGAAACCAGGAGCTTCTGCAGCACATGGGGGATTTCAGGAAATGAAGAATCTGAAGTCCAACCCCAGGCCTATTGAATTATACACTCATTCCAATAATGCAAAGTACTGGTTCCTATGCATACTAAAGTCTGAGAAGCATTAGCATAGATCACTAAAGAGATCTGCTATCATTGTGCAGCAGAGGACCTTGATTAATTACATATGTTGCCTAGCCTATGGAAATCATTAGCTCTTTTGTCATAGACAGAAACTACTTCCTGGTCTTCCATAGACAGAACTGTTGACTCAGGAGGAGACTTCTTGAATTTTCACAGGGAAATTTGTGAGAAATACAAACCTTCAAAAGCTCTGTGTCTCTTTCAAGATGAGTGGAAGGCTGACAGAGGTGACCCAGCATGATCTGACAGATGGTATATGTCAGAGAGACAAGTGAAAAAAAAAAAGGAGCATTTCAAAGTACCTGATTGTAGTTTTAGCAAAAAGCTGCCTTTAGGCCAATTTTGCAGAGTCCAATACCTTCTACTTACTTTTGAACCAAGGGTTCAACATTCCAAAATTTTGTGGGTAATTGGTTAGCTGGATTGCCAATTATTTGCATGGGTAAAAGTAAGCACCCTTGTCCACACTTGTCCCTAATTAAAATTGCTGGCTTGAAAAATGAATCTAAGCCACTACTAAGAGTCTCTGATATGAAAACCAGCTCAAATTCAAATTAATCTGGCATGTCTACGTCAAATTTCCAAATATATTTTAATTTCTTACAGTTTGGCTCTTAACTTCTATATAAATATTGATTTATAGACTCTTACTTGAAGAAGGTGAATGAACTAAGCTCCTATATGACATACTGTGTTGTTAAAGACTTCAGAACGTTAACTAACCTTGCAAAAACTATATATTGGTCTCCAAGAGGGATAAAAATATGCTGAGCCCATATTTTTTATAATTATGTTACATATGTCAGGTGTACTAAGATTTTCTTCTGGGTCATCAGCCAGTCCCAAATCATGACACAGATACTTAACACTAGTTATGAATGCTCGGCCCAACTTAGGCTCATTTCTGGCTAGCTCTTAAATTAACTTGTTTAATCTACATTTTGCCTCAGGTCTTTTTACCTTTATTTCTGTATGTCTTACTTTCCTACTTCCTCCAGTGTCTGTCTGGTGGATGCCTGGCTTCTGGTCTCAGACATGTCCCCATCTTTCTCTGTTTTCTTCTCCTTCTTTTCGAGCCGAGATTTCTCCTCCTATTTATTCTTTCTGCCTGCCGGCTCTGCCTATCTCGCTCCTGCCTAGCTATTGGCTATTCAGCTTTATGTTAGATCAACCAGGTGCCTTAGGCAGGCAAGGTCAAACAAATCTTTACGTAACTGAACAAAGGCAGCAGAAACAAATGTAACACATCTTCACATAGTTAAAGTAATATTTCCCACCATAAACAATTGTAACACATATCTGCCTGGTTAAAATAATATTGCACAACAGTCAGTTCGTCTGTGTGAGAGTCAGGTTTTCTCACCTGTAACTCTCTTCATATTCCCTTGAGGTCTTTGCAAGAACCTATGCTTTCCTGGCTGGGTAGAAGCCTGAAAGACCAGGTCATCCTCCTATCTCCACCCCACCTTGAGCTAGATTGACAGACTTTGGCAGACATTCTTTTCTTGTCACTGATGTGTTGGAATCCAAACTGAAGAGACTAGTATTCAGCACAAGACACCCTGACACCAAGTTTTCAGCACTAGGGCTATTTATTTGCCCCAGAGGGACAAAGGGCAGGTAATAAGAGACAAAGACAGAAGATAAAGGTTGAGAGAGAAGAGGAAGGGAAAAAGGGAGAGAGGGAAGGGACATTGTCCTGCAGGGACAAAGGACTACCTTTGGATACAGAGCAGACAGAGATGTGGCCCATAGGCAAATGGCAATTCATAAAGGGAAAAGGGGAAACCTTGACTTAGGATGAGGTATTTTTTTTATTATTGAACTGGTTAATTACCAGCCAAATGGGGCCTGTAATTGCTGGACTTCAATACCTTGATAATTGGACCTTGATAAGCAGCCTCAGCTGGAGGAAGTGGTCAAATAAGGAAATAGACATTGGAGGCTAGCCTTAGGAGTGTATTCTAATGGGTTCTATCAAGAGGGGATAGGGGAAGAGCAGTGCCTGCCAGAGTCATGTTTGTCATGCTCGAGCTATCTAAAGTCCCTTCAGAAACTTTGCTCCTTCTCATCATGGGCTTTGAACCATGGACCCAACTTTCCAATCGCTCATATGTTTTCTTAAAATAATTTTCAAAATGCAGCATCTTAATTAATAATGTTGATGATGGTAAGCTCCCTAATTATGCAGTAGCTGAAGTTTTATGGTTGCCTTTTGAAGCAGCCACTTTAAACAGGCACCTAGTTCTCCATTTTTTTCTGCTTTTTAAAAACTGTTTGACAGTTGCATGTATTATTTTAATTTTGTTTTTGAGATTATAATGTAATTACATTTCTCTCCTCCCTCTAAACTCTCTTCTATGCCTTTTCCCTGTTATCTTTCTCATTCATAGCCACTTTTATTTCCAATTGTTCTTGCATGCATATACATTATATATGTATATCCATACAAATACATATATACATATATATATTCTTAAATATAACCTGTTCAGTCGTATAATGTTATATGTATATATGTTTCCAGTGTTGACGATTTCAGGACAACCAGTGGATGTGCTCTTCCCTGGGAAACATGGCCTCTTGTGTTCCTAGCTTCTCTCATTTGCCTGGCATTCTCTTTATAGGGCTGAGACCTCATGGGCCTTTAAAGGTGGAACTGAACCTAGGGTTTATTTGTTTTAATTGAACGTAAATATAACTTTCTTTCAGAGAATAGGAATGTAAACAGCTGAGAGCCATGCCTTGTAAATTCACTCCCCCACAGTGATTTGCAAGTGTCTCCTTGCACAGGGCACATTATTCTGCATTTAGGATTCTGGTTTTAAAAGGAAACCAATAGACTAAAGCCAACAAGCTAGGAGTCTGGGCAAGAAGTTAGAGTCTCAGACTTTGAGCTCTCATCTGAAAAATAAAGAAATTAAAGTTCTAACGCACTTTCTAATTATAAAATTATGTGATTTCTAGCAAGGTCTCAATCTGTTTCTCATTGCCACTTTCCTATTGCCTACTTAGTTTATCCCTTCCTTTATCCCTTACCAAGTTCAAAAACAGCATTTCCAGTCCACAATTTTATGCTCCTTCTCAGCAGCCAATTAAAGACAATTTTCTTGTGGTTATCATTTTCCACTTTAAATGAGCCAGGTAGCGTACTCATCTGGCTGCTGAGACACGGCAGAACAATTAATTCAAAGCATGACTTTGCTCTTCCCGTTCTTTTGTCCTTTCTGTCATGAATCACAGTTATTTGGACTGGGTACTTAGACTTGCTTTGCCTTAGGATGTTCCAATCTTTTCTTTTACAATGGTCTCCTCCACAGCTTCGCTAAGGTATATGCTCTAAGCCCTAGGCAGCTCATCTTTTTCTTACTTCACATTAAATGCAAACGGGAAATAGTGTTATAAAATCCTCCATTTCCTGATAACTTCTCTTTAATTCTCCACTCTTCAATTTTACTAGGCCTACTTCTCTTTCATGTATGATTCAAATGTATTTGCACTCTATTTCCCTTCATAAGAATCTAGCCTGAATGATACATGCCTCTTTCCCTTTTGCTAAGAATCCTTTTACATTGTTTTTATTCCCTCTCATTTGCTATCAGTCTTCTTGAATTATAATAAAAATTATCTACCAATTTCGTTTAGATCATTTTTGTTCCCCATGCTTTTCTACTAACATTCAGACTGAACTCACTCTTTTTTATTATTATTTTTAATTAGCATCTTTTCTATCTAGTTGAAGACATGAGCCTGGAGGTTTAAAGGAATTTTGAAAATGTTTCACTTTTGGGATACAGATTTTATATAAAGCACCAGACAGATCCAAAAATTTAGGGTATTCATTTTCTGAACATCAGTAACAATCGGCCCCTGCAATTCTTATTTCTTTAAGAATCTTGGTCTAAGAGTAGGAAACAGATAAGAAAATATCCCAGATCCTAAATTTTACCTCTTTGCTGGTAAACAACATCTGAGTTTAACCTGTTGTTATGTCTGAATATTCCCACCACCCAACATTTTTAAAGGCAAGCTATTGGAGGAGTATGCCATGAAGGATCTACTTCAACTCATGGGGCTTGGGTCCTGGAACCCTGACTATGAGTAGTAAGGGGATCAAAAAAGTATGGACACACATAGAAAAGCTGGAATCAGAAGGGATGTATGGTCACTCTGATGGAAGGTGCCTAATACTGCCTGCAACCCAGAACCTCAGAGTGTTTCTTAGGTAGGGTTCCTAATCTCTGTGGGAGTTCTCTGAAGGCTAGCAGTCTCAGGCTGTAAACAACCTGGGGGAGGAAACTGCAGTTGTTAGTTTTTGTTTGCACTGATTAATCATCCATAAATATTCAGACTTAGACCCTAGAGACTTAGTCTGCCACCCCTCTGAGCCTCACCCAGGTAAGATTTTGACACTCCTATAGGGCTGATGAATTGGAGTCCTTGACATGGTCATGCTAGTGTCAACAATACTTACTGAGGACTTAATTCACCAAAGGCTACCTCTGCTCCCCACAGGATTCCTTCCACATAAAAGGGATTAGTGTGTCTCTGAAAGTAGCCTGAGGGAGCTAGTTCGCAATGAAGAGCTAAGTCTGAAGCAGAGAGTGAGTGATGATTCTCATGAGACATCAATTCTTCCAGTGCTTCTGTGGTAGACTTCCTTGCCTCTAACACTGTCAGAAATGTTCCTACTGTTTATGACTTATGTAGTCTGTGATATTCTGTTGCAGCATTCTAAAGGATTAAGAAACCTCAGAATTTTCCAAAGTTTATAATTGCCCTATCATAGTTCCAAACTAAAGGAAAATTAAGTTCACTTCCAGATCAAGCTAGAATCACAAAGCCTCTTTAGGAAAATAAATAAATAAAATAAATTTATATATACATATACATATATATGTATGTATGTATGTATGTATCCATATTCAGTCACAACCCAAATGCCTAGTGCTGAGGATAACATCCTGTACAAACTGGTTCTCAAAACAGATAGTGCAGTTTTGATCCAAACCTCTAAATTTTCAATAAGCCCCAGATTATCTTCTCTTTCTTGATGAGCTCAGCATAACGTGCTAAGAAATTGAGAATCTCTAACGCTAAAATTGTGTAACCCATAGTCATGCATCTGTGTCCCTCTATAGTACCCTAACAAGAATTCTTGGTGCATCAGCAAATTTCTTATTCTCATTGTTCAAGTTATTTCTCTTCTTCCCCCAACCCCTACCAGTGTTGGGGTCTCTCACTCTCTCAAAGTAATTAGAAGAACACATGGGACATTATTTGCATTCAGGTTCATTCACAACACTACATGCTGTCAGGCAGCTAGTGAGGGTAGCTATTTTAATTTTTAATTTAATATATTCCTATTTTATCATCCAAAATTTATAGTGTCCTTTTTACTCTGCCCACTCAATATTTTGTTTCTTGCATGTTATTTCCTGTATTTTCTTCATTGTAGAGACATAGCCTGATGGGGAGTTGACATTTCCTGCTATGTCCTGAGCAAACTCTCCTACTGAGAGGAGGGCCCAGGAGCCAGATCAGAGCCATTACAGGTTTCTAATATTCCTGCCAGGGACCAGGGCTTAGTTTCCGTTTCCGTTTACTGGAACTGGCAAGTAGTTCTCAGGAAGACCACAACTAAGGGGCAACCAATCAGTAGGTGCCCACAGCTTTCTGCTAGCTAAAGAGAGCTTTTCCTACCCTGTAGCTACAAGGTCCCTAACCACTAGAGATTCCCACCAATCAGCCCCCAAACTAATCTTTCCTCCACCAATCAGCACCAGATTAATCACTCCCTGGAATTCCCCTAACTCTGCTTAAACGGAGCTTGTGACCTCCCTTCAGGGGGTCACTATTTGCCACCCCAACATGTTGGAAATAATAAATGCTCTTGTTGATTGCATATGTGACTGATGGTTTTTCTTGGGGGCTTCTCTCAGACCCTAACATATGGTACAATGGCCAGGAAGCCCCCCTGGGACTTCTGACATGTTGAACATTGAAAACCTGGCCAGCAAGTAAGTGTAAGTGTGAGCACTCTTTGTCTTGGTCTGTCATTTTTGTGACTGCCTGAGCAAGTAAGTGTGTGAGCACTCTTTGTCTTGGTCTGTCATTTTTGTGACTGTCTGAGCAAGTAAGTGTAAGTGTGAGCACTCTTTGTCTTGGTCTGTCATTTTTGTGACTGTCTGAGCAAGTAAGTGTAAGTGTGAGCACTCTGTCTTGGTCTGTCATTTTTGTGACTGTCTGACTGCCACTGTTCTGTTCCATGTTCTGTGTTTCTGTTCCTTGTTCTGTGTTTCTTCCTCTAGGAAGCTTGAGCTAACTAAATGGGAAGGCCAAGATGCGTTAGAGGGACCTCCATCACATGGGCCAGGAGACATCCCAGAATCACTTGAGAGGGACGACTGGTTCCCTTTGGTTGAACTGGAACAGAGGGTCACTTTGGTTGAACAGGAACATAGGTCACTCGTGTTGCAAAATGGAACTCCCCAGGGAGACTAGCCCATTCCTGGTTTCTTTTTTGTGTGCCATACCAGTACATTGTGGTATTGTGGTGTCTGTTGCCCCCTTATGTTTTATGCCTGCTCACTTGAGTCACTTCCTATATTTGCTAAGCTGCAGTGGACATATTGTGACAGCTAGCAAGTAGTGGCTCACTGGGGCAGGACTTCAAACTTCAGATAGAGAAACTGGGGTTGATTGCTGTGGCAGATGGGGAAGTTGACAATCTATATTTTCAGGATGCTGACTGCCAGGCAGGCACTCCATATCCACAGGCTGGCTGTGAAGCTGTTGCAATCCCTACTCCCTTCCTAAGCCAATTCTTTACTGTGGACCAAGGTCCTTGCTACCAGTTACTTCCCCTTAACCTTTTCCTGTCCTGACACACTGCTTAAGGAAAATTGTGCTTTTATTTCCACAGAAAAAATACATGGTTTCTGTTCATTCAGATCCAATGGATTATAAGTATTTGTTATCAATTAAAAAGGTGTGTTACAAATTATCATTGGTTAGGGTAAGAAAAAAAAACTATTGCTAGTCTTAGATGTTTCAAGACTGCAATGTTGGTGCAGGTTTCTATGTGTTGATGTAAATTTAGAGCTATTTTTGTTATGATATATATGTTTCTGTTCTTGTTTAAAATATAATATTTTATATACAATATACAAGACTACTGAAGGAAACTATAATTAGGACTTTGATAAAAGTTTTCATGTTGTCTGGGAAATAAGAGAGAAGGCAGGAGACTGGAATAATGAAGAAAAGAGAAAGGAAAGAGGAAGTTGTCTAATGTAAGAACCAGAAGAGCAGAGATAGGAACTTGAGGGTATATAGTAAGTTGTAGAAGGCCAGAGGGGGTAATGCTCTTTAAAGGAAAGAGGGGACTGAGATTCCGTGTTAGATTTATTTTAAAATGTAATATATAATTAAAAATACAGGCTATAATTAATCATCATGTCACAGCCCTCCAGGTTACAGGATTCTGTATGATTGACCTCCCATGAAGTGACAAGACTAAAGCTCTTAGCTACTCAGAGTTTCATAGAAAAGTCCAAATCTGTTTCTTAAAAAATGTCAACATCACATGTATGATCTGTAATGAAAACTACAGGCTAACTGTTCCTATAATGTTTATCAATACAGATAAATGCTTATAAGATAAAAGCAAAACAAATGCAGAACTTTGGTCTTCAAAAAGGAATACTTCTAAAGAATCCATTTCAGAAAAATATGGCTCTAACATTACATTTGGTATAAGGCATGGTTGCCATCAGACCAAGAACAGCAGCACTGATGAAGACTGTTGTATGATGATACAAATATAAAGTTAGATTTGTTACAACATATTATATATGTGATTCAACTTTGGTTTAGAATATACTTTATATGGTGATAAAAATTTAAAGTTGTAAAGGTCTATTCAGATTACTAAAGGCTGACTTACAGATTTACACTTAAGTACTTAGGTCTTTTCCAAATGTTTAAAACCAAGCTTTTAGAGAATTTAGATAAATGGGAACTTATGTTTGATAAATAAGGTATAATGGAATTTCTGTTCCCCTGAGAGGATCCTTTTCCCAAGATTGCCCATTTGACTTATCAAGGACAGTGCTGACTTCCAGGTTTCCTAAGTCTCTGCTTATGGGCCACACCCCAACTCATATGCTCCTTTCTCCTGTTCCTATATGGCCTTGGGGATTTTTCTCCTGTCACTATTCCTTGCCTTCTCAGAAGACAGCCTTAGCAGTCTGGATCAAACTTGGTCCATTTTTACCTCCTAAAATGGCTGTTTTATTTCTTTATTGAGCCCATTATCTGTGATTAAATGGTTTTATTTTGATACTAGAAGAGCTTCAATTCAAAATCATTATTTTTAGGGCTGAACCTGACAGGAATGGAAGAAAAGTCCTGGTCTTATGAAAACTGTTAACTTATTACAGACTGTTAAGGAACACAAGTAAATAATCAGTCATCTTACAAATGATCGAGTTCCTTATAGTTATGCTAAGTAGTAATATATTACTTACAAGTATAAGCCTTATTTAGTCCCCTGTATATGTTTTTAAAATTAAGCTTAAAACATGCAATCAAGTTCGTCTATTCAGAGATAGCTAATAAATAAACAGTCTGTAAATACTACAGAGATCTGCAGAATATGACATTTAAAATATTTAATAAAAAGTTTATCATAACAAACAAAGACTCCCATCTCCTAGCAATGATTTCCAGGGTCTTCAAAGCAGATATGGAACAATGCAGTGACTCCACCCGAATTGATGATAATACTGATCACCCCAAAGCAACACCTGCTGCCAGAACCTGGTCCAGATTATGGACAAGCAGGACACTGGAGAATTGATTGTCTCCCTTTGCCTAGACAGAGTAAGATCAATCTTCCCCATGTTCCTCATATACAAAAAAAAAACTCTTACCTTAATCTGGCAGCTGAAATCTGATGCTTTCCTGATACCTTTGTCTCCAATGCTGTGGAGACCACAGGAGCTTGTTATGGTTATCTAGTATGAACTGGTCTCTGTCATTTTTAATAGATTCAGAAGCTGCTTTGTATGCAATTCTGATAACTCAGATATAATAGGTATAATTTATCCTTCTCAAAAATATGGGGATATTGACTAACTGTAGCCTTAAGAGCAACAGGCACTCTGTTTCTCAATCCTCTTTGTAAATAAAAATCAGGTCACAGGCCTCACTACTCTAGAACTACTAGGTCTCTTGGTAAGAAAAGGCAGGCAGGTTTGCCTTACTATTATACCCATCAAAACACTCAATTGCCGTAGAGGGAGTAAACAAGATATGCCATGACAAAACTAGATTTAAACAATATCTATCTACAAATCTAGCCCTACAGAAAGCACTAGAACGAAAAATAGAACCTAAGGAAGTTGATGCACCCACAAAAACACAGGCATTAGATAATGCCACACCGACAAATCCCAAAGAAGGGAAACACACAACACTATCATCAACAAAATAACAGGAATTAAGAATCACTGGTCATTATTATTCCTTAATATCAATGGACTCAATTCATCTATAAAAAGACACACACTAACAGAATGGACATGAAAACAGGATCCATCCTTCTGCTGCATAAAAGAAAAACTCAAAGACAGACACTACCTCAGAGTAAAGGGCTATGAAAGTCTTTCTAGTCAAATGGACTTAAGAAGCAAACTTGAGTAACTATTGTAATATCTAATAAAATAGACTTCAAACTAAAATTAATCAAAAGAGATTGAGAAGGACATTACGTATTTATCACAGGAAAAATCCATCAAGATGAAGTCTCAATGCTGAACATTCATGCCTCAAATACAAGGGAACCTACATATGTAAAAGAAACTACTAAGTTTAAATCACATATCAAACTCCCACACACTAATAGTGGGAGACTTCAACATCCAACTCTCACCAATGGACTGGTCTGTCAGACAGAAACTTAACAGAGAAATAATAGAACAAACAAATGTTATGACTTAAATGGATTTAATAGACATCTACAGAACATTCCACCCAAACACAAGAGACTATACCTTTTTCTCAGCACCCCATGGAACCTCCTCTAAAATTGACCACATACTTGATCACAAAGCAAATCTCAACAGATACAAAAAAACTGGAATAACTTCCTGTGTTTTATCAGACCACCATGGCTTAAAGTTAGAATTCAACAACAACACAAATTGCAGAAAGCCTATAAACTCATGGAAATTAAATAATGCTCAACTGACTCACCACTGGGTCAAGCAAGAAATAGAAAAAGAAGTTAAAGACTCCCTAGAATTCAATGAAAATGAATGTACAACAAACCTAAACTTATGGGACACTATGAAAGCAGTACTAAGAGGAAAGTTCATAGTTCTAAATACCTACATAAAGAAGTTGTAGAAATCTCACAGTAGTGACTTAACAGCACACATGAAAGCTATAGAAGAAAAAGAAGCAAACTCACTAAGGAGGAGTAGACAGGAAATAATCAAATTGAGAGCTGAAATCAATAAAATAGAAACAAAGAGAACAGTATAAAGAATCAATGAGACAAAAACATTTCTTTGAGAAAGTAACAAGATAGACAAACCCTTATCCAAAGTAACTAAAATGCAGAGAGAGAATATCCAAATTTAACAAAATCAGAAATGAAAAAGGAAACATAACAACTGACAATGAGGAAATCCAGAAAATCATCAGGTCATACTTCAAAAACTCATACTCCACAAAATCAGAAAATCTAAAAGAAATGGACAATTTTCTGGATAGGTACCATATTACAAAATTAAATCAAGGCCAGAGAAACAATTTAAATAGATATATAACTCTCTCCCCATATCTATTCAATATATTACTCAAAGTTCTAGCTAGAACAATAAGACAACAAAAGGAAATTGGGGGGATACAAATTGGAAAGGAAGAAGTCAAACTTTCGCTATTTACATATGATCTGATAGAATATGTAAGTGACCCCAAAAATTCTACCAGGGAACTCCTACAACTGATAAACGTCTTAAGTAATGGGCCAGGATACATGATTAACTCAAAAAATTCAGTAGCCCTCCCATACACAAATGATAAAGGGGCCAAGAAAGAAATCAGAGAACCATCATCTTTTATAATAGCTACAAATAATATAAAATACCTTGGGGTAACTCTAACCAAACAAATGAAAGACCTGTATGACAAGAACTTTAAGTCTTTGAAGAAAGAAATTGAAGAAGATATCAGAAAACAGAAAGATCTCTGATGCTCATGGATAGGTAGACTCAACATAATAAAAATGGCAATCTTACCAAAAGCAATCTACAGATTCAATGCAATCCCCACCAAAATCCCATCACAATTCTTCACAGACCTCAAAGAAACAATATTCAACTCCATATGGAAAAACTGAAAACCTAAGATATCAAAAACAATCCTGTACAATAAGGCAACTTCTAGAGGCATCACCATCCTTTACTTTAAGCTCTACTATAGAGCTATAGTAAAAAAAACAGATGGGTATTGGCATAAAAACTTACATGTGGACCAATGGAATCAAATTGAATACCTGACATTAATCCATGCACCTATGAACACCTTATTTTTGACAAAGAAACCAAAACTGTACAATGGAAAAAAGAAAGCATCTTCAACAAATGGTGCTGGCATAACTGGATGTCAACATGTAGAAGACTATAAATATATCCATATCTATTACCATGCACAAAACTCAAATCCAAGTGGATCAAAGACCTCAACATGCCAGGCAGTGGTGGCACACACCTTTAATCCCAGCACTCGGGAGGCAGAGACAGGTGGATCTCTGTAAGTTCGAGGCTAGCCTGGTCTATAGAGTGAGTTCTAGGACAGCCAAGGATGCTACATAGAGAAACCCTGTTTTAAAAAACAAACAAACAAAAAGACCTCAACATAAATCCAGTTATCCTGAACCTGATAGAGGAAAAAGTAGGAAGTAGCCTAGTATGCGTTGGCACAGGAGACTACTTCTTAAATATAATACCAGTAGCACAGACACTGAGAGCAACAATTAATAAATGGACCACCTGAAACTGAGAAGCTTCTGTAAGACAAAGGACACAGTAAAAAAGAAAACAACAATGGCCCACAGAATGTAAAAGATCTTCACCAACTCCACATCAAATAGAGGGCTGATCTTCAAAATATATAAAGAACTCAAGAAACTAGACAACAGAATATCAAAAAATCCAATTAAAAAATGGGCTACAGATATGATGAGAATTTTCAACAGAAGAATTCCAAATGGGTGACAGACATTTAAGGAACTGCTCAACATCCTTAATCATCAGGGAAATGCAAATCAAAATGACTCTGAGACACTGTCTTATACCTGTCAGAAAGGCTAAGATCAAAAACACTGATGAAAGCTTATGTTAGAGAGGATGTGGAGCAAGGGGAACACTCTTCCACTGTTGGTGGGAGTGTAAACTTTTACAGCCACTTTGGAAATCAGTATTGTGACTTCTCAGAAAATTGGAAATTAATCTACCTCAAAAACCAAAATATACCAACTTTGAGTATATATGCAAAGGGTGCTCAATCATACCACAAGGACACTTGCTCAACTATGTTCATAGCAGTATTATTTCTAATAGCCAGAACCTGGAAACAACCTAGTTGCCCCTCAACTGAAGAATGGATAAAGAAAATGTGGTAAATGTACACAATGAAGTACTACTCAGCAGTAAAAAAAAAAAAAAAAAAAAAAAAAAAAAAAAAAAAATGACATCATAAAATTTATAGACAAATGGATGGAACTAGAAAATATCATCCTGAATAAGGTAACCCAGACTCAGAAGGACAAATATGGTGTGTACTCACTCATAAATGGATACTAGATGTAAAGCAAAGGATAATCAAACTGCTACCCACAGTGCCAGAGAAGCTAGCTAACAATTAAGACGCTAAGAGGAATTCATGGATCCTCCTAGGAAGGGGAAATAGATAAGATCTCCATGAGTAAACTGAGTGTGAGGTGGGGCAATAGAGTGTAGGGGATGGGGGATGAGATCATAAGGGAATGGAATGGTCCAGCTGGAACAGGGACAGGGTGGGAGAGCAATGAAAGACATACCATGAAAGAGGGTGACTTCATGGGGATAGGGAGAAACCAGGTGCTAGGGAAGTTCCCAGGAATCCACAAGGATGACCCTAAATTAGACTACAAGCAATAGTGAAGAGGGTGCCTGATCTGGCATACACAGTAATCAGATCAGTGAATACCCTAAATTGTCATCATAGAGCCTTCTTCCAGTAACTGATGGAAGCAAATGCAGAGATTCACAACCAACAACAGGCTGAGCTCCAGGAATCCAGCTGAAGACAGGGAAGTAGGATTATATGAGCAAGGGAGAGTCAAGATCAAGATGGGGAAATCTACAGAGACAATTGAATCAAGCTCATAGAAACTCAAGAACTTTAGACAGACAGCTGTGGAACCTTCATGGGACTGGACTAGACTCTCTGCATATGGGAGACAGTTATGTAGCTGGGTCTATTTGATGGTTTTCTGGCTGTTTGATCAAAATCTACCCCTGGTACATGAGCTGGCTTTCTGGATCCTATTACCTATTTTTGGACAGCTTGCTCAACCTTGAGGTGGGAGGTAGGGGGGACTTGGTCCTGCCTCAACTGAATGTACTAGGCTTTGCTGTCCCCCCATGAGAGAACTTACCTTTTTGGAGGAGGAATGAGAGGGGCATCTGTTGTTGGTACCTAAAATGAATAATTTAAAAAAAATAGAGAGGAATGTAATTATTGATCTTGATTCCAAAGAACTGAGCCCCAGCAGAGTAGAAGACATGAACTTGGAATGAATTCTGCCAAGCCAAGGGCAAGAGTGTTATTGTTCCTGACACCTTCCTAGCAGCTTCTAGAGTCACATGACTGTGCATGCCTGTCAGCAGCCAAGTAAAATGATTAGTCACTCCAGGGCCTTACATCCTATATAATCCATGCACAGCATGGTCACATAATCTGTGGGCATACTTGGCGTAGCTACATAAGCCCATGTATGCATGCTCAAGGTGACATGTAAAAGCAGACTTTGCCCATTCCCTTGCTCTCTCCACACATTTTCTCCAGTAGCCTACTCATGTTCATCTTTCTCTCTTCCTTAATAAGACTATCAAGTGGGTTTATTGCTCCTCATGGTTCATTTCTCGCACCCAGTAATTAATATTAGTAAGTAAATAACATTGGTGTCATGCCAAAACAGGCTTTCCTGGTGTGCCTGAGCTGAGATCCTGAACCAAGGTTGGTTCGTCTATGACTGCCCATTTTTCAATCTGCCCAGCCACTGAGTTGCTTTACACAACACTGGCTACTTTGATTGGTGAGTTTTTCCTCTACCAGTCAGCATGAACATTTTCTTTGACCCATGGGAATGACTGGTGATTTGTCCAGCATCCCACTGATATCCTTAAAAGTGGGGAACCCCCATTCCACAGTCTTTAATGGCTACACTTGGCCCCCATTGCTGACTATCTGCCCCGCCTGCAGGGCTTCAACGGGTTCTCGACCACCCTAAGGACGGAATGATAGGGACAGGAGATACAAGGAAACACACCAAGTCTGGATTCTGATCAAGGTGCAACTTTATTTTTCTCCAAGAGGGTTTATATAGTTTCTGCAGGGTGGGGGGAGCAAGAAGCTGTCATCTGCATAAGGTGGGGCAAGCTAAGGATGTTTGTATAGGATGTTTACAGGGTGAAAGGGTCAAGGGCTCTGCCTCAATGTCCTGTTGCTAGGCAACCTGACTGTAAGATGATCTAGTTCCCTGTCTTATGGGGGTCTGTATTTTTCCACTAACTAGAGATTCTATCCTTGTCCCTGACAACTATCACCCCTGGTCATTCCCCATGACTGAGGTCTGAGGCCTCCTTTTCAATTGTTTTACATCTCTTCGACTCTCATCCTTTGCGCTACTGCCCTGGGCCTCCTTTGCACAGCAGAACACTGAGTGACTTGTGCCATTCTTAATCGATCCTCATTTAATCTTTGGGATGCCTGAGATATTAAAGCCATTGGATCTCATTTATTTTATTTTATTTATTTATTTTTCTCTCTGCCACAGTCATGAGAAATAAGCCCTCCAATTGCATAAGCACCATATCTTCTCTGGGATGCCTTTTAGAAACCCTCAAACCTCTCCGCATAATGCCCTACTTATAGACTTCTAAGCTTATCTGCCTCTGCACAAAAAAATGGCCCAAATATCCCTTAGATAACAACAAAAAATGGCCACCTAATGGCTCATTGGACCCCGATATTTTACAGAAGTTATCTAATTTCTGTCAGCAAATGAGTGATAGAGTTACCTTATACCAAGCCTTTTTCTATCTTTGCTCCAAATCCTCTCTCCTTGATTCCTATTCACCTGTCCAATTGCTCCTAGCCATGCAGCCCTAATCAGCAGAACCTTTCACTACTACTCTAGACCCTGCTAATAAACCCCCACATTTCCAACCTCCCACTTCTTCCTCTCCTCCAGTGACTGTTCCTTCGGCTCCTCCAGCCCCTTCCTCCTCTTTAGTACTGGGCCACTCCAACCACCCAACTCTGCCTCCCACTTTTGCTCCCTTTGTCACTCATTCTTGAGCTGCTAAGGAACCCTACCCCAGTGAAACCAGTCCAGTGACTATCCTTCCTTTGCAGGAGGTAGCTGAGGTGAATGGACTGCTTAAGGTACATGTCCCTTTCTCACTGGCAGAACTCTTTCAGATAGAAAAGAAACTGGGTTCTTACACGTTCAACTCTACCTCTTTTATTAAAGAATTCCAATATATCACCCAGTCCTATAATCTCACCTTTTATGATATATACATGATCTTAATTAACAGCCTACTTTCTGAGAAGTGCAGACAAGTTTGGGAACAGGCTAGAATCCATGCAGATGAGGTCCGCCAGACTAATGCATCACATCCTCCTGGAACTGAGGCAGTCCCCAATTGGACATCATGATGGGATTATAACACCCCAGGTGGCTCTCTAGCTAGGGATCAGTTTATGACCTGCCTCCTAGAAAGTCTTCATAAGGCTGCCCTCAAATCATTAAACTATGATAAGCTTCAAGACAGTTCAGGACAAACAGGAAAATCCATCTCAATTCCTAGAATGACTTACAAAGGCCCTCTTACAATACACTAATCTAGATCCTGAGAGTCCAGAGGGAAGACAGCTCCTTATGACCCACTTCTTTTCTCAGAGCTTCCCTGACATTAGAGCCAAGCTTACATGTCTGGAGAGAGGGCCCCTGACCCCACAGGCAGAAGTCTTAGTGCTGGCTTTTAAGGTGCACCATGGGAAAGATGAGAAAGCCATAAACAGAAAAACCAAATGCTGGCAAAGACATCTGACCAGCTGTGGCAACTGCCTGAGGGCCCTTAGGTCCTGGTTTTAAATGTGGTTGAGAAGGCCATTGGGCTCATACTTGCCCTGCCTGACATGGGCCTCCTGGACCAGCTTTAAAGTACCACCAAGAGGGACATTGGTCAATGGACATTGGTCAGTTGACTGCCCCCATGTACCTTGTGGCATGGGAACATCAAATGCAGACTACCCTCCAGCCAACCTTCTAGGCTTGGCCATGGGTGACTGAGTGTGTCCAAGTGCTGAACTGACAACTGTCATCTCCCATAGGGAGCCTTGCATAGCCATTACAGTATCGGAGTAATCCATTTCCTTCCTCGTGGGCACTGGGGCCATTTACTCGGTCCTGAGGGAGTTTTGGGGACCCACTTCTCCTTCTTTTCTCCCTATTGGTGTAGGGAGACAGCCTTACATATCACATCAGACCTCACCACTCTATTGTATTTTCAGGGCTATCCCTCTTACTCACACATTTTTGGTGGTGCCAACTTGCCCTGTGCCCCTAATGGGAAGAGTTCTTTAGCCAAAGTAGGAGCTTCTATTTCATTTGCTACCCCCATTCACCTGACCTCAGACATGCCAATAGCTCTTCTCCTCCTCCTAGTCACTCACCCCAATGGTTCTAACATGTCATTTCCATTGCCAGCCCCTCAGGTGAACCCCCAAAACCCTTATGCTGCTAGGCACCATACCCCCATTGTTATCCAGTTACAGGACCCTACCTAGTACATTACCCATGCTCAGTACCTTTTCTAATTCCAGAGCCTTAGGGGACTTAAACCTATCATCTCTGACCTTCTAGAAAAAAAAAAAAGCTACTTTGCCCCCATTTCTGCTTTTAACACCTCTATACTTGCAGTTAAGAAGTCTTATGGAACCTATCACCTGGTTCATGACCTCCAGCTCATTAATTCTGCAGTGATCCCCATCTATCATGTGGTCCCCAATCCTTATACACTCGTCTCCACTATCCCCTTAGGAATCTCTTATTTCTCAGTTCTGGAACTCAAGGATGCTTTCTTCTCTATTCCTCTCAGCCCTCAGTCTCAAAATATCTTTGCTTTCACCTGGACTGACCCCGACACTCACCTGTCCATGCAGCTGACCAGGACTGTCTTGCCACAGGGATTGAGAAACAGCCCACATCTTTTTGGTCAGGCCCTACCTTCTTTACACTGTGTTTCTCTCTGTCTCTAAACTCATAAAATATGTGCATGACATACTTCACAGCCCATCATTACGAGTTAGCCAAACTAACACCTCTGCTCTCCTAAATTTCTTGTCCAATTGGGGTTATAGAGTCTTGCTTTTCAAGATCCAGCTGTCCATTGCTCAGGTCACCTATCACCATTGCCCCAAGTCACAAGACTATTACTTTAGACAGAAAACACCAAATCCAGTCTCTTTCAGTCCCCTATACTAAACAGGAAATTTTGTCATTTCTGGGGATAGCTGGGTTCCATCCTTTTCTCTCCTTGTTTGCCCCTTATATGGGGCAGCTCCTTCACACCATTACGAAAACCCTTCCAGAAGCTCCAACAGGCTCTTCTCCATCCTCCAGTACTCCATCTCTCAGACCTAACTCATTTCTTCTCCCTCTATGTAACAGAAAGAGAAGGAGGTGCTTGTGGAGCCCTAGGGCACCAGCTGGCACACTTCTTTGTACCTGTAGCATATCTGTCAAAAAAACTAGACTTCACCACTCAGGGACAGGCACCTTGCATATATGCTTTAGTGGCTGCTGAGCTCCTAATTTGTGAATTAAAGAAACTAATCTTTGGGTCACTCTCCACTATCTTCTCCAGCCACAACCTCAATTTCTAAAGGCTTAAAACTTTACCTATTTTCCAAGCTTTTCCTCTCCAAGTCACACTTCCTTTCGAATCTTGTCCACCCCTTAATATCTCAAACCTTCTCCCTCAACCTAATACTGACTACCCCTCATCTCATTTCTGCATTGAAACCCTAGAGGAACTACTACCCATCATTCACACATATAGGAGGGCACATTGCCTCAGGTCACTTATACCTGGTACACAGATGGCAGCTCCTTTTTACATGAGAGGATTTATAAAGCAGATTATGCATAGTATTAGATACTGGGGTGGCTGAAGCACAGGCACTACCTGCCCACACTACTAACTATTAGGCTGAACTAATAGCTGAACCCATGCCTTCCAATTGGCACAGGAACAATCCCTAAATGTTTACACAGACTCCAAATATGCTTTTCATATTCTCCTATCCCATGCTGCCTTCTGGAAAGAGTACGTGCTTCTTACAGCAAAAAGAGGATCCATATCTAACTCAGGCCAAATAATGGCCATGCTAAAGCCTCTCATCTTCCCAAAGCTTCAGGTAATTATTCACTGCCGGTCTCATCAGACCTGTAGCTCCATCATCTCTAAGGGATATAACTGAGCCAATGAGGCAGCTCGGACAGCAGCCCCCAGACATCCCACCCACCACAGGGAATCCATACACTACAACCCACAGCCTCACAGCCACCCCCTGACACTCAGCAAATTCTGTCCTATGTACACCAGTTCTTTCATTCTAATAGTCAAGCTCTATCTCATTTTGTCAAGGCTCACCTACAGTCCACCCCTGATGATTTATAGTTCTTAAGAACTATTACTGCCTTTTGTAAAATTTGTCAAAAGTCAGATCCCAATTCCAAATATCAGAGCCACTGTTTTCCTACTCACCAGGCTAGGGGCTCCCTTCCAGGGACTGACTGGCAACTTGAGTTTACCCATATGCCCACTGTCAGATGGATTAAATACCTCCTGGTCCTAGTGGATACCTCCTCAAGCTGGGTGGAGGCTTTCCCAGTTACTAATCAAGGGGCTCAAACAGTCTCTGACCTCCTTCTTTGGAAGATTATTCCTGATTTGGGATCTCAGCCTCTCTCCAGTCTGATAATGGCCCAGAGTTCACCTTCCACATTTCCTACACCCTATCTAAAGCTCTTAACATCCGAAGGCATTTCTATATCCCCTACCATCCTCAGTCCTCAGGAAAGGTAGATGGCACCAACTATTCCTTACAAAATAGTCTTAGCAAGATGTCACAGGAACTTCACCTTGACTGGGTAAAACTATTATTGCCCCTGGCTCTTTTCAGGCTCCAGGCTCTTTCCAAGCAACCCTTTAATAGTACCATTTGAACTCATGCATGGTAGGCTGGTTCTAACCCCTGACCTTCCATCCAAACCTTCACCCCTCCCTGACCATCTGCTTACCCCCTTACTCTATTACCCCATTCCCTCCTATGGAATTTTGCTGACCATTCCCTACCCAAGCCATGTGACAGCCCCTGCCCAACTCTAATTGGGGGTCAGGCCCTTCTTCGCCCCCCCCAGGCCAGTGCCCCTCACTCCATACCCCTAAATGGCAGGGATTCTTCAAGGTAGTTCCTGTAATCCCCACAGCTGCTAAGCTTGAGGGCTTTCCTCACTGGATTCACCTATCTCACCTAAAACCTTTACCACACCCCCCACCCCAGGGTAATTCTTCCTCATACACAGTGATGAAAACAGGGCCTTGCTCTCTTAAGTTCCAGAGGACATGGAGATCAACTGTCTTGTCTCCAATTCCAGAAGAATGAGGCTTCATCCCACAACCATACTCAACCCCACTGGGTTGGGTATCCCACATATTTTTTTTCCTGATTCACCCTCTGCATTATCCTGTCTCTACTGATCACATTCTGATTCATTAGTTTCCCTCTGTGTCTCTAATAATATATTCAAATTTCTAACTAACTACTCAGCTGAATGTTACAGGACCACCATCAACCATAGAGCCGGAGGCTCAAGGACCATCAAATATACCCAGGTGGTAAGAAACAGCTAACACTCCAAAGGTATTCACACCCCCAGACTCAAAACGGTCTGGACTCTGCAAAACAGTTTGTTATTGTTAACTGCCCTCAGCAATCAATCACCTGTGTCTCCTAGATGCTGAAGTGATACTACAATAATGAAAGGAAACAGGTGCCTTAAGGTTTGTCTCAGGTGAAGATAGGAAACCTAATTGATAATAATAGAAAGAATAAAGCATATTCCAGATGCCTCTCTCTCTGTCTCTCTTTCTCTGTCTCTCTCTGTCTCTCTCTGTTTCTCTCTCTGTCTCTCTGTCTCTGTCTCTGTCTCTCTCTCTCTCTCTCTCTCTCTCTCTCTCTCTCTCTCCCCATAACTTTAACACTAACCAATAAAATTCTGATAGCAGAATACTAAACACTATAATATCGTAGCTACAAGTTCAGGATCTTAAATTCTCTTTGGTTGCTTCTTAATATGTCTAAAATTTGTCTTCTTCGTAAACTTAAAAATTCTTCTCAGCTCCAGGGTGTTGGCTTGGACTCAACTAGACAGGTCAGATTCACTTCAGATAAGTATCATTCCACCTTTCTTGGTCTCAGAAACCCCCCTCATCCTGGGACCCCTCAGGGACTCCCCTCATCCCATCTTCCCCCCTCATCAAGTACCATGATCTAAGAATTTTTTTTTCTAAACTTCATCTTTTGCCTTGCCAGCATCTTGTTGGGTCCAAGCTGTCAAATCCAAGTGGCACTGGATAATTCGACAGCGCTCAAAACATCATCAAAGATAATCACCTACCTCAGGATGACCAGTTACCTCAGGAAAAGACCCCCTGCCAAAAAAAAAATTAACTGATGCCTACCAAGTCAGCTGGAAGCAGTTCTGAGAGACCTGGTGCCCCCATTCCCATAAACCTGCCACCCATAACCCTTCACTTGTTTATAATAACAAAAAGGGTGGAATGTTATTGTTCCTGACACCCGCCTAGCCACTTCTTGAGTCAGATGACTGTACATGTGCTATCACCAGTGAGGCAAAATGCTTAGTCACTCCAGGGTCTTATGTAATCTGTGTGCAACCTGGTCAAGTAATCTTTGCGAATGCATGGTGTAACTAAGTTAAGCCCATTTATGAATGTGCTAGGTGAACCATAAGAGCAGACTCTTCCAATTCCATCTGTCTCTCTCCACACATTCTTTCTGGTAGGCCTACTAATGCCTATCGTTCTCTCTTCCTTAATAAAACTCTCAAATGGATTTGTTGTGCCTCATGGTTTGTTTCTCACACTTGGTAAATAATGTCAGTAAATAAATAACAAACAGAATGATGGTTTCTTGCCTTGAAGGCATTGGAAGAGAGAGAGAGAAGATCATCCTTTATGGAGATTTTTATTTTTTCCAGACTTCTAATGGGTGGGATAACACTCTCAACTCAAATAAATCCACTCATTCAGGATGTTCAAAGGTTAGTAGGAGACACACCCAGAATCTGTATAATTAGATATCTGGGTACTCCACAGTAAAGCCCAGCAGACACATAGAATGAGCCATCAAAACCAGCTTAAGACTTCCATGGACAAAGGTGCACAAAATCCTGGATAGGTACATTTGAGAATAAAAGCTTCCATTTTTCTGTAGTTTGTATGCTATTCCCTTTTTAAAATCATCCTAAAAGATGACAGACTGCAACCTAATTGTGATTTTGATTTTCATTTCATTAAATTTTATTTTACTAAGGAATAATATAAGCAAGACTTTTTTTTAGATGTAAACTGGTGGTTCAAATATGTACTTATGTGAGATATTCTACCTCTTTCCAATTTTTTGAGGTATATTTTAATCATTGAGGATGAATCCTTTTATATTCTACTTACACAATATAATAGATGTGTTCTGCAAATATTCACATACTTATTGCCTTTAAAAACTAGATGTGCAGCCGGGCGGTGGTGGCGCACGCCTTTAATCCCAGCACTCGGGAGGCAGAGCCAGGTGGATCTCTGTGAGTTTGAGGCCAGCCTGGGCTACCAAGTGAGTTCCAGGAAAGGCGCAAAGCTACACAGAGAAACCCTGTCTCAAAAAACCAAAAAAAAAAAAAAAAAAAACTAGATGTGCTTTGATAGCATACATTTAATAAGAAACATACATACAAGAAACATTATAAAGACTGAGGGGATATACACACACATATATATATATATACATACATATATATGTACATATACATATATATGCATGTGATAACAATTAATTGAAAATTAGTCCATGAATTTGAAAGATATCATGGATGGATATATAGGAGAATTTGGAGAGAGGAAAGGAAAGGGAAAGATGTGGTAATCACATTATAATATCATAAAATTTTAAGAAATTAAAATATTAAAAAGAATCTTGATATTTAATTTTCAATTCTCATTCTGTGTTTATTGTTCTCTGGCCTTGTTTAGAAATCTTGTCTGCTATCAGGACTTAGCAATATTTTCCCTTGTCACCACCAATGAATTTCAGGATTTTTATTTTTAAGTTTAGTGAAGCAATGATTATTCTTTTGAGAAATGTCCCAAGTAGAATTGCTTTTCTTTTCTTCTCTTTGCCTGGGGTACTAAATTCTAAAGGAAAGACAGACCTAAATGACTTCAGATGTCAACTGCTAGAAAATCTATCCATAGGTATAAAGAACTAAGAACATCTGCTGATAGATAAAATCAGGTACTGTATCACTCTTTATTCTTGCCCTGTAATTCAAACAGCACAAAGCATGTAAATTGCTGTGAGGCTTAACTTGAAGATAATGGTATTATCCAGAGAATTACATGAAGTAGCCCCCAGGAATTCAGGATTGATTGTGATACTTTAGCTACAGAAAAAATGAAATGGAAAGCTGACAAAACCTATCTTGCCACACAAGGTGTGCTCATTTGCCTACTATACTTGTCCCCTGTGAACACTACATTTTGTATATAACTCCACCAAAATGGTGCTTTGAGGACTGCATCCTCTTTCACTTTCCCAGGCATGGCTCTGGAACAAATGTGATTTCCTTTCCACCAAAAACAATCTCCAGAATATTGGCTTCTAAGCGATAGTTCTTAGAAACAGTAGAGGGATCATAATAGTAAATTCTATCTTAGGTGTAGATATGTTAAAAAATACGGCATGTTACTCCCTATGGTACACCCACACTATGTTGTTTGTTAATAGCTTGCTTCCTGTGCTAGTTACTTTTTGTCAACGTGGTATAAGATGGGGTCATCTTGAAAGAGGAATCCTCAATTGAGAAAATGCCTGCCCCAGACTGGCCTTTTCTTGATTAGTGATTGATGAAGAATAGCCCAGTTCACTGTAAGTAGCTCCGTTCCTGGGCAAGTGGTCCTGGATTGTATAAAAAAGCAAGGTGAGAAAGTCACATGGAGCAAGTCATGTTTCTGCTTTAGTTCCTACCTGCAGGTTTCTGCCTTACTGTGATTGGAATATATAAGTCAAACAAACCCTTTCCTCCCAAAGTTGCTTTTGCTCATGGTGTTTATTAAGGCAAACTTGAACACCTCTACAACAGCACTACATATTTACTAGTTTTATTCCACTGATAAAAGAACTAAAGTTCTGGGAGATTAAATAGCTTGCCTAACATCACTAAGCTGCTAAGTAGATGATGTGTAAGATAAACCAAGATTTCTAATCCTGCAGTCCATGTTTTAACTATCATAGTCTATTCTCATTCACTATATATACCATATTGTTCTTATATTGCCAACCACTTATGGGATGATTTCAGTGTTTTTGTATAAAAACTGAGATACTTTTTTCTACCTATATGAAATGGTGTCACTCACCATCTTCCTTACTAGGAGTTATTGGATTGTTTTATGTGAAGCAAAGACAATAGCAACCAATGATAAGGCAGGATGAAAATTTCTACAAACATTTAATAAGAACAAAATAAGTGAATATATGATTCACTACTAGTCAGTCCATTTACTGATTTCATATTTGTAAGTCTACCTACTTAACTGAAATTTATTTGTGATTCTAAAATCAATACCTTGGAGTAGTCCTATGCTAATCTGTGAACATGCACTGAGTAAGGACAAAACAAAGTCTGATCCTGTCTGCTTTCCTGATGCAGCTGTCATACAGAAATCATGCTGATTGTGTGGTTCCATAGATTTCATATTTTTATACCTTTTTATGATTATTTTTCTGTTTGAAATGCTCCATAAATATCCTAAATATAGCATAGAGAGCTGTCTAGTGTTCCTCAGTGTAAGGGTGTCATGGTGTGTTTGACAGAGAAAATGCAAGTATCAGAAAAGTCTTGTTTAAATATCAGTTAGACTGATACCAGTTATGAGTTGTGGTAATGAATTAGCAATCCATTTTAGATAATGTTAGATATGTATTTTTCAATAGAACTATGTGACTAGAAGCTAGCAGAAACCTTGCCTTGTAGTTCTCCTTGGGACAGTAGTTCAAAATTTACACATTCAACATACTTGGAGACTTTAGAAAAAGGAATAGCACAAATAATTGAAACTGGCTATATTTAGTTTTTTAGGTGTTAATCACTCTGGGTTATTAAAGAAAAGAATACTTTGTTTTTTACATGTGTATTATGTAATAAGATTCCCTCCATTTGTCAGAACATGGTCCAAGAATACAGCTTTGTGAGAATTCTGAGAGCTTATGAGAAAACAAGACTAGAGTCTTATGACCCCTGCTTCTCCTAAAGATGGATTTGTTCTTGAAATGTGCTTTCATGCCCCATGAAGGTGTAGTAAACAGGAGTAGGTTTACTTCCAATTACCTATCTTCTTACTATTAATTCAAATGATGATTCCAAGCAAGGGTTGTCCTTGTGGCTGGTACAGCCTAAACTCATGTGAACGTGCCTTGTGCTGGTGATTCTATACAGCTTGGACTCATGTGAACTTTGCTTATATGGCTTTGCTTAAACCTTAGAATACAAACTGTTTGATGTTCTAAATAAAGTTGGGTATTGCATGGGACTTTAGTCTACCTTATTGTTAGGTTCCATTCTTCTATGTTCATGTCACTCATTAGAGTGGTAACATCATTTCCTGTTGTTTATCTTCTAACATCTTTTAAGTCATAGCCCTCCCTCTTCTTTTTTGACATTCATATATGCCAAGCTGATGATAAGTGCCCTCCACTTTTTTTGTAGACATCAGTGGTATCAGTCACACAAGTCCCCACCCATAATTGTTGTAGTTTAGCAGTGGCAAGAAGGAACACTATGCAACAGAACTTACACATAGGAGGTTTATTGAAGAGAGGGAGGGGGTTGAAATGGGAGAGAGGCAAAAGTCTGTCTGCCTCTTCAGAGGAACAGTGGGAAAGAGTGAGGAACAGGGGGCTTAGTGCATGCACATAGAGACTACACAGGAACACAGTAGCCATAGAAGCCTGGGCTGGCCAGGTATTTGGCTGAATGATGACAGTGCATATGAACAGGGGATGCTCTTAGTGGCTACAGCTGAAGACCTGGGGGTAGGCCAGAATGATGCCTGAAATGCTAGCAAGCACATAGGGAGTGGTTGTGGTTGGTGACATATTCTGTTAGCTCCCTAAGGGCAGGTTAGCATAATACCTGAATGCTAACAATAATCACAGTGAACACACAGAGCAGTCACCCTTCCTTTCTCTCAGATCATTCCATGCAAGTTTTCCTCTCCATAGATGCTCTTATGATGTAATAATCATTTATTCTTACCTATATGGTGGGTGACAGATGTCATCAGTTTTACCATGAATACAAAATTTAGAAGGGGGACATCTGCTCATGCAAGTGATAACAAAGTATATATGAAGGAAAATTTTCAGAGAAAGATGTGGAAAAATGGTGTACGAGAGACAAGTTCTGAGACCATGACAGTGTCATGGGGATTAGGAAATAGACATATTTATCCAGAATAATAGCAAAACACTCTACTGATGTAACAGTAAAATTACTGCCTGCATTTTACTTCTGTCTTTATTTACTGTGTTATGTATTTTTTGCCTCTGACTTTTTTCTTTCTTTTCCCTGTCATGGAGATAGTTGTAATTTATAGCCATTTTACAAATTCCCTATAACAACAAGCATTTACCAAAGTGAAAACCTGGCAGATTGCCAGTGTGTTTCCATGGAACAATCAAATCTGGAGGAGTTAGAAACTAAACTCATTATCCAAACACATGTAGGTCTTTACAGACCTCTTCAAGCAGCATATTGTTACCTAGCCTCAGGCATGGGTTTTAGCAGGGATAAAAACATATACACAAATACACAGATCTATGAGTCCTCTTAAAATACTTCACACTTTATAGGTCAATCCCTTCGGTTTTCTCTGAATCTTAAGACAAGTCTAACACTTACAACTCACTTGAAATCACAAAGCCCATCTACCCTAGGTTTAGAACAGGTGCCGAAACATAAACTGTGTGTCGGTTCCTGCTTACAACCCAGAAGAATTGTTATTTTCATCAAAAAGACTGGCATATGGCTTTGGAGAAGACATTAAGAGTGTGTTAAATGGGGGAACTGTAAAGGCAGTTTGTATGTCTAGAAATGAGCTCAGGCTGAACTATAGAAAGATTTCTGGTTGCTAGATAAGAACCAGCTTTCCTCAGGAAATTGTAAAAAGGATTTTCTATCCCCCAAAAGGCATCATTTCCCTTGCCTCTAGCAGAAGGGACATGTGGCTCAATTCACATGCATATGTGTTTGCATATCAAAGTCCATGCTGGCCTCCGGGCTATCTTAGTCCCTATTCACAAGTACTTGTTACTCATTTCAAAGCATGCTGGCCCTTCCCACCTCCCCAGGCATCACTCCTCCCAGACATCCTTTTGTTTTTCTATGTAAGGACAAGATTTTTCCCCCCTGCACTAACTACCTCTTGCTACTTCACTATCCCCACTATCACACCCCTTCTTCCAAAATTCTCTCCCATTCTATATCCTCTCTCATAGATAGTCCTGGCTATATGTCCTGACTGTATATCCAGTCTGTTTTCTTTTCTGGACCCTTATCTCTGGACTTTTCCAGATGCCTGTTCATGTTCTCTCTTTCTTATTCACAATAACCCCTCCCCAATAATGGAGCAGCCATTTCAGTGGTTTCTTTACTGTGCCCTCTCTCACACCAAAACACCTCTCTGGGTGCACAATTTAAAATATTGAAATTAAGAACATTGTTATTCACATTTAGAGACAGAGAAAGCTTGGTCAAATGGGTGATGTTGCTCACAACAGGAGCAGAAGGACGTTTAGCTGCCTTCCTCCACAGCAGTTTGCTTTCCAGCTAATAGCATTATATTACTTTGAGCATTTACTTTGCATATATTATTCAACTTGCATTCTGAACAAACATCACAGTGTCATAAATCAAAAACCCCAAAGCGTTAGATTTGAGTTTTAGACAGGAGACCTGGGGTGTGTTCTTCCATTTCCTATCTCTTACACGGATGTAAATAATCTTAAAAAAAAAAAAATCCTTCTTGGAGCAGGAAGAAAATGTGGTTTTCTTTTAAAAATATGCTGAATAAAACGGTTTTTAAGTTTTAGGTGGGCCAAAAAAAAAAAGTGGGATAATTGTATTTTATTTTTCTTTTATAGAATAAGAAGTGCAAATTGCAAACAATTCCATGTATTTCCACAATTATAATCTCATCTCAACCTCCAACAATAGTTACATTTCCTAATTGTCCATATCATAGGTAAAAGAGATTGTGGCAATCTCAAATATTGTCTCTTAAAAGCCAACTCTTTTTATATATTTCATCAGAACCCTCCCCACCATGTTACTTTCTGCTGATAGAGGTTTCAAGAAACAATAAGTCCCACTTTAACAACATTATAATTTCATTGCCTTTGCGAGTGTGATTCCCATTGTAAGAAAAACAACTTAGCCATCAGCCACTGGATGAGCTCTTCTGATGGGTTCTAGGAAGTTTTATTTGTGAGCTAAAAAGAAGGAATTCTTCTAGCTTTTCCACTCTTCTATGAAGAACAAATTCTTGGATTGATGTCTGTTTCATGACTAGTTGGAATATCTGAGCAGAGGAGGCAACTCCAGGAGTTTGAACAATAGTAACTTGCCAGAGCCTGAACCGTGGAGTGTTTTCCTGGATTCTATTTTCTTTCTTTGGCTGTACCACATAGGTTGACAATTTTCATCTTAGTTAAAAATATTTTAATAAGAGTCCTGTTAGTTTTTTAATGATAATTATAAATATAATTATACTGTTCACTATTTCTTGTAAACAATTGTTACCAGAATTGCAGCCATTAAGTATGAAAGGGCTTTAAAGATTTTATTTAACACTAACTCTGCTTTTTTTTTTTTCAAATTCTATTCCCTCAGCACTTTATCTGTCTCCAGTTCCCAGTTACAAGTTATACTGAATTTTCTTTTAAGTGCAACTTTATCAGCACCAACTGCAACATCACCAATATACCATTGTGCTTACTTCTCTATAGCCTGTGATCTTTTCAATTCATTAGTAAATCCAGTGAAAAATGAAAAATCTCCTGGGAAATCTCCTTTGGGATCTATGGCTTTCTGCAAATATGACATTTCATGATGAAAATACCTTTCACTTAAAAGAGATACTGGCATCATACCAAAGTCTCCTTCATAATTCATTAAGAGTCCCCTTTCCTTTTCAACATAGGTTTGCATTATTCTTCACCCCTTTCCCTGCTAGGTTGTTGCATGTTGCTGTCTCACAAATCATTCATCCCACCACTCCTTACTCATGATTTTTCTGGTCTAGCAGGTTCCATACCATAATATTCTGAGTATAGCAACATCATCAGTGATTTTCTGTATTCTCTTAGCAACTATAAGAACAATTAAGCAGATATTATTTAATGTTTCTATTTAATTCTCACACATTGTTGATAGATACTAAGTAACTCATGAGATGTGTATATACCAAAATATATGTATTCTAAAATCAAACAAAAATTGTAGTGGGTAGCCATTCCAGCTTTGATCTGGAAGTTCCAACCCCCACTGAGACTTCAGCAACTGTCACGCCTACAAGGTGGGGCAAAGGGAAGCGCCTGGAGACTGGAGATCTGGATTGGCAGGCTGGCGCTCGGTTCCCGGACCCTGGACGGGAGAGGTGGACCAAGCAGAGCTCCAGAGAACACCGCTGGACTGCGACCTACCTATCTCTTAATTTGTAAGTTACGCCATTAAATAAATCTCCTTTTGACTACATGGAGTGGCCTTAATAATTTCACCAATAAAAAATCAATGTAAATATAGGAATAAAAAATATGTGACAATAACTATGGTTTTAACTGCTTTTACTATGTTAATACTTAATTCTCAGAATAACCTGTATAGAATGGTAATTTATTTAATTGTACCCTTTTTTATATAAACTGAATTCATGGTTAAGTATGTTATCAGAAATCTTCCAACTACAGATGGATGGATTCAGAATTTAAGTGACAGAAAGCTTGCTTCAGAAATTATGAAATTAATGCTCTAGACTGTACTCAGTGAGAAGTCTTCAGCTACTCACATGAGATGAACTCTACTTACCATTGGCAGTGGGCTTGTATGTTTGAGTCCTAGGTTCAGAGTTGGTCATACTGTTTTGGGAGGCTCTAGAAATTTTAAAAGTAGAATCCTCATTGGAGGAAGTAGGTGGATAAAGTGTTAAGGGCAATCTTGAGTTTTTATAGCCTTGATTTGCTTCTCGCTTATATTCAGCTTCCTGAATGGGATCACTGCCTCGGGTTTTTGATTCCATGCCTTCCTTACCACTATGATTATATCCCTGTTAAACGATGAGCTCAAATAATCCAATGCTTCCATAAGTTGCTCCTTATTATATATTTGACCATAGAAACAAGAAAGGAAGTTGTAAAATTTTAGATGATCTAAGCCCCACAGCTATATGATGATACTACATATCATGCCTTTTGCTCTTGGCTTCAGCCATTACAACTCAAAATATTTTTTTCCAACATTCTAAACAAGAGAACTTCCTAACAGAAATCCGTTCTCTACCTTCTTCCTAGCTCACCTAACCATAAATGGGTTTGGAACATCCTAAGTATTGGACCACAATTGGGTTAAGAAAATCAGCACAAACTGTTCAACTCTTATACACCTTTCTTGTCCAACTAACCAGCTGACCTACTTTATAGAGATAAGAAACAATAGGTTCTTCTCCATGTGTACTCTTATTGTAATCCTGAAGGAAATAGCAATAACATTACAGACAAGGAAGGTTTAATTCCAAAAAGAAATTACTTCTGAGTAACTTGGCCCACAGTTTGGGGAGGAGCAGGCAAACGGTCTTCTAGACAGGACAACAGGTCTGTTATACTGATGAATTCAGCAGCTGCAGTTGCCAGAAGGCTTGCACAAAATCAAGCCAGGTATCATTTCAGCAATTTAAACATGGATAAAGAAGAGGCTCATGATAGTTGATGAACAATAGAGAAGGAAAAGCCAATTTTCTTTAAAGGTGTGGCCACTGTTCTGCCAGTCATGTACTTGTGGATGTTCCCTTCCCCATGTGCATATAGGCAGCACAAACAGTTTAATAAACAGTTTGTTATTGAAGAGTGAAAAAAAGAGGTATATTGAGTTAGGATAGATGTGGAGGAGGTGGGAGTTGGATACAAGAAGAGTCAGGAGGAAAGATGGGTGGACTGAATTTGATCAAAGTTTATTGTATGTATAAATTCCCACAGACTTAAAAAAAAGATATTATATTTTAAAATTTCCTTCATTCTTTGACAATTTCATATACACATGTACATAATTTATTTTAATTATTCTTACTCTCATCATCCTCTCTTATTCCCTATCCATTCCCTTCTGTACCTCTTCTGCTTCCCAAAAAGTTTTCTTCCTACTTTTGTATCTTTTTTAATGAGTCATTTGATATTAGGGTTGCTTACATGGGCATGGGTGTGGGACTATTTTCTGAAGCACACGCTTTCTTATCATTGAAGAGAAATGATTGCCATAGTCATTAACTTCCAGTGATTCCCCAGCTGAGTTGGAGTCTCTTAAGTCCAGCCTCTATCCATGATGCAAAGTTGAATGACTTGATCTGGTGTAGGTAACTACAACTACTGCAATTCATAAGTCTTTTACTCATATCATGTCCAGATGATAGCACTCTTCCCCATTTACTGGCTTTTAAATTCTTCTTTTGTTTGTTTATTCTGTATTTTTTAATGTCATATATGTGTACTGTATTTACATCAATTCTCCCTTTTCTTCCATTATATTCTATGAGCCTTGAGCAAGAGTGAGCAGCTAATGTAGATGTCCCAATTCAGGTCGAGCCCTCAACCGTCACTTATTCTCAGTACTTGGAGAATTTTAGACAGCAATTTTAAACCACATCTATTCAGGAGAACACTGGTAGTAGGTTCCCTGGTTCCCCTTAGAATAGAGCTGAAAATAATCCTACCCAAACAAATTATTACTCATAAATTATATCCAGTATAATCCATAATAATAAATACTTACAACTTATCAGAATATAGTTTAGTCTTTACAACATGCTAAATGGTTATTAATGCTCAAAACTTGAGTTTATACCTGCCATCAATTTAAACATTTCTATTGCATCTCTTCAAGGAAAGAGGTTTGTTAAGTACAATGGGCTTAACTTGCTTGTATCTTTTAATTTTATTAAGAGTTGCAGGCAGGGGCAGGGAGAAGAGTTCCATAGAGGTTTGCATTTAGAGATTTTTGTTTTGTTTTGCAGTCTAACTAAAAGAGGATGGAGGAAGGTAAATGAACAAGGCAATATGTGAGATAAGCATCTCAGAAACAAAATTTCTTTTTTTAATTTAAGAATTTTTTAAAATTTATTTTATATTCCAACCACAGATCCACCACTCATCCCTCCTCCCACGCCCCTCCAGCCTTGCCCTCTCACCCCTCATCCCCTCCTCCAAAAGGGTAAGGGTTCCCATGGGGAGTCAGCAAACCCTGGTACATTTAGTTGAGGCAGGACCAAGCCCCTCTTCCCTGCATCTAGGCTGAGTAAGGTGTCCCACCACAGGTAATTGGTTCCAAAAAAGCCAGCTCATGCACCAGGTACAAATCCTGGCCCCATTACCAGGGGTCCTTCCAACACACCAAGCTACACAACTGTCTTCCCATATGAAGAGGGTTTAGTCTGGTCCCATGCAGGTTCCATAGCTGTTGGTCTAAAGTTTGTGAGTTCCTATGAGCTTGGTTCATGCCGAGGGCTATGGGAGTATACAGCAGGTGACAACTAGTGTTTAACAAGCTGACCCACCAGATGTATAACTCCCACCTGGCAAAGCTATGGGGTCACTGGCTGTGGAAACTGGTTGTTTTCTGTCTATAACTTTCTTGGGTGCCACTGCTATGCCTCCCTAGTAAGAACAGCTGTGGGGTGCTTTCCACAGGCCTTTGGTAGTGTGTTTTACATCTTTGGGCATACTTATAGTTGTGGATGGTCAGGTTATGATTTGTGTTTAAGGCTGTATAATTCTGACGGAACAGAAATCTTACCAGAATGTTATTCTTGACTGACACAGGAAAGTAACAGTAGTCTCAGTCTCAAAGACAGCCTTTTACAATTTTTGAAAAGAGCTTAGAACAGTCCAAAACAGACTAAGTTGCCCATACAGAATATACATAAAAACTAATTTCCAGGTTTTATTTATTGCTAAATCAAGGCCAGGCTGTTTACTTCAAGACATAGTCCTTGCAGTAGCTCCCTTTCTGCATGTACACTGACCGATCAAGGTTCAGCCAAATGTTTACTGTCTGGGACCAATAACTAACTTAGAGCTAATATGCATGGGCAATGTGACATTACTAGCCCAAGAGAAACTACATGACATATCTTGTGTTGTGAGAATGGGTAGGGCCTTGAAAATGTAAATTATAATTGTCTGGAGTTTGGCTGTGGAGCAGCATCAACAGTGGTGTGGAGAGAGATGACTGTCTAGAGCTGTATGTGAGCTGCTGCAGAATGTGAGTGAAGCATGTGTGTGTTTGTGTGTGTGTGTGTGTGTGTGTGTGTGTGTGTGTGTAGTGAGAAATGAAGACGAAGCCTGAGAGAAGTGTGAGGAAGTGAGTGGGTGATAGAGTAAGTAAAGAGTGAGTAAATAGTATAGAAGTATATATGTGTAAGTATGAGAGAGAGCTATGTGAAAGAGCTGCTGCTACATAGAGGAGTTGTGCCTGGGAACTGTGTAAAGTGCTGTATGGAGAGAGATCTATGCAAATGAGATATTTAGCTGTGGCTGTGTGGAGATTTTTAACTATGTGGAAGCAAGGAAGATGAAGCTGTGTAGAAATGAAATTTAAAAGATAAATGTATGTAAAAGAAAGATGTGTAGCCATGTGAAAAGATGTATGTATGTAAAGATATTTAACTGTATGCAGCAGTGCAGAGATATGTAGCTGTTTGGAGACAGAAGGAGTCAGAGACCATTCTTAAGATGAAGTAAAAGAGAAGGTTATCATCAGAAACCATGTGTTTTCTTATTTTACTAGTCATAGATAGATTAAAACTTATTCCTAATTACCCTCAGATGAAAAACTTTCTTATCCTTCGCTACTCTCAGGCATTCCTTTTATTGCCCTGAGCTGATCGTAGTGGTATTTGCTCTGCCCATGACCTTGGGTTATAGGGCCTGAGGGAGGCAGTGCTTTCTGCTGTTGTATTTGACCTCTTATAAGGGGTTGGAGAAGGGTCACATGCCATTTCTCCCTGCTCCTGCCTGCTAGGTGGATTCACTCCCAGTCATATAAGAGGATGACTTCAGCTGTCTACTCCACTCTGAGATAGCCTACTCCTGTTTGAAATATTTTGTATATTGATACAAATATATTATTGTATTTGTCATACTGTATGTATGTTCTACCTTTGTTTAGGACACTTTGTATACTGATACATATTAAGGATATTGTCATATTGCATATTGCACTATACATTTCTACCTCTGTTTAAAATATTTTGTGTATTGTCACAGTTTTAAGGTCATTGTCCTTATATAGTACATCTGTTTACAGACTGTTTACCTTGTTAATGTGAAGCCTTAGTCCTTAGGTTATTTAGGTAGAAAAGACTTAACAGAGCTATAGTCACCAATGCTTGTCATTTCTATAGTTATGTTAGTTAGATTCTCCAGATTTACAGAAACATATGTAAGATGGCTAAGTAATCTTCAAACACTTCATAGACCTATAGAATATGGCATTTAAATATATTGATAACTTAGAATTCTGTTGACGTGAGACATGATTACTCCTCACAGCATTGCTCTGATCCTGAATGTTGGACTTCTAAGACATTTCTGTTTGGAAGTTTGTCTTCTTCTTGACACAAAAAGGCCTGCTAGGCAAAGAACTGCCCTTGCCTTGACTGCTGACAGTATAAATGCTAAACTTTCTGGACAAGCAGGACACAAGGAAAGTGACTACTGAACTCTGCCAAGACAAGGTAAGATGGTCTTTCAAAATTTCTGCTTCTGAAAATGGTCTGTAAGGAAAGAGAGAAGGGTCATATGTCCCTTCTCCCTGCCCCTGCCTGCAATGTGGATTCACTCCCGGTCAGATCAGAGGATGACTTCAGCTGTCTATTTCATTCTGTATTCATGAGTGTATTTCCTCAATTTATATCTTAATAAATTCTGTTACCCATTTAATAGACTGACGTGGATTGGTTATAATAGCTGATCATGGGAGCTGGTCTCCCATGGCCCACATTAGGTTCAGTTGTGTCTGTAGATTTCACCATCATGATCTTGGCCCTCCTTCCTCATATAATTCCTCTCCCAGTCAGCAGCCTAGTGCTTGACTGTGGATCTCTAAATCTGTTTCCTTCAGTTACTGGATGAAGGTACTATGATGACAGTTAGGGTATTCACCAATATGATTACTAGGGTAGGCCAGTTCAGATAGTTCAGATACTGTCTCCACTATTACTAGTAGTCTAGGCTGGGTTCATCTTTGTGGATTTCTAGGAATTTCCCTAGTACCAGGTTTTTCCCTAACCCCATAATGACACCCTCTATCAAGGTAACTCTTTCACTGCTCTCCCACTCTGACTCTCCACCAGCATGCCCCATCCACTTCACTCTATTGCCCCTCCCCATGGAGAAATCATCTATTTCCCGTTCCTAAGGTGATCCATATATCTCTCTCAGGGTCTTCCTTGATAGCTAGCTTCTCTGGAGCTTTGGGCTATATTTTGATTATCCTTTGCTTTATATCTAGTATCCATTTGTGAGTGAGTAAATACAATGTTTGTCCTACTGAGTCTACATTATCTCACTCAGGATATTTTTTTTTCTTTTATCATTAACCTTTTTTTAAATTTTTTTTTATTTTTATTTTGCAATACAATTCAGTTCTACATATCAGCCACGGATTCCCTTGTTCTCCCCCCTCCCGCCCCCCTCACCTTCTCCCCAGCCCACTCCCAATTCCCACCTCCTCCTGGGCAAAGCCTTCCCTGCAGACTGAGATCAACCTGGTAGACTCAGTCCAGGTAGGTCCAGTCCCCTCCTCCCAGGCCAAGCCAAGTGATCCTGCATAGGCCCCAGGTTTCAAACAGCCAACTCATGCAATGAGCACAGGACCCGGTCCCACTGCCTGGATACCTCCCAAACAGATCAAGCCAATCAACTGTCTCACCCATTCAGAGGGCCTGATCCAGTTGGGGACCACTCAGCCATTGGTTCATAGTTCATGTGGTTCCATTTGTTTGGCTATTTGTCCCTGTGCTTTATCCAACCTTGATCTCAACAATTCTCGCTCATATAAACCCTCCTCTTTCTCGCTAATTGGACTCCCAGAGATCCACCTGGGGACTAGCCATGGATCTCTGCATCCAGATCCCTCAGTAGTTGGATGAGGTTTCTAGCAGGACAATTAGAGTGTTTGGTCATCCCATCACCAGAGTAGGTCAGTTCGGGCTGTATCTCGACCATTGCCAGCAGTCTGTTGTGGGGGTATCTTTGTGGATTTCTGTGGGCCTCTCTAGGACTTTGCTTCTTCCTATTCTCATGTGGTCTTCATTTACCATGGTCTCCTATTCCTTGTTCTCCCTCTTTGTTGTTGATCCAGCTGGGATCTCCTGCTCCCACAAGCTCTCTTTCCCTCTATCCTCACCCTTCACTACCCCCACTCATGTCCAGGCTGTTCATGTAGATCTCATTCCATTTCTCTGTCATTGGGCGATCCCCGTGTCTTTCTTGGGGTTCTGTTTTCCAGGTAGCCTCCCTGGTGATGTGAGTAGCAGTCCAGTCATCCTTGTTCCACATCTAGTATCCTCCTATGAGTAAGTACATACCATGTTTGTCTTTCTGAGTCTGGGTTACCTCACTCAGGATGATTTTTTCTAGTTCCATCCATTTGTCTGCAAACCTCATGATGTCATTGTTTTTCTCTGCTGAGTAGTATTCCATTGTGTATATGTACCACATTTTGTTTATCCATTCTTCAGTTGAAGGGCATCTAGGTTGTTTCCATGTTCTGGCTATTACAAACAATGCTGATATGAACATAGCTGAACAAGTGCTCTTGTGGTGTGGTTGAGCATTCCTTGGGTATATGCCCAAGAGTGGTATAGCTGGATCTTGGGGGAGATGGATTCCCAATTTTCTAAGAAAGCGCCATATTGATTTCCAACGTGGTTGTACAAGCTTGCATTCCCACCAGCAGTGGAGGAGAGCTCCCCTAGCTCCACATCCTCTCCAGCATAAACTGTCTTCAGTGTTTTTGATCTTAGCCATTCTGACAGGTGTAAGATGGTCTCTCAGAGTCATTTTGATTTGCAATTCCCTGATGATTAGGGATGTTGAGCAATTCCTTAAATGTCTTTCAGCCATTTGAGCTTCCTCTGTTGAGAATTCTCTGTTTAGCTCTGTAGCTCATTTCTTAATTGGACTGTTGGGCATTTTGATGTCTAAATTTTTGAGTTCTTTATATATTCTGGATATCAGCCCTCTGTCAGATGTGGGGTTGGTGAAGATCTTTTCCCACTCTGTAGGCTTTGATCTACAAAAGGTTCTCAGTTTCAAGAGGTCTCATTTATTAATTGTTTCTCTCAGTGTCTGTGCTACTGGTGTTATATTTAGGAAGGGATCTCTGGTGCCAGTGCATTCAAGACTACTTCCTGCTTTCTCTTCTATCAGGTTCAGAGTAACTGGATTTACTTTGAGGTCTTTGATCCACTTGGACTAAAGTTTTGTGCACAGTGACAGATATGGATCTATTTGCAGCCTTCTACATGTTGACATCCAGTTATGCAAGCACCATTTATTGAAGATGCTTTCTTTTTTCCATTGTACAGTTTTGGCTTCTTTGTCAAAAATTATATGTTCATAGGTGTGCGGATTAATGTCAGGGTCTTCAATTCAATTCCATTGGACCACATGTCGGTTTTTATGCCAGTACTAAGCTGTTTTTATTACTGTAGCTCTATAGTAGAGCTTGAAGCCAGGGATCGTGATGCCTCCAGAGGTTGTTTTATTGTACAGGATTCTTTTGGCTATCCTGGGTTTTTTGTTCTTACATATGAAGTTGAGAATTGTTTTTTCCAGGTCTGTGAAGAATTGTGTTGGGATTTTGATGGGGATTGCATTGAATCTGTAGATTGCTTTTGGTAAGATTGCCATTTTTACTATGTTAGTTCTGCCTATCCATGAGCATGGGAGATCTTTTCATTTTCTGACATCTTCTTCAATTTTTTTTTTCAGAGACTTAAAGTTCTTATCCTAAAGGTTAGTTATAGTTACCCCAAGGTATTTTATATCACTTGTGGCTATAAAGGGTGATGTATCTCTGATTTCCTTCTCAGCCTGTTTGTCAATTATATATAGGAAGGCTACTGATTTTTTTTTTTAGTTAATCTTGTATCCTGCTACATTGCTGAAGGTGTTTATAAGCTGTCTGAGTTTCTTTGTCGAATTTTTGAGGTCACTTACGTATATTATCATGTCATCTGCAAATAGCAAAAGCTTGACTTCTTCCTTTCCAATTTGTATCCCCTTGATCTCTTTATGTTGTCTTATTGCTCTGGCTAGAACTTCAAGTACTATATTGAATAAGCATGGGGAGAGTGGACAGCCTTGTCTTGTTCCTGATTTTAGTGGAATAGCTTTGAGTTTCTCTCCATTTACTTTGGTGTTGGCTGTTGGCTTGCTGTAAATGGCCTTTATTATGTTTAGGTATGTTCCATGTATTCCTGATCCCTCCAAGACCTTTATCATGAAGGGGTGTTGGAATTTGTCAAATGTCTTTTCAGCATCTAGTGAGATGATGATGTACTTATTTTTCTTTCAGTTTGTTTATATGGTGTATTACATTAACAGACTTGCATATGTTGAACCACCCTTGCATCCCTGGGATGAAGCCTACTTGATCATGGTGGATAATTGTTTTGATGTGTTCTTGGAGTCTGTTTGCCAGTATTTTATTGAGTATTTTTGCATCAAAGTTCATGAGGGAGATTGGTCTCTAGTTCTCTTTCTTTGTTGCATCTTTGTTTGGCTTGAGAATCAGGGTAATTGTAGCCTCGTAGAAGGAGTTTGGTAATGTTCCTTCTGTTTCTATTGTGTGGAACAATTTAAAGAGTATTGGTATTAACTCTTCTTTGAAGATCTGGTAGAATTCTGCCCTGAAACCATCTGGTCCTGGGCTTTTTTTGCTTAGGAGACTTTTAATGACTGATTCTATTTCCTTAGGGGTTATTGGACTATTTAAATAGTTTATCTGGTCTTGATTTGACTTAAGTATATAGTACCTATCCAGAAAATTATCCATTTCTTTTAGATTTTCCAGTTATGTGGAGTAGAGGTTTTTGAAGTATGACCTGAGGATTCTCTGGATTTCCTCATTGTCTGTTGTTATGTCCCCCTTTTCATTTCTGATTTTGTTAATTTGGATGCTCTCTCTCTGTCTTTTGGTTCGTTTGGATAAGGACTTGTCTATCTTGTTGATTTTCTCAAAGAACCAACTCTTTGTTTCATTAATTTTTTGTATTGTTCTCTTTGTTTCTATTTTATTGATTTCAGCTCTCAATTTGATAATTTCCTGGCATCTATTCTTCCTGGGAGACTTTGCTTCTTCTTGTTCTAGAGCTTTCAGGTTTGCTGTTAAGTCACTAGTGTGAGATTTCTCCAACTTCTTTATGTAGGCATTTAATGTTATGAATTTCCCTCTTAGCACTGCTTTCATAGTGTCCCATAAGTTTGGGTATGTGGTATATTCATTTTCATTGATCTCTAGGAAGTCTTTATTTTCTTTATTTCTTCCTTGACCCATTGGTGATTCAGTTGAGCATTATTCAGTTTCCACGAGATTGTAAGCTTTCTATAGTTTTTGTTGCTGCTGAAATTTAACTTTAAACCATGGTGATCTGATAGAACACAGGAGGTTATTCCAATTGTTTTGTATCTGTTGAGATTTGCTTTGTGGTCAAGTATGTGGTTGATTTTAGAGAAAGTTCCATGGAGTGCTGAGAAGAAAGTATATTTTTTTTTGTTAGGATGGAATGTTTTGTAGATATCTATTAAGTACATTTGATTCATAACATCAGTTAAGTCCTTTATTTCTCTGTTAAGTTTCAATTTGGTAGATCTGTCCAGTGGTGAGAGTGGGGTGTTGAAGTCTCCCACTATTAATGTGTGGGGTTTTATATGTGATTTAAGCTTCAGTAATGTTTCTTTTACATATGTGGGTGCCCTTGTGTTTGGGGCATAAATGTTCAGATTTGAAACTTCATCTTGGTGGATCTTTCCTGTGATTAGTATGTAATGCCCTTCTTGATCTCTTTTGATTGATTTTAGTTTGAAGTCTATTTTGCTGGACATTAGGATGGCTATACCAGCTTGCTTCTTAAGACCATTTGATTGAAAAGACGTTCCTCAGCCTTTTATTCTTAGGTAGTGTCTATCTTTGATTTTGATGTATGTTTCTTGTATGCAGCAGAAAGATGGGTCCTGCATTCATATCCATTCTGTTAGCCTGTGTCTTTTTATAAGTGAATTAAGTCCATTGATATTAAGGGATATTAATGGCCAGTGATTGTTCATTCCTGTTATCTTTTGGTGGTAGTGTGTGTGTACTTCTCTTCTTTGGGTTTTACTGCTATGGTGTTATCTATTGCCTGTGTTTTTGTGAGTGTATCTGACTTCCTTAGGTTGGAATTTTCCTTCTAGTGCTTTCTGTAAGGCTGGGTTTGTGGATAAGTATTGTTTAAATCTGGCTTTGTCTTGGAATGTCTTGTTCACTCCGTCTATTATGATTGTAATTTTTGCTGTTTATATTAATCTGGGCTGGCATCCATAGTCTCTTAGTGTCTGCATTACTTCTGTCCAGGTCCTTCTGGCTTTCAAAGTCTCCATTGAGAAATCAGGTGTTATTCTGATGGATTTGCCTTTATAAGTCACTTGGCTTTTTTCCTTTGCTGCACTTAATATTCTTTCTTTATTCTGTACATTTAGTTGTTTAATTATTGTGTAGCGAGGGGAACTTTATGGGGTGTCTAGTCTGTTTGGTGTTCTATAGGCTTCTTGTATCTTCATAGGCATTTTCTTCTTTAAGTTGGGAAAGTTTTCTTCTATGATTATAGAAGATCATATATTTTTCTGTGCCCTTGAATATATTTTCTGTGCCCTTGAGTTGGTATTCTTCTCCTTCTTCTACCCCTATTATTCGTAGGTTTGGTCTTTTCATGGTGTCCCAAATTTCTTGGACATTTTGGTTCATGACTTTGTTGGCTTTAGTGTTTTCTTTGACTGATGAATCTATTTCTTCTACTGTATCTTCAACGCCAGAGATCCTCTCTTCCATCTCTTGCATTCTGTTGATTATACTTGCATCTGAAGTTCCCAATCGTTTACTCAGATTTTCTATTTCCAGCTTTCCCTCTGTTTATGTCTTCTTCATTTTTTCTGTTTCCCTTTTCAGGTCTTGGACTGTTTCCTTCATTTGTTTCATTGATTTTTCTTGATTTTCTTTCAGTACTTTATTGTTTTCTTCCAGGACTTTATTGATTTCTTCTAATTTGTTTGCCCTTTCCTCTAATTGTTTATAGCATTCTTCACATTTTTTTTTGTCTTTTCCTCTACACAAGCCTCTAGCTTCTTCATGATGTCATTCATAAGGCTGTTTTCTTCTGCTTCTTCCAATTTCTGATGTTCAGATCTAGGTGTTGGAGAAGGGCTAGGTCCTGGTGATGCTGTATTGCTATTCATTTTGTTGTATGTGTTTCTGCCTTGACGTCTGCCCATCTCCTTGTGGTTCATTCTTGGTCTTATCCACACACTTGGTTCAGACAGAGCTGACAGATTCAGGAAGTCTCTCTCTCTTGTCTAGATTGGAGCTCTCTTGTCCAAATTGGAAGTCCGGGGCAGGATGAGAGCTCTTGTTCAGAAGGGAAGTCCGGGGCAGGATGGGAGCTGTGCTCCAGAAGGGAAGTCCAGGGCAGGATGGCACTCAGGATTCCTATTTTTTAATTCCATCCGTTTGCCTACAAATTTCACAATGTCATTGTTTTTATGGCTGAGTAGTATTCCATTATGTATATACATCACATTTTCTTTACGATTCTTCAGTTGAGGGGCATCTAGGTTGTTTCCAGGTTCTGGCTATTACAAATAATGCTGCTATGAACATAGTTAAGCAAGTATCCTTATGGTATGATTGAGCATCCTTTGGGTATATGCCCAAGAATCGTATCATTGGGTCTTGAGGTAGATTGATTCTCAATTTTCTGAGAAGTAGGCATACTGATTTCCAAAGTGGCTGTACAAGTTTGCAGTCCCACTAACAGTAGAGGAGTATTCCCCTTGTTTCACATCCTCTCCAATATAAGCTGTCCTCAGTGTTTTTGATCTTAGCCATTCTGACAGGTGTAAGATGGTATCTCAGTCGTTTTGATTTGCATTTCCCTGATGACTGAGGATGTTGAGCAATTACTTAATTGTCTTTCAGCCATTTGAGTTTCTTTTGTTGAAGAATTCTCTGTTTAGATCTGTAGCCCATTTTTTAATTGGATTGTTTGGTATTATGATATCTAGTTTTTTGCGTTCTTTATATATTTTGAAGATCAGCCCTCTATCAGATGTGGGCTTGGTGGAGATTTTTTCCCATTCTGTAGGCCATTGTTGTTTTCCTTTTTACTGTGTCCTTTGTCTTACAGAAGCTTCTCATTTTCAGGAGGTCCCATTTTTTAATTGTTACTCTTAGTGTCTGTGCTACTGGTGTTATATTTAGGAAGTTGTCTTCTGTGCCAATATATTCAAGATCAGGGATCCTGATGCCTGCTGAAGTTGCTTTATTGTTAAGGATTGCTTTAGCTCTCCTGAGTTTTTTGTTTTTCAATGTGAAATTGAGTATTTTTCTTTCAAGGTCTGTGAAGAATTTTCTTGAGATTTTGACGGGGATTGCATTCGATCTGTGAGTTGCTTTTGATAAGATTGCCATTTATATTATGTTGGTTCTACCTATTCATGAGCATGAGAGATCTTTACTTTTTTATATCTTCTTCAATTTCTTTCTTCAAAGACTTAAATTTCTTATCATACAGGTCTTTTACTTGCTTGGTTAGAGTTACCCCAAGGTATTTTATATTATTTGTGGTTGTTATAAAAGGTAATTTTTCTCTGATTTCTTTCTCTGCCCGTTTATCATTTGTACATAGAGCTACTGATTTATTTTTTAGTTAATCTTGCATCCTGCCACATTACTGAAGGTGTTTACCAGTTGTAAGAGCTCCCTGGTAGAATTTTTGGGGTCATTTAGGTAGACTATTTTATCATCTGTAAATAGGGAAAGTTTGACTTCTTCCCTTCTCATTTGTGTGCCCCTGGTCTCCTTTTGTTGTCTTATTGCTTTAGCTAGAACTTCGAGTATTATATTGAACAGATATTGAGAGAGTGGAAAACCTTGTCTTGTTCCTGATTTTAGTGGGATTGCTTTGAATTTCTCTTCATTTAATTTGATGTTGGCTGTTGGCTTGAGGTAAATTGCCTTTATTATGTTCAGGTATGTTCCTTTTATTCCCTATCTCTCCAAGACCTTTATCATGAAGGGGTGCTGGGTTTTATTGAAGTCTTTTTCATCATCTAGTGAGATGATCATATTTTTTTCTTTCAGTTTGTTTATAATATGGTGGATTACATTGACAGACTTTCATATGTTGAACTATCCCTGCATTTCTGAGATAAAGCCTACTTAATCATGGTGGATGATTTCATGGACATGTTCTTGGATTTGGTTTGACAGTATTTTATTGAGTATTTTTGCATCATTGTTCATCAGCGAGATTGGTCTGTAATTTTCTTTGTTGCATCTTTGTGTTTTGTGTATCAAGGTAACTGTAGCCTCATTAAAGTAGTTTGACAATGTTCCTTCTGTTTCTATTGTGTGGAACAACTTCAGGAGTGTAGGTATTTGTGCTTCTTTGAAATTCTGATAGAATTCTGCACTGAAACCATCTGGCCCTGCACTTTTTTCAGATGGTAGACTTTAATGACTGCTTTTATTTCCTTAGGTGTTATGTGCCTATTTAAATTGTTTATCTGGTCTTGGTTTAATTTAGGTATGTGGTACATATCAGGAAATTGTCTATTTCTTTTAGATTTTCCAATTTTGTAGAGTACATGTTTTTGAAGTATGAATTGATGATTCTCTGGATTTCCTCATGGTCTGTTGTTATGTCTCCCTTTTCATTTCTGATTGTGTTCATTTGGATGCTCTCTCTGCCTTTTGTCCAGTTTAGATAAGGGTTTGTCTATCTTGTTGATTTTCTCAAACAATTAACTCTTTGTTTCATTGATTATTTGTATTGTTCTATTTTATTGATTTCAGCCCTCAATAAAAATTGATTATTTCTGGGAACCTATTCCTCCTGGGTAAGTTTGCTTCTATTTGTTCCAGAGCTTTCAGATGTGCTGTTAAGTTGCTAGTGTTAGATTTCTCCAACTTCTTTATGTAAGCATTTAGTGCTATGAATTTTCCTCTTAGCACTGCTTTCATAGTGTCCCATAAATTTGGATATGTCGTACAATCATCTTCATTGAATTCTAGGAAATATTTAATTTCTTTTTTCATTTCATCTTTGACCCAATGGTGATTCAGTTGAGCATTATTCAGTTTCGATGAAATTGTAGGCTTTCTATGATTTTTGCTGTTGTTGGAATCTAACTTTAAGCCATGTTGGTCTGATAAAATACAGGAGGTTATTCCTTTTTTTTTTTTTTTTTTTTTTTTTTGTATCTGTTGAGATTTGCTTTGTGGCCAAGTATGTGGTCGATTTTAGAGAAGGTTCCATGGGGTGCTGAGAAGAGGGTATGTTCTTTTGTGTTAAGGTAGAATGTTCTGTAGATACTATTAAGTTTATTTGAATCATAATATCTGTTAGTTCCCTTATTTCTCTGTTAAGTTTCTGTCTGGCAGACCTGTCCATTGGTGAGAGTGGGGTGTTGAAGTCTCCCATTACTAGTGTATTGGGTTTGATGTGCAATTTAAGCTTTAGTAATGTTTCTTTTACAAATGTGGGTGCCCTCGTATTTGGGGCATAAATGTTCAGCATTAAGACTTCATCTTGGTAGATTTTTTTTTTTTGATGAATATGGAATGTCCTTCCTGATCTCTTTTGATTGATTTAGTTTGAAGTCTATTTTATTAGATATTAGGATAGCTTCATCAGCTTGCTTCTTGAGTCCATTTGATTGTAAAGTCTTTTCCTAGCCTTTTACTCTGAGGTAGTTTTTGTCTTTGAAGTTGAGATGTGTTTCTTGTATGCAGCAGAAGGATGAATCTTGTTTTCATATTCATTCTGTTAGCCTGTGACTTTTTATAGGTAAATTGAGTCCTTTGACATTAAAGGTTACTAATGACCAGTGATTGTTAATTCCTGATATTTTTTTGGTGGTAGTGTGTGTGTTTCTCTTCTTTGAAATGTGTTGGTGTGAGATTATCTATTGCCTGTGTTTTTGTGGGTACATTTAACTTCCTTAGGTTCAATTTTTCCTTCTAGCACTTTCTGTAGGGCTGGATTTGTGGATAGGTATTGTTTAAATTTGGTTTTATCATGGAATATTTTATTTAGTCTGTCTATGGTGATTGAGAGTTTTGCTAGGGATAGTAGTCTGGATTGGCATCCATGTTCTCTTAGTGTCTGTATGGTGTCTGTCCAGGACCTTCTGGTTTTCAGAGTCTCCATTGAGAATTTGGGTGTTGTTCTGATGGGTCTGACTTTATATGTTACTTGGCTTTTTTCTTTTGCATCTCTCAATTTTTTTCATTCTGTAAGTTTAGTGGCTTGATTATTATGTGGTGAGGGAATTTTTGAGGGGTGGTCCAGTCTATTTGGTGTTCTGTAAGCTTCTTGTATCTTCATAGGCATTTTCTTGTTAAGGTTGGAGAAGTTTTCTTCTCTGGTTTTGTTGAATATATATTCCGTGCCTTTGAGCTGGTATTCTTCTCCATCTTCAATCCCTATTATTCTTAGGTTTGGTCTTTGTTAATATTCTGACCTCGCCCCTTGGTGCCACCCTATGCCCTGAAGTAGAAGCCCATTCTTAAGGGAAAACTCTTCCCCTTCCTCTCTCTTCTCTCCTCTTCTGCTTTCCTCCCATGAGGTGTGTACCTCTCGAACCCTTTGCCTTCTTCCTCTATCCCTCTTTTTTTCCCTCCCCCCATCTCCCTCTTTCCCCTCCTGGATCCCATAACTCACCTCCTTTTTATATAATCAAAAATGGGGAAATGTTAATATTCTGATCCCTCCCTTTGGTGCCCTGATGTAGAAGCCTATTCTTAACAGAAAACACCTCCCTTTCCTCTTCCTTCTCTCCTCTTCTGCTTTCCTCCCAGGAGGTTTGAGGTGCATACATTGTGAGCCCCTTGCTCCCCTCTCTCTATCCCCCTCTCTCTCCCTTCCCCCTCTGTCTACCTCTTTCTGTCTTTCTGCCTCTTTGTCTCTCTATTATAATAATCCATGCCAGCTCTCCTTTGCCTCTGGTGGTCATGCCTCATACAATTCCTAACAATCTTTTCATGGTGTCTTGGATTTCCTGGAAGTTTTGTGTTATGATTTTCTTGGCTTTAATTTTTTGGGGGGCCAATGAATCTATTTCCTCTATCATATCTTCAGTGACAGAGATTCTCTCTTCTATCTCTTGCTTTCTGTTGGCTGTGCTTGGCATCTGTAGTTCCAGTTCATTTATTCAGATTTTCCATTTCCAGCCTTCCCTCTGTTTGTGTCTTCTTTATTGCCTCTATTTCAATTGTTCAAGTCGTGAACTGTTTCCTTTACCTGTTTGATTTTTTTTTCTGGGTTTTATTAGCTTTCTTTAAGAGATTTATTGGTTTCTTCCATTTTTTGTTTGCTTTTTCCTGTATTTCTTTAAGGGAATTTTTTTATTTTCTCTTTAAAGTCCTCTATCATCTTCATAAAGTAATTTTTAAGGTCATTTTCTTCTGCCTCTTCTTTGTTAACATGTTCAAGCCTTGCTGTTGTAGAACCACTGGGTTCTGGTAGTGCCATATTTCTCTTTATATTGTTAATTATTCTTGCACTGGTATCTACCCATCTCTTCCTGCAATCGGTGCAAGCAGTGTCTGGGTGTCAGAAAGCCACTCTTGGTACAATTGGCACTCTTGTTACAATCGAAGCTGGCAGAGTTTTGGTCTCAGGGAGCAGCTGCAGTTTTGGGGGATAGGTGGGTTGGGGGACAGAATGAGGGCTTGTAGATTATATAGTCTGATGGGGGTGGGTAGGCCTGTCTGCTGGGGTCTTACCTGCTGGCCTGCAACTGGGACTGCAATGGGTGAGGGTAGGGGGGGCACAGGTTTTACCCCATGGGCCCAGCGCCTAGAGGCTGAGGTGACTAGCTTGGAAAAAAGTCACTCACCTCGTAGTCCATTTGGAGCTAGCAGAGTCTGTGTTTCAGGGAGCCTCTGAGGTCTCAGAAGACGTGTGGGTTTAGGGAAGGGAGTGAGGCTTATAGATTACAGGATCCAATGGGGGGGTGGGCAGGACTATCTGCACGAGTCTTACCTGCTGGCCTGAAACGGGGACTGCCAGAAACAATATTTCTTGTTCAAAATATTGACACAGACAAATTGTGTTTTAAGAGGCAATAAAGAAACATTTCCTTTTTGTTGTTTTATTTGTGTAGTCTTAGCAGTTACTTTACTTCTCTGAGCCTGGGCCTTCTCATCTCTTAGATGAGATGGATGAAAATATGCACCTTGGTTGGTAATTTGTTCATGTGAGTTCCATCATACACAGTGAAACTATACTAAAAGCTCTCAATACAGAGCAGCTAACCTCTTTTTTGTCATCATCTAATAACGACAATGATCCTGAAATATCAAAATGTCTTTGGAAAAGACATCATGTGAGCCTGTGAAAAATTTAGGAAGATGGTTATATTCATAAGTTTATTTTGCACAGAAAAGATATGGCAACTAGATTTAGTTATTTGTTGCTATCATTTACTTAACTGCCTCTTAAATATAAAACTACATTGGTTTTAAAATTACCTTTGAACTTAAATGTGAAAATGTATAATTGCCATATTTAATTATGGTCTGAGGCAGTAATAATGTGAATTTTAAACAACTTTTTACTCTGCTCCTAGCAACTTTAAAGTATGTGGCAACAACGATGCTCTTTTAAGATTCTAATGGCAACATTGAAAAGAAATCTGGGTCTACAGAGAATATTTGTCCATTGTATAGACTACTTTTAATTCCAAGTTTGATCCTGCTAGGTTAAAGGTTATTCTAACCTCAGTGGAGCAAGAGAAAATTCAGATGACCTTACAGTCCTTTTTAAATTATACTTCTCTGCTTTTAAAATAAAAATAAAAATAAAATTCTTGAAATGGATAGGAGATCAGCTTCACAGCTGATAAAATATCTCAAACTGTTGGAAACTGACTATAAATTCATTTGATCATTTTCTCTTTTGTAGTTTATTTTTATTGCAAGCAGATGAGAACTTTTCAACCTGTGAATTTATATGAGGTAACTCCCCCATATTAGTTTCCCAAATGTGATCCATGAATAAGATTATGTCTAATTTTAATTTAAAATATTTTGTATAATATATTAGTCTTGGTATGTAGAAATGGTGCTGTAATCATACATTTCCACTAATATTATCTTGTACATGAAAATCCTTCTTACCCTTGATTTTAACGTCAAAATGTAGAAAGATAAGCAACAGATGATAATAGGTCTCTACAACTTCAACATCTTACAGAAACAAAATTCTGATTGCTCATTACAGTCACCACTGGCTTGTATAATAACACAAAGGTGTGATAAAAATTGAATTTCTCAAGGAAAAATAAATTTTACTATAGAAAAATGATTATGAATAGTTAATTTACAGAACAAAGAACACATAATATTATCTGGCCAGTATTCAGAGAAAGCAAAGAAGAATCTTAATTGGTTCTAACTCATTGGATTGTGACTAACTTAAAATATTGATGACATTAACTCTTGGAGATGCTCTGGGACAGAGTCACTTATCTCCGTGGAGAAGGACATACTGGCTTAGTTACTGTGGGAAACATCTTTCAAAAGTTAAACTATACTTTGAACAATATGTAGAAATTCCAGTTTATTAGGTTGTATAAAATGCTTGCAATCCACATAAAAGACTTATGTATATGATATTATTAATAATAAATCTGTGTTTGGGAGACCGATTCTATGCTATTTTATCTTTTTTATTCTTAAACATTTAACTTCTTATAACATTTATTTGAGTACACTAAAACTTTTTCTCCTAAAGTCTATTTTGTCTGGTATTAGCAGAACCTCCATGTCTCTCTTTACACTGTGGTTTGCGTATTTTGTCTTTTTTCATCCAACTTTTAACCTATGAGTGTTAGAGAAACCCATACCTGGCATCACTGTTATGCTAAGAACATGTGGCTAGACAGGTCATAGGCCCTAGGAAGAACCTACTGCTAATATTATGCTGCATGGATGCAATATTATACCAATTACTAATTGTTACACACATAAATTAGTGTATCTCTCAAACTTCATCAGAGAAGCTCCTTCTTGTAGGAGATGGTGATCTCACAGAAACCCATAACTACTCAAGATGTAAAAAATTAAAAAAATATGAAATTCTCACTTCTCAATTTAACATTTATATTCACACTTCTTCCCAAGACTCGGGGAATCATTGAAGAAATGGGGTCACAGAAGTGGCTGAAAACAAGGAAGTAGTATATTGTGAACACAAGAAGGCAGTTAGATATATGAATTCCAAAAGGATGTGTCAGCATGCACAATATTTGGGCAAGCCCAAGCCAGACAAAAGTCAGAATGTGGAGGGAAGAACTGGTCATCAATATCTGTCCTCAGCTGAGGATCTATTGGCAATCGATAGCTTCTAAGAGAAGTAGAGTCAATTTTCTTTAGAAGTGTAGTCCCTGGCTGGTCATCCATAGACCAAAGGAAGGCCACACACCCAAACATATGGGCAGTACAAATTAGAATTGATGGGTTTAAAACAAAAGAAAAAGGCACATGTTTCCTGGTTTTAGTTACTTTTCTAGTCCTCTAACAAAACATCAGATTCACAGCAAGTTAGACAAAAAAAAAAAAAAAAAGCATTTAATTGGACTTATGGTTTCATAAGGTTAGAGTCAATGATGATAGAGCAAAGCAAAGGCATGCTGGCAAGAACACCTGAAAATTCACATTTTGATTTGTAAGTTGGAGGAAGAAAGAAAGCTAATCTGGAGCGGCACAATTTTTAAAGCCTCAAAGCCTATCCCCAGTGAAATACTTCCTCCATCAATTCCATATCTCCTAATTTGTCAAAACAGCCACCAAGTAGTGACCAAGTATGTCACATGAACTAAAGGAGGACATTGTTGATCCATCTATCTTAGGTGGGTAGAGAATGGTGAGGTGAAACTCAAAGGAACTGAGGGAAGAAAATGAATATTATTAAAACACACTGTAGAAATTTTTCAAAAATAACTAATAAAATGAGAAAAATAATAAAATAAATCTGGAATAAATTAATGAATAAGTGTATTAGTCAAGGTTCTCTAGTGTAACAGAACTTATAGAATGAATCTCTCTCCCATATATATATATATATATATATATATATATATATATATATATATATATTCACACACACACACACACACACACACACACACACACACACAGTGACACACACATATATGGATTTGACTTGCAAGCTGCAGTCCAGCTAATTTAACAATAGGGATTGCTATGAACAGAAAGTCCAAGAATCCAGAAGTTGCTCAGCCCAAGAGGCTGAAGTCACAGTTGATCTTCAGTAGATTTTTGGAATCCTGAAGAAATAGGCTCTAATATCAGTCAAGGAATGGACTTAATAGCATGACTAGAGCAAACAGGCAAAGAGCAAAAGCTTCCATCTTCATGTTCTTATACAGGCTTCCAGCATAAGGTGTGGTGCAGATAAAAGGTGTGTTGTATCTTCCTGCTAAAGACCCAGATTATAAGAGGATCTTCCTAATTCAAATTAGGCAAAAAGTCTCCTCACAGGTGTGATCTCTATTTCTAGATTTAAGTTAATTCCATATGTAGTCAAGTTGACAACGAAGAATAGTCATTACAAATAAGCAAATACATAAGCAATATCCTTATTGCAATTATTTGATAAGATATTACTTATATTATTTTCAAATTTTGAACACAGTTTCTGTTATCTTTTGAAGATATTTTAAATAGCTGTTCTAGAATGTGGTAAGTCTAGTGCCCAACTTCCTCAGGAAATTCCTAAAGGTGGTGCACTTGTTTGTATGTTTTCATGTATTAGATCCTTTTTAAAAAAGTTCTTTTGGCCGGGCAGTGGTGGCACACGCCTTTAATCCCAGCACTTGGGAGGCAGAGGCAGGCGGATCTCTGTGAGTTCGAGGCCAGCCTGGTCTCCAAAGCGAGTTCCAGGAAAGGCACAAAGCTACACAGAGAAACCCTGTCTCAAAAAAAACAAACAAACAAAAAAGTTCTTTTGCATGTTTTATACATTTTTACTTTAACTGCATTTGTGATATTTTAGACTCAAAGGAATTTTGTTTTTAATCACACAATGGTGAAATTCTAGAAATAAAATATAACCACTTTGGTGTTTATTGCTGCTCCAGCTTATTGTGCTTGCTTGGTGAGTAACTTTTACCAACAAGCACCAAAACTTCTACATTCTTTGTTATGTTTGGTTACTGAGTCTTTTTTCTTTTGTTATTTAGTGGTCAACTAATGATTAGGCAGATATTTCCAGGATGCCTGAAGCCAGACCATCTCTTACTCTTTGCTAAGAGCTGTGTTTGGAGCCTTTGACTGTTCAGCCTGGCAGTTTGTAATTTTGACTAGCTTTTACTTCTTTCCTTAAAAGTGTTGATAAGTAATACTGAATTGAGAGGTTAGAATCTTTTAGGATTTCTCAAGAGCTTTCCCACAAGTCTTTGCAAGTGGGCTTTGCTCTTTAGGTTTCAAGAATACTTTGGAGTCTTTCTTTAATAAACACTCCCTAGTTTAGACTAGCAAGCTAGTTCACATTAAACCACCAATTTTTAATTCCTGTGTGCATGTAGTCTCCTGGTTTCAATCTGACTAAATTTCTGTGATATATCCTATCACAAAATTATTAAGTAAATCAAGTGTCCTCACCTAAAAACATGAATAAGAAGTAATTCTAATGAAAGGTCATGATATAAGGTTTGAAATAACCATGGTAAATTTGAACATTAAACATATAAAGCTTCAGAAGTATGACAAGCCTAAATATTTTGGGAACAGCATTTTCATCTTAAAGTTCATTGAATCCACCCATATTCCTTGAAATAAAGTCAACCAAAGGGTAAAGCTAACTTCTGCGTAGCTTTCTATAATACAAATAATCTGGCCTTTTTTCATCAAAGAAATTTTTATTACCATGAAGAGTACTATCATAATTCTACTAAACAATTGTGAATTTGAACTAAGATGAGAGTTTAAATCCTTAAAACCATCACATTGTTTTTCATTTTTTTTTTTGAAAAATAATTACATCATTTTCTCTGTCCAAACCCTCCCATATACCACTCCCCTCCAACACACACACTCTCAAACTTTCTTTCAAATTCATGGTCAGTTTTTTTCTTGAATTGTTGAAGAGTCGTTCTCTTCAAGTTTCCCTAAGTGTTTCTTCTTGAACTTCTGATATTAACTGTCAATCACTTTCAGAAGATCTGACTCAGCATAAACCAATCCTTACACTATTCATAAATGCATGCTGAGTTACACAGAAAAATATTCCTCTCTGCCTCTGAAAAAGGTGGCCTTTGCATGGACTAATTGTTCAACACAAGAGATGTTTCCTTGTGAGAACAGTGGCTGAATTCTCATTCTTCTCTAGCAATTCAATTTTTTATTCACTTATTTCATGGAAGCATATAATCACAAAGTGGGGGAGTGCACCAACTGGTTCCTTTAGATGTTCGAATATATGGCAAATGATACACACAACACCAGGTGTGTGTTTATGGTAAAGAAGGAAAAATATCGAAGAATTTCCAAGATTTCAGTTAAAAGAAAGAATTAGCACAAAGCTTAGAAAATGGCCTGTTTGTAGAATACAGACATCAATTGTAATGGCCTCAGTAATAAGAACATTTCAGAATTGCTTGTGAAAATGTAAACCTGGTAAGACTTTAAAAAAAGTAATTTAGACCGGGCAGTGGTGGCACACGCCTTTAATCCCAGCACTAGGGAGGCAGAGCCAGGCAGATCTCTGTGAGTTGGAGGCCAGCCTCGAACTTGGGCTACCAAGTGAGTTCTAGGAAAAGGCACAAAGCTACACAGAGAAACCCTGTCTCGAAAAAACCAAAATAAATAAATAAATAAATAATAATAATTTAGACAAGCAAGAAAATACTAAATATATATAGTCTTAACAACAAAAGGTGAAAGAGAATGGTCATGAAAGCTGTAATTAGTGTACGTACAAGAGGCCCTCTGTGTTCTTACCCTGTGGACGTTCACATCCTTACTGGACTATTTCTCTTCACAATTAAATTCTGTCTGCAAACTCAGCTAGAATCACCAATGAAATACAAAAACAAATCACTAAGCTATCTGACATTTATTCTGTGAGTTTCATAATGCCTCTATTAGTTTGAAAATTTCTCCAGAATTATCTGACTTATCCAAGTCTAGTCAATATAGATTAAATATTGATCCATAGTGGTCTCCCTTATCAGAAAGAAAAGAAATATGTGGTTTCCCATAATATTCCATTTCAGTAAAATCAACCTTTGGTTAATAGCTAACCTGAAGCACAGAGGTTGATTACAACCTTTACCTAGTGGGAGTGAAAGCAGATTAGTTTCCACTTGAAAACTTTGACTCCAAGCTGGATAACAAGTTGAAGAAAAATTATACAAGGCAGAATTATTAGTTACACTTAATTTCCAATGGTCTAAAAGAGGGTATTCAATTCTCAATTAACAGGTGAACTAGTTCAGAAAATTAAGACTCCATAACACTTTCTCTGGACATGGATGATCACCAGATGAGAGCTCTCCTAGCGTTTGTACATTTGTATTGTCAAAGTGAATCATAGACAATGCTGTCATTGGACAATGCAAAGGGATACATCAGGGGTCTGAGGAACAGAAAATAGATGCTGTCTAGCTTCAGAAAACACTTGAAATAACAAGTTAGGTAGATAGTCAACACTGAGTTTCTTAAGAAGCTATTATTTAGTCTTTCTAATGTTCAATCAATGTTCCATATTAAATTCTGTTAAATACTTCGTTTCTATTAACCTGTAACTCAAATGATCAGCTGCCATGCCATGGGCATGCTATAGCTTTTAGTGCTGTTCTCCTCACTGTAACAGACAACAAGTAAAGATAGTCATAGAATGATGGACAACACTGGAAAAGAGATAAAATAGGGCACAGAGGGAAGGATAGTTCCTGGTATAGTGGCACATGTCTGTAATAGCAGCACCTGGGAGGCTGAAACGAGAAGATAATGGGTTCAGTGCCAGACTGTACTCCATAGTAGGATCTGACAGAATCATCAGAAAGAAGAGAGGGGGAAAGGAGAGGGAAGAGGAAGAATGGCAGGAAAGAAAGGAAGGATGGAGGGTGGAAAAGAATGAACGAATACAGAAATGTAGCTAAGGGTAAAACAAATAAAGAAGGTAAGAAGGGAATAAACAATTCTAAACAATACCAAAACCTGAAAGAGATTTTATTATAGATTACATCTGTCCTTTATTCATCAGAAAATTTTACAATTATGCACTCTGTTTCCTCATGTATATGAAGATGACAGTACCCTCCTGACCTGCTTTCGAGGCCTGTAGCAAGAAGTGAGTATGACAAAGTAGGGAAAGTGACTTATTACACAGCATAGTAGAAATTCATATTCTGAGATTTTATTTCTATTTCAGTCAAGATCTCTACTCTGAGGATTAGTGTGGACTCAGTTCTATAAACAATGTGAGTCAAAATAAACATTCTAGGAGCATGTACACATAGATTCATATGCAAATAAATGAATACTAAAATGAGGTATTAGCAAGTTCCTCAAGCTTCCCTGGGAGCAATTAAGAAGACAGAAAAATACTTGACCTAACCTTAACAATCATGAAGTCCATATTATGTGTGCCTTCCTGAAGTGGGAAGTAAATAAATATCAGGAAGAGTATAATCCCCTTCAGCTACAGGAATAAGGTGAGGGCTTATGACAGAATTTAGAATTTAATTTAGAATTAAATGACTATTTCAAAAACATTTGTCATGTGAATTTCTTTAAGCCAGTAGGCATGAATTGAGCTGATACTGTCACTATACAGTGTTAATCACCCACTATATGTACCAAAGTCCAAAAATAATCAAGATTTGGATGCTTTGATTAGAGAAATAGCCAAAATTGCTGTCTTTGACAACTGATCCAAACCTGAACTAGTATGATAATGTCTCAAATATTTGATTGAAGAAATGTGGAAAAGCCGCAGAGTGCTCTGCCCATTATCTGCATTCACTTTCTTTGTTTTTGTGACAGTACTCACTCTCCAGTTCAAAGATAGCTAAGGGAAATGAAACTTCTTATATTAGATGCAAGTGGGTGTGTGAGAATACAAGCAGCTTATCATAGTATCTAAAAAGAAAAGAAGAGCATATAAAAAGCCAGTTGTGTTTAACTTACTATTTGGTACAGGGCCAATAAAGGCAAAAGAAAACACCAGGGGTTACCTGTGGGTTATCAGGAAAATAAAATGATCTCAACACCTTCCTTTTCTTATTCAGTTCTGAGTTTGCCTTTGGCTGATACATCTTTACATTGTGAAGCTTTTTAGAGTACATTGTTGTAATAACTATTAAATTGGAAAACAAGAACAAAATAGAGCAAGCTATTTTAGAGTCAACCAATTTGGACTTGGGCTAACTATCATATAAAAAAATTTATCTCTGATTATGTATAAGTATAAATATATCCCTGAATATATACAATCCTGAAGTGTTTAGAGTCCAATGTCAGGGGAAGCCGAATGACTTTTAGATTATTGGCATTTTCAAGAATATTTAAGAGTATTTTAAAATCATTAACAGTAACAAAAGTCCTTTTACACAACTTCAATGGCTTTATCCCATGAGTAATTTTTATATATTAAAGAGCTTGTGTATTTTGGATTATTATTATGCAAAGGACCCATATTTCAAACTACTTTTTCTCATTGACTGACTTCATGTTATACATATATAAATGTGTGTGTGTGTGTGTGTGTGTGTGTGTGTGTGTGTGTGTGTGTGTGTGTGTGATTCTTGAAAGTTTTAAATATTATTTGTAAAGAAATATTTTAATTGCTATCTTCTGGCTAAGTCATTCTGAACATACCTTGTAACAAAGATACAGGTTTTCTAATGTATAGTTTATTGACGTTTTTAAACTTGTTTTCACTTTGTTGGGACACAGAGAAATATTTTGAATACTTTTTTCACCACTGAATTCATGATAATTGCTGTAAAAAGAGGTTCTCATAGGTCTCTGAATAGCTTAGGCTGTAATAACTATATGGTTTTGAGTAGTCTGCTACGCAAACTGGGGACCATTCCTATTCAAACTACCACACTAGTCCATAGGTTTCCTGACCCTTCACCTGTCATCTCTACTATTGATAGCATCTGACATAAGATTATTTTATGTAAAAGCAAAAATTAACCTGGAGAATTGAAATTGGAGAACAGAAAAGATATATTTATGTGAAAGTACATTGCACAAGCTTGTCTCTAATGCCAAGGGTATGTTGAGTGAAAAAAAAATCTTTTGAAATGAATTAAAAGTCAAATAAGACATGAAGTACTGGTAGCATTAAAGATGAACAGGGCAGGAAAGACAAGGCATGAAAAATACTTCAGAGGCCACAGACCCTAAACAATTTGAGAAGAAAACTAAAAAAAATTGTTTTAAAAACTATTAAAAATTAGGATTTTTAATAATTACATGGAAATTAAAGGAATGAGTGATCAAATCACTACACTTATAAAAATCATCTAACACTATCATTAAATGTAGGACCTTGAACATTCTAAGCAATTGCTCTCCCCTGATTTCTTCATAAACATCTTTTTAAACACTGGGTCTAACTAAGTTGCATAAGCTGTCCTTGAACTTAAATTGTACCCTAGAGAAATCTTGAATGAGGGACAGTCCAGCTTCAGTTTCCGTGCAGCTAGGGTCACAGTTCTTTGCCACTATTATCCTTGATTGACTCAAATTGTTTCCCCTTAAACTTCAGCCTTTCTTTTGCTTGATTTATTTATTTATTTATCTGTTTATTTATTTATTTTGGGGATAAGTTTTCATGAAGCCCACACTGGCCTCAAATCAAACTTGCAATATGGATGAGTTGGCTCTAGACTTCCCTACAGATTGCTCAGTTTTTCTTCCATCTCATTCTCACACATGTACATTGCCACCCCCACCCTCAAACAAGAAACTGAAATCTGTCTCTTCCCTTTGATATGTTTACTTTGTCTAGTACCTCATATTTTAATCAAAATTAAAGTTGCACTAAAGTTTCAAACTTCAGCTTTTACACCACGATAAAGATAAAAACAAACATACAACTTGGCAGTCAGGTTTCTTGAGATGAATCCTTTATATTCTTCAATAAAATGCTACTCACTTGCTTCTCATTTTTCCTCCCACAACCCACTAATGAAAAGTTTTGACTAATTCTCAGGAGTCATATAATTGGATGTTCACTATTCAGCTATTCTGTTGTGACCTAATAAGTCCTTGGAAGATGTTGGCTTATTCATCATTCTTTTATAGTGACTCACAATTATCAAAGTATGTGATATACTTGAATTAAGGAACAATTCAAGCCAGGCATGGTGTGAATGCCTGTAACTCCAGCATTCAGATTGAGACAGGTGATATGACAGTTTGAGGTAACAGTGGACTCCAAAGCAAATTCTTTGCAAGGATGTATAATTCCATAGTGAGAGAGATTTTGCCTCAATAATACAAAAGATAATAAAAATAATACTTCACAAATTATTTTCTTGTTTGTTATTCTGTATAAACAAATGCATTAAGCATTACATTGTGCAACTGACTTTTAAATTTGGACTCTTTATTACACTATTAGAATTGAAGTAATATTAAGAATTATAAGCAGCCGGGTGGCGGTGGCGCACGTCTTTTTTTTTTTTTTTTCGAGACAGGGTTTCCCTGTGTAGCTTTGCGCCTCTCCTGGAACTCACTTGGTAGCCCAGGCTGGCCTCGAACTCACAGAGATCCGCCTGGCTCTGCCTCCCGAGTGCTGGGATTAAAAGCGTGCGCCACCACCGCCCAGCTCAGCTTAAAATTTTTAAAGTAAACAATGCTTTCAGCAGAAATTATAAAATTGCAACTTACTTGTTCTGCTGAAAATTGACTTAAACTGCCTGAAATAAACTTTCAAATATGAATTTTTTTAAATCACAGATTGGGAAGATTCAGTGTACAATGAGCTGCCCCTGAGGTTTGGGATCCTGTTATGAAGTAGTATATCATGCACAGGGCATGTCACAGAGTGAACTGTTTACCTCATGGCCAGGGTAGATAAGCTGTTGGCATTTGATGGTTACTAAGGGAGGGAACATTAGTTTTTTTCAGGGACATGTCCTCTGATAGGCCACCCATGATGTCTGTACATCCAGGAACTTAATAGTAACACTAAATGGACTCAGTGGGTTAACACACACACACACACACACACACACACACACACACGCACGCACACACACACACATACACACACGTGCGCTCTCATGAGATTGAAAGAGGAAAAATGGTGTGATTTGAGTATGGGAGGATTTGGGAGAGAAGGAAGAATGGGGGTTATTTAATTAAGTTATATATTGAGGTTCTTAGTTGTATGAGGCCCCATGTTTCATTGTTGACCATAACTACTAGACAAGTAGAGTCCTATTCAGAAAACCCTTTTCTTTATCGATATACTGTATGGTATTATTTATATTTTTTACAGCCTATTTCAGCATTGAAGGTGTCACATCGGGGTCTTTGAGGCATTTGAAGTTGACTTTTGTGAGGGGTAATAGATATGGGTCTATTTCATTTTTGTTACGTGGACATCAAGCTTTCCCAGTATCATTTGTTACTTGTTTAAGATGCTGTTGTTTCTCCAAAGTGAGCTGATTTTATTGTTTTGTTTGTCTTGTGTTTTCATTTCTTTTGTTGATGCTGTTGTTTTTATTTTCACCAAATATTAGTTGACTGTAATTATAAGTATTTATATTTGGATCTTCTATTTGATGGCTTTGATATACACATCTTTTTTTTTTTCTGAGTAGTATGCAGCAAACAAAGATCATTATAGAAAGTCATAACTAGTCAAGTTGTGAAGAACAACTGACTGTAGGATGCTGATTACCAACTGATTCATATACAACACAAACCCTATTCATCCATTCAACTGTTAAGTATATAACACAATCCCTACATCCAAAGCCCAGGAAAAATCATGAAAGAGGGACAAAAAGATTTAAAAAGCCAGAGAAAAAGGATATCTGCAGAAAGACAGTTTCTTCTTTAAAAAAAAAAAAAAAACCCTAAAAGTGGACAATACATATTTTGTATGAAATTCCCCAAAACTTAATAAAAGCATTATCTTAAAAACACATTGTAGAGTTGCCACCAGGGGGCAGAGCTCCTGTGGGAAGGTTCCTCTTCTCCAAGACCCCCCAGCAGACCCTGAAATCTACTTACCCTGGCCCCAAACCCATCTGCCTTAGACCCTCGCCACTTCCTGAAACTTGGAGACCAACCCCCAGCTCCCATCTGGCCCAGAGAGCTCCCATCCAGCCCAAAGAAAGAGAGAGCTCTCATTGGACACAGAGCTGTCATTGGCCAGGGAGTCAGCCCTGGTTAGACCAAGAGTGGCTTTCTGAGAAATAGAATTCGCCACCTCTCATTGGACCAAGAGAGGCTTCCTGAAATGCAGAATCTGTCAGCTCTGATTGGACCAAGAGCCCTGATAAGACCAAGAATGAATCCGTGAGTCACAGAACCAGGTAGCTTGAGTTGACCCCAGAGCAGCTCGCTGAGACACAGAAGCTGCCTGCTCCAATCAGACCAAAAGCTAAGATTAGACCCAAAAGGGCCCCCTGAGACACAGACACAATAAACACAGAGTGGACTAACAGCAACTCACTCAGACACAGGTACCTCTTATACCTGTTAGATGAGGAGATAGGCAGATGTCAAGGCAGAAGTACATGCAACAACATAAAGAGCAATACAGCATCGCCAGAACCTACCCCTCCTCCAACAGCAAGACCTGAACATCACAAGGTGGAAGAAGCAGAAGAAAGCAACCTTAAGAATAGCATCATGAAGATGCTACAGGCCTTTCAAGAAAAAATGAAAAATGAAATTGAGGAAAAGATAAACAAAAATGTAGAGGAAATCAATAAAGAAAATGAGAAAAGGTCAAACAAAAATGGGAAGAAACCTATAAAGAACTAGAGGAAAAGACAAATAAAAAAGTGGAAGGAGGGCTGGAGAGATGGCTCAGAGGTTAAGAGCACTGACTGCTCTTTCAGAGGTCCTGAGTTCAATTCCCAGCAACCACATAGTGGTTCACAACCATCTATAATGAGACCTGGTGCCCTCTTCTGGTTTGCAGTCATACATGCTGTATGCATAATTAATAAATAAATCTTTTAAAAAAAGTGGAAGGAAACAATAAATTCCTTAAAGAAAACCATGAAAAAGCAATGAAACAGGAGAGGGAAACAGTTCAAGACCTGAAAAGGGAAATAGAAACAATGAAGAAGACACAAACAGAGAGAATGCTGGAAATTGAAAATCTGAGTAAACAAACAGGAAACACAGATGCAAGCATAACCAACAGAATACAAGAGATGGAAGAGAGGATCTCTGGTGCAGAAGATACAATAGAGGAAATAGATTCGTCAGTAACAGAAAATACCAATGCCAAAAAGTCATAACACAAAATGTCCAAGAAATCTGGGACACCATGAAAAGACCAAACCTAAGAATAATAGGGATAGAGGTAGGAGAAGGATATCAACTCAAAGGCACAAAAAATATATTCAACAAGATCATAGAAGAAAACTTTTCCAACTTAAAGAAGGAAATGCCTATGAAGACACAAGAAACCTATAAAACACCAAACAGACTAGACCCCCCAAAAAAGTCCCCTTGCTACATAATAATTAAACAACTAAACATACAGAATAAAGAAAGAATATTAAGAGCAGGAAAAAGAAAAGGCCAAGTGACTTATAAAGGCAAATCCATCAGAATAACACCTGATTTCTCAATGGAGACTTTGAAAGCCAGAGGGACCTGGACAGATGTAATGCAGATGCTGAGAGACCATGGATTGCCAGCCTAGACCAATATACCCAGCAAAACTTTCAATCATCATAGATGGAATGAACAATACATTCCAAGACAAAACCAGATTTAAACAATACTTATCCACAAACCCAGCCTTACAGAAAGCACTAGAAGGAAAATTCCAACCTAAGGAAGTCAGATACACTCACAAAAACACAGGCAATAGATAACACCATAGCAGTAAAACCCAAAGAAGAGAAGTACACACACACTACCACCAAAAGATAACAGGAATGAATAATCACTGGCCATTAATATCCCTTAATATCAATGGACTTAATTCACTTATAAAAAGACACAGGCTAACAGAATGGATATGAATGCAGGACCCATCTTTCTGCTGCATACAAGAAACATACCTCAAAATCAAAGATAGACACTACCTAAGAATAAAAGGCGGAGGAAAGTCTTTTCAATCAGATGGTCTTAAGAAGCAAGCTGGTATAGACATCCTAATATACAGCAAAATAGACTTCAAACTAAAATCAATCAAAAGAGATCAAGAAGGGCATTACATACTAATCACAGGAAAGATCCATCAAGATGAAGTTTCAAGAACATTTATGCCCCAAACAAAAGGGCACCCACATATGTAAAAGAAACATTACTGAAGCTTAAATCACATATAAAACCCCACACATTAATAGTGGGAGACTTCAACACCCCACTCTCACCACTGGACAGATCTGCCAAATTGAAACTTAACAGAGAAATAAAGGACTTAATTGATGTTATGAATCAAATGTACTTAATAGATATCTACAAAACATTCCATCCTAACAAAAAAGAATATACTTTTTCTCAGCACCCCATGGAACCTTCTCTAAAATCAACCACATACTTGGCCACAAAGCAAATCTCAACAGATACAAAACAATTGGAATAACCTCCTGTGTTCTATCAGATCACCATGGTTTAAAGTTAGATTTCAGCAACAACAAAAACTATAGAAAGCCTACATTCTCGTGGAAACTGAATAATGCTCAACTGAATCACCAATGGGTCAAGGAAGAAATAAAGAAAATAAAGACTTCCTAGAGATCAATGAAAATGAATATACCACATACCCAAACTTATGGGACACTATGAAAGCAGTACTAAGAGGGAAATTCATAACATTAAATGCCCACATAAAGAAGTTGGAGAAATCTCACACTAGTGGCTTAACAGCACACCTGAAAGCTCTAGAACAAGAAGAAGCAAAGTCTCTCAGGAAGAATAGATGCCAGGAAATTATCAAATTGAGAGCTGAAATCAATAAAATAGAAACAAAAAGAACAATACAAAAAATTAATGAAACAAAGAGTTGGTTCTTTGAGAAAATCAACAAGATAGACAAGTCCTTATCCAAACTAACCAAAAGACAGAGAGAGAGCATCCAAATTAACAAAATCAGAAATGAAAAGGGGGACATAACAACAGACAATGAGGAAATCCAGAGAATCCTCAGGTCATACTTCAAAAACCTCTACTCCACATAACTGGAAAATCTAAAAGAAATGGATAATTTTCTGGATAGGTACCACATACTTAAGTCAAATCAAGACCAGATAAACTATTTAAATAGTCCAATAACCCCTAAGGAAATAGAATCAGTCATTAAAAGTCTCCTAAGCAAAAAAAGCCCAGGACCAGATGGTTTTAGGGCAGAATTCTACCAGATCTTCAAAGAAGAGTTAATACCAATACTCTTTAAATTGTTCCACACAATAGAAACAGAAGGAACATTACCAAACTCCTTCTACGAGGCTACAATTACCCTGATTCTCAAGCCAAACAAAGATGCAACAAAGAAAAAGAAATAGAGACCAATCTCCCTCATGAACATTGATGCAAAAATACTCAATAAAATACTGGCAAACAGACTCCAAGAACACATCAAAACAATTATCCACCATGATCAAGTAGGCTTCATCCCAGGGATGCAAGGGTGTTTCAACATATGCAAGTCTGTCAATGTAATACACCATATAAACAAACTGAAAGAAAAAAAAGCACATCATCATCTCACTAAATGCTGAAAAGACATTTGACAAAATCCAACACCCCTTCATGATAAAGGTCTTGGAGGGATCAGGAATACACGGAACATACCTAAACATAATAAAGGCAATTTACAACAAGCCAACAGCCAACACCAAATTAAATGGAGAGAAACTCAAAGCTATTCCACTAAAACCAGGAACAAGACAAGGCTTTCCACTCTCCCCATGCTTATTCAATATAGTACTTGAAGTTCTAGCCAGAGCAATAAGACAACATAAAGAGATCAAGGTGATACAAATTGGAAAGGAAGAAGTCAAGCTTTTGCTATTTGCAGATGACATGATAATATACATAAGTGACCTCAAAAATTAGACCAAGGAACTCATACAGCTTATGAACACTTTCAGCAATGTAGCAGGATACAAGATTAACTCAAAAAAAAAAAATCAGTAGCCTTCCTATATACAATTGACAAACAGGCTGAGAAGGAAATCAGAGATACATCACCCTTTATAGCCACAAGTGATATAAAATACCTTGGGTTAACTATAACTAAGCAAGTGAAGGACCTTTAGGATAAGAACTTTAAGTCCCTGAAAAAAAAATTGTAGAAGATGTCAGAAAATGAAAAGATCTCCCATGCTCATGGATAGGCAGGACTAACATAGTAAAAATGGCAATCTTACCAAAAGCAATCTACAGATTCAATGCAATCCCCATCAAAATCCCAACACAATTCTTCACAGACCTGGAAAAAACAATTCTCAACTTCATATGTAAGAACAAAAAACCCAGGATAGCCAAAAGAATCCTGTACAATAAAACAATCTCTGGAGGCATCACGATCCCTGGCTTCAAGCTCTACTATAGAGCTACAGTAATAAAAACAGCTTGGTACTGGCATAAAAACCGACATGTGGACCAATGGAATCGAATTGAAGACCCTGACATTAATCCGCACACCTATGAACATATAATTTTTGACAAAGAAGCCAAAACTGTACAATGGAAAAAAGAAAGCATCTTCAACAAATGGTGCTTGCATAACTGGATGTCAACATGTAGAAGGCTGCAAAGATCCACATCTGTCACTGTGCACAAAACTTAAATCCAAGTGGATCAGACCTCAACATAAATCCAGTTACTCTGAACCTGATAGAAGAGAAAGCAGGAAGTAGTCTTGAATGCATTGGCACCAGAGATCCCTTCCTAAATATAACACCAGTAGCACAGACACTGAGAGAAACAATTAATAAATGAGACCTCTTGAAACTGAGAACCTTTTGTAGATCAAAGGACACAGTCAACAAGACAAAGCGACAGCCTACAGAGTGGGAAAAGATCTTCACCAACCCCACATCTGACAGAGGGCTGATATCCAGAATATATAAAGAACTCAAAAAATTGACATCAAAATGCCCAACAGTCCAATTAAGAAATGAGCTACAGAGCTAAACAGAGAATTCTCAACAGAGGAAGCTCAATGGCTGAAAGACATTTAAGGAATTGCTCAACATCCCTAATCATCAGGGAAGTGCAAATCAAAATGACTCTGAGAGACCATCTTACACCTGTCAGAATGGCTAAGATCAAAAACACTGAAGACAGTTTATGCTGGAGAGGATATGGAGCAAGGGGAATACTCCTACACTGTTGGTGGGAATGAAAACTTGTACAGTCACTTTGGAAATCAATATGGTGCTTTCTTAGAAAATTGGGAATCAATCTCCCCCAAGACCCAGCTATACCACTCTTGGGCATATACCCAATTAATGCTCAATCATACCTCAAGGGCACATGCTCAGCTATGTTCATAGCAGCATTAATTGTAATAGCTAGAACCTGGAAACAACCTAGATGCCCTTAAACTGAAGAATGGATAAATAAAATGTGGTACATATACACAGTGGAGTACTACTCAGCAGAGAAAAACAATGACATCACGACGTTTGCAGGCAAATGGATGGATTTAGGAAAAATCATCCTGAGTGAGGTAACCCAGCCTCAGAAAGACAAACATGGTATGTACTTACTCATAGGTATATACTAGATGTAAAGCAAAGGATGACTAGACTGCTACTCACAACTCCAGGGAGGCTACTTAGTAAAGAGGACCCTAAGAAAGACAGAGATCGCCCAACGACAGAGAAATGGATGAGATCTACATGAGCAAACTGGACATGAGGGGGTGGGGTAATGAAAGGCAAGGGTCTGGGGAAAGAGAGCTTAGGGGAGCAGGAGATCCCAGCTGGATCAAGAACAGAAAGGGAGAACAAGGAAAGAGATACCATAATAAATGAAGACCCCATGGGAATAGGAAGAAGCAAAGTGCTAGAGAGATCCCCAGAAATCCACAAAGATACCTCCACAATAGACTACTGGCAATAGCCGAGAGAAAGCCCAAACTGACCTACTCTTGTGATCGGATGGGCGAACACCCTAATTGTCGTGATAGAACTCTCATCCAGTGACTGATGGAAGCAGATGCAGAGGTCCACGACCAAGTCCCAGATGGAGCTCCAGGAGTCCAGTTGGCAAGAGAGGGGAGGGATTATATGAGCAAGAGATATTGAGACCATGACTGGAAAAATCACAGGGACAAATAGCCAAACTAGTGGAAACACATGAACTATGAACCAATAGCTGAGGAGCACCATGGAACCGGATCAGGCCCTCTGGATAAGTGAGACAGTTGATTAGCTTGAACTATTTAGGAGGCCCCCAGGCAGTGGGACCAGGACCTGTCCTTAGTGCATGAGCTGGCTTTTTGAAACCTGGGGCATATGCTGGGACACTTTGCTCAGCCTAGGTGAAGGAAGGAGGGGACTGGACCTCCCTCAACTGAATCTATCAAGCTTAGCTGAATCCCCAGGGGAGTCCTTGCCTTGGAGGAGGTGTGAATGGGGGGTGGATTAGGGGAAGGCTGGGGGGGGGTGGGAGGAGGGAGGACAGGGGAATCCATGGCTGATATATAAAATTAAATTATTATAAAATTTTTTTAAAAGAATGGAAAAGTAAAAAAAAAAACACATTATATACACATATGAAATTTCCGATAAATTAAAAATTTCAAAACAAACAAAGCTACCTAAATAAATTAATAATGCAAAAATATAGAGGAAGAGATCAGGATCCCATATCCATCCCCAAAGATACATTGCCAAGGGTTCAAGATCTCCCTATAGACTTCCAAATGGAGACTGAGTCTTTAACACTTAAAGATTTTAGGGACATTCCACTTCTAAAGTATAACAGATCCTCATTTTTTAATTTACTACACCTGAACCTAGCAATATATTTTTTAAGATCAATGAGCATGTAAGTGTATTGTCACCTCATTCATTGCCCAAAGTCTGTAATTCATGTAGAAATCATCATTAGTATTGTATATTTTATGCAACTTTAATGTTGATTAGTTTTTAAAGGAAATTCAGATTCTCATAAAAATTAAACTGAACGTACAGATTTGTCATATTCCCCTGTACTTACACAGGCAAACCTTCTCCCAGTATCAAAATTCTTCACCATTCTGGTTGTTATGTTTTTCAGTATTATTTATTAGTATGCATTTCAGTATATTATTTACTTTAATCTTTCTGAAAATGTTGAGCATGATTTTATATATTATACATATTTAGATACTTTTTGTGACATTCTTGTTCATCTTCATTCAAGTGATTCAATGAGTATTTTTCATATTTATTTGTAGAAATCACGTGTACAGTAGGGATATGAATTATTTTAGATAAATGTATCAGAAACCTTCTGTCCAAAAGTTTCATGTTTATCCTATAACTTAAAACATCTGGGTTATTTGTGGCTCATTCCTATTCCTATATATATATATTTATTTAATGGTTTTCTACATCATCTGGTCCAGCTTTCTGGCACAGCTAGTAACTCTTTATTGAATGTTGTATGCTATCTATAAAAACTGTAATGGCAGTGAATGGCTGTTATGTTCCTCAAGGGAAGGTTTAATTTTCTTCTCTATAGCAGATATAAAATGAGCAGATCACTTTGAATCCAGGAAAACTGTCCTGTTTCTTTCTGCTTGATTTTGTTGTTGTTGTTTTGATTTGTTTTTTTGTTTGTTTGTTTGTTTTGTTTTGTTTTGTTTTGATGTTGCTGTTTTGTGTTTGCGTGGTATTTGCCTATGCTTTAGCTCTAAGGATGGCCTCTTCTCTTCTTCCATTTTCTTCTCCCTAATATCACAAGGCCAGTAATTTTTCAGCTTACAGACTGAGCTTCTCAGACATTTGTGTTGTGCCTGGTATCTGTCCCACCTGAAGCACATATAACACAAGGATGTAAAGTAGCTTTGAGAAGAAACTTCACTTGAAGACTGTGGTGCCTTCTTGTCTAAGTTCCCTCTATTTGATAGCCTTGTACTAATTTTATCTTCCCAGATCAATGAAACAGCTACAATATCTAGGGATCCATGTTCTATTCAGTTTCATACCATGTGCTAAAAATGGCAAATATGCTAATGGAGAATATGGATTTAAGAGTCTCCTGTGATGGCTAAACATTATTATTAACTTGTATGGATTTGTAATCACCTAGGAGAAACAACTTTTTGCATGACTATGAGAAAATTTTCAGTGAAATTTAAATGTGGAGGAGAATCTCACCTTAATGTATGTGGCATCTGTACATGAGAACCAGCATTGAATAAATGGGAGAGGGGAAAAAAACTGTGTGGATACCTACTTTCTGGTCACTGTCATGAATCAAACTATTGCCATCTTTTCTGTCTTGGTAGGCTGTAGTCTTCTGAACTATGATCCAAAAGAACCCTTTCTACCAATGTCCTGAGAACTTGGGTGTGTCTGCGTTCTAAAGTAATGGACTAAGTTGGTTGGACAGAAAATTTCAGGAAATCAGGACATTCAGTATGTGTCAGTAAGGAATATGGAATTTCCCCAAGTTTCTGCCCTGAGAAAATTATTCCCAGAGTCCTGGGAAAGACACTACATACGACATGAGATATCTGAGGGAAAGGAATCTCCGTACACTATGCTCTTTTGTCCATAAACTTTACTCCTCCATGACAAAGTTCTATTTATACAGTTTCAGCCCTGTCCTCGAATTCAGCTCCTCCCTGTGCCGTTTTCCTGTTCTCATACTTTCAGTAAGCTTCTATGCTTTTGCCCTAATCTATGTCTTCTGTCCCTTTGTCCTCCATCTTGTCATCCTAGCTCCTTACTCCTGGCTCTCAGAAAATTCTACCGAGATCTGCTTTACCCTCTACAGAACCTCTGTCTTCCTCTTCTCTTTCAGGTCATGTGTGTGTTGCTGGAATTCCACCCCAGTCCTTACTGCACCTGGTTTTGCAAAAAGCCCTGTTGTCCTAAATCAATCTCTCTGTCATGCCCCTAGCCTGAGGAAGGAGATAATCTGAACTTCATTTGCATGAGAAACAAAGTTATGTGCCTAAGAGCCTGCTAGTCTCTGGAACAGTGTCTGAGAAGCTTAGCTGTTTGCCAAAATAGTCTGGAAGTATTTGGGCACACAAGAATTTCATAGCAGAAGACAGCTGAAATATTAAAAACTGTATAACACCAAATATTCCATGATAAATGGCTTCCCATTTGACGAACCCTTGGCCGGTCAAAGTATAACTTTAACACACAACTGAATCTCTATAATATATTCTTGTGGCCGGCAAGATGTCAGGATTGCATTTCACTGCTTCTAACTAGATCTGTGGTGAAAGATAGAAGATGATGCAGAAGAATAATATGATAAGTATTTAAAAGAAAGGAGTGTGAACTACTTTCCTTAACAGTTATATTCAGTGATATGCACTTTAAAGAGAAGGGCTTGAAATTAGGTAAAAGTTGAGGATAGCTTAGATTTAGAAAAAGTTGACATAATTTAGAAAGATATCTAGTAACATTATGGAAAAAAGTAGGACTTTGACTATGGATGACTGGAATGGTGGCCTATACAAGCAACTACCCATCATTTCATTCTTCTATGGGTAATGTGCTCCTATTTCCCACCCTGAAGTTACATAGAGGCCCTGGCAGCTGTGTTCTAGCAAAGTCAAGCTGCATCTCAAACTGACAACACATCTTGGTAGGATTCAGCAAGTACTCTTGTTGAACGTGTATAGAATACAAGAGACAGAAGGTCATGGATTCAAGGATATATAGAGATGAGAAGTCCACACAATGTGCAGAAGGATGAGATTCTCTGTAAGAAGCCCCAAGATATACTAAATCAAACTGTGAATTTGAACCCTAAGCTACTATGGAGACCCCATGATGTTATAAATGGTGGAATTTAACAAGGAAAACTGCAAGCACATCATAGATCTGGTCCAAGAGAGAGGCTACATGACTTCCTGGTGATAGTAGTTGAGTGGCAGAATTACCAAGCCAGTTGTGCATAGATTATGTTACTAAGAATACTAGATGCTAAACACAGAGCTTCAGGATTGATATATGACATATTGCATTTATGTATGGTTTTGGTTCAACTTTTCCTAGATATGTTCCATACCTCTCTTTTGGAATGGGATGTTTATTCTGTGCATGATACATTGAAATACATAACACATGTTTGATTTTACAGGGATGCAGATTTTATAGTCAGTAGATTGCCTAGAGTCATAGAAAAGAATTTGCACTTTTGAAAATTGTGAAAACTATAAACAATTTGTGGAGTCTCACATGAAATCTATCATGAGATGACTGTGAACCTAAGTGGACCGGTTTTTTAAAACACATTTTAAAGTGATTTGTTTGAGTGTTAAGTTGACAAGGACTCTTAAATTCTGATGGCTAATCTTCATTGTCAACTCATGAGGCACACCTATATAAATAAATGTGAGAATTTTTCCAGAGATACTAAATGAGGAAAGAACACATACCATGAATGTGAGGGTATTTTCCCATGAACTAATATCGCCTACTATGACAAAGGGAAAAGAAGAAAGATGAACATCAGGATTCCAATTTTTCCAATTACAGGTCAGTACCATAACCCAGGTGATCCAGTTATTATGTTTTCACCACCACAATAGACTTATTAATCTAAATTGTGAATCAAGACAAACCCTTCTTTGCTCTAGTTTCTTTTTGTTTGGCATTTGGTCAAAACCACAAGAAAATTATGACTAATACATCTTAACCCTCATGACAACTAAGCAGGTGAATTGTACCTAATGGTTCATAAACACTGAATATAAAGCATTAAAACATGAAAAATAAATGGATCAATGTATTTAACAATTATAGCAGAATAAATTATAAGTGAATGAGTCTATGTGGTATAAACTTTTCTAACTCAGCCTGTGTAAATTCTCCCTGCTATATGAAACTCAGTCTGGTAGAACTTCTTTCATAATTTCTTTCTATATATAAGTTATTAATATTTAACATTCTATTCTTTATAAATTATTACTTCATTTACAGACCAAGAAAATAATACTAGCCCAATGGTTATATACAACCTACTTTCTGTATTATACTTTGCCTGTCCTAGACAATAGAATTCCCTGGTCAAAAAACTGCAAACAATGTCAGATTTGGATGAACCCTTGGTCTAAATGCTTTACAGTGGCAAAGCAGAAACAACCATTCAGAGTATGTGCCAGCTGGCCTGAATTGTGAGCCATAGGGACTTGCTTGTAAATAGGATTATCAAATTAAAAGCAAGAAGTATCATAAATACAATGAAATAAATCATGAGATATATTATTTTTAAAAGACATTCTCGGAATTTTATATTCATATTTGTCAGAAATTCTTTTAAATTTGCTAAGTCTAGCAATCCTACTTACAAGAGATGTCAACAAAAGTAATTTTGGAGGGATAAGGTGTTGATAGCCTCAAATTACAAGACAGATATGGGAGTGGAAAGAAAGTTAGCTAGGAATGTAAGCAGAACACAAGATGTCCTTGAAGAGTCAGGGACCTGGCAAAGATGCTACCTGACCAGCCATGTTCCAGAATGAATACTAAGAAATCTGTGCATTTAGCCTTTGAATATAGTCCTCTAGATTATTATGGAACTATATCTCAGAAGATTAAGGGATGGTCTATATTTAAATGAGATTTATAAATTTAATTAACTTGTCTACTTTAATAATTTATCCATTAATTTTTAATTATTAAATCTATATATTTATATATGAGATCTCTGTATGGCATGGATTCCTTCATTTGTACAGCAGTCTAAACCATGTTAGGGCAGGATTGTTGCCTCTATCATTGTATTTATATCACATCACCTTCAGGATGAATTAATCTTCATAGTCTGTTCTGTTTCCTTTATTTAGTCATGCAAAGCATTTAAGATCCTTTGGGGCAAAATGTGACAGCTCTTCATGCTCACTGAAATGCTGAGCAGTTTACAGATGAGAAATTTGGACAAAGGGCATAAGTAAGTGAACACACACCCGTGGACAGCCTGACTGGAAGCTGTGTATATCCAATAGATCTTGGACAGATTTCATGAATCACCTCAGTGCTTCGGTTGTCTTATTTATGAAATTATAAGAAGGAACGGGACTCTGCTTTTGGTTTTTTGGTGGCGCACGCCTTTAATCCCAGCACTCGGGAGGCAGAGCCAGGCGGATCTCTGTGAGTTCGAGGCCAGCCTGGGCTACCAATTGAGTTCCAGGAAAGGCGCAAAGCTACACAGAGAAACCCTGTCTCGAAAAAAACAAAAATAAATAAATAAATAAAATAAAATAAAATAAAAATTTTAAAGAGGTTAATATTGTTAAAGCAACAAAAAGATTGTTTAGCAGAAGACCAAGTCTAGTAAAACTTAATCTTTATCTGCAGGCAACAATGTAAACTCCTACAGAGATAGTCCTGACTGTGCATGATGCTGTTATTATTAGAAACACTGATAAATCTATGTACTTTTCAGAGAAAGACTGAAATTATTTCTTTATGACTCTGAAAATTGCCATTGTTTATCAGTACTTCAGAAATATTTCATGTACTCTACATGTAGAAAAAGAAGGTCTTATACACAAATTAGGGGAACAAAAATCTCTGAAGAAAAGAAGATGTGGAAGTTTGAAAAGTCCCCATCTCAGTAATGTACCTGAGGAGTACAGCAAGGAAGTTTGAAAGAGGAAATATCTCTGCTTTACAGAAAATCACTTTGTACTCCGGGCTGTGTTCTTGCAATAATAGTGTTACATGGATATCCTAATGGGTTTCTTTGTGCTTTGACTAGAGCAGATTTCCAAATAGATAAGCATTTATTTAAAGAGACTAGAGCAGATTTCCAAATAGATAAACATTTATTTAAAGAGACAAATGGAAATTACACTTTAGTAGTTTCACAACCGACATACAGAAAACTTTCAGTGACTATTCTATGCTAGGATCTTGTCTTGCTTTTTTGGCTGGTGTCTAGAGAAATTCAAGCTTTGTTTTTATCAAGATTTCTGTCAGTCAGGAGATTGATTCTTTGACCTGGCAACCATCTAACAAATTCCCTGAAGCTGTAGCTATTTTGCAGATTCCATTAATTCTGAGAACAGCATCCATAGGGGATTTCCTTCTTCTACACACTGCTGCCCTCTTGTTCCAGTAGTATGCCAAATGTCAAGCAAGGGAATGGAGATTTAAACAAGCAAACAAAAAAAGACAATTGTCTTTACCATAAAAGACCATATAGTCTAACTGAAAACTTGAAACATTTAAATATGAAAGTAATTTTGGCATAAACCAATGAGGATTTATGTAATTAATATTCATTGTCAGAAAATATTAACAGTATAGATGTTAGTAGTAATGCTGATAATAGAGGTAATCCAAAATTTAATCTTTGAGTATTTACAATAGGCCAGTACCTAGTCTAAGCCTTAGTGCATCATTACGTTGGATGAAATAGTGTAGTAGGGCTTCTATAATGAAGTATCACAAACTAAATGCCTAAAACAATAGAAATGTTCTCCTATAGTTTTTGTAGGAAGATATCAGAAAGAGAGCAATCTCCTGTTCCTGATAGCTTTAGGAAAGAATATGTCTTTGAATCTTTCTACCATGTAGTGCTCCCATAGTCCTTCTCACTCCTTGGCTTGTAGGTGTATTATGCCAGTTGTTGCCTTAGTCACCACATGATCTTAGGCCCTGGATTTGTGTGGCCTCTCTATTTTATGTAAGGGTAACAAATGGGTATTTAGACTCCATCCTAAGCCAGTGTGACCTTATCTGAATTAAAAAATATTTATAAAGACTATTTCTTAACATTATATTCTGAGTTTCTAGGTAGATAATTTTTTTTTTGCATAAACGTGAATTAGTATACTACAGAGGCAAACTAATTAAGACAAAAATTGAATACGAATCCTATAACTTGAGGTGGAACCTCAAAGTGGAAGAAAGCTTGGGTTTCAATTCAACAAATACTTATTCAGCTGTGCAGGAGTGCTGCAAGCTACTATCACAAAAGCTACTACTTGGAAAAGTCAAGGATTTCTCCAAAGGTCAAGCCATGGCTTAAGAAGTCTTGGTGATACTTTAGCTTTTGTTTATACATTAGCTGGTTTCTACATTGATTTTCTTGTATTGCTATGTGTGCTTCCAAGAATTCCTAACAGTCTATTTATCTAAAATACCTATCAAGCATCCAAGGCCAAAGGAAACAACACCTGTCTCCAAGTCAGGAGGATAGCTTTATTTCTTGGGCTATTTAGGATGAGACCCTCCTTCCTTATAGCCTTACTAATAGACTTCTAATTTCTTACCTAACCATCTCTAGGAATGTAGATTGAGCACATAAATTCTCTTCTAGACTAACCAATCATTAGCACTCATTTGGGTTGTAAAAGAAAGCCTGATAGGCACTGCCTGAGGAAAATTTTTACCTGCTTTATGACCCCATAAGAACTCAGGCCTGGTGACCTTGCTCTGCCAGAAGATCACTATGGCTTGGGTTTATAACTGAACACTTCAGAGACTGAGGGAAACTGAGGTATAAGGAGAATGAAAAAAGGATATTGAGGATTTGGGCTGGAGAGGATTTTTGACTAGAGAACTGGTCAGGATGGAAGATGAGGAAGAGCCAGATGGGAAAGTACTAGATGGGTAAGAACGAAATGAGAAGAACCTAGATGAGGCAGAACTAAGTTAGAACTTACAGGGGACAACAGATAAAGGCAGAGACAAATCAAGCAAGAAGGAGCTAGGCATGAGAGCAGAATAGAATCTGTGTAGAGAGAGAACTGACTGAGAAGAATAAAGTGTATGAACTAAGGAGTTTCCTGTACGTAGATTCATTTCACATTATCAGAGATTAAATTATCAGCTGGTTGTAGATTCTTCCCGGACCCTGGGAGGGGACTACCAAGGGGCTGGACCCCTGTAGTCCCCAATATAGGAGTAGAGAGATTCCACATCCAGTGTTAGTATTTATTGAAATAGAGATTTGTATTGCAAATACATACAAATTTAAGTAAGACACTTTTTCAGTGGAATAGCTTTATACAGTAGATGCCCAGAGCAGGTATGTTACCTCTGCGCTCTGTCCTTCACCTCACTCTCAGAACTGACATCTTCAGAGACAGAACAGGAAGGTTGAGGGAACAGCCCTATTTCATTGGCAAAGGAACAGGTGATAAAAGAGACTCTTTTGGTAACTAAGTCAGTATTCAGGAGTTTTTCCTGAGGCCTATCCCTTTTCATAACTTAGCCATGTAACCACACTTAACTGCAAAGGACGCTGATCTCATTGCATTATTACAAAACCAAAACCAAAAATTACAACTCTGTTACCAAGAATGGAGAATAGATGTTAGAACTCTGTTTTTCTACCCAGAGATACAGGAACTCAAAATATGTTTTGGAAAGAATATAAGTTATTATATGTATTAATTTTCTATTGGTTGCTACTGTAACTGAATACCACAAAATTCTAGTCTTAAATTAATATTATTTCATTTTCTATCATTCAGGAGGACAGCCAAAATGATACTGGCCGAGAAGTGTTTCTTACAGTGTTTATCAATCTGTGTGTTGCAACTACAAATAGACCTTCGGAAAACACAGATATTTACATTACAATTCATAACATTAGCAAAATTGCAGGTATGAAGTAGCAACAAAAATAATTTTATGGTTGAACATCACCATAGCATGAAGAACTGTATTAAAGGGTCACAGAATTAGGAATATTGAGAACTCCTGCTTCTGGAGGTCCCAAAGAAAGACCTGTGTCAACCTCTTATCAATGTCTAGAAGGTATCTGCATTCAATACAACATGACCCCCATCCCTTCATTTTTGATGACAGCATGATTGCATCTTTCTTTTTGTCCTTCTGATTTTTCATGTCTCTGTCTGACTCTAAATTCAGCTGGGAAAGGTCTCCTCTTAAGGTGTTAGTTTGGGTTCATATGGGCAATCCAAGAAACTTTCTCCATCTAATTAATTCTGAAAATAACCATGCATATTTCCACATAAATAATATGTACACAGACTCAAAAAATTAGGAAATGGACAATTGTGACAGGGTAGTCATTTTTTTTTATTTGTCATTCGTAGATAGACAGTTAAAATGCCATTGGATAGGTCTTACAAAATAAGTGCAGGTTGGTATACAAAGAGAAGCTCAACTTCATTAATGGACATGATTTTCAGAGATGCTCCATGTTGTCCTTGTTGGGGTTGTTACTGCTTCAGTGAAACACCATGGCCTAAAACAACTTGGGGAAGAAAGGGTTTATTCAGTTTATACTTCTAAATCACTGTTCATCGTTGAAGGAAGTCAGGACAGGAACTCAAACAGGGCAGAAACCTGGAGCCAGGAGCTGATACAGAGTCCATGGAGGAGTACTACATACTAGTTGCTCCCCATGGCTTGCTCAGCGTTTCTTAAAGAACCTAGGACCACTATGCCCGGGATGGCACCACCCATAATCGACTGGGCCCTCCCCCATCAATCACTAATAGCAAATTGACCTATAGGTTTGCTTACAGCCCCAGCTTATGAAAGCATTTTCTTTTTTTTTTTTTTTTTTTTTTTTAAAGATTTATTTATTTATTAGGTATACAGCATGTATGACTGCAGGCCAGAAGAGGGCACCAGATCTCATTACAGATGGTTGTGAGCCACCATGTGGTTGCTGGGAATTGAACTCAGGACCTCTGGAAGAGCAGTCAGTGCTCTTAACCTCTGAGCCATCTCTCCAGCCCTGAAAGCATTTTCTTAATTGAGGTTTCCTCCTGTGAGATGACTCCAGCTTGTGTCAAGTTGACATTAAACTAGTCAGCACACATGTATAAAACAGAAACTTCATAGAAAGGATCACAAGAAATTTATGCATGATTGGAAAGTTAAGGAATATGAACATTACTGATTGCCAGATTGACAGAACCTATCTAGACAAGCTTCTGGGTACACCTATCAAGAATTATCGAGATTAGGTTAGACTGTGGGGAATGCCTATGAGGGATTATCTTGAATAGGTTAATTGATAGCAGATGATACACTTTTACACATTGATTGTATTTGGCACCATTACAAGAGCTGAGCTCCTGGACCGAATGTGAAAGAGAAAGCCTGCTGAGTGCCAGCACTTACTGCTCTCTATTTCTCAATGGTGCGTTCAGTGTTATCAGCTGCTTCAAGCTCCTGTTGCACTGACATCCTTGCCACTGTAGACTGTGCCCTGGAACTATGAGACAAAATAAACTTTTCCTGCTTAGAATTTCTTTAGTCAGGGCATTTTATCAAGTGACAGGAGAAGCAAACAAGACAAGAGGCAAGTGTGCAGGTTCCTAAGTGACAGGCCTAGGTATTGGATATGAATGCGTACACAAGGGGAAAGTAGAAGAAAATATTTTATTGAAGGGGTGATGAGAGGAAGACAATGATTGGGAAAGATAAATTTGTTCACATGAGCATGAAAAACAGCCAACAAATTAAAGGTCCACTCTAAAGATTCATGTGCAAATGAAAAGATTTTCATTAAGCTTGAGAGGGAAAAGGAAAAAAATATTTTTTTTGTCATGAATAATGGAAAGAGCAGAAGAATCCAGTGAAAATTTATTCTGAGATTTTTTTAATATGAGCAAAGAAGAATGCAGAGAGAAATAGTTTCCAAAGCAGGGAAATCAAATTGTCATATCAAACATATATATATTCTTATGGTAACATTAATCCTCATCTAGAAATATATACACTGTTAGGCAGCATTGTAGAAAAAATAAAAAGCCTTAATTTTTGCATTTAATGAATGAAGAATGGTCATAAAATATTGAGTTATCTGGACTTCTTTAATTCATATTATTGGGCTGCCTGTTCATTTTTTTCCTTTGAAGATGAGAAACATTTCTTCCTATCAATAAAATGAATATACCAATTTCCTGTCAGCAGACAAAGGCCATGAAGACAATGAAGTCCTTTTTATATACACACAGTAAAATACAACTGAAGTGGGAACATTTTAAATCTGCTCTATAGGACAATAGATGGGTGGAGTCTAGGCTGCCATTGTTGCAAAGGTCAACTACAGGGAACACTGGTGTCAGGAAGAAAAGAAAAACAATTTATTTGATAAAAATTATTTGCATTAAACTGAAGTTTTAATAGATTTCTATAGAGTATTACATTACCAGAAGAAACTGAGAGAGATCAAAATTGTATCTGTTAGAAGTTCTTGTTGGGATCATCCTCAAGTCTTGCTGGGGTCTTTTATGCTTTAACATCCGTGAAGATTTCTGAACACAGTATAAATAAGGGACAGGTCTCAGAGCAGCATCAAAAGTTGACCTATAACCGTTGTATTTGTGATTTTCCAATAATCTCTCTTTCTCAACTTCATCACTCAGGAAATTACAGCTTCAGCATTGAATGAGCTCAGGATAACACACATGGGAATTTCTACCAGAGCAAGAGCAGGCTATGTTGTTTGTGGTGCAGAGAAGGTGAAAAACCTTGAAACAATCAAACACCATGCATGTTTGTGAGAACACATAAAACATTTATCAAGACTTCTAAACTAGTGATTATTCTGATAGAGGCCATAAACCATACAAAGGTGGCCAATTTCCTATAGTCTGAAGTCATCTATAGCTTCAGGACTAGGTATTATAAAAGAATTAGATAGTGATACAAAAACACACACTGCTAACTAGATGAATACACATAGTGATGGCAAAACCTATTTTGATTATGTCTTTAAGGAAAGAGGGACCATTACTTTGAATTTCTATGTGTATGTTTATGTAAATGTGGAGGTACTTGCATGTCAGAGGTTAATCTCAAAGGCCACTCCACAGGTACTAGGATCTGGTGATTGAGCTGAGGTTCTCATGCTTGCACAGCCAGGGCTCTGCCAACATAGCAATCCCCCTGCCTCCAAGCTCTCTAAAGCCAAATTCCAAATAAACTATACCTCTTTCATAGTTTACAGCAGCTTCAAATATCAATTTCTCTATTATGAGCCTGAATTTGGGCAAGTTACCAAGCTTCTCAATGCCCCTGTGTACCCATTTAAAAAAGGAAATAAGAAGCATATGTTCTCACAGGTTTTATTTTTATGAGGTTTTAAAGAGACAACCCCTGTAAAATACTTAGTGAAGTCTTGAAAAGACAGTACAACAGTCGAAAACAAATGTGAAAGAGAAAAATAAAATCTGCCACAGAAGTTTAAGACAAAGTTCCTCATAGAAATACTACTGTGCATTAAAGAGACAGTTAAAGTCAAAGACAAAGAAATATAGAGGAACACGAAAAAGCTATGCTCACGCTGCCACATTGTTTTACTCAGCAGCTAACTCATCCCTCTTGTATCCTCAGTGACAAAGCTGACAGCTGGTAGCCTACAGATGTGGAGCTCATGAGAAATGCTTTGCTGTCAGCACAAGTGAATGTTTACCTGCCCATGTCTGTGGCATCTTGTGGCAAGGGCATTTAGAGGTAAATATTGGTTTTATCTTCTAGAACTACAGGTTATAATTATAAAGCAGGGATTCCATATAACTTAAATGAGCAGTTTAATTAATTAGAAAGCCTTTTTAAAAGTTAAGCCTGCTTTTATATTAAATAGCTATCATATGGACTCATAATTTATTTGAGAAGAGAGATTCTTCTCCCCCATCCCTGCCCCTTTGTTTAGTTATTGACTAATTCTTACCCAAGGACAGCATAAACATTAACCAATTTGCCAATGGTAAAGAAGGAAGAAAGAATATTTTAGTGTTATGATTAGCATCATATTATGGCTTCAGTATCCCTTGGTGTTAGGAAACACAAGATTCCATCATAATTTATCACTTTCACTTTTAATGAGTTACTAGAAAAATAGGTACTTGATGATCAATGAGCTGTTCCAAAGAGTGAAGCCAAGGTCTTTTATCTTTGGTTGAATGAAGAGTTCTAATAGCCATGCTGTAAAAAGGTGGAATAGGTTAATGAGCACACACACACAACAATAGTGAAGGGCTCTACACAACTCCGTGAGAGAAAGTTGGAAGCATACTGCCAAACTGCTTGTCTGATTCAGAGAAAGTAAAATCCTTAGAATAAATGAATAAATAAATATCATTTTGAAGGGCTCACAATGTACTTCAGGTGGTAGAGAGTTTATCTGGCATCCTTGAAATCCTGGTTTCAATGCCCAACACCCAGAACTTCATGAACAAGGAATGGTGGTGTTGTCCTGAAATCCCAGCACATAGGAAGTAAAAACAACAAGTATATGTGCAGTGGGATGTTGAGTCAATTGGGCATAATCCTATGTATTTAGGAATATTTATGTATTCATACTTGCATGCATATACATTTGCATGTACCAATTAGTGAAAAAGAAGAAATGGATTTGAAAGAAATTAATGAGGGTTACATAGAAAGATTTAGAGGAAGAAAATTAAAAGGGTAAATGACGTAACTATATTCTCAAAAAATATAAGAAGTGATAAAAATCACATTTTCTTAAACACTTGAAGAACAAGTAAGAGTCAACAGCCCTGGCAGCTTTACCAGAGGGAAGGCTGTTCCTAGGGACCCCAAGTAAGACACCACCAACCACCCAGTAACGCTTCTTAAAGCCCACCCAACAACCCCTGCACCCCCTTCTCTGGACTCCATCTTCCTACCTACCACTTCAGAAGAAGACTTAGGCTCTACCAGAGGTCAGGCTGTTCCCAGGGACCCCAGGTAAGACACTATCTGCTGCCCATTAACACTTTTTAAAGTCTGCTCAACATTTTTAAGAAAAATCAACAAGATAAACAGGTCTTTAGCAAAAATAATTAAAAGGTAGAGAGAAAATATCCAAATCAACAAAATCAGAAATGAAAAAGGGGACATAACAACAGACACTGAGGAAATCTAGAGAATCATTAGTTCATACTTCAAAAACTCAGAAAAATCTAAAAGAAATGGACAAATTTCTTGGTATATACCACATAGCAAAATTAAATGAAGATAAGATAAAATATTTAAAGAGACCCATAAGCCCTATGGAAATAGAAACACTCATTAAAAGTCTATCTTGACAGAGTGAACCATTGAGGGGTTAGGGAAAAATCTGGAGTACAGGAAATCTTCAGGAACTCACAAGGATGTCCCCAGCTAAGACTCATAGCAATGGTGGACAGGGTGTTTGAACTTGCCTTCCCCTGTACTCAGATTGGTATCTACCCTAATTGTCATCATAGAAGCCACATCCAGTGACTGATGAAAACAGATGAAGAAACCCACAGCCAAGCAACTTGAACTCCTGGAGTTCAGTTGAAGAGAGAAGGAGGAATTATAGGAGCAAGGTGGGTCAGGGTCATGATGGGAAAAACCACAGAGATAGCTGACCCAAGCTAGTGGGAGCTCATGGACTCTGGACTGACAGCAGGGGAGCCTGCATGGACCACACTAGGCTCTCTGAATGTGGTTGACAATTATGTGGTTTGATGTCTTTCTGGGTACTCTGGCAATGAAACCAGGACTTATCCCAGGCACACCAACTAGTTATTTAAAGCCAGTTCACTATGATGCAATGCCTTACTCAGCTGTGATGTAGTGCTGAGGGGCTTAGATCTGCCCCAATTTGGTATGCCAGCCTGTATTGACTACCCAAGGGAGGACTTACCCCCTATGAGGAGAGAATAGGGGTATGATAGGAAAGAGAATAGGGGTATGAGAGGGAGCAGGAGAAGGGGAAAGAGGGAGAACAGGGATTGGCATGTAAAATGAAAAAATAAATAAATAAAAAATAAGTCTACCAAGCAAACTAGCACAGAGTCAGATGGTTTCCGCACAGAATTCTACTAGACTTTCAAAGAAGAGCTAATACCAATATTCTTCAAATAATTCTACAAAACAGAAACTGAAGAAATATTGCCATTTATTTTTACGAGGTCACAGTCACCCTGATACCCAAACTACACAAAGACTCAACAAAGAAAGAGAATTACAGGCCAATTTCCTCATGAACTTTCATACAAAAATACTCAATAAAATCTCACAAACCAAGTCCATAAATGAATCAAAAGGATCATCCACTATGATCATATAAGCTTCATCTTAGAGATACAGGTTCACCATATGAAAATCTGTAAATGTAACCCACCATATAAACAAACTGAAAGAAAAAAATCCATATGATCATCTCATTACATGCTCAAAAATTCTCTGACAAAATCCAACAACCCCTCATGAGAAAAGTTGTAAAGATTCAAGGACCATATCTAAACATAATAGAATCAATAAATAAAAATACAGCAAGCCAACATCCAACATCAAATTAAATGGAGAGAAACGTAAAGCAATTCCACTAAAATTAGGAACAAGTAAAGACTGCCCACTCTTTCCATATTTATTCAATATAGTAAGTACTTGAAGATCTAGCTGGAGCAATAAAAAAAAAAAACTAATGGAAATAAAGAGAATTTGAATTAGAAAAGAAGAAGTCAAAAGTATCATTATTTACAGATGATATGAAGCATTCATAAAAGGCCCCAAAAATTCTCACAGAGAACTCCTACAACTGATAAAGACCTTTAGTGAAGTGGCTGGATACAAGATTAACTCCAAACAAACCAACAAAAAATCAGGCTGAAAAAGAAATCAGGGAAACAATACCCTTCACAATATTCATAAATAATATACAACATCTTGGTGTAACTCAAACAAAGCAAGTGAAAGACCTGTATGGCAAGAATTCCAAGTCTTTGAAGAAAGAAATTGGAAAAGATATCAGAAAATGGAAAGATCTCCCATGCTCATGGATCAGTCCATCTTACCAAAAGCTATCTACAAATTCACTGCAATCTCCATTAAAACCCCAACATATTTCTTTACAGACCTTCAAAGAACAATACTCAATGTTTTATGGAAAAATAAACAAACAAAAAGAATAGATAAAAATCCTATAAAAAGGCTCTCTGCTCCTCCCTGTTCCAGAGACAGCCGCATCTTTCTGTGCAGTGCCAGCCTCGTTCCTGAGACACGATGGTGAAGGTCGGAGTGAACGGATTTGGCCGAATTGGACGCCTGGTTGCCAGGGCTGCCTTCCAGTCTGGCAAAGTTGATATTGTTGCCATCAATGATCCCTTCATTGACCTCAACTACATGGTCTACATGTTCCAGTATGACTCCACCCATGGCAAGTTCAACGGCACAGTCAAGGCTGAGAACGGGAAGCTGGTCATCAACGGGAAGGCCATCACCATCTTCCAGGAGCGAGATCCCGCCAACATCAAGTGGGGTGAGGCTGGTGCCGAGTATGTTGTGGAGTCCACTGGTGTCTTCACCACCATGGAGAAGGCTGGGGCCCACTTGAAAGGCGGGGCCAAAAGGGTCATCATCTCCGCCCCTTCTGCTGACGCCCCCATGTTTGTGATGGGTGTCAACCATGAGAAGTACGACAATTCACTCAAGATTATCAGCAACGCTTCCTGCACCACCAACTGCTTAGCCCCCCTGGCCAAGGTCATCCATGACAACTTTGGCATTGTGGAGGGGCTCATGACCACAGTCCACGCCATCACTGCCACCCAGAAGACTGTGGATGGCCCCTCTGGGAAGCTGTGGCGTGATGGCCGTGGGGCAGCCCAGAACATCATCCCTGCATCCACCGGTGCCGCCAAGGCTGTGGGCAAGGTCATCCCAGAGCTGAATGGGAAGCTCCCGGGCATGGCCTTCCGTGTTCCTACCCCCAATGTGTCCGTCGTGGATCTGACATGCCGCCTGCAGAAACCTGCCAAGTATGACGACATCAAGAAGGTGGTGAAGCAGGCGTCGGAGGGCCCACTAAAGGGCATCCTGGGCTACACTGAGGACCAGGTTGTCTCTTGCGACTTCAACAGTGACCCCCACTCTTCCACCTTCGATGCTGGGGCTGGCATTGCTCTCAATGACAACTTTGTGAAGCTCATTTCCTGGTACGACAATGAATTTGGCTACAGCAACAGGGTGGTGGACCTCATGGCCTACATGGCCTCCAAGGAGTAAGAAGCCCGCCCTGGACCACCCACCCCAGCAAGGACAGCAAGAGAGCCCCTCGGCTGCTGAGCAGTTCCTGTCCCATCTCAGCCCCCGATACTGAGCATCTCCCTCACAGTTTCCATCCCAGACCCCCAGAACAACAGGAGGGGCTTAGGGAGCCCTACTCTCTTGAACACCATCAATAAAGTTCACTGCACCCATAAAAAAAAAAAAAAAAAAAATCCTATAAAATAGAAGAGCTAAAGGTATCACAATCCCTGATTTCAAGCTCTACTATAGATCTACAGTAATAAAAACAGTATAGCATTGGTATAAAAACCATACAGGTGGCTCAATGGAATCTACATGCTTATGAACATTGGATTTTTGACAAAGAAGCTAAAATTATACAGTGGAAAAAAGAAAGCATCTTCAACAAATGATGCTGGAATAAATGGATGTTGACATATAGAAGAATGAAAATAGATCTCTCTCTCTCTCCATATATATATATATATATATGTGTGTGTGTGTGTGTGTGTGTGTGTGTGTGTGTGTGTATGTGTGTGTGTGTGTATAAAACACTGCACAAAACTCAAGTCCAAGTGGATCAAAGACATCAAAATAAATCCAGTTACACTGAACCTGATAGAAGAGAAAGTGGGAAGTGGCTTTGAATGCACTGGCATAAGAGACTACTACTTCTTGAATATTATTCCAGTAGCACAGATACTAAGATTAATTAATGAACGGGACCTCCTGAAAATGAAGAGCTTCTGTAAGTCAAAGTACACTGTCAATAGGACAAAACAGCAGGGTACAAAATGAGTAAAGATCTTCATCAACCCCATATTTAACAGAAGGCTAATTTCCAAAATATATAAAGAACTCAATAAATTAGACATCAAAATGCCAAATACTACAATTAAAAATGAGGTATAGTTCTAAATAGAGGATTCTCAATAGAAGACTCTCAAATGGCTGGAGAACAATTAAAGCAATGTTCAATATTTTTAGCCATAGGGGAAATGCAAATCAGAATGAATCTGAGATTCCATCTTAAACTGGTCACAATGGCTAAGATCAAAAATACAAATGACAGCTTATGCTGGAAAGGATGTGGAGCAAGTGGAACACACCTCCAGTGCTGCTAGGAGTGCAAACTTCTACAGCCACCTTGAAAATCAACATGGTGGTTTCTTTTAAAATTGGAAATCGTACTACCTCAAGACCTAGTTATGTCACTCTTGGGCATATAACCAAAAGATGCTCAATCACACCACAAGGACACTAGCTCAGCTATGTTCATAACAGCTTTATTTGTAATAACCAGAACCTAGAATCAACCTAGATACCTTTCAACTGAAGAATGAATAAAGAAAATGTAGTACATTTACACAATGGAGTATTAGGCTGTTAAAAACAATGACATCAAAACATTTTAAGCCAAATGGATGAAACTAGAAAAAAAAAAAGTCCGTAGTGAAATAACTCAGACCCAGAAAGATTAACATGATATGTATTCTCTTATAAGTGGATACTAGCTGTAAAGTAGAGGATAACCATGCTACAATTCACAAACTAGAGAGGCTTGGTAACAAAGAGGGCTCAAAGGGTTCTCCCTAGAAAGGAAAAATAGAGATCTCATGGGTGGACTAGAGGCAGGTGGGGATGAGAACATGAGGAATCAGGTTGGTGGTGGCTGGATGGGGAGAGTACTGAAAGAGATGATGACAAAGGGGTACATTTTAGGTTTAGATAGACACCTGGTGCAAGGAATACTCCCAGGAATCTACAAGGATAACCTCAGCTAATATTCCTAGCAATACTGGATATGTTGCCCGAACTGGCCATCTCCTGTGACCAAGCAAGACTTCCAGGGGAGGAACTGGGATACTGTTTCTATTCTGGCTCTACTGACACATGTACCCTGGGGGCAGGGAGTGAGAAGATGCAAAGTCAATGACAGACTCTGGGAGTTGCAAGCAAGCTTGTTTATTAAACAAAGGAGTGAGGTATTTATGTGTGGGGCTGTTTGGTGGGCTTTGCTTCCATAGCTATTGTGGCTTTTCTTGATTTGGCCCTGGGTCAGCAGTTGTCATCTTGGGGGTCCAGTTTCAGGTTTCTCTGGGTCAAGGTGCTACTGCGAATAATGTCACAGCTTTTTTTGCTTGAGGCTTAGCCAGTTCATCTGGCATGTGGGCCTTATCTGCCTCAGGATACCAGCCCAGCCACATAATCTTCAATCTACAGTCTGTCCTGCCTATGGGATGTGCTGGATTAGGCATAGTGTAGAGATTGTGGGAGTGGCCAAACAATGACTAGTCCAGCCTGAGACCCAGGTCATGAGAGTGAGCCCACCCCTGGTACTGCCTGGAGTACCAGGACCCAGAGTCTGGAATGCCCAAAGATGTAGGATAGAATCAAACTCAATTGGAGAAAAAAAAATTGTCCGTATAATGATAACTAATAATATTCTACTATACTCATAGATTGATTCCTACCCCAATTGTTATCAGAGAGGCCTCCTCGAGCAACTGATAGAAACAGACACAAAGACTCACAACCAAACATTAGGCAGACACCAGGGAGTTCTGCTGAAGAGAAGGAGGAAGGATTATAACAGACAGAGGGGTCAAGGATATCACAAGAAAACTCACAAAATCAACTAAACTTGGCTCATAGGAGCTCACAGAGGCTGTACCAACAACCAGAGAGCCAGCACAGACCAACGTAGGCCCTCTACATATACGTGAGAGTTGTATATAGCTTGGTCTACTTTTGGGAACCCTAACAGTGGGAACAGGGGCTGTCTCTAATGCTTTGGCTGGCTTTTGGGAATCTATTCCTCATACTGGGTTGCCTTGCCCAGTCTTAATAACAGGGAAGGTGTTTAATCCTACCTCAACTTGATATGCCATGGTTTTTTTGGTATCAATGGCAAGCCTGGCACTTTCTGAACAAAAACAGAGGAGGAGTGAATTAGGGGGCTAATGGGGAGGGGCAGCAGAGAGGAAGTGGGGAGATGGACTGGGGGAGAGAAGGAAGGGGAAACTGCAGTCGAGTTGTAAAATAAGTAAATTTAATTAATAGAAGAAAAAAAGAAGTGGATTTTCAAAACTGTATAGCTGAAAATGACCATAGTAAAAATACACCTCAAATAAAGTAATTAATGATGGACCTTTGTAGCACTGAGAAAATGAGAAGAAGCTAAACCCAAAATTAGTAAAAAAGCAACAACAGCAAACCAATAAAGGTTAAGGTAGAAATCTGAAGGGTAGAAATGAGAAAAAAAATTATCAATAGAGCCAGAAGTTGAGTTGTTATGAAATAAGATAGAGAAGTATTTAGTCAAACTAAACAAATGAGAAAAATGAGCAAATAAAGTTAAAATTGTAAATTAAGAAAATATAACAAAGACCATGAAATTTCAGATCATTAAGACATATTTGAAAGACTTTCTCCTAATTAACTGGAAAATTAAAAAATCTGATAAATTTCTAGGCACAGGTGACGTTCCAAAATTAATTCAAAAGGACATAGCCATCTTAAATATATTACAACAAACAATAAAATTCAAGCACTAGTTAAACCTCTTTTCTAAACCTAACAAAGGAAGTGAGACATCTACAATGAAAAATTTTAAATGCTGAGGAAATTGAAGAAGACCATAGAAGATGAAAAGGGTTTTTATGTTCATGAATCAACAGAATTCATATTGTGAAAAAGATTAAGTTGCTAGATGGAATCCATAGTTTCAGTGCAAATCTCCATTGATTTTCAGAAACAACAACAACAACAACAAACAATCCTCAAATTTATAGGGATGAAAGTAAAATCCTGAATAGCCAAAACAATCCTTCACAAAATGAATAATAATAGAGGGATCACCATATCTGATTTCAAGTCATACAACAATAGTATGTGAGTGGCACCAAGTAAGTTGTGACTATGATCAGAAGAGAATAAGAGGAGTAAGATGCAAACTGTATATATGAAGACCTCATTTATACAGCACCAGTAACATTTTCTCATATTTTTATATTTTAGGCTTGAATATTTTCATCTACAGGCCATTTTGAAGTAATGTTTGTGTATATTACAGGGGAAGGAATAAGGTAATTTTTTTCATATATCTATCTAATAGTATCTCCCATTTACTTTTTTTGCCTGTAATATTCTAAATAAAGCGATCATATATGTGAGTATTTCTTTTTTTAGATTCTGTTTTCTAGACCATCACCAGTTTTTGCTTAAAATTGGTGAGCAGTCATGTATAGCCTGTGCTCAGGTATCTATATGTATGTCTGTATCTATGTAGATACAGATAGATGATAGAGATAGATAGATAGATAGATAGATAGATAGATAGATAGATAGATAGCCTCATACACAGCAGATAAAACCAAGGTAAACAGGCAATTCTTGAATTCTTTTGTTTTGTAGCAAAATATATTCCCCTGTGCAAAATTTCACATGTGTAATTTAGAAGACATGCTGCCCAGTAGCCATTTTACATGACACTATTGAGCTGATATGCAGATTTTCATCACCAGAATCTGTCCTACACAAAGTCTATAAGGTTTAGCATCAACAAAATTACTAGTGAGGGAAAATAATTGGTCAATTATTGGATATCCCTTGTCTGTAAGGTGCCACTTAACACACTTTATTATACACATTATATTTTCAAGATTAAGCAAAGTGAGGCTACATCTAATCCACTTACTTCAATCATGCCATTGAAAGGGATACAGGTGGCACTCATGATGATGCAGAAAGCTTCATTTTTTCACTTTGATGCAATTACCAAAAAAATTTCCCAATTTTGTGACTATGCTCCAATAATTTACATTTTTTGAATTGTTATCATTTTATGGACATTTACAAACTCACAATTTCTTACCTACAATTACAAATTAATAAAAAAATCTGAAAATCAAAAGTGCTTAACAACTTTTTTGCTAACAAAACTTAACTTGAACTGGCATTTATATACCTTTTAAAAATCTAACTTCATGTGGTTTCAACCAGCACAGGAGATATAACTCAGAAGTTAAGAGTACTTGCTGCTCTTCCAGAGGACTTGGCTTCAGTTTTTAGTATCTACTTTGGATGTCTCTCAACTTTTTGACAACTCCAGCTCCATGGTATCTGAAATCCTCTTTTGGCTTCCTCTGGTATCCTCACATGTGACATGAACATAGACATAAATATAATTAAATCTTAAAAATATTTCATTGTGTACAGTTGAGGCCTCATGGTCTTTCTCTTGTCCAATTTAGCATGTACACTACTGTTTTGGTTGGTCAGCTCGTGTTTTGGTAGTCATGCTGGTGAGACTTTAAGGCAACTAAAGAATGCTGACAGTAGGAAAGAGCACACCAGTTGGTTATCCAATACCAAATGGTGAACCCTGAAAACATACATACAAGCAACCTTACGCACACTGAGAAGGTTGTATTTAGGGATTTATATGTATATACATGTGTATATATGTATAAAATAACAAAGAAAAAGAGGCCACGAATTTGAAAAAAATAAAGAAAGGGTATATGGGAGGCTTTGGAGGGGGGAAAGAGAAGAGATAAATGATGTAATTATACTATAATCTCAAAAAAAACAGAATTAATAAAAGTTATTTTTACTGCATTTCAAGGTGATTGATTTGGGGATCTATATGGAGTTATTTGAAATTCCCCAATTTCTCATTTATTTAATAATAATAATCTTAACAAATAATAGAATTCAGAGAAAAATAGTCTACAAGCTCTATTTTAATTTGTATTACAAAGTAACTTGTAACGTAGAGATAATTTATTCACAAATTCAGATAATTTCAAATTAAATAAATCTAAATACTTAATATTGACTTGCAGTTTATGATTTTTTCACTGTCCATACATATTTGGCTTATTATTAATAGTTTATTATTTAACTGATCAATAGAAATTTGGACAATTGATATTTATTTTGCTTAGGATGTAAGTACACAGGAACTAGCAGCCAAATGACTTTTAGATCAGAAATTATCTTTTCACTTAACCACTCTGACAATGTGACTGTAGCTGATGCAGTATTATAGGCTGGTGCTGTGGACCTTGAAGAGAGCAAATGAGTATCGACTGTAGCGATGGGGATGACATGTCTGATGGGGATCACAGTGTTCACAGGAGACAGAGACTGAGAAGTAATGACATCAGCATCACTCTATGAATGTAATGAGGCTGTGGGGTGTCAGGAGAGGATGTGGGTTGCTAACTGGATGTTGCACCCTCCATGGTTAAAAGGAAAGGAAGTTGTCTTTGAGAGTGAGCTCTCCATCTGAGAAATGAGAGCACTGGTCTGGAAGCCCAGAAATTACAATGCTGTAAAACTTCACCTGGGGGTCACAGTTCTAAAGAAGGCCTCTGAACGGAAGAAATTAAACAGCTTTCAACATTCTCAGCAAATAGAAACTGATAGTGATTTTTAGATACTTACTCACTAACTTGTGGAAACACAAAATAGATTCTTTTGGAAAGGCAACTCAGTTAAAAGAACACTATGGATTTGGATTTTATTTATTTATTTATTTACTTGATACCCCTTCTTGGAATTTTAAAAGCAATTACTTGCTGCCAATAAAATTGATTAAGTGTGACTAACTCTTGTGTGCATCATTGAATTGATACTTAAGTGTTTTTTGTTTTTCTGTTTTTTTTTTTTTTTCTTTTTGGCATCAGCCCTGTGGGTAATGAGTTAATGGAACAACCACGCACACAAAAAAAAACTCAATTGTCCAGAGTTATTCCTAACACAAAAGCTGGCTATAGGAACAGATTCTATGTTCTCTCTAGATTTTAAATCAGGACAATACGATTTTTTAAGTAGCCTTATTATTCACCTCCCTTTTATTTATTTATTTAGTTTTATTTATTTAGTTAGCTAGTTAGTTTTTCTATAGGCATTCTGAACATATCTTTTGCAGTCAGATATCCACAAGCTAGCTGGAAATCCCCAATTATGCTCAGTATGAGTATCCACTGCCTTTTACAGATGTCTATGTGGTTCTTAAACCATGACCTGGAAATTTGATGTAACTTCTTAGACTCCATTAGAGGCATTTTGATTTCAGAATTATGACTGGGACCTAAGCAATGTGTAGCTGAGCAAATCTTCCAGGTAAAGAGGCATGCTCAGACTTGAAATCCCCTGCCTGGTCACGGAATTTTATTGAAGTTAGGGGTTTGCATCAGGAAATTACCTGACTGGTAGAGTTATTTGCCAGTTTATCACTCTTCTTGTATAATAACTCAGAATAGGTTCGATTGAAGCCATCCTCCATTTTATAGAATCCTGGCTAAATCCATGAACAAAAATTGTCATCCTTCTCTGAATGAGGCATGTATATTTCATGAAGGACCAAGATATCCAGAAAGATGCCCTAGCACAATAGCAAGCAGAAGATCCTAGTCTATGATTCTGGAGGAAAAACTACTTAATTTGCAAACTAGCTAGTGATAGTCTTTGTAAATTCTGTAACTACTGTTTAAGTATCCATTATCATTTGTAATATTATTTTGAAAGTTTCTGCCTGTCTTTAGATACCAAATAGAGATGGAAATCACAGTATGAAAAAGAGCCTCATGATCCTGGGTCAGGAGAGCAGTCACATGAAAATCATGCTACTAAATACTAAGGTGAAGACAACATTCAAGAAGACTGGTGTCACAAAGTAAGTGACTATGATTAACCAGATTTTTAAACCTACGTCCAAACTTGTCTTTTCCCATATTTGTCTTATTTTTAGCTGAGCAACATTCCCCTACATCTGACAAGGTCCAGAAAAACCTACATTCCACAGTAATGAGGGCCAATCAGCTTTAGCATGCAATGAAGTAGTATTCAGGTAAAGCAACTAGGCTAGAGGGTAAATGATGTGGTCTTACCTGTAAGTAGAGAGCAGGCCGGGTTCTCAGTTCACTGTGAATTCATTCCACTAACGTCTGTGGCTGCTTGGTGAACATCAGACCTTTCTCTATGTGACTGGTTTCAATCTGACTTAGAAAAGAAATGAGACTGAACCTTTAATGAAGGTTCACAAAGACAAATCATGGGGAAGGAAGTCACCTTGAAAAGTGGAGTAGCCTTGGGCCACTTTCTTTCAGGATATATAAAACTGTCATGCCAAAACGACCTCAACTATTATCATATCACATAAGAGCAAAATAACACTTTTATAATAATGTTACTTCTTCCACAGAAGGTGATGAGAGGTAAAAATTAAAATGTGAAATCAGATAGGAGTACTGTAGCTCAAATTTAGGTTCCAAAATAATTTATGTTTTAGAAAATTATGGTTTTAAAATCTTTTTTTTGTTGTTGTTGTTGTTTTGTTTTTTTTGTTTTTCGAGACAGGGTTTCTCTGTGTAGCTTTGCTCCTTTCCTGGAACTCGCTTTGGAGACCAGGCTGGGCTCGAACTCACAGAGATCCGCCTGCCTCTGCCTCCTGAGTGCTGGGATTAAAGGCGTGCGCCACCACCGCCCAGCTGGTTTTAAAATCTTAAACTATAAGAATGATCTTGGTATATGTTAGGATTCTCTAAAGGAAGAAAATCGAAGAATATATTTATGTTTGATTACAGGGGAAGATGTGTTAGATTGGCTGACCCCCTCAGAAGCTGAATAGTCCCATAGTGACCATATCCAGGTGGAAGAGCTAGGGAAAACGCTATCTGCTCAGTACAGAAGCTGACAGCCTCAGAGTGAGAGACATCAGTAGTTCTGCCCAATCTAGGCAGAAAGCATCTTGAGAAGAAACTGTGAGAGCCTGGATGTTAACCACTGAAAAATCTGGAGTCTGATGTGCATGGGAAATACAATCACATAAAAGAAAAAAAAAGCTCATTTAAAGAATAGAACTTTAAGACATGCAAAACAAACTTCCCTTTTCTTCGACTTATTATTAAAGCCAAGCCCCAGCCTCGTATACATTGCTGCCCACTTAGAGGCTGTCTTCTCCACTCAGTTTTCTGTGCCATATGTCAATCTTCTCTGGCCACACTTCTCTGAGAGTATGTCCAAAGAAGATTGACATATGTCACAAAAGATGTACACACCCAGAAATGTGCTTTGCTAGCTTTTTGTTTTATTTGCTTGCTTTTTTGTTTGTTTTTAGAGACAGGGTTTCTCTGTGCAGCCTTATGTATCCTAGAACTCTCTCTGTGGACCAGATTGGCCTCAGACTCAAGGGATCTACCTGCCTCTGCCTCCTGAGTACTGGGATTAAAGACATATGCTACCACCATCCTGCAGCTTTGTTAGTGATCTATACATCCTTCTACACAATCACATTAACAAGAAAAATAATTGTTTCATGCTATATCAAGAAATTAAGATATTCAAAACAAGCTGTAAATATCAATGTAAAATCATGACCATAACCAGAATATTTTCGAATTGTCATTGATTTTCCTAGCTTTAAGTATTTTATCTAGTCCTAGTAGGCATACACAGTTTTCTACATGGTTTTCTTCTTTAATTCATTTTCTCTTAAAATAAATCACTGATCTTTTAGGAGTTGTTTCCATGTACTTAAAAGGAATAAAAATCTAGATGGTCTTGGAACATTTTCATGATTGTCATAAAGTCAACAAAATAATAAGGTTTAATACTACTTGAAAATGTATCAAAAGGAGAAAATAAAATAAAATAAATGAATGTTCATCTACTAACCAACTTACCAATTTAAATGTATATTAATTAGAGTAGTTATTTGGGTAAAAGATGCCAGTCAACATGATATAACATGATAAGTATAACATATAACATAACAAATGTTATATAGTTCATGAAAAAAGTACAGAATAAATGTTCCAAAATACATTCACACACATAAATTATATTCAATTCAAATCACAGCCCTCCTCATCTAGGAGAAAGTCCAAAAATTTCAACAATACTAAAATCTACACTTATGTAGGTTCCCTATGATAAAGTGCATTTGCAAGTAACAGGTATACTCTCTCATATGTTTAAAACTGTTTCTGGTTCACTTATAGTACCCAATATTAATTACTATGTAAGTAGTTGCAGTAGTGCATTATTTATAGAATAATTACAAGAAAAATCTATTTATGATCAGTACAGCCTTTTCTATATATTTTCTATCAGTATTTGATTTAATTCATGTATTAAACCAATAGATATTTAAGGAAAAACACATCCCAATTAGTTTACAACTAGTACTATAAAAAATCTTCAGTGATTAACTGAAATCAGGAAGCCCCAGGAAAGTAAAACATTCTTGATTTAATATTATCCAGTCTGAGATAAAGAGAACTCTTTCTTCCCAGGGATTAGTAACATTTCTGTGACAATAAATGTACATCCAAATATAAAACCAATTCAATGACAATAATATTTATGTTTCAAATCTACTTGAGATAAAGAAATAATGTAGTTTATGATTTTCATAAGACTATTATAAAAGGTGGTGGCTTATGCCTTTAATCCTAGCACTTGGGAGGCAGAGGCAAGCAGATCTCTGTGAGTTTGAGGCCAGCCTGGTCTACAAAGTGAGTTCCAGGAAAGGCACAAAACTACATAGAGAAACCCTGTCTCGAACCCCCCCCCCAAAAAAAAATACATTTTATAAAATAAAATACTAATTATAAACTACATTAAATATTTGTACTTTTCATTTTCAAGAGTTTTTAAATTTAAAAATGAATAAGATACTTGTGGCTTTAGCAAAATGTGATTTAATTAGTTTATTTAATGTTTAAAGTATAAATGTCACAGAAAAACTGATTCATTGGCTACATAACCATAATTTTTTTAAAAAAAATTATTACTTATTACTTATTGAAATTACAAAACTAGTTCATTGGCCACTATAGTTCAAGGTCCCTATAGCTGCTGTTTCAAAGATGTTAAAAAGTAAGGTATGTTTTTAAAGAAATAATTCCCAGAAAAAGAAACCAAAGCAGATTTGTGAATCTTAAAGATGTTTGTGTCAATTATTGAAAAATTCATAATTATGAAACACTTTATTCCCTACAGCATGGTATAAACTTGGTTTACAGAAGCTACCTTATAATTGTGTTTTTTTTAATCAGTCTATTCATCTAAAATGATTAAAAAGTTCCTATAACATTTTCCAGAACTGTTCTGGATTTCTAGACAATGTGTATGGACTCTGAAAAGCACCAGTATTACTAATGAGAAGAAGATATATTCTCCTGTTCTTATAAAATCATTGCAATCCAATAACCTCACTTTAAAGATGTAGCAAAAAGCAATGAGATAAGGAAAGTTGAGTTATTTATTCATGCTTTTCCAGCTAGTTACTAAAGAGCATCTGAGCACCACAGGACTCCCAATCTGATGATCACCCTTGACCAGAAGTCCTTGTCTTAGTTTCTATGCTGCTTTCATTTCATTAAGATTCTTCTTTGCTCTATTGACAAAAGAAAAGAACACACACCGTGAGAAAATATGTATTGTTCAAAAAACTGGAAATCTTCAGTTGGGTTATAAACATCTCTTGCCAGGTTTGACCTCCTCAATTTCATGTTTAAACTTCCTTAAAAAAAATGATGTAATCATAATAGTAATTAGAGTAATGATGATTTCTGTCAGGTTCTTGTACCATGCACTGTGTTATTTCCACACATTCACATTTCTGGTATCCGTAATTTGATTTTAGCCTCCAAAATTTCCTATAAGATACCACACAAAACCATCATCACCAGTTTATAAACGAAACAGAAGTTAGTGACCTTTCTGGATGGAGACTCCAGATTCAAATATCTCTAGGGACACAGAGACAGAAACAAATATGTAGCAATGCCAACTGAAAGAAAAAAGGATATGGTGTAACTTTGAGACCTGAAGAATTTGTGAGAATAAAGAAAAATTTAGCTTCATTAAATAAAGTTGCATGAATGGATGCATGTGTATATATACATATACACATTTATATAACTCATTAAATACACTTGTTTAAATTAACATAGGTAAATAAACACCATTCAGGCTGAATGCAGCATTTCACAGATGATCTTGTTGGATGTCAGAAAGGACTATATTAAAAAGCAATTTTCAGTGTTTGTTTGTTTTTCTCCAAAATATTATGCACTGAGCAAGCAAAATGTTTCAGTGGGTTAAGGCCAAACCTGACAACCTGGGTTCTGTCCTTGGAATCTGCATGGTGGGAGGAAAGAAATGACTCCTCTGACCTTGACACCTACGCCACCGCATGCAGACACACACACACACACACACACACACACATATACACAGAGTCAAGATAAACAAGTACAACGAAATTCTTTTTACATATTGAAGATCCCTTAAATCTTAAAATGTACTGAAGACTCCAAAGTGCTTTGGTCTATACAAGTTATAGCTGTTCATAATTTATGATAATAAAATATAAGCAAAGACTATATATTTATTTAAGATGAATAATCAACAAGCTTCAATATAAAGAAAAATGACATTTTATAAAAATTAACAGTAATTTCCAAAACAAAAAAAAAGAAAAATTTCATGGTTTATATTTTTGAAAGTATCGTTAAAATTTGTTTTAATATAAAGTAGATTTTTCACATTTGCTTCTATATACAGTCTTATTTTTTGTTTGTTTGTTTGTTTGACATATATGAAAAATTGTCCTCATATGATAGTTGATAAAAGGAAGATTTACCCACCCCTGAACATGTCTCTTGGAACCCTGGAACATTCTTCGTAGCTCTCAGGAATTCTCCCGTCACATATGAAGAGCAAAACCAAAGCAAAACTTCCTGTTACCACAGAGCAGCTTTGGATACACACCCTGAACTTTTGGAATGGTTCGGATGAAAATCACAATTGATAGCACGCACATGGCACCTTTTAACTTATTTGGAGGCAGGTCTACCACAAGCCCGGATCTTCCTGAAGGCTTTCTGCTATGTTTGAGACTCTGATAATCCACAGTTGCTGCTGCATGAGCATCTCAGAATCTCTAGGTCCACAACTGCCTCTGTCTCTTCATAGTCATCTAACTTCAGAGCTATAAAGAGTAGACTGTAAACTAGGATGGGGTTTTGCATATCTTTTAGATAGAATGCCTCTGTACCGCACACTCTGATTTCATTGATAATAGCTCTGCTAAAGTGAAGATGTAACAAAATGAGCAGCTGAAATGACAGCTTAAATGCATATTGCAGTGAATGCAATTACAGTCTTTTATCATCAAAATCCATCGCTCTGTTAAAGATGATAGAGTGAGTCTATGAATACAGTACAGAGGAGTTGGCTACCATGTCAAAAGTCAGGCAAGCTCATAGTCTTACTCTTTCTGTTAAGGCTTTATTATGACAGCCACAATTACATGCTTTCTAGGTCTCAGTCAAGGCTGTAAGCCTTCCTGTAAAGATGAGCTATAAGAAAATTCAAGGCTGCTCAGAGACTGCAACAGCTTGTTTCAATTCCTTTTCATCCGAATAGACCATGCTTGACAAAGAAATAGGATATAGGTCTACTTCCAGACTACACACACACACACACAAACACACACACACACACACACACACACACACACCTACACACACACATACCTACACACACATACCTACAAACATACACATCTCACACTTAAACAACCTTTGGTGCTTTCATCTTGGGCTGAAATATCAATTCCTTAAAATAAAAACTGTCTCTAGATGTTACTCTGTAAGTTTTAGACATCAAGGGTTAGCCAGCATTTCAACAAAGTGTATTTGTCATTGTCAAACCTGTTTACATGAATCAAGTAGCAATGTTACTGCAGAAGAGCTGACATTTTTATTTCCCCTTCTTCCATTCCTGCTTTGCATACTGCATCTATAATACTGAGACGACCTTTCTTCTGGCTTAAAAGGATGTATATTTTTTGTTGGTTTGTTTTGCCCAAGTGTGTGGAATTTAATTACATCTCCCAACTGTCAGATTCTTGCTTCTGTATTGGGCAGAATGTGCCTGTCTACAGAGGTAGGTAATATGTAGCATGCTTGCAAAAGATTATGCATTTTTCTTTGTTCAGCTGGGCTGATACATCATATTTTTATTTATTTACCTTTGTATTATTTTGTAAATATATAAAGAAGTGCAAATAACTCATACATGCAGATTTTGCAAGCTACTACTAAATGAAGATTATTAATTTATTAAATCTGACGAGGAAGAAAATTCTCAGCAGGTTTGGGTGATGTGTAAAATATGCCTATGATACAGTATTTCTCTGGCATTTTATATGACCTGAAATAATTGTCCAAAAATGTTCAAAACATATTTGTCAAACATAGAATTTGACTGTTTTCCTTAAAGTACACAAAATGACAATTTTTAAATTCAAGGATACATAGACTTTTTATCATTTTAGATAAATTTTGTGTTTGACAAAAATTACAGATATAAATGTATAAAGAAATAATACTTGGCATTACATTATTTTTTTGAGAGAAAGTGTTTTTGGTCCACTCTGTATTTTGAATATTAATTTATTGCAAGTCAAATAGACATTCATAATAATAATTAGTTTTTTCCTCAAGTAATTTAATAGTATTGAAGTAAATATCTGTGACCACTATGTATGTTATTTATGCTACTTAGTAGACACTTGACTTCAGACAATAATAATAGATTGAGCAACTATAATGTGCTTATGGCATAGAAATTCTGTTGCATTCATTATTTTTGCCTATTTGTATACTTTGTTTGCTACTGTCAGATAAAATACAGAAAGTTCGTTTAAATTTGAATTCCATGAGAACCATCTTTTCAGTATTTATGCCTCTAGCACATTTTTATTTGCCACATCAAACTCTATTGTGGAGATAATTTTGACTGAAAAGTCAATGCAGTCTTACTATGCTACCACTCTACTTGCGGTCTCAAAACCTCAGTATTCAATTCCTAGTTAGAATAAAATAAAATACAGTAGGATGGGCCTAATTATCAGAATCTTCCATTTATTAGAAATGAGATCTGATGAGGGTGACATGAACTAGTTCTACAACACTTAGAATGACCATATTAGTCATAGTTATTGGTGGTAATCAATAGAATCCATCTTACTTAGCTATCTAAGCAGGGAAAGAATGCAAAGACAGTTTAGAGGAAATCCAAGGACTCACAACATGAGGCTTTGAGGCTATAAAACCAGGAATAGTCCTCAAATCCACCACTGTGACTACCTTGTGAAGTCTGTAGTGACACAGCCATTGAGACAATGCTCTGCAACCTGTAAGGTCAACACCAGCACAAGACATCCCTGCAGACATGGTCACAGATGCCTCTGCAAGTGTTCCCGCCACTCCTTCCCTCCTCAGAAGGATGAATTTTATACACAGCCTACTTCTGTATAGTGTGCTTCTCTAAATTGAAATCTCCTGCTATATCTAAGTATTATTGCTAAAATCCTATTCCTATGTCTAAACTCAGAGGAAACCTGGGAAAGTATTTGTCTTTTATGCTACACAGGCAAAATTTACCCTGTGGAAAATCCTCACACTTAGAAAAGGTGTTCAGTAAAATTCAGTAAACCGAGAAAGTGTGCCCCAAGATGACCTTAGAGGCACTTCAATGCTATTAACTCCTGGTCAGAATTATTGTGCTCATTGTCACAACAGCAAACATATTTATTGAAACCACATACTGGAAAAGCCCAGCTACCCAAACCCAAGCATTGAGAGACATTTCCTTTCTTCTCAGATCCTCAGAAAGATTGTTCATTTTTTATTACACAATGAATCCTTATCTGTATAGTGCCAGCTAGTTATTTCAAATTGCTATCCATTCTATTCCAATAGCAGTGAATAACCCACAAAGTTTAGAATTATCTCCTGGATAAACAAATCTTAATTCTATAAAGAGTAGGAATATCCTGTCCTAGGAAAAGTCTAATCACTTTAAATTCCAATACTCCATGTAAGTTCTTTGCTTTTCAGTCAGAATCAAGAAACACTATTAAAAGAACTGACAGTTGGAAATTTTAATAAATTATGAATAAAATATACATTTTAGATATAAAGCTAGGGAGTTTTTCTATGTAAAATATACTCTGAAAGCTCCTGTGGTTTTATTTTACCTAATATTGATATTGTAAGAGCCATAGATAGGTTATAAGAACAGAGAAAGGACACATTCATTTTAATTAAAAAAAAAAGCAAGCAAAGACTGCCTGCTTTCTGTATAAACCACCAACTCATCTCCCACTTGTCTTCAGCAAGTTGCTCCCCAATAACCCAAAACTACTTTACTTTCCCCCATGTTGAGGTGAAATGCTTTGGTTGAATGATTTCAATATTTAAAGAAGATCCATGGACATTATGAAAGTAAACTTCAAAAGCCACATGTTGACATAAAACCAAAAGCTCTCATCTTAAAGGGAATAAGATATAGTTTATTCTGGAGTCATTTTGAGTGAATATGACTCTGGAAAACAAATTTATGTTACCCCTGTTTCTATGTTCCAACATGAAAGTATTTTGATGAAGTTGTATAGCTCTGCAGAACTAAGAAAGTAATAAATCAAGTCATTTTAAAAAATACATTGATGGGTACATTTAAGAGGTAGGCACATCAAGATGGAGAAAGATTTTCCTACAGGCTCAAGTTCCTATCTGATGGCATTCTTGTGTATGGGGATGGTGGAAACTAATGGTCTGCTAAGTTAATAGATTCTGAGTGGTTTTTAATCCATTAGTCACAGGATGCTAGTGCTAACACCGAGGTGGGCAAGGGACTGACTGTTCTAGAGGGCTAGAATGAGCCTAAGATGAAGTAATTAGCCTCTGAACCTGCAACATTGCATCCTCTCCACAGTGCTTCATTTCTAATCAGTCAATCAGTCTCTGCAGACACAGCTTCTCTCCTGAAATTGTCTTTCACATGTACATATATTTTGTTGAATTTTATCTAACTAAAATTAATTTTTGATTCCTAAAACTATATTAGGAAATATATGTATCTGAGAAAGCACAAACCAATTTCTTACAAAAACATGCACAATTCTCTTCAATGTATCTTTATTTATGGTATAAAATACTGAGTACAGTATCCCCTGTCATGAAAACATACTCAAAGTCAATGATACTTAGGGAAAAATCCTAGTCTTATTCATAGCCTTATTTTACCAATTTTGATTTGGGTATAAAAAGTAGAATAGTTGCATTCTATATTTTTCAAGGTGGGTACATTTTGTCTATGAATAAAAGAAAAAAAAAGACCACTACTTAGCTCAGTTAGTAAACCATTTCTTTTAGTATCTCTAATTCAATGGGAAATAGCCACCAAATTACTCCCATGTAAGTGCTTCTTTTAAATGCATTTCTATTCTTGTCATGAACAGCTGTAAGTTAGTACTCCAACACATAACCATTCCCTATAAAACATGGGATTTGTCATGTTTGTTTCCTTTTTCAAGTGCAAAATGGAATTTAAAAAATTATTTTACTCATTTTTTTTCATTTGACTCATATAATCCCTTAGGACAAGCAAGTTCAAGAAATTTCACAAAAAAAATTTATTCCTCAAGATGATCTTGAATTAAAAAAATTTGAAGAGAGTCTTGATAACAGAAAATGTTTTAGAAAAAAATCACGTCTTTTATTTTATTTGCTAGAATATACAATTTTTTTAGTTTAACATTTTCTGAATTTTTTTTTGTTTTCATTTTTTTGTTTTACTTTCGAGAGTTTTGAGTTTGAGGCCAGCTTGGTCTACAAAGCGAGATCTAGGACAGGCACCAAAACTACACAGAGAAACCCTGTCTTGAAAAACAAAAAAAAGAAAGAAAGAAAGAAAGACAGAAAGAGAGAGAAAAAGAAATACAGTATTCCAGCAAACTCCTGATTCTCTAGCTCTTAACAATCTTCCTCTTGCTCTTACCATAATGTTCCCTGAGTCTTAGATGAAAGGGTTGTTTTATAGATGTATCCATTAGGACTTGCATTTAAAACTCTTCATTTTGGTTTGCTAAGCTTTTTTGCAAAGAGAAGTTTTCTTAATGAAGGGTGAGATATAAGGACAAATATGTAGAGTGTAGTAAAATGGTGGTTGTAAGTTATCCATGGTGGTTGTAAGGTCTATGTCTTCACTAGCACAGAGTTGATATCTAGTTTGATATGCATGTTTTCCCTCTTGTTGAGTCAAAAATCCAATTAGAAAGCTGTTGGTTACTGCTAAAGTACTTGTGACACAATTGCATCTTTAGGGTTATTGTGCCATGCTGGTCATTTTGGTTCATAGGCATCATAGCTAATTAGCACTGTTAGTCACATCCCTTCTTTGCTAGCATGCATGGCATCTTCTGGTACCATGAAAACTGGTCTTCAGGAAGGAGGCATTAAGGTTAGCTTCAGCTTAGAGATCTCTGGACCCTGTTTCTTGAGTGTACAGTGTCGTCAGTCAGGATTACCTCCAACTTCTGGGGACTAACCAAGGGCAAGACAAATTGGCCTCTTGGCCAATACTAAGGAACCACTCAAAAGAGGGCCTCTCAAGATAGAGAACACCAATAAAACAAGGCCCTGCAAACCAGCATAATCAAAGCTCATATGAACTCAGAGGCTGCAGCTTCAGGCACAAAGTCTGCAAATGTCTTGCACCAGGTCATCTGTGCTTATATTACAGCTTTCAGTGTAGTGTTTTTATGGCATTCCTGAATGTGCAAATGAGTGGGTCTTTCACTCTTTTTTTCTCTTGGGCTCTTTCCTGATTCGGTTTCCTTCCTCCTGAAGGCTCACTGGAGGTTCTTTGTTTGTGTGTCCTGCATTTGGTGTAAACAGCTTAGATGCAATATGTAGAACATCAGTAGTGAATTTCTGCCCTCCGGGGATCCTCCATTGTGCTGTAAGCCTGTATTTAAGGTTTCCTCCCTCTTTCAATATACAGCATTCGGCATTCTGCTGAGACAAATGACCCGATGTCTTCTGTTTTTGATCCACAGCCCCTTGCTTGGACATGGTAAACGGATGGTAGTAGCACGGGTGTTACCGCTACATTGTTCAATTCCAATATGTTCATTTTTGTTTTATTAAATTTTACTATAGTATTATCCCATAGGAGCCTGTTTGTTTACTAGTGAGGGACAAAAAGGGAGTGAATCTGGACAAAAGGGTAGATGATGAGGAACAGGGAGGTGTAGAGATATGGGAAACTATAAAAAGGATATGTTATGTGAGAAAAAATAATCGATTTTCAATAAAAGGGAAAAAAGAGGTCTCTCTACCCTTGATTTGGAGCCTTTGTCTCTTAGAGGCAGCATTGCCAGATGAAAAGAAAATTGTTTAAACTGTACATGTATATTTATTCATAGATTTATATGTTTTCCTTTTAAGTTAATAATATTATTTCTTTTTGTGCTTATTTACTTATACATATGTATAGATGTACACTTTTTCATACAGTCACCTGATATTTAATTTTTATTTAAGGGCTTATACTAAAATAAAATAACATAAAAAATCTGTCATTTATAATAGGACAAAACACACCAATAGAATGAATTGAGTCCAAGAGAAGGCAAAAGAAACAGAAATCCACTCCTCCAACACCTAGAAATCCAATAAAAACACTGAACTAGAAACCATAATATGTACACAAAGGAAATGTAGGCTAAATAGAAAAAAGAAAAATAAACAAACAAAATGAATAAAAATTTAAAAAATAATAATATAAAAATTTGAAATAGGGTGAGGAGCCTAGGCACAACATTATGAGACATGGAATCTAAGAAGATGCTGTGTAGTTTGTTTTCTGTTGAGCATCTATGTTGGGGACCGATTCCAGACAGCGGTGTCCTTACTTTATCAAGTCTTACAAAGGCAGGAAGTTCCTGGCCTAACCTCGGGCTGTACAACTTCCTGGAGTACCTGCTAATCAGCCAGCTGCAGGGGCCTGGGACCAAAGCGACCTCACCCTCCCTTAGGAATTTTCCATTCTTATCTCCCTGCTTCCCCTGCTCCCCCTCCCTGCCTGAAGCCCTGTTTATAAGCCTCAACACCCAGTCAATAAATGAGACCTCCATGCAACTCAGACTGACTCTGTCTTCCTTTACGCGCCTGGTCTCCTTTCTCTCTCACCCCCATTGATCTTTCAGAAGGTGCCTCCTCGGGTCTCATCAAATAACCTGACCTGTGGGACCGAGGCACATCTAGTGCTCAGCTTGTAGCCTACCCTTAAAAGTAGTTTATTCACCAGTGAAATTCCCTTGGAGGAAACTAAATATTCATTTTAAAGTGCTTAGCGACTAGGGATTGCTTCTGAGTTAGGGATGGGAGCATGTCTCAGCCCTTTGACACCATCTGGTACAGACTCATGCAGGCTCTGTGCATGTTGCCATAATTTCTGTGAGTTTATATGAAGTTTAAGCTTGTTAATTTAGAGAGTCTTGTTTTCTTAATGACATCAATACCTTCTAGCTTTTTTTAAAATTATTATTCTTTGCCATTAACTCTTCCACAGGATTCATGAGCCCTTAGGAGAGAGATTCAATGGAGAGTTTTCCAAGGTCCTTTGCTCTGACTGTGGATCTCTAAGTTTGTTCAGATCTGCTTCAGGAGGAAGCTTCTCTGATGATGGTTGAGCAAAGCACTGACGTATGGTATAGCAGAATGTTATTAGGAGTCATTTAATCCTTTTTATTTCTGTCCCTTCCTTTCTTTCTCCCCTCCTTCCTTCCTTCCTTCCTTCCTTCCTTCCTTCCTTCCTTCCTTCCTTCCTTCCTTTCTTATTTGATTTTAGACCCTAGATACCTGAGCTATTTAGTTTCAGGTTCTCAGTCAAACCAGCAGGTGTGGGTTCTGACTTCTTCAGATATCCTGTTAATTAACACTTCCCCCTCCTCCTGTATTTATCTCCCCTCCCTTCCTCCCTCCCTAAACAGACTCTCCTCATTTTTTGCCATTTCTATGATCATAATAATTGTACACTGTTGTTCCCCTCTCAATTGACCCCCCTAAACTCTCTACCCCTGCAGTGGTCCTTTGTTGCTTTCCTGATTTCTGTGGTTACTACAGGATATATACTCACATCTCAAAATTAGGAGCTAGGAGATTAAGAATGTGTGACATCTCTCTTTGTCTGTATCACCTCACTCAATATGATTTTTTCTAGTTACATCAGTTTAGCTACAAAATCCATGATTTCATTTTCCATTACAGCTAGAGAGTATTCCATAGTGTATATGTATGGCATTTTCATTATAGACTCATGAATTGAAATACATTTAGTTTGTTTCTATTTCCTTACTATTATGAACAGAGCAGCAGGCTGTGGAGTTGGATGTTGAGTCCTTGGACACAATCCAAGGAGTTGGTATATCTAGGTCATATGGCACATTAAGCTTTTGGAGAATTCTCCACACTGGTTTCCATAGTAGCAGCATTAGTTTGCAATCTCACCAATGATGAATGAGGGTCCCCTTTTCCCCATATCTCTTCCAGTATTTGTTGTTGGTTATTTTGTTGATTTTTCCCCATTCTAATTGGATTTTGATGAAATTTCAGTTATTTTTATTTGCTTTTCCTTAATAGCTAGGGAAAATGAACATTTCTTGAGATATTCATGGGTCCTTTTCTTGAGAGTCACTACTGTTTAACATGCTACATAGCCAAATATTTTATTGGAACATATAGTAGAGGGATCATTGTTATGGACTGATAATATGAGTTATCAACAAATGTCTTTGTTACCTGTGGTATCCTGAGCTGCTCTCTACTCCACAGGTGTTTATATATATCAGATAATTTCCAGGGATATCTTCACAAAAACATCTTGCAAAATAGCACACAATAAAAACCATACATGTAAATTTGTTTTCCTGTAAATAGTTGACATAAGGTCTTTATTTATGAAGTTATTTATTATAAAAGAGAGATGTAGGTTCCACAACCATCCTATGTAAAACCAAGAACTTTAGAAAGTAGATGTTCTTAGGAAGTATCATTTCTATATCACTTGAGTACTCTACCTTCTCAGATATATTTATTGGTAATTTTTTCTTGACTTTGCTATATTTTCAGAAAATATCACAAATTACCCCAAAAGCAACTAAAAATACAATTTAATCACTAATACCTGCCAATATTTACTTTATTATCATATTGCCAGACATATATAGAGAGGTTACAATTATGTATCTAACAAAACACAGTCCTGTTCAAGGAGCAATCTTGAATTAAAAAAGATTACTGCACTATGGTGATGTTTTATTTGTGCTGAAATGTGATTTTATTTGTATGTTAATAAATAAAGTTCCCTGGGGGTCAGAGATAATAGCAAGCCATTTAGCAGAAGTCTGGCAGTGGTAGCAAATGCCCTTAATCCGATCACGTGACAGGCACATCTCTGTGTGTTCAAGGATACAGCCAGCATGGAGACACACGCCTTTAATCTCAATACCAACCATAGAGACCTGGAGGTCTATATAGACAGAGGGTGACAAGGAGGTCATGTGGTTGGGTTTACAACCAATGAGAAGGCAGAACACAAAGTCTATAAAAAGACAGACACACAGGAAGTAGGTCTCTTTCACAGGGGAAGGACGGCAGCGGCAGCAGATGGTAAGAAGGCAGTCTTGGTCTCAGCTCTTAGCTACTGCTCTCTGACCTCTGAGGCTTTTAACTCTACATTTGGCTCTGTGTTTCTTATTTAATAAAACAGTTCAGAATTACATTTACACTACACATTCTAATAGACAATGACAGACAGCTAAACACATTTGAGCACATCAAGCTTAGGCACTATGGAAAGAATTTAATACTGGGACAGCATCCCATTTCTGAAGTTGGATAATTCATTTGAACTTCTACAGGTTTTGTCATTAATAATTTTTCTACATAAATACTGAGAAGAGTGTGTATATTTTTGTTTAGACTGGCAAAAGTAATTCAAGCTACATTCAATATATCTCTTTAAATATGTGAAAGGAATGCTGCTATGTAGTGTATCCAAAGAGACTAATAGTACACTATGTTTCACAGAGACATGCAGGGAGATGCAGTGGTAGGTAGCCAGTTTTTTGTATTCAATATTTCTATGAAAGAGGGACAAGTGCTGATTGATTTTTAACTGCAAAGTCCTGATTTCCTGTGCCTCTCAGTCATTTGTCTAACTATCCCAGCTCAGTGTTTATCAATTCCTCGAAAGTGAAAGACCTGATTGAATGTGCATTAGAGAAAGCTTTGGAGATTATTAAAGTCCAATTGTCAGCTCATAAATCACGCTAAGTTTTTATATTACATGACTCTGAGGCTTCCATGCTGCTAATTGTGGATTTCCTCTCTAAAGCTTCTGTGATAGCCAATGTGTGATTCTCAACCTGTCTGTGACTTATTCTGTCATTTAGAAGCTGAGTAATGTCATCAGGCAGGTTTTAAAATGTTAAATTTGTCAAGAAGCCTAGGCATATTGTTGGGAGAAAGAAACTCTGTGTGCCCACAGATCTCCAGGGAAACCAGGAATGTTAGACATGTTTAGAAGAAAGAATGTTCTTCCCTCTGGAAGAGTCGGAATTGGAGGTGATTAACAGCCTGATCATTTGGGCCAGGCCATATCAAGATGCTACAACCAGGACAGGGGTTGGCCATTAGTCTAAATGACCTTTGCATTATCTGTATAATCAGGGGCTCCCACAACCAGGACCTGAGGTGGATAATAGTCCAAAGGACCTCTAAGCTATCTGTATGACCAAGACCAGGCCAGATCCTTCCTTAGGCCCTTAAGCTAATACAGGTAGCTTATTGCTAGAACCCATCTTCTTGGTAGAAATGACATGTACTTTCAGGTGAGTTTCAATGTAATTATGCCTCCTTGGGCTCCACAGATTGTGTTACACCAGAAAACTCTTTTTTTCCCCCCTCAAATTGTAATGTGTTTAAATATGCTGGCAATAAACCGCCTCGCATCAGACTCTTAAAGTTTGATTTAGTCTGCTAAAGTCAGGCTGATCTGAGTTTTCATTCTCACCTGTTTGTGGTTTGTTTCTCCTGCAGTGACACCTGCAGGGACCCCACAGCATATCAGGACTGTTTCCCTGCCTTCGGTGACACCTGCAGGGTTCCCCATGGCTTATCATGACTAATTGGAATACCAGTCACCCAATCTCTCAATAATTCACATTATTAGTTGTATAACTAGAACCATCATGGTATTTTCTGTCTTTTTATTTTTCTTTCAATTATTCCTGAGGCTTATGTCTTTTTACTTTTCCTTAAAATATTTATTAACACAATATCATGTTATTCAAGGTAATTTAAATTATAGTCAGTAAACATTCATTAAAGTATAGTATGTTCTAGGCAATGTCCTGGGATAGAACTGTCTACAAAGCAAAATATTATAAATGTTTATTTCATTGCCTGGCAGATAACAGTTCAATAACCATTCATTGAAAGATTGGTTGATGCTAATTATTTTTTAAACATAATAGCTGTTCATTATAGGAGGATGAGAAACTGAAGGAGTTACAAAAATTAAACAATTAAGTAAATATTAGGAAGACAAAGAGTAGTAGGAGAGGTGGCTTCAGAGCCACAAGCACAGACACACACACACACACACACACACACACACACACACACACACACAAGATCCCAAAAGTTTGGGGAGTAACAACAATAATAAAAGGACCATGATCTATATTTCAAACATAGGAGAATTAAGACTGAGAGTGTCTGCAGAAACTATTACTGTATTCATAAATCTGTAATATATAAACTAAATAAAATCAGAATATATTATTATACAAATTAAAATTTCAAAGATGTCTTCAAGACAATATGAATCCAATAACAATCATTAACAAAAGATGACATAAATATGAAGGACAATGGGAAGGGGTATATTGTAGGGATTTGAGGGAAAAAAGGAAAGGGATAGATAGTGTAATTAAGTTATAATCTCAAAAAAGAAAAAAATGTTAAGGGCTAAGGTCTTTTAATCAGAATGTCTGGACATAGTAGATGAGATTCAAGGAAGAAACAGATGAGTATAGAACACTGCCAAAGAAAACTCTTATAAGGGACTGTCCCTACCTGTTCTTACCAAGCAATGATGGTGTCACTTACTATGCTTCTCATGCTGTCCAGGTTCAGAAAGGCCTCTTTCTCATGGTGGATAGAAATCAATATAAGCTTCTGATAATTTATGGAGGCTTATGGATGACTTCTCAGTATCCATTCAATTTGGATAAACTTATGCTAAAGCACAGCATTGAATGTAGCCAATATTTATAGTGTATTGCCTCTATGTCATGCACAACTCAATGTAACAGTAGAGAAGGAAGCAAAATACTTACTCTCTAGAATGTAGTATGTGTACATTAGAAAAGAAGTTTTAAATATCTTCAAACACATAAACTGAGAAAAACAATTTTTTAATATTACATGTTAAACTGAAAAAAGTGATAAAGTGGTGAAGAAAAAGGACTGCTTAAGTTGAGAATGTCAGGAGAAGTGATGCTGACGAGTTCAAATGCTACAGAGAACTAGTGGATAACAAGGAAGCAGCCATATGTGAAAGGCAGAGGTCACAGAGTGAGCAGAGTTCCCTAGGCAGGAATGAATGTTTAGGGTGGCTATGTCACAGCAAAGAGCATGTAAGAGGGTAATGTGCTTGAGGAAGAGTGAACAAGGTGGAAAGGAGTGTGAGATAAGGGCAAAGGAAAGACAGAAAATCATTTCTGAAAGGCTGTGCAGCCTATGATAAATGCTCTGAATATTGTCCTACCTGAAATAGGAAGCTGCTGAAGGTTCCAGCAGAGGTGTGATATCATCTGATTTATATGTCAGGTTGTGATTTTTATTTGAGAAAAGACTCAGAGAAGAAATAAGGAGACTATTATTAGGCAGTGTGGCAGTAGTTCAAAGGACAGTTCCCCTGTCTGAAATGGTGAGGGGTGTGGACAAAAATGAGTGAACTGAAAATGTATTCAGAGATTGAGAACTGAAAGGATTTTGCAATTATTTAGGTAGGGAAAGGACAAAAAGTGAGAAATTAAAACACAATTTCAATGTTTTATTTTGATAAGGGTTTAATTTTGATGGGAGGAAAGCTAGCCCAGTTCTTCCAAAGAATGTTGAACCCAAAATGTAAAAAGGGTCCAGCAACAGGAACACAAAATTCCATCACAAGTAGAGTGAACAAAATATAATTGTGAGCAGAAGTTCTTTTCAATGCTTACCTTGTGAGATTAAGCTTTGCTCTAAGCATATTCTTGTGCTCTTTCATCTAACAAACCTAGCATCATACCCAGCTATGTGGACTTAACTTAAAAAAGTCCCATGAGTATGTACATTCTTATATGTTGTCATTGGTCTATTCAGTCTTTGCTAGGCCATTGCTTAGCACCCTCAAAATGCTTCCCCTTCGAAATTGCTAAGCATTGCAAGAGTCGGCTTTATAAACCAAAGTTTGCATAAATGTAGAATAGGAATCAGATAAGAGTTGTTTCAACTCCTAAGTTATTAGAAGTTAAGACTCAATTTCCCATTCTGTAATAAAAATAGATTTTTTTCCAAAGTACAATGCCAATCTCTGATAAATTTTACTGATCTAAGATAGAATGATAAAAATAAGACAATACTATTTTGACCCCAACATCTATGTATATATCTTTTTTTTTCAATTTAGTTCTATACTTTTGTCAATTTTCCTTTCTTGAAAAGGTCTGGACATTATTTTGATATTATATCCTTTGGCCCTGTTAAAGACTCCAAGTGCCTGCTGAGAGAGAAATGTCATATCTAAGGGAGTTTGAGGAATCTGGGACATAAGTAAGAATAAGTGATCTCAAAGAATGACACTACTCTAGTCATAGATGATACAGGAAAGAATGACCCCAATTAACAGAGAAGTTTTTATTAAAAGAATGTGCCCAATTCTGGAAATGTCTCTTTCTGAGACATTTAAAGACCGTGGGAGTCCAGGACATCCAACTAGGGTGTGTGTGTGTGTGTGTGTGTGTGTGTGTGTGTGTGTGTGTGTGTGTGTGTTTATGCATGTCATCTGAAATCTGAAAGGACCAAGCAGATGCCATAACAGGCTGCTCAGTCTTCTCTCAGAGATCAGGTCTCAATTTCAGTTTCCTAAGACTTGAGCAAGTCTCTGGGAGGGCCGTGAACAAAAGACATAGTCCTTGCAGTAGCTCCCTTTCTGCATGTACTCTGACTGCTCAAATTTCAGCCAGATGTTTACTGTCTGGGACCCCTCGCCAACTTAGAGTTATGTGCATGAGTCAAGGACAGAGCCTAGACCACTGAGCCAGCCCCCACAGTCAGTATGTGCTAGGCCAGCCAGCCCCCATGGCAGCTCAAGGACAAAGCCTGGGACTTGTGCTGGACTGCCCCCAAAATGATAATTGTAACCCCCAACCAGTAAATAAACCAATCCAAGTTGCACACATGCCAATCCCCCCCAACCACCCTAAAGGGCTTGTGGGTTTTGCCTTTAAATAGCTAGCCTCACAAAGAAAGAGCAACTCCTCCCTGCCTCACTGTATTGGGTGTAGGAATGAGTTCCCTGTCTAGACTTGTATCTACAGAATAAACCTTGCTGTTGCATTCTGGACACCTTGGTCTTCGGTGGTCTCTTTGGGGTCATGATCTGGGCATAACAAAATCCTGTCTTAGTGGATTATTATATTTTCAGAATATAGTCAATCACTTTATAACAAATCAGCAAAGGTGAGCCTTGTTATCAAATATAATGCCCGATCTTTCCAAAATGGCAAGACATCAAATAATGCTCATAAATAATAAACCTATAAGAAATTATAAAAAAGCCTTCCTGAAATTAAAGCAAAATAGGCTTTGAATACTTACAAATTTGTTCCTAAGTTAACCTCACAAAATTGTCCTCAACTGAGAATTTCATAGTCACTCCCACAATGGGTACACATGGCAGCCACACCAGATAATTTGCACTTTCAGAATTATATATAATTGAAACCAGATTCAGGTGTTATCGTAAAAATTTTTACTCTTGAGTCTGACTTTAATCTCAAAGTCTATGGATTGCCCAGAGTTCAGGGAAGACACTATGTCTGGTAAAGGATATCAGAGGGAAAAAAAATCTATGTACACTATGCTCTTATGTCTGTTAAGTTTACTCCTCTAAGACAAAATTCTATTTATACAGCTACAGCTCTCTCAGGAATTCAGGACAGGAATAAATCTAGATACACCAAACTCTGTCTGTCTACTTTATTTCTCTGGGATGAAATCCTGTCTACATAGCTTCTGTTCCGTCCTGACACTCAGTTCCTCTTTGTCCCCCTTTCTTATTGCCCTCTCATAGTCCCGCTAACAACTAAGCTCTTATGCTTCCAGACTCATCTTCATCCTGTTTCTTCACCCTCCATCTCTACTTGCTCTCTACTCCTGGCTGGGATGAACTCTACAAGAGTTGTGCCTTACTATCTACAAAGCCTCTGTGTTCTTCCCTTCTCCCTGGTCATGCCCTTCTGTCTGCCTCTACAGAAAACACCTGTCTCTTCTCCCCCTGGCCAGACGGTTCTCTGCCTCCTCAGGAATGTTGCTCCACCCTACCTTCCACCTTGATATTTAAAAATCTTTTACGTTCTCAGTCAATTTCTCTTGAGAGCCACTAGGCCTCAAGGCAAGGAGATGGTCTGAACTTCATTTGCACAAGAAACAAAGATATGCATCTACAGGCTGCTTAGCTTTACCTACAAGACCAGTATCCAAGTACTGGCTCCAGCAGGAAGCTCACACACACATTCTATGGGAATTGTGAGCATAGAAATTCATAACAAGGCACAGCTGTGTAACACCAAACAGTCCATGCTAGATGGCTTCCTACTTGACTGACCTTTGGCCTGGTCAAGGTATAGCTTTAATACACAGCTGGACTCCTTGTAACATATTCTTGTGGATCATCACAATAGTCTAATTAGCCGGGCGGTGGTGGCGCACGCCTTTAATCTCAGCACTCGGGAGGCAGAGGCAGGCGGATCTCTGTGAGTTCAAGGCCAGCCTGGTCTCCAAAGCGAGTTCCAGGAAAGGCGCAAAGCTACACAGAGAAACCCTGTCTTGAAAAACCAAAAAAAAAAAAAAAAAAAAAAAAAAAGAAAAAGAAAAAGGGACAATAGTCTAATTATCTGATCAGAGCAGTTACCAGGGTTGAATGAACCCATTATCTAATGGAAGATTTGGCAAATGCCAGTCATCCACCACATATTGACTGAAAAAAAAATCTAACCTTGGATATGAAGTCACTTTTCTAAAATTCATATTCAGGTCCAGAAAATCCACTTAAAAACTTAGTGGAAGTGGAGATTATAACCATCAAACACAAAATTTCTCTACACAACTTAGCAGGATGGTACAGAAAGCACTTCCCATTTTTATATCCTGATGCCAGCCAAAAGTGTAAAGGAAATTTGCATTCAGAATGTACAGTCACAGAAGCAATATGATTTAAAGGCTTGTCATGTGTTAAATAGCTGACAGTGTTTTGCAGACAATAGGAAGTTGCACTTGCATGAAGTACTGGAATTAATGCATCAAGTTAGGTGACAATTATTAAGCTGATATATACATCAAAAAACTGAACTTCTCATAACCAATATATCATACTTGATTATGTTTTGAGAAAATTCCCCACATACCAATGTGACTTTGTTTATTAAATATAACATATTAAATATAGCCTGCCACTAAAATTGTTCCTATTTGTTTATAGGAGAGCATATTTCTATAAGTTATATAGTGGAGAATAATTTAATTAATATTAAGTATGAAGAATTTGGAGAAAATATTTATTATAGGTTGCATTAAAATGCTACAATATCAGAGAAATTTAAAGCAAATAATTTGATGGAGTTGTACTTTCTTGTAAATCCATTTTACATGATGCAGAATAAATATTATCATAAAATATTTTCTCTTGAACAGACCAACTCAATTTTAAGAGTGTTTTAATTTTGACATTCTGAGATTATTCATTCAGGCTAAAGACAAAAACTAAGATAGGAAATTGAGTCATGGGTTCCTAGGGCAGGAGAAATTGCCACTGCATACTTTTTTTTTTTTTTTTTTTTTTTGGTTTTTCGAGACAGGGTTTCTCTGTGTAGCTTTGCGCCTTTCCTGGAACTCGCTTTGGAGACCAAGCTGGCCTTGAACTCGCAGAGATCCACCTGGCTCTGCCTCCCGAGTGCTGGGATTAAAGGCGTGTGCCACCACCGCCCGGCTGCCACTGCATACTTGCTGAGCAGTTACATTAAAAAACCACTCTGAGTTTGCCAAGCTTTAGAGAATTGTGCATATGTGGACAAAGGGACTAAGAATGTGAGGCAATCTCAGAAGTAGGTCTGATACACAGCAGCCTTTCAAAGGAAGAGGGATTGACTTATAAACAATAGTAAATTATTAATAGATGTAAATAACAAATATTGAGGCAGCATTTGGGTGTGTAAGGTAAAGAGCAAGGAGACCTGCTGTGACTCAACCTTAAACTAGAGAAGCACAAAGGAATAGGGCTATGGTGTGAAAAAGCAAAAGAGACCAGGGAACTGATTTTTACCTAGTTACTCCTCAAATCACTCCAGTCCATGAAGTTAATAAATGCAGAGTGTCAGCTAAGTTCAATGTATTAAGAGAAGATGTGGCTGGGCAGTGGTGGCGCACAACTTTAATCCTAGCACTTGGGAGGCAGAGGCAGGTGGATCTTTGTGAGTTCGAGGCCAGCCTGGTCTACAGAGTGAGATCCAGGAAAGGCACCAAGCTATACAAGAGAAACCCTGTCTTGGGAAAAAAAAAAAAAGATGTGTAAGCATATTCAGGACAGTTTTGCCAAGTAAAGGATATGCTACTTGAACTTAGAGGTTGAATACAAAAGCCAAATTAGCACTTACCTTTGTAATTTTATTTCTATTTGTATTTTGTTAATGCTCCTGATGTTGATCTATATCACAGAGACTAAAGACAGGACCATTATCTTCTTGAAGGAACCTTCATGTGATTTGGGGGCTTTTTGGGGTGACTCATGGAATTGCTGGCTCTAAAGGCTTTCTAGGTATAAGGTACTTCCTCATGGCTACACTTTAAAGACTCTGATGATTTTATAAAGGCTGATTATTTAATGGGATATGTGAGAATTATGAAAGCTCCCACCCCTGTGATTCTCATGAGCCATTGTGGCAGCCTAGTTCACTATCTTGGAGAACATCTAGGGAGTGGAAGACAGCTCAACAACTAAGGAGTTCTCTAAGAGACTAGGCCATATAATCAGCAATGGTGTAAACCAGCCCTGATGGAAAGTAAAAGTTGTAATTAATAGAAAAGAATAACAAAGACTCACATATTACTAATTACTAATTGAAAAGCTTAAATCTCTTCAGCGTCCAGTTAGATGTTGTTCATGATAAAGATGAAAGCAGTGGTAGCAGTTAAATCTGTGTTTTCTATGAGTAAGTGACAAACAAGAATGAGACAGGGATCATTACAGATACAAGGATAGAAATACAAAGACTGCAACAGAGAAAGATTTCTTGTGACTGTGGACACAAATGTGGATGCAGAGGTAGACATAGATGTGCATAGGGTACCAGCTGTGGCAGTGCTTGCCGATAAAGCTGTAATAGCCTGTTAGCTATGGCTGTGGCTATGGATATAGATGCACTTGCACCTATGGATGTGGCTGAGAATTGGATATGAATCTAATATAGATATGAACATTATTAGCAAAACGGAAAGACAATAAGTTTGGAAGAACAGCCTTATTAATACACAATTTCTGATGCATCAAACATTTGAGTGTTATCCCCTAAGCAAAACAGCCACTTCTTCATTAGACCATGTGGACTGCTTTCATGTTTTCATAGATCCCATACACCTGTTGAGATACTCCTCCCAGACATTTGCATCCAAATCGGCCCTTATTGCCCTTGGCCTCATAGTCTCAGGTAAGTACTAGATTATAGGTTTGGGGATGATAATTGAGAGAGTATCCCTCTATATGGCTATTCAGGAGCATGGCATTATGCTGAATATCGCCTTTCATATACTTTAGGGTCACCCACATTCCTGGCAGAAAATACTCACCCATGCTTTTCAAGTAAGCCCAAAGAACTCACTGGGACACTAGGGTGAACTTTAGTAGAAGTATACTTCACTTTGGTAGACATGGTTTACATATCCAAAGGGAAGGAATTCTTATAACAGAAAAACTTAAAAGAAAAAGAGAATAAATGAAACACAATATTTAGAAAGAGTAACAAACACAAGCAAGAGAAAAGCAACAGAAAAACTAAGGAATATGAAAAACTAAAATGAAATGCAAACACAATACAAGAAATGATTTGACAATTCAATAAATATAGAGAGGAAAAAACACAGAAAGAAAAGCACTCTAGGTGAGAAATCACTCTTCTCAATTTCAGAGGAGATTCTGATTAAAATGGGAACTCTGTCCCCTGCTTGATGAGGAGCCAGCATTAGTAATACAAGCGCAATCTTTATTAGCAGGTGCCAAGGGAGTTGGCAGCCCTTCCACACATGTTAATCTTTTAATCTCCAAACTGAAGCACCTTAGCTTGAAGGACAAGTAAGCAAGAGTCAATGGGTACATGTTCCTCTAAGAGCAATTTAGAAGGATGAATCTTGCAGAATCTAATCATTTCTTAATCTCTGAATGTAGTAACCAGGATTTGTTCTCTGACAGACTTGCCTAGAGTTCCAAAGTCTGTAAACTTTCAATTGGAAATAGCTTTGACTCCACGGTCTATCTACAGCCCCAAGGTCATTTGAGATTTTCATAATTAACAATTGTAATTTATTTTTTCTTCAAAACTCAGAGTTGTGATAAAAATAGAAGTATAATATTCTTGTTCTTCAAATAGTTTTTCATTCTGGTTTGCAATTGTTTTTAGGTACTAGAAGAGTGTAGTAATTAGGACCCATTATCAAGACAATTGGAACACTGAATCACTATAATGGCCTTTGTCTAAATAAATCATGGTGGCACATTCATATAAATGATAGTTTTATAGCCATTTCTGCAATCTAAACTCAAGGAAGCAAAATAATGCTATCTGCTGAGACAGCTTCCAGCTCTAAGAATATTAAATGGAATTGGCTTTTCTAGGAAAGAAGTTCCAAGTATTTTCCTTCAGAGTGGCAAGTTCAATGATCGTTAGCACACAGGCTCAGCAAATGGAGGGGCCCACCCTACCATATGCTCCAATATCCCTGATACCTAGTGAGAAAGGAGACAGAAGCTCTGTATATGGTTTACAGGTTTTTCCATTCAACCTCCAACCTTTCCAAACCTACAGCCCATTTTCTCTCTAGGGAATAAGCAATAATAGAAAGTCTTGTGAAGAACAATTTTCCTTTGCCCTTTTTTCCAGGAGCTGCACAAGGTGAAATGTGAGTTTCTATTTGAAATTTTTTCTTTTGATTTGTTTTCTGTCCTGGCCACTCACTCATTTTATTTTAATGTTTTGCCACAGATCTTTATTTTGGAATTCATTAGAGATGCCTTCCCCTTAGGATAGTTGGGAAAGATAAACATGGGCAGAACCACCCACCATACAATTCCACCTGATGTCATTGCTCTCTATTGAGTCCCACTCACTTTCTTCCACGCTAGTCAGAGTTTAGAATAGATATTCGGAGTTCACTCAAATAGTGTACTCATGTGACAAGGCTTTGGCAAGGCTACAGATCATCCAAAGAGGCTGCCCTCATTTCCAGGAAGATCATGCACATAATTAGTCTGAAGCAAACTAGTTTTTAACAGCTCTCCTGAATGTTTATTCATTAAATGTCCTTGCTATGGTAAATTGTTTCTGCCTAGACAGCAAACTACATATGACCCTAATTTATGTTTTCTCATTTTAATGCCATCTCTCAGGTATATCTACACCATCACTGTAGCATATGTCTCAGGGTATCAGATATTGCTGATATATTGGGAGAACATTAAAAGAAAAAGATAGAAATTAAAGAACTAAAGTGAAATCCTACACATGATTTCCTTTACATTCCAGAGGGAAAACACTGAAGTTTTCCTGGGGATAAAATCCATTTTTACTGTTGTCGCCACGGTCTTAAGAGAACACTCTTAAGAGAACACTGTTTAGCCCCAACAGTGGCTCTCAGTGCACGAATGTGGTATTCATGCAGGGCTGGGTGAGTGTCCACCAACTATTTTTTTTTTAATTTAACTTGTTTGTTTTGTTTTACTTTTGAGGGTATAATATAATTACATTATTTTGCTCCTCCCTTCCTTCCCTCTAAACACTTCCATATACCTCCCTTAATCTCTTTCCAATTCACAGCCTCTTTTTAATTAATTTTTATTACTTGAATATGTATATATGTATAGACATACACATTTGTAAATATAACCTGCTCAGTCTATATAATGGCATCAACTTCTTTTATAAATATATAAACAGTAATAGTGCAAGAGCTTAACTTACCTTTCATACGAAACATATGAAAGAATTCATTACAGATTTCCCAGGCTCTTCTCCAACAACGCTGAATAATGGGGTCTTACCATACAGAAACCCTGGACCCTCTACTTTCCACACCCCTCCGCATTGCCAAATTCCATACACATATTTATTAGCGATATTCTCATTGTGTTTTATCTCTCTCCTCCCTGTACTCATTCATTACCAGGGTATTTGTGAATTTCTGTACTTTCCCAAGACTGATTTTCTTTAATATATTAAAAAATTATCACTTGAGAGTAAAGGATTTTGCATACATTATGGAAATACCAGTTGATCAGTCCAGCACAATCTCAATGTATTAACTTCTGTTTCTTTTGAAGACTTCTTCCCAGTATGAATTTACACTCTTATTTTTGTAAAGTCATAGAAAATAATGATTAGGATATATATCCAAAGACATATAGAAAACCATCTCAACACAGTTGCCAGTTCTCTGAACCAATACATTCTAAATTAAAAAGGAGAAAAAAATACATTTCCAACTGCCCTACAATTAGTAAGACATCTGAATGCCTACAGTGAAGAAGGAATACTTTATACGTTTTGCTGAGTGATGTTGCTTATGGTTTCCTATCCTGCTCATTTTTGAAGTGTGTCCATTCTAAATCTGCAGAGAAGGAGAAGCAAACAGATAAACAAGTGTAAATGCACTCAACTATGAATACCTCTACCAGATTCAAAGTTTCAGATGATAGCTGAAGTTCCATGTTTGAAGAAAGGTGAACATGAAGCTTTCTTCTCCAGATTCTGTCCAGGGCTAATGATTGTGGGTATGCAGAGGAGCACACATGGGGCTGCAAAAGCCAAAGATGGCACTGAGAGGAAGTGAGCTGGGCGGGGACCTAACTTGTTTACCAAAAATTATGATTGGCTCTTGGGATCAGGAGAGATGACATAGGTGCTTAGCCTCCTAGTGATTATCATGCTGAGCTATGCCCTTTGTTGTGATTGGTAGAAGGAAAAGCTTGACCTTTGTTGTGATTGGTAGAAGGAAAGCTGGTTCGTGGTTTGGTGCTTTATAAAGGGTGTGCTGATGCTTAATAAACAAGTTCCTGCTTGACACGGCTCCCCACTGTATCTGATTGTCTCCGGGTACCAGGAGGCTGGGTGACAGGCCAGTGGTGCACTACTCCTCCTCAGTCAAGGTCTGTTGTGGGTGGTGGGCCTAATTCTTCGGAACCCCACAAATGATGACTTTCTCTTTTTATAATTTTGGGTAAGGTAAAAACATCTTGCAAACATTTCCTCTTTGCCTTTGCTAGTTCTGTGTTTTAGATTCCATTTAAATTGTACCTACTTTTTCACATATCTGTATTGCATAGAAGCTTATGTGTAGTCACCAAACAGTACCGTGAAAGAAAACTTCCTGAGTTAGTGAGGAAACTGCAAAAATACAATACATAAAATATACGTCCAAATGGCTGAGGCTACCCACATATTAAGCAGAAATTTTCTTTCCACCAAAGAAAGTGATTCACTATGACAAGTGAACAAACCCAAGAAGATAGATGTAACATGAATCTTAAAAGGTCTTATAATAAAAAAAACCCAGAGCCAGAGATATTGGGATGAAAGCTGAAAAGTCAGAGAAGCAGAATAGCCAGCCACTATCTTACCTCATGAAATCCTCAGTCTAAAGAAAGCGAGTTCCTGTTTCCTCACACCTTATATACCTTTCTCTGCCCAGATATCACTTCCTATAATTAAAGACTTGTGTGCTTCCCAGTACTGGGATTTAAAGTTGTGTGCCACCACTGCCAGGCTCTATTTCTAGTGTGGCCTTGAACTCACAGAGATCCAAATGGATCTCTGCCTCCCCGAGTGATAGGATTAAGGGTTGTGCCACCACTCTCTGGCCTCTATGTCTAATCTAGTGGCTGGCTCTGTCCTCTGATCCCCAGGTAAGCTTTATTGGGGTACACAATTTATCACCACAGACAGGAATTAGTATCCTGTGTCAATTACTTCTCTGTAACACTGGCCAAAACTAAGCTTGTTGGTTTTGTTCAACCCACTCATCCTTGGAAAAATATATTTTGTGACCAATGTTTGTTGCTCCTCTGTTGCATTGCATACAGTAAATCACTGAGTCTTCTGAGGTTCAGAAGACTTAGTGAACCCCAAAACAGCTTTCATTTTTTTTTCTTACTAAGTTTCCATGGATACCACCTGAGCTCCTAGCTAGAAAATCTCTTCTATATTATAGCAATGTTCACTGGCCTTCTTGCCTAGTTTCTTCAAGCTTAAAGTTACCTTTTCAGATTTCCCAAATTGATGTTTTAATATATAAAAATGACCATCTATTCAATCTCCTTGAGGTTAACACTGACTTTCTCTTGCATAAAGAATGATTTCTAGTTCATTTGTATGATATTGTCCTTATTTGATCCTTATTTTTCTACTTTTCTCAACAGAATTTAATAAAACTCCGCAGCAAGTTAGTAGTTGTTCCCACCTGTGTGCCTCACATTTGCTCAAGCCTTTAAGCTATTTGCATTTGAAAAAATTCCCATTTGTTTACTCAACCATTGATCTTAAATTTTCTTTCAAACTCAGCAGGGAATATTATAACTGAGTTTATTTCCCAGTCCCTAATAATAATAAACTATAATAAATAACTTAACTGTACCAGTATGCAATGATCTATTTAAACAATTGCTCCCCTCTGGAACAAGTGTTTTGTTTTCCCATCTTCTCGCTTAGCATCTAGCTCATATCCAGCCATGTGGCCTATATTAGATGAACACCTGAGTAAATGAGCAGGTTAGAATGGAAACATTCATTTATCTAAACTGACATGTGTCACAGGTATCACTGTAAAAATGGGGCTGGTGTAGAAAAAGTGCTGTGGACTCTTAAACCAAAAAGAGGAAAGAAAATATACCATAAAATACCATACCGTAAAATCAATGTTAAAATGAGTTTGTGGTGTTTAAGTGTGGCCAACTTGTTTGGTTCTGGGAGATTTTAATGTTGAGCTTTTCAAAACCATATGTCTATAAAACAACACACAGGACTGCCGTTAGTTGACTTTGGATAATCTTCTACAAAACCGATTGTTAGTGGGTAGACCACCAATGGCTCAAAAGCTAGGGTGATCATCGTTCAACAGATATTTATCTAAGAACCCTATAAATATCAGACACTTTTTCCATAAAAATTACTGTGTTCCATGGAACTAATCATCATTGATATACCTATGGCTACGTCATAAAATACCCCAAAGTAACATATCGACTAATTATTGGCATACTTACATTATTTATGAATTAATTTCCTCATGGACCTGAACATAAAACATCTCTCCAGGGAAGATGATATGGCAAGACTGCCCTCTGACTAGTCCTCAAACAAAGAATGTCATTGTGTTTGTGGTCCCTAAGACCACTACTCAATGCCTTAGTAACCTCTTCTCTTTTTTTAGTGATAATACACTTAATAAGAATGTACCTTTACGTGAGGTGGCTGTTAGGCATCAACCACAATAGATAAGGATTCTCTACAGATAATAAACTCTTACACTGTAGTAGGAGTAAACAAGCTATGGCCTTAAGACAAAATATAGCCCAATGTTTGTTTTTGTAAATGAAGTTTTATTGAACGTCAATGAATTTCCATTTGTTCATATATCATCTTTGGTTGCCTCCCTTTCCCAACAGAAAAAGTGAATAATTGTTCAGTTTACAGCTTGAAATGCCTAAACCATTCAGTATTTGTCACTTTATGAAAATTTTCCAATCTGCTACTCTAGGAGCCATGCTGAGTTTGGTTTAGAATACTATTTCATAACACAAAGTATATCTATATATAATATCAATAGACAAAATTATTAGTATGTATTATAAGTATTATACAATTTACCTAGTACATAAAACTTAAATACAATATAAAAACTACAACAAGAGCTCTTTCTTTAGGTAGTGCATTTCTGAAAGAGCAGAAGGAGCCAAGGATCTGTTCAAGAAGAACAATTGCTATGCACAATGCCTACATTCCAAGCCAGACCTTTGTTATGGTTCCAAAAAATAACAAAACTTTTGAGAATATATAATGGACTTGACATCCATTTTTGAAGTACTAAATTATAGTACTTCATTTTTCATGTACTGACATATTTTCCCTTGTCTTCTCTAACTAACTTGGTTGAAGGTAACCAAGTTCTTGGATAAATATACTCATTTTGTGGACCTTATTGTGTTACTGGTAATTTCTTGAAGTTCTTTCAGTAAGTATTATTTTTCTAAGAACTCAGAGAAACAGTCAAGCCATGCAGGTGTGGATAGGGGGTCCTCATTCTTAAGTCCTTTTGTCAGGCTTGCTGCTTATTGTTAATTTAGCATTTCAGGGATCTTTGCTGTGACCCAAGTTCTCCCTTCTATAACAGCCTTTCAAGTCTGCCTTCTGTAGCCTGTTAATTTTATTGTAATCACTATACATCAGAATGGTGCATCAGTAAAGCAACAGGAAATCCTTCTTTCACTAAACCAAAGCTCAGAAGTCCTGCTCACATATTTTTGGCATCATCACACTTTTCCAGCCTGGCGTGTATTCAGCCACAGTAGAATGAGATCTTTATGTCACTCTTCCCACACACTTCCACACTTCTGCCATAGCTCCCCACTGACAGGTCTTGGTTGGCAGTTTTCTCTGGGATTCACACCACCTGATAGCCTCCTTCACATGAGTCTAAGTAAACAGCCATTTAGCTTAACACATGTAACCTCTGATTTTTGGAGGAGCTCAATGCTCCTTTTCTTAGCATGTGCACATCTTTCAAAATTATTGCAATTTTGGAACACCCAATAGAAAACAATATCCATGAGAAGACCATGGACAAAATTTCATTGCATGTAATTATAAACAAATCTCATGGCATAATCACAGAGATTCCACTGAATGTTTAGTATTTTAAGAAAAATCATTTCTTTTATCTATACAGCAAACACAGTATCAATAATGATGTTAACAACAATGTCAGTAAAATTCACTAAGTCTTTACTCTGCTAATTACTATATTACAGATGTCTGATGTATAGATCAAAAGACTACAAGTTATGATCTACATGGCTAGGTGCTCCATTTTGTGAATAAAATTCCATTAGAAATTGGTACAGTTGTTTTCATGTATGACTGTTTTTTATATGCCTGTTTACATATCATAATTGCAATAGATAGCATATGACCAATTAAATCTAAAGTGCATTCTGGTTCTTCACAGAAGAAGAGCTAGCCCATGATATGAGTTATCTTAAATAGTTCTTATGGAGAACTCTGTTTATAAATACTATTATTACTTTCATAAAATTGATGACAATAAAATTAAAGGGATACAATATGTTTTTGTGATCACATTAAAAAAAGTAAGAATTTGAAATGTACCCTCGTGGCAACTTAATCAGGACTCTCAAGGTTTTATTATAACTTTAAGCAAATCGTCTCACTTCCCTGACAATCATCTCTGTTCTGTACCAAAAATGGCTCTGGATTCAATATCAGCCATGACATTTACTTAACTACAACTTTAATTATGTCCAGCCTGCTTTCCCATTTCAGATAACAAAGAGGAAATCCCAAGTTGCCACAGGAAACATAATACATAATTATGCCAAAGGAGATTTTTCCAAATACCTCCCAGGAAAGTGATTTCTAAGAAGTAAGTCAAGGAGCAAATCATCACTGCCTTAGCAAGAAATGATTCCAAGGACTCTGTTTTTCTATCAGCAAGTTATGTAATGTCTTAGTTCTTAAAAGCATCATGAATGAAGCTATTGAGGACAACATCTCCAAGCACCAGCTCTAAATACAAAAACTAGCCTTGACTGAATATGAGGTGCATCATTAATAAATCTTCTGATGTCTGACCAAGCCATGTGACACCTCTTTGATGTGAGGAGGTATAGTTTCCTAAAAACTACTTTTGATCACATGGGCTACTTTGTGATCTATGTTTTGAGATCCTTTTCTTACACTCTCTATTCTTACTTCCATATCACAGAAGTCTCGGTCTCTGTGCCATGTAGTTCTTACACCTAGTATAATTGTCACACCAGGTTCCCCTGGACGGCCTCTGATTGGAGGATCAAAGTGAAATTCCATCCATGACTACTTTCATGCCTCCTTTATTTTAGTTCTACCTCTCCCACACTCCCCTCTCTATCTCCATCATTGACTGTTTCTTCCCCATACTCTAGCTCAGATTCCACCAGAAAGTTTAACTTAAGATCAACCCCTAGACTCTGGTAACAATTTCCTTGCTCTTGCTCCTCTGGGTTGCCTCACTGCTCCTTAATGAGTATTCCCTCTGTGAAACTAGGCCATAGAATTTAATCACCTTTTATTTTAAACATTTAACATGACTTGTGTTTTCCCAGACTGCCCCAAGCAAATTCACAGCACATTGGACAAATTCAAATGATCCTGGCTCTCTCACACAGAGCATTCTCAGGTAACGAGCTTCTAAACACTCAAATTTCTTGTTTACTTTCAGCTCATCTTTCCTTGCAGGTGAAATAGTTTTGACCATCCATACTCTTGTCTAACTCCTGGGTGTCATGTAAAGTTTTCCAGTAAAGTCTCACTAGTTGTTATAATTACAGATATCAGAATATGAAAAGATTACAATCTTACCTGGAATTTTTAAGTTCTCCTGGTAAATATGATTATTCATTTAAAACTATAAAAAGGTATAGAAAGAAAAGATACCAATGGCAATTAATATTGAAGAAGGAAAGAAATCTCTATGGGAGCATTAGCCAGAAAGGGTTTCTTTTCAAGAACCTAGTCCAGTGAAAGAAAAATGCCTTAGCTTTGCAATGGACAGAATAAAAACATTTCTGGTAGGGCAATAGCATATACAAAATACAACATAGCTCAAATTCTGGATAATTCTTATCTTTTTTAATTTTATATGATATATTTTGATCTATTATTTCCCTACCACAACTCTTCCTTGATCCTCCCCCACTTTCCTACCAATTCAACTTAAATAAAAATAAAAACAGTCAATGTAAAGAACAAAGAATGGATATTAATATCTGCAAGGGAAAAAGACCAAGTCACATATAAAGGCAGGTTCATTAGAATAAATCCTAGTATTTTCAAAGGAGAATTTACAAGCTGATGTTATACAAGTGTAAAAGACAACAGATGCCATCTCTGAATACTATTCCTATTAAAACTTTCAATCATTATCAAAGAAGAAAAAAAACATCTCATGATGAAAACAAATTTAAGAATTTTTTGTCTACAAATCCAAATGTATAGATAACACCAGAATGAAAACTTGTCAGTCTGAAGAGAGGGTTAACTGCACCCAAGGGGACACAAAGAATAAGTAATTCCAAAAAAGTTAACCACAATAGGTGTTAAAAAACAAAACTAAAGAACAAAATTATAGGAGTTAAATATGGTTAAATAACTTTCAACATTAATAGACTCAATTCCTTAATAAAAAGATGTAGAGTAACATATTACATTAAGAAAATAGAATCCATCTTGCTGCTGTAACAAAATATTCCCAGGGACCTCCCCTGAGGAGATTTCTTCCAGGGTCCTACAGAAGACACTATGGCCAGCATGGGGTGTAATCTGAGGGAAAAGAATACACACCGTCCTCTATCATCTGTTTACTTTATTTCTATAAGACAAAATTCTATCTACACACCTTCAGTTCTATCCTCACACTCAGCTCCTCTCTGTTCCTTCTTTTCCTGTCCTCTATTAGCCTTAACTAAGCTTTTCTCCTATTGACCTCATCTTCATCCTCTGTTCCTTCATCTCCCATCTTTCCTTCCCCTCTTACTCTCCTGACCTGATTCAGTCCTTACTCTCTACAAAAGCTCTGCCTTGTTCCTTTCTCTCTGGTCATACCATTCTGTCTGGACTCGGAATTCTGCCATAGTCTTTACTGCATTTTGTTACGCAAAAACTCTTTTTTTTTTTTTGTTTTTGTAGGATAGCTCTGGAATGCCATTTGGCCTGTCTGGGGAAGGAAGGTCTGAGCTTCATTTTTATAAGAAACAAAGCTATTCATCTACATACTTAGGCTTAAGAGACAGGCATTATCTCTGTGGGGGATGTTACCTAGTTCAGATCAGCAGCAGGTCTAAGAGGCTTATACTGTTTGCTGTTATGGCCTAGGAGTTAGGAATTATCAACAAGAAATTGATAGCAGGAAATAGCTGATATATTAAAAGCCAAATAACATCAAATATTCCTTGATATTTGACTTCTCTTTTAGAAGAATTCCTTGATCTTTCTATCATATACAGCTAAATAACTATTCCATATTCTTGCAGCTTGCAGCACCACTGCATCCAAGAAACACATCTCACTATCAAGAACAGGTACCACTGAAGGGTAAAAGGACACAAATATTGTTCTAAGCAATTGGAACCAAGAAACAACCAGACTTATCTATTTTAATATCTGACAAAGTAGATTTCAAATAAAAACTAATCAGAAAAGACAAGGAAGAACACTACATATTCATTATGAGAAAAATCTACCAAGAAGATACTACAATTCTAAACATTCACACACCAAACACAATAGTACCCAATTTCAAAAAAGAATCAACATTACATCTAAAACCACATATCAACCCAAACACAGTGATAGTAGGTGACTTCAATATCACACTCTCACCAATAGACAGGTTATTCAAACAAAAACTAAACAGAGGAATTCTGGAGTTAAATAATACCACAAATCATGTGAATTTTATAAACATATAAAGAATATTCCATGAAGATAATATTCATTCACAATTTAAAAGAATATGGTAAACTTAGCTCTAATGTCCTTTGATCTTAAGAGAAGAGCATTGTGTGAAGAATGAGCACTGCCTGGGTGTAAGACCCATCTTAGTCTTGAGTTGGCTCTACATCATTTGCTTAATCTGTCTCCATCTGTTTCCTCAAATGCAAAATGATTAATACACAATGTGGGACTGCTATGAACATAAAATAAAGAGATATGAATGAAGTAATAAGGTATCTGACTTAACAAGCAGTTGTTAATGATGTTAGTGGTTGTAATCAGTCTAAGCATGTGTGAGTTTCAGACAAAAAAATCAACTAGCCAGATACCAGATACTAACAAATGACCTATAATTCTTCCAGAGTTGTATGGATTAAATGAGTGGTACCTGTAGAAGTACTCACTAGAATGACCTGGCAGTAGAAGTTTCCTATTCAGTATTTATCAATCATATTGACAAATGTATATGATACCCAGGAGCATTATAATAAATATATAATATGTGATATACTGATTTCAAGGAGTATATTCTTTAAGGTAAGAGCCTAAAACAAGCAAAAAAAATTTGCAAGTTTTCATGTACCTTCAAATCCTCTGATAAAGTGATGGTGTCCTTGGAACAGTCTGGAATAGACAAATGTATGAAAACTTAAAGAAGGGCCAAAATCAAAGTGGGGAAGAATATCTTAAATGCCCATACTTGTAGTTGGAATTTTCTTTTGTCCACCAACAAAGGTACAGAGACTTCTTTATGAATGCTTGGCCTTAGCTTAGGCTTATCCCACTATCTCTTTTTATTTAATTTAACCAGTTTTTATTCATCTACATTTTGCCTCAGGGCTTTTTTTTTTTTTACCTTTCTTTCACTCTGTATGTCCTATTTTCTTGCTCCCTCTGTCTTTCTGGTTGGGACCTGGCATCTCTTTTTCTTTCTTCCCCAGCATAAATTTCTCCTCCTATTTATTCTCCCTGCCTAGAAGTCCAGTCTATACCTCCGCCTTCGCTATTAGCTGTTCAGCTTTTTTTACTAGAACAATTAGGTACCTTAGGCTGGCAAGATAAAACAGCAGCACATCTTTACATAATTAAACAAATGCAACTCATCTTTACATAGTTAAACAAATGAAACACATCTTTGCAGAGTTAAACAAATTTTCCATAACACGTACTGCTCTTAGTCTATGAGGAGAACCAACACATAAATCAGCCATGTGTTACCATATGAAAAGCAGCTTAAAACTGGGCAGCTGTTACATTGCTAAGTATAAGTTGGTCTGTAAAAGTTGAAAGTCATCAGATCACGGTACAATCAGAAAATGGAAAGCATGGGATTTTTTTTTTTTTAATTAAGAATGTAAATGCAGCCAGGGAGTTCTCACCAGCTGTTACAAGTGCTGTTCTTCCAGAGAGCTTCACAGAGAAAAGATTGTATATGAACTCTGGCTCTGAGTACTGTTAAGCATCAGGAGTCAAACACAGAGGGTTAAGAAACTATACATAGCTCTTTCTGGTGGAGGAGTCAAGAGACGACGTTCAGAAATGGCACCTCGCAAGGGGAAGAAAAAGAAGGAAGAACAGGTCATCAGCCTTGGGCCTCAAGTGGCTGAAGGAGAGAATGTATTTGGTGTCTGCCACATCTTCGCATCCTTCAATGACACCTTTGTCCATGTTACCGATCTTTCTGGCAAGGAAACCACCTGCTGGGTGACTGGTGGAATGAAGGTAAAGGCTGACAGAGATAAGTCCTCTCTGTATGCCCAGGATGTGGCCCAGAGGTGCAAGGAGCTGGGCATCACTGCCCTGCATATTAAACTCCATGCCACAGAAGGAAACCGGACAAAGACCCCTGGACCTGGAGGCCAGTCAGCCCTCAGAGCTCTTGCTCACTCAGGGATGAAGATTGGGTGGATTGAGGATGTCACCCCCATCCCCTCTGACAGCACCCGAAGGAAGGGTGGTCGTCGTGGTTGCTGTCTGTGAACAGGACTTCTCAAATTATTTTCTGTTAATAAATTGCTTTGTATAAGCTAAAAAAAAAAGAAAGAAAAAAAGAAACTATACATATATGCATGTAATAATAATTAATGATCCAAGAGGCCATGAATTTGATGGAGAATGAGGAGGCATATATGGAAGGGTTTGGAGGAAAGAAAGGGAAGAAGAAATGTTATAATTAAATTATAATCTAAAAAAGAAAATAAAGGAGAAAACAGAAACTAGTGGTAAATAAGCCATGTAGACAAGAACTTAAACAAGAAGGCCTACTCCAGAATATTTAATACTGACCATTAAAGGGAAGTATAGCTGCACTGTTGTATTAATCCTCTCTCAGGGCCAAGTGGATTGCAGCTCAATCATTGTTAATTCTTCCAGAGGAAGAAATTATTTGCAATTATGCCTTTTGTCATTTTACAAACCTAAGTGTTGATGTGGTTATAACTGCTTTAACTTTCTTTAAGCCAATTACTATGACTTCATCACTGCAGCTAAGAGCAGCATGAGATTATTTCATCAAAAATATATATTTTGGGAAATAAAATTAATTGAAACAATCTCCCTTTTAAGTAGAACTTATCACACATGGAATATCAACATCCAAACATTTTACAGTTTTGTTGCATAGAAAGATTCATTTTACATAACATTTTAAGACTATTGTTAGTGGGAGTACAAACTTGTACAGCCACTTTGGAAGTTAGTATGATGGTTTCTCAGAAAATTGGGAATCAAATCATTCTACCTCAAGACCCAATGATACCAATGGTAACTCTTGGACATGTACCCAAGGGATGCTCAATCATACCAAAAGGACACTTGTTTGTAACAGCCAGAACCTGGAAGCAACCTAGATGTCCCTCAACTGAAGAATGGATAAAGAAAATGTGTTACATATACACAATGTAGTATTTCTCAGCTCTAATAAAACAATGAAGTTTGTAGGCAAATGGATGGAACTAGAGAATATCATCCTGAATGAGGTAACCCAGACTCAGAAATACAAACGTGGTATGTACTCACTCATAAGTGGATAAGATGTAAAGCAGAGGATAAGCAGACTACAACCCGCAGTTCCAGAGAAGCTAGGAAACAAGGAGGACCTAAGAGGGATCATCTTGGGAAGGGAAAACAGAGGTGATCTCCATGAATAAACTGGGGATGGGGGATCATAATAGAGGGGAAGGGATAGGAGATGAGAACATGAGGGAATGGGATGGTTAAGATAGGGGAGGGAGGGCATGGGAGAGTGATGAAAGAGATATCTTGGTAGAGGGAGACATTATGAGGTAAGGGAGAAACCTGGTGCTAGGGAAATTCCCAGGAATCCACAAAGACAACCCCAGATTAGATTATTAGCAATAGTGGTGAGGGTGCCTGAACTGGTCTACCCTGGTAAGCAGATTGGTGAATGCCCTAACTGTCATCATAGAGCCTTCATCCAATAACTGATGGAAGCAGATGCAGAGATCCACAGCCAAGCACCCAGGAGTTCAGTTGAAGAGAGGCAAGAGGGACTATATGAACAAGGGGGTTCAAGATTATGATGGGGAAATCTACAGAGACAACTGAACCAAGCTCATAGGAACTCAGGAACATTAGGTTGACAGCTGTGGAACTTGCATGGGTCTGTACTAGACCCTATGCACATGTGAGAGAGAGAGAGAGATGTATAGCTGGGTCTGGTTGAAGGGGCCCTGGCAGTGTGATTGCGATCTATCCCCCAGTACATGAAATGGCTTTCTGGATTTCATTACCTATGGTCGAACACTTGCTCACCCTTGATGCTGCTGGAAGGGGCTTGGTCCTAAAAGGACCAAGCAGATGCTGTAACAGACTGCTCTATAGTTTTATACTCTATAGTTTTATACTCTACAGTTACATACAGATTAGACAGGAGAAATGGGACATGTGAGCTGGGGTGTGGCTTGAGATCAGGGGTTGAGGAATCTAGCATTGACTATGACAGTAGGCTTCAGCCATAAGTTAATGGAAGGGCCACAGGTTCCTAGTGCCCAAGATAATGAGAATGACTGCTTTAGCAAGCAGGAACTTTCCTCAAAGCCTCAAGGGAATGGAGACCCTTATCCAAATGCCTTGGGAAACTGACGTCTTCTAGGCAGCAGACACTATACTACAATTTCTTAGTCTTACTATATGGGTCTGTTCCCCTCATAAAGCTCCCAAAAGGGAAGCTCTTACTCTCTTCCCATTATACCATATGTTTCTGATTTCTCAATATGTATTAAATGAATCTTTGCCCTTAATGGCCTCAGGCTCTGGATCTGAATTGTAGGCATTTCAATCTTGGAATCAGGTATGTCTAATTAACCTCTAACTTTCCTGTTCTTGGTAATTAGGAGGGCACAATGAAATTCCTGGTTCCAAAGTGGTGGGGATTTTTTTTCAAGGAATTATTTTGTTTAAAGTGGCTACCATTGTATACATTTTTATCTTTTAGCCCACACAGAATTTCCTGAAGGGAAAGGCATTAATAGTAAGAATAATTAAAAATAAAAGTAAAAATGTGCTGGAGAAGTGTGGTCGGCCATGTCAAAATGCTGGAACTTTGTCAAGCAGCAATGCTCACCATACAGTCCATGCTGGTAGTTTTCCTCTTTGGCCATTTAATTTTTTTTATTTGTTATTAGTTCTTTGAAAATTGTATATGGTTTATATTCTCCCTCCCCAAACTTTTCCCAGATTCAGGCCCCCTTCCCTATCCAGCCATCTATGTGTTCTTTCTAAAAGCAATAAATAAATAAACCTAAAAAATTATAAAACAAAAAATTAACAAGACTAATCTGTGATACCTAAATATTCTTGAACTTGTGGTTTTCCATTGAAACATGATTGACCTACCAAGGACTACATGTTAGGATTCTGCCACTCCTCCAGCTGCATGACCGCATTCACAGTTCAGTAGCTAAGCAAAGGGTCTTATGTCTTATGTCATCAGTGCTGCATGATCGCAAATATGTGCAGCACGGTCATGCAATCAGTGCATGCATGGCAAAACTCAGTAAGCTCACCTGCACATGTGCGCGGAAATCCTTAAAAAGCTGGACACAGATGCCTCCCCCCCCCCCTTTTTTTTCTGCACATGCCTCTTCCCAGGCCTGGTTACTCTTTTCTGTCCCCTCCCCCTTCCTCCTAATAAAGCTCTGATACTGAGTTTTGTCGTGGCTCATGACCTTTTTGAATGGTAACCAGCACCGCTTATTATTTTTAAAACAATACTACACTCTTAGGGAAAATTATCTCTCCCTCTCCCAGCAGATAATAATTGCAAATAACTCCACAGCTAGGAGTGAGATTACTTGCCCAGCTCTCATCTCTAGGCTGAGATTTCTTCTGGCTTTGGTTTACACAGGTTTTGTGCATACTGTTTGAACAAATTTTGATGTTGCAAATAGATACAAAGTGGCTTTAGTATCTACAAGTAAACAATAGGGAAGGGAACATAAGGAGCTTGTTTTGTCTACCTACTTTCCATATTCAATTCTCTTGATCTGATAAAGTGGCAATTACCTTCTGTATGACACACATATACATCAAGGTGTTATCAAATGCTATTTTAAACCTCAAGCTTCCCAGCCTTCATCTGAAAAAAATTGAAACTTTCAAAAATTTCACTACCATGAATTTCCTATTAGTACTCAGTGGTGATTTTCCTTTCTATTAGAGTTGCCTTACTTTGTAGTCTATACAAGAGTATCAGGTATACACAGTGTGACTCAATAGGATGCCAGAGAACACCCAGGGGAGGGGGGCAGCTTTCATAGTTGCTGCTCCCTGGCTTTCACAGATTTACTGAGCTGTCCTGCCACACTCCCCAGTCAACACTGCATGATGACTTCAGCTTTAAGTCTGCTTTGGAATATTATTCCTTTGTAACTCATTTTTTCCTTCAAGGCTTCTCTTAATACCCATTTGTAACTACCCCTTACCTAGATAACTAGATCAATGTTATCCCAAAAGAAACATAGCTGATTTATCCTGAAGTACTATGTCCCATACACAGCTACAGGACAACCCACAAAGGGAAATATGATAGTGTTTCAGTATTTAAGAAAACATTTTGTAATGTCAAGAACATGCTTTTGAAAATGACTTAAACTTACGTTCTCAAAGTAAACGTTTTAAGAATAAATGATGATTAAAGGTGTGAAAGTCGGTGTTTATGTGTAGGAGTTGCACTATACATTCCAGTATACAGACTGTAAAAATAGTTTTCATGTTTCATCGTTGAACTGTTTAAAGTAAAAATAAGAGGCTTCCTCATGATATTTCAAATGCCAGAGGGCTTCAAAACTTAGGAAAAGCTTTAGGGGATCCATGTTCTGACAATGAAGGATACTCTTTGTGTCTCTCATCACCTTCAAATTGATTCTTTGGTGAGGTAAAAGAGGGAAAATACATTGCACTTAAAAGTAAACCAGCACTTTTTACTTTGTGCAGTTGGATTTTGTATCTTGTCTTAACAAGACAACTTCAAGCCATATCCCTATTCCCTTTTCTCTTTTTCCTGTCTGGGTAGCACATAAGCCTGACATTGCTGAGCTTCTCATTTGCTAAACTCACACTGCCTTTAGCTTTCTGAAGTATAGATATCTGCAACTAGAGCCATTTACCATCTACCTGTAGGTTAAGCCCAATTCCAGCTGAACAGCAAAACTATTGAAGGTAATCACATTCTTATAAACACTTCTAGGAGATTAAAAGCATCATTTCATTAGGGCAATGCTAATGATTGTAGTTGCAAAGAGAAAGTAAACATGAGATAAGAACTAGAACACAATATTTTTCAATCTTCATCAGCAGCATGAAGTTTTAGGTGGATTAGAAATGTATACATAAGAGAAGTCATACAACAGGTCAAATGAGAAGAGAGGACTTAATCAATGACAAGTAAATGTCATTAGCAAACAGACAGATGGAGGTGGTAAGCCTGAGGGAAAAAATCTGCCAAATGACACGTGAGGGAGGCCATAAGATGATGCTGACAAACAGACCTAAGCCATAAGAAAACAAGAAGATCCCCAAAAGTCAGAGAAGTAACAACTCCAAATTATCCTCAGAAGTCAAACTGCATATACTTTGCAGCTGAACTTCAATTCCACAGTACTTTCACAAGTACTTTTACAAATCACAAGGTGAGCTCTGATGCTTCTTCCTGACTCACAACCACTAGTTCAAACATGAATGCTGATTCTGTTTCTAATTAGTCCCTAGAGTCATTGCATCATTAAAAACAAATGTTTTTAATCTGTCTCCCAGCTACTATCTTCTCTCTATCTCCCATGTCACCAACTCGACTCAAAATTCCTGTATTTCCCTCTTAATGTTCTTCTCAAACATTGGCCTATCTAGAGCATGATGGTGTTCTGCTATGTGTGAAAATTTTTGAATCTCCATTGCACTTCATGTTTACTCTGGTGTCCCTCCAAAGATGGTAAAATATGCTGTAGGATCTGTTCTGCTTTTGCCCTTCAGGTCTATATCTACATCTGTCCATGGACTTTAATCAGAGTTGTCATGTTCCGCAACCTCTGTCTTCACAGGTGCTGTGACATTTTCCTGTGATTCTTTCCATGCCTGGTTCTTTCTTTGTCTTCAAGTCTCATTTTAAGGACCTTTATCTGTACCTCTCTTTCCTTGATCACTGCATCTAACGATGTATTTACTTCCAAGGCCCCATTAATCCCTGGAAGAATTCTGTTTTCTTCCTTTAGCCTATTGGTAATTTTAAGTCCTGAGTATACATATTGTTAAATCATTCACTGTCTTGTTAAGATTATATCTGAGGAAAAAAACACATACCCAAAATTATAATTAATATATAAATGAATTCTGTATTCCACAAACCTCAAATGTACAATTAGGTAATTGTGTCAGTGCTCCTCAATTTCTAGATATGAACTGATCTCATCATGCACTTGTGTTCCAAAATACACATGCTGTGGATATCGCTCTGTGTAAATAAAATGCTAATTGGCCAGTAGCCAGGCAGGAAGTATAGACAGGACAAGCAGAGAGGAGAATTCTGGTAAGTGGAAGGCTGAGGCAGAGAGACGTTGCCAGCCACTGCCATGGAAAACAAGATGTAAAGTACTGATAAGCCATGGAACTTATAGACTAATAGATATGGGTTAATTTAAGATATAAGAATTAGATAACAAGAATCCTGCCACGGCCATACAGTTTGTAAGCAATATAAGCGTCTGTGTGCGTATTTTATAAGTAGGCTCTAGGACTGCCTGGGCTTGTCGGGAGCTGGAGAGAAACTCTCCAGCTACATACACAGTTATTTATGAGATTAACATATAATTTTAAGCCATGCCTGCCCAGCACAGAGGTATCTTTGCTATCAGACTCCAAGCTCTAATTTCTGCCTGTTTGCTGTTGTTTCCCTATACAGTCCATCCTTCCTCATCAACGTGAACAGGTGTTCTAACCACCAAGCTTTCTTTTTTTTTTCATTTTTCTTTTTTTTATTTCTTTTTTTTTATTATTTTACAATATAATTTAGTTCTACATATCAGCTATGGATTCCGTTGTTCTCCCCCCTCCCATACCCCTCCCCTTCCCCCCAGCCCACTCCCCATTCCCACTTCTTCCGGGGCAAAACCTCCCCCGAGGACTGAGATCAACCTGGTAGACTCAGTCCAGGCAGGTCCAGTCCCCTCCTCCCAGGCCGAGCCAAGCGACCCTGCATAGGCCCCACGTTTCAAAAAGCCAGCTCATGCACTGAGCACAGGACCTGGTCCCACTGCCTGGATGCCTCCCAAAAAGATCAAGCCAATCGACTATCTCACCTATTCAGAGGGCCTGATCCAGTTGGGGGCCCCTCAGCCATTGGTTCATAGTTCATGTGTTTCTATTCGTTTAGCTATTTGTCCCTGTGCTTTATCCAACCTTAGTCTCAACAATTCTCGCTCATATAAACCCTCCTCTTTCTCACTAATTGGACTCCCTGAGCTCCACCGGGGGCCTAGCCGTGGATCTCTGCATCCAGTTCCCTCAGTCATTGGATGGGGTTTCTAGCACGACAATTAGGGTGTTCCGCCATCCTATCACCAGAGTAGGTCAGTTCGGGCTGTCTTTCAACCATTGCCAGCAGTCTGTTGTGGGGGTATCTTTGTGGATTTCTGTGGGCCTCTCTAGCACTTTGCTTCTTTCTATTCTCATGTGGTCTTCATTTACCATGGTCTCCTATTCCTTGTTCTCCCTCTCTGTTGTTGATCCAGTTGGGATCTCCCGCTCCCCCGAGCTCTCTTTCCCTCGACCCTCGACCTTCATTACCCCCACTCATGTCCAGGCTGTTCCTGTAGATCTCATCCATTTCTCCATCATTGGGCGATCCCCGTGTCTTTCTTGGGGTTCTGTTTTCCAGGTACTCACTCATAGGAGGATACTAGATGTGGAACAAGGATGACTGGACTGCTACCCACCAAGCTTTCTTGAAGAGAACCTCAACCCATAGTGCACTTCTCTGAGCTGTGCTGAAAGGTATCAGATGAAAATGTCCTTAAGGTTCTTCCAGAAAATTTCCACTAAGCTGTACACAATGTTCAACATAGAAAGTAAAATCTTAGGTGTTGCTGGCTTTTCTGTTCCTTTATAAATGTTTCCCATAGGACTTTGAATTGCCCTCTTTAAAAACACTGCCCGAGATGCCATTAAACTAGTCATATCTAGGTTGATTCTCTATAGCCATAGTGTCACAACCAGAGAAAAGAATCTGTATGACTGTGTCTCCCTTAAAATATCCTGAAACCTGTAATATTTCAAAACTATTGTGTTGTACAATTTATTCCTTATTGACATTAAACATTTTACTAACTCTAATTTAAAAATCTGTCAAGTGTGAACAGAGTACCAGGAAGCTAATATCTATCATATAGAGATATATAAATATTTGGATATTTTGTGATTGGTTCAAAATCTTAATGCAATACATATTTTAATTTTACCTCATAATTAGATTTTCTTACTTATGTATCTGTTTTGTTCTAAAATATAGATAAGCACAGTCACAATTACTGAGCTGTAAATGGACAGTGAGCTGCTACATAAATAGTTTTCCACTGAGGCTGTTGTAATGTCTTAGGACAGTCCAAAGTCAGTCACACTGCTCAGTAAGAACCTTTTCCTCTTTGTTGCCTGGTAATTAATTTACTGGAAAATCCCATGTTAAACTAAATTGAATAAACAGCGAATCTATAAATGAGAAAGGGATTTGATTCACAGGAAAACAGTGACTTTACTACATCTAAAACAACCTAAATTTCTCTTTTTTAATGTTTACATGAAAGATTTATAGATAATGAAATAGTAATTAGATATATGATATGACATTGATGGAAAATGGACTACAAAGCCTGAGCTTGCAGCATTCTAAGTTCTGCTGTAGTCTGGATATTACTTGAGTATAAGTATTCATGTGTCAAAACCATGTCCTCAGTGTAATGATGTGAGAGGCACTAGAACCTATAAGAGGTGACATGCAGGAGAAATCATTAAGTATTGGTGGTATGTCCTAAGAAAACATACAGAGTTATCATGGGAGCTATTAATTTAATCTCAAGAGACTAAGTTTATTCCCACATGTAACAATAGATAATAATGGAGAAATAAGCCAGAAACATCTAAAAGACTCAGAGTACATAGATGAATGAATATAAAGTCAGTAATGGTGTCCTAAAATGTATGCAGTTGTGGAAATGCCCGAAATGGTGAATGCTAAGAATAGGGAGCTAGATAGTGTCCTGGGCAAAACCAAAGAACAAATCCATGAGCTTAGGACACATGACACAAAAGTGACAAACACATGGAAAATCTACGGAAATAATATTATAAAAAAAACTGAGGATGAACCTGTGTAGCTGAAAGTTTTCCTGTGTCTCACCTGGTCCACAGTCAGGACAAATCTCTTTCACCTGCTGGTCCTGCAGCCACTCAGACCCAAATAAACACACACAGGCTAATATTATTTTCAAAGTATGGCATTGCAGGCTTCTTGTTATCTAGTTCTTGTATCTTAAGTTAACCCATTTTTATAAATCTATACTTTGCCACGTGGCTTGTGGCTTACTGGTACTTTTACATCTTGTTTCTCATGGTAGCAGCTGGCAGCATCTCCTCTGCTCTGTCTTTCTCCTTCCTATCTGTTTGGATTTTCTGCCTGCCTCCAAGCTGCCTTGCCATAGGCCAAATGGCTTTATTTATCAACCAATCAGAGTAACATATTTTCACAGCATACATAAAGATGTTCCCTCATCACTTCCACTTTTCTTTCTAAACAAAAGAAAGACTTTAACTTTAACCTAGTAAAATTGCATAAATCAAGCAAGAATTATAGTTACAATATCTAGTCTATTTGTATTTTGTAAAATTAAAGAAAATAGCCTATCTATCCTATATTTGTGAGTCTAAGGTTTCATATCCATCTTATCTCTTATCATAACCAAGGAAAACTATAATTATAAAAATCTAGTCTTCAACTACATCAAAGACTTCAGAAGGAATAATACTACCCAAGTAAACAGGAAGTGCATTATAAGCAACTTCCAAAAATCTAGAATGACAGAGACATCTGGCTGCTTGGACAGTCAACTAAAGTTCTGCAATGTTTGGGCATTCATTTTCAGTTCATAGGCCTAGAGTCTCTCAGTCATTTCTCTCTGTATCCTGTAGAATGTCTGGCAGTTTCTTCTGTGAAGCAGGAACCGGAAGGATCATTTTGCCTTGAAAAATTTAGTGGTCACTTTCCTATGGGTCCTGCATGTCCAGTTGATACAACATTTTCTCAAGCAGTCCAGGCAAGAACAGTTTCTTGTCCAAATGGCTATTTTTGCCAAGAAGAAGATAAACTCCACATGAAGCGTCTTCGACTCCCATCTTTCTCTTTGAAGTAAATTGGTGCTGCCGGGAGCCAATGTGCCTCACTGTCCAGAAAGTCTAAGAGCTAAAAGTTTTTAAAACATTTTAAATTCCATATTCTGTAGGTCTTTGAAGTGTTTGAAGATTACCTATCTAATTGAAATATATTTATGTATACCTAGAAAACTTAACATGACTACAAGTTTGATTATCATAGAAGACTAATTATTAATCTGTATTTCTTAATTATTTATTACAATTGAAATGAGTTACATAAACATAATACCTTAATAAGAGTAGAAATATGCATACAGTATAACAAAATTAACTTTAAACTTGTATCAATAAACTAAAATCTATACCAATATAAAACATTTAAACAAGTTGCTGCTTTTTAAAAGTAGATTTAATAATCTACCCTTTCATCCTGTTATATCTATACTATCCTTTTTTTTCTTTAGAAAGAGATTGTATTTATAATCAACTCCCTTTAAATAAAAATAAACATTCATAAACAATATTTTGGGAATTTGGGCATAGCTTCTTATACTACTTCCTGCACTGGCAGTCTAATGGGGATCCTGAGAAAATTAAGAATTATAGTTAAGTCCTGACTGGAATAGTCTGTGAGGCTGCATTGTCTGAGCAAACTGCCTTGAAGCCATTCTGGATGTTGGATCATCTGGGCCATGGTGTCATCAGAGACTTTTCAGGGGGTCTTGACTAGTCAAACCATATTAGCCTGGAAACAATCCACAGGTTCTCATCTTCCGTGGAAACAAAAGCAGAACCTCTTTTCCAAAGCAACGTATCCTTAGACATAGATTTTGAAATCAAGATATCTTTAAATTATACATATTGATTTAACACAGCAGCTTTTATAATCAAATGTCTCTATGCAGTTAAAAATCTCAAAGACAACACAATCCAGATTCTCTGTGTAACATCCATCTTTACATGGCTTATTTTTTATATTATCTTTACTGTCTCTTTAAAGACTTTATTTTTTAAAACTATTTCTTTATATAACTGTCTATATTACTTTTCCTCTCTCCAAGCCTACATATATTTTTACACATACTGTAAACCATTTAGAGGTTTATTTAATCTGAATCTGACTTATTGTGAATCTATTGTTTTAAACTGTAGAATGACTAGGACTGAGATTGCAGCTTTGGCTACTGGCTCCGCCCACTTCAGCTTCCCAATATGGTGGAACTATGTTTAAGCCAGCTCTGGGAACCATGCAGGATTTCGCCATGCTGTAGCTCTAGCCCACATGCCGCAAACCCGCCACAACCAGGGGACACATCATTGTACCTAGGCCTGCCATGAGCAACATTAACTAGGAATGTGCTCTTAGCTACATCCTCCATCAAACCTGTAACTTCAGTGTTTAGTGGGAAGATTTTATGGGAAATTTAGGAAACAATTGGGAGAAAAACTCTGATATTGGACTGAGAAGAATAAATTACCATTATGTATTAAATGAAGAAAATCAACACATCTAGTTACAGCACATCTACAGTTAATAACTTCAAGACACAGGAAAATATTTTAATTTTTTTACATAAGTTTAACAAATACCAAAATCCATGAAAACAATCATATTTATAGATTACCATGTGATTTTTTGGAATCACATATAAATTGCATAATGTATAAATCAAGTTGAATAGCACCTGTCTTTCAGTTTTTAAAAAGGATTTATTTTAAAAATTCACACAAACACATTGATCAAGATTTTTTCCTCCCCAAATTCTCCCACACACTCTTCACCTCCCTATCCACCAAACTTTATGTTCTTTTTCTCTTAAAAAAAAAAAAAAGAACAGAAAAAGAAAAACAGAGCTGGAGAGATGGCTCAGAGGTTAAGAACATTGGTTGCTCTTCCAGAGGTCTTGCGTTCAACTCCCAGCAACCACATGGTGGACCACAACCATCTGTAATGAAATCTGGTGCCCTCTTCTGGCATACTGGTGAACACTATATATACATAATAAGTACCTAAGTTAAAAAAAAAAAAAGAATTAAAAAAAAAGAAAAACAAATAAAAGCACACACACACACACAAATGGAACTCAAAATAAGCAAATAAAAGATCAACATGACAATAAATGAATAAATAAATAAAAAGAGAAAGGAAGAAAGGAAGAAAGAAAGAAAGAAAGAAAGAAAAGAAAGAAAGGAAGAAAGGTCTGTAAAACAGACCTTGAGTTTATTTTGTGTTTGCCAACTACTTTTGGGCACAGGGCTTATCCTGAAATGCAGTTAATTTACCCAATGCAATTTTATTAGAGAAAATTGATTTTTTTTCTTTACCAGCAGGTATCAACTGCATATAGCTTCTTGCTTAGGAGTGGTAGCCCATGTCCACTTACTCTTCTCAGTGATGGGAACCTATCCAGTTTGAAACTTTGCAGGTCTTACATGTACTCCCATGGTCTCTGTGATGCTGTTTGTGCATCAGTCCTGCTGTGTCTGAAAAACACTGTTTCCTTGAAGTCATCCATCACCTCTGTTTTCTTATTCCAGATCCACTTCCTCATAGATCCCTGAACAGTGGGCAGGGTTGATAAAAACGTCTCATTTAGAACTGAGTTCTTCAAATTCTCTCACTCTCTGCACATTGTCCAGTGTGGGTCTATGTGTTAGTTCTCATCTACTTCAGGAATCTTCATTGATGAGGGCTAGGTGATGCATGGATCTATGGGTATATCAATATCTCATTAGGAGTTATTTTAATGCTATGTTCCTTCAATATTAGGCTTTCCTAGGTCCATGACCTATCTGGTCTCAGGTCCTTGTCCACTTTAGCAGATGGATTCCATCTCATGGAGTGGGCCTTAAATCCAATCAGAAAATGGTTGGTTACTGCCAGAACATTTATGCCATTATTGTAACAATATATCTTGCAGACAAGTCACTGTTGTAGGTTGCAGTATTTATAGCTCAAGATACTGATGATTACCTTTCTCTTTTGGGAGCATGAAAAGTACCGCCCAAGACCATAAATACTCATCAATAAGGTAAAGTTTCTACTTAAACATGAGCTTTACTTATCCCTGCTCAATGACGTATGTAAGTGTTTTCTTCAGCAATAGGACCTTATCATCAAGATGTGGAGGGTAATCAATAGCCTTGGCAATAGCCTGAACATGATATAAATCTCAGCATTTGACTTATTTATGAGTCTTTGTATCACTTACCACCCATTGCAATTAGAAGCATCTTTAATCTAGATTCAGAGCAGGACAGATCTATAGACACAAACATAAATACTTAGAAAATAATTAGACATGGCCAATTAACAAAAAACAACAGCAGGATTCTTCCTGCTTATTATGTCTTCAGCTATGTTTTTTCTTTTTTTGGTTTGTTTGTTTATTATTTATTTAAAACCAGATTTACAAATACCAAGCTCAAATTCCCTTCTGGGAGCAGGCCTCAAGACCATTCAGGAAGTAATCGGTTACTTATATAACAGTTCTGATATGATTGTACTAGTGGACATATTTTGCCAGCAAGTCAGTGTTGTAGCATGCAAGAGTCCAGTGCTCGATAAGATAAGACTGTCGATATTTTATTCCTCAGCAGCCTGCATAGTGCCTTCTGGCACTCTGGAAAAGAGCTAGTAGGAACAGAGTTTCTTGGTCAGTTCTAGACTGATTATCTTTCTGATAATAATTATGTATTATCTCTCTGCAAGAGAACTGTGTAGTATCTTCAGCAGTAGGAGCTTACCATCTAATTAAATGTTTTTGTTTAAAGTGCTTAAGTGATATATAAAAACGTAAGAATTGTTCTTTTCTGGAGTGGTGGTCTTCTTTGCTTGTGGATGCTTGTATCTACTTTTACTTTGTGTCTTTTTGCTTTTCACAGCTTTTTTTTTTTTTTAACAAACTGTACAGTGTGTATTAATCAAAACAGGACATCAGCATTCCCTGTTCTTGTGATTTCTTTGAGTGTGGAACCCTTGAACTTTAACTTTCTAGTATCTCATGGAATAGGTGATAAGTTACTGGAAGCTAGAGACACAAGGTTGTACAACATTATAACTTATTCCTACTATTTTTGGTTACATCTTATCAAGCCACCTTCTAAACCTTTACAAATCACTGTTCTATACTCATTGTTTTTTCTGGACTTCATATATGAGAGAGAATATGAGACATTTGCAGATGTTTGAGTATTTAATTTAACATATTAAATCCCACTCAGTCTGTATAATAACAATTTATTTTATTTATACTTATGGTTGAATTGGTCTATCATATTGTAAGTCTACCTGTCCATCTTCCAATAAGTACATATTCTGGGTACCATGAACATGGCTAGAGTAAGCATGGGAATTTCCCTATTCTTTCTGTATATTGATTTACTTTACTTTAGGGTATTGGATGACTGGGGAGATATATTTCAATATTTTGAGGAATCTCATCATGTAGTTTAATTTGCATTTTCCTGGTACCCTTTTTGTATATTTACAAGCCATTTAAGTTTATGCTTTCACAAAATGAATAATCATATTTTTAATTGCTTTGTTTTTTTTTTAGTTATTTCTATATCTGGATATTAATCTTTTTCAAATGAGTATTTTACTGATATTTTCTTTCATTCTGTACATTCTTTCAATTTTGTTGATTTCTTCCTTACAAAAGCTTGCTTTGTGGTTTAATCAAATTCCACCTGTACATTTTCTTGCATCTTTTCCTTGTAATTTCAAATTCATATCTCAACAATCACTGCCTAGGAAAATAGCTTTCTCATATACAAATAATAAACAGATGAACTCATTCATTGTACTTTCTATATACATACAAAATCCATTGAGCCTTCCTTTTTCTGAACACTTGTGTAGTCTGCACTGTCATTATATTCTGTGCAGAGTACCAACAGTACTACACCAGGCTTCCTGTGCCTACGTGTGCTATGACTGCTTCCTTCCTCCAGTTTATATGTTTCTCACATAACATTTTCAAAATATATAAAGTAGAGGTATCATGCAGCCTCTTTGAACTATCCACTGACTACTTTTTCTACCACATAAAAATAAAAACCAAACTCCTGGGGTTGGGGATTTAGCTCAGTGGTAGAGCCCTTGCCTAGAAAGTGCAAGGCCCTGGGTTCGGTCCTCAGCTCTGGAAAAAATAACTAACTAACTAACTAACTAACTAACTAACTAAATAAATAATAATAATAATTAAAAAAACCAAACTCCTTACCTGGTTTATTTCTGTAGGAGTCTTAACTTGCTTGTATGTCTGATTTTTCTTAACTCATATATCATCTCCTTCCAGTTATAGTCAATTGTGATCCCTCTACATACCAGGAATTATCTGTCACATTATTTGCCTTTTAAAAATGTTTGTTGCCAGGCGGGGGTGGTGCCTGCCTTTAATCCCAGCACTTGGGAGGCAGAGGCAGGTGGATCTCTGTGAGTTTGAGGCCAGCCTGGGCTACCAAGTGAGTTCCAGGAAAGGTGCAAAGCTACACAGAGAAACCCTGTCTCGAAAAATAAAAAAATAAAAAATAAAATAAAAATGTTTGCTTCATGGATCTTAGTATAATCTGCAAGTGGTTTTGTGGACATTTTTGTGTACTTTGTTATTGTTTATTTATTCAACTAGAATCTAATTCTGAGCAAGTATCTTATCTATCTTATTAGCCTTCTATAGAATAATCTATATTTTCAGAATTTAGAAAAGTGTCATAAATATGTGTTTAACAAGTACTTGTTAAATAAATATTCAAAGTACCAGTGTAAAGATAATATATGCAAAAATGCCTGAAGTAAACCAAAGAAAGATGTGCTGCCTGATTTTTATGTTAGCTTGACACAAGATAGAGTCATTTTGAATAAGGAAATATCAATTGAGAAGATCCCACCACTAGATTGGCCTGTGGGTAAGTGTGAGCTGCATTTTCTTGATTGAAGATTGATGTGGGATGACCCAGCTCATTGTGGACAATGCCAACCCTATGCTGGTAATCCTGTGTGATATAAGAAAAAAAATGTGCAAGGAATGAAGAGCAAGCAGTAAGCAGCACCCCTCCATGACCTCTGCATCACTTCCTGTGTTGTTTCCTGTCCTGCCTGAGTTCCTGCCCTGACTTTCCTATACATAAGATGAAATAAACTCTTTCTTGGTTGCTTTTCATTGTGATGTTCTATCACTGCAATCAAAAACCAAACTAACCAAACTAATGAAACCCATTGTTCTATCTACTCTAAGGACATATTAAACCTACTGCTATGTGATCTTGTTTTGACAATATTTCCTATGTTTGGGGAGTAATTTCACCCTATCCTGGTAATTATTTCATTCACATCACATGTGATAGAGAGCAATCTGCTGATAAAGTTTGACTAGAATGTTTTAAAAATATCTTTTTAATGCTACATTTTCATCTTTCTTCCATTTTCATTTCAGCTCCATTTCCACTCTGTATCAATTCCTATTTTCTCTACAAGCTTCACTTTAAATTTATGTAATATTGTCATAGTTTTTGGAAATTTTGAAATCCATAACAAACCCTTCCTGGAATAGGAAAGAAATATGAAGCAAAAAAGAAATTCTGTGTTCTAGTTAATAATCAGTTAACATAAGTTAAACCTGAATTTGAATGTAGAAATATAGTAAAAAACAAGAAAATCTAATCTACCTGTGTCTTACAAGAAAGTATGCTTTGAAGTTATGTAGATTTGACCAAATCCTGTAGGACTTGTGTTTTAAATGGCCTTACACTCATTCTAAGTCTATTTGATGTATATAGATCATACCTATGAGATAACTTGTCAGATGCAAAGTGTCAAAACACACTTATTTGAGCAGACTGTTTAGCAAAAAGGTGAAGCATATAATCATATACTAGGTTATTGTGATAGTTTGAATGTAATTGGCTCCCAAGCTCATAGGGGGTCACACTATTAAGGAGGTGTGACTTTGCTGGAATAGGTGTGGTCTTGTTGGAGAAAGTGTGTAACTGTGGAAGCAGGCTTGGAGGTCTCATATATGCTCAAGCTATGCCCAGTGAGTCAGTTCACTTCCTGTTGCCTACAGATCAATATGTAAGGACTCTTAGCTCCTTCTCCAGTACCTTATCTGGCTGCATTTTGCCATGTCCAACCATGATGATAATGGACTAAGCCTATGAAACTGTAAGCCACCAAATAAAATGTTTTCCTTTGTAAGAGTTTCTATGGTCATACTGTCTCTTCACAGCAATAGAAACTGTAAATAAGACAGTTATGCGATATAGATTGCCGTTGCAACCCTGTCTCAATGTGCTTGCCATTTCCTGAGTTTCAGTTGCTATGGGACACATCTGCCATGGTCATGGATGACCGGTCTGGTCCGGGTTGGCTTTTTGTTCAAAAGCTTTCTCTTAGTACCAGATATTGGACAGTTCTCTATGAGGTGCTCTGCTGTGGAAAGCTTTGGTGTGATGAGTAAATGGAATGGGGCTTGGTCAATCAAATCTTGTTCCTGGATGAATGTGAATTTGAGGCAGATAACAAAATAGTGGAAACCATCTTCTGAAACAAAGCAAACCAATGTGCAGAGAGAAGCTGATGCACAGACAGTAGCTGTCTAACAGAGGCTACTAAGGGCTAACAGAGAGAGAATAAACTAAAGAAGTGAAAAGATATAGGAAGTCAGTCAGATAGACTATGAGAACAGTTTGTCTCCAAAGGATTCGGAATATGAATTTTCCTTGATTGTGAAGTAACTTCTTGATTGGCATTAGAACTTGCCACATAAGAAGATTTCTTTCTCCAAATCTCAGTTTTTTGAAGGGCCCAGGTAAATTTTTTTCTTTCTTTCTTGAAGCCAATTAGGTTGACCAAAATACAGATAGCATATTTACATCTTCAGACGGGAACATGCCACATGATGATAATTTAACAAAGTAGCACACATTAAATAACACTTACCAATTGCAATTAAAGGATAAGTTCTTTGCTGTTGGAAAAAGATTTGTTTCTTCAAAATCAAGAAAATTCTTCAGATATATGAACACATACACACACACACACACACACACACACACACACACACACACAAGTATTTACAAGATTATGGGCAACTCAGAGGCAGCTATGTTACCAAAAAACCCATCCAAGTATGGTTGATGACTTACAAAAGCTGCATCCCCAGAACTCTGCCCAAACTGCAGGCACCTCCGTATGAGTTTTCTCCCCAGTAACTGTTTCTTGCTTTTCTACACTTAAGTGGAGTCTTCTTGTATCTTGTAACTTTCTTGGCCTCCTGAGACTCCTAAGTTGCATTTATTTCCTGAGCCATATCAATCTTTTTCCTCCCTTGAGGAGAAAATGCTTCAGTTTTACAAAAAAAAAAAAAAATTATCCAGTAGTGCTTGCATAGTCAAGTTATAATTGTGAAAAAGCATTTCTTTACACCATGTTATATTCTGTCTTATCAGAATTCATGACAACTGCTTCTTACCTATTGGACAGCAAAGACTCTTCTTCTCCTATGTGATATTTTCTCATCACTGGCAATTACTGTGAATTCACTCAAGTATCGTATTTGTATAAGGAAAACAGCCCTTTTCTCTCCAATAAGAGTTTTTCAAGTAACAGTTTCCTAATCTCTCACCACACTGTTACACTCTGATGATAATTTAGCATTTATTACTTATGAAAGCTGAACAACATAGACATAATTGTACAGTTTTCCTATATTTATACATATACTCTTACTCAGTAACTTATTCAACAGAAGTGAAAGTTCAAAATAACCTCAGCTAAAATGACTCACACATCTATATTCTCCACCACAATGGACGCATGGAAGACACAAGATGCTTTTATGGCAAGAAGTGGCAATTGTTTGCAAGGAAATTTATCAACTTTAGAGAACTAAAAAACATTTCATATTTTTAGTGATTATCTTTCAGTATATGTCTGTCTATTGTAGATAGGTTATATTATTTTGCTCAGTCAATCAGTAATACAAAGCACATAGTAACAAAGCAATGAAGATGAAGAAATATCAGGCTTCATAAAACAGAAGTCTTCCAGATCTCCCTTGAAGGATTAGTGAGTATATTGAACATTTTCCTTAATTTTGATTCAAACACTATTCCCATTATATATTTTACCAACTTTTATCATTTGTTAAAAGTCCATAATGATAATTCAGTGAGAAAAATCCAGGAGAAGTGTGCCAGATTTCCCATTTTAATATTTCACTTTAAAAGTATGCTAAATAGATACTGTTATTTGAAGTTATAACTACCACAATCTAATTGTTTCAAGCACAATATTTTTATTTGTGATTGTGCAATGAAGGGTTACAACAGGCATATTTGGTTCATTTAGAATTATTCAGCATGCTGTGCACTTGCCTGTTTTGACAGAATTAGTACAAAAAATGAAGATTTGGTTTGATTCTTAGACTGGTAGTGAAAGACCCCACTTATAGCAGGCTTTTACTTAGCATAAGAAACGCCATTCTGCGAGGCAAGTACCAGAAAAACAGGGCGTCCTTGGCCTAACTGCAAAATGTACGTTTAGATAAATCACTTGGCATAAACCGTAATCAGCCAGCTGCAAAAGCCTGGGACCAAGGAAACACCCGCCCTGGGAGAGTAACCATTGAGTCAAAATAAGATATCTCTGGTTGGCCACTTGGCCTTGGGGAATAAACAGTTGGGCTGGGAAAGCAACCCCAAGGCCAAGTCAGCCACACACATCAAATTTTTGAAAATTAAAAATATGTCCCTAAGTTCACCCTGGCCTTCTTTGAATCAACCAATGGGAACCCTGTAACTATGCTTCTCGCTTCTGTAACTGTGCCTCTGCCCCTGGGATCCTATAAAAAGTCCCCTTTACCCAAGGAGGGCGCGCAAGTCCGAGAGACTTGGTCGCCCCAGGTACCTGTGTATCTGAATAAACCCTCTTGCTGTTTGCATCTGATCCGTGGTTTCAGTGTGTTCCTTGGACTTGGGGTCTCTCCTGAGGGAAGATCTCCTCCGGGGGTCTTTCAGTAGCTAAGATCATAATTCTTTATCTATTTTGTACCAAAGAATAAGATATAAAGCTTTTAGTGATATTCAGTTAATGTCAAAAGATTAGAATATTTCTGAATATACATGTATATGACCTTACTGAGAGAAATTATCTGAATGACTGATGTTATAAATGATGTTTGTGCAAATATTTCTATAGTATGGTAGGTTATAGTATGATTAATCCCTTATTCCAAGGCATTCCATGTAGTTCAATTTCAATTGGTTCTAACACTACACCTTTTCTCTTTACTAATTTAACATTGTACGTATTTACTACTCTGTTACTATTCCATTGTGAAGAATGCAAGCAAGAATAAAACAAGTTACATTATAATATATGTATGTTATCTTCATATATTATGGAATCCTGTATTGGTGGGAACATTCTAATACAATGTAATGACATCATGCCTGACCCAGAAATTCTTAATTTATTTCTTGCTCATCTTCAAAATCTTCCAAGCATGGAGTAGAGTGCTGTCTCTGCTGTTTTCTATCTACTTTATTATATGTACACTGTTCTCCGTTTCTAATAAAGTCTTCTTACAGAAACTTATTTTGGGAGAGTAAGTTTAATTAAATCCTGATAGTATAATCTGTAAGTCTATTTTGCTAGGCTGATTTCAAACCATAGTGGATTCTCAGTCCCAGAAAATAAACAAGGGGATGAAGACAGATCTGGATTGAGGACCATGAATCTGTATTCGTTAGTTTCCCAGATGTTTGCTGTTTTTCAGAAAACAGGGGACATTACTTCAAAATCAAATAATTCAAAGCTTTATCTTAAAATTCTCAAGGTGGGCATGTGAGCATCTCAGCTTGAAGGAAAATTTGTCCATAGTTCTGTATATATTTACTCTCTAATGATGATAACTACACTACTTCTTTTCACATATATCCAAAGGCAATCTAAAATCAATTTTCCAAAATGATTGTTACCTTCAATTTTTTTTTCCTGTTATGGACCATGGTCTGTTTGCAGACATTCTGTTATCTACTATGTATATTCATGACACCTCTCAATAGTTTAAATTCTGTGAAACTAATGCACAGTTAAATCCTACCCACTAAGGCAGAAAGATACCCAGTATGGCTTGGGTGTCAATGTGTGTGACAGGCGTCTTTAGACACATGTAATATTGCTTGTCTCAAGCAACCCATATGATTAAATTCTGTAAGAGGTGTGCTCTTATCTCTATGTTTTTACATGAATAAATAGATTCACAGATCTCAGATAGCTTTATTTAAATGGCACCATCATAAATGCTGAGCCAGTGTTCCTGGTTTGCAGGTTTTTGTTTTTGTTTTGTTTTCTAAGACATGATTCTGTTCTTCTCTCTGAAAGTGACTCAGTCATTATGACTATGTATTTTTCCTCTCTTTCAATCCATCCGGCTAAGACTTGTTTCTCCAAAAGAATATGAGAGAAATGGCATTTGAGTATTTCTGATTTTGGACATGAAAGAAATTGCAGCTCATGTTTAGATTTCTGGGAGAGAAGCTGCTACATAATGAACTCCCGAATCTCAATTAGGAGATACAGACTAGAAAATGAGCAAATAGAAATCACCAAAAGATATATGTGGTCCTAAATGCAAGTGAGCTATGAAGTTCCAGAAAAAAAAAATGATCCTGCATGGCCCCTATGAAGATGGAGGTCTGATACCTCTAGCCCACCACTTACATTTTGGACCATCTAGCTGAGGAAGTAGACACACTGTTGAATCAATCTTGGATCCTATATCTTTGATTTCTTCCTTGAATACTCCAACTATCCATGGCAATCTCTTTGATTTCATTGGACAATGAGGTTTTATTATCTGTGATATAATGTTTATATGTATATATATTTTATACGATGCATATTTTATATGAGAGAGATAATTAGCCACAGAATGGCTACAGAATACTCTGTGAATGCTATAAGTCATGGATGACAGAATGACATATAAAATAAATGTAGTACAGTGCTGCCTATGTACTATGTACATTCTCATGTTCAATGAGTTTTAGATTACTTATAATATTCAATGTGATACAGATGCTGTGTAAATAGTTATTATGCTATACTGTTAGGGAATAATGACAAGAAAAAGTATTCATGTGCAGGACAAACATAAGCATTTTTAAAGTAACGCATTGCTTTCAAAGTTATCTCTTAATCAATTCCACCATTATTAACAATTCTGTCTCAGTTTTTTCTTGTTATTACTTAGTTGTGTCATATTGACTTTGGTTTTCCTATGAAAACTAAAACTAAATTTTTCTCATCTTTAATACAATTTATTTAAACTTCATTTTTAATTAAAAAAAAGAAATAACTGATGCATAATTAGATAGAAAATGCATATGCATGTGTACAAAGAATCCTTTTTGTTTTGTCTAGTCATGATTTTTTCTATGATAAAATATTTCTTACAGTAAAGAGCAGCAATTATTATTAGATCATTGATGGCTTTGAGGACAGAAAATCTATGATTTCTATATTGACAATTAATTTGACAAGTTGAATTGTAGGAATTTACACTTAATCTAAATAGCTTCACTAAATCTTGCCCTTGATTAAAGAAGTTATCTATACTTGGAGTAATTTCTTCTCTTAAATGATAACAAATTCCTTAATTACTTCATTAGTTTATGTGTAAAGTTGGCTACTTAGAATTAAAATCATTCTTTTAAAGATTTCATTCTTAATTTCAATCAGTGTTTAAAAATGTTTTATGCAAGGAATACATTCTAATCTGGAAGAAAGGTAGAAATCAAAGTGATAATCTTAGCAAGAATTATGAAATGAAAAATTCAGATAAAAAAGTCAAACATTCATTCTACTAGGAAACTAGATTTTAAAATAATTTCTGCCATGATGAATGAGTTAACCATTTAAACATTTCAGGAAATGGATATATCATGATGATTTTTCAAATGAATAACTCATCCCAGTCAAATACAAAGTGATTAGTGAGTGAATCAGTGGGAGAGAACCAGGAGAAAATTCATATTCTAGATTTTTACCTCCTTATTAATTTTAGATTAGTTATGGCTCTAAATAAAATTATATGAGACTGGTGAAAATGAAATAAATAATATTCATAGCTTTTTCTACAGTACTGGGCCCTGCAGCAATTCAGCAATAGAACCAGGTAATGATTTAACCAGCACATCCTATCTAATCTTGGCTTATAACTTCTTTTAAGAGTATGTTGGGGTTGTGGTAAGGACAGATTTCCCTTCAGGCAACCTGCCACTCTAAAGGTAGATTGAGAGACAGTTTGCTCATATAAATTTTAGGTATTGATTTTTCCATTCTGTTTTAAAATGATTTAGAAAGCAAAATAAAAGTGGCTTCAGAATCCAGATAAAAAATAGGTCCCACAAATGTGTCAAGCATAACTACTAAAGTGACACTTCTGTATTAATTGATGACTTGTAGGAATTCTGCTTCTCTGGTCCAATCTCAATAGAAAGATATGTTGTACTTTCTGATTACTCATGCACTGATTAATTATGCTCCTTCCCTTAAACTTTACAGTTCTTCCCCACTTTGACCTGCAGTTCATGTATATAACTTTGACCAGTGGAACACTAACAAACTGAGCCAAATTTGAAAAGCACATGCTCGGTCCTTGCCACCATTCACATACTGAAATAATCTTAAATGTTGACACTCTCAACTGATACCATTGATCACAGAATCAGGACTGTTAAAATGTACAAACCTCAACAAATTTATTTCTGTAGATCTCAGTTGTCTTGATTTGCTACTCTAAAGTCAGGCAGCAACCCAGGATAAAATTGAATTGATACACAATTTGTATAAAATTTATATATAAATTCAGATAAAAGGAATTTCCATATGGAAAAGGCAAGTGAGGGAGAGTCAGTACATTTTGCTACAATCCTTTCCTGATTCATCTGAATATGATTTGAAAACTTGGCCACTTGTGATTGACTGAGACTAGGCTCCTTATTACAAGAGTAGGTTCTGGTCTGTTTGCACATCAAGTGAAGTTATAGTTCACTATGTTAAGATGAACATAAAACAATTTAAAAATATGTGGCAGCAGCTTTAGACAAAATGCATCATAGACTAGCTTAACCTGATCATTTTAAGAAAGCAGCACAGCTCTATTTCATGAGAAACTCTTCAAATGCTTGTTATTTAAAGAATTTAGGATATTTTATGATACAGCAAAGATAACTAGTGCAATAAGCTGAGAAAAAGCCATTCACAGAAATGTACCATATCTGGAAGTTAGAGGAAAAGGAAGAAACTTGCCTTCCCACTAAATCATGCTCTATTTCTGCATTCCAATGCATGCTCATACATTTAGCATCATAATAATCTGTAGAAGTAATTTCCCTATTTTACAAAGGGTGATAGGATTATTTATGTATGATTTAATCAGAACAAGCTCATTCTAAAGCCCTTGCTCTTCTCTTTTAATTTCTTTAAATTAAAAAGTACACATGTGCACATGAGCATACATATTGGTATGAATCTATTACTATGGTATATAAAATATGAAGAGCAACATAGTGTATTCCTTTTTAGGTAAGTAGCAGTAATGAGGAGATGGAGCATCAGAAACATCTATGAACCTTTTAAAGAACTGCAACTTTGTTCTTTAATGCAACTGGATTTGAGAAATTGTTTTGATCTGGAAGTGAATGTCTGAAGTTTCTTTATTGCTATGAAACACTGGACAGATGCTTATAGAATAAAGACTCCCTGGGGAAGAAGGAAGGAGTTATACAGAATGAAAAGGAGAGATGAGGAACAAATAACACCAAGGTTAATTGATAAAGGTTTCAGGAATCATATTTTTTATATTTATCTAAAATTATACACAATACATGTGTGTATGTGTATACAGACACACATATGCGTGTATGTATGTATTTGTATATTAAAGGAATGTATATATTAAAGGAAATATGAGATCTAGGCTGGCAATGCTCTCCACAAACACCATAGACTTACAGGCATGAGAAATCTCCTCTTAAATGCATGATCAGGGTAGTCCAAATGACTCTCAAAGTGATGTAGATTATTGATGTAGTTTTCATTGACTCTCAGGGCTTGACGTGAGTCCTTGTTACAGAAGACACTGCATACTTCGACCATATTTGGACACTTAGAACACAGTTCAAGGTGGAACTGACATGAAAGCCTTCTTTCTGCTGTCTAGCTTCCATGGTACCAGAAAATACTATTCCAGCTGCCACAGAAGGGAAATAATTAAGCAGTCCTACACTACCACAACACGTATGAGTCATGACAATGACCACCATAGCAAGATTTCTGAGAAAGTGCAACAAGAGGCACTCACACGTTGGAGGTGTCTTACTGGACTTACGTCTAATTGAACTTAAGACATACTCAACAAAAGGGAAATTATGCCCATTAGTGGGCAAACCTAGCCAAGTTTTTCAGGGATAGTGAGGTTTGGGGGTTAGAAAAGAATCTACTCCTGCCACTTAGCTAGGCTGGCATAATTTCTTCCTATACTCTAAATCTTATCCTTATAACTACAGATAAGTATAGCTATCACCCTCATAAAAGAAGCCTTTCTTTACAGCAAGTGGAGACCATCAGAGAAATCCACATCTTTCCCTTCAGATTACTAGTTATTCACCTTATTTGGATAATTTGGTTTTAGTTTGAAATAATCTTTTGTTTAATATATTTTTTTATAAATTCTATGAGAACTTCATATAATATTTTGATCTTATTCACTTTTTACTTCTCTCCACAGCTCCTCTCATATTAACCTCTTCCTCCCTAGTCCCCTCTACTTCATGCCTCTTCTATTTTTTAGAAGTCACCGTCCTATAAGAAATGTCCTCACAATCTTTCCACCTCCTGTTTCATGATGTTCCTTGAGCCTTGGGTTTAGGGGTTGTATTCATAAATGTACTAATTGTGGACAATCACTCCATAGTCAGTTGTTCTCTGAATTTTGACAAGTTGTGACTTTTTGAAATGGTCTTTGTCTGCTGCAGAAGGAAGTACCTATAACGAGAGGTCAGAGCCACCCTATCTGTGGATAAGGAGAATGGAGATAGAAATTATGCTGGTTTAGGAAAGTGTCAGTACTTTATTGAATGATGTAGACAGAGAAAGACAAATATCTCATGTTTTCTCTTACTTGTGGTTGTTAGCCGGGAATCTTTACATATGAGGAAATAATCTGGAGTAACTGCAGATACCAGGAAATGATTCTAAATACAAAGATCCAGACACTTCACTACTCTCTGTTTCAGTTCTGCTATTTATAAGTTTTGTATTTCAAAATACTGAATCACATCATAATTACATCTAATATGAATAAGATCATTAGATATTATATGAGATTCTCATAAACAAAAGAAAATGTCAAACTAAAAACAAATTATTCAAATAAGTTGAATAACTAGTAATCTGAGGGGAAAGATTGATCACATTTCAGATTTTCTAAGAGTTCAACTTCTACTCCTATATATTTATATTAAAAAATAAGATCGAGCCGGGTGGTGGTGTCGCATGCCTTTAATCCCAGCACTCAGGAGGCAGAGGCAGGTGGATCTCTGTGAGTTCGAGGCCAGCCTGGTCTACAGAGCGAGATCCAGGAAAGGCGCAAAGCTACACAGAGAAACCCTGTCTCAAAAAAAAAAAAAAAACAAAAAAAAACAAAACAAAACAAAACAAAACAAAACAAAACAAAACAAAAAAAGATCGTTTGGTAGTTAAATCCCAATAATTGTTGCCAGGACTATCACATTGCATCATTATTAATAGATTAAGCATACATGTGCATTCCATGTAGATGATGCTCTTGTGTGAATCTTAGTTATTTCTTATGATATATGTCTGTTTTTTTTCTTTATATGACTGTATTCTTTCTTTGACCAATATTCACATCATAAGCAGCATGAATTCTAGATAAAGCAGGAAGTACAATTGTGAAACAGAACATTTTTGCAACCAAAAAGATGACTTTTTCATGTTCTTCCTATATGTGACCTTGGTCCTGCTCTTCCTCCCTGCATAGAACTGAGCAGTTTATTATGGCTGAGTCCCTGTTGAGTGGAAATCACTTGAAAAACCAAACATCTGCAACTAACAATTAGAAAATGAAAGACCAACATTAATTAATACAGAGGAATATTTCACATTATTACTTAAAGATTTATTTCATTTTGTTGATCTTGTTTCTTTCTTCCTAATGTAATAAATAAATCAAACCTGTTTATGATTTTATTCAGCAAAATTTGTTTCTTAACACAATTGATAAGTAAAACTTTAAATGCCTTTTATTAGTAAGTTTTACAATATCATTACTGTGATTTTGAAGAATGCCAGTACCAGGTGCTTAACACTCAGTCACAAACAGGTATTCTTTAGTCTCTTCTAATTCATCATATAATTTTATATATATTTCTACATGAAATTATCTCAGTATAGTAGAAAAATATGTAATATAAAGCAGAAAGGTACAGAATCATGTAATGTGGTTTTACAATATTTGTCTGTTCAAATATTTCATATTCTTTATGTCTTTTCTTATTTCTAAGTTGGTCATAAAATACTTAGGTAAGTTTTAAAGGTTATCCCAACTTCATTTCCACAAAGGAACCCTGGGTATCCTTAAAACATTTCACTTATACAAATCATCACCCATAATCAAACATGACAACTGCCCATAATCTAGTAGATAATTATTGATTCTTTTCAATAACAAAAGAAAATACAGTAAGTTTAACTATCATCGCTTATTACTGTAAAACCTAAAGATACTGCCCTTGCAGCAGATTATAGAAAACATTTCTTTCTCTTTGGTTGCCAAGCAGCTGAGTCAGGCCATATGAAGTCAATCGTTGCCATAACAACACATGAAACAGGGAGCAGATAACATGTCTGAATACAGAGAAATCATTTATGTATAATGATCCATTTTTGTTTGAGAGATGCCTATGCTTACTAAAGAGAAATTGATATGTATATTTTAATTGTCAGATATCCATTTCAGCTACATTCATGGAATGGTTACTTATTATTTTTACTTAAATAATGATATTAAACAGTCCACTTTATTCTGAGACATTTTTTTTTATCTACTCATTTACTATGATTTCTGATTAAAAGTGCCATGGATAAATAACATATTTATGTTTTCTCTCTCTCCTCTCTTTATGTGATATAATGTACATATATATAATATATAATATATAATGTTAATAATGTACAGTAAGGTTTCTTGCAGAAACATTTTATTGTTTAATAATAGGAAGCAAAAACAGTGATATAAAACAGGAAAATTAAAAACAACACAACCGCATAATTCCTGAGTATTATCCTTCAACCAAACAAACATCTCACATTGAAGTCATGCACATAGACTCTCTGAGCACACAGATATCTATCTTCAACCAAATTGTCAGAAAGTATTTCCATCTATTCTTCTTTAAGACAAGTCATCAATTTACCTGGAGGATTATTACTTCCCTCTCCATTTATAGAGGCTTATTTTTTTAATTACAGTTACCAAACTATAAGCTGTAGTTATTGATGAATTCAAAATTTAAAAAGCAAACATTCAGAAAATGATTTTCATAGTTCTTTTCAATTCATAATAATATTTCTCTGAAAAATGGAGGATTTCATCATCCCTTTACTGAAGAAATTCATAAACTAAAAAAGAAAAAGTAAGCATTCTCTACAGTGTTATTGGTAGCTGGTCCAATCAGTTGAGGAGAAAAAAAAAATCAGATGGAATCCTTTGTATATCAGAGGGAAGGAACAATGAAATGTGTTGTTTGAATTTTAGGTCTTCTGATTATTTACTGTTGTGGTGTTTGAATCCGTTGGGAGAAACCAAAGACTTAGGCACAATTCAAATTTAAATAAATTTATTTTTACTGCTAGCAGAAGGATGGCAGCCTGCGGTGGTTAGAATAAAAGTGGCCATATAGACCTATGAGGAGTAGCACTATTAGCAGGTATGGTATTGTTGGAATAGGTGTGCTGTTGTTAGAGGAAATGTGTCACCAGGGGCCGGCTTTGAGGTCTCAGATGCTCAAGCCTGGCCAGTGTGAGTCAATCTCTTTCTGCTGCCTGTGGATCCAAATGTAAAACTCTCAGCTACCTCTCCAGAACCATGTCTGCCTGCATGCTACCATGCTTCCCACCATGATGATAATGGTTTAAACCACTGAACACTAAGCCAGCCTCAATTAGATGTTTTTCTTTATAAGAGTTGCTGTAATCATGGTGTCTCTTTATAGCAATAGAAATAAACCTAACTAAGACACAGCCTTAGAGCCAAGCAGCATGCTGTGATAAAGAGGGCTTACGGTGGGATTTGAAAGTGGACATCAGAGGCAGGTGGTGGTAGCCCTTGGGATGCAGAGGCAGGTGGCTCTCTTTGAGTTGGAGTCCAGCCTGGTCTACGAAGCAAGTTCCAGGAGAGCCAGAGCTCTTAAACAGAGAAATCCTGTCTCAGGAAAAAAAAAAGTGGACATCAGAAAGGTGTGTATTAAAACTATATGGAATCAACAGCTAGGCAGGAAAATTGTTTTACTTACTTCACTTGTTTCTTACTTTCTCACTATATGGTAATAAAAGACCATTTCATCCCTTTCTCATAGCAATAGCAAGGATTTACAGGAGTAAAGGTGAATGAAAAAAAAAGAAGTATAAAGGGAAGGAAAGGACATAACTGCTCCTAGGTATGGTGGAGGAGAAAGTTTATTATACATAAAAGGGAGAGCATGGCCAGAGGCAGGGACATCTGGGAGAGAGCAGAGTGGATATAACCAGCTGACCTGGGGCGTGTCGGGGAAAGGCAGAGGGAAACCAGGTGCACAACCATGAGGCCAAAAAGGCATGTAGCCAAATGTCTGGATTATATAGTGAAAAAAGCCTCTGGGGAAGGGCAGCCTAGCCCCTGGGCTGGAGAGTTCAGGATAAATGCCAGGGTGTGCAAGCCATACCCTGTAACAAGTAGGGACTGCAGATGCTGGGAGAACCCAGAGGCCAGGTCCACTTGATATGTTAAATAGGCGCTTTAACCTTTTGTTCTGGGCTTGAAATTTAACAAAAGACAGCTGTCAACACTTCATAGCCCATTATCCTATTCATACCTCTCTTGCAGGCCACTAGGATTTCCTAGGCATTGTAGAGCAAAAGGTCAAGGACTCTTAAGGGATGCTTGGCTCCAGAGTAAGTTTCTTTAGTCATCACTGGGGACCTCTGTAAATTATTACTCAGGTCTGAGCATCATAATAATTTGGGTAGAGTAGTTTAATTTCAGGCAGATAAAAACATAGTGCCATGAGGTGCTGGCTATCATGTCCCCACATTGCCATGTTAAATAAGGGACAAAATGTTCAATTTCTAGAATCAAATTTTCTTGTAATCAAATTTTCAGCTAAGTAGGGATAACTGTCATAACATGTAATTACAGCACACTAGCATAATGCCTTAAAACAAAAGAATATAAGGAATAACAGGTAGCATAAGATGCTATTTTTTAATTGTCAAGGCCATTCTTGGTTTTAAGTCAGTGGGATTTGGGATTGCCATGAAAACAAATCTCTGGCCATATCTAAAATGGCTGTCTAGACATTAGGTTAATTTGAGGTGGATGACATACCCTAAATGTGGATGGTAACATTCTTTCCACAGATTAGAGTCCTCTAATAGGTAAGTAGGAGAAATTGAGTCGAACACACACATTTGTCACTCTTTCCTGACTATACATGCAATATGGCCAGCCACTTCCTGCCTGTAGTCATATCTTGTCTTCCATAATGGGCTTTAAAGTCACCTGAACTGTAAGTCAAATGCTTCCTTACATTGCTGTTGTCAGGTGTGAGACCAAAATGAGCCATCTTAGAAACAAGACTTAAATGCTTTCACCCAAAAACTAAGGCCTAAAATTTCTCCTTCTAGAAATAGGCCAATAGTTACTGAAATAAGTCAGTCCATATTCCAGAAACCAGGAAGTGTAAAAGTACAGAGTCACAAGGTAGTCACAAGATAATAACTGCCACACTATAGAATGTTTCAACCCTGGTTTCCAGGGTAACTGAAAATAAAAATGTTCCCACCTGAGGGCAGCCAATGAGCAATGGTGGCAGGCAACCACCCCCTTAGAAGTAAGATTAAGCCATGATTTCTAGAAAGCCCCTAGAAGCAAGCCAATCAGAATTGTACCCATACTAGCACCCCTAAATGATGTAACCTTGTGATTTTTTTCCTTTAAAAACTGAGCTTGCAGACAGGTGGGCACTTCCTCCAGCCTCCACTGCATTGGATGTATTGGACGAAGTCCCTGCCTAGGCTTGTATTGCTTTTGGATATCCAGAATTAAACCTTGCTTTTGCATTCCGGCATGCTTGTCTTTGGTGGTCTCTCTGGGGGTCACGATCTGGGCACAACACAGGTATTTTGCACAACAAGAAAGTAACTAATACAGCACAGCACAGCAGCAGCAGGAGGAAGAGGAGAAGGAGGAGGAGGAAGAGGAGGAGGAGGAGGAGGAGGAGGAGAAGAAGAAGAAGAAGAAGAAGAAGAGAAGGAACAAAAGGATAATGGGAAAATGAGGAGGAGGAGTGATTAATTTGAGACTGGAGGACTGGATGATACTAGACATTCTTTTTTAAAATAAAATTACATCATGCACCCAACTCCATCCCACTCCAGTTCACCTCCTTCCTGTACCTTTGTGTGTATGGTTCTTTGCTCTAATTCAAATTCATGGCCTTTATATTTTTTACTGTTTTTGCATATATATGCTTATCCAAAGGTATACATGTATATTTCTAAATACATAAATACAGACAGCTCTGTCCATATAATGTTGCTTATATGTATGTTTTCAGAACTGACCATTTGGCATTAGATAATCAATTGAGTCCTTCTTCCCCAGAGAAGAATGTTAATCACATTCTCAGCATTCCTTGGTTGTCTGTAGTTCTTTTGCTTAGGTGAGGCTTCATGAGCTTTCCATCTTCTATATTAGTGTGTCTATTGTTGTTATCCTTGTTTAGGTCATGTTTAGGCAGCTATGTTGGTGATTCTTCATGGGTGGACATTATTATGATGCATAGCCACTTCCTAGCTACATGACCACGTATGCACTGTCCAGCAGTCAGGAAAAATGCTTAGTCACCCCAGGGCCTTGTGTCCTATGTAACCCATGCACTGAGTGGTCACATAACCTATGCATATGCATGGCATAGCTACCCAAGTTTATAAGCTCATTCTTGGGGTGACCCAATTAAAAGCAGATTCCACCCATTCCCCACTAGCTCTCTGGCACTATTTGTTTCTGGTAGGCCTAGTCACATTCTTATACTTTCCTCATTCTTATACTTTCCTCTCCCTACTAAAACTCTTATAGTGGGTCCCATTGTACCTCATGTTCTCTCTCACCTGGTAAGTAGTACCACAAATAAATAAGAGAGATTATATGACAAGACATTCCTAGGAGACACAATCTCACAGCAAACTTCCTGTTCCTCTGGCTTTTATAATCTTTCTGCTTCCTATTGCACAAGATTCCTGAGGTCCAGGATACATTAGAGATGTATTAGGAGAGAGTGGGATACACAACTCTGTGGTTTTTTTCTGATTTGGTTTCTATTCATTACAAACATTTATTTGTGTGTTAAGGATAAATGTTTAGAATGTAGTTAGGGATTATGCTGGTTTAGTAAAGTGGTGGTTGTAGGTTCTCCTTCAACATTCATGAATCCAGTAGCCCTAGGTAATTGTTGAGATCTCCAGTACCAGTTATAATTTCCTTTTTGTTGAATAGACTTAAGATAGTGAACCTAGTGAGGAAAGCACATGAAAAGAGAATCAAGTAAAGTTTCATTTAGGTAAGTACGTAATCAAAATTGGGCCCCTTATCTACTTATCAATCACTTTCAATCATGTCTTAATTTAATAGTAAACTTGCAAGCACAGCTCAAATGAAATTTACCAAAGAATTAAATCAATGTGATTCATAGAGGATTAAAAAAATTAAAATGACTGATGTAGGCAAACTGCAAAAGAAAGAAATGCAAGCATTTCGCAGTTGGGAAACTAAGATTTAGTGAACTAAAAGAATATTTTAACTCTACTTTAAAAATAGAAAACCAAATGAGAACATGTCCTTTCCCTTCCTTTATCCTCAATAACATCAAAATGATAGATGGTTGTTTTTGAGAGCCAGATGGATACAAGGCTTTCTCAGAGGGCCTGAAGAAAGAACAAAGGAAACAAGAGTTCCGTGTCCTTGTCCAGACTTGGTAATTCTGTACTGTGGCTGGAGACAGTGCCTCAGGAGAATCAGTGTTGTGGTTTCTGTTTACCTTACTCTTTCACTGGGTTGTAGTTATCAGTCTTAAGGCAGCTGTGTCTGAGGTATTAATGAAGCAGCCTACCTCCATTTTGGACTTGAACACCATTTTATAGTAAAGGCAAACTAGGTTCACTTTTTTTTATGATTAAACTTCTGTTTCTCAAGGACTGAACTATACCCCATCTGTCACCTTAACTACAAATTGTTCTGCACTGCCCTTTTGAGGAAGTTTGTCTTTGTTTCAAAAAATTGTTCTGAGCATCTTACAACCCTACCTTTGTTTCAAATGGTTATTATAACCATCTGTTGCTATGACTACCTTATTATGACTACTTTTTTATGACTACCTTGTTGTGCTTTTATAAGGCTACATATTTGCCCACTAAATCCCCCATGTAGAAACTCCTAAACTATAAAAACCTTGTCTTCCTCATATCCAATGTTGATCTCTTTAATCCCATCTTTAGCAGGGGAAGCAGCCTGTGTAGATCAATAAAAAAAAAAAAGCTTGTTTTAATGAATTGCTTGTTTTAATTAATTTGGCCATGATGGTTTAGATTGGTCATCTTTTTCTTGCATCTTTGGAATTAACAGTATCCAGTATTCTCTTTGCCAACATTGTCTGTTTCAGTTTTCTGCTGACCTCAGCCATTCCCCCCAATGTAAATATTATCTAAGATGCTCTACTTCTTAACAAACTTTCTTGGCATAAGTTATCATCTATATAAGACCTCCTCATCCCAGCTCTCTTATTTTTCATCTTCAGTTCTCCCCCTTGACACCTTGTCATTTGGGACCCTTATTCCTGCAGGTTAGGGTCAGGTTCTACAAACAGGTTTATGGGCAACAGAGTATAGGGGCATTCACAACATCATAAAGTTGAAGTAACCATACCAACAATTTGTGCTTGGAACTGCAAATCTCAAGACAAATTGGTGAGGGGAAGAGTACTATGATAAAAACCATATGTCAGATGCACAAAGACAAATACTGTGTGATATTTCTTGTATGTAGGTGCTATAAAAGTCTAACTCACAAAAGCAGAGATTAATGGTGGTTACCATGGAACTAGCTATGAAGAAGCAATTGGAGGTCACTTAAAAGTACAAACTTTTAGGTATGAGCAGATTCTGGAGATTTTATATGCCTATAGTTAATAGTGATAAATTCACAACTTTGTAACAGACTAGACTACATCATAAATGTTCTCCCCACCACACACAAATTGCAAATATGTGAGGAGACTAATGTGTGAGCTTGATTATAGTTATCATTCACAATGTCTGTATGTATGAAATTACTGATTTATAAACCTTAAATATATTTATTGTTTAACCACATTTCAAGAATGCTCAGGAGAAAAAAGGCAAAGAGTAAGCCAGAGTAATTTATTTTTTAAGCAGTATAACTAAAAACCTGCCTTTCTAATGGAAACCAAAAATGACCCAGTCAGGTGTGACAGAAGCAGGAAACCAGTCCAGTGGTGAGGAAACTGGCTCCCTACTGCCTGAACATCAAGTTGCAACAGTATCTTCCCTCAGTGTCCCCAACTCTCATTTCCTCTTCAAGCTAAACACGTCAGTTTCTGACTACAGTTTACGTCATTCCCAAGATCACGTGTCTGAAAGGGAGAGGAATGGAAGAAATTCCTGGAATTTGGCATTTTTGCTCATAGGTCACATTCTGGAACTCAGGATCCTCATCACCTGTACAGAAGGCTGGAAGATATGATTCATATGTGGAGGTAGAAGTAAAGTAAGATTTAATAAACAGCTATTCCATTTCTGCCACACAAATTCCCTACATAATTTGTTTCCTTTTACCTTACATTTCAACATCCTTAAAGGTAAGAAAAGTTGCAACACATGGAATGAAGCCAAGAAGCTAGGAAATGTTGTGCCCAGATCTCGACCCCCAGAGAGACCACTGAAGATGAGCATACCAGAATGCAAAAGCAAGGCTTTACTGGGTAACAATACAAGCCTAGGCAAGGACCCTATCAAGCACACTTAATGCAGTGGAGGCTGGAGGAGGTGTCCGCCCCTCTGTAAGCTCAGTTTTTAAAGGCAAAAAACACAAGGTTACATCAGTTAGGGGTGCTAGTACAAGTACAATTCTGATTGGCTCACTTATAGGGACTTTTCAGAAACCTTATCTTCATCTTACTGCTAGGTGGGTAGTTGCTTGTCAGCATTTCTCATTGGCTGCCCATGGGTTGGGACATTCCATGGTTAAACAGTCACTATCAGATGGTTAACTTGATATCCTGTACTTTGTACTTTCTTGTCCCTGGAATTTATGTCAGTAGTTCTGAGAATTCGAAACTCAGGCCTGTTTCAAACTGGGGTTAGGGGATTGCTTAAAATGGAGGTGCTTTGGTTCTTCAGAAAGAACCAACCACCAATGATGTTCCTCCTGGAGGTCACTATGGCATCTTAAGATGTAGCTTGATAGCTAGGAAGGAGAATAAGAACTGACTTTATTGCACCAACCTAACCACCTACCCATCTACACTCTGCAGTTTTTGTTTAATTGGCAAAGCATTGAGCCACAAGCTGAACAAAGAACCTCCTGGTTCCCACCAAAGAGTGAGAGGAAATTTTGCTTCCCCGTTACAGCTGCAGGCAGTTTTTGAAGACTAAGGATGAAGTGTAAAGGTCAGATGTGAATCTGGCACTTGGCTTTTTATTTGACAATAGAATGACTGCAGCTGTCTGAAGTATTTCAGAATCTTCACATGGAAGGAAAGGCAGGCATTGTTCTAGCTGTCACAATTAAAAAGAATCACAAACAAATGGTTGTGTTTCTGCCTGCCTGTTTTTATAGATGCATAATTCAAACAAGCCTCAATTCTCTTTTAAATCTTAGGCTTAAAAAAATAATGTCTCCTGTCACTTTGGCGCAAGAAACAATAAAGTTTAACATTTGTAAAAGTGGCCCCGGGGACACAGATACTTTTGAAAAATCAGATAAATTAACAGCTCTCATAATTCACTTGGATCCCAATGAAGACTAATAGCTAAGTAATTTTGCATACATCACAGAACTGAAGGCAAAAGACATAATATAATATGGTAGTAGTCTATTGGCAAAAAAAAAATGTTATTTCTACAGCAGTTTTTCTCCTATCTCTGAGGAAGAAGCATTCATTACTGGGAGAACAATATTATTTTCACTATATGTTGTTATGATTTAAGATTCATTTGGTCTAGATGCAAAAAGAAGGAAGGTACATATACATCCTTGTAAAAAGATAAATTGGTTTATGTATACATTTTCTTTGCAAAACAAGTTTACATTCTATGCAGTAAATTAATGTTATTATTCCAACCAGGGCAAATCTGTGTGGTGGTTTGAAAGAAAATGTGAATGTGAAAGATAGACTTTGAGTTCTTAATTATGCTTAAGACATTGCCCAGTGTCTAGTTCACTTCCTGTTGCCTGAAAGATGTAGGACATAGGGCTACAACTTCTCAAGTACCATGTCAGCCTGCACACCACCATGTCATGCCATGATGATAATGGACTAAACCTCTGAAAAGGCAAGCCACCCCAATTAAAGATTTTTCCTTTGTAAGAGTTGCTGTGGTCGTGGTGTCTCTTCACAGCAATAGCACCTTAACTAAGACAATCTGAAATATATTTAAATGATAAGACATCAGACCTTCTATGTGAAATTTATGGAGGAGTTCACAGTACTTGTGGTCCTTCAAAGATAAGTTAAATACTTTTCTTAAATCAAAAACCTGAGACAAAGGACTTGTACGAGTCAGAGGAAGTAAATCAATGGGAAAATTCTAGATGTCTTTGTTCTCTTCTTGATGCCTATTCTATCTATTTATCCAAAAGCATAAGGTTACCAGGAACAGGAAACTTGGAAAGACAGTGCCTAAAACTTGTATTAGCTGTCATTTCCTACCTTCTTTTCTTGTCTCCTTTTAGAATGTCTACCAACACAGAGGCAGGGATAATATTAAGCAATACATTGTGGGCAGTGTATGATAGGTTGAATGATTGTCCACACTTGTGCTAACCTTTCTCCTGTGTTAGAATTGTGCATCATTATCCATTCTCAGGTGAAGTTGTTGTGCGTCTTAATAGATGAACGAGATTTTCTCATTCAGCTGATTTACATTACTTGATCAACTTCAGATGCAAGAGGATTTGCTATCCTTATGCACATTGACATACTCTCCTTTAATGAGATCCATTAAAAGAAAACAAAGAAGAAGGTAATTATGAATAAACTATTTATTCTTGTAAGCAAATATAATTGGGGAGGGCATTTGCAATACTTTTAAAAACTAACATAGGATCTCACCAGCCACTCACCTAACAAATAGTGAATACTTAATATATAATTTACTAGATGCCATATTGAAAGTTTAATAGTTAAAAAAAATGGTTCCATTAAGGTTTAGACAACTAAAAGATCTCTTCTAAATGGCTTTGTCCCTCTACCGTGATTGTTATCATGGGTCCCTGAAAAAAAAAATCTCAGTGTGATAGTCAAATCGGTATATAATGCCCTTTAACCCCTATAATTTCTATTTGTCAAAATTTACAAAAAGAATAACAAGGCAGATTACTCTTCATGAATATATTACCAGTGGATGCTATATGTGCTGGATGTTTCCAGGTTCCTTGGTCTCTTATTCAAGAATGAAATAGATGTGTGGGAACACTGAATACAAAGAAAAGGAAGCAGGTCAGATGCATTTCAGGAGCATCAGTGAATGAGGACACTCAAGAACTATAGATTTTTGTTGGTGGTGGTTTTTTTTTTTTTTTTTTTTTTTTTTTTTTTTTTGTGTGTGTGTGTGTGTGTGTGTGTTTAATGGGATTCAAGAGAAAAAATGCTGGTTATTAGGCATGAATTTGGGTGGGTCTCTATCCTCATAAACAGGCTTGGATTATGCATCCTTTATTCATTGTGTCTGTCCTTTTCCTGAAATACTTCTGATATTAATCAAATACACATATATACTGGCATAAATAAGATGGTAAATAAGGGATGCCACATAGGAGTTCACTTATAGCATACAGTGTACTTTTTTGTATGTGCATTCAAAACAAGTCTAGGTTAGACCAGATTGTCTTTTTCCCATAAGTGGAGTACAGTTAAGTAGAACTAAGTTTAATGGTTGTTAAGGGAAACAAAAGCTATTTTATTCAGAATAGGATGTGTAGGCAGTTCAATGCAGGCAGGGGTACCACATTGCTAGAGTGTCGTTGGGTGCATGCCTGGAAAAGGGGTTTGTGGGCACAGCACATGCAGGTACATGGGTAATAAGATATTATCCATTATCTCTACACTAGGTGTTACTCCTTCAGCTATTTTATATTACATGAAAAGATAATTTACAAATGCAATTTAAGTATTTAATTGGCCTTAAGGAAATCATCTGGGCTAATCTACTCATAAACACCTTTTAAAATTAGAAAGGTTTTTCTGGCTGGAAAGAGAAATCAGTAATGATATACTATAGAACTATAGCTTATTTAAGACAAAAGGGGCCATCTGACTCAGAATGGTCTCTGGAAGCTAACAGCAATCCCTAAATAACAGTTAGCAAGAAAGTGGGGGCCTCATTCCTACAACCTCCCATCCTCTACTAAATGTGTTCTGCTTACAGTGAGCAAGAGCCCTCACCAAGAATTGCAGCTTGGCAGACATTTTGATTTCAGCCATGTAAGAACCTAAGCAGAAAAGAAAAGCCATCCCATAATACATTTTGCTCCTACTATGTTTTATTTAAAACATCTAAGTTTGTAGTAAGTATTTACATTACAATAGAAGACTAATGTGAAGATTCAATTGACATTTAATCTTCTGTGACTGTCCTAGTTCAAGCCACCATGCACTGCCAACCTTCTACATAAGTAGACTAGGTAGCCATCAATAAAGTCAGCCACCAAATTGGTATGACTCCTAGGGTACCGAGATGATTGCTTTAATCCTAAGCCTCCCTGCTTTGTGCGCCAGTGCCTAAAATCCCTTGAATTGTGGGCAAAGCCTTTCATTATAACATGAAGCTTCAACTGGTAATCTCCTTCAGAAAGGAATTTTAATGTCTTAAAGTTACTCACACTGGATTCGAAAGGGAACCTACAGTGAAAACAGATGCAAAGAGCTGGCAGGAGCATGGTCAGTTAGGAGTGGTTACAAGGCACAGAAGTAATGGCAGAACAGCAGCACCTAGCACATCACAACTAGTGAAAAGCAGCTCTACTTGTTTCCTTGCTGAATTTAAATGCGTTTGTAAAGTTGTCTTTCCTGCTTCTCCATGTCTGTTTCTTTTTCATCCCAAAGCAAAGTTTCTAATTTACCATAATAAAGCATCCTCTCTTATTTATTTTCACTTGCTAAAAAAACTGTATATTGCTCAATGAAGTGTCCAATCCCAAGCAAAGGATGCTGGATGAGTTAGACTAGTGATCACATATCTATTCTGCCACCTTTCTGAATTCACACTCTCTGTCAAAGAGATTTAATATGGGGTATTTCTTCCTAGTCATTCACTCTGCTTGCTCAGGTGTTCAAGCAATGGATACTAGCTGTGATCCTTTATCTTGTCCTTGTTGTGTTGTAGGAATCTTTCTGGAACAAGCACTCCAACACCAATGAGAGGAGAAGAGAAAAGATGTCTCCAGTGGACCAAAGCCAGGACAGCTCCTGAAAGGCTTTGATGCCAGGTCCACTTTGTATTTTCATTTTATTTCCTAAAGCCAGAAGGTGGGGTAGGCAAGCACGTAGGTCTTTATAGAGGCTTACTTGGTGTAGTCAACAGGGTATGAAGAACAAGGACTCATTGTTCCAGCTATTCCTCCAGGTCATTCTGTTCCATGTAACAAGTGAAGTAATGCTTAGCCAATAGGCAGTAGAAGCAGCACTTCAACAAAATTACAAAATAAATTAATATCTAATAATTGGGCTTTTTCTACCTTATTCTTGTTCATTTCCTCTTCACCTTCATAACATCTTACGAATTTATCTTGGAGAAATAGGGTGGTTCTCCCAGCGTATCATCTGTATTGCTGTCTGTTGGCTTTCATTTGTAGCATTTTGGAGCACCATTGTTGTCAATGAATCTATTTCATTGAGAAGAGTGACTAAACTTGTCTGAACAATAGTTAACTTTTTCTTGATCTGAAATCTCGCTATGTTGAGCTTGTTGGCTGCCTATTACAACACTAGTGGTGATAGATTTTGTGAGGGACATGCCTACTAGGATTTGTAAAACTAAAACAGGAATTGTTATTATTATTAATTATTATTATTATTTCTTGAATCTAAGGGATGTAAGTGTTGCTGGATTTCACTTCCTGGGAACACCTCTAATGCAGGAGCCAAGAATTCCAGTCTGCAACTTTCTCCTGGGTAGCAGGTGTAGATATGCTTGGGCCAGGTGAAGCATATAGCATTAGGAACTACTGTTCTTTTAACTAGTTGATATATCCTTTCTGTCTTCACATATTAGGCCTTCCCATCAAGGACCCCTTATGGCCCAAACTAATTGTCCCTCTGTGGGAGTTCCCAGGCCCCCTTTTTGGCAAAGCCCATTCATGACAGTATTTAAGTTAAGACCAATGGGTTTCCCCACTATCCACAATCAGTCCTTTGTCCTTTGGCCAATTGTCCAAAGACTGTCACTAGCTGGGGCCATCTACAAAAGAAATCACAGGCTGCTGTGCTGGTATGGGCAGTTCTATTTCAGCAATATTGTTCTGGGGATGATCTGTGGCTGGCCTATTTCTCAGTAGAAGCAACACCTGGAGGGGATAAGGCAAATCCCTTCTAGGGAGCAGTTAGTCATACTGACGGATGTCTAGGAATATGAGTTGTCCTGGGACATGGTTGCCCTCCAGACTAATTTATGTGATAGGATCAAAGAGGCTGAGGGGGAAGTGCACAGATAATCATCCATCCACAGGATCAGGAAGGACATCAGGAAGCAGAGTAGGAGCTGAACTGTTGTCTCCATCCTAAGGTTGTTTTGTGATGGTCAGAGGCTCGTCTGGGTTCACTCTCACGGTTCACTTCTGGTTTATGTCCACAGCTGCTTTGATGTGGGTGTGGTATATTCACAGATTGACACCTAGAATTTTAAGAAATTCTCTGTGTTGTGTCAGCCAAGTCTCTCAAGAATTGCTGGAGGCAGCTGTGTCCATATGATGAGATGCCTCCCTGAGTCCTTTGGGAGGAGGCCAAACACGATCTTAAAAGGAGAGTGTGGTGGTTGGAATAAGAATGGCCCCCATAAGCATGAATTTGAATGCTTGGTCACTTGTTGGAGAAAGTGTGTCACTGGGGGTGGGCTTTAAGGTTTCAAGAGCCCAAGCCAGGTCCAGTGGCTCTCTCTTCGTGTTGCCTACAGATCCAGATATAGAACTCTTAGGTCCTTCTCCAGTACCATGTCTGCCTGTGTGCTGTAATGATAATGGACTAAACCTCTGAAACTATAAGCCAGGCCCAGTTAAATGCTTTCCTTTATCAGAGTTTTGCTAGCTTGTCAGGTCAGTGTTAGCAACCTCAGGACCACTAAATATTTGCAGTAATTCTTGTAGGCAGTTTTCCAAATGGGATAAGACTGGGAGCTGTCATCTCTGGAATTATTATTTCCTATATGTGGCAATCAGTCAGTTCTCCTTGTTTTCAGTAGCCCCTTCATCAGTTCGTCTTTTTCTTTTTTCTGACTTATATGAGGGAACTTTGGAAAACACTGGGAATGTAAACAAACCTTCTGAGGTGTAATGTGGAGCTGAAGGGTTATGTCTTTCCTAATGGCAGATTATGGGCTGCCTGATCTACCAGTTGGTTTCCTTGAATCACGTGACCTGATTCTGTTGGAGTTTGGCAGTGCAGCACTGTCACAGCCAGGGCCCAGGCAGCTTCTAGGGGCTAGAGGATGTAAGCAGTTCCCTTTCTCCATATATTGTTACTTTTGGTCTCTTGATGTGAGTGTCTATTCCCCCTGTTGTAGGCTTCAGCTCCCATCAGCAAAAGATTACATACTTGAAATGGGGAGTAGCTAGCCCTTTAAGTCCAGCAGAGATGAAAACCTCTGTTACATTTCTCTCTTCAATCACAGAGGGGCTCTTTCTCTTCTTCAAACAATTATGTGTCTAGATAACATAGCTACTCTCTTCTTAGATGAGGGAGAGACTGGCGTTTCTCTTAGCTGACACATTGGAATGGGTTCATTCTAGAACACAGTGGCCCAGATTCTGGCAAAGGTGGTCAGCTGGAAGAGGTTGGTGTTGGTGAGCATTGCATCAGGGTAGATGCCATTGGAGGGGCAGGATCAAATGATCTTATAACTGCCTCAGAGTGAGTAGGGAAACAGCAGCATGGACATAATTTCATCCTCTGGAGAAGGTAATGGGGTTGCTTCCTTGGTATCTTTGGGCTTAACAGTCTTTGCATCAAGTATGGTCTGGGTCTGGGAACGTTCTGTTAGCAAAGCCATCCCAAAGGGACTTCGGTCAACAGAAACCATGAATCGACTGCTTTTGGAACTGGTCTGGGTGGTCAGATGATCCTATGCAGACCTCTTACACTCTGTTAATCTGAGTTATATCTAGTTAAATCCTTCAGGTGGCCAGTAGACATCAAAGGAAAGCCAATCAATTTCACAGAGTCTTTAATTGGAGATCTTCATTCTTGTTCACTAGTCAGTAGGAAATCCTCTTTTAAAGTTGTCAAGCATGGTTTGTTAGAAGTGTGCAGGTCTCATACCTAGACTGTGGGAGTTTTCTAACCAGAAGTTGGGGCAATTCATATATTTCTAGTCCTGTATGATGCATAGGGTCCTGAGGAGGTTACCAGCCTCAAGCAGGTTCCCGCCTGGCTTGCCTCCTTGTGGTGACTTAAGAAGTCTTACCTTGGGGCCACACATATATACCCCTGTTTTGTCACTTCCTATTACAGGAAATGAATGACCATTCAGGTGAAAAGTCTCAGATCCTGTAGCCACAGAGCTTTGGGACCCTTACATTCATTCACCATTCATTCGGAAGTTATATATTCACATTTTCAATTCCTAGTCAATATATCCAAAGACCAATACCAGTGCCTTGGTGTCCCTACAAGGCTTTATCTTGAAGACCAGTGTCACCCTGTAGCCTGTCAAGGTTTCAGATGCAGTTACCAGCAGAGTGATCAAGCCTTTGCTGGCTCTTCCTGCCTATACCCCAGGGGTCCTCACCTTGTCTGCATATTCAGCCTAGGCTCCTCTCCTTCCACTCAGAGACTTCAGTTCTGGGTCTCACAGTCCCCTTGGCTACTGAAAGAAGCCGCCAGGATCCTATTAAGGACAAATGCCTCTCAGTTCCAAAGACCTTCAGTGGGCTGAGAGGCCCTGGAGCAGCAGGCTCTCTGGACCAAATGGTGAAGGAGATCTCTCTGGTTCAGAAATGATGTGTGGATCTTTCGGTAATAAGCACTCTGACATCAGTGAGAATGAACGAGAGTGGGCTAAAGTCAGGATAGCTCCTGAAAGCCTTCATGATAGTCTTGTTTGAATTCTCATTTTATATTGTAAAACCAGAAGGTGGGGCAGGCAAGAAAGCAAGATTTTACAGAAGCTTACCTGGCAGTCAGCAGATTATTGCATGTAATGACCCACTATTCATCTATTCTGTTCCAGGTAGAAAAAGAAATCATGCTTAGCAAACAGGCAATATAAGCAGTGCTTTAACAAAATTACTAAGTAAATCAATTTCTAGTAATTAATCTTTTCTACCTTTTTCTATGTCCATAGATTGTCATATTGATACAAAATTTATCTGTGTCATATATGAACTGTACCTGGTGGAAATTTATATAGTCAAGTGCTAACCCCCAGAGCCTGAAAATCTTACTATATCTGGAGATAATATTTAAAGAAGTAAAGTCAAATAAGATCACTAGAGTGGGTTTCAATGAGTACACTTGTGAAATAGTAATGAGAGATTAGACTGTAAACACAGATGTTAGTCGGATATTTTCTCCTGTCCTGTCCAGGCCTGTCAAGATGAATCTCTCTCACCCATGTCCCACAGCTACTTGGTCCCAAATAAACACACAGAGGCTTATATTATTTTATAAATGCTCGACCATTAGCTCAGGCTTATTACTGACTAGCTCTTACACTTAAATTTACCCATAATTCTTATCTATGTTTAGCCACGTGGCTTGGTACCTTTTCTCAGTTCTGCTTTGGCATCTTGCCTCCTTTCTGTCTGTCTGGTGACTCCTGACTCAGGCCTTCTGCTTCCCAGAATTCTCCTTGTCTGCTCATGCTGCCTGTACTTCCTGTCTGGCTATTGGCCCATCAGCATTTTATTTATCAAACAATCAGAGCAACACATATTCACAGCATAAAGAACGACATCCCACAGCACACAGAGATCATGCAAAGAGATAAGATCATCCCATATCAATAAGACAATCTAGTCAACATTTTTACTTTAGGCTTCTACACTTCATAATTGTGAGGGAAAAATATGATAAGCCAACATTCTGGTATTTTGTTATGGCTGATCTAGCAGATATCACTTGGTTAAAAAAAAAAATTAAAAAAAAAATAAATAAATAATGACAGAATTCCTAAAATGGCCGTGACATTGCTTAATCAGCAACAGCTATGGTCTGCATCTGGATAACTCACTTAGGAGAAAATGAAAACACTTCTGTAACCACCATGATTGAGTTTTCTTACATTTTTGATCAAATAATTTCTAATTCATCCAAAACCTCCTGTCTGTGATCATCTTTGTATTTATCAAAGGGCATCCAAATGTGGATAGTTAGCATAGAAATCTAAGATCTGATTTCAAAATGTATTCACCAAAGTGAGAGATGTCAGGTAGTATGTCATTCTTTGCTAAGTAGATATTTGAGTATTTTGCAATACTTGTTCCCTTTTTTATGTAATACTACTGCCAGTTTACAAATTTTATTTACTATATAGCCAAGCAAGAAAAATATATAGTAGAGCTTGAGGTCAGGGACCATAATGCCTCCAGAGGTTGTTATATTGTACAGGATTCTTTTGGCTATCCTGGGTTTTTTGTTTTTCCATATGAAGTTGAGTATTATTCTTTCTAGGTCTGTGAAGAATTGTGTTGGTATTTTGATTGGGATTGCATTGAATCTGTAGATTGCTTTTGGTAAGATTGCCATTTTTACTATGTTAATCCTGCCTATCCACGAGCATGGGAGATCTTTCCATTTTCTGACATCTTCTTCAATTTCTTCTTTCAGGGACTTAAGGTTCTTGTCATATAGGTCCTTCACTTTCTTGGTTAGTGTTACCCCTGTAGATGTAACCAACCATCTTATTAAATAAGAAACACAGAGCCGATTCAGAGAAGAAAGCCAAGAGGTCAGAACTAAGAGCCTTACCCTTCCTGCTTCAGCTATCCTGCTTCAGCCAAGAGAACTCTCCGAAAAAAAGACCTACTTCCAGTGTGTATGTCTTTAAATAGTCTAGATGTTCTGCCTTCTCATTGGTTGTAAACTAAACACGTGACTGCCTTGTCATTGCCTGTATGTACCGCCCTCCAGGTCCTTAAAGGCGTGCGCCACCACCGCCACGCACTTGCTATGGCTCTATAACTCTGACCCCCAGGCAACTTTATTTATTAACATACAATTAAAATCACATTTCAGTACAAGTAAAATACCACCACATTTCCCCTTTTCTATTTTAATAAAAAGAAAAAAAAAGAAAAAGGTTATAACTAACAAAAGAAAAACTATATACAAAAGTACAATAACTATATACAATATATACAAATAATAAATGTCTAAACAATGTCTAGTCCATTTGTATTTGACAAATTCAGAGATGATAATCTCATTATCCTATTTTGTTAAGTCCAAAATGTATCTAATTCACTTTTTATCCTAATTAATCTTCAACTAACTAACCTTCAACTATAACTAACTAATCTTCAACTCCCTCAGAGACCCAAGAAGGAAATAATATTAGCTAACAAAAATAAAAACAGAAAGTGCATGCAAGCAACTTCCAAAAAATTTGTGAGTTGACAGAAACAGCCAACTGCCTGGACAGTCACCTGAGGTTTCTCCGCAATGCTGGGGCATCATCTTCAGCCTATATAGGCTTAGCATATCTGACAGACTCATTTGTGAAGTAGGATGTACACAAGGTCAACAGTTCAACCTCACATTGGGTGAGAGCAGTCCATGCACCAGAAACACCTGAATTCCACTAATGTCATGTCATGATTCAGGATTTTAAATTCTGGAAAATGTTGATGGTTTTTTAGTTCAGCTCTCCATTCTTCTTGGCTGTGTACATATGGCTTCATCTCAGCATCCCGTTCTTCTCCACATCTCTCTATCAAATGCCAGTCTACTATTGAGAGGCGTGAGCTTAGTTACTCTTCAAGAATAACTGTTTCAGCTGCTGTTCCACAGCACATCAGAAGCCATCGGCCCACTGCCTGTTCAGCTGCCTTGGAAGAAAAGGGCACTGTACCTTTTCCAAGTTGCGAAGGCCACGTCAGGGATGGTGCCATATTGTCCTGGCCTCAGAAGATGCCTTTTGATAAAGCCATAACCACGCTTGTTTCATGTCCTGTCTGTCCATTTTGTCATCAGTTGATTCGAGGATACTTTGTTGTCCAGTGGCTAACTTTTGCCACAATGAAAGCTAACTCCATACGCAGTTTCTTCAATGCCCATATTTTCTCTGAAGTAGATTGGTACTGCCAGGAGCCGACATGTCTCATAGTCATAACAAAAAAGAAAAATTTTCTAAGTTATTAAAACATTTTAAATGCCATATTCTGTAGATCTCTGAAGGGTTTGAAGATGACCTATCTAAAATATATCTGCTCAATTTTTAAAACATATCTAATATGACTACAAGTTCTATTGTAATGTCTAACTACTAACTATCATTTCTTTATATCCTAATGGTAATAATAACATTCAAGGATCAGAAAATTGCATTGTTAAATGAACGATATAAGTACAATTAGAAATATACATATAGCATTTTCTAACAATATCAATTTCAATATATATAATTTGTATACAATATAAAACAATCCAATCCAATGTAAAGTATTTAAAACTAGTAATTGTCTTTTTCTTCTTCTTTCTTTCTCTTTTTTTTAATAAGAACCTTAAATCTAATCTGCTTAGTCTTTTTCCTAACCCTTGACAACAACTTGTAACCAACCCCCCTAAACAATGAAAATTATCCCAGACCCAAAACCCATTAAAAAGACCAAAAAACCACCCACCCCACACCACCTCTTTGGGAATGTGGGCGTCGTATTCTTGAAATTGCTTCCTGCTGGGTATGGGCGAAGTTATCTTTATCCTGAAAGAAAAATTTTAGGTTAATTGTCAAATTCTAGGAAAGGTAACTATATCCTTCATTATCCATTCTGTGTATAATGCCAAAGTTCAGGGTTTATCTCAAGTCCTTATTTAAGTAGTCTTTGAGACTGGATCATCTCAGCTAGTCATCTCAAAATTGCTCTGAGAACCTTGTAGTTCAAAGCTGATCTGTAGATGATGTTTGTCAGCTTAGTGATGTTATTATTGTCCATGTGGAGTTGTTGTTGTTGTGGGGCCCCAACTTCTTCCTGGAGACTTCAGTTGATGTTAGGCCTGGCCGTGAATTCCTGCAGAAAACTGATAAAAGACTCGAACACAAAGACATATATATGCAGCTAATTGAAGCCTTTTTTTTTTAGAAGTAATCAGTACTCTATATGACCATTCATATCTTAGCGAAGTTTAAAATGTATATATATATAATCTATATATCTATATATATTAATCTTGTAAGTTTTGTTATAAAATTTATACTTTAAGAAAAGTTTAAAGAATCAGAATAGAATCAAAGAGTTGAGATTAGTAATAGAATAGTCCCTTAATTAATTTGGCTTTTCTCCTGTCTCATAGCAGAAGATGGCTCTTTTATTCTGGCATGATACAGGGAGTTTGCATTTTACTTATAACAACATGCTTGAGTTTAAAGAAGGAGAGAGCCATTCTCCAACTCCAAAGTCAGCTTTAAATTTTAATTGGACTGGGACTATTAGAAGACCAATAGTGTTAAATCTTTAGAGAAAAGCAGAAACAAACATTTAGAAAGACATAAAATTTTTTAGATAATATATACCCATACGCCATTTCACTCTGCCTCCTGGGATAGATGATTTGTCCCTTTTCTTCAGTTGTCTTATTTGTCCAGTGTTCTTCAGATTCCTTAACCTTCATTCTCCTAAAAGACAAAAACAAAAACCTTTCCCCAAGACTAATTTTGGGGATGTTCCTTTTTGGCAAGTTATTATCTGATCAAATGAAAAGACATGTGTTACTGGTATAAGTTAGTTTAAATTGGATGTTCATGTTGGTTGATGAGCTATCACCTCCTCTAATTAAGAGGTTTCTCTTGTTCAAATCGAACCTTTATCAATTTTGATGGTACCCACAACTTATCTTCTCCTGTAGAAACAAAAGCAAAACCTCATCCCCAATGTAACACATACCCTGGTTTCCATTCTGAGGTCAGCACATCCTTAAAATATATAGGTTGATTTAATTCTGTAGTTTTTTCTATTATCCAATGTCTCTCTGCAGCTGTTGTTCCTTTCTCATTGGCATTAAGAAAATTCAAAGTTAATAGAGCATTATGCAGTCTATTTCTGGGGGTTTTTGTTGCCCCTTTCTGTTTATTTAGCATATCCTTTAGAGTTCTGTTTGATCTTTCTATAACTGCTTGACCTGTAGGATTATGTGGTATGCCTGTAATATGCTTTATATTGTAATAAGCAAAAAACTGTTTCATTTTAACAGAGACATATGACGGAGCATTATCAGTTTTGATTTGTGCAGGTATACCCATGATGGCCATAACTTCTAGCAAATGAGTGATTACAGAATCAGCTTTTTCAGAACTCAAAGCAGTTGCCCACTGAAATCCTGAATAAGTATCGATAGTGTGGTGTACATATTTTAGTTTTCCAAATTCTGCAAAGTGAAACACGTCCATCTGCCAGATTTCATTCCTTTGAGTACCCTTTGGGTTACATCCTGCTGGTAATGGTGTTTGATTGTAGAAGGAACAAGTCGGACATTTCTTTACTATTTCTTTGGCTTGTTGCCAGGTTATGGAAAAATCCTTTTTTAAACCTTTACTATTGACATGATGTTTTTTATGACATTCTGAGGCCTCCAGCACATTTCCTATTAATAACTTATCAATCTCATCATTGCCTTGTGCTAGAGGGCCTGGCAGACCAGTATGGGATCGAATGTGAGTTATATATAAAGGATGACTCCTTTTCCTGATTGTATCTTGTAATTGAATAAATAATGAAGTTAATTCTGAAGCATCAGGGATAAATTCTGCAGTCTCAATATGTAACACTACTCTTTCAGCATACTGAGAGTCAGTTACTATGTTGAGAGGTTCTGAAAAATGCATTAATACCAACAGAATAGCATATAATTCTGAGTTTTGAACTGAATTATAAGGACTTTGAACCACTTTACTTAAATTTTCTGATTTGTAACCTGCCTTTCCTTGTTTGTTGGCATCTGTATAAAATGTACAAACTCCAGATATGGGCTTTACCCATACAATTCGAGGCAAGATCCAATCAGCTCTCTTTATAAGATCAATTCTATCGCTTTTGGGATATTTGCTGTTAATTTCTCCCAAAAAATTACTGCAAGCTCTTTGCCAAGGTTCACTTTCTGTCCATAATTTTTCAATGTCCTCCTTAGTTAAAGGTACGACAATTTCTGCTGGGTCTATTCCTGCTAATTGACGAAGTCTCAATTTTCCTTTCCAAATCAAGTCAGAGATTTTTTCCACATAAGTTTTTAATTTTTTGTTTGGTTTATTTGGTAAAAATATCCATTCTAATATAATATCTTCCCTCTGCATTAATATTCCTGTAGGAGAATGCCTAGAAAGTAAAATAACCAAAATGCAATCCAGCTTTGGATCAATACGATCCATGTGCCCTTCATGTACTTTCTTTTCTACCAAGGCCAATTCTTTCTCAGCTTCAGGTGATAACTCTCTTGGACTATTTAAGTCCTTGTCACCTTCTAAGGTTTTGAACAAATTATGCAGTTCATCATTTTTTACCCCAACAATAGTTCATAGATGAGAAATATTTCCAAATAATCTTTGAAAGTCATTAAGAGTCTGTAGTCTATCTCTCCTAATTTGCACCTTTTGGGGTCTAATTTTTTGTAGCTCTATTTTATATCCTAAATAATTAATAGAATCTCCTCTTTGTATCTTCTCAGGAGCAATTTGTAATCCCCAGCAAGGCAAAATTTTCTTTACGTCTTCAAACATTCTTTCTAAAGTATCTGCATTTGAGTCAGCTAGTAAAATATCATCCATATAATGATAAATTATAGATTTAGGAAATTTTTTACGTATCACTTCCAATGGCTGTTGTACAAAATATTGGCACAGAGTTGGGCTATTCAACATTCCCTGTGGGAGGACCCTCCATTGAAATCTTTTAACCGGTTGAGAATTATTATAAGTAGGCACTGTGAAAGCAAATCTTTCTCTGTCTTTTTCTTGTAACGGTATTGAAAAGAAACAGTCTTTTAAATCAATAACTATGAGAGGCCATCCTTTTGGTAACAGAGTAGGCAGAGGAATTCCAGATTGTAGAGAGCCCATTGGCTGAATTACTTTGTTAATTGCTCTAAGGTCTGTTACCATTCTCCATTTACCAGATTTCTTTTTAATAACAAATACAGGAGAATTCCAAGGGCTGGTTGATTCCTCAATATGCTGAGCATTTAACTGTTCTTCTACCAGCTCTTCTAAAGCCTGGAGTTTCTCTGTTGTTAAAGGCCATTGCTGGACCCATACAGGCTTGTCTGTTAACCATTTTAAAGGTAGAGCTGTTGGTGTCTTTGGAAGATCATCAGTTGTTGTGCCCTTTTCTTGTATAATATGGATGGCTGGTGACCACTCAGAATAATGCCTTCTAATATTTCTCTCAGAAACATGTGCTAATTTATGATTTGTTTCTGAGATTGGAGGGATGTTAATCTGAGTATTCCATTGTTGCAACAAGTCTCGACCCCACAAGTTCATAGCTATGTTAGCTACATATGGTTTCAATTTTCCTCTATGTCCTTCTGGACCTATACACTCGAGCCATCTTGCACTCTGTTTCACCTGAGATAATGTCCCAATTCCTAACAGTTGAACATTTACCTCCTGAAGAGGCCAAGTTGGATGCCAAAATTCTGGTGCAATTATGGTAATGTCCGCACCTGTGTCTACCAGACCAGACAACAAAACACCATTTATTTTTATCGATAATTTTGGCCTTTGTTCATTAATAAAAGTTTGCCAAAAAATTTTCTTTATATTTGCTCCTGAATTTTCTATTCTCTCTGTTTCATCATCCTGACCAGCATGACTTATTCCAATAGGCATTTGGTTATTTAATTGCTCTGGGTAGGGGTTTCCTCTACGACTGCAGGAAAGGTTTGAACTGGATTTGCTATTGGGGCCTGCATGAGGCCCCTCTGGGAGTTTCCCGAAGACTGAGGCAAAGGATTACCCTGTCTGTCCCTTGTTGATCTACATTCGTTGGTCCAGTGTTTTCCCTTACCACACCTTCTGCATACTCCAGAAGGAAGGGGCTTTCTGTTGCCATTGTTCCTTGAAGAAACATTGTTTCTAGGAATGACCTGTTTACAGTCCCTTTTCAAATGTCCTTGCTTTCCACATCCAAAACATCTAACATTCCTCAAACCTTTTGAAATTGCTTCTCCTACTCACGTATCATCATGCTCATGAGCTTCAACATTAACCATATCTCTAATCCAATCTTCCAAAGGTGCAGATCTTGCCTTTAACGGCCTGATTATTGTTTTGCATGCTGCATTCGCATTCTCAAAGGCCAAAGATTCAATTATTATCTTACTAGCTTCTGAATCCGGGACCATTCTCTTTACTGCTGAAGCCAGTCTTTGTAAAAAAAATCTGTGAAAGATTCTTTTGGGCCTTGTACAACCTTTGTAAATGACTCAGTTTTTTTTCCTGGTTCCTCAACTCTGTCCCATGCATTCAAGGCTGCTGTTTGACATAAAATTAGGGTTTGGACATCATATAAACATTGTGTTTGTGCTGAAGCATATTGACCTTCTCCAATAAGCTGATCCTGGCAGACTTGTATTCCTTTATTCCTCCACTGCTTTTCTATGTTTTTAGCTTCGTCCTTGAACCAAGTTAGCCACTGAAGCCTTTGACTGGGTTCAAGAACAGCTTGTGCCAGCTCCCGCCAGTCCTGTGGTACAATTCTATTATATGTTGACCAAGAGTTTAACATTTGCTTTACATATGGGGAATGCATACCATAAGATACTATTGCCTCCTTAAACCTTCGTAAATCTATCATTTCAATTGGAGCCCAAATATTTTGTGTAGTCATTTGATCAGGCGACTGCTGTACGGTTACTGGACAAACTAAGGGTGACTGTGTGAAAACAGGCTTTCTTTCTGTAACCCTATGATCCAATCTTGAAGCAGCTTCACTGTTAGTTTCTTCTGTCTGAGTTTTTACAGGTTTAATAGGTTTTTCTAAAGCTGTCATCCTGGCACTTAAATTGACTATCTTTTTAAATAGTAAAATGAGGATAAACATAGTAATAAAATGCATAATTCGATCAACAGTAATCTTCTCATATAGCTGTTCCATTGTCAGACTGTCTAAAATTGCAAACAAATTTTCTTCCAATGTACACAGAAAACCCATTTTTTTTTTAATGTGGAAAAAATTTTTTTCTTTTAAATAGTTTCCTATAAAATATCTGATATGTTAAGTGACTTACCAAGTCCTTGTAGAACAGTACCAATGCGAGGGAATTTCAAACAGCCACCTAGTGTCCGAGGTGTGAGTCCAGAGAGAGAGAGAGAAAGAGAGAGAGAGAGAGAGAGAGAGAGAGAGAGCAAGCGTAGCCACAAGTTCTGCCTAAGAGCTTGAATCCAGTCACGTGTTCCCGCTTGAGCCTAGTCAAGCCTTTGCTCTGGCTACCTTAAGCTCCAACCACGTGCGTTGGTTTTACAGGCAGGGGCCCTGTTTGGCAGGGCAGGCCTGAGTTGTTTGTAGCACTGGCTTTAAGCAAGTAGCTCAAGGTTAGTCCGGCCTGAGGCCAAGCCGACCTGGGCCCGGGCTAGGGAGCCGGCCGCCCTGGCGGGAAACCAGACCTGCCGGCCGCCCTGGCGGAAACCCGGACCTGCCGCCAAGCCAAGTTAAGCAGTTTTAATGGATTCTTGTCACGTTGGGCGCCAAAAGTGCTGTGGGATGGTCTGTATGTCAAATGTGTTGCTGATTGGTCAATAAATAAATCACTGATTGGCCAGTGGCCAGGCAAGAAGTATAGGTGGGACTAACAGAGAGGAGAATTGAGAGAACAGGAAGCTGGGTTGAGAGACACTGCCAGCCACCACCATGACAAGCCACATGTGAAGATGCCGGTAAGCCACGAGCCATGTGGCAAGGTATAGATTAATAGAAATGGATTAACTTAAGCTGTAAGAACAGTTAGCAAGAAGCCTGCCACAGTCATACAGTTTGTAACCAATATAAGTCTCTATGTTTACTTTGTCAGGTCTGAGCAGCTGTGGGACTGGCGGGTGAGAGAGATTTGTCCTGACTGTGGACCAGGCAGGAAAACTTAAGTACATACCCCAAGGTATTTTATATCATTTGTGGCTATTTTAAAGGGTGATGTATCTCTGATTTCCTTCTCAGCCTGTTTGTCAATTGTATATAGGAGGGCTAATGATCGTATCAGCATTGTTTGTAATAGCCAGAACATGGAAACAACCTAGATGCCCTTCAACTGAAGAATGGATAAAGGAAATGTGGTACATATACACAATGGAATACTACTCAGCAGAGAAAAACAATGACATCATGAGGTTTGCAGGTAAATGGATGGATCTAGAAAAAGATCATCCTGAGTGAGGTAACCCAGACTCAGAAAGACAAACATGGTATGTACTCACTCATAGGAGGATACTAGATGTAAAACAAAGATGACTAGACTGCTACTCACAACTCCAGGGAGGCTACCTAGAAAACAGGACTCCAAGAAAGACACAGGGATCACCCAATGACAGAGAAATGGATGAGATCTACATGAACAACCTGGATGTGAGCGAGGGTAATGAAGGGCAAGGGTCAAGGGAAAGAGAGCTTAGGGGAGCGGGAGATCCCAGCTGGATCAAGAACAGAGAGGGAGAACAAGGAATAAGAGACCGTGATAAATGAAGACCACATGAGAATAGGAAGAAGCAAAGTGCTAGAGAGGTCCACAGAAATCCACAAAGATACCTCCACAGTAGACTGCTGGCAATGGTCGAGAGAAAGCCTGAACTGACCTACTCTGGTGATAGGATGGCCAAACATCCTAATATGCTAGAAATCTCATCCAATGACTGAGGGAACCGGATGCAGAGATCCATGGCCAGGCCCCAGGTAGAGCTCCAGGAGTCCAATTAGGAGAGAAAGAGGAGGGTTTGTATGTGTGAGAATTGTTGAGACCAAGATTGGAAAAAGCACAGGGACGAATGGAAACACATGAACTATGAACCAATAGCTGAGGGGCCCCCAACTGGATCAGGCCCTCTGAACAGGTGAGACAGTTGATTGGCTTGATCTGTTTGGGAGGCATCCAGGCAGTGGGACCAGGACCTGTCCTCAGTGCATAAGCTGGTTGTTTGGAACCTGAGCCTTATACAGGGACACTTGGCTCAGCCTGGGAAGAGGGGACTGGATCTGCCTGGACTGAATCTACCAGGCTGAACTCAATCCCCAGGGGAGTCTTTGCTCTGGAGGAGATGGGAATGTGGGGTGGGCTGGGGGGAAGGTGGAGGGGGGGCGCCTGGGGGCAGAAGGGAAGAGAACAAGTGAATCCGTGGCTGATATGTAAAATTAAATTAAATTATAAAATTTTAAAAAAAGAAAAATATATGAACAGAGGTTGAAGATTGGAGGACTGATTTATAAAGATCACACAGGTCTAGGAACTGTATGCTTCCTCTTTGATCATAGAACAAATTTCTTCCTAAGTTCCCATGGTAATCAAATGTAGCTAGTGACAGTCATGTATGTCAGAGAATGTGACATATCTCAGAAAACCAGGAATTGGTTCTTTTGAAGTGTAACATTTCTTATACAAATGCTTATAAGGAGTTGACTCATGTTGATCTGGGGATTGAAAACCTTGTTACATAATTTTATTCCTGAGAGATTTCTCAGCCTTTCAGGATTGTTTAAATGAATGTACACATACAGAATATCAGAGAAAGATATCTGTGTCACCCCATCTTCTAGGTTTGTTAAATGGCCACTTTATCAACCTTAGCTAAGACTTCATTTAAGGACTAAAATAACAGCGGAACCTGGCTAAAGAAACAGTCCCGTGTAAAAGGTCCACACGTGCTTCTGGGATTTCAGTTTCTCACACTCAGCCTTCATTAGAGGGCGAGACCCATTTGAAGAGAGTACAATAAAGCAGGTTTCAAAACTTGCCTGTGGGTTCTATGTTGAATTTGAAAGGTGAGGGCTTACAATTCAATTATCCTTACTTGTTTTGTTAGTTTCCACAAAAAAAAAAAAAAAAAAAAAAAAAAAAAATGAGGTAGTCCCTGCTACAGGCTGTTAAAGCTGACAGAACACCAGGCTTCCACATCACACCTGTGCAAGTAAGGTGCTGCCACTGAGAGCTCCTTGCCAGACAATGTGAAATTGCAGCTGCAGTGCCCTGGAAACCCAGCTGGCAGGAAGCTGAAAGGCCACCTCTCACTCTTTCCCCATTTCTCCTGATTTATGGAGCAACATAATTGATAGAGCTCTAGCTATCTAACCTCAGAAATTTCTTCCTATTGACTCGTTTATCACATGATCAAAGCCTTGCCTAGCTGTCAAGTCACCTCTTATTTCAGATATGCTTGTTGGAGGTTTTGCCTCTGTCATTACCAAAATAGCTGTACAAGAAGCTCAAGGCTGCAACAATTCCCTTATTCGGAAATCCAGAGAATCACTCTAAATCCTATTTAGGGGACAAGAAAAGGTGTCTGTATTGTACCTTCAGTGGAACCAAAATTGACAGTACCTACTACATGTTTTTGTCAATGGCTGGATAAACAAATTCAAAGTATTATTTTTTTAATCAATCAGCTAATTGTATAAGCTTGTCCGTCCCTGTATAATCATAAAAAAAATCACCAGTGGACATTGGCACTTGAAGAATTATTAACAAACAGAACATCCATGAAACCCATGTTGTTTGCAAGCCAAGATTAATTTAAATGCTTTCAATGACCTTTCTCAGCTGATGTCCAGTACCTTGCATAACACATCAGGATTTATCTTACTTTGGCATGTCAGGTGACCATTTTCTTTTCTCCTCTGTCTTATGATCTTCTAATTAGGATGCTTGCTCTGAATTTGGAACTATTATTGCTGGCAAGAGAGAAGTGGCTAATTGCTTTTTATCAAAATGCCAGAAGGATGCTATAAGTCTAGAAAGGTCATAGCATTTTATCAATTTCTTAGTCCCTGGAAGGATCAATAGACATCTTCGAGATCTGTGAGTGACCACTCTTCTGTCAGACCTTCTGGAAAAAAAAAAAGAAAGAAAGAAAGAAAAAGAAAAACCAATACTCATTTTGAACACTTAAAAAGTCACACTTTTTTTCTCGTTATAACATAAGTTAATAAGGAGAACACCTGGTTGATTCTTCTCTTCCTGACATCTCAACATACAGACCATATAACCTATATTTTCTAAAGGCTCAGTAGGAGAGTGATTTTTTACATCTTTAGACGTACCATTATAAACTATCACATTTGTTATGCCAGAAGTTAAAGCAACTCAACACCCATACTGCTGAGATACAAAAGGCTCTTAAACTTGTTTGCTGTTATATATGCCACCAACCATGGATATAGTTCTAATTGTTGTAATCTGTCATCTGGACTTTGGATTGCATAGCATGGTCCAGATACAGAACTCAGAACGGCTGGGTTCTTTGCTTGGGATCCTGGGGAAAGGGGCAGAAAGGGAGGTTTCAGATGGTCTGATCCTCTCTCTAGGCCATTCAATGGTTGAAAGAATTAGCTCTTTACTGTTGTGAATCTTGTGTCCTATTTCATTGCTGGTGTACTCCTCAGTGTTGCCCTCAGAAAATAAAGTATGGCCTCATGCCTTGTCTGTGGTGATACTTTATTTGTGCTGAAATGTGGTGATATTTTATTTGTGCTAAAATATGGTAATATTTTATTTGTGCTTTGATAAATAAAGCTTGCCTGGAGAATCAGAGGAAAAAGAAAGCCATTATAAGTAAAAAAAGAAGTCAGACAATTGTAGCACACGTCCTTAATTCTATCACTTAGCAGGCAGGATCTCTGTGTGTCCAAGATGCCACCAGGGAACAGATCCAAGCATGGTGACACATGCCTTTAATCCCAGTACCAACTGAGGACCAATAGAGACCTAGAAGTCTGTACAGACAGACAGACAGTGACAGAACTGTGTAGGAAGAGGAAGTGAAGTAGCTGGGGCAATGAGCAGGCAGAAAAGGAAGGCATACAAACCTGGGTAGACAGGAAGTCACTCTCGTTTGGAAGCTGCAAAGCTGGTGAGGTAAGGTTGGCTGGTGGCTTTCCCTATTTCACTGATCTCTCTAGGGCTTTCACCCCTATATTTGGCTCCATGTTTTTTATTTAATAAGACTATTTAGAAATTCATCTACACCTGTCTACCTGTCTCTTACTCAACATAGCAGTATTTACTCAAAACCAGCAGGAGAATATCCATCCACACTTCTTTTATGGAGTCTTATCTAACCATCATCTAACCACCTAACCAGCATCATCTAACTGTCCTCATGAATGTCTCATCACTTTTGCTGCATCACAGATCAAATGAGTCTAGTCACTGGTTCTGGTATTCACAGGGCACACTCAGTGAGAGGGCATTATAAAAGCATGTACACAAAGGTCCAGAACTCTCAAGGTCAACTTAGAATTCTGCATACCACCATAACACATATTTAAAATAGTAGCCAAATGAAGTAATGAGATTAAAAAAAAAACTGACTTGTAACTGGAGAGTCATCACTAACATTGAGTAGGTCTTTTGATATGTGCCTAATTCTTAAAAAAGAATTTTAAATACCCAGAGTTGTTATTTATTAACCATTATAGTGTTAGATACAATATTAGTATTATCACAGTCTTCAAAATTCCCTTGAGGTGAAACTAGTGTTATAATTGAATCACAAATAGGAAAATTGAGATTGATGCATGTAAAGTGAGTTTACCAGAGCCACATAACTGGGAGTGAATGAGGTCCAGCTGTGGCTGATTGTAAATCACATGATTTTTTTATTTGGTTTTATTTCTGTTTTTGAGAAGTCTATAGATTAGTGTAAGATTACATCATGCCCACCACTCTCCCACTCCAATCCCTCTAATACCTAACTACTCCTTCTCAAATTCATGACATCCCACCATTACAGGGCATCCACTGACAAGACAACAATGCCCTTGGTTTAGTAAAGGGCATGGAAACAAACCATTCTGGGGGATGGTTTCAAAGAACAGTGTTTCTTTTATCACACATAAGCAGCATTTATATAGTAAAAGCCTATCTACTGTGATCAGTTAGCACATTACCTCATTTTGGACAGTGATTGCTCTTACCAGTCTCTATGCAGAGGAAACACACCTAAAAGGAGATATGGAGACTCATCAGCAGGTCAGCTACCAAGTACTCATCTTACTTTAGAATTTAGTGTTCTGACTTCAGGAGCATGGTGTGTCATCCTTCTTATTTAGAAGTTCAATGTGCCAAGTAGGCTGGATGCCAGGTTATGCCTGTGCTTTCTTTTACAATAACTTTAAAAAAAAATTATTGCGCACACGCACTCATACACAGCAGTGTCTATTTATGCTTATAACCATTTAGGATTAAATGACATATCAGGGGACTTGTCCCCAGGGAAAACTGAGTCTCATGTTATCCACCATATTAATAAACTGAAAGACAAACAACACATGGTCATTTTAATCTTATTAGATGCAAAGAAGGCTTTTGACAAAAATCCAACAACCCTTCATGATAAAAGTCATGGAGAAATTAGGGATACTAGAGACATACCTCAACATAATGAAGGCAGTTTACAGAAAGCCCACAGTCAACATTAACTTAAATGAAAAGATTTTCATCTGAACTCTTAACCACTCAACTATTTCTTAGCACCCAAAATGATGCTGTAGTATAAAAAGATGTTTATTAATAATTAATACTTTTAAAGGGCTCATGTAACCAATTGAATTTTAGTTATTTTTGTTTTATTTGTTTTACATTTTATTCATGTATTGTGTGTGGGAGGGGCACATTTGTGCCACAGCACTTGTATGGAGATCAGAAAATTGTTGACTTCAGATCATCAGGTTATGCAGGCAGTGGCAAGTTGCTTTATCCACTGAACCACTGACCCAAGTTAAGCTATACTTTAGGACAGGCATCAGAAGACTGCCTCCCATAGTTCAAATGTGTCGCCTCCCTGTTTTAGTGCAGCCCATTACATATAAACATTTATAATAGATTTGATAAGAAGAGAATATTAATTTTGAACTCCAACAAATTGAAATCCTATCAATTATTAGAATAACTTCATTCATTGACTTCTATTATTTTTAAAAAATAATAATTATGTTTAACTTTAAAAGCATATGAAAATATTTATTTTTGTTATGTGAGTGCCTATATTATATTTTTTATTTTGCTCTTTGACCAAAAATATCCTAAGACATGTATTACATTCATGGCTCCTTTATGGTGAGTTTTTCCAATTCTTGCTTTGGGGTTACTCAACCAGTGATTAATACTTTTAGGTAATGGCAATAATCATCCTGAAATGAAGACAACTACACTATTCCAGGGCTGTCAGTTACAGTCTGCGTTAGTGGCAGAGGAGATCAGCACTTTCCAAATAGAGCTACCGAACTTGGCCTCACTTATTTCCAAGTAATTAGCATAATTCAAAGCCAAGAATTGGCTTTTATGTCTTTTTCTCAGGCCCTGACTATGCCTTCTGTATGCAGAAGACATTGTTTGTTACATACTCAGGAAAATGGAAGCACAAAGACAGCCAGAAGGTCATCCTATTTCACTAGTGAGAATTTCTTCTTCGAGGATACCAGCCTTCTTCTGTGACCTCAGTAGAGTGAGTCCTGAAATGTAACATCTTTCTCCTGACATTTACACCACCAATGTTGTCCTTTGGGATGTCAGAAAACAACAGCGGGGGTCAGTCTCCCTGGTGTCAGAATAAAGAGTTATGGTAAATGCAGCTGGAGGGCTAAGAGTCTTCAACTCATAACCCAAAACTTTTATTTTGTTGCCAGGACTCAAAACTCACACTTAGCTTTAATTTCTTTCTGCCAAAGTAGTCTCCCTTCTGAGGAAGTAGATGAATCTGTGAAGCAGTTGTCAACTAACAGCTTTGTTCACACCATTCCCTCAGCTCAGGAAGGTTTATGCATACTTCAAGATACGGCTCAAAGATAAATTCTTCGTAAAGTCAACCTTAATTCTCTTAGGAGGAAAAATAATCATGCACATTTCCGTCATCATAGCTCCTAGGTTGGGCATTTTGGATGAATAGCACCCTATTGTGTATATGTTGTAGTTCACTTGTATGTGTCATGTTTTGTCTTACTGACTAACCATTCCCTGGCTTACCATAACAAGTGGATAAGCACCCAGATTCTCTCTCTGTGTGTGCCTGTGTATGTGTACCTGTTCATGTGTAGGCAGATACATAAGTGTAGATGCACATGTAAGCACATGTGTGTGAGGCCAGAGAATAACCTCAGGTGTCATTTTAGATACTACTACTTTTTTCCCTATGAGATGGGGTTGCTCAGTGCTCACCAAGTAGGCTAGGCAGCAAGCCCCAGGGATCTGCCTGTTTCCGTCTCTCCAGGGCTAGGATGAAATCTAAACTACCACATTGGACTTCTCATGTGGGTGCTGGGGATCAAGTTCAGATTATAGCATTTTATGAAACACTTCATTGACATAACTATTTCTCCACACTCAATACTACGTTCTTCATTAGAATACCCATTCATAAAAAGGCTTACACATTCTTTGACCAAATTTTATTTTAAAGTCAGCTAAACTTCAGCACACTGGCTGATATGGATACTGCCAGAACACTCCACATTTGTTTCAGATATATTTTCTTTTTATCCCTAGGAGAACCAGCCCCTGGATGTCTTATATGACTAGCACAAGTGTCATCTCAGGTGAGACCATTTTTGATCAGTTTCATTTTCTTCCTTGTGTCTCTCACTACTTGAAGTGATCTTGTTTGTTTATTTATGTGGGTTATTATTTTTGATACCCCCAAAACTGTAATCTACATATCAGAGGCACTGTCCACACCTGCACCACTGTATTTCATGACTTAGTAGTCCTCTGCCTAGAATATAACATTTTGAAGAACCAATCAGTATCTTCTTTTCACTGCTTTTAATTGACTGACTTGAAGTTCTGTGAGAATTGGAAGTTATCCAGTTTTTCATTCCATTTAATATTTTCTATAGGAACCCAAATCAAAGTGCTTTGTACCTAGCACATAATCTAATTGTATATTGATTGATGATTGGAGCAACTAATTATTAGTATTTAGATTGAAGAACTTTATTGACATTTCTCTAACTCACTTAGGTAACTCAGGAATAAGAGAATCATTTATTGTTGCTTTATCTGAAGATTAAAGGCTTACAAGTTTTCTTGTATTACTTTTTTGGCTCCTCATTCAAAAATACCCACTATTCATTATGGTCAATATGCTTGGTTATCACAGAAATTAGCCAATCTTTATTAAAGACATGCAACTGAATGCTACCCAAGTGATAGAAAATATCCCACAGTTTTGGCAATAATATTATCTAGGTCATGATGCTTTATCTGTGAAAACAATATATTTGAAGCAAAATAAATTTGTGATGGTATTAAGTCTTTTAATTCACTATTTCCTCATACAGTATGATTGTCCATACTGAATGATTCTTCTAAGAGTCCGGAAGCCTGATGAATCATATCTGTTTAGAACATACTCATACCTCCCAAAGGCACAACTCTCTTCATATTCATGTCCTTTTCTCATGGTAGACACCCTTGGGACTCATAGAAACTTAGAGTGGTGTCTAAATACCCAATTAGAGAAAACATAGACGGTGCCAAAGTTCTCTTTAAGAAATCCTATGTTTAAGATTATTGAAGCACCCACCTCTTGCCCCATGTCCTCCTGCTAGCAAAGGAGCTGACTCCTTTATCAGATACAACACTCAGAAAAGCAGGCCCTGCACCTCATCTGGGCAGCACAAGCAGAGCTGAGCCTGTTGACAAGAGCACAGGTGAGTCAACCCCAAGAATGTGAGCGTGGGAGATCTAACCCCACCCCTCATCTGTCATATCATGATATGGGCAGGGGAGAGATCCCCCGCAACATCACCCTTCAATGCCTGAGGCAGATGGGAGAGCTGGATCTGAGGTCATAAGAATGGGAGACCTGTCTCTGTCCTCCACTAGCTGCAACACTTGGGAGCATAGGCCTTGCACTTCACCTGGGCAGCACAATAGAGCTAACCCTGAGCACAGGTAGTTATGTATATATTACATAGTTACTTGTAAACCCAAAGAAGCCTGTCTTAATCGAATCTAACTGGCTTGATCACTGTTATCTGTAACAACATAAAAAAGAATGAAGGGTTATAACGGTGATACTGCCAAAGTTTGAGTTCTTGCTAACAGCTTACCTCTGTTCTACATGTTACGTACCTCTGATATTGCATTTACTTTACTGCAGTGGATGCATCCATGTGTGCTTATACGCCATTAATGAATCTCTGACTACAAGAACATTCATTTAATTTTCTCTGTAGCTAGGAGATTGGGTGGGGGTAGATTAGTAGCTACAATCAACTTTCTCTAGTCTCCACATGAATATCTAAATTAATTAAAGCTATGTTCAGGTCAGTGAATATACACCAGATGGCTTCAATCCAATGAGATTTTATGATTTCATTTTCAGTGAGAAGTGATTGAGACACTTCTACAATCTTTTCCTGTCAATCCACCTTGAAAGTGTTCAGATCATTAATGTTACTAGTACAGAGATTAATGACAGAGCAGGTCTCAGTGTTCTAATAAGTCATTAGAATGGGGTCCTGGGGATTGGGAAAAGAAAAATAAGTGACTTACATGTATGGGATGTTTGTGATTACCTCTGCATTCTAGATCCATAAATTATCAGTAGATGACACAAAAATTACTAGAAGAAAGTAGGAGAAGCATCAGTTATTTTGTCTGAATTGGTAATTATGGACTTAAACGTGCCTTCTGTGCTGCTGAGGTTCCTAAATATCCATTTTCTGAAGACTATGAGTCATCTGACATCAGTGTGCAAAAATATCAGTAATCTAAGCTGAGCAGTATTGGACAGAAAGAAGGACTGACATTCTGGTTCAGACTGATTACTTCCTCATGAACATGCTTGGTAAATGAAGACTGAGTACATGACTGAGAGTGGGCAGGAACAACAAGACATACAAGAGCTTATAAGATCCCTCTGAAAAAATTAGAAAGCAGGAACCTTGGCAGAAACTTGAGAAGAATTATATACAGGATCCACTCACGGTGTTGTACAGTTATAATACAGCTACACCTGCATTTCTAGGGACCTTCCTTTGAAAGTACAAGCTAATATAGAAGGAAAGAATAGTGGCATATTTTAACAAAGCCAATAATTTCACAAGTTTCCCAATTTTGTATCTTATTATCAAATAACTTCTGCTTAAAAAGAGTGGGTAATTTACAAGTTTTAAAGCAAGAAAGTTAAAGCAGAAGGACATTGGAGGCTCTCTGGGCCCATATCCTCATGTTAATTTCTCTCTATTTCATTTCTGTACAATTATTGTAGTGTGCTCTCTAGGATTAAAAACATCTGAAAAAGCTGTAACCACTGTTCTTTCTAAAGGAAGTATTGTAATGGCATAGAATAACAAGCTTGCTGTTTTATCCCCTTTGTTCTTAATAAAGCTTTTATGTGACTATGTTTCATATCTTTTCCTCCTTCCCTCAAAATAGAACAAAATTTCCAAACACTTTGGAATGATCCCCAGTTCTCTCACTGAATAACCTAGATTACCATTTTATTTTGTGTTCCAATATTCAAGAGTTGTAATACATTCATTTCTATACCCTACTCACTATCACGCACAATTGCTTCATTCAAGAAACATCACAAGTTCTTTTTTCCTTCATGAAAAATTAGCCATCTCTTGAAACTCAAAGTTCTCCCTCCATTAAGATACATACAGTATTAAAGCTATGTAGCAGTCACTTAGCAATAATACTATTTATTTTATTATTTATTTTTCCCAACATAACAGTTTTTATTGATTCTTTGGAGATTTCACATCATACACCCTTATCACATTCACTTCCCAGCCCTTCCCTGTCCACAACCCTGCCTTTGTGACCTCCCCCTAACCAGCAAAAAAGCAAAACAAAAACAAACAACAACAACCAAAACAGTTCAATTTGTGTTATCTATAAACTCGCTGCAGCTTGATCAAACTCTTAGTGGCCTGTCCCTTAAATAGGACTAAGTCTGTGTCGTGCAATACCCCCTACACACACACACACACCTCATTGCACCACTGCTGGAAGCTGTCTATTGTGGAGGGCAACACTTCAGCATCTTATCAGTTTTTAAAAATTCTCTTCCATGGCTTCCTATTTAGGCTGTCACTGTTTTGGTGTAGAGGGTTGTCATGGAGGTAGGAGTTATCACAGAAGTCTTCCATGTCTCTCTTTCTCAACTGTGCATCTGCAGTTATTTCTATCTCTGCTAAAGTAGCTTATTTGATCTTGTACAGTCCATGACAGCATGGATCATGGGCTTCCACATGACGTCTGGCATTAGCACAGACCACAAATTGGGCTCCCGGTTGGGCCCAGACAAGACCTTCCAATGCAGCTGGGATCATGGACAACAACACGGATTCAGGCCAGAGCATAGACCACAGAATTCCATCCTGCCTTCGGTGGCAACATAAGCCTCAGACATCAGCTCAGACCTGGCCGCAATAAGACCATGGATCCAAACATGGTCCCACGTGGCAGAAGAGGCCACACACATCAACGTGACCGGCAGTAGCAGCACAGCTCATGAATATCAATATGGCTTCAGACTGCAACAGCACAGATGAAGGTGTCTTCCCAGCCTTCAGTAGTAGTACAGACCACAGACATCAACTCAGACCTGGCCGCAGTAAGACCATGGTCCCAGAACATGGCCCTCTGCGGCAGCACAGTTCTGGACATCACCATGGCCTTAGGTGGGAGTACCGGCCACACACATCAGTGTGGTCCCCAGGAAGAAGGAGAGGCAGCATGGCCCATGGACATCTACATGGATTCAGGCCATGGTACAGGCCACCACTATTTGCATGTTGTTAAGTGATAGCACAGTCCTTTGACATCAACCCAGGCCCAGGCCACATCGGGGTCACTGACGCACACATGGTACTCAGAGGCTTCATGAGACATGGTGGTCCATCAATCTAGAAAGTGGACATTCCCTTCCTTATCTTGGTCCTCCATCATTGCCCAGAGCTAGGGTGATCCTGCTGCCAGACAGCTTGTTTGAGGGCTGAGTCTGCATCTCTTAAACTCCAGGCTTCCTGTCGATCCTCTGGGCAATGACATAATCCACTATTGACCTCAGCCTTATCTTACACCCATCACTGCTGCCAAGTCACCAGTTTCTCCTCTCTCCATAGTGCAAGGACTACTTGGTCCCTCTATCACTCTGATCTCTCCATCACCTGTTTCCTCCTTACAGTGGCACCTGCTGGGGTCCACTGTGGCAAGTACAAGATCAACTGGAACCCATATAAAGTGTCACATCCACTTACTAGTTTTCTGTCCATGGTGAAAATTTAAATGGGAAAATTTCAGTTTTATTTATGATTCTTTTCTTTGTTTACAAATGTCATGATGCACAAAAAAAGGTGTAACAAATTGTTTAGCTATTACACCTATTCTTTCCCTTTCCTCACAGAGGAGTGGCAATTGTCCTTTCAACCTCATACATAGCACCTTCAGCTCTGGTTTGGGTGAAATGTAAGCAGCAATGATGTATGACACTTTGCACTAGGTAGTGTGAAGCCCCCAAATCCTGAAACTTCATTTCTTCTCTCTCTCTCATGTATGATGTACATTGGAATATGCTCAGTTTCATATGTGTGCTCTTACGTGGAGGTCAGAAGTCCGACTTGGATATCATTTCTCAGGATACTAGTGATCTTGCTTTTGGTAAATGGTCCCTCAGGTGTCCAGGAACTCCAAAGTATTATAGGCTAGCTAGGCACTAAGCTTCAGTGATCTGCATATCTCTGCCACAGCTCTGGACTTATAAGTCCATTTAACAATATACTTGATTATTATAATGGATTTTATAAATGAAGAGTAGGCATCATATTTCTGTTCTCATGATTTTGTGACAAGCACTTTGCTGACTGAGCCATTTACCCAGACTCTCATCATTTTTTTTTTTTAACTCTGCCAAGCATATTACCAGGTCCAGATCAGCAAAGGGGGCGGGGGGATACTGCAGTCAAATTAGTAATTTAATAAATGTATTCTTATTTTTTTACAATCATCCAATAAAAAGTTAATTCCCTATATAGAATCTAACAACACAAAGCTAGAGACTTATATTTATTTTAAAAACATTTACATACCCACAGACAAAAATTTCAACATTTAAACATTTAACTATTAATTACAAAGTAAATGAATGCTTTCAACATTCTTTTTATAAACTAAATATTATCTTTGTCTTCTATATTTAGCTTTTTGAAGAGATCTTTTTATTTGTGAATTGATGTGACATTTATCAAGTGGTTTATTTCTACATATATTAAGATAAGTATATGGTTTTCTCTTTTAATGTATTAATTTAATAGATTACATTGACTGTGGCACAGACTCGTGTATCTGACTTAAGATCACATAGCTGGCCAGCGGTTTTAGCACACGCCTTTAATTCCAGCACTCGGGAGGCAGAGCCAGGCAATCTCTGTGAGTTTGAGGCCAGCCTGGTCTACAGAGCAAGATCCCAGACAGACACCAAAACTACACAGAGAAACCCTGTCTTGAAAAACCAAAACCAAACCAAACAAACAAACAAAAGATCACATTGCTGATTTACGAAAGGGAGCCATAAATTAGTAGTCTACCTATGGGCCCTGTACTTTTCCATAAAGTTTAGTGCTGCTGAACAACAGAGTTATCAAGTGGATAATACGTATTACATCTCAACAAAAGACAGAGAAAAAATATATGAATGAACAAAACAGAATAAATGCTGAGAGCATTGTATAAATTGGAAAAGCTGCAAGAGCCACTGAGTTGGTAATGGAATCTAACCATAGCCTTATCTCCCCAGATGCTATACTTAGTGTCTTAAGAAACCATTGAATTCTTGGTTTTGCAATATGTCAGAATGGAGTATGTTCTCATACAAGTGCATGTTGAATCTCTGTTACTAATGATGTGCAGCTGTCCACTGTTCTCTAAAGTTAGTGTGAAATATTTGTGTTAAAACAACAAATATGTATTGCCTCACCATTTCTGAGGTCCAGAAATTGAAGAGAAGCCTGTTCTGCTACTTTGGAATTCAGACAGTTCAAGTAATATATCAACTGGGGTTGTAGTTATTTAAGGCCCCAGGGACTACAGCATCTACTCAGAGAAGTGCTGGCAGGAGATCTTCTCCAAAGGGTGGTTTAAGTATCTTTTCTATCTGATTTTAATTAAAATACCTATCCTCCCACAAACCACTTACATGTTCCCTCTCTCAAATTGACATCCTCCTTTTTTATTATTGTTATACACATATATATGTGCAGATGAATGTGCATCCACAAACCTATCATCTGCCTATCACCTATCTTTCTATCTATTTTTCTATATCTATCTATCTGTCTGTCTGTCTATCTATCTATCTATCTATCTATCTATCTATCTATCTATCTATCTATCTTTCTAATCTATCTATCTATCTTTCTAATCTATCTATCTATCTATCTATCTATCTATCTATCTATCTATCTATCTATCTATCTATCCATCTGTCTGTCTATATCCTATTGAGCCAGCTTTTGTTGCTGGCGAATGTGTGGTTTCAAGGCAAACCATACTGCACTGGGCAACCAATAAGTAGCTTCATCCCTGGGATGCTAATCCTTCTTCAGCAGTGATCAGTAGCCTGAAGTTCTTTGCCTAGTGGTGAGATTTTATGAAATTCCCCCCTTCCACATTAATATGTCCATTGATATTGTCATTTTTCTGGTCTTGTTTATACAGACATTTCCAGGAAAGACTATTTCACAACAGACCTTTTGCTATTCTGCCTCTTACATTTACTCCCTCTTCCAAGATGTTTCCTGAGCCATCGACCCAGAAGCTGTGATATATATATATATGTATATATCTGTTAGGTCTAGGCTCCCCATGATTTCTTGATTGTGTTCATTTGTAATTTTCTGTGATGCTATCCATTTTCTGTAAAAAGAGGCTTCTTGGATGAGGAGTGGTTAGCTACACTTAAAAGTGGGTATAAGGATAAGGCTTAGAATATATTGAAAAATTATGCTGGCCTAGCATTGCTTAATTATAAAATGGACTTGGGATCTAAACAGGGGTTTTCAATAGAAGAAATAAAAATAGCTAACAAATACCTCAAAAAGTGTTCATCCTTATTAGCAATTAGAAAAGTATAAATTAACACAGCTTTGAGATTTTATCTCATTTTAGTCAGAATGGCTAAGATTAACAAAACAACTGACAACAAATGTTTGCAAGATAGTAGAGAAAAAGAAACCCTCATTCACTGTTGGTCGCAATGCAAATTGATGCAGCTACTCTGGAAATCAGTATGAAAAATCCTTATAAAACTAACAGTAGTTCTACCAAATGACCCAGGTTGGTAATCCAACGTATCAATCACTATGCAAATGGAAATAGGAATGCTCTTTACATATCAAAACTTCTGTGCTGTTTGCTGCACTGTGGTCTTTCTCTATACAATCTCAGGACCTGATTACTAGTAATTAGAAGTATATTTTATCTGTACCCAAGAGTAATGCTAGCTCTGAAGAGTTAGGACTACCAAGAGATTTGTTGATATATTTTAAAGTTTCTGTGATCAGTAAATGTTTAAATCAGAAACTGGTTTATTTCAGCTTTTACCATCTTATCTCATTCCTGTTGTTGTTGCTAAAAATAATTTATAGGTAAAGAATTAGCAGTTAAAACCTTGGTTCTCATGTTTGGCATTTTTTTAAGGAATTATGTAAGGAAAATAGGGAACTTAACAAACAGTGTGGTTTATTCTTTTAAAAAAAGTGTTTAGGGTACTGGCTTTTATCCCCAGTCCCATTTCACACTATTTTTCAATGACATCTAATACACTGCTAATTTGCTTTTTAAAAGAAAGAGTTCATTATTAATCATAGAACTGTAAACTTTCCTCACATATGATCCAGCTTGAGGGAAGTTGTAGCAATTGAAAAGCATTATTTTTTTTACTTGAGAAAAATAGGCATTTTCCAAACCAAAAACTATTTTTCAAGGAGATATTATATTGGGAAAGGAGGAGAATTGTAATTTCCACCTGTGAAAATTGCCTGTCATTGGCATGAAGAGATATGATGTCAGAACAGAAAACATTTATTTCAACATTTTCCACAGTTGGAGAAATTCTCTTCTATCCCATCCTTTAAACACTTAATCCACATAAAAAGGCATAGGCAAGCAAAGACAATCTCTCTTCTGTATGCTCCTCCCCAATGCTTTTGACAGGCAGATTACAAAGTTTGTTCTACAGACTAATAATGATAATGATGAACCTTCTTACTGAAAACTGTCATTGGAATTCTCAAAAAGAGGTTAACGCATATAGCAATCTATGATGCAAGAGACTGTTCCTGGTCAAATACTAACTAATTATATGCCATAAAATGTGAAACTGGAGCATTCAACTAAATCCTAAGAGAATTGTGGGTGTAGGCATAAGTGGATAGTGTGTTACAAAGGAAAGAAAATAATGGTGAATATCCAATTTAAGCATTTGCCAGAATTTTTAATTCAACTTGAATTTATTTGATGATCAGTGTTCAGGAAAGAATAAATGAGAGAACCAAAATCCAAGTAACTGAAAGGAAAGAACCATTTTTCTCTTCCTTTCCATATTTCCTCAAAAAAAGAAAAAGGGAAAGAAAGCAAGGAAGGAAGGATGGAAGGAAGGAAGGAAGGAAGAAAAGAAGGAAGGAAGGAAGGAAGGAAGGAAGGAAGGAAGGAAGAAAGAAAGAAAGAAAGAAAGAAAAGAAAGAAAGAAAAGAAATTGCCTGGAAGTCTATTTTTACTTTCACTGTGGGTCAGAGTAGAGGGTCAACGTTGTGAAATTTGAAGTGTTGCTGCAGAGCAAGCACCTTTTTTCGCTTGCTGGTCCTAGGGCAATGGAACTAGATCAGCATCTCACTCCAACCTGGCTTTACCTGTGCCTCCAAGCAACTAGTCTCTAAATAGATTGCTTTAAGTATCGAAGCTTCCAGAGACATCCTACAACGCTGAACATATAACAGCATGCCTGGATTTCCACTTCATCATTGTACCGTATGCCTGGAACATAAATCCATAAAATTCACACATGTTCAATTAGTCCTACATAAGAGTCTTAGGTGCTAATGGAGAGCATTGCAGAAAGCTCAATAATGATCATACTGCCTCTTAGGGTTCATTTGGTGAATTCCTTACAGAGGTACTGGCTAACCTTAGGTTGGTAGAATGAGTGGCAACAAGCTAGAAAGTCCTCTGAACTTGAGCGGCAAGTCCCTTACAAAGAAAAACCTTAAAGCAATGTATGGTTTTTAAATGTCCCAATACTCTGATAAGTGGAGAGCGGCTGTGAAAATTATCAAAGTCTAGAAACTAACTCCCCTTTACACACAAAGTTTGTAAAGTTTAAAAAACACCGAACTTTTTTTCAAGATTTCAACTTTAATATAAATCAAGGGAAAATTTTCTGCCATACTTTTTTCAAAAAATTATGAAGAGTTTCACCTTTGGAAAAGCTCTCTGCCAACAGTGTTCTCATGAAACATGTGGCACTAGCTAGTGGCTAGCTTGAACGTGTAGCCTAGGCTTTCAGTCTGTAGAAGGACCACTACGGGGACAGACGGCATCTTTTAGGGTGTGAACTCTTGAGTGTTAAAATATCAAGTGAATAACATGCCCATTACTTTTAGTTTAAATTAGTTTCTCAATCATAAGGTAAACTTAGGGGTATATCATAGTTAGTGATATATTTCAATTTTATTGAAATAGACTATATTAGGCATAAAATTTATTTCAATATAATATAGAGGTTGTTCCAAAACACAGATTGCTAAAAACAGATGCTGATATGGGAATGTAAACCACCTGTGAAGATAGAAAGCATGTATTCAATCTCATTTACATCTAGATTTGTGTCCTGGTTCTATCATTTCTAGGGAAATATTTCTTAGGAAATGTTTTTAACCTTACTGGCCTTCAATTTCCTCATCTCTAAGGCACAGATAATAATACTGACCTCAGAAAACTGTGCTTAAATGTAAATGGGATTCTATGTGTCAAGCACTTGGCTTGAAACTGACAATTTAAGAACAGAAGAGGAAACCTTGACTTTGACTTGTGTGTTCACTGATGTGTCTTAGGAACATTTATTTGTCTATTCATGTTAAGGTTCAGTTGAAGGACCTACTTCAGGACAAGTTTCCAACCTATGTCACCCCTTTACTGCCACCTAAAAACCTGAGTCTTTTGTTCTGATGTGACAGATATGTTTGAAGAACACTGCACCACACCACTCGACTAACTAGAAAGCAGAAAACAACAGACAATCTGTGACAGCAAAATAAATGGCCACATAGCTGGAAACACACCTTTCACAAAAAGCAGAGAACCATATGTGAGTGCATTCAACTCTAGAGGATTTTACATGGAGGACAATTAGTAGCCTTTCTTTCAGCTCCTTCAAATATTTAGCTGAGGCAGTAAGTCATCTTCTAAAATGCATCATGATTGATACAATGTGCTAGATAGGATGGTGCCCATTTGACATCCAGATAACCTGTGATATGTGTTAATTATAATTTGATTAAACTTGATCTCAATATAAGAAGTCTTCTTTTCCTTTACTCTTCCTATCTCACACCAAAAGAAATCCCAACACCATTTGACTTTTTACCTTTGTTAAATTCAAATCACCTCAAATGTTTAAAAGGAAACATTACTTTGAAAAACTTGTTTTCCATATTTAAAAAAATCATAATTCCTTTTAAAAATATCCCAAAGTCACATAATCTCTCTGTCTGTCTCTGTCTCTGTCTCTGTCTCTCTCTCAGACACACACACACACACACACACACACACACACACACACACACACAAACACACACATATATGGTGGGGCCTGGGGTTAAGAGAACAAGAGTTAGCTGATTTTATAACCAGCAGAGACTAAAGTTCAATATTTTATTCTAAACTCCTTCCAACTCCAGGTGCTTTAAAGAACAAATCTAAAAACTGTCCTTTTTTGTGGCCAGATTGTTGCCAAAGCCAGTTTTTCCCAGTCATTAGTTAAATAATAAACTCTGTCTGGTACTCAGGAAGCCAACAATGAGGAGTTAAATCCGTGCCTCCTAACAGATGTTCTAAGCTGGGAAATCACTGATGCACTTCATGCAATCATTTTCAAAGGAAATCGCAGACTGTTTCCAGGCCTTAATCCATATTCACAGGCTCACTAACTGAAATGTTAAGGAAAACAGAGTCAAGAAGAAAGCCCATTCCGCAGGTAATACTGTGTGGCATGGTCTGAAGCCACTCAAGAAAGCCCAATGTCAGACTTTTGTCTCTCATTTCTCAGTAAGGTGGGTTTTTTGTTTATTTGTTTGTTTGGTTGGTTGGTTGTTGGTTTTAAATCCAGGCATATTTGCTGGAACATGGGGAAGAATGAATCTTCACTGTAGCAAAATCAGACATATCCACTGAAATGGCTTAGGACAGAATTGCTAACATTGATTTCTACAGGAATTCAAAACAGTTAAGAAAATACTCCTTAAGTTTGAAAAGAGACGAATGCCAAAAAGAAGCTAGAAAATTCCAGTGTTAAAATTTTTGGAAAAGGGTTTGGAGTTGGCTGTGTTATCTGGCAGCATTTGGAAAGCCCACAAAATGACGTTGATCCTCGAAAAACAGAATCCAGTAATGTATTTTCTCATGGACTGTATTCTCCATTGAGTTCCACCAAAGTGTTCTATCAATAAAATACCATGCAAGAAACACTATTGTGCCTCTCAACTACTAAACGAGAGCAAATATTTATGTGGCAGTATGGTCTACAAATTTCAGGTGGTAAACTAAACCTGAAAAAAATACCTACAATGAGCTGATTGCAAAAATCTCAGGGGATTTACAAGTGCTTTTTACAAATTTCTTCATCCATCTCCAGAAAATCCTTGAAGAAATGCCTATTTTAAAAGAAATAAAGTGAAGCACATAGGCAGGAGCATACTGGCATGAAAACAGCAGGGTTTGGTATTATTTTGTCACTTTTGAATCATGACTCTTGGATCTAACTTCATTTACCATATCTTCCAGTGCAATCTGATATTATGACATGTAGAAAAGCAAATCAGAAAGACTTGTAAGAGGCTTATAATAAAGCCATGTAGATGCAATTATTATGGAGCATGGCAAGCTTTCACACTTCTTTCTAAATAGATCATTGAGGTTTGTGTCTTCTGCATTCATTTTCAACACTCATTTTTTCCCCTGAAAGAACAATGCAAAATATGAAGCAAAAGGAATAACTATATACATTATCACACTAGTGAACATAAGCTATGCTGTGTGCATTGTATCCTCTCTTTTTCCCATTACCTAGATGTGGGGAAAAGGCTAAAAGAGGCAATATGGCAAAGCAGCAAGGAGAATTTAAAAGCTCAGCTGGACAGAAAATCTGTCTTCAATAATTGTTATCACATGATCATGGAGAAGTGCCATAGGACAGGTTATTTTGTTATATTTATACACATGTACATGAATTTCTGTGTATCTGTATGCATATCACATGTGTGTGGGTAGCATGTGTGGGAGTACTGGGGCTGCCAGAAAATGGTGTCAAATCCCCTGGAGCTGAAGTTCTAGACAGTTGTGAGTTACCAGAGGTGGGTACTGGGAACAGAACTCAGGTCAGAAGAGCAGCAAATAGTCTTAATCACTGGTCCATCTGCCCAGCTCAACACAGAAAGGGGTTTATGATAGCTTCTCCAGGTCACAGTCAGCTCTCCACTGAGTTTCAGTTTGAGTTTTATTTATCCAGGTCATTTAAAAATAATTAAGGAAAGCCCAAATTTTGACTATTATATGCAAATGAAAACAGGCATTCTCCAATTCCTCCATATATTTTCACATTCTTATTTTGGCCAGGGTGGATATGGTGTTCAGGACTTTCCCAGAGGATGGTCCCATTGGATAGAGTCTCCGTTTCCAATCCCAGGAAAACCAGAAGAATCAGACTGTGTTTCTGAGATTCAAACAATAAAGAGTGGAATATGTTTCTTTGTGAGCATTTCTTCTCTGATTTTTCTAAACCATGTTGATAACTCCATCACCTACTTTCACTTAGGAGTTGTGAGGAGAATGAGAATTGGAGAATGAATGACCAGTTTTCAGATTACTCCACAATTTATCTGGTAGAACTAGTTTAGTAAATAGTGACATGAAAATGTTCTTTTTGCTAGGTTTAGGCAGCTAAAATTATTTGTATTTTGCTACATACTGAACCAAAATATACACGTAGAGAAATAATCAAGATGAAAATTTCTTTTGTATGGACTTTCACTCTTTTTTTTTTCATGGAACATCTGTCCCTGTGGAGAAGGATACTAAAAAATGTATTCTGTGCATAACGAGTAGTCTTTCAACTCCAGTTTCTTCACCTAAATGGTTAGAATAATACTTAACCATGTTGTTATGAGGATTAAGCCAATGACTATCAGGGGCTAACAGTAAGATTAGGTAGAGAGTAGATATTTTGTGCTAGCCTGTCCCCCTAGCTTTCATCAGTAGCTCTTGTTCATCCACAGAATTTACCTGTTGTGCACAAAGAGGTCTATTTTCAACTTTGAGTATTATATTTTTTGGTTTCAGTAGCTGACTGTGTCTTCTGGCTTCAGGTTTGGTTTCATCATTAGGTAGCTCTAAGATTAGAAAAGACTGCTCTGTATTTTCTCATACCACTGAAAACATAACTCCTTCTGAATAATTCTAATTTGATGATGCCACCTGCTTCCTTAATGGAACCCCGAGTCAAACATCCATTTTATGATAATTATCTTCACCAGAAAGCTTAACACTATGAAAGAAAAATTGTATGGATAATTATTTAAATTTATAAGTTTTCATCCACACGTATCATTTGAAGGCAGAGTCAAACTGAGTAAAATGTGTTTCCATTCAGACTCAATTATCACATATGTCTAAATGATGGCTTCAGCCAAGCAAGAAATAAAGGCACTTTAGCTGATGTTCAGGAAGACACAATTTTCATAGATGTTGAAGACAAGATTTAATATATACCTCTAATCTGATAATCATTCTTCCTTGATGGTCCCTTCTCAGTTACTGAATGTGGATATTTGCGTTGCTCATTTCAGGTTGTTAAAACAATAACAATTCATCCTATCCAGAGGCCACTCACAGCAGTCATTCTATATGCCTTCTACAAGTTCAGTGTTTTACTCTTTTGTTTTCTGAATATTTCATTTGATATAATATTTTTCTAATATTTTTATCAATACAGTATCCTGTATCATACACCACACACAAAGAAAGCTCAAAGATAAAGAATCAAAATGCATAATTTCCAGCTCTGATTTCCAGTTTGCTGTCTATTGATACATAGACATGATCTTTAGTTGTCTTTCTTACCACACTATGCATCAAGACCCTCATCTGTTAAAGAGGACTATCTTAATGCATGTTTATCTCCTTGGACTGTTTTCATAATTAATATAAGATAATCCATGAAAAAGTACTTTGAGTCAGTTTAATATTACATACAGTGGTGACAGCTTTCAAAATATGTGCACCTTATCAAATGAAGCCAACTTACTTTATGTGATAAAACTAACTGAAATTGGTTCTAGTCTCAATGCATAATCCATTTCTTACTTCAGAACAAAGAACATAATGCAAGATCCTGTAACTGACAACTTCCATGGGACTTGCCTAATATACCTCTATTCAGTAGAGTTTTTCAGGAAGTTAGGAATTATAACTAAAAATCTAGGGCATATACTAACAATATTTGTTTTTAAGTGAAAACAAATATGGACACATTGATCTGAAATATCAGAAAATATTTTAAGTGGTAGTTTAATGGAATGGAGCTAAGAATATTTTTACCTATAATTTTTCAACCTGAAATTTCAACTGAGGATATATTATATTCAATAAACAGAATCAGAAAATATTGAATAAAATAACCAAAGTGAATTCTATATAATTTGATCTTTCAGTAGTACATAAAAATAAACATATGCCCATATTTACAAGCTCACAAAACATGAACTTAATGTTTATCTAGCATAACATCATCATAAATATGTGCTTTTGACTTCTATAAGCTCTGTTTTTTTTTATTTACACAAAATAAGCATATTCACTATAAACCATATGTGCTTAGATGGAGCTAAAAATCCGGTAATAAATTTTTGTGTTATAAAGTCCTAGACATATGGAGATTGTATTCCTGTAGTGGAAACAGAAAATAATTAATGGCAAAGTTATTTTAGATAGTGCTTAGGGCATAAAGAAAAGTTTGTGGGTTGTGATCAATAACACCTAGCTACAGGTATTAATTAAGACGAGGTGACAGTCTAGGAAGCCTTCTCTTAGGAAGTAACGTTTGATTTGAGATACAAATGAAAAGTTTGAGCCAACCATTAGGGACAATTGAAAACTGAAGAATCCAGAATTATCGAATTTCCAAAATAAACAAACAAAATATCCAAAGCCTTGGAATGAGGACCACACTTAACATGTTTGAGGAAAGAAGACTATAACAAATAACAGGGAAAGCTTACTTTAGTACCTGCATGCAAACAATACTAAAAGCTGTTAAGTACTTACAGTTATAATTATGGCAAGTCTGGGCTGGACTGTAGTGCCACAGGGAAATCTCATTTAAACATAGCTTTCCTGGGAATATAACATCATCTAACATCATGTTATGAAGTCAGAACTATCTATACATATTAGTATGGTTTGAATCTAAAATGCAGCCGACGAGTTCACATTCTGAACTCTTGTTCCTCAATTGACAGTACTATTTTGGGAGACTGTGGATGGAGATCACTAAGAGCAGGCATTGAAGCTTCTATCTCCTCTCTCTGTGTCATCATCTACCAGTAACAGCCCTTGACACATGTGTCTGCCACCACAGACAAAGAAGTTCCACTAACCCGTACCCCTGTAATGGACCGCAGCCCCTTTGAAACCATGCATCCAAACAAACCTTTGCTTTCTCGATTGGTTTTGTCACTAATTTGTTACTATTCATCACTGCAGTTATTAGAGAGCACCAGAGGGGATTGTTACAGAACTCCACATTGTGGGAAGAAGAAATTATCACTATTCATTGGGTGTAGATAACAGAGAAGCTATAAGGAACTCTATTAACAATAGTGACTGGCATGACAAAGATCAGACAGGAACTCACCACAGGGAGTCATAAAAATTAAGCATGAATTTCTGAATGGTATTTATTTTTCTCAGGAAGGACAAAAACAACAGGATGAAGAATTAAAAAGGACATAAAAAACTAGAGTAATTATGATTAATAATGGATCAGAGCCAGGCGGATCTCTGTGAGTTTAAAGCCAGCCTGGACTACAGAGTGAGTTCCAGGAAAGGCGCAAAGCTACACCGAGAAAACCTGTATCAAAAAAAAAAAAAAAAAAATCGGATCTTCAAATTGATGACTTCAGACACTGAAGAAATTATCCAATCAATTCCAAGTTGTTTATGAAAATACAATGCTAGTTAGATTTGGGTTGTATTGACTCCTCATTTGGTAACATACACACAGACACACATATGATGGCACACATGCACATGGGAATTCTATTTATCTTAAATCATTTCAAGTAACTTTCAGCTGTTAACAGCACCTTCAAATGCTTTAGCACAGATGCCCTAAGACTGGACTCATGTAGCATAAACATCATCAGCACTGCCAAACAAACTAAAAAGATCACACACTCACATTTAGCTCATCATCAAATTTCCCCCATCACTTTAAAAGTGATTTTTAGTAGATTTTTGAAAGTCAACACTCAACTAAACCAAACATAATATTTGGGAGTTAAATTTCTATTTATATTATACGTAAAATTTTTAGTGTATGATATTAAAAGTTGCAAAATGATGACTTTAATCATTTTTATGCCTTCTACATTCATTTGTCAAACTAACAAAGACTATATATTTGCTTTAAGCTGTAGAAATAGCCAATTACATTTTATTTCCAAAAATAATTTTATTTATTCTTTGAAAATTCATACTTACATACAATATATTATGTTATCCACCCACACTTTCTCTCTCCAACTCGACCTAGGAACCCAGCAAACACTCTCCCTTCTGACTTCATGTCATTTTGTATCATTATCAATGATAGCCCACTGAGTTCAACTGTTGTTGACCATGTTGGAATGGGTGTGGTTCTATCCACTGAGGCATGGGAAACCTACTGGTGGCTATATTCTCAATGAAAAATGTGTCTCTCTCACTCAATTGCCATCAACTACCAGTAGATCCTCAGGAAACTCTCTTCCATCCATGCTGGAATTGTGACTGGCTTGATCTTCTGCAGGCCTTATGCAGATGACCACAGTGTGAGAGAATGTGCACATCAACATGTGCTCTCTTCATTCCCCAGCTCTTATATTCATTGTGTTTACTCCTCCACAATGTTCACTGAGTTTTAGTTGAGGTGGTGTTAATATTGAGGCTAAGCAATCACAGTCACTTAATCCCAGCACTTTGACTAGTTATGGGTCTCTATGTTAATTCCTACCTACTGCAAAAGCAAACTCTTCTGACCAACATTGAGAACAGCACAAATCTCTGTACATAAATAATTATTGAGAATATAGTTTGCCAATATGGTCATTTGTTGAAACAATACCATAAGGGCCTAAGATATCCCAGGCATGAGAAAATGTTGATCAAAGAAGAGGAATGCTACATATTCAGAGACAATCATTATAAGGTATATATCCAACAGAGGAATATTGTCTATAATATATAAAGAATTCAAAAACCTAAATATGAAGAAAACAACACAATTAAAAAATGGGCTATAGAATAAAAACACAAAATTCTCAAAAGAAGAAACATAAACAGCTAGCAAACACCTTCAAAAATGTTAAACATCCTTGATTATTACAGAAACACAAAATAAAGACATTTATAAAATTCTTTTCACTTGTTCATGATCATGAATACAATTGACAACAAACATTGGTGGGGATGTATGGAAAGAGTCATTCATGTTTGTGAGAGTATAACCTAGTGAAGTCATTTGGGAAATCAAAGTTCAGGCTTCTCAATAAAATAGAAATAGAATTACCATATTATCCAGCTATATTATTCCTGGTCATATACTCAAAGGACATTATTTCATACTACAGATATACCTGCACATTCATTCTCATTGTGGCTCTGTTCACAATGACTAATAAGTGGAATCAATGTAGATATCCATCAGCTGACAAACAAATAATGCAAATTTGTTACATATATACAATGCAATATTTCTCACATGTGAAGACATATAAATCATGACATTTGCAGGTAAATGGAAGGAACTTGGGAAAAAATTATATTATATGAGACTGCCTAGGCCTGGAAAAAATGCCACACATACCCTCTCTCCTTCTGTGTGTGTGTGTGTGTGTGTGTGTGTGTGTGTGTGTGTGTGTGTGTGTGTGTTTATTTTCACCTCCATCTCCATCTGTATCTCTACCTCATCTGTGGATTTCAGCTTTGAATCTTTGTTTTGTATATTTGACTTGGAGTACATGTGAAAGCCAGTAAAGAAGAAACAAGCCACTAGAAATAAATGCTGTAAGTGGAGAGGAGTATAAAATATAGGTAAGATAAAACAAAATGTCTAAAGTAGAAAGAGGAATACAAGGGAGAGAAAGGTTCAAACGTGAAACGAGAGGGGCATAGGGAATGGAAGGGTTGGAAGAAGACTCAACCAAAATGAAGCATTCTGAAATGCTATATGGAAACCTATGACCCTGCAACACAAGTAAAAATATAATTAGAAATGATAGTAGAATTCAGGTGACACGAAAGTTGGGCTAGAGAGAGGAAACTCTCTATAGGGTAGCTTTTATAGTATTGGGTGGTGCTATGCAGGAGGGAGAAAAGACCTCAGTGGTCTATACAGCATTTGACCCTGTATAGTACACTAACCTGCTAGGCAAGACAGATTTCATATCTTGTACTGTAAATCTTGGCAGATTTATTTTCAATGTCAAGAATATCTACAGAAATAACTATGAGTGACTTTTCTACCACAAAAGTAAGAATCTTGTATTCAGTGTTATTAGTTTGTCCTGCTCAGTATACTTTTTCCCTTCAGGTAACACAAACCCAATTTCTTCTTATAAGGAACACACCACTCTGTGCCTATGGTTTGAGGTGGGGTGGATTTCCTTTCAATATAAGGGGAGAGAAATATGACCCTTGATTGTTTGAGTGAAGAATTATATTTCACTGGTTCAAGTCAGAAAAGTATCAATTCCAGGACTTTGTTAGAACTGCTAGAGAAGAGATAATCTCTTTTCTTGACACAGAAATATATAGAATAAGAAAGTCTGCAAACTCATAATCACTGTATGCAAACAGCTGCAAAGGGGGAAGAGGAAATCACCAGAGAGGCAGGAGTGCATAGAATGGACTTTGAATATTGAAGTCAAAGCCTGGTTCCAGTTGTGCACACAGGTATCAGCTCTGCATTGGGATTAGCCAGGCCTTTGGTGCAAACATTTCTGAAGTCATTCTACATTCAAGTCTTCAGCCAATGTACCTGGATGTACTTTACATTAAGAAACACTGAACTGAGGTCCTTTCTTTTCCAATGGAATCAGTTTAGTTAAGACTACACTACCTTTTTCCAGTGTTAGGGACTTAACCCATACCTTTGCACATACAAGTTAAGTACTCTTCCACTGGCCTGTACCCCTGCACCTAACTTTCTAATAGCTACAAGGTCTGGGCAAAATCAGGCTTTGATTCAACCCCTTCATCAATCAAAAATTTCCAAAGATATTCTGAAAATTGGAAATTATATAACTAGTGAGTTGTAGAGCTAGAAAGAAAAATCATGCCTCTGTATCTGATATTCAGTACTCTTTTGTGCCTTTTGCAATTTTTCTGCAAGGTTTATTTTATGTGTAAGTCATGTAGGTCTGTACTGACTAATTAGATTTTATCAATGTTTGTGCAAGCAAAACAAAAAAAAAACCCTAAAAACTAAGTAGAATTTTTTTCTTTTGAAGATAATAGTCTCATGTTGACTTTGAGACTAATAACTCCTATAATTAATGGAACCTTTAATATCTTAGCAACAACTATGTTCAAAATTCTCCAAGGAAAATATAAACTTGATAACAATGCTACTCATACCATTGCTTTTCCTTGGAGATGAAATCATCTTATAGTAAATTGACTATCCTACTTTCAATGATTGCTATCAGTAAACATATTCTACTCTACAGGGACTTGTAACTTAATGCAATATCACATTATTACCTTTTAACAATATAAATGATCTAGATATTTGTTCCTTTGAGAAGAAAGAATAAAGTGCATTTTAAATTTCCATGCAATATTATTAAAAACCATCTGTGATATTACAATTTTAATTACCCAAATATGTTTATATTTCCTCTTTTGTAACTTCAATAGCTTATTTGAAACATAGATTTTTGTGAATCCTAAACCTAAAGTCATTCTCCTTTGTTAATTTCCCTAAGAACATGGCAAAAAAAATAAAGTCTTGAAATACACAAGCAATCTGGAAATCCAGTTTTTCTGTCAGAATCAAGAAATAACACCATACCTTTCTGGTGGCACTAGGGAACAATATGAAAACGGCCATTTATTTTATTTTGTCATTTTCCTGAGCAAGATACCCATAGGGTACTTAAATGGTTGATTTTCTCTTTTGCCATTTCTCTAGGTTAACAACAAAAATATATTCAGCACCAAGAAACTAAATCGGTTATTTATGTTTCAGTTGTCAGATCTGTATTTTCTGAATATCCCTCGAGCCAGATTGGAGGAGGAGGTAAAGGTAGGACAGGGATATTTCATACATATTTAATTTGTAATTGTAAAGAAGTCAAGTTTTCTTTTGCTTTTTCTTTCCCTGCTAGTTCTGCTGGGCGACTACAATGTCAACAATAACAGCATCAGCGTGCTTAGGATGTTTTCAGTGGAATCCCACAGGATCACATGACTAAACTCAATAAGTTTAATTTTCAAAGAGGAGATTGTGACATATTGGCTGATCCACACAATAACAAGTCTTTATGGTTTTGTTCACTGGTCTCCATTTCTAAGTCACAGGATGCATGTAATAGTTACACAAACAAGAACTGGCCTTCTTCTTAAGGTTGTTTTGTTTATTTGTTCATGTGTGTAATTTTCACCATTTCCAAAAGCTAATAACCCAAAATTTCTTTATTTAGCAAAAAGTAATAGCATATTAAAGCCGCTTTAAATATGGTTTACTAATAAACAACAAAACCATTAGTGCTTTTTCATTTCTTTCTCAATTTTAATGTACACCAACACTCCTACATTTTATACTTTTTTCTCCTCATTATTTCTAATCCAAATTTGCCATTCTAAAATGTATTGATTACAGAAAGGGAAACTTGATAGTTTGGTGAATAAATTTTTTATCATATGTTGATGCATTAAAGAAAATGAGAACTCTGAGAATGTCAGCTTTACCAAACCAAGAAAAGTCCATTACCTATGCACAATTAAAAAATCACCAGTGAATATGGACAGAGTTAGAAAAGACTCCTTAGTAATGATCCTATGGAACTACAAATGTGCTGAGTGGAATATTTTTAAGGTGCATTTTTAATTTTACTCTTTGGTGGAGAAAAATAAGACTTCCTCTGTGGTGAAAATTAAGTGACTACTGAATATTCTGCACTCTCCTAAGGCAAATAGAGTATAGAAGTTGGCATTTGTTTTTCTTGAATTTTCAGCAAGTTCTGATAGTTTTGAGCTTTTATATTCAATGGATGTGTTGGATAGATGCTTTCTGGAAAAAAATCTGGCTTAGGAATCTTCTAATGGGAGACACGTTATCAGTTTTGTAAGAGTGAATTCAGAACCACAGTAAAATAGTCCAGATTAAACCTTCTGTTGAAGGTCCCCAAGAAAGACACAGGGATCGCCCAATGACAGAGAAATGGATGAGATCTACATGAACAACCTGGACAAACCTCATCCAATGACTGAGGGAACCAGATGCAGAGATCCACGGCCAGGCCCCAGGTGGAGCTCCAGGAGTCCAATTGGCTAGAAAGAGGAGGGTTTGTATGAGAATTGTTGAGACCAAGATTGGAAAAAGCACAGGGACAAATAGCCAAATGAATGGAAACACATGAACTATGAACTAATAGCTTAGGAGCCCCCAACTGGATCAGGCCCTCTGGATAAGTGAGACAGTTGATTAGCTTGATCTGTTTGGGAGGCATCCAGGCAGTGGGACCAGGACCTGTCCTCAGTGCATGAGCTGGCTGTTTGGAACCTGGGCCTTATACAGGGATACTTGGCTCAGCCTGGGAAGAGGGGACTGGACCTGCCTGGACTGAATCTATCAGGTTGAACTCAATCCCCAGGGGAGTCTTTGCCCTGGAGGATATGGGAATGGGGGGTGGGCTGAGGGAATGCAGGGGAGGGGGGGCGGGGCAGGAGGGGGGAGAACAAGGGAATCCGTGGCTGATATGTAGAATTAAATTAAATTATAAAATAAAATAAAAAAACCTTCTGTTGAGGATTTGGAGCAGTTAGCCAAATAAGAGAGATATACATATATTACTCTTTTCTAATATGTCTTAAATATTCTTGCAACAACTATTTAGGTTCATACTTATAATCCATTTTTTTTATATTTTTTTCATGAGCTGAAACAAGTATTTTACACACACACACACACACACACACACACACACACACACACACAAAGCTACAAACAATTCCTACTGTGGGCTACAATGAGTAAAGTAGTCTACCAGAAATTCAATGACATATGAAAGAAGATAAACCCCTGTTTTAAAGACTTAGGCATCTAGATGAATAGACAGAATATAGATATATTCAGAATGTACCATTTTCCATTCATATTCAGGCACACAGGAAAAGTAACACTTTATCATTCCATAGCCCATGTTTCTCCTTTGAGTTTCAATTCCACCAAAAAGAAGGAACCAAATCAGAGTTAATTTTGGTAAATCCAACTCGTAATATCAAGCGTTTATATAATTTCTCTCCTCCCAAGTAAGGAGCCTTCTCTAGGCATGGCTTCATATAATCAACTAAGTCTACTTATCACCTCCTGTTTTCAAATATATAACTCTTCAGATCTGTCTCTCAACAATTTCACATTATTGTCTTATCACTTTTGTGGTAAAAGGTGCAATTCTCATTTATGGAACCTGATTTTGAAACTACACCATTTATTCACCTAGGAGAAGAATCCTCCAGAAGGAAGGTTTGAGGGATCCAAATGACTCTGGAAAGTAGAATAGACTATAACAATAGATATGAGAGAGGGATAAATCATGAGAAGGAGTATAAGAGAGGATTTTGGGGAGGATATGGGAGTGGTGATGAATATCAAAGAAGGGAAAGATGGTAGGTGGTGGTCCAAAAGTGCTGAGCACTGAGAGACTTGGAAAACTTTCTAGGACTTGATGTTCTCTCACAGGCATTTACATTCTTCTTGATCTTCAGTAGCCTGTCTTCAAGTACAAGAACAGGTTTCTATGTGAGGTAGAGGTAGAGATTCAGTCCTGACACTTGTGAATTCTATTTTTGTGGTAAATTCATGACCTTTTGAACATGTATCTCACTTATAAATTGCACAAATTCTACATAGTATTGTGCAATACTTCCATGAAATATTTGGCACTTTTTCTTATAGATAGGCCTTGTATACTGTCACTCACTCCCGTTTACTATAGATGTATGAACATGTTGCAGTCTCCTCCATGAACTGTAGTGCATGGCTTTCCTCTTGAATAGATTTTAAGCTTCTTCTAAGCAAGTATTTTATTATATTAACTCTCATAGTTTCCATGTCACAGAACTTCCATAAATCCAGGTGAACTTGGTGAATTTTCATACTTAAAGTATCTTTTCCAAGAAAATAAAAATATTTCTGACACTTAGATTTAGAGCCTGCCTTAATATTGTGCATTGATGGAGTCCTTGATGGTCAACAGTATCAACTCTTGTGGTCCTGGATCCCGCACACTGGAATTACCTCTTGTCCCATTAGCCGTGACATTAAGGTTCTTTATCTACCATTTCTGTGTACAATCATGTATGTAAGTAGAATTTCAGACTTTTCTTATATTCCTAGGTGTCTTCTAGATAATAAGGCTATTTTTCCATTGAGTTTTATCTGAAGGCCATAATCAGCCATTATCAGATTAGATAATTGTCTTCATGTATCCCTGTAGATAATGGCCACAGCCCTTTTGAAACAGCTTCTGCATCTTATACAACAGTTGACTATAGTACTTATTCAACAAGTTTTACTGAAAAATGGATGACTCTGTCAAGTGTGAAGAGTACCAGTGAACCTTGACATATACACATCTTAGGGCATGCTTATGTGCAAAATCCTTCTTTCTTCCTTTGTTTCTGTGTTTGTAAAGCTGATGCTTACCCTTCTGTTCCATTCATTTTCCAGGGCTCTGATCCATATTTGTTTTTCACCTCATTCCTATATTCCACTGAGCTTTCTATCATGCTCAGATTTGGTATTTTACTTTTTTGGGTGACTAAACTCCATTATTTTTAGTGTGAAAGATGGAGAAGCAGTAAGAAAATTAAGTAGAGAAAGAAGGAAATGATCATACTTAGATGTGCAATTTACAAACAAAACAGAAAAACTTCTGGATGCCCTTTTCTCTGCATTTGTACAATGCATTTTCCTGGGTATTACAAGCTTCCCCTGCTGCTTAAGCATCTCTGGACATAGTCTTTCTTACATCACTAGTATGTTTCAGGGCTCCTGCCATCCACTCCTAACAATAAAGGGGTCTGCTTGAGAAAACTCTTTAAGCTTCTGTCCTGCAATGAGTGTTTAATTGCAACTAGGGCTGCAACTGGAACATCACACACAAGGTCTTCTTTCACTCAAAGTAAGGGAGAACATTAAGACAAAACAAAACAGCAACAAAAAACAATTTAGCCTGTTTATTACTTCCTATGTTCTTCTAGCTATTGGTAATTATGCAAAGATTTGTGAACGTAGAGACCCAGTTTTAAGCAGCCCGATTCTTTCTGGTTCTCCTTCCTGAAGCTGAGGCATAGTATGGCATATTAGAGGTAGCAAGCACACAGGGAAATTTAATCCAAGTGTCCCATGCACACTCTATGCCGGAGCTCCTATGCCAGAAGAGGCAGGAGGCAGTGACAGGGAAAATCCATATTCAAACGCAGTACTTTTGTAATGCTGGCACAGCAGAAAGGAAATGGTGAAGGATCAGGGATGCAGACTGACAGGTGTTCTGAGCTGGAGGTGTTGCTTTCTTAAATTCCCTTACTTGAGTTTCTGCCTTACTTTCTTTTTGTTATCAATGTTACTTTCCAAAAAGGATGGCTTTCACTTAGCCAAGGAAAAGAGCTTGCTGTGTAGAGTTTTTCTTAGAGAATAGCATCCTCTAGAAGAGGTGGCAGTTAGGAGGAAGTGGAAACCTTTGGGGAAAGAGAGAAAAGCCTCCATATTCAAGAACCTCTCCTTGCTCAACTCAGAACAGTTTTATTCCACAGAGGAAATTTTCCTGATAGAACATCTGTGAAAGAAACAAAGTTGTTCAAGATCTATTCCCTAAATAAGTAATTGCTTACAGAGTACTCCTTCAGGGCAGATTTTTAAGAGGGTAAATGTTATTAATTATTAGGGTCAGGGAATCAAAAAAGCAATATATTTTCCACAAAAGAGAATAAACTGTAAATCTCTTTGCTGTCAGTCACGGGACTCTGGAACTTTGTGAGACCTGATTGTCAGTTCCTTTGTTGTATGAATTACAGGCTTAAATAATAAGCTCTGATTGTTAATTGTAATATTTCCCTTTAAAATGTAAAGTAAAGGAGAATCATGCACCCCCCCCATCCCTCTTTCTCTCTCCTGTAGTTGAAGACTAGATAGTTATCATTATAATTTTCCTTGGTTAGGATAAAAGATAAGTCAGACATAAAACTTTAGACTCACAAATATAGGATATATAAAATATTTTATTTAAATTTGCCAAATATAAATAGACTAGATATTGTAACTGTAATTCTTGCTTGAAAACTGTTGTGTTATATGTAATTTTACTAGGTTAAAGTTAGAACCTTCCTTTTTGATTAGACAGGAAAGGGGAAGTGCTGTGGAATGTAGTTTTGTATGCTGTGAATGTGTGTTGCTCTGATTGGTTGATAAATAAAATTCTGATTAGCCAGTAGCCAGGCAGGATAAACAGACAAGGAGAATTCTGGGAAAAGGAAGTCAGCGCTGAGTCAGGAGTCGCCAGCCAGACATAGAGGAAGCAAGATGACAAGGCAGAACTGAAAACAGATACCAAGCCACATGGCTAAACATAGATAAGAATTATGGGTTAGATAAGAATTTAAATGTAAGAACTAGTCAGTCATAAGCCTGAGCTAATGGCTGAGCAGCATTTTATTTATCAACCAATCAGAGCAACATACACTCACAGCATGCAGAACAGCATTCTACAGCACTCTCCCACCCTCAAGCTGTTATAGCTCCAATGGCTAGACCAAGAAGAGATAAATTTCATTCATGGTTAAGACTTTTACACTGACTTACTATGAAGCATTACTAAACAAAATCAGTGTACATTCAGCAAAATAAATGGGGGGAATTCTGGGATTTTCTTCAACTGAAAATGTTCAGAGGATAATACACTCTCAGAGGATGAGCTCCTTTATGGGAATGATCTAAAACAAGTAGGGACAGATATCATATGACTTAAGGGTTCTTTTTTTTTTTGAACAGTGCAACATATTTTGGAAAATTCCACCTTAATGTTTTACCTTTAAAAAGGGTAGAGGTCAAAATTCTTCTTTACATTGTTCAAATTATATCCTTATTAAATTCTTCATGTTTTATAATTTTACTATGAGGATTTAGTTATTGTTGAACAGTTATGTTGAGATTTTAATGTGTAGAAAAGAGATTCTGATGTCCCGTGCCTAAATACTTTAATTTGAAGACTTTAAATTGAATGGTTCAGAAATCTTAATTAGTTATCTAAAGATTCAGATACAAGCATCAGTAGAAGCCTTGAAAGATGGATCGATCCAGTCTTCCTTGATCCCTCTCAACTGCTTGAAATCACAAAAATGAATAGCTAGAGTCAAATACTTATTAAGAACTGAGATTTTACGAAAGTAGATGCTCAAGGTCATTTCTCCATATTTTCAACTATCATTCTCTAGAAGGAAATGAGACAGTTGATCAACATGATTGTGGCACATGTATTTGCAAATGATGCCTGTCTTTGTTAGGGCTTCTATTGCTGTGAAAAGACACCATAACCACAGCAACTCTTACAAAGGAAAACATTTGATTGTGGCTGGTTTACAATTTCAGAAGTTTCATGGTAGTGTGCAGGCAGACATGGTAGTAGAGAAGGAGCTGAGAGTCCTACGTTTTGATCCATAGGCAGCAGGAAGTAAATTGGCTTGAGCTTTGGAGATCCCAAAGCCCATTCTTAGTGACATGCTTCTAAAAAGTCACACCTACTCCAACAAGGCCACCTTCTGTGGTGATATTGTGTTCCCCAAAATATTGTGCACCCTAATAAACTCATCTGGGGTCAGAGAACAGAACAGCCACTAGATATAGAAGCCAGAAAATGGTGGCACACACACTTTTAATACTAGCATTCCAGAGGCAGAGATCTCTCTGGATCTCTGTGAGTTCAAAGCCACACTGGAAACAGCTAGGCGTGGTAATAAAAGCCTTTAATCCCAGTGATGGCAGGAAGCAGAAAGGTATTTAAGGTGTGAGGATGAGGAACTAGATCCTGGTTAAGCTTTTAGGCTTTTGAGTAGCAGTTCAGCTGAGATTCAGAGGCTTCCATTCTGAGGAAACAGGATCAGTTGAGTTATTGGCAAAGTGAGGAAGCTGTGGCTTGTTCTGCATCTCTGATCTTCCAGCATTCACTCCAATAACTGGCCTTGGGTTTGTTTTTATTAATAAGACTCCTTAAGATTCATGCTACAACCTTCTAATAGTGTCACTCCTTATGGGCTTATGGGGGCCACTTTCTTTCCAAGCACTACACTGGCACCCATAGGCTTGTAGCCATATCATAATAAAGAAATTCATTCAGTCCAGCTTCAAAAGTCCTCATAGTCTATCATAGAATTGGCACTGTTTAAAAGTCCAAAGTTTGAAGTCTCTTCTGAGATTCATGCAATCTCTTAACTGTAACCCTTATAAAATCAAAATTAAAAAGCAGATTACATACTTACAAAATATAATGGCACAAGATATATTCTACCATTGCAAAAACATAGGGAAGGGAGCGTAGTAAGGAAATACTGAATCAAAGCAAGACCAAAACCACCTGGGCAAACTCCAAACATTGCATCTTCATGTCTGAAGTCAAAACACTCTTCAGAACTCCAACTCTTTTCGACTTTGTTAACTGCAACATACTTCTTTCTCTTAGACTGGTTCCAGCTTTCCTCAGCAGGTATCCCATGAACTTTGGCATCTCCAACATCTTGGGGTCTCCAAGGCAATCTAGGCTTCATCTTCACAGCTTCACACAATGTCTTCTCTAGGCTTTCATTCAGGGACACCCCTGACACAATCCTGGCCTCAGAAGCTTCCTTTAGTTGCAAAGGAAAATTCCAAAACCCCCTTTTTGGATCCTTGGTCCTAAAGCCAGAACCACATGACCAAAACTGCCAAATTCTGTTGCTTGATGGGGCTGGGACATGGTCCCCTTGTTCAATTACATCTTCAACAGCTTTCTGTTTTCCATGTTTCCTTCATTGCCTATCCTTGGCTGTCTTGAAACTTGTTCTGTAGAGTAGGCTGGTCTCAAACTCAGAGATCTGCCATCCTCTGCCTTCTGAGTACTAGGATTAAACATGTACACAACCACAACTGTTTGTAAACTGTTCTTTAATTCCTTTTTAAAAGTTGGAAGATTAGCTGGGTGGGGTCTTGCCCTGAGGACACCACTCCCCTTATTCCATTCATTAATCTTTTTAGCTCCTTGAACCAAGAATTAGTGCCATTCCACTTCCTGACACCCCTTCCTCCTTAATCTGTATACTTTGCATTTTTTTCTCAGCTTGCTTCTTCATTATAAATCATCATAAGAATCAACACTAGTAACCACAGGACAGAGTCTACAGTAGGTTGTTTTGAGATTCCTTTGCCAATGCAATTAATCTAAAACTCTTCACTTTAGCCTCGGGTAGACTTTTCAGACAAGGGCAAAAAGCAGCCACATTCTTCACCAAAATATCATAAGAACAGTATCTAGGCCACATACTAGGCCACATACTGAAATTCTTCTCCTCTGAAACCACTTGAGCCAGACCCCCACAGTTCAAATCACCCTTAGCATCACTGTCTTCCATGTTCCTACTAGTATGGCCCATTAAGCAGCTCTTAAAACATTCCATTGCTTTCCTAACCCAAATTTTCAAAGTCCAAATTCCTCCAAAGAAAAGCACAGTCAGGACTATCAGAGCAATACCCCAGTCTCTGGTACCAACTTCTGTCTTGCTTAGGATGAAGAGACACCATAATCATGGGAACTCTTATAAAGGGAAATATGTAATTGAGGCTGGCTTTCAGTTTCAGAGGTTTCAGAGTGGTGTGCAGGCAGACATGGTTTGGAGAAGGAGCTGAGAGTTCTACATTTTTTTTTTTCGAGACAGGGTTTCTCTGTGTAGCTTTGTGCCTGTCCTGGAACTTACTCTGTAGCCCAGGCTGGCCTCGAACTCACAGAGATCTGCCTGCCTCTGCCTCCAGAGTGCTGGGATTAAAGGCGTGCGCCACCACAGCCCGGCTGAGTTCTACATTTTGATCTGCAAGCAGTAGGAAGTGAACTGGCTTGACATTTGGAGACCTCAAAGCCCACCTCTTAGTGACACACCTCAAACAAGCCACACCTACTCCAACAAGGTCACCTCTTAATAGTGCCCTCACTGTGGCTTATAGGGACATTTTCTTTCAAACTACCATGATTGCAAAGTCAGGCAAGAGACAAATACCTATCTGAATGATTCAAATAGAGATGGCTCCCAGGTTCTTGAGAAAGACTCTCCTAGGTCTATACAGTCCATGGGAAGAGAGTTTACAATAGCAAGTTCCCCATGTAAATACCCTAATAAAAGGATCTAAAGGCAGAGGAACCTGCCTGTCTCCTGTCCAGCTGCAGGAATTCTTGGCCACTTCTATCCCTGTTCCTGCTCTTGTCTTTGCCCTCTTCTATGACAAAGACCTAACTCCCCTACCAGGTTGTGACACTTGGTTCCTCTCTTCTGCCTTGTTAGAATTAGGACCAGAGCTTTCTACCTTGATTTCTCATTTCCTGTCCATTCTCTCTAGCAGAGAATGTTTCCAATACTACACTTTCCTACTCTATAGGGACAGTGCTAACAACTGTTAACAATGCCTTTTTCACCAGCAGATCTTTAACCTCCACATAGTTGAGTAAATTAAACTTGGAGAGTTTCTAATGAAGAAAATGTGAAAGTTAATGTATAATATGCAGCTGAAAACTGCTGATTCTGTGACAACAGCAGACAATTATTCTTAGCTGGCAATTGTCAGTGTCTGCAGTAATATATAGAGTAGGCTATTCATATGATGACCATTTCCACAATAAATGGAGGAAGTTTTAATGAGAACAGATGTGCCTTCCTCACAGTTCCTTCAAAGGGGATAAAATTTTTGAGTGTGTTACACAGTATTTTAGCAGTTACCAGACAATCTTGGTCAGGTGGCATGCTGGAAACAGCAACCTCACATGTCAACTGGCTGCTGTGGGAAGAAGAGAAAAAAGAGAATTATAAACCAGCTAGGCAACTATGATTATCAAGGCCTCAATGAGCAAAGAAAAGCTCAATTTCTAGAAATATTTTTGTGCTTTGCTTTCTTCACTATGGTCACTTCTTTCTTGATTAAAGGTAATAAAATGATTATAATTTTAGATTGAGATGAATTATCAATTCATCAGAGTGTATGTTTAATGCATTAGACTTGTAAAAATGGTATATGCTTTCTAATTAGAGAGCTATTCTCAAGGCAGGAAAAAATTCATTTTCTCAATAAAAATATTTTATACCCAAGATATGGTGTCTTAAAGTTTTTAATGAGCTCTGAGGCTGACATTATAGCAATTACAATATGAATGAAAAATAAGTCTGTCTTGTTGGATAATCTGGATGATTGGAGATATTTCTCTTATCATATGGAACATGAGTCACATTTTCTATTATTTGAACAAATGTGCAATGTATCTTAAGGAAAAAGAAAGCTAATTTTCATAATGTAACAATGGGCCTCTGCAGCTCTGGCTGATATACAAATATTGTGTTCACTTAGCAAGTTCACTTGCTAAGTGAACACACATTTCTTGCAGTGGGTTAATAGAGGTTCTGCAGAAGGCTGGTGAATTCTGAGGAGGCAGTTTTATAGTTTAGAGTACAAGTGATTATGTCTATTTAGTGATTAATGGAGTAGAATTGCCCCTTTCTAAAAGCTGACATCAGGATTCCAGAGTCAATCAGCCTTTCTCAGTGGATGGTTTCAACTGAGTTTTAGAGAAATAAGGTAAGTACATAGACCTCTTCAAGTGTCAATAACAATTTTAAAAAACCACCTGATTAGATATAGGTATACATAGGTGGGCACCAGGTTAAAGAAATCCCATTCATTCCAACTTCCTCAACCAATTGTCTACATCCCAGAGAATGTCAAATTCATCTCAGTCACTGTGGTTGAAATTATAGAATTTTTCTTAATCCATAAGTGGATATAGAAAATGTGGTATATACACACAATAATATTTTATCCAACCATAAAGAAAAATAATTAATTACCTTTGTAGGAAAACAGATGTCACAGGAAATCATTACACTAAATGAAATTAGTTAGAGTAAAAAAGACAAATAGCATGTTTTCTCTCATAGGAGAAATCTAGTTTGTAAATTGTATTTTGTGCATATATATACATATATGTATATACATATGTGTGTGTGTCTTTATACGTGTCTATATGAGTAACAAGGTGTAGATGTGCTGTATAATGAAGCAATCCCATTTCTATATATATATACAAATAGATAGGCATCCTATGACTTCAAGATGCCAAAAAGAAACAGAGTTATCTTTATTATAGTTTTATTTATAATAACTAAAGAATACAAACAATTGATGAATGATGAAGAATATACAAATATGCACAAACAATGAATACTATTCAGCCAAAAAGAGCAGCTAAATCATGTCCTGTCATTTGGAGCAAAAACAGGTGAATTTGAAGATATTACTTTAAGTGAATTAAGCAAGTTACAAATAGACATACACCACATCCCCTCTCTCATACACAGAACTGAAAAAAAGTCAACCTGACTATTTAGTGGTTACTAAAGATTTTGCAGAGGATGGATTAAAAAGATGCTGGATTTGATCATTACATCTTGCATATTTATACTTATATGTATTCATATACAATTTATATATCATATATTATATGTATATATTACAAAGAATGACATTAACATGTCTAATTAATACAAATTAACAAAACATAAAAAAGATCCCTAGCCTTTGTAGACAAGAAGAGTTAATTTTCATGTCTAGTTCTGACTCTTACTGGTTGTTGACCTTAAAATTCTCATTCAATTTTCTCATTTGTAACATAGAGATACTGTTTAATAATTTCATTATTGAAATTTAAAAGGACTAGCATCACATAAAATATTTTATATAAATTTTTACATAGAGACACAAATTAATGTATTTATTATTATTATTATCATTACTATTACTATTACTACTATTTCACTTTTCAAATGTCTCCAGGTCTCATCATGAGACAATTAATGTTGATTAATCCATAGGCGTTCATTGTGTAAATAATGATGGGATGATGATTAGTAGGCTTGGAATCCAGAAGCTCTCTTCAGAAGTTTGTATGTTCAAGACTTGGTGTAGTTTGTGCCACAAGTGGGAGATGGTAGAACCTTTAAGACCTGGGGTACACACAGAGGTTATAGGTTATTGAAAATGCACTCTTGATTGCAGTGGGAATGTAATTATTTCCTGCCTCCCATTTCCCTTATCCACTACCATATAGTAATCAAATACATCTGCTAATAGATCAACTTACTATGAATTGACATCTCCTAAATTTGTGAGCCAAAATAAACCTTTCTTCTATTTTTCAATTTAACTATATTTTGATTCATATTCTTACTCTTCCTCAAGTCTGTCCATATATTTTCCCTCTCCCTACCCAATCAACTGCAAGTTCTTTCTCAAAAATGAAACAAAAAAACCAATACAACAACCCCTCTCTCCTCCACACCAACATAACAAGTGAACTGTCACTTACACCTGCTAGGAGAAGGAAAATCCATTTTCTCTTATATAGGGACACTGGGTACACCAACCACTCCATTGACAGACCTCTTGTTCAGGAGCATTTGACCAATATACAATGGGCTCCACAGTACTGTTGTGAGCTTTTACTGGGTTGTATTTTGGTGTTTTGTTGTTGTTGGTTTGGGTTTTTTTTTTTTCTTTTCCTTTTTTGTATGGGTGTGGTTTTATTTTGTTTTCTTCTTTTTAAGTTGACTATATCAGGTACATTGTCATAGTAATAGAATGCTAACTGCCAATGGTAAACAATGGATGACTACTACAGAAGCTCAAGGAAAGCTTTGGAAAGGCCTGAGATTCTGCTTCAGAAACAACTGCCAGCTTTAAGGAGTCTACAAAAGCAGCAGCTCTCTTCTTTGCTTAAAGGAGTTTCAGGTAAACCTACAAGAGATTAAGGGTCCAGATATTCCTATCCCTACACTGAAGGAAACAATCTTTCCATTATCTCTCTCTTCAGATACTTGATAGCTGTTTGTATAGAGTTATTAGTGGAATAACTAGAGATGAACACACTTAGCCAGTCAGTCAGAATTCCCAAACACACAGAGAGGCCCGTGAGGAAAGACAATCAATTTAGGAAATATTTAAGTTTATTTTAATATGGAAAAATAAAATAAAAAATAATAATAAATAACAACAATAGAAAACTGGAGCTTTGGGTATTACAGTGTCAGTTTGTCACCTGTAAGATTTTTTTTTAAAGAATCAATTATTAATTACTTGCTCTATTACATCTTTGGTAAGAGCCAGTGGTTCAGGTTGCTAACACTGTAGTATTAGAATATTTTAAAGTGTGTAACTTTTGTTTATGTTGCATTTGTTTAATGCTGTGAAGCTGTGTTACCGTGCCTGTGTAAAGCACCTTACGGTCTAATAAAAAAAAAACTGGCCAATAGTAAGACAGGAGAAGTGACAGGCAGGGCTGGCAGACAGAGAGAATATATAGAGGTAGAAATCTGGGAGAAGTAGGCTAAGAGATAGGAGCCAGAGAAGGAGAAGGACTCCAGAGGCCAGCCACCCAGCTACACAGTAAGCCACTGGGTAAGAGTAAGATTTAGAGATGTTAGAAAATAGGAGACAAAGGGAGACAAAAGGGAGTTGGAATAAGTTAAGGAAAGCTGGCAAGAAACTAAGCCAAGCTAAGGCCAGGCATTGAAAGTAAGAATAAGCCTCCATGTGTGATTTATTTGGGAGCTGGGTAGAAGGCCCCCCAAGAAAAGGGTAAAAACAAACAACAACACACTGTAGTTCCTACAGAGAATCTGTAACCAGAGAGTCATGGTGGACAAAGACTGTCAAAGCTTAGTTGCCCTAGATATGGTTATCAGTACATCACAGACCCTTTCATTGCAAAACTAAGCAAAAACTGTAATTTTCAAATCAAATTTAGCTTATTCATTTTCGTTTTAGGTGGCTATGATCAAAGTCTTATGTTCATGGTCAGAAATATGTTTCTTCATGGTATAACAGCATTCGTGTATCAGCACTATCCATATCTGAGATGTTGTCACAGTGATAGGTCCCCAGAACTGAGGAAACAACGCATTGTGTGAACTATAAGATTTGTTTAAACATTTTTTTTTAATCAACCCAGATGAGGCTACTAAAATAAAAGAACTGTTATATGGCTTACTCTCAAATAACAGACAATGTTTTGTATGTAAATTTTTAAAAACACAGGAAAAAAAGAGTACCTATGGATTCTTTTCTAATCTATTCAATTTTGCTTCTTTCAGGTATGGAAAACATCAACAAATATAGAAAAACATATTCATTGCAGTTATTTATAAAAGTATAAATATGCAGAATCCAACCTTGATTCCTACCACACTTTATTTGTATACCAGCTATAAAATGTCATAGACTTATTAATATTGTGAGAAAATAAAACATCACTGTTCTCAAATTATTGCTCTTCAGGTAGCAGTAATGGATATTTTAATTATTCTAAGCAAAAAAAAAAACTGTCCATCTATTTGTTCATTCAAATATATAACATTGCTTATTTATCAGTCATCTACGTGGCAACAGGTACTGGGATGTATCCTTGGCATTGGCATATGAAGACATTGTTCTTTCATAGAAGTTGCATACAGTTTATTGTGGAAGAGGATGGATAATTAGACTAACAGCTGTGTAGCTATGTAGTTGGAAGTTTTTCTATGTCCTTACCGCTGGCTGGCTGGGACAAATCTCTCCCACTCGCATCCCCCAAGTAAGCACACAGAGGCTTATATTAATTATAACTGTTTGGCCATTAGCTCAGGCTTATTACTGACTAGCTCTTACACTTAAATTAATCCAAAATTCTTATTTATGTTTAGTCATGTGGCTTTGTACCTTTTCTCAGTTCTGCCTTGTCATCTTGCTTCCTCCGTGTCTGGCTGGAGATTGCTGACTCAGCCTTCCTCTTCCAAGAATTCTCCTCATCTGCTTGCCCTGCCTATACTTTCTGTCTGGCTACTGGCAAATCAGCATTTTATTTATCAACCAATCAGAGCAACACATATTCACAGCATACAGAAAGACATCCCACAGCAAAGCTGTCTACAGTGGTAGGTAAAATGAAGCTAGGAGGAAGTCACAGACTATAACATACTTAGGATGATCACTTGATTGAAGAGAGAGGATATGGCCAATGCAAAGAGGCAGGGGAACTTCAAAGTAAGAAGGGTTTGTGCTCAGTTCTAGAAACAACAACTGAAACTAAAAGAGATGGTGTCGGGAAAGCAGAGTGGATGTCCCAGGGCCCTATGTTTACCCACGTATCAATGATATAGACCAGGTAATGGAGAAATTTCTGTAGAAACTTGGGGAGGATTTAAGAAGTGAAGTGATTGGAATTATTAGAAAGGAAAACATTATGGAGAATAAATTGGGAAAGTCATTCTGAGAGGTTAATTCTTATAACAGTCTGTGTAAGAGGTTTTAAAATGATTTAAATAGGGATTATGAAGAGAAGATAAAATAGTAAATATCAAAGAAATACAATTGACAAATAGGTACTGTTTGGCCATTAGCTCAGGCTAATCATGGAAAGGGAGGTAAGGCAGTGACATCTTAACTGAATGTTTAGTGCTTTGGTGCTGTAGATATAAGTTTGAGGAGTACTCATGAACTCATTTTGGACAAAGTAAACTTAAAAACCTGTGACTGACCAGGCGGTGGTGGTGCACACCTTTAATCCCAGCACTTGAGAGGCACAGCCAAGCAGATCTCTGTGAGTTTGAGGCCAGCCTGGGCTACAGAGCGAGATCCACGACAGGAACCAAAACTACACAGAGAAACCCTGTCTCAAAAAACAAAAAAAACAAAAAAAAAAAAAAAGAAGAATGAAAAAAAAAACAAAAAACCAAACACCTGTGACTGATAAATTCCTGCATCTCAGTAGAAAAGTTTGATCTGGAGTCATAAATGTAAATGTTAGAACTGTTGTTTATCCTGATCTCCAGAGAGATTATGCAGAGCAAAAAGAAGATTGAAACATGGACATGGCTGACATTACAGAAGTCACAAGAAGAAAGAAAGAAAGAAAGAAAGAAAGAAAGAAAGAAAGAAAGAAAGAAAGAAAGAAAGAAAGAAAAAGAAAGGAAGGAAGGAAGGAAGGAAGGAAGGAAGGAAGGAAGGAAGGAAGGAAGGAAGGAAGGAGAGAGAGAGACAGAAAGAGGGAGAGAGACAGAGAAACAGAGAGAGAGAGAGAACATTTCAGGAAAGGCATGAAAAGACAATTAAGAAAGCTAAAACTTAATGAGTGAGGAATGCAAGTTAATTGTCACATACAGGATATTTCAACCCACTCTGAGATTGTTGGTAATTGTGACTAATGTGTCCCCAACGTTCCCCTACTGAAAATATAACAAACAGGAATGTGATTTGCAACCCAAGAAGACAGGCTTTGTTTACATCTCAGCCTTGCATCACAGGTCTGAAAACTGCACAGAATTAGCAACCTCATGTTTTACAACTGCTGAGCCAAAATTTCCTATTAGGTAGATCAGTAAGTTGTAATCATGGCAACTGAATTCTAGCTTTCTTATGATATAAAAACATTTATACTAACATTTATCTATTGTCTATGTTCTCTGGGGACTCCTTTCTGTTGTTTAGATACCGTGAAAAATGCATAATGGTGGTTTGTCAAGAAATGTAATTAATATCTAAACGCAAAACAATAGAATAAGGATCATTTGAGTTTCATGACTGAGAGACACACTTTGACCAGAGATAGTATAAGGATTATTTACTGATAACTTGGAGAATAATTGATCCATTTCAACAATTCCTTTTTACATAAAAATGCATCAAATATATAATTAAAATAATAAATATGTAATAAAAAGTAAGAATCATCATCACAAGCAGAATATTAAGTTGCTACAAATACTTTATATCAGACACACAAATGCATACACACACACACACACACATACATCTTTTCTTGCTTTCTTCTTTTTATTATTGCTGCTTTTAAGACAGAGTTTTGCCTTGAACTCCCTGTGTAGCCTAAGATGGACTGTTATTTCTAATACTCTCATCTGTTTCCTACATTCTTAGATTACAGGTATGCCCCATTATTTCCAGTGAGAGTAGTATATTATAAATAAGTAGAAAAATTCAGTTCAATTCAATAACATATATAAATGTAAGAAACCTATAGACTACATATGGATTGCAGTTGAAAGTGTTTTGACCTCAAGAAACAGAAATAGTACTCAAGTCTAGGAATATTTATATCCTGTTGAAATATTAAAGATTAAAACATGTCAGGATGAAGAAATCATCTGGAAGAAACTATTGGAGTGTTGAGCATGCATACCAAGTAAATCCAACTTAATGTAAAAAGAAAGGAGACAAGCACAGGTTTATTCATACAATATTAGACGTAACTGGATAGGTTCACCTCAGTCACTTCTCATGGATCATAATGGATCGTAGCTATCAAGTACATGGATAGGAATAATGTCGGTATTGTGCTTCATCTCACCAAAACATAACCCAAGTACAAAATTTTTACAAAATTACTTGAATGCTCATTCAAGATTCACTATTACATGCACTTTCCAGCCATGATCCCTTTGGTTGGTTCAGAGGTATGCCAAGACAACAGTCCTCTCTGCTCTTCCTCTGGTCTCTCAGTATGAGTAGGACAGCCTCTCAAGCTGAATAAACTTCTACTTATCTGCCATCATTCTCCAAGTACCACATGATGTAAATTAAGTAATAAATTATTTTCAAGAGCAATCAGATCAAATACACTGAATTTTAACAAAACAAATGAGAAGCCCAAATAGAATTCTGTTTCTTTGCCTTGTTGTTGATGTGGCACCAACCTAAATCTTGAAGGGAAGAAAGGTAAGAGGTGGAATAGGAGCTTTATTTGTAATACTGTCTCTAAACTTAAGTATTGCACTTTTCAGTTTAAGGCTTTCAATTCAGGTAAGGAATCTGACACTCATCTCTCCCCTCTCCTCCCCCCACCTACCAGTCATTTTGCTTCTCATTTTACTCATTTCCAGTCACTTTCTACCTAATTGTTCCAACTCCTGACAAGACAATCTCCTAAATCAGCCTCATAGTGAGACTTCTCTTTCTTATATCTGTTCTTTGATAAATTAGCCCATTGTTTGGAACACTTTTACTACAAGTAAATCAATTTTTACAATCAGAAGTCAAAAACATACAGTAGTCAGGACACAGTAGGTTATGCAAAAGTGAAATGTGGTTCTGTCATTTCCTGGTTAATGATGACATAAGGATATTTAGGCTGAGGATCTGCTCCATGAACTTTTCATTTTGTATCCAGGGGAGCTGAACCATCTCTGTTAGCTATTGTCTCCATAGAGATGATTGGGGGTGGAGTGTGGGGTGGGGGGTTGGGAGGGTTGGAGGTGGAGGAGGAAAAGAAAGAACAAATGGATTTTTAAATCTTGAGTTACAGCCAGTTTGGGCTGGAATGTGGGTGATAGGAACCAAATATGTGTCATCTGGAAGAATAGCCAGTTCACTTACCCACCAAGCCAGCTCTACAGCCCAAGCTACAGGTAGTTTCTTTACCTTTATCTTTCTTCTATAAGAATATCCTCAAGTGCAAGGAGCTGCTATTTTTTTTTATATTTTTCTTCTAGTAATTTTGTGATTTTTATTTGTATATTCAAATCTCTTAAAGATCTGGAATTCATTTTTAACATGTATTATAAAGCACAAATTTTAATTTTATTTAGATAAAACCACACCTGTTATTTCTCTAACAATTTGTCTATTGGAGGATTTATTAAGGCAACTCCACATAGTTAAAAGGGAGGTTTATTTTGGGATAACTTATAACAAGTAAAGGGATAGGTTACAGGATCTGGGAGAGGTGAAGTGCAGTCCAGTGGTGTTCTCTGGAGAACTCTGCTGGGTCTACATCCAGCATCCAGGATCACCAGGAACAAAGAGAGCCAGAACATACAGATCTCAGGTCTTAAGGGCTCCTGTCTTAGCCCCGCCTCAGGGGCTGGTCATAGGCAGGATGACAGTTACCAGAAGCCTCACTGGGGGTAGTAATTCCAGGTCAAAGCTAGAACAGCTACCCACTACATTTGTCCCTGTTTATCATAAAATAATTCTGATACACATTTTAAAATGTCGTGATTTTTATTCTGTTTTTAAATCTAAATTCATATGCTAATATTATCTTGACTTTATACCACATTAATATTTGCTAGGACAAATCTCAGGATTTTTGAAAAAAAAATTATTGTGTTGTATTTTCATTCATACAAAATGAACTTACAATCCTCTTATCAGTCACTATAACATAATTTTATCACAAAGTAATTAAATCATTTAAAGTTTGAATAAACACAAACTTTTACATATCACATTTCAAGTTGTATGTTTCTGACTATTAAGGATCACTGATAGCAATTTTAAGATTTATGTTTTTATTTATGTGTATGTGTGTTTATTTAAGTGTATGTGTGCATATGTGTGAAGAGCATGTGAAGGCCAGAAGATAGTATCCGATCTTCCTGGAGCTGGAGTTACAGGCAGTTGTGAGCTATCACACGGAGGCTGGGAACCAAACTTGGGTCCTCTGTGAGAGTAACAAGCACTCCTACTACCAAGCCATCTCTGCTGTGCCTGCTTTCAAATTCTTTTACTCTACTACTACTACTATTACTATTATTATTATTTGTGGGATTTTTTTTTTTGAGACAGGGTTTCTTTGTTTAACCCTAGCTGTCCTGGAACTAGCTCTGTAGACCAGGATGGCCTCAGAGTCACATAGTTCTGACTGCCCCTGCCTCCTGATTACTGTGATAAAAGGCATGCACCACCATCACTACCTTTATTTTTTTTTAATTTTGCTTTTTATTTTTAATTGTACCATGGAAGCAAAAGTCAAGCACTCTCACCACGGCTAAACATACAGGGTTTTTCTCCTCTACATTTTCAGTCTCCAAGTCTGTAAAGTAACTGTGTTTTATTTTTAATAAGGTACCCACTTTCTGATTTTTTCTTATAGCAACAGCAAGCAGACTAAGATAACATTTGAACAGATTTGATTTACTTTGAGGATACAGGCATAATTTTTAAATGAATGGATGTGAAGATCTTAAAATTAGCAGGACAAGGTATATACAAGTTTCACAACCTTTAAGTACATTTTAATTATACTTTTATGCTATTTCTTAGAAGGTTGTATCTTCTTAAGGGCAATACATGTGCCTTATTTACGTATAATAGATGCCCAACACAATTATATATGTTAAATAAACATACTGAATAAAGAAAATATGATAAGACATGAGAATATTTAAGAAGTATATTGCCAAAACCATGTATCATATCAGAAGTTAAGGAAAGAGAAACCACTTTTAAGCTGCTCTGGTCACAGAAGTAATATGTATTTCCATATTTATTTTTGTATACATGATTCTTCTTGCTACAAAATGCTCCCCTCAGACTCCACAAGAGGTCAGAATATGCTTTTTTGGTCTAATAAGACTGAGTGGGACGAGGCATAAATCAGCAGAAAGAAAAACTCATTGTCCCTGTGATGATATTGTTGGGTGTAGAAATTATGCAAAACAAGCAAGAAAAGACCCTGTGTATGTTCCAAAGCATGACAGTAAAGTAATTTTTATATTGCATTTAGTTATTCTGAATATAAACTGTTGAGTATCAATGGGTTTGTGGAATGAACTAAGAGTAAACTGAAAGGACAGCAAAAGGAAGCTTCTATCACCTGTAATGGCTACTGCTTGACATTTCAGATTTTACACTTACCAGTGACTCCTTAGTCAGACTCTCAGGGACTCTAAGTTCAGGAGGCAATGTCCAAAGGCAGTGTTGGCAAATGACATTATTTCCTAACTTCTACCTTCATGGGATAAACATAATGTAATGCCATTATATCAGCTTGGGTATGTGAGTGTGTGTGTGTGTGTGTGTGTGTGTGTGTGTGTGTGTGTGTGTGTGTATGAGTGTGTGTGTGCTTAGGCACCAATGTCACCAACATATGTATGTGTGTGTTTTTCTCTACAAGCTAGGCCAAGAGAAGCTTATTTTATAGATGGCTACTAATTTTCTTGGAAACGGTGAACAAGAAATGAAACTCTTTTAAATATATATCTGTTTTCATAGCTTGATCTTTATCTACATGTCACCCAAAAAGTGCATTTACTGCTTCTAGAGTCTAATCACAATACTAAAATACACACTTAAGTTAGTGATAGTGACATGCCATTCTACAGCAACATGGAGACCGGCTCAGAGCAAAATACTGTAGGGAATTTCTGACTATTCCTTAAAAATTTGTTTTTATTACTTTTTTATCCTCCTATCCACTCCTCAGAGAGGGTAAGGCCTCCCTTGGGGTGTCAACAAAGTCTGGTATATGAAGTTTAGGCTGGACCAAGCCCCTGCCCACTGTGTCAGGGCTGAGCAAGGTATCCCACAATAGGGAATGTGTTCCAAAAAGCCATTTCATGCACCCAGGATAAATACTGGTCCCACTAACAGGGGCTCTACATAGGACCAAAATAGGCCCTCTAAATGTGAGTGACATTTATGTGGCTAGATTTGTTTTTAATAGTGTGTGTGTGTGTGTGTGTGTGTGTGTGTGTGTGTGTGTATGCTATGTGAAAGTATGTGAAGGTTAATGCAGGTGCCTACAGAGAACAGGGAAGTTGGATCTGCTGTAACAGGCAGTTTTGTTTGTAGGCAGTTTTTAGCCACTGAATGTGGGTTCTGGGAATCTTGCTCAGTTCCTCTGCAAGAGAAGGATGCTGTCTTAACAGCTCAGGCATATCTCTAGCCTGAGTGCGAGTGCTCCCCAAAATTGCATATGACCAATGAATAATAACATAATTCCTTTAAATGTAATTAAACTGACTTTTACAGAAGGAATGCTTGGTGTTCAATAGAAATGATATTTAAATAACTAGGCTCTATATTCATCTATTCCTAGAAATAATATATACAGAATGTGAAACTGCCATTGGTCTGGAAAGAAATGACAGAATTCATCAGGATAGGCTCAGTGAGGCAAGCTCAACAAATTAACGGTGACATCGATAACAGAATACAAGAAAAGTATATTTTCACTAATGATACATTATTGATGTTAGTCTGGATGAAGTGGAAAGGAGAACTATTTTATGAACCAATACAGTGTCTCTGTCATCTGGAATGTTTTATTTGTTGGGCAGTTAAAATATCATATTTTTCAGATTCATACACGACTCTTCACATTTTTGTTTGGGAAGGAAATCACATCATTTCTGTGCACAGTTCACTGACTAGGATGACTCATGTGCATCTGGATGCCTGCAAAAGGAGTAGGAAATACAGGAAGCTGATGAGATAGTCAGTGGGTATACTGCACTGCCCCTAGCCTATTAACAGTCATAATGACAGTTAAAGCCAGCAAAGCTCTTACTGTGGTTTATAACATTATATAATGTTTCTTAAAATGTTCTTATGACACCTTACAGTGTGGATATTATTGTGCATTGTGAAAGATAGAAATGTGAGGCCAAAATATCTGGTTAAATGACTCTCATCAAAATGCCCACATTTCACCTTTCCCTTGTTCATTGATGGTCACCAGGGAGACCTGTGACTTCCCATATCTGAGCTGACTCTGACACCTGTTTGTCTTTTAGAACTTAATGTTTGCGCATTCTTTTTCTCACTACCTTCACCAGGGTCTTCCTTTACTTATCTCCTCCTTTCAACAACCCATGATGATGCAGCTTGTTCCTCCACTGATTGTGCCCTTTAGCCTCAGTGGTAAGTTATGAATTAAGTTCTAAAATTAACTCATTTTACAAATGAGGGAAGCAAAGTCAAGAAAGGTTATATTTCTAAGAGCATAGAGGGATGAGTGGTACTCTGAACTAGATTCCATTATTATGTATTTTCCTTTACTCATGCAGTTGTGGCTGTCAAAATTGGCTACCCAGTTTCCATGCCTTTCACCACTGCTATTTCTCATTATGGTATATATCATATCAATTTTGAAAACATGCAAAGTCCCAATATCCATACTCCATCTCTGACTTTCCTCTCATACTTTTAGCCTTTCAAAACATGGTCTAAATATGTGTGTGTGCTGATAACATGACCATCAGAGTTTAATTATTAGTCTTGTTGCCTGACCACTTAAAACTGCAGCTCTGGATAAACTCATCTCTTCTCATGAGTTAAGAGAAGTTAACTAAAGGTTTCTACAACTCAAACAACAAATATATCCTGAATGTAGTTCATATATAAAGCATACTCCAAATATTTCCAAAATTATACAACAAGAAATGCTGTGAGATGGTCTGTATGTCAAGTGTGTTGTTGATTGGTCAATAAGTAAATCACTGATTGGCCAGTGGCCAGGAAGGAGGAAGTATAGGTGGGACAAGGAGGATAATAAAGCTGGGAAGTGGAAGGCTGAGTCAGAGACACTGCCAGCCGCCACGATGACAAACAGCATGTGAAGATGCCAGTAAGCCATGAGCCACGTGGCAAGGTATAGATTTATGGAAATGGATTAATTTAAGCTGTAAGAACAGTTAGCAAGAAGCCTGCCACAGCCATACAGTTTGTAAGCAATATAAGTTTCTGTGTTTACTTGGTTGGGTCTGAGTGGCTGTGGGACTGGCAGATGAGAGAGATTTGTCCTGACTGTGGGCCAGGCAGGAAAACTCTAGCTACAAAGAAACTTCAACTCTGTTTGTCTATTGTTCCTTAAACATATTGCAGGCCATTTCTCTTACTGTATAATTATCACTTGCTGGCATCCCCTCTCATTTTTACAAATGATACTTTATCTTCTATTAGTTTCCCATGAATTTTCAGTAATTTATCCCAGCCCAAAACTTCTTATGTTTCTTTAGTTACACATTCCTTGGGTTTGACAATTTCTATCTTGAGTTTATTTTGTGTGTATGATTCTATTATCTAGCCACAAACAACTGAATCAGGTAGAAGTGGCCTCTCTCAAAATGAACTCATTATAATTCTGTCCTAATAACCTAATAACCGTCCTAATAAACAGTTAATCACTAGAAAAGCGTCAATGGAGATATAAGTCAGTGAAGAAGATAAACCACATGGGTCCATGTTTAAATGGTAGGGTGTATACAATGGAGGTATAGATTGTATTGGCATGGATTGCTCTTTGAGGAGGAGAGAAGTGAAGGGGAGAGGCTAGGAGAGATTTGAAAATATTGGAAAAATTAAAAGTCTATGAAATTGTGAATAACCATGAAAGCCACTTTCAGTCATGTGTATGGTGAATCAGCAAACTCTGCATGAACAAAGTAAAAAAGACAGTAGGTGTGCAGAGGAGTGAGAAAATGAGTAGTGATGGCTATTCATAGCCAGCTTAATAGCTTCCCAGTCTCTTGTGATGTTTAGCAGTGTACTTGACTAGGCCAAGGCTATTCTAATGCCTTTCTGGGTTCCTTTTTGCTTCATAGTTTGAAGTGATTTCCTAATTCTTTGAGCTGAAAGAAATGTAACCAAACTCATCTACTGTTGTATCCATCGTACATTACCTTGGGCTATGTCAACTGTGCACTAATTGTTTCCACAGTTAACTCTTCTCTAACAAAGGTGTTAAACCAAAACCCCCCGTCTTGCCCCCCACTCCATTTGTCTTAAGTCTTCCCCTTAGTATCCCATATAGTGTGTGCTATAATCTACTGCAATGCTCTCAATGTACTTGATACTCTGATATTTCACCTAAACCAGATTCCCATATATATTCTTTTCAATCATCTTTTTTAACATCTTAAAAGTATGAATAAGAAAAGAAGTAAGAAGCATATCTAGACAAACAGAGACAGGAAAATTTTCAAAATAAGATTCAAATTTCAAAATAAGAAATGTCCTTGACAGAGTAACTTTTTATGTTCTGCTATTTTCTTTTTTGGCAGCATGTGTTCAGTCTCCAAAGGAGGTGTAGGAGAGAATGCTTCTGAAATAATCAAAACACAGATATCATGAACCAAATAGCTCTCTGTTTTTGATCCATTGCAGAACTCAATAATTACATCCAAATCTATTTTTAATAGCACTCAGTCAGAAGAGGCTAGGATTAGGATGTTGAACTGGATTCTTGTCTTTGCTGTTATTAATTGGTCTATGATCTTGGGTAAGCTATTTAAAATTTCATACCAAAGTTTCCTCAGCTGCCAAGCGACAATCTATACTATACTATGAATCTCACAAGAAAATGTAAATATGGAAAGAGGCAATATATTTAAAAGATTTTAAAAACTCAAATGAGGTCAAAGGAAGACTAAAGCCACTTTAGTAATTTTAATAGAATCTGGTTGAGTATGAAAAGAAACCTTTAGAGACTTAAAAGTATCCCCAAACTCATAATGAGATTGTCTGTTCTCCAGGCTCCTTTCTTTCTATCTTTCTATCTATCTTTCTTTCTATCTACCTGGCTTTTATCTTCTCCAATCTTTTTCTGGTTTCTCTAAGGTCACACTGTCAGCTGCATTACATAGTGTGTTCATTCTGTGTTATGAACAATTCTCCTGCGGAAGCAGTGCTAAATACTGACTCCATGACTGATCTTGGGAATAAAAAGCTCCAACCTGTAAACTCTTAATGTTAATCCTTACAGTGACTCTTATCACTCCACTACTAATAAAGAAACAAGAACACACTTGTGATGGAAGCCAGGTCTCATAGCTCAAATGCTGAATTATCACTGTGGTCATTTTGAGGCTTCTAAGCCTAAATTTAGGCTCAGAATTTAGTGTTACATGAGTTAAGATATTTTTGGTTTTCATCAACTACAAATTATTCTAAAAAGAAAATTGGCAGAACCATGGAAAATTATTCTATCAAACCTCTGAAGGGCTCCAGCTTCAGCTCATATAACATTGAGAGGATCATGTTGAGTGCCCTTGAAGTTTTGGTGGTGGTGGTGGTTGTGGTGGTGGTGGTGGTAGTGTTTTGAACAATAATGATGAAACTGTCTTGATAATACGAGGTACATGTGTCTATAGGTTTTTGAGAAAAGTAAATTTACAAAAATATGTTTACAATGTGAAAAGGTAGCACTACACACAGACAAACATCATAGCACTACACAGAAAAACAAGATAGAACTACACATTGACAAATATGATAGAACTACATATAGATAAACATATTAGCACTACACACACACACAAACATGATAGAGCTACACATAGACAAACATGATTGCCTGTCATTTTCTTTCTTTTTTTTAAATGTTGCTCTTCTAAGTCAGAAAATAAAGAGTTTAGCACTCTGTTTTAAACCTTTGGAAAAGATGTCTTTAGTTTGAAAATGCTTCCTAACCAATTTCTGTACCTTAATGAATAATAGATAAATTTCATTTCTTCCTAATCCCTTCCCTACATGGAAGCTGAAGTGGTCTTTTGAAACCCAAATCTAATCATGTTGTTGTTTGATTAAAATCTTTCAAAAGTCCCCATCGACCTTTATATAATATTTAAAATATTATGTTTTTAAGACCAGTCCCTGAGCATCTTTTCAACTTTATTTCTCTGAAACATGAGGTATTCCAACTGCACTATGCCCACGACTTCATATAACTTGAACTCTGATTCTAGGCACACTTACTCTCTTACAAACCCATATACCATTTATGTTCATCTTTCATATCTAAGGAGTTCATGGTCTCCAATCCTGTTGGGACCAGCTGACCTGATGAACAGCACCTGACTGGGGAGTGAGGATTAAGAAAGAAAGAGACAAGAGACAGAAGATTGAATTGGGAGGGCTCTCAGTGAAAGCTGCAGCTGCCATGAATTTATTTCTCAAATATACACCAAGCAAGGGGGCAAAAAGACTTCCTTACCATGGTTCAAGGAACAAACAAGTGTAAACACCTCCTTAATTCTCAAACCACAGCTTTGGGCAAACATCTTGTTATTTGGCTTTCAGAAGCAGAACATCTAGTAACCATGCCTTTGGCCAATCATACTGTTATTCAGCCTTAAGGAGCAAGAGTAAGCTTGAATTCTCTGACCTTAAGTCGAGATGAAATCAAGCCACAAGCTGGAGTCCCTGTGGACTCCCACACAATCCCCAGTGCCCCATTCTCATGTTGTAAATTTCTGTGTAATTTCTTCCTGTGTGTATATATCTGTGGAATGTTTAAATGTATGTTTTTGTTTATTTAATTGGTAGTCACTTACTCAACTCAGTCCAATATCTTAGTGACACAGTATTGTTTAAAGGTATTAAGAAGCAAATATGTCTGAGAAAAATAAAAGAAGAGGAATAAAGAAAAATTGCTAAGAGAGCAATAGCCTTAGCATGACTTGGATTACTTTTAAGTCACTTGTCACTTACCCTTTATGGTTTGTTGGTTACTACCAATACCCAATTCTGAAGGAAGTAGCTGACCTCTGCTGCAGCCTATACTGCTGGCTTTCCTCATCTCTGCTTCTTTTCCTTGTCTGATCTATCTACATGCCAGTCAGCATCTGCCCTTGACTGCCACATTCTTCTCAAGCCTTTCTATATATATTTCCCAACAAAAGAAAAGTTCTCTAGTCTCCAGGCTTCTAGTAATTAAAATGTCTTCCCTTTTTAATAAAAATTAGAGTCCTCTGTGGTAGCTCTACCACATAAGGTGTGAGTCACTATTCATCAAATCCTTAAATAGGCTATCTAACCAAAAATGGAAACAAACTAAAATTTTAGTCACAGAGTACATACATAGTCAGGTAGCACAGATCTCTTCAAATAATCTGCATCTTAACTTTTTACATATTTTAAGTACATATTTTTAAATATGTGAAATAAACAGCTTAATCAAATGAATCATGGACATTTTAAATTTAACCTTGTACCATTGTTGCATTTTAGTTTTTGCTAGGGGCCCAATATTTGTGTCCTGGACAAAATTTGTCCACTGAAACTATAGTCCTTAATGTGATGACATTTGAAAGGGTAGGGTTGGGGAGGTTATAATACATAGGTGATGCCATCAGGGTAGAGCTGCTATGATGAGATGAATGTTCTGAAAGATGTGAACTCTTCAGAGTTCTCTCTACCACATGAAGTTACATTGGAAATGTGTCTGTTTGTAAGCCAGGAAATGGGCCTACAATGGACATAGTATCTACTGGTGTTATAAAATTGGGCTTCCAAGCTGATTAAAATTAAATGCTTGTTTTCATCAGCTACTCATTCTTTGGTAATGTTTTCATAAAATTACTTTCTAAGAAAGTTTATCATGAAAAAAAAATCACAACTCACACTCATAGGATAGAAACAGGAATTGATAATGAATATCTAAAGTTGTTTTTCTTGCAAGACTGGATGCTAAGAATAAAGGCTCTAAGTAGAAAGAGGAATTACTCTTTAAGGAATAAAGAATGGAAAAGAAGTTTGTGTTACTGGAAAGCATATACCCACACCAGAACAAGTCCTACTTCAATGCCTCTTTTTGTCTAGAACTAACCAAAAAAATTTAGTAATCCTGCTTAGTTGAATTTGTAGACTTTAAGATTAAGTATAACATTAAAAACAATCCTAAAGTTTTCTGATTATACCACTGCCTTTTGAGCCAATTCCCTTGGAAATCAACTTGCTGTAGCAAGACCATTGCCTCAACTTTGTAAATGCTAATGGTTTTTTTTTTAAAAATTAGCTTTATAAAATAGATATGAAATTGAATTTGATCATGTTCAATTGGTTTTTCTTTGCCTCCACCTTCTCCATATGTTCACAGGGATTCTGCAGGAGAGAAGAATTCACTGAATAAGATGTGACTTGTACTGCATTATCTCATGCTGATATTTTTGTTGCTGTGTACATTGTTGGTACATGCAGTTGTGCTGAAGAGGCAGAGTGTCTCATATTTTATTAAGTCAAGGTAGAATTATAGCAAAGTGTCATTATATGAGTGCACTACAAAACACAAAGATCAAAATAGGGGTCCACATTCATTGAAACAAGTAAGAATTAGCATAGAATCATCACAGAATAACAATAAGGAGTTTTAACCACTAAAATTATCTATTCATTGGAAGTCTCAGTTTTATAAACACGAAGTAACTGACAAGGCATTGAAAACAAATCATAAATCAAGTCCCAGAGGTAAGAAGAAAGCATTATAAAGTAGAAATACCCAAATGGTAGCTGTTCAATATAATTGAAGTTCTGTTGCAAATGAAGTCAATTTCTCCTGGGTTAAACATGATGCTAACTCAAATATCCAAACCTAGGACAGAATAAATGCACTGTTTTCTATTGATGTATCCTTAACACTCTCTTGTCTCTGTTTTTATCATTGTTTTCAACATTAGTTATCTAAAAAAAAAAATGAGGGCCATAGGTAATGGTTCCATGAGTAAACATGTTTGCCAGGGAGCCTAATGACCCCAAAATCTTCATGGTGGAAGGAAAAAACCGACTTCTACAAAATGCCTTTCCATCTCCACGTTTGTAATATGGCACTCAAGTGTACATAAGTACATGCACACACACACACACACACACACACACACACACACACACACACACACCTATACTTATTAAATAAATACAATGTTTAAAAGGAGCTGTATTTAAATTTAGTGTGAATTTAAATTTATTCAGGAGTTGGATGTCACAGAAGCAATATTAAGTCATGTAACATATAATGTTACATTACACTGATTCTCTCTCTGGTCTTCCATACTTTGGTTATGAGCATCCACCAGATGAGATCTAGCCAGAGCATTGTCTTGACCCATGCACATTGAGAAACTTGAAAAGTCCATTTCTCTACTTAAGTAAAATACCCACTAATATAAACAAGCTATGACAATTCTATTTCTTTGACCCATTTCAGTTCTTAAATTAAATCAATTTATAATTAATTTGTGATTTCATAGTATGATGTAACATTTTGAAGCTAGGAGACAGAGGAATGTATCAGCTGCTAAAATTACTGACTGCTTTTCCAGGTTCAATTTTCAGCACCCATATGGCAGCTCACCATCTCCTGTACCTCTACTTCCAAGGTATTTGACACACTCTTCTCACTCTGTGGACACTGCACATACTTGGTGCAGTCATACATGCAGGTAAATTATGATACAAATAAATAAATGAATGAATAAATGAATAAATGCATAAATAATAAAATATTAAAGGAATAAAACACTTACATAGAAAAATTGCATGACCAACTAGAAAACTGTTAGTTACCTCTGAGATAATGTATGCCCCTACTGCACCCCTAGAGTTATCATGTTATACTGGGATGGTCATTGTTGTTGTTCGTAGGCATCATAGTTGGGTAAGACAGTTGGTTGATAACATTTAATGAAAACAGAGAGAATTAATTTGAAACAGAGCAGAAAAGGTGTATGGGAAGCTTTGGAGGGGTATAGGGAATGGATAAATGATATAATCATGCTTTCACAAAAGAGGAATAAATGCTGACAGATGATGCTTTATAAAGAAAGAGATCACAGGCACAAAATTTCATTAAAACATTTGCTTGATATTTGGTCCTTAAGAAACAGTACGTTATATCTTATTACCACTAAACTCCTGAGTATGTCATCAGCATCTAACACTACCTGCTACTTTGGTGGAGGGCTGCATCTAATGAAAAAAATAGTAATGAACTCACAATAAATTGTACTTAGGTGGAACCAATGAGATATAACATAGGCCACTCACAAAATAACCTCAGTCATCAGAGAAACAACATAGCTTTAGAATGAGAAGAATGCCTTGCAAAGTATCTTCACATCAAAAACTAGAAATTGCTAGGGATAAATGAAAAGTCCTAAAGGAATTAAAAAACTAGAATAGCCATCCCAAGTTTCTATCACATTTTTAATGTATTTTTTTATTTTTGAGATTATAATTTAATTATAACATTTTCTCCATCTCTTTCCTACCTCTAAACCTCCCCGCATATCCCTCCATGCTCTCCTTCAAATTCTTGGCCTCTTATTTTTACTACCATATTTAAGATTATCATTGAGACAGCTACTTTGCTTCAACAAATAGTCAATATTTTTCAGCTTTAATATTAGTAAATTGCTTTGTCAGTATTGTAAAGTATCCCATTATTACCATATTGTAAGAAAAAGATTTTCCTAACATATACTTTAGAAAGTTGATATGCATTTCAGTGACATGAAACAGATATGCTATTCTCTTCCATGGTACACCATAGACACACACACACACACACACACACACACACACACACACACACACACACGCACGCACACAGACATGCACACACAAGAAAAACAACAGCAACAACAACAAAAAACAACACTCAACACATGTTGCTACTCCATGAGCACCTGTTGGAGAATTATAAGTCCTTTCTTATAATATAATTAGGCATAATGGCAGAGAGATTGCATTATGTTACTTATGTCTGCAATTTCCCCCTTTTTAAAACTTCAAGGGTTCCCTTTTATATTTATTTCTCTTAGATTTTAGTTTTAATCAGTTTTGATCTCCCAGATCTCATAAATAAAGTGACAGTTTTCCATATGCCTAGTGTGCAAATGTGTATTCAAAACTATTTACCAAAATAAGCACAAGATAAAGAGTGTAGCTGTATGGAGTCTAAGCATAATTCTAGTCAAAATAAGAAACATGGTTCAATAGTTACTGTTGAATTAAAATGAGGAGATATGATGTTTCTATTTAATAGACTTCCTGAACTAATGAAACAGTTTATGGACTTTCTATTTAAATAAGCATACAACTGTAACAGCCATCTGGTTTTATTAGTGGGTCAGAAATGTTTCACATATGTAATGAGTATATACTCATTCACATGTACATACATGTCCTACAAGCCAGCTCCCAAATAACTACATGGAGACTTACCATTAATTATGAAAGCTCAAATCTTCTAACTAGCTCTTATAACTTAAACTAACCTATTTCTATTAATTTATGTGCTGCCATGTGGCTCATGGCTTGTTACCTCATCTCCTACTTCCTCTGTGTCTCCTCTCAAATCCACCCTTCTTCCCAGCATCCTCTGTGCCTGGAAATCCTGCCTAGCTATTGATCATTCAACTTTTTATTAAACCAATCAGTGTGATACTTTTTCATGGTGTACAAAGAGATTATTCCACAACATGCATTTATAGCATAGGTTAATATATTTACAGGAAAATACCATGTTGGAAAATCTGAACAAGCATAATATACCCTTTTCAATGCTGAGAAAAAGGATACAGGAAAATATATGAGCTGTATTTGCATTGCATTCTTGGAGAACATGACTTCATAAAATAGCAGTAAAATATTCGCCATAAACTGGGTTTAGTATTAACATCAATTAGTACCCTAATAACATAATGACTTGTGATAAAACATTAAAACTTTATTGACATCAAGAGCTATTATCAAGTGAGTTTTATTTATGATACAATAAAAAAGGTTGAGTTCCCCAAAGCTCCCTGTAATTGCCATCATCATCTCAGGAAGCCTCTGGAATATGCTGACAATGCATATGGATAGGGAACAAGCAGGTCAAAACACTTGCTCATGGGGACATCATTCTGGTGTGTGAAAAGTTTCTGTACACTGATGTTGGGTTTCTCTGCTTATACAATGAATCAGATCAGGCCAAATTAATAAGTCCAGGTTTAATCTGAGCAAAACATTCCCAGGAGGTCCCAGGAAGAAAGAGAAGCTATGAGAACCACAAAGGGAAATGTATGGACCAGACCTTAAGTACTCTCAGGGGTAGAGCAGCTGCTTGGCAGGCTTTCTCAGGGATGGAGTCTGGAGAGAGCAGGTCCAGGGAATATCCCCAACAGTGTGATTGGGCAAAACATACAAAAATGTTTTCCAGGGGCCAACTGTCAATCTAGCTCTTACTAGAAGTTATAAAGGAAAAAATAGAAATGGCCCTCATGGCGTTCATCTCAAGGTAAGTGAGATAAGACAGGAAGGGAGGATAAAAGATAAGAATGACATGCTAGTATTTTCTCTTATAACTAATCCTATAATCCTCTGCCTAACGCTGATCCCTATATCTGTTTATGTTCCCCTTTTTCTGTACATTGCCTTTGTTGAAGCCTATTCTATACCACACACTTTGATTTCTTATATATCCATTCCCAGTATATTAACCTCAAACTCATACCTGACTATGCTGTTCTCTGGCCTGAAACATTTCAATGCCTTCAAAATACAGTTGTTTTATTCTAATTTTCTAAGCTGCCATCGGTCTAGAATATATTCCTCTCTTCTTTCTACAAAATTGTCTTATAAGAGTCCTCTCTTCTTTTTTTAATCAGTGTTATAGTCTTCATTGCATTTAGTTTGTTGCTAGTTATTTAACTCTGCAACACAGACCCTTCTCTACATCACACTTCCTATTAAACTTTTTAATTATGTATTATTGTATTGTGTATTCTGATAAGCAGAGTTACTTTAACTAAATCACCTTTTACGGCACAACCTTACACTCTAAGTAGTCTGAAGCTTTAGAATACAGTTAAAAGCCTTCCCATTGTTATACAAGTTCCTTTAGTAAAACTAATGAGTTTTCTGTTATGTTCTATAAATTATCTATACACAAATATCTGCATGGCTCTTAATCTATGAAATCACATATTTTATAATTATGGAATAAAGAAAAAAATCAATGAATTACTTGCTTCTAAATCATTTTGAAAATGGGAATACTGAGTCTCAAAAGGTTAACTCACACGGTTCATGCCTGGAATCCTAACATTTGAGTGGCAGAAAAGGAAAGACCACAGCAAGTATGAAGTTAGACTGTTGTACGTAATGAGTTCCAGGACAGTCAGAGTTAATTAGTGAGACCTTGTCTCAAAAGAAAAATGGGAGAAAGTTAATTGACTAGTCCAGGGTGGCCAGTATTTACCAGTAAGTTTGAGAAAACTAAAGACTATTATTATTTAGCATTACAAGATGAATAACACTAGTTTGAATTTTTGTTACAAAAGATAGATATCCAGGAAATAAGAATACAATCCTACTTGATGACAATTCTAATTGTATAACTAAGCAATACATATACTAAAAAACATTATTTCTTTGTTAACTTTCACCTTGGATATACCATTCAAATGTAGCAAAATACTATAAAATTACAGTGTTACTGAACTAAGAACAGAATACATTCATTTAATATTTCATGTACTAAATATCTCCTTTCACTTAATCTTCTATTAGGTGTTAGCTGATACTTTAGTTTATAGAAGGAGTCTACTTGAGCAATCATAGACTCTACTGTCACTCCTACACCAGCAAAAACTACATGTAAGCTCCCTCAAAGAACTGATCCAGGGCCATTGAATGGAGAACATCCCTGATAATTACATAGAGATGTGAACATGGGAAAATAACATCAAAGACAAAAGGACTCAGATGAGCTACCCCTGCCATCCATTTGCACTCAGAGACAGCATTGGGGACGCAAGCCTCGGGTTAGAAATTCCAAATTGATGGTTCTTTTGTTTTCATCTCTATAGGGGTTGGTTCATTGAGTGCTCTGGGAGGTATCTTGAGGCAATGGTGATGCTTAAGGCTCACAAGGAATCCTAAACTGCATAGCAACTAGCAAAGAGCTCCAAGAAAGAATGCTCAAACACAGTCATTGTTACTCAGGAGTCTGAGGCAAGAGGCCCAAGAACTCCAGACAAGTCTCATTCACATAGTGGTTGCAGGGGCCAATGCAGACTGCAAAAGGACCTCTCTCTTTCGGAAAGAATAAGTCATTCTAATTCTAGAAAAAATGCTTCCAGAAGACCCAGTGTGACCAGGATCTTGAAGGTAACTATTCCCACACTGAAATAGTAGTATTCATCTCAATCAAGGAAACAACCTAAATGCTGGTCCAATTCTTTTTTTTACTAAAGAATAGATGATAAAGAAAGACAAATACATGCAGTACTAAGCCTTTAAAACCAAAGAAAACAAGAAAATGTGATTCATGGTTGAAGTAGGAGTACACTGTGCTAAGGAGAAATAAGCCTGTCACAAAAAGACCAATGAAATAGCTAAAAAAATTAAATTTACAAAAATAAAATTTAAAAGTGGTTTCAGTGGTAAAGAGGCTTACTAATGGGTGAATTTTTTCAGGTATATGCTGTACATATTTTACTGATAGTTGCATATTGTACATATAAATTTTTGCTGAGGATAGAGCTCACATTAAATACTTCTGACATAGATCATTTTTAAACAAAGAAGCTTCCTTTTATTGAGCCTATAAACCTGAACCCTTCAATATAATTGTTCAATATACTATACTATGAAATGATATAAACTGTTTCCATTACTCTATTTGATTTTTAAATATTCTTAATTTATAATAACATTATTTCCCCGCTTCCTTCCTTCCTTCCTTCCTTCCTTCCTTCCTTCCTTCCTTCCTTCCTTCCTTCCTTTCTCTCTCTCTCTCTCTCTCTCTCTCTCTCTCTCTCTCTCTCTTTCTCTCTCTCTCTCTTTTTCTCCCTCCCTCCCTCCCTTTCTCTCTCTCTCTCTCTTTCTTCCTTTCTTCCTTTCTTTCTTTCTTTCTTTCTTTCTTTCTTTCTTTCTTTCTTTCTTTCTGTTCCCTCCAACCCTTCCCATGCACTTCCTTCCTCTCTCAGATTCATGGCCTTTATTCCTTTAACTGTTGTTAATACATTATTTCATTTCAAAACTATAACTACTAATTGAAGAATGGGGCTGTTCATTATTGTTAGCAGCTTTGAGCATCTGCTAGCCATGCTTTCACCTCCCACAAGGACCATCGTCTGAGTTAGAGCACAATTTCAGAAGTAGATACAGAGTAAGAATGTTCCCAAGCAAAATCTTGGACATGGTATCACAGTGAAAATGCATTCTCTTCCTTGAATGTCACACAGGCTTGGATGCGTTTTCTTTATATTGTTGATCTTTCTATGAACCAGTGGACAGATATACAGGATGTTCTGTTTACTTTGCACAGCCTTTAATAACACTCCATTTCCAGTTACTTGGTGCATTCATTTCCATGGTCTACTATGAAGCATTGATACTACATTGCCTGTGGATCTAGGCATGCCTCCCTTTGCATTTATCGTCTGTGGTGGAGAGGTTGTGTTCCCTTTCAATGTCTCCTTCACTGAGGATTTTGGTTCTAGTACTTTAACTGTATATGAAAAACATTGGACTTGTTATCTCTCTTTATAAAGGCACTTCAAAGTCATGAGATTTACCATATAAACTATTCTGCTTTTCTTCTGAATATCTTCTTTAATTTTCAATATGTCCTTTCCTAATCTCCTCTGTCATTGCAGAAAGTACCGTCTGCTGATAATGTACTACTGATGGATCTGCACCAGCCTATTCCTAGCCCTTTATAAATCTTTTCCTGAGCAATAAAAGTATTCGTGATATCCTTCCCTGAATACATTACACTTAATCTAAAATGTAACTCCTCTCCACATTTTCTATCAGTTTTTTTCCATTAAATTTAAAACTGTCTCTCTGTAACTGCCCATACAAATGGTAACAATCGCCACTTGTAATAGTTCAGGAAATTATTTTGCTGTTTTTTATCTTAATGAATCTTTCAAAATTATTATCTTAAAACTTATTAAAAGTTACCCTGTGTTCTCTATTGATTTGGATTCCATACTTTTTATTTTGTCTTCCATTTTAATGTGCTTTAATGGCATTTGTCATTCAATTCGACACAGCAACATGCTAATACATTTTAAAATTCATTTTTGTCATTACTGCACCAGTAATATTTGTTTTTATTCAAGTACAGAATCAACAATGATGTCAAGATATCTTGTTAGCATTATTTTATTCATGTCCTTTTACAGTCAAACTGGGTTTGCAAGTCTACATTTACAAAGTAAAGCAAAATACTAAAATCTTAATTGCATAAGAGAAACTGATAAGTGCTCTTTTTATTGCATAGTGGCACTTAATTCCTAGTTCTAACAGAAACTCTGTTACAGGGTCAATGAGATGGCTCAGCAGATAAAGATGCTGCCACACCTGATAACCTGAGTTCAATCCCCATAAACCACATGTGGAAGAAAAAAAAGATCCCCACAACTCTGCCTCCATCTATACATGTTCTGTGGCAAACAAGAAATAAATGTAACATATTTTTTAGAGAGAATCTGTTACCAATCAAATACATCCTTTGACATCCTGTGCTATTTCCTTCACCTCCTTAAGCTAAACTACTGATAGTGATATATACTTTTGGTTTTTTTTTTTACAATAAGGACTTCCTAGAGTGGTGATCTCTCTCTCTCTCTCTCTCTTTCTCTCTCTGTCTTCCTCTGACTGTACAACTAGAAATAAAAGTTAATTTAAATTTAATTTTAATTAAAAATTGAATTTTCTTATCCATGATATATGTGGTGGTAATGCCTATGTCATAGAATTGCTAAGAAGTTTAAATAAAAAAAATGATTAAACATAGTATTTTATATATACTAAGAAAGATACAAAGAAAAGCTATGTTATATTTCTAAATAAATAGAAAATTATCACTTCCTAAGCATTTTAAAATCTGTACTGGAAAGTTAGTAACATAAGGATTGTTTTAGATTGACTAGCCGAATCAGAGTTTTCGTCTTTAAGATGCCCAATGGTAAGGGTAGCATGAATGCCCTCTAGTATTCAGTTGTTTTCCCTAGTCCTAATGTGAAACATGATATTTTTGATTTTCAGAAAATTTTATTAAAAACTACCAAATTCAGAAACACACGATAAAACTTCCACTCTCACCAATTTACATATTTGGCATAAATGACACATACCTTTAATAAATTAATTAACTTACTATAGCATCATTTTAAAATCCAAAATGGATTGCTTCATAATTTTAAGCATATTTATTCCACATGCTTAAAACTCAAGGATATATAATTATTATCTTTTTAATGACTCATATTGCCAGAAACATCTTATATAAATTACTGTCAATATTTTTCTCTCTGTGCCACCATGGGGAAAGTATGGGTGTTTTGGAATTATCTGCTTCCCATACGACCTTATCCAACAACAGGAATAAAAATAAATATGCATATTTTAAAAAAGATATGTCACATAAATAAAAATTAAATCTACAATGGCCAATAATTACTATATAAGTGAACAAAAGCTCCCATCCCTAACCAAGAAGCTGTCTCCAATTGACAGCTGCTTACAAAGGAAAAATTAGTTCCCGCCTATGCAGTGTCCCTGGACGTACAAACCACTGTTATGGGTAAGTCATAAACCCATCAGTAGAAGGCCAACACAAAATAAACTCAAAGGTATTTTTTTGTAGACTTCCTTTGTCTCATATTGCTTTGTTTGGGCATTTTCTATCTTTCTGGCATCTTGCTTGTATATCATGGGTTTTGATTATACGATGTATGTACTGTTTTTTTTTCTTTTCTTAAATTGTTATTCTGTTTTGTTTGTTTTTAGTTGCCTGTTTGTTTTCTAGAGTGAGAGAAAAAATTATGGAATTAGATGGGTGGGGAGGTGGGGAAGATTTGGGAGGAGATGAGAGAGGAATCCATGATTACAATATATTATATGAAAAAAATTCTAATTTTAAAAAAGAAAAGAATATAAAACACACAATCATAAAAATAGAAATGTTTGCAATACTAAATATTGATGAGGATGTTCAGTAGGTGGAAATTTCACTCTTTGTTAGAAAGGGTGCAAATGGCACAACCACAACTTTTTTGTGCAGTTTAATATATACTTTAATACCACATTTTAATTCTGAAAAGTACATTTTAATGCCACATAAGACCCTGCAGCCCCATTTTTCAGTACTAAATAAAATAAAGAAAATCTGTGTTTAAAGATCTGCACTCAAAGATCTGGCACAATGATTAAGAGGAGTGGCTGTTTTTTCATAGAGCCCAGGTTCTATTCCCATTACCTACATGGTGGCTCATAGCCATCCCTCACTCCAATTTCTGTGGATCTGACCTCTGTGGGCTCTAGGTGCACATATGTTGCACGGGAATAGGTTCAGGCAATCACTTGTAGAAATAAATTAAATACATAAATCTAAAAAATATGTATTGGAAGTTTGTATTCAAATTTCACCAGTAGTCTACGTGTTATAAACCAAAGCTGAAAATATGCTAAATGTTTATCTCTATTTCAGTGATTAACTTATAACTTTGCAATAGAATTCTATTCAGAACCATAATGGAACTATTAAAACATAACTAAAAATACTGCATTAAACCTCACTGGGACAGCAGAGCAGAGCTGATCCCATTGATGAGGGTGCAGGTGATCAGGTGCCATAAATATGAGTGACAGATCTGGCCCCACTTTTCCTCTGCCATATGGTGGAGTGAGAGATGGAGAGATGACCCCAGCCCTCACTGCCTGTGGTGGGTAGGAAAGCTGGCTCTGAGATCATGAGAGGCAGAGAATTGGGCACTGTCCCCCACTGGCAGCATCACTCACAATAAAGGTGAGCCTGTTGGTGGGGACACTCATGAACTGTCCCCAAGGGCATGAGATCAGGAAAACTGACCCCATTCCCGGCTTGCCTGTCATGTGGTCGAATGGAGGAAGAAAAAATGACCTTCCTCCTGTAGTTGGAAGTTTTTCTGTATTCCTCCTGGCCTGCAGTCAGGACAAATCTCTCTTACCCGCCAATCATGCAGCTGCTTGGACCCATGTAAACATACAGAGGCTTATATTATTTATGAACTGTATGGCCATTAGCTCAAGCTTATTACTTACTAGCTCTTACATTTAAATTAACCCATAATTCTTATTTATATTTAGCCACGTGGCTTGGTACCTTTTCTCAGTTCTGCCTTCACATCTTGCTTCCTCTGTATCTGGCTGGTGACTCCTGACTCTGCTCTTTCTCTTTCCAGCATTCCTTTAGTCTGCTCAACCCGCCTATACTTCCTGCCTGGCTACTGGCCAATCAATGTTTTATTAAACTAGTGTACAACAGCATTATTCCACAGCATCCTCCCCTCACCCCTTACCACCTGTGGTAGGTGAGAGAGCTGGCCCCGGGGTCATGACTGGGAGAGCTGGTCCTGCTCCTCACCAGCTGCAGCACATGGAAGAGCAGGCATAGCACCTCCCCTGGGTAGCACACTAGAGCTGACCCTGATGTGGGAGTATAGGGGGCCAGCTAAGCCAGGACCTATGGTCATGAGAGCAAGAGAGCTACCTCCACTCTCTTCCTTGTATGCCATGGGGTGGCAAGGGTAAGCAAAGTATACCCTTTCCCCATCCCCATTCCTTGCCACCTGCGACAGGCTGCAGAGTCAGCTTTGGGGGCATGAGAATAGAAGAGCTGGCCATGCCCCTTCAAATGCAGCAATCTGGAGAGCTGGCCCTGGTGATGTGAGTGCAAGTGAGCTGGACCTAAGGGTGTGAGAGCAGGAGAACTGTGTGCTCCTTGCTGTCTGCTACATTAGGTGAGCTAGTAATGGGCAGTGTTGGAGAACTCTGGGTGGTAATGATAAGGGAAAGCTGGTGGGCTGACCAATCTAGTTACCACCCAGGTCTGGAACCAGGACTACAATGTAGCCCACTCCAACATCCACCTCACATATCAAATGCTGGAGCATGAGAAGGGGCCAGACTTGCAGATCCAAAGCTACACTATCTCCATGACACAGGGCAACAATAGGATATCCAAGAGGAGTCCCAGTGAGAGCCCAGTATCCATAGTGTAGCAGAAGCCAGAAGCCTCTAAAGAGACCAATAATTCATTTGCAAAGGACACCTACAAGTAAAGATATATGGACTAAAGGGTATACTGTGTGACTCACTGAGCCACACTACAGCTTCCACACTGAGATTATTTTTATGTGTTATTTTTGTTTATCTGTTTTGTTTTGTTTTGTTTTACTTTCAAATTTTCTTTTTTTGGGGCGGGGGAGGTTGCAAGGGCAGAGGGCTGAAGCAAGGGGACAGGGACATGAGTGGGATAGGGATGCATGATGTGAAATCCACAAAGAATTAATAAAAAGTTTAAAAAATACTGCATTAAGTGAATAAGCCAGAAACAAAAAATATCCCTATTATGTGATCCTATTGATATGAAACTTGAAAAAAGTTTTTTCAGCTAACCAAGGGATACAAAGCAGATGTGGTGAGCAGATTCGTAGCTGCAAGATGACTCTTTAAAGTCATGAATTGTTGTATATTTGATTGAGTTGATAATTTCCTTGTTATATAAATTCCTCAGAAATATCTAAAGGTATTATTTGGGAGGCATATTTTATTTGATATAATTATGTGTCAGTAAATTGATTGTAAGGGAGTTTAGTATACATTGTTGTTTAACAATGTAGCTTATTCAGTAATTGATATTCCTCTCTACTTCACTCTGTGCATATTGATTTCCAACCCTTACTCTTTAGGTGTGCTTGCACATATTTCAGATTTTTTTCTTTTAATATGTAAAACACTGAGAATGGGTTAGGATCTCCAAAGCCCCTCTGATGTCTTTTCCAAACAACTGACAATTGGCTTCAGGATTCATATTCTTGTTCCCAGCCTATTAGCCCATGAAGATAATTTACATGCTAGTGAAAAGCATCCAAATCTATCAGAGCTTTTCCTTCTGCAAAGACCATATTCAGCCATTAAGTCTTCATACTTATATGGAGGTGTCTACTGAAATAGCTTAACACATCTATAAACACAGTCCTATCTGGACTGGTAACTCACATGCCCAATATTACCACTTTCATATTGAGTTCCATATGTAATGCCAATCCTGTCTCTGTTGACTTCCACTCAGATATTTATGGGGAACTGAGTTGGAAATAACCATGATTCCTAAGGGTTCACATAAGCAAATCCATCAGGGAATGATACTTCCTTTGTAAACACAGATTTTTGTAGAATTTGACTCTATGAGGAATAAGCAATATTACTTAGTTGTCCTACTTCCATGGAATTCTGACTAATGACATCTGTCCCCTTTTACCACAGCCTCACAATCCAGGGTATGAGAGGCTCTTTCAATTTTCAACTTCATGGCAAAATTGAATAAAAATCTGTGCAGTTGTCCTATATCCATGTTCTATCAACAAATATACATAATCCCTTCATCAATATCCTACACCCAGAGGGCATATTTGCTATAATTAGTGGGTCAATAGTGGGAAATAGTTATCAAAGTCCATAGTTGAAATTGGAATTCATTCATTCAGTGAGTTTTAAGGAGGTGTAATGACATGTATCTACCATTATAATATAAAGTTGTTTTTACAGCCTTAAAAATCTATTGTTCTTAGTTAGCCTATCTCTCTCCTCCTACAAGTCTTCCTTCTGGAAGCTAACTTCATTATCTCCATAGTTTTTTTTGTTTTTTCGGGGTTTTTTTTCCCAAGAATGATATATAGGTAGGATCATATGGCACACAGCCTTTTGATATTGGCTGACTTTACTTAACAAAGTGCATTTAGTGTTGTACTGTATCTTCTCATAGCTTAGTATGTAATTTCTTTTTAGTACCAAACAATACTAGATATACTAGACCTTGTGCATCCTTTTACATGGCTGAAGGACATTTTGTTTTTTTCTAAGACTTGATAACGATGAACAAACTGGCTATAAATATCCACTCAGGTTCTTATATGTCTATAAAATTTAAATGTATTTGGGTAAATACCAAAAAAACAATTGCCAATATATAATGTAAATGTAGACTTAGTTTTGTTGGATTTTTGGTCCAATATCTCCTATTATTTTATTTGAAATTAACATTCATGATTAAATATTACTTCAAAATTTGAAGAAGCATTTTAATTAGAATTTTTACCTATATCAAAAATATACAATTTTTTGTTCAGACATGTACTAGTCTCCCCTGTTTGTTACCTAATTTTCCTAATGGGCAGAAATCATTACACAAATTTTCCCTAAACAATTATATTAGATGAATATTTTATAAGCAATGTTACGTGGAAAAATAGGGTGTCTATACTAAGAATCATTTGAAAACTAGAGTATTTATTTCTAATTACTTCAACAAATTATGATTCAGTTTAAGTGAACTCAAGTGTTTCTTTTCTCAGAAGATTCTCTTAGAATGGCTTATTTATCATGCATTTACAATATCCTCTATTATTGCCCATTTTTCAAAATTAAAGAAAGTGTTGCCTGCCTGCTACTTTATCCAATTAATATTTATAACCCAGGATGTCGATTTCCTTCAAACTCAGAGCCCATCATTTGCTTAATGATCTGATTCATGTCTTTGTTCATTTAGCTCCAAAAAGAGTTTCTAGGCTTTCTACACATCAGAAGAAAATAGTGTCATCAGAATACCACAGTCCTAAGAAAAAGAACACAAGATGACTTGGATAGAAACAGAATAGAGAATAAGACATGAGTCAATTCACCAAAATGCTAAGACTGACAACAGGTCTAAGCCTCTATCTATATATTTTATTCTTGGAGACACAGTACATCAACTCACTAGTTCAAAAGACATTAACCAGCATTAATAAGTACTTCTCAGACAATAACTGTGTGTAAGTACTATGAGTAATGTGTTTAAAATATTTTGTCCATTGCTTAGCTTTTTAACTCACAAAAAAGTCTTCAGTAGACACACATACTTTGGACACAGAGGCATTTCATTTGATAAAATACTCTACTTCTAGCTGTATAAAGGTAATTTGCAGTTTGTCTTCTAACTTTAATCTTTAAACAAGCATATTTTCTTAAAAAGAATTGATTTCCTTTTTTACAAAAGAAAGACTTTACTTCACGTTGAATACTTTAAGAGATCCACCTGAAGAAGGTGACTGAGTAGCAGCAGGGAAAGGAAGTAAGCAAACGAATTACATGTAGGTTGGGGGTCACCATAGTCTTACTATGAAGATGCTCTTTTGAAACAACAACAAAATCTTGAGCAAACACTTTGTATGGAAATTGGTATTCTTAATACTTGCAGATTCTATCTATTTTGTCACCATGATGGGTTTCAAGATACTGATAATGTGGGCTGAGGAAATGACTCAGATAAAAACAAACAAACAAAGAAACAAAAAACAAACAAACTCTAGGAACCTTAGCTCAGATTCCTAGAACCTAAACAAGTAGCTGAATGTGGTTGTGGTAGATAAACAATATCAAATTCTGGCCTCCATCTGAAACACAGACACACACACACACACACACACACACACACACACACACACACTTACCACGAAGTATCTTAGAACTTAGGCTGTTTAGTAGTAGAGTCCTTTGATTATTTTTAGATGACCCTACTTGTCACATCCTGACACACACACACTTGCCATGAAGTATCTTAGAACTTAGGCTGTTTAGTAGTAGAGTCCTTTGATTATTTTTAGATGACCCTTCTTGTCACATCCTGAGTAGTAATCTAATGTATTCTCTTCACTTTCAGGTTTTTTAATAGAGAATATATTTTCAAATAGATCAGTTTTAGAATATGTACCACAAAGCTGGGAGTAGTGGTCTGTCCATACAATACCAGAGCTGAGGCATGACAAACAGGAGGATCCCTGGGATTTGCTGGCAGGCCAGCTTTATCCTAATTAGCAAGTTCCAGGTCTGTAAGAGATCCTGGCTCGTAGAACCAGGCAGACAGTGCCTGTGGAGAAATGATTCCCTAGATCTTCATCTCGCCTTCAGATGTACATGTACATGGGCACATACAGACACCCACCACACACACACACACACACACACACACACACACACACACACACACACAAATAATGTGTACCTCTTACCTTAAACACAGATGATAGTAAAGTCCTGAATGGAATTTAACTGTCTGTTTTGCTGTTCCTCCAAAAGATTTGTATATTAAAATGTATAGTTAGTAGAAATATTCCTCCTTGTTTTACTTTTCTAAATAACTTTAACAGTGCACTCCTTGACATTTGTGAAGTTCCCATTGAAACACTTGAACTTAGGTATCTTTACCAATGTGTTCCCATCCACATCAGGCCCCCAACCATGAACATGTATTTCTGTTCACATAAATTCAAGCTGATCAGGGGAACTTCTTGAGATCTTTTGTATGAAATAAAGCCAGGAGCAGTTACCTGGACATCTCTTACCAGTTAATATACACTGAAAACAGGGAGCCACTAACATACCAGCTGTATGAAAGCATTTCCAGCTGGTTTTTCCTCCAATACAATACATAGCAAAAACAACATCAATAATAATAACAGTAATTAATAACTTCCTGAAAGACATATTTCAAAGAAGGTATATTTTGATAAAGCACAGTCAGTCCTTATTAACAAGAAGTAACCATAAACTCAGTAATGAAGACTTTTTACTTCTTCTTTCTGTCTCTGTGAGACAGCTCATGAAAACTACATTAGATAGATTTGTTACAACTTACACTATGATCAAGTGACTGGACAAGCAAAATAAATTGAGAAAGAAACAAGCAATTTAGTAACAATTTTAAGCTATTTGTAAAATAAGGAGATGATATGATTGCAATCATGAGAAATATAGCACAATTTAGTTTAATGTAGTTTTTGTAGAAATGAATATGTACTAAGGATGAGGATTCCAAGTCAGAATGCTCTCAGTTATAACTGGGAAGTATAAAAAAACATAACTAGCTCCTCTGACTCTCCATTATTATTTGTTAAAGGGAGAGAATGCTATGATGAAAGTTGCCATGAGGATCTTTTAGGCTGAGATAAGTGAAAGTAGCATTCCAATGTTGATACATTTATATGTAAATACATAAAACAAGAGTCAACAGTATGATGTAAGAAGCAAACAAAGGCTCTTGTAATAGCATATGAATAATAAAGACTTTACAGTACCAACATCTTTTAGTCATTTTGTTAATTTTCTTAATCTGTTTGTTTAAGGTAATGTTAGATAATGTGTAATAAAATTAAAGACTCTCTAAAATACTACTTTCAAAAAATTGTAAAATTATTTATTTTAGAATTTATTGGGATCAGAAAAGTTAACACTGAAAGGGAATCTAATAAGATGAATCCCAATGATTACCTTCTAACATATTGCATTGAATGGAAGACCCCCACTGAAGGCCCAGACACAGTTCCCCCAGGAACCCAAAAGAACTGAGGGAAGAGATATCTTAAAATAAACAGAACTGAGTCAGTTCCCCTTTCCTGGAGAGGGTGAAGTCAGGTTGTTTTCAAAAGAACAAAGTCAGGATGTCTGGTAGTGATCGATTAACCATGAGATGCCCCTCTCCAGAGATAACATGACCAGACCCCTGAGATGGCTTGTAAAACTCCTGACAGGGCAAACAGAGAGCTAGAATAAGGCAAAGTCCAGGCCCGGGGAAAACCTGGACCAATCAAGGATGGACCCATACTAACCCCCTCTCCCCTAAGGAATTTTGTGGGTTTTGCCTATAAAAACTAACTTCCCCAAGAAAGAGGAACTCTCTTCCCTGCCTCCAGGCATCGGGTGTGGTGGACAAGAGCTCCCTGCTAGCTTGAACTAAGCATGTGCTCATACCTTTTTTTAAACAAGAACCTCAAATCTAATCTGCTTGGCCTTTTTCCTAACCCTTGACAACAACTTGTAACCAACCCCCCTAAACAATGAAAATTATCCCAGACCCAAAACCCATTAAAAAGACCAAAAAAACACCCGTCCCACACCACCTCTTTGGGAATGTGGGCGTCGTATTCTTAAAATTGCTTCCTGCTGGGTATGGGCGAAGTTATCTTTATCCTGAAAGAAAAATTTTAGGTTAATTGTCAAATTCTAGGAAAGGTAACTATATCCTTCATTATCCAGTCTGTGTATAATGCCAAAGTTCAGGGTTTATCTCAAGTCCTTATTCAAGTAGTCTTTGAGACTGGATCATCTCAGCTAGTCATCTCAAAATTGCTCTGAGCACCTTGTAGTTCAAAGCTGATCTGTAGATAGATGATGTTTGTCAGCTTAGTGATGTTATTACTGTCCATGTGGAATTGTTTTTGTTGTGGGGCCCCAACTTCTTCCTGGAGACTTCAGTTGATGCTAGGCCTGGCCGTGAATTCCTGCAGAAAACTGATAAGAGACTCGAACACAAAGACATATATATGCAGCTAATTGAAGCCTTTTTTTTTTTAGAGTTAATCAGTACTCTGTATGACCATTCATATCTTAACAAAGTTTAAAATGTATATATATATATAATATATATATATATATATTAATCTTGTAAATTTTCATATAAAATTTATACTTTAAGAAAAGTTTTAAAGAATCAGAATAGAATCAAAGAGTTGAGATTAGTAATAGAATAGTCCCTTAATTAATTTGGTATTTCTCCTGTCCCATAGCAGAAGATGGCTCTTTTATTTTGGCATGATACAGGGAGTTTGCATTTTCCTTTTAACAACATGCTTGAGTTTAAAGAAGGAGAGAGCCATTCTCCAACTCCAAAGTCAGCTTTAAATTTTAATTGAACTGGGACTATTAGAAGACCAATAGTGTTAAATTTTTAGAGAAAAGCAGAAACAAACCTTTAGGAAGACATAAAATTTTTTAGATAATATATACCCATATGCCGTTTCACTCTGTTTCCTGGGATAGATGATTTGTCCCTTTTCTTCAGTTGTCTTATTTGTCCAGTGTTCTTCAGATTCCTTAACCTTCATTCTCCTAAAAGACAAAAACAAAAACCTTTCCCCAAGACTAATTTTGGGGATGTTCCTTTTTGGCAAGTTATTATCTGATTAAATGAAAAGACATGTGTTACTGGTATAAGTTAGTTTAAATTGGATGTTCATGCTGGTTGATGAACTATCACCTCCTCTAATTAAGAGGTTTCTCTTGTTCAAATCGAACCTTTATCAATTTTGATGGTACCAACAACTTATCTTCTCCTGTAGAAACAAAAGCAAAACCTTGCAAATAAACCTTGCTATTGCATTCTGGACATCTTGGGTCTCTGGTGGTTTCTTTGGGGGCCCTGATCTGGGTAGAACAGAGTAGCAAAGACACTGACAATATTCTGTAAATGTCATTTTAATGATGTCCCTATTATTTTAAAACATCCACATTTGCAAAATAGCCTGCAGTGTATTCAAATGCTCTACCTTGGTAGGATGTTACTGTTTTATGTGGCACTGGGGATAAATCTAGATCCTTCTGGATGTCCAGTTATTGCTTTCTGTCTGAACTTTCTGTCTATTCTTTATGTTAAGTTACAATACCCATCTATATCTTATTTATTTGAATGTTAAGATATATTAGAGAATTTTTAAAGTTTCTATATGTTTATAATTTCAAATAAGTCATTTACATAGGAATCTTATGAAAAGCCTAAGAATATATTGCAATATTTCTGTCTAATGGTCCCTAAACAAAACATTCGTAAATGTCTATGGTATCAAAGACAGAACTGGAACTAGTTAGAAAGTATCGTTTGGGGTATTTTGAGTTAGCAAACCTAAATAATAAATGTTGTTTTCTGTTCTTATTGTTCAGGTTGTTTTTGTTGGTGTTTATTGGTTTGTTTGTTTTGCTAATCCATTGATATAATTAAATATCCCAGAAAACAAAATGTAAGTTTGATTCATTTCCCTCATAAGCTACCATGTTTCACTTTTAAAACACAGAGAAATTGTAATTGAAGGGATTATAGGCATGTAAATAGGCATGTAAATAAAGCCAAAACAAATTGTATCAAGTCTCTTCCTAAAATACTTTTCAGTCAAATATTAAGACCTAATCAGTTATTTTTTTAAAAATACAATAACTGTTAGTCAGAAAAACCTAAAAAGTCTCCTAACTCAGGTGTGTGAAATCTCCTGGAGACAAAGGACTGTCACTGCAATTACAAGGAAGCTAAGTCCCTCATTCCTTCTCTGTAATGCAGCTCTTGTCTGCCTTGAGAGGAGAGTCTCAGTCACCCCAATGATGGGGATGCAGTCTCCTCCCTCTTTCTCCTTCTAGTATAAATGAAGGCAGATTTTCTTGTTTCTAAATTCCCATGTTTCCACACTGTGAGGGAAAGAAAGTAGCAATTTGCACTGATAAGTTACACTGATTAATAGAGTAATTTCAGAATGAGTTCTTACTTTACTTTAGTTCAACACATTCTTCATTTCGCCAAATAAATGTCTGACAATACCCCATAGCTGGTTTAATTATTACAGAAACAAAATTGACACAATACCAAAAACATGCAGGTCATTAAACACTTGACCTATTTTCTAAAATAGTAATTTAAAAGTTGATGCTTCTGCTGACATAGCCTGAGACACAGAAGCTAAATTTCATTAAATCTTACCAAACAAACAAACAACAACAACAACAAAAAACTATGTCCTGAAGTTAGAATTCATAACCCACACAAGATTTAACACTTTATATTCTGTAAACCAGTATTTTTAAAATGTTGAGTTACCATTTGAATATAGCCATTGTATTAATTTGCAAATTACAAATGTATTTCTGCATGACTGAGGAAATCTTAAAGAATGAGCACATATGCATCTTTAAAAATATGAACATTGACCCTTAAATTATTTCTATTTTCCAAAAATATTTTAACATCTTAAGATAAAGCAGTTCCCAACAATGTATTATATTATGAATTAAATTAATGTACTTCTTTTTCATTATTTTAATACATTTTATTAAAATATAATTACATACTTTTCCCTCTCCCTTTCCTTCCTCTATCTCCTCACAGGTGCCCTCCCTCTATGCTTTCCCATGTCCCCTTTATACTCTAGTGGACAGCAGCTTTTTTGGATTATTATTGTTTTATATATATATATATACATATATGTGTATATATGTGTGTATACATATTTGTAAGTGTGTATAATTATGCACAAATATATAAATACGTTCTGCTAACTCTGTTTTCATTGTGTGTATATGGTTTCAGGGCTGACCCTGAAATGTGACCAGGTCTCATCCTTGGAGAGACTAATTTTTTCTCTCCCAGCAGTCTTGTTTTCTGTCTAGAGGTGTGACCCAATGAAATGACTCAGGGTGTGGTGGCACACACCTGTATTCCTCATATTTAGGAGCCTGAGCAGAAGGATTGCCATGTGTTTGAGGTTAGTCCAGTCTACAGAGTTAGTACCAAGTCAGCTGGAGCTACAGAACATTTTCTCACAAACTTCTACAGAAAGTTAAAACCAATCTTAATATTGGAGAAACAAGATTTCACAAACTCACAGCCTTCTTACTACATCATTTAGCACATGAGTAGTGAAGGTTTCTTGAATTTACTCATAAAAATTTCATGATATGCTGGATAAAAATTAAATATATCTCTGACTTTACTCTGACCTATTGACTCAGAACTTTAGGAGGAATTCTGCATTTTTACCAGCAAGTTTGTGCTATTCATTGGAAGAAGAAGATTTGAGAAAATTCCCTAAGCATTTCTATTGCAAGCTCATTATTGCTCCACCAAAAGGAGCTCTAACACATACACACACACACACACACACACACACACACACACACACACACCCCGAAACCTCCACCCATGATCCTAACCCTCCTCAGGACACTAGTCCCCAGATAGCTAAATTTTCCATAGAAAGTGTTTCACATATTGAAGAGAACTCTCAGTCTTCACTTCCTCCAACTCCTTGGATTAGTCAGTTCTCAAGACTGGTGAATTCTTTTCCCCAAATACTTTCCAGAGTGTGATTTCCAGAACATTCATCATTCTAAAATGTTCTGCACCTTTTCCCGTAATCACCTCTCCCTCCGTCTAGAATAAATCCTAACCCCACAGGAGACCCAGACTCCAAATGTACTCTTGTCACAAGGATGACACCATAGCCTATGTCCCATTAACTCTTCCCTAGAGTTGTCACACATTTTTACTGTTGGGTCTCACAAAGTCTACATATCCAGAAGTGAGCTTAAGCTGAAGAAAGATTTATGGTTGTTAGATAAAATCCAGCATTCCTAAAACCAGTTCCTGCATGTCAAAAGAAGTCTTTTCCCTTACTTCTGGCAGAAGGGAATCTGGTTATCTGTGATTCCTATTAGCATATTAAAACCCATGCTGACCTCCAGGCTCCTTTTGTTTCTATTTGTTATACAAATATTTGTTATACATTTCAAAGTTCACATTAGCCTCCTGACCCTGCCCTACCCACCAGCTTCTCTACCAACTAACAGGCTCTCTCTATATCTTGATCTCTGGCTATTCACTGTGTCTTGCTCTCTCTCTCTCTCTCTCTCTCTCTCTCTCTCTCTCTCTCTCTCTCTCTCTGTTCTATTCTCTGTCTCTTGCTATCTCACTATCTCTGCTATTCTCTCCTGCTCTCTCATTTCTCTAGCCATGGCCACAGCCAGTCTAGTTTCTTTTCCTTCTACTCTGGAGTCTTCCAGATGACTCTGGATTTTTTTTTTCTTTTTCTAATTCACAGTAAAAATCTCCTCTTACAATGGAGCAGTCATGTTGACAGTTTCGTTTCTGAGTCTGCCTGCATACATTTACCTTTGTTTAACTTAGAGTCAGTGTAAAGACACCTATCTTTCTGAGATGAAGCTACTCCAGAAAAACTGTTATTTCCTCTGCCTTGTCATACTTGCTGATTAATTTTATTTTTTTTATTTATTTATTTATTTATTTATTTATTTATTTATTTATTTATTTATGGGTTTTCGAGACAGAGTTTCTCTGTGTAGCTTTGCACCTTTCCTGGAACTCACTTGGTAGCCCAGGCTGGCCTCAAACTCACAGACATCCGCCTAGCTCTGCCTCCCGAGTGCTGGGATTAAAGGCATGCGCCACCACAGCCTCACTGCTGATTAATTTTAGAGAAGCACAAACTTTATACTGAATTTTATGATTTTTTTTTCTAGATTCTTCTATTCCGAAAAACAACAAAACAAAAACAATCACAAAAAAGTTTTTGCTAACACACAGGAGCAGGTATGGGTAGGGGGAGATACCTATCCATCAAGCCTTGGCACTCAGTGCATATGTATGGTTTTCCAGCAAGATGGGAAAAGTTTAAGCCCACCTCCGACCCCAAATAAAAATGCTGTGTGTGTGTATGTCAAGGAGAGGGTGCAAAACCTGAAGAGAGTAGTCGGAGAAGGGACAGAAGAGGTCAGTACTGAAAACATTACAGGGAAGAGGCCATTTCATAGCATTTCTTGTTGATCAAAATCTCACATTTCTTTGCCCATCAGTAGGATTAGTGTCCTGGCAGTCATGGTGACAGTGACATTGGAGGTAGGGCTACTTTAATGCTTCTGGTTCAAAGATTCTTTGTAAATTCTCATTCTCCAGAAGTAAGTCCTGGATTATTTTTATTGGGAATAGCTTTGAACTTCCCAGTAGTATGAGATTTCCATAGCTCCAACATTCTGAAGTGTGTATTTAATAAATTTTAAACATCCTAGTTTATTTTTTGAAAAGTCAATGCTGTTAGGACAGTTCTTTTCTTTTTCCTTCTTCTTCTTCTTCTTCTTTTTTTTTTATTCAAAGTTATCAGAAAACTAATTGTTTTGATTAATAGTCTGCCTTTCACTTAAAATGTTTTCACATTGTTTTGTAGTATTCTCTGTTTCAGATAATAAGTGGGAAAACTGAATTGCTTTAAAGAATTTAGAACCTTAGAACCAATACAATGAATAAGAACTGACAAGAAAAATTTACTCTTTTGGTTAGTTAATAAGTTTCACAAAATTATGTATTAAAAACAAAACAAAACAAAAAACAACCACTGAAAGAGTAGTCAAACACTTTCAGACCAGCACATTAAAGAATAAGGACTTCAGCCGGGCGGTGGTGGCGCACGCCTTTAATCCCAGCACTCGGGAGGCAGAGGCAGGCGGATCTCTGTGAGTTCAAGGCCAGCCTGGGCTACCAAGTGAGTTCCAGGAAAGGCGCAAAGCTACACAGAGAAACCCTGTCTTGAAAAACCAAAAAAAAAAAAAAAAAAGAATAAGGACTTCTTCATCCTTTATCGGTTGCAACCTCTTGATTTCCTACCCCCTCACACATAAACTGAAAAAAACATTTCAAGCCTCTGACTTAAGTTTATGTATCTACAAGATGGGAATAATAGAGAAAGTAGGATCTTGAGGGCTCTTGAAGGGAACATTAGGACTCTGTGTCCCTCTCCTCTCTTTTTTATTCCTATCCACCAAGATGTTAACAGAGTTTTGTGGCCACCATCTTCCACTATGACAGAAATTCTTGACATGACCCCCTAAGTAATGGACCAAGCAATTATGAATTAAAACCACCAGGCAAAATAACTTTCTGTTCTTTAAGCTTATTTATCTCAGGTGTCTTGTCACAGTGACTAAAAGTTGATTAACATAGGAAGTTATAGTTATTTGTAGTAAAAATGAGATAATTTTTTTTGTAATAGATACATGACTAAAAAACCAAATGTCGCATGAGATCTTTTTATGTTCATAAGTATTTGGTGGGATAATATAACCACATATGTACCAGCAGTATTAGTTTAAACTGAATGTTTAAATTGAGAAATATATTTCCTAATTTGTTTTATATATATTCATTTATATGAATATTTATAAAAATAAATAATTATACAAAATTTAAAATTAAATAACAAAATTTCATTTAACTAAGTGATATCACAGTAGTTTATCTTGGGAATTACTAAGTAACCTGGAGAATGGTATATAAATCTCAGTAAACTATGCATTTATACATTGGAATAGAGATAAGAAATTATGTCTGTAGAAAAATATTTTCATAAATTATTATAACTTAATAAAGCAAACTTAGAAAATAGCAATGTAACAGTACAGAGGGAGTGAACAATACAGTCCACAAATTTTTAGTTGCTTCAAAATGTTCTACCAGAGAGAGTCAGAGTCACAAAGTTTGAAAGACTAAGATCAGCCTTTCTTCTTGGGTGGTATTTTCTCTTAGGAGAAATGAGTGCCAAAGATAAGAATATATATGGCTCATTTTTGATCCAGACGAAGCGCAAGACAACTGAGCAGCTGACAAATAAGCCAACATATGAAGAGAGCTAAAACTGACCTCAGTAGATATGAACTCTGTTGTCAGTGGACTGAAGTCTCTAAACATGAATTTCCATCAAATAAATGATGACTTCTCATATCTAATATAGGAAGTAATAAAATAAATTTTAACAAAATTTTCTTTAACCCATTAAATAAATGTTGAATAATTTTTCAAATGAAATGTTTCATATGACAACTGAATACTCTGCCTAGAGCACACATCATTTAGACTGTTCTACTTTAGTCTTTTTACATTCTTTTTAGATTATAATTGAATTGCAACATTTCTCTCTTTCCTTTCCTCCATCCAATACCTTATGTATAATCCTCCTGCTCTCCTTCAAATTCATGGTCTCTTTGTTTTTACTAATTGTTATTACAAACATACATCTCTTGCTCTCTATCTATAGATATTCCTATGTACAACCTGTTCAGTTCATATGATGCTAACCACATGTATGTTTTCAAGGCTGAAAAACTGGCACTGAACAATCACTTGTGCATTCCCAATGGCTACATATACTTTAATCTTTTATATTTGTCTAAACTAACAAATACTTGAATTTATAAGGTAAAAGATAGTGTTTACATATATAAGTACATTTTGGAATGATTAAATCAGACTAATTAGCATGTCACTCAACTTAAAATTTTATCATTTGTTTGTGCTACAAATACTTAAAAACACTCTCAATTGTTTTGAAATATACAATATAATAGTCCCCTGTACCACCAAGCTTTACCCTGGAATGTAAAGGGCTTATTTTTTTTTTTTATTTCACAGAGACTTGTACTCTTTGATTAAAGTCTCCTTTTCCGGTTTACTCCTTTTCTTCATTCACTTCCTCTCCTACTAACTTCTGGAACTCATCATTCTATTCTCTACTATAGTGTTTTGTTTTGTTTTTTTTTTTAATTCACATATAAATGAGATTATCTATTTGTGCCTGATTTATGTCACTCATCACAGTGTGTTCCTGTTTTTATCTGTGGTGTCACAGATTTCTTTAATTTGCTTTGTTGAGATTGAATGATATTCCTGTGTGTATGTACATGTTCAAAAAAATTTTTTAAATCATCTGTTAATGTATACATAGATATAGATAGTAGATATAATTGAAAATATATGATTGAACAATAATATAGATAATAATTGAATAAACATGAGACTATGGACATAGCATTAACAGTCTGTGGTGTTAAAGTTTTTCTGTTAACTTAACTAAAAAACAGGAGTCATCTTGGAAGAGGGAACTTCAGTTGAGAAAATGTCCCCATCAGATTGTCTGGTAAACAAAAGACTGTTGGGTATTTTCTTACTGATGATTGCTGAGGTAGGCCCAGGCTACTGTTAGCAGTGTCATCCCTGAGCAGGTGGTATAAGAAACCAGGCTGCACAAGATAGTAAATAGAAGTCCTCCATGGCCTCTGCTTCTGTTCCTGCCTCGAGGTTCCTGTCCTGACATTCATAATGGACTGCACTTTATAAGATGACATAAACTCTTTCCTCTCCAAAGTTGGTCAGTGTTTTATCACAGCAGTAGAAACCAAACTAGGACATACACTAATTTCAATTCCTTTAGCTACACAGCCAATAGTGGGGGTTCTCAGCTATATAATAATTGTATTTTTAATCTTGAGAAACATCTGTATTTTTTCCTATGTTACTGAACTAATTCAGAATGCAATCCACAAAGTCCAAGGGAACTTTTTCTTCCTTACAACCTTGTCAATACTTGTTATTCTTCATCTTCCTGCTATAACCAGGATAAGACAGAGGGATTGATATCTCTTTTCCTTCTTGATTGATTTCTTTAAGGGTTTTATTTATTTCCACTTAAAGAATCTCTATCATCTTCATAAAGTTTGTTTTAAGGTCATTTTCTCATGTTTCTGCTGTGTTGGAATATTCAGGGCTTGCTGTAGTGGGATGTCTGGGCTTTGTGGTGACATATTGCTGGCTGTTGTTGATTGTATTCTGACATTGACATTTAGACATTTAGATTTTGAGTGATTATAGGTCTAGGTGCCAATTTCTAGGTTTGTCTTTGTTGGATATGTGTTTTTTTCCTTGGGTTCCATTTCCTCTTTGGTCTTGTGGCTGGAGTGGCCTGTGGTTGAATAGAGGGTCTTCACCCAGGTTGGGGGCTAGACTTCTGATGGCCTGGATGGCTTCTGGTCCAGCAGGGTTTTGCCACCCAAGTTGGGGGCTGAAGTTTGGGTGACATGCCTGGCCCCTGATCTGGTCAGGGTTCTCTGTGGTTCAGAATGCTGGTCTGGCCTTCAATGGGATAGAAGCATGATCTGCTGGGAGATGATCTGGCCTGGGGTTCAGGATACTGGCCTGGCCTCTAGTAGGATAGAAGGCTTCCACCAGAGGTCTGGGCTCAGATATGATGACCAGGAGTTGATATCTCATTATCATTTTAATTTGTACTTTTCTGACAAATTGAGATGTAGATTATTTATTTGTCCATCTGTTGACTACTGTAGATGAATTTCTAAATGGTCTTACTAAATAAAACACACGGAGCCAGATATAGGGGTAAAAGCCTTAGAGAGATCAGGAAAATAGGAAAAGCCACTAGCCAACCTTACCTCACCAACTCTGCAGCTTCCAAATATGAGTTACTTCTTGTCTACGCATGCATTTATGCCTTGTTGTTCTGCCATCTGATTTGCTCTCTGCCCAGCTACTTCACTTCCTTTTCCTACCCAGCTCTGTCACTTCCTGTCTGTCAGTACAGACTTCCAGACCTCCATGATTAACTAGTTTTGGAATTTAAGGCATGTGCCACCACATCTGGCTCTCTTTCCAGTGTGGCCTTGAACTCACAGAGATCCTGCCTGCCAAGTGATAGGATTGAAGGTGTGTGCTAACATTGCATGACTTCTGTGTTGTGGCTGGCTTTTTCCTCTGATCTCCAGGCAAGCTTTATTTATTAAAGCACAAATAAAACATCACCACATTTCAGCACAAATAAAATATCACCATAGACTACTTTTGAATGTCTTTTTTTTCATGTAATAAGTCTCTATCCAGGTCCTCTACCCTTATTTAACTACATGGATTTTCTCAGTCTTGATTTATTTCGGTTCCATCCTTTAAAAACATTGTATTTTACTTTATATTTTCTATGTATTGTTTTAATTTACTTTTTTGAAGAATTTCACACATAACCACTGTATTTACATCACTTCAAACCCTCATCCCTCCTGCAACTTCTCCTATGTCCTATCACTTTCTCAAAAAATCATGACCTCTTCTTTAACTATTATAATGAATACAGACACACACACACACACACACACACACACACACACACACACACACACACACACACAAATACAACCTGCTCGGGGCATTTAGTATGTTTATGCATATATTTGTTTAGGGCTGACCACTTGGATTACGATAACCTATCAGGGGGGTCAATCCTGGAGAAGAATGATTATTCTTTTCTCAGCTGCCATTGTATTGTTCTAGTGCTTTTCAATACTATCTTCTCATATGATGTATGGTTTGCTTTATTTTCTCCCAATATGTGGTTATCTTTTCATTCTATTAATAGTTCCCTGTGTTGTAATCAGCTTTTTGTATAATTTACTTGTCTGTATTTGTTTCCACTCTCTGTACTTTCCTACATACATAAAAAGTCACTGCTGACACAGGTATCATCAATTTTTCTTCTAATAATTTTGTAATTTTAGATTTTGCAACTAAATATTTAATTTATTTTTATTTTACTGTTGTATAAAGGTTCAAACACTGATCTGTTTTCAAAAAAAAAAAAAATTAAGAAACCGCCTTTCCCCCAGTGTGTGTTTGGCACATTTGCCAAACGTTATTGAACTTAGATGTTTGGATATATTTGAGGAGCTCTCTATTCTGTTTCATTAATTGATCTGCCAGTCTCTGTACCATTATCATGAAGTTTTTATTATTATTAGAGTTATGTAGCATTTTTTTGAAACACAATAGTGCAATTGTTTTACTCTTTTTGATGAAATTGCTTCATTAATTGAGCTTTGTAAATGGTCTCATGAATTTTATGACTTTTCTATTTCTACAGAAATAACATTGAAAATTTGACAGAAATTGGATTTAATATGAAGATGACATTATGTGAGTTGTGTGGACATTTTTTTAAAATAGCATTTGTTCTAATCCATTAAAACAAGATAAATTTTCATTTATTTGTCTCATTTTAAATTTCAGATAACAGACAAGAAAAAAATTATAAGTGTTTTTCAAAGAAAAACTGAGAATCAAATTGTTTCATGTTGAATTTTACCAAATATTTACAAAGCCAATACCAATTTTTCTCAGAATCCTTCAGGACAATAGTAATGTGTAATAGAAGAGAATGCTTTTAGCATGATTTTGCAAAGGCCACATATACTGCCAGACAGACACAGACCTATAGGAATGGGCAGCTAAGAGCTCTCCCTTTAAGATTATGAACATAACAATGGTACCCCATTCATAACTAATTCCATGAAACACAAAACTTGAGGAATTTGCTAGAGAAAGGGTGCAAAATAAAGAAGTGAGAGATCCATACGCTAAAAGACGTAAAATTGTGTTTGTTTACATGTATGGCCTCATACAGAAGATTTTGAAAAACCTCCATCCAGAAGTTTTTAGAATCTGGGAAACAAATTCATGAAGTCACAGGATCAAAAGGCAAAAAAAAATGAGAAGAGTTTCTATACCTTTAACAATGAGGTGTATGAAAAATAAATCAAGGAAATATTCCAACTTGCAATATCCAAGAAAAATAAAGTAGTAAGGATTAAATTCAACCACAGAGATTGGAGGACAGAATATTGAAAAATCTAGGACATGGGTGAAGGAAATTGAAGAGGACAGTAGATGCAGCTATCCTGTTTCAGTCACACTCTAGAATTCCTTCTTTTGTCTGGTGAGTAGAAGATTCTTAAGTGCAGTTTTTTCAGCCAGGAGATTGGCTCTGACTACACAAAGAAATGTTTAAGTACTTCATAAATTTCCAAATAAGGATTACTAAAGATGCTAAAAATAGAAGGAAACCATATAGAATGGTCAGAGGTTTCAGGATGATAAAGAATCAGCCTTAAACTTACCCCAGGTTTCTGCCACAGCTTTATAGCCCATGTTAAATTGTCCTTACCTGGAGTTCTTTACAAAAACCATACACGTATAATTATTCCATACCTCTCTTCTTTGTGCCTTTACACCCTTTTGAAGAAGAAATAGATTTTTCCATCATTGTAATCATATAGCTTAAAAGAATGCATGATGCAAAATCACCCCAAAAGAATTGTAGCCACATGAATGAGCAAATGCATGGGTAGATAGATATATGAACCTATTCCTAAAACCCAGATTCTCAGAGAACTATTCTTACCCACTGAGTAAGATAAGTTATCATAGTGCCAATTGTAAGCCAAGTATAAAGTTCTAAATGATGCAGCCAGGTTGGAAAGGCTGTATCTTGGGGAGGAGTATCTCTAATTCTGGTCTTGTTTTGTTTTTCTCACCCTTCTCCCAGCCTTAATTCATCAGCCTCTATATAGTTCTGTAATTAATTAAAATTCTCTCCTTCCATCATTGTTCACACATAAAAAATAACGTCAATAACACATTCCCGTATTTTGTGCAACATTCGAGGTTTACAAAAACAGTTTCATATGTTCCATGTGAACTATCTCATTTTATTCTCACGGTGTGCTTGTGAAATAGAGATAAGGAAACTGAGCCCTAAAGTTCAAGAAGGTGTGAACCTCTGTAGTTATTCAAGTGGCCAAAAATATTCTCAGACTCAGATCTTCTAGAGTTGCTGCATGTTACACAGTTCCTTCCAGGAGCAACACAGTTAAAAGAATGACTCCACCATTTATTTGTCCTGCTGCTGGGACTGCATTGCTTATTTTCTATTAATTACCACAGTCGCTGTCAACACTGCATACTTAAGGGAAAGTGACAATTCCACTTCCTTCACCCACACTTTTGAAAGCTTCCTTTCCATGAGGATAGCAAGTCAGAAGCAAAGTGTGGAAAGGAATGGGGAAAGAATTTCTTTTATGTTGGCAGCTAGTCCTACCCTAACTTTGAATAAATTCAAAGCTGGAAAAGATAAGAAGGGCTAGAAAAAAATGAATCGTGTATGACACTTAAATGTTTCCTTATGTGCCAATACTGTTGACATCTTTGGGAGTTCTCTGGAATATCACCCCATTAATAAGGTATGAGAAGCATGCCTTTAAATAAGAGAATTTACCAGGCAGTTAAAAATGTTATCAGAGAGACCAAAATTGAGCAGGAAGCATGAAACTTCAAAACTATTCTAGCTGCTTAATGGGAGCCACTCCATTAGCTCAACTAATTGAACACTATGTTATCTCACTTTTGGGGTGTCAGTGCAAAGAAAAAGCAACTGGATTTTAGCACCTTGTAACAGGCTCTGAACCTGGTAGAAAGAGGCAAAGAACAGTATATATGCTGAATGCTGTATGTTGACACTCATCTGTGACTAGTATTAGCTGTGCATAGATATAAATAAATACCTTTTGAGAAGCATCTAGCCACAAGCAATCTACATTATAATTGGAAAAATTGGCCAAGAAGAAATAACAAGAGTGAAAAATTAAAGATTGCCAATAGTCAGAAAAATGTAGAATCTATGTGTGGCTCATTGAATGATGTAAGCATATAAAACTGTAAAGCATGTAAGATGAGCAGTCATTATACAATGAAGCAGAAATACAATAAATCACTTTCCTTTCTTTTTAAGTGTGTGTGTGTGTGTGTGTGTGTGTGTGTGTGTGTGTGTGTGTGCCATGCATGTGCAGGTACTCACAGAAGCCTCAAGAGATTGAATCCATAGAGTTAGAGTCATCAGCTGTTGCCAGCCACCAGATGTCAGTGCTGGGAACCAAATGTTTCTTTGCAAGAGAAACAAACTTTCTCAACTACCCAGCCATCTCTCCAGTTTATCAAATTTTTATATGTGTGACATTTTAACTTTATGGAACATTCTTGTGATTCTGAGTATAGGGTTCAAGAATGAGGCTTAGTGACAGAAGATTTGTCTAACACACGCAAGACCCACAAGACAGTCTGGTTAACAAAGAAAAATTGAAGAAAACCAAGCAACTTGATTTATAGATAGAACAATTCTAAACTAGTTATGTGATTAACTATTATTTTTCAAAATATTAATTCAAATTTACATACTATGCCACATATTAAAATATATTTCAGCCTCAAAGTTTTTAGGAAATAATGATAACATTTCCAAATTTCTAAAATCTAACTGGGAGAAACAACTTTCTCTGTGAAAATGTAGTAGAAAATTGTGGCAAAAATTAAGCATTAAGCATATGAAAAGTCTCCTATGCCAAAATATAACTTAAAAATTATACCAGCAAGCAAAAAGTTAAAAAATAACATTGCACACACATATTAAAAATTGGAAATTATGAGGTCTCAAAATTCATATTAAAGTACTGAATTAAGTTAAGGAAAAGTACTGAATTAAGTTAAGGAAAAGGGAAACTCTCAAGAATCTAAAAGAATGACCCCAGCTAAGGCTCTAAGCAATAGGAGATGTAGCCTGAACTGGCCATCTCCTGTAATCAGGCAAGACTTCCAGTGGAGGGATTGAGACACCAACCCAGCCACATAACCTTTGACCTATGATCTGTTCTAACTATAAGATGTGCTTGGTGCTAAAAATCCAGTGGCACAGAGATTATGAGAGTTGAAAAGCAGTGACTGTTCAGTCTCAGACCCATACCATAAACGCGAGACTTCCTGTGACACTCTCTGGAGCATGGATGGCTCAGAGACCTAGGATAGAACCAAAAATGACTGGAGAAAAAGAAAATGTCAATGTAATGATGCCTAAAAATAATCTGCTATACTCATAGATTGGTTCCTAACCCAATTTTCATTAGAGAGGCTTCACCCAGCAACTGATGGAAACAGATGCAGAGGCCCAGAGCCAACCAAATATTAGGCTCAATTCAAGTAATTGTGCTGAAGAGAGGGAAGAGGGACTATAGGAGCCAAAGGGCTAGAGGACATCACAAGAAAACCCAGAGTCAACTAACCTGGGCTCTTAGGAGCTCATAGAGATGGAGCCAACAACCAGAGAGCCTGCATGGGACTGACCTAGCCCTTCTGCATATATGTGATAGTTTTATAGCTTGGTCTTTTTGTGGGACTACTAATAGTGGAGCAGGGTCTGTGTTTGACATTTTTGCTGACTTTTGGGACCCTGTTCCTAATATTGGGTGACCTTGCCCAGTCTTAATCCAAGGAGCTGTACTTAGTCTTATTGCAACTTGTTATGCATGTTGTGTTAATATCCATGGAAGCTCTGCCCTTTTTAGAATAGAAATGGAGGAGGAGAGGATTGGGGGGGGCGTGTCAGAGGAGAGTTGTGGGGAGGAGCTGGGAGTAGATGGGGCAGGGGAAACTTTCATCAGGGTGTAAAAGAAAATAAATTAAAAATAAAAAATTAAAAATAATAACATTGTACACACATATTGAAAATTGGAATTAATGAAGTCTCAAAATGCCCATTAAAGTACTTGAATCAAATTAGGAAAAACAAAAATAGTTTCATTAAGGAACTATTACCAGAAAAAAAAATGCAGTCACTTTAACAGCACTATATGGTGTACTTTTAGATTAGTTATTAAAGACACTGAGAGGAAACAGTGAAATGCTTCTATTTTAAGCAGACTTCACTTCGTTATGAGGGAGAAAGTACTGGTGAGCACTTATAGTTGGACATGCTGTTCAGGCAACATTTCAGCAAGACTGGAAGATATTAGGGGCATTTCTGACATTGGTTTCTACAGTTTTGCTTACAGAAATCTACAGAAGTAGAGGAATAACTCATATAAACTTGCAAAAAAGGGAAACCACATCTATGGAAGCAGCTCACCTAATTACTTAATACATATTTAAAATCTGTATATTATATGGATAATTTTATGTCAATATAAACATATTCCATTTTAAAATTACTTTTTAATACAAATAGGCAATAATGAATCATTAAAAATATTTCAAAAACATAGTCAAAAAGTAGAAAAAGTATTTGCAATATTTGTTAAGCAAAATAAGCTACAGGAGGGCTGGATGGGGCCAGAAGTACTATAATCTCCTATTAGTCAAAAAAATCAAGAGAGTAGTCACTATAACAGGTAATATTATTATTTATTTTATTATTAAGAAATTTTCTTTTCACTTTTCATGCCAACCACAGATCCCCCCCTCCCCCGCTTCCCTCTTCCAACCCCTCAGGCTTTTTCTGCATTGTGCAGAGATGACCAGCCACACTAGTGGAAACCCCTGAACTGTGAACTAATAATGAAAGACCCCCTGAAGGCAGTCTTCCCTCAGGAGAGACCCTCGCCCAAGGATCACACCGAGACCACAAATCAGATGCAAACAGCAAGAGGCTTTATTCGGGAACACGGGTACCCGGGGCGACACAGTCTCTCAAGAAGCTCAAGGGACTGGCGCGCCCACGGGCTGGAGCAGAGGGTTTTTATAGGGTCGGGCAGCCGAAGCTCGGGTACAGAAGCAAGAAGCCTGGTTACAGGGTTTTGATTGGATGATTCAAATGAGGCCAGGTTCAAACCCAGGACAGTTCGTGGTTTCTCCCCGAACTCGCCACGCCTAGCTTTTGTCTAGGGTACAGGGTGTTTTTCTGACCTTTTAGTTCCTCGCTCTGGGGCCAGGTGGCTAACCACAAATGTTCTGTTTATTCCATGTCCGTTAACTGAACTCCTCAGTACCTCTCAGGCTTTATTCAAAAACAGCTGAGCTAAGCTATGTTAGGCGGGGAGGCTGGGGGTCTTTCATTCCCCCATTTTCTTATCTCAGGAATGGAATCCTCCATTCATGGGGAAGATTGGTGACGTGACTCGAGTTCCATCTGGTTGAGCCTTTGGTATTGCTGGGTTAATACCAAAGTCTGAACAATAGAGACGCGTTCCCTGATAAATTGGACAAGTCTACTTAGGATACAGGGCCCAAACGTCAGGAGGAGTAATAGAATCAGAAGGGGTCCCAGAAGGGTGGAAATGAGGGTGGTGAGCCAGGGGGACCTTCTGAACCATCCTTCAAACCATCCCTGTTGCTCTTCAAAGAATTTTTGTCACTGTTCTAATCGTTTTCTCAACTTAGCCATGCTATCTCTTACCACCCCAGTATGATCCGCATAGAAGCAACATTCCTCTTTAAGGGCGGCACACAACCCTCCCTCCTGTAAGAATAGAATGTCGAGTCCCCTTCTGTTCTGGAGCACTACTTCAGAGAGGGAGGTCAGGGATTTTTCTAAGGCGCTTACTGATTCCTCTAGGTCCCGAATGTCCTGATTCATGGCCTCTTGGAGCTGTCTGAATTGTTGGGTTTCCATTAGGCGGTGGTGCCTGTCCCTACCCCGGCTGCTATTCCTCCCATAGTCAGCCCCCCCAATAATAGGGCCAGAGTGAGAGACGCCGGCTCTCTCTTATACCGATAGGGTCTCATCTCAAAGTGTGGGTAAATCTCCTCTGGTGTATGGTAAACAATCTTTGGATACAACTCGATGAGCACACAAAAATCAGAGGTAGCATTGAGGGCTGAGGCTGAAACGCAGGGGGTGAGCCCAGTATTACATGCCCAATAGGTACCATTAGGGCCGGTGACATAACCAGAGACAGCGCTTATGGATAGGGTGCGGTTACACAGGTGTTGGTGGGTGCGGGGGACGCTCCCTAGACATAGTCCTTGTCCTGACACCTCTGAGATTGTGAGCTTATGTTGGGCTGTCCCTAGACATTGGCTCGGAGGGGGACTGTGAGTGTTAGTATAATTACCCTGGGTTGCTATCCCCTCGTAGTAGGGAGGTTGGGAAACCAGACATAGCCAACATTCTTGCGTTCTATTTGGGTAGGTTACATTTAAGGCCTGGTAAGCCCCTGCTAGCAGACCCAAGAGCCGGTCTCCGGTTCCTGGCCGGGGCGGTTTGGTAGTGGCCGGAGTTATACCTGGGCTGGTAATCGAACCGGGTCGAGGGGTAATCTTCGGGGGTGCTGGAACAGGTAAGGAGGGGCGCTTCTGGTCAGAGAGAACCTGATTGGGGCCTATAGGGGCGGAGGCCTCCTCAATCTTAAGTTTGATAGTGAATCTTACGCCCCGATCATATCCGGTTTCATATAACCTGAGCCCCCAAGTGCGCCCCCGTTGCCAGTTTCTATCAGCCTTCCCCGGGCCAGTGAAAGTTATATTTATGGGGAGTGAGAGCCCGGGCTCGAATCGGCTGACCTCGGTGGACCCAGCTGAGCAAGACCCCCCGCCTGTAGCCTTCCTGAAACCTCTATTGGTCTGGATCAGGTCCCAGCTAGAGCTAGGACTCCAATATGCTGCGCCAGTGGTCTCACAGCCCCATTGGGCGCAGAAGAAATCTCCTTCCCCCCCGCATTTCTTGGCGAGGGCCCAGCCCCTCCCATCCCCCGGACAGACATAAAAGTCCGACTGGGCGAATCTACATCTCGCTTGAGGGTGACGGCATCCCAGATCCGGCCAATGCACCCCCCCCGGGTGGGTGGAGGAGTTTAAGGCATCAAGCTTAATGCCCTCAACCCCCCAGAGTCCCGAATTCAATGCCAACTGACAGAAGTCAGGGGTTAGGGGGGGCCACCATGTAAAGGGGGTATGAAGGGCGGTCGTCTGCCAGACCGTTTCCCCAGTTTGTGAGATGACCTGCCAAGTGAGTTTCTTGACTAGGTGCGGGCTCTCTGCCGCCCTAGTCCCCTGGGGGTAGACAGAGAGCAAGAAGAGGGGGAGGAAGAGGAGCCGCGGGCCAACCTTATTTTTAGGGGGTTCTGTGTGCGGTACACTGTCCATGTTGATTCTCTGGATCCTGCTGGGTCGGTCTCCCCGGCAGCCTTCACATGAGAGGCGTGGATCCATGCAGCAATCCCGTCGACCTTGAGTGCAGTGGGGGTGGTCAGCAAGACAGTGTAGGGCCCCTTCCACCGTGACTCTAGATTCTTAGTCTGGTGGCGCCGGACCCAAACGGAGTCCCCAATCTGGAAAGGGTGGGGGACCACCGGCTTGTCCAGCTGCTCTCGGTAGGCTTTAGCCAAGGGTTTCCAGATCTCCTTCTGCACCAGCTGGAGGGCCTGTAGATGTGCCTCTAAAGTGGGGCTGGTGGCAAAAGATGAGATATCAGGATGGAGAAATTTCACGACTGGAGGTGGGGCCCCATATAGAATTTCAAAAGGGGTTAGGCCGTGCGGCCCAGGAGTATTCCGGGCTCGGTAAAGAGCCAAGGGAAGTAAAAGCACCCAATCTCTAGTGCCAGTTGCAAGCGTTAATTTGGTTAAAGTCTCCTTAATTGTCCTATTAGCTCGCTCTACCTGTCCTGAACTCTGGGGGCGGTATGCGCAATGGAGTTTCCAATTAACCCCCAATAATTTGGCCACTTTCTGACTTACCAGAGAGACGAAGGCAGGCCCATTGTCCGACCCCAATATATGAGGCATCCCATACCTGGGGAAGATCTCTTCCAACAGTTTCTTTGTTACCACGTTAGCCATTTCATTCTTGGTTGGAAATGCCTCAATCCATCCTGAAAAGGTGTCCACGAAGACCAGGAGAGTCCGGGTTTTATTTCTGTAAAGTCTATTTCCCAATGTACACCAGGACGATGGCCTCTTTGGCGGGCCCCTTTGTTTAGATGAATTTTTCCTGCGTTGACCTGGGCACAGGCTGGGCAGGTAGAAGTTACCTGCTGAAGCACCCGGTCCTGGTTCAGTAGTACTGTCCCGGTGTTTTCTCTGTCTAATAGGGCCTTTATTTTGTTTCTGCTCAAATGGGTCAACGCATGGAGGAATCTCAGCATATATTGGGTATGGGAGGTTGGCATGACCACCCGGTCCCCTAATATATAGGCTTGCCTCCGTTGTTCCCAGCCCGCCCCCATTTTCTTTGCTAGCTCATGGTCTTCTGGGCTATAGGGCATGGGGTCTCTCTCAGACTGTGGTTCTTGGATAGCCATCAACCGGCTGCTCTCTACTGGCTGGGAAGCTACTGTTCGGGCAGTCAGGTCCGCCAATCGATTCCCTCTGGCCGCCGCAGAGTCGTTCTTCTGATGCCCTGGGCAGTGGATAATACTGAGTTGGAGCGGAAGGAACAGGGCCTTTAAGAGGTCTAGGATCTCTTTTTTGTTCTTGATCTCCTTACCCGCAGATGTCAGCAGACCCCTCCGTCTGTAGATTTCCCCGTGGACATGTGCAGTGGCGAAGGCGTATCTGCTGTCAGTATAAACTGTGAGCTTCTTACCTTCTGCCATCCGGAGGGCTTGCGTAAGCGCAATCAGTTCTGCACGTTGGGCCGATGTCCCAGGCGGGAGCGACGATGCCCATATCACTTCTGATTCGGTGGTAACAGCTGCCCCGGCTCTGCGTTCCCCCTCTTCCAGAAAACTGCTCCCATCTGTGTACCAGACAACGTCGGGGTCCTTAAGCGGCTGATCTGTCAGGTCAGGGCAGGTGCCATGTACTTCGGCTAGAATCTGGAGGCAGTCATGTTCCTTGGAGGGGCTAGGTAGCGGTAGCAAGGTGGCAGGGTTAAGGGAGACTATCGGTCCAAATTTTACCCGGTCTGAGTCCAGTAGTAAGGCCTGGTAGTAAGTCATTCTGGCGTTGGAAAGCCATCTGTCCGGAGGTTGGCGGACCACGGCCTCCACTGCATGGGAAGCCAGCACAGTCAACGGCTGTCCCAAAGTTAGTTTCCCAGCATCCTTGAGTAATATGGCAATGGCTGCCACCATGCGGAGGCATGGAGGCCATCCTGTAGCCACCGAGTCCAACTTCTTGGACAAGTACGCCACAGGTCTCCTCCAAGGTCCCAGTCTTTGCACCAGCACCCCTTTAGCAAAGCCCGAGTTCTCATCTATAAACAGTTCAAAGGGTTTGGTAAGATCTGGCAGACCCAGAGCCGGGGCCTCAAGTAAGGCCTTCTTGATCTGTTGGAATGCTTTCTGATGCTCCTCTTCCCATTGGAACATGGCCCCTGGTTTAGTGAGGGGGTATAATGGGGCTGCCAGTTCGGCAAAGCCAGGAATCCAAAGGCGGCAGTACCCAGCTGTACCCAGGAACTCTCGAACTTGGCGGGGGTTCTGAGGAGGGGGGATGGAGATTATTGTCTCCTTCCTTGCTTCTGTTAGCCACCTTTGCCCCCCGCTCAGGGTGTAGCCCAGGTAGGTAATCTTGTCTCGGCATATTTGAGCCTTCTTGGCCGAGGCTCTATAACCCTTCTGTCCAAGTCTGGCCAGTAAGGCCCGAGTGCCCTCCAGGCACTCGGTTCGACTCCTGGCTGCCAGGAGTAGGTCATCCACGTACTGGAGCAGGGTCAGGGTTGGGTGCTCGACCCGGAACCCGGCCAAATCTGCATGTAGGGCCTCATCAAAGAGGGTTGGGCTATTTTTGAAGCCCTGAGGGAGCCGGGTCCAGGTTAGTTGTCCCGAGAGCCCTTGTTCTGGGTCCCTCCATTCAAAGGCGAACAGTAGTTGACTTTGAGGGTGTAGTCTCAAACAAAAGAAGGCATCTTTCAGGTCTAGTACCGTGTACCAGACGTGGGTCGGTGGGAGGGTGCTCAGAAGGTTATAGGGGTTAGGCACCGTGGGGTGTATGTCCTCCACCCGCTTATTGACCTCTCTCAAATCCTGGACTGGCCTGTAGTCCCTTGTCCCCGGTTTCCTAACAGGCAAGAGAGGGGTGTTCCATGGGGACTGACAGGGCTTCAGCACCCCTTGGTCCAGGAGCCTCCGGATATGGGGTTTGATTCCCTCATGAGCTTCCCATGACATTGGGTATTGTCTGATTGAAACGGGAGTTGTGGAGGCCTTTAATGAGATCATCAGCGGTGGCTGATCGCGTGCCAACCCCAGGCCCCCAGTCTCTGCCCAGGCGCGAGGAAACTCTCTCAACCAGTTCTGTAGCTCCTCAGGTGATTTCTCCGGGGGTTCTGACTCAAACAAACGGTATTCTTCCTCTAAATTGAGGGCAAGGATTTGTAGAGGGTCTCCTTTAGGACCCGTGACCCTCGGTCCCCTCTCATCAAAATAGATTTGCGCTTTTAATTTGGTTAGTAGGTCCCGTCCTAACAGCGGATGGGGGCATTCAGGTATGTGCAGAAAGGAGTGAGTTACTTGCCCTGAAGCCAGTTGGACTTTTCTCTCAATAGTCTAATAATATCTCTTGTATCCAGTTGCCCCCTGCACCAGTGCAGAATGCCGGCTAAGAGGCACTCCGGCATGAGTTAGGACTGAATGTTCGGCACCAGTATCAACCAGGAAGGTCACGGGCTGCCCCCCAATCTTGAGGGTTATCCTAGGCTCAGGGGGGGGGCTCCTGGCCTCGACCCCCCTAGTCCTCCAGACTAAGGAGGTCCACGGTCTTGGGCTTGGGCCGGCGGGGTCCTTGTGGGTTCTTGGGGCATTCTTGGGCCCAGTGTCCCTTCTCCTTGCAGTAAGCACATTGATCTTTATCTAGGGGTGGCCTTCTTCGTTCTCCCGACCTATCTCCCTCTCTCCGCTGTCCCTGAGACACAACGGCGGCCAGAACCTTCTTCATCTCCCTATGTTGTTTCTTATCCCTTTCCTCTTGTTTCTGCCATCTCCTTTCCTCACGCTCCTCAGGAGTTTCTCTCTTATTGAATACTTTCTCTGCTTCCTTCAATAGGTCTGGCAACCCTAGCGCCTGTAAACCCTCTAACCGCTGCAGTTTGGTTCTGATATCTGAGCTAGACTGATAGATAAATGATAGGATGACACCTGGTGCTTGACCTGGGTCTTCTGGATCATACGGAGTGTACATCCTATAAGCCTCCTTCAACCTTTCTAGAAATGCAGCGGGTGTCTCTTCCTTTCCCTGTATCACATTCCTTACCTGAGCCAAATTGGTAGGCCTTCTAGCGGCCGCTCGGAGACCCGCTAAGAGCAACTGGCGATAGAGATGTAGATGCTCCCTACCTTCAGGTGTACTGAAGTCCCAGTTAGGGCGGGTCAAAGGAAAAGCTGCATCGATGATGTTCGGGAGTTGGGTTGGCCTCCCATCGTCGCCCGGAAACCTGCTTCCGGGCCTCCAGGAAAACTCTCTGCTTTTCCTCTACTGTTAAGAGGGTCTGCAGGAGCTGCTGACAGTCGTCCCAAGTCGGCCTGTGAGTCATTAGGATGGACTCAATTAGGTTAGTTAAAGCAACGGGGTCCCTGGAAAAAGGGGGGTTATGTTGTTTCCAATTATAAAGGTCTGAGGCAGAAAAGGGCCAATATTGCATTTGTTGGTTGGGCCCTTCCCGGAGCGGAAAGGCTTTGGATGCAGGAGGGGGAGAGGCGGCCCGTCGGCCTCTGAGGCGACCTGCGACGGGAGACTGGACTGCTTCTTCTTCGTCCTCCGAGTCTTCAGCGAGCGAGGTCATCATAGGGGGAGCGCTGCCGGTCATGGCTGGTGCCGCAGCAGAGGCCGCCGCCGCCGCGGAGGCGGCCGATGCCGGAGCTGGGGCCGCCACGGGCTCAGCCGCCGGAGGGGCGGTCGGTGCCGGTGGGGGTGGCTGATAGGGCGGTGGCTCGTCTGTCAGGAGGTCTATGAGAGGAGAGTTAGAGTCCGGGGGAAGGACAGGGGGCTTGGGAGTCTCCTTGTGAGGGAGCACAGGGTAAAGGGAAGAGTCCGGGTTGAGGGGTGCAGAGGGCCCAGAGACTGGAGGGGGCTGTGGAAGGAAAGGCTTGACCCATGGAAATGGATTTTCGACCAGAGATCTCCAGATGGCGATGTATGGGACCTGGTCGGGGTGTCCATAAGGATTAGGGGCAAAAACCTTGCCCTCCACCTGTGAAATAAGAGAGAGGTTAAAGGATCCTTCTCGCGGCCAGCCAACATTCATCATGACCCATTCGGCCTCGCAGAGGGTGATCCATTTTTTCTTTTTGACAATGACCCCTTCATTGTTTCCTCGGGCCTTAACATCGGACCAGTGGTCCGTGGTTAGGCTCAGTGGGGTGGTGACGGTCTGTCCCATGGTGGTCTCTAGATAAAGAAGTGTTAGACAAGTAACGATAAACAAAAAGACAAGGCAGACGACAGAAATTCGCGCTGCGCGGCTTCGGCGTAAAACCGAAAGCAGAAACTCAGACGGGGATGTGGAGGAACCTCGATCTCTGTCCCCTGCCAATACCACGTATCCTTCTGACACGGGAGAGGCCCCGAAAAACCGTGCCCCAGAGGGGACTTCAGTGACCCGTGGAACGTCTTCCAGGGTTTCGGTGGGCGAAGTCCGAGCTCGTCAGCTCCTTCAGCCCCCACCGACTCAGACCTGAATTAGGGCGCCCGACGAAAACGGAAGACAAGTAGACAGACTGGGACAAGACAGATAGTGGCCGGCCAACTTACCTCCTGACAGTGGGTCGGTGGTCCCGAGGCAGGGGGTCTCTAATCCCAGACGAGCCCCCAAATGAAAGACCCCCTGAAGGCAGTCTTCCCTCAGGAGAGACCCTCGCCCAAGGATCACACCGAGACCACAAATCAGATGCAAACAGCAAGAGGCTTTATTCGGGAACACGGGTACCCGGGGCGACACAGTCTCTCAAGAAGCTCAAGGGACTGGCGCGCCCACGGGCTGGAGCAGAGGGTTTTTATAGGGTCGGGCAGCCGAAGCTCGGGTACAGAAGCAAGAAGCCTGGTTACAGGGTTTTGATTGGATGATTCAAATGAGGCCAGGTTCAAACCCAGGACAGTTCGTGGTTTCTCCCCGAACTCGCCACGCCTAGCTTTTGTCTAGGGTACAGGGTGTTTTTCTGACCTTTTAGTTCCTCGCTCTGGGGCCAGGTGGCTAACCACAAATGTTCTGTTTATTCCATGTCCGTTAACTGAACTCCTCAGTACCTCTCAGGCTTTATTCAAAAACAGCTGAGCTAAGCTATGTTAGGCGGGGAGGCTGGGGGTCTTTCAATAACTGTGGAGCCCCCATAGGACTGTACTAGGCCCTCTGGATATGAGAGACAGTTGTTTAGCTTGAACTGTTTAGTAATATTATTTTTGTTTGCATCTTTTTTAGTTAAAAGTTTTTTCACACAATATATTTTCATGGTGCTAGGAGGCACTCTGCATGCTACCATAGAAGAAAGGTATTTATCATCATCCAGCTACATACAAATCCTATGACCTACAACAGCCTATAATATATACTGGTGCAAAAGTGTCACAAATGTTATTGTCACAAATGTTATGTTAGTAACTAACCACTATGGATGAATTTCTAAATGATTTTATTAATAAAAATCTCAGAGCCAGAAATTGGGGTTAAAGCCTGAGAGAGATCAGAAGAATAGGAAAAACCACAGCTAACCTCACCTCACCAACTCTGCAGCTTCCAAAGCAAGCTACTTCCTGTCTACCCACACCTGTTTGCCTTTCTGTTCTGTTCTCTCATTTGCTCTCTCAGCCCAGCTATATCACTTCCTCTTCCTGCCCAGCTCTGTCACTTCCTGTCTGTCTGTACAGACATTCAGATCTCAATGGTTAGTGTTGGGATTAAAAGCATGTATCACTATGCCTGGCTCTGTTCTCAGTGTAGCCTTGAACTCACAGAGATCCAGACAGATCCCTGCCTCCCAAGTGATAGGATTAAAGGCATCTGCTACCATTGTCTGACTTCTATGTTAATATAGTGGCTGGCTTTTTCCTCTGATCCTCAGATAAATTTTATTGGGAAACACAGTATATTGGGGGACACAATCCATCACCACAAACCACTTTTAAAAATTGGATTTAAGGCCAACATTGTGAGATTGAACTCATATCTGATACTGTTACAGTGCCTGAGAACCTAAAACTAGATAGGCCATAGGTCCAAGAAAAAAAAAGCTAATAATATTATTGTGCTAAAGGAGTGTAGCAGTAAAGCAATTATTAATTTTCTTTCTTTTATTATCAACATTTTTAAACTTGCCTGAAACAACGTATATTATTTTGTAATAAATTTAAAGATACACAAAGAATTGCTTCTGCAGAAAATTTACTAACATGATAAATTGCTCTTTATGTAGTGAGCAATTTTATGCATGAGGTACATATGTGCATGTATTTGTGTGATATTGGAATAAAATATATCAAAAATGTTAATAGATTTTATACACAATAATTTCTTTTTAACTTAAAAAATTAACAGCTTTTTAAAATTAAAAAATAACATGCATAATTGTTTTTTGAAGAAATGTGCACCTCTTTGGAAAAAAATCTAAAATTAATAAAATTTTCATTTTGACTGATGTATTAAACAAAAACATTGTGCATACTTATTATCTGACATGATGTTTCAATTGATGTATAATTGTTTTTTGATGAAAACATGCAAAAAAATCTCAAAATTAAAGTAAGAAGGAAATTTGTACAAAAATTAATGCATCGCCAATAAGTAATCACAAACCAAAAAAAATAGTAATAGTTGGAATCCACCAAGTAAAATTGTGAGTCTGATGCTGTGCTGTTTTCAGGATGTGGATTTTCCAAAATCTTAACTAATTTGAACATGCTTTTTGTTTATTTAAGTTAAGCTATTTTAAATTGGGGTACATGTATCTAATGAATGCTGAGCATGCTCGTGCCCCACCTCTAACCTACCATCTTGCCTGTCTTCCCTCCTGTTGGTTTCCTTTCTTCCCTGAGTTGCACGTGTACTTTCAAGTCATGTGCAAACGTGATTTTATGAAACTATACACAGTAATAACAACTGTAAATGAGAGAAAACATGACATCTGCCTTTCTGAGACTGGATTAATTCACTTAATGTGACTACATCCAGCTGGATCCATTTTCCTGAAAATGATGTATTTATATGATGCATATATGCCTCATTGTCTTTGTCCATTCTAAATTAGGTTGGTAGCCTAACTTAGCCGGCTGCAGTATACGCTGACCTGAGTATCCCTGTGATGTGTTGACTCTTCACTCTGGTAAATATCTAAAGTGTGGTGGCAGAGCAGCACCATATAGCACATGTATTTTAGTTTTTGGGGAACCCCCTTACTGGCTTCTTAGAGGCTGGAATACTTTGCATTCCCATCAGCAGTGTATAAGGGTTTTCTTTTGTTTACATTCTCAGCATGCTTGCTCTTACTTGGACATTCTGAGTGTGTGTGTGTGTGTGTGTGTGTGTGTGTGTGTGTGTGTGTGTGTGTGTGTGTTTTCATGCAGCCAGTGCAGAGCTGGTCCATCCAGAGGGGCATTTGTGGTGGCCCACGCTGGTAGGATTTGCTGAAGGAGGCAGAGGCAGGAGGATCACGAGTTCAAGGCCAGCCAGTGTTGATACTATAAAGGAAACCCCCCCATGACAATCTTATCTCAGGCGCCATCTCCACAGTGACAAACCCACTCGGTGACAGTAAAGATGTAGACTTTAAATCTCTAACATGGGTCTTGGTCAAATGGGAAATTCTACCATAAATTTTTCTAACTATTCCTAAGATTCCATATGGGTTTGAAAGTTTGTGATCCAAAATGTATTTTGACTTTTCACAACTATAAGTTAGCAAATTAATTTTAAAGTTTCCAATAGTTTATTATACATTCAGATGTTTTCAGAAGTAAAACTTAAATTTCTACATAGAAATATATTAATACTCAGGCTTCTTTTAGTTACTTTCAGATTACTTTTACATGTTCAAAGTTTCAAAACTGTATTTTGAGTATAAAGCATATTAAAATTAGTCTTTTATCAGTGTTTTATCATTGTATGACCTTCCAAAATCAATATTGCTAGTTCTGCCAATGATTCTTACTCACAGTGCTTTTGCCATTTTGATTCTAAATGTGAATTTCTTGTAATTTTTTAAATGAATTTTGAGATTATTTTGCATATGCATAAGGGACTAATTCTATTCTTCATATCTATACAATATTGTTAATATGACTTATTGAAAGGACTATGTTTTAGCTCTTATGTATTGTCATAACCGTTTTAAAGGCCATTGATCACACATTTGGGTTTATTCCTGGAATGTCTATTCCCCTTTCCCAGTCAGGCTGTCTGTTGTTATTGTAGTGTTATACTATTTGGGTTACTACAGCTTTAGCATATATGTAGGCATTAGGAAGTGTGTTATTTCCATATTGTTCTTTTGCATATTAAACTTTGATTTTAATATTTGGAAGCCTTGTTGTCTCCATATGAAGTTAAGAATTATTTTTCTTTTTCTTTAAAAAAATTCATTGCAATTTTGATAAGGATTTCACTGAATCTGTACATTGCTATTAGTAGATAGTATGGATACAATATTAATTCCTCCAATCTATAAGTATGCCATGACTTTCCAGTACACCAATACTTTTCCATATTTTCAACCTTTGTTAATATTTTGTTACTTTATGTGATGTTACGTTTTGTCAACTAGTTATTTGACACTGCTTCAAAAAATTCCATGTACGAATTCTCATTTGGAATGTCCAGTGAGTAGTATTAGAATGATCAATTTATATTTCTTCTGTTTAACAAAACTAGGCATGATAGTGCACTTTTTTGAGACATCTATTTCAATGGTACTAAAATGAGGAAACGCATTCTGTTCAAATGCTGAGTGGTGTATGTACTGTGTACACATTCCACTGGTGAGCTCCATATATTTTTATTTCAATTTTTTGAATTTATTTATAATATTTTTATATTTTACCTATCAACCACAGATCCTCCTCTCATCCTCCCTTCTGCTCACCCCACAGCCTCCCCAGTACCCACTTCCTATCCCCTCCTCCAAAAGGGTAAGGCCTCCATGGGGAGTCAGCAAAGCCTGATATATTTAGTTGAGGCAGGACCAAGCCCCTTCCCCCTGCATCAAGGATGGAGCTCCACATTTTATTTGAAGGAAAGAGAAGATAATTCCAATTTTAGGGCAAACACAATTTACATTGCTTTTTTGTCTGTTTCCCCTGGTTAATTGTGCCTTCATAAGGAACCTGCTCTGTGTTTAGATAATTGACAACCTGTGTCAGTGTGTGCTAATAAACTATGGCTCCAGTGCAAGCCAAAACATCACTCTTTATTCTGAAGCATCAAAACCAAGAACACTGATTTAAACTTATTATTTTCTTAATTCATGTTATTGAAGATTTGTCAGGAAGGTGATGTAATCCACAAAATAAATGATTGCTTTACATTATCACTTCTGGTATCAGCGAATTCTTAGCTTTGTAAACACACACACACACACACACACACACACACACACACACACTGCTATCTGTACTTCCTTATTTGTAACAATGGACCTTAAAACATTGTTTTTTGGTTATTGTTATTTTGTTTTGTTTTGTTTTTGCAGTGATGCTGCTCATTAGTAATGGTACTGAAGCTGGTACACATAGCTTAGAAACTCCAGACTCTGAACTTGACAAAATATCTACTTTACTTACATTTTAGCTATTACAGAACAAAGTAACAAGGGATCACATCTCCACCTTGATTTCATTATTTGCCTTTTCAAAGAATCTAGTACACTAGTTATTCAAGAACTAGGTCTGAGTCTAAATTCCACTGGTCACTAACAGCATTGGTAACACAGATGTTTCTGTGAGAGATGTGATAGCCATCCAACTATCACAGGTTCTCCTCACCTATCTCATCATCTTTCCTTGCCCAAATATTGCTTTCACCATGTTTTACTAAGCAGGTGTCATTCAAGTGAATTAAACTTCTGAGTCACACTGTGCCAGAGATTCTAGTTGCCACCCTGAGGTCCACTGATTAGCTAGGAACCACAGGACTTGAAAAATATGTTATACGTATAGTTTATTCCAGCAATATGTTACATAATGAAGTCAATAAAAAGAAAACAAACGCGACTTAATTCTAGCAGAAACCAAGTTTCAGCTGCTAGATGTTCAGTTCGAATAGACTCTCAAGGATGTTGAGATTTAATCCCTACAAGCAGTGATGTAAGAGTTGTCTGACTGCACTTTGATATGCAAAGATTTCATTAGGAATTTTTATGAAGTCATCCAGTGCTTACATGGTAAACTGAGTACAATAACCAGATACAAATGGGCATTGTTCATAAATCATACTGTTAGCATAAAATCTTTGGCCAAATTAGTGTTAAATGGTCCAAGGCCTCACATGTACAAAACATTATCTGAATTTTAGAAGGCCATATTGCTCAATTCCTAAAGGAAGAAGTCCTGAACATGTCTTTCTTACAGATAAATGGGAATTCAAGAGCCTAGGTCTGCTTTCCTTGCCATATCGCCAGTATTAAAAGAATTACAGGTGCATCTTATATATAACTACAGATGCCTAGGTACTAATTATTAGAAACTTAATCCAGGTAGACACAAAGCAACAGCTAATGGGCTAACTGTCTTTTCTAGGACATATTAGTAAGGCAATTCAATATACTTTCAATATAAATGAGAATAATTAAATAAATCTTTCCATAGATAGAGAAAAGATACTAAGCAAACTTCAAAGCTTATATATTTCATATCAATCTATAAATATAAGACAACTTTCTTAATCTAAGAATGATTAGCTTAATAAAATCTACAGTAAGCATAACGTTAATAGTATTGTTTTAAATAGAGCATTTTCTTTTATTGGGAGAAAGATCAGATATTTTCTTAACTTTTGATTTGATTTACAACTGTGAGAATGTATTAAATACAAAGAAGAATGATTAATAAATGAGGGATAGAAATAAGTTGTTTTAGGCACAAATATAATAAAATTCATAAAACTACAATCATTTTGTAAGTTTGCTCAGTATAAAATACACTATATATAAATTCAAATTTAATTAAGTTTACAATGACAAAATGAAAAGATAAATGAATGATAAAATTAAAATATATACCATGAATATCAGATTTTAGAACTTGAACATATTCAATATTTTTTCAAGGCATATTATTAGTGACCCACTTTTACTCATCAGACCCTGCCGCCTCAAATCTCTATAGCATTTAAACAGTATCCCAAACTAGGGACTGAGCACATAAATTAAGCCTATGTGGGATATTTCAGATTCATTCAATCATATCTCTTTATTTGTACTATTTAAAAATAAAAAATAAACAACTCCTAATTTTAGATCCTTCCAAATTATATGTTTTGTATACACTGATATTTCTTGATTTACTTGCTGAACTGGGAGTTGAATCTGGGGGTTCACACATGCTAAATAAGTATTCTACCACTGAACCTGTGCCTCAATTTCAGAATATGAAAAGACATACAGTATCATTGTTATTGAGACCAATTTTCTTCTAGAAACATTATTAAATATAGGTAGATTATTTTTAGTTTTTATTCCCCCTCTTTTACATAATATTTTGATAGTGATTTTTGTGCAAATAAACCAGAAAACTATAGAGACTTAAGAATTCTTTGTTTGGTTTGTTTATTCTCTCTATCATCTTCTTTGCCCTTTAAAAGCTTTGCAGTGGTGAATCTAGTTTTCTGAAAATGATTAGATAATCATAGGACAGTTTGCTGTCTCTTGGTCATATCAGTCTGAGATGTTTTGTACTTTGATTTATGAAACAGCTCAGAATTTTTTTTTCCAAACAGTGTCAAGCTTTTATCTAGTGAGATATGCAAGGCAAGTATAAGTAAATATGTTCTCTATCAATGAGAAAATACAAAACGTTTTAAAAGAGTGTTACTGTCTTGATGAAATATGACAAATATAAAGGTCAATAAAATAATTTTAGCCAAGAGTCCTTTAAGAATAACACATCTTAAAGAATAATTTTAAATGCCAATTCTATTCTTTGTTCACATACTGTGCATATTGTATTATACAATACGAAGAACAATGCATGGGAAACTTGATTCCTTATCATTGACAAAATAAAATGTAACATTAATATTGAAATAGTCCATCATATTGGAATAGCTATAGTGGTAACTAACACAATTAACACAAATATTTATCATACTCTATAGCTCACTTTAGTTGATACATAGAATTAATATTCACAAATACAAAAGACAAATGGAGACATGAAATATCAAGGGTTTATTTTAAATTTTATGCAGTTAATAAGTAGCACACACAAATGAAGACAACACAAGGAGAGTTTAACAAAGGTATGTACAGGACACAGGGAAAGCAGAAAATTTCCAGAAATATCTTAGAAGACTGTTAACTATGAAGAAACTGTCACTGAAAGATTGAATGAAACTCCAGCAAAGGATCTAGAGTAATAAGTACTCAGCCTCACTGCCCTCTAACATCCTGATGGAGCTCCCTAGGAATTTAACATATAAAAAGACAAAGGGGAAGGGCTACCAATGACACAGCCCAGATTACTCTTTTGAGGTGCAAAGCTGATTCTTTGCCAATATGGTTTTCTTATTATTTCTCCCTATATTTCAAAGCATAATATGATATTTCTACATAAACATTTTGAATGTATAATCAGTCTTATAAATTATGATACCAAAGCTATCTTAGGTAGGATTGATAAAACACCATGACCAAAAAGCATGACTTGGGGAGGAAACGTTTTATTTCACTTCCACTTTCACGTTATTGTCCAGCATCAAAGGAAGTAAGGGCTGGAACTCAACCAGGGCAGAAACCCACAAGCCTTGGAGGAACACTGCTTACTGACTTACTATCCATGGCTTGCTTGACCTTCTTTCTTATAGTTTGCAGGACTACCAGTCCCGGGGTGACACCATCCATAATGAGGTAGGTACTCCCATATCAGTGAAGAAAATGCACCATAGGCTTGTACACAGGTCAATCTCATGGCAACGTTTTTCTCAATTGAAGTTCCCTCTTTCCAAATGACTCTGGCTTGTGTTAAGCTGTCATAAAACTAGCCAGCATAAAAGTGTAATACCACACTCAAGTAAAAGAATTTTTTGACAAATCACACAAATCCATTTAAAACAGATCAAAACTGTCATTTAATTTTTAAAAGATTAACCATTTCACATATCCATCAAGGAACAATAATAATAATTACACTATTCATAAGAATTCTATAACTGATTTAATCACCAAATTTCTAGTACCTTAGATATAACACTAAGTAGCCAACTAAGAAAAAATAACTTGGTTATTTCTATATTTGTAAAAACAAATGCTTTCAATAAAAATAACCAATGCTTTCTACAAAATCACTTAGAATAACTGATAAGGATAGAGTCTATATGATGAAGAAAGTTGAACATTGAATATCCAATTACAGCTTTTCTTATTAAACCTCCAGGGAAAGCAATTAAATTCAACACCCTGCACTACCATTTCCATACCGTAAATGATTTCCACTTTAAATGCCAGACTTTAAGTCAAGAAACCATCCCACATACTCAAGCTCCTTCAATCCAAGAGAATAAATTAGGAGCCATTTATATCTGCTCTGTCTTAATTCTTGAGAAAATGATGAAAAACTGTGAAGCAGTTGTTTTAAGACAATGAGTTGGCATAGTTTGTTGCTCTGATCAGATGTAAATAAAGGAGTGCAAGTCTGGTGTCCTTGGCAGAGGATAAGGCCAACATAGAGAAGAAGAGGGATGGGGTTGGAGGAATGAGATAGGAAAGAAATAGAAGACAGGGCTTACATGAAAACCTCCCTGACTTTATTTATATCCCTATTTTATGCCCCCTGCCCTCACATCACTAGATCTATATGCACATGAAGCCTCAGGATCTCCCACTTAGTAGAAACAGTAAGTGCCTTTTTACTTAAATTGAGCTAAGTAGAGTTCCATTACAAGAGAGTACTGATGAAAACCTCTTCCAGATGAAGGCCCTATGCTGGCTGTTAGCAGAACTCTGCACAGTACAATAACTTCTCAACTGTCAACCTTCTTAAAATATTAATGTAGATTAAGGTGAATACTAGGAAATTGAAGTTCACTTCAGTTCATGTAGAATTTTTTTCCATTTTGTTTCCTGTGAGAAAAAAAAAATGTCAAAACTACATATTTTAAGGGTTACAAATGTTGAAAGTAGAACCACAGAAAGAATTAAACAGAAGTTTAATTTTGCCTCTAAAATCAAAGGTTACCAGTAATGAATGTAGGCTGCATAATTGTTATGTTTTGCATTTTAATTGTTCTCCTAATGATGTTATTAATCCTGCATTCATTTCTTTCTTTTAAGAATGAGATTTATGTTTGGAATACCTAAGGAAATTGTTGAATTCATTCTATTGAAGCTAGAAAAGGAAAAGCATCTTATTTGTAATGAACTAATGAGGTTGTGAGCTTTATTTACACAAAGAGCTTTCTTTAGGCATTTCTTAGGTTAAAAGACAAAGGAAAAAAAAGTCTTTGATTCCTATTATCATACTATTGGTTTCCACTTGCCATAGTTTTATAATTCTATTACAACTACTTAAATGAAGGTGTCTCATTAGTATTTCTACAAGTCTATGGAAATAAATTATCCACTGATCATAGGATAAAAAGGACCTTGAATTGTATTACTATAAAAAAATCAATAAAAATGTTCTATATAAGGATGGCCATAAAAGAGACAAAGGAAAGAAAAGCCCCTTGTTTCTCAGTCTATGTGAAGCTAGCTGAATTTCAAGCCATTGGTATGAAAAGAATGTATTCACAGACATGGTCATCACATAAACCAACTCCTTTCGTTCAAAAACAAAGCTACAAAAAAAGGACTAATTAAGAAGCTATCACAATTTATTATCTAAAATGACAAATGTGTTTTTAATTTTATTGTTTAATTGGTTAACAAAATATCTGATTCCATCTGGTTTCATACATAGCTTTAGTTGTCTCACCCTTCCACCTGTCCACTTCCCTAAATCTCTGCCCTGTATCCTCACTTCCATCCACTGTATTCCCTATCTTCGATTTTCATGTGTGCATTATTAAGCACCCTGTCTCTTTATTTGTATTCCCTACTTATGGACCCTTTATTAGTTTCAGGGTCTCTACATTCCTTCACTGTTACATAAAATACATGTATAAAACTTAGGAGCTTAGATTTACATATGAGAGAGAGCATATGGTATTTGTCTTCCCGATCTGTGATTTTCTCATTTACTATAATATTTTCTAGTTCCATCCATTTCCTGAAAACTTTATGATTTTATATTTCTTTGTTGCCGAATAAAATCTTCTTGTGTATTTGTATCATACTTTTCTTATCTATTCATTTGCTAATAGACATGCTGGCTAATTTTTTCTCATTTTATGAATTGAACAGCAAAGGAACAAGGATGTCCATGCCTAAATTTGTCACTATCACTTACCAAATAAATTATTTGAATATAACTATTCATTCCAGAAAGTTATTTTAAATTAGAATACTTGGGGCAGAAGAAATAGCTCAGCAGTTAGAAGCATGTGCTGGTCATTCAGAGATTCCCTATCTTCGATTTTCATGTGAAAATCTGATTTTGGTTCCTAGCACCCACACTGGGCACCTCACACCAATCTGCAATTCAAAATTCAGTGGATTGGATGATGGCTTCCTTGGACACCTGCATTCAAGTGCATACACCCACACACAGACATACAGAACCATATAATTTGATAATAATAAAAGTAAAATATTTTAAAACATAAGAGTGCAAACAAAAGACATATGATAAGAACACATAATTTTTTGAATTTCTAAGATGATATTTTCTAGACGTTTACCAACTATGCCTTCAAATTTTCACTGTACTCAATTTTATAATCTTATAAAACATTTCCTTATTTTAAATGTTTACTTTCTTTTTATTTGTTAGTAGATCAAAAATCAGTCTCATGCTGGATATTAACTCATATTGCAATTCTTCCTCCCCAGATTATTATATTAGTTGATATAATTATCATTTATTCATCAATCTTTACATCTTTTCATATTCTCCTATAGATATTCTTTAATCTTAATCATACTACTGTGTTAGAAGAAGTTAATTCTTATATGATATTTAAATTGATAACAAATTTATTGTGATTAAAACATGCCCTGATGTAATGAACAGTTTCAGAGAGAATAAACTTGTACTTTTTCACACATCATGTAAAGACTATTACATTAGTCAAGAGAAACATAGAAAAAAAAAAAGAAAGAAACGGAAAGGGATATCACTTTTATGGCTCAAACTTCTTATCTGAAAAGTAAGAATATATACCTCTCTCACAGGAAAACTGAAATGTAAAGAACTGAAGAGTCCTATCAGCACATTAGGAAAAGCCAAGCTGTGCATGCAAAACAGAGAACTTTGTGCTTCTTCAGTGAATAGCTCCTTCTTAGCAAGCCCTCTACAAGAGCCTATTATGCAGTGGTGAAGGTTAGGGCACTGAGAACCAAGTGCTTCTCTCCAAACAAGAAGACATTAAACCAAAAGGAAGAAAAGTTGCTATGTTTCTGTGGTCATAATGCAGACCATTTGCATAAAAGGAATATGAATGAGAAATTTCTCCAGCAGAATGTAAGATAAAAAAGTGAAGACGTTTGCTTTCCTCTCATTAAATCAGAAAGAAATTATTCATCTCTGTGAATGCAAATGAAAGCTTTCCAAATGGTGTGGTCATAACATGGTAATTAGATGCCTGAGTGCCAGCCAGATTCCTTCATTTCTCTAAATTATAATAATTACAATTGACCATTACTGATAATTACAGTGATCAGAGTCAAATTCCAATTTTTTCATTCTCCTTCCTGTAATGTATGCATATCTTCCTTCCAATGAAACCATCACATTTTCTACTTTGCCCAAATTCTTTCTGGCCACTTGCCCCATTTCCGCATCAAGAGCTCTCTCTTCATCTTCTCCTGTATCTGTATTTACCACATGTGATGGTTGCTGTTTGGGTTTCTCCCAGGCTCTAATCAGGAGGTGTTGGATATATAAGCAGCATATTAAGGTAGGATTAAAAGATTAAATATGCAAATTGTCTCAAAAAAGATTCTATCTACTCTGAGGGACAGAATCATTTTGTATTCTTTTATTATTCCAATAATTAAAGTGGGAGCCAGCAATCAGAGAGCCTCACGAATCACTTGAAGACAGCACAAAAATTAAAAAAAAAAGAAATGGCTGGTAAATGCTTTCAGTTTCCCACTGGCACCAAGTTTCTGAGCCCACAAGAAGTCCCCACACTGGTGTCCTGCATGGTGTGGTTTGTTGTGACATTCAGGAAGATTCCCTGAAATCATATTTTTAATCTTTTCTTTCCAATTAATACATTTGGTTAGCCAAGTGTCCTTCTTGAGTCTGTAAACTCCTCTACATAAATTGGCTCTTACATGCCCAGAGCTAACCCTCAGCATTAGTTTTTAACTTGTTTCTTTTTAGGGGTTTTTATTCAGAATAAGGATTTAGGAAGTCATAGAGACTGTATGGAAATCTGTATCAAAACTCTAATGCTTAGAAACTTGTCTTGAGACAACAGCTGTTAAAAAAGCCTAGATAAATGAATGCTAATTAGCATATTTGTTGTTTATTTTTAAGTCATAAATGACATCTATGTCTGTCTATAAAGGAACCAGCACTTATATTTTGGTACAAATATACAATGAAAATTATTCAGATGCTATAAAATAATGTCATCCAAAATACTTAGGTCATACAGACACTGACATGAGAAGGATTAGGACATTTAATTTCACTTTAAGTAAAAAAAAAAATGACCTTTCGACATAATATTTTTATTTATTGTTTGAAAATTTCTCACATTTATATATTATATTTTGATCTTATCTATCCACTATTACCTACCTCCAGTTTTTCCTGGTGCCCTAATTTTCCCTCCCAACTCTATGTGGCTTTATTTAATTTTATTAATAGGTAGGCCCTTGAGGCCAGTTAGTGTTGTCCTTATGGGCATGGGTATCTGGCTATCCACTGAAGCATGGACAGCCTACATGAGGCTGTATTCCCAAAAAGAATGAATCGCCCTTCCTGAGCAGACATCAACTACTAATAGCTCCTTAGATTGAGATAGGGCCTTGGGCCTCTCCCCAAGCAATGCTAGAATTCAGTATCTCATCTTTTTTTTTTTTTTTTTTTTTTTTTTGGTTTCTCGAGACAGGGTTTCTCTGTGTAGCTTTGCGCCTCTCCTAGAACTCACTCTGTAGCCCAGGCTGGCCTTGAACTCACAGAGATCCGCCTGGCTCTGCCTCCCGAATGCTAGGATTAAAGGCGTGCGCCACCACCACCCGGCCCAGTATCTTCATCTTAACCAGATGTTAACAGGTGAGATTTTGGGTTGGTTGGTTGAATTGTTGTTGTTTGCTTGCTTTTGTTGTGAAGGATAAAATCACAGAGCAACTTAATATTACATATTTTACAGAGTATAACTATTCCTGATCCTAAGTCTTATATCTGTCGACGTTTATCATCACATTTTAGGTGATGTGTTTCTTAGTTCAGCATTATTCAGAAAGCAGGATATATTGCTATGGTTTAACTCTGAAATTTCCACCACAGGTTTGTTTTGTATGATTGGTTTTGCTGCAGCTGGTAGCACTATTTTTGGTGCTCTGGACACTGGGGGGTGGGGTAAGTTGAGGAACTGGGACAGAGGACTCTGAGGGTATATTTTCACTGATTCCTTCCTGCCATGTACTCTAGGATTTCTGTTCTGCTCTGATGTGAACAAGCTCTGCTATGTGTTCCTGCCATCATGAATGGAGCCACTCTTCCATGCCTACTCATCGTGATGAACTGAAACCCTCAAGAATCATGATGCCAAAGCAAATCTCTCCTACTTAAGTTGTTTAAGTTAGGATGTTGGTCATAGGAGTGCAAAAGTAATTAGCTACATATATCCATGCATGTAACATATTTAACACATGTATATATGAGATCTTTTGAATGAACCTCAGCTGCTTCTCTTGTTCCTTGTTATCTGTGGGACTCTGGATTTAAATGTTGAGCCTCCTGTGATTTCAATTTTCTCATCTACAAAATAAGAATCAATATGCTCACTTCCAAAGTGTGTTAAAGAAATTAGGAAAATATTGGAAAAGGTAACATTGAATGAATTAATGTTACTAATATAGAAGAATTTCCTTTGAACTATAACAATGTGAAGGACTCTCTCACTATGGTTCACAAGACATCATTTTCTTCCAAGACTCAGAGATAATCAGTTCTCTTTATGACTCTCAAAACACTCTCCAGTGTTTGGGGATATCATTTCCAAACATTAACTTTAAAAGATATGTTTTTTTTTTTCAGTAGAGACTACCTAATGTTTTGCTGTTTACAGACACATCAGTCAACTATTGTGACAAAAAGATCACTACAGCAAAATGTCCTGTACACTGGCAATGTTCTATCACATGGAGCTAATAGCAATTGTGAATTCAAAGAATGTGTAAATAATGCTCCAGGCCTGGGGATTCAGCTCAGTGGTAATGTGCTTATCCAGCAAGTTCAGAATCATGGGGTCAATCCTCAGTACTATAATTATGAAAAAAATAATATGCCAATACCCAGGTTTCAAATATCATTTCAGGCTCTCCTACATCATCTTTAAAGCACAGGGTTACTGAGTCAGCTATTCTGTCTACTTTGCTGGTTCAAAGTGAAACTCCAAGTATAACGCTAACGGAGTTCACAGGAAATGTAAATAAGGACCCTACATATAACTTGTAATGTAGCTTCAGAGATTATTAAAAATCTTTGTTTTGTATTAACAAAAAATATTAGTCTATGATTGAGGAATATACACTCAATCTCTCAATAATGCAAACATATAAAAACTCATTGTTTATTAAAAGCTCAAGCCTTAATTTATTAGGCAAAATTTAGTTTCCTGCATCAGAGCAATTACATTGCACAAATAAATTACTCGTGGTGTCTAGACTTGATCTTGAGTTAGTAATATATTGAAATATGATGTTAAATGGAGTAAATTCCCTTTGATAAGAAAAACTACTTATTTTCCTACTTTTCAATTAACTAATTATGAAATGTTATCATTCTGTCCTTCTCCAATTGCCAGGCCTCCGAATTACTGTAAGGATTTGCATATATGAAATCTCCAATATAAATCAACAGGCTGGAGACCAAGAAGGTCTCTTCCAGCTCTAGCATAAATTACTCTGCTGGCAGAATTCCCACTTTCTCAGAAAAGGCCAGTCTCCTTCTCAAGGCCTTCAGCTGACAAGATAAGTTTCCATATCATTCTATGTAAGCTTCTTTACTCAAAAAAAAAAAAAAGGACTTAAATGCTAAGTTCATCTCCAAAATACTTTCTCACAAATACAGATTTTTTCCACAAATATCTGGATACTATGGATTGAGCAAATTTATGTTAAAAATTAACCATCCAAGAATTCTAAGTATTTCCAGAGAAATAAATTCTGTCAAATATTGAGTCTATAATATTCTGTTATGGCAAGACAAATGGATTAAAGTCATTGATTTGAAATTAAGCCATGTTTGTAGCTTTATCATAAATCAAACTCTAATTTCCTCACAGATTTAGACACTAATTGCTCTAAGATAAAGGGTGTAGCATTAGTTATCTAGCCACAGCCTTTCTGCTGTTATTCAACACATAAGGCAGAGTGCAGAAAGGCAAGATGTGGTTTAAAGCTCCTTGTGCAAAGTCCCTAAATTCTGTTCACAAGAGAGAATCTCATCGTTTAATTGCCTGTTAGAGGCCTCACTTTTTCAAACTGTCTCTCTAAATTTTTGAAGAACATATTTAAGCCACAGGAGTTGATGCACAAAGACTAAAGATAACTGACTAAAACTCATTGAGATTTTCAAGAATTCTATCATAAATAAATGACCCCCACACACACTTTCTGGAGGGAAAAAAAGAAAATAACACAACACAGAAGAAATAGCTTGGAGTAAAATCGCAAGTTAACTTGACACATTATCAGCCAAACAGTCTGTGACAAATGGTCAGCATTTTGAGGCATAGTGGAAAAACAGAAGACAGTCTTCTTCGGGATCTTCGGTAAAAATAACTGTTTATGGTAGTTTATTAAGTCAGGAAGGGTTTGATAACAAGAATGCTCTCATGTCCTAGGATGCTGGAGAACACCAGCTTTTTGAAGGTTTTAGAAGCAGTGGTGCCAGGACTAGTTGATCTTCATCAACAAGCTGCTAATCTTTTTTTTTCAACCTTGGTATGTATCATTACAATATTTTACCACTCACCTCAAATACTGACCATTGACATAATATTATATTATTTCTTTTAATGAATCCCATTATCACTGAATGAATATGGGTCTTTAATTTGAAGGTGGTATATGATATGTGGAGAGTGACAGAGTAGAGAAGATAGGATACTACATATTTAACAAGCATGAGATCAAATTCCAGTTCTAGTCTATGGAAGGTAACATGAGTATTTACCAGTAAGAGGAGACAATCAGACTACCAGACCTTTTAAGTACATTTAATTTCCCGGCCATGAATGGCATAAAAAATGTCAAAATAACAGTAACACTAGAGTTTGTCCTCGAATCATGTTAAAAGAGAAGAATGAATTAAATTGGGTATCCATAAAAGTGGACACATGCCAATCATTTACTGGTGTTTCCTTTTATATGTTTTAAACAAGAAAAACATATTTCTGAGTTTAAGTTTAGTCTATCTGTCATTTGTTTGGCTCACTACAAAAATCTACTCCATTCATAGCCCAAAGTGTGGCATGATTGATGTTACTCAAGTTTTTGAGGCTTCAGACTTGAAGCTATTACTTTTACCTTTATCTTTTGTACTTCTCATGGCTTCTCAATTGTTGCCATGTAAACCTTCTTCCAAGGCAGTCTTTTCTTTAGGGAACAATTGGAGGCCGCTGGAGTTAAGAGTTTTAGAGACTTGATATCATTAATATTGCCAACGTTTGTCAGTGAGAGCTGGAAAGGGCCTGTTTGTTATAGGCATCCTCTTGGGCATGATAGGTTTAGAGAATAGAGGAAGAATGTAGAGCCTGCATTAGCTTAAAAAATAGCGTAGTTATATTTTTAAAACTTAGGAAGGAACTGGAAAACAACAACACCCCAGCTGAGGCAATCATCACATTTTATGGATACTCCGTCTAAAGTACTTTAAGAATTAAAAAGATTCTGGTGAAGAAAGCAATGTTCCACTTTGGTACTTTAAACCTGTTGTTTATGTTACACTGAGACATTTCTCAATTTGTTCAGCTATCCTTGCTGAAAACCAGAGGTGTGGATATTTGAGATCTGAAACAATATTATGAATCAAAACACTTTTTAAATTATGAATTCAAAATTACTTTAAGAAAGAGGAGATTTCTTAAATTTTTCAGTAAACTAAGATGGGGGGAAATCACTGTAAGCAATGATTTCCACCATAACACATGACAATTTATCAGAAAACTCAGTATCACAAAAACCCAGATTGGAAGATACTGTCCCTTAAGAGAATAATTTAAATGTTTACTTTCAAAAGAAAGCAAAAATAATATCTACTCCCATTTCCTTAAAATGTGTTCTTTTCGCTAGTCTCACCAAATCTAAGAAAACATATTATGTATTTGCTTTTATAGTTCCTTTTCCCTGGACATAGAATATTTATTTAATTATAATAAATAAATGAAGGAAACAAAATGAAATTTAGGTAACATATCTCTTTAATAAGATACCATTTTCCTTTCAGTGTTACCTAGTGTGTTGTCACTATCAGAAAATATGTTAGGAACATGATCTTCTAGTAGACAATGCATAAGTATTGGTCAACTACCAAAGAAAAAAACAAGTGCTTAAAACTCTGTTCTGTGTTTGTATGCAGTCTTTGCCTGCTTCCATCTTTTCTAATTATCATGTATACTTGTCAAGTGAATAAATGCAAATTTTGGAGGAAAAAGGTAATAAAATAAAATATTTGCAGCTGAATAATATCAGCTCAATATGTTAACACTTGCTGCTGTTGTATAGCTATGTCTTCTGAATAGAAACATTCCCTCCTGGAGGAAGGGAAGAGTTTCATGAGAGTTAGAAAGCAAGTGAAACCCTCAAGCCTTAGGAAACTCAAAAAGTCACAGGATTCACAAGGCACCCCTCCAAGGTTATATAAGCAGTAATAATTGCTGAAAATAGACTCTCCAACCAGCTAAGTGTGTTTGATATATTGTGCATCCCAATAAACTTAACTGGGGGTCAGAGAACAGAACAGTCACTATATTAAACATAGAAGTTAGGCAGTAGTAGCACAGGCCTTTAATCCTAGCTTTCCAGAGGCAGAGATCCATTCGGATCTCTGTGAGTTCAAGGCCACACTGGAAACAGCCAGGCATGGTGACACACACCTTTAATCCCAGCACTTGAGATCTCATGTCTTGGTTGGTAAAGACATGTGCCTTTAATCCCAGGAAGTGATGGCAGGAAGCAGAAAGGCATGAGGATCAGGAACTAGAGGCTTTTTAGGTTTTTAGCTTTTAAGCTTTTAGGCTTTTAGCAGCAATTCAGCTAAGATCCATTTGGATGAAGACTCAGAGGCTTCCAGTTTGAGGAAACAGGACTGGCTGAGAAGTTGGCAAAGTGAGGTTGGCTGTGGCTTGTTCTGCTTCTCTGACCCCCTTTCAGAATTCACCCCAATACCTGTTCCGGTTATTTCATTTATAAGACCGTTTAGCAATATGTCTACAGCTAAGCTGTCTGGAAGTACTTCAGGGAGTTTCAGGAATATATTTCATTTGAATCATTATCCATACTAGGGTGGGCTTTACCATGGTGCACTTGCCTTTTGAGTTACTCATGCTCCTTTTATGTAATCCATTACATATTCTGCTCCTAAAAAGCAACAGCAGAGGAAAACTACAAATGTAGGTATCCAGACCCTTCTCCAAATAGGCTGGAAAACTAAACTTTCCAGTGTCCTCCACAAGATTCTGGCTTTAGAATCATGAAATTATGCAATTAACATATTTATGGAGTATTTCTCTCTAGTTATGGAGAGCCACTGAGGAAGTCATGTGGCAAGGGAGACACTGCATGGAGACTGAGAGGTCATTGACATGAAACTGAGAAAGTAAAGCCTCGATTGCACTGGAGGCCCCAAGAGGTTGGAGATGTTGGTGCCAAGAGACATCAGCCAAGGAGAGTTGCAGAGAGTGAGTGGAACCAGTGCAAGAGAGAGAAAAGAGCTGTAGGAAGCAAAGCTGGAAAGGAAGAACTATCAAAATCCTCTGACATTAGTCATGGAATTACAGGACATGGAGTTTGCCCTGCTGTTCTTTTGTCTTGCTTTGGTCCAGCATTTCTTTACTGTGCCTCCATTCTTCTCTTTTGGAATGGTAATGTATATTCTATGCAGTTGTGTGTTGGAAGTCTGTAAGTTACTATTAAGAGACGACCTTGATTCTCAGAAGAGACTTTGGGCTTTTACACTTTGTTAAGACTGTGAGAACTATAGCGACTTTAGAAGTTTGATTAAATACGTTTTGCACTGTGATATGACCAATGGTCTATGGGGACCAGGGAGTGGAATCAGGAAATTTGAATTAGAATGCCCCTCACCCTATAGGCCCATATGTTTGAGTACATGATCTCCAGTAGCTGCAGCTGTTTAGAAGGATTAGGAGGTGTACCTTGGAGAAGATGTATCACTAAGAGTGGGCTTTGAGGTTTCAAAGGACTCTAGGCATTATCTCACTTCTTTCAACTTGTTGACTGAGATGTGAACTCTCAGCTGTTCCTTTCACCATGCCTTTGTTTCATCATCATGAACTCTAAACTTCTGAAACTGTTAAGTCCCAAATTAAATATTTTCTTTCATACATTGTTATGATCATATTGTCTTAATTCAGCAACAGAACAGTAACTAAGGCAACAATTAACATTAAGTATCATAGAACCCAAAGGAAGAATGGGCTAAGGAGGAGGAAGAGAATGTGGTAGAAGTAGTAGAAGATAACCTCATGTCTGACCTTTAATAAAGACAAGAAAACATATTATTCACCTGTAATTGGGGACCTTAACGGTCCTGTACTGAAAACTTTTGCTAATCATGGAATATTCTCCACTGGAACTATTTGAATGGGGAGAAATGTTTTAAAACAGGTAATGAAAGAAGCTTTCGTAGTCTGATTGGTATAGCCATAAGTTATTCTGGTCTCACCCAGTTCCACAGTCCTGCATTTCTCAGGTCCCACCAGCCCACTGCCAAAGGAGCCACATGCCTGCTGACAGGTAATGCCATGATCATGTGCAATATATAGATTAACAGGAATGGGTTGAGTTAAATTGTAAGTGCTAGCTAGCAAGAAGCCTGACTCAATAGCCCACATAATTTGCACTTAATATTAAGCCTGTGAGTGATTATTTTATAAACTGCTGTGGGACTGCGGGGCTGTGAGGGATCAGAGAAACAAGGGACCACAGGCCAGGTGGGACCGAGAAATTTATGACTACAGATTAGGGATACTGAACAACACAAGAAAGGATGGTATCAGTTTGGGTGCCATAGAAGTGCAAACAAATTAGTAATGCAACTATCCATGTCTTTTTGAAACAAATCCTTTATAGCCTCATGGAATACAAAGGAAATTAGTCTCTGATGGCCTGACTCATATGGTTCATTCCAGACACATGTTTATTACTGACTAAGTTCTCCATGAACATCAGGAGCACAGTGGAAGAAGCACAGGTATTATTGAGGGAACTTGGTATGAGAGAGGCAGTGAGGCCCAATTCACCAGGCCAGAATGGAGTGTGTTCACAGAAGAAATAAGAAGTTGATTCACCAGGGACCTCAGGACTGGTGACAGGTTTTAGTGGCTTCACTCATTTCCGTAATAAGGAGGAAAGGATTTTGTAAATTTGAATAACTTAGGCCAATTTATAAATCAGGGATATAAGAATCATCCCAGCTGGGGGTGAGGTGGGGGGTAGAGTGGTGGGAGTGGATAGGGGTGGGGTGGAGTGGGGTAGTGCACGCCTTTAATCCCAGCCCTCAGGAGGCAGAGACAGGCAGATATCTGTGAGTTCGACCCTGTCTACAGAGCGAGATCTAGGACAGGCACCAACACTACACAGAGAAACCCTGTCTCAAAAAAAAAAAAAAAAAAAAAAGAAAGAAAGAAAGAAAAAGAATCAGGAAGAGATGAATGAAGTAGACAAAGACATCATTTTAGCTCATGCAGAGGCAAATACAGCAAGATCTATGTTAGGTCAAAATCCCTAGGAAAAAGAATGAGCAGAAAGCCAACACTGTGTTAGCGAGCTTCTGGAATGCGTAAAATCCTGAGTGGCAGTTCACTGAACACATAAATGATAAATCAATACAGGTGAAAAAAATTAAGCTTGTCCTAGGGATGGCCATTTATGAGAATTTAAGTTGCTTGTCTGGCCTGGGTTTCTAGCTACTGAGCCACTAGCCACCATCAGAAACTCTGGTTCTAGAACTTGTCCAAATCAATGTGGTATCTTCAGCAACAGACATATTAGGCCATTATCCAACTCTACTTAACCTGGGCTTGAACCTGGGTAAGAAGGATAATCCATGGGAATATGGATTTTAAAATGTAGGAGGGTAATGTCTCCCACTCATGCTGCTATACCCAACATTGTCATTTTTTATAAGCAATTTAGATAAGTTGTAAAATCATTTTTTGTTGTTTTGGACCTTGATAAAATTCCTTTATTAGTTTCCCTTGACTATCCAACACCAACTGGCACTTGGGTGGAGTGGAGTTTATGAGCCTTCAGAGTTCCATGAGAACTCTCTGTAATAGGGCTTCTTTATACAAATCTTAAATCTTGAATATCCTACAGATTGTCAAAATATGAATAAGAACAGTAAAAGCATCAGTTATGGAGTTGAAAGGAAGGTATGCTGTATGAATGGGTGCTTCCAGAAGCCATAAAGTTGTTGAAATAAAACCTGACTTGCAAGGTAGGCTAAATCCCTATTAGTAATTTGTCAGAGATCCCTGAGTTCCCACAGATCACATTAGTTATTAGCATGGCTACTGGTGACATTTTAGAATTAGAAGAATCCACTCTATTGCTGAAGACACTATATGTTTTTTGGTGAAGGATGTGCAAATATCAAGCTCAAACTGAGTTGGAACTCCCTCCCTGATGGCTGGCTTTCATAGTTCAGGAAGGCACTAAGGAGGATGTATCTGTATCAGGCAAAATTGTCACCAATTGTTCTTGGTAGAGACCCTGTATACTACATCACCAGCACATCAGGAAAGATGCATCTGCTGCTATAGTAATGGCACAGCTGTTATTGATATATAATTTTCAATTAGATTTAAGACCTGTTCCACAGCAGGGATCTCATATCTCAGATTCTAAGCCAGGAAAGACCATAGCTGAATATATAGCAGACCTCATTGGGGAAATCATTGCTATTGGTTTGATAATTAAATGTATTGTAATTGCCAAAACTGTTTCTAAACATATATGATTTCTCAACTTCAGTCATGGTAGAAAAGTTCTTCTGCAATGTGGGTAAGGGTTACTACAGAGACTCAATCAGTCAATAAGTGAATTTTGCGATGTCATAAAGGCTCAGCACTCAGTCATAAATGTAAGGAAACTACAGAATTTATACATCACCCTCTCCAAGCTTAGGGTACATCACCAATACACCTATAAGTAACCCCTCACCTATGCTCTTGAAAATAATCAAATAAATGTCCTGTTTCACTAAGCTTGGCTTAGGTAGACTTGTTTCTTTGGTCTGTAGTTAGTGCCCTTTCCCAAATGAATGTCCCCAGAAAAATTTAAAAAATAACTACATATATTCTAATACTGGATAAGAGAAACATTGAAGACTTTGACCAGTGAGGAGTAGTTACAAACCTCAATCATATGATGATTTAAGTGACTCTCATATACCATGTACTGTAACTGAAATGATAGATAATATAATAACCCAGGCAATCAAAGTCCTCACATTATTTGTTTTACATATAATAATCAAGGAAACCAGCATAGCATAAGAACTGGAGAGTGGGAAGGACAAGTAATATTTGGATCACCAGGTAGAGTCTTTCTGAGTAAATTGGAAAAAGTTAAAACTGGATTGACAAGAAATTCCTAATATGAGGTAACCTTGAGCAGAGTACCTTAGTATAAAGTGAACACATACGCTTGAACTTACTGGAATGTGCTTTCTTTCAATCCAAATGAAACAGGCAAAAATAGCCCTGTAGTTGACACAACAACTCATTGTGAGATTATCCCCACCTTGGAGTCCAGCATGGATCTAGAATAGTAATATTGATCAAGAGAAGACATACTTGATAAGCATGGCCTTTGTCTCTAACATTCTACTCAGTTCTTTGAGAGCTTATGTGCTGTCTTTGAATCTTAGCTCTTAAAATAGTGTCTTTGTAAAAAGTATGCAGAGATGAATATCAGCACTTGGCATGCCATCTGCACAGAGCTAATTATATACACTTTGTTATTTGTCACTATAAGATATTTCAGAATGAAATGTGAGAACCATCTGCCAACAACTTTATTCACATTTCTTGGATCATCAGCAAGAAACCTCAGACTTTTTTCTTCCCCCAGGAAACACATATTGTAATGTGCATGAGGTGGGTGGAGGAAATTTCCTAAAAATGGCTTTGACATGCACCAGAAAATAGGAGGTATTTTTGGTAGAATGTCCTAGAATCATTTGTATCCATTACTCTGCCATGTGTCATTGATTCTGTGTTATACAAACTAAACCTAACTCCCTAAGTGTCAGACAGACATCAGTGCTTTTGGCATCATTTACATGATTGTTGAGTAAGAAAGAACAAAAACTCCATGAGCTTAAAATAAGTTGCAGTTTGCCATTTGATTATGTAAATATCTGGTTGCATGATCCCCTAATTCTTCTAATCACATTCTATGCACAAAGGCAAAAACCAGCTTTTGTGTTTTGAAAAGCAGGTGCACAATTATTTCTGCAAAGAAAAAGAGTCATTTGCAGTGATCTTTTTCAGAGAGATGATAGAGCAATTATAGACAAACATACTAATTTTGCTTCACCCTCTGACCATATTCAATCATTAAATGGATAGGCATTTTCTCTCTTTGATAAGAGAAGGAAGCTGCAGACAAAGATAAGGAAGTTGGACAGTTCATGCTGTTGCCAGTGGGCATTAATGTAGTACACCTTGTTAAAGCATTTTTCAGAGTAGTTTTTCTGCTCCAGCACTTAACAAAATTTCCAGGAATTTTAATTAAAATCTTACTGACAATGAAAGGTATGAACATCCCTGCTAAGATACAGAGACTCAGTATTATTTGCAGTACATATTATTTTTATTCTATCTTATATTCTAACAGTCTATTCAGAAAACACAATCATCATTAGAGAGGCTTCATCCAGCAACGGGTGGAAACAGATGCAGAGAAGCACAGACTAGCTTTCAGAGGAATACTACCACAGAGGGGGAAGAAAGACTGTAAGAGCCAGAGGGATCAAGGACACTACAAGAACATGGCCCACAGAATCAACTGGATCAAGGACACTACAAGAACATGGCCCACAGAATCAACTAAGCAGGGTTAATAGGGGGTCACAGAGACCGAATAGAAAATCAGGGAGACTGAATGGGTCTTTGCTATGTCCTCTGAATGTATGTTACAGTTGTGAAGTTTGGTGTTCTTGTGGGACTAACAGTGCTAGTGGAGGTGTCTCTGACTCCTCTTTTGCCTGTTCATGGGACCCTGGCCCTCCTATTAAGTTGCCTCCTCAGCCTTGATATGAGGGTTTGTGCCTAGTCTTACAATAACTTTTTATGTCTTGTTCTACTGATACTCCTGGGAGTCTATTCCTTTCTGAAGAGAATGGAGGGGGAGTGAACCTGGGGGTATGTGATGAGTGTGGACTGGGAGGAGTGCAGGGAGAAGAAACTGTGGTGAGGATGTACTGTATGAGATAAGGTTAAAAAAAATTAGATCTCAGATGGTCCTAGAAGTCATGAAAATTAAGGTAATACCATTGTTCTAATATTTGCACTTGAGGGAGTTTTGCATTTGAATACTATTTTTGCTACTGGAGCTACACTCAATATTTGGACTCTGAAAAAATTTCTAAAATTAAAATGATCATTACTACAAATATAGGCAAATTCTACTTCTGAAATTAAAATTTTAGTAGCAAATTTGACTTTAGTGTATATACTTAAAATTTGTACACACAAACACACACAACACACCCTTGTGTGTATTATATACACAAACACTACTTAGAATTTATATTTTAAATCTATATTTTAAACATCATGTAAATAATCTCTAGGAGTGGAAAATGCTTCCTATAATTCAAAATGATTGCAATGTCACTTAACTTTTAATATGATCCTTATTTAAATTATTTGGGGGATAGTTAAGTATATATAGTTTTATTCCAACTAATACTTTATTAGAGCTACTGACGAGCCATTAGAATAGAAGTATTAGTATAAATGAATTATAGTCAAATACTAAGAACACAAATTCTTGATAATAAGACAGATAAATATACTTAGCTAACAATTAGTTCCTCATTGCATTAAAACAAAAAAAAATCTCTACTGTAAAGGATATGGAAAGATGGATCAATAACATGTGAAGGGAAGCTTCAAAGCATATGCCATTGTCATCCATCCACAGACGCTTTTTCCTAGAAGCCCACACATTATTTAAACAAGAAAATGACATACCTTTATTTGCTTATGAAAATAAACTGAAAACTAAACTCATCAGGGTTAAATTACTTTGAAAAATAAGACTACATGATGGGACAAATTTATCAAAAGCAATGCAAATTCATAGACTTAGGATTTTGTCAAAACATAAACCTAACTAAACTAGGCATTGTAGACTGAAATATACACTACTACTGACTAATTGTACAAATGAGAATGTGTTGTTTGATTTCTTTGTGTCATTTTGTTTTGTTTTGATTTTTGGTTTTTGAAGACAGGGTTTCTCTGTGCAGCTTTGGAGCCTATCCTGGAACTTGCTCTGTAGACCAGGCTGGCCATATACTCCCAGAGATCCACCTGCCTCTGCCTCCTCAGTGCTGGGATTAAAGGTGTGCGCCACCACTGCCAGCTATTAAATTTCTGTTTTGTTTTATTTTATTTTGTTTTTTTCTTTTAAACACAAGTCTCTGCAGGCTGTGGAGCTCTACCCCATTTTTGCCTCTCTTCTTCTTTTTTATTTTATTTTTTAATGTGCATTGGTATTTTGCTTACGTGTATATCTGTGTGAGGGTGTTGAATCCTTTAGAATTTATAGTTATGAGCTGCCGTGGGGGTGCTGGGAATTGAACCGAGGTCCTTTGGAAGAGCAGACAGTGCTCTTAACTTCTGAGCCATCTCTCCAGCCCTGATTTCCTTGTCTTGATTCCTTATCTGTAAATTGGATATAGATTTTAAAGGCACTAAAACGCACTAATAAAGTTCAGAATTAAGAGACTAAAGATTTATTTGTCATAGAGTCAGATCTGAAAGAATGGTAATTAAATTGAGTTTGCACTGTAAAATTACAAGTTATTTGGATTAAAACCTCAGTGTGAATCAGCAGTGTTATAAGACTGTCAAAACATATCATGAGCTTCATTAAACAGTAACACTGAGAAGTGGGTCAAAATGTTGACATACCCCCATACATTTGTAAGTCCAACCTTATGATTTTACATTGCTATGACTTGGAGTGCAATCAAAACCTTCCAACAAAAGAAGCAAGTAGCAACAAACATCATCTGGCTCTAAGATGAAAGAAAATTTGTAGCAAGACACCTAAGACTCCTGTCAAATAGTAAAATATTATCAAAAATAGTAACCATTATCATTTTGCCTAAAATGAATTTATTTCACAACTTAAAGGAGTAGATATGAGGTAAAATCATTCATTTTCATATAAAATAGGCATATAATAAGAAGCTATGAACAATAAAATCCACTGGGTTATGCCCTTCTGGTACTGTTTTGACTTCCTGCTCAGGAAGGCATGGCTTATTTATGTGATAATTGAATAGCTGACCTCTGTAAAACACTCATGCCACAGAGGTACCACTAATTACTTGAGCAGGTATGAGAAACAATGCACTTGATTAAACTAAACCATTGCAGTTTTGAACACGCCTGATTATTATTGCCTTGCCAAGTCTGTCAAATAAGAAAGAAGTAGTTCATACTCTTCACTGTTTTCTCTAACCTAAAAGCATTTGCAGTGCTGTTTAAAGATAAAATACAATATATATAAGAAAGGGAGCATAGACAATGAGCATTTTAAATGCAATTTCTTTTGAAAATGATTCTAATAGATACATTTTTGAAATGTTTGCTTACATATAAAATCATCTTGAAATTTTACTATCATTTGCTAATGAAGACATAAAGATCATTCATTTTATAAAATTCTTTAGGAAATAAATTGTCTAACAATATGCACGGATCATGGAATATTCTAGTTAATTTAAAGCTAATTTCCATCTCACTTGCTATATAGAGAACTGTGTGGACAAACATTCTGGGGGTACGGGGGGGGGGGGAAGGAAAGACCCCAGTGTCTTATTCAATCACCCTCTTCCTGTTCCTCCAGAATACAGAAGAGCTATAGAGAGAGGATCTTTCTGGGGTGATTTTCAAATCAAACAAGGAGTTACAATAATGGAGATTAGAGGTCACACAGATTTTGAAGATACATGAAAATGAAGACAGATGAGTGAGAGAAAGAGAGAGATGAGAAAAGGTAATCTTAATCTGAAAGACAAAGGCAAACAGTCCCCAGGAACACTGTCACACTTTCCTGTGCCTTTTGTAAAGCTAATGAGGGATACCCCAGTAGTTTCCAGGAGGTAGGCGTTTTTAGCCTGTCCCACACTCCATCACTGTACTTTGTTCAGAACAAACAACTGAACTTTCAAAAGATAATTGATAGAGAAATCTTTAAGGCCTTAAGACATTGCCACCAACCTGATCCTGCCTCCTCCACACAGTACAACACTGAAATATATCTTTTATGTCTTTGATCCCAAAGGTCATTATAAAAATTCATAACATCAAAGAAAATGAGAACCTAGTAGATACTTTCAGCAATTATAACACAAGTTCTATTTTTGTTGTTTTTCCCACAATAACACTGAAGAGTTACAAATAGGAAGTGTTGGTTTTATGTGGCACTGTTTACCCTGCAAGGAAAAGTCATGAGGCACAACAAAACCCACTATGAGAGTTTATTAGGAGAAGGGAGGAACAGGAAAGGTTGTGATCAGGCCTGTTGGAGAGACATGTGTGGAGAGAGGGGACGGTACATGGGATCCGCCTTTTATGGACACCCTTCCCCCCTCCCCCCACATACTCATATGTGCCCATGTGGCTAAGCCATGCATCTGCATAGATTACGTGATCATGCAGCACAAGGATTATGAAGGATTTATGGCCCTGGAAGTGTCTGGCCAGGACATGCATGGTCATAGCGGCATGGCTAGAATTCCGATCAGGAAGTCTGCTGCCAAACCAGGAAATCCAGTTTTTGCCAAATGCTAAGATCTTGGCTTTTAAGAACAATTGATCAAAAACATTGGATAACATATAAATACACCTTTTTGTACCAACAAAACCATGAAGTTTGGAGGCAAGTTATTTGCTTTCTTTGGCTTTCTGAATGGTGTAATTAAAGGAATTCTTAGTTTAGTACTTGGTGATGTCCCTTGTACTTACATTAGGTTGGTGGAAGTCATTATAACAAAGCTCATATACATATTTATTAATAAAAATAGAAACCATTACAATTAACCCAGTATTGCCAACTAGATATGAATTTGTTTATTCCTACAGTGAGAAATTTTCTGTTTTAGGGTTTAACAAACTCATGAGGTACATTTTCTGTATCCTGCTGCCTGTGGAAGAATTTTTCCCTGCCCCCCATCCATTTTTTTTTCTGTTTTGGTTTGCTTGAAGAAGAGGGGGTTGGTCGGTAAGAAGTCAGGTGAATATGCTGGATGAGACTAAACTGTATCCTAATTTTTTTCAACTTTCTGAAGCATTGGTTGTGCAACATGCAGGTAGGTACAGTCATGGGGTAAAAATGATATGCTATGGTATTTTGAAAAAAAGGGATCTTTAAAACATTGAAAGATGCTTAGCAATTAAAAATGCAGCAGAATGTCTTTTGAGAACCTGTTCCCCATGTTGGCTTAATTCACTGAGCCTTTATGCAGGGGGAGGAGCTCTGTTCTACTTCAAAACTTGAAATGCCATGCTTTGTTCAAGTCTGTGGGAGAATGGCCCCTTTCTGGTTGGAGACTGAAGAGGAGTGAATGGGAGAGGGATAGGTGAGAGTCAGAGGGACAGGATGGGAGAAGAGGAGAGGAGGGAGGGGAAACTGGTTGGTGTGTAAAATAAATGTTAAAATAAAATAAAATTAAACAACAAAAAAGGTAAAAATACAGCAAAAATATTGCATTTTTTTATATAAAAGAAAGGGCACACGTTGGGATATTCAGAAAGGTGTAAGAAAATAAGCAGATGGTACCATCAAATAGGTACACTTTTCCCAGCTACAAGTCATCTTTCTTTGGGACGTCTAGGGAAGATTTCATAGCAATAACCTGTGAATATTCCAGCAAAATTCTGAGGTATTAAAATTAAGAAAATAGTCAAATGATATCCCAGTCTTCATATTAAGGAAGCCACTAGTTCACCCACTAATCCTATATCTGAAAAAAGGAAGAAATTATTAAATATGAAAGTCTGTTCACCTTCAGAAAGACCATAATAGTCTACATGAGCCACTAGAGAGCAATGGTTCAACACCAAATTAAATTTGCTCCTTTTGTGAACAGCCCTGAGCTACACACACACACACAAACACACACACACACACACACACACACACACACACACACAGAGCCTGTTTTAAAAATCCAAGATAAAGAGAGACTGAAAGAGAAGAAAAAAATCCTTAGGAAAGGAATATAAAAACTGTCTGGGGAAACAGGTTTCTTGGAAAGTGCCTTTAATGCCACCATTTAGCAGGGAGATTATAAATTCTAGGCCAGCCTTGGTGTGATGAGCATAATAAAAACCATCTTCTGGACATATAGAAACAGCTTAGTCAGGAACCCCACTATATCAAGGTTGTACCTGATAACCAAAACCCAGTGACATTACTTACCCAAGATAACCAGACATAAGACTGTTTAATCAGAGAACATTCAGCACTCACTTAACAGTATATACAAACAGAGCCCAAGAGCAAAACTCAGTGACATCATTTACTCAAGATAACCAGACACACAACTGCTTAAGCAGAGAACTCTGTGACACCCACTTAATGGTATAAACACAGTAACCAAGAACAATGCATTGCTCTTGGCATCAGATCTCTTGGAGACATCACAGAGACACCACCTTGATCACCTGCAGCTAGAGAGTCTCCACCAGGATCCGACTCTCAAATCAGATACTACTATTAAAGACTGGACTCAACCTTTGGCTAAGATATGTTGAACAGGTGAACAGGTTCAGAGAGACAAGCTTAGGACTGCAGTTAGGAAAATTAAGTGGGAACCTTGTGTGATGATCCTCTGCATAATAACATCAGACTTTTGTTAGTAAAATATAAACTGCATAGTAAAATATAAACCTTTTTGCTCATGATACTTGTCTTAACAAAATAAAATAAAATAATATAATATAATATAAAAAGAAAAAACATTTCACAAATGCATCAATATACACTCATATTTGAGAGAAAGTTCTTATAGACTAATGCCACTCATAACAGTATTCCTAGAAGAATGTTCAAAAACTAATGCAAAAATATGCAAAAGGTACTTCAAACATTAGTTTAATCCTATAAAAGACTCTATTAGATGGTGGATTAGCATTTCTTAAAAAATCAATCACAATAATAAGCCACATGACCAAAAAGCGTATTCTATAATCATGCCAGGAGAGTACATAAAGCATATGATTTCAGGCATTCATTCATGATGAAATCTTTTAGCAATAAGGAGTACAAAGAATTGCCTTCAATGTGTGAAGGGATGGTACAGAAAAACCTGTAATAACTGTCAATGTCTTGTTTAAAATCAAGTTCAAGACAAGTATGTCTACTATGCCAATTTCTATCCAAACTTGGCCAAGCAAGAAACTCATGAAAGAAATAATTAATAGTGTCCAAAATCAAAAAAATAAATAAATAATTTGTCATTATTGGCAGACGTCTTGATTCTGAAAGGAGAAAATGCACTAAAGTCTTATACTTATTTGGTGATGTAACAAAGTAGCTGAGCTTATTATTCACTTATTAAAGTTAATTGTAATTCTAAATCCCAGTCTAAATACCAGAATGGAAAGCATAAAATAAAAGCAGATTTTTTTTCATAATCACATTAAATACCAAACTAAAAACATTCAATATCACTGAAACCAGCATAAAAAATGAAGAGAAATGTTAGGAAAAATAATAGAGCAAAACAATATTTTAATTGAACAGAAGACTTTAACATTAAAAAAAATCAATCCTTCAAATTGATCTCTGTTTTAGATACAGTCACAATAAAAATTGCAATCAATTTCTGTTTCTGTTTTATGGAACTTGACTATTTCCACAATGTATATGAAAATGTTGTAAAAGATCAAGATTAGTTAAGAATGTTCTTCAAATGTTTTGCTATTAAAAATCATCAGTGACCTCAGAACTGTAATTTATGTGGGCAATGTGTATGGATTCTTATTTTGTAAGATAATAAAACTAATAGATATGAATAATTGATGTTAGAATAACAACTATAGTGTAGTTTAAAATTAATCTGTATTTTAATATATAAAAATGCTATTCTTTTCAAAGCAAAAATAATGAGCAAATTCTTGGTCCTGTTTTGTACTTTTGTCAATCTCTTTACAAAATGACTTAGCAGAAGACTGAATTAAATCTGTGGCATATACTATTTGTTTGAAGGATAAGATGAAATTACTCAAGAAGAAAGTCAAGATTATGGGCCTCCTGCCTGATCTTGGAAACTTTACAGGCCCCAGATAGCCTTTGATAACCTCTGATAGTAAACATCTTAAAATGAAGTGACTAGGGGATGATGACACTCCTTATAAAGAGGCAATTATCAAAACATGTATCATTGATAAAAAGAAAAAGAAGATCAACCAGCAGGCCACTGAAGCACTCTGGCCAGCCAGTCTAGCCAGTTGGTGAGCTCCAGGGTTAGCATCAGACCATGTCTCAAAAGATGAGGTGGTGAACAATTCAGAAAGGCACTTTACATTAACAACTGGCCTCTAAATGCACATACATATAAGATAAACATGGATAGTCACAAAAACACATGCACACATGTACATAAACAAGAGGAAAAGAAAGAGCATCACTTCTCCAGGACTCTTTCTTTTCTTTTTCAATGGAATTCCCATGATTGTGTGTGACTGTTACTAAGGTCTTTGATTCCCATCCCCAACTGGTTGATCTCTTGTTTTACGATTAAAGGTCTCATATATATATATATATATATATATATATATATATATATATATATATATATATATATATATATATACACACACACATATATATATACACATATATATGTATATATATACATATATATGCCTATGGGGATCATTCTCATTAAAACTACTACAGTGTGTATGGAGAGAAATTAGAACTACAGAATAAGAAGAGCCCATGTTTCTGCTAGCTATATAACACTCTCTTTGATTAGTAAACAAAAGAGGGACCATTTTAATTTTTGTTCTAGACAAGTCATTAACATAATTTAACACCATTGCTTATACTAAGTTAGTTGCTGAAAAAATGATGTGTTGTTTAGCCATTAAACATATTTATTACAGAATAAAATGGTACATCCCAGGCTGGGCAGGTTATATTTGGATATATTCAGTTAATCAAAACTAGTGAAAAAAGGCTATGAACTCAAAAGAGAGAAAGGAGAGGTATATAGGAGGGTTTGGAGGAAGGAAATGGAAGTGAGAAATGATATAATTATATTACCATTCATAATTTCAAAAATAAAAGAACTATTTTTAAAAAAGTATTGAGAACTAGCATGTGCTTGTTTATCAGTTTTTATAGAAGCATATGAATAAGGGTTTTCCAATGTGATACTGGATCACTGAAACCTAAACAGCACTAGTCCTGGTAATTAGGGAAGATATTTAGCATAGTTTAGAGCAACTAACCAGAAAAATATGTCAGCACAGGTTCTGGGTTACAGGGGTCTGATTCTTGAACTACAGAAAACTCTTGAAAAATACCAAGTGTGACACGCTAAGAAAACCCTTGAGGAAGATCTCAGGAGAGGAGACAAGAGAGAAGCATAGAAAGACAGATGTAACAAACAAAATGGTAAAGGAGAAAATAGGGCCAAAGAAAGAAAACATTTTAAAACAGAATTTTCATTATTGAACACAGTGAATGGGTGAAAGAGATTGGCCCAAAGTAGGGTGACAAAAAAGCAGTCAGAGAAGGGGGTGAGATTAGGCATGTCCCACTTAATGCTGTTAATTTTTGTGGTTTCAGCCCACATTCTCTGTGACTCTCAGCATTTAATTATCATTCTTCTCTAACTTTGTAATTTGGGTGAACTCCAATTGGCTTGCACAGTAAAATTATGTGGTTCCTTTGGTGTCCAAACCTGTCTCTCTGCTCTGAAACTGAATGCTTAGCCACCAAATTTATTACTTCAGAGCAATTTGACTGCCATAATTTGAGTCAGTACATGAATATTAGCTCTGATGATAATGACATCATATATTTGGTACATTTTTTTAAAGATGACTTTCACTCAATATCTCTTATTATCTTGCTTTTAGATGCTTTTGATCACATTACAAATCTTTTAATGGAAACCAGAAATCAGTCAGAAAGGGATACTTAGCCTTAGTTAGCAACTTCATCCAGATTGCTTTTCAGTGCAAAATATTTCCACCCATCATTGATGCTTGTCTTACAGTGGTATCCAATCTGCTTCACTTGTAAGCCCTTATTCCAAGTGGGGAAATTGTGGTTTATGTTTTATATGTGCATATGTTTCCTAAGAAAATTCAATTGTCTTCTGAAAGCTATAGAATGGTAGAAAATTCCATCTCTTTGTCCTTTCAGAAGTTGCTTCATTGGAGACCCAATAATGCAGAAATGAAGAATTTTCAAAATGTTTCATTATGTTCCAAAAATTATAATATGAAACAGAAAGTGGACTTCTTGATAAGCCACTCGAAATGCATAATGGCTATCATGTAAGCATTTTCCCCCACTGCTTGCTTTCAGATTTTAAGCTTTGCTTCTGTGTAATTTCTGTACTTTGGACTCATTCATCTGATACTCAAGACAATACTTTATCTGAAACAACAGGACAGAAAAAAGTTACATCCAAATTATTACCTACTTATAGACAGCAAGTAGGTAACTCTTGTCAGATACAAAACTCACAACCTCCAGATATGGGCTAAACGGACTTAACCATCCTATCCCTCCATTACCAGGAAAGGACTATGTACAGAATTGGAAAGGAGTGAAATTAAGCAGTAATTCTATGTATACTTTGGAGGTTCACTTACTAGGCACTGACTGTGTATATTTGGGGAGGAGATAGAGATTCTTCTGGCCATCATAAATGTCAATAGAAAAAGAGAAAATATTGCTTCTTTTAAGCTTATGTGGTTTCAAACATCATCCATGAACAATAAAAATCTGAGTCAGGCCCATCAGTAAAACCAACAACCAGAATTATCATGAAGGTAAGTCTCAAAATATTTTTGGGTGTCACAAGAAGAAGGTTCTATGAGATTTTCATGAAAAGAAGCCTAGAATGCTATAAATCAACAAGTCCAATATAATTGTACATTGAAATATCATTCAGCCTAGTAGTTGGTAGATGTAGCTCTATGGTAGAGTGTTTTCCAAGCATGCATAAACTCTGATTTTTAAAAATAACTAAATATGTAAATCTTTAAAGAGTTTACAATATGTGAGTTTCACTATCAATAAACAAATATTTACTGGAAACCAGTATAATTTTTGTTAAAGTATGAGCTATTATTCCTAGTCTTAAGAATTATCAAACTCAAGCCAGACGTTGGTGGCACATACCTTGAACCTCAGCACGAGGGAGGCAGAGCCAGGCAGATCTCTGTGAGTTTGAGGCCAGCCCCGTCTATATAGCAAGATCCAGGCCATGCACCAAAACTACACAGAGAACCCCCCTCAAAAAAGAATTATCAAACTCAACCAGTAAGATGTGTCAGCAGGTAAGAACCCTCTGCACAATCTATGGAAGGAGAATACTTCAGAATGTTGTCCTCTGACCACAACAAATGTTCCAAACATGCAAGCAAATGCAGACACACACTCATCACACAAACACACACACACACACACACACACACACACACACAATTAAAACTCTCAAAGTAATTTAAAAATGCAGCTTCAAGTTAGCCAACAGGTAAGAGACCTGCAGGCAGACTGCACTGACACTCTATGAACTCTAACATCTATGACCCACTCTACCATCAAAAGCTACTGCCCCCATCATCCTCCCCTTGGACAATCATCCACCACAATATTAGCAGCTCCTATGCAAGCATCATCTACTCCAATTAGAAGAACAGCAACCCCTATAGTCACAAGCACCAACTACACCAGTTGGAATAACAGCAGACCCTGTAAGCCCAAAGGCCACCCACACCAGCTGGAGGAATAGCAGCACCTATAGGCAACAGCACAACCTACACAAGTTGGAAGAACACACTCCAAAGCACAAATAAAGCCCATACAAATCAGAAAACTGAGGGATATGCTGCACTTAGGCACCCAAACCAAAGCCTGAGCTGAGACAACCCTACTGGACCTCAGGACCATCTAACCACCAGAACCCTTGGCTATTCAGGCCAAAATACAATAAAGGATACAGACACTGAAGGAACAAAAGTCAGATCCAACAATGACTTTGGGAGAATCAGCACCTGTACCTATAACTGTTCCAAACCTAGATAGGTATACAGTAGTGTAAGAATACATGCAACAACGTGAAGAGCAATATGGCACCACCATAACACAGTGGTCCTACAACAGCAAGACCTGAACATCTCAACAAAAATGAAGCAAAAGAAATGACCATAAAAATAACTTTTTGAAGATGATAGAGGCTCTTAAAAAGGAAATGAAAAATTCCCTTAAAGAAATCAAGAAAAAGACAAACAAAAAATTGGAAGAAAACAATAAATTCCATAAAGAAAGCTAAGAAAAAAAATGTGAAACATGTGAAAGAAACAATCTAACACTTGAAAATTAAAATAGAGGTAATAAAGAAAACACTAACCTAAAGAATTCTGGAAATGCAAAATCTGGGTAAACAAACAGGAACTACAGCTGCAAGCATAACCAACAGAATACAAGAGATGGAAGAGAGAATCTCAGGTATTGGAGATACAATAGAGGAAATAGATTCATTGGACAAAGAAAATATTAAATCCAACAAATTCTTAACAAAAAACATCCAGAAAAATCTGGGACACCATGAAAAGACCAAACCTAAGAATAATAGGGATAGAAGAAGAATTCCAGCTCAAAGGCACAGAAAATATATTCAACAAAATCATAGAAGAAAACTTTCCCAAGCTAAAGTAGGACATGCCTATGAAAGTAGAAGAAGCTTAAGAATACCAAATGGACTAGATAAAAAAAATCCCCTCACCAAATAATAAAAACACTAAATATACAGAATAAAGAAAGAATGTTCAGAGCTATTGAATTCCCACCAGTACTTGCCTGGTGGAGATTTCTTCCAGGATCCAAAAAAGATGCTACCAGCAGTGGAGCATGACTCTGAGGGATATCAAATGAATCTAAGCACACAAAGCTCTTTAGTCCATTCACTTTATTCTTCTAAGTCAATTCTATGTACCCTGCTTCTTTTCTGTTCTCAATCTTAGCTCCTCTCTGTCCTTTCTCTTGTTCTCTCACTGTTCTTAGTTCTTTCCGTCTTCATTCTGTCTTTCATTCTTCCCTTTCTCTCTGAAGTTTCCAGTTTATATACACATACAATTAGCATTTCTCTGCCCAAGGCAAGGTCACAAGGCTTGAATTCTTTCAGAGTCATAAAGGCAGAAAAGAGTTTACACCAGGCAGTGGTTGTCAGGCTTTTTTTTTTCTTTACAACTCAAGCTTTAACTCTTAAAGAGAGGGACCTAGAATAAATTAGGAAAAATCCAAGAAGGGAAAAGGGGGGATCCATATGTAATACTGCATTCCTAAGTGTCGTTAGATAAAAAGGTGATTAGTCAACCAAGGTGACAGTAAAAGGAGTTAAGAATTTGTTGGTTCAAGGTTAGCTTGAGGCAGCATTTTCCTATCTGTTGGCAAGGGAATTGTTCAGGGTTGCTAGGCAACCTGTGTCACAGCATGATGCACCTGGTTTGTAAAAGCCCTTTTGTTCTTAGTCAATGCTAAAGAGGGAATCATTAGAACTAAGGATAACATTTGGGCTATGGAACAAAGAAGGAATTAAGCTTACTTTGTACAAGAAACAAAGCTTTGTACCTAGCATCTGCCTGGCTTCAGTGGTTGTCTCAGTGAAAATATTTACCTTACCTCAGGAACTACCAGATAGTCTGAATGCTTATCTATCTGCAGTTTTCCTTGGATGTTTTAGAAGTATCTCAGTTAAAATACTTTTATCTAGAGATGGCCCTGGCTATATGTTTGCTAATGAAGATAATTACTGAAAGGTAGACTACTGAGTCTAGAGCTAAAAGGGGAATAAAAGCCTGAAAAAAAGGGTTTTGATGGTGTGACTATTGTAAATGAAGTTAGGTGATGTTATCCAAATATCCCATTTGTATAGGAAAAACTGTGCCCAGTGAATGATCAACCACACTGTTAGAAGTTCTTGGGAAAAGAATCAAATGGGAAAACTACAACAGCACACAAGAGATTTGCTGCATAAAATAGCTATTACATTCAAAAGCCAATATCACCAAGACTCCTTGAGTTTAGGCTTCCCTCTGGAAAAGTCCTTGACCCTTCCAGGTAATAGCTTTTGCCATTGTCACTGAATTCCTGTTCATATTTCTGTGGCTCAAAACAAAGAGCTGCAAAGGAAAAAGGCCAAGTAACATATAAAGGCAGATCTATCAGAATTACAACTGACTCCTTATGGAGATTCTAAAAGCCAGATGGTCCTAGACACATGTTTTACAGACACTAAGAGAACAGGGATGCCAGCCCAGACAACTGTAGCCATTGAAAGAAAAACTTTCAATCACCATAGACAGAAAAAAAAAGAATTCCATGAAAAAACCAGATTTAAACAATATTAATCCATAAATCTAACTGTACAGAGAGTATTAGAAAGAAAATTCCCACCCATGAAAGTTAGTTGCACTCACAAAAAACACAGGCAATAGATAATCTCACACTAGCAAAATCTGAAGAAGGGAAATACACACACTATAACCACCACTGCCAAAAACAAAAAATTATATGAATAAACAATCACTGGTCATTAATATTTCTTAATATTAAGGTGCTCAATTCACCTATAAAAAGATACAGCCTAAAAGAATGGGTACAGAAACAGGATCCATCCTTCTGCTGCATAAAAGAAATACACTCCAACTTCAAAGACAGACATTACCTTAAAGTAGAGTGTTGGGAAAAAATTTTCCAATCAAGTGGAACTAAAAAACAAACTGGTGTGGTTATGTCTAACAAAATAGATATCAAACTAAAATTAATCAAAAGAGATGGATAAGGACATTTCATGTTCATTGAAGGAAAAAATCCAAGAAGATGAAGTCTCAATTCTGGACAATTATGCCACAAATACAAGAGTATCCACTGTTGTAAAAGACACATTACTAAAGATTAAATCACACATCAAACCCCACACATTAAGAGTGGGAAACTTAAACTTAACAGAGAAATAAGGGAATTAACAGATGTTATGACTCAAATGGACTTAACATATATCTACAGAACATTTCACCCAAATATGGAAGAATATACACATTTTCGGCACCTCATGGAACCTTCTTTAAAACTTGGTCACAAAAAAAAATCTCCACACTTACATTTTGTCCTGTAGAGGACGCCCCCACAGTGGTATGTGTTTATACTTGTAAGAAATGAATATGAAGTTCTGATTAAGTTCACTGAAATGTTTGTTAAGGAAACTTCCAGGGTTGTGCTAATTGAGCACTTGCTTTGTGAATGACATTATTATCTGTGGTCATGTGTTATTTAATGGCAGAGCACGAGTCTAAGCTATATCTTTCTCCCTCCCAGCTTTGCAATTTCTGCCTGGTTCCACTTATTTTTACTCTCTATGTGTCAATCAAGTTTATTAATTTTTAAAATCTTTTTTTTCAATTTAGAGAAACGCTAAAAATAAAAATTAAAAAGTCACTCTGACATATTACAATTTAGTAGGAACACCAGAAGCCTTTTTTCCAATTATCTCTGCAAGGTAAATTTATTACCAAAATAATGTACTATTAGGTACATGCCTCCCTTCCTACTAGGGTGAGTATAGTCATGTGATAGGTACTTTCCATCTCAGTTTATTGACAGAGTGAAGCTGTCCATTTTCTCTAGGATAAAGATATGTGCTTAATCCTAGAGAAATATTTCAATGGATAAAATTATTTTCAGTTATTTTTTACTTTCAGATGTGTAGGAGACTTTCAGAAATAATATATGCTGTGAACCAAGATGTTAAGAAATTACATATTTTAACATGAATTTTTGAAGATGTGAGAAAGTAATTCACATAATTTTTGAAATTAAACAGGACTTTCAGAAGTTAATAGCTTAACAATTGTATCACAAATAAAAAAGCACATATACAGATTTTTAATAATATTTTTCAATTAAAATACTTTCTCATTAGGAAATTTTAAAATGACAAGACTGGAGGCACGAATGGCTCAGTCAGTCAGTTTTTACTGCACAGACATGAAGTCTTGAAGTTCAGTCTTCAGAACACATGTGAAAAAGCCACAAAGTATGTGCCTGTAATTCAACACTAGGAGGCAGACACAGGAAGATCTCTGTGACTTGTTGGTCAAACAGTCTAACAATATGCAAGCTAATATCTGAAAAAAAAATTTATGTGGACATAATTAGGGAAGACACCCAATACTAACCACTGGTCTCCACACAGATGCACACCTGCACACACAAATACCCATAAAAGGAAACTGGAAAATCCCAGAAGAATTGAAGTATTCTAAGAGAGCTCAAGAACCTCACCAATGCTTTATTCTTTTGTGTAGAAAGCACTTCTTTGTGCTATCAGAGGATAATCTGATGTTTAAGCTTTGAATACTCTCCAGTTCTTCTACTGAGTTTTTCAGCTTTTCAGTCAGGAAGTGGACACTGCACACACAGAGATTGCATGTGCTTAAACTTAAAGAGATACTAATAAAATTAAATCATGCATACTGCCATTCAGTCACTGATAAGATGAATTGTACAGTCACATCACAGCTGAAACAAAATAAAATGCTCCTGTGACTAAATGGAACTTTTACAGATCACATTCCATGACTTCACTAATTCACTGGCATACCTCATCACTGATCTGGATCTTATTAAAAACATTAAAACAGATATATTAAAATGTCCTAAGACTATAAATATTTATTCTTACTCTGAATAACCTTATTATGAAAAACATTTATGGAACCCTGATATATTGAAGATTAGTATCTTGATTTTAAACATGGCCAACATAAACATAAGAATAAGAATTAATTTCTTATAATAGAAGCAGAGCTATAATTTTTGAAAATAATGTGCATAATTAACAAATAATAGTGTGCTTGAGATATGTTAATAATGATTTTAATACAATGAATAACAAATCCTTCAAACCATATAATTATCTTTTTATAGAAAAATATTAAAAATGCATTCTTTATGAATTCAAATATATTTTTTTCATGAATTCAAATACACACACACACACACACACATTACACTGACTGGAACAGTACCACTTGCCCCTCCTGATTGAAATGTTACTTTGTGACCATGATCCTTCCTTTCCCTACCCACATCCACATTCTTACCCATGCCTATGGTAAGCACCACTGTTCTCTCTGATCTATAAGATTTTTATTTTCCACATATAAGATTAGACAATATTATATTTCTGTGGTTATCTTTTGTCCTTTTTTTTTAATAGTCACCATAACAAGTGTGAAGTGATAACTTGCTAAATCATAATGTTCATATTTCTGGTGATCAGTTATGATAAACACTTTTCATAAATCTCTTTACCATGTCTCTTTTTTTGAATAGTATTTATTTTGACCCTTTGTCCTCTCTTGAGTTTTTTTTTTCTTGAGACTGACTTGATTTCTTTATGTATTTTAGATACTAAGCCACTGTTAGTTCTAAAAGCATTTTCTCCTCATCTGAGTGTAGGATTTTCACTGAAGTAATTGTGTGGAAGTTTTTGCATCTAATACAATCCCAATATTTATTTTTCTTTTATTAAGCCTTCATTTTGAAGTTATAGATAGGTCTCAGTTTTAACCTCAAATACAATAATCTTATGGTTTCTAAATATTTATAAAAAAATTAGTGCTTATAATGTATGGAAATAGCATCTCCAAAAGAGGTGGTGTGCTTTCTTTAGTATCTCTTGTGAAGAGGTAAAACAAATGTTTTCTGAATACATTCTGAGGTAGTGGGGAAATCTCACCATTTCTAGAATTTACACTTCATATTTTTTTCTGTGGTATTTTACTTGTACTGAAATGTGATTTTAATTGTATGTTAATAAATAAAGTTGCCTGGGGGTCAGAGTTATAGAGCCATAGCAAGTGCATGGCGGTGGTGGCGCACGCCTTTAAGGACCTGGAGGGCGGTACATACAGGCAATGACAAGGCAGTCACGTGTTTAGTTTACAACCAATGAGAAGGCAGAACATCTAGACTATTTAAAGAAGTACACACAGGAAGTAGGCCTCTTTTTCGGAGAGCTCTCTTGGCTGAAGCAGGATAGCTGAAGCAGGAAGGGTAAGGCTCTTAGTTCTGACCTCTTGGCTTTCTTCTCTGAATCGGCTCTGTGTTTCTTATTTAATAAGATGGTTGGTTACATCTACATTTGGCGCCCAACGTGACAAGAATCCATTAAAACCACTTAACTTGGCTTGGCGGCAGGTCCGGGTTCCCGCCAGGGCGGCCGGCAGGTCTGGTTTCCCGCCAGGGCGGCCGGCTCCCTAGCCCGGGCCCAGGTTGGCTTGGCCTCAGGCCGGACTAACCTTGAGCTACTTGCTTAAAGCCAGTGCTACAAACAACTCAGGCCTGCCCTGCCGAACAGGGCCCCTGCCTGTAAAACCAACGCACGTGGTTGGAGCTTAAGGTAGCCAGAGCCAAGGCTTGACTAGGCTCTCTCTTGACTCACACCTCGGACACTAGGTGGCTGTTTGAAATTCCCTCGGATTGGTACTGTTCTACAAGGACTTGGTAAGTCACTTAACATATCAGATATTTTAAAGGAAACTATTTAAAAGAAAAAAATTTTTTTCCACATTAAAAAAAAATGGGTTTTCTGTGTACATTGGAAGAAAATTTGTTTGTAATTTTAGACAGTCTGACAATGGAACAGCTATATGAGAAGATTACTGTTGATCGAATTATGCATTTTATTACTATGTTTATCCTCATTTTACTATTTAAAAAGATAGTCAATTTAAGTGCCAGGATGACAGCTTTAGAAAAACCTATTAAACCTGTAAAAACTCAGACAGAAGAAACTAACAGTGAAGCTGCTTCAAGATTGGATCATAGGGTTACAGAAAGAAAGCCTGTTTTCACACAGTTACCCTTAGTTTGTCCAGTAACCGTACAGCAGTCACCTGATCAAATGACTACACAAAATATTTGGGCTCCAATTGAAATGATAGATTTACGAAGGTTTAAGGAGGCAATAGTATCTTATGGTATGCATTCCCCATATGTAAAGCAAATGTTAAACTCTTGGTCAACATATAATAGGATTGTACCACAGGACTGGCGGGAGCTGGCACAAGCTGTTCTTGAACCCAGTCAAAGGCTTCAGTGGCTAACTTGGCTCAAGGACGAAGCTAAAAACATAGAAAAGCAGTGGAGGGATAAAGGAATACAAGTCTGCCAGGATCAGCTTATTGGAGAAGGTCAATATGCTTCAGCACAAACACAATGTTTATATGATGTCCAAACCCTAATTTTATGTCAAACAGCAGCCTTGAATGCATGGGACAGAGTTGAGGAACCAGGAAAAAAAACTGAGTCATTTACAAAGGTTGTACGAGGCCCAAAAGAATCTTTCACAGATTTTTTACAAAGACTGGCTTCAGCAGTAAAGAGAATGGTCCCGGATTCAGAAGCTAGTAAGATAATAATTGAATCTTTGGCCTTTGAGAATGCGAATGCAGCATGCAAAACAATAATCAGGCCGTTAAAGGCAAGATCTGCACCTTTGGAAGATTGGATTAGAGATACGGTTAATGTTGAAGCTCATGAGCATGATGATACATGGGTAGGAGAAGCAATTTCAAAAGGTTTGAGGAATGTTAGATGTTTTGGATGTGGAAAGCAAGGACATTTGAAAAGGGACTGTAAACAGGTCATTCCTAGAAACAATGTTTCTTCAAGGAACAATGGCAACAGAAAGCCCCTTCCTTCTGGAGTATGCAGAAGGTGTGGTAAGGGAAAACACTGGACCAACGAATGTAGATCAACAAGGGACAGACAGGGTAATCCTTTGCCTCAGTCTTCGGGAAACTCCCAGAGGGGCCTCATGCAGGCCCCAATAGCAAATCCAGTTCAAACCTTTCCTGCAGTCGTAGAGGAAACCCCTACCCAGAGCAATTAAATAACCAAATACCTATTGGAATAAGTCATGCTGGTCAGGATGATGAAACAGAGAGAATAGAAAATTCAGGAGCAAATATAAAGAAAATTTTTTGGCAAACTTTTATTAATGAACAAAGACCAAAATTATCGATAAAAATAAATGGTGTTTTGTGGTCTGGTCTGGTAGACACAGGTGCGGACATTACCATAATTGCACCAGAATTTTGGCATCCAACTTGGCCTCTTCAGGAGGTAAATGTTCAACTGTTAGGAATTGGGACATTATCTCAGGTGAAACAGAGTGCAAGATGGCTCGAGTGTGTAGGTCCAGAAGGACATAGAGGAAAATTGAAACCATATGTAGCTAACATAGCTATGAACTTGTGGGGTCGAGACTTGTTGCAACAATGGAATACTCAGATTAACATCCCTCCAATCTCAGAAACAAATCATAAATTAGCACATGTTTCTGAGAGAAATATTAGAAGGCATTATTCTGAGTGGTCACCAGCCATCCATATTATACAAGAACAGGGCACAACAACTGATGATCTTCCAAAGACACCAACAGCTCTACCTTTAAAATGGTTAACAGACAAGCCTGTATGGGTCCAGCAATGGCCTTTAACAACAGAGAAACTCCAGGCTTTAGAAGAGCTGGTAGAAGAACAGTTAAATGCTCAGCATATTGAGGAATCAACCAGCCCTTGGAATTCTCCTGTATTTGTTATTAAAAAGAAATCTGGTAAATGGAGAATGGTAACAGACCTTAGAGCAATTAACAAAGTAATTCAGCCAATGGGCTCTCTACAATCTGGAATTCCTCTGCCTACTCTGTTACCAAAAGGATGGCCTCTCATAGTTATTGATTTAAAAGACTGTTTCTTTTCAATACCGTTACAAGAAAAAGACAGAGAAAGATTTGCTTTCACAGTGCCTACTTATAATAATTCTCAACCGGTTAAAAGATTTCAATGGAGGGTCCTCCCACAGGGAATGTTGAATAGCCCAACTCTGTGCCAATATTTTGTACAACAGCCATTGGAAGTGATACGTAAAAAATTTCCTAAATCTATAATTTATCATTATATGGATGATATTTTACTAGCTGACTCAAATGCAGATACTTTAGAAAGAATATTTGAAGACGTAAAGAAAATTTTGCCTTGCTGGGGATTACAAATTGCTCCTGAAAAGATACAAAGAGGAGATTCTATTAATTATTTAGGATATAAAATAGAGCTACAAAAAATTAGACCCCAAAAGGTGCAAATTAGGAGAGATAGACTACAGACTCTTAATGACTTTCAAAGATTATTTGGAAATATTTCTCATCTACGAACTATTGTTGGGGTAAAAAATGATGAACTGCATAATTTGTTCAAAACCTTAGAAGGTGACAAGGACCTAAATAGTCCAAGAGAGTTATCACCTGAAGCTGAGAAAGAATTGGCCTTGGTAGAAAAGAAAGTACATGAAGGGCACGTGGATCGTATTGATCCAAAGCTGGATTGCATTTTGGTTATTTTACCTTCTAGGCATTCTCCTACAGGAATATTAATGCAGAGGGAAGATATTATATTAGAATGGATATTTTTACCAAATAAACCAAACAAAAAATTAAAAACTTATGTGGAAAAAATCTCTGACTTGATTTGGAAAGGAAAATTGAGACTTCGTCAATTAGCAGGAATAGACCCAGCAGAAATTGTCGTACCTTTAACTAAGGAGGACATTGAAAAATTATGGACAGAAAGTGAACCTTGGCAAAGAGCTTGCAGTAATTTTTTGGGAGAAATTAACAGCAAATATCCCAAAAGCGATAGAATTGATCTTATAAAGAGAGCTGATTGGATATTGCCTCGAATTGTACGGGTAAAGCCCATATCTGGAGTTCGTACATTTTATACAGATGCCAACAAACAAGGAAAAGCAGGTTACAAATCAGAAAATTTAAGTAAAGTGGTTCAAAGTCCTTATAATTCAGTTCAAAAATCAGAATTATATGCTATTCTGTTGGTATTAATGGATTTTTCAGAACCTCTCAACATAGTAACTGACTCTCAGTATGCTGAAAGAGTAGTATTACATATTGAGACTGCAGAATTGATCCCTGATGCTTCAGAATTAACTTCATTATTTATTCAATTACAAGATACAATCAGGAAAAGGAGTCATCCTTTATATATAACTCACATTCGATCCCATACTGGTCTGCCAGGCCCTCTAGCACAAGGCAATGATGAGATTGACAAGTTATTAATAGGAAATGTGCTGGAGGCCTCAGAATGTCATAAAAAACATCATGTCAATAGTAAAGGTTTAAAAAAGGATTTTTTCCATAACCTGGCAACAAGCCAAAGAAATAGTAAAGAAATGTCCTACTTGTTCCTTCTACAATCAAACGCCATTACCAGCAGGATGTAACCCAAAGGGTACTCAAAGGAATGAAATCTGGCAGATGGACGTGTTTCACTTTGCAGAATTTGGAAAACTGAAATATGTACACCACACTATCGATACTTATTCAGGATTTCAGTGGGCAACTGCTTTGAGTTCTGAAAAAGCTGATTCTGTAATCACTCATTTGCTAGAAGTTATGGCCATCATGGGTATACCTGCACAAATCAAAACTGACAATGCTCCATCATATGTCTCTGTTAAAATGAAACAGTTTTTTGCTTATTACAATATAAAGCATATTACAGGCATACCACATAATCCTACAGGTCAAGCAGTTATAGAAAGATCAAACAGAACTCTAAAGGATATGCTAAATAAACAGAAAGGGGCAACAAAAACCCCCAGAAATAGACTGCATAATGCTCTATTAACTTTGAATTTTCTTAATGCCAATGAGAAAGGAACAACAGCTGCAGAGAGACATTGGATAATAGAAAAAACTACAGAATTAAATCAACCTATATATTGTAAGGATGTGCTGACCTCAGAATGGAAACCAGGGTATGTGTTACATTGGGGATGAGGTTTTGCTTTTGTTTCTACAGGAGAAGATAAGTTGTGGGTACCATCAAAATTGATAAAGGTTCGATTTGAACAAGAGAAACCTCTTAATTAGGGGAGGTGATAGCTCATCAACCAACATGAACATCCAATTTAAACTAACTTATACCAGTAACACATGTCTTTTCATTTGATCAGATAATAACTTGCCAAAAAGGAACATCCCCAAAATTAGTCTTGGGGAAAGGTTTTTGTTTTTGTCTTTTAGGAGAATGAAGGTTAAGGAATCTGAAGAACACTGGACAAATAAGACAACTGAAGAAAAGGGACAAATCATCTATCCCAGGAAGCAGAGTGAAATGGCGTATGGGTATATATTATCTAAAAAATTTTATGTCTTCCTAAATGTTTGTTTCTGCTTTTCTCTAAAGATTTAACACTATTTGTCTTCTAATAGTCCCAGTCCAATTAAAATTTAAAGCTGACTTTGGAGTTGGAGAATGGCTCTCTCCTTCTTTAAACTCAAGCATGTTGTTAAAAGGAAAATGCAAACTCCCTGTATCATGCCAGAATAAAAGAGCCATCTTCTGCTATGAGACAGGAGAAAAGCCAAATTAATTAAGGGACTATTCTATTACTAATCTCAACTCTTTGATTCTATTCTGATTCTTTAAACTTTTCTTAAAGTATAAATTTTATATCAAAACTTACAAGATTAACGATTTAGAAGAACAAGAAGAGCAGGAAGAACTGACCCACAGGGCATAAAGGCTTTTTCAGAGATGCTGTGGCACTAACACAGGGTCTACTTGAAGGAGACTAGAGAACCAGCCTGGGTCTGATGGCTCACACCTTACCATGACTGGCTTGTTCTTGGTTTTCAAGTCAGAAATCCAAATCTTTTCTCTCAGTTTCTATCAGTTACTCGGTAGTCCATCCTATCTCCACTGATAGCTGTTTGTTGGTTTCTGTTTGTTTGAGACAAGGTCTCTCTATGTGGCCCTGGCTGGCTAAGAATTCACTCTGTAGACCAGGCTGGCCTCAAACTCATAGAGATCTGTCTACCTCTGACTCTATGTTTTAAAGCTCTAACTTCCTTCAGTGTTCTTCAGAAAGAATCAAAATAAAGGATTCAATTGCAACTTTAGTCCTCTGCCCAAAGTAGGAAGCTTTCTTTAAACTGACTCCTAGATTACATTCCTTCATGACACATTCACTCACCAGTGGAAATCCAAAGGAAGAAATTGTATTTTCTTAATGCAAAGGTTCTGCTGTAAGTACAGTGTAAAGGCCCAGACCCCAGGGATTATGTCCATGTTGTTTATTCATTTCCAAATAAGAATATCTCCGTATTGCCTAATATTATACTTGTCTTTGGATGAATATGGATTACTCTTAGCTTCTTTTTAATCTCAGTTCTGTAAAAGTGACTTTGGATTTATATCATTATGCATATATATGTTTTTGTATGTGTGTGAGGGTGTGCAAGAGAGAGAGTGTGAAAAAAAAAAACTTACAAGATTAATATATATATATATATATATATATATATATATATATATATATATATATATACATTTTAAACTTTGCTAAGATATGAATGGTCATATAGAGTACTGATTAATTCTAAAAAAAAGGCTTCAATTAGCTGCATATATATGTCTTTGTGTTCGAGTCTCTTATCAGTTTTCTGCAGGAATTCACGGCCAGGCCTAACATCAACTGAAGTCTCCAGGAAGAAGTTGGGGCCCCACAACAACAACAATTCCACGTGGACAATAATAACATCACTAAGCTGACAAACATCATCTACAGATCAGCTTTGAACTACAAGGTGCTCAGAGCAATTTTGAGATGACTAGCTGAGATGATCCAGTCTCAAAGACTACTTGAATAAGGACTTGAGATAAACCCTGAACTTTGGCATTATACACAGAATGGATAATGAAGGATATAGTTACCTTTCCTAGAATTTGACAGTTGGATATAGTTACCTTTCCTAGAATTTGACAATTAACCTAAAATTTTTCTTTCAGGATAAAGATAACTTCGCCCATACCCAGCAGGAAGCAATTTCAAGAATACGACGCCCACATTCCCAAAGAGGTGGTGTGGGGTGGGTGGTTTTTTGGTCTTTTTAATGGGTTTTGGGTCTGGGATAATTTTCATTGTTTAGGGGGGTTGGTTACAAGTTGTTGTCAAGGGTTAAGAAAAAGACTAAGCAGATTAGATTTAAGGTTCTTATTTAAAAAAAAAGAGAGAGAAATAAAGAAGAAGAAAAAGACAATTACTAGTTTTAAATACTTTACATTGGATTGGATTGTTTTATATTATATACAAATTATATATATTGAAATTGATATTGTTAGAAAATGCTATATGTATATTTCTAATTGTACTTATATCGTTCATTTAACAATGCAATTTTCTGATCCTTGAATGTTATTACCATTAGGATATAAAGAAATGATAGTTAGTAGTTAGACATTACAATAGAACTTGTAGTCATATTAGATATGTTTTAAAAATTGAGCAGATATATTTTAGATAGGTCATCTTCAAACCCTTCAGAGATCTACAGAATATGGCATTTAAAATGTTTTAATAACTTAGAAAATTTTTCTTTTTTGTTATGACTATGAGACATGTCGGCTCCTGGCAGTACCAATCTACTTCAGAGAAAATATGGGCATTGAAGAAACTGCATATGGAGTTAGCTTTCATTGTGGCAAAAGTTAGCCACTGGACAACAAAGTATCCTCGAATCAACTGCTGACAAAATGGACAGACAGGACATGAAACAAAGGACTACTGATTCTTGCCTAAACAAGCGTGGTTATGGCTTTATCAAAAGGCATCTTCTGAGGCCAGGACAATATGGCACCATCCCTGACGTGGCCTTCGCAACTTGGAAAAGGTACAGTGCCCTTTTCTTCCAAGGCAGCTGAACAGGCAGTGGGCCGATGGCTTCTGATGTGCTGTGGAACAGCAGCTGAAACAGTTATTCTTGAAGAGTAACTAAGCTCACGCCTATCAATAGTAGACTGGCATTTGATAGAGAGATGTGGAGAAGAACGGGATGCTGAGATGAAGCCATATGTACACAGCCAAGAAGAATGGAGAGCTGAACTAAAAAACTATCAACATTTTCCAGAATTTAAAATCCTGAATCATGACATGACATTAGTGGAATTCAGGTGTTTCTGGTGCGTGGACTGCTCTCACCCAATGTGAGGTTGAACTGTTGACCTTGTGTACATCCTACTTCACAAATGAGTCTGTCAGATATGCTAAGCCTATATAGGCTGAAGATGATGCCCCAGCATTGCGGAGAAACCTCAGGTGACTGTCCAGGCAGTTGGCTGTTTCTGTCAACTCACAAATTTTTTGGAAGTTGCTTGCATGCACTTTCTGTTTTTATTTTTGTTAGCTAATATTATTTCCTTCTTGGGTCTCTGAGGGAGTTGAAGTTTAGTTAGTTATAGTTGAAGGTTAGTTAGTTGAAGATTAATTAGGATAGAAAGTGAATTAGATACATTTTGGACTTAACAAAATAGGATAATGAAATTATCATCTCTGAATTTGTCAAATACAAATGGACTAGACATTGTTTAGACATTTATTATTTGTATATATTGTATATAGTTATTGTACTTTTGTATATAGTTTTTCTTTTGTTAGTTATAACCTTTTTCTTTTTTTTTCCTTTTTATTAAAATAGAAAAGGGGAAATGTGGTGGTATTTTACTTGTACTGAAATGTGATTTTAATTGTATGTTAATAAATAAAGTTGCCTGGGGGTCAGAGTTATAGAGCCATAGCAAGTGCGTGGCGGTGGTGGCGCACGCCTTTAAGGACCTGGAGGGCGGTACATACAGGCAATGACAAGGCAGTCACGTGTTTAGTTTACAACCAATGAGAAGGCAGAACATCTAGACTATTTAAAGACGTACACACAGGAAGTAGGTCTCTTTTTCGGAGAGCTCTCTTGGCTGAAGCAGGATAGCTGAAGCAGGAAGGGTAAGGCTCTTAGTTCTGACCTCTTGGCTTTCTTCTCTGAATCGGCTCTGTGTTTCTTATTTAATAAGACGGTTGGTTACATCTACAAGACTTGTAACTTGTAATTTCAGGACAATTCTAATAAACGGCCCTTGATGGACCCCGTTTCCTCTGTACTAGTGAGTTCTTGAAACTAGATTCAAGTTCAAGTTCAAGCTTCAATTACAATGAGAAATGAATCATGAAGTTTCTCCATAGCATTTTCTCCTATTTCCCCCCTATGGCCACAAAATTCACTAGTTACATTGGAGTCACTAAAACTCAGGATACAAATGGAGAAAAGGGAACTTTGGAAGAAACAATGAAAACACGAAGAAAATTGCCCCAGTTTGTATTTCATGAATGGACTGTAATTATGGATCAAGAAACATAAACAGAATCTTTTTACCATATCAAACAATCGATGAATAAATATCAGTTGAAAAGTCTAAATTTATCATATAAAATCGGGTTTTATTATTTAAAAGAGTTGAAGGCTTCACTATAGCAGGCTAAAGGTCTCAGCCATTTATATATTGGTTGATTTTACATTTTCTACAGCATAAGAATATTTGTTTTTTTGTTTTGTTTTTGGTTTTTCGAGACAGGGTTTCTCTGTGTAGCTTTGTGCCTTTCCTGGAACTCACTTGGTAGCCCAGGCTGGCCTCGAACTCACAGAGATCCGCCTTTCTCTGCCTCCCGAGTGCTGGGATTAAAGGCGTGCGCCACCACCGCCCGGCCCAGCATAAGAATATTAAATTACCATTTGCATTACAAGAAAAGAAGAGATGATTTTTTTAAATCACTACTTCAAAATGCATATTTTATTCTTATATTTCTGTTTCCTTCTTTGATGTGTGTGCGTATGTGTGTACGTGTGTGTGTGTGTGTATGTGTGTGTGTGTGTGTGTGTGTGTGTGTGTGTGTGTGTGTATGTGAGAGAGGGAGAGACAGAGACAGAGGGAGACAGAGAGGTTCAACCCAGAGCCTCTCAGTGTGCTAGCACCTGTCACATCATGGAGCCATACTCCTAACTCTTCCTATAATTTTGATTAGTCTTCTTGAGTCTAACACACATGTAAAAATAGCTGAAATAAGATTTAAAATGTGTTCCTGCAGGACAGTATCTGGTTGTGTGCTATGAGATGAAAGTGGGCACTGAATTTTGGAAATAGAAGTTTAAAACTAGGAAACAAACTGCTAATAATTACAAAATAAATGCAACAGAAGAAAAGGTGTTACTTGGAGGATTTTGGTGACAATACAGTTTAACAGTTTAAATTACAATGAAAATATTCATTATACATAGCCCACTTGACTAAGGATGAAGAAATAGCTAGTTATTCAGTTTATCACTTTAATTGGATGAACACTGTGTTCTCCAGATACTTGTGGGTTTTTCTATTCTTTTTCACATTTTAGCCAGATGCTTCAGCACATAGCCTTTTCTTTTGTAGGTGTGATATTTTGCAGGTTCTTCCTTCTCTGCTCTTCAACTTTCTGCCGTTGTTAAAGTTCACATTCTAAACACTTCAGTCTGACAAAGAAACATAGAGAAAAAAGGATTTGGATTCTACCAATAAGCCTCTTCAAAGCCAAAGTTTCTTTGGATAAAAATCATATTATATCTAATGGTGCATACATCAGATCCTAAATGATTACTCATTCTAATTTAATAAAAACAAATAAATAAAAGTAAATGCTAGTGAATTTCTTAGATAACAAAAGGGTGATAAATTTCAGATCAGGAAACCTACCAGCATGATTTGAACAAAACCATACAAAATGCTCACGTATAATTGTTGTTAATACCCAAGACTGGAACACCAAAAGCAACTATGAGATACTCCGTTTGCAGCAGGAGGCATTCTTTCCCACAAAACCATTGACTGGCTCCATGGGAATTATCTTTTTCACTCCATAGCAATAATTTATTCCAAGGATTTTTTCAATCTAAAATCTGTACCAATTTGTTGAGTACTCCTAAATTTATATGTATTTATGGACAATAGGAAAAAAGAAAAATGTAGAGAAGCAACACTTAGACAAGCTAATATTACCATGTTAGAAGAATGTTTCCATACCAACAAACAATTACATCAAGAATTAGATACATAGTGGTTTCCAATAGGAAAACACTGATAATTTTATTTTTTTCTTACTGGAGGGGAATTTTAAAGACAGTTCCCCGAAAATGGGTTACAACAGAAAAAACAATTCTGTTCTTTTCTGTCAGTAAATTTTAGGTGGGTATACAAATGAAAATATGATGCTCTTCTTCTGGCAGTCCTGAATGAACCACAGAGGAATTTACTGGTCATGTAAATATCAAGAAGATATGCAGAGATGGGCTTGTGTACTTACTTTAATAATGCCTTTTTTTCCCACATGGATGTGCTTTTATTTGAAGTCTTTATCTATTCCACAATAAATATGATTCAAATAGGTATAACATCAAGGCAATTTTCCAGTTAAATGGATATTCCTGAAAAGAACACAATATACAGAGAGTAGAAATGATAGGTAGTTGATAGATGATAGATAGGTAGATAGATGGACAGATAGATGATGGATAAGTAGATAGATTATAGATGGATGGATAGATAGATAGATGGATAGATAGATCCTTATCATATGCTTATTACCTTAGTAGACTTTTAAGATATAAGGGATATACCAAATAAAAATAAATCAAAAGCAAGAAATTACTAAAGCAAGTGCAGAAAGGGTTGAGCAAATATGAAAGCCAGAATTGCTCTTTATAGAAATGGCATCATGGTACAATCAATATATTGAGACTTCATACAGAAGTTGAAAAGAGAGAATTGACTCTAAGTTTCTTGAATTAAAGCAAGAACCTTGGGAAAATTCCTAAAGATTTGTAAAATTCTCCACTATCAAATGAAAGCAATTTTGAGAATAGTTTGAATGTTGACTTACATCTTTGTGCATGCATCCATTTATATTCTAGAAATCATATAGATATTCACAGTCAAGAAAACCAAACATGTGAAAACAAGGTCAATACAACATAAATCAATTCAAATATAGGCAGTAGTCTCACATATTGATGAATTTGAAATTTTATAATTATAAACTGTAACAGCTATTCACAAAATCAAGTTAACAAGATCAGTCATCATTCCAAAGGACACCATGAATGACTCCATAGCTTATTAATAAGAGCAACAAAAAGAGAGACTATGAAAGAGGAAGGTTGAAAGTTCTGATGTAAGAGCTTGCCAATGCAAATGATTAAGGAGCGTTGTTTACATGTATAGAACTGCCAATTAATAAACAAGTAACATACTACTAAAATTAAAATGAAGTATAATTGTTCTTTGAGATGTATAGATAATAAAATTGCTAATTTTTTTGTTTTGTTTTGTTTGTTTTTTTTTGTTTTTTGAGACAGGGTTTCTCTGTGTAGCTTTGCGCCTTTCCTGGGACTCACTTGGTAGCCCAGGCTGGCCTCGAACTCACAGAGATCCGCCTGGCTCTGCCTCCCGAGTGCTGGGATTAAAGGCGTGCACCACCACCGCCCGGCAAAATTGCTAAATTTTTAAAAGAAGCAAGTGATAAGACAACATCAAAAGTGACCAGAAAACCTAAAAAATAACTAAGGTTTTATAAATGAATATATTTGTAATAAATACATTAATTAATATATTAAATTTTAGGATATGCAAAACTAAAAAATGATTATTTCAGAGACATCACTGAAAATCTTATTTCAAATGCAACAAAGAGAAAAAATGGGTAAAATAAATTTAGAAGAAATGTTAAGAAATATAGAAAACATAAATAAGAGCTAATATTAATTTATTTCTCCTATAAATATTCAACAAATATTCCATGATTATCTGTTGTGTATACACCTTTGCTGGACTCTAAGGGACAACTATAGAGGAAGACACAAAAAATAACCAAAGTAGGTCAGATAGATGCCAGGTCATTTTATGATGAAAAATCATGAAGGAACAGGTAACAGACTCCTTAGAATCACAGACGTAAGAAAAAGAGTAGAAGGGAAGATAGATTTACAACAATACTGAATGAATACAAATTGTCTAAGGCTAGAAAAAGAAATTAATCCAGATATAAGGGATTACATAATATACTAAAAGATGTGATTGTGTCAAGGCTTTGTGTAGCTGTAGATACTTTATAATAACATCTTTGAAAGATCACATGTTGTGATATATTTGTATGCTGTGTGAAGATGTATTTGCTGTGTTGGTATAATAAAAGGTTGAATGGCCAATAACTAGGCAGGATTTCTTGGGAGATAAAGAAAGAGGAGGAAAATCTAGACACACAGGAGATGCCAGAAGAAATGGACAGAAAACCAGAAGTACAAGATGGAGGAGAGGTAACACCAACTGTCAGATTAATAGATAAATATAAATGGGTTAATACAAATTATTAGAGCTAGTGGGATAAGCCTAAGCAGTAGGCCAAGCTTTCATAATTAACAATAAATCTCTGTGTTATTATTTGGAAACTGGCTAGCAGGACAGCAAAAGACTCATTACAGTCACATACATCTAAGAATACCAATGCTCTTAGCATGCTAAGCTAAGGCAGAAAATTTGTAAGTTTGGTTTCAGATTGGGCTACCTAGTGAGTCTCTCTCTACTTTTTAAAACAGTCATTTGGAAAGTTTTTTTCCATAAAATACAAACAAACAGAAGAGTGTATTTTTCCACTACAAAATGGAAGCTGCAGCCATTTATTCCTTTATTATTTATTTATTTATTTATTTATTTATTTTTGGTTTTTCGAGACAGGGTTTCTCTGTGTAGCTTTGCGCCTTTCCTGGAACTCACTTGGTAGCCCAGGCTGGCCTCGAACTCACAGCGATCCGCCTGGCTCTGCCTCCCAAGTGCTGGGATTAAAGGCGTGTGCCACCACCACCCGGCCATTTATTCCTTTATTTACCAAAAAAATTAAATATGGATTGTGTGATACAAAGAAGTTAAAGAAAAAAATTCCATATAATATTTATATTTTAATGTATGAAAATGGATGGTAAACTAGTAAATTAAACACATTAATGAAGAATGATGTGTAGTCCAACTTTTTCTGTCCCATTAGCCAGCTCTCAAATAGCTACACACAGACTTCTTATTAAATATTTAAGCTAAGTTGATAGCTTAGGCTTGTTTTTAACAAGGTCTTATTAACTTAGATTGACTAATTTTTATTAATCTATGCACTACCACGTGACTTTTACCTCTATTCCATTCTGTGTGTACATCTTGTTTGGCATCTGGGTGGCTTCTCTCCATATCTCTGCCCTTCTTCCCAGCATCCTCTCTTCTGTGAAAATCCTGCCTAGCTATTGGTCATTCAGTTTTTTATTAAACCAGTCTAGCGACAAATCTTCACAGAGTGCGAAAAGATTATTAAACATTTTCCCCTTTCTGTCTAAATAAGAACGCAAATTTTTAACTCTAACATAAATAAAACTACAAACAATAAAAACAGACATGGTATTCTTATCCAGTGTCCTGGCTCCAAAGATGTTACATATGTTATCCCTAACCCTGATTCTGTTCAATTGGGCGAGCTACTGGCTCTCCTCAAAGTTCTAGTAGAGTCCCAAATTGAGCCTGTTAATATTTTTTCTGAAAACCAATACACTGTACAGACAGTTCGTGTGCTGGCCTTTTCTCAGAGTCAGAGATTCACTGACCCCCACTGCCAGCACCATGTTGCTTATACAAGATATCCTAAATCGGAGGACTGAACCTTGGTACCTGTAACACATTAGATTTCATTCCAAATTACCCAGAATATTGGCTGGAGGAAATGAGGTCACAGACACCAGCATATTAACAGGCAGTATGGATCTCCTAGAGTAAGACAGGGCTCTTCACCAGCAATTTCATCTATCTCCAAGGAATTTTCATAGACTTCTTTCAGAATTACCAATTTCCCTATATGAACATTTGTCCTGGGCATATGCCACTTGTGCTCCTCTTGCCCCCTTAGGACTTCTTCAACATGGGGGTTAACCCCTGAGGCTTATTGCCTAACCCTATCTGGCAGATGCATGTCACGGATCATTCTCCCTTTAGCAATAGTCAATATGTTCATGTGATAATAGATACCTGTTCCTCCTTTGTTTATGCCCTTGCCCTTTCTGGAAAGAAGGCCATCAATGCTATCAAAGCCCTTAAGTCAGCCATGGTAGTAATGGGGGTACTTTGGGTACTTAAGACTGACAATAGCCCTGCTTATGCCTCTCAACAATTTAATAACTTTCTGGGGTCCTGGAAGATTTTCCATACCACAGCATCCGCTACAATCCCCAGGAACAAGCCATTGTTGAGAGGACCAACAGAGCTCTTAAGGAGCTGTTGATGAGGACTATCTCACCAGAGGCTAGGAGAGATCCCCATCTGGTTTAACAGGTGCTTTTCCATATGAACTTTCTCAGTTTTGATGACGAGGGGCTCAGCCTGGCCTACAAGCACTGAGCGTCTCTGCCAAGCAACACACCTCTCCCCCTGGTGAGATGGAGAGATCCTATCTCCCTCCAATGGCAGCTACCAGCCTTCCTGCTAACCCATGGGAGAGAGTATGCTTATGTTTTTCCTTAGAGTACCACTATGCCAATATGAGTCCCAGCAGAAGATGTGTACTTGGCCACAGATCAGCCTGCTTCCACTAAGGATGAAATAATCCAAGATGGATAAAGTATATATTCCCCTTTCTTGCTCTCATTGCTCCTCTAAAGGATGAAGACTTGTGGAGCCTTGCTTTTCCTCATTTTGTATGATGCCTTTTGAGATGAGAAACATTAGTTTAGCAGGCTGGGAGCTAGCTAAATATATTAAGGGACCATGGTCGGCTAAGTTTCTATATTATCCATTACAGATAACACATGAAATCTTCCAGTTAAATCAGACAAGAGCACAGGTTATGGCCTTTGACTCTTTATTTTTTTTAAAGGTTTGGCATGATATAAAGAGACTGTTTGATCCCTCCTGGATTTCACTTATGTTTTGATTGGTGGGGTGATGGTTTTGATCTTTCTGCTTTTAAGTGTCTCCTATAGCACGTCCAACAACAGGCTGCCACTAAGGCGACTCTTTAGGTGTTAATGGCTCTTACACATCCAACTCATAGCCTTCCACAGGAGGTTATGCATGTCTGGCTTTCTGAAATTCACAAAGCTACTGCCTAACACTCCCCACCCAGGGTGACTCCCCAGGGATGTACACTCTTTGAGGGCTGGTAGTCAAAGATGGGTAAGAGCTTGTTTTGCAAGCCAACCTACGACAGGCATGGTCAAGTTGCTGAGTTCCCCTGAGGTGGGGTCAAGGCTGGAGCAAAGAACTCCAACTCCTGCTGATTGCCCATATAATAAAATAAAAGGGTGGATATGTAGTAGGACTGGCCCATAGGGTCCAGAAAATTGACTCAGACCAGTTACCAAAGCATGTACATAATGTACTCCTTAAGAGGCAACCTGGAGTCTTCCTGAGGGCCTAGCAACAGGAGCTGTCAGAGTTCCTGATTGTGCCCAGTCAATTAGGAATGACCACACAGACTGGGTGCTGGGAGGAGGGTATATAAGGCCTTCCTTGTTATTGAATAAATGAGTTCATTATTTGCCTTCAATGGACTCCCAGTATCTGTGTCATTGATGTCTCGCCTTCTCACCCCCTCCCCTGAGGGAGCTGTTAGGATCCAGCTACAAAGCTTGATATAAGAGTTAGTAGGAAACAACTTCTGATCTATTAACTTGGTTAAACTTAGATAGAGACATCTGGTCCAGTATTTCTGTAACCACAAGGCTTATGACATCAATTTTAAGGAAAAAGATATTGAGTTAAAAGAATTGATTTTATCATAATGTTAGATATCAGTTCTCATGAAACTTAATGTTTTCTAGTTTTGTTTCTTTTACTTTGATAAGCTTATGCCCAAGGGAGACTTTAGGAAAAGTATGTACCATAAAAAGACTCTGTAATTAATGATTAAAATATATGAGCAAATGATTTTTTGTGTAAAGCCAATGAGAGATGCAGGTTGTCAGATTAGGTCAAGCCATAGCAAGATGTGCTTCCTTTCTGTATATCTCCCATAAAACAAAACTAAGAAATGTTCCATGTCTGATTTCTCTTACACCACTCTTGCAACCATCTACTTCAGACCATGATGTGTCCAGAGCTGGGCCCCAGCAGATGGCCATCTATAGTAACTGTTCCCATACAAGGCTTATACAACATTATGGTTGATAGGGAAAAATTATAGGAGCTGGAAGATATAGAGGAGAGCTCTGGTATGTTAACTTTTTGACCTGCCATATCTATTGTACATACTAACTCACAATATCTCTGGTTGCCTGAACAAGACCAAGCCAGTAAAAACTCAAGCATAGTTCATGAAGGGGCCCCACCCTAAGCTTATGAGATATTGGCAGTTGATGTCACCTGAGGGTCAGAGAGCTACTCTCCTTTGGTGGCATAGCCACTGGTAGATTGCCCATGCTCCTTGTTCCTTGTGGATGATTCCATACCCAATAATAAACTTAGGGTTACTAAAAATATTTTTTTAAAAAAAAGCACATAAGACTGGGAGGATGATGAAAGAAGAAATAAGCAGATACTGGACTACAGTTTTTGGAAGAAATATAGCCCCCAAATATTGTTATTACAAATGTCTGTTCTTCAGAACTCTGACTGTGTATGTTTCTGTTGTTATATCATGCATTTATGGTATGGTTTTATAGCATCCACAGAAAATTAATAACTAACCCATTCTAGTTATGTTTTACGGAGCCATCTCCCTTTATATTGAAAATACATTTTAGAAAGGCCACAAGTTAAAACAGAGAGTCTAGTCACCCTAAGTTCTTATCTTTATACCAATAGAGTATTGACTCTCTCAACTCTCTTGAAAGAAGTTTCTTTTATAATAGAAGGCAATTAATACAGAGATCCAGAAATGTATATAGATTAAAAGACTGTAGATGCTCAGCCCTAAAAAAGACACCTATATCACACTTCTAAGGCTCAGGGGTTATTGCAAATGCCATGTTAAGACTGGATGAGCCAGCAGTAGTGGATATCTATATCAAAATAGTGTTTTCTGGACATGGCTGTAGTGTTTTACACATGAACTCAAAGTGGCTGTGACTATATGTAACAGGAACAGCACACAATCAAGACAGCTAAAACAGCAACATAGATAAAGGAGGGGATCATGAAGTGTAACCCTTCTCTGAGGAAAAGTTGGTTTCTAAGGGAAGGAGAGTCTGTTGTATGTGTTTATGTCAGTGGGTGGGGATTAAAGGAGGGATTTTAGGGAAGGAAAAGTGGCGTGGATTTGATCAAAATGTATCACAGAGATATGAAATTCTCAAACAAAGTCAGTACATCTTGGGCTTCATAAATTACTTCATAAATATTCTTCATAAATTTCTGCTTAGTAAAGCACTGAACTCTGAACAAAAATAGTTGTAGGGCATGTGTCTGAGAAGGTTTGTACTAAGAGCATACAAAGAATTATCATGATTTAAAAAAAGAAAGAAACAAAACACAAACATAATAGAACAGATGTATTTCATGATGAAGTAAATATATGAAAAATACTCATACAATTAATCATTGAAGAGAATAAACATATATTGGCTTTAGGTGACTAAACTTTGTCTAATATTAAAAGACACATGCCAGCTGGGTGGTGGTGGCGCACGCCTTTAATCCCAGCACTCGGGAGGCAGAGCCAGGCGGATCTCTGTGAGTTCGAGGCCAGCCTGGGCTACCAAGTGAGTCCCAGGAAAGGCGCAAAGCTACACAGAGAAACCCTGTCTCGAAAAACCAAAAAAAAAAAAAAAAAGACACATGCCAAACATAAGCAAAAATGTGACACAGGTGGAATTCCCAAAGTGCTGTTTATGTTATAAAATGTTAGACACTTCAGGGGTCTCATAAACTTAATCATGCACTCAGGCTAATTTTTCACTCAGAGTGTTTGTCTAGTGAGAAACAAATACACATACATTTATAAGAAAATTAGTTCTCCAGTGTTCATAGGTGTTTTATTTTATTTAGAATAGCCCAAATAAATAAGCCAAATTTCCAAATAGAATTGGTAGAAGATTGTGTTTATGTATGCAATAAATTCTGCTCACAATACCTATATTGATTTCTCCTTTGAAACAATGGAAGCCTGTAGCTAGAGTTTTCCTGCCTGGCCCACATTCAGGACAAATCTCTCTCACCCGCCATTCCCACAGCCGCTCAGACCTGACCAAGTAAACACAGAGACTTATATTGCTTACAAACTATGTGGCCATATCAGGCTTCTGGCTAACTGTTCTTACAGCTTAAATTAATCCATTTCTATAAATCTATACCTTGCCACGTGGCTCGTGGCTTACTGGCATCTTCACATGCTGTTTGTCATCGTGGTGGCTGGCAGTGTCTCTGACTCAGCCTTCTACTTCCCAGCTTTATTCTCCTCCTTGTCCTGCCTATATTTCCTCCTGCCTGACTACTGGCCAATCAGTGTTTTATTTACTAACCAATCAGAGCAACACATTTGCCATGCAAAACATCCCACAGCAGAAGCCACGTAACAATGGAATAGCCTCTTTAAAGTGCTGACAGGAAAAAAAAATCAAGCTAGAATTATATACAAAAAATGTTTATTGAAAATGAAAGCAAAATAAAGCATTTTCACATCAAAGAAAATTGCAATCTTTTGTTGCTTGTTCATCTCCAGCACAAACAGCTAAAAAGAAAACCTACATGATGTCCTTCAGATGCATAGGCATAGTGCCAAATGATAACTTGTTTTTATATGTTAATATAAAAAAGTAAATATTTATTGATTGCACAAGTAATAGGAAGAGAGTGGAATAATTCCTTTAGATTGGCGAATTATACATAAAATGGTATAATGTTAGTTCAAAGTAAACTGTAATAATTATATGCAATAGTGATTTTTCCTAGTATAAACACTTCAAAAATTAAAGTTTAAAAAATAAAAAAACTATAATTTAAGAAACTAATACAGAGCCAGAGAGACTGCATAGTTGTTAGGAATGCTTACTGCTCATCAAAAGGACCAGAGTTCAGTTTCCACCACCCATGTTAGTCCACTCACAACCACTTTCACTCCAAAAGACTCAATTCTCTCTTTTGGCCTCCACAAACAACTGCACAAAGGTGACAAAAACTCATGCAGACACACACATGCATGGTCACATACATACATAAAAATAAAATAAGTCTTTTAAAAGAAATCTAATATGTATAATAAACCTTAATTCTCAAAATTATTTGAAGTCAAAGAAGAAATAAATAAGGTGTAGAATTAAAGCCAAATGCATTATATTTAATGTTACTCAGTTCAACATTCCACATAACAGACATTAAACCAGAAATAAAAAAAAAATAAAAAAATAAAAAAACCAGAAAAAACAACCCTAGAATTTGTGGTATAAGCACAGGAGTTAGATATAAAAGCACACATGCTATTAGACAGACTTTCTTGCTATGATAACAGTCTGTGAAAAACAATTTAAAGGAGGAAAGAGTTATTTTGACTAGTGGTTGCAGTTTCTGTCTATAGTCTGTTGTTTCTGTAGCTTGTGGTACAGCAAAGCACTATAGGGCCAGAAGCAAATGATTGAGTAGGTTTCTTACCTCATAGTAACCAGGAAGCAAAGAGAGAACAGAGTGGACAGACTTCTGTCCATATCATGATGTCAGAGACTGACTTACTCCAACTAGGCTCTACCCTTCAGATTACAATTCATTAAAGGATTGATCTATCAATTAGGACATATCCTTCCAGGATCCATTCATTTTCTGAAAGCAAAGCTCTTCAGTTGATAGCAAAGCTTGTAATCCATGATTAAGAGTTGCTGTGGTCATGGTGTCTCTTCACAGCAGTAGAAGCCTTAAGTAAGACACATTCCTCTAAAGTTCACTCTGGGGGAACCAATTAATTTATTAGGCTCCCTTACAGAGCCTAGAAAAGGGATAACTTACAGGGGTGTGGGCACCCCCAACCAGCGGCACCTGGCAAACTTTACCAAGCATCAATGACATCTTCTATAGCTGCCTAGATGGAATCCTTGACTCTCATCTTTCCTGGCCTCTATGTATGCTAGTCCATCCACTTGGCCACTTGAAGGCCTGACGGGTAGTAGGGAGCAGCTGGATATTCAGAGAAATCTCAAAGCATGCTCTAGACTCTATAGGGATCAGGGAGGGGTTTCAATCAGTCCTGCTGAAATGGTTTTTGCAAAAGGGCACAGCTGAATTCCTCAAAATGGTGATTGCTTAGCCCAGAGGACAGTTACTTGTTACAAGAGCACATTCAAAATCAATGTTTGGTGAGTTGATTATATAGCATGTTAGTCTTTAATTGCCTTCCTTTAAGATTTATGTATTTATTATGGTTCCGGGGAATTGAACCTAGAGCCTTGTGCATACTGAACCAGTGCTACACAACTAACAATGGGGTATCCTCAGCCTCTAATTTTTATTTTTTATTTTTTTTATTTATTTTGTGTGTGTGTGTGTGTGTGTGTGTGTGTGTGTGTGTATGCGTGCGCACACACACACACACACACACACACACACACATCTGTGGAAGCAGGCATGTGGCAGAGGACAATTTACAGGAGCTGGTTATATCTTTCCACCATGCAGGTTCTGAGGATCAAAATCAGGTCACTGGGCTTGGTGGCAATGGCCTTTACCTGCTGAGCTAGGTAATGGGCCCTTTAATCACTTATTTATATTTAACTTAAAATAAAAATGTATGATCTATTGTCCCAGTTACTTATTCATTCCAAGCCTTTTTTATTAGGCAAACATAGGCTGGTTCATAATTTTATTCCCCCATCCAATAATATACACAGCCTGCTATGCTCATCTATTTGAAGATTTGTAACTGATAGTGAGCATTTTGGCCAGATGTAAGTTCCTGTGATCCAAAGAGGATGCACGACTTAGGCCAGTGACTATCCTCTGAATCACATGTTCTTTATCTGTAAGGCTTGGCCTAAAACAAAGAAACAAATGTTACCCTAAAAACCAAATATTCATTCTTTTCAATTTTAGTTAGAAATAGTCCTTCCATCTTATTTATCTCATTATGGCAAAACGGCAGTTTCAAATGAATAAATTAAGGAGAAATCTGGGATCTGATCACTGGTTCATAATTTCGATTACTGAACAGATATAAGTGCATTGCCAAATTGAGATGATAGACAATAAAAAGGTAAAGAGTTCATTATAATTAAAGAAATGATATATACAATCCAAACAATATTGAGAGAATTTTGTTTCTCTGCATTTCTCGTCAAGTAATAAAGTCATTAAAGTTTCAAAAACCCAAAACAAAGAAGGAAGATGGATTTAGAGATAAAACCAATATAATAGTAAAACTGGCTTGTAAATTCATTACATTTCATTTAGTGAACTGAATATTGGATCTTCAAAAAGAAAACTGTAATCTTCATAGAAATGAAGTAAAATAAAAATGTATCATGCAACTTAACACAGGAATAGATTATTATAATTCAGAAAAAAATATAATTCACTGCTGTGAATTTGTGTGAAATTTTAAAGCTGTGTATACGAGGCTGTCCAGTTCTTTACTGAAAAGTTGGCTAAAGCTATCAGTGATAGATTCTATTATAATCCTTCCAGGTTATTTGGGAACATAGCTCCTAAAATTGAATACGTCCATGTTTCACATCTGAGAACAAGTAAACTACCTTAGATGCTCTCTTCATTTTTATGACCCAAATTTATCTTGATACATACAGAGAATAAAAGGTGATGGTGATATTTCCTAGGCAAAGTATTTTTTTTTATTATTGTCAAGTAATGACAAGTTTTGAGTTATCAAGCCATTTACATTCAGCAAGACACTTTGATGTATACTGATGTGTCACAACCAACCACTTCTATAATTAATACTCAGATTTGAGGCTTAGAAATAGCTCACCCCATCCTAGAAATTTACCCACCATGCTGGAACTTTTCCTAAGACACTTGATTTCCAATATAATTTGAAAATATAGCATTTTGGAAGTCCAACTTAATAAACACACAGGAGTTAACACACACACACACACACACACACACACACACACACACACACATACACACACGAGAGAGAGAGAGGGAGAGAGAGAGAATTCTTAAACATTTTTAGTGATCAAAATGTTATCTGTGGTTCCACTGTCTGCTTTACTGTGACCTAAGAACTTGCAATGACTATTGCTTTGCTTAAAAAATTAAGTCTAGAGAAAATGATATGAAATAATGAATAGTTTAATTTTTTTTTTAAGTCAATGTTTCTTGATTAACATGGGTACATTTACCTTCTGAGGAATTTAGGCTACATTTTAGTTTTGGTCTGAATTGTATGCCCTGGCCTCATTTGTATGTTCAGATCTCAACTCAATGCCTGACTCTTCACAACTGTATTTGAAGATAAGTTCTATAAAGGCAAAATTCAATTAAAACTAAGGTACCTTGGCTTGGTCCTAATACAACAGGACTATGTGGTTATGAGAGGAGTAGAAGGGAAGGAACATACACAAAATCCTATTGTTGAGTGTGCTGTATGTGTATGGTGTTTCTTTATAAGAACAAGAAGAAATTTAAGGAGAGTACTCCTCCCTCATGGAGTTTTTCTTTCTTTTTTCATATCCTACTTAACAAAGAGTATAGAACGTTAATATTTACTAAAGACATAGTATTCAGGAATGAAAACAAGCCAAACAGGACAAAAGTCACTGGTCTGCCCTGTTCTGATGTGAATGAAACAATCAAGTCTTTTCCAGGTCTCATTGAAGTCAATTTTTCTAAGGTAGGGAATCACTGCTTGGCTGTATTGGAGACAATATCAAACCAAACACATCCTCTGCTACTATTCCTGCACCCATTTCCCCTCCCTGATCCCTTCAGAAATGTGTAATTTTCTCTGTGTCCTTTCAAGTGAAAGACATTAAATTCCTACAAAATTTATTTATTTTTTGTTAGGAACAATTCCAAATCAGGCTATCATTCACTTTACTTTCCTGGGCAATTAAAAAATTGAAATGACGTATGCTTTTTATTTTCTCCCTAAATGTCACAGCAAAAGAATTGGCATTTTTTCTCTATAAAAAAGAATCCAAGAATGATATGCTAAATAATGTAAAATAACCAAAAATGTAACCATTTTAGAATATTAAAATCAAATATTTAATTGTTTCTTGAAATTACCTACCCAAACTCAATTAAAATAATAAAACTCCAATAAATTTTCCTGTCACAAATTGATGGACTATAAATTACCTTTTTAATAATATTTGTTTTTCTAGAATAACTTCTGTATTCAACAGAAATATAGGTGTAACAGTGTTGTTGAGTTTCAATTAAGGATGATAGCTGTATTTGCCAAAGCAGTGCATAACTTGCAAGATGATATATCTTCTAGTTACAGCAACCTAATTTTAATAATATTGGTGGAAAAACACATAGTTGTTTTCATATTAATAAACCACAAGGGTAATGGTTCTATTATATCTACATAACTGCTGTCAACGTGCAGCAGAAGGTGCACATTGAATTTGTTGTGAATCGTCATGACAAAATATATCACAAATATGTGCTCCCTCTGGCCTTGACACATAAAGACAACACAATATGAATTATACTGCCTGTAATTCTCTGTAGCCCGCTGTCTGAGCAGTGTCCTTTCCAAGGGGACATTTCCATTTGGCTCTCTTCTTTCTGAAGCACTGCCAATGTTGTCTATTTGGAAGGTTTCACTCAATTTACTTTCAAAGCCAGTAAGTTTGTCTGGTCCAGTGTAATTTAGGAAGACTTTGGAGCCACATGAAAATTTCAGATGCAGTCTATGTTCTCAAAGAGATGAATTCTTTTTAAGTACCAGATTTATAAAAATAAACTTTTAAAGTCACTAAAATTAGAAAGCCTTTTTGCGGAAGCTCTTGAAGTAGTTATGTCATAATGGCAAAGAAAAGTACCCAACATTGACACACACAAGTGCAGTAGAAGTGGCCTGGCATACTTCTGAAGGGACCAAGTGTACATTTCAAAACATACTGTGAAACTGATTCCAGTAGAAACTGCATTCCTGGTCCCTGGCTAGAATTAAAGTGCCCCAAAACATCATCAAGCAGAATGAATGGGACTCTGACTGTGATTCTGAGAACCGAACTCTAAGAAATTTAAAAAATTACCTGCTACTTACTTAGAGTCCCTGGTTTGGTGTCTATGACATTCCTCCTGACATCATCATAGCTTACCATCATTTCTATATGTTTCCCAATTCAACCAAGCTAATCTCTACCTAATTCCACAACTATGCTGTGAGTTGTGTGCTAATGGATACCCTCTACCCACCCACTCAATCTCAGAACTTAAAGGTTTACATAATAATCATCTGTCACTCCTAATGAAAGGGAGACCCTAGTCACTCAACCTTTCATTTTTGTTGCAGCCAAGAGTACAGTAATCCAAATAAAATAATTACAAAAGAGTTCAATAGGAGACTATTTTGTATCTTAGAATTCACATCACATCACTCAATTCCTGAAGAAAAAAAATTCTTTCTTATTGATGTGAAAGTGAAACAAACTTTTACCTCATCAGATGAAAAGGTTAATTCATGCTCAGTTTGCAAGTTCAGAAAACTTGACACTATTCCTTAAAGGAGATTTATTACCTTTCTGGGATTGTCCTATTGATTTTTTTCAGAGCTGAACACCTGTGCTTCCTGCTACACCACAGCATTTTGTTTTCTATTTAGATACTTATATTTTTCATGTGCTAACTCTAATAAATTTTTAATGTATTTTTAGGGTGAGCTTATAAAACCATGCCATTATTTCCTAATTTAAAACAAAGATTGCTTTCAAGTAATCTCTAGAGATGGGGGGGTCAAGGTCATCTCTATTTCTACAATAGGAAAATAAATTGCCAGTTAAGGTCCAAGGACATTATGTACTTTATACTTCCATTTATAAAACAATATCCTAATATTGATAGTATTGATATATAAAATACTATTACATAATTCAAATTTAACAACTGGAGACTAGTATAAATGAAGTAAACATGGATATATATGACATTAAAAAACTTTTTCTGATCTAGCATGACTTATAACAGAGAGAATTACTGAATAGTATTGAAAAGTGGGTTAGTCAGATAGTTTGCTACATGTTGTAAAATATACAGCAATGATTCTACTGGATATTTGTCCAGGAGAAACGTTCTCAGAAAAAAAGAATTATCTGATTCTGCTATAAAGTCCAAGCCAAATGTGGGATTTTCTAAAATGGAAATACAGACACTTTTGTACAGTCACAGATAATGACTACTCTGTGGAAACACCTGTGGAAGAAGGTGATCTTCAAACACTGTAAGAAATATCATTTAATCAATTAAGAAAATTCTGATTTCATTTCTTTTTTCTTTTTTTCTCTTTTTTTCATTTTGGCTTTTTGAGACAGGGTTTCTCTGTGTAGTTTTGGTGCCTGTCCTGGATCTCACTCTGTAGACCAGGCAGGCCTCCAACTCAAAGAGATCCACCTGGCTCTGCCTCCCGAGTGCTGGGATTAAAGGCATGTGCCACTGCTGCCTGCAATTCTGATCATTTCTGTTGGTAGTTTTTATAGAGACCATAAAACTCATGTCTGGCAGTCTTTTACAAAAAAATGCCACCTCACTACTACAAAGGTGGCAGTGGGGTACTACACTTACAGAAACAAGGGGCCCTTCCATTATGGATTTGTCATATGTACATTGCTTTATTGTTTTGACCTCCAAGCCTGTCTTTTGTAAAGAAAGTGGACTAACTCATTTTAAATTTGGTCTCTCAAGACTTGGAAGGAGCTGAACATTATGATACTTTTTTTTTTTGCATCAGCCAATCACTGATGGACTTTTTAGGACCTCATTGAAAGTTTTGCTTTGTCCTCCACTATATTTTGTATCTACATTATATCAAATTTATAATATATTTTCATAGTGAGAAATTTTAAGAATTTTCTTTAAATATAAAAATAAAGTCAAACCAAGAAAAACATTCCAAAACTTCACAAATTCTAACGTAACACATCTTGTTCATCTGCAATTCTATCTACCTTCATTTTATGATTTTACTCATATTTGTTTATCTATAAGTAGAATGATGCCTAATATGTTTTAAATTCTGTATATCTTATGCATGTATATATGTGACTGTGTGTGTGTCTGTGTATTTATGTAACTTGATATGTATATTCTGTTACTTTATTTTCTCTAATTGTCTCATGTTTATTTGGGTTGATACATATTCAATTAATTTATTTTAATGATTGAATAAGGACAGAATCTTCTGCTGTAAGCAATCTGTTTATTCAGGATGTGTGCAAGTTTCTCATAGGTATAAAACTAGACATGAAGTTCCTTGGCAGTAGGAAAAGAGGTATCTTCAACAATTAGCACTCCAAAGGGATTGAACCAATTTACATGCATACCAGTAGATTTATACTACATTTTTTTTTGTCAATGTGTAGTATGAGACTTCACTTTTTACCAGTCTAGAGGGAATTATGTTTCATTGTGGCTTTATTTTCAGTGTGCTAATTACCGGTGAGACCAAGTGTCTTTGCCTAAAGTTCTTCATAATTAAGCATTCTCTTCTGAGAATCATCTGTTTATATATTGTCTTTTTCTTTTGAGTTTGTCATGCTTTATTTTTTCACTTGTTTTTGTATATTATGATGCAAATCATTCAAATGCCCCCCACAGTCTTGTTTATCACTTTATTTACAGTCATACAAACACTTATAGTTATAATGTAGTCAAATTTATGAATATCATCCTTTATGGTTTGTGCTTACTGTATCTAGTCTAATCAAATCATTTCCTGCTGTGGGATCATAAAAATAATCTACAGTTTCATCAAAAACTTTTAAAATTCTGGCTTACACATTTATGTTTTTAATCTTCAGATATAGCCTTGTATATATTGGGTACTGTATGATAACTTTTACACATAAAGGTAGACTTTGTCTCTGTCTTTATGCAGGTGACTTACAATATTACCTCTACCATATTTTTATATTGGAATGACTTATTTTAGGATTCTTTATTATGCATTATTATACCATTAAATCCATGAGGTTAAAATCACATTTTCCCACACTGTTTACTTGCTGTATTATGTAATTATCCTGGTGTCTGCAAAGGAAGAATTTCCATTATGCCCCTCTGCTTTACAATAGCTTTCAATGTACTTGGTGCTTTACTTATATGGGCACTCTATGACCCCTTGTCTAGCAAAGCTTTTGTGGAGGTATAGTGGAAGTGCTATAAATTTATATATTAAGTAATGTTTTCACATTAATTGACCCATATATAACAATTTTATCACTCTCCTTTTAATCAGAGTGTTAAAGCTTTCTTCAATAATGTCTCATTTTTCTCAATAAGAATTCTTGAAGACTCTTATTGGATTTATTCTTAGTCACACATTGTTTTTAGTTTTATAGGCACTTCAAAATTATGTGTACTTTATACATATAGGTAGAAATTTTAAATGTACTTTGCTTTCTGATTCAGAGATTTTAAATTTCCTAATTTTTAAGTGTTTTATTAAAATGACATTTTGTAGAGATTTGATAAAATCTCCCACTCTGTGCATCCTAAATTAGCCTCTACCTTGCCCATGATGCATGGATATCTGATCTGCTGCCTGTATTTTCATCCAGTATCCTGGAGAACATTGAATTATGGACTTTAAATCAACCATTGTTGATGAACACTGTATGAAATATATTTTAATAGCTTCTTTTAAAATTAATTTACATTAAGCTTTCTTTTTCTTTTGAGACTTTTGATCTTAGATTTTACTTGGTCTGACATCAGTTTGATACAATAGTTTTAATACATACTTACTGATACACTGCTTTCCTTTCTTTCCCTTCAGTTCAAACATATATATATATTGGTTTTTCGAGACAGGGTTTCTCTGTGTAGCTTTGAGCCTTTCCTGGAACTCACTTGGTAGCCCAGGCCGGCCTCGAACTCACAGAGATCTGCCTGGCTCTGCCTCCCGAATGCTGGGATTAAAGGCGTGCGCCACAACCGCCCGGCACAAACATATATATTTTAAAAGCTGAGTTATGCTAATAACAAAGGAATTTATGCATTTATTCATTTTGATTTTATGTGCACGAGTATCTGCCAGCATGTACATATATTTACTACATGTGTGCCTATTGGCCAAGGAGATCAGAAGAAAGGTATTTGATCCCCTAGAATTAGAGTTACAGAACTAGAGTTACAGAAAGGAAAGTTAAGAGCTTACATGTGTGATCTAGGAACCAAAGCTGGGTCCTTTGTAATAGCAGCAAGTGCTCTTAATTACAGAGTGACCTTTTCATCCCTGTACCACGAATATTAAAAGGTCTTATTAATAGAAAACCCAGAGCCAGATATTGGGGTGAAAGCTGAAAGATAAGAGAAGCAGAATAGCCAGCCACTAACTTATCTCTATGAAGTCCTCAGCCTCAAGAGAGAGAGAGAGTACCTGTTTCCTCACGTTTTATATACCTTTCTGTGTCCTGCCATTCCTGTGATTAAAGGTGTGTGTCACCACTGGCTCATTTCTCTCATGTAGCCCATTGTGGCCTTGAACTCACATAGATCCAGGTGGAACTCTGCGTCCTGAGTCATAGGATTAGAGGTGTGTGGCATCACTGCTTGACCTCTATTTTCAATTTAGTGGCTGACTCTGTCCTCTGATCCCCAGGTAAACTTTACTGGGGTACACAATATATCACCACATATCCCCAAAGGATAAATATTTTTAAAGTATAAGTTGTAATCTATGTAATTTAATATGTTGCTGATTACTACTATCCTGATTTGGCTTCTATTCTTGAACCTTCATTTTGGCTTGTTTTTATTGTCCTATTTAGTTTCCACTTATTGGAGTTATTTAAAACTACTATGTTTTCCTTTTGTTAATAAATAACATTGATTACTTGTGTAAACTGTTGGCAATTATCTTTTTTTTCAATATGTTACCATAGTAAATGTACACAACATAAAATTTTATAACAATCCATTTTTAGGTTTACAGTTCTGTAATCATATTACTCATATCTGTTCCCAGAGTTCTTTTCATGTTGCAAAACTTAAACGTATATGCTTATTAATCAAAGATGACACATTTTCCCTCACTGCAGTTCCTGGCAGGTTCTTTTATTCTTGATATATCTGTGTACCTGGCTTTGTAGCCAACTGTATAAATGGTGTCATATAGGGCCTAGAGAGATGGCTCAGCAGCAAAGCACACTGGCTGCTTTTAGAGAGGACTGGGCTTAATTTTCAGCACCCACATGGAGGTTCACAACCTTCTGTAACTCCACTTCCAGGGGATCCAGTGCCCTCTTCTGTTCTACTTGAGACTAGTAATGCATGTAGTACATTTAAATAAGTGTGCACAAAATATTTGTACATGTAAAGCAAAAAACCAAAACAAAATAAAAGGAATATTATAGAAACAAAAAGATTCTCATGGTGTTGGTTGCTTTGTAATTGACTTTTTCATTTAGCATAATGTCATAGAGGTTGGTACATCCAAATTGAAGCACAAGTGAGGATTTGAACACTGAACATCATGTCATATGTTTAATTCACATTTTATTTTCCCCATTATTTGTGGAGACAATTAGCTTGCTTCTACCTTTTAATGATTTTAAATAATGTCATTATGAATTAGCTATACACAAACCTAAAAGCCCACCTTTCAATCACAGAGCATATATCCAGAGGTAGAGTTGTCAGATCACAGAGCTCCTTACTAATTCACTTTTTATGTTGTAAGAAATTCCACGATGCTTTCCAGGCCAGCTACACCATTTTACTAACAGTGTGCAAGGCTTCCAACTTCTCCGCATTCTCACCTTTTTTTTTTTTTGTACTTTTCACACCTCCCTTTGGAAGCTATTGAGTCTGAGGTAATATTTGTCCTTAAACCTTTGACATGAACACTTAATTATAAATTTTATTATAAGATAAAAGTTGTTTTAAATGTCTAACTCATCACAAATATGTCATAATCCAAGTACAGTTTAAGAACCAAGTTAAACATATTATCACCTCTAATTCTCCCTAGTACTTTACATTTATCTTTTTCAAAATTCATTTAATAATCAGTATACATATTATACATATTATTAATTTCTGTGATAACATTTTTCCCTAAGTACTTTTAAATAAAAGTTTTAACTCTGAATTATTAAGATCTGGGAAGAAAATTACTAAAGCAGCTGAAAATGTGATTCCTAGCTGAATGTCATCTTGCTGCAGTACTTTGAGGGCTGCATCCTGCTTCTTTAGAAGACACCATTGGTGAGGAGTCCACTGTGAATGAGTGGCTTCCACTTCTTTGTCTTGTTGGTTTCATTTTGACTGACTTAGTATACTGCCACAGCAGTCTATCAACATTTAGATTTACTTTATTTTTTGGTTCAATCTTGGAACTTGAGGATTGAATTCTGAAACTTTGTATGTTTTACTTCTGCTGGTATAGGTGTTTCAACATTTGTACCTGTAGCCAGAGTTTTCCTGCCTGGCCCACAGTCAGGACAAATCTCTCTCACCTGCCAATCCCACAGCAGCTCACACCGAACCAAGTAAACACAGAGACTTATATTGCTTACAAACTGTGTGGCCATACCAGGCTTCTTGCTAACTGTTCTTATATCTTAAATTAATCCATTTCTATAAATCTATACCTTGCCACGTGGCTCGTGGCTTACTGGCATCTTCACATGCTGTTTGTCATGGTGGCGGCTGGCAGTGTCTCTGACTCAGCCTTCCACTTCCCAGAATTCTTCTTCTGCTTGTCTCACCTATACTTCCTCCTGCCTGACTACTGGCCAATCAGTGTTTTATTTACTAACCAATCAGAGCAACACATTTGCCATATAGAACATCCCACAGCACTTCCCCTTTTCTTTTTCTTTTCTTTTTTTTCAAAAAGGAAGGTTTTAACCTTAACAAAGTAAAATTACATATAATTTGGGAATTTGGGCGTAGCTTCTCTTACTACTTCCTGCTGGAGGGGGGCACTGTATCTTATGGGGACACAAAGAAAATTTTAGGATTATGGAATAGTCCATGAGGCTGTATTGTCTGAGCCAGTTGCCTTCACACCATTCTGGATGTTGGATCATCTGGGCCATGATGTCATTGCAGACCTTTCAGGGGGTCTTGGCTGATCAAACCTGATGTATCTTAATCTGGAACAAATCCATAGCCTCTTGCTTTCTGTGGAAACAAAAGCAGAGCCTCCTTTCTGAAGCAACACATCCATACATCCAAATTTTGAAGTCAAGGTATCTTTAAAATATACATATTGGTTTAACTCAACATCTTTTTCAATCAAATGTTTTTCTGCAGTTAAAAATTCCAAATACAACACAAACCAGATTCTCTGTGTAATATTCATCTTTATGTGGCTTATTTTTTATATTAATTTTACTGTCTCTTTAAAGACTTTATTTTTTAAAACTATGTATTTGTTTATATAACTGTATATATCACCTTTTTGTCTCCTTCAAGCCTATGTATCTTTTACACACATTGTAAACTATTACATCTGAATCTGTCTTATTGTGAATCTATTGCTTTAAATTGCAGCATTTGTAAGACTAAAACAGTGCTATGGCTGCTGGCTCTGCCCACCTCAGCTTCCCAACATGCGGTGGTATGTTTACCGCCAGCTCTGGGAGCTATAGTGGGTCTATGCTTTTATCCAAGCAGCGTGTAGCCCAGAAACCTCTTTTTTTTGTTTTGTACTAGCAAAGGCTAAATCCACCACGCAGCTTAATGTGCCACTTGCAGAGGCCTCATTCCCACCATACCGCAGGTCAAGTGCACATTCTAGGAACCCACCAGTAGCTCAAACCAGCAGGCTGCCGCTCATTTGAGAGAGACAATTAGGAAGCTGTTTTTAGCTCCGTTTTAGAATCTTTTCTCAGGTTTTAGGTAGAAACTCTTGCCAACTCGTTGGGTGCCATTTGTAGCTAGAGTTTTCCTGCCTGGCCCACAGTCAGGACAAATCTCTCTCACCTGCCAGTCCCACAGCCGCTCAGACCCAACCAAGTAAACACAGAGACTTATATTGCTTACAAACTGTGTGGCCATATCAGGCTTCTTGCTAACTGTTCTTATATCTTAAATTAATCCATTTCTGTAAATCTATACCTTGCCACGTGGCTCGTAGCTTACTGGCATCTTCACATGCTGTTTGTCATGGTGGCGGCTGGCAGTGTCTCTGACTCAGCCTTCCACTTCCCAGAATTCTTCTCCTCCTTGTCCCGCCTATACTTCCTCCTGCCTGACTACTGGCCAATCAGTGTTTTATTTACTAACCAATCAGAGCAACACATTTGCCATACAGAACATCCCACAGCACGTACCACTTTCTTCAAGAGTTTCTTCAGTTTTTCTTTGGACTGTCTTCTTTGCCTCTGAACAATTCACTTACATGTTTTCCTTCCCTGTATGATGATTTAAGTAAATTTCCCAGCTAACTCACTTCTCATCTATAGTTGAGAGTATATCTCCTTAATTACAATTTGAAATATTTCTAAGGCTATAGTGGTTTCATTTTCAAATGTCTCTTTTTATAGAAAGTCATTCCCTTACTTTATTTCTTCTTATATTGTGTGTGTGTGTATGTGTGTGTGTGTGTGTGTGTGTGTGTGACGATACTAAGACTTGAACCTAGGCTTTCATCAATCTTGATAGAAACTCTAGTACTGAGCTACACCCATAGCCTCTTTCACTTTTTATTTTGAGTTACCCAAGCTTACTTTTAACTTGCTCATGTAAGCCTTGAATGTGTGGTCCTCCAGTCTTAACCACTCAAGTAGATGAGATTACAAATTTGCACTGCCAGACCTGATTGGATTATATTTTTAAACACAAGTTTTCTTAGAATGGTCTAGGTGACTTCATTTTAGATAATCTCTTTGAGAATGATTGTTCAGAATGTTGACGGATTCTTTTGAGACGTTGTAGTTATTCATTTGTTTTTAAATTGGTTGCATGCTCATTTTAAATACTCAGTTTGATTTTTAAATTTTTTTGTTTGCTTTTCTGGTGAGAGGCTTTTAAATTGCTGCTTTCCAAACACTCAGAATTCTTGCGTCTTCGGACAGAATTCTGGGGCCGTTGATAAAATGCCATGCCTAGCAAGTGAATTAGAGCAGTTTTACCTAGTCCTAGCTAGGAAGCTGTGAAGTAATTTCCATTTCTATGTTTCAATTACTTGCTTACAGTCTTTTGTAAACTGAATATTTGTTACTCTGTAAAGTTAATTTCAATGGTTTTTGATGTGTTAGCATTAGGAAGCAGGGCCTGCAGACACTCATTCGGTTAGCAGAGTAGAACCTTCATGAATGAGATTGTCCTTATGAAAGAAACTCTGAAAAACCCTCCTCTTTCTTCCATGAGAGAAACAGAGAATCTCAAATCTCCTGAAAAGTCATTGGATTTGAAACTTTTCTCTGGGGCTTCATCTTATATGAGACACCATTAGGTAATTCTTTCTTCACATTATAATTTAGAAATCCAAAGCAACAGTTTGGTTCTAGATATCAAGCAGAATGACAGTCTTGCTATACTCTAATACTTAGAGTTTTCTGAGTATTCATAAACCACCATTACAAGTTTATTGTCACAGTTTCGAAAACTTTTGGAATCTATAAATTAACTTTAAAATCTGTTGCCACGTAACTAAAATATAGCAAGCAACAAAAGAGAATAATATTTGAGTAGAACTCAAATGGATTCTAGCTACAGCTTATCTACTCAGCTTTAAACACAAGTGACTGAACCAATATGTGGGCTAATGCATGGGATTTTACTATAAAATGGAGAGAAAAATAGGATTAGAGGAAAAATAGGCAAAGGGGAAAGCAAATTATATAAAGAAATAAAGAAAGGAAAATTATATTCTTCATTTCAGGAACACATGCAACAGTTAAAGAAACAAATGTCAAAACATCAAAAAATGTTAGCAAACATAGTCAAACAGAACTTGAAAGATTTGACCAAATTAACATAACTAATAATCTATGAGAAGCATTTTTAAATGAGAGCAAGTTGTGTACCTATGAGTTAAGCCAGATGCACATCTAAATATCAGATCCAAGGGTCCTTTACCAAGTTCTCCAGGCTCTAGAATCCCATGACTAAATACCAAGCCTGAGAAAAACATTAGAAAAATTTTAACTTTGCTCTGAGTTGATTTGATCCATTTTCTCATGATTTAAATCTATTATTTGTGAGCCTATATCTTTATACCAATAAAATTATTGTCATCTAACAGAGAACTACAAAAGGTATACTGAAATCTAAATGGCTTAGGAATAAAAAAGAGAATAACATGTATGCTTTCCTAGAAACCAAGGGCACCTTACAATCTGCCCTTAAGAAAAAGAGTTAATACAAGTTGATAACGCTTTAGAATTTAAATTGATTCTTATTATCCCAGAAGATTGAAATACTTATGACATAAGCAACAACAGCAACTCCTTGGTGATTTTTAAAGTAGCTAGGCATAGAGAGTCAAGGAAATAAATTACAAACACATGTAAATACATTTAGACAACTCAGTAGGTTTTACATAATGCTTGATTTCTCTAAAATGTTTTCATTTAATTGTATCTCATTTAGTTGATTACACATCTAATTTTCAGAGTCATTTACTCTTTGTTTGGTTTATGTTATAATTTCACAATAAACCTAAAAAAGTATTGTAATTTATGCATAAATTAATTAGAGCCCCAATCTTTTTACTAATACATCCATTTTATAAGGAATGAACTAATTACATTCTCCTACAGACAAAACACCTAACTGTAACAAATATATTATACCCTCACTGCTCCATTTTCTTTCATTATTTCCATTCTGCTATCTTTTAGAGTTTTGATTTGAAATTTTGCTTTCATTCCCAAAGTATTAGTTTAATCCAAGTTTCTGAGAATTTATTGTAAATTATGACCTGGGTCTGATTATACTGTCCAGTAAGACAAGCTGTAGGATGTGTTGTGCCTTCCTTGATGGGCACCAAACTACTGAGAGAGCAAAAGGAAGAATTCGTAGATGTAGAGACCTAGGGAGACAAATCAGAATGGCCTTGGAAAAGAGTTTACTGTTGAACATGGTTATGAATGACAGTAAGGTTATTTCCTACCATGCAAATATATGGGTAGAACATGGAGGGTATGCCAGAATGACCCCTGTTACAAAAATAAGTGTTGATTTCCAGGTTTCCTGACACTATTTCTTGAAAATGCTATCTTTTTTCCAATGTATGTTTTGACTTTTGTCAAAAATCAGGTAGTCATAGTTGTGTGTACTTATATTTGGATTCTTTCTTCTATTCTATTTAAACATGTGTCTGATTTTGTGTTGGTACCATATTGTTCTTATTAAAATGACTCAGCAGTGTAACTTGAAATCAGGTATGGAGATACCTCTTTGTAAGATGAATTTCTAAACTGTCTTATTAATTAAAGAACCCAGTGTGGCACAAATTCACAAAAAAAGCTGCTTACCTGTGGCCTTGCTGTCCCCAGCTCAGGCCTGAGCTGCAAGAAGCTGGTTGTGATAGCACATCCCAGGAAGATTTGCTGAAGGAGGCAAAGGCAGGAGGTTCCTGAGTCTGAGCCCAGCCTGGGGGCCAGGCCAGGCCACAAACAGTGGCAGCAGGACCATGGAGGTGACAGCTACTGCTCTGCATTGCCAGCTGATTCTCATCGTGTTGGTGACACTGCTCCCAAGAACAAAGGGTTTACCACTTGTTCAGAGAACAATTGCCAGGACCATTTTGTTACAAGAAAGCATTGGCAAAGGTTGGTTTGGAGAAGTTTGGTGAGGCAAGTGGCAGGGAGTTGTTGCTGTGAAGACATTCTCTTCTAGGGAAGAAAGTTCATGGTTCCGAGAGGCAGAGATTTATCAGACTGCGATGTTACACCATGAAAACATCCTAGGATTTATAGCAGCAGACAACAAAGACAATGGCATATGGACTCAGCTGTGGCTGGTATCTGATTATCATGAGCATGGATCCCTTTTGGTTACTGTTATACTGTTACAGTGGAAGGGATGATCAAACTCCCTCTGTCCATAGCAAGTGGTCTTGTCCATCTTCATGTGAGATTGTTGGTACTCAAAGAAAGCCAGCTATTGCTCACAGAGATTTGAAATCAAAGAATATCTTGGTGAAGAAGAATGGAATCTGTTGCCTGTTGTATTGCAAACTTGGGACTGGCTGTGAGACACGATTCTGCCAACGATACAAGACACAATTGATATTGCCTCAAACCACAGAGTAGGCACACACACAAAAAATAATTCTACAGGAAATCATGACTATACCTAACAGTGACTTTGACATCTCCAAAAAGAGAATGGGACCCTAAAACAATGATTCAATTAGGACAATGATAAGGCCATTAAAATGACAAACACTATCTAAAAATTGGCTTTGGTTTATAAACTGCTTGGGCAATTTCTAGATGGCTAGTTGAGATGATCCAGCCACACAGACTACTAGAGCAAGGACTTGAGACAAGCCCTGTGCTTTTCCATTATACAGAGACTGGACAAATGATACAGTTACCTCTTCTAGGACTTGACAATTAACCCAAAAACTTTATTTTCAGGATTCCCTAAAGATGTCTTTGCCCCCAGACAGCAGGAAGTAATTTTAAGAACACAACACTCATATTCCCAAGAGGTGGGGTAGGTGGTTTTTGGTCATTCAATGGGTAATTGTCATTGTTTAGGATGGCTGGTTACAAGTTCTTAATTGTTAATGGTCAAAAAAAAAAGTTAAACACAGAAAATTAGATTCAAGGTTGTTGTTTGAAAAAAAAAGAGGATATAGATAAGAGGTAGATTATTAAATCTCTTCTGAAAAAGAAATGATATCAAAATGATAGAATAAAGGGTAGACTATTGAATCTACTCTGAAAAGAAAAAAGAGAGAGTATGGATAGGATACGATAAAAAGGTAGATTATTGAATCTACATTTAGAAGGCAACTACTAGTTTTAAATATTTTACATTGAATTAGATTTTTGTATGTTGTATACAAATGATATATATTGATACAAATTTGAGACTGATTTTGTTAGAAAATACTGTACCTATATTTCTAATCTTGTTCAAGGTATACCTATACAGTTCATTTAATAATGTAATACAGTTTGCTAATCCTTGAAAATTATTACCAACTATTTAGGATAATAAAGAAATGCAGATTAGTAGTTTGTCATTGTAATCGAACTTATAGTCATATTAGGTATGTTTTCAAGGTCAAGCAGAGATATATTTTAGATAGACAGGTTGTCTTCAAATACTTCAGAGATCTACAGAATATGACATTTAAGATGTTTTAATAACATAGATTTTTTTTCTTTTTTTATGACTAGGAGACATGTCTGCTCCTGGTAGCACCAATCTACTTCAAAAAGATGATAGGCACTGAAGAAACTCCATATGGAGTTTACTTTTATTGTGGCAAAAGTTAGCCACTGGGCAAGAAAGTGCCCTCACCTCAACTGCTGACAGTATGCTGTTCAAGATGGATAAGCAGGACACAAAAGAAAGGACTGCCAATCTTTGCCTAGACAAAATAGGAAGGCTCTTCAGAAAATTCTGCTTCACAGATGAGTCTAGCAGATATACTAGGCCTTTAGGTCAAAGGTGGATGTCCCAGGTTGCAGAGAAACCTTGGTGAAGGTCCAGGCAGCTAGTAGCTTCTGTCATTCCTCAAATTTTGTGGAAGTTGCTTGTTTGCACTTCCTGTTAACTAAGTAATATTATTTCCTTCTCAGTCTCCGAGGGAGTTGAAGATTAGATAGTTATAGCTATAGTTTTCCTTATTAAAATTTCAGAAAAGAAACTCACTAAAGAGGTGTAAAGTGTATCAGTTTGAAAGACATTAAAAGATAGTTTTGGTAACACAAATTAGGATAGAAGGTAAATAGATGCAATCCTTTAGATTCACAAAGATAGGATAGATAATGGAATATTTTCTCTGAATTTGTTAAATGCAAATGGACTAGACATTGTTCATGTATTTATTGCCTATATATATTGTATATAGTTATTGTACTTATTGTATATAGTTTTTCTTATTATATATTAGTTATACTTTTTTATATTAGACAAAAAAAGGGGAAATGTGATATTTTATTTGTGCATACCAATAAAGCTTATCTGGGGATCAGAGGAAAAAACTAATCACTATATTAAATATAGAAGTCAGGCAGTGGTAGCATATGCCTTTAATCCTAGCATTTGGAAGGCAGAATTCATCAGGATCTCTGTGAGTTCAAGGACACATTGGGAACAGAGCCAGGTGTGGTGGCACATACCTTTAATTCCAACACTAGTTAACCATAGAGGTCTGGAGGTCTGGCAGACAGACAGGAAGTGTTAAAGCTGGGTGGAAAGAGGAAGTGACGAAGCTGTGTGGAGAAAGAAAGTAAGATGGCAGGGCATAGAAAGGTATAGAGGTGTGAGTATACAGGAAGTAGCTCTCTCTGGAGGCTGAGGAGTTGGTCAGGTGAGGTTGGTTGTGGGTTGTTCTATTCCTCTGATCTCTTAGTTTTCACCCCCAAATCTGGCTCTGGGTTTTTTTTGTTAATAAGGCCATTTAGCAGTCATCCTACACCTCTTGCTATATGTTTGCTGTTGTTTTTCATGATTCATTTTGCTATGTTGGTATCAATTCTTCTTCCACATACATTTTAAGATTGTTTTTCTTTTCTACATCTGAGAAGAACAGCTCTGAAAATTTTATTAGGATTGAATTGAATCTGCAGATTGCTTTTGGTATGATGACCATTTTCACAACATTAATTCTTCCAATCTATTAGCATAAAAGGTTCTAGATTCATCCTTAATTCTTCTCTACAGTGTCTTGAAGTTTTCATTGTGGTTTTTGTTTACTTGGTTACGTTTATTATTAAGTATTTTATTTTTGTGTAGCTATTCTGAATGGGATTGATTCCCTAATTTCTTTCACCTCATGCTGTCATTAGCAAACGCAAAGGCTCCTGATTTCTATCAACCCAGAGAGTATTTTTTCTGTTATTTTTGAAATTATACTGTTATTGCAACATTTCAGCCTTCCCTCTACTTACTGCAAATCTTCTCACATACTTTCCTTGCTCTGTTTAGAATGGTTCAAAAACATCAACAAAAGGCTTGATATTTTGAAAACGATAGAGGGGAAAAGTAAAGAGTGTATCTCCCCATATAAGTATAGGTAATGGTTTTCTGAGTAGGATCCCAGGGAACAAGACCAACAATTAATAAATGGGAAGTCATGACGTTAAAAAGGAAAGGAGACTTACACACGATTAAAAAAGGAAACACAGCTCATACTTCTTTTTTTAATGGTGGGAAATTTTTGCCATCTATATTTTTAACAGGGCATTGTAAAGAAAATATGCAAAGAATTCAATACCAAGAAATAAGCAGCCTAATTTACGTGGACGACAAGCCTTGGGAGATGGAGCAGTAGTTAATCATGACTGTGGCTCTTCTAAAAGATCCAAGTTCACTTCAAAGCAAGTGCAGAGTGACCCACAACTACCTGTAATTCCAGTTCCAGGGGAATCTCAAACATTCTCCTTGCTTCTACAGGTACACACATGTCATGCATTACACAGACATACACATAAATAAAAATAATTAATGTGCTATAAAAACCAAATAGATAATTCTGAAAAGGAGTCATACTAATGGTTAGGAAACACTTAAAAGTATTCAACTTTCATAGACATTAGAGAAATTCAGATTAAAACTAGTTTGAGGTTCCATCTCACCAACATCAAAATAGCCACCATAAAGAAAAAGAGTCAAAACAATGCTTCCATGGATATGAGGAAAGGGGAATGCTTACATGCTGTTGATGGGAATAAAATTAGTGCAGCCACTTTGGAAATGAGTTTGGAGGTTTCTCAAAAAAAGGAAAAATAAAACTTGCACATAATTTAGCTAAACTGTTCTTGAGCATATACTTAAAGAGTATTTATAAATGTAGTTAATGGCCCTCACAAACATTTGCATTGTTAGATAACTGTTATCACCACCTATCTCTGGAACTTTCTTCAGCTTTTCAAACTAAAAATTTATTCTTATCAGGTACTTCGCATTCTTCTTTCCTTCTACTTCTTCCTAATCCTTCTCTTTTCTGGGGCATCATGTAAGTGGGATCAGACTTTTGTTTCTTTGTGTCTGGCTTATTCACTTAGCATAATGTCTTCAGGTCCCACCTAAGCTATATTCATCAGAATTTCTTTGTTAGTTGAATCACCTTGTTGTATATATATATTACATTACTTATCTACTAATCTGTCAACATGGGTTGCTTGTACCTTTGTGAATATATTGTAAATGTAAGTGTGCAAATTTCTCTTGTAGGTTCTGCTTTAGATTCCTTCAGGCACATATAATTCTACATTTGATTTTATTATATATGAAGCAATCTCCACAGCAGTTGACACAATGACAGCATCTTTGCATGTTACATGGTGGTGCACACTTGTGTATGAGGGTGTGCATGCATGATAAAGCCCATGCATATAGGCCCAAGGCCAATCTTGGCTGTCATTCTTTTTTAAAGGATATTTTATTTTATGTGTTTGAGTGTTTTACAAGTATTCCTGTGTACCCTATGTGTGCCTGGTGTTCACAGAGGCCAGAAGAGAGCATTGGATCCCCTGGAACTGGAGGTAGAGATAAGTATAAGCTTCTATTTGGGTGATGGGATTTGAACATAGATTGAAGAGCAGTCAGTGCTGTTAACTGCTGAGCTATCTTTCCTGCCTGATTATCATTCTTTTTTTCTTTTCCTTTTTGGTCAATTTTTTTCCTTATACAATATGTCCTATTTGTGTTTTTCTCTCCCTTTACTCCTCCCAGTTCCTTATCACCTTCCCTCCCATGCAGATCCACTTCCTTTCTGTCACTCATTAAAAATTAAACAGGCTTCTAAGAAAATAAATATAATAAGATAAAACAATAACCTATAATAATAAAATATAATAAGATAAAACAAAAATTAATACATTGGAATAAAACAAAACAAAATGAGCAGTAAGTAAAGAGACAAGAAAAGGTATGAGAAACATGTAGACACTAAAACCTGCTTATTTGCATACTTGGGATTCCAATAAAAACATTAAATTTGAAGCTATAATTTATATGCATAGGACCCATAGGGTAAAAAGAGAGAAAAAATAAGATATATAAAAATGAAATGAAAAATTATATATATATATAAAGGAGAAGCTCTGACACAACTAGATGAGACAAGAAACATCATTGATGTCTGGAGGACCCTCCAAAGATGCCATTAAATTTGTTTTCTGTTGGCCTTGTACTTCTGGGCCTGCAGCCTACCTTTAAGAGTGGTTTGTTTCCCCAGTGAGACTCCATTATAGAAAATTAAATTTTCATTTGCAAGTGGTTATCCATTGAAGATAACTTCTGGGTTAGGGATAGGGGGCATGAATCTTCTTCTCTTTTAGCTCTAGGACCACAGCAGGTGCAGACCCTTACAGACACTGTGTATGCTGCCTCAGCTTCTGTGAGATCATGTGTGCATTGACCTTATTGAATTAGAGGGCTTTGTTTCCTTTATGTCCTCCATCACCTCTGGCTCTGACATTCTTTCTGCCGCTTCTTCCACAGGGTTTCTTGTCCACTGAAGGAGGGATTTAATGCAGATATCCTGTTAGAGCTGAGTGTTCTAAGGTCTCTTACTATCAGCATATAGGCAATCTGTGAGTCTCAGTATTTGTTCCCATCTGCTGCAAGTGGAAGCATTTCTGGTGGTAGCTGAGCAAGGCACTGATCTATGAGTATAGACTAATGTCATTAGGAGACATTTTATTACTATGATCTTTTAGTAGAAGAGTAGTATTTGGTTTTATCCTAGATCCCTGGGCTACCTAGTTTCAGGTTCTTAGTTATTTAATCAGTGTTTGGTATGGGATCCATCTCATGGAGTAGGCCTTAAATCAAATCAAATCTTGATTGATTACTCCAACAAACTTTGTACCACTATTGCAATGGTTTATCTTGAAGGCAGGTCACTATTGTAGATCAAAGTCTTTGAGGTTGGATTGGTGTTTTCATTTCTCCTTTGATAGCCTGCAAATTACCTTGCAGAACTCTGAATATTATTAGTTCCTAAGGGTAAAGGCTGTAAGTGGGTCTCAACTTGACATCTCCATGTTCAGTGAATTCTGGAGTTGTTTTCTTCAGCAGCAGAGTTTTGTTGTCAGTTTATAGAAAACAATCTACAGTCTGGAAAGAACTTGGGTTTTTTGGGAGGTGCACATGGGACCCTTGTGGCCAACAACTTAATTATCTATTACCCATTACAGGTACTGGAAGCTTCATTTGGTGACAAGAGATGTCCAGTTGGGGCTTTGTTTCTCTCCCCCTTTATTTTCCTATTTCATTTAGATCTCTTTCATATATGTGATATTTTAGGAAGTTTCTACTGTATTAATTTTTATTTCTACCCCTCAGTTTTAGCTGTCTCAACTAGTATTCTCTCCTTTATTCCCCTCTTCCCTAAGCCTTCTGATCCTGCTGTTGTGGAACCCCCCAATCCATCCATAACTATGTATTCTAGGGAGACTTCTTTATCCTTCCTGTTCCCTAATCTATGCATGGCATCTGTAGCAATATGGCTTGCAGCTTGGTTATTGTTGATTTAACAGCTTATATCCACATATAAGCAAATGCATACCATATTTCTTTCTGGGTCTGGTTTACCTCACATGGGACGATTTTTATTTCTTTTCTTAGTTACATCTATTTACCCCAAAAGTTCATGACTTCGTTTTAAAGGGTAAGTAATATTGCATTGTATAAATATACCAAATTTTCTTTATCCATTCATCTTTGAGGGATATCTAGGTTGTTTCCAATTTTTGACTATTATGAATAGAACAGCAATGAGCATGGCTGACCAAGCATCTCTTTGATGGCATGAAGAATCTTTTAGTTATATATGCCCAAGATATACATAGCTGGATTATGAGGTAGATCAATTTCCACTTTCCTGAATAATTTACACATTGATTTCCATAGTGGCTGTGCACGTTTGCACTTCCACTAGCAATGGATAAATGTTCCTGTTACTCTGCATCCTTGCCAGCATGAGCTGTTATTTGTGGTATAGATCTAAGCCACTGTGACAGGTCTAGGATGAAATCTCAAAGTAGTTTTGATTTGCGTTTCAATGATGGCTAAGGATGTTGAACATTTCTTTCTCAGCCATTTGAATTTCCTCTTATGAGGGTTCTGTTTACAACTGTACACTTATTTAAATTGGATTACTTGTTTGTTTTTTTTGAAACCCCTTTTTAGGGTTCTTTATATACTTTGGATATTAACCCTCTATTGAGTGAATAGTTGAGAAAAATAATCTTTCATAGGTCCCATTTACTAATAGTTGATCTTAGGGTCTGTGTTAGCAATGTTATGTGCAGAAAACATTTACTTTGTCAATTAGTTCAAGATTATTTCGTATTTTTTCTTCAAACAGGTTCAGCATCTCTGGTTTTATGTTAAAGTATTAGATCCATTTTCACAGGGTGGTAAGTGTGGATCTATTTGGACTCTTCTACATGAAGCCATCCAGTTTGACCAGCATCATTTGTTAAAGATGCTTTCTTCTTTCCAGTTTGTATTTCCAGCTTCTATCAAAAATCATGTGTCCATAGGTCTGTGGATTTATGTCTGTGTCTTCAGTTTGATTCCACTGAACAATGTTTCTGTTTTTGTGTCAGTACAATGTTTTTTTTATGACTATAGCTTTGTAGGTTGGAGATAGTGATACCAACAGCAGTACTATGATTATTCAGCATTATTTTACCTATCTTGAGAATTTCTTTCCCATATGAAGCTGAAAATTGTTCTCTAAAGATCTGAGAAGAATTATGTTTGAATTTTGATGGAAATACCAATGAATGTAGATTACTTTTAGTAGGCTGACCATTTTTTTTCTATATTAATCCTACTGATCCATAAGCAAGGGAGACCTTTCCATCTTTTAGTGTTTTCCTTCAATTCCTTTTTTTCAATGACTTGTGGAAGGAATTGTTTCCCTGATTTCATTCTTCACTACTTTGTAAATTGTATGTATGAGAGCTACAGAGTTTTGAGAGTTATTTTGGTATCTGGTTACTTTGCTGAAAGTATTTATCAGCTATATTAGTTCCCTGAAGAAAATTTTTGGGTCACTTATATATAGTATCATATCATCTGCAAATAAAGATACTTTGACTTCTTCCTTTCTAATTTGTATCCCCTTGATCTCCTTCAAGTGTCTTACTCTTCTAACTGGGACTTTAAGTACTATGCCTATTGAATGAGTACGGAGAGCAAGGGCAACCTTGTTCCTGATTTAATGGGACTGCTTTGACTTTCTCTTTATTTAAGTTGATGTTGGCTATGGGCTTGTTGCCTTTACTATGTCAAGTTGTCTCCCTTGTATCCCTGATCTCTGCAGGACTTTTACTGTGAAGGGGTGCTGGATTTTGTCAAAGGTTTTCTGCATTTTATGAGATGATCATGTGCATTTGTCTTTCAATTTGTTCATAATTAATTACATTTGTTGATTTATGTATGTTGAACCACACTGCTTCTCTGTGATGAAGCTTACTTGATCATGGTGGATGATCTTTTTGATGTGTTCTTAGATTCAATTTGCAAGTATATTATTGAAATTTTTATTGATATTCATAAGGGAAATTTGTCTGGAATTATCTTTCTTTGTTCAATTTTTGTGTGTTTGGATGTCAGGGTACCTGTGGGCTTACAAAATGAGTTGCAAAATGTTCTTTCTGTTTCTATTTTGTGGAATAATTTGAGGAGTATCAACATTAACTATTCTTTGGAAGCCTGGTATAGTTCTGCACTGAAGTAATCTTGCTCTGGGCATTATTTGTTTGTAGACTTTTAATTTCTTCTTCTATTCACCAGGGTTCACAGTTCTGTTTAATCTGTTTAATTGAACTTTATTTAAGCTAGATAAGTACTATGTATCTAGAAAGTTATCCATTTCCTGTAGATTTTCCAATGTGGTAGTGTAGAGGGTTTTGTTCGTTTGTTTGTTTGAATTTGGTTTTTCAAGACAGGGTTTCTCTGTGTAGCTTTAGAGCCTATCCTGGAACTTGCTCCATGTACCAGACTGGCCTCAAACTTACAGAGATCTGCCTGCCTCTGCCTCCTAAGTGCTGGGATTAAAGGCGTGAGCCACCACCACCTGGCATTTGAGTAGAGGTTTTTAAAGTATGTTCTTATGATCTTCTGGATTTCCCTAGTGTCTGTTGTTATGCTCACTTTTCATCTCCCATTTTGTAAATTTGGATCTTCTTTTGACTTTCAGTTCATTTGAATAAGGATTTGTCAATCTTACTGCTTTTGTCAAGAGCCAACCCTGGTTTTTTTATTATTATTCTTTATATTGTTTTTGTTGTTGTTGCTGTTATTTTTTTGTTGTTGTTGTTGTTGATTTCAGCCCTGAGTTTGATTATTTTTTGCTGTCTGATTTTGGTCGTGATTCTTTTTTATTTTTGCTCCAGAGCTTTTTTTTTTTTTTTTTTTTTTTTTTTTTTTTTTTTTTTTTTTTTTTTTTTTTTTTTGGTTTTTCGAGACAGGGTTTCTCTGTGTAGCTTTGCGCCTTTCCTGGAACTCACTTGGTAGCCCAGGCTGGCCTCGAACTCACAGAAATCCACCAGCCTCTGCCTCCCGAGTGCTGGGATTAAAGGCGTGCGCCACCACCGCCCGGCGCTCCAGAGCTTTTAAACGTCTCTTAATTTACTAGCAGAATTGCCCTCATTATGTTCAACAAGTTTGGGTATGCTGTGTATTCATTTCCATTCAATTCTAGAAAGTTTTAATTTCTTATTGGCTAATTTTTTAATTAGTAGGAAGTTGTTCAATTTCTAAGCCTTCTATTATTTCTGTTTTTGTATCTAGTTTTAATATACAGTGGTTAGATAGGATTCAGGGCATTATATCAGTTTTCTTGTATCCATTGAGACTCCTTTTATGCTCAAATATGTGGTCAATTTTGAAGAAAGTTCCATGGGTTGCTGAGAAAAATGTATTTTTTTGTATATGGATGAAATGTTCTCTAAATATGTGTTAGGTCCATGTGTTTTATGATGTCAGTTAGCTCCAGCTACTGGTGAGAGTAGGGTACTAAAGTCACCAACTATCAGTGTGTGAGGGTAAATAAGTGCTTCCTACATACAACAAAAGGACAGATCTTGTTTTTACATCCACTCTGTTAGTCTCTCATTTTTTTTCTTAAACTGGGGACTAGACCCCATTGGTGTTGAGGCAAATCAATAAGCAGTGCTTGTTTATACCATTTATTTTGATATTGTGGTGTCCCCACACTTTTCAGTTTCATTGTCTGGGATTATTTCTTCCTTGTACTATCTTGTGTTTGGTTAACTCCTTTAGGTTGGTGTTTTCATTCTAGCAACTTCTGTTGGATTGGATTTGAGGGTAGATATTGCTTAAATTTGGTTTTTTAGCATGGAATGTCCTTTTTCTTCCACCTATGTTGATTGAAAATTTTTGCTGGTTATAACAATCTTGGCTGGCATCTCTAGTTTCTTTGAGTTTGTAAAAAAAAAAAAAAATGTGTAGGTCCTTCTGGTTTTTAGAGACTCCATTGACAACTCAGGTGTTGCTCTAATAGGGATGCCTTTATATGTTACTTGGTCTTTTTCCCTTGAATTTTTTAAATATTCTTTTTTGTTGTTCTTGTTCTGTACATTTAATGTTTTGATTATTATGTGCCTAGAGGACTTTCTTTTCTGGTCCAGTCTATTTGATGTCAACTGTGCTTCTTAGACTTTGATAGGTATCTCCTTCTTTAGGTTTAGGAAATTTTATTCTGTGATATTTTGAAAATATTCTCTGTGCATTTGGCCTGTGTTTCTTCTCTTTCTGTTTTTATCATTCTTAGATTTGGTCTTTTCATGGTGCTCCAGATTTCCTGGATGTTTCATATCATTTTTTTTTTTAGATTTAACACTTTCTTTAATTGATATATTCATTTCTTTTATTGTGTCTTCAATGTCTGAGGTTTTTATCTTCCATGTCTTGTATTCTGTTAGTGAGGCTTGTCTCTGAGGTTCCTTTTGATTTTCTAAATTTTTAATTTCCAGATTTCCCTGAGTTGAGGCTTGCTTTATTGATTTTATTTCCACTTTCAGGTCTTATAATTTTTCATTCATTTACTTTCATGATTTTTTTTTATTTTCGTAGGTTTCTTTAAGTGATTTATTAATTTCATCTCTAAACACCTCTATCTTATTCACAAAAGCTATTTTAAGATCTCCATCGTGCGCCGGGGGGTGGTGGCGCACGCCTTTAATCCCAGCACTCGGGAGGCAGAGCCAGGCGGATCTCTGTGAGTTCGAGGCCAGCCTGGTTTCCAAAGCGAGTTCCAGGAAAGGCGCAAAACTACACAGAGAAACCCTGTCTCAAAAAAAAAAAAAAAAAAAAAAAAAGATCTCCATCGTGTGCTTCAGGTAAGTTGCAATATTCAGTGTGAATGGTGGAAGCACTGCTGAGACCGAATAGGATCATATTGTCTTGCCAGCTGTTGATTATAGTTTTATGCTGGCATCTAGGCATATGAATTTGAGATGATTATAATTCTAGGTGCTCATATCTAGTGTTGCATTTGTTTGGTTGGTCTTTTCTTGCTTGTTTTCTGTTGCCCTCTCTGGTTCTTTTTTTTGTTTGTTTTGTTTTTTTGTTTTTCGAGACAGGGTTTCTCTGTGCAGTTTTGCACCTTTCCTGGAACTCACTTTGTAGACCAGGCTGGCCTCGAACTCACAGAGATCCACCTGCCTCTGCCTCCCGAGTGCTGAGATTAAAGCCGTGCGCCATCACCGCCCGGCTGCCCTCTCTGGTTCTTAGGAGTGTGTAGTGGCTGTGTATTGTCCAGTAGGGAATTTTTCTAGGATCCTGCTAGTAGTGACCACTGAGTGTTCCAGGTAAAATGTATTTCTGGGTATTGGGAGCTGACACTTAGGAATGGTAACAGGTTGGGAAGAGAGGTGAGGTCTACAGGAAGGAGAAAAGCAGAATATTCTACCAGGATTTACTTAGTCCCTTACAGTAATGTGTCAGAGACTGAGGCGAGTACATACCAGGTAGTCTGCTGCAGACCTGGGAATGACCATGGGGGACTGGATTTGGAGGAAAGGTGTGGGAGGAAAAATCTAAACTGCTGCTACCTGCTTCATTGGTCTACTTGTTTCTCAGTCATGTTTGGCTGGTGGAATGCTTTCTGGAATTGGGTGGTGGGATAACAGAATTAGTGGGAGCAATTTTGGAGGAGTAGTTCTGCAATGGTCTGCTGGAGACCTGGGCAGAGAGGAGCTGGTGGCCACAGCAGGTGGTCTGCTACAGAGTTGGGGGTGAGGATTAGGGATTAGGTTAAGAGGAGATGACTCAGAGATTAAGATCTATAGTTAGGCCACTTGCTTCCTTGTCTACAAAGTCCTGGGGAATGGCTGCTGGTGTTGGGGCTTTGATAATATAATACGTGGGGGGAGATGAAGGTTGAAGGAGAAGGTTCATGTGATATATTGGAGATGGGGGCAGAAAAGAAGGGGGCCTGGAGCAGGTGCTCTGCTACAGAATTGGGGATGACCCTGGGGTTTGGATTTGGAGGAGAGGAGAGTGAAGTGAAGATCTGCAGTCAGCTACCTGCTTTCCTAACTGGAGTGGCCTGCAGGATCTGCTGGAGTTGGGGACTGCAATAGAGTGATGAAATGGGGGAAGGACGTTTTGGGGGAAACATCCTTGTGATCCACTGGAGTCAGCAGCAGGAAGGAAGGGAGGCTCAAGTAGGAGATCTACTGCAGAGCAGAGTAAGAGACTAGGGGATTGCATTTGGAGGAGAGGAGAAAAAGATGAAGATATGCAGTTAGCCTATCTTCTTCCCTGCATAGTATGGACTGCAGGTTCTCAGGGATTATGAATCATTTCTATAATAACAGAGCTGGCCCCAATACTTTTTTTTCAAAGGTAAAAAGGAATTGTTTGCAAATGGAGGGAATGAAAGTCAGTCAGAAGCTGAGCTGAAAAGAGACTATGGCAGGACGTTCCACTGAGAAGTCAAGAAAGCACAGGCTGTTCTTCTGAGCACACTCTTGCTACTGAGTCTTGGTATTTGGTCCTCCTTTTCATCCGTCTTTCATGGAAGACAAATCTTAGGCTAAGAAGAGAGAGAGAGAGAGAGAGAGAGAGAGAGAGAGAGAGAGAGAGAGAGAGAGAGAGAGGAGAGAGAATATGATTTTATATGTTTATTGTGCCTTTTATGCTCAACCCTAAAAATAAGATTATAATTACAAATAATATTTTTATTGGTTGGTATGATGCATCCTTCAAAAAGTGGTTAATGAGTTATAGGCCAAGCTTTAATCTGGTTATCTAATGATTGAGAGGTAGTTGAATCATGAGGATTGCAATCTAATCAATGCATAAATCTACTTATAGATTAGTAATTTATTGGCATTATTAGGAAGTGATAGAAACTTTCAGGTGAGGCCTGGATGAAGAAACTATGTCACTGAAGATATTTGACTGGAGGCTCTATATTATCTTAGGTGCCTTCCTTGGTTTCTCTCACTGCCTCTTATCTGTCACATCATTAATTTGACTCTAGTCAATTTTGTACTGAAACTTTTAAAACCATATTCCAAAAACCATCCATTTTTTATTCTTCTTGCTTCCTCAGATGTCATGGCAACCAATGTATAATTAATACACACTAGATTACCCAGTAGAATTTTAAAATATTACTTGGTTTAATTTTGTCAGTATTGACATTTAGTTGCAGCTTACATATACATACCACTAGGTATGGCTATTGTCACTTGAATATCTTTAGGATAGATTATTATACATATTTTTTTTCTGGAATAAAATATATGCATCACATTAACACCATACAGTTCAAGATGAAAGTAACTTCTACTCTAAAAATATTTCTACTTTGTAAAACCATGGCTCATAAGAAAATGATAAATGGAAACGGGTCCTGAGAAGATGGTTTTATATCTCTACTTTTGAGTTTCAGAGCCCTTTCTCTGGATTTTTAGAAACCACTCTGAGAGAAAGCATTTTTGAGGCTTAGACTTGTTGTAAAGAGCAATCAGTTTTTCACTAATGAGAATCACCAGTTCTGAGAGCACCACAAGAGCTTCCAGGGAAAGCATATGGACATCAGGAGATTGAGTTGCCTTTTGATCATGATCAAATCATCTGTATGTGTCCCTAGAGAGGTAATATTGGACCAGAACTTCATTTTCAAAGAGAATTGATGGAGCATTGAAGCCAAAAGTGTGTGGGACCAACTAGACAACCCAATCAGCTTATCTCTGCATGAACTATGACAGACAACAAATGTAACTCCCAAAAATCATCAAAGCAATTGCCTGTGGATTCTGCCAGTAGAAGAGAATGATGCCAGTTATTTTTTTTCTTTTAATTCTTGGCTTCACTGGCATCTCAAACTTTTTTAAGCATAAGCTAAAACAGAAGTATAAGGAATAAAGAGTTCATTAATCTTATTAAATATCTATCACCTTTTATGTACTTGGCTCACAATGTGCCCATCAAAAACTACTCTATGTTACTTAACACATTCTATTTCAACTATATTTTTTAAAATATGTGTTCCTTTAGCTACAGGATGAAGATAGTCATTAGAAAAAAGAGATATTTTAGATGCTTCAGAGACATTAAATTTTTTTAATTGTATCTTTACTCTATGAAATGATAGCTTTCGTTACATTTACATACAGAATATCATGTACTTTACTCATATCCATCCCACACTGCCTCATTTTTCACTCAGTCCTCTTCTTACTGGACCCATTCCTCTTCATGAATATGTCTAGCACTGTTCTGTTTCCATAACATTCTCTCTCTCTCTCTCTCTCTCTCTCTCTCTCTCTCTCTCTCTCTCTCTCTCTCTCATACACACACACAAACAAACACACAACACACAAACACACACACAGATTCAGTATGAGAGAAAATATGTAGCATTTCTCTTCCCAAGTCTGGCTTATTTTATTTAACATCTATAACTGCAACAATTTTCTTGAAAATGGCATAAATTTGTTCTCTTTTATGATTAAGCAAAATTCTATTGTGTGTACATGCCACATTCCCCAGATCATTTCACCTAATGATGGATATAAAAGATCATTCTTTCCTTTCTGTATCTATTTCAAGAAAAATTCTCACTACTCTATTTAGAAAGAAAAAAATTTCTAGAACTGACACAGTTGGAAAGATCAAAGAAACTCAGAAGTATGTTAACCAAAACGTGACAGAAGCTCCGTGATGGCTTTCTCCATTTTAGACAGCTTTCAGCAGCCTGTTCCTGCACAAATTATGGAAAGGTGAAGTCCTTGGGTTATGAAATTGTTCATGTCCTCCCTAAAAATTTGTCCCTTTCTAAAACTGTTGTCTGATATATCATAGACTAACCTGTTTCTGTCCCCTCTCTACTATTAGGTGACAACTCTGGATAGATTCTCAATATTCCATTAGTTCTAGAATAAATCTCCAGTGTATGTGATCATATCATAGGTAAATTTTGAGCATCATCATTCAACATATTTGAGAGTTAGGGAGAGTTCAAGTGTAAGGCATGTTCAAATGACAGAATAAAATTAATGTTGTAGAAATCTCAGGTACCCTCTCTTTTTTATTTCTTAAGAATTTTTTATTCATTTTACATACCAACCACAGATTCCACTTTCATTCCTTCTCCTGCTGACCCCGCCTTCCACCTCCCCTCCTCTGAAAAATTAAGGCCTCTCATGGGGAGTCAGCAAAGCCTGGTACATTCAGTTGAGGCAGGTCCGAGCCCCTCCCCCCTTCATCAAGGCTGTGCAAGGTGTCCTACCATAGGTAATGGGCTGCAAAAAACCAGCTCATGAACCAGCAGTAGATCCTGCTCCCACTGCCAGTGGCCCCTTAAACAGACCAAGCTACACAAATGTCTCACTTACTTAGAGAGTCTATTCCAGTCCCACGTAGGTTCTACAGATGTTGGTCTAAAGTTTGTGAGAACCCACTAGCTTAGTTTGGTTGTCTCTGTAGATTTCCCCAACATGATCTTGATGCTTCTTGCTCATAGAATCCTTCTTTTCTCTCTTTGACTGGAGGGCTGGCATCTGTTTCCATCAATTACTGAATGAAGGCTCGCTCTATGATGATAGTTAGGGTATTCACCAATCTGATTACCAGAGTAGGCCAGCTCAGGCACCCTATACACTATTAATAGTAGTCTAAGCTGGGGTCATCCTTGTGGATTCCTGGGAACTTCCTTAGCACCAGATTTCTCCCTATCCCCATGATGTCTCTTTCAATCATGATATCTCTTTCATTGCTCTCCCACTCAGTTCTTGTTCCAGTTCAACCATCCAGTTCCCTTTTGTTCTCATCCCCCATCCCCTACTTTCTATTTACCCCTCTCATCTCCAGTTTACTCAGGTGATCTCATATATTTCCCCTTCCTCAGGCTATACATGCATCCCCCATAGGGTCCTCTTTGTTAGCTAGTTTCTCTGAAGCTGTTGCTTGTAGTCTGGTTATCCATTACTTTATATCTAGTATTCACTTATGAGTGAGTATACACCATGTTTGTTTTTCTGAGTCTGGGTTACCTCACTCAGGATGATATTTTCTAATTCTATCCATTTGCCTGCAAATTTCATGATATCGTTGTTTTTTTATTGCTGAGTGGTATTCCACTGTGTACATGTACCACATTTTCTTTATCCATTCTTCAGTTGAGGGTCATCTAAGTTGTTTCCAGGTTCTAGCTATTATAAATAATATTGCTATGAACATAGTTGAGCAAGTGTTCTTGTGGAATGATTGCGCATCCCTTAGGTATATGCCCAAGAGTGGCTACCATTGGGTCTTGAGGTAGATTGATTCCAATTTTCTGAGAAACTGCCATACTGATTTTCAAAGTGGCTGTACAAGTTTGCACTTCCACCAACAGTGGAGGAGTGTTCCCCTTGCTCCAAATCCTTTGCAACATAAGCTGTGATTCTGATAGTTGCAAGATAGTATCTCAGAGTCATTTTGATTTGCATTTCCCTGATGACTAAGGATGTTGAGCAGTTCCTTATATATCTTTCAGCCATTTGAGATTCTTCCATTGAGAATTCTCTGTTTAGCACTGTATCCCATTTTTTAAATTGAATTGTCCGGTATTTTGATGCCTAGTTTCTTGAGTTCTTTATATGTTTTGGAGATCAGCCCTCTGTCAGATGTGGGGTTGGTGAAGATCTATTTCTATTCTGTAGTCTGTCGTTTTGTCTTATTGACCATGTCCTTTGCCTTATAGATTCTTGTCAGTTTTAAGAGGTCCCATTTATTAATTGTTGCTCTCAGTGTCTGTGCTACTGGTGTTATATTTAGGAAGTGGTCTCCCATGTCTATGCATTCAAGGCTACTTCTTACATTCTCTTCTACCAGATTTAGTATAACTGGATTTATGTTGAGGTCTTTGATCCACTTGGACTTGAGTTTTGTGCATGGCTATAGATATGGATCTATTTGCAGTCTTCTACATGTTGACATCCAGCTATGCCAGTACCATTGTTTTGGCTTCTTTTTCAAAAATCAGGCATTCATAGGTGTGCAGATTAGTGTCAGGGTCTACAATGCTCCTCCCTTGGTCCACATATTGGTTTTATGCCAATACCAAGGTATTTTTTATTACTATAGCTCTATAGTAGAGCTTGAGGTCAGGGATGGTGATGCTTCCAGAAGTTGCTTTATTATAAAGGATTGTTTTAGCTATCCTGGGTTTTTTTTTTTTTCCATATGAAGTTGAGTATTGTTCTTTGAAGGTCTGTGAAGAATTGTATTTGGATTTTGATGGGAATTGTGTTGAATCTGTAGATTGCTTTCTGGAAGACTGTTTGTTGGTTGTACCTATCCATGAGCATGGGAGATCTTTTCATTTTCTCATATCTTCTTCAAATTCTCTCTTCAAAAACTTAAATCTTGTCATACAGGTCTTTTGCTTGTTTGGTTAGAATTACTCCAACTTATTTTACATCATTTGTCGCTATTGTAAAGGGTGATATTTCTCTGATTTTCTTCATGGCGTATTTATCATTTGTATACAGGAGAGCTACTGATTTTTTTTTTTTTAGCTAATTTTGTATTCTGATACCTTTTTGAATGTGTTTATCCGCTGTAGGAATTCCCTGGTAGAATTTTTGGAGTCACTTATGTATACCATCATATCATCTGCCAATAGAGAAAGTTTGACTTCTTCCTTTCCAATTTGTAGATACCCTCTCCTAATGTTGACTCTGTGATTAAGTTGTCTCATCTTAAAAAAGTGTCTCATCTTAAAGAGCATAGTCTATACCCTATGTTCACTGGTATATACACCATGCAATGTTCACACTACTTATTGAATCTCTCTACATTAAATTTGGCTTTTTGCCACATATTTATGACACTCTGAACTTACCATAAGCTCACCTCATCCTCATCTTATTATCATCCCAAAGCACCTATGCTCACTCTAAGCTTACTATGACTTCACTAATTCAAACCCAACTGTGCTTTTTCTAATCTCCCTTTTATCTCACATCAAAAAATCTTTTTGCAAGGTTTTTTTTTATTAATACCATTTGGTAAGCATTATAGCATCCTTAAGCTTATGTAAACAGTGCCATTTTATATGAAAACAGGCATATATTTGATCTTCTTTTGTAAGCCCATTGATCTTCTAAGGGAGAGTGAATTCAATACTTGAGATGTAGTTGGATCAGCATGAAGGACTAAAGAAATATCACTGTGATTCAGTAAATATGTTTATGAATATAACCTAAATTTGCATTACCTATCTAAGAAGTATGGTGAGATGTCCATATTGAACTTTAAATCAATTAAATAATGAAGCTCTTTTCATAGTAATAACGTAAAATCTATATAGCCAATGAATATGTGATATTAAATAAATGATATTAAATAATGGCAATGTAAACAGTTCAGGATTCTGTGATAATCAAATACACATTTTACCTAAAGAAAGGATGGGCAATTTGGACATATGTATAATTTCAATATTCACCTATTCAATCTACTGTTATCTAACACCCTTCATTTAGCCTATGATTATTATTTTATTTCTTAGTTTAAGATAATGACTTTTATTAAATCATTTTCAAGTGAGCATATTAATTTGTCAGACATAGCTAGGAGAGGAAGGCCTTGGTGGACAATGAGGGAGGAACATAAAAATAATGCTAAATATATAGAGTAAAATCAGCAAGAAGGCTACTGAATACTAAAGTTGGGGGCAATAAGAAGCCCTAAGTTTCACCAGACTGTATTACCCATTATATTCATTACAGTTAGTTCTATTGATGAATCAGGAAACCTCCAGCCAATGTGTCTACCTTCCTAGTAAAATGGACAAAAAATAATTTCCGCATTCTTGAAAAATAATATTTCCTCAGTATGGAAAACTTCCATTGCTAAGGGAAGGAGAGGAAATGTACTCATCCTTCACTATGTTAGGCTTCATGGTTTTGTAGGGGAAGAAAAACTTGGGACAAGTAAATTGTATTCATTAGTTTTTCAAAGATCTTGACTCATTTGGGTTAGCTTTCTTTTTCCTAAATTTATGCTATAACAAAGACTCAAAGGGGAATGAGCAAAGGTAGAGTAGTGTCTAAGGGTTCATCAACAGCCAAAATTAAAATTCAGAATTATTCAGGACTTGCTATTGATTTATACTCTAAATTTGTCAGGCAACCAAACTTAACAGTAGCAAGTTGGATTATATTGAACTGATTTATATATAAAAAAAATCAGTTTCCTATCCTAGTTCTCCTGGATTGTGACATTGTAGAACCATGGTAACTATTGTGTACTTCATTCTACCTATTGAATTCTTCAGATTAATACTAGGTTTCAAGAATTAGGTTTTACCAACAACAATAATAAATATAGGGAGCCCTGCTTGTTTTGGTATGGATCATTTTTGTCTCTTGGAGGTTTGCTCCTATCTAGGGGAGAAAGGAGGTAGAAGAGAGCTGGGAGGAGTGGAGGGAGAGGAAACAGTGGTTGGGATGTATTGTGTGAAAAAAGAATCTGTTTTCAGTAAAAAATAAAATAAACAAAATAATCATAGACAGGATATTGTTTCACTATCACAAAAAAAAAATCAGGAAACCATCCTAATTTGTTCAGATGCTTTATTTTTCATTGAGAATGAATTTATATGTGCAGCATCTACCAAGGGTCATTGCACCCTTGCAGTGGTAGAAGACAAAAGGTGAGAAGATCAATCTCTATGTACTATTTCTAGAGTACTGCTCTAGCAGCTGAGAAGTATCAACTTCTACTCAGAAGTGAGCTATGTATATGTCAAGCCTGATGTGAGATGTCATGTAGAGAGAAGCTGACCCCATGACATGACATGATGCCAGGACCATCACTCAGTGATGCATTAATAATAACATGAATGCCTTTTGTATTTGTGACCCAGACAGAAAAAGATCAGAGTCAAATGTCGCTTTGACATCTCTGTAGTAAATAAACAGAAGAGGTTTAGGGTGACATAAGAATAAAGAACACCATCAAAACTTGGCATACAGAATATCATCACATGTGAATTAGCAGAAAGGGCAGTTAGAGTCTGAGGCTCCAAAGAGTGGCTAGGGGGGAGAATACACACATGGGACTTTAATCTACTTCCCACTGCATAGTATTGGAAGTAAAAGTTTCTGAAGAAGCAGAATATTTGTTGAGTCTTTCAGTTTTATCCCAGAGTCATCCTAGTCTATGGGTTCTTAGTGCATATACGGTACCTTAAATAAATTTAAAAAAATCTCTTCTAGAGTTGCCATCCTTGCATATCGATTTCAGTTAATAGAAAGTGTTAGTTATTGTTGTTTACTCTTCTGGCCCAACTTATTGAAGGAGAGCCCTGAATTTGCTAAATGGAATACCATACTTGTTGCCTCAGTGCTGAAGCCCTGTTTTTCCAAGCCAAGAAATAATTATGGGAATCAGGGTTACAGGTCCCCCCCCCCCACTACAGTTAAATGATAAAGAGTTTTGTTTCTTGAGAAGTACTGAGTTGACTCAATTTTCTCAGCATGATATATTTTCAAGAACTGTAAGAACAGCCAATACAAAGAATTAGACAAGAAGTGGTAATATTTTTGTTGTTATTGTTGTTTGCCAAGTCGTCTCTGATGTGCTAGCATAACCAATCCAGTTAAACCACAGCAGTTTGTTTCCACTGAAAATGGTGGCTTATACCATATCATTACTCTCTTGTCCTTTGAGGTTTCTGGACCACTTCTGCTTGATTTTTGCACTTTGACTGCTTAAGGATTTGAAAGTACATTCCTCTTCTTTGGAATATGTTCTCATAGCATTCTGTCAATCCATCACATCTGTTGACACTTTGCCAAGTTGAATTCTTACCTAGAATTCTTTAGATACAAACAATTGGTTTATTGTGATTTTCCATACCTTCAAGAAGTGGATGAAAACTTTACCATAGTTTTTATTGTACAAAAATAGCTCCAGGGATCTATTTCTTGTGTCCTCCACATCATAAAATTCAAAACTCCATCTATGGCATACAAACGGATAACATTCTAGGATCAGCCATCTTGGGATTAGATATTTTATAACATGTTCTCTAGTTGAGTGGGCCTGTTTCAAATTGCTTATGGGCTATCTTGAATTTGATGGGTAAGAGACATGATTGATTATATCCCAGATGGCCTTGAGAGATTTGCCACATGAATTAACATCAAAGAAATCTTTCTCCTTAGTTTTTAGTTTAAATATATTCTTATGGCAGAAGAAGAAAAATAGATCTAATTGATCTCTTCATATGACTGACATTTTGGAAAAGTACTTAAACTTTTTCTCTATCAATGACTGAGATTCTGAACAAGTAAGCATACAAAGTAATATTTGCTTTTTTGTTGTTGTTTTTTCTGTATTAAAAATACCCACTGTAGATAAACAACTAAAGTTTTCAAATTCTTTGAAGTAAAATGATTTTTCTTCTTCTTTTCTTCTCACATCACAAATTTTAAGAAAGTCAGTTACTCCATAGGAATCAAAGACAGTCTGATCAGCACAGTTGGTTAGTGGCTCTAAAACAGAAAACAAATGAAAAATGACAGTGAATATGAAAATAGAGGTTTCCTGTTGAATTGGGAAAGAGTTCCTCGTATTTTAAGGATTATTGATGTCCCAAACTACTGCAGGCCTAGTCCATCACAGCCTCCCTTGATCATTCTCCTCATACAAATTTCATTTTTATTTTAAAAGTTATATATGCACAGTAAGCCCATGTAAAGCTCAACAATGTACATGGCTTTAAAGTAAAATGACAAGCTTCCATTTTTTCTTTCCTACTTACATTGGAAATAAATTGCATCGACTGATTCACTGAACTTTTGATTTCTGTTGGAGTGTTGGCCCTGACCAAAATGAGTGGAGTATATCTTCCATTAACTACCACAGTAGTTTGTAGGAAACAAACTTGAAATTTAGTTCTTAAAAAAAAAGTCTATGTTGCATCAGCCAAAAAAGTAAGTTGAGGGAACTTATGGGACGATTATTTTAGGAAAAAGAGAACTATGTTGCTGTATTATCAATAAGTGGACCACAGAGTTGGGTAAAAGTGTTACTATATTGTTAGGCATTGACATATGCTAGACTCTGCCAGGCACTTAACATATAATTACTCACTTTTCTTAGTGAAATGTATATGTGTGTGTATGTGTGTTGTGTGTATATTTTATATGAATATAATATGTAAGGCATATAATATAAGGTATGTGTTGTATTCATATCAAAATAAAGCATTTAACAATAGCACAAATTATTCAGAGGGCAAGAGAACTGGTTGGGATATGTTTGTAGAGCCATTTCTTTACACTAAAGTATTTTTCCTTCTATGAAGTGAAATGCTAAAATTATCCAAGCAGACAGTTGATCTGAGCATTAATCTATGCCTTATTGATAGCTGAGTGAAACAAAGAGCTATTAGCACACATCATCTTCCTGCCTCCTTTATAACATATACTCATTCTATAAAGGCCCAAATTATTTGTTTAAAAAAACCCTTAACCATCAAGAAGTTATCTGTGTATGTAAGTGATTCTGTCTACCCTCTTTATGAAAGCTTATTTTACCATAACTTGTAGCATGAGACAATCAAAACTGTGTAAACCACAATTCTATGGTACTTTACCTTGTGATTTAGCAAACAAAGAAAGCAGAGCAGCCAGCAAAGCAGTGGAGCTGCAGCAGTGAGTGACCTTCAGCCTAAAGAGAGGCCAGGAACAGTCACAATATAAAACGGTTTATGTTTTAGGAGCCCATTGCTTGTTACCTAGGTAGCCAAAGGCCTAAAGAATGCAAGCAAGCACAGCAGCAAGGAGACTACTGCAGAAGCCAGATGAGGGATCGTGGTGTGTTCTACTGCAGAAGTCCAGATGAGGAGCAGTGATGCTATCTTTGCAAAAGTGTTCAGTAGGTGGTTTAGGGATAACGATAGTGATGGTGTTGACAGCTCTTGCTAAAGTATTGGCCATCAGGTAAGTGAGCTAGATGAAGCAGAGACAGATTTCAGGTTTGCCACTTACAGGTGGGATGTGTCAGATGCAGGCGGCAGATGATGCTCTTCACTTGCCCGCAGCACCTCCATCTGTGCCCCTTCTCTCCCACTGCTTGCCCAAAGCTACTCAGCTGTTTTTTACTTAACTATTAATCATTCTCCAACTTCTAAGCCTCAAAATGGATTAGCCAACAGAAAATATTCATCATGTCATCTCCATCACATTAGGATTTTGAAAAGAACTGTTGTCACTTATGTAAATAGTAATTTCTGTTTTATATTTTGCACCAAAATTAGGTTATATACTGGCTCTTCTTTTTGTCTCCATGATATCATCAGCAAGCCAATATTATTTTGGTTAAGAAAAATACTGTATGTTTTCATTCTTTTAACTAATTAATTAATTAAATTTTATTAATTTAATTTACTTATTTTACATCCTGACTGCAGTTTCCCCTCCCCCCTTTACTCCCATTCCCTTCCTCCTCACCTCTGCCCCCTCAATCCACTTCTCCTCTCTTTCTGTTCAGAAAGGAGCATGCTTCCCATGGGTATCAACAAAGCGTGGTATATCAAGTTGGAATAAGACTAAGTACCTCCCCTTGTATTAAGGCTGGGCAATGCAATCCAGTACAAGGAACAGGTTCCCAAGAGCCAGCAAATGCATTAAGGAGAGCCCCTGTTCCCATTGTTGGGAGTCTCACAAGCAGACCAAGCTACACAATTGTCTCATATATGTGTGGGCCTAGGTTGGTCCCAGGCATTGGTTCAGATTCTGTGAATGAGCTAGGTTTTTTGTTTGTTTGTTTGTTTTTGTTTTGTTTTGTTTTTTGTTTTTTTTTGTTTTAATGAAGTCTTTAACCCCTTTGGCTCCTACAATTCTTTCTCCCTCTCTTCAGCAGGATTTCCTGAGCTTGGCCTAGTGCTTTATTGTGGGTCTCTGCTTCTGTTTCAGTCAGTTACTGGATGACTGCTCTCTGATGACATTTGGGATAGCCACCAATCTGATCACAGGAGATGGCCAGTTCATTTACGTATTTACTATTGCTAAGAGTTTTATCTGGGGGTCATCTGTGTAGATTCCTAGGAGCTTCCTTTGCATCAGCTTTCTACCTGATCCCCAAATGCACCCACTTCCAGTTCTCTCTTTCAGCACTCTGCTTCTCCATCCACCCTTCAATCACATACTCAAGTTCCCATTCCTATCATTCCCCAGTCTACCAAGGAGATTGCTTCTATTTCCCCTTCCCAAGGAGATCCGTGTGTCCTCCCTTAGATCCTCTTTGTTACCTAGCCTCACTGATCTTTGGATTGTAGCATGGTTATTCTCTACTTTACAGCTAATATTCACTTATGAGTAAGTACATACTGTGTTTGTCTTTCTGGGTCTAGGTTACCTCACTCAGGATAATTTTTTTTTCTAGTTCCATTCATTTGCCCTCAAATTTCTTAATTTCATTGTGTTTAACAGCTGAGTAATACTCCATTGTATAAATTTGCCACATTTTCTTTATCCATTCTTCTGTTTATTACAGATTCTGATTATTACAAATAAAGCTTATGTGAATATACTTGGGCAAGTGTCCTTGTGGTATGATTGAGCATCCTTTGGGTATATACTCAAGAGTGGTATAGCTTGGTCTTGAGGTAGACTGATTACCAGTTCTCTGAGAAATTGCCATTTTGATTTCCAAATTGGCTGTACACATTTGCATTCCCACCATCATGAAGGAATGTTCCACTTGCTCTACATCCTCTCCTGCATAAGCAGTCACTTGTAGCTGAAAGTTTTCCTGCATCCTGCCCAGTCTGTAGCTGCTCAGACCCAAATAAACACATACAGGCTTATATTATTTATAACTGTGTGGCCATGGCTCAAGCTTTTTGCTAGCTAGCTCTTATATCTTAAAACAGCCCATAACTATTAATATGTGTATTGCCACATTTCATGGCTTTACCTGCGTCCCATTACATGTTGCTCCTTGGGCAGCTCACTGGCATCTCTCCCTGCCTTCTTCCTGTCTTTCTCTTTGAATTTCCCTCCTGCCTCTATGCTGCCTTGCCATAGGCCAAATGGCTCTACTTATCAACCAATCAGAGCAACATATATTCACAGCTTACAGAAAGACATTCCTCCATCACTTCTCCTTTTCTATCTAAACAAAAGGAAGGTTTAAATTACATATAACAAAACAGTTATCAAGCAAGAATTATAGTTACAACATCTAGTCTATTTGTATTTTGTAAAATTAAAGGAACAATTTTCTATCTATCCTATATTTGTGAGTCTAAGGTTTCATATCTAATTCTTTTATCATAACTGAGGAAAATTATAATTATAACCATCTAGTCTTCACCTATATCAGAGACCCCAGAAGGATATAATATTACCTAAGTAAACAGGAAATACATTGTAAGCAACTTCCAAAATTCTGGAAATGACAGAGACAGTTGCTTGCCTGGACAATTACCCAAAATTCCTCTATAATGTTGGAGCATCCATCTTCAGCCCATAGACCTAGTCTCTCAATCAATTTTGTCTTTGTGTGCTTTAGAATGTCTGGCAGTCTCCTCTGTGAAGAGGAACCTGAAGGGCCACCTCGCCTTGCAAAATTCAGTGGGTTTCTATGGGTCCTGCATGTCCAGTTGATACAACATTTTGTCAAACATTCCAGGCAAGAGCAGTTTCTAGCCTAAATAGTTATTTTTGCCAAATAGAAGATAAACTCCATACAAAGTGTCTTTGACACCCATCTTTCTCTTTGAAATAAGTCAGTGTTGCCAGGAGCAGACATGTCTCACAATCCAGAAAGTCTAAGTTTTTAAAACATTTTAAATGCCATATTCTGTAAGTCTTTGAAGTGCTTGACGATTACCTACCTAACTGTGTATACCTAGAAAACTTAACATGACTATAAATTTGACTATCATAGAGAACTAATTATTAATCTGTATTTCTTAATTAACCATTATAATTTAAATGAGTTACATAAACATAATACTTTAAACAAGAGTAGAAATATACATATAGTATAACAAAATTAACTTTAAATTTGTATCAATAAACCAAAATCCATAGCAATTTAAAATATTTTAAGCAAGTTGTTGCTCTTTAAAAGCAGATTCAATAATCTACCCTTTTATTCTATCATATCTATATCCTATGTGTCTATACCATATCCCCCTTTCTTCTTTTAGAAAGAGATTGACTATGACAAATAAACAATTTGTAACTAACAAACTAAATAAAGACAAATATCCATAATCCATTTTTTGGGAATGTGGGCTTGGGGTTCTGGGCTACTTCCTGCTGATGGGGGTACTGATAATCTTATGGGGATCCTGAGGAAATAGAAGATAATGGTCAAGTCCTTAGAAGACTGTTTATAACCTTTGTTGATAGGTACCATCTGCTAAGGTGCAGGAGGTCTGGCTTGATCGAATCTGATTCATCTTAACCTGGAACAAATTTATAGCCTCTTGCTTCCTGTGGAAACAAAAGCAGAGCCTTCTTTCCAAACAACATATCTGTAGATCCAAATTTTGAAGTTAAGATACCTTTAAATATATATTTAACTGAGCAGCCTTTACAATCAAATGTCTTTCTGTAGTTAAAAATCCCAAAGACAATAAAATCCAGACTCTGTGTGTGATTTCCATACTTATATGGCTTAACTTTTGTATTATTTTTATTGTCTATTTAAAGACTTTACTTTTTAACACTATTTTTTATATAACTGTCTATATTCATTTTTTCTTTCTTCCAAACCTACATACATCATAAACCATTTAAAGTCTTATTCCATCTGAATCTGCCTTATTGTGACCCTATTGCTTTAAGCTGCAGTGGCTAGTACTGAAATGGCAGCTTTGGCTACGGGCTTTGCCAACCTCAGCTTTTCAAGAAGGCAGAATTTCATTTGCTGCCAGCTCTGGGGGGACCATGTTCATCACTGACTTTTGGAAGCAGTGAGTCTATACTTCCATCCAGCATCATGTAGCCCCAAAACTTTTTCTTTCTTTCCTTTTTATTATGTACTAGCAAAGGCTAAATCCACCACACACCATACTATTCAGGTTGAAGATGCCTCTGTGTACTGAGGTGGGAATCCACAGCCTTGCCACTTAGCTCATGATGGCTGATGGCCAGTTCCATCTCACAGGCAGCTATCAGGAGATGAGTTTGTGCTGCTGCTGGTATGAGACTGTGAGACTAGGAAGCCCAGTGTGGCTCCATTTCTGTGCATTTAGAATCTTTAAACTTTCTTTGGTTTATATGGCTTAATGCCTGATGGTGAGCACTAACTGTAGTTGAAAGTTTTTCTGTGTCCCACCTGGTCTGCAGCTGCTCAGACCCAAATAAACATATACAGGCTTATATTATTTATAACTGTGTGGCCATGGCTCAAGCTTTTTGCTATCTAGCTTTCTTATCTTAAATTAGGCCATAACTATTAATCTATGTACTGCTACATGTTCTGTGGCTTTATCTGCATCCCATTACATGTTGCTCCTTGGCAGCTCAATGGCATCTCTCCCCATTTTCTTCCTCTCTCTCTCTTATAGGGCAAATGGCTTTATTTATCAACCATTGAGAGCAACACATAGTCACAGCTTACAGAAAGACATTCCCCCATCACAACATGAAGCCAGGCAGCTGGCTGTTTCTGTCAAAACTCATTTATTAGAAGTCATTTGTTTGCACTTCCTGTTTACTAGGTAATATTATTTCCTTCTCAAGTCTCTGAGGGAGTTGAAGATTAGATAGTTATAATTACAGTTTTCCTTGTTAAGAAATTCAGAAAAGAAACTCACTAAGAGGTGTTAAGTGTATAAATTTGATTCTCTGAATTTGTCAAATACAAATGGACTAGACATTGTTGATGTATTTATTGCTTGTATATATTGTATATAGCTATTGTACTTATTGCATATTGTTTTTCTAATATTAGTCATACCTTTTTAAAATTCTTAAATTTTTATTAGACAAAAAATGGGAAATGTGGTATTTTATTTGGGCTGAAATGTAGCGATATTTTATTTATGTCTTAATAAATAAAGTTTGCCTGGAGATCAGAGGAAATAGCAAGCCCTTTTAAATAAACAAAGAAGTTAGGCAGCAGTAGCATACCACCTTAATCTTATCACTTAGCAGGCAGGATCTCTGTGTGTTCAAGGCCATACTAGAGAACAGAGCCAAGTTTGGTGACACGTGCCTTTAATCCCAGTACCAATCATAGAGACCTAGAGGTCTGTACAGACAGACAGAAAGAGGCAGAGCTGTGTAGGATGAGGAAGTGAGGTAGCTGGGCTAAGATAGCCAATGAGAGGGCAGAACAGCAAGGCAATAAAGGCATGGGTAGACAGGAAGTCACATGCATTTGGAAGCTGCAGAGTTGGTGAGGTAAGTTTGGCTGCTAGCTTTCTCTGATCTCTCTAAGGCTTTCACCCCTGTATCTGGCTCCATGTTTTTTATTTAATAAGTCCATTTTAGAAATTCATCTACAATTTGTGTTTTTGATCTTGGCCATTCTGACTGGTGTAAGATGGAATCCCAAAATCAGTTTTATTTGCAATTCTCTGATGGCTAAGGATGTTGACCTTTTTTAAAAAAACATTTCTCTGCCATTTGAGATTCTTCTGTTGAGAATTATTTGTTTAGGTCTGCAAGCCATTTTTTAAATGGATTTTTTTATGTCTAATTTCTTGAGTTTTATATATATATATATATATTTGGAGATCAAGCCTCTGTCAGATGTGGGGTTGGTGGAGATCTTTGCCTTACAATAGCTTTTAAGTTTCATGAGGTCTCATCATTAGTTGTTGATCTTAGTGTCTATGTTATTGGTGTTTTATTCAGAAATTTGTCACCTGTACCAGTGCATTCAAGACTAGTTCCCACTTTCTCTTCTATTAGTTTCAGTTGCATCTGGTTTTATGTTCTTTGATCCACTTGGACTTGAATTTTGTTCAGGGTGATAGATATGAATCTATTTGCATTCTTCTATGAGCTGACTTCTAGTGAGACCAGAACCATTTCCTGAAGGTGCTTTCTTTTTTTCCGTAATATAAGTTTGGCTTCCTTATGGAAAATTAGGTGTGCATAGTGTGTGGATTTATACTTGGGTCTTCAATTTGATTCCATTGATCCACATGTTTTTTTTTAAGCCAATACAATGTTGTTTTTGTTACTATAGCTCTGCAATAGAACTTAGGATCAGGGATGATGATACTTCTGTCAGTTCTTTGATTTTACAGAATTGTTTTAGCTATCCTGGGCATTTTGTTTTTCCATAGGAAGTTGGGTATTTTCTTTCAAGGTGTGTAAAGAACTGTGTTGGAATTTTGATGGGTATTGCTTTCAATGTTAATACTGCTTTTGGTAAGATGGCCATTTTTTACTACCTTAGTCTCACTGATCCATGAGCATGGGAGATCTTCCCATCTTCTGATAGCTTCTCTAATTTTTTTCTTCAAAGACTTGAAGTTCTTATCATACAGATATTTCACTTGCTTGATTAAAATTACCCCAAGATATTTTATATTGTAAGTGGCTAAGGGTGAAGGATGTTGTTTTCCTGGTTTCTTTCTCAGACTTTTTATTGTTTATATATACGAAGGCTACTAACTGTTTTGAGTTATTCTTGTATCTAGGTACTTTACTAAAGGTGTTTATCAGCTGTAGGAATTCTCTGGTAAAATTTTGGGGTTTGCTCACGTATAGCACCAGTTCATCTGCAATTAGCAGTTTTTAGTTTCTTCTTTTCAGTTTGGACCTTCTTTGGTGTCTTATTGTGCTAGCAAGAACTTTGAGTATTACATTGGATAGATATGGAGAGAGTGGACAGGTTTATCTTGTTCCTGACTTTAGTGGAATTGTTTTGACTTTCTTCTCAATTTAATTTGATGTTGTCTATTGGCTTGCTGTATATTGCTTTTATTATATTTAGGTATGTTCCTTGGATGCATGATCTCTCCAAGACTTTATTTTATTTCATAATCTATCTATCTATCTACCTACCTTTCTATGTATCTATTTATTTTACATTCCAGCTGAAATTTCCCCTCCCTTCTCTCCTCCCAGTCCCTTCCCCCATCCCACTTTTTACCACCCCACAATCTACTCTTATTCCATTTCAGGTTAGGGAAGGGTAGGTCTCTTATGATTGTAACAAAACATGGCATATTAAGTTGTAGTAAGACTAAGCACCTCCTAAGGTATCAGTGTCCAAGCCTTTTATCATGAAGGGGTGTTGGGTTTTTCAAAGGTTTTTTCAGCATCTAATGTGTATTTTTTTTTCACTGTGTTCATATGCTGGATTACATTGACAGGTTTTCATATATTGAACTATCCCTGTATCTCTGGGCTGAAGCCCACTTGATCATAATGGATGTTCTTTTTGATGTGTTCTTGGATTCATTTTGCAGATATTTTATTGAGTATTTTTGCATCAATATTCATGAGGGAAATTGGTCTCTATTTCTCTTTCTTCATTGAGTCTTTGTGGTGTTTGAGTGTCAGGGTAGCTGTGGCTTCATATAAAAAATTTGTCAACGTTCTTTCTGTTTCTATTTTGTGGAATAATTTGAGGAGTATTGTATTTGCTCTTCAGTGAAAGTCTGGTAGAATTTTGTGCTAAAACCATCAGGCCCTGTGCTTTTTTTGGGGGGTGGGGGCGGTTGGGAGATATAGCATGAGTCTTAGGGAGTCTTATTAATAAAATCAAACCTGAGCCAAGTATTGGGGTGAACTGGAAGATCAGAGAGACAGAACAAGCCACAGCTAACCTCACCTGGCAAACTTCTCAGCTGATCTTGTTTCCTCAGACTGGAAGCCTCTGTGTCCTCATACCCGAATGGCTCTCAGCTGAACTGTGCTTCTCGAAAGCCTGAAAGCTTAACCAGCCAAATGCTTAACCAGCCAAATGCTTCCAATTTCTGGTCCTCACATCTTATAAACCTTTCTGCTTTCTACCACCACTCCCTGGGATTAAAGGCTGCATTCTGGGATTAAAGGCGTGAGTCACCATGCCTGGCTGTTTCCAATGTGGCCTTGAACTCACAGAGATCCAGAGGGATTTCTGTCTCTGGAATACTAGGATTAAAGGCGTGTGCTAACATTTTCTAGCCTAAGTATCTTGTGGCTTTTCTGTTCTCTGACCCCAGATAAGTTTATTAAGGTACACAATATTTTGGGGAACACAATACCACCACAGGGAGACTTTTCATCCATTCTTCCATTTCTTTAAGGGTTATAGGTCTATTTAAATTATCTGGTGTTGGACTGTATGTTTTCATTTCTTAAAGTTCAGTAGTTTACCTCTAGGTTTTCTGTGTAAGAAAAGAGGCCCAAAACAGAATGTCTTTGTCAGAAACTATTAGGCTAGCTTCATTTTCTACATCATTAGCATGATAGAATTGAAATTTAATCTCCCTCATACAGGTGCTTTTCCATTGCAGTTGACAAATTATCTAACATAGACAACTGAAATGTAATAGATTCACTGCAACAGAACAGGAAACAGGAATAAATACAGACACTTAGCTGGCTTTCTCCTGTCTCCTTTTTCGTTCCATCTATGGCAACCAGCCCAAGGGATGGTAAGACCCATATTCAGGGTCTTTCTCCTCAGTTATTACTCACAGTTAATGCCACACCAATCTCTTCATTGATTATTTAACCAAGCTGATAAAGAAATTTAACTGCTCCAATCCAGACAAACAGTTTAAAGAAATTCACAAATTTACAGGAGGAAAACAAAATGGCAAAGAGAACAGTTTCCACACATCAAGAGAACAATTTTTAATGAATTCTAACATCAAGAGGGCAATTTACACAAGTCTGATATAAAAGGCAATCTGAAGGTTGTAAGTGCTCCAAAATAAAAACAAAATGTTCTTAAAAACTAGTGGGGAAAAAGGGGAACTCACATGAAACCAGCAAGATGGCTCTAGGTAGAAAAGTGCTTACCACATTACAAACAACCTGATTTCAATTTCTGAAACCCATATTAACAATAGGGATGTAGCAATATATTTAACTGTGAGGTAAGATGGGAGGGAGTAGAGACCAGAATCTTCTGAGCCACCTAGCTTTGAGTATGTAGCATGGCAGAAACAAGGTAGAAAGACAGCCAACTCCCAAAGGATATTAATATATTAATCTGTAATATATACACACATGCATATATATATTTAGATATCTAGATATATAGATACTTACACACAATAATAATAATAATTAAAAATATTTTTATTATTTAGTCATGCAAAATCACCTGAAAACGTGTGCTGACAGCTCATATAATTACTGCTCTCAAAATGAAACAAGAGAACCAAAGAACACAAGCTAGCATCATTCTGATAGTGTCACCATGGGTAGGAAAGAACATAGTTTCAATCCTAATACTTCACTTCCACTGAAATAATCATTAGGATGGCTTTAAAAAGACAAGTGGACTGGAAGGCCTAAGAAAGGTTGACTAATGGGATGCATCCACTAAGTTAAGTTCTACTGACCTCAGAAAAAAATTTCTGAGTTACTATGCCATCTTAATTGGAACTCACAAAGAACCATGGCCCTATTTTGTTATGTTTGCATTTCATAGAGATGATACCAGGTCCTTGAAAAGACATTTTTTTAGGTAGTAAATTTTCAAGAAACTAGGAGAAGTACATATCAAAGAGACAGAGAAAGTATTTAGAATTCCCCACTTTCTGAAGCAAATGCTCTTTTAAAAAAAGCAAAATGTGATACTCAGAACCCTGGGTATCAGAAAACCTAGTTTGTAAGCCAAGGCAGACTCAAACACAGTCAGAGCTCATGTCCATTCCCATTGGTCCTGGCCAATGTGTCTACTTCTTCCCTGAGAATGTGTCTACTTCTTCCCTAGTGCGTGTACTTCTTGCCCCTGGCCAATGTGTCTACCACTTCTCCATGAAAGAAAGTTCCAGGAAAGGAACTTACATTAAAGGTTCCTTACATTGACCCTTATACAAAGCTGATTAACTAAAAAGAACAATTGCTGTGGAGCAGTTGGAATATTGTAGATCCACAGTTTAACTACAATAGATCTTGGGCTATCTTTAATATACATAATATGTGTTCATTATTAATCTTTGCTAACTTTCTTGTCACTAAAAGGTGAAGTCTTTTGGAATGTATTTACTTAACAGACCTCCAGCTTCTACCAACCACAAGGCTAAAGATGACCTCTGATGCAATCTAGGGGCTGTAACCAAGATTTTATGCTTTGTTTTAGCACATCTATCAAAAGTTTATACCAAATATTTGAAAAGTATTTATGACTTTGTTCTGTTACTATCAAAACTTAAAACTGTTACCATGTTAGAACAGGAATTTAGAATTATATTTATGGTTCTTGACAGAATAAACTTAAGAGTTTACTTACCTCCCCTTGAAGTGATAGTTGTATTTTTGTATCAACACATCATAATTTTTTTTTCTGTCCTTGATTTGCTGGGGATGCTGTGAATGTGATTGGCCAGTAGCCAGGCAGAAAGTATAGTATAGGGAGGATAAGCAGAGCAGAGAATTGTGGGAAGAGGAAGGCTCAGTCTAGAGATGCTGCCAGCCACCGCCACCACCATCAAAAGTAAGATGTAAAGTACCGGTAAGCCACAAGCTTTGTGGCAACTTATAGATTAATAGAAATGGGTTAATTTAAGATATAAGATCTAGCTAGCAAGAAGCCTGAGCCATTAGGCCAAATAGTTTTAATTAGTATACGCATCTGTGTGTTTATTTGAATCTGAGTGGCTGTGGCCTGGGTGGAACTGGAAATAACTCCAGCAACAGTCATTGATTTTTTGTTATCTTGTTATCTTCATTTTGTTAGCTCATCTTCCATTTAGTATCACAATGTTTAGCACAATTTTAAAAGATTATTTTATCCCATAAAGTATCTATGCCTGCTATTCCACATTGAGCCATACAATTAAAGACTAAGAATTCCAGTAGCACTTTCATGGAACTCTCATTTTGGACTCATTATACTTCCTGGTTCTTGTGTTCTCCATCAAAAGAACTTAGAAACACACAAAGTGTAATTTATAAGACTGGAAGTAGAAACTGTTCAAAACACACTCTTAAAGGAAAGAGTAGACAATGGTCAATAAGAAATCATTGTCAGAAGCTACATTTTTAGGTAGGCTTTTATACTATTTCTAATGTGTCTGGAGCAGAAAGTTTCTCTGAGGAGCATGTTCCTGTCCAGGTGATTGACAGGCTCATTTAGAGAAACTGTTCTAATGGGAACAATGATACATGCTCTTTACCTGAAAGCCTTTCACTAGGTGGAACTGTTATGAGCTAACAGTCAATTTAGAATGCCATGTACCCACCCAGGGCCAGAGATATGACTCAGATTTCATTCTTCTGACCACTAAGTAGAGCCCCACAATCTCAGTTCCTAGTTTTTCCAGCTGTTGATAATGAGAGGTTTGCTCCCAGTAACCTTCACCCTTGCTAATATTTGTCTAGTCATCTAATGACACCAGCAGCAAGTTCTGAGAAGCTTTGTTGACATTTTAAATAAAACTAGGCAACTAATCAAGGTGTAACTTCGTTTACCAAACCTAAAAGGAGTTTATACTAGTGAGACTAGAGAGATGTGTGTTTGTTTGTTTGTTTTCTTTTTGAGAACAGATGTTGAGATTTCTAGCTCAGTGGTATGAAACAGGCACTTAGAAATTGCTTTTGTCAAAAAGCTTTGACTTCTCTTGGCTCACAGCAATGAACTTGGCATCAGTGATTTCATTTTGTGTCTGAGTCTGTGTCCTTTATGTCAACTCTTACCTATGTAGCTAGGCATACTAATCACTCAAGGGTCATCTGTCTAACATATTTTCCTTATAAGCTCAACAACAACAAAAAAGGCATTGAAGTCATCATCATAAACTTGCCTTTACCTCAGTTCCCAGGAAAGAGTAAAAACTTCATGGACAAATCAGCCCTCAAAAGAGGGCAATTATACTAGAGGGTGAATTCATACCCTACAACAAAGTAATCATCTCCTATGGGCAACCATGCTCCCAATTCTGGCTCCATTTTGCTGAACTAGACCTGAGATAATGATCAAAGAGTATACTGTGATGGAAACTGGTTAATTACCTTGTACTGATCCATTGCCCTGATTCTTTAAAACTAAAGCTCATTTCCATGCCTTGAAATAGACATGGAGTCCCTGGATATGTTTATCTCTCACTCTTCCTAACCTTCCTCCATGTTGTGTAAACAAGACATATTTAGATTATACCTTACCCAGAAAGACTACATTTTACAATTACAAAATGTGATTCCATTTTGAGTATGGAGGATGACTATGCACCTAAATAGACATGTGGATAGTACATCTGTCCAATGCTACCATTCAACAAAGACTTACAAATGACATTTTTGAGACTAGAAAAGGTGACACCTTATATATTTATTGGGAAGAGTTGGGATTTCAGAAAAACATGAACATACTGAAATTCTCTCAGAAAATCCAAGCCCAAGGACTTATCAGATAAAACAGATTGAGGAAATGTTTATTTCCAGACCTTTACCCGATAAAAAAGTTTGTACTTAGCATAACAGTGGATAAGTCCCACCTCCAAACTGTCATCTGGCACATGATGTATGTCAAGGACATACGGGCAGAAGAATCCAAATAGTCTCTAAGGATTTAGCTCTGCTAAATCTCCACAGCTGACTAGTCTATTCAACTGTCATCTGCCTATCCTCTTGTTTACCTGTCTCTACCTGCCATCCATCTTTCTATCTACCCATTCCTTCATTTGGCCACAGACCTGCCCTTTTGCTTCTGAAGCTGCACTTAATTTTACACATTCCTTTTTCAAGCCATGACCCACAGTGGCCTGAACCATGAGAGCAGCTCCTCCCCCCCCCCGCCCCCGCAGCTTGTTTCCTTTGATTTCCATTCAATACAGAGTCACACATCTGTCATCTTGCCTCTGAATCTTCTTGAACTTTCCTGTGGTCTCTTAACACTTCATAGTAATTCTGAAATCTTCATATGTATTTATTGAGCAATTTGAAAGTTTCTGTCAGTAATCAAAATTGGGATGAAATAACCTGTGTTAACTTCAGCCCTATTATGAAGGAAAGCCAAAGTATATGGCAAATTAATGCCCATGATACTATCTGACTTAGTCAGTGCATAAATGAGTTTTCAATAAATTTTGGCATTGTAGAAAGACAAAAACAGATTCATCTGAGTCACTGACAAAGCACATGCACTATTTTCCTTTCTCTGCTTTTCATCACTGATTGTGAGTGACATATTGGGGCTTAAGTAGGCAGACCTGCAGACCTATCATGTTGAGATTTCCAGAGCCCCAGTTTTTACCTTAAAATCTCTGGTTAAATACTGTGTGTGTGTGTGTGTGTAGACATATATGTATATATAGCATGTATATAGATAGTTTTGTGTATATATTTTTTCTTTTGTTGAAAATAGATTATTTTCTTATATAATATATCCTGATTACAGTTTACTTTCTTTCTTCTCCTCCCCTGCTTCCTTCCCATACCTATCCAATGCCTTTCTGTTTCTCATTAGAAAAGTTAGGTATCTAAGAGATCATGGTAAGGTACAATAAAATAAAATATAATAAGACAAAACAAAAACTACCACAGGGAAATTGGACAGACAAACCAAAAAAGGAAGAGAGCCAAGGAGAAAGCACAAGAGTCAGAGATCTACTTATTTGCATACTCAGGAATCCCATAAAAAACACTCAGCTGGATGCCATAATATGTAAACAGAGAACTCCATGTAGACCCATGCAGGCCCTGTACATGCTGCTTCAGTTTCTGAGAGTTCATATGAACTTTGTTCATGTTGATTTAGATGGCCTTGTTTTCTTGGTATCCTATATGCCCTCTGATTTTCACATTATTTCTGCATGCTCTTTGGGGTTCCCTAAGCTCTGAGGGGAGGGATTTTATCGAAACACCCATTTAGGCCTAAGTGTTCCAAGGTCTCTCTCTCTCATTGTCTGTGTAATGTCTGGATGTGGTCTCTGTATTTGTTCCCATCTGATGCAAGAGGAAGTTGCTATGATGATGGCTAAACAAAGCACTGATCTGTGAGTACAACAGAATATAATTAGGAGTCATTTTACTACTATGTTTTTGTCTTTGTTTTTTAACTTGTATTTGGTTTTACCCTAAGTCCCAGAGATATCTAGTCTCACATAATCAATGCCAGGTATAGGTTTCATCTTGTGGAGTTTGCCTTAAGTCAAATCAGTTATTGTTTGGTTACTCCCACAAGATATGTGCCACCATTTCTCTAAAAAAACCTTGTAGTCAAGACAGATCAAAGGGTTTGTGGCTGGCTTGTTATTTATGTCTCTATTTTGTTAGCACGCAGATTACCTTCCTGTACTAAAGACACTAGAAGTAGTAGTAAAGGGTCTATGTAGGTACCAGCTTGATTTCTCTATGTTCAACGAGTTATGGAGATGTTGTCCTCAGAAATGGTGTGTAGTTGTCAGTTTGTGGCAACAACTTGGGTTGTGTGGTATTCCCATAGGAATCCTTTAGCCAACAAATCTATCAGATATGACCCAATGCTGTAATTGGAAACTTCATTTGTTAACAAGAGATGACCAGTTGAGACACTGTATACCCTGTTATTTGACAATTTTATTTAAATAACCTTCATATATGTATATATTATAGGAAGTTTCTAGTGTATTAGGTTTCCATACAACCTCTCAAGTGCCCCTTAATTTTAACTGCCTCTCCATATTCCTGCCATCAACTCACTCTCCTCATTTGACCAGCCCCTCATCCATTCATAATTAACTATTCTATTTTTACTTCCTAACAAGATTCATCAGTTCTCTCTATTCCCTTACTCTGTACTTAGCCTCTGTAGTTCTATGGATGTAGCTTGGTTATCATTGACATCACAGATAATATCCATATGTGAGCAAATATATACCATAATTATCTCTTTGTGCCTGGGCTACTTCACTCAGGATGATTTTTCTAGTTCTATTGATTTGGCTGCAAATTTCATGATGAATTTTTCTAAATGACTGAGTAATACTCCATTTTGTAAATGTGTCATATTTTCTTTACCCTTTCTTCTGTTGAGAAATATCTAGGTAGTTTCCAATTCCTGGCTCTTATGAATAGAGTAGCAATGAACATTGTTGAGCAAGTGTTTCTGTGATAGAATGAAGCATCCTTTGAATATCTGTCCAAAAGTGGTATAGCTGGATCCTGAAGAGCATTGATTTCCATCTTCCTGAGGAATTGCCACACTGATTTCCACATTGGCTATACAAGTTTTGCACTCGCACCAGCAATGAACGAGTGTGCATCTTCCAATCTTCTGTGCAGAAGCTTCTCAGTTCTATGATATCATGTTTATTCACCGTTGATCTTGGTGCCTATGCTAATGGTGGTCTGTTCATCAAGATTTTTCTGGTGCCAAGAAGTTCAAGACTATTTCCCACTTTTGCTTCTATCATGTTCTGTGGGGCATACACGGGCTACAAAGAGGGTGCTGAGAGAAATTTAGATAAATTGAGCTTAAGCTTTAAGCTGTTTACGTAGAGAGTGGATACAAATGGTACCAGAGGAAGTTAGTTTAAGCTGCTTGTGCAGAGAATAGATACAAAGGATGGCTAAGAGAAAGTTAGCTTGGGTTGTTTGTATGGACATTAAAGACAAATAGTGAAAAAAAAAGTTAGCTGAAGTTATTTATGCTAAGACAAGATACTGAAAACAGGAGATGATGTCAGGACATAAACAACTTGTAAATAGGGTGACCTTTAAAATGATTGGTTGGTTCCTTCACCCCCTCCTAGGGTTCTGAGGTTTTCTGGTATAAGTAGTTCTTGCTTGACTTGACTCCCTGCTGCGTCTGATTGTCTCCGGGTAAGAGGCTGGGGAACGGGCCAGCTGCACGGCACACACTTACCTTTCCTCAGTTCCAGGCCACCTCTTTACAGGTGACCTAAGTTTCCGGTGGGGCAGGTCCCCACAATGTTCACTGTATCTTTTTCTATGTCAAGGTATTTGACACATTTGGAGTTTATTTTTGGGCTGGGTGATAAGAATGGATTTATATGGATACTTTTAAACAAAGCCATGCAGTTTGACCAGCACTGTATGTTGAAGATGCTGTCTTTCTTCCAGTGCGTATTTCTGGCATCTTTATCAAAATGTAGGTATACATGGGTGTGTGGATTTATGTCTGGGTCATCAATTCAATTCCACTGATTAACCTGCCTGTTGGTGTGTCAATATCATGTTTTGTTTTGTTTTGTTTTGTTTTGTTTTTTAACTAATATAGCTGTGTAGGACAATTTGAAGTTCAGCATGGTGGTACCTCCAACAGTTTTTTATTGTTCTGTATTGTTTCTGCTATCCTGGTTCTCTGTTGTTGCTGTTGGTTGTTTGTTTCCATATGAAACTGAAAAGTGTCCTTTCAAGATCTGTGAAGAATTGTGAGGAAATTTTTTGAGGATTGTATTGAATCTGTAGATTGTTTTTTGTAGGGTGGTCATTTTTCTATTACTATTCCTACCAATTATAAGCATGAGAGATCTTTCCATCTTCAATATCTTCTGCAATTTCTTTCTTCAGTGACGTGAAGATTTTATCAAAGAAGTCATTCACTTGCTTGGTTAGAGTTGGAACAATATCATTTATTATTTGAGGTTATTGTGAAAGATTTTTTTTCTTGGTTTCTTTTTCAGTTCATTTGTTATTTGTATATAGGGTGGCTACTGATTTTTGAAAGTTATTATTTTTTTATCCAGCTACTTTGCTGAAAATGTTTATCAACTATAGGAGTTTCCAGGTAGAATGTTTAGCTCATTTATGTATACTGCTACATCATCTCAAAATGAAAATACTTTGATTCCTTTCTTTCTAGTATGTATCCTATTGATTTCTTTCTATTTTCTCATTACTCTAGCTAAGATTTCAAGTATTACATTGAATAGATATGTAGAGAATGGACAATTTTGTTTTGTTCCTGATTTTAGTAGTTTTATTTTGAGTTTCTCTCCATTGAAGTTGTTGTTCGCTTTGGGCTTACTGTAAACTACCTTTATTATGTTAAGGTATGTCCCTTATATCTTCAGTCTTTCCAGGACTTTTATCATGAAGGGGTGCTCGATTTTGTCAAAGGCCTTTTCTGCTTTTACTGAGATTATCATGTTGCTTTGTCTGTCAGTTTATTTATATCTTGGATGACATTTATTGATTTCTATATATTGAACCATCTATGAATCTCTGTAGCTGGAGAATTTCTCTGTAGCTCCCACCTCCAAGTCCCGCCAGTCCTGGAGCCCACTTATAAAATAAACACACAGACTCTTACATTATTTAAACTGCTTGGCCATTAGCTCAGGCCTATCATTGTCTAGCTCTCACTCTTATATTCAGCCCATTTCTATTAATCTTTACTTTGCCACATGGCTTGTGGCTTACTGGTACTTAACATCTTTCTTTTCTTGGCGATGGCTCCAGCCAGTCCCTCTTTCCTTCCTCCTTCCTCCATTCTCCTCTCTCCTTGTCCCGCCTATACTTCCTGCCTGGTCACTGGCCAGTCAGTGTTCTATTTATATAGAGCGATATCCACACCAAATCTCTAGTAAAAAGCCTACTTTATCATGGTTAACAAACTTTTTGATGTTTTCTTGAATTAGGTTTGCAAGTATTTTTTTTTTTTTTGCATCTGTGTTCATAAAGCTAATTAGTCTGTACTTTTTTTCTTTGTTGAGTCTTTATGTAGTATGAATATCAGGGTAATTGTGTCCTCACAAAATGAATTGGGCAATGTTCCTTCTATTTATACTTTATGGAATAAGTTGAGGAATATTAGCATTAACTCTTCTTTGAAAGTCTGATAGAATTTTGCACTAAAACCATCTGGCTCTGAGCTTTTGGAGGGGGGGTGGTGAGTAGAATACTGATGATTGCTTCTGTTTCATCCTGTGTTATAGTTCTCTTTAAATTGCTTATCTGATCTTGATTTAAACTTAAGTGGTGCCTATCGAGAATATTATCTACTTCCTTTAGATTTTTCAACTTGGTGGAGAACAGGTTTTTAAAGTGTATCCTTGGGATTTTCAGGGTTTCCTCAGTGTGTGTTTTCACGTCCCTCATTTCATTTTTTAATTTGGATACTATTTCTCAGGTTTTTAGTTAATTTGGATAAGGATTTGTCAATCTCATTGATTTTCTCAAAGAATCAACTCTTCGTGCCATTTGATCCTTTGTACTGTGTTTTTGTTGTTGTTTTGTTTTTGTTTGTTTATTTCTATTTCATTGATTTCACCTCTGTATTTGATTATTTCTTCTTGTCTACTCCTTTTTATTGTGATTTATTGTTATTTTTCTAGAGCCTAAAGATTTGCTTTTAAGTTGGTAGTATGAGAGCTCTCTGATTTTTTTGTTTTTTGTTTTTTAATGTAGGCACTAGTGCTATGAATTTGCCTCTTAGAACAGCTCTCATGTGTCCCCTAAGTTTGGATATGTTGTGTATTCATTTTCATCATTTCTAGAAAGCCTTTAATATCTTTCTGTTTTTGTTGATATCCAGCTTTTATCCATGGTGGTCAGACATGATGGAAGGAGTTATTTCTTTTTTTCTTGTATCTGTTGAGACTTGCTTTGTGCCTGAGTAAATATGTGACCAATTTTTAAAAAGGTTTCATGAGGTTCTGAGAAAAAGGTACAATCTTTTCAGTTTAGGTTAAATATTCTGTAAACATCTAGTAGGTCCACTTAATTTATAATAGTATCAGTTACCTCCATCATTTCTCCCTTTAGTTTTTATATGAATGTCCTGTCTGTTGTTGAGAGTGGGGTATTAAGTTCCCCCACTATCAGTGTATGAGAGTTAGCTTGTGATATAAGCTGTAATATTTTCTTTTTTGAAATTGGGTGCCCTTGTATTTGGGAAACAGATGTTAAATATTAAAATGTCCTCTTGGCATATTTTTCCTTCGATGGGTGTATAGAATCCTTTGCTATCCCTTCTGATTAGATTTTGTTTGGAGCCTATTTTGTCAAATAGTGTAGTAGCTACTAAAGCTTGCTTCTTAGGTACATTTTCTTGGAATATCTCTTTCCAAACTTTTACCCTGAGATGATGTCCATCCTTGATATTAAAGTACATTTCTTGGATGCATAATAAAGATCAATGTTGTTTCTACATCTATTCTGTTAATATGTGCCATTTTAATGTGGAATTGAGAACATTGATATTGCGAGATATCAATGACCAATGATTGTTGATTCCTATTATTTTGTTGTTATTATTGTTGTTACTTTGTGTGTAATCTTCCTTTCTTTTGAATTTGCTGTTTTGGAATTATTTAATCCCTATGTTTTTTTGGACATAGACAACTTTTTTTAGGTTGGAGATTTCCTCCCTACATCTTCTGTAGGCCTAGATTTGTAAATAGATATGCCTAAATTTGGTCTTAGCATAAAATGTATTATTATCTCCATCTATGGTGATTGAAAATTTGGCTGGGTATAGTAGTCTGGTATCTGTCATCTCTTAGAGTCTGTAGAACATCTGTTAGAAGCTTTCTCATTTTTAGCGTCTCCATTGAGAAGTCAGTTATTATTCATATAGGGCTATTTTTATATATTACACGTTCTTTTTCTCTTGCAACTTTTAATATTCTTTCTGGTCTGTGCATTTAGTGGTTTATTTAATATGTAGCAAAGGTATTTCTTTTCTGGTCCAGTCTATTTGATGTTCTATACACTTCTTGTACTTTGATAGCCATGTCCTACTTCAGGTTTGGAATATTTTCTATTATTTTGTTGAAAATATTTTCTGTGCCTATGTGTTCATTCCTTCTATTGTATCTTCAGTGGCTGAGATTGTCTCTTCACCTCTTGTGTTATGTTGATGAAGGTTGCCTCAGTGATTCCCATTCATGTTCCTAAATCTTTCATTTCCAGATTTTCCTCAGTTTGAGTTTTCTTTATTAATGTTATTTCTCCTTTCAGGTCTTGTACAGTTTTATTCATTCCCTTCCACTGCTCGTTTGTCTTTCATAGGTGTCATTAAATGGTTTATTCATTTCCTCTTTAAGGAACTCTGTCCTATTTATATAGGCTGTTTTAAGATCTTTTTCCTTGTGCTTCAGTTATGTGGGAATATTCAGGGCCTGCTGTGGTAGGTTGATGGGCTCTAGTAGAAACATAGTGTACTGGGTGTTATGAATTTTGTTTTTACCTTGGCATTAGGTATCTGGGATTGGGAAGACTGTAATTCTAGGTGCTAATAACTAGTATTGTCTTTGTTAAATAGGTGTTTTTTTTTCCCCCTTGGTTCATGTTTCCTCTCTGGTTCTTAGGAGAGTGTAGTGACCACTCGGGGGGTACTGATAGGTGTGAGCACTGGGGTTTCATATAGAATGTGTTTTGAGGTATGAGGAGCTGATATTTAGAAATCAGGGTGGACTGGGGTAGTGGAGTGATTTCTCAGGAGGTAGGAAAGGAGGGTATTCCATCAGCATCTGCTTAGTTATTATCCAGGGAATGGGGACAGAGAGTATGAAGAGGCCACAGCAGAAGGTCTGCTACAATGCTGTGAATAAAAATGGGGGATCGGACTGGGAAGAATATAGGGCAGGGTGAAGATCTGCAGTTAGCTTACTTGCTTACCTGGTCAGAGTGGCCTGTGTGTTCCCAGGGAGTGCCCACGGAAGTTGATATTTGGGACAAAGCAATGGGTGGGTGGAAGAAGTTTGGAGGGGAAGATCTGTGTGATTCACTGGCATGGGTGCAGAGGGAGAAGTGAGCCTGTAGCAGATGTTCTGTTACAGAGCTGGAGGTCAGACTGGGGGATTTGATTTGGAGGAGAAGAGGGAGAGGTGAGCAGTTATCCTACCTACTCAGCTGGCTGGAGTGTCCTGGATGTGTGCAGGCTAGGTACATATATTGAAGTGGCACATGTGTGAGGCACAGAAAAGTGTTTTTTTCACATAGAGTTGGAGAATTTAATTTCCTCACCTTCTCGATCACTCATCTATGGTTTCTTTCAAAGTTATCACCTTTGGGGGCTGGAAAGATGGCCAAGAAGTTAAGAGAATGTATTTCTCCTGCAGAGGACCAAAGTCTGATTTCTAGCACCCATGTAGGGTTGCACAAAGCACCTCTTACTCCAGCTTCACAGATCTATCCAGCACTGAGGATACAGACTCCAAGGGTACCTGCACTCACATATCTACATACCCACATACAGACACACATATACACATAGTTAAAAATAATTTTATAAAATTTTAAAGTTCTGATACTCTCTCCACACAAGTTTTGAGGTTTCCTGTAACACTGAATATCAACATTAACCCCTTAATTATCTTAGGTTAATACATGCTGTTCTCAAGGGATCATTAAATTAACTAAATCCTTTTGTCTGAGTACTGGAGTAGCAAACTTTGTCATTTCTAAAGTGAATATTCATTATTCAACCAAAAACACTTTCAAGTAAAAAAATAATTGATCCTCACAAACCATACTACATGACTCTTCCCAATGCTCTGAACCTCAACTTAATGTTTTGTATAACTACAAGGTTGTTTGCTTTTCTCTTAACGCTCAGAGGTTACCTGGACCCCACCCTCACTCTAACCCATGAAGACTTTTTCAGAGAGAGAAAAGAAAGAGATTGGTAGCAATGGCACTATATTAAAACTACTACCAAGCACTTTGGTTCATAAACACACCTCCAAGTTTACTTGTGTTTTTTTAAAAAGAGAACAAGAAGTAACAGAAATTGATAATAGAAATGTTACAATTTTACAGAAAAGATGAAACAAAAGGCAGGAACAATGTATATATTAACTGAGCTGAAAAGTAAGCTGTCAGAACTGTGTGAAGTCCCTTTCTGTGAACTAAGTCTTATATTTAGCTGCCACCGTTCTCGGCTTCACCTAAAATGGAATTCCTGGGGAAATTTTAATTTTTGAGGTCTACTGATTCAGTAAAATAGTGGATAAAGGGATTATTACACTTATTTCTTTAGAATATCTCTCCTCCTTTCCTTGCAGTGTTCCAGTATCCAATGACTATTTCAAAACCCCAGGCCAGCATCTCTTATTGGCACACACAGCCTGCCCACATGAATGCAAATTTTCACTGAATTCTAGACCTTGCTTTATTAAACCTCTATGTTGGTGATAGCATGACAATGTAGGAGAAATCAAAAGCAAATTTAGAGACCAGAAGAGGATTCACTGTCATTCATCTTGTAAGGCAAATTTATGCCATCCTGATAATCTTTTGGAAGAACTTCCTGGATTACAAACAAGAAATATCTTAAGAAAATTGTAAAACTGTGTCATTTTTAGGCATTGTGAGACTAAACATAACTAAAACTAAATCATCAAAGTAGATAAGACCAAGAAAGAACACATTCAGAAAAATATACTGTAAGAAAGCCATTTCTCGGCCGGGCGGTGGTGGCGCACGCCTTTAATCCCAGCACTCGGGAGGCAGAGCCAGGCGGATCTCTGTGAGTTCGAGGCCAGCCTGGACTACCAAGTGAGTTCCAGGAAAGGCGCAAAGCTACACAGAGAAACCCTGTCTCGAAAAACCAAAAAAAAAAAAAAAAAAAAAAAAAAAGAAAGCCATTTCTCATTAGGCTTTATATGAAGGGAAACTAATTTCATTGAATCAATTAGTGGAATTGCTCTTTTCTCTTAAAAGCCCAGGAAAAGACTCAAGAAGAAAATATGTTAATTGGGTGTCAATGAATACTGAAACATGTTCAACATTTTTGAACACCTACCATGGTAAAGTGATTGTGCTAAGGAACAAAACACAATCCTTCTCCTTCCTATACAAATCTAATGCAGTAAAAATTGAGATTCCACAGATATCACTAAAGGCAAAAACAAACAGAAAACAAGAAGAAAATGAAAACCAACCAATCAACCACAACAGACCCTTGAAGAAGACAACAGGATGTCATGGAGCTCAGAAAATCCAGAGACCTTGGCAATAAGTACATCTTTATGGGAAACACAATTGGGGTTTAGATTTAAGAAAAATTCTGGGTCTAATCTGCATTGTGTCCTAAAGTGACTTAAAGCCCTGTTTGTAGCTGAAACATTTCTCTGGTCCCTCCTGGCCCCACTGTCCTGTAGCCACTTATACAATAATCACTCAGAGGCTTAATATTATTTACAAACTGTATGGCCTTTGGCAGGCTTTTTGCTAGCTAGCTCTTTCATCTGAAATTAACCCATTTTTGTTAATCTATGTTTCACCACATGACTGTGGTGTTACTAGTCTTCTGGCATCTTCCTTTTCCTTTGGTGGCAGCTGGCATCTCACTCTCTCCTCTCCTTTCTTCTCCCCATATATCTGCTTGGATTTCCTTCCTGCCTCTAAGCTGCCTTGCCATTGGCCAGTGCAGCTTTATTTATCAACCAATCAGAGCAACACATATTCACAGTATCCAGAAATACATCCCAACCTGTCAAGACCTCATCTGGAACACTGAATTAAAGCATCATTGATCTGAATCTGGAGACATTCCATGATGAGTGGGGGTAGTATCCATAAGTTAGCTATCTCACAAATAGTTAAGGATGTAAGGATAGCATAATTGTTGGTAAGCAGCAATTACAGCAAGAGAAATTGGTGCTGTAAGGATACTCCCTATGTGACACTCTGCTTACTCTTCATTTTGGCAGCCATTTATCAGTGGTTTCCACAAGAGAAGTTTACACTCCAAAATTTTCAGAGTATTGTATTTGAAGTATACTAGAAGGTCTGTTCAATTGGGGCCTTAAAGAATTGACTGTAATTATCTACACAATGAGATCAGAAGTCACAAATCCACCCCAACCTGTTTTTGTACAATAAGCTAAAAACAGTGTACAAAAAATTTACACAACCATTAAAACAAAAGAAACAGAGAAGAGATAAAACATTTATTATCTAACAGGATACTGGCCCCTCTGACTGAAAACATTTCCTAACTCTGGCCTAGACAATGATTGTTTGAGATTTGAAAGTAGAAAGATCTGCAATAGGTTGGTTTTTACGTATTATTTTTAAGATATTAAAAGGGAAGAAATGAGAAGTGGTCACATATTAATTTCTATAATCATAATTTCAAGTGTTTAAAAAGACACAAATGGAAACACCAAGGCAGTACTTAAGATGAGAAAGTACAACTAATCCTGACATGAAGCATGATAATAAGAGCTTGCTTGTCAAGCTAATGCTAAGAACATGTGTTCAGTAAGAAACAAAGACTCAACATTGTTCAATGGGCATGAGGGAGATAAAGGGAGCCTGCTTGAAACAGAAATTCTACACAATCAAGTCCCAGAAAGCTTCAATAAGTATAGACAAAGATAGCACATAACAAATACGAAGAGATGGTCTAAAGTGGCTTGTGCCCAGTGAGCCTCTCAGTGCAGGCTCATGAAAGGCGCCATTTTGACCTGTCTTACAAAGGACCACTCTATATACTGGAAGAAGGAAAACCTAATTTCTATATTGAGAAATGATGAGACCAAGATTTGAAGTTGAAGAACTAAAGAGCAGCTTCATACAGACCAAGAAATAAAGTGAAGTGTAAAAAGTCATCACCTCATTTAGAGCTGGTCCAATTGAAATCTTAGAGAAGCCTTTCAAACAACTTAGAAAGCTTTGTTATTAATGTGAAACTACTTTCTACTTTGCTAGTATAAGCAATAATGACTATCAAGACTGTAAGGCTGAACAGGGTAGTAAGAGTGTATCTTAATTCATGTAGTGTTCACAGTAACCCTGCCAGGTCTAAAGTATGAAAAGCTAATAACATCCCTCTACAGAAGAGCCCCTGATGTTTAGAGAAGGGAAATAAATGCCTCCATTAAATGCATCAAACACAGACCCCTGGCTTATATGTGATGACTCTTAGCTATTTTGTTGTATTATCTCTTTGCTCAGTGAGAACTTGGCAGTGTGTGGCAAAAATAAAGTCAAAATGGCAAGTCTGATAAAGAAAATAAGTACTGTCAACAATAGTTTCTGAGTCTTTGATGTGAACTACCAGTGTGCTCCCAGAAACTCCCAGGGTTAGTGAAAAACATTTTTGAAAGGTAGGGCTAGATGCCAATGTGAGCATGGAAATGCAGTCCTAAAGAAATAATGTGAGAAAAAAATTAATAAACCTCTTACTATAAATGCAAACATTTACAAATGCTACTGACTTTGATTTCCCAAATAAAAAAATGTTACGAAGGAATAAATGTGAGGAAATGGATTTCAGTGTGTCAGTCAGCTCCGCCTCATGTACTCATATGCATCCTTTGCCTTTGATTTTTGACACATAAGGAAAAAGAATACATTATAAAGCATATAAAATGCAACTGATGTAGACAAATATTTTAGTAGCAGAATGTTTATGGTATGTGTTTTGATCTTTCTAAATTACCATATGCTATTATTGTAAACAAGGTCTGCTTCATTTATTGACTAGCAATGATGTACTATGTTTTTGACATTGCATTAAGTCAGAAACTTGAGAAGAAAAAGTAACCTCTACAATAGCACCAACCTTGATGATCTTACTTCAGAGGCAAAAGCTGTTTGCATTTTAACCACCCACTGATACTGTACTGTTTTTCCACATGCATTCCAATTACCATTGGGTAAGTAATTTGTTTCCACCTGTGAATGTTGAATAATAAAGAAAAAATCCCATGTGGCTAAATGTCTAAGAAAAATGTTGCTAGTCACAAATACACAAACCTCATAGTTTTTATCTCAGAATATAAGCCTTTTTACTTTAAAAGTATGAAAACAACCCTTCATGCACCTGAATCCTGGCTGGGGCTGTGTGGGATGATGCAGCAAAGTCTATAATGAACAACTCAGACATCCCAGAACTGTGTCTGCCTGAAAGAGCAATGTATACAAACTCATTCTTGGCTTTTATTGGGCTGCACCAAGTGTGCAATTCTTCAGTGAGCCTAGGAGTCAGAAACTGTCAATTACAAAGAAATGCTTGGCAGACTGAATGAATATTTTCTTGTAATTATCACAGCATCTACCAGCAGCAAACACTCTGGAATGGTGCACACAAATGTTAGCATCCTTTTCCTGCATAAAACACCCATTTTTACACTGTGAGATATCAATGCCTAACAGAGGTGATGAAGCAGGATGAAGGCAATTTATTTTGCCAGCCACATGTGACCAAGATATTACTCATCATTGAGCAATAACTGCTCTTGCCAAAAGCATTATTTTCAAAACTTTAACAGCTTTGGTTTTCTTTGGCCATTGTAGAGGCCTTTTCTCCTCTAGCTTTGTAATAGAGAGGGACAATAGTCAGGATGGACTATTAAAAAACGGTGAGGTCTTAAGCCACAAGGCTTCCTGGAGTCCTTTTTTTTTTTTCTCATATACATTATGTTCCCTGCGGTCCTTGTACTATGGGATTCTCATGCCTAGAAGCTAGCATATATTGTGAATGTACAGTGCTAGATTACAAACAATAATCCAGCACTCACCGTTTATGTACTATGGAAACGCCACCCTGCTAGCCCCACACTCATGGTACATGTACTCAAGGAGGCCCATTTTTAAAACCCAGCGATCATTGTGACTGTACAGTGCAAGACTCAAAATAGTAAACCAGGACTCACTGTGCATTTATCATGGGATACTCACACTTATAATTCAGATCTCATGGTGAAATTACTGTGGGAGGCTCAAAAATATAACACATCACACATGGTGCATGATCTCTGGAGACACAAGTCAGCAACTCAGGAATCATTGTTTATATACTATGGGAGACTTATACCCCAAACTGAGCACACTTGTGTAAATGTACTGTGCATTACTCAAAACACTGAGACAGAACTCATCATGTCTGTACTGTGAGAGAATCACACCACTAACACTTCATGCTAGTATTAATGTACTGTGGGAGACTCATACTATTAACCCAGGACATATAGTGCATGCACTGTGCAAGACTTGTTTTATAGCCCAGTACTCATTGTGAATGTACTCTGCATCACTCAAAAATTCTTAGCCCTCACTCAGAGTTGCATACTATGGGAAGCTCACACCTATAAACCATGTCCCCTGTAGAATGTACTGTGTGAGGTTCATGCCTGTAATACAACATTCATTATGCATGTACTTGAGAGACACAAGCTTGTAACGCAGCACTCATGTACTTATACTTACTTTGAAAGCTAATTGCCTGTTACACAGTATTCATTGAGAATCTACAGTGCTAGATTTGAAACAGTAAGCACTAATGGTGCATGTAGTGTGGAAGCCTCATGCTTATAAACCAGATTTTATGGTACAATTACTGTGGGAGAGTTATGCATATAACATATCACTCATGGTACACATACTTGGGAGAGGCATGCCTGGAGTTCAGATCAATGGTTGATGTACTTTGTGACACTGGCACCACTAACCCAGCAATGCTTCTATCAATATACTTTGTGTGACTTAAGATACTAAGACAATACTCATTGTGCATGTACTGTGAAGAATTCATACCTATAAACCAGCATTCATCATAAATGTATTGTTCTAGGTTACAAATAGTAAGCCAACACTCATGGTTCATGCACTTTGGGAGGCTCATATTTATGTTCCAGCACTCCTTGTGAATTCACTGTGCGTGACTCAAAACAGTAAGCCAGCACTCATGTGTATTTTCTGTGAGGGGCCAATGTCTATAAACCAAGACTCATGGACTATGTATTGTGTGAACCTCATATGGGGAACCCAGCACTTGTAGTGCAAGTACTTGGGAGACAAACATTTGTAATACTGTACTTATGTTGTATGTATTTACAGTACAATACTTCCAGCATTCAATGTGAATTGTACTCAGGAGACCCATGCCTGTGACAGAGGATACCCATGAGCTTATACTTGCTGTGCTATGTTCCTGCATTTAACTCATCACTCATTCTGACTTTACTGTGCTAGATTCAAACCAGTAAGCCAGCAATCATGATGCATGCACTCTGGACATACACTTTTGATCCAGCACTCATAGTAGACATACTGGAGGAGATTAACACCACTAACCTAACACCCTTGGTCCATTTACTATGTGAGTGTCATGTTTATAATCAAGTACTACTTTTGAATGTACTGGGCATGACTCCAAACAGCAAGTTATGGTGGTATTTTATTTGTACTGAAATGTGATTTTAATTGTATGTTAATAAATAAAGTTGCCCGGGGGTCAGAGCTATTAGAGCCATAGCAAGAGCGTGGCGGTGGTGGCGCACGCCTTTAATCCCAGCACTTGGCAGACAGAGCTAGGTAGATCTCTGTGTGTAAAAGGATACAGCCAGCATTGGAGACATATGCCTTTAATCTCAATACCAACCATAGAAGACCTGGAAGTCTCTACAGACAGGCAGTGACGAGGCAGTCATGTGTTTGGGTTTACAACCAATGAGAAGGCAGAACAGAAAGACTATTTAAAGACATACACACAGGAAGTAGGCGCCTTTCGGAGAGCTCTCTTGGCTGAAGAGGATCGCTGATGCAGGAAGAGTGAGGCTCTTAGCTCTGACCTCTTGGTTTTCTTCTCTGAATCGGCTCTGTGTTTCTTACTTAATAAGATGGTTGGTTACATCTACAGCAAGTCAGCATGCATTGTGCATTTTCTCTGAGAGGATTTTGCCCTCACACCAGGATTCATAGTGCATGTATTGTGTGAGGCTCATGCCTGGAACCCAGCACTCTTAGTGCATGTAAACACATGTAATGCAGTACTCATGGTGCAAATACTGACAATGTGAGGCTTATGCCTATAAACCAGCACTCATTGTGAATATACTTGGGAGAAGCATGCCTGTAATGGCACACACTGATGTACTATGTGATGCTTGTGCCATTAGCACAACACTCATTGTGAACGTACAGTGCTAGATTCAAAATAGTAAGACAGAAATAATGATGTATTGCCAGTGGCCATGTCAGAGCAGCAGTAGATGGTGGTTGACTTCAGAGTGTCAGCCCACAGGAGACAAATCCCTCATGGATGAATCTTAGATAGACAAGGCCTGAGACCACAGACTCCAGAGTGTCTTTTGCTTCTGCTGTGCCTTTACATGTTTGTTGCTGCCCTCTTTCTCTGGTATCTGATACGGTGTGAATGGGTGTGGGGAGAGTTCCCACTGCCTGTAATGTGCTGTGTTTATCTCATGGATACATGCTGTTCTACTGGGCAAGTTTACCTGTAGATTATTTCAAAGATAATTTCTTCTTAAGTTGTACAGTATAATTGATAATAATAATGATAATTTAAATAGTTTTAATGACAAAGAATAAAAAGAGTAAGTGTCTCACAACTAGGACACATGAGTTTCTATTGAGGAGCCATACAGACTGTGGCTTAGGTTAATGATTAAGAAAAACAGTTGAGTCCTAGTAGCCCAGCTATTTTAAATTCTTCTAGTCTTAATGTTGGGGGATATGTTTACAAGTTTCAGAGTGCATCATAGCTGTAACAAAACTTTGAAAATAACTTAAATTTAGACTAATCTGTTTTTGTTAAATAGCTTTGAGGTAAAAAACCTAAGATGATATTCTAAAGTTTTAGAAGGGAACATAGTTGAATGAGGAACTCGTTAAGGCAGGGAACAAGAAAAAAGCAGCACAATTATCATTAGTTGACTTGCCTTTCTTGCTAGGACTGGTAGATAATCAAAGGTGATGATTAATTCCTTATACCTATTTCTGCCCTCAATCTCCTGATTGTAAAAAACAAACAAACAAACAAAAAACTATTGATGAGTAGGTATGCAGCCTAAAGATTTAAAGTAGAGCTGATTTTTTCATGTATAAGTATGAAAGTATGTTTGTGATTCCTTTAAGATTCCTTAAAAGATTACCTTTCAAGATAAGTAAGAAAGTGATTGGTCCTTTCTTTGTAACCGAAAAATGCAGGCTGCCAGTTTAAAAAAAAAATAGCTTTCTTGCCTACATAGTTAATCTAAAATAAGTTGCTTGGGTATGAGTTTCAGTGAGTTCTTGGGATAATTTGTTTCTCACCTGTAATATGTAAGATATTTAATCATGTAAAGGATATGGAAAACATACTGTTTTTTAAATTTTTATTTATTGTAATCACTCACTTGATCCATAGATTGAAACCACATTTGTAATTTTTATATTGTTTGAAAGATTTTGCTGCTGGAGTATATAAGCTGTAAGGAAGAAATAAAGAGCAAGAGAAGAACATCAAGGGATATTTCTGTATAGAGATAAGAAAAGAGAAAATAGAATACAGATTAGAATACAAACAAATAAGAAAGAAAAAGTCTGAAGGAAACCATCAAAAGAGTATGTGAGTGGCTTTCCCTCAACCCCCTCAGATAAAAAAGTCATATTATGCGCTACCTCTGTGGATTCTCTTTGAGCCTTGCTTCTGCTGTAGGCTGCCCCCCCACCAAGAAACAGTAATGCAAGCACTAAGGACACCTACACATGTAGCCCAGCAGTCATGGCTTATATAATGTTCAAGGTTTGTGTTTATAACCCAGAAATCATTTAGAATATACTGTGTGAGACTCAAAACAGTAAGCCAGCACTGATGGTGCACTTAAAGTCAGAGGCTCATGTTCTTATCACAGCGCTCAAGGAGCATGTATTGTGTGAGGAATATGCCTATAAACTAGCACTCATTGTGATGGTACTTGGGAGACACGTGTCTATAATAGAGCACTCATGTGTTTGTACATACTGTGCTCTGCTGGGGCTTATACCACAGCACTCATTGTAAATGAGTTATGACAGATTCAAAACAGTAAGCTAGCAATCATAGTGAATACACTCTGGACACTGACACCCACAATCTAGCACTCATGTTCTATATACTGTTAGAGACTCACATGACTAACCCAGTGTTAATGATGCATTTATTATGATAGGTTCATGTTCATAACCCAGCAATCATTGTAAATGACTCAAAACACTAAGCCAGCACTCATGCTGAATGTGCTGAAGTAGGCTCATGCCTGTAACACATCATGGTTCACATATTCTGGACATGAACATTTATAACCAAGAACTTCATGATTTATTCATTGTGAGAGACTGAAACTACTAAGCCAGCATTCCAGAGGCACATACTGTGCAAAGCTTATGCTTATAACTAGCCCCCACTGTAAATTAACTCTGTGAGACTCAAAAGAGAAATGAAGTTTATGGTGCACTTAAGTGGGAAGGCCATGCTTATAATTCAGATCCCATGGTGCAATTGCTGTGCAAGGCGCATACATATGACACATCACTCATGGTGCAGGTACTCTGGAACTGATGCCTGGAACTCAGTGCTCATTTTTTTTATATGTTGTGGAAGAAACATATCACTAAACTGGCATGGCTGTGTCAATTTACTCTGCTCAACTCAAAACACTAAGGCACAACCCATGGTGCTTATACTACCATAGGCTCTTGCCTATAAGCCAGCATTCATCATTAATGTATAGTGCTAGTTTACAAACAGCAAGCTAGCAGTCTTGGTATAGAGAATAAGGGAGGCTCATGCTTATAACACATGAATCATGATTCATGTATTCTGGACATACATACTTGTAACCCAGCACTCATAGTTTACATAATTTGGGAGAGTCACAATAATAACCCAACATTCATATTGCGTGTACTGTGCAAGTCTCCTGTTTGTAACACAGCACTCTGAGTGTACTGTGCAAGACTCAAAACCATTAGCCAACACTTATGGTGCACATAATGTGGGAAGTTCAAGCTTATAATCCAGCATTCATGGTGTACATATTGTGAAAGGCTCATTTCTGTAAAGCAGGACTTATGAGGTATGCATTGCATGAGGCTCATCCATCACCAGCACTCATACAGCATACACTATGAAGACAAACAAGTGTAATGCAGTAATTGTGGTATCTGTACTTATAGTAGGAGACTAATGCCAAAATAATTAAGTATGCATTGTTAATGTACTCTGCAGACATATGCCTGTAATGGAGCACTCATGTGCTTGGGCTGATTTGGGGAGGCTCTTGCTTATGACTCAACACTCATTGTGAATGTATAGTGCTATATTTATAATTATGGCAGAGCTCACACCTAACTCAGATCTCATGGTGTACATACTCAGGAGATGAATAGTTGAAATTATGGACTCTGTTTATGTACTTTGTGAGACACACTCACTCACCAAGGACACATGTCTATGTACTCTTTATATATCAAAACATTAAGACAACACTCAGGGTGTCTGTACATTAGGAGGCTTATATTTATAACCCAGCACTCATTGTTAATGCACTGTGTGGGACTCTATAAACAGTAAACCAGAACTCATGGAGCAAGTACTGTGGGAGGCTCATGCCTATGAAACACCACTAATGATGTACATATTCTGGACACCATCTTGTAACTCAGCAGTCATGGATCATGTACTGTGGGAGACTCCCATCATTAAATGAGCAGGCTTGTATCAATAGACTGTACAAGACTCAAAACAGTAAGCCAGCACTCATGGTGAATGTACTGTGTGAGCCTGTATTCCAGCACTCACTGGGCATGTATTTGGTAGACAAACACCTGTAATGCAGTACTAATGGTGCATGTACTTACAACTTGAGTGTTATGTCAATAACCCAGCACTTACTGTAAATATACTCTGGAGATGCATGCCTTTAAAAGAGTACTCATTTGCTTATATTTGCTATGGGATGCTCTTGCCTATTACCAAAAACTCATTGTGAATGCCCTGTGTTAGAATCAAAACAATAAGCTGGCACATAACCCAGCAATAATGGAGCATGTATTGTGTGAACTTCATCCCTGTAACTTCCCACTTATAGAATGTATACTTGGGAAACAAATGACTAAATGGTAGTACTCATGGTGCAACTACTTGCAGTGGAAGATTTACACCTAAAATAGAGTATTCACTGTGAATGTACTCCCAGGTTAAAACTTTACAGGACTGTAGTTACTTTAATTTGCCATGCCCATGCCTATATTACAGCATTCACTGTGAATGTACTCTTCTAAATTTAAAACAGTAAATCAGCATTCAGAGTGCATGTACCTTGGAAAAATCACACCTGTGACAGTCACTCATGGTGCATATATTCTGGAGATGAATACCAAAAACCCAGCACTCACGGTGTATGTGTTGTGGGAGGCTCACATTACTAACCCTGCAACATGTGCATGTACTGTGAAAAGTTCATGTTTCAAACTCAGTACTCATTGTGAATGTACTGTGAAAGATTCAAAACAGTAAGCTAACATGCATGGTATATTTAATGTGGGAGGCTAATGCTTATTACCTAGAGTTCATGAACTCTGTAAAGATCCTGCCTGCAACCCAGCACTCATCATGCATGTTTTTGTGAGACAAACTGGAAGATGAATGCCTGTAATGCAGTACTCATGGTTCATACACTTACATTTATGCCTAAAACTGTGCACTCATTGTGCATGTACTTGTGAGATGCACACCTCTAAGGGAGCTCACTCAAGCACTTACACTTTCTGTGTGATGCACTCACTGTGAATGCACTGTGCTAGATGCAGAACAGTAAGCCAGCGTTCATTGTGCATGTACTGTGGGAGGCTCATACCACTAACCCATCACAATTATATCAGTAAACTTTAAGTGTCTCAAAGCAGTAAAACAACAGTCATGGTGCATGTACTGTGTGAGGCTCCTGCCTGTAACCCAACACTCATTGCTCATGTTTTTGGGAGACAAACACCTATAATGCATTTCTCATTGTTTGTATACTTAATGGGAGGTTTATAACTAAAACTCATTGTGAATTACATGCTTGTTGCACTCTTATCAGGGAGCTTGATCAGGTGCTTGTACTTACTGTGCAATATTCATGCCTATAATCCAACAACACTCATTCTGAATGTAGTGTGCTCAATTCGAGACAGTTAAATCAGCACTCAGAAAGCATGTACTGTGATAGGCTCACACCTATAACCCATCAGATGTGGTACACATACTCTGGTGATGCATTCCTGGAACTCAATACTCATCATTTAAGTACAGTGGGAGACTCACACTACTAACCCAACATGCTATGTCAATGTGTGTGACTCAAAAGAGTAAGACAGCACTCATGATGCCTGTACTGTGTGGTTCTCATAAGTCAGCATTCATTGTGATTGTAAAGTGGCAGATTACAAACAGAAAGCCAGCACTCATGATGCATGTACTTCAGGGGTTCATTTTTAAAACCCAGCACTCATTGCAAATGCACTGAGTGTGACTCAATTCATAATCAAGTATTCATGCTTCATGTACTGTGGGAGGTTCACAACTATAACACATCTTTCATGGTGTACATATTCTGGAGACACACACTGGTAGTCCAGTCCTTATGGTTTATGTTCCTTGGGAGACTCAGACTACTAACCCAGCCTTCATGATGCATTTTTTTTGCAAGACTCATGTTTATAACTCATCACTGATTGTGAATGTACTGTGTGAAACTCAGAACAGTAAGTCAGAACTCATAGTGCATGTACTGTGGGAGTTCTCAAGCCTATATATGACTATTCATGGAACATGAACTGTGTGAGGCTCAGACCTGTGGCCCATCTCTCATAGTGCATGTACATGCCTACAATTTCTTATCTAGAAATTTAACATGGAACATCAATATTAAACCTTGTAATAAAAGGAAACAATTTACATTTTACTTCCCTAAAGCTATTTCAGTATATATTTTTAAAGTATGTTTTCCTGTCCTTTAAACAAAAGACTCCATATTTTCTACTTTGTCACAAAATCTACAAATAGCAGAGCCTGGTTATAAATGTTCTGTGCACTGTTCACATGGAGACTGGATAAGAAGACACATCTTCCAGACGAGAGGTTGGCAGGTCAGAGGTACTCCTGATAGAAGATATTGAGTTGCTGACTGATCTGCTTTTTCAGGCTCTTTCACTGTAACAACACCTGAAGTGTCTCTTGAGGTCTCCTGTGACTCACAACATCCCTCCTTCCTCTTCAAATAAACATTTTTATAATATGTCATCAGTAAACAAGAGGAAATAAATGTAAAGGTTTGTATGAGAATAAACTAAGATCTTTCAAACTCTCAAAATAATCATTCACCTGCTTCAGGGTTCTTCACTGTTTTGTAATAAATACTCAAAAAATGACAAATGTATCTAGCTGATTACATAAAAGAAATCCCATTAATGTGCATAAATATTGTCTGGCCCTTATCTAAAATTAATCTCTAATAGAACTTAGAGCTTTTAAATCATTTTTGTTCTCAGAAACCTGTTGACTCGTTGTCAATCATGCCCCCAGAAAATGATCAAAGAGAGCTTAGTCCACAATTTTGAGAGCAGCAAGCAGCACACACACAAGGCAAGTGACACAACCTTTTCTTGTCCTCCTATTAATTACTGAAAAGCATGAATCTAATTGGGAAAGATAGGAAGATCACTTGTCTCTTGATATTTTCAAGATCCACCATGTTTAAATTCAGTGTTAAGTCATATAACAATGGCACCCTCTTAACAGACAGATGTTAACCTACTTCACTACAAAGCCCCACCTGACTCAGAACAAAGTGAGCTTAGATCAGAAAAGTTTTAGTATGATTTTCTAGGATTCAAATGTATTCCCCGAAGTTTATTTGTTGAAAATTTACTTTTTAATGTTGAGAAATTGGGCAGCTAAGAAGTCATCAGGTCATGAAGATACTGACATTATGAATGCATTCTGCCATCCCGAGGGTAGATTTGTCACAATAGTGAGTTTAGCGTCCTTTCCCACATCCCTTTTTGTGCCTATTGCCTGTATCCATGGAATGATGCAGAATAAGGGTCCTTGTCCAAGCCCTGTAAGCCAATAAACCTGTTCGGTTTAAATTTCTCAATCTTGGGTACCATGTTATTGTAGCAGAAAATTGATTGAATGAGTCCAACACCAGATATTTCCTTAATGGACAATCTTCAGAAACAAGATTCAAGAAAATCCAAAGAAGCATTGCATGCATTGAGTGCCTTAGAAAACTCCAAATTCAAATATACTTATTTCAATTTAGTGAATACACATAGGTGGACCTCCCTTCACATATTAAAGGAAGTCTCCAATGTGAAACATGGCTAATGTACATTAAAATTGGAAAGGTCATATTCAATGTTCATTTATGAATTATTTTATATTAAAATAATCTTTCAAATTTTTAAATCTATATTTGCATAAAATACCCCATAATCTATAAACAGGATGGGCAACTATTAGGGGATATCTGTACTGAAGAAGACCATCAAGCAAATAATATAAAGCTAAGATATTTGCTATGTATAGATGGATATTCTATAATGTTTAAAAGGAATACACTTTTGGATATTTAATTCCAAGAGGAGCACATTTGTATAAGACTTCTATTTCTCCCCACACTCCAGTTACATGTGGTATATGAAATGTTCAATATAGAATATGCAAGTGCCACCAGCAAGAACTTTGTGATATTTCATATAAATTTGCTCTGAGCTGAACCGTAGTAAGCCTGTGGTAGTACTGTACTGTCAACTTGACAGGCACTTTACACCTCTTCCAACACCATATATATCAAAATTGTGCTTAAGCATGAAAGGAGAATGCTGTGGGATGTATGGCAAATGTGTTGCTGATTAATCAATAAAACACTGATTGGCCGTTGGCTAGGCAGGAAGTATAGGCGGGGCAAGGAGGAGAATAAAGCTGGGAAGTGGAAGGCTGAGTCAGAGAGACACTGCCAGCCGCCACGATGAGAAACAGCTTGTGAAGATGCCGGTAAGCCACGAGCCATGTGGCAAAGTATAGATTAATAGAAATGGATTAATTTAAGCTGTAAGAACAGTTAGCAAGAAGCCTGCCACGGCCATACAGTTTGTAACCAATATAAGTCTCTGTGTTTACTTGGTCGGGTCTGAGAGGCTGTGGGACTGGCGGGTGACAGAGATTTGTCCTGACTGTGGGCCAGGCAAGGAAACTCTAGCTACAGGAGAATACAAAAACAAACAAACAAATAAGACATTTAGGGTGTTATTGATTTCATTTTCAGTTATGAAGTATTTCACTATTTTTTTCTCTTTTCCCTTCTAAAGAAGAGGAAGTACCACTGAATATCTGAGTCCTCCTGGATGGCAGACACATGTTGATGTTGGGGCTTAAGGCACTTGAGATTTCTGCCCTGTACTCACTACCTATAAGACTTTCAAGAAAGGTTCCCAATGCCTTGGCTTCTTCATTCTCTTTTATTTATTTATTGTTTATTTTGTTTTCACATCCTGAACAAAGTATCCCCTCAATCCTCTCTTCTGAGTCACCCCCTAAAACCTCTCTTCTCTACTCCATCCACTCCTCCTCCCCTGTTTCTCCTCAGAAAAGTGCAGGCCTCCTATGAATATCAGCAAGCTACAGTATATCAAGTTGTAGTGAGACTAGGTAACTTCTGTTCTATTAAGGCTGGATGAGGCAATCCAGTAAAAGGAAAAGGTCCCCAAAATAGGCAATAGAGTCAGAGACAGCCCCAGCTCTCACTGTTAGGAGTCCCAAAAGAAGATCAAGTTATACAACTGTAACATATAAGCAGAGAGCCTAGGTCAGTCCCATGCAGGCACCCTGGTAGTCAATTCAGTCTCTGTGAGCCCCTATGAGCCCAGGTTAATTGGTTCTTTGGGTTTTCTTGTGATGTGACTGCTCTGGCTCCTACAATCCGTCCTCACTGTCTTCCACAGGATTCCCTGAATTCTGCCTAATGTTTCTGCATCTGTTTCCATCAGTTGCTGGGTAAAGCTTCTCTGATGACAGTTGGGCTAGGTACCAAAGTATGCAAACTATAAGTATAGCAGAATATCATTAGGAATCATTTCACTGACTTTTTTTTCCATTTGTGTTTGGTTCTATCCTAGGTCTCTGGGTGGGGTGGTTTGAAAAAAAATAGCCCCCAAAGGGAGTGGCACAATTAGGAGATGTAGCTTGGTTGGAGTAGGTATAGCCTTATTGGGGGAAGTGTGTTACTATGGAGGCAGGCTTTGAGGTCTCATGTAAGCTTAAGCCACAGCCGGTGTCTCAGTTCACTTCCTGTTTCCTTTGGATCAAGATGTAAGGACTCTCAGCTCTAGTACCATGTATGCCTGCTTCCTGCCTTGCTTCCTGCCATGACATTAAGACTAAACTTCTGAACTATAAACAAGCCACCACAACAGTTAAACATTTTTCCTTTATAACAGTTGCTGTGGTCATGGTGTCTTTTCACATCAATAGAAATACTAAGACACTAGGCTATCCTGCCTCTGGGTCCTGGCCCTCAGAGATGGGCTCCCTCTCATGGTATAGGGTCAGTCACTGGTTGATGACTCCCACAATTTCTTTGCCACCTTTACCACAGCAAATTTTATAGGCAGGAAAAAGTGTAGGCCAAAAGTTTTGTGGCTGCGTTGGTGTCCGAATCACCCCACTGGAAGTCTTGTCTGGTTATTGGAGATGGCTTGCTCAAGATTTGTATCCCCCATTTCTAGGAGTATTAGCTAGCATCACCCTCATAAATTGCTGGGAGTTTCCATTGTATTAGGTTTCTAGTTTGTTCCAGAGATGCCTCAAGATTCCAGTGGTCTCTCCCAATACTCTCTCCTTCCATCCTTTCCCTACCTGATCCCCTCTTTCCCATCCTCACACATCCCCACTCAGATCCCTCCCCCAGTCCAATGATGATGTTTTTCTATTTCCTCTTCACAGTGATATTCATGTTTCCCCCCTTAAGCCCTCCTAATTTACTTAGCTCCTCTGAGTCTGTGGAGTGTACATGGTTACCCTTTACTTACAGTTAACATCCATTTATAAATGAGTACATACTGTTTTTGTCTTTGTGGGTCTGGGTTGTCTTACTCAGGGTGATCTTTTCTAGTTTCATCCATTTGCCAGCAAAGACCATGATGTCATTGTTTTTAAAAGCTGTAAATGTAAATGTACCATATTTTCTTTATCCATTCTTCAATTGAGAGACATTTTAGTTGTTTCTGGTTTCTCCCTATTATAAATAAAGTTGCTATGGACATAGTTGATGAAGTGTCCTTGTGGTATGGTAGTGAGTCCTTTGGGTATATACCCAAAGGTGGTATGGCTGGGTCTTGAGGCAGATTGATTCCCAATTTTCTGAGAAACTACCATTTTGATTTACAAAGTGGTTGTATAAGTTTACACTCCCACCATCAATGGAGGAGTGTTCCCCTTGCTCCACATCCTCTCTAGCATGAGCTGTCACTTGTGTTTTTGATCTTAGCTGTTTTGACAGGTATGAGACGGAATCTCAGTGTCATTCTGATTTGCATTTCTCTGATAGCTAAAGATATTGAACATTTCTTTAAGTGGTTCACAGCCATTTGAGATTCCTTTGTTGTTTTATGTTTCAATCTATACCCAATTTTTTAATTGGATTATTTGTTTTTTTATGTCTAGTTTCTTGAGTTCTCTACATATTTTGCAGATAAGCCCTCTGTCATATGTGGAGTTGGGGAAAATCCTTTCCCATTCTGCAGGCTGCCATTTTGGCCTTTTAATAGTGTCCTTTGCCTTACAGAAGCTTTTCAGTTTCATAATCTTCCACTTGTTAATTCTCAGTTCTTGTGCCTGCACTATTTGTATTCTATTCAGGAAGCTGTCTCCTGGGCGAGTACCTTCAAGGATATTCCCTGTTTTCTCCTCTATCAGTTTCAGCGTATCCAGTTTTACGTTGAGGTCTTTGATCCACTTAGACTTGAGTTTTGTGCATGGTGATAGATATGATCTATTTGCAATCTTCTACATGCTGACATTCAGTTAGACCAGTACCATTTGTTGAACATACTTTCTTTTTTCCCACTATATAATGTTGGCCTCTTTGTTTAAAATCTAGTGTCCATCAGTGTGTGGATTTATTCCTGGGACTCTGATTCGATTCTATTGATCAACTTGTCTGTTTTTATGTCAATACCATGTTGTTTTTATTACTATTGCTGTGTAGTACAGTATGAAATCAGGAATAGTGATGCCTCTGGAATTTTATTTTCTATTTTATTTTATTTATTTGTTTGTTTTGATTTTATTTATTTGTTTGTTCATTTTCTTATATTATTTATTTGTTTGTTTATTTGCTTGTTTGTTTATATTTTATAATGCTAAGGATCCAACTCAGGATCTTATACCTATTAGACAATTTTTCAACCAATGAGCTACATCCACCACCTCAGCTTCTCTTCTTCTTTTCTAAATTAAACAACAACAACAACAACAACTCTAGAGCTGTAAGATGGCTTACCACAAAGCCTGATCCTCTGGAAACATACAGTCAAAGGTAAGAACTGACTTTAACAAGTTATCCTCTGACGCCCACAAATATGCTGTGACATATATACACAAACACATATGCATAGGCACGTACACCCATACAAACACTGAATAAAAAATTTTTAAATAAAAAGTCAATTAATTATTTATTGTATATGAATCGTAAACGGTCTTATTAATAAAAACAAACCCAAAGCCATGTATTGGGGTGAACACTGAAAGATCAGAGAAACAGAACAAGCCACATCCAACCTCACATTGCCAACTTCTCAGCTGATCTTGTTTCCTCAGATTGAAAGCTTCTGAGTCCTCATCTGAATGTATCTCACCTGCACTGCTGCTAAAAGTCTAAAAGCTTAAAAGGACTAAAGTTCCTGGTCCTCATGCCTCATATACCTTTCTACTTCCTGCCATTACTTCCTGGGATTAAAGGCATGTGTTTTTCCCAAGCAAGACATGAGATTTCAAGTGCTGGGATTAAAGGTATGTACCACCACACCTGACTCTGTTCTTAGTGTGGCCTTGAAGTCACAGAGATCCTGATGGATCTCTGCTCCTGAATGCTAGGACTAAAGGTGTGTGCTACCATTGCCTAAACCTATGTTTAATATAGTGGCTGTTCTGTTCTCTGATTTTCAGATAAGTTTATTGAGGTGCACAATATATCAACCACAATTTATTCTGTATTTAGTAAGAATAGATGAATGACTACTATGCTTATACCAGCACTTGCTCAATATCAGTAGTCACTTCTATTACTGTAGATAGATCTACTCTATTTGAATTTTGGAAAAGCTGGTTTTGGCCCTTTTCCTTTTTCTTAAAATAAAATCATATAGTCATTACTGAAAATGGACCTTGAGAATGACTTAGTGGAACCCCTCTATACTTTCATTCTGCAAACACAGTGTAGCTTGCCCAACTTCCTTTTAGAACCAAAGTTTAGAATTGGAATTCTCAACATCTTAAAAGCAAACGTGTTGATTCTGAAAGGACCCTCATGATCTCATCCAATGATAGACCAGGAAACTGTCACATGTCATTTTTGGCTTCTAGAAAGTCTCAAGCTCAAGTTTGTCACCTATTTTAATTTAAATTTTATTTAGATTGATTATAATTTTTTACTGATGGCTAAAGAGAAAAATTTGAACTGTACTTGTCATGATTAGCTTAAGTCTATACAAACTCTAGGAGTTAAACAAAATCTGAAATACCTTTTGAATGTGAAAAGTCTTACAAAATTAACACATAATAAAAACCCTGTCACTCATGCTCATAATTTCAAATTTATTATCAATTATTCAAAAGCTCAGTCAATCAAAAATATTTTCTCAAGAAGGTAAAAATCTACATTATTCACACAGATTCAACAGTTTTAAAATTATATATAATAATGGCTTACATAAGTTATAAATTCTTTTAAAAATAGAAACAATGTAAAAGATCAGACCTATGTAATGAAGAGAAACTGTGATTGATATCCTATAGTTAAATATTGATGGAAAAATTTAACAATACTTAAACTTCTATATATCTTAGAGCAAAGGAGAAATTAGCATTAGGTTGACAGCATTAAGAAATGTTTCCATTTTGTTTTTTCAAGACAAAACGCATCTACTCTATTTAGATATGAGCCTTGACACAACACAAAAGTCCCAGGTTTGCCTTAGATAGGGTGTTTACCTGCTGCATTCATCCTAAAGAAAATAGGAAGCAGTCTGAATGGCTGACATGTGTCTTAATTTTCTCATACAGAGAATGAGTTAATGAAAACTTAGCTCACCGATTTGCTATGATGATATAGTATCTGTTCAGAGACTAAAATAGTGCCTTACAAATGCAGCATTTGGATACCAGTAACAGTATTATTATAATCCTGAGAGTATCACAGAAGTACATCTAAACTAGCAGATCAATGCTCTATTACAGAACATTGTCAGCTACAAAATTGCTGCTGCCAGGGAAAGTCTAGCTTTTCTTAGTTAGCCCTGTAGAGAAAACAATTTAAAAAACTCATCTTTGTGAAGTCTCAAATTTTGCTGATGGGTAGTCATGACAAGAATTTCTTAATCTACATCCTGGTATGAAGAGAATTAATAATAACCATCCGTTTTCTTGAAATTTTGATAATTTTGTATTGTTCATTTAAAGTTGGATAAAATTTCTTTGTTTTAGTGGTTCAGCTATTTTCACAATCTTAATTTTACCTAATGAGAAGCATAGAAGGTCTTTCCTTCATCTAGTGTCTTCTACAATTTCTTTCTTCAGTGTTTTAAAGTTTTCCTTAGAAATGTCTTCATTCTTGGTTAAGTTTATTCCTAGATATTTTGTTATTGTTGAGCCTATTGTGAGTAGAACATTTTCCTAATTTCTTTCTCACCAAATGTTTTGTTGATGCATATAAATGCTACTGATTTTTGTATATCAATTTTTACATCCTATGGTTTAACTGAAATTGTTTGTGAAATCTGTAAGTTTTCTTCCCTTTTTTAGAGTTCACAAGGTCTTTTAAATACAATATCATGTCCTCTGAAAGTAGAGACAGCTCAACTTCTCCCTTTGAATTTTTACCCTTTTCTATTGTATTACTCTAGCTAAGAGTACTCTATTGGATAACCATAAAGTGAGCACACTCACCTTATTCCAGATTTTGGGTGGAATGTTCTCAATTTTTATAGTTATAAATATAACATTGGCTCTATGCTTTTCATATATATTTTGTATTGTGTTGAGGTATGTTCTGCCTATGCCTGGTTTCTTCAGAACTTTTATAATAAAGATTTGTGGGAGACATTTGATTATTGCTTCAGCGTTTTAAATTATTATAAGTCTATTTTATTTGTTTCTTCTAGCTTTAATTTTGGTAGGTCATAATCATTTAGAAATTTACCCATTTTGATTAGATTGTCTAATTTAGCTCTAAGGTTCCTTCACTGATTTATTTTTGGAATACCTATCTAGATGTGAGAGTATAGTATGATTATTGTGTGTCTCCTATAATTATTGTGTAAGTACATATATGGTCTTTTATGCTTTGCTTTATATAATTGGGGACCATAAAGTTTGATGCATAAATATTTATAATAGTTATGTCCTCATGATAAATTGCTCCCCTTATCAAAAGGTAGGCCATTCAAAATATATAATAATAAAAGTTTAAGGAAAAATTATGATACAAAGCATGCTATAGTAACATAATCTGGTTTCCTTAATTCAAATTTAGTTTCATGTTTACTTTTCATTTTTAAATACTTGTCAATGTAGTGAGCTTTGATATATATATATATATATATATATATATCATAACCTTTTGTTTACCAATTTTTAAATTCAATTTACTTTAACTCTTTTCTGTAAGAATGTAGAAAAACCAACAATTTTGTTCTCATAGGAGGCACATGTAACTTACTGTAAGGAATACAACAGTAAGACACTAATTTTATACAATGAAAATGTTTGTAAAAGCAGTGGAAAAAAAGAAAGAAAAACACATATTATATTCCCTAGTACTATAAGTCAATTTATGTTCCAGTTCCTTATTATAACCAAATAAATAATGTATATCAAAGTCAAAGGTATTGCCTATGTGTTTTAATATAAATGAAATCAAAGAAATCTTAAACAAAATTTCTGAAGATACACAATCACTTCTAGCCATCTAGGTCCATAACAAATGAATCCGAAATCGCCATAGACTTTTCTGCACATAAAGAATTTTGATACTTTATGTGGCAAAATCAGGAATGTATCTAAGGTGATCAAAATGTTCATTAATTCCAAACAGCATGGAATATCATGCTATTTAATACTGTTTTCCTCTTCAGCATACACTATCCTTAATTTTCAAAGCAAACAATTAGTACTGTTTGAATGAACATGTTTTCTTTGATAAGCATTTCATAACTTGAGACAACCCAGTAGCATTATGGAATAGAAGAGTCAATGTAGAGGATTCTAGAAGATTTACTTTGAAATTTTGCTCATAATGGGAATGTTAGCCTTTGGTGGCATATTTTTTATTTTCTAAAATGTGAAATGATCTTCACATGAAAAAGCATAAAATTATCTGAAAATCTAAACTCTTTCTATATATGTATAGATGTATATATGTGTGTATGTGTGTTGTTTATGGTATTAAATAGTTTACTTATTCATTTCTATGTTATTTAAAATTACTTAATACCTCTTAATACCTATATAACCCTTAAAGAAGGAAATTATAGTGAGATACCAAGTAAATCCCATTTGAAGCCACAATATCTATATCATTTTACTTCCTCTACTATAGGCACATTAAATTTCTAAGAACCTTGATCTTTAATTTTTATTTATTTTATTTATCTAATAAATTTTGAGCTAACAGTATTCCAGCAGGATCCATTATAATTTGGAGCTCTCAAATGTTGATGACATATATAGAGAAGCCAAGTCTTAAAATGTTTATTATTTAACATGCATCTCATGTTAATTTTATTCAAGATGATGCTAGACAGTCTGTCATAAAATCGAAATGTGTATTAAACAAAAGAGAATATTACTACTATGTGATTTTCTTGAGGAGATACCGATACCTCTTCATTCCACAAAGAACACTGATGACTGAACAAAAAAAAATGATTCCACCAAAGTCTAGCTTGGTGAGCCAGTATGTTTACTGGAGTTACTTACATTAGCATAAATGACTCAAAAGCAGCAGCTATATCAATGTACAGCCCATTCCAGTATGAGTCAGCTCCTAAAATCTGGATCCCTGGGGCTTCCTGTCCAACTGAGTACTATTCATTTTCAAGAATGTCTTCTTTCCAGCAGTTGCTATTGCTTGCTTATGTAACCTAAGTGAGGAACCTTGTGAAACTTGTTTCAGGAGCTTCCTTTGACTTGTATGTTTTGTTTGCTTCTTGAGCCATGTAAGTCTCATTAATTCCTGAGTATTAATCAGCCTCCTGTTGTGGAAGGAATGTTTTGGTGCAGAGGAAAGAGTAACACAACAAATGCAAGGAGATATAAGATGAGATATATAGCAAGTCACAGGCAACACCAAAGAGAGTCACATGTAAAGAGTAGCATCCCTTTCATATTCCCATTCATCAGAAAGAAGAATAAGAGGAAAAGCATGTTACCCTAACCTTTGTAAGTTCCAATCATTAGTTTAGGGTTCTAGACAAATTAGCTTCTTTGTAACTTGTCCTGTCTTGTGACCTGCCCATGTCTGTCTTTCTTTAGGACTTTTTCCTCTCTATATAGGCTCATCCTCTATCCTCTGCTATCTAACCATCATTTTTTACAAGGAATCAAGTTGTCAATTCTACCTCTTTACTAAAACAGACTGCATTATACCTACATAGAGTTACTTTTACTCCCACAAACTCCTAGAGATCTTAACTCTAGCCCCAGCATCTGCCTCATATTGACCACTCAAGGAAATGTCTTTCGTTCTGGATAAAGGTCTGGTTCTTCCTTTTCTTCTTAGGTCCCATTTCCAGAAAGCATCCCCTTTTTGGATAGAAGTGGTATTGAGATGAGCCCAAGTGTATTGAGGATTGTTGTATTGATACATGTTGTAAGGGAAACTAAAGAATTCCAAGCTAAATAACAAACTCTCACTAGTCTCAGGTAGGGTTCACACAGGGTAAAATGAGTACCCAGGCAAGTTCTTGGTGGTAGTTCAAAAAAACAAAATTCTTTGTCATAATACTGTCATAAGCTGATACAGTATTGCAAACAAAACAAAAGATCAAAATATAATTATATAATGCATTGCAGCTCAGCATTGTAGCATGTATTTGTATCCTAGAATTCAGGAAGCTGAAGCAAAAGAATTGCTAGTTTGAGGCCAACCTTGAGTATGTAACAAGTTCAAGGTAAAGCTATGGCTACATAAACCCCGTGTCAAAGGAAAAAAATAAAAACAAACCGTATACAGCATTAAGGCTGCATTTTTTTAAAAAACACATATCTGTCTGACCAAACTGAGCCGTTTCTCAAAGTTTTCTATTTGTTTTTTGTTTTGTTTTTTGCCAATTTGGTCATGAGCAGGAGCAGATTCAAAAGCGTTGTGGAAAGAAGATGAAACATAATAATAAAAATTTAATTTGATGAAAAAAAAATTTGTGGGGATATATTGTGTACCATAGTAAACTTGCTTGAGGACCAGAGGACAGAGCCAGCCACCAGATTAAACATAGAGATCAGGCAGTGATAGCACACACCTTTAATCCCATCACTTGAGATCTCATGCCTTTGCTTGGGAAGCACACACGCCTTTAATCCCAGGAAGTAATGACAGTGCAGAGAAAGGTATGTAAGGTGTGAGGAAACAGGAACTCACTCTCTTTAGGCTGAGGATTTCATAGAGGTAAGAACTAGTGGCAGGCTGTTCTGCTTCTCTGATCTTTCAGCTTTCACTCTGATATCTGGCTCTGAGTTTTTTATTAAAAGACCATCTATAATTCAAATAACAAAAACTGATTTATTAAATTTTACTGATTCCTGATGAATTTATTGAGTCCCCCTTTTCTCTATTCAGGTAGCTTGTTGGTATACCATTGATTTGGGGCCATAGCGTAGAGTGAGGTTTTCTCACTAGAGAGAGCTCAATGTACTTACAGTAGTCAAGGTCCAGTCACATGTACTCAGAAAAATCTTTACTGCTTTCTTGCTGCCTAACATCTCAGCAGTACCTGCACAATGAATTCAGATATGTTGCCTTAAAATATATGTTTGGTTCATTTTTCCTGGAGCCGTTTTCCCTTGCCTAGTGTAAGTACTTGGCATTCTGGCTGAATGAGAACAGGACAAAATGCCAGCCCTCCCAGCCCTCTTATTTCACAGCACAGAAGTAAAACTGGCAATGCAGAGAATGTCATAATTCAGATGTGTCACTCTGAGATGTTTGAGAGTAGCTGTGAGCAGGAATACCACAGGCTATTCTGAACCACAGTTAAGAACAGAGATGTTCTATACTGTTGTCCAGAGTGACATCTACTGGTATCAATAAGTTCAAAGCACACCTGTAAAACCATCTTTCTCCTATTCCTTAAATAAAAGCAAGATGCATTAGTGTAAAGGTACATTGAAGACTGACAGTCAGATCAGGACTAGTAGAAACCTGAGTGGGGTTAGCACTTCCCTGAGAAACTCTATGATGATGGGTTAGAAGAAATTCTAGAACAGATGGGGTTAAACTGGAACAATTTCCGACTTCTTTTCTTCTTTTGAGAGAGTGTATCATCCCTAGATCCAAACTGTAGCTACTATATTCTTTGTCCAAACAAGAACAATTTTTCTTCTGAAAGAGATGTGACAATGTTGAAATATGCTAAAACAGAAAGAGACCATTCCCTTGTACCAGAAAAAGCTTTGGGTGGTAGTAAATGGGTCTGTGGCCTTGTTTAATCAATGAATCTACTTTAAAAACAAATCATTAAAGAGAATTTAAAGGCAATCTAAAGAATGGTCTTTAAACAGTTCTTGTATAGTGATATTAAATGGTGATCCCTGATCAATACATTTAGGCTTCTTATTAAATAAGCTAAGGAAGAATAGAGTCTGCTAATAATTGATAATGGCCTATGGGTCACCACCTAAGTAACAACAGTACTGGGAATGGAAGATTCAATGTCAAGTATAAGAGGTCGTTGTGACTTTTCGTTCCTTTTGCTCTCTATACCACTGTCTTTCCTTTCCCAGTCCCCTCACTACAATCCACAGAATTATTAAATATGAATATTTATTGGTGGATAACATTTTAACCTTTACTTTATAAAAATCACCTTCTTCCTCTCAGAGTCCAATTTAACTCAAAGGCTAATGAACCTTACTGTCTCCTTTTTGTCTAGCACAGCCTTCTCAGTCCATCACAATATGGCCCTGGCTCTACTATTTCTGTAAAATACAAAGCCTTGATGAAATAGAAAATTATCTCTTAATTGTCATACCCAAAGGGCACATCTTATCTAAGTTTAATTTAATGTCTCCTTGCTTACATTTCTCTCTGTCATTAATTTTCAGGCCACTAGTTCTGAGTTCACTACTTTATTTCTAAAGTCTCCTTTTAATTTCAGACAGTCCACCCAGAAACATTTGTGTAAACTGTGTTAGGCATTTGAGACACATGGATAAACAGGATGCTCTTCTAACATGCTTCCTTTTCCAGTCATTTCTAAGACACCTGTATGTAGACGGAATTCTAAACAGTCTTAGCAAATAAGAAACACAGAGCCAAATACAGAGGTAATAGACAAAGAGATCAGAGAGCCATGACTACCTTATCTTACCACCTCACCATTCGCTTCCCCAGAGAGAGTTTCTTCCTGTCTGACTTGTCTTTTTATTGCCTTTCTATTGTGCCTTCTTATTGGCTCTAAACCCAACCATATGACTTCCTCATCACTGCCTGTCTATACAGACCTCCAGGTCTCTATGGTTGGTACTGGGGTTAAAGTTTTATGTCACCACTCTTGGCTGTGTCCTTGACCACACAGAGACTCTGCCTGCCATGTGATCAGATTAAGTGTGTGTGCTACAACTGCCTAACTCTGCTTATGGCTTGCTTTGACCTCTGATCTCCAGGCAACTTTATTTATTAACATACAAATAAAATCACATTTCAGCACAAATAAAATATCACCATACCTGTAGTCTGTGGATTTTTCTGATCTCAGTCTCTTTGGAGTTTCTCTAAAAGGGACTTCAACATCTCTATAGAAGTATGTGATAAAATACCATGACCAATAGAAAATTGTGGAGGAAATAATGTTTTTCCAGTCAGAGTCCATCATGAGGAGAAATTAAGGCACAGACTCGAGGCAAGAACCAGGAAACAGGGACTGAAGCAAAGACCACAGAGTGGTGCTGGTTACTGCTTGATGCTTATAGCATGCTCAGCCTGATTTTATATACTATCCAGAAGTGGGACTATGTATACTGCCCATGGGTGGGCCATACCAGTGGGGCTGGTCATCTCATATCAATCATTAGTCAAAAAAAAAAATGTTCCACTGGTTTGTCTACAGGAAGTCTGAGGTATTTTCTCAACTGAGGGTTATCTTCCCAAATAACTCTAACTTGTGTCAAATTGACAAAAAAGTAAAATAAAGTAAAGAGAGAACACAAAGCTACCCAGGAAAACAGAAAACTAGTCTTCTATCACTGAATCCAAGTCTTTCTGCTGTTCTCTAGCCCCGATTTCCAAGTTCCAACTTCTCATCTGCACTGGCTATCCCACAGACACATTTATGCCAAAGTTTTTGAGTAGATTCCTTGTTTTCTTCCCCCTATGTCGTTATGCTCACACTAGAACCTGGTCATCAACTTATCCTCACTTTCTTTTCATGTCTAACTCAGAAAAGTGATTCTAATCATGCACTCTGATATCTATTATTTTTCTTATTTATTTGTTTGTTTAGCTGGTTGTTTTTTAAGCCATGGAGTCAAATCAGTACTGCTCTAATGTGTATGTGTCAGGGTACTTGGGCAACCTGCCTAGCTGTTATACTCATAAAGAAAAATGACTCTCCCTTTCTAAGTAACCATCAACTTCTAATAGCTAGTCAGCTGGGAGTGAGGATTTAGAAATTTTTACTGACTTGGTCTTGGGCAGGTCTTGTGTGTGTAACTACTGCTACTAGGAGTTCATTTGTGCAAAAGTCATGTCATGGCCCCAAACAGTATTTTACATCATTGCTTCCCCTTCTCCAGCTTTTATATTCTTCCTGACTCCTCTTCTGAGATGTTCCCTGAGCCTTGAATGGAGGAGGTTAATATAGAAGTTCCACCTATGGCTAAATACTCACAGTCACTAATTCTCAGCACCATGTACACCAGTGTCTCTCTCTATTAACCACTGCCGACTAAGAAGCACTAAGAAGCTTCTCTGACAAAGTTTGGGAATAGCACAAATCTATGGTTATAAACATAAATGTTTACAAAGAAGTTTGACAACAACCATTTAGAAAAATAATAGCAGAGGATTCACCCCTAAGGCATATGATCCCTAGCTATGGTTTTTTTGTTTTTGTTTTTTTGTTTTATTTTGTTTTGTTTTAAACCATGCTTACAATACAAGGCATGAAGTCCCTCCTGTGAAGCAGGTCTCAAATTCAATCAAAAGAACAACTGCCCACTAAACAGTCTTGCCATTATTGCAACAGTAAGCACATTTTTCTGGTAGCTGAGTATTGACTGTTGCATGCAGAGGCTATCCAATGTTGGATAAGACCACTGACAGTTATTTTTTTCTCCCCCAATAGTCTGATTAGTACTAACCAACAAAGAGAATTTCCCACTCAGTTTAAGACTGATTGCTCAGTGGTAGTGACACATGCCTTTAATGCCAGCACTCAGAAGGCAAAGGGAGGCAGATCTCTGAGTTTGAGGCCAGCCTGGTCTACAGAATAAGTTCCAAGACAGCCAGGGTTACATAGTGAAACACTGTCTATAAAAACCACACACACACACACACACACACACACACACACACACACACACACACACACAAAGGCTGATTTCTCCTACCATCAGTTACTGTGGGTAAAAGGGAGCTATTGAAATAGCTTGTATTGTTTTGGATGCCTCTTGCAATTCTCTGACCAATTACTCATAGAAAGATGTCTCTGCCTAGCCCTGAGATTTTATTGACTAACCCATGTCTTCTTGGAACAGAATTGTTCACTAATGCAGACAACTTATGTTCAAACTTCTCACATGCTTACAGTATATAAACACACTGTAATGCATATATTTCTGTAATATTATATATATATACATATATATATATACTATATTGTAAGCATGGTTAAAAGCATATATCTGTGATACATACATATATACATATACATACCATATATATACATATATCATACATATGAAATAGCTCACAAGCCAGTGAGGTTTCTTAAAGCTTCTTCATACATTCTTAGTTTTGGTTTATCTACCCTCTGCCTCCATCCCCCAGCCTCTGTTCCCATCCCTTCTTAAGTTTTTAGTTACTAGTATTCTCTTCTTGTTCTTTCATATCACATACGTGTGTAAACACCTCTTATTGTATTTCTTACTTGAATTGAATGATGCTAGGTTCCCAAGTAGCTTCTGCATGCATACATCAAATTTAGTTATGCTTTCTCTTGACCCTTCCCTAAAAGTCTCCCCTCATTTCTAGGTTTATTGCTTTCATACATACATTGTATGAAACCTACAAAGCAAAAGATTTGAAGCCAGGATTACAGGCATGTGCTGAAGACTGAAACTCGGGTCCTCACACTTACAGCACAAGCCATCTCTCCAGTCCATTAATATTTTCATTTCCTTTGTTTTTTCAGTTTTAAGATATTCTGATTACTTTCCAAAACAGACAACTAGTCAGCTCACTTTATTTCAGTTTATTTGTCCTTTATACTTTGGTTCCATGTAGATATTTGCAATTCATGGCAACATGCAATTCATGACAACTGACAACAGACCAGACTGGGAAACTTATGCAAAAAGTCAGGTACTAGTCATGTTTACTCATTTATCTAATAAATACATTTTAAATGATCACTATGTGTCAGCCTCTAGGCTTAGATTGCTGGGGATTGAAAATGTGGATAAGGTGGGAGTAAGGTCATTGTAGCAAGCAGTGTTGCATTCTAGCACTATAATCAGTAATGTGAAAAGTGCTATGGCAACAAAAAGAAAGCAGTATCAATTCCATGACATTTGAAACAGTTTTGAAGGGTCAGTTTGAAATCACCAGCAGTCATGGCCAGGAATCTCTAAAGAAAAGGAACATAGATCTCTCACAGGGGAAGCCAGTGAGAGTGTCATTATCATCATTACTCCATTCAATCTACTCAAGTGGTGCAAGACCCCCTGAGCTAAATTACTGTAGAGGTATAATGCTAGCTGCAGTGGAGACACAACATGGGAGAGAATCTTAGTGAATGTGGCTCCTTATACAGCCTGTCATTCTTGAATAAACAAGCACAGCCTGGATCCTGTGGTACCATTGCAGGGCATGAAATTTCAATTTGAACGACACTGTAAAGCCATGAAGGAGCAGAAACAAAGGTTGTCTATATTCCCTCCTGCACAAATGTTCCCTTAGAGGAGATGTCAAAAGTAAGAAAACAAATTTTTAAAAAAAATGTGTTCTGAAAGGAGAGGCAATTAAATTTTTGCCAAACATGACAGGAAGCTGGGAACTGAAGTAGACAGAGTAATGTCTATCTTTGGCACAGCAGACAGGGAGGAGAGGAGTGTGTGTCTTTGATGGTAGACTTTATTTTAAAGGTGCTAAATGACATTTTGAAAGGACATAAACACAGGGAAGAGAGCTCTTCAGGCCCCTGCTGTCTGAGCTTCAGAGGCTTCCAAAGTGCCACAGGGGCTTTCATTTTCTCAGTCTCAGGCTAAGACAAGATAAGATGCAGGGAAGAAAGAAAAAAAATGAAAACAAATCTCTATCTTCAAGCAGCCACAGAATGCACTTCAGTTACAAGGACAAAGAGGAAGACAGTTCCTGGTTCATGAAAGTTCTCAGAAGGGAATCCTTGGTGCTGACAGGAAAGAGGAGCCCTCTCTATCATTTGGTCAGTAAGTAAAGTGCATACATGTTTTACAGGTGACCTGCATTGATATTCAGACATGCACAAAAGCTTTTTTCTAAGGTAATTGTTACTACAGTCTTGTGGCTTTCCTATAGGCACAATAGAGTAGGTGCCTACTACCAAGAAGCAAGAACATTGAAGCATTTCAATCTTCAGCTTGCTGTTCTTAGGTTTCCCCATACATCTCTCACAGTCCTTAATGAAAGAAGAATGTGTAGAGCTTGAGTCTCCCTAAAGTGTGGAAAATAAGAGCTTGGGTCATGGGACCATCTTTTTCCAAATTCATCAGTGCTGTCATGTAATGTAAAATGTATATGGGAGAGAAAGAAAGAGGAAATATGGAGAACATGTTGGAACTCCTTACAAATTATGAACAGCAGAATATTTCCAATGTTCCAATGCAACTTACCTCTGCAAACTCATGGTGTGCTGGCTCATACTCTCAATCAGATATACTCTTGTATAATATTAGAGGGACTAGCCTTAATATTATACATCCCAGGGGCTCAGGAGAGAGAACTACTAACGGTGAGAACTATTTTCAAGAAATAGAATCTCACCACACCGAGCTCTATAGTCCACTTGCTTTAATTCCTCTGGCATAACATCCACATATACACAGCTTCAGTTCTGTTCTCATGTCTAGCTCCTTTCTTGCCTGATTTCTCTCTGTTTATCTACTGTTCCCTCTTAAGTTCTATCTTAATTCTGCCTCATCTAGGTCCTTTTCACCTTGTTCTTACCCAGCTAAGACTTTCCCATCTGACTCTTCCTCATCTTCCATCTCGTTCCTCTTTTCTAGACCTTCAATCTAGTTCTTTCCCTTCTCAGTTTGTTCCTTGCAAGTTCTTACCCATCTAGTTCTTCCATTCTCTTTTCTCTTCTCTGTTTCATGCCCTGGAAGTCCCAGTATATAAAGGGAGGGTCCGAGCTAAATTGTGTAAAGCTATTACTTAATGTCCACCTCTCCTAGGCGGTGTCTCCTTGTGGAATTTACCTTAGGTCAGGGGACTTGCCTGTGGGCAGCTATCATTGTTAGTCCTCGGAAGTTGGGCGCCCCCCTGGGCGGTGTCTCCTTGTGGAATTTAAGTCAGGAGACTTGCAGGTGGGCTGTTATCATTGTTAGTCCTCAGAAGTTGGGCGCCCACCTCAGTGGTGTTTCCTGTAGTCCTTGAAAGTGGCTAAGGGAGATAATCTGACTCTAGAGAAAGCCTTTCCTGAGGCTGTTCTCCAAATACCTGGAATGTGTATGTCCAGAGGATGATCAGTCTACACTGTTAGTCCTTCTTAGGGGAAAGTCAACTGGAAAAACTATGAAGGCACACATGATTTTCATAACAGAATACAGCTGATATATAACAAGCCAAGTAACACCAAACACTCCTTGGGATTTGGCTTCCTCTGGAGGAATTCCCTGATCCCTCCAGGTAGTGACTTTGCCATAACCAGCTGAGTTCTTATGATATATTCCTGCACCCCACAGCAATATACCAGCTCCTTACTCCAAGCAAATACTTTGTTTGAAGATGTACAAGGACACAAGATACAATGCTACACTTAGCAACAACAGGAAGATTTTTTAGAGGGAGTTTAGCTAGGGCAACCAGCAGAACAAGCTGATCCAAATTGGAAAGTCTTGAGATCTCAGAGGTTAGTGAGGAATGAGAAACAACAGTCCTGGCCAGTATAAGACACTGACGTGACAGAAGTGCAAACCCTAGAAAAAGTTCATTCCCTTCTTAAGCCATTTTAGACTTCTTGTTGTTTGCAAAGACCCAGGAAATAGGAATTAAGTGCATCAAAAGAATGGCTCGAGGCTTCTGGGTAAAGCTTGCTGCTGAGTCACTGTAAAAACTGCCAAATAAATCTATAACCTCAGAAGCATGTGCTATTGTTACTTAAATTGATAAATTAGACATATATTTGTCTATAAATTAAATGTTAATCTTAGGACAGTCCAAACTTCCAAAGGCCAGTTTAAAAGTGAAAGAAAAGAAAGAAGAGTTCTTTATTTTGTAATTGACAAAAGCTCATGGGAAAAATTTTGCACACAGAAAATAAATGCAAAATCCTTTCTCAACTGTTTTCAGAAATGCAAGTTTAATTGTGAAGAAAATTTCTGCAGTTATTTTCTAAAACAAGGAAAGACAAAGGCCTGGTTGCTAAACACATTAGGAAATGGGTGGGGTTTCAAGATTAAAATTCTGGCCAAATATCATCTTTTGTATTTCTACTTTGTTTTTAAATGACTCAGGAAAATATGGAGATGTCTGTTAAGAAGCTGGGTAGGAAATTACAGCTTTGAGAAACAATGACTCATCAAAAATGATAGATAAGGGAACAACCTAAGTACCTGAAAATAGTTTTCAAGCTCAAATGAATTAAAACATCTATTTCCAGTTTATTATTGGGTGAGTGCTGCAAGAAGCAGATAGGAAATTCTCTTTCCATTATTTTTCAAAGCACAGAGAGTAGTTTTCCAGACAATTTCAGTACTTTACAAAATGCCAAGAAGCAGTGGATCTCTGCAGAAGAGGTCACATACTCATAGACTCAAGATATAAAGCAGACAGATTCAAGTCAATAGGAACATCAAATTAGTTTGTTGGTTATTGAGTGGAGAGGGCATTGTGGTGCCTTGGCCCCTGAACTATTGTTTCAGCCATAAAGTACAATTCTGGTATTAAGCTAGATGAAGCATCAATTCCATTATAAATTAATTCCTAATGATCCACATTAACTTTCCTGTTAGTGTTTTAGGTTCCTGAAGATAAAAGACAAATAAGTGAAAAGGTTCCTAACTAAAAATAAGCTAAGTCTTCTTGTCCTATAATGATTGTTTTTCTTCTAAGATTTTCACTTCTTTTCTTCTGTGATGACTGATGTTTTGGAAAGCATTCACGTTATAAGTGAATATGAAGAGGTTTCTGACTGTGAAATGGCTTCTTTGTATTCTTCCAATTCTGAAATACTGTAGTTTGGTTGTAGCTAGAGTTTTCCTGCCTGGCCCACAGTCAGGACAAATCTCTGTCACTCGCCAGTCCCACAGCTGCTCAGACCCAACCAAATAAACACAGAGACTTATGTTGCTTACACACTGTATGGCCGTGGCAGGCTTCTTGCTAACTGTTCTTATATCTTAATTATATCTTAAATTAAACCATTTCTATAAATCTATACCTTGCCATGTGGCTCCTGGCTTACCGGCATCTTCACATGCTGTTTGTCATGGCGCCGGCTGGCAATGTCTCCTTCCGCCTTCCTGTTTTCTCTATTTTCCTCTCTGTTAGTCCCGCCTATACTTCCTGCCTGGCTACTGGCCAATCAGTGTTTTATTTATTGACCAATCAGAGCAATTTGACATACAGACCATCCCACAGCATTTGGTATTATTTATAACTGCTGTTCTAAGTGACCTGACTTGAGAAAAGCAATATAAATATTGAACGTTCAACATTTTTCAAAGGCAAGTTAGGCTTTCAAGTGATTGTTGAGTGCTTTCTTAGCAAAAACAAACATACACAAAACCTAGAACAAAATGTAAACAAACAAATAAACAAAAAACCCAGAAGCCTTTTCTAGAAAATTTTGATAGAAGTTGAAAGAAAAAGACCCAGTATACATTGGAAATATAGTCCATAAATATATATGTATCAATATTTCCTCTCTATAATTCAGAAAATTTAATACACATGTGTTTGCTATAAATATACATTCCCTATACATAGGAAATTTAGTATGTATATAATGTCATATATATATATGACTTATTATGCTTTAGATCTAATTATCTCATAAAAACTCATGTACTTGACTGGTCTTGAGCAAATAGTGATGTTGGGAGCTGATGGAAGCTTTAAGAGTTGAAGCATTGTAAACAGAAGTGACATCATTGTGGGCATGATCTTAAAGTAGATGTTATGACATTGGCTCTTCCTTTTCTCTCTTTAGCTTTATAGTTACTGTGAGGTGGACAGCTTAAGTCCACCATTTTCTTCCTTGATCATCACAGGTTTCAAATTACAGGGCTAGTGGTCCATGGACATTAACCTGTTAAACTGTAGATGTAACCAACCTTCTTATTAAATAAGAAACACAGAACCAATGCAAAGAAGAAAGCCAAGAGGTCAGAGCTAAGAGCTAAAACCTTACCCTTCCTCCTGCAGTGGTCCTACCTCTCCGAACAAGAGCTACCCCTGTTTTAAAGTCTTTATATAGAGTTCCTGTTCTGCCTTCTCATTGGTTGTAAACCAAACCACATGACCGCCTCGTCACAGCCTGTCTATATAGGCCTCCAGGTTTTCTATGATTGGTATTGCAATTAAAGGCATGTGTATCCAATACTGGCTGTAGCCCTGAACACACAGAGACTTACCTAGCTCTGCCTACCAAGTGCTGGGATTACAAGCGTACGCCACCACTACCCTGCTTTCCTATGGCTTGCTAATAGCTCTGACTCCTGGGCAACTTTATTTATTAACATACAAATAACATTTTAATACAAATAAAATATCACCATATGAAACCACAAGTAAAAATATGTCGTTCCTATTTTCCAGTAGTTTCTCTCAAGAATTTTCATATAGCCATGGAAAACTCCCAACACACATTTATTTCCAATATTTTCTACATAGTTTCTATGTAATTTTCTCTTCTGTAAAGGAATTTTAATAAACATATTTGTACTTAATATCTGCACTCTAAAATATGCATAAGATTATGTCTAATGACAGCATTTAATTCTTCTATCTGTTTCACTTATGTTATTTTTACGTTAATACAGAATATGACACAAACAAGTTCTTAGTCCTGGTTCACAGCCTGTTTTACAAGAGAAGTACAGAATTAAACATATAATAATATGGTCAAATCTTCACTATCACTTGATGAAATTGGTCTTCTATAGTTTGCATTAAAGGAGTTTAATGTGCAATATTCACTGAGGTTTTTATTTGTTTCTTTTCCTATAATCTTTGAATTTGAAGAAAAACGTGAATGCAATAACTGATTTTATCTCCTTTCTTTTCTTGGTTATCTTTAAAATGTCAGTCTTTGGGTTGGGAAGATGGTTTAGTGTTTCAGAGCACTTACTGTCAAGCATGGGGGCTAAAGTGAAATCACAAGCACTCTATAAAAATCCAGGTTTAGCTATGTATTCTTGTGATCCCAGCACTGCGAAACAGAGACATGCTGATCTGAGCAATTTTCAGGCCAGGCAGCCTAACCAAAACAATGAGCTTCTGGTTCAATAAGTGACCCTGTCTGAGGAGAATAAAGCACAGAGTAGAAGACACCCAGTGTCCTCCTCTGCCCTCTTCATGTATATTCACACTTTCACATCCTTGCACTACACACACAGATTCACATATACACACAGATAATAGTTAGAGAGTAGATAGATAGATAGATAGATAGATAGATAGATAGATAGATAGATGATAGATGATAGACAGATAGATGGATAGACAGATAGATAGACACACAGATCGGTATATAGACAAATAATAAGTACATTATTGGTAGATTATTAATGACAGATTGTTGTTTAGTTTCTTACATTGAATATGTCCATTAAGAAGTCTAATGTTTCCTAATTTTCTGAGAAATGGCCATACTGATTTCCAACGTGGCTGTACAAGTTTACATTACCACCAGCAAGGGAGGAGTGGTTCCCTTGGTCCATATCCTCTCCAGCATAAGCTGTAGCTTGTGTTTTTTATATTAGCCATTCTGACAAGTGCAAGATGGAATCTATGAGTCATTTCAATTTGCATTTCCCTGATGGCCAAGGATGTTGAACATTTCTTTAAGTGATTCTCTGCCATTTGGCATATACATATTTAGAGATCAACCCTCTGTTGGATGTGGGGTTGTTGAAGATCATTTCCCATTCTGTAGTTGCTACTTTGTGCTATTGACAATGTCCTTTGCCTTACAGTAGCTTTTCAGTTTCATGAGGTCTCATATATTAATTGTCAATCTTAGTGTCTGTTCTATTGGTGTTCTCTTCAGAAATTTGTCTCCTGTACCAATGCATTCAAGGCTATTTCTGACTTTCTCTTCTATCGGTTTCAGTGTATCTGGTTTTATGTTGTGGTCTTTGACCCACTTGGACTTGTGTTTTATACATGGTGATAGATATGGATCTATCTGCATTCTTCTATGGGCTAATATTCATTGAGACTAGCACCATTTCTTGAAGATGCTTTCTTTTATCCATAAGTTTGGCTTGCTTATGGAACATCAAGTGTCCATAGGTGGGTGGATTTATAGTTAGGTCTTCAGTTCAATTCTATTGATCCATCTGTCTGTTTTAGGACAATATCATGCTGTTTTTATTACTATAGCTCTGTAGTAGAATTTAAGATCAGGGATGGTTTTATCTCTGGCAGTTCTTTTATTGTACTGAATTGTTTTGGCTATCTTACCTAAGGTTTTTTGTTTTTCCATATGAAGTTGAGTATTGTTCTTTTAAGGTCTGAAAATAATTGTGTTGGAATTTTGATGAGGATAGTGTTGAATCTATAGATTGCTTTTGGTAAAATGACCATTTTTTACAATTGTTAATTCTATTAATCTGTAAGGATAATAAATCTTTCCATCTTTTGATATCTATCTCAAGACCCAGATATAGCATTCTTGGGTACAAACCCTAAAAATGATCAATTATGCCATCAGGACACTTCCTCAACTATGTTTATAACAGCTTCATTCTTAGTAGCCAGAGCCTGGAAACAGCCTAGATGCCCCTCAACCAAAGAATGGATAAAGAAAATGTGCACAATGGAATATTACTCAGCTGTAAAAAACAATGATATCAGAAAATTGAAGGGAAATAGAAAAGATAATCCTGAGTGAGGTAACCCAGACCCAGAAATAGAAATGTCATATGTACACACTCATAAGTGGATATTAGCTGTAAAATAAAGGATAACCACGCTACAATCCGCAGACCCAGAGAACTAGGTAAATCCACAGACCCAGAGAGCTAGGTAAAAAGACATTGGTCTCCCTGATAAGGGGAAATAGAAGCGATCCCCTGGATAGACTGGGGACAGATGAGACTGGGAACTTGAGGGATTGGGTTGAAGGGTGGGTAGAGGGGGAGAATACTGAAAGAGATGACTGGAAAGGGGTGTATCTTGGGATCAAATAGAAACCTGGTGCATAGGAAACTCCTACAAGTCTACACAGATGACCCCAGCTAAGAATCTAGCAATAGTGGATATACATACTGAACTGGACATCTCCTGTGATCAGATTGGTGTTTACTCCCATTGTGAGTACACCAGCTTCCTCCTTCCACCAGCTGATGGAAACGGAAGCAGAGACCCATAGCCAAACATTAGGCTGAGCTCAGGAAATCCTGCTGAAGAGAGGGAGGAAGAATTATAGGAGATAGAAGGATTAAGGACATCACAAAAAAAAAACAAAACAAAACAACAACAAAAAAAAAACCCCACAGAAATAATTAATCTGGCTCATAGGCCCTCACAGTGTTGGCACTAAGAACCAGGGAGCCTGCCTGGGACAAACCTAGGCCCTCTACATATCTGTGACAGCTGGGTAGCTTTAACTGCTTTTAGGATACCTAACAATGGAAGCAGGGGCTCTCCCTAATGCATTGGCTGATGCTTGAGATCCTATTCCTCATACTGGATTGCATTGTCCACCCTTAATACAAGACGGGGGATGCTTAGTCATACTGCAAATTGATATGCCATGTTTTGTTGATACCCATGGGAAGCATGGGTTGGGCTAAGGGGAGGTGGGGGGAGGGGATGGGATGAGAGGAGGGAGGGGAAACCACAGTTAGGATATAAAATAAATAAGTAAATTATTAAATAAAAAATGAATAAGAAGTCTAGTGTCAACCCACAGTCTTCTATAAATGGTTTATGGTTTTTTTCTCTGCTAGTTTTCAAAAATAGTCATTCCATAATAATTTTATGGGTAAAAAAAAATAAGCCTTGTAATATATTTGCACAGTTCTTTGTCTCAATATCTTTTTCCTTGAATCTTGTCTTAAACACTAGTTTTATCCTATTTTTTTTCTTATGACAAAAAACTATATATATTTCCATCTTCTATCGGGCCCTCTAGATAAATTTCTCTTTTGATTTTTTCAGGGGGGAGGGAGAGGAAACTGTCATCAGAATACATTATATGAAAAAAATATTTTAATCAAAAAAGTCTTTTTTTTTTCTTTTTGTCAGCTTTTCACAATCTTTTCATAGCCTCTTTACCCTTGTAGCACTTTCAGACATACATTTTTCTATTTGACTGTATGATAGACTGAACTATGTACACATTCACATGCACACAATCACTCATACACATATACCACAGTGTATAAATGTGAGTATGTTCGTGTGCTTGTGTGTATTAAAGCTGCCCAGTTGAATATATTTAGGAATTGGTGGTCTTCACAGGCAATTGAAGTTAAATGATGTCACATGGGCAGGGGTCCTAATTCTGTTGGAATTAGTGAGCATGAAAGAAAAGAGATGAAGAGCAGAAAAGGGAAACCATTATCCACTCTCATATGGATGCACCAAGGAAAGACCATATCAACATGCAGCGTGTTTCACTATGCTGGAACTGGGTCTCAGACTTTCCATCCTCCAAAATGATGAGCAAATAAATTTCTTCTCTGTAGGCTACAGTTTGAGGTACTTTAAAAAAGATTGACTTACTTTCATTTTATGTGTGTGAATGTTTTCCTACAAGCATGTTATGTGCATGATGTACGTGCCTATTGTCTACAAGGAGGGTGTAGTATCCTCTGGAACTGTAGTTATAAACAGTTACGAGCTGCCACATGGTGTCAGAAACCAAACCCAGGTTCTTTAGCAGAGCAGCAAGTGTTTTTAGCTGCTGAGCCATTTCTCTAGCCCCAGTATGAAGTATTTTCTTGTGGCATCTGAACAGCTAAAACAGCTGCCATGCGATATATACTTTAATTTCTTAGATTTTTCTTTACTTTTTTCTGCATTCTGACAATTTTTATTGTAGATTGTACTACTGCTTTTCTGTTTGTGTTCTTAGTTTTAAATTTCTAATTTATGAGATGTGTTTGGAATTGCAACTGCTTTTTGAATTACTTTTACCTCATTCTGAAGTACCATTTCACAGTTCTTTGGCTTTATGACTGTAATTGTTCCAATAATTTAATATTTCAAATACCTTTCTTTTATTTTGTCTTTTAGAGTATTTATGAACAAATGGCTTGTTTCTAGGTTCTTATTTCATAATTATTTGTATTCCGTGTTCCAGGTCCAGCAATAGAATTGTATAAGTGGGGGAAATAAGTGTTTGAATAGGCCTCAATGTCTGTCCATTACTACAATAAAACATAGCTTTTAAGAAAACAATGACACAGACTTTCTTGTTCAACTTCTCCCAGTCATATAATCTTACCTATATAAATTCATACCTTTTATGTTTTTCTAGTTTCTTTTCCTTAACAAGCAAGCCTTCAAAGAGACCTCCCACTTTCCAGTTTTTATTTTTAATTTTTTTTATTTCCAAATTTACAATCCCACACTCATATTTTTTAAAAGAAGAATCATCACCATATTGCTAGGTCTGGGGATGGTCAATTTCCCCGTCCATTTCTATTGGTTTCCTGACTCCAAAAATCCTACAGACTCCTACTATTTCCACTCAGGAGAATGTGCAGTCTTCTTTTCCAGTTAATGCTATGGAATCTCTGGTAGTACCAATTCCCCTCTTATGTTCATCTTCTCACTTAACACCTTCCTGACTCTGCTTAAGTGTGGACAAAAAGATTTGTTTTGCCCACCTCCAAATAAGAAATGTCTCTCAGTCATATCATAAACAAACATACAGGTGCTCTCATTAGCTCTTCCTGGGATATGTGTGGCTCCTTGGACAAAGTATAGCAAATCAGCAGACAAGCATCTTCTTTCAGAAAAACTCAGAAGTGTAATATAATTTCAAATGACATCTTCCTGGGAAAGACAAAATGAAGAGTGCTCAAAAAGAGGAGGAGAAATTGAAGTTGTTTAAAGGGTAGAGAGTTCTACTTTACAGAGTCCTAAAGGGTCCAATTTACAGAACTCAATCAATCTGAGCATAACATAAATAACATTGGGCCATACCCTAAGAGATAAAAAGATAAAAACAAGTATCATTGTTTCAATGTTTATATAAAAACAAATCCAAATATATAAAAAGAACTAGAAAAGGAACAACTATTTTTGACAGGCTCACATTAATAAGCATAGTGTCTTAGATTCTGTTCTGTTGCTGTGAAGAAGCACTATGATTTAGGCAACTTATAAAGGAAGGCATATAAATGGGAGCTTACTTACAGTTTCATATTAGTGTAACACATTACAATAAGACTAGAAACAAACCCTTACATCAAGACTGGACAAGGCAACACAGAACACAGTGGGAGGAAAGCAGTCCCAAGAACAAGAAAAAGAGTTAGAGATACCCACTATACCCACTGCTAGGAATCCAACAAGAGCACCAGCTATATAACCATAACATATATAAAAAGAACCTAGCTTAGACCCATGTAGGCTTTGTGATTGCCACTTTAGTCTCTGCGAGCCCCTATGATTCCTGCATAGTTCATTCTGCAGGCCCTGTTCTCCTGGTTTCTTTGATCCCTCTTTCTCCTAGAATTCTTCCTCTTCCCTCTTCTGAGGGATTTCCCAGGCTCTCCCTCATGCGTAGCTGTGGTTTTCTATATCTACTTCCTATATATTTTCTATATCTATTTACTATATATTTTTTAAATCTACTGGATGAAGACTCTTTAATGACAATTGGGCTAGGCATGGATATATGAGTAGACAGAGTTATCATTAGGAGTCACCATTTCATTGATTTTTTTTTTTGTCAGTTATATTTGGTTCTATCCTTGGTCTCTGGGCTATCCAGTCTCTGGTTCCTGGCCATCCAGTCAGTGTGGAACATGGACTCCCCTAATGGCTTGGGCCTCAAGTTAAGCTAGTCATTGGTTGGCCACTCTAACAAGCTCAGACCCTTCATTATTCCAACACATCTTGCAGGCAGGACATAAAATAGATTTTAAAAACCAAAAACTCACCCTGCTTTTTTCTTCTATTGAGTGTCACAAAAAAATAAGAGATGCTTCGCTGAAGGAATTCATTTCTAGCTTCCTGACTTTAGGTCTCAACCTCCATTCTGATTGGCATTAGAATGGCACACTTGTATCTCTCGTAGACTGGTACTCTGTCCCTTTAAATGTGAACCACCATGTATTAAGATTCATATCACTGTAACAGACACCTGATAGGAAAAAAAAACTGTAAGAGGAAAGATTCATCATGCTATAAGGATTTTGAAGTTTCAATAAATCTGTGGTTGAATGTGTCTTTTGTTTGGGCTTAAAGTAAAATAACCTATCATGATGGGGGAGGGGGAGGTGGTAGAGAAGGCTGTTCATTGCACGACAGCTAGGAAGTAGGGAGGAAGAGATGAGACCAGAAACAAGAACAATCTTCTAGAGGATGCTCTTTGAGCAGATCCACTTCTTTCAGCTTGGCCTTGCCTCCTAAGTTTTCTACCACCTTCAAGTCTTCAACACACAAGCTTATGGGTGATGCTTCATATTCAAACTGTAACACACTATATTTTAATTTATCATATCTTTGTATATTTTCAAAATTGTTGATAATTTTGAAAATTTGAAAAAATATATTATGGTGTCTCCCTCTTCTCTACTAGATGATTCCCCCCAACCTTGAGTAAAGTCTCAGAATATCCAAGGCTGGCTTCAAATTTGCTGTGGAGCCAAAGCCACCATGTTCAGTCGGTTGTGTTGGGAATCAACTTCAGGAATTTTGTTTTTCTTTTCTCAGGCTAGGCTTTGTGCATTTCTACCAACAGAGCTACATCCCCAGTTCTTTCTTGTCACAAGTTCTTACTGCTGGGAGATAGGCCAGTAGTTACCACATGTATTCCCTTTAGTGTTTAAGCTTAATAAAGAGGAGTACTTTTTTTCTTAATAAAATTGTTACATTAGGGTTCTTTGACTTTTACTTTTGTATCTCTTTAACTCTAAAATATCATACCAAGTCATATAAGGAAAAAATATTAGGTGTCTATTGTATGAAAATGGTATAAAAGAAGTAGTGCCATTAAAAATGCTTGCATCATTATCCTGTTCAAAAATGCTTAAGCCATTGTCTCTAAATTATATATGAGAGAGAAAGAGCACTCTGTGTAAAAATGCATGAAGATAGCACACTGACACTTTTGGCAAAGGAAAGAAATAAAGTGTCTGGAAAGAGTATAAACAAAAGTGGCCCTGCAGTCTTGAAACTGAAAGCTTTTAGATATAAGACAATCAGAGAAAGTACATTTTAATAAAATAGAACATTTGAAGCAAGGATTGAAAATGGAAAAATTTGTCTTTGGTATGAAAAAATCATGGTAGTTTCATTTGTGTAAAACACAATAAAAAGAAAACATAACTAATACTAATAATATTGGAAAAGTAGATCATGTATTTTACAATATCAAAATTTGACATTCATTATATGAACATATGAGGTTATTCAAAATTTTGAGGAACTATATGATGATGAATTTTCCAAAGAATAATTAAACAGCAGACTGCAAAAACAGATTGGGATTAATAGAAAATTGGAGGCAGTGACACCTGGGTGTAGATGTAACCAACCATCTTATTAAATAAGAAACACAGAGCCGATTCAGAGAAGAAAGCCAAGAGGTCAGAGCTAAGAGCCTTACCCTTCGTGCTTCAGGGATCCTCTTCAGCCAAGACAGCTCTCCAAAAAGGACCTACTTCCTGTGTGTATGTCTTTATATAGTCTTTCTGTTCTGCCTTCTCATTGGTTGTAAACCCAAACACATGACTGCCCTCATCACTGCCTGTCTGTAGAGACTTCCAGGTCTTCTATGGTTAGTATTGAGATTAAAGGCGTGTGTCTCCAATGCTGGCTGTATCCTTGAACACACAGAGATCTACCTAGCTCTGTCTACCAAGAGCTGGGATTAATGGCATGTGCCACCACCACCATGCTCTTGCTATGGCTCTAATAGCTCTGACCCCTGGGCAACTTTATTTATTAACATACAATTAAAATCACATTTCAATACAAATAAAATATCACCATACCTGGGACAATAAGGAAGCATAAAATTTATCACTCTGTAACTATATAACACAACAGCTACTTCTTTACAAGATTGCACTCACTTTCCACAGATAAAATATCAGATCAGAAAGTTTTACAGTGTGATTTATTTAGGTATCTACAAGAAAAGAAACTTATTTCTGATTTACTCATAAAATCAAAGACCCTGGTTCTCTCAAACACCATTCCCCAGCTCAGCATCACTAGGATAAACTGTCACTCTGCATTGCTGAGCACTCTCACACAGTGTATTCACATTTAATAATCTGAATTTAGCATCTATAAATGAAAAATTCCATATACTCTAAGTCCCTTTTTTCTTTCCATCTTTTCTTCACTTATTCCAACTAATTCTATCTTTCACCTTTACAGCCAGTTTCAATAGGTTAATATTGTTCTATAATTATATTTTATCTTATGCAATGATGATCATTGACAAGTCAAAGTTAATCCAGGATTTTGTTAAATAAAATGTCCAAATAGGGTCACTTAGGGTGAACAGAGTGATTTTATCTTTTCATCAAATCAAATATGAAGGATCCTTTTTGGCTAAAATTACCACTGTGGTCTTTTCCTACAGTGGAATGAAGGTCATTGAGCTGATTAAAGAGTTTTTGGCAATAATGGACTATTCTTCAGATGCAGACTAAAATGATTTTTTAAATGGAATGCAAAAAGGGCTTAAATTGTTCAATGGATAAAATACCTTAAAAAAAAACCTTCAGCCAAGCAGAAAGGAGTCTGGGAGAAGAGAATACCTATATATTTTCCCTTTAATACTATAATTGAACTTGAGAAAGAAGTTTCAAACAAAAGAAAAGGATTGAAGTAATGCACGGAGGAACCTCCTTGTATATAAATCTAAGACATTAGAACAATTAGAAATGTATGAGTGGGATGAATATGAGTATCTAGAAAGCATATGACAAAGACAAGATGAGCAGTGTGCATTTATTACTCTGTAATGCCTTAAATAGCTTGGAATATAGTTTGTTCAGGTTTTTACCATCTAATAGGCCATGAATAACAACGGGGCAGAAATGTTTTACTAATACTCTTTATATCTCTAGCACTATGCTAGGTGTTCACACTTTGGGGGTATTAATGTACCATATAACTAAATTACCTTACAAATTTCATTCTCATCCTAAGAAGGCAAAAATGTCTCTTTTCCACCATTGCATCCAACTAAATCTAAAGTAAACAAATCTGAAATAAGCATTTAGAATACTCTGTAAGACCACATAGTTGAAAAGTTAAATGAAAATATGAATAAAAATAAATTGATAATATCCATGATCAACTAACCCACTTACCAATTTTCTGTAACATATGATGCTGGCTTAATCTGAATAATGTGACTAAAGTCATCATTTGATTTCATATCACAAATCTAAAGATGACATAACTTAAATGTTTAAGATGATTAAATATGAAAAACGTTCTCTCCTTAATGTTGTGTAGGTAAAAATATCTCAAATACATAAAATAAATTATTTTTAAGTCAAAATTCCCTTAAGGATATTTACTTTTTATTGGTTTGTTTTTTAATCTTTAATAAATAAAATCCTAGGATATCAGTGGAAGATTAAGCAGCTCTAGAAACACAGGAAAGTAGAATTAAAATCCAGTAATCACACAGTACTTGAACAGTATGCAAATGTAAAGAAAAACTTACATAGACAACACATTTCATTCAGAAAATTTCCTTCCATGAATCACAACATATATATTGTTCTAATTTTCATGATTAGATCTAGTAAATACCTAGATAAGTTCTCAGTGAGGCAGCAGAAAACAGTCTCTTCAGATCCCCTCTGTGATTACTCATTGTAGAAAATATTTCTGTAGTGATACATAAATGTGGAGAGATGAGAGACTTACTTCATTCACAATTCACTTGTTCTCCAAGCAAAAATGAAACACATTCCAAATCCAGTGTCTATGGTAGCATGAACCTGGGTTCACAGAACACTGAAAATTTAAATTCACTAAACAGAAAGTTTATGGAGTGTTTGCATTAAAGAGAATTTTCTGTGGGCTGCATTGTGTTTGAAAATGGTCTTCACTGACATACACATGTATACCTTCATTGTACCATAAATATCTTTTGCAGAACAGGATATATTAGAATGATAAATGGTGCACAAAAGTTTTAATCACTATAGCTGAATTCAAATAAATAGCTCAGAAAGATCTGTATGTTCTGTCTGCTTCACATGAAACAAAACAAAACTGTGAAAACTTTTCTATGAGAAGAAATAGAACTTGTAAAGCTTCCATTATTAAGATTGTGTAATGTTGTAAATATTTTCAGTAATCAATGCTGTTCCAAAGGAATGAATTATTTACAACATGAATAGAACTGGAAATCATTGTGTTAAGTGAAATAAGTCAGACACAGAAAGATAAGTACTATGTGATCTCATAGATGTGATGGAAAAGTCTGATCTTATAAAATCTGAGAGTAGAATAGTGGTTGCATAGTCACAGAGAGTAAAGTGGAAAGTCAGAAAGAGATCAACACTAAATTATTGTTAGATAGAAGAATTTTTTTAAGATGTAAAAGTTCTGTGTGTTATTATTCCATTGCAGTGTAACTACAGATAAGGTGTTCTACATTTCAAAAGCCACAAAAGAATATTGAATGCTTTCACTATAAAGAAATGGTAATTCTGGGAGGAATAGATGTATTAATAAGGATTCAAATATTATACAATGAATGCAAGGCGCTGAAATATTTAATTAATATGTACATTTTAAAAATAATATTGGTCAATTCAGTTTAATAAACCATTCAAAATCTGTTACACTTTTGCACTAATTGATTAAGAGTTGAACAAGGTTTCTCATAGGGTCATTTCCATCATTAATTTCTAGGTCTAGAAGTCACAAACTCAAACACTCCTGAGGCTAGAAACAGGAGACACTGGCTTGCTCTTCTGGGTGAAGGAGACCTAAGGAACTCTTGCCCAGACTGACCATCCATGCCCTTAAAGTCAACACAGGGTAGAGTGAAGAGAACAGCAGTCTGTTTACAACCTCTTGGGACTGTTGCTTCCTCAGCAGCATTCCTTAAGGAAACAAGTGACTCACCTTCTTTGTATGCCATGTCTTACCTAAGATTTACCTCAATGAGAACTGGTACACACACACACATAAAACTGCGGTTTCTTTCTTTTTTTTTAAGGTTATCATTTCTTTAAAAAAAAAAAAAGAATTTTCTATTTCTTCTCATTAAAATACTTAGCATGCTAATTTTTTACTTCAAGTATATTATTCAATTTTTAGCATAAATTATAGACTTTAATTTTTTTAAATTTTTGATAAATAATTTACTAATTCTTGTTTATTATTATTATTATTTAATTTTTTGCTTTCCTTTGTGGGGGCAATACAAGAGTGAGGGGCAGATATGGAGGGACTAGGAGATGAGTGGGATTGGGATGCACAATCTGAAATTACCAAAGAATCAATTAAAAAAAAAAAACCAAACAATTGCAGTTTCTAAGTCAGTGTTTATAGTCCCTTTCCTCTCTTTTTTCCCCTTAACACATGTCATTCCATATTTTATTTAGTAACTTGGATTGTTTCAAGTAGAATATAAGTTTACTGAGATAAAGGATTTTTATCACTTCTTTGCTACCACATCCTCAGTACTAAAATAGTTCATGACAAGCAGTAATTTTCAATATTTGTTAAATTAATATATTTCCATGAGTCTGTTATTGGGGAATTTATTAAGGCAACTTCACATAGTTAAAAAGGAGGTTTATTTTGGGGTAACTTACAGCCAATAAAGGGATTGGTTACAGGATCTGGGAGAGGTGGAGTGCAGTCCAGCAGTGTTCTCTGGAGAACTCTTCTTGGTCTACCATCCAGCATCCAGGATCACAAGGAACCAAGAGAGCCAGGACATCCAGATCCCAGGTCTTAAGGATTCCTATCTCAGACCTGCCCCAGGAGCAAGTCATAGGTAGGTGTGGCAGTTACTGGAAGCCTCACTAGGGGTAGTACTTCCAGGTCAAAGCTGGAACAGCTACTCACTACAGTCTATAGTTTGCTGATAGGACAATGGTGAGTTAAAGTCACAGCTAATCCTGTTGAGGTTATCATTATTCATCTTCAATATTTTACCTGCTATGCAGATTATAAGAGAAATTTCCAAGGTACTAACTGTAGTTAAACAGCCCTAGAAACAACTTCAACAAAACTAGGGTACAAATGTCTTGGAAATCATAGTGCTACAGGTTTAGAAATACAGTTTACTTTGAGAGATATAATGACTAGTGCAGAAGGAAACTAAGAGACAGATGGTTCCAAGGATGGTTTAAAAACTTTCTCATGCAAGGAGTAGCAGATAGTTACTGAAACAGAATAAAGGCTGGGTACATGTAAGAAAGCTTTGGAACAGGGCTTTACAAAATCCACTAAAGAGTTAAGGCAATGAGAAGCAGTAACTACAGAGCCATGCCAATAGATTCTAATGAAATGGCTCAGATTTTACTACCTACATATATAACCTCCATATACCTTTAATTCCAATAGTTGCATATATCTCACATATAAGCAGCAAAATTTAAGCAAAGTAAATTAATACTATCTTGATATCAAATGGAGAGTCAAAGTTCTTACAGTTCACTTAAAAACTTTACTCACTGAAGTGCATTGGAGATATACACCTTAATAGGATTGGCATACAAATGTGAACTATCACACTTCATTTGTACACACAGAAAGGAAATCTACTAAATGATAAATGAGAATGTGAAAGAACAAGAAAAAGCCCCACTTCCCCCAAAAGTCTCTAATGTATTATCTCTGATGTGGAGATTTAGGGATCAGATATATTATTTTTTTTAAGTCCACATGGAAAAGTTTCTTTGCCTTGCAAAAATTAATGCATGGATGATAAAAAGTAAATCAACCAACTATGTTTTATCCTTTTGACAGGAAGGAAATGAAAATGCAGACCCTCATCTTTTGACATTTGTGAAAATGAAGAGATTGCAATCTTAAATTTATAATGCAGACTCTGTAAAGATTCTACCTATTTTTCATTCTTTGTGGATTGACTGTGTATGGCAATTATTTTCAAGAGCAGCAGCAGGAAGTAAAGAGGGAAGACAGGAAGCAAGGTTCTGCATTTCAAGCAGCCTTTCAGATGAGAGAAAAAACTATACACAGGCTATGAACAGAAAGAGACTTTGTGAAGGAAACATGGCACATGATGGGAAAGCAGAGAAAATTTTAAATGTCACGGCAAATGACAGCCCTGCGGGTCCCAAGAGTATCAGCAGGTAAACAGGACCTCTCCCTATCCATACTTCCTTTTCATGTTAATTAATGTGGATCTCCCCTGGAGATGGAAGCCTGTGCTGCCTTGTTACTTCCAATGACCTGTAGAGGGCAACCTCTGATGAGACTCTAGTCTTTTCAGTAATCCTGATTTTTTTCAGTTATTCAATTATTATCATTATTTATTAGTTTTTAGAGATTTTCAAACCATGTGTTTTGATTATAATCTATCTCCCCTACTCTACTCAACTTTTTATCCTATTTTTTGCTTTTCAAACCCATTGAGTCCAGTTTATGTTTCCCATTTATTCCTGGATTTGTGGCCTTCTAGAACATTGTTTATGTACTAGTCATAAGCTGTTAAAGGAAACATACTCTCCCTCTCCCAGAAGCTACCAATTGACAATCACTCCTTAACTAGGAGTGAGTCTGTGTGACACCCCCCCCCCCCCCCCGCATTTCAGGATTTCTGTCTGTCTTGAATTTGAACAGGTTTTATACATGTGGTCACAATCCCTGTGGAATGGCCTTGCTTTTACATTTTTTTTTCTTGCCATAAACCACCAGCTCTGGTTCTTACAATCTTTCTACCCTGTTATCTGCAACGATACCTGTACCTTGGGGGTGGGGTGGGGTAGGATATAGATGTCCCATTCAGGGTTAAGAATCCCACAGTCTCTTAGTCTCTGTACATTAACCTGTTACTGGTCTCTGTGTTAGTCTCAGTCTATTGCAAATAGAAGCTTCTTTTGTAAAATTTGAAAGACACATTAATCCAATGTTTTAACAATAAGTCATTAGGAATCTGTTTAAAACTATGTCCACTAAACAGAATACTAGTAGGTTATTCCTAAGGCTTATGATCTTTCTAGTAGCAGGTTCTTGCCCCCAATAGAGGTGCCAGGTATGGGTTTCATCTTATGGAATGGGCCTTCAATACAATCAAAAAGCGGTTGATTATTCTCATCTTTGTGTCATTATTGTACTAGTAGCATGTCTTTATTGGTCAGTCATTCAAGAAATTATGTGTTTCAATTTCCATGTGCCTTTTTATCCAAAATAAAAAGGCTGGGTGACCACAAACTTTCATAAGCTATAAGAAAAATGCAGTGATGAGATTCTGGGTAGATTAGAGTATTTATAACAGTAAAATGGTTTTCTATAGGAGATACAGCAGTCTTTAGTGCATGGGTATTGTCCTTTCGAATCTTAACCCTTTATGTAAGCTAAGCGGACAAATGTTTTTACATATAGCGGCTTCCCAGAGGCTTGGTATAACAATTTCCTATACCTCTGCAGTTTCTTCTCATCTCAAGTAACTTGAATATGCCCAGTCCCACATTTTCCTTCGCTCTCTTCTCACTGGACCTTTGATTTCTTGGCTATTCACTATTGAGAGCTGCTGGTAGCAAAAGGCCATGGGAGTATTCAGCAGGTGACAACTAGTGTTCAAAAGGTCAGCCTAACAGAACTAAGAGTTTTGGTAGAGGACTAAGCCATCATACAAAGCATATTGGAGTTATTGCCTTTTGAATGAATTGGCTGTTTCTTGTTGCAAACTTCTTGCACAATTGCACCTATGAGCTCCCCATTACCATGCATTTTCATAAAATGCATATATGCAATCTCCTGATTACATCTCAATCTTATGGGCACACATATCCGTGGGTAGTCAGGAAGATGACTTTTCATTTAGCTGCATTATTTTGATAAATAGAAAATATAATAGGACATGCTTCATAGCCAGATCCATTGTCCCATGAGACTGTAGACACTTAAAGCCTGCTTTGTTCCTTTTGCTCAGAATAATACAGAAAATAATAATCTCTCCTCAGTCTAACAAAAACTGCATGCATTTTGCTCATTTTTACCTCAGAACAAGTTCAAGCTAGACCAATGGTTTTTGTATATAGATCATCAGTTTAAAACTTTACAGTTATGTACAAGGTCTGAGTCGCAGGTGTCTCATCAAGGCTACTAACACATAATACCCTAAGAAAAGCCTGCCAATTCTTCTCTTGCCAAGTATGCTGATAAAAAGCCATGTCTCAGAGTTTGTTGACTATGCACTGTGCCCCCTCCCTTTGGTCCTGAGACCTTGGAACCTTGTGTTACCATGGTAATATTTCTGCTCCTTATCGTCTGTTCTAGGAATGTGCTATGACCTTGAGGGTTTTGAAACTTTTCTCAGGATTACAAAGAGTCTTCTGTTAGAAATATTGAGGAGTCAGGGAAGAGAGGAGTGAAGAATGAGAGCTGAAAGAAGCTGTAGATTTAGGAGAAAGAACTAACTTAGAACAATAAAGTAAATGGACTGAAAGTGCATGAAATGGAATGAAAGGGCATTTGCTATCCTTCAGATTAGATACCCGCCACTTGTAAGTGCCTTTCCCTGGCCTCTGGGAGAAAATCCTTCAATCAACTTTACAATTCACCTCAGAATTATCTTCTCTTCTTATAACCAACTTCTGCAGTATACTAACTCAGCTGATCTCATCAAACTCTCAGTCCCCCTCTGAGATTTGCTATTTCAAATGATTTACATAAAGGTCAGTTTCAGTTGACCAACTCAGATCAAGATTTTTCTGCAGACTGCCAGTCAAGGGAGGATGACCATACAAGAGCACACAACATCCGCTAAGTGGCGGATGCTTTGTGTACTTTTACAACTATCTATGAAACCCCAGGAATATATTTTTTATTAGTTTGAGAATTTAGCATTTCCTTTACTTTAATTCTCTTTAAGTACGTCCACATCACAGTCTCATTTTAGTGTGTACTATATAACTCTGCAATCAAGATCCACAGAGTTTGTGCCTTTATTCTATTCTCATGTTCAAATATCAGCAATATTAGCACTTCTCCACTAATTTCAACTTTAATTGTCTCACCTACCAGGGTTCCTGTCCAATCTTCAATTTTGTATTAGATCCCATGCATACACTTGATCAAGATTCCTCTAATGGTGCTTACCTCTATCCCTTATCGCCCCTCTTTGAGATCATCTATGTCAGTATTCACATCTATAAAATCTCATGTTCAAGAAGAAACCTTTATTATACATACCTTAATAAATTTATAAATAGAAATTTTCTGTTTCTCTGTTCATTCTATTTTTATATTATATTTTGTTTTTCTCCATATGTTTATTCTACTATACTGAAAAAATGGTGTGCTCATCTGCCTATCTTTACTAGAGTGTATATTTCAAGTGGGATAAACTATCTCTTTTGTTCCATTAAATAGTTCTGGCTCTGCAACTGGATCCTAGACTGTGGAAAGTATTCACTAACTGATGAGTGAGTACATGAAAGCAATGGATCCCCCATAAAAGGTTCAAAATAATTTAATAAGTTTCTACACAGTGACAACTACCAGAAGGCAAAGCCATTCCCTCCTACAATTAGTTCATGAGAGATGCTATAACAAAACACCAGAGATCTGATGGCTTATAAACAACAGAAATATATTTCTCATAGTTTGGGACACTGGGAAACGCAAGATCAACTACCTCTATAGAAGATCCAGTGTCCAACTCACAGTTGGCTTTATTTCTGTGGGTCCTCGTGTGGTGGACCATAGGAAGAAGCTTACTGGGGTATTATCTGTAATTCATTGGGATTTTCATGATTATATGAATTTTGGGGAAACACAGATATTCAATTGGTAGCAGGCTGTTTTAATTTCAGTGAGAGTCAAAATATCACAAATATCATTAAACAGTATCTTAAATCATCCTACTCAATAGTAATCAAACTACTCAATAGTGGTAAACTGACAGCTCCAAGTAGAAGAAGGCAGAGAGACTACTTGAATATTACAATACTACCCTTTATAGATACATGTAGCTATGTTGATAACCCATGACAAAGCAACATGTAATATATTAATTCATAGTATTTTTTAAAAGCTTGGTGAACTACTCTTTCTTCTTGAGAAGTATAATGGGAATAATCTCTTTACTAAAGATATTTATTAAGGCATTACTTTTACATAGTTAAGGCCATTTCCATAAATAACATGCTTGATTTGAAAGGAAAAAGTGACACATAAATATTTACAAGATGATTATTAGTACACAATTCTAATCATTTGTAGAAATCTTTCTGTAAAAGCAACAAGAAAATCATGATGGTAGCCTCAAGACAGCAATATTCAATACTCATTGTTACATTGCCTTTAATGTGAGACATGAATCATTTGAAAGCCTGATTAAAGCTATAAATTAGAAAGCAAGTATCTACAATTTTAATCAAAATATTCCCTTTAACACTGTCTTATAGCTTTTGAAGTAAAAGGGAGGGTAATAAGAAAAAAACAGTTTTGTAAAAATGATTTATTAAAACCAACACAAACAACTTAGCCTTTGTTCTGCACAAAAACTGTTAAGCCACTAAAGAGTGCTGCTGATGCCAATGTGTGTAAATTATGACTGTGTAAGTTTGAGAATACTAACTTGAATGTTCCATGTTTCTCAGAGTATAAGAAAATTATGTATTTAATTTGTCAACCTGATGTGGTACCAAGTAACATATAGTGCTGTGGGATGGTCTGTATGTCAAATGTGTTGCTGATTGGTCAATAAATAAATCACTGATTGGCCAGTGGCCAGGCAGGAAGTATAGGCAGGACTAACAGAGAGGAGAATTGAGAGAACAGGAAGCTGAGTGAGGGAGACACTGCCAGCCGCCACCATGACAAGCCGCATGTGAAGATCCCGGTAAGCCACGAGCCATGTGGCAAGGTATAGATTTATGGAAATGGATTAATTTAAGCTCTAAGAACAGTTCACAAGAAGCCTGCCACGCCCATACAGTTTGTAACCAATATAAGTCTCTGTGTTTACTTGGTTGGGTCTGAGTGGCTGTGGGACTGGCGGGTGTCAGAGATTTGTCCTGACTGTGGGCCAGGCAGGAAAACTCTAGCTACAGTATAGTCAATATATTTTTCTAGATTCTGGATTCTGGATTTCCAGACTGAAGATTGTGAGGAAAAAGTCACTATGTATAGATCACAAGTCACTAAAATAGAAACATCACAATTGGAAATAGAGCTATATTCCTGGGGAGATATAAAGAAATGTCTATTCAGTGCAGATCAAATAAAGGACTCTGCCCAAGTCTAGCTTGATGAACTAATGATCTCATCAGAGTTACTTACAAAAGCATGTGATTCAAAGGCCACTTTATGGTCAACCATGCTATGAAAGTGTCCCACCTCAGTCTATTGTTTATTTAATATATAGTTTTGAGTATATATGAGGAAAGTAACTCACAAGAATCATATGAAGAATTATGATACTCCTGAGCCCCTCCCATTCAGGGAAAGCTATTGGACCCAATACTGTTCAAGTCTTGTGTGGGTGATTTGGGGAATTGGTTTTGTCCATTGTAGGGAAACAGCTATCCATTTTTTTGAAACTTTAGGGATATGGAATAATTCATTACTGTGCCTTTTTAATTTATGGGTAAGTCACACAAGATTCAGCTTGAAAATGGATATCAACCAATGACCAAATATAGGAACCTCAGTAATGAAAGAATAATAAGCACTTTTTACTACAAACCTAAATCCCATTATATTGTTGTCTTTATCCACCATAAAATACTAGTTATTTAGATTTCTAAACAACTATCTTTTGATATTTAATTAGAAGCAACCATCCTGCACCACCAAACAGGAATTTGACACTTTTCATTTCTGTTCTATACCACTTTTACCCTCATATAAAAATCCTAAATTATAAACTGTTTAGATTTTCATTTCTTTCATGCTGGTAAAATGATAAAATCTATGACAATAGGGGAAAATAAGTTGTACTAATTTACTTCTTTAGTAGTAAGATATTGAGACTAATTCAAGTACAATGGGCAGCTATAGCCTGTATCCACAAACCCACTTTACTAACTTTCACTCTACCACTCTGAACAATTTTTCCAGCCTTGCACAAACTTCCTCCTTATCTGAATGCCAGTGGCTTTGACTGTCCATTTTGCAATGATTCTGCATTGCCAGTAGCCTCTCATCATGTAGTAATATACAATGACTATATGCTTTTGCCTACATCTTAAATTTTTCCCTATAGAATCGAGCACACCTGAGGATAATCAATAAATATTTGTTCTAACTCCTACAATATTTGCAACAATCAACATATTTTCTCATTTATAGATCTGATGAAGCCATGAGTTCAATTGAAATTATGGCAGCAGTTGGCTAGATAAGTTACTTCTCTATGCTAAGGTTCAAGAATTCTTTATTGTATATTCTTTAGGGCATCTAGCAATGTAATAAGCATCTACAGCCTTCCTTTAGCAGGTAACTGTAAAATCTTCATGCCATTCACACACAGAAAACCGAAGTCAATAAACATCTCCTAGGACTTACTTTCAATGGACACATTTTAGGTGAATTTAATATATTTTGACTACAACTATACTTATTTGATAACACTTAGAGAGGCATATATGCATCTATGAAAATATGAAGAATACTTAAAGGATTATAAGTATAAAAATAAATTATGCATACACACACACACACACACACACACACACACACACACACACACACGCTCAATTTCACACCTAAAAAGGCCTTCATGATTTAGAGTTGAAAATAAATAAATTTGTTTTGTAAAGAAACATGCAGTAAATATTTTATCCAATTTGGACCATATGTTCTCTTTTATGACCATATAGAATTCATAGTCAATATGTAAATGAAAGGGCATGACTCTATTCCAATAAAACCTTACTAACTAAAAGATAAGAACTAACCCTGACAATATTTTGTCTATCATTTTTTCTTTCTTTTCTTAAATTTATTTACTTATTTATTTATTTTATATCAGGACCACAGTTTCCCCTCACTCGTCTCTCCCAACTTCTCCCCCGACCTCCCTTCCATGCACCCCTCCCCCCCATTCCAGTACACTTCTCTTCCATTTCTGTTCAGAAAGGAGCAGGCATCCCATGGGTATCAACAGACCATGGCATATCAAATTGCAGTAAGACTAAGCTCCTCCCCTTGTATTAAGGCTGGGCAAGGTAACCCAGTAGGAGTAATAGGTTCCAAGAGCCAGCTAATGCATTAGTGAGAGCTCTTGCTCCCTTTGTTAGGAGTCTCACAAGTAGACCAACCTATACAACTGTCATATATATATGTGGGCCTAGGTCAGTTCCAGGCAGGCTCCCTGGTTCTTGGTTCAGATTCTGTTTGTTCCAATGAACCAGGTTAGTTGTTTCTGTGGGTTTTCTTGTGATTTCCTTGACCCCTCTGGCTCCTACAATCTTTCCCTCTCTTTAGCAGGATTCCTTGAGCTTTGCCTAATGTTTGATTGAGGGTCTCTGCTTCTGTTTCCATCAATTACTGGAGGAAGGCTCTCTTGTGACAGTTAAGGTAGACACTAATCTGATCACAGGGAATGGCCAGAGTCTACATATCCCCTATTGCTAGGATTCTTAGCTGGAGGCATCCTTGTAGATTTGTGGGAATTTCCCATGCATCAGGTTTCTACCTGACCCCAAAATGTACTCCTTTCCAGCCATCTCTTTAAGTACTCTTTCCCCTCCATTTACCCTCCAACTCCATACCTACAGTTAATACCCTCACATTCCTCCAGTCCACACAGGAGATCTCTTCTATTTCCCCTTCCCAGGGAGAACCATGCATCCCCTCTTGGGCTCTTCTTGTTCCCTAGCCTCTCAGGGTCTGTAGATTGTAGCTTGGTTATCCTTTGCTTTACAGCTAATATTCACTTAGTGTGCAAGTACATACCATGCTAGTCTTTCTGGGTGTGGATTACCTCACTTGGGATGACTTTTTCTAGTTCCATAAAAATAATTCAAATTTCCTGATGTCACTGATTTTAACAGCTGAGAAATACTCCATTGTGTAAACCTACCACATTTTCTTTATTCACTCTTTGGTTGAGGGGTATCTAGGTTGCTTCCAGATTCTGGTTATTATAAATAAAGCTGCTATGAACACAGTGGAGCAAGTGTTTTTATGGTATGATTGAGCATCCTTTTGGGTATATGCCCAAGAGTGGTATAGCTGGGTTTTGAGGTAGATTGATTCTCAATTTTCTGAGAAAACACCATGCTGATTTCCAAAGTGGCTGTACAAGTTTGCACTGCCACCAGCAATGAGGCAGTGTTCTCCTTGTTTTATATTGTCTCCAGCTTAAACTGTCACTTGTGTTTTTTATCTTAGTCATTCTGACACGAATAAGATGGAATCTCAGAGTTTTGATTTGCATTTCTTCATGGCTAAGGATATTGAACATCTTGTTAAATGTTTCTTTGCCTTTTGAGATTCTTCTATTGAGAATTCTCTGTTTAGGTCTGTACCTCAATTTTTAATTGGATTATTTCGTTTTTTGATGTCTAGTTTCTTGATTTCTTTATGTATTTTGGAGATGACAGCTGTCTGTCAAATATGGGGTTGGTAAAGACATTTTCCCACTCTGGAGACTGCCTTTTTATCCTATAGACAGTGTCCTTTGCCTTATAGAAAGTTTTCAGTTTCTTGATGTCACATTTATTATTAGTCAAACTTAGTGTCTCTGCTACTGGTTTTCTGTTCAAGAAGTTACCTCTTGTACCAATGAATTCAAGGCTATTTCCCCTTTTCTCTTCTATCCTGTTAAGTGTAACTGGATTTATACTGAGTCTGATAGATATGGATCTATGGATGTATTTGCATTCTTCTGCATGCTGACATCCAGTTAGACCAGCACCATTTGTGGAAGATGATTTCTTTTTTCCATTGTACAATTTTGGTCCTTTGTCAAAAATCAGGGGTCCATAAGTGTGTGGATTTATGTGTGGGTTTTCTATTCAATTCCAAGGTCTAATTATCTGTATTAATGCCAATACCATGCTGTTTTTATTAATATACCTCTGTAATATATCTTGAGATCAGGGGTGGTGATACTTCCAGCAGTATTTTTTTTGTACAGTATTACTTTAATTTTCCTGTTTTTTTTCCCCATATGAAGTTGAGTACTTTTCTTTCAAAGTCTGTAAAGAATTGTGTTGGAATTTTGATGGGAATTGCTTTCAATCTATAGGTTGCTATCAGTTAGGTGATCAATTTTAATATCTTAATCCTAAGGATCCATTAGCATGGGAGAGTTTTCCATCTTCTGATATATTCTCTCTTCAAAGACTTGAAGGTCTGGTATTACAGGTCTTTCACTTCCTTGCTTAGAGTTATCCCCAAGTATTTTATGTTGTTTGTGGCTGTTGTGAAGAGTGCTGTTTCCCTGATTTCTTTGTCACCCTTTTATTGTTTGCATATAAGAGGACTACTAAATATTTTGAGTTAATCTTTTATCCAGCCACTCTGCTAAAGGTGTTTATCAGCTGTAGGAGTTTCCTGGTGGAGTTTTTGGGGTTGCTTATGTATATTATCATGTCATTTACAAATAGCAGTACTCTGACTTCTTTCCCAATTTATATCACCTTGATCTCCTTTTGTTGTCTTATTGTTCTAGGTAAAACTTGGAGTACTATGTTGAATAGATATGGAGAAAGTGGACAGCCTTGTCTAGTTTCTGATTTTAGTGGAATTGCTTTGAGTTTCTCTCCATTTACTTTGATGTTGGCTGTTGGTTTGCTGTATATTGCTTTCATTATATTTAGGTTTGTTCCTTGTATCCCTGATCTCTCCAAGACTTTTATCATGAAGGGCTTTTGTATTACATCAAAGGCTTTTTCAGCATCTAAGGAGATGATCATGTGAATTTTTCTTTTAGTTTGTTTATATGGTAAATTAAATCAACAGATTTTCATATATTGAACCATCCCTACATCTCTGACATGAAGCCTACTTGATCATAGTGGATGATCTTTTTTATGTTTTTATGCATTCAGTTTGCCAGGGTTTTAATGAGTATTTTTGCATTGAGGTTTGTGAAAAAATTGGTCTGTCATTTTCTTCCTTTGTTGAGTTTTTGTGCAGTTTGTATATCAGAGTAACTGTGGTGACATAAGAAGAATTTGACAATGTTCCTTCTGTTTCTATTTTGTGGAATAATTTGAGGAGTATTGGTATTGAAAGTATAGTAATATTCTCTACTGAAATCATCTGGCCCTGGGCTTTTTTATTTGGGAGACTTTGAATGACAGCTTCTATTTCCTTGGGGGTTATATGTCTATTTAAATTGTTTATCAGACCTTGATTTAATTTGGGTATGTGGTATATATTATGAAATTTGCCCATTTCTTTTCAATTGTGTAGAGTATAGGTTTTTAAAGTATGACTTAATTATTGTCTAGATTTCCTCAGCATCTGTTGTTATGTCTCTCTGTTCATTTCTGATTTTGCTTAGTTGGATATTCTTTCTCTGCCTTTTAGTTAGTTTGACTCTCTTGTTGACTTTCTCACAGAACTAAATCTTTTTTTCATTGATTCTTTGTGTTATTCTCTTTGTTTCTATTTTATTGATTTCAGCCCTTAATTTGATTTTTTTCTGTCATCTACTCCTTTTGGATGTTTATTTCTTTTCGTTCTAGAGCTTTCAGGTGCACTATTAACTCACAAGTATGAGATCTCTCCAAATCATTTATGCAGGCAGTTAGTGCTATGAACTTTCCTCTTAGAACTGCTTTCATTGTTTTCCATAAGTTTTGGTATGTTGTGTATTCATTTTTGTTGAATTCTAGGAAGTCTTTAATTTCTTTATTTCTTTTTTTCTTGACCCAATGGTAACTTAGTTGGGAGTTGTTCAATTTCCATGCATTTGTAGGCTTTCTGTCATTTGTGTTTTTTTGTTGAACTCCAACTTCAGTCCATGGTGATTTGATAGATACAGTGGTTTATTTTAATTATTATTTAATCTGTTAATACTTGCTTTGTGACCAAGTATGTGGTCAAATTTGGAGCAGGTTCCATGAGGTCCTGAGAAGAAAGTATACTCTTTGGTGTTTCAGTGAAATATTCTGTAGATATCTGTCAGGTCCATTTGAGTCATAACATCTGTTAATTCTGTTATTTCTCTGCTCAGTTTCTATCTGGATGATCTGTCCATTGGTGAGAGTGTGGTGTTGAACTCTCTCAATATAAATGTGTGGGTTGGATATGTGATTTAAGCTTAGTAATGTTTCTTTTCTAAATGTTGGTGCTCTTGTATTTGGGGCATAGATGTTTAGAACTGAGACACCATATTGATGGATTTGTCCTTTGAAGACTATGAAATGTCATTTTCTATTCCTTTTGCTTTATTTTGGTTTGAAGTCTATTTTGTTTGATATTAGAATAGCTACACCAGCTTGCTTCTTACTTCTGTTTGATTGGACAAATTTTTTCCAACCTTTACTCTGAGGTAATGTTTGTCTTTGATGTTGAGGTGTCTTTCTTGTATGCAGCAGAAGGATAGATTCTGTTTTCATATCTACTCTCTTAGCCTGTGTCTTTTTATTGGTGAATTGATTCCATTGATATTGAGAGATATCAATGGCCATTGATTATTAATCCTGTTATTTTGTGGTTGTGGTTGGTGGTGGTGGTGGTGGTGGTGATGGTGGTGTGTTTGTGTGTTTTTCTTTTTGGAGTTTTGCTGGTATGGGATTATCTATTGCCTCTGTTTTTGTGGATGTAGCTACCTTTTTTGGGTTGGGATTTTCCTTATATTACCTTCTATGGAGCTGGATTTGTAGATAGATATTGATTAAATTTGACTTTCTAATAAGATGTCTTATTTAATTCATTTATGGTAATTGAAAGCTTTACTAGGTATAGTAGTCTGAGTTGGCATCCATGGTTTCTTAGAGTCTGAAAGACATCTGTCCAGGCTCTTCTGGTTTTTGGAGTCTCCAAAGAGAAGTCAGGTATAATTCTAATAGGTCTGCTTTTATGTGTTACTTGTCTTTTACCTTTGCAGCTTTTAATATTCTTTCTTTATTCTGTATGTTTACTATTTTCAAAATTATGTGGAGCAGGGACTCTTTTCTGCTGAAGGATATTTCTTTATCCATTTTTTTGCTGATGAATATCTAGTTTTTTCCCAGTTTCTGTCTATGTAAATACAACATCAATAAACATGGTTGAACAAGAGTCTCTGTGGTAGCATGAAACATCTTTTGGGGATATGCCCAAGAGTGAGTATAACTAAATTTTGAGGTAGATTGATTCTCATCTTCCTGGGGTACCACCATGTTGATATCCAAAGTGACTGTACAAGTGTGCAATGTCAGAATCAATGGATGAGTTTTCCCCTTAGTCTACATCCTTGCCAACATGAACTTTTTATTCATCTTAGATATTTTGAAAGGTCTAAGATAAAATCTCAGGGTAGTTTTGATTTGAGTGTCCCTGATTACTAAGGATGTTGAATATTTCTTTGAGTGTTTCTAAGTCAATTACATTTCTTCTACTGAGAATTGTCTTCACAGATTTGTATCTCTTTTTAAATTTGGTTATTTGTTTTCTTGATATCCATATTTCTGAATTCTTTGTATGAATTGATTAGGATGTGTAGTTGGAGAAAATCTATTTACAATCCAGGGGATGCTACTTTGTTTAAATAATGGTGTCCTTTGTCATACAAAAGATTTTCAGTTTCATAGGTGACTTTTATTAATTGTTACTCTTAGTATCTATGATAATAGTGTTCTATTTTGAAAGTACTTCTCTGTGCCCATAATATCAAAATTATCCCCTACTTTCTCTTCTATCAGGTTCTGTGTACTTTGTTTTGTGTTGAGGTATTTGATCAACTTGGAGCTGAGTTTTGTTTTGAAGTGGTGAATATGTATCTATTTGAATTCTACTACAGGCAGCTATCCAGTATGAGCAGCACCATTTGTTGGAGGTGCTATCTTTTTCCTAGTATGTATTCATGGCTTCTTTATCAAAAGCCAGGTATCCATAGGAATATAGATTTATGTCTGGTTATTCAGTTTGATTCCATTCATCAATGTGTCTGTTTTTGTGTTAATACAATGCTGTTTTTATTAAGTATAGTTCATCATATAATTTGAGGTCAGAGACGATTGTACCTTCAGCAGAATTATTTAAGCTATCCTGAGGGATGTGTGTGTGTGTGTGTGTGTGTGTGTGTGTGTGTGTGTGTGTGTGTTTCCAAATAAAGCTGAAATGTGTCTTTCAATATTTATGGAGAAATGTGTTTGAAATTTAGTGAGCATTGTGTTGAATCTCTAGATTGCTTTTGCTAGGATAATTTTTACTATATTAATCCTACCATTCCATGAGTGTGGGGGATCTTTCCATCTTCAGATTTCTTTTATAAGTTTTCATTATATAGTTTTTTTATTTGCTTGGCAGAGTTTCCCCAAGATATTTTATATTATTTAAGGCTATTGTGAAAGGTGCTGTTCCTCTTATTTCTTCCTCAGTCCAATTGTTATTTGTATATAGAAAGACTACTGATTTTGTGCCATAATTTTGTATCCAGCTACTTTGCTGAAAGTAGCTGTAAAAGTTCCCTGGTAGAATTTTTAGGGTGAGTTAATGCATACTACCATATCATTTTTAAATAAAGATATTTTGACTTATTCCTTTATAAATGGTAACCCCATGATCTCCTTCACTTGCTTTAATTCTGGAGCCAGAAGTTTTTCTGTGTCCTGCCCAGCCCATGATCGGGACAAATCTATCCCAATTAGTCCCAAATAAACACACAGAGGCTTATATTATTTACAAACTGGATGGCCTATGACTCAAGCTTCTTACTAGCTAGCTCTTATAACAACCCATTTTTATTTATCTATAAATTCCCATGTGGCCTTGGCTTACCAATACTTTCACCTCTAGCTTCTCCTGCCTGTGGCTCACAGTGTCTATTCTGCCTCTCCTTTTCTCTTCCTGTTTCCAGTTAAAATGTACTGTCTTACCTTACTCTGCCCCATGATTGGCCAAACAGCTTTATTTATCAACCAATCAGAGCAACACATATTACAGCATATAAAAAGATATCCCACAATGTAATGCTCTAGCTAAAACTTCAAATACCATATTAAATAGGCATAGAAAAAGTAAACAACCTTGTCTTGTTCCTGACTTTAGTGGAATTGCTTGAATTTCTACTCATTTAAGTTGATGTGGGCTATGGTCTTGGTGTAAACTGCCTTTAATATGTTGAGGTATGGTGCTTGTATTATTAAAATCACCAGAAGTTTTATCATACAGGAGTATTTGATTTTGTTAAACTCCTCTTCTACCTCTATTGAGATGATTATGTGATTTTTGTCTTTCAGTTTGTTTATCTGGTAGATTGTGTTTATCCATTTACTTACGTTGAACCATTCTTGCATGTCTTGGATGAAGAAAACTATCTCATTCTTTTAGATTTTTCCAGTTTGATAGAAAACAGGTTTTAAAAGTATATTGTCACAAATCTTTGCATTTCTTCAGTAGTTATTAAATTCTCCTTTCCATATCTAATTTTGTTAATTTGGATATTTTCTCTAATTTTTAGTTAATTTGGCTAAGGATTTGTTTGTTTCATTGATTTTCTCAAATCAATGAAATTGATTCTTGTGGGAGAGCAGCTCCCACATTTATTTTACCCCAGGAACTCTTGAGGAATGTGGGATAGGAGACTTAGATAGAAATAGAATGGAAAGAAACAGATAGAAATGCAGGATAGCCTCAGGTGGGCCTGGATCCTTATCTGCTGGCCCCGAACCTTATTCAACAGGCTTTTTATAACAATGCCAAGGGGAGGGGGAAAAGACCTCCTTCATGCTAGGTACAGCCAAATGTAGACCCTTCCAAACACCTGCTACTCAGGTCTGTGGTCTAATCATCCTCTTATTTGGTCCTGCTGGTTAAAGCCACTAGGAAACCTCAGTGGTCTCCAACAGGTCCCTCTTCTTAACACTTTAAAAGGGCTCCCCATTAAGAGCTTACAGCAATCTCCATAGCTGTCACACCTCCCAGTGAAGGAATGGAGGGTGATAAAGATGGAATGTCCTTTTGGGAATTGGTCTAAGATGACAAAAGTAGTCTTAGCTGCACCAAGCCCTTTTTTAAAATCAAAAAAACTCTTGATGCACCTGCATCAAACTTAAAGACTCCCTTAGCTTCACCATTAACATTAACAGGTTAACATAATTCTAACATAAATATTGCTGTACATAATTATAATTCTCTCAAAATTACATCCAAAAGCAAACTCTTAATCGAACCATTTGAATTTTTGTTAATAAAACATAGAATAAACTTCTGATGTATTCACATCAAACTTAAATTCCTTTATTTTACCAAACCATGGTGTATCAATATCAATTGGTTAGCATACTATTACTCATAAATATTACTATACACAATTATAATTCCTACAAACCTACATTCAGAAGTAATACTCCCACTATAACCACTAATACTTTAAAAACTTTAGCAAGATGTTCAAAAGCAATTTCTTAATTGAACTATAGAAAACATAACATTAATCCATTAAGTGAGAAGAAAATATTTTTTAAATTAAACAAGCTATGGAATATTAACTCCCCCATTTCTTTATAATTTTTTAAACTAAATCTCAAGCCTAATTAGAAAAAACCCAAACTTCTCCATTTAAACATTTCCATTCTTAACACAAAACCAGTTCATGAACCATCACAGTTAATAGAGTCTATATGCATGAGTAAATTCAAAGTTGTCTGTAGCATGAATCTTAAAAGTTCTTATTAATAAAACAAACCCGGAGCCAAGTATTGGGGTGAATACTGGAAGATCAGAGAGACAGAACAAGCCACAGCTAACCTCACCTGGGTAACTTCTCAGCTGATCTTGTTTCCTGAGACTGGAAGCCTCTGTGTCCTCATATCCAAATGGCTCTCAGCTGAACTGTTGCTCAAAACCTAAAAGTTTAACCAGCCAAAATGCTTCTAGTTTCTGGTCTTCATGCCTTATATACCTTTCTGCTTTCTACCACCACTCCCTGGGATTAAAGGCTCACTTTCTGGAATTAAAGGCATGTGTCACCATGCCTGGCCATTTCCAATGTGGCCTTGAACTCACAGAGATCCAGAGGGATTTCTACCTCTGGAGTGCTAGGATTAAAGGTGTGAGTACCACCATTTTTTAGCCTTTGTATCTAGTGGCTGTTCTGTCTCTGACCCCAGATAAGTTTATTAGGGTGTACAATATTTTGGGGAACACAATACCACCACAGTTGTCTCATTGCAATGAAATCACTCCTGTCCAAACCATTTCTTAAGTCTGGAAAGTTCAAAAAAATTTAAATTCTGGTACCAGTCTTCCAAATATGAAGAAACGTTTCTCACAACCAAAATATTTTGCAGTTAACAATTTTAGTTCAAGCAACTGTCTCTGGAACTTTATTTTCAGACACAGAGGCACTTTCAATATCAACAGCATTTTATGGCAGTCTTTCCTGAGGAATCTTTGCCTCAGGCTATTAGCTCCACAAGAGCTAGTTGGTGCAAAGTCCTCTCAAAAGAGACTTTCTTATAGTCAGCAAACAGATACTGCAAACTTTTGCTGCTATCTCTGTTCAGACTTTTACAGCTTTTACAGTCCTGGTCTGTCTGTACCAGGACTGTAAAAGGACATAACCAGGACCCCTGTGTCCTGAGGCTAGAAGGCTCTGAATCACCTCACACCGTATGTGATTAAGGTTTCTTCATCTGCTGAGCTGTGGCTTTCCTACAGCAACCCTGGGTCTGGGAGGAAACCCAGATACTACAAACTGTGGCTTCCTTGGGTCCAATTACCTGCTTCAGTGGCAGCCCCATACTCAGCACCCCAGGTCCTGGAAACCTCCATATTCTGTCATGTTGCACAGCCACTTGTAGCCCCAGGGAAACTCCATGATTCCAGCTACATCCTGCTGCTGGGAGCTCAGGTTGTATCAGTCTCAGCAGTTCCTGAAGATCCATTATCTGGCTATTCAGCCTAGAGCACAGCTTTCACCTCCACAGCTCCCTGGGCTCCAGTTCATCACAGCTGCTGCTCTGGCACTAATACCGCTTCTCTGCCCCTGGCAGCAGTCTGATCTCTGCAGTGTCCATTGCACACCGATGCTTGTCATTCACATTTCTTTTGGCATGGAGTCTATTGCTCAGCTTGTCAAGGCTGAGTGTAGCTTCTATCCATATCTCTCCAGCTGGCTGACCCTGCATTCTTCTGTCATGGCTCTTTTATAGCAGAAAGCATGCAGAACCTCACTGCTAGTGAGGCTCTTGGCATCTGCTGCTCTTGGCATCTGATGCTCCATGGGTCTCAGCTGCTGATACCTGGATGGACTAGCCACTCGTGTTCTGCTGCTGCTTTCTGAAGCTGGAAATCCCTGAAGTGGCTTTTTGCTGTTGTTGGCAACTTCTGGAGCTTCTGAAACCACTCAGAGTGCCAAGTTCACAGTCTTCTATGAATGCTGCTTTCTGCATCCCAGGTTCCACTTGTACTTGGGGGAGAAAATCTACTGTACTCTAAATTTCCATTATACCTAAATCTTACTTAAGCCAACACAATATCCTTATATGTAAGCTTATTCTACCTTAAATATATCTAAAACTACATTTCTCAAACAAAACGTATGTCTTACTTTACTATATGTATTTATACTTCTTATTCACACTTACATTCTATAGGACTACTTTATAAACCTTAACATCTAGAAGAGATCTCTGAACTATTATCAGTTTAGCATATATCTCTTAGAAAAGATTTCTTAGAAGCACTATTTACTAAACTTAAATTTAAGTTAGAAGTATAGACCCATTAGAAAGACTCTCTTAACAGAATTAATTGGCACTAGAAAGAATCTCTTAGCAGAACTTAGCAAACATCTGAGATTTCTTAACATCTAGAAAAGATTTCTTAGCTAAACTATTAGTAAGATCAGAAGTATGCAAATCATTTCTGAAGTTCAGAGTTTATAGCGAGCTTTGATATCATTCTGAAAGTTCACCTGACAGTTGGAAACAAGAGCCTAATTCATCAATGGCTCTCCTTCAACCTTGAGATTTAGTGAGTGCTGTCACTATGGAGTTGTAACACTTGTAGCTAGGGAGCTGTAACACTCTCGGGACAATGCTACTCCACCAAAGCCACCTTTCCCACAGAGTTTTCTCAGCCATTCTGGAACCAGTAGATATGTGCTCAGCAGTAAATGGTTTCTAACTAGAGGCTGTCCCTTTACCCAAATTCATAACAGCTCCCCTGAGTGCTTCAATTCAGACAAACTCTGTTGACTTCACTCAGTTGCCACAGAAGCCTTGCCTCAGGGCGAAGATGAAATTACCATATTGAGTTGCCATAAAGCTCTTAGAAAAAATTTAACAAGGCACAGCTATTAGGCACCATCTCAAAGGAACCTGCATTGATTTGCCACTAGTCGAAAGCAATGTGGCTCCAAGCTCCTTTTTCAACTTTTACTGAATAGTGGTAAAACATTTGTCCCAAACTCCTCAGCAGTCTGTAGGCCTGCTAAGTCTTCTGCTTTCCATGGACTAAAGGAGGGAACCTCAAATATCAGGAATATTCAGCTGCTTTTATTCCAGTTTCTTTAGAGGAACATTATTAGAGCTGATAATCCTCTGTTCTATACTTATCACTAAACTCTCAGACAATTTTCTCCTTTCTTAATATTTAAAGCTGTATTTACCATGAGTTCTTTTAACAATGTTAATGTTTCTGATAGATTTTTTTATTAGACTAATATCTCAGCCAAAACTGCTACTATTCAAAAGAGTCAAGAATATAGATGTTGTTTCATGAAACACATCCTTCATTGGCTTACTCTGAGAAAGAGCATTTTGATGATTTAGTATTTTAGTTTCTCAAGCTCTGATGCCAATTTTACTAGTAGCTGTGATGTACTCTAACCATGAGTTATTTAACTCAGACTGTAGTTGTAGCTTTTCAACTTTTAGTAAAACAGCTAGATTTTTCTGGAGTTTGACCCCATCTACAAGGCAATTTTCCAGTTTACAGACTTCTTTCCCTTGGTTTCTTAAGGTTTTCAAAGTGACTTGTTGACAAATGGTGCTAGCACTTTAATTATCAGTTTAGAGGCAAGTTGTTTGCCTCTTTTTAGTTCTCAGGAGGTAAGATTAAGCTTTCTAACATTGCTTTGAAAAGAAACTTCACTTTCACCTGAAAAACACAGAATTTTTGGGCAGTACCACCATTTTTAGCTGAAAACTACATTTCCCAGAAAGCTTTTCTCTATAATATCATGCTACTACTACATTTCCCAATCTACTTTTTTGAACTACATTTCCTATGTTGCTTTTCAAGTATGCCACTTTCCACTTCTGTTTACAGTGCTGTGTGGCTTGTTTTCGTACTGAAATCAAGCTTCTGCTTTTTTATCAAGGGAAGTTTTTGTTTTCCCTAAGCTTGCATTAGGACAAGTGTAGTTCCCTAATCAGAACTTACACCTGACCTGAGTGGGTCACATCTATCTGTCCACATGCACTCAGATGGAGCTTATTGCCAGAGGCAAAAAGCCTTCAGGGCTTCATTCCCTCTCTTCAATGGGTGAGTGAGGGAAACCAAAAGCACTTGTAACACAGCTTTTTCAGAAAGGTCCTTTCTCTGATTTCAAAAAAAATGAGAGAGAGAGAGAGAGAAAGAGAGAGAGAGAGAGAGAGGGGGAGAGAGAGAGAGAGAGAGAGCTTTTCTTCCAGATAGTTCTTTGTCTCATGCCCACGTGTCTCCTCCCCAGACACAGAGTCCCTGATGCCATAGCAGCAGCAATCAAGACTCAGCTTTACTGCTTCCTCTTTATCAGCAGCCTCTTTATCTGCCTTCCTTGGTTCTCTGCTGCTCTCCAACTGTATTTTCCTGAGCTCTATGTTCTAGCTGCAGAGAGATTTCTGGCAGTTTATTTATTTATTTATTTTTTCCTGGCTTAAAGAGACAGAGCTTAGTTGAGAGGATTTGTCTAGGTCTTTTTGTTTTTTCTTAGAGTGACCCACAGGTGACTTCCCACACTACTCCAGATGAATCTAATTTTGCCCTTATAGAAAGAGAATGTGAGAATTAAAGTTCTGAAAGGCTTTTTAGATTTATTTTGAGAGAGATTAAATTTTTCCCAAGAAGTTTTTTGAGAGAGAAAGACCAACAAGTTTTCCCCAAACTTCTCAAAACTTTGGCTTCATGGCCAAATGGAAACTAATTCTGATGGTACAGTGTTTCCAAACAGTGGCAGCATCTGCAGAGTGAAAAGTTTTATTTCACCAAAGTTCGCCTCAGGGAAAATTCTTTCCCTGTCAATTGGGACCAAAAGCTCCCATAGGAATCTTTTTCTGCCTCTTTTTTTCTCTGATCTTTCCCAGTTTGTGTTTGTAGCCCCATAGTTAGAAAATTAAGAACATGGTTTCTCTGTCTAGTTGCTTATCTTATCCTATTTCACCCTAAGTTTTTCCTTTCTTTAACTATATTACTAATCCAATATTTCAATATTCTACCTTACTCTAAATTATTCCTACACTATTTTACTATTTTCTACTTTATATTTTTTCCTTAATTTCTTTATAAACAGAAATTAAGAAAGAGAGAGAAAAAATCTAGATAGAGAGAAATCTATGCTGCAGCCTTGCAGCATTCCACTGCCTAACCTTCACACCTAAGAATAAAATACCATCACTTTTATCAAATCATTTCTTGGCATGCTTACACTCGTGATGCCCTGTCACCCCTTTCACCCAGTCGTTGGGTTTTTTGTCTTTTTTGTCTTTGTCTTTGTCCCTACTAAATGGTGTCATCTGTGGGAGACCAGCTCCCACATTTATTTACCTGAGCTTCTCTTGAGGAATGAGGGATAAGAGACTTAGATAGAAATAGAGGGGAGAGAAACAGATAGAAATGCAGGATAGTCTTGGATGGGCCCGGATCCTTATCAACTGGTCCCAAACTTTAATCAAAAGGGCTTTTTGGTAAGATTGCCATTTTTACTATGTTAATCCTACCTATCCATGAGCATGGGAGATCTTTCCATTTTCTGATATCGTCTTCAATTTCTTTCTTCAGAAACTTAAAGTTCTTGTCATACAGGTCCTTCACTTGCTTTGTTAGAGTTACCCCAAGGTATTTTATATTATTTGTGGTTATTATAAAGAGTGTTGTTTCTCTGATTTCTTTCTCAGCCCATTTGTCATTTGTATATAGAGGGCTACTGATTTTTTTCTTTTAGTTAATCATGTATCCTGCCACATTACTGAAGGTGTTAATAAGCTGTATGAATTCCTTGGTTGAATTTTTGGGATCACTTATGTATACTATCATCTGCAATATCTGCAATAGTGAAAGTTTGACTTCTTCCTTTCCAATTTGTATCCTCTTGATCTTCTTTTGTTGTCTTATTTCTCTAGCTAGAACTTCAAGTACTTTATTGAAGGGGAGAGTGGACAGCTCTGTCTTGTTCCTGATTTTGGTGGAATCATTTTGAGTTTTTCTCCATTCTTAATTTGATGTTGGCTGTTGGCTTACTATAAATTGCCTTTATTATGTTTAGGTATGTTTCTTGTATTCCTGAGCTCTCTAGAACCTTTATCATGAAGGGATATTGGATTTTGTCAAAGGACTTTTCAGCATTTAATGAAATGATCATGGGGCTTTTTTTCTTTCAGTTTGTTTATACAGTGTATTACATTGACATACTTTCATATGTTGAACCAACCTTGCATCTCTGGGATGAAGCCTACTTTATCATGGAGGATAATTTTTTTGATGATAAATGGAAAATGTCCCATTCTCATGTATAGGTAGAACTAACATAATAAAAAAAAACAGTCTTCCAGAAAGCAGTCTACAGATTCAATGCAATCCCCATCAAAATCCCAACACAATTCTTCACAGACGTCTAAAGAACAATACTCAAGTTCATATGGAAACACAAAAAACCCAGGATACCTAAAAGAATCCTGTACAATAAAACAACCTCTGGAGGCATCATAATCCCTGACTTTAAGATCTACTATAGAGCTACAGTAATAAAACAGCTTGGTACTGGCATAAAAGCTGACATGTGGACCAATGGAATTGAATTGAAGACCCTGACATTAATCTGCACATGTATGAACACCTAATTTTTGACAAAGAAGACAAAACAGTACAATGGAAAAAAAGAAAGCATCTTCAACAAATGGTGCTGGCATAACTGGATGTCAACATGCAGAAGATGGCAAATAGATCCATATCTGTCACCATGCACAAAACTTAAGTCCAAGTGGATCAAAGACCTCAACATAAACCTAGTTACTCTGAACCTGATAGAAGAGAAAGAAGGAAGTAATCTTGAATGCATTGGCACCAGAGATCACTTCCTAAATATAATACCAGTAGCCCAGACATTGAGAGTAACAATTAATAAATAGGACCTCTTGAAACTGAGAGGCTTTTGTAGGGCAAAGGACACAGTCAATAAGACAAAATGACAGCCTACAGAATGGGAAAAGATCTTCACCAACTCCACATCTGACAGAGAGCTGATCTCCAGAATACATAAAGAACTCAAGAAACTAGACATCAAAATATCTAATAGTCCAATTAAAAAATGAGCTATTGAGCTAAACAGAGAATTCTCAACATAAGAAGCTCAAATAGCTGAATGACATTTAAGGATTGCTCAACATCCTTAGCCATCAGGGAAATGCAAATCAAAATGACTGAGATACCATCTTATACCTGTCAGAATGGCTAAGATCAAAAACACTGAAGACAGCTTATGTTGGAGAGGATGTGGTACAAAGAGGACACTCCTACACTATTGGTGGGAATTAAAACTTGTACAACCACTTTGGAAATCAGTATGGTGGTTTCTCAGAAAATTGGGATTCAATCTCCCTCAAGACCAAGCTATACCACTCTTGGGCATATACCCAAGGAATGCTCAATCATACCACAAAGACACATGCTCAACTCTGTTCATAGCAACATTATTTATTATAGCCAGAACCTGGAAACAACCTAGATGCCCCTCAGCTAAAGAATGGATAAAGAAAATCTGGTACATATACACAATGGATTACTACTCAGCAGAGAAAAACAATGACATCATGAGGTTTGCAGGCAAGTGGATGGAACTAAAAAATATCATCCTGAGTGAGGTAACCCAGACTCAGAAAGACAAACATGGTATATACTCACTCATAAGTAGATACTAGATGTAAATATAACCAGACAGCAACCCACAGCTCCATGGAGGCTAGCTAGTAAGGAGGACCCTAGGAAAGACACAGGGATCACCCAGTGGTGGAGAAATGGATGAGATCTACATGAGCAAACAGGGGTAAGGTGGGGGGTAATAGAGGGCAAGGTGCAGGGGATAGAGAGCTTAGGTGAGTGGGAGGTTCTAGATGGATTAGAAACAGAGTGAGATAACAAGGAAAGAGATACCATGATAAATGAAGACACCATGGGAATAGGAAGAAGCAGAGTGCTAGGGAGGTCCCCAAGAATCTACAAAGATGACTCAGCCATAGACTACTGGCAATGGTCAAGAGGGTACCTGAGCTGACCTACTCTGGTGATCAGATGGCCGAACACCCTAACTGTCATGATAGAACCCTCATCCAGTGACTGATGGTAGCAGATGCAGAGATCCACAGCCAGGTCCCAGTCGAAGTTCCAGGAGTCCAATCGAAGAGAGAGAGAAGGGATTCTAAGAGCAAGAGATATCGAGACCATGATTGGAAAAAGTACAGAGACAACTAGCCAAACTAGTGGAAACACTTGAACTGTGGACCAATAGCTGAGGAGCCCCCATGGTACTGGACTACGCCCTCTGGATAAGTGAGGCAATAGTTTAGCTTGAACTGTTTAGGGATCCCCCAGGCAGTGGGACCGGGACCTTTCCCTAGTGCATGAGCCGGCTTTTTGGAACCAAGTGCTCATGGTGAGACACTTTGCACAGCCTTGGTGCAGGGAGAAGGGGCTTGGATCTGCCTCAACTGTATGTACCAGGCTCTGCTGACTCCCCATGGGAGACCTTGCCTTGGAGGAGGTAGGAATGGGGAATAGATTGGGGGGAAAGGCTAAGCGGTAGGAGGAGGGAGGACAGGGAAATCTGTGGTTGATGTGTGAAATGAATAGAAAATCTCTTAAAAATAAAAAAAAGAGAAGAAAAGCGCTTTTTATAACAATGCCAAGGGGAGTGGCACAAAAACCTCCTCCTTGCTAGATACAGCCAAGTCTAGACCCTTCCAAACACCTGCTACTCAGGCCCATGTTCCAATCAACTTCTTATGCAGTCCTGCTGGGTAAAATCACCAGGAAACCTCAGTGGGCTCCAACAGATTCTATGTATTTTCAATTGTTTCAGTTATGTTGATTTCGGTCTTAAGTTTGAGTATTTCTTGCTGTGTATTCCTTTTTGTTCTGATTTTTTTCTCTTTATTCTACAGTTCTTATGTGTGTGATAAAGTTACTGATATGAGATCTCTCCTTTTTTTAAAATTAACTATATTTATTTGTTTTACACCCTGACAAAAGTTTCCCCACTCCTATCATCCCATTCCTTCCCTACACCTGTGTCTGACACCCCAATTTACTCTTCCTTTGCTTCTGTTCATAAAGAATCAGACCTCTCATGGATATCAACGAGACATGGCATGTCAAAAAATAGCTGGACTGGCTTATTTCTTACTTACATTTGCTTGGATTATCTTTTTCCATTGTTTTACCATGAGGTGTGGCTGAATGAATAAGAAGGATGGATCCTGTTTTCATATCCATTCTGTTAGTTTCTGTCCTTATATTGGGGAAAGGAGACCATTGATATTGAGAGTTATCATTGAGAACTGTTTTTTGATTGATGTTTTGTTTTTGTGGTGTGTGTGTGTATGTGTTTTCTTATCTTAATTTATTCATCTTCAATTACTTAGTCATATGTTTCCTTGGATGTGGTTAACGTCTTCTGGTTAAACTTTTCCTTCTAATACCTTCTGTAGGACTGAATTTATAGATAGAAATTGCTTAAATTTGGTTTTGTCATGGAATATCTTATTTTCTACATCTGTAGTAATTGAAAATTGTGCTGAGTATTATAGTTAGGTCTGGCATTTGTAGCACATCTGTCCATGGCTTTCTGGCTTTTAGAGTCTCCATTGAGAAGTCAGGTTTTATTCTAATTGGTTTGCATTTCATATGTTACTTGATCTATTTCCCTTGCAGCTTTTACAATTCTTTCTTTCTTCTGTATGTTTAGTGTTTAGATATTAGGAGTGAACACTTAAGAATAGGGGTTGTTTAGAAGGGGGATGCTAATGTCACAGAAGGAAGGAAATCAGGCTTTTCCATCAGGATCTGCTTAGTTAGTCCCCTGGGAATAGGTACAGAGGGTGATGAGAAGCCATAACAGTTAGTCTGCTATATAGGTCTGGTGATAGCACCAGTGGATTGGATTTGGAGGAGAGAAGTAAAGCACTCCTATATACTTTGTTGACCTACTTGCTTCTCCGTAAGGCTTTGATGCCAGGTTCCCAGGAAATGCCTGAATAAGTTGGGGGCTGGGGTAATGTGATTCATGAAGAAGATTAGAGGAGAAGATCAGTGTTACCTACTGGAGATGTGGGCAGAGATGAAGGGGAGGCCACAGCAGATAGTCTGCTACAGTGCTGGGCATGAGACTAAGGGATAGGATTGGAGGAAAGGAAGGAAAGGTAAGATCTACAATTAGCCTATTTGCTTCCCTGGACAATGGGACCAGAGAATTACCAGGGAATGTCCACTGGAGCTGTCAGTTGTGATTAATGGATGAATGGGGGGAAATGAAGTTGGAAGGAGAAGATCTATGTGATCTGATGGAGCTAGGGGCAGAGAGGAAGAGGGATGCAGTAGCTGGTATTCTGCTACATAGTTGGGGGTGAAACTGTGGGATTAGGTTTGGAGGAGAGCTAAAGATCTGTAGTGAATTTACCCACTCCTCTAGCATTTGTGACTTGTGGTTTCCTAAGGAGTATGCCTGAATTTTCTTGTAAATTTAACTCTGTTTGTATGAGAGCTAGCTTGCCTGTGTCTCTAGCTCAACAGCAATTGGTGAAGATCAGTGAGTATGCAGTGTGTCCATGTAGATCATCACTCAGGTTTCTTGTGTAATTGAATTTCTGAGTCAGCAGGGGTGCCATCAGTCCTCCTTCCTCAGAGGATTTCCATTCTGAAGATTTGATGTGCCTCTACTCTCCTGTACTTGTGTTGACTTTTGCACTGGACAGTTTTATCTTAAGTTGCCTGTGTACCAGGCATAACTTGGAAATGTTTTCTGGCTGCATTTAAGTTTCTGTCAGCTCACACAGGGTGTATTCATGGCCCTGTAGTTCTCTATCTATGGAAAGGAATGAAAGTTTATAGGTATGGTTGTGTGGTATTTTCTGTTCTCCCTGTTGAAGTCATTTGGTGACATTCTCTTTCAGGATCTGCCTGTCACCTCCATACTCCTATTCAACGGGCAGTGTGGCAAGAGTACTGCATCAGGTAATTAATTGCCCATAGTTTTCTCCACACAGCTTGTTGGTCTCTCATCCCAATTTTTTTTTCCTCCTTTCGCTCTTGTTTCTCTAATCCAAAGTGAGGATATGGGAATTGTTCCATTACGCTGCTTTCACTCTGTGTTCGAGCTTACAGCCTATTGTTCCCTTTATTAATCTACCACACAATATTCATGATTTTATGTAGTCTCTTGGTGTTCTGTTTACAGGGATCCTTTCTTGGCTTTCTACACTTCTCCCTTCCTCTTACAGTTATGAATGACATGCTTTCTTCTAGATTTGTAGAGACATGGAAATGTGCTGCTCACCCCACCCTGCCATTTTTCCCTTACTTTTTGCTTTTAAAAAATGTGAATTTAATATGAAGATGGTTCAACATTATGTCTTATGAAGCTGGTTTTATGAATTATGAAAGAAGAAAGGATAAAACAAAATATTAGTAGAAGTTAGCAATTGTTTGAGTTGGGATTGTTACATTAGCTTTGGAACTGTATTGGCTTTTGTACAGAGCTTCAGTGATATATAATAAAGCTATGCAGCAGTAGTCAGAAAAGTATTTGTTTTGGGAAAGTAAACATCTCAGCTCATCCAGGAGTTTTAGTAATTAGTCAAATATTTGTGAATTGAGTACCTTCAAAAGTGATCCTCTTCACATGGTTTAGATGTCCAGGTTTAGTAACCAAGTCCAAAGAGGAAAACATGTAAATTTGTGTTTTTAAGTTGAGTAACAAATCAAGTGATACTCTGATTGCTGGCAGAGAAATTGTGTGCATATGTTGCACATCCATGGAGGTTTCTTAGGAGGTTCCTTGACTTTTAAGAAGGATTATTGAGGATAAATCAGACCAGTATTAGCCTTTAGCCTCCAGCATCTCTGGTTTTGATGGTAGGACATAGATGTCTGGAATGGTTACAATCCTCCTCTTTCTAAATAGCTGCCACAAAAATCTCTACTGGTCTGTCTGCCACTAAATGCAAGATGCCACCCTTTATGTCACAATACTCATGTGTGCATAAGACAGTCTTTTACTCACTGAGACCTTGAATAGGTGATTGACATGAGTAATTGAAGACAAAGATACTTGGACAATTTTACTTGCTCTGGCCTCCAATACTGTTAGCCAGCTATTGCCACCTCAAAGAAACTTTCACCAGAGAATCTCTCTACTTCTGAACTGGATACTTAAAACTCTCACAGGTTCATTCTTCTGTGTTCCCACTTCCTACTTGTCTATACACCCAAAGTCAAGAATCCCTGACTAGATTTATCCATGTGAACTGAGCAGAGGTTATTGTCTTATGAATTAACTTTCCTCATCTAATAAATCAGATATCTGACCTCTGTCTTACTCTAAAAACTTGGTTTCCTAAGTTTTGTGTGTGTGTTTTATAGAATAAAATTTCTACCAGATATAAGTTTTCAACTAAATAAGCGTAAGAATTAAGTTTTAACCTGACTCATTCCTACCTGGCATAAAACACAGAGGTGAGGCAGGATAATTTGTGGCTTTCTATATAGTGTTATTTCATCAGTTCAGAAACTACTCAAAGATGATCACAGAATAAATGGCAGAAACAAACACCCCAGCAAATGTCCACAGGATACCAAAGAGGTCATGGACTCAAATTCCTATTATATTTTCACTAGTTATTATTAACTTACTCTCCTCACATTTTATATGATCAATGAGCAGTGTATCTAAATTCAAAGATTGTCTGAATTACATTATGATATTTGCTTATTGTTCTGCACGTTTTGCTAAGTATTTAGACTGAGATAACTGCTAGAAGCAAATGACCTTAACATTTATTTGAGGCATAGCTCTAGTTTCTATTTTTAGTTGTGTAACACTGAGCTCCTAGGCAGACTCTGAGATGATGGCAAGAGACCATGCTGATATCTGTGATAAATTTCTGCTTGCTGGAATTTGTTTTCTGAATAGGTTTTTACTGCTGTTTGGGGTAATTTAAGTCAGTAAAGCAAACATATTTCTAGAATGTGGCTCTTTTGGAATCACAGTATTATAGTGCCCTATATAGAAGGAGTTTTAGATGAAGAATAAAATTGTGAAAATTCCAACTTCTTTACATGGAAAGACAAACTTCTTAACTACATTTAAATTCACTGAAATTGCATTATTAATGCTATCTTTCCAGGGTGATCAGTCAATCACATCTATGATAAGCCCAAATGCCCTGCCAACCATTCTAAAATGGACAGTCTAGAAATAGCAGTAAATCACAGCTTATGACATGTTTGCATAGTGTTGTTTTTTATGCCATTAATTTCCCTTAATTTCTGGTCATTGTCCATGACATGACCTCTGCTCATCTATAGCTTAATAGTAAGACAAAATTAGAAAACGGAATTTATTTTATCTTCAAATGGAAGGTCAGTTTTCATTTTAAAAGGAACAAAAAAATGTAATATTTAATTATGAAGTTAGAAAATATGAAAACTAGAAACAATAGTCAACAAATGCAAAAACTTCTCCAGACATCAAAATACACAATTTCATTTTGAAAATTCCACTTGTCATTGAAAGGCAATGAAGAAGACAATTGCTACTTCAATGTTTTAGAGATACCAGTTCTCCCTAATGTGTCTGAGCAATGGAATCAGTGTTCCAAAAGTCCCTCTTGCTGAAGACACCATATACTTGAATTACAGAACATGAAGAAATCAAGCTGGTAACAACTTGGAAATTTCATCCCTACTGGATAGTTTTCAGAGTACTGAAAGATGTTGTACACATTACCAGAGGACAAAAGGCATCATTTATCATACTCAGTTTTGAGCTTTGTGAGCTATAATAATGACTTGGCTGCAAAGACATTGTTCACTGGTGCAATACTGGCATATGGGGGTTGTTGGAACATGGTCAAAATAATGATCCATGGTGAACACTGCCTTGGGGAAAGTCATTCTTTTGACCATGTTCTGACAAGGATAACCAACCACTTTCTGGTTGGATATAAGTCTCCACAATATGAAACCAATTCCTGGTAACATTACAGACCTAAAAACTTACACATAAACCCTAGAAGAGAATTCTGCTAAAAAGATATAGGGTTAAACCAATATCTAATGACTTTTTTTAAAAAAAGATTTTTTTTTATTCTATACACAAATGTTCTGCCTGTATGTGTAGCGCCCACCATAACACAAGTTCACCATTTCCAAGCAAGGGGCTGAGGATTAAAAACAGAGACAAGACAGTGGTGGGTCATTCATTTCAGTAGAATGCAGAATGCCATTTATTAAAGGAGGGAGGAGGTCTTAAATACAGGCTTACAGCATAGTGGGAGAACCCTGGAGGGCATAAGTTTGCTACAGATGTTTTACATTCTTGCATCCTAACTGTTTACACCAAATGCAGGATATACAAACAAGGAACCTCAGGTAAGCTGTTTTAAGAGGAAGGAAACCATCAGGGAATCAGCATAGGGAGGACACCTGATCAAGGCCAGCAAGCAAGGCAACAGCTACCAAAGGGGATGGGGCAGGGCCCAACATATATGACAGAAGAGGGTACCAGATCTCATTACAGATGGTTGTAAGCCACCATGTGGTTGCTGGGAATTGAACTCAGGACCTCTGGAAGAGCAGCCTGTGCTCTTAACCTTTGAGCCATCTCTCCAGGCCCCCTAATGACTTATTATTGTGCCATACATTAAAGCATTTCTTAACTCTCATCAGAGATGCTCTGTTTTCAGTAGATGGTGATCGACAACATAGAGAGCATCAACTGGCCAAGGTGCAGAAAATAAGAGACGACAGAATGTTCAGCCTTAAATGGAATATATATGCCACACCACCTTCTCCAAAGGTTCAGGGATCATTGCAGAAGAGGGGAAGAAAGAGTGAGAGAGCAGATGCACTGGGTAACTACAAGGAAACACTGTGTGGTGATTTGAAAACAAATGGACCCCTAAGAGAGTGGCACTATTAGGAGGTGAGGTTTGGTTGGAGTGGGTGTGACCTTGTTGGCAGAACTATGTCACTGTGGAGGAGGGTTTTCAGCTTTCATATATGCTCAAGTCACACCCACTGTCTCAGATCACTTCCTATTGCCTGCAAGTCAAAATGTAGGACCCTGGGCTACTTCTCCAGTACTGTGTTTGCCTGCACACTACCGTATCACACCACCATGCACTATATATAAGCCACTCTAATTAAAAGTTTTTTTCTTTATAAGAATTGTTATAGTTATGGTGTCTCTTCACAGCAATAGAAATCCTAAGATATACTGTCTTGTGGATACAGTAGGACAGTTGCATATGTGAACTCGTGGCTGTTTAAATAACAAGGACAAGATCTGTACAAGCCGAAGTATGGTGGAGTGCTGGTCACCAAGTTCCACCCCTACCAGTGATGCTATGGGCAATTTTTGACTATTCAGAGAGGAAGGGTTAGTTTTTTCCAAGAGTCCAGCCTCTGATAAGTCATCCACATCCAAGAGGAAAGCCACATATGCAAGAAGATTTATACAGTACAAATTGACTGTGATGGAGAAAAAGTGACACAAAGTTTAGAAGGAAGGGAAAGTAGTTGCACTTGAGAAGAATTGGGGAGAGAAGGAAGAATATAAGCCAAATATGTTATAAAAAATTCTCAAAGAACCAATAAAATGTATATAAATTTAAATTTAATTCAACAAGTTCATTTTAAGATTTATTTGACACATAAGAAGAATGGGAGAAAATGTTTTTAAACTATTTATTAGACATGGGATATTATTCAGAATAAGTAACTCAATAATATAAGAGGAGGAAAATGAAAAAAAGAACAGAAAGAAATACACAAATAATCATGGTAGTACAAGCTTATTACCTAGAAGTTCATCTTGCACTTCTAGGTCACATTCAGTCACTGAGAGAAGTCAGGATTAGGAACTCAAGGCAGACATCTGAAGGTAGAAATGTTTTCTATTCCATGCAGCATTATCTTACCAGGGAACTCACTCATAGTCACAGAAGTCGAGCAGGGACTACAGACATGCTGCTTGCTGGCTGGCTCACCCACAGCTTAGCTGATTTTCTTATACATCCCCAAAATATTTGCTTGGGAATGGTGCCACCTACAGTAGACTGGACCATCTTGCATTGTTTTTGTTACTTTTCTATTGCCATGATGAAATACTGTGACCAAGGCCACTTATAAGAGAAAGCATTTAATTTGATGCTCACAGTTACAGAGGGCAAGTCCATGGCCGTTTTGATCAGAACATGGCAGCAAGCAGGCAGACATGCAGGCATGATACTGGAGCAGCAGCTGAAAGTTCTCCTTTTTGTTTGTTTGTTTTGCCATAAGGTTTCTCTCTGCAACAGCTTATAGACCAGGCTGGCTTTGAATTCACAGAGGTCCTCCTGCCTAAGCCTCTCAAATTCTGGAATTAAAAACATGTACCACCACACCCAGCAAGAACTCACATCTTAAGACAACAACCATGAGGCAGAGAGTAAGCTAACTGGGAATGGTGCAAACTCTTGATAACTCAAAGCTCAAACCTAATGATATAACTTCTCCAACAAGATCACATCTTCTAATCCTTCTAAAACAGGTCTGCTGGTTGGGGACCAAGTATTCAAACATACGAGCCTATAGGGGCCATTCTCATTCAAACCACCCCATGCATCAATTAAAATAACAAACAAGCAAAATAATTTATAAATAATGATGTTGATGATGATGATGATGATGATGATGATAATAATAATAATGGAACAGACATTTCCAAATGTCTGATCTGTGGGAATGTCTATTCTAGAAAATTTTTCAGTTGAGACTTTCTACTCAGCTGACTCTAGACTCTAGTTAAAGGTGACTATGACATTGATTTTGAGTCTTAAACCTTACTACATATTGAGGGCTACATCAATATGGTAGAATGAGGAAAAACCTGCCAATACTCAACCAAAAAAAGAAAAAAAACAAAAAAACAACCAATGAGAAAAAATATGACAAGCATTTAAATGCATTATTTGAATAAATAATAATATAAAGTCATTTCCTAATCCCAAAGGATTAAGCAGGTTGAGCAAAGTGATCCCTGAGTGAGAGGTCTTTGTGAACCGTGAGTACTGATTCCTCAAGGTCAGGTAAGCTAACTGCCTCTTTTCCTGAACTAATGCAACCAAAGACTTGCATGCAGACTGCCACACCCCCACAGATTTAGGTATTTTTCCTGGCCAGTCTTGTATACTGCTGAATTCATAGTGTGCACATGGCCCTAAATGCCCCCAGTTTTGTGTGGGCAAGCTGAGTAGTCAGGGAGACATTCTGCTTCCCTAGGCACTGAGCCTAGCAAGTGAAAACAGACACATTCCCCTAGGACTACTGAAATATTAAACCCAGACTTGTCTTCATCTCAGAGGTACAATGTGGAAAAATATCATTTATCTCAGAAAACATAAAGGAACTTAGATTACTTTGTCAGGAACTTTTGTTTCTGAACTACCAGATTAATTTTTTATGCATTCCTACTTGTAGGCATAACTTATAGCAATCTTATTTGGAAAGACATGATATTTAGATAAGGGAAATCCCTGCCTTTGAGACCACTGTAAGACTGAAGCTGGTGTTCAGATTAAACTTTGCCACTTTTGCAATGCATTGATTTCCAATTCAAAAATTCTGTTCATATATTGGTTAGAATTCTTTCTGTTGCATTTGATAAGCAACCCAATTCAAGCTGGCATAAATGAACACCAGAGCTTCTTGGGAGAAATAACTGAAAAAAAAATCTGGGTTTTTTCTTATTTTTTCTTTTATATATTATCACAAAATCTCTGGGACTTGGCCTCTTCCAGGCTTTTTATCCTCATTTCCTCCATGTTAACTTCTTTCCCATGCCCCTTAATTATTTAAAAATAAAATAGCCAAGTCTATCTTTGAAGCAGCTACTGTGTCTATTGTGTATGCAACTGATCACATCTGAGTCCAGTTAAGGAAAAGAAGGGGACAGATGGTTTCTCAGAAGACATACAGACTGAATTGTTAAAAATAAAAAAGAAAAAAGAAAAAGGAAAAATAAAAACAACAAGAAAAAAAACACTGTAGGTGACCAAAACAATAGATACTAACTGTGAATCTAAATGAAATTAAATAACAACGGAATGGTAATCAAAATGCTTGAGCTTTCAGTTTCATATACAAATGTAAAGGTATCTGAAGAGGCTGGCATTATTCAGGCCTATAATCCCAGTCTTTAGGAGGCTAAGGAAGGAAATTTCCTTGGATTTGTGGCCAGTCAAAGGTACAAATTGAGTTTCAGTCCAGCCTGGACTACAGGAAATGCTGTCTCAAACAAAATAAAACAAAACAAGAGTTTAACTTGTATAAAACAAAATTAATGTAGTTCTGACATTTCTAGGAGACAAGTCTCACATAAAATATGACAAAAACAAGGAGGACACAAATAGAATTGCTAACATGGAAGCAGAAAAGCTCAAGAGGTCTTAATCATAGGCAAAGAACTACAGTTAACTAAGGCAGCATTTCTCAACCTGTGGGAGAAACAGTTTTTCCCGGGAAAGAGCCACAGCAATTGGTTATCCAGTACCAAATGGTCAGCCCTGAAAATATTTATATGAATGAATAACATGAAACTACTTAGAACTATAAATGTAACAACAATTAAACAAAAAGAGGCCATAAATTTGACAACAAGGGTCTTTAACAGGAGATTTTGGAGGGAGGAACAGGAAGAGAGAAATGATGTAATTATATAATAATCTCAAAAAATAAATAATTTTTAAAAATTTAATGTTTGAATCTATATTGACAGAAAGTTGCCTAAGCATTTCCTAAGTGACTAAGTAGAATAGGACAAGCAAATGAAATCTCATGAGTAAACTAATTTTAGTAAAAATGAATAGATATTAAAATTAAATATCCAAATTAAGCTTGCTTTCAGAATTCGGAGTTTGGAAAACAAAACAATAAATTAGTCAGCATTAGTGTAATGTTCTAGTCTAGTCTTTGTTATCCTTATTTTTTTTTAACATTAAAAATTTATGTGTGGCTCCCAAGAGAGCTAAAGTAATTAGAGATAAAAAAATCTTTAATTCTCAGTGATTCATATGCCCTTCTATCTCTAAAGAATTTCATAGGCAACTGTTTTGACATATCATCAACTGTAAATTACTTTAATGATTTCTCCACCACATTTAACTCCTACCTGTGAAAGTGATTTAGTTCCTTAATTTGTGCAACACCTGAACACATAAACATCAATACTATTCAGAGATGTAGAAGAATGTCATTTGCTATAGTGCTTAAAAGCAAATTAAATTTGTCTCAAAAAATTAGTCATTTAACATGCCTCTCTGTGTGTACTAGAATAGTTTCAATTAGACTAATAGTATTGAAATCTTTGCAGGCATTTTAGTAGATAAGAGTTTTACTAAACATGAAAGTAGTCATTGCTAAAATAATGCTATTTCAAATAAGCTGCTCCCTAATATAACTGAAAACTAAGTCAGCTTGTTACATGGTTTTGTGTACAGAGAGCATTATGTTTTCCAAAAGTACTTGTCTATACTGACAATGTGAATTGATTTTGAAACCCCATCTAATGAGGAGCTTGTTATAAACTAGGTCTATTAAAAATTATACATACCTCTTAAAATGAAACATTCTTTGATATTACATACATGGCCTGTACCATTTTAAATTTCCATTTTCAAAGTTTAATTTTGAGAATTTAAGCTAAGTTTAAGAGAAAATGGGTGCTGGAGAGATGGCTCAGAGGTTAAGAGCACTGCTTGCTCTTCCAAAGGTCCTGAGTTCAATTCCCAGCAACCACATGGAGGCTCACAACCATCTGTAATGAGATCTGGCGCCCTCTTCTGGTGTGCAGGGATACATGCAGGCAGAATACTGTATACATAATAAATAAATAAATAAATCTTTAAAAAAAAAGACAAAACATAATAATAAAAAAAAGAAAATGGATATAAGAAAGTTTAGTAAAAGAAATAGTAAATGTTTCAATTTGAAGACATAAAATACTTTTCTCATGAATTGTGTTAGAATCTGTCATTTTGTTAATTCTCTGCCCTCAATTTTCTTCCTGTCTCATAAAATACTATACTTAAAAGTGTCTCAACTTTGCAAAGTACTAAGATACATATATGCAAACATATGAGTACATATACTAATTTATCAGTGTCTCAAGTGTATTGCTTTAGAGGGTCATGGTAGACTATGTGAGCATATTTAATAAAAACAGCAATTCAAAATATAATTTACTAGCAATTAAATATGAAACAACACTGTGTACAAGGTTTAAAATGCTCAGTCAAAGCTCCAAACAGGAAGTATAAATATTTAGAAATACTTGCTATGAAAAAAAAAACTGGAAAAATGTAAACCTAGCACATATATTTTGCCTTTAACATAACTTTAAGCAATAGAGCAACTTGGAATACATACCTACTTGAAAATCCATATGTACTAGTTATATTACATTAGTAAATCCACGTTAGGAGTGAAAGGTTTACAACACGCCCCCCACGGTCAGGCGTGTTCGCATATGCCTGGCGGACACTTCCGCCTAGCCAGGCCCAGGTCAGGATAGCCATTTCCGGGTCAGGGCATCTTGCGTGACCGAGATGCGTGACGTTTCACTAGCCATGTAAGCATGCAACGTGGCCATGTGATCTACGCGCTTGCGTGTAGTAGTGACATTGATCTGTCCACGCCCAGCCTTTAAAATCAGGCGCCATGTTCCCGGTTCCTTCTTCTCCACACACGTGCTTCCCGCAGGCCTGTTCACTCTCTGTCCCTTTACCTTTAATAAAACTCTTTGCTAGCGGATTCTGTCATGTTTCGTGGCATTTCCTTGCAGGGTAAGAACACAACGCAGCCAAAAAACTAACATTTTTGGTGCCAAAAATGAGCGGGCGCTTCCAGGCGCCCTGCGCCTGGAAACCCGTAAACCGGGGACTGCAACACTCTGCTCCGTACTCGACAGACCGCTCTCCACTTCGCCTGACCGCAAAAATTCCATGCAACACTGCTTTCTCCGATTGGTGAGTCCCCCCATTTTTCGGCCAGCGTAAACGGTTTCCTGAATTTGTGAGAACGACCGTTGATCGTCCGGCGCCTCACAAGTATTCTTGAGACCCGGTGAACCCCCGGCCACGGTCTTCATTGGCTACGGTCGGCCCCTATTGCAGGCCTGAGATTTCTAGCCCTCTCCCACGTCTGCAGCCTGAGATATTTCTCGAGTTGGGACCACCGCCGTTGGGTGCGTCCTGGGGGCCACGTGGGGCCGACGCGTTCATCTGACTTGATGAAGCGGCAGATGCTGTCTGGATTCCCGGGGAATCCTTTCCTCACGTGGCAGGGGCCCCTGCTTCTGTGGCTGACGAGCCAAGGAGCAGCTTGTGCCCGGTATCCGTCCTTGGCCTTGGGGACACCTGGGGCCTTGGCTCCGGATCAAGTTTGTTTTTTTCTTTTTTATTTTTTTCTGCCTCTCTGCTGCAGACATGGGAAACAAGGCTTCCAACCCTGTTAGTCCTTCCTCTCCGTTAGGCTGTCTTTTTGAAGCTTTAAAACCTCTCAGTTTAATGCCTTACATAAAGATTCCCAAGCTAACTTGTCTATGTTCTAAAAAATGGCCAAAGTATGCTTTAGAAAACAACAAAAAATGGCCGCCGAGCGGCTCCTTAGATCCCGATATTTTACGGGAGTTATCTAATTACTGGCAGTGCTCAGGCAGATGGAAAGAGTTGCCCTACATAATTGTGTTTTTCTTTCTCAGTGCTAAACCGTCTCTTCTGGATTCCTTCTCTCCTGCTCATATGTTCTTAGCTATGCCTGAACCGGAGGATTCTCTGACTCCGGAATCTCTGACTCTAGATCCTGCTAACGAACCTCCACCTATTCGACCTCCAGCTCCAACTCCTAGAACAACTGTTCCTTCCGCTCCTCTTCTGGATTATTCTTCTTCTAAAGCTGCTCCTTCCTCGGCAGCGGCCAGTTCCAAAGGCCCTGCCCTAGCTCCAAACTTCACTCCTCCTACCACCTGCTCTCGGGCTGCTAAACTGCCGGATTCCAGCCATCCAAAACCTTCCACTGTTCTCCCTTTGCGAGAGGTGGCTGGTGTGGATGGACTGATTAAAGTTCATGTTCCATTCTCTCTAGCAGAACTCTCTCAGATAGAAAGTAAGCTGGGTTCTTATACTTCTAATTCTGCTGCATTTATTAAACTGTTTCAATATATAACTCAATCTTATAGTCTCACCTTTCATGATATATTCATGATACTTTCTAATAACTTACTTCCTGAGGAGCGCAGGCGGGTTTGGGAGCAGGCTAGGATTCACGCAGACGAAATTCATCAAACTAACCTTTCACACCCTCCAGGAGCTGAGGCAGTTCCTGACCGAGAGCCACACTGGGATTATAACACCCAGGGTGGCTGTCTAGCCAGAGATAGGTTTATTACCTGTCTCCTGACAGGTCTCCGTAAGGCTGCCCTAAAACCAGTAAACTATGAAAAACTAAAAATGGTTATTCAAGATAAGGATGAAAATCCATCTCATTTCCTAGAGCGGCTCACCAAGGCTCTACTTGAGTTCACTAGCTTATACCCAGAGAACCCTGAGGGCAGGCAGCTGCTAATGACCCACTTTGTCTCACAGAGCTTCCCTGACATTAGGGATAAACTTAAACATTTGGAGAACGGCCCTCTAACTCCACAGGCAGATATGCTGGCGATAGCATTTAAGGTGTACCATGGTAGAGATGAAAAAGCCCATAGAAGGAGTTGCCAGATGCTGGCAAGCACTGCCCGACCGGCTCCCTGAAAGCCGTCTGGTCCCTGTTTCAAGTGTGGGAGAGAAGGCCATTGGGCCCGGGCTTGCACCGGCCCACGAAGGGCACCGACAAAGCCTTGTCAAAACTGTTACCAAAAGGGTCACTGGTCAGCTGACTGTCCTAATGTCCCAAGCGACATAGGAATGCCAGATGAAAACCACCCTCCACCTGACTTTGTAGGCTTGGCTTACAGCGAGGACTGATGCTGCCCAGTTTCCACCCCGGCCACTCCCATCTCACACAGGGAATCTAGGGTAATTATAAAAGTCAATGGGCGCCCCATCTCGTTTCTTTTGGACACCGGAGCTACCTACTCTGTCCTGAGAGAGTTTTGGGGGTCCACTTCTCCTGCTCATCTCCCTATTGTCGGGGTTGGGGGACAGCCTTATCTACCTCACCAGACACCACCACTTAATTGCATTTTCAGAGGCATCCCTCTCACACACACATTCTTAGTGGTGCCAAGCTGCCCTGTACCTTTAATGGGGAGGGATCTTCTAGCTAAGGTAGGAGCGTCCATTTCTTTCGCTCCACACATTCGCCTCATCCCAGACACGCCAGCAGCTCCTTTACTTCTCCTCCTAGCTACTCACTCTTCTGACTCTAACAATTCTTTTCCCCTACCAGCTTCTCAGGTAGACCCAAAAGTCTGGGATACCCAGAACCCTTCTATTGCTAGGCACCATCAGCCTGTTATTATCCAGCTACAAGATTCTACAAGGTATATCACCCAAGCTCAGTATCCTCTCTCACTCCAGAGCCTAAGAGGACTTAAGCCTATCATTTCTGACCTTCTCAGGAAAAAGCTGCTTCGCCTAACCTCTTCACCTTTTAACACTCCCATTCTTGCAGTTAAAAAGTCTAATGGAACCTACCGCCTGGTTCAAGACCTCCGGCTCATTAACTCTGCAGTGGTCCCTCTCCATCCTGTAGTGCCTAACCCTTATACTCTCCTGTCCACTATCCCTTCAGGAACCTCTCATTTCTCAGTTCTAGATCTCAAAGACGCCTTCTTTTCTATTCCTCTCAGTCCTCAGTCTCAAAATATCTTTGCTTTTACCTGGACTGACCCTGACACTCACCGGTCCACACAGCTGACCTGGACTGTTCTGCCACAGGGATTCAGAGACAGTCCACACCTATTTGGTCAGGCTCTGGCCTCTGACCTGCTTTCTCTGTCTCTCCCTGGCTCTAAACTAATACAGTATGTAGATGATATTTTACTCTGTAGCCCATCCTTACAGGTTAGCCAAACTAACACCTCTACTCTCCTAAATTTCTTATCCAGCCGGGGTTACAGGGTATCTCCTTCTAAAGTTCAGTTGTCAACTCCCCAGGTCACCTATTTAGGTCTATCCATTACTCCAACTCACAAGGCTACTACTATAGACAGAAAGCATCTAATCCAGTCCCTCACAGTCCCTTCTACTAAACAGGAGATTCTGTCTTTCCTAGGAATAGCTGGCTTTGTACGGTCCTGGGTTCCATCTTTTTCTCTCCTTGCTTGCCCCATATACGAGGCAGCTCAGGGCTCACTGCACAAGCCCCTCCTTCATCCTGTCACTAAACCTTTCCAAAAGCTCCAGCAGGCTCTTCTTCAGGCTCCAGCGCTCCATCTCCCAGACTTAACCCTTCCCTTCTCCCTCTATGTAGCAGAGAAGGAGGGATTTGCCCTGGGAACTCTAGGGCATCAGCGGGACCCTCCTTTGCACCTGTAGCCTATCTGTCAAAGAAGCTAGACCTTACCAGTCAGGGCTGGGCACCTTGCATCCGTGCCTTAGCAGCTGCAGAGCTCCTTATTCGGGAATCAAAGAAGCTAAGTTTTGGGTCATCTATTACTGTTTTCTCTCTCCATAATCTGTCCCATCTTTTAACTTATAAAGGCTTACAAACTTTACCTCCTTTCCGAGTTCTTTCTCTCCAGGTGGCATTACTAGAGGATGCGACGCTTACTTTCCGGACCTGTCCACCTCTCAATATTTCAAGCCTCCTTCCTCAACCTAACGCTGACTATTCTCCTTCTCATTCCTGCACTGAAACTTTAGAAGAGCTGCTACCTCACCCTTCACACATATAGGAGGGCACATTGCCTCAGGCTACTTATACCTGGTACACAGATGGCAGCTCCTTCTTATATGAAGGGACCCGTAAAGCAGGTTATGCCATAGTGTCAGATACTGAGACAGTAGAGGCACAGGCATTACCCCCACACACCACTAACCAGCAAGCTGAGCTGATAGCTCTCACCTGTGCCTTCCAATTGGCACAGGGACAACCTCTAAATGTTTACACAGACTCCAAATATGCTTTTCATATTCTCCTGTCCCATGCTGCTATTTGGAGGGAGCATGGCCTTCTCACAACAAAAGGGGGATCCATATCTAACTCAGGCCAAATAATGGCCATGCAGGAGGCTTCCCACCTCCCCAGGGCTATAGGAATTGTCCACTGCCGGTCTCATCAGACCAATAGCTCCATCATCTCTAGGGGAAACAACCGGGCTGACCAGGCAGCCAGGACAGCGGCCCTCCAGGGCCAAGTCTCACCTCACCCACCACAGGGAATCCATACAGTACAGCCTACACCCTCACAGGGAACTCCAGACACTAGACAAATTCTTTCCTATCTACACCAGCTCTTTCATCCTAATAATCTTGCTCTGTCTCAATTCGTAAAAGCTCACCTGCAGCCCACCTCAGAGGATTTACAGTTCTTAAGGACTATTACTGCCTCTTGTGAGATCTGCCAAAAAACAGATCCCAATACCAAGTACAGGAGTCAGCCTTTTCCCACCCACCAGGCTAGAGGTTCCCTTCCAGGGACTGACTGGCAGCTTGATTTTACCCATATGCCCACCGTCAGGAAAGTTAAGTATTTCCTTGTGATGGTGGACTCATTTTCAAATTGGGTGGAGGCATATCCGGTTTCTAATAAGTGGGCTCAGACAGTTGCAGACCTCCTTCTCTGAGAAATTATTCCTCGGTTCGGAGTCCCTGCTTCTCTCCAGTCTGACAATGGCCCAGAATTCACTTCTCAGGTTTCTCAGACACTAGCTAAGGCGTTAAATATTCCCTGGAATTTCCATATCCCATATTGTCCTCAATCCTCAGGAAAGGTGGAGCGTACCAACCGGTCTTTAAAAACTATCCTTACTAAGATGTCACAGGAACTTCATCTCGACTGGGTAAGATTATTGCCTCTAGCTCTCCTCAGGCTCAGGGCTCTCCCTAAGAAGCCTCTTTCAATCTCTCCATTTGAACTAATGTATGGAAGGCCAGTTCTAACACCAGGTCTTTTATCCAATTCTCCAACTATTCCAGATAGCCTGTTAACTCCTCTTTTATGTCACCTAAGGTCTATTCTATGGAGCTATGCAGACTGTTCATTACCTCAGCCGTGTGACAATAATTGTCCACCTCCAATACACATTGGGGATCAGGTTCTTCTCTTCCCTCCAGGCCAGTGCCCTTCACCCCTTTCCCCCAAGTGGCAGGGACCCTTCAAGGTAATTCTTGTAACTCCTACAGCTGCTAAACTCGAGGGCTTTCCTCACTGGGTCCACCTGTCTAATCTAAATCCTTTTATCTCACCTCCATCCCAGAAAAATCTCTCTTCATATACAGTGAAACAAACAGGGCCTCTCACTCTCAAGCTCCAGAGGACACCAGGATCCACTGCCTTGTCACTAATTCCAGAGGAATAAGGTATCACCCCTTCATTTCCCGACCAGGGCCACACAGAGCCGGAGGCAAAAAGGACCATCCAGGCGGTAAGGAATAATGTAATACAATAATCTATCATTCTTCAATACTCAGCAACTGATCACCTGCGTTTCCTAAATGCTAGCCTAATAAGGGAAACAGGTGCTTTAAATAAACTACCTCTAATAAGGCTTGTCTCAGATAAAATTAAGCAGAGTACTAAGGCCAGATCTACCTCAGGTAAATATCACATGTCTCTATCTGGACAGGCCAGATCTACCTCAGACAAATGTCAACTCCAAAATAAAATAATAATGATTCTTTCTCTCTAAGCCTTTTCTATGTCAACAGTATCTTGTCAAACAGAAGGTTCCTAGCCACAGCACAGAAGGTTCCCAGCCACAGCACGGATGGACAGCTGCAGAATGAGGGGATGGCAGAACTTCATTCCAGGACCTGCCCACCATCATCCCAGGACTTCACAAGATACCCTCTCATCCCCCTGCCCCCCAAGAGCCAACCAACGCCCACTATTCAGCTGGAAGCAGTCTTTGAGAGAAACATCGCCCCCATACCCAGTCAACCACAATTTTTTTTCTTTCTTTTTTTAAAAAGGAAGAGTCAGGAATGAAAGGTTTACAACATGCCCCCCATGGTGAGGCGTGTTCGCATATGCCTGGTGGACACTTCCGCCTAGCCAGGCCCAGGTCAGGATAGTCATTTCCGGGTCAGGGCATCTCGCATGACCAAGATCCGTGACGTCCCACTAGCCACGTAAGCGCGCAACGTGGCCATGTGATCTACGCGCTTGCGTGTAGTAGTGACATTGATCTGTCCACGCCCAGCCTTTAAAATCAGGCGCCATGTTCCCGGTTCCTTCTTCTCTACACACGTGCTTCCCGCAGGCCTGTTCACTCTCTGTCCCTTTACCTTTAATAAAACTCTTTGCTAGTGGATTCTGTCGTGTTTCGTGGCATTTCCTTGCAGGGTAAGAACACAACGCAGCCGAAAAACTAACAAGGAGTCTAGCTAGTTGAGGCAAAAGAGGAACAAAATAGTCAAGTGACTCATTAAATAATTCTTTGCTATGAAGAAAGGAAAGACTAAATATAAAATTCTAGTGTATAAAATTTATAATTTTAGGTGAACAATGAAGCAGAGGATTATTCTATACAGCTGTGATCTTGGCGCACAGCACCTGTCTTCACATTCTATTTATTGCTCTGAAGACCCTTCTTACCCAGCCCCACTGAACATTAAAGAACCTTCCTCTACATACGTCTGTGTTCCCAAGTACTTTGTCCAAGGAGTACTTTTAATAGCTAATAACAATAATAATTTAATCATAAACAATTAACAGTTATCAGCATCCTATTAAGTCCTTCTCATATAAAAACAATGCACAGTGAACCATTTAATATTAAAATAAAACACAGTTCCAAACTGGTGAAGTGACTAGGATCATGAGGCTAATATTATAATAGACACCAAGTTTGCATCCAAAAAACATAACTTCAGGTCTTTACTTTTATTCTGTCTCCACCAACAATTTTACAATCTGTGTAGTCTGTCTCCTGTTCTCACAGGTGGGTTTTTGAGAGAAAATCTTTCACTCATTGTGGGTCCTGGCCCCCCACTGTGAGTGGCTGCTGCCTTGCTTGCCAACCTTGACCAGATGTCCTCCCTATGCAGATTCCCTGCTGATTTCCTTCTCACCTAACTATCACTGGAGGTTCTTTGTTCATGTATCCTGCATTTGGTGTAAACAGCTTAGATGCAAGAATGTAGAACATTTGGTAGCGAACTTCTGCCCTCCGGGGATCCTCCATTGTGCTGTAAACCTGTATTTAAGGTTTCCTCCCTCTTTTAATAAATGGCATTCCACATTTGGCTGTCTCTTATTTTTTAATCCACCGCCCCTTGCTCGGACATGGTGAACAGGTAGCAGTAGCATGGGCGTTGCCACAACAACTCATATTCTTACATCAGAGAATAATAAAGGATATACCACACTGTAGAGTCTCAAATGACTAATACAAATTAAATGAAGAATGAATGAATGATTGGCACAAGGAAGGAAGTAGTTTCACTAATTGATTAAATTGTCTTAATAAAACCTGTGTTGCCTGGCATTCTGCATTCTGCTATACTTTTGTCTTTTTGCTGTTCTCTCTCTCTCTCTCTTCCCTCTCTCTCTCTCTCTCTCTCTCTCTCTCTCTCTCTCTCTCTCTCTCTCTTTCTCTCTCTTTTTCACTCTCTCTCAACACAAACACACATACACACATGCATGAAAAACAAAATAAAGTTCAGTTGACCATGGGCTACATATACATGGTGGTTCCACAGGGTATAATACATAATGATGTCATATCCATCATATTCTATGTCAGTAGACTCTGTGCTATTCACATAACCAAATGAACTAATGAATTTGTTATAATGTATTCCATATGTTTACTAGTAGGAATACATTATAACAAATTCATTAAACAATATGTTTACTAATATATACATGTAAATATATATCAAAGATTATTAAAAAATAAACAGAAAATCACTCAATTAGCAAAAAAATGTGATGTCATGCCTTCATTATCCAAATTTAATTAATTATCTTTTTAAAGTGATTTTCTATTCATTTCTTTCAAAGGAAGGATTTTGTTTTAGTGGAAAACCTACATTTTATAATAAAGATAACACATGAAACAAAAGGAACAAAATTAATATCATAAAGATAAAACACAAAGTGATCAACTCATTCTGCTTCTCTATGTTTCCTTTCTTGTGAAGTATTCTGCAGTAGAAAAGATAGATTCTTAAAGAAAATGTGTCTGATCGCTTCTCAGCCCTTTGGCTAAGATCAAGTGTAAAGAAAACATGTCTGAAACATGAGAGACAAGAACTGTCCTAAACTAAAGAGAATGAAAACAAAGCCTCCATTTCTACTATACTTAAAGCTGTGATTTACACCTGTTTCATTGTCACTGAACTTCTGCCCCAGAGTTCATGGAAACATAGCAAGAAAAGAACTTCCATATTGGTAGGAAAGCCATCAAGTCCAAGTATAAATAGGATTTTAGAACATGAATCATTCAACAGAGCATTGACTATTTAACTAATAGGATTTTTTTAACTAAAAAAATTCCTTTGGGTCTAATGACAAACTATTCTAATTCACCACTTTCATAATAAAAACCCTCACTATACTGCTAGCAATAGTAGTTCTATTCCAATATCTACCTTGTTATACTTGCTGCTAGCAACCATACTGGGACTAGTTCATGACAATTTGAGAGCTCAAACTCCTTTGAGCATCTTATTAAGAGCTATAAATTCTAAACAAATGAGTATGCATGTAGATAAGTTTTGTATAAAGTTTTGTACTGCCTTACAGTAGAATATCAATGACCTAAGACCTATTGACAAGCTTCATGTTTCAAAGGCCTTTCCCTCCTTGAATATGTGTGTTTTTAAAAAAGCTGAAGACATTCTCCACTTTAGTCCTTTCCTGTGACAGATTTACTTTGAAAAACTGTGAAACCAAAATGCTTTCACCCTAAAATTAAGGCCTAAGATTTCTCCTTTTGGGAATAGGCCTTTAGTTACTGAAACCACAAAAGGCCTTTAGTTACTGAAACCAGTCAGTTCAGATTCCAGAAACCAGGAAGTGTAAAAGTATAGAGTCACAAGATAGTCACAAGGTAATACCTGCCGGACAATGGAATGTCCTCTCCCTGGTTTCCAGGGTAACTGACCATAAAAATGCCCCCACCTAAGGGCAGCCAATGAGAAATGGTGGCGAGCAACCACTCCCTTAGAAGTAAGATTAAGCCATGATTTCTAGAAAAACCCTAGAAGTGAGCCAATCAGAATTGTACCCGTACTAGCACCCCTAAATGATGTAACCTTGTGATTTTTCCCTTTAAAAGCTGAGCTTGCAGACAGGCGGGCACTTCCTCCAGCCTCCACTGCGTTGGCTGTATTGGACGAAGTCCCTGCTCAGGCTTGTATTGCTTTTGGATATCCAGAATTAAACCTTGCTTTTGCATTCCAGCATGCTCGTCTTTGGTGGTCTCTCTGGGGTCTCTCTGGGCACAACAAAACAATGGTGAAAAAGGAGCCAAGTTGATAAGTTGTAGAGTATATAGTAGGAAACCATAAAAACAGAATTAGATTTGAGCAAATGTTCCATTTCTCTCCTCAACTAACTCTGCAATATTAAGTCCTTAAAACAAAACAAAACAAAACAAAAAACATTAATTGAGCTAATATACTCTGGGCTCTCAGTGCTTGAAGCCCCATAAGAGTTGAAGAAATTAGCCGGGCGGTGGTGGCGCACGCCTTTAATCCCAGCACTCGGGAGGCAGAGCCAGGTGGATCTCTGTGAGTTTGAGGCCAGCCTGGTCTCCAAAGCGAGTTCCAGGAAAGGCACAAAGCTACACAGAGAAACCCTGTCTCGAAAAACCAAAAAAAAAAAAAAAAAAAAAGAGTTGAAGAAATTAAGACAGTAAAATTGGAGTTGATTACAAGGACCTGACTTAAACACACACACACACACACATACACATACACACACACACACACACACACACACACACACACACACAAAGCCATTGTCCTTAAGAACATTATATAGACCAAGGAAAGCATGCCACCAGGAAAATAATATCTAGATAAGCTGGACAGACCAAGTCCTCATAGCAATGGAGTATATTGTATATTCATAATGTGTGTATTCTAATGAGTCTGGAAGAGGAGAAGATGCAGAAGATCCTCCATTCAAACATATCCCGATGATACCAATGGTGAAAATTGGCAAATTTCTATTCAAACATTACACATAGTTCTAAACTGCATTATTCACAAAGAACAGAATCCATAAAATTGTTTAAAATATATCTGTTCAACATTAATGAGAAAGTTGTTTCTATATAATTTTATATATTTTGCAATTAAGATATTTACTTAAACATTTTTTTGTGGATATCTAGCTCAGGGTACAACAAAAATTAAAGGTAGTTCATTAATTTGCATAACAAATTTAACTGACAGGGAATTTTGTGGCTGTTATTCAGGAATATGGTCTTCTTTAAAGATAATGAATATTTAATATGCATACAACAAACTCATGAAACAATCCCCTCACTGAGGAGAAAGGGGAATCCACAAAGCAGCCTGAAAGAGACTGTTCTGGCTTCCCAGTGACTCATTTGGCTCAGCTCCTTTAGAAGTGAATGTTAAGAAAATTCAAAAAAGTACAACTTAGCTAGAATCAGACATTTTAATTGTTCTGCTGCAGAGACCTACAGAGTTTTTGTTGTGGGTGAATGTGCACTATGGAAGGGACAAAGTCCTTGTAAAGTTCTATACTCTTTAGGACTGTGGACAGTCAACCAGGAGAACTGTGTGAGTGTGTGTAAGGGAGAGAGATACATTTTGGCTGAACATGTTCTAATTTTAGATCTATTTATCTATCTCTTATTAGAGTTGTTACAATTCTAACTCATGTACAAGAATTCTGTTTCCAAGGAGGCATTGACTAATGTCCAGAGAGAAGGCCAATTCCATTTGATTATGTGAACTTTTCATCATGCTCAGAATGGGAGTAAAAACTGAAGCTTTTTGAATAGTGTGTACCATTTGAGGTATATCTCAGTGACAGGGGACAAGGCAGCTGCACATAGAGATGTGACCAAATTTAGGCAAGTTCACATGAAGTAAATGAAAGTGATCAGGGTGTACATTGGGTGGTGGGGGGGAACAGGGAGCTTTGCTTTATTTCCACAGCAAAGCCAACTCCCAAGTATCTTTTAGATATGTTTGGCAGATGAGACAGAATAGGTCCAAGAAGTGTTATGTAAAGTATATTTAAAAAAATTTAAAAAACAAACTGCAAGGCTATGTCCACACTATTTTATAGTGGTTAAAAATATGACACTTACTATCTTAGAGCAGTGGCAGTGGCTCTCAACCTTCCTAATACTGAGACCCTTTAATACAGTTCTTCACGATGTAGTGTTCATCCCCATTTTGAAGTTTTCTCAGAGTTCCCTTCTGGGCCATACCAAATGTATAATAACTCTTTGCATACATAAGAAACCAAAATAAATACAACCAAGTGACAACCTAATAATCTTTTTTTTTTTTTGGTTTTTCGAGACAGGGTTTCTCTGTGTAGCTTTGCGCCTTTCCTGGGACTCACTTGGTAGCCCAGGCTGGCCTCAAACTCACAGAGATCCACCTGGCTCTGCCTCCCGAGTGCTGGGATTAAAGGCGTGCGCCACCACCGCCTGGTGACAACCTAATAATCTTGTGTTAAAAAAAATTAACGTAAGTCTGGGATGAAAGTGGGAAAAAAGGAGTTAGATCATGATTACTTCTCTAATTCTGGGGAGCTTTAGATGGCACAGTCTTGAGTTTCTCATTTTATCAATTAAAAATAATGTCACTTGAGCTTCTATGATAACAGGCATAAAACCCTATTTACTCTCCTGTACAAAGAAAGTTGTATCAAGTTATGAATCAATGCATTAATGAAATAATAAAAATATCAGAGACTATGGGGGTCCAGCCCCTCAATTATCCCCTCCCAGGGTCCAGAAAGACTCTACAACCAGTTGATAATTTAATCTTTGATAAAAGGAAATGAATCTATGTACACAAAACTCCTTAGTCCATACGCTTTATTATTCTGTCAGTTCTCTTTCTACATGGCTTCTATTCTGCTCTCTTGCCTAGTCCTTTCTTGCCTAATTTCTCTCTACATTTATCTGCTGCTGCCCTATAAGTTCTAACTTAATTCTGTCATCTTAGTTCTGCCTCATCTAGGTCCTTTTCATCTCATTCATACCCATCTAGTACTTTTCCATCTAGCTCTTCCTCATCTTCTATCCTGACCTCCAGTTCTCTAGTCAAAAATTCTCTCCAACCAAAAATCCTCAATATCCTCTCTTCGTTCTCCTTATATCTCCATTTCCCTCAGTCTCTGAGGTGTTCAGTTATAAGCCCAAGCTATAGAGATCCTCTGGCAGAGCAAGGTCACCAGGCTTGAATTCTTATAGGGTTATAAAGGCAGGTAAGAATTTTCCTCAGGCAGTGGTCTTCAGACTTTTTTTTACAACCCAAATGAGTACTAATGATCAGTTAGTCAAGAAGGGAATTTAAGTGCTCAATCTACATTCTTAGAAGTGGTTAGGTAAGAAATTAGGAGTAGATTAGTAAGGCTGTAAAGAAGGAGGGTCTCACTCTAAATTGCACAAGACCTGGGGAACAGGCATTTTCCACAAGGGTGTTACCTTAGTTCAGGAGATCATCTGGCCTTGGATGCTTGATAGGTATTTTAGATAAATACACTGTTAGGAGTTCTTGGAAGCACACACAGTATTACAAGAAAATCACTGTAGGAACCAGCTAATATATATACAAAAGCTAAAGTATCACCAAGACTTCTTAAGCCATGGCTTGACCTTTGGAGAAGTCCTTGACTTTTCCAAGTAGTAGCTTTTGTGATAGTAGCTGAATTCCATTACGTTTTCCTGCAGCTAGCAGCATAGAAATTTTCAAGTTAAATGGAACATTATACTCTGGGACTCGTTACTCCAAGGGAGTATCTTTCTCAGCTCTCATAGGTTAGAAAGTGGGAAAATTAAAATAATTATGTCCCTTGATTCTTTGCATCACCTTTCCTCAAAATGTAAGACAGAGTAACTAGCTCATGAAAAAAAATTCCCATAATGCTAAAATTAACAAGATTAACATGTAACAGGTAGAAAGTATAAGTTTATTGTAGAATAGCATATTCAGAAACAGATTCATCTCAGTGAACATTTTGCATCCTAACAGAGATTTCTCAAAAGCAGAGAGTTGGGGAAGCTGCCTAGATGGTAATTAATAATGACCATTACTACAAGATCTGTTAGAGTAAAATCTTTCTACTCTAAACATTAGGAGCAATCTCATCTCTTCAATCACTACTCCAAGATACTGTCAACTGGGTTTCAGCATTTGTAGAGAATCTAATTTTCTTTGCTGTGCCAGATAATAAGTATATTTATTAGGGTGGAAAGAATGGAAGAAGTTGAAGTTGCAAGAGTATCCCTAGATGTTCAGGGAAACCAAAAGATTTATTTTCTGTTGTGTAGGAGAAAGATTTATGTTCATTCTATATCATCTGTATTAGTAATTCATTGCTCTGTGATGAATTACCCTAAAAATTAAGGAAAATAAAACAAAGACTCATGTATTATCTCTAGCAAATTCTGGCAGCAATAATCTGGAAGGAGCTTACCTGGGTAGTTCTAGTAGAGGTTTTCCTCAATAGGTTGCAGTCAAAAACAAACTGGAGCAACAGCCACCTAAGACTCAACCAGAGCTAGAGAATTCACATTCAAGTTTATTTGTGCACTTATTTGAAGGCTTTATTTTTTTCACCAACTTTTGCCAGAGATTTTACTACCTTTTTATATAGGTCTTTGTATAAAGCTACTCATACCAGGATAGCCTACTTTATCCAAAGACACACACACAGAGAGCGAGAGAGAGAGAGAGAGAGAGAGAGAGAGAGAGAGAGAGAGAGAGAGAGAGAGAGACAGAGACAGAGAGAGAGAAAGAGAGAGAGAGAGAGAGAGAGAGAGAGAGAGAGAGAGAGAGAGAGAGAGAGAGAGAAAGAGAAAGAGAGACAGACAGAGAGACAGAGAGACAGAGACTATTTCATCATTTTTGCAGTGGAACTTTCCTACAGTGTGGACCACACAAATGTCTAACAACCAGGTGAGGACCATTGCATATCATCTTTGAGGCTGACTACCACTCATATAACTTACAAGAATCACACAAGAGTGAAGCAGTAGCAAAAACATAAATAAATAATTATAAAACTCTTTGTTGGAGGACCTAATCAAAAGAAATACTCCATCTTTCACCTTATTTTATCTATTTTACTCATGCGAGAAATATATATCCTCTCTCTACTTGTGAATTCTTTTTAACTGTATTTCCTAAACTAGTCAGGCTTTTCAATTTCTCATTCATATTCAGAGTACATAGTGCAGTGAGAAAGACAGGGCACAATTTCTTCACAAGTACTCACGTTTCAGAAAAAAAGTCTCTCTCTGGAATTCTGCTGATCCCTGCCTGGACAGTATGAAATTGTTTTCCTGAGAAAGGGAGGCAAATAAAGGAAAGCAAAACCTTCTCAGGGCAATTAGAAGTGATTGTCAGGGGAGGCTATTCCAGTTAATCTTTTCCCAGAAGAAAAGAGACCACTCCTAGAGCAGTCTTATAACTGTCCTCATGATGGCTAAGAACTTAGCTCCCTCAGCCCAAGAATAATTCTTCCAGTCAACACTTCTAAGTTCTAACTTGAACTCCAGGAAAATAATCTAATAATGTGAGGAAAGTAGACTTTCCTTTTTCTGAAAGCTTTATATATAAATAACAAATATTCTTCATTTTATATTTATGAAGGTAGTACAGAACTACAATAATATCTCCTTGAGTGATGCCTGTCTGAATGTGATATTGAATGTATGGGAAGAGGTAAATCCCCTTCTTTCTCCTTACCTGCCTCTACTCCCTAAATTCTGATGAACCATCCTCTCGTTCCTGTTCCTGTCTCTTGAGTTGAGCATCACTAGAAGTTCAGGCATGGGTGATGGGAACTGTGCTACTATTAGCTCCACATTTCTGTGAAAAAATGTGTGAGAAAAACAGTTTAAGGACAGACTCCTTATGACTCCCAGTGTTTCGTGTATGTTTATTTGGCTCTTCTGATTCTGGGCATATGCCTGATGAGGCAGGACACCATAGTGGGTAACCTGAGGAAGTAAAGGAAAATGGGCCACCTGACTGTGGGTAGATGGGAGAGAAAGATTGAAGGAGCCTAAAATAATACATAACCCCCAAGAGCATGCTTCTTTCTAGTGATTAATTTTCTTCAACTCTGCCTAGCTTCAAAAAACACCAATGCCTCTTCATAATGCCATCAATTATGAACCCACAAATCAATTGATCCACTGAAGCAGACAAAACCATCATGATTCAATTATATCCAAAAAGTCCCACTCCTAAACATTGAATTGAGGACCAGGATTTTAACACATGAGCACTGTAGTGGGTCAGTTCATGCCTAAACCATAAATTCATGTTTCTATAACCTTTAAGGCAGTATATCTACATGAATTAATGGACTCTGTGCTAAGTATTTCTGAGATATACCTCTGCATAAAAGAGTTTTTTTCTTAGTACATTTCATATTATTCTAAAAGCGAATAATTGTTTAAAGGTATTTACAAAATACAATGAAAACAACATGAACTATTCTGAAAGAAATAAAACAGAGATCACATTGATGAATCAAAAATTAAGTGTAGAGTACAGTTGCTACAGATAGGCAATAATTAGGCTTCTAACTTTATTATCCACTTGCCAGTGTGGAAAGGGAAATTGGTCTCAATTCAGTTTCCAAAAGAAAAATACTAACAATTTTACTAGAGAGTGGCAAGCAGGTTTAAACAAAGATCGAAACCAGAGCTCCTGATGTAGAGAACATCACTCAATGGTATTTACATGATGCAAACATGAAAATGTGGCTTCAAGTTGTTTCTTATATTGACTTAATTCAAGCTCATAAGAATTAGTCTGAAAGACAGTCTGAAACATGTTTCATATTTACCTCATTCCCTATTCCTGTACACATACAAACTTTGAATGACCTAGCCTACATTTGAGAATAGCTTAGGATCATAGGACTGTGTTCCCACCAGGCAAAGACCATCTGAGACTAGACATAGTTTTCCCCTAATCCCTTCTTTCACAAAGACTTTGGAGGACCATGATTAAGGTAGTTATGCTACATAATGGAAAGAAGCTATTTAACTTGGGTCAGAGAGATACTTTCAAGCACAACTATTTAATCTTCATGCAATCCTGACATGAACAAGAAATAATGTGTTGATTCTCTTAATAAAACAATAAATATGATCAGTACAGGGTATACAATTCTAGTCCCCTGTAAATATTATTTTATAAGCAGATTAAATTCTTTACAGACTTTTCTCAACATCACTTGTCAATTAGCGTTAATAGTATTGAAGATGAGGATGATGTTGATACACTAATAATAGCTAACACTTTTTAAAACTTTCTATGTAACAGGCACTATGCTAAATCCTTTTTGTATACATTTAATATTATATATACATACACAATATACAGTTAATACAAGATTAATACACATTTAATCTTGAAACTACATTAATTCACTTAGTTCTGATCACTTGTCTAAAGTTCTAATATGGAATCATTGGAGACAACTGTTCAGTAGTGTAACTACAGTATGATTCAAAGGATACACTGGACTCACAGGACCAGGAGAGGCCATGGTGGAGTACAGATATCTGACAAGCTACAACCTATCAGGAAAGGACTTGTAATCTCCTCTTTCCCACATACCAGAACCACTCAAACCTATAGGTTACAGAGACCAACAGTTCCTACTTGTCCCTCCTTTATAGCACCAGTAGAGTTTCTTAGAACCAAAGGGATCTGAGAATTTGACCTTTCAGCTCAACACAGGTGTGCCAGCAACTCACGCCTTTTGTTGTGGGCAGCAATCAGTGCAGAGACTCTGAACATGTCAGAGTGCTAAGATTAAACAACTATTGACTGTTGAACCCTAATTAGGGCATCTGTAAAAACTTCTTCTCCAGGCTCAGAGAACATTTTATAGTAAAGAATGGAGAAGAGTGCTGTAGGAAGGAGAGTTAATGATGGATATAATCAAGATATATTGTGTAGATATATGAGTTTGTCAAAGAATAAACTTTAAAGATTTTAAATTGGATTTATGAGTTCGAACTGCCATGTGGTGCTCCTAACCTGGGCATTAAACTGGATTTCATGTTAAGATTGACATTGTCATTTTAGAAGAGCTATTAAATATTAAACAATACCAGTTGTCTAAATGTCTCAAAGCTTCAAAGTATATAACATAGTAAAGTAATAACAGCTATAGTGTGATAGCATCCTATGAGAACAACTGAGGAGCAAAATAAATTGTCTAACTGATATTGACCTCCAAATCAAAAGAATTATCCTATATGGAGCAGAAATATCTTTTACAATGAGTTTTCAATACAATCTAACTATATGATCCCTTAGTGTATTGGTATAGCAACCTTCATAATGTATATTTAGTACTAATTAATCAATATTATTTTATTTATTTTCTATAATACATTTTATTCCATTATATAGTACCCTTTTACCATACCTTTTTAATTGACAGTGAATGTACTTCTATTTCAATAAATTAACTTTTGCTTAAGTATATATATTTCATGTCACCTATAACTGCACAGTCCAAGAGATTACAGACTGTGCTTTACTCACGACTATGTCCCTATCCTGCAGGACAGTATTTGACACATCATATCTGCTCAGTGAGTACTGGATGAACAGTTGAATGAATGAACTCTGTCTTGTAGAATTCCCTTCCCTACCCCACTATGAGCAAGGGATATCAAGACCATGACTAGAAAAAGTACAAAGACAACTAGCCAAACTAGTGAAAATGCATGAACCATGGACCAATAACTGAGGAGCCCCCATGGTACTAGATAAGCAAGACAGTTGTTTGGCTTGAACTGTTTAGGGAGTCCCCAGGCAGTGGGACCAGGACCTGTCCCTAGTGCATGAGCCGGCTTTTTGGAACCTAGTGCCTATGGTGAGACATTTTGCACAGCCTTGGTGCAGGAAGGATGGGCTTGGACCTGCCTCAACTGAATGTACCAGGCTCTGCTGACTCCCCATGCCTTGGAGGAGTGGGGGGATGGTTTGCGGGGGGGGGGGGGAGACTGGGGGTGGTGGGAGGAGGGAGGACAGGAGAATCTGTGGTTGGTATGTAAAAATGAATAGACAATCTCCTTAAAACCTTTTATTTTAAAAAAAAAGGAAGAAAAAGAAATGGACCAAAACTATAAAAAGTTCCTTGCAATGTTAACTCCTGATTAAATTTAATATAATTTTAAATGCATGCTATTTAGCTTAAGTTTAGGGTGAGCAAGTTGACAAAGTTAATAAAACATAGTAACTATTTCCTCAGCATATAAAACAAATTTCACATTATATACTAACATGATCCAATCATTGGCCATATATTACATCCTAAAAGAAAATCAATAAACACAATAGGGCTCTGTGCTTGGTTCTCTTTGCTACACTTGATCTTTTGGAAACAAACTTAACCTTTCTGTTAACTCAAATACCAGGGCTGGAGGGATGGCTCAGAGGTTAAGAGCACTGGCTGTTCTTCCAGAGGTCCTGAGTTCAATTCCCAGCAACCACATGGTGGTTCACAACCATCTGTAATGAGATCTGGTGCCCTCTTCTGGCATGGAGGCAGAATGTCGTTATACATAATAAATAAATAAATCTTTAAAAAAAAAAAACCTCAAATACCAATTCTATGAGCTTATATATTTTTTTTTCTAAAACACAAAATAACAACCGTTCTGGTTTTACATAAAATTCTCTTTACCTACCTCACCTCAAATATATTATATAAGAATCAGAAGAATGTAGAATAAGAAGACAAGGTTTAATGTTATCCAATCCACAAGTAAAAATGGGGGAAATTCACCATTTTTCCATTTAGACAGAAGGCCCAAACAACCTGACTTGTGCTACCAACAGAGTTCTGATCCAGCACCCTCCATGGCATCATTCTGTGCCATATGCTGCTCCCTGGGAACATTTGAACACCAAGCCTGAAAAATATGCTTAGCAAACATCACCACAACTTCATGAACTTTTGTTACCATAAAACAATCTAAATATTGGTGTGGAGAGAGTTTGCTGTTAAGACTATGCAATTGAGTTCTAAGAGGAAAAGGCCCTCTTCCAACATGCCCTTTCCTATCATGTAGAACAATTGAGTTCTAGGATGCCGTTCTTGTCATCTCAAGTCCTAGTCAAAGATATATCTGATCACTCAGATGTTACAGGACTCCCAGCAAATAGCATAGAAAATAGCATTTGAATCCATCTTTCATGTCACTAGGTAGCCTGAAGCACTGCTGTCCGAAACATCAACTCATACTTTATGGGGCCCTTTTCCAGTTCCCCCATTGCCCCCGTTTTAATAACCAGCAACTTAAAAGTCTGTTGTAACAACCAAAGCATATAGCAAATCAGCCTTGTGGAGAACTAGCAGGGAAGACACACACACACACACACACACACACACACACACACACACCAAAACAACTCTACTTATAAGAAATTTTGCCTGAATAAGTTAAAAATCCACTTGTGTGCATTGAAAAATTATAACACAAGACAAAAAAAAAAAAAAACCCTTTCTGAACATAGACGCTTTATGAGTTAAAAAGAAATATTTGTTACTGGCATGCCATGTCACCTGTTTTGTTAAGCACATAGAAATAACATTTTACAATAGTTGTTAAGTCAAAGAAAAAAGTTTGGTAGTTGAAATGACAAATATTTTCTACAGGGATTTTATAGTAATTTCTTAGAGCATAAAACCTTCTATATCGTAGACTAATAGCGTTCTCATTTAATTAGCAATAGAAAAAGCATAGGCAAGAGAGTTGTTCCAAGAAAAACAATTCCTGGGATCATGAGAAAAATGAATGTTTGAATCTCACCAAATTCATATGTTGATTTTTTTAATCCACTGTGGTGGTCTTCAGACATGAAGCCTTTTGTAGTAACCAGAGGGAGATGAGATCATGAGGGTGGGGTAATAGTGATGAGATCAGTGACTGTATAAGAAAACAAGTAGAGAAATGCTATTCATTCTTTCTTATTCTCATTCTCCCATCATTTGCTTCTACTTTATATTCCCTTTTCTGCCTTTTCTCCCCTCTCTGTCCACCTCTTTCATCATTCCTCTGTGCTCTCTCTGCTATGTGAAGATATGATAATAAAGCAGCCACATACAAGCACTAGAGGACTTTTACAAGCACCCATTTTGGATTTCCAGCTCCATGACTGAGTGATGAATGTGTGTAGTTAAAGATCCCCAGATAATGATATCTTGTAACAGCAGTTCCAACTAACTAAGTAAGACAAGTGGTCCAGGGCAGATAGAGTGAGGGACATTTACAAATAGATTTACAGCATCTGATTCTCAGAAACATCTAGTGATTTCATTGAAACCTGTAACAACAATTTCCAATGCAATTGCTCATTGATTGTAACCAAGCTCATATTGAAATGACTATGCCTTTACCAGAAAACTATAGAGTACCCAGGGTTGGGGGACTTAGCTACATCCGGTGTGGGATACCTGAGGGAAAAAAATCTACATACACTAAGTTCTTATGTCTGTTAACTTTATTCCTCTAAGACAAAATTCTATCAATTCAGCTATAGCTCCACCAGGCATTCAAGGCAGGAATAACTCTAGACACACCAAGCTCTTTATCCATCTAATTTATTTCTCTGGGATGAAATTCTGTTTTCATAGCTTCAGTTCCATCCAGTTCCCTAGCTCATAGCCCTGCTAATGACTAAACTCCTTTGCTTCCAGCCTCATCTTCGTCCTCTGTATCCTCTTTCTCCATCTCTACTACTCTCTACTCCTGGCACTCAGAAAACTCTGCCCGAGATCTGCTTACCCTCTATGGAACCTCTGTCTTTCTCTCTTCTCTCTTGCCATGTCATTCTGTTTCTACAGAAAATGCCTGCTCTTTCTTTCTCTGGGCTTATGGTTCTCTGCCTTCTCAGGAATGTTGTTTTTACTTTCCTCCTTGATATGTAAAAACCGTTTTTGTTCTCAGTCAATTGCTATGGAGAAGCACTAGGCCTCCTCAAGGCCAGGGGATGGTCTGAGCTTCATTAGCACAAGAAACAAAGCTAGGTGTCTCCCACCAGCTTGTCTCCCAAGCTCAGCAGGGGAGTTAGTAACTTAGTAGTTCAGCAGGTCTAGGGAGCTGAACTGTTTGCCAATTGGTCTGGGCACAGAAGGATTTCATAGCAGAAGACAGCTGAAATATTAAAGACTGGATATCACCAAATATTCATAATAAATAGCTTGCCTCCCGACAGACCTTTGGTCCAGTCAAGGTATAGCTTTAATACACAGCTGACTCTATAATATATTCTTGTGGCCTGCAAGAAAAAAACGTGTAGATATTAAAAATGATAAATTCTTTTTTTTTTTTGGTTTTTCGAGATAGGGTTTCTCTGTGTAGCTTTGCGCCTTTCCTGGAACTCACTTGGTAGTCCAGGCTGGCCTCGAACTCACAGAGATCCACCTGGCTCTGCCTCCCGAGTGCTGGGATTAAAGGCGTGTGCCACCACCGCCCGGCTAAAAATGATAAATTCTATACACAGTTTCTGGATAAAAAAAATCCCCAAAATTTTAATGTTTAAGACTTGCTTGCTCTAACTCTTGACATTCTGAATCATTTGAAATTCACATCACTAATCTTTAAAAAAACAAAACTTAATTTGCGTATGTGTAGTATCTGCCCCCCTCACAGTGTTCATAAGGCTGTCAAGAAATATTGCCACCTCAATTTTCATGAAAATTTATCTGATTACAACCAACCTAGGTATTTCTTTTCTTTTCTCAGTAAATGTGCACTATATTCCACCCACAACTGGTCTTATGCCAGGTCCGTTTCCCAACATTAGCTTTATTTTTCTTTCTTCTCTCTTTAACCTATTTCTTCTCTATTTACCCTGTTTAACTAACCTGTACACTTAACTGTACATTTCCATGAAAAAATCAAGACAAAACAAAACTCCTCCACATATCCTCTCTCTCTCTCTCTCTCTCTCTCTCTCTGTCTCTCTCTTCCCCCCTTTCTCCTTCCCCCACTTCTCACCTCTCCCTATCCTTCTCTTTCTTTCCCCTCTTTCTTCTTCTCCTCCTTGCTTCATTCTTTTATGAACTAAAATGCCTAGAAAGCAGTTCAGATTCATTATGTGCATACTTTTTTCTCTGGTACCTCTTTACCACACTTCTTTCACTGTAGCAATGAAAAATGCCTCAACACCAAGAAATACAAGGCACTCCAACTTTCTTGATGTTTCTACCATACCAAAAATCTGTATCCATAGGGTCCTTCATCTCTTTAGTTTTTGATGAAAATATTTCTCATGTGGCTTTTGGTACACCCCTCATCTAGCTTCCCTCTTACACAGCCTCCCCATTGGTTCCATGAATGTAGAAGTTAATCTTACTTATTCTGTGTTGGGGACCGATTCCGGACAGCAGTGTCCTTACTTTATCAAACCTTACAAAGGCAGGAAGTTCCTGGCCTAACCTCGGGCTGTACAACTTCCTGGAATACGTGCTAATCAGCCAGGTGCAGGGGCCTGGGACCAAAGCGACCTCACCCTCCCTTAGGAATTTTCCATCCTTCTCTCTGTGCTTCCCCTGTTTATAAGCCTCAACACCCAGTCAATAAATGAGACCTCGACGCAACTCAGACTGACTCTGTCTTCCTTTATGCGCCTGGTCTCCTTTCTCTCTCACCCCCATTGATCTTTCAGGAGGTGCCTCCTCGGGTCTCATCAAATAACCTGGCCTGCGGGATGGGGCAAGTGGCGCCCGAACGTGGGGCTCGAGGCACGGTGACCTACCGGACGATGGACAACAGAAGGGGCCCCAGAGAGGATCAGGGTAGAGATGCCTGGACCGCATCACTCGTGCAACGCGGGAGAGTCTTGAGGTAAGTATGTCGTCCCATCGATCATGGGCAAAAATTTATCTAAAGAGGCTGTTTTTCTAAAGGAGATGAAAAGGTAATCTTAGGGAGAGAGGAATAAGAGTTAAGAAAAAGGATTTGATAAAAATCTTCCAATATGCAGAGGAGAAATGTCCCAGGTTAGTGATTAATGGACCAGGAATTCACCCTCTGACTTGGAACAAGGTTGGAAAAGATATTAACAAATTAATCAGAGACGGGGAAAATGTCCCCGATGCCTTTTTTAGTTTTTATGGTGTGATTAGAGATGTTCTAAAGGAAGCAGAGGGAGATGGGCGTGTTTCACATTTCCTAGCCCTTGCAGAGGATTTTCTCTCAAACTCCCCCTGCCTGACACCCAAGGGTCCAGAGGTTTATTGACATCTACCGGTAAGAGTGCTCTCTGTCCTGTCTGTGTCTCTCTGTCTTGTTACTTTTGTTTTGTACCGGTCGATCGACTTGTACTTTGCAGGCTCTCACTGGGGCAGACGTGTCCGGACAGTGAACCTGGCGGGGAAGGGAGACATCCCAGAGCCCTAAAGCCACCTCAGAGGTGACGATTTGGTTTAGGAGCATCTTTGGGTATCTTCCCCCACGATGGGAGGAAGTGCCACTTTGTATTTTGTCCCAGGAAATTGTCAGAGCCATTTTATGAGTTTTTTTGTATGATTTGTTGTGATCATTGTTACTTTACTCTCTTCTTCTCTTACAAGAAAAAGGTGCATGTCTGGCTGACAGGGATGTGGAAGCCCCTGATGTCTGTTTGATTAAGGACAGAGAACCTCGACTCTGGATTGTTTTTGATGTGATTGAGCCTGGAGGGTCACCCCCCCTCCCCCTAGAGCACATCAGGCTGTCATTGTTCTTGGAGCTTTGTTGGTTGTCTCGTTGGGGTGAAGTTTTTTCGTGTGCCCTTGGTCTTGTGTGTAATGTATTAATTGTTCTCATTGTTGACTTGACTGTGAAGGACGCTATGGGACAGTTCCCTTCTTCTCTACTAGACCTTTGCCTAGCCCACTGGAAGGATGTGTGAGCCACAATAGAGGGAACTGAGTTCCCCACCCCCACTCCCCAATTGAACTGAGATAAACAGGTAGCTCCTGCCAGGTGGGGCTTGCATACTGCAGGAGGGGCTTGCTGGCTGTGAATGAGGCCATCGTCTCAGTGCTGATGTTTCAGTTCTTGGATTGTCTGTGTAAATGTTATTTGTTTCTGTCTACTAACCTCCCTTATTTTCCTAGAGGAAGAGGAGGAAAGAGAGGCATAACAAAGGCCATCTCCGTCCCTCCCTAGCTCTCTTGCTATCAGGACTGCAGCCAGCTGGCTGCTCTCACGAGGGTGGGGGTGCGTGCTCTCAGTACAGGCGGACAAAGATGGGAGCTCTGGACAGGGCAATGGGGACTGCCTGCAATTGACAAAAATTGTGTGAACACTAAAGAGAGAATCTGACCCTCCCTTCCTTTACTGTGATAACTTCAAAGTCTCTTCTGCCGGCCAGCAGCTTCTCTTGTTAACCCTTCTCTGTCCTGATATTGCTTAAAAAGAAATGTTAAATTACCAGTTCAAGATACTGGGAAAATTTTGTTTTTGTTTCCACAGGAAAAATAAAAATTTACATGGTGTGAAACCTCAATAACCCCCCTTCCTCTATCCCCTACAGACAAAGAGGAGCCTAAACCAGGATTCCTAAGTGTAGATAAGAAGTTAGACCCCTTTTTCCCAGGTGGCTTTATCAGCTACAGAAACTTAGAAAAACACAGAGTCAGGATATATGACCATCTGGCAGAGGCTAAGTGGTCATAAAACATCCCAAACTTCTCGAACCCCAGAGACAGCTGGTAAAACTCCTAGACACGGTTGTTTAACAAACAAGAAATAAAGATAACATGAAAAATTACTGATGTGAACCAGAAGGAAGGCAGGCTGTGAGAGATGAATTATGTGGTCTGTGCCTTTAAGAACTAGCCTCACAAAGAAAGGGCATGCTCCTTCCAATCTCCCTGCTGTGCTTGAGAGATTTGGAACGAGCCCCCTGCCGAGGCTTGTAAACTTTGACTTCATCTGAATAAACCTTGCTTTTTGCATTCTGTACCTAAGTCTCCCAATGGCTTCTTTGGGGGCGATCTGGGCATAACAATGGGTTTTGGTCATTTGAGTTCAGTGGGTTACAAATACTTGCCATCATTTAAGAGAATTGGTTTCAAATTATTGTTGGTTAAGATAAAATATAATGTTTTTATGAAAAATGACTTGAGATATATAAAAAAAAGAATGAAACATGTTTCAGATTTCTTTGTCTTGCTATTCTGCTGTTACATTGAGACTCCAAAGGGTCATAGTTGTAAAAATGTCTGTCTACTCTACAGGTATGAATGAAAAATGTGGCCACATGTATATTTGGTTTTGAATGTCTGAGTTTGTGTGTCCTTTGTGTTAAGAAATACAAGTTAATACTAGTCATCTGGCTATTCAGATACTAGTTTAAAACATAAACTGTTCTTTTTAAATAAAAAAACTGAGAAGTATATTTGACTAATATATTTATAGGAGAACAAATTGGCCTGGTTATTGTTACCAAACTTAGAGATATTTTTAAGATTAGGCCTAGATTTGTTTGGCTCAGATACATTTAATAGATAATGGTCCTCAAACCTGTCAAAGATCTGATGAATATGGCATTTACAGTATTTGATAAAAAGCTTACTATAGCAAACAGAGACTCCGAGCTCCCCAGCTCCTAGCAATGACTCCCAAGGTCTCCAAAAAAGATATGAAACAACGACAAAAAGATGCTACCTGAATTGTGGACAATGCTGTCCTGACACCTGTCCTGCCAACACTATGAAGACTATAGGAGCCTGGGATGATGGCAGTCTGGGTAATGGATAATCTATGTTGTTTTTTAAATAGACTTAAAAGTCTGCACTCAGGTAAAGTTTATCCTTCTCAGATCTTTGATGACATTGATGACTGGGCTAGCTATAGCTTTCTCAGCTTAGTAATTGATTGATCAATGGATTAATTAATTAAAGCTAATAAGTCTCTTTAAAAAAGGTTCTCAATATAGACTTACAGATGCTTTTCATTGGGCCAAGGAAATTTCAGTCTAATCTATACTTGGTTCTCTAGATAGAAAAGACACTATGGATTTCAGGGCAAATTGATAATACTATAATTACTAAGACTATGGGTCTAAAAGTTCCAAATAAGTTCGTAAGTTTTAACTCCTGTTCCTAGTTTATATCTATCTCAACAGGTTTCCACTTGGCTGACAGATACATCCAAGCATCATTTGCTGGTGACAACCTACTGCAAATGACTATGAGCCCTGAACTTGCTGAAAGCTGATATGGACCAATTCAGCCAATATGCATACCATCTCTTCAGCTGGTCAATAAAATGTTCCCTCTTGTCTTTGACTAACATTCTGGCTTTCCAGGGCCTTGACAACAACGTCCCAATGTCAGCAAGAAGTAATTACAGAAGAGAGAAAACATCGCCCCTGTTTCCCCCCACTCCAGAATGTTAGCTCAAAAGGGAATTTCTTGTCATAGGTAAAGTTCCAAGTTCCTTGAGGATAAGGAACTCTGTCAGCCATCATAAGGCTTTTGGCCTTGTGCTTCTGTTAATTACTGTTGGCTCTTATATCACTGATGTCTTAACTAAATGATGATTCATGTCTGGATACCACTAAACTAAGGATGCTAGAATTCCAATATCCACCTCTGAACCCATGACACACTTGCAGATGGCAAAAACTTAGTAAGGAGAAGCTCGCTTTGCCATTGATAATGGGAAAACTCTTATGTTCTGGTCCAATTAGTCTCTGATATGGAATTCTTTGAGCAGAGAGGCAGATACACTCGAGAACCTGTGTCTATGACTATTGCCCTCTTGTTAGGTATTGGGGGCATCACTGCAGGAATTGGTACAGGAACTACTGCCCTCGTGCAGAGCAACCATCTTATGCAGTTACAAATGGCTATGACTACTGACCTAGAGGCCATAGAAAGATCCATTTCTGCTCTGGAGAAATCTTTAACCTCGCTCTCTGAGGTTGTGTTACAAAACATAAGAGGTCTGGATTTACTATTTTTAAAGGAGGGGGGATTAAGTGCAGCCTTAAAGGGAGGATGCTGCTTTTATGCCGACCATACTGGTATTGTCAGGGAATCGATGGAAAAATTAAGGGAAAGGCTAGCTCAAAGAAAAAGGGAGTTTGAAAATCAGCACGGTGGTTTGACCTTTGGTCCCTAGGCCTTTTAGCGGTTGACTCGGTTTATCAAAAATCAGATTGATTCGGCGTTACCACGACACGTTTCGATTCATTATCACAGAGTAGATTCCGAGGAGGCCGGCCAGGAGCCCCATCAAGGACTCAGATTCAGTGTCCTAAGGCCCTAACGTCCCCATGGTCCTGCTAGAGGGTACTCAATGACGGGAATAGTACAGGGCCCATGCCGGAGACAACAGCATACAGAGGTCGCCCGAGACCGGCTCAACACGGCATGCTGCCGAGCGTTGGAAGCCCCCTGTGTAGCCTAAGACAGGGACTCTCTCGGACCTTAGCCACCCCCGATCACATGGACTTAGTCCATTTTTGAGAAAAGAGGGGGAACTGTTGGGGACCGATTCCGGACAGCAGTGTCCTTACTTTATCAAACCTTACAAAGGCAGGAAGTTCCTGGCCTAACCTCGGGCTGTACAACTTCCTGGAATACGTGCTAATCAGCCAGGTGCAGGGGCCTGGGACCAAAGCGACCTCACCCTCCCTTAGGAATTTTCCATCCTTCTCTCCGTGCTTCCCCTGTTCCCCCTCCCTGCCTGAAGCCCTGTTTATAAGCCTCAACACCCAGTCAATAAATGAGACCTCGACGCAACTCAGACTGACTCTGTCTTCCTTTATGCGCCTGGTCTCCTTTCTCTCTCGCCCCCATTGATCTTTCAGGAGGTGCCTCCTCGGGTCTCATCAAATAACCTGGCCCGCGGGACGGGGCAATTCTGGATTTGATTCAAAGAAGTTTGAATCCCAACATGAAGTCTTAACTAGCTCTATAACATTAACAACTTACATTTGGGGGGCTCTATTTTTTCTTTATAAAACAAGTATACTATACAGAATATAGTTGAAATTAAATAAAATTATGCATGTAAAGCTCTTGGCTCAGTGACTAATATATGGTAGATACTCAGAAAGAACTCAGCTGTTCCATACAAATAAAATTATATTTGAGGGTTTTACCCCTGGCATTACTCTTAGACCTCTACGCTCATCCCTTCTAGATAACATGACTAAATTGGATATTCACCTACATCTTGATAATTACTGAATTGTGTCTTTAAGTTTCCATAATAGGATAGGAGGAACTGGCTTTATCCAGCCACTTGTTTATTAAAATTTTATTATTGTTTAGCTAAGTGAACTAATAAGCTCAACAAGGGCAACATTAAACATGCTTTTTTTTCCTTAATTCTTTCTGTTCCTATATTTCACTTTCCGTGAATACAATCACTCATCCTGTGTCTCACCTAAGATCTTATTGAGTACCCCAAATCTTCGTGATTATATTTCTCAAGTGTTCCTAAACTATGGCTGAAAGAGTAGTAGTTTACCATTCTTTCTATCCCCTTTGTCACTATCATTCTTGGACCTCGATCTACATCCTTTCTAGATAACATGAACAAATTGGAGATTCATCTACATCTTGGTCACTACTGAATTGTGTCTTTAAGTTTCCATATCAGTTTAGGAGAAACTGGCTTTAATCAGAGAGTTGCTTTCTGAGATTTTATTATTGTTTTGCCCTGTTTGATACCAGCCAACTTTATATATTACATGATTAGCTCTGCTTGACACCAGTCAACTTCTATTCAGTAAATCTACCCTTGTAAATAGCATTGTTTTTTAGAAACACAAGTCATGTTTTATTTCTTCTTATATAATTAATGAATGGTTTAGGAAAGATCTAATTCTTTATTACAGAATAAATATTTCCATACCTCTCCAACATTACCCAATACCACTATACCACAAGCATTTAATAGTTGCCTTTCCAACATCTTGCTATTACCTCTGCTTAGACATAACTCTTGGGAATTCTTCCAGATTCAAGGCCTGTCATCTCTTTTGGATGTTGTTAGTGGTGCTGATGGTGGTGGTACACACTCACACTCATGCACACACACACATATACATATATATATTATCATTGTTTTATTTGTAGTTAGGTTTTATTAATTTTGAGATTTTAAATTGGCATATAAAAGTAGTAAGTTTCACTCTGGTATTTTCACACATAACTTTTTTTGTTGGTTCTCCTTGCCCTTTTCTCCTCTATCTTTCTTGCCTCTACATATCCCTCCACTTTCAATAGTTTCATTTCTCTTATATGTCACATATCAAAACCATTTTCCCTTCTCATGGTTTCCATGTATTTTCATGATCTATACCTACCCTCATTTCTCTGTATATGTTTGTATATATGTAGGGGTGTGTGTGTGTGTGTGTGTGTGTGTGTGTGTGTGTGTCTGTATTAGAGATAATTATTATAATATATAGTTAGGATCTGCATTTGAAAGAAAACATGAGGTATTTGCTTTCCTGATTTTGGAATCCCTTTCTTAATATAATTTCTAGATTCATCAATTTTCCTGTAAATTTTACTTTTAATGACAGAAAAAAATCTATTGTATATTCCACCTCACCCTAGTCAGAATGGCAATCATCAAGAAAACAAATGACAATAAATGCTGGTAAGGATGTATGAAAACAGGAATCACTGTTCACTGCTGACAAAGATTATAAATTGGTATGACCACTGTGAAAATCAGTATGGAACGTTGTAAAAAAACAAATGTCTCCTGAGTAGATAACCAAAGAACTCTGTATCCTATTACAGAGGTAATTCCACATCCATGTTCATTGATGCTGTTGTATAATACAAGGAAATAAAATCAGTACATATGTCCATTAACAAGTGCATAGAGGAAATGTGGTATATATAGACAATGTAATTTTTCTCACTAATTCTTGGATAACTTTGTTCTCAATGATGAAAGGGCTAATCATCTGAGAGCAAAATTCTACTATTTGATTACACGGTACCTTTAATTTTCAGTGTCTGTAATAAAAATCCAGATTTGATTTCCTGAAGCACAAGACAAGCTTAACACATAAAAGATTTTCAGTAAATGAATGCTGGTGAGAAAATGCATGAATTCAGTAATTCTGTCATGTAATATACCAGACAAACATAACTAATCCCATTTTACAGAAGAAAAATAGCAAAGGTTACTGTTGTCAACTAATCTGTCTCAGAAGTCCAAGAACTAAAAGGCTTAGAAAAAAAAATGGTGTTCATTTTTCCCTAACAGATCCCTGGGCTGGAAAAATTAGTCATTTTTGACTCCGAAGAGGGTTCTCATACAAATCAAAAACTTGAAAATCTTTCTCTAAAACAACTTCCTGTGTTTTCTGTGATCTCATCTGTCAAGGCATTGTGGTACTGATGATGTTTGCATATCATAATATCCATATGTGTTTTCATTGATGTTTGCATATCATAGCATTCATATGTGCTACTGATGATGTTTGCATAGCACAGCATCCATATGTGCTTGCAGCACCTTCTCAAATAGCATCGTCAGATGTAGCAAGAATATTACAAAATTCTCAGTTATAGCTAAATAAGCAACAAATAATTTTCAGCCTAAACATATTGCAAAAATTATGTGGAACAAATGTGTCTCAAATATTGCATTTGACATAACAAATTTTATCATTTACTCAGATTTAATTGAGAGTCCTGTATTTAACTGGAAAACTTACCTTCAGAGTTGAAAAAATCAAATGAGCTAACCCAAATTAACTTCACATAAATATTTATAATGAGTATTCCAAATTTAAACAGAAACATTTGGTCAGTGTGATTTGTTAGGAGCCATAGAAAAACACTTGTTATTTTAAGACTCTTGGCAGGAAGGATGGAATTCACAGGAATTTTCAAGAAACCTGAAACTTTAAATTTCATGAATAAAAATACATGAACAATAATATGTAGGAATATTCTGATAAATGAAAGGCACTATTTCAGTCAGAAGTTTTGAGAGTTTCTAGTCATTGATAAAACATAGATTAACTAGACTCTAGGACTGTAGTTATCTCATATCCAGTAGACCACAAGAATGTACTGCTTCTGCCTGATTGTGCTATTGTACCCATTATCTAACCTCTTTCTTTCCTATATTTATTCATTCTTTCAGGACTCTGTTAATTACTTTTCTATATCCAGGTTTATTGTACAAAAAAAATTGAGGATGAAAGAGATCTTCATGTGAAATGTGCCTTTTTGTGTTGAGTTATTGTAGCATTGTGTACCCCAGCCCCAGTCATTTGCTGGACAGGATAGCATAGCCTTCTTTCCAATGTTCAAATAACATCCCATTGTGAATATTCACATTTTCTTTATTTATTCATTTGCTGATTGGCAACTAGATTGACTATATATTTTAACCATTCTGAGTAGTACAATAATAAACTGAAAATAACAAGTGTCATTTTGCTGTGGTAATACATGTGTGTGTGTGTGTATGTGTGTATGTATGTATATATATACATATATATATATATATTCACAGAAGATATTGACATATATTTGTGTCTTCCTGCCAAAAGAGTCCACACACTCATATATATATCTCCACAACAAAAGGACACTTACAACTTACACTTTTATACACACACACACACACACACACACACACACACACACATATATATATATATCCATTAGTAGTACATTTGTATCATATAGTGGTTCCATTTTTAGTTCTTTGAGGTATCTCTAGAATTAGATTTTATTTCCTGTGAAGCCACCATGGAGCTTCTCCATAGAAGTTCTTCATAGAAGTTGTGCAAATTTGCATTTCTACCAACAGTATTCTTGTTTCCTTACCCTCTCACAATCATTTTGCCATTTTCTATTTCTGATAATACTCACTCTAATAGGTATCTTATGTGGCTTTTAATTTACATTTCCTTTGTGGCTCATATTGTAGAGCATTTCCTCATAAATTTGTTGAGATTTTCAGTTTATTCTTTGGTAAATATGTACTCATCTCAATAACTTACTTTTAACTAACTTTTTTATTATTGAGTTCTTTGAGTTCAGTTTATATGCAATTGTCTTTTCACATTCTGTATGTTGCCTGTTCATTATGTTCCTTATTTCATGTGCCTCTCCAAAGTTTCTTGGTTTGATGGAACAACACTTGTCGGTTTTTGCTTTTGTTGTCTGTGTTTTTGGGGTGTTGTCCACAAAGAAAACACACAAAAGAAATTGTTCTCCTACTGCAGCCTTGAAACATTTTTTTCTACAAGTTTCATGTCTTACCATAGATCTTTGATCCATTTTGAGTAGGTTTTTCTGTAGTAGAAGAGATAGAGACATAGATTTAATCTCTGTGTGTGAACAGCCCATGTTCCAGATTCTACTTATTTCTTAACAATCTAATAACTGACAAATGTTTGTAGCTTCCTCTGCTTGGGGAACTGGAATTAGCCATGGATCATTTCACTATTTCATTGTGACTTCTGATCTTTTCTGATTTTCAACCAAACTTTTATTCTTTGTTACAAATATATTAAGATGAAATGAATGGAAAAAGCAGAAATATTGAGGTACATTTGCATATACAATTATCCAAAATTTGTAAAGTACAGTGTTAAATGAAATGCATGCCAAAGAAAGGAATTTACAGCTTGATCCCCTTATGCTGGAACATCAGTACAAACAAACACCATAATGTAGCATTGAAAAACGCGTGTATATATAATTATAAAGTGCATTTACAACCATCTTAGGATGTCCACATCGAACCCAGAACAAGTGTTATGTCTGAAACTCAAATGCATACTTGAGTTGGTCAGAAATATAATAATATCTTACAAAAGAAATAAATTCATATATAATCTTGTACTTGAAAATGTTAAAAATTTGATACTATCACATCATGAGATATTGTTCTATAAATACTGATTAATATGTAAGATGGGTATCTTTATTGCAATTGCTCTTTTTAATTTATTCAGTATTGAAAGGAATGTAGTTTGTGAACAAATGCTACTCATTAATACTAAAGTCTATTTCTTATCTTAAAAAGAATCAATTGCTCCTTCAACAGCTCTTGCAATACTCTTTAATAATTAGAGCTGTTCTCTTTGATAATATGTGTGCTGTTTAGGGAGGCATGCACACAATTTTCTCTGCTTTAATTTGTTTATCTATTGAATGTTGTTTAATTTTAATTATCCAGTGGCCATTAGCATGCACTTTTATGTAAAGAGGGAAGGCAAGCTTAAATGTGCACTATCTGAGTATCAATGTTTATTACATTTACCAGTGGGTAAAATAATGTTATTACCTTTGCAAGAGTTTAGAGATGCAAATTAAAACATTCCAGATGCCTTGTGTTAGGATTCTGGAAAGAGGTGAGTAGTGTTTCTGAAAGTCAAACTGGTAGATTAAAACAGTCTTAAAGTCATACTTGCAAGGGGGTGAAGAAAGTGCCTTGAGGACTGCCTTTTCCTATGACATCTATTTAGATCTTCCACTCTGTTGTCTCCATGAGCTACTAAAATACTCATAGAAATCCTAACAACTTGGTGTGCAAACAATATCACATTTAAAAAACACACTTCCTCTATCACTGATGCAAGGCATATTGTTACCAATGGCTGTGCCCTAGACATGATGAGTCTGTGTCTGAGATGTGCTTTCTGCCAAGTATCATAAATCTCACCATCACTGGAAGACAGCATTATACAGTTATACCCTATGCAACAGATGTCAGGTTTATGGAGAAAAGCCAACCTCTCCAAAGGATGCCTTCAAAAATTTACTCATGGTACAGTAAAAAGACAGCAGAAATGGAAGAATATTACCATCCCACCCACTGGCCTTTATGCCTTGAGATTTCTATATGGAACTGGTGATAGAATGTAAATGAAACAATTCATCTTCTTCCTCAGGCTGCCAAAAACTACTCTTAAACACAAAGAATAGCTAATGCAACAGTCCTGGGCCACTTACTCACCCCTTCTCCCACTTTAATTTTAATTTTCAGATATTCATTGTCAGCATTAGACTCCTCAACAACCCACTTCACGCTGTGGTCCCAGAAAATGATTTATTTTTTACCAAGGAAGAAAGGGGCTATCAAGGGATACCAGATACCCCTTTCTTCTCTCACCCAAGCAAAGCAAAGCAAACCCACTAGCTTCTGTTTACTTACTCCAGTTCCTCCTAGAAGAGGAATCCTTCTCCTTAAAAAAAATCCTATGAGCAAGGTGGGCCGAGAGGGGTCAAAATCACAATGGGAAATCTACAGAGACAACTGATCCAATCTTGTAGAAACTCACGAACTTTGGCAGGACTAGGCCCTCTCATACAGGAGACATTTGCGTAGCTTGGTCTGTTTGAGGGGCACCTGCCATTGAGATCAGGATCTATCAGTGGGATCAGGATCTATCCCTGGTGCATGAGCAGGCTTTTGGGAGGCCATTACCTATGATGGGATGCCTTGCTCAGCCTTGATGTAGTGGGGAGGGGCTTGTTCCTGCCTCAACTGAATGTACAAGGCATTGTTGACTCCTGATGGGAGGCCTTACCCTTTTGGAGGAGGGGATGGGGTGTGGGGCAGGGGCTGGGTGGGGTAGGCTGGGGGAGGGTGGGCAGGAGGAGGGATGAGAGGGGGAATCTATGATTGGTATGTAAAATGAATAAAAAAATTCCTTAAATTAAAAAAAATACTTTCAAATGTCCTCTGAAATTTACCTCTGGAGTTCTCTCAACGACTTTGTTCCAGACACTTCTTTATCATCTCATCTAGAAATAACCTTTCTCTATAACTCTCTGTTACACAAATATCATTATCATTTCCCTATCACTGTGCTATACAGATCAGCTATCATCCCTTCCTATGTTCTCTCCACTTCAGTCAGAGAGAGAATCCAGCATCTATTTCACTTAGTTCCTTCTACTTCATCAAGGCAAGCATTAGCTTCATCCTCTCACTCACTGCTAAGGTTATACACTATGTTCCTGCCTTAGGAGACCTCTGAATCAGCTGATAATGGAAGCCTGTCTATCTCTTAAGAATACTATCTTTGTTATCTCTCATTCTTCTGTCTTCCAGGAATTCTTTCTTGATGGTATCTGTGAGATATTTCTTCCCCACAAAAGTCAGTATCCCATTAGAGGAAGCTCAAAACTCAATCTAAAGACAGATATATTAGCTTTCAGTAAATAAATATGATCAGAATTTCTCAGCCCTGGCATTATTGCCATAAGGGACAGAAAGGTACTTTATTATAGATATGATAGCTACTCTGTGTTCTGTAGGATATTGAGCAGTGTCCCAGTCCTCTGCCATCCAGATGCCAGTAGCACTTTGTCCTCCATCAGTTCTAACAACTCAGAACATATCTTGGTGTCATCATATCTTCCCATGGGGAAGGGGAACTGGACAAAATTCTTCCTACAGTAAGAATCAGTACTCCACAATAGTAATCATTCTCACATCATGTGGCAGCACACTGGACAGCTGTGGAGGGAGGAGTAGGGTGAGTGGACAGATAGGCTTCTTACATAAAGCAGAAAGGAGACATAAAGATTTACTATGCAGGCAAGCATATGTAAAAATCAATGAAATGGGACAGAAGTTAGGTTAGCTCATCTGGGAAGAACAGGTGACAAGGCCATAAAAGTTAATATAATGTGAGAGTAAGGATTCCTGTGTATTGTCCCTACATGTTTCCCTGACAGAGCCCATCTCTTTAACCTTGTAATCTTCTGGTGAGTCTCAGGGGTCTATTCTTTGCCCTATTCTCACAAGCTCACTGGAAAATCTCTTCTTCCCTAGATAACTTAAATCCTGCTAAATCCATCTCTCGAGAGCTAACCCCACACAGGCAACTGCCAACAATACATCAATCTCCCTGCTGAAGTTCTTCTTAATATATGCCTAAAGTTAAACCTGTTGTAATTTCCCTGAAGTAATCCCTATGTTGACAAAGCAACTCTGCTCATTAGTGGTTAAATTGTCTGGAAATCTTTGCTGAACACCTCACAATCAACTAGTGTCTATGATTCATTAAATCCCTCACATATATATTGTTAGAATCCATTATATTTCCTCCATCCTTAATTTATTGACTCATCTTATCCTAATGAAATTATGGCAATAATATTAATTTATTCCTGCCTTCATGCCCTACCATGCTATTTCTGTGCATTTAAAGGAATAATGCATGTATAATCTGGCTGTTACCTTCCTAAACTCCTCCAGTACCACTCTGTTGCTCTCAGGACAGTGAACCCAGCCTCACTTGAGCTGCTCCTCAATGCTAGGTCTTTTAATCTTGTCTCATGATCTATTCTTCCTATATTTGCCTAAGTGCCTCTGGCTCATACTACACACTAAAAGGCTTTCATGCTTACCCACCATTTACCCTATTTCTTCTTAGTCTTCTGTCTACAGGAATTGTCAATTCTAAAAACTAGGGTCAGGTCTTGTTTAGGCTTTCACACGGTGATTTTGTGGACGGATCTTCCCTGTTATATTAAGAAGACACAATCTCACAGCAGTCTTCCTGGTACTCTGGCTGGCTCTTACAATCTTTCTACCCCTTCTTTTGCAATGCACTCTGAGGCTTAAGTATAGAGTTTCTGTTGTAGATATATAAACTGGGGATGAGCACCCCAGCATCAGTTGTTTTCTGCATTTTGACCAGTTGTGACTTTCTGTAATGATTTCTATCTACTACGAAAAGAAGCTTCCTGGATGGCATGTGAGAGCTGCACTATCTGTTGGTGTATGCATACATATAAAATCCATAACATAACCACTCATGGATAGTTGACAGAATAATCAGTACTAGGCATGATTTTTCTCTTGTAGATCAAGTCTTATATCCAATTACCACCAAGATTTAAGTACCACCATTAGGGATACCTTACCATGCTGGTCATTGCTGTGGTTCCTAGGCATCCCAGATGGATAAAATTAGTGTTGGTTTCTTCTTGGCAGTTTGCATAACATCTTCCATTACTATGAAAGCTAGTCCTTGGGGAGGAGGTTTTCAGGTCAGATTAAGCTTGAAATCTCTGAGTTCTGTGCCCAAAGTGCTTGGTATCTTCAGCAGCAGGGACATACCTTCAACTACTGAGAGGCAATCAAGGACAGCAGCAATATCTTATGTATATTGTTTCAGGAGTCTGTTGGACACTCCTTACCATTGACTCAAAAAGAGGCTCTTCATGCCTGATATTGGTGTGTGTATGTGTAAATTTTTTTTTTTTTAGATAGACTGTGACTCTTGGGAAGAGTATTATCATCTCAAGTGCCATAACCTCATTTAAACTATGTGTATGGGTACATGTACATGCATGTGTATTCTATGCAATTTTAAGTAAATGTAAAATAATATACTACATATATTTTAAAAACATCCATTTTGTTAATTATCTCTCCCCCTTGTCTTCTCCACAATTAAAAAATACCCAGTAGATTTTTTCTTCCATTTCTCCATTTATATTTGTATCCTGCTAGTCTCCTCTAAAATTCTCCCCCATGACCTCCTTACTTTTTTTCTGTTTCATATATTTTTACAATCCAATAACTTCTGGTTATGCACTCTTTTGTAAACTTCTCAACAAATGTACACATTTTTTTCCCTAGAGTGAGCAATAAATAAATGTTTTCCAAAAAATAAGATATCCTTTACTAAATGCTCCAATTAGTCCTGTCTCACTGGTATCAAGTTTAGTGCTTATTCCCCCAATATAGTTTGCAATCGAGAAGCCCAAGGGCAAAGAATAAAATCCAGCCTGGCTGTGGTGCCTCATGCCTTTAATCCCAGCACTCAGGAGACAGAGCAAGGAAGATCTCTCTGAGTTTGAGACCAGTCTGGTCTACAGAGCGAGATTCAGGACAGGCACCAAAACTGCACAGAGAAACCCTCTCTCTCTCTCAAAAAAAAAGTTGTTGTTTTATGTAAATAAATGCTGAGAAAAAATGTACCAAGCTTGAGTCACCCAAGTTTTTCTCTCACAATAGAAAACCTTTCAGCTCAGTAGTTTCTTTCCTCCAGACAGAGAATGTTTTTCTCCCGTTTATGTTAATCTATGCTAGAAAAGTCTCAGAAAAGTTTTCTTTCTTTACTAACTTTTTCTGGAGAAAACAAGATGTTTTTCTCAGCTAACATGGATATTAGAATGTATCTTTAAATAAAATATTACTGACAGTAGGTCATAAAATTACAAATTTATTTTTTAAACACTTTAAAAATGTTTTTATTAAACCTTTAATAAATGAGAGACTAAAAAAGAATTCCATATAATATATTTTATCATATTCTCCCCCAGTGTCTCCCCCTATTTGCTAAACATTTCATACAAAATAAATTTTCAGTTACAAGACATTAATTCAATATTATGACAATATCAAGTCACCATGATCAAGAATGTTCCATGTTTCCAAGTCCAAACATAATAAACATGGTATAGATCTTCTTGTTGACAAGGTAGCACATTCAGCCACTTCTTTTTCACAATTTAAATACTCCATTTTTGAGACTTTATTTATTTGATTTATTGAACACTGTATTTACATGATTTTCAAGCCTCTCTCTCTGTCCCCACTTTCAACTCTTCTGGTGTACCCTCTTCCTCCCTCTCAGTCTTGAACTCTTCTACAACTTCTTCAATTATTATTGCTACACACACACACACACACACACACACACACACACACACACACATACACACCCCCTACTGAGTCTGTTTTGTGTTGCTCATGTGCATATGTATTTAAAGCTGACAAGTTATGTTTGGATAACATTATCAGAGAGCTCATCCTTGAGACAACTGGTTCTTCTTCTTTTAGAAGCATTGATTGCCTTCTGATCCCCATCCCACCCCTCACAAATCATGTTGGCATATTAACTGGTATTGTCATTACATGACATAGGTCCTGCTTAGGGAAACATATTGCTGAAATTTTCTGAGTGCAACTTCCTAGTAATGCGCAGAAGACTCTATCTAGCACCAGGTGTCCTAGTCTTTCTGTCTCTCTTCCATGGTGTCCCTGAGCTTTAGGTATTGGGGCTGTACTATGGAAATATTGATTGAGATTGAACATCCCCCATGGTCAGTTTTTCTTTGCATTTTTGACCATTGTGTATTTCTACAGTAGTCTCCATCTGCGATAAAAGAAGCAAAGCCTTCCTCAAATACTTTTTATGTTTAGTGGATCTAATACTTCCTATGTCTTGGTAGAAGTAGAGAATACTTTTTGCTGCAGAAGTCAGTTCATTCTTCCCTAGCTGCTTTGACACAGAGTCCAGACTAAGACCAAACTCTACCAATTAAATGAGCCATGCAGGTCTGTGACTTAACTCAGTGAGGATGCCCACCTCTAACTCCCTTTATAACACGGACAGTAGCACAGTGAAGATTCTGAACATAGTTAGGGAGCATTAGGAGATCTCCTGGTAATAACATCTGATCCCCAAAATTGGGAGCACTTTAATTTCAACCATAACATCAGTGCCCAGACATGCAGCAGTAGTACATACTCTGGAGCAGCTTGGAAGTTCTTTAAGATTGCTTCTGCTTGCTAGTCTTTATAGCCAACTCTCCAGACCTCCTAGAAGTACAATAAACTTTATGCTTTTGCCCTCCAAAGAGAGTGAATTTTTATTTTTTGCAACAGAGATCTCAGATATAAAAATAAAAACAAATATTTTTTATACCTTAAATCCTTCCAAATTTCTCTTCAATAAAGTAGAAGAAAATAAGAGAGATGAAGAGAGAATAAGGCTGGTGCAAGCATTCCAGTAGCCAGTATTTAGCCAAATGTTGTCTACAGGACACATGTATCATAGACATGGGGAATATGTTTGCTAAGATAAAGGTCCCTATAAAGACCATTGAATGCAAATACTTACAGCTGGAAAACCACATTTCCAGTAAACAATCCCTTACATAAGGGGTTGGGAATCATGACCATTAACTAAAAGCCCCTAATAACAGGATTACTCATGTATTACTCATGTCTGTATCCACCAAATGGAGATAATAGCTAGATGAACATCAGTCTTGATACAGTGAAAAAAATATCATGCATTAGAAACTTATTTGATACCTCTGACATTAATGTATCTTAAGGGAACTTCCAGCATTTTAATTAATGGTCAATAGAAAAATTTAAAAAGAAAATAACCAATATTAATCATTGTTTCTCTGAAGAATTAATTAAAGTACAGTGGTAGTGACTAGCATGAGTATGGATAAAATTATACATTAATATTTCAAGTATGGTGATTTAAATTTTAAAAAGATAACATTATAATGATGAGCTCTTACAATGCTATTGCTTTGTAAGTGGGTCAAAGGGAAATGTCCATATATAAGTTCTAATTTAAAGAAAAAACATATATAGCTAGACACATGGCTTAGCAGTTAAGAGCACTGGCTGCTCTTTCAGAGGACCCAAGTTAAATTCCTAGTATCCATATGGCAGCTCACAATTGTCTGTAACTTCAGTTTCTGCAGATCAGATGCCCTTCCAGGCCTCCTTGGGCAGGAGGTATACAGGTGGTACACAGAAATAAAGACAAAACCCTCATACACATAAAAACAGAAGAAGAAAACACCAATTTATTATATATAAGATAGCTTTGCCATATGTGGGTGTTCATCTCCCACTTTTTGAAGGGTTCTTAGGTGGAAGAGAAAGGAATGAGGAAATATCAGCTGGAAAGAGACCTAGACAATGAGAAGAAAGACAGAAACATAGGATAGCTTCAGGAGGGCCTGGATCAATACCCGACAGCCTCACTCTTTATTGAAAAGGGTTTTTTATAACATGCCAAGGGGAGAAGCAAAGGACCTCCCCATTGCAAGATCAAAGCACACCATATTGCCAAGTGTAGACACTTCCAAACACCTGGTAACCATGCCCATGGTCAAGTCACCCCATTCTGCAGCCCTGCTGGGTAAAGCAAGCCAAGATTCTCTGATCTTGAGCAACCTGGGCCTCTACAGCCATAACAAGCACTTTTTGTTTGTTATTTTGAATGTAGATTTTTTTTTCTGCTTGTTGGTTGGGTGATTTTCTTTTCTTTGACAATTGATATAGGAACTTCTTTGTTCTGTAGCACTGACTGGTCTAATACTGACTATGTAGTTCATGCTGACCACAAACTCATATCATTCCTCTTGACTCAGCCTCCCAAGCACTAAAATGATGGCCATGTGCCACCATGCCTGGCTTGTGATAATGTTTTATAACAACTTGATGTACAGTAATTTAAACCTGAAACTTGGCAATCAACATTATAAATATAATAAATGTATATTAACAATCTCAAAATGTCATAATAGCAATGTCCCCCCTCCTTCACATCAAAACTAAAAAAACAATGATGTTCCAGTCTTTGCAAATCACCATCTGTTTCACTCATATCATTTAAAATTTTCTTTATACTTATGTCTTATTCATCCTAATGAACCCTCCTTTTTCCAACTTCCCTTATCAGATCACTTTTATCCTGTTAGTCCCTTCTCTAATGCACATAAACAATCAGCATGGCATGATAACCCAAAGTTACAATAGTGATACACATACCTTGGCACAACTAACAGTTCACTAATTGGAATTAAGATTTGCTTAATAAGAAGTAAATCACACTTGATAATGTAAAAGCAGTCAACTGCTCAGTGTTAGTGAAATGATGAATATTGAAAGAAAACGTACAATTACTACTTTACCAAACCAGAATAATCCCTAACACCAATCTGAAAATTTATCCTTATACCCTCAGATGAGTGTAGTTCTCACCCCTCATCAAGGAGGCCATTATAGAAAACTACAACCAATCAAAATACAAACTATGGAGCACAGTTCCAAGGGTACATCTACAAAATACTCTTGCAACTAAATCTCAGGGAACATTTCAGAAGAGGTGATGGGAGGGTTATAGTAGCCAGAGGATCAAGAACTTTGCTATGAGATTGAGTCTCCTAGTATAGTCAGAAGCTATACCCATAAGGTCTAACTAACATGGCTACCTAAAGGTTACATGAACAAGGAACAATAGACATGCCAAAGAAAACAGGGAAAAGCTTACAAGGCCTCATCCCCACACAGAGAACTACAAGCAGCTAAGGAATGCTGACACTGGGAGAATCAGTCTTCTCTGGGGAAGAGCACACCATCTAATTATCCAATAATAAAATATCAGTACTAAAACTTTACACATACAACTATTATTGTACAGATTGAGCATGTTATACTTTTGAATATATGTATATACATATATGCATGTAATAACAATTAATGAAAATGAGACCATGAGTTTGTAAGAGAGCAAGGAGGAGATGAGAGAGCTTGGAGAGGGAAAGACAAGAGGAAAATGTTGTAATTATATTATAATCTCAAAGATAAAAGATTTTAAAAGACAAGTGGGAAAATATTCTTTTTTGAAATTTGACATTGACATGTACACACCATATTCAATGCTCAGTATTTACTGACTATAGTAAAGTCTTACATATAAGACCTGTATCTAAGAGGTTAGTAGAAGAAAATGTGAAAGAAAAGTTACTGAGCACTGGAATGGGCTAGGAGTTAATTATTTGTTTGTTTATTCTTACAAAAGACTAAGATAGTTTGATTTTTTTAAGATGCCCACCCCCCAAAAAAACCACAGAAAACAAAGTCAAAAGTAAATAAATAGGATTGTTAAACTAAAAAATTGTGCAGCAAAGGAAACCACAGTTAAATAATAGCTCATAGAAAGAAGACGTTTTCACAAACTATATTAGCATCCAGAGTAGGAAATGAACTCAAGACAGTAGCAATGCTGTTAATAATAATTGAATTTTAGCAGGCTGTGGTGACTAAAAACTATAATCATAGCACTTAAGAAGTGGAGACAAGCAGATCATGTGATCAAGATCAGTCTCAGCTTTGCAGGAAGTTTGCATCCTGCCTGGGTTACATGAGACAATGTTTTAGGAAAAAATGAGAAAAAGAAAATCAATTTCATAATATGCAGTAGATCAATAGGTGTAAGAAGTCATTTTTTCAAAAGAAGACACACAACATTACTAATCATCGGAGAAATGCAAATTATGACAACAATGAGTAATCACTGTATTTCAGCTAAAATGTCTATAATCAAAGTTAAAAAGATAGTAAGTGTTAAGGAGGTAAAAGATAATAAGTGTTGAGGAGTATATGGAGAAAAAGGAATCTGTTAGTGGGAAGATATATTAGCATAGCCCTTACAAGAAACACTGTGAAGTTTTCCCAAAATCATTATGTATGTAGAGAGTTATGATCCAGCAATCTTATCACTGAGTATACCAAAGGGATGAAATTTTCATGTCAAAGAGACGTCTTCACCCTTATGTTTGTGCACTAGTATTCATAATAGCCAAAAAATAGAAATAACTTAAGTATCTATCAGTTTATGGTTAAATAAAGCAAATGTGCTACATGTGCACAATGTATACTATTTATCACCATAAAGATTTTCTTTCACATACATCTTCCCTCATGGCCACTTCATTTCAGCCACAAAATGGGAGAATTCATTGAATTCCACTAGCAAAATTGAAGGTACAATCTTACACAGCATTTTCATGAAAGTGACAACCTGCCACACTTTCTACATTGCATTGTTTGAAAGTAGGTCACCAAGACCAGTCAGACAGCTCAGTGGGTGAATGATCTTGTGACCTACCCTGAGGCTTTCTTTTATATTCCTGGAATCCACATGGTAGAAAAGAGAGCACTGACTCTCAAGTTCTCCTCTGACCTTTGACATTCTGTGACACAGTCATGTACACATAGACGGTGTAAATCAGCACACTTATAAATAAAAAATAAATAAATGTAAATAAATAAATGAATAAAAATAAGTCACCGATGCTGCCCTCAAATTAAAGTATATGAATGCTAGAAGATGAAAACCCACAGGACACATTTTCAAAGTGTAGATAGAGGGTGATAAGTTCAAGTGAGGAAGGTTTTCTTTTTAATTTTTCACGTTTTCAAATAACTTACATTTTGATCATTTGTATGCATTAGTTTTACTTTAGGAAACTTGGCATAGTGTTCCCTGTTTGACCAGAAATGAAGGAATTAGCAATTTTCTATGCAGATAGAAAGTACATCCTCTCTTGGTGGAAACTGGAATTGTCCAGAGAAAGCCTGTTCCTCTACCATTAAACCAACATGCTGATGAAAAGTGTGAGAATAGTACTTGTTTCCATAAATTAAACAACTGCCTTAATTATTTCAGCTCTTATAACTACAAAAGCTAGTTTAATGAGAATTGAAATAAATTTAAAAATTTGGAGCAATTACTTTGTGATTAAATATAATTCAAAAGCATTCCCTCATTAATTCCACAAACTTGACTGTTTATTAGTTGACAGATACTATGGTACACTTCAAATAAGTTAGACAAAGAAAATTACAGTAGAACTTTTCACTGTGGTCCCAGTCAATAACAACAAAGAGAATGCTCCAATCTTATGTTAAGAATGAATTAATAATAGTAAGAAACTGAATTCCAAACTATTTCCTTCCACAGGTATTTGGTCCACTGCTTCATGTCTAATGCATTGTTGGAAATCATAAACCCCAATGTTTTTGTGTGGATCAGCATCCTTCACATTTCAGTATTATTTCATGGCACACCTATATCAGAGGAAGCCATTCTGTTTATTAAGATTCATGCAAAATGACAAGTATGCAATCATTTATGTTCTAACAATTTAGCATAACATTTGAAGTAAAGTACATAAAGTTCTAAAACATTTTTATATCACATGTGACACGTGTACTTCATGGGCATTGTACAGCTTCTCAGACTTTGGAATAAGCTGAGATAATACCATTCTCATTTTGTAGTCCATGACTATTTTCTCAAGCTTCTCTCTTTTTAATCAAAGTAACCCTTGGCTTGCAAAAAATGTAATGGTATTAAAACCAATGCAATATAATCTAAAGTTGAAACTGTAACCTATTTTGACCTACCAATCCATGCAGTATTTAAGAAAGGCTGGCTTCTTTGGTGTCCTTCAAAGATTTCCAATATTCTGAGATGTACTGGTGGATTAATTTTAATGTCTTGGGACACCTCAGCAAGTATTTCAGTCATCTGAGGCAGAAATGTAAATATTTGGGGAAAAAAAATCCACCATTAGTGTAATAGCATATGTATCTGTAGTTTCCTACAGGAATCCTTCAACTTACATTAAAGAGCCCTAAAATCAATTGTACAGCCAACACATTAAAACTCAAGTAAATGAAGCAAGTAAATGAACAGAGAAATTAAAGTTTAGAGTTTCAAATAAATATACATTTGATTTGTGAAAGATTCTGATTACATGCACTTTAAGGAAAATTTTCTGTGTTGCATTAGCAAAACTAACTTATTATAGTGCTTCCAATCTTTTGCTACTTAGGATAAATCTAAAAATGCATCCATACTGAGCAAATGGTTCTATGGTAAACATTTGCAAGGAATTTAGAATGAGTTATTTGAAAGCCAAACTTCACCGAAGAAAAGATGAGTTAAATGGATTTACCCCCAGTCTACCAGACAGAAGGACAGGGGCTTTGTCAGCTTCTTGCTGTTTCCTATGATGGAATTTGTTTCCAGTGAAACCTAGTGTAGTCATTTGTCTGTTCTGAACAAAACCAGCTTTGTTCTCTTGGTCTTTTTTCTCAGTCCATGGATAAAAATTTATCCTGCTACACACCTTGATGAAGAAGTTACAAACATTCTCCCACTGGAAGTTCTATGTAGAGACTCAAACTAAATAAAACTTACACAGTGAAAAATAATGTGAATCCTTATTTAACTGAGTTACTATCTGACCAGTGAGTTTCATCACAAAGCAGGAGTTCAAATTCTAGAGCAGCATCACAAGAGGGATTGTGCCCAGGGTGCATGTCAGAGATAGATGCCACCTGTGTGATCGCTGAAAGGTGAGCCAGTAAGTTAACTTCTATTTTGAAATATTTTTGTCTGAGTCTCACATTTTCTTGAAATAAATAAAGATTCTCTTGTCTAAACAGTCCTATCTACCTCTGCAGTGGGTTTTCTATAATGCAATTGCATATTTCAAATAATAAATCTTTTGTCATATTCCAAGTCCAGAGAAAGCAGTTCCTCAGAGTAACATTTTTAAACATTGGTGTCTGTATTATCAGTCATTTTGCAAACATGAATTGGAAGTATTTTCATACAAAATTCACAACAAATTAGGTCATGTTTTCTAGCCTGTAAGAAAATCTGGGTGTCAATCTGTCACATCCTGTTATCTTTTCCTTCCTCAGAATGGAATCAACATGGGCTCATGAAATCCATAGAAATCAACTCCTACTTAGCAGATGTGTTGATTTCTATGGATCTTCTTATGTATGAATAAAAACCCATGCTTCTATTTAGCAGTGCCTTTATTAGTGCAAGAGTATTAAGTCTACTGGGCCTGCATAGAGGAATGCTATTTGACTGTGCTTCTATAGTTCATGGCTTGTACACCTCCTCACTTCACACATGGTGAGTGCACATATAAGCACTGGATGATGTTCAAACTGGGATTCAGGGGCAATTCTTCTACTGTCTAGCTGTGAAACCAGGAACAGTGACCTACCATTTTGTCAGTTCCCCTTCCATAAAGTATTTACTTCTTGATAATATTTGTCCAACCAAACAGATAATATTCCCCACAAATGACAAAGATTTAATGACTTTTTTAGAACAGATATTATCTATTTTATCCACAAGATATGCACTGATAATCTTGATAGTTTTAGGACAAAGAAATATTCTTATGTCAGTCTTGATCTTTTCTTCTTCCAGACATTTGCATTTATAAGAAACACCCATAAAACTTGGAGGATACACACCTATTTTATTCAAGACAAGGTATGATACTAAATCTGTCATGAGTTAAAATCTACAAGGTACCTAGGCAGGACTGAGGACAGAACCTCAAGAGTGTAAATTCAATAACCTCTGAGAACAGGCAAGAAAGTGCTGCCAAATGGATAAGGTCATAGACCTAAAAGTAAGCAGTCTCTCAAATTAAAAGATCATTAATTTGTAAAGTAGTTCAATTTTATTAATAATCATTAGTAGTCAATAGTAGTCAAATTTTTCCTAATAGATATTAGAGGAAAATAACATTCTATGACTCAAAATATTAAAACAACAAAACAGTAATTTCATATGTCAGTAAAATAATTTTTGTATAAGTAAATTGCTAATTTGACAATTGATCAGATATATATTTTTATTTGTTGTTACTTTCTACTCTGTCTTATGGCATTTTTTCAGTTTTTGATGATTTCAGGTAACATTTTAGCCTGAAGATTTTGGTAACCTAAGCTGTTTATTCTTTTATAAACTTGTATAAAATATTACTTAGAATATTAGACACCCAGAAGATAAATGTCAGTTATTCATCATTAAGTGTATTTTGGTCAGCCACACTATGTAGTACTGTCATAAGATGTGAAAACATAATTTTTGTGCAATCATATATTTAGAGTTACAAACACCATATTTTGATACCTCTTAGCTCAGTTCCTGTTTAATAAAAGAATTGACTAAATCTGTTAATATAAAGAATTTTCTCAAATAACACTTAGAAATAGGTAAATGACTATAGTTCTGTAGTACAATTTGAAACCCAGAATGGTGAGATGCCCAGCAGTCCTTCTATTGTCCAAGATTATTTTTAGCTATCCTGGGTATTTTGTGTTTCCATACGAAGCTGAAATTGTCCTTTCAAGATCTGTGAAAAATTGTGTTGGGAATTTGATGAGGATTGTGTTGAATCTGTAGATTGCTTTCAGTAAAATAGCTATCTTTACTATTTTAACCACACTGATCTATGACTATGGGAGATCTTTCCATCTTCTGATATCTTCTTCAATTTATTTCATCAGAGACTTGAAGTTATTATCATACAAGTCTTTTATGTGTTTGATAAGAGTTGTCCCAAGATATTATATATTATTGAAGAGATGAATTGATCAACAGAATCAAATTAAAGACCCAGACATAAATTATCACATGTATGGACATCTGGTTATTTATACAGAAGCCAAAAGTTCACACTGGAAAATAAAGACAGCATCCTCAACAAATGGTACTGGTCAAATTTGATTTCTGCAAATAAAGCCTTGCAATACAAATAAACCCATACTTATCACCTTGCACAACTCAACCCTAAATGGATCAAAGACCTTGACATAAAATGAGGTACACTGAACCTGATAAAAGTGGGGAATAGCCTTGAACTCACTGGCACAAGAGAAGACTTCCTGAACAGAACACTGTTAGCTCAGACACTAATACCAATAATTAATAAATAAAACTGAAAAGCTTCTGTAAGGCAAAGAATAGCATGATCAAGAGAAAGCAGGAGCCTATAAAAAGGGAAATATTTTTTATCAACTCTCAATTTGATAGAAACCTAATATTCAAATAGATAAATAACTCAAGAAACTATACATCAAAAACACAAATAATATAATTAGAAAATGGAGTACAGATCTAAACAGAAAATTCTCAATAGAGGAACCTCAAATAGTTGAAAAACAAAGAAATGTTCAACATCTTTTTCTATTAGGGAAATGCAAATCAAAACTACTTTGAGATTCCATCTTGCACCTGTCAGTATGTCTAAGATCAATAACACAAATGACAGCTTATGCTGGCAAGGTTATGGATGAGAACACTCATCCATTGCTGGTAGGAATAAAAATCTGTGTAGTCACTGTAGAAACCAGTATGGTAGTATCTCAGAAAGTTGGGAATTGATCTACCTCAAGATCCAGATGTACAACTCTTTGTACAACCCATTGATGTCTTGTCATGTCACAAGGACACTTGCTTCACAATTTTCATTGCTCTTCTATTCATAATAACCAGAAATTGGAAACAACCAAGTTATCCCTCAATAGAAGAATGGATAAAGAAAATGCAATACATTTACATAGTGAAGTATTATTTGGCCTTAAAAAGAAAATGAAATCCCAGCTAGATATATCAAACTAGAAAAAGTCATCCTGAATGAGATAACACAGACCCAGAAAAATAAATATGACATGCATTCAGTTATATTTGGATGTTAGCCAGTAAATAAATGACAATCAAGCTACAATCCATAGACCCAGGAAAGTTAGGTATAGAGGAAGGGACTGGTAGAGTAACATGGATCTCCTTGGGAATAGAAAATAGAGTAGATTTTATGGATCGGGTAAAGGAAATAGGAATAGGAGAAAAAAGTGGGTACAGGAAGGAGGATGGGGTTGAGGGAGGGAGTGCTGAGAGAGGCAGCTAGAATTAGAGGCATTTGAAGGATGTTATAGAAACAGTTCAGTGGAAACTTCCAAAATGATATTAAGGTGATCCCAATGAAGTCTCTGAATAAAGATGGAGACAGACTCTCAACTGGCCATCTCTTGTCATCAAATGAAGCATCCAGTACTGATACTGGGTTACGTTCAACTCAGTTGTTGGCAAAAGGAATCCCGTAGAAATCTTCAAACAACCTAAGCTGTTTCCAAGAAAATAGATTGCTCTCCAAAAACTGTCAAAAAGGTCCAACTGTTGAAAATAACAATCACAAAACTAATTGAACATGGAGTGGTCTGGAGGTGCCTACATAGAATATTTACCTCTATATTATTTTTTTTCACAAGAAGATATTCCTCATGCTAATGAAAGAGAAATGTAAACACCAATGCAGCTGTAAAATCTTTGATCTATAATCTCTCTTGCCTGAAAAATATAGCACAAAGCTTGTGAGTAGCCAATCAATTACTGATTTGACTTAAGGCCAATTCCATGAAATGGAAAACATACTTGACACTGCTTGGGTAACCAAGAAACAGACTAGATAGCCCAGAGACCTAGGGTAAACACAAATAATACTGGATAAATAAATAAAGAAACAAACAAATAAAAGGAACAATAAAATGACTCCAAATGATATTATTCTATAGTAATAGATCAGTGCCTATTTAGCCATCATCAGAGAACCTTCCTCCTTCAGTAGAAGGGAACAAATATATTGGGGGCCTTGGAGTCCAGCTCCTAGGACCCCCTTCAGGGTTTAGGTCAGACATTAGAGTGAAGTGAAGGGAACTTATGATATCTCTAATCTGGGGGTTTACTGAAAAAAGCTCACACTCTTGTTGTTCCAGTCATGTCTCTTTATTGTTCTGCTTTTCTTCTAATTTTCTTGCCCTAATTGTCCATAATTTCTTAGCTCTACTTCTCTGTTCTTATCTTTCTGCTTCTCCACATCTAGGCTAAGAATTCTCTTTTTATAGGAGGCTTGAAGTAATAAAAATAATTACAAGGGTTACCTCTCATTGGTCAAAAGCACATTCCTAGGGTAAGTGATTTGGAGTCAAGCCATTTACCACAGCAACACAGGTTTCAAGGTTTCAGGAGTATGATTGTAACCAGAGGGAGGGGGCAGAGTGCCCAATGTGACAAACTTTGGACATAGCTCTTTACCAGCAGACTTGGCAAATAAAGAACTCACATGATTATCTTATGTAAATAACCTTGGTTAGATCCCTGTAATTCTGACTTTGTGCATAACTGTAAAGCTTTAAAGTTGTGATCTCTTTACAAAGGACTTTACTATAATTTGAACATGCTCTGAGGTAAAAATGAGGTAATTGTGTGCAGTTAGTCTAAGACTGGGGAGAAATTGTCATTTTCTTGTGTTAGTCTGAACCAAAGGAACAAAGCAGGTTTGTAAACAGTCCTCATGGGACAATAGATCTAGTTATGAAGCATATCCTAGTATTTTTACCATGTATCAGAATTATACAGCTAAATGAGAAGTCATCTTCCTGACCATCCACAAATATGTGTGCCCATAAGACTGAGATGTAATCATGAGATTACATTTACACATTACATGAAAATGCATGGTTTTGGGGAGATATAATAGCTGTTATTGCACCAGTGAAATTACAGATGAAACTACAATTTTCAGAGTAAGTGATCTGTAAGCTTTGCTGATAAGGTATCCCATCAGAAAATAATTCCTCTGGTGGGTTGACATTTGATTTATCAATTGTTATAACTGTAATTGCATCATGGCCCATAATAGCTTATGACAATTGCTCCTGACACAAATATTTAAACCACAGCCAGATGTTATGCAGAGAGAGAGAGAGAGAGCCCTTGGAACCTACAATGCTGAAAAGGATGTTTCCATCACATCCTTCCCCTCAGAGCTCACAAAAGAGAATCTGAACACAGAGGGAATTGAGAACATCATGAGAAAGTAGAACAAGATCCTCTAAATCAACATTTAGATAAAATGAGATAAAAGCTCATATGACTCCCAGAGAATGAAGCAGCAATCACAGGGCCAGAATTGGTCAGTACTAAATCCTCTGTGTATGTATTATAGCTTTCAGTTTAGTATTTTTATGGGACTCCTAAATGTGTGAGAGAGTGGGCATTTGGCTCTTGCTCCTTTTCTTGGAATATTTTCCTTCTGCTAGGTTGCTATATCTAATTTCAGTGTGATGGTTTTTGTTTTATTTTGTTGTTAAAAAATAAAAGGAATACTCAAGGAGCTGATAACCTGTGATGATGGGTATGGAACATAATACATAGCATTGCTTCTCATTGGTTGTTCATCTTCAAGAACTACACTCTTAGATTTTCACTTCTGTATGGAAGGTAGGTACTTAAGATCTGGTGGTATTGTACATTCTATCTTCCCTTGAATATCCCTCAAAGGTGGAACATTTAACTAGTTCAAATCCCCAAATGGGAGGAATGCATTTTCAGTGTAATTTGAAACTTAGTTGAATAGAAAGACCTGATGGATAGACATTTTTACCTTCTTCGTGGCTTCTAAGAATTATTTCACAGAAGAAATTACACTTGTTTTTTTGTTTGACAGGATTGTTTGGTTTAGTGACTTGATTTTCAGCATAACTGTTTCCTTGACTCCTGGCCTATCTGAAATCTCTGCTGTTAGGGTTGTGCCAGCATCTTTGAACATCCAAGTAATTTGAAATGTGGCCCTTTTGTTAAGATTGCCAGATGTTGGCATGTTATGTATGTACTAAACACTAATTATTATTTATAACTAAATTTAGATCAAAACTGTATTTCTGCATTAAAAAATAGGTAAATGATATTACAACAAATCTAGTCAGGTGATACAGGTATCAGACTTGAGAACTGTTGATACAAAAATATAGTCATAGATGGCTATTTAAAATCTTAAAGAAATGGGTTTTTCAGGCAGGAGATATTCTTGACCTTCTCTATTTCCTCTGTTTCCCAATAAAAATATTATTGTTAATATAAAGACAGAATAATCATAATTTTTGAATTGCACAATTTCTTTAATAAATAGAATCAAATCACATAATTAAAATAATTTAGACATAAAATCACGCTATTGTAATTAAACAAATGTCCTTCAGAAGTAAGTGATTTCAATATTAATAATAGGAGTCTACAGGACTGTTAACAGAGGAAGCCTTTGAGCATGTTTATTACAGTAGTGTAAGACAAAATATGCTAGGTGTGGTAATGTATGTCTATAATCTCACCACTTGGGAGGCTGAGGTGGCATGATCCTGAATCTACAGGCATCCTGGATAACAAAGTGAGATCATTTCTCAAAATAATCAAGCATATAAACAAGACCCCTAGTAACTCATTACACTGTGTCCAACAATTTTTCAGTTACAGTATGATAGTATCAGTATTGTTGATTCTGTCTTCAGCCTCAAGGAATTCCTCCTAAGCCTGCACAGCTGATTCTTCTATTAAGTTCACCTTTCCTAGTTATTCTATTTCACTGGAGATTACATCACAAATAAATGATAAGCCTTCTTTTTTGACACCTTGGAACACAATGTATTTGTTCCAGTTGCTAATCTTACATTAATACCATACACTTAGTCTCTTTAGGAGTTCTTAATGAACACATTTGATGTCATTCCCATCTTAGAAATGTCATGAACATTCCATTCTAGAAATTAAAATGTACAAAGAATTCCTTTAAAACTATAGTTTTATTTTAAATTTTTAAAGGATTTTTAAAAATTTTAAATTTTTGAATGATTACACTTCAAAATTCTTAGTAATTATTATTTATATAGAAAAATGAGTATTTTTCTACTTTTTGCTTTGTTTTTCTTTGCTTCCTACTTTTACTACAATGAAATTAATGACTTAAAATCATATTAGAAAATAAGACTGCTAGTCAAAAACTAGTATAGCTTATATAATACCAGAGAGTATAATTCTCTTTCTAATCACCATGAAGTCAAAATTATCAAAACAATTTTTCATCTCTTACACTATATTCTACATTCAGCCACACTGACTTTCAGATGTTTCTTTAAAATATTATCAAAGATCATGCAGCATTCGAGAAAACTCTGCCTTATTAAGTCCACAAGAATGATGTTGCAATTTGAAGATATCTCTATACTAATTAAAGAAAAACACAAAGTAAAGCAGTTTTTACTGAAATAAATAGGTTTCTAGGGAAGCAGATATACAGGAGTCAGAAGGGTCAGGCAGTTATAACTAGAAAAGGGCCAGATGTGATATCTAAGTTGGAGGATTTACACAGTCAGAATTCATATTAATACTGCGGCTTTCATAATACTGCAGGAGTTGATGAATGTCTGTTGAATGAACAATAATGTGAGAAAATGTAATCTTTGAGAAAGTTTATCAAAGGAAAGTTAAATTTATACTAAAAACTAGAGTGAAACCTAACAGTAGCTGAATTTGCAATGCGCAATTGAAAAGAGACAACTGAATTAAAAAATAAAATGAATGTTTTTCTATGTGACTGAAAATACAAAAGAGTATATACAGTGACTGGTTTAATGTGAAGAACACATAAATATTGCATTGTTAAACTTATTAACAATACATATAAAGCCTCTTAAGGTCCATAAAAAAACTTGTAAAGAAATGCAAATTTTCCAAAGACATTGGAGTATCCTCTAAAAAAATCAAAATGTAGAATTGTAACAAAAAATTAAATAAGGAAACATTTTTTCTTATAAAGTACACAATGCAGAAAAATGTATACAATAATATAAAACTCTTCTTACTACATATATCTTTTATAAACTGAGTCTAAGTCTCTTCTGGTTGTTTATAGATTTTTAAGCATGCATAGGAAACAAGCAAAGCCGTTAAAATAAACTACAAAAGACATCTCTGATTCAAATTTAATTCATTAAAAATTATTGCTTCCATCTCTAATTAAACAAAGGAAAACCCAGAGTGTGTTACTTAGAATTATATTGATCCAATGAGAAGAGAGGAATCTAAACAGTGTACAGCAACACTCAAGGTAAAAATAAATTGTTAAACAGATTCAGTAATCCAGATAACATTTTACACGGAGCCAGAAAGTGTTATGATGATGATGATGATGATGATGATGATGATGATGATAATAATAATAATAATAATAATAATAAACCGAAAAACAAAAATACTTTTTCAGATTATTTTTCTTCAAGAAGAATAAAATAAAGACCTGTGAGTGCTACCCTGAATCTACCACCAAAACATCCAGACTATCCCCCACCCACACATAATCTCTCCTTCCACTTGGAGTCTGTGTTCACTAAGAAATCTGAAATATGATAGCCTACTAGTAGACTAGTGTCTACTTCACATTGTAAATACATTTGAATTTTTGTTTTATAATATTAGATTAGGGATAAAAGTTAACATGTAGAAAGTTCCTGGTGATGTTCTCAATGCTTTATGGATAATCTTTCATATAAGATATTTCATTAAACAGAGAATCATTGTGTTCTCAGCATCTTATTTCTGATATGCTCATTCTGTGAAAAGCTGAGACTTTATAACCACTCCCACTGATTTGCAAATGTACTTTACATTTTTTGAGCAGAGGAAAAATGAGAAAAACAATTAAAAATGAAGAAGGCAACCCATGTCAAACACTACTGACTCCCTATAGTACAATGAGGCATCCTTCAAGAGTGCCCTACAGAGGGGATTGGAGGGTGGGAGTTATGGGGCATTGAGTGGAAGGGGCCAGATGGGGTGGGTGAGAAAGAGGCTGCTGCTGGAATGTAAAATAAATAGATAATTTTTTTAAAGGAGCATATGGCAAGCTGAGAGCTAAATTCATTTGTCTCTGCTTATGGACCACAGACACAATATAACCGGTGGTCTCAATCTCTTGTTTTCATGATTTCTTCACCATAATGACTACACCCTGGAACTATGAGACAAAATAAGCCCTTTCTTAAGTTGATTTTACAGGGTATTTTGTCACAGCAACAAATAGCTTTTAATAATGGAAGTGGGTTTACAAAGCTGTTCATGTAGTAGAAATTGATTAAACTATATTACTATAACAGAAACTATAGCTGTATAACAAAATTAGACATTTACATATATACATGTATATATGATACACTGATGAATAACTCTATACAGACATATACATATTATAGAAAAATATATAAAAAATATATTTCCCCTTAAAACTATCACTCTATTTTCCTTTACTCTGCATTTGTTTTACTTTGTCAAACATAGTTATTGTTTAAAATTGTTGAGTGTACAGGTTGGAAAAACATCTCAGTTTATAAAGTGCTTGGTACTCATGCATGAAGATCTGACATCAGATGCTCAGCACCCACATTTAAAAATCAGGCATTGTGGGATGTGCCTGTATTCCCAGTGCTGGGAAGCAGGGACAGGAAGATCCCTTCAGCTTGCTGAGCAGCCAACCTAGTCAATCAATGCTCCAGGTGCAGTAAGAGAGCCTACAAAAATAAAATAAAATAAAAAGAAAAGAAAAGAAAATATGTGGAGATTGAGTAAGGATGACATCAACATTAATCTCTGGCCACCAAACACACACACATATGCACCCAAGCACACAAATAAAAAAAACGTGGGAGTGTTCTTCAATTATTTTATTTTATTGTTGTTCTGTTGCTAAAAAGCCTCATGAAGAAACAAATTTTGTCTTATTCTTTACTACACTGCTAGCGTCAGAAAAGTTTTTAGTGAAGAAATAACCCAAAGTGTTATATTCTCTTACCTGGGATGTTACAACAAACTTCTAGCTTTTCTTCTGTGTACAAGAAGGAAAGGTCACTATTATCCAGTTTCTATAATGTTAAAATTGAGTCATGTGGACTAAACTCTAGCCAATGTGTGGGGAGGTGGCAATCATTTGTCATCTGCTTCAGGGACTCTCTTGAGTCAGCAGTCACCCTCTTTTCCTTCTATATTTTTTAATTTTTGATTTTTTTTTGTTTTCAATACATCATGACCATAGTTTCCTTTCCCTCCATCCCTCCACTAGATTAATTTCTTCTCTGTTTCTCTTCAGAAAAGAGCAGGCCTCCCAGGATTATACACCAAACACATCACAACAAGATAAGGCACAAACTCATATCAAATTTTAAATCTGTTTGATTATTCTTATTGATTGTTCTTTAACTTATTAAAAAATTACAAGACAATATTGACCTTCACTATTGCCATAGTTTTCTTCCCAACATCTGGATGATAATAACATGAATTAAATAAACAATGTAGTCAATTAATGTGTTCAGATAAATGTGTATATGGTAAAATGTATACGTAATTGTCTGTGTGTGTGGCTATAAAAATATGCCAAGATGTTACTAACCATGAAAAAGATTACATATTTTATTCATTTATTACTTACCAGTTTTTAAAAATTTTTACATGCGATACTAACAGTATTTAAAAAACTTATATGTAAAATACTTTGTGTTTTATGAATTTTCCTAAGTGACAATTGCATAAAGCAGTTGAAATGGAAGACTATAACATTATAAGAAGAGAAAATGTCTGTTGCATCTGTATCTGTCATTAGAGGAGTTATTGGTCATCTGTGCATGTGATCTTTTACAATGATACACAGACTGGGCCTAAGATTGACAAAGGGAGATTCTGAATCCAAATACGTAGCTTACATGATTTTGTGAATTGCTTATAAAGGCTAACTTTTTTAGTTCTTGGAATTCTGGAAAAGCAAAAAACACTCGTTTGAATATCTAATGTGCTTATCAGTATTAGTCCTGGAGACACTTGACCCATGCTATCAGGGTGCTTGGAAACTTTGAACAAAATGTGTACTCAATTTTTAATTTTAATATGTTATTTAAATATTTTAATATATTATTTATTATTTAAAATGATATTATTATAAAGTACAAAGAAATTAACTTAAATAATATGTATTTCTGTATATAAAAGCATCTGTGCATGTTTCAGAGAAGACATTAAAGAAACACAACACAAATGTTTAGACTTATTTTAATTACCAAGACTAAATTTCAAGCAAAAGGTTAAAAACTATCCTATATGTTGAAGGATAGGAAAATGAAATGAGAAGACAGAAGACTGGAATAAAAATTCCTATGGAGAAGACATCAGTGGGAATAACATTAAAATCATAGATTCTGGTATTTTGCAAATGATAAAAGAATGTGGAAAATAACTTTAATTGGAAATCATTAGCCAAGAAAAGTGCAAAATGTCAGAAGAGGAATAACAGAAATTTGTATAAAGAGAAACCATCAAGTCTATATAATATACATCAAGTTTTACATGGACTCTTGTCCATGTTATTTTTAAATCTGTGTAGTGTATAGGATTATTCTTCAAAGTTTAGGAAGTATCCTAATGTGACAAGAATTCATCCTGTTCTGCTCTCATGTGTAGCTTGAGTTTTTCTGCCTGGCCCACAGTCAGGACAAATCTCTCTCACCTGCCAGTCCCACAGCCGCTCAGACCCAACCAAGTAAACACAGAGACTTATATTGTTTACAAACTGTAATGGCCGTGGCAGGCTTCTTGCTAACTGTTCTTACAGCTTAAATTAATCCATTTCTATAAATCTATACCTTGCCACGTAGCTCGTGGCTTACCGGCATCTTCACATGCTGCTTGTCCTGGTGGCAGCTGGCAGTGTGTCTTTATCAGCCTTCCACTTCCCAGCTTTATTCTCCTCCTTGTCCTGCCTATACTTCCTGCCTGGCCACTGGCCAATCAGTGATTTATTTATTGACCAATCAGCAACACACTTGACATACAGACCATCCCACAGCACTCATGTATGGCAGAACACTCCTGACCACAATGCCAATCTTTTTAAAAATTTTACTTAAATAACACTTTTTTTGCACACCAATCACAGTTTCTCCTGCCACTCCTCCTCCCACTCATCCTCTCCTTCACCACTTTCCCATCTACCCCTTTCCCCTCCCACTCCTCATCTGTCTCCATTCAGAAAGGGTCAGGGCTTGAGCAAAGAAAGGCACATCAAGTTGAGGCAGGACTGAGCTTCTCCCCTTAAGTCAAGGCTAGGCAAGGTAATCAAGCATGGGGAACAGATTTCCAAAAGCCAGCTAAGTACCAAGGAGAGGTCCTGATCTCACCACTAGGAGCCCCACAAAGAGACCAAGCTACACAATTGTTACACACATGCAGAGCACCTAGGTCAGTCCCATGGAGGTTCCCCAACTGTTGGTCTAGAGTCCATGAGCTCCCATGAGCCCAGATCAGCCATCCCTGTGGTTTCCACATCATGACTCCCTGGCTTATACAATCCCTCCACCTCTTCTTCAACAAGACTCCCTGAGCTCAGCTCTGTGCTTGGCTGTGGATCTCTGCATCTGCTTCCATCAGTTACTGGATAGAGTATCTGTAGGGAAAAGGGTCTGGCTAGAGAAACACACCCTGACCCTGGAGCCCAGAATTAGGGAAGGATGGCTCAGATAAAGCCAGTGAGAGAAACACAGTTTAGCTCAGATCAGAGCCATCTCTGACCCTGTCCAACTGACTTGTGAAAACAACCAATCACAGAGCAGAACAGTAGAATCCTGGCCCTAGGACCCAGGACCAGGGAAAGAAACACAGCCTGTGTTTGGGACCTGAGCCAGAGAAGTGAACATTTTATCCCCAAACCCAGAACCCAGGAAATATGCCCTGACTCTGAGACTAGTACCAAAATAACACTCTTAGCCCCTAGAATCAGAGTCAGTGAAAGAAATGTGCCCTGGCCTTAGAGGTAGTGTCAAAAAGCCAAGAAAGGCCAGTGAAAGAAACACAATTTGGCCCTGAAATCAGGGCCATCTCTGCCCATTGCTCACAAAACTGGCCAATCCCTGGGCAGAAAATAAACTAACCAATCACAGTTGACGCCACCCCCTAGACATCCTATATAAACCGCCCTGCCCGGTCAGTTGTGAACTGTTCTCTCCACCCTGGTAGAGGCAGCTACTCTCCTGGACTCCTCCTTCCCAAATAAACCTCTTTCTCAAAAGAGTATTGGGTGAAGACCTTCATTGACAGCTGAACAGAAGAACCTTGCTGCGACATCCCATAGTGGACTGAGCAAGGGGGAGCTGAACAGAAGAACCTTGCTGGGACATCCCATAGTGGACTGAGCAAGGGGGAGCTGAACAGAAGAACCTTGCTGGGACATCCCATAGTGGATTGAGTGAGAAAGAGCTGGTAACACTAAGCCAGAGATTGTGGCTCTCCAGGAGAGGAGCAGGATTGCTGTGTCCTGCAGGGAAACCATCCCCCATCATACCATCAAACCAGGCATATCCTGACCTTCCCGAAGAGTCAGGATACCCTGATTTTCCCGAAGAGTCAGGATACCCTTCCTTGCTGAAGCAGTTCCAGGCCTGACTCTCCCGAGAAGTCAGAAAACCTTCCTTTCCAAGGTTGGGCTGTTTCTTTACATTCTCAGCCATCAGAGCTGTGCTAAACAGCTCCAGGTGTCCGGGACACTTTCAGGGCAGAGCTCTTGTCCTAAGCAGCTCTGAGGTGTCCGGGATACCTTGCCCTCTAGGGCTGAACTGTCTCCAGTTCAGCCATCACAGCTGTGCTAAACAGCTTCAGGTGTCCGGGACACCTTCAGGACAGAGCTCTTGTCCTAAGTAGCTCTGAGGTGTCTGGGATACCTCACCCTCTAGGGCTGAACTGTCTCCAGTTCTGCCACCACTGCTGTGCTAAACAGCTTCAGGTGTCTGGGACATCTTCAGGGCAGAGCTCTTGTCCTAAGTAGCTCTGAGGTGTCTGGGATACCTCGCCCTCTAGGGCTGAACTGTCCCCTCGCAGTTTCAGCCAAACCCAGAGCTTTTGCAGTTTACTAACAGTATCTCTGATGACAATTAGGGTAGTCACCAATTTGATTACAGTAGAAGGCCAGTTCAGACATCCACTCCATTCTTGCTGGAGTCATCCATATGGATTCCTGGAGGTTTCCCTGGTACCAGGTTTCTCCCTAAACCCAAAATGTGTCCTCCATCAAAATATCTCTTTCGTTGCTCTGCTCCATCAAAATACCTCATTTGTTGCTCTGCCCCTCCATCCCACCTCCAACCTGCCTCTCACACCCAGCCCTCCCAACCTGCTCCCATAAGTTCCCATCCCTCCATCCTCCCTCCCCTGCCCCCAGTTCACTCAGGAGATCCCCTCCATTTCCCTTTCCAAGGGAAATCCATGCATTCCTCTCTGGGCCCTCATTATCCAGCCTCTCTGGGACTGTGGACCTTAAGTTGGCTATCATTATTTTACTTCTAATATCCACTTGTGAGTGAGTACACACCATGTTTGTCTTTCTGTGTCTTAGTTACATTACTCATAATTAATTTTTTTTAGTTACATTGTTCTTATGACAATCTTAAACACTATCAGATTTAAGATCCCTGCTTATGAATACTTTTATAACACTCTCATTTCTCTACTGGAACAAAAGTCATAGGTCATACACAGTCTCTAAGACATTTGAATTTATAAAACTCAATACAGCACCTATACCCAAGATTTAACATAAAGAAGAAACAAAGAAAAAGTGATGTTTAATAAAATATCATATATTTCTATACGTAAACGTAGGAGCATAACGGTGTGCTGGAAGCTGTCATGGTCTCATTTGATATTGAGCTCTATCACTAAGAGTAAATATGACTATACAAGGTCATATGTAGAGATACTGCAGGAAAGCGAAAGAGCAAAGATAAGGGCATGCACTTGAGAACTTGTATTAGAAAAAGACATAATAAAGTGCATCTAGGGCTGGAGAGATGGCTCAGAGGTTAAGAGCACTGGCTGCTCTTCCAGAGGTCCTGATTTCAATTCCCAGCAACCACATGGTGGCTCACAACCATCTGTAATGAGATCTGGTGCCCTCTTCTGGCCTGCAGGGATACATGCAAGCAGAGCACTGTATACATAATAAATAAATAAATCTTAAAAAAAAATTATCACATAAAAAAATAAAAAAAAAATAAAGTGCATCTATTTGTATATTATCAGAGATGAAAATCATTTCAATTAAAAAGGGGACAAAAACAAATTAAAGGCTGTCAAAAATAGAAAATATGAAGAGAATGGTATTATTGTGGACAAGCTGTACAACCTACATAAAAATGTCTTGTTAGAGGTTGCCCCCACCTTGGTCTGCTGGCAGTGGTCCAGAGAGTGCCTGGATCAGTCTACTCTGGTGACCAGCCTAGCAAATAACCTAGCTGTCATTATAGAGCCTTTGTCCAGTGACTGATGGAGGCAGATACAAAAATCTGCGGCCAGGCACCAGGCTGAGCTCCAGGAATCCAACTGATGAGAGAGAGGAGAGATACTGCAGGCAAGGGATGTCGAGATCATGATGGGATGATGTGCAGAGATGACCGGCCACACTAGTGGAAGCCCATGAACTGTGGCTGTGGAGCCCCCATGGGACTGGACTAGGCCCTCTGGATATGGAAGACGGTTGTTTGGCTCGAACTGGTGGGGGGGGCACGCAGACATGGTCAGGATCTGTCCCTGGTCTATGGGCAGGCTCTGGAACCTGGTGCCTGTGGTGTGACACCTTGCACAGCCTTGGTGCAGTGGGAAGGGGCTTGGACCTGCCTAGGCTCAGTGTGCTGGGCTCTGCTGACTCCCCATGGGAGACCTCGATTTGGGGGATGTGGGGATGTGGTGTGGCTTGGGAAAGAGGGCTGGGAAGGTGGGAGGAGGGAGGAGGGGGGATCTGTGGATAGTATGTGGAGTGAGTAGAAAATTTCTTAATAAAGAAAAATGAAAAAAAATAATCTTGTGAGACTTTTGAAAGTTGTACAGTCTAGGAGCTAATCAATGAATGGGACCCTCTCACACACTGTAACCTTAGAAGCCACATACAAAGAATTAGAAGCATCTGATATTATTCCGACAAACTCCAACCTTCCCACAAATTTCCTAAGAGCCCTGCCTAATTATTGCCTGTCATCCTCCAATTACATGTAATTACTTCCTAAGCAAGGCTTCTGTGTACCAGCTTAAACTCCACCCAACACCCACCCACCCCAGAAGAGCTCAGTTCCCCTGACAGACAGCCCTTCTCATCACAGTACTTAACTGAATTTGATTTCATTTTTCAAAGTCTCATTTCTAATTAGGATGGAAACCCCACGAGGAAGGCAATTGGCTGTCTTCGTCACTGTGCAATAACTGATGCCTAGCACTGCACTTGGCACGTCACATATGTTAGATCTGCTTTCTACTGCTAAATTCCAATGCTGTTTATTTGCTCTGCTTTTTTGTTTTCCTTTAAGCCAAGTTTGGACTTGTTGACTAAAATGAAAAATAATGTGAATGATGACAGAACTGAATAAACAAAAGGTGGGATTTTTTAGCTTAAAAATGTAATAAAATATATGTCTAGTAATTTGTTAAATTATATACTATGAAGAAACCAAAGTAAGCAAGATATGAAAATATTTACAGGTTTTAAAGTGATATCTTCATCTATTGAGTAAAATAATTATGAAAATATTGTCAAGCAGAGATGGCTACAGTGATTTAGAACCAAAGAGAACAAAGATCAATAAATATATATAAAACTTGAAAATTTCTGAGGAAAATTCCAGCAAAATTATTTTTAAAACTTTAAAAAATATATTTAAAATTGCCTTATATAAATAGAAAATTAATAACTTAATTACACGAGCTATATCTTCCACCTATCTATCAGTTAACTAGGTAGAAGGGACCTGGTTCTGACACATATTAATAAGTCCATTCATTATTAGTTATTAAATTTTATACTTTATTTAGATTTCTTCATTTTCTTTTCTCCATTACAGGATTCCCACCAGAATACCATATTGTGTTTAGTTGTCATAATTTTTAGCCTCCTTTAGATTGGGACATTTCTCAGAATTTTTTTATTTCTAATAATCTTGAGAGTTCTGAGGAGTGTTAGTATTGAATAAAACAGTTCCTCATTCAATTAGCTGATTTGTTTCCTGATTAGGCTGGAGCCGTACACTGGATGATGAAGTCCTCGGAGTTAGGAGCTCTACCCTCAGAATGCATGCTACCAGCATGATACAACAATTAAAGTTGCTTACCTGAGCAACTAGTTATGTTAGAGTTTCCACACTGTAGATACTCTTCCTCCTCTATCCCATTCCTTGATTTGTTCTTGAGAAGTCCCTATACTTAGCCCACATTTAAGGACTGAGGTGCTATACTCCAAGACCTTAAGAACAATTATCTACCTAAATTACTTGGAATTGTTCTGTTCCAAAGATTTGTTCATTCTTTTAAATTTATTTCAGTACAGTGCCATGTATATTTATTTTATACTTGAAAATCTAATCTAATCTTTTTATTTTTTTAAATTTTATTGCTCAGTTGTTTCAGTCTGCCCAGTAGAAACCCTCTCAGTTAGGGCCTCTGGCCTTTCCATGTGCTTCTATCAAGGTGATTTTCTGTTTTGGTATGCAGCTTTAATCTCGTTTTTGTTTGCCTTTCCAGAATTCCTTGCATTATCTTGATACAAGTTATTATGGATACACCTTGTGTATTTCAATTCCTGTCACAGTAATTTTTCCAAGAAACTCTGGTTTCTATGATTGGTAAATAACTAGAAATCAAGATTTTGGCATTGAATCTGATCATTATTGAAGGGTATCATTGCCTATAGGGCATCTTAACTGGCAGCAAGAACATATATGTATTTATTATAAATAATCCAGAGACACATCTATGTGCGTGCATACTGAGTAAAACATGAGTTTATCCAAATATCTCTAGCTGATCCACCACATTTCATTTGAACCTACTCCAGTGTTCATCTACAGCACCTCAATTCAACACTGATAAGTCACCTGTCAAACACCATTCAATTTCAATATATATTTTTAATTCATAATCATTGACACGTACCCAAAATGTATTACTCACAGCTATAACATATAACATATAAACACAAATAGCTAAATGTTGAATTGACCGATAAATAACCTTACAGTATAGCTTTCAAGTTTAATCATTTATTTTAAATAAATACAGCTAATGTAATTCTCAGTAGTCCTAAATTTATATTAATGTGCTCCAACTTTTCTTGGTAGACAAGATATAGAATAAGTTTATAACTGTCATTTGAGAATGATTATGGACACTATGCAGGATCTTGTTTAAGGAAACAAATTATTGCCATTTTCAACAATAGATGTGTAGATAACATCCTCACATCAAGATTTCAATATCTTCTTAGCTTAAAGTATTAACTTCAGAGATTGCAAATGAATAAAGAAACACAGCATTTCTTTTTCCTTCAACTACTTTGTCTGCCACCAAAATGCTATTTTAATTTTCAAGAATGAACTGTGGAGAAAATCGATCTCTTGCAGAATTGTGCAATCAGTGTAATTGAACAAGTTAACCTCTAAAATGGCAGCATTGTGTCTCTTGCTTGCTTCATCCCATTGGCCAGACACTATTAAGATGCTCTATATTAGTTATTTACATCCTTCTCACCAGACAACTGCATAATAATACTATCTCCATTGTAGTGATGAGGGAAATGAAGCTTAAAGGAGTTAATTGATTTAAAATTGAATAACTCATAAAAATCCATACTCTCTAATTCCGAAAACTGTAAGTCTCCATAGCAGATATGGTGATTCAAAGATCATCTTGAGAAATCATTGTCCACATATGTATACCCTGTTTCTATTTACACACACAAAGAGACAAATTTGGAATAGAAAAATAATGTATTTACTATATCCTTAATTGTACTTGGGACCTTACATAATTGTAGCTAGAGTTTTCTGGCCTGGCCCACAGTCAGGACAAATAAATCTGTCACCGCAAGTCCCACAGCTGCTCAGAAACAACCAAGTAAACACAGAGACTTATATTGTTTAAACTGTTTGGCCTAATGGCTCAGGCTTTTAGCTATCTAGTTCTTACATCTTAAATTAATCCATTTCTATAAATCTATATCTTGCCACGTGGCTCCTGGCTTACCGGCATCTTGACATGCTGCTTGTCATGGCAGTGGCTGGCAGTGTCTCCCCCACTCAGCCTTCCACTTCCCAGAATTCTCCTCTCTCCTTGTCCTGCCTATACTTCCTGCCTGGCCGCTGGCCAATCAGTGTTTTATTTATACAGAACGATATCCACAGAGCATAATGAATAAACTTACGTACCCCAAAGAAGTAATTTTAGAAAATTATTAGTGAAAGTTGGTGACATCTCAACATGCACTTAAATGACTTTTAATTCAAAATGGGAAAAAATGGTCAAGCAAAGTAGAAATTTAAAACTTCACTGAGACTTTTTAGTGTTATTTTCTTTAAAATACTATAGGGAAGGTGAATAGATAAAGGAAAATTTCAATATTAGAAATAATATAAATAATTCCAACAAAGAGATAATTTTAATTACTACTTGCTTATAGTCTAAATACTTTTAATTTCCTTGTTTTTCATCTCTTGAAAAATGGCTTGTAATTTGTCTGGAGCAAAGCAGAATGTAAAATACTTAAATAAATTAAAATTGTTTCTCTTCATGCAATTGTTTTAACAACCTAATTGTACTAAATACTTTGAAGGAGAAAACATATCAACTATAAAATGTGAAGTCTTCAAATGAATTAGAAATACATTTCAAATTTTGATTTGTTTTATGAATAAAGTAGATCTTAATAAAAGATCTGCTTTAATGATACAACTGTATCTTTTTTAATAACTGAAGATGGAATAATAAAAGTAAAGGGAATGAACATGAACAGAGATGACTATATTTTTCTTAAAGGCTGCATCAGAATGTCTGTGTGTTTAAATGCTATGGCTTGGTTATATCTATAATTTGTAAGGAAACCTTTCTTATATAAACTTACATTCCTATATTTTAACCAATCCTACAATTTAAAATACCTGATCAAATGTAGAACAAGAAGGATTTTTAACATTTAATATTTTTACAAATAAATGAGGCACACTAAATACTTGTCACATGCAAAGAGGCCCACCATAAAGATTCAGTGGCTCACAGGCACCACAGGTTAGCCCTTCCTGTGGTTATACTGAACTTTTGAAGGTACAAGGCAGCAGCAGAATCTAAAGTAGTCATTTCAGACACAGTCTTAATGGAAGAATCTTGCTAAATGGCATAAAAAAATCTTTTATAATAATAAAGGACCAGCCTTAATGTTATACTTCCCAGGGTCTCAGGAGAGAAATTACAAATGGTGAGAATTATTTTCAGGAAAAGAATGTAAGTACAACAAGCTCTTAGTCCAATCATGTATTCTTCCAAGTCTTTTTATCTGTTCTCCCATGCCCTGGGAGTCTCAGTATATATACACTTACAAACAGTAATCCCTTGGCAGTGCAAAGCCAGGCTTCCAGGGTCGAATGGAGGGGCGATAAGAATCAAATAGAGGGACAGTAATTGTTAATTATCATTTGCAATGCAAAAGGGAAGTGATTAATGGGGAAATGAATTAACTAAAGGCTAAATTTGGGTAATATCTAAGAAGAGGGAACTTATGTGCTCAACTATAATCTTAAATGTGATTGGTAGAAAATGTTAAGAATCTATAAGTTGCTAGGTCAATGGGTGAAAATAAAACTGCCTTCTTTTTTTCTTGTGGCTCCTATCTGTCCAAGTTATCTGTCGTTTTTCTCCAGGGTGGGGGAAAGTGTGCTCTGTCACTAGGCAACCTGTGCACAGCTAGGTGCCTCTGGTGATAGTTAAAGGGAGATCTGGAACTAGAGGTAAAATTTGGGAAAGGAGAAATTTAAGCTTAATTAGCACATCCGCCTGGCCTGGGTAATTATTTGCCAGTGTAAATCTTTTCCATCTCCAACATATGGTCTGTTCTTTAAAGTCTGGGAAGTTTCTCAGATAAGATAACTTCATTCAGAAGAATGGCTCTGGCAGGATGTAGCTAATGATGATAATTACAGGGAGTCTAGAAACTGGGAATCTGGCTATATGCTGTTATTAGTGCAGAAGATTATCTAAATATTTCTAGAAGTGGTTAGGTAAGGAATTAGAGGACTATAAAGTTAGTAAGGCTGTAAGAAAAGGAGGATCTGAGCTAAATTGTGCAAAGCTATTGCTTAAGGTTCACCTGACCTAGGTGGTGTCTCCATGTGGAATTTACCTTAATTTGTAAGACTTATTATGTGGTGGTTTGGACTGTTATTTCTGTTAGTCCTTGAATGTGGCTAAGGGAGATATCTGACTCCAGTGCTAAAAGGAGAAGAAACGGATGGGCTTGAGGGAGGGAAGTCTTTCCTGAGGTTGTTCTCCAAAGAGTCAAATAATGATCAGTCCACACTGTTAGCAATTTATAGGAAAAAATCAATTGGGAAAGCTATGAAGGCATACATGATATTCATAACAGAGGACAGCTGATATATAAATAGCCAAATAACACCAAAAGCTCCTTGGAATTTTGCTTCCTCTGAAGGAACTCCTTGATCCCTTCAGGTAATGGCTTTGCCATAACCAGCTGAGTTCTTATAAAATATTCTTGTGGCCTGTAGCAAAAGAAGATAACGGTTGCAAACATGGGTAAAGATGAAAAATCCAAATATAAAGATCATAATCAAGCCATATTAGTGTTAACCTGCCTCCTTCTGTCTTGGAATCAGCTCATTGTCCATGAGCAGTGAGCTGTATTGAGGTTGAAACAAGCTCTTTTAGTTGCTATTCTCATGAATGTTTGACCATGTTATAGTTGACCATAACCCAGAATATGTTATCCAGTTGTGCTTTTTGCCATGAAAGAAATGCCTCTGCTGGCTGAAAAGGTGGTCACTTGCCTCATGGCACTGCTAAGTCCATGAAATACAGCTATTGTAGCACAGGAATATATTTTGAAATAACCTAAATTTAAATAGTAACATGTGGCTAGTGATTACCACATTAAATAGTACTACTCTATTAAACAACTATTGTTTTGTTTCTTTTGCAAAAAAAAGATATATTCACTCCTTAAATTTCAATTATAAAACCTTTTATTTACATTATAGATGAGTATAAGTAACTTAAGCTCACCAGATTCATTTATTCCTAACATCCTTCAATAAATATTTTATTTATCAGGCATATATTATGTAAAATACTGGTTGGGTAACTAGATCCTTCTTTTAAAGGGTAAAAGTAGTCACAAGATTAAAACATCCTTAATCATTAAGGCAGTGCAAATTCAAACTACACAAATAATCTATTTCACCCAGTCAAAGTGCCTACATGGAAACAACAAAACAGATTCAGTAGGCTATATTTATATAACTGTGCACATATATTCATATATAGAGATAGATAGATAGATGATAGATAGATAGATAGATGTAGCAATAATAATAAAAGAAAATAGGATATTAACTTAAGTGTGGGGAACATAGGAGAGACTGAAGAGAGCAAAGGGAAGGGGAAAATGATATATTCTATTTCAGTTAAGAATTTATATTATTAGCCTGCCAGTGCTGGAGCATGCCTTTAATCTCAGCACTCAGGAAGCAAAGGCAAGTGGATCTTTGACAGCCAAAGCTACCAGGGAAAACCTGTCTCAAAAATGTATTTTAATTTTTTTTATAAAAATTAATACTGTCTAGATTCTTTAAAAAGAAACAAACAACAAACTCTGGCAAAGATATAAGGAAAGAGGAACTGTAAAAATTGGGAATATGAACTCACTGTGGAAATCAATATGAAGGTTACTCCAAAACGAAACTATATCTGTGATCCAGCTGCATATCTTCTGGGAATATATCCAAAGATATCTCAGTCAGCATATCTCAGAAATATGTGCACATTCATGTTTCTTAAAAGATAAAATTGTATTTGTTTTTATGAAAGATGTATGCAAAGGGTAAATGTGCACATAAAACTTAAATTTAAATATTTAAATATATACAGGACAAAGTGGAAAGGAAAGAGCTATGGAAATATATGTTGATTGAGTGGTAGCATGAAGAAGGAGTTATTCCATTCAATACTAGCAGAATACTGATGAAAATAAACTATTTGTAAGTTATTATTTGTATAGACTACAGCCTTTGTCCTTATAAATGTTATTGTTTCAAGAAATTTTACTTCAACAAGCAGCAAACAGACATAACAGGCTGTATTTATATATTTAGGAATATGTTACCTGAATGTAAAAAGAATTAATAGGGAAAAAGTTCACAAATCTGAGTAGAGTAAGGAGGGGGGAAATGATCTATTTATAGTACAATCTCAAAACATAAAGAAAAAAAATCATACAATAGTTTTACCTCTACCTAGTTGATAAGAAGCTCACAAGAATCCTTCAGACTCCCATTATTGTGTGAATTAAAAATATAAAAGGTTAAAGCAGACTAACCCATTAACAGGTTTACTTTTTTCCTGCAGTAGGTGATTGCAATAGAATATTTGAGGCTCTGCCAAAGCTGCAGCCCAGTAGATTATATAAAGTTACTACTGTGAATGGAACTTGTCCTCTAAGACAGGTATTAAGAAAGAATTAGTCCATCTGCTATCCAGATAAAAAAATATAGACTTGGCTATGAATTCTAACTATACTTGCACTATTATGACTGGTAAAAAGTATTTCTGATCCCAAGGTTCCTGATATTAAGAATAACTTGTTCCAGAAATCCCACTTAAGAGATTCTAGCATAAGAAGTTGCCAAATCCTTATCCCCTATGAGGAGGAGATGGGGATGGTGTAGGGGTGGTGGTCCAGGAGAGTGGTAGAAGGGGAGGGAGAAGGAACAGTGAGTGATATGCAAAATGAAAAAAATTTAAATAAAAAAGGGCTGAAAACAAAAAGAAGTTGCCAAATATAAATTTAGGATACAAACTGCACAACACACATATGCTAACCAGTATAATAACAACTTAATATCAGTAAGATGCTGTACTTTTTTAAAAATAACATACATTTATTGCTATAGAAAGGAGTTTCTGTATTTGTATTAGACATATAAACATAGACCATTGTTGTGGAATATTATTTTAACTATGTGAAGATGGGTTACATTTGTTTATGCTGCTGAATATTACTTTAACTGTGTAAAGGTGTGTTACATTTCTTTTTTCTTTTAATTTTTTTGTTTTTTTATTAAGAGATTTTCTATTCATTTTACTTATCAACCTCAGATTTCCCTGTCCTCCCTTCTCCCACCCCCCCAACCTTCTCCCCCAACCCACCCCTCATTCCCACTTCCCCCAAGGCAAGGCCCCCATGGGGAGTCAGCAAAGCCTGGTACGTTCAGTTGAGGCAGGTCCAAGCCCCTCCTCCCTGCACCAAGGCTGTGCAAATTGTTACCCTATAGGTACCAGGTTCCAAAAAGCTGGCTCATGCACTAGGGACAGGTCCCGGTCCCACGGCATGGAGGCTCCCTAAATAGTTCAAGCTAAACAACTGTCTCACCTATCCAGAGGGCTTAGTCCTGCAGCTCTGCCTGGGACCTGGCCATGGATCTCTGCATCTGCTTCGATCAGACACTAGATGAGGGTTCTATGATGACAGTTAGGGTATTCAGCCATCCAATCACCAGAGTAGGTCAGCTCAGGCACCCTCTCAACCATTGCCAGTAGTTTATGGTGGAGTTATTTTTGTGGATTCCTGGGGACCTCCCTAGCACTCTGCTTGTCCCTATTCCCATGGTATCGCCTCTTGGCCTTTTGGCTAAGATCAAGTGTTACATTCCTTTATGTTGCATTTGTTTAATGATATACAGATGCCTGTTTAATTATGCAAAGGTGTATTGCATTTCTTTCACCTTGCCTGTTTAAGGCATCTTATTGGTCTAATAAAAGCTAAATGACAAATAGCTAGGCAGAAAATGGATATGTGCAGCTGGCAAACAGATAGCATAAGTAAGAGGAGAAATTTAAGCTCAAGAAGAAGAAGAGAAGGAGAAGAGAAATGAGGGGACAGGCAGCCACCATCCAGCTAGATATGAAAAGCAGTGAAAGTAAGATATACAGAAGGAAAGAAAAATAAAAAGCCCTGAGGCAAAAACTTTGTTAAAATATTAATGGTCATGTAGAGTACTAACTAATTCTAGAAAAAAAGGCTTCAATTAGCTGCCTATACATTTCTTTGTGTTCGAGTCTCTTATGAGTTTTCTGCAGGAAATCATGGCCAGGCCTAACATCAACTGAAGTCTCCAGGAGGAAGATGGGGCCCCACAACAACAATAATTCCATGTGGACAATAATAATATCACTAAGCTGACAAACATTATCTACAGATCAGCTTTCAACTACAAACTGTTCAGAGCAATTTTGAGATGGCTAGCTGAGATGATCCAGTTTCAAAGACTACTTGAATAAGGACTTGAACTTTGGCATTATGCTCAGACTGGACAACAAAGGATATAGCTACCTTTCCTAGAATTTGAAAATTAAACCAAAATTTTTCTTTTCAGACTAAAGATACCTTTGCCCATATCCAGCAGGAAGCAATTTTAAGAATACGACGCCCACATTCCCAAAGAGGTGGTGTGAGGTGGGTGTTTTTTGGTCTTTTAATAGGTTTTGGGTCTGGGATAATTTTCATTGTTTAGGAGGGTTGGTTACAAGTTGTTGTTAAGGGTTATGAAAAGGGCTAAGTAAAGGAGATTAGATTTAAGGTTCTTGTTTTAAAAGATATATAGAAATGATAGAATGAAGAGTAGATTATTGAATCTACTCAAAAAAATAAAGAGAAGATATAGATATGATATAGATAAAAAGATAGATTATCGAATCTACTTTTAAAAGACAATTACTAGTTTTAAATACTTTACGTTTGATTGGATTTTTGTATATTGTATATAAATTATATATATTGAGATTGATATTGTTAAAAAATGTTATATGTATATTTCTAATCTTGTTCAAGATATTGTACTTATACCGTTCATATAACAATGTAATGCAATTTGCTGATCCTTGAAAGTTATTATTACCAACTATTAGGATATAAAGAAATGAAAGTTAGTAGTTAGACATTACAATTGAACTTGTAGTCACATTAGGTATGTTTTCAAGATTGAACAGATATATTTTAGATAGACAGGTCATCTTCAAAACCTTCAGAATATGGCATTTCAAATGTTTTAATAACTTAGAAAATTTTTCTTTTTTTTATGACTATGAGACATTTTGGCTCTTGGCAGTACCAATCTACTTCAGAGAAAATATGGGCACTGAAGAAACTGCATATGGAGTTAATTTTCATTGTGGCAGAAGTTAGCCACTGAACAACAAAGTATCCTCGAATTGACTGCTGACAAACAGGACAAAATGGACAGACAGGACACGAAACAAAGGACTACCGATTCTTGCCAAGACAAGTGTGGTTGTGGCTTTAACAAAAGGCATCTTCTGAGGCCAGGGCAATGTGGCACCATCCCTGAAGTGGCCTTTGCAATCCAGAAAAAGGTACAGTGCCCTTTTCTTTGAAGGCAGCTGAACAGGCAGTGGGCCGATGGTTTCTGATGTGCAGTGGACCAGCAGCTGAAACAGTTATTCTTAAAAGAGTAACTAAGCTGACAGAGTCTAACGTCTCAATGGTAGACTGGCATTTAATAGAGGGATGTGGAGAAGAACGGGATGCTGAGATGAAGCCACACACACACACAACCAAGAAGAATGGATAGCTGAATTAAAAAAACATCAACAATTTCCAGAATTTAAAATTCTTAATCTTGACAGAACACTAGTGGAATTCAGGTGTTTTTGATACATGGACTGCTCTCACCAAATGTGAGGTCAAACTGTTGGCCTTGTGTACATCCTATTTCACAAATGAGTCTGTCAGGTATGCTAAGCCTACAGGCTGAAGATGATGCCCCAACACTGCGGAGAAACCTTGGGTGACTGTCCAGGCAGCTGGCTATTTCTATCAACTGACATTTTTTTGGAAGCTGCTTGAATGCACTTCCTGTTTTTATGTTTTTAGGTAATATTATTTCCTTCTTGGGTCTCCAAAGGAGTTGAAGATTAGATAGTTATAGTTATAGTTTTCCTTGTTAAGAATTTTAGAAAATAAACCCACTAAAGATGTATAAGTGTATAAATTTGAAAGACAATATAAGATAGTTCTGTTAGTAACATAAGTTAGGATAGAAAGTGAATCAGGTACATTTTGGACTTACCAAAATAGGATAGATATTGGAATTATTTTCTCTGAATATGTCAAATGCAAATGGATTAGACATTTTTTAGGTATTTGTTGCTTGTATATGTTGTATATAGTTATTGTACTTTTTGCATATAGTTTTTCTTATATTAGTTATAACATTTTTCCTCTTTTCTTTTTATTAAAATACAAAGGGGGAAATGTGGTGATATTTTATTTGTGCTGAAATGTGATTTTACTTGTATGTTAATAAATAAAGTTCCCTGGGGGTCAGAGCTAATAGCAAACCATAGCAGAAGTCTGGCAGTGGTAGCACATGCCCTTAATCCTGATCACATGACAAGCAGATATCTGTGTGTTCAAGGACACCACCAGCATGGAGACACAGGCCTCTAATCTCAATACCAACCATTGAAGACCTGGAGGTCTGTATAGACAGGCAGTGACAAGGACATCATGTGGTTGGGTTTACAACCAATGAGAAGGCAGAACAGAAAGTCAATAAAAAGACAGATTGCTGTGGGATGGTCTGTATGTCAAGTGTGTTGCTGATTGGTCAGTAAATAAATCACTGATTGGCCATTGGCTAGGCAGGAAGTATAGGCGGGACAAGGAAAAGAATTCTGGGAAGTGGAAGGCTGAGAGAGAGACACTGCCAGCCGCCATCAGGACAAGGAAGATGTAAGGTACCAGTAAGCCATGAGCCATGTGGCAAAGTAAAGATTAATAGAAATGGGCTAAATATAAGAGTAAGAGCTAGACAATGACAGGCCTGAGCTAATGGCCAAGCAGTTTAAATAATGTAAGAGTTTGTGTGTTTATTTTATAAGTGGGCTCTGGGACTGGCGGGACTTGGTGGCGGGAGCTGGAGAAAATTTCTCCAGCAACAAATGGCGTCCAACGTGGTGGCAAGAGTTTCCACCTAAAAACTGAGAAAAAAGATTCTAAAATGGACCTAAAAACAGCTTCCTAATTGTCTCTCTCAAATAAGCGGCAGCTGCTGGTTTGAGCTACTGGCGGGTTCCTAGTGTGCACTCTCGACCTGCAGTATGGTAGGAATGAGGCCTCTGCAAGTAGCACATTAAACTGTGTGGTGGATTTAGCCTTTGCTAGTACAAAAAAAAAAAGAGGTTTCTGGGCTACATGCTACTTTGGTAAAAGTGTAGACCCACTATATATGAGAGTTACGGCTCCCAGAGCTGGCGGAAAGCGGACCACCGCCATGTTGGGAAGCTGAAGTGGGCGGAGCCAGCAGCCACTGCCCCATTTCAGGCTTAGAAGGCTGCAGTTTAAAGCAATAGGCTCACGCTAATATAAAAAAATAAGCCACGTAAAGATGGCTACCACACAAAGAATCTGGATTATGTTCTCTTTGATATTCGTAACTGCAGAAAAACATTTGATTGTAAAAGCTGTTGAGTTATGCCAAAATGTATATTTTAAAGGTACCTTGACTTCAAAATTTGGATATAAGGATATGTTGCTTTGGAAAAGAGTCTCTGCTCTTGTTTCCACAGAAAGCCAGAGACTATGGATTTGTTCCAGATTAAGATACATCAGGTTTGACCAGCCAAGACCCCCTGAAAGGTCTCCAAAGACACCATGGCCCAGATGATTCAACATCCAGAATGGTTTCAAGTCAACTGGCTCAGATATACAGCCTCACGGACTACTCCATGATCCTAAAATTTTCTTTCTGTCTCCAGAAGATACAGCGCCCCCCTCCAGCAGGAAGTAGTAAGAGAAGCTACGCCCAAATTCCCAAATATACCAAGCTGGCTTTAGAGATGGAATTGACTCACTCCCCCTCTAAACCCAGACATATTGCTCAAAAAAAAAATGGTTAAGAGATTCTTATGTCCCAAATCAGAAGAGCCCTCTGGTGTGGGACAGACAAAAACCAATATTTTTATTTAAAGCAGGTTGATTATAAATACAATCTCTTTCTAAAGAAAAAAAGGGGATAGTTTAGATATGATAGGATGAAAGGGTAGATTAATGAACCTACTTTTAAAGAGTAACAACTTGTTTAAAATGTTTTACATCGCTATAGATTTTAGTTTATTGATACAAGTTTAAACTTAATTTTGTTATACTGTATATATATTTCTATTCTTGTTTGAGGTATTATGTTTATGTAACTCATTTAAAATTGTAATGGATAATTAAAAAATAGATTAATAGTTAGTCATCTATGATAATATTTGTAGCCATGTTAGTTAAGTCTTCTAGGTATACATAGATATATTTCAGATAGATAGGTAGTCTTCAAACACTTCAAAGACCTACAGAATATGGCATTTAAAATGTTTTAAAAGTTTAGACTTTTTGGACAGTGAGACATGTCTGCTCCTGACAGCACCGATTTACTTCAGAGAGGAGGATGGGCATCGAAGACACTCCATATGGAGTTTATCTTCACCTTGACAAAAATAGCCATTTGGGCAAGAAACTGTTCTTGCCTGGACTGCCTGATCAACTGGACATGCAGGACCCATAGAAAGGTGACCACTGAACTTTGCTTGACAAAATGGTCCTTCAGGTTCCTGCTTTGCAGAGAAAACTGCCAGACATTCTACAAGACACAGAAAAAAGTGAATAAGAGACTCTAGGCCTGTGGGCTGAAGACAGATGCCCCAACTTTACAAGAAAACTTTGCATGACTGTCCAGGCTCAGCTGTCTCTGTCTACCCTGCAAGACTCCCAAAAGTTGCTTGCATCCTTCTCCCATTTCTCAGGCAGTGTTATATCCTTCTGAGGTCTTTGATGTGGTTAAAGACTAGATACTTACAATTTTCCTTAGTTATAATAAAAGATAAGTTAGATATAAAACCTTAAACTTACAAATAGAAGATAGATAGGATCTCTTCTTTAATATTGTAACTATAATTCTTGCTTGATAATTGTTTTGTTTTATGTAATTTTACTATGTTAAAGTTAAAACCTTCCTTTTTAAGAAAAGAAAAGGGGAAGTGCTGTGGGATGGTCTGTATGTCAAGTGTGTTGCTGATTGGTCAGTAAATAAATCACTGATTGGCCATTGGCTAGGCAGGAAGTATAGGCGGGACAAGGAAAAGAATTCTGGGAAGTGGAAGGCAGAGAGAGAGACACTGCCAGCCGCCATCAGGACAAGGAAGATGTAAGGTACCAGTAAGCCATGAGCCATGTGGCAAAGTAAAGATTAATAGAAATGGGCTAAATATAAGAGTAAGAGCTAGACAATGACAGGCCTGAGCTAATGGCCAAGCAGTTTAAATAATGTAAGAGTTTGTGTGTTTATTTTATAAGTGGGCTCTGGGACTGGCGGGACTTGGTGGCGGGAGCTGGAGAAAATTTCTCCAGCTACAACAGATACACAGGAAGTAGATCTCTTTCTCAGGGGAAGGAAGGCAGCAGCAGCAGGTGGTAAGAAGGTGGTTTTACTCTCAGCTCTTTGCTACTGCTCTGACCTCTTGGGCTTTTAACTCTGCATTTGGCTCTGTGTTTCTTATTTAATAAAACCGTTACATCTACACACAGCAAAGCTTTCAATCACTGTAGATGGAGAAAACAAGATATTTTATGACAAAACCAGATTTAAACATTACGTATTCACAAATCCAGCCCTACAGAAAGTACTAGAAGGAATACTACAACTCAAGGAAGCTAACTGCAACCACCAAAACACAGGCAACAGATAACCTCACATCAACAAATCCCAAAGAAGGGAAACATATGTACACTACCACCAATAAACAACAGGAATTTACAAACACTGATCATTAATATCCCTTAATACCAATAGACTCAATTGGCTTAAAAAAGACACAGACTAACAGAATGGATATGAAAATAGGATTGATACTTCTGTTGCATAAAAGAAACACACCTCAACCTCAAAGACAGAGTAAAAGGTTGAGAAAAAAACTTTCCAATCAAATGGACCTAGGAAACAAGCTGGTGTAGCTATCCTAATATCTAACAAAATAGACTTCAAACTAAAATCAATCAAAAGACACGAAGAAGGGCATTTCATATTCATCACAGGAAAACTTCCATCAAGAGGGAGTTTTAATTCTAAACATTTATGCCCCCATTACAAGGGCATCTACATTTGTAAAAGAAACATTACTAAAGATCAAATCATACATCAAACCCCACACACTAATAGTGGGAAACTTCACCACCACTGGGTAGATCTGCCAGACAGAAACTTGACAGAGAAATAAGTGAACTAACAGAAGTTATGACTCAAATGGACCTAACAGACATCTATAGAACATTTCACCCAAAGAAAAAGAAAATACATTCTTTTCAGCACCCTATGGAACCTTCTCAAAAAATGACAACATACTCAGTCACAAAACAAACCTCAAAAGATACAAAAAAAATGGAATAACTCTCTGTATCTTATCTGACCATCATGGCTTAAAGCTAGAATTCAACAACAACAGAAAATGCAGAAAGCCTACAAACTAATGGAATCTAAACAATGCTAGCTAAACTGAATCACCACTGGGTCAAGAAAGAAATAAAGAAAGAAATTAAAAACTTCCTAGAATTCAATGAAAACAAAGATACAACATGTCCAAACTTATGAGACACCATGAAAGCAGTGTTAAGAGAAAAGTTCATAGCACTAAATGCCTACATAAAAAAGCTGGAGAAATCTCACACTAGTGACTTAACAGCACATCTGAAAGCCCTAGAACAAAAAGAAGCAATCTCAACCAGTAGATAACAGGAGATAATCAAATTGAGGGCTGAAATCAATAAAATAGAAACAAAGAAAACAATACAAAGAATCAATGAAATGAAGAGTTGGTTCTTTGAGAAAATGAACAAGATGAACAAACCCTTAGCCAAACTAACCATGAAGCAGAGATAATATCCAAATTAACAAAATCAGAAATGAAAAGTGGGATATAATTATAGACAATGAGGAAATCCAGAGAATCATTAGGTCACAAACCTGTACTCCACAAAATTAGAAAATACAAAAGAAATGGACAATTTTTTGATAGATAGCACATACCAAAATTAAATCAAGATCAAACAATTTAAATAGACCTATAACTGCTAAGAAATTGAAGCAGTCATCAAAAGTCTCCCAACCAAAAAAAAAAAAAAAAAAAAAAAAAAGCCCAGGGCCAGATGATTTCAGCACAAAATTCTACCAGAATTTCAAAGAAGAGCTAGTACCAATACTCCCAAAACTGTTCCAAGCAATAGAAACTGAAATGAACATTGCCAAACTCTTTTTATGAGGCCACAGTTACCCTGATACCCAAACCACATAAAGACACAACTAGGAAAGAGAATTACAGATCAGTCTCCCTCATGAACATTGATACAAAACCTCTCAATAAAACACTAGTAAACCAAATTCAAGAACACATCAAAAAAATCATCCACCATGATCTCACAGATGCAGGGATGGTTCAACATATGAAAATCTGTCAATGTAATCCACCATATAAACAAACTGAAAGAAAAAGAAAACAGATGGTCATTTTATTAGATGCTGAAAAGGCTTTTGACAAAATCTAATACCCTTTCATCATAAAGGTCTTGGAGAGATCAGGAATACAAGAAACATATCTAAACATAATAAAGGCTATATACAGTAAGCCAACAGCCAACATCAAATTAAATGGAGAGACACTCAAAGTAATTCCACTAAAATCAGAAACAAGACAAGGCTGTCCACTCTGTCCATACCTATTCAATATAGTATTCAAAGTTCTAGCTAGAGCAACAAGACAACAAAAGGAGTTCAAGAAGATACAAATTGGAAAGCAAGAAGTCAAACTTTCACTATTTTCTGATGATATGATAGTATACATAAGTGATCCCAAAAATTCAACCGAGGAATGCCTACAGCTGATAAACACCTTCAGTAATGTGGCAGGATACAAGATTAACTAAAAAAAAAGATCAGTAGTCTTCCTGTATGCAAATGATAAATGGGCTGAGAAAGAAATTAGAGAAACATTGTCTCTCATAATAGCTACAAATAACAGAAAATATCTTGGGATAACTCTAACCAAATAAGTGAAAGACCTGTATGACAAGAACTTTAAATCTTTGAAGAAAGAAATTGAAGAAGATATCAGAAAATGGAAAGATTTCTCATGTTTGTGGATAGGTAGGATCAACATAGTAAAAAGGGCAGTCTTATCAAAAGCAATGTACAGATTCAATGAAATCCCCATCAAAATCCCAACACAATTTTCTTCACAGACCTGGAAAGAATAATACTCAACTTCATATGGAAACATTAAAAATCTAGGATAGCCAAAACAATCCTATACAACAAAGGAACTTCCAGAGGCATCACCATCCCTGATTTCAATCTCTACTATAGAGCTATAATAATAAAAACAGCTTAGTATTGTCAAAAACAGACACATTGACCAATGGAATAGAATTGAATACCCTGACATTAATCCACAAACCTACAAACACCTGATTTTTTGACAAAGAAGCCAAAATTATACAATGGGATAAAAGAAAGCATCTTCAACAAATGGTGCTGGCATAACTGGATATCTACATGTAGAAGAAGACAAATAGATCTATATCTATTGCTATGCTCAAAACTCAAGTCCAAATGGATTGAAGAGCTCAACTTAAATCCAGTTACACTGAACTGCATAGAAGAGAAAGTGGGAAGTAGCCTTGAATGCATTGGCACAGAAGACCACTTCCTAAATATAACACCAGTAGCACAGACACTGAGAGCAACAATTAATAAATGGGACCTCCTGAAACTGAGAAGCTTCTGTAAGGCAAAAGACACTGTCAATAAGACAAAAAGGCAGCCTACAGAATGGGAAAAGATCTTTACTAACCCCACATCTGATAGTATATAAAGAATTCAAGAAACTACACAGCAAAATATCAAATAAACAAAGTAAAAATGGGCTACAGATAATTCTCAGCAGAAGAATCTCAAATACTTGAAAAATATTTAAGGAAATGTTCAACATTCTTAGCCATCAGGGAAATGCAAATAAAAGCAACTCTGAGATACAATCTTATGCCTGTCAGAATGGCTAAGATCAAAAACACAGATGACAGCTTATGTTGGAGAGAATATGGAGAAAGGGGAAGACTCCTCCTCTGCTGGTGGGAGTGCAATCTTATACAGCTACTTTGTAAATCAGTATGGTGGTATCTCAGAAAATTGGGAATCAACCTACCTCAAGACCCAGCAATATAACTCCTGGGCATATCCCCAAAGGATGTTCAATCATATCACAAGGACTTTTACTCAACCATGTTCATAACAGCATTATTTGTAATAGCCAGAACCTGGAAACAACCTAGATGCCCCTCAACAGAAAAATGGATTAAAGAATGTGGTACATATACACATTGGAGTATTACGAAGTGGTGAAAGACAATGTCATCATGAAATTTGTAGGCAAGTGGATGGAACTAGAAAAAAATCTTCCTGAGTGAGGTAACCCAGACCTAGAAAGAAAAACACAAACCTAGATCCAGTAACTGATGAAAACAGATGCAAAGATCCCCAGCCAAGTGCTTGGCCAGAACCTGGAGTTCAGTTGAAGAGAGGGAGAAGGGGTTATAAGAGCAAGGGGTTGGGGGTCAGAATCATGATGAGAAAATCTACAGAAATAGCTGACTCAAGCTAATATGAGGTCATGAACTCTGGACTGACAGTTGGGGAGCCTGTAGGAGACTGAACTAGGCCCTCTTAATGTAGATAAAAGTTGCATGGTTTAATGTGTTCATAGTCCCCTGGCAATGGGACTAGGACTTATCCTGGGTACATGAACTGGCTTTTTAGACCCCATTCCTTATGATGTGATGCCTTACTCAGCCTTGATGAGGGGGAGGGCTAGGTCCATACCCAACAGGGTACTATAGTCTGTGTTGACTACCCAAGGGAGGCCTTACCCTCTATAAGGATGAGATGGGGGTGGAATGATGATAGGTGAGAAGAGTGTGTAGCTGAAATTTTCCTGTGTTCCGGCCTGCCAGCAGTTGGGAAAAATCTCTCTCATCTGCTAGTCTCACAGCCTTTGACCCAAGTAAACACACACAGGCTAATATTATTTAAAACTGCTCGGCCATTAGCTCAGGCCTACCACTGACTAGCTCTTACACTTAAACTCAGCCCATTTCTGTTCATCTATATGTTGCCATATGTTCCATGGCTTTACCTGTTTGCCGGTTACATGCTGCTCCCTGGACAGTGGGCTGATGTCTCCTGATTCACCCCTCCTGTTCCCAGAATTCTCCTCTCTCTTTGTCCCACCTATATTTCCTGTCTGGCTATTGGCCAATCAGCACTTTATTTATCAACCAATCAGAGCAACACATTCACAGCATACAAATATCCACAGCGGGAGAATAGGAGGGAGGGGGAACAGGGGTTGGTATGTGAAATTACAGAAAAAAAAATTTTTAACATAAAAATATTAAAAAAATAAATAAAAAATAGGAAACATTTTTAAAATGGAAAAAAAGAACATATTTAGCAAGTGAAAAAGTTAAAGATTTTTTTTAAATGTAATTTCCAGACTCAAACATGAAAAATGCCTAAGAACACATAGTTGCTGTGGAATAATCCTTCTACACACTGTGTGAATATGTGTTGCTATGATTGATTTAATAAGTAAGCTGACTGGCCAATAGCTGAACAAGATAAAGTTAGGCAGGAAAGCCAAACTGAGAGTAATAAGTTGAGGAAGGATGGAGTCTGAGGAATTTCCAGCAGACACAGAGGGAGCAGGAGATGAATGTGCCATGCTAATAAAGGTACTGCCACATGACAAAGGGTAATTAATGAATATAGGTTAACTTAAAATGTAAGAGCTAGTTAGTAATAAGCCTGAGCTATTGGCTGAACATTTGTAATAATAAATAATAAATAAATAAATAAATAAATAAATAAATAAATAAATAAATAAATAAATAAATAAATAAAAAAGGGAAAGCTATCCAGTAAAAGTTTATAAGCAGAGAAAAATCACACCTATTGGTACCAATATGCTCTGCAGGGTAAAATATCACTGCCTAACATCCATATCTCTTTACTTCTGAGATAAGTTGTGCTCCATACTCAATTATAAATCAAGCTGGCTTTGGAGTTGGAATGTGGCTCTCTCCTTCTCTAAACAAAAGCATGTTGTTAAAAGAAAAAATAAAAGATTCTGTTCCATATGAGAAGATCTACCCTATATCTAGAAGAAAGCCAAATAATCTAGGGACTATTGTCAAGATTCTATTTCTCTCCATACTTATTCTTGACTCTTTAGAAAATTTCTTTACATACTATGCCATCTCAAAATTCAAGCTTTTTATTTTGATATAAATACTGTTTGAGTTTTCCACAGTGAAAAAATAAATCTTCCCAATAGTGATCTCTGAAGTCTCCAGAAGGAAGATGGGTCCCCACAACAATGATTCTACCTGATTCATGATGATGACATTGAGCCAATATATACCACTCAATGATTGGCTTTGGACTGCAGACTGTTTAGGATGGTTTCAAGATAGCTAGCTGAGATGTTCCATCATATTACACTTCTAGCCAGAACTTCAGATAAGCTTTGCCCATAACTCGGGCACTGACTACAAATATTACAGCCAGTTCTTTTGAAACCTAACCATTGTTTTAGTTTTTTACAGGATCCCAGAGATATTGTTATTCCCAAAACAGCAGAAAGCAATTCTAAGAAAATTATGCCCCCTTTCCCAAAAGGTTTTATTTTCTCAGGGTTGTGGATAATTGTCATCTGTTAGGGTTGGTTTTAAGTTGTTATAGGGTTGGGGTGGAACAATTAAGTTTAGACTCAGGATTCTCTTTTGGAAAAGATAATAGGAGAGTATATATGATAGGATAATAAGACAGGTTATTGAATCTACTTGTAAACTAAGTAACTATCAGCTCTAGATAATTTGCATTGATATGAGTTCTTAGATATTTATATCAATGTAAGATTTTTTGCATTCCTGTTTAAGGTAATTTGTATATTGATACAAATACAAAACTATATTTGCCACACTGTATATATGTTCCTACTCTTGTTTGGAATATTTTGTACATTGATATAAATGTAAAATTACATTTGTCATACTGTGTGTATGTTTTATGTGTAGGATATTTTATATTTTGATACATATTAAGTATATTGTTGTCATATCACACTATATATTTCTACCTCTGATTCAGATATTTTGTATGCTGTCATAATTTCAAGGTCATTGTCTCTATATTGTACATCTGTTTACAGAATGTTTACTCTTGTAATGTGAAGCCTTAATATTTATGTTATTTAGGTTGATGAGATTTATAGTTTAATAGTCACCCATGCTTGTCATATTTATAGTGGTATTAGTTGGGTTTTCTAGATATACAGAAATGTATGTAGATGGATACGTAATCTTCAAATACTTCATAGATCTAGTGAATATGGCATTTAAATGTTCTAATAACTTAGAATTATGTTGGCATGAGACACAATTGCTCCTGGAAGCATGTATGTACTCCAGAGAGGATATTGGATAACAAAGACACTCCATATGGAGTTTGTCTTTTTCTTGGAAAAAAATGGCCTGTTGGGCAAAGAACTGACCATGTGTTGACTGCTAATAGTGAGTGTACTGTCCAATCCAGACAAGAAGGACAAAGGATAAGTGATTTCTGAACCTTGCCAAGACAAGGTAGGATGGTCTTTCAAGATATCCTGCTTCTGAAAATGGTCTGTCAGATGTTCTAGGCATGTAGCCAAAATACAGGATGCTCCAATATTACAGCGAAACATTGAGTGACTGCCCAGACTGCCAGCTCTCTCTGTCATTTCTTGCCATTCTTTGGAAGTTGCTCACTTACACTTCCTGTTTACTCAGATAATATTTTCCTTCTCAGGTCTTTGATGGGGTTGAAAACTAGATAGTGACATTTACAATCCTCTCTTAGCTAAGAACACATTAGGTACTAGAGTTAGATTCTTCAGGATAGGACAGCTATTGAAGTAATTTCTGTAATTTGCCATTTATATATGGTCTGGACACTTAGTATATGTTTCTTGCTTGATGTTGTCCTTGTTAAAATTGTAATGTATTATTAAGAAGAAATGGTAGATGCCAGACACCACCAAAGGAGCAGCAAGATGCCAGCAGACCAATAAAGTCACAGAACACATGGCAATACATAGATTAATAGTTATTGGTTGAGTTAAACTATAAGAGCTAGCTAGCAAGAAGCATACCATAGGCCATACAGTTTGTAAATAATATTAAGCCTCTGAGTGATTATTATATAAGCAGCTGAGAGACTGTGGGTCTGGGCAGGACCAGAGGAACTTGGGACCAGAGAAACTTTCAACTACAGGTTGTTTATGTTACTACCTTTTCTTTCTCCTGGACAATGCTTGATAATCATTATTATTGTGTACATTTTTGTACTAGGTTTAGAACTTTCTTACTTAGACAAAAAGGGGAAATGCAGTGTGTATTTGTTCTGCCTATGGCCCTGAGGTACAAGCTCCTAGGGCATGGCCTCTTGGCTAGCTTAAGCCCTGGGGAGCATGTGTGTGGGTCCCTTCTCTCTCATGCTCTTGGATGATGGAGACCAAATCAGGCATTGTAAAGCAGCATGAGACCATTTCTCAGCTTTCCAGGACTCTGTGACTGAATTTGCCTTATCCTGTATTAGTGAATTGTTCCTGCCAATATAATTCTTTAATAAATAGTTTTTTTTTTTTTTATCAGAAATCCATGTATTTCCTGCAATAATACTGCCTTCTACAAGTCACTCAAATAATCTTATTTTCATCATAGTGTTTATCATCATTTGACATATAACATCTTCACAATTGTGTCAGTACACATTTGAACTTGGAGTTGAACAAAATTACTGATATTCAGAGTACATATTTACTGTTGACATAGATGTAATTTATATATGAGAGAGAGCCTCCAAGTGACTTTTTTGCTACATGGAGGAAAGATTTTTGAGGGTCAAAATCAATTAGCTTCAATTATTGAATATACAGTAAGAGAATATTAATAAGTTATAAAAGTGGTTTGCTGAATGATACTTATCTGTGGGCTCTTTCAAACATAGGTTTTGGTCAACTGTCCTTAATTCTGTGTTAAAGTAAATAACCCAATAAAAGCATAATAAAATTTAGGTCACTGAGTATATTACAAGTTAGTGGATACTGCAAGGAAGTTACAGTGACTACAATGTCCGCTAATCAACACTATTATTATGTGAACTCTTGAGTAGTAAACTATTTAAAAACTATTAATACCAGATAATATATTTTTGAATTATAACACTGACAACAACATGAGTGGTGCAGCCATATCTAATAGGAATAGCAAAAGTCATAAAGTGAGCAAAGCTGCTTGACAAAGATTTGGCAAAGCTGAGCTACATGATAGCCTCTTTGCCACTTTTGGTCTTGATCTCTGCAAGTTGCATGCTTGGGAAGCTTTTAATATTTGTACATCTTGGAGATATTGGATTAATGAGAAATTTCTTATGAATCATTTATGATTCTTCTTCTATAGCACTGGGGAGGAGCCTCATGAATCTTTTAACTTTCCGATGTTCTACATCGATGAGGTTTCTTTACCTTCTACCTTCAGGTTCCTGTCCTGTTTGGGTTTCTGTCCTGACTTCCTTCAAGTGATAAACTAGAAGTGGTATGGAAATATAAGCTAAATAAATCCTTTCCTTCCCAACTTGCTTTTTGGTTATGGTGTTTCATCTTAGCAATAGAAACCTTGACTAAGACTACAGCACTCTTACTCTTAAATTGGTGGTGCATTTTGAGTTAGTTTTTGTATGTGGATGGAAGATGCAGAGAGCTACATTCTTTTGTGTATAGACACCCTGTCATTCTTAAGTCATTTGCAGTAGGATAATTATTTCTTACTTGGGTAGTCTTGGCAAATTAGTTGAAATTAATTTACCAAGAGATTACAGTTTATTTTTGGACTGTCAATTATATCCTATTAATTTGTTTGTACTTATTCAATACCATATTATTGTGACCACTACAGCTATGGGGTGAACTTTGAAATTGAGAAATGTGAGCACCCCACGTTTGCTATTTTTCAAAACTACATTAACTAGACTACAAATAATTCAGAATGCTCAAGAGTGGTTGATCATCTATATCAACTTCCACCAACCAATACTGGGAACCTTCTTTGAAGATGAGACAGAAAAAAGTATAGAGCAGGTGGATAGAAGGAGATCTGTGAAATGTTGAGTTCTGAATATCACACAGTAGCTATAGTACCTCTCCAAGAACAACATTATATCCAGCCAATATAAATTCCAGTGTGGATGGAGGATGGACCCCCAAGTCACACCCATAGTATAAGAGATATTAGCAGTTGATGGCTGCTGAGTCAGTTAGGCAGGGAGAGTCACTATCCTTTAGGGATGTGTCTACTGTTAGGTTCCTCATACCCATCTCAGTAACAAGACTCAGGAATTACTCATAAAAATAAAATAATAAACAGAGATGTAGTTGGAAGTTTCTCTGTGACCCACCCAGCTGCACAGTCCCTCAGCTGCTTATAAAATAATCATTCAGAGGCTTATTTTAATTATGAACTGTATGGCCATTAGCTCAGACTTATTACTGACTAACTCTTACATTTAAATTAACCCATAATTCTTATTTATGTTTAGTCATGTGGCTTGGTACCTTTTCTGAGTTCTGCCTTGACATCTTGTTTCCTCTATGTCTGGCTGGTGACTCCTGACTCAGCCTTTCTCTTCCCAGAATTCTCCCCATCTGCTTGTCCACCTATACTTCCTGCTTGGCTACTGACCAATCAGCATTTTTTGAACCAGTGTACAAAAGCATTATCCCACAGCATTTCTCCTTTTCTGTCTAATCAAAAAGGAAGGTCTTAACTTTAACATAGTAAAATTACATATAAAAGAACAGTTATCAAGCAGGGATTAAAGTTATAATATCTAGTCTATTTGTATTTGGCACAATTAAAGAAAATATTCTATCTATCTTATATTTGTGAGTCTAAAGTTTCATATCTAATTAATCTTTTATCATTACCAAGGAAAGTTATAACTATAGCTATTTAGTATTCTACTATATCAAAGACCTGAGAAGGATATAATATTACCTAAGTAAACATGAAATATATTGTAACCAATTTCCAAATTCTGGAAATAACAGAGACAGTTGTCTGCTTGGAAAGTCATCCAGAGCTCCTTTGTAATGTTGGGGCATCCATCTTTAGCCTATAGGTCTAGAATCTCTCAGTCACTTCTCTCTGTGTCTTGTAGAATTTCTGGCAGTTTCTTCTGCAAAGCAGGAATCTGAAGGAACATCTTGCCCTGCAAAATTCAGTGGTTACCTTCCTATGGGTCCTGCATGTCCAGTTGATACAACGTTTTGTCAAGCAGTCCATGCAAGAGTAGTTTTTTGCTCAAATAGCTATTTTTGCCAAGAAGAAGATAAACTCCATGTGGAGTGTCTTCGATGCCCATCTTTCTCTTTGAAGTAAATTGGTGCTGTCAGGAGCAGACATGTATCACTATTCAAAAAGTTTGTTTTTAAAACATTTTAAATGTCATATTCTGTAGGTCTTTGAAGTGTTTGAAGATTACCTACCTAACTGAATTATATCTATGTATACCTAGAAAACTTAACATGACTATAAGTGTGACTATCATAGATGACTAATTATTAATCTGCATTTCTTAATTATCCATTACAATTTAAATGAGTTACATAAACATAATACCCTAAATGAGAGTAGAAATATATATATATATATATATATATATATATATATATATCTATATATATATATCTCAAAATCAATTCTAAACTTGTGTCAATAAACTAAAATCTATAGCAATGTAAAACATTTTTAAACAAGTTGTTGCTCTTTAAAAGTAGGTTCATTAATCAACCCTTTCCTACTATCATATCTACACTATCCCCTTTTCTTCTTTAGAAAGAGATTGCATTTATAATCAACCTGCTTTAAATAAAAATAAACAATATTTTGGAAATTTGGGTGTATTTTCTCATACTACTTCCTGCTGGATAAGGGTGCTGGTAATCTAATGAGGAGCCTGAGAAAATTAATAATTATGGTCAAGTCCTGACTGTAGTAGTCTATGATGCTGTATTCTCTGAGCCAGTTGCCTTGAAGCTGTTTTTGGATGCTGGATCATCTGGGTCTCTCAGGGGGCCTTCCTTGATCAAACCATATTAGCCTGGAAGCAATCCAAAGATTCTCATCTTCTGTGAAGACAAAAGCAGAACCTCTTTTCCAAAGCAACATACCCTTAGACACAGAGATGTGAATCTTGAAATTAAATGGGATGAGGGGCACTAGAAAAGGTTGGAGAGAGGTAGTAGTAAATGGATATAGTAAATATACATTGTTAAATTACATAAAACTTCCAAAGAATAAAATATATTCCTTTAAAATGTGTTTTGTCTATTCTAAAACTTTGAGTTCCCATATATTTCTAGATACCAAGATGTCCCTTTATTCCCCTACCTAAACTAGAAACTAGGGTTTGATTAACCATATTATGAAAACTGTGGAGGGATTTTACTATCTTGTTAATTTTAGGTCTTCCTACTTCTGCCTTTGGATATCTTTCTGTTTATTGAGATGTTCTTTCATTTATTTCAATAATGTTTAATAGTTTTAAAAGTGTAAATCTACTTATTTCATAAAATTTATCCTTCAACATTAAAGCAATTAGAATTCTTTTCAATTCATTTTCAGAATGCCCAGTGCTAGTAAATAAAAATCCAATGATTGTTTGCATATGGATTGATTGTGCTACATACTTGATGCACTCACTCACAGTTTTAATCACTTATAGAGAGGGTTCAGCATATTCTATATTAAATAATATGTCATCTCTAACTAGAAATAATTTTACATCTTCCTTTCCAGTTTGGATATTACATGCATTTTGTGTCATTTTGTGGGAATATGCTTTTATTTCCTTTGGATATATACTACAAAGTACATTGTTGTGGCAATAATGAGTGTTTTTAATATTATGAGACACTGCGCACCCAGTGTCTAAACATTGTTTTATTTTTATGTCAAGTCTGCAATGTCTGTCAATTGACTGCAGTGTGTACTCATGAAAAACTGGTGTTATCTATTTTCTGCAAGCCATTCCAATGCCTGTGTGTAGTGATTTCTTATTGAATGGCCTGACTTATCAATTATGTAGAACACTTTTGGATGGGACCCCTTAGTCATTTGTCATCCTTTGTAAATGGTGTCGAAAATTTTTTTTTGCAATTTTTATTGGGCTGTAAGTATTTTATGGTTAAATTCTTTTATATATTTTTGTATCATGCTTTCTGATAAACTGTAGATTTAGTATGAAGATTTGGATTGTACAAACTCAATGGCTCAATGAATTCAGGCTAATTGGTGAAATGAATTGTATTAACAAAATAATCATGATAGCCTAACAGGCCACTAGCATCTCCCATCCAAGGGGCTTTCTATTACATTTACTTGGCAGTAGAAGTATTTCCTATTGACATGTTCTTCTAAATATTGCTTAGTCTCACAATTTATATGTATGATTGCCATGGCAGAGAATCTTACCCACCAAAGTATTCAATACCATATACTGATTCTAAGTCAAAGAACATACATGAAAAGACTCATTGTTCCTAGCCCAACAAGATCATATCAAGTGCTCTCAATAGCTGACATTGCTATAAATTTCTAAATTTGAAAAACTTGGGCACTCACATCCCCCTAGAGAGAAAGTAAGGGGCCTCTTACTGCTCACCCAGAGAACAGGCTCTTTCTTTTCATCATGAAGTGAATATAACAATACTGACAGCAAAACCTGGCGAAGCTCCTCTGTCACTTGCTTAAATGGGAATCTTATCTCTTCTCTGAAAGCCAGCACTTAAAAAGGTGCACTGTGCACTTCACCTTTGTAAATGATTGATATCTTTTCATACTACATTGATCCTTTAGGATTAAGATAGTGTTTACAATTGAATTTAAAATGGGCAACAGAAATGTGAAAACTTGCCTAGTGGTTTCCACTTAGCTCAGTCTGTACTGGGATGGAGCCACCAAGGCTGTGTTAATCTTGCTGGTTAAAGGTGCACCATACTAGATGATATTTACATCTGTGTTTCTACTATAGTGTTTATCACTATCTTGCCCTTTTGATTATTTATAATATCATTCTTTATACAATCCAGATAAGTTCTGAATGTAAAAATCTTAGATTTCCAAGCACAGTGGAAGACAGGTGGCACAGACTGAGCCAACCAAGAACAAAATGTTAAAGTTCTAGATTTTATTGATAAGAATTTATTTTGCATTCCTATCATTCAGTGCACTATATAAGTTTATAGATCTTTTGCTATCAACTTGAGTAGGCTTCCCAAAATGCTGCAAAGTGGACTTTCATTAAAACATGCTTTTTAGTCACCAGGAACATAACTCTCAAAAAAAGCTATTTTAAATGCAGAACTAACCATATATATATATGTATATATATATATATATATCAAAATTAAACATAAATTATGAATCTTTTTCAAAGCATACAGACAAAATTAAGTCAAATAATAAATTTGAACTTAATCATGAGACTTATGAGATTTATAGACTTCCATATTTGCTTGTAGCTGAAAGAAAATGGACATATAATAGTTTCTTCCTCATCAACCCAGAACACTGCCTACTTATCACATGGGTTACCTTTGACATGACTCAAAAAAACATTAAATATGTTGATAGAAAAATATCTCTAGGTGTTTTTGTTTGTTTGTTTTTTTGTTTGGCTTTTTTCTTTGAGACAGGGCTTGCTGAGTAGCCTTTGCTGTTCTGGAACTTGTTCTGTATACCAGGCTGGCATCAAACTGAAAAATTTGCCTACTTCTGCCTCCCAAGTGCTGGTATTAAAGATATGAGCCACCATGGCTGGCATTATATCTCCTGTTTTACATAGAACAAAAAGTAGGGGAATAATATGAAATGTTTCCTTCTGTTTTGGTTTTTACTTTACATATGAATAACCCTTAAATAAATCATATTTATGTTATACAGAATATAATATTTATCAAAAGTAATAGTGTTTGTATAATCTAAATTTAAAAGATTCTCTTCCTTTGTAAATGTCAAAATCATAAAACTGGGCTCTAATTATTTGGAAGGCACCCTATGAATGCAGTTCCTGCATATAGTTCTTTTCAATACTTTCAGGAAAAGATTATACCTGCAACAGCTCTTTGTAATCTTCACACCAAAATATTACCTTTGTTTGAAAAGAAATAATCTGAAAACTCCAGTATTGTGTTCTGGAGAGATTAAACATAACAGTCTGGATAAATAGTTACAATTCTGTATTTGGTACAATGAACTCTTCAAATTCCAGTCACTTTGGGCCCTGGGAAACTCTCCATGATTTAAGCCATCTCTAGAGGTCTTATCTAGGGAACTTGATTAAGCTAAATGAAAAAAAAAGAGATTTGTAATTGAAGATCCCATGACTAAGTAGCCTAATAATCCTTCCATACCCCAGAGAAACAATTGTCACCAAACTGCCAAAACTTTGTGATTTGCATTGATTTTTTTTTTTTTGTGTGTGTGTGTGTGTGTGTGTGTGTGTGCGGTAAAGATGACAACCTTTGCATGTCTTCCTGAGGAGCATTATCCATTTCCTCTAAGGCAAGGTCTCTCATTCACTCATCAGTCTTGAACTTACCAATTTGGTTAGATTAGTTGGTTAGTAAGCCCTAAGGATCCTCTTATATCTGCCTTCCCAGGAATGGGACTAGATGAATGCTTCAATATGCCTGGATTTTTTATGAGCCTTTTGGGATCAAACCAAGTCCTCATGTTTAAGCATTATACTGATTGATCTGTCTTCCCATTCATAAGTGTAGCAACAAAGGTCATGAAGAAAAAACAAAATAAACATTCCCCCAAAAAGTAATCTTGACAAAACAGAGGAATGGAATCAAGAAGAGAAATAAAATAAATATCAAAAACTATAATATCATGAGCAGAAATAAAGAATTAAATGTTATTAAATAAGAGAAGAATGAGCAAAGGAAGATTCAGAGACACAAAGAAAACTATGAGAAAATTTAAAATATGAAAGATAACTACAAAACAAAATAAGTAAGTTCAAATACAACACTAAAAGAGTTTTAATAAAGCAGCATAAGCAAGTAGAGAAAAGACAAGGGTAGAAAAGAATCTGAAAGCTGGTCCAAGCTTGGAATAATCAGAGTTGTAGAAAGAATAGAGGTAGGGGGAGCACAAATTATTAAGGAAAGAAGTAATTCAAGAAAGCTTCAAAGAGCATAAAGTTATAAATGTATAGATTGAAGGGATTCACAGTGTGATACCCTGATACAATTGAAAAAGAACTGTATCAAAGTATTTAATCATGAAACAGCATGGCCTTAAACACAAAGAGAATATTCTAACAACCTCTAGAAAGTTAAAGGGATGTATACAAAATATTATGAATGCAAAGTCAAAAGAAATTTTAAGAGCACCAGGACCCAGAAGCAATGCACTGAGAAAACAGCTTCCTAGTTTATAGCTGGCAGCCCCATGGCTTTCAGCCTTGTCCTGACACCTCACTATGGAAGAGATAGCATTTTCTTGCCTGCTGCACTCTCAGGAATGTGGCACGGATAAGATAGGCTGCAGCCTCTGTGTAAATCTCCAGGGGGTTAGCCGCCACTCCTTTATCTCTCCTTTATGAAAAACCATCAGTTCAATACCAAATTATTCCATCTATAAAATGTGAACACAAACTCAAAATATTTTCACTATCAATGCTTTTCTTTTTCTCTTTTTTTTTTCATGGTGCTTTATTAAGATATTTTCTACTCACTCTGCATACCACCCACGGATCCCACCTCATCCCTCCTCCAACCGCCCATTCCTCCCTCCAAAGCCACCCCACATCCCCATATCTCAAATAAAAGTCTCCCATGGGGAGTCCGCAGAGCTCAGCACGCTGAGCCTAGGCAGGTCCAGCCCCTACCCACTGCACCAAGGCTGCACAAGGCATCACACCACAGGCACCAGGCTCCCAAAAGCCTGCCTATGCACCAGGGATGGATCCTGATCCCCCTGACTGGGTGCCCACCAAACAGTTTGAGCCAAACAACTGTCTTCCATATCCAGAGGGCCTAGTCCAGTCCCATGGGGGCTCCACAGCCACTAGTCTACAATTCATGGGCTTCCACTAGTGCAGCCGGTCATCTCTGCATGTTTTCCCATCATGGTCTTAATGTCCCCCACTTACAGAATCCCTCCTCTCTCATATCAATTGGATTCCTGGAGCTCAGCCTGGTGCCTAGCACTGGATCTTTGCATTTGCCTCCATCAGTCACTGGATGAAGGCTCTATTATGACATTTAGGGTATTCACTAGACCGGTCACCAGAGTAGACCAGTCCAGGCACCCTCAGGACCACTGCCAGCAGTCCAAGGTGGGGTCATCCTTGTGGATTCCTGAGAGCCTCCCTGGTACCCTGTCTCTTTCTATTCCCATGATGTCCTCATCTATCATGGTATCTCCCTCCTTGCCTTCCTACTCTGTTCCTCCCATTTCCCTATGTTCTTGTCCCCCATCCCTTGCCCTCCTCGCCCTTCATTCCAAGTCCGCTCATGTAGATCTCATCCACTTCTCCTTCGCTGGGCCATCCATGTGTCCCTCCTAGGGTCTTTCCATGTTAGCTAGCCTCTCTGGAGCTGTGGGTTGCAGTCTGGCCATCCCTTCTCTCACATCTACTATCCACTTATGAGTGAGAACATACTAAGTTTGTCCTTCTGAGTCTGGGTTACCTCACTCAGAATAATGTTCTCTGGTTCCATCCATTTGCCTGCAAATTTATGATATCATTGTTTTTTTACTGCTGAGTAGTACTCTATTTTGTGTATGTTCCACATTTTCTTTATGCATTCTTCAGGTGAGGGGCATCTAGGTTATTTCTAGGTTCTTGCTATTACAAATAATGCTGATACGAACATAGTTGAGCATGTGTTCTTGTGGCAAGATTGAGCATTCTTTGGGTATATTCCCAAGAATGGTATAGCTGGTTCTTGAGAAAGACTTATTCCCAATTTTCTGAGAAACCACCATACTGATTTCCAGAGTGGCTGTACAAGTTTGCATTCCCACCAACAGTGGAGGAGTGTTCCCCTTGCTCCACATCCTCTGCAATGTCAGTGTTTTTGATCTTAGCCATTCTGTCAGGTGTAAGATGGTATCTCAGAGTTGTTTTGATTTGCATTTCCCTAATGACTAAGGATGTTGAACAACTCCTTAAACATCTTTCAGCCATTTGAGATTCTTCTGTTGAGAATTCTCTGTTAAGCTCTGTAGTCTATTTTTTAATTGGATTGTTCAGTATTTTGAAGTCTAGCTTTTTGAGTTCCTTATATATTTTGGAGATCAGCCCTGTGTCAGATGTGGTTGGTGAAGATCTATTCCCATTCTGTAGGCTGTCATTTTGTCTTATTGACCATATCAATGTTTTTCTTAAGTGCCATTCTTCATATATAGCAATGCAATTTACAAATAAAATTATATTAAAATGAATTTATTTTGAGGGATCAAGTTTTATAACCTGCATGTTGTTTCCCTTTTTTTTCATTTGCTTAAACCTATATCAAATCATTCTAGAAAAGCCTTTTAAATGTACGTTCTTGTAATCATTACTTTGGAACAAGTTGAAGAAAATATACCCAGAAACAGAATAAAGCAATAAAAATAGAAACATATAATGTAGGCACCAGGGGATGGAACTCAAGAACCTTTAAGGCTGAGAGACTGTTCAGAGTGGTATTAAATAATGATTATGATGAGCAGAGAGTACAGAGAAAGCTCCAGGTGGAGTACATCTAAACCAATTTATAATTCATTTTTCATGTATCTGATCATATGACTCTCATTTTGAAGTTCTTCCAAAGTGTATATTATTTTATTTTATTTCTATATTTTAGATATGGATGTTCCTTTATTAAAGAATTATGGTTTTCTGGAAAAGAATGAATTAGAATTACATATTTTTGTTTTGTTTTTGTTTTATTATATTTTATTATTTAAAACAATTTTAAAAATTAAATATATTTTGATCATATTCTTCCCCTCCATCAAGTCCTTCCAGATCTTTTCCTCCTGCATAACCACTCAACTTTAAGTTGTTTCACAAAAAATAAACAAAATACTAATACAGTCAGAAACCACTCTGAAACCACTAAAATACCATTTAAAAAGAAAAAAAAGAAAAACTGTCAAACTCTAACCAAATAAGAGCACACAAAATACTATGGAGTCCATTCTATATTGGTCTACTACTCTTGAACACAAGGCCTGTCCTGGAGTGCCTGATATACCCAGGATCATTCTATTGGAGTAAATTCAATTTCCCTCTCCCAGAATGTATAAATAACACTTAAGTTATTAATTTTAATCCTGCAGTGTAGGTTTTCATTCACTCATTTATTCATTCATACATTCATTTAAAAGAAATAAAAAAATAAAATATAATAAAAGTAAAACAAAAACTATTACACTGAAATCAGACAAGACAAACCACCAGAAGAAATATAGCCCAAAGGAAAGCATAAGAATCAGAGACCTGATTGCACTTCACAGGAATCAACTTATAATATGTACACAGAGGAATTGGCAAAAACCTGAACAGGCCCTGTGCACACTGCTTCATGTGAGTCATATGTGCTATACTCATGTTGCTTTAGCAGTCAGTGGTTCTCAACTTGTAGATCACAATATCTTTGGGAGATCACATATTAGGTATTTACATTACTATTCAAAACAGTAGCAAAGTTATAGTTATGAAGTAGCAACAAAATAATTTTATGATTGAGGGTGACCACAACATGGACTATATTAAAGATTTGCAACATTAGGAACTTTGAGAACCACTGATTTAGAGGGACTTGGTTTTGTTTCTGATGTGTGTGTGTGTGTGTGTGTGTGTGTGTGTGTGTGTGTCCTTCTCTCTGTTTCTTAAACTCTTTTGGCTACCTATTTTCTAAGTTCTAAGGGGAGGGATGTAATGGAGACATCTCTTTTAAGACTGAGTATTCCAAGATCTCTGTCTCTGTGTGCTGTCTGGCTGTGGATCTCTATATTTGTTCTCATCTGCTATATAAGGAAGCTTCTCTGAATATGGCTGAACAAGACAATGATCTATGAGTATAGTGGAATATCATGAGGGTCATTTTATCTTTTCATGTTTTTTCTCTTTTTTTAGACCAATATTATTTGATTTTGCCCTAGGTCCTGAGCTATCTTGTCTTAAATTCTTAGGCACCCAAACGGTGTGGAGTATGGGTTCCATCTTGTGCAACAGGCTTTAAGTCAAATCACTTACTGTTTAGTTACTCCCACAAGCTTTGTGCCACCATGCCCTAGCATATGTTGCAGGCAGAATACCATTGTAGATTAAAAAGAAAGTAGCTGTGTTGTGTTTACATTCCTCTTTTGGTAGTATGCCAAGTACTTTCCTGTACCAAAACACTAGAACAGTTGGGGAAGTTTCCATAAACAAAATAGCTTAAAATCTTCATATTCAATGAGTTATGTAGGTGTTGTATTCAGGAATTGGTCCTTGCTGGCAGTTTCTTAAGAGAAAAACATTTTTGGATGTTTGAGGATTACTATGGGACCCCTTTGGCAAACAACTCAATTAAGTGTATAAACCCAGTACTAGAAATTTCATTTGGTTACAAGAGATGGCCAGTTAGGACTCTGTCTCCCTGACTATTTGGCTATTACATTTAAGTTACCTTAATGTATTAATATATTATAGGAAATTTGTATTGTATTAAGTTTACATACTTGTAGATGGAAGTTTTCCTGTGTTCTAACTGGTCCTGTGGCCACTCAATCACAAGTAAACACACAGAGGCTTATATTAATTACAAACTGTATGGCCTATGGCTCAGGCTTCTTGCTAGCTAGCTCTTTCACCTTAAATTAACCCATTTCTATTAATTTATATGTTGACACATGGCCATGGCATCACCAGTCTGCTGGCATCTTGTTGCTTCTTGGGCAGTGGGCTGGCATCTCTCCTTAATCCACCCTTCTTCCTCTTCATCTTCAGTTTGAATGTATTGCCTAACCTTATTCTGCCTCACAATTGACCAAGTAGCTTTATTTATCAACAAATGAGTGTAACACATATTCACAGCATACACAAAGACATCCCACAGCTCTTCCCCCTTTTCTGTGTAATTAAAAATGAAGGTTTTAATTTAACGTAATAAAATTATATATAACAAAAGAGTTATCAAGCAAGAATTACCATTATAATATCTAGTGTATTTGTATTTGGCAAAATTAAAGAAAATACTCTATCATCTATCCTATACTTGCAAGTATAAAGTTTTATATTTACTTTTTATCATAACTAAGGGAAACTATAACTACCTAGTCTTTAACTCCATCAAAGACCCCAGAAGGATATAATAATACCTAAGTACACAGGAAGTTCATTGTGAGCAACTTCCAAAATTCTAGCAATGACAGAGACATCTGGCTGCCTGGACAGTAACCCAAAGTTTCTCTGTAATGTTGCAGCATGCTTCTTCAGCCTATAACCTAGAGTCTCTGGCAGACCTTTTTGTAAAGCAGGGAATTTGAAGGATTGTCACACCTACTGGCAAAGTTCATCAGTCATTTTTCTCTGTGACCTGCAGAATGCCTGGCAGTATCTTCTGTGAAGCAGGAACCTGAAGGACCAACTTGCCCTGTTAGGCAAAGTTTAGTGGTCATCTTCCTATGGTTCTGTATGTCCAGTTTATACAACATACTGTCAAGCAGTCCATGTAAGGGCAGTCTCTTGCTCAAATAGCAGTTTTGCCAAGAAGATAAATTCCATATGGATCTCCTTAGAGGTTATTGGACTATTTAAATAGCCCCTAAGGAGATCCATATGGAATTTAGACTGGGTCCTATACTCAGTGCATGAGTTGGCTGTTTGAAGCCTGGGGCTTATACAGGGACACTTGGCTCAGCCTGGGAGGAAGGGACTGGACCTGCCTGGACTGAATCTACCAGGTTGAACTCAATCCTCAGGGGAGTCTTTGCCCTGGAGGAGATGGGAATGGGGGGTTGGATGGGGGAAACATGGGGGTGGGGGGGTAGGGGGGGAAACAAGGGAATCTGTGGCTGATATGTAAAATTAAATTAAATTATAAAATTAAAAAAATTCATATGGAGTGTCTTCAATGCCCATCTTCCTCTTTGAAGTAAATTATTGCTGCCAGAAGCAGACATGTCTAACTGTCCAGAAAAGTCTAAGTTTTTAAAACATTTTAAATGCCACATTCTGTAAGTCTTTGAAATGTTTGAAGATTATCTGTCTAATTAAAATATATCTATGTATACCTAGAAAAGTGAACTAACATGACTATAAGTTTGATTACCATAGATGGCTAATTATTAATATGTATTTCTTAATTATATGGTACAATTTTAAATAAGTTGTATAAATACAATACTTTAAACAAGAGTGGAAAAATATATAAATATACAGTATAACAAAATTAACTTTAGTTTTGTATCAATAAATTAAAATCCATAGCAATGTAAAACTTTTTAAATAAGTTGTTGCTGTTTAAAAGTAGATTCAATAATATACCTTTTCATCCTATCATACCTATATCCACTTTTCTTCTTGAGAAAGAGATTGCATTTATCATCAACCTCCTTTAAATAAAAATAAACATTTATAAAAAGTATTTTTGGAATTTGGGCATAGCTTTTTATACTACTTCCTGCTGATTGAGGACACTGGCAATCTTATGGGAATTCTGAGAAAATTCAAGATAATGCTCAAGTCTTTGGAAGACTGGCTATAACCTTGGTTGATAGATATCATCTGTCAAGGTTCAGGAGGTCTCACTTGATCAAATTTAATCCATCTTAACCTGGACCAAATCCACAGCCTCTAGCTTCCTATGAAAAGAAAGCAGAGTCTCCTTTATAAAGCAACATATCCTTAGATCCAAATTTTGAAGTCAAGATAACTTTAAAATTATATATATATATGTGTTTAACTTAGCAGCCTTTACAATCAAATATTTTTCTGCAGTTAGCTCATTAACAGTCAAAAAGTTTAAAGAAAACAGAATATACGTAATTCAGGCTTTCTGAGTATTTTCCGTCTTTATATGGCTAATTCTTTTATATTACTTTTATTGTCTCTTTATTTTTTAAAACTATTTCTTTATATAACTGTCATTATTCATTTTCCTCTCTCTTCCAAGCCTACATATATTTTTATGCACATTTTAAACTGTTTATAGGTTTATTCCATCAGAATCTGTCTTACTGTGTTTCTTCAATCCTTTTCTGACAAGGAAGGATTTTAAACTGCTAAATTGCATGGAAGCTTTGGCTGTTGACTCCACCCCATTTGGTTTCTCAATGTGGGAGAAATACATTTACCACCAGCACTGGGATTCATGCTCACCACCAACTCTGGGAAGCAGTGGGTCTGTGACTCCATCAAGCAGTGTGTATCCCAGAAAATTTTTTTGTCTGTATTAGCAAAAGCTAAATCCACCATGCAGCACATTGCATGGCCTGGAGACACCTCTGTGCACTGTGGCAGGAATCCACCATCCTGTTCAAGCTCAAATGCCACAGAGTCTCTGTGTTGTGGTCTGCATGGGGGACACAATCTAGGGAGCTACTCTTGGCCCCATTTTAGAACCCTTCTTTTAAAAAGCTTTCTCATATTTTAGGTGGAAATTGTTCCTCCATGTTTCATTTCTAGACATTATGATAAATCCACATGAGTCTATTAATGGGTAAAAGGGATTTATTAAGTTATAAATTGAGGAAATACACTCATGAATACAGAACCGAGTAAACAGCTTAAGTAGTCCTCTGTTTTTTCTGGAAGTGAATACACCTGACTGTCCGATCACAGCAGGAATAATGAAGCAAGGACCCAAGTGACCCCTCTCTCTTTCCTTTTAAGAAGCCAAGTATGAAGGCAAGAAACACTACCTCTTTTAGGCCGTATAACCCAAGATGAAGGGCAGAGCAAATACCACTGTACATACTATCCCTGAAATGACCCTTAATTTTTGTTCTCTCTCACTTTATTCCCTCTGTCAACCTCATCTTTATTCCCTGTCCCCACCTGATCCTCCTGTTCCAGTTGCCCTGCCACACTATCCATTCATAAGTATCTATTTTATTCCTCTTTCCTAATAAGATTTGTTCCCTCTGATCCATTATTCCATACCTACCCTCTGTGGTTCTATTGATTGTACCTTGGTTATCATTGTGTTCATAGCTAATAGCCACATATAAATGAATAAATACCACACTCAACTTTCTGAATCTGAATACCTCACTCAGGATGATTTCTCTAGTTCCATTCATTTTCCTGAAAATTTCATGATGTCACTTTTTTAAAAATCAGAATAATACTCTATTGTGTAAATGCACCACATTTTCTTTATCTATTTGTATGTTGAGGGACATCTAGATTTTGGCCAATTTCTGACTATTATGAATAGAGGAGCAATGAATATGTTTGAGCAGGTGGTAGGATGAAGCATCCTTTGGACATATGTTCTAAGGAGATATAGCTGGATATTCAGGTATGTTGATTTCTACCTTTCTGAGAAACCATCACACTGATTGCCATGGTACCTGTATGACTTTGAAGTCCCACCAGCAATATATGACTGACAGTTTTTCTTACTCCACATCCTCACCATCATAAGCTCACTAGTTTTGTTCACCTTAGCCATTCTGAAAGGTGTAATATGAAACTTCAAACCATTTTTGTCTTCATTTCTCTGTTCACTAAGCATGTTGAACATTTAAGTGTCTTTTCATTCATTTGAGTTCCCTCTTTTGAAACTTCTTTTAGATATGTACCCCATCCTTTAATTGGATTATTTTTCTGGATAACTGGTTTCCTGAGCTCTTTATAGATTTTAGATACCAGCCCACTATTGGATGTGTAGTTGGGAAAATATTTCTCATTTTGTAGGCTGCCACTTTGTCTTAATGATTATATCCTTTGCCACAAAGACAATTTTTAGTTTCATGAAGCACCATTATTAATTTTTGATGTTAGTGCATTCACTAGTGGTGTTTTGTTCATAAACTATTGCTGTGTCAATGAGTTCAAGTCCATTCCCCATTTTCTCTTCTATCAGATTGAGTGTATTTTGTTGTATTATCAAAGTTTTAACCCCCTTAGATTTGAGTTTATGCAGGGCCATAATATGAGTCTATTTGCATTCTTCTAAATTAACCCATCCAGTTTGAACAGCATCATTTGTTAAAAATGATCTTTTTCAGTGTATGATTTTTACTTCTTTACCAAAAATCAAGTGTCCATAGATGTATTGATTTATGTCTGGTTCTTCAATTTGATTCCATTGATCAAGGAGTCTGTTTTATGCCAATACCATGCTGTTTTGATTATTATAGCTTTGTAGTACAATTTGAAATCAAGGGCGGCAACACTTCTAGCAGTTCTTTGGTTATTCAAGTTTATTTTAGCTGTCCAGGGCTTTTGTGTGTGTGTGTGTGTGTGTGTGTTTCTGTATGTTCATGATAATCGTCCTTTCACAATCTATAAATAATTGTTTTGGAATTTTGATGGACAGTGCATTGAATCTATAGATTGTGTTTGGTAAGATGACCATTTTTACTATATTAATCCTACCAATACATGAGCATTGGAGACCATTCTATCTTCTTTCTTGAATGACTTGAAGCTTTTATCATGCAATCCTTCACTTACTTTGTTTTTTTTTGTTTTTTTTTTGTTTGTTTTTTTTTTGGTTTTTTTTTTTTTTGGTTTTTCGAGACAGGGTTTCTCTGTGTAGCTTTGCGCCTTTCCTGGGACTCACTTGGTAGTCCAGGCTGGCCTCAAACTCACAGAGATCCGCCTGGCTCTGCCTCCCGAGTGCTGGGATTAAAGGCGTGCGCCACCACAGCCCGGCTTCACTTACTTTGTTAGGGCTAACCTAAGATATTTTATATTGTTGCAAATTTTTGATAAAAAGGTATTTTTTTCATAATCCCTTCCTAAGACAATTTGTCATTTGTGTTTACTTGGGCTACTTACTTTTGTGACTTAGTTTTGTGTACATCTACTTTGCTCAAAAGGTTTAAGAGCTATAGGTGTCTTATGATGGAAGTTTTGGGAGCCTTATGCATACTATCATATGACGTGCAATTAAAAATACCTTGTCTTCTTCCTTTCCAGATTGTAACACTTTTCTGTCATTCTTTTGCCTCATTGATCCAGCTATTACTAGTACTATATTGAGGAGGTTTAGAGAGAAGGAACAAATTTGTCTTCTTTCTGATTTTAGTTGAATTGCTTTGAATTCCTCTCCATTTAAGTTGGTATTGGCTATGCACTTGCTGTAAACTGCCTTTATTTTGTTTAGGTATATATCTCTCTCTCACTTTTTAAAAATTTTTATTTCTTATTCATCTATTTATTTTAAGTATGTCTTCCATATCCATAATGTTTCCAGGATTTTTATCATGAAGGGGTGTTGGATCTTGTCAAAGGCCTTTTCTGCATCTAGTGAGATTACCATGTGGTATTTTTCTCTCAGTGTATTTAAATGGTGGAATACACTTGGTAATTTTCATTTATTGCACTATTCCTGCATGTCCAAAATGAGGCCTACTAGATCATGGTAGATGATCTTTTTTTCTGTGTTCTTAGATTCATTTTGCAAGTATTTTATTGAGTTGGGTTTTTTTGTTTTTTGTTTTTTGGTCTGTGTTCACAGGAGAAATTGGTCTGTAATTCTCATTCTTTCTCAGTCTTTGTGAGGTCCAAGTATCAGTTACAATGGCCTTGTCAAACAAACTGGACATTGTTCCTTCTGTTTCATTTTTTTGTGGAATAATTTGTAGAGTATTGGCATTAATTATTTTTTCAAAGTCTGGTAGAATTTTGCCCTACAACCATCTGGCTCTGAGGGTTTTTTGTTTGTTTGTTTTGTTGTTGTTGTTTTTTGGTTAGGGGAATTTTAATGACTGCTTCTAGTTCACTAGGGCATGTACATCTGTTTAAATTGGTTCTTTGATATTAAATTAACTTTGGTAACTAAAATGTATCAATAAAATTATCCATTTCTTTTTGATTTTATAATTGCATAGACTACAGGTTGTAGTGATATTTTATTTGTGCTGAAATGTGGTGATATTTTATTTGTACATTAATAAATAAAGTTTGCCTGGAAATTAGAGGAAATAGCAAGCTGTAAACAAAAGCCAGGCACACATCTTTAATCCAATCACTTGGCAGGCAGGGTCTCTGTGTGTTCAAGGACATACTAGGAAACAGCCAAGCATGGTGACACATGCCTTTAATCCTACCTTTTTGCCTTAATATTGGTTTCCTGGGTATTGGTTAAGTGGGCATTGTTCTCTCTGATTGCTTTTTGCTGATATTGGAGAATCTTTGTTAGGGACCCAAGGAAGTTGGAATGTTGGTCAAGACTGGGAAAAGTAGGCTGTGTCAGTCAATGTTCAGGCTCTGCAAAACCACCAGGGGCCTGGGAAGTGCAGATACACAGTGTTGGAAGGAAGTGCAGGCAGGCAGCATTGGAGCAGTTTGTAAAGCTGGACCATCTGGGGCTAGTTGATTTGGAGCTGTCTAGAATGCAGATTCCAAGGGAACATCAGGAGCTGGTGCCTGGTGTCTGTAGTTGATTTGAAATCTGATGATACAAATAGACTAGAGACAAAAGGTAAAAAAGATTAGGGGAAAAATTTTATCTTGTATGTACATTTTAAACTTTAAGGTTCATGGTCCTAGTAGCTGGGAAAAGGGAGTCCTGAGAACAAGGAAAGTGGGAGAGGAGCATGGAAATGGGAAGAGATCCCATCCTCGGAAATAGATAGGTGGCGAAATTTGAGTTGTTGGTTCACAGGAGTACTTATCTCGAGTCCATTTGACCTGAGACAGATGGATTCAAAATGATTTCCTGAAGCTATAAGAATTTTGAGGTTCATAAAAAGAGACAAAATTTTAGATATGTTAGTATTATAATTGTAATCTCCACTGAAATTTATATTGACTCTTAGTAAAATTTGAGGACCCAAATGACAGCATAGAGAGTAGGAAAGAAATCTGAAACAACTTTTCATGCATCTTAAATTACTTTTTCAGACCCATAAATCACTTTCTCAGACCTTCACAACTTATTTCAGTTTTCATATCCTTAGACATAATTTGTATTTATATATCTTAAAATATTTTTTGTCCTAACAGTCTGTCATGTGAAGACTGTTATAATTTCATACCTCAATGACTTGGTAGGGGGTTGTGTCATGGAGACAGAGTTAATTTATTGACATACATTGTAGATTTGGGTTTGGTCCTGTAAAAAAAATGTCTTATCTGTTGAGGTGAGAGTTAGGTGCATTTGGAGAAAGAATAGAAGAGATTTAGTATTATAGTGAAATATTTGATGTAAGTTGTGAATAATTTTCTGATTGGGAGGGTTAGTTTTGTTGTTGTCTAGGTTATGTATTAGGGTAGCCTGAAGGGAAGTGGGATGAGTTGTGGGAGATGAAAGTGAAGCTTGACAGGCTTCCACATTGGAGTCATTATTGTCTTTCCAGATAAGAAATGCAAGTGAAGGGCTTTTTGATAAGAGATGTTTGGTGGAATAGAATCTGAGATGGTAGAAGGGATTAGAGTCTTTTGTAAATTAGGAGTTGAGAGAAAGAGTTGTGTGAATAAATTGTGAGGGGGATTTTGTTGAGGGTGAGGATAAGCAGCAGTGATGGGCCAGGCAGTCTAAAATGAATTGTTTTGGGGTTGGGATGAAAGAGAATTTAAGACTTGAGGAGAGGAGAGGACAGTTGAGCTTTGAAAGGTGAGATTTAGTAACTTCTGGAACTGGGGAAATTGAGGAATGAGGCAGTGTCAGATTTGCTATCAGAGAGGCAAGGACTGTAAAGGAGGAGGTCATTTATATACTGAAGTAGACTGAGAGAAAAAAGTGAAGGCAGGTCAGGTTAACAAGTGCCTGGCCTAAAACGTTGTGATTCTCTGAACCCTTTGGGAAGGATAGTCCAGGTTAGTTGTCAGGACTGTTGAGTATCAGGATCCATCTATATGAAGGCAAAAAGGTCTTGGGAGTAGACACACAGAGGTATTGAGAAAAAATCATCTTTAAGATTTAGTACAGAAAGAAGAATGGTGTTGTCAGGAATAGTGGAAGAGATAGCATAAATGTTGTAGACTACATGGAACAGAGGGACAACAGCAACATTATTAGAGCAAAGGTCCTGGTACAAGTAAGAGGTTACATTAGATTTTATGACTACCAATATGGGAATATTGTGGAGTGAAGTAGTGAGATACAGAAACAGTTCGGATAAAAGAAATTGAATGATGAATTTGAGGCATTTAAGGATGGTTAAAAGTAGGGAGTATTGCAGTTGGGAAAGGTAGGCAGGATTTTCTAGAATAGTAGAGAAAGGTTTTAATCTATATACTGGTATTGATTAAAGGAAGCAAACAGCAAAAGAGGGTTTGCTATTTTGGAAAGTGAGAGGGTATACAAATACAGACTGGAGAAAGAAAGGGATGCAGAAAGTTTTTTTAGGAGCTGTTGTGCAGCTGAAAGTTTTCTTGAGTCCTGCCCAGTTCACAGCCACTCAGAAACAAATAAACACACAGAGGCTTATCTTAATTAAAACTGCTTGGTCATTAGCTCAGGCCTACCACTGACTATCTCCTATATTTAAACTCAGCCCATTTATGTTAATCTATATGTTGTCACATGTTCTGTGGTTTTATCTGTCTGCCATTACATGCTGCTCCCTGGACAGTGGGCTGGCATCTCCTCACTCAGCCTTCCTCTTCCCAAAATTCTCCTTGTCTGCTTATCCTGCCTATACTTCCTGCCTGGCTACTGGCCAATCAGAGTTTTATTAAACCAGTGTACAAAAGCATTATCCCACAGCATTTCCCCTTTTCTGTTTAATTAAAAAGGAAGGTTTTAACTTTAACATAGTTATACATGATAGAACATTTATCAAGCAAGAATTACAATTATAATATCTAGTCTATTTGTATTTGCCAAAATTAAAGAAAATATTTTATTTATCCTATATTTGTGAGTCCAAGGTTTCATATCTACCTTAACTCTTATCATAACCAAGGAAAACCCTAATTATAATTGTAACTATCTAGTCTTCAACTACATCAAAGACCTCAAAAGGATATAATATTACCTAAATAAACAGAAAGAGCATTGTAAGCAACTTCTAAAAATCTAGAATGACAGAGACAGCTGGCTTCTTGGACAGTCACCCAAAAATTCTTCTGCAACGTTAGGGCATCCATTTTTTAGTTTACAGGCCTAGAATCTCTCAGTCACTTCTCTCTGTGTCTTGTAGAATGTCTGGCAATTTCTTCTTGTGAGGAAGGAACCTGAAGGACCATTTTGCTTTGCAAATTTCAGTGGTCACCTTCCTATGGGTCCTGCATGTCCAGTCGATACAACATTTTGTCAAGCAGTCCAGGCAAGAATAGTTTCTTACCCAAATGGCTATTTTTGCCAAGAAGAAGATAAACTCCATATGGAGTGTCTTCAATGTCCATCTTTCTCTTTGAAGTAAATCCATGATGCCAGGTACAGACATGTCTCATTCTCCACAAAGCCTAAAGTTTTAAAACATTTTAAATGCCATATGCTGTAGGTGTTTGAAGTGTTTTAAGATTACCTACCTAATTGAATTATATCTATGTGTACCTAGAAAAGTTAACATGACTATAAGTTTGACTATCATAGAAGACTAATTATTAATCTGTATTTGTTAATTATCCATTATAATTTAAATGAGTTACATAAACATAATACCTTAAATAAGAGTAGAAATATATATACATGTATATATATGTATATATACATACATACATATATATGTGTTATATATATATGTATGTATATATATATAACAAAATCAACTCTACATTAGTATCAATAAGCTAAAATCCATAGCAATATAAAACATTGTTAAACAAGGTGTTGCTCTTTAAAAGTAGGTTCATTAATCTACCCTTTCATCCTATCTTATCTATATTCTATACCATATCCCCCTTTCTTCTTTTAGAAAGCGATTGACTATGACCAATAGCAATTTGCAACCAATAATATAAACAAAGACAAACATCCATAATCCATTTTTTTGGGAATGGGGGTATAGTTTTCTAGCCTACTTTCTGCTGATAAAGGGCAATGTATTTTTGGGAGAATCCTGAGAAAATTAAGAATTATGGACAAGTCCTGACTGGAATAGTTTGTGAGGCTGCATTTTCTGAGCCAGTTGCCTTGAAACCATTCTGGATGTTGGATCACTGGAGACCTTTCAGGGGATCTTGGTTGGTCAATCCATGTTAGCCTGGAAGCAATCCACAGGTTCTCATCTTCTATGGAAACAAAAGCAGAACCTCTTTTGAAAAGCAATGTATCCTTAGACATAAATTTTGAAATCAAGATATCTTTAATATAAATATATTTTAACATAAATATATTTTAATAAATATATATATATATGTGTGTATATATAGTGATTTATCTCATCAGCCTTTACACTCATATGTCTCTTTGTAGTTAAAATCCCAAAGACAACATAATCCAGACTCTGTGTGATATCCATCTTTATGTGGCTTATTTTTTTATATTACCTTTACTGTCTCTTTAAAGATTTCATTTTTTAAAACTATTTCTTTATATATCTGTCTATATTCATTTTCCTCTCTCTTCCAAACCTACGTACATTTTTATACACTACTGTAAATCATTTAAAGTCTTGTTCCATCTGAATCTGACTTATTGTGAAATTATTGCTTTAAACTGCCCTTTACAGCCAGCACTGGGAACCAGGCTCAATGCCAACTGTGGGAAGCAGTGAGTCTATGCTTCCATTCAGCAGCATATAGCCCAGAAACCCCCCTTTTTTCTGTACTAGCAAAAGCTAAATCTGTCACAACCCAGTGTACTGTGCAGCTTGAAGATGTCACTCTGTACTAGGATGGAAATCTGCCATGCTGCATTCAAGCCCACATGCCACTGCGAACCTGCCATACTGTAGCTCATGGCCAGCCTGATCGACACAACTAGGAAGCTGTTTTTAGCTCCATTTTAGAATCTTTTTTTAATCTTTCTCAGGTTTTAGATCCCAAGTTTTGGTGCGATTTGTAGCTGAAAGTTTTCCTGTGTCCTGCCTGGTTTGCAGCCACTCAGACCCAAATAAACACACAGAGGCTTATCTTAATTAAAACTGCTTGGCCATTAGCTCAGGCCTACCACTGACTAACTCCTACACTTAAACTCAGCCCATTTCTCTTAATCTATATATTGTCATTGATTCCATGGCTTTATCTGTCTGCCATTACACAATGCTCCCTGGATAGTGGGCTGGCATCTCCTCACTCAGCTTTCCTCTTCCCAGAATTCTCCTTGTCTGCTTATCCTGCCTATACTTCCTGCCTGGCTACTGGCCAATCAGAGTTTTATTAAACCAGTGTACAAAAGCATTATCCCACCGCACTGTTGTTGTAGTAAAAGGAAAACTTTATGTCAGTTCTGGAAAGAAGATTCTACTCTGCTGTGGGATGTTCTGTATGGCAAATGTGTTGCTAATTAGTCAATAAATAAAACACTGATTGACCATTGGCTAGGCAGGAAGTATAGGCGGGACAAAGAGGAGAATAAAGCTGGGAAGTGGAAGGCTGAGTCAGAGAGACACTGCCAGCCACCATGATGAGAAACAGCATGTGAAGATGCCGGTAAGCCACGAGCCATGTGGCAAGGTATAGATTAATGGAAATGGATTAATTTAAGCTGTAAGAACAGTTAGCAAGAAGCCTGCCACGGTCATACAGTTTGTAACCAGTATAAGTCTCTGTGTTTACTTGGTCGGGTCTGAGTGGCTGTGGGACTGGCAGGTGAGAGAGATTTATCTTGACTGTGGGTCAGGCAGGAAAACTCAAGCTACAAATGGCGTCCAATGTGGTGGCAAGAGTTTCCACCTAAAAACTGAGAAAAAAGATTCTAAAATGGAGCTAAAAACAGTTCCTAATTGTCTCTCTCAAATGAGTGGCAGCTGCTGGTTTGAGCTCCTTGTGGGTTTCTGGTGTGTGCGCTAGACCTGCAGTTTGGCAGGAATGAGGCTTCTGCAAGTGGCACATTAAGCTGCATGGTAGATTTAGCGTTTGCTGGTACAAAACAAAAAAAGAGGTTTCTGGACTACACGCTGCTTGGATAAAAGCATAGACCCATGATAGCTCCCTGAGCTCGTGGTAAACCACCGCCATGCTGGGAAGCTGAGGTGGGCAGAGCCAGCAGCCACAGCTGCTGCAGTTTAAAGCAATAGATTCACAATAAGACAGATTCAGATGTAATAGTTTACAATGTGTGTAAAATATACGTAGGCTTGAAAGAGAAAAAAAAGGTGATATATAAAGTTATATAAACAAATACATAGTTTTAAAAAATAAAGTCTTTAAAGAGACAGTAAAATTAATATAAAAAATAAGCCACGTAAAGATGAGTATTACACAGAGAATCTGGATTGTGTTGTCTTTGGGATTTTTAACTGCAGAAAAACATTTGATTGTAAAAGCTGTTGAGTTATGCCAAAATGTATATTTTAAAGATACCTTGACTTCAAAATTTGGATATAAGGATATGTTGCTTTGGAAAAGAGTCTCTTTTATTTCCACAGAATGCCAGAGGCTATGGGTTTGTTCAAGATTAAGATACATCAGGTTTGACCAGCCAAGACCCCCTGAAAGGTCTCTGATGACACTATGGCCCAGATGATCCAACATCCAGAACGGTTTGAAGGCATCTGGCTCAGATGATATAGCCTCATGGACTATTCCATAATCCTAAAATTTTCTTTGTATTCCCATAAGATGCAGCGCCCCCCTCCAGCAGGAAGTAGTAAGAGAAGCTACGCTCAAATTCCCAAATTATATGTAATTTTACTTTGTTAAGGTTAAAACCTTCCTTTTTGAAAAAAAAAAGGGAGGGGGCAGTGCTGTGGGATGTTCTGTATGGCAAATGTGTTGCTGATTAGTCAATAAATAAAACACTGATTGGCCATTGGCTAGGCAGGAAGTGTAGGCGGGACAAGGAGGAGAATAAAGCTGGGAAGTGGAAGGCTGAGTCAGAGAGACACTGCCAACCACCACGATGAGAAACAGCATGTGAAGATGCCGGTAAGCCACGAGCCATGTGGCAAGGTATAGATTAATGGAAATGGATTAATTTAAGCTGTAAGAACAGTTAGCAAGAAGCCTGCCACAGCCATACAGTTTGTAACCAGTATAAGTCTCTGTGTTTACTTGGTCGGGTCTGAGTGGCTGTGGGACTGGCAGGTGAGAGAGATTTATCCTGACTGTGGGTCAGGCAGGAAAACTCTAGCTACACTACTCTAGTAAGGAAATAAGGAATGAAGGAATGATGAGAAAGAAGTAAGAAAGGGAAAAATCTTGAAAGGAGCAAGTTAGAGTGGAGTTTGTAGTGGTCTGGAGGACTGGTTGTTTACTCTGACTATAAGTGAGGGAGATGGCTGAGTTGGAGTAAGTGGAGTGGGTTTAGGATGGTCAATCAACATCATCAAAGATCTGAGAAGGATTAGTTATAGTAAGAGGCATAATCTAAATGGCCTATGTATTAGTTAAAATGATAGAGACTTCTTCATTACAGTTGACCTAGGTTCCCACAGTCTTGATGACTGGGCAGTGGTCATAGGTCTTCAGGTGTCATGTAGAACTGCAGGCCTTTGGCTATCAGACCCTGGACTGAGTTTTGTTTTTCTTTTCCCCCCTGTGGAAGTACTTAGGAAAACTGACCTTAGTTTGAGCAGGCAGAGTATGGCAACCAGCCCAAAAGTATTTACAGTCAGAGTAGAGTCCTGGCAGCAGGCAAGGAATGGGGCACTTGAGCCCAGTGATTAATGTTACCACTGTCCAGGTGGAGCCATCATCATCTTCTTTGGAGATCATACAGCTTCTGTTAGGCATGAATTTTCAGCTGGACAGGCTGCCGGGGGGGCAGGTCCAGAGTGCTGGGTTGTCTATCAGTTACAGTGTTCCTAGAAAGATTTGGATGGCCAATAGCAGAACAGTGTAAGGAAAAGCTTGCCAAGGCAGAAAAGCAGACAGGACAGGCAGAGCAGAGAAGCAGGTGGGGATAGGTGGAGTCATGGATGAGATAGGAGGTGGGGAGGGAAAAGGAGTGATCTATCTTGAGTGTTAAAATGTACTAGTAATGAGTGTGAGATGGAGTTACCGGTCAGGATGAAGACTGGGGATTTCTTTTGCTAGGGACAGCAGTGTGCCAGGGTCCAGAGCCAAGAGTGTTCCCTGGGTTTCAAGTGGCTGATAAAGAGGTCTCTGTGAGGGAGGGGTCATCACCTAAACTCCATTACCAAGAGGGGGACACATATATCCAAGAAGAAATCCCAGATCTGCGGACAGGATTTTCAGACAGTTAGGAAATTACACTGGATTCCTTTGGAGTCCACAAAAAGTGAAAGGAAAACTGTCAACCAACTTGGACTGAATGGAAATTACCTAAGGGAGTCCTCATCCACTGAATGTTGTAGTGTGGAATGTTCTCCCAACCCTCACAACACAGTGTGTAGATGCCAAGCATTCAACAGTCATCACTGATATCTTGGGGGAATCTTTAGGCTGAATAGTAAGAGAAAACTCACCAATTAACTGCTGTTGGATGACGTGAACAGGCCTCTGCTATCTGAAAATGTGAGAACTGGGTTGGAGGTCCTGTAGACCCATCTGAGACATTATCCAAATCTTAGAACCAAGGTAAGAAATGGGTGGACATCCTGGAATCAGTACAAGACATACCCAGACAAAGAGACTTGTACTGTGGAGGGGTAAGTGATTGAGGGAGGGAGTGCAAAAGCAGCAGCAAGCACCAGCAATCAAAAGTAGGTCTTCTTCTGCCCAGTGGGTTTATAAAGAGGAGAAGGGGGAGTCTGTGCTAGGTTGAGTTGGTAAATCCCGATTAGACATAATTAACTAAATAATGGACTTTGATAGTTGGACCTTGGCATTTTGTTTTGTTTTGTTTTGTTTTTCAGGACTGAGTAGGCAGCCACATAAAGGAATAGAGCTTTGGGGCTGCCTGTAGAAATATAATGGTTTCTAGCAAGGGAGAGAAAGGGGTGTAAAAGGACAAAATCTATCTGCAATGTTTGCAGTGCTTGGGCCTGTGTTTTCCATGTTCAGGCCTGTGTTTGCCTCACTCGGGCCTGCTAAAGCCCTTCCTTCTCAGCCATGCTTTTCATACAAGGATTTGTAGATTTTTCTTTCTAAAACATTGTTAGCAGGAGAGAGCCCACTGGTTGAGAGCTTGTATGCCCTTGAAGGGTACATGAGTTCTTTTCCAGAACTTACATCAGGTGGCTCACACTTGCCTGTAACTCAAGTTCTAAGGAACTTGATGACTTCTTTTGTCTACTGGTAAATACAGTCTCATGGGTAACTCCATGTGAACCCCTGGATGAATGAATGGATTTATACACTTTTCCTTAATCATATATCACTTTACAGTCAGCTGGGATTGAAAACAAACAGGAGAAATGTGAACCATTTTTTGTCTTGGATATAACTATGATACATTACATTTTGATCAAGCTATTAGGGCTAGCTTTTCATTTTTCATTAATAATAATATATTTTCTTTTTCCTGATTTCTGAGATGTTCATATACATGTTATTATGTAATATACTGTGTTACAGAATAGGTACTTTTGTTCCACCAGTGAAATGTTTTATTTTGTTTGTTGTTGAGTTTAATTTTATCTTGAGTTTGCCTGTTGTTGTTATTTGTTAATGTCAAACAAATATCCACCAATTTCATCTTTATTTTTAAAAATTAAATATTTTCTTTTATTTTTGATTAAAATTTATCAATTGCACACATTGATGGATTAGTGGTAATATTTTCATACACGAATATGTTGTACTTTGCTCAAATACCATTGCCACTTTTTCCTGATGCTGGGCATAGAAAGTAATGCTTATTCATGATAGGCAAGCACTCTACCCCTGAGCTACACCCTCTCCCAACTCCCCTAATTTTCCTTTATTGACAACTTTTTTTTCTCACAGTGAATAAATGAACTATAAAAATGTGTGTCAACTATAATTCCCATCATCCAAATATTATATATAAGTATACAAAGGCTATAAATATTAAAATATAAAACTACTAATCTATAGTGAATGAAATTCATTTTAAACTTCATAGTACTGCTTTTATGATACTGTTGACATAAAACAAATTTATGAAAGAATACTCAAGCAATAACAATCACATACACCTTTTCAAACACTTAAATCATAAGCTTTATTACAGACCATGACTTAACACATGAAATTACTGCTTTGAGGCATATGGAAATGTTTGGTGTTAGTATTTTCTTGGAACTCATATTTTTTTATTTTGTCCTAAAGCAAACAAATAAGGATTTCTTGAAAATCTAAGGGTCACAAATAAATACTACAATACATTTTCCAAGATACTTATTTCAGCTAAGTCTAGCAAAAACAATGAGCAGTTGGTAATCAATGAAGACATTTGTATATCATACACACTGGATCAGTACTTTGATGAAGGAACCAATTTAAAAAAAAAAAACCTGCAGCCTTTTGTTGTCTTTCTCTGAGACCTAGTAATAGCTTACATAGACCTGATTTGCTGACTCTCCATGGGAGGCCTTACTTTTTTGTAGGATGGGATGGAGAGGGGAGAACACTGTGGGGGAGCAAGAGGAGAGATGAGGGGGTATCTGTGGTTGGTATGTAAAATGAATAAAAAATTCTTAAATAAAAAAATTCTAAAAAATGGATTTTAAAAAGAAGTAAATTCTTGCAAATTGGAGTTTTTATTGTAAGAGTCATGAAGTTTTATAATTACTCCAACACATATACTCTTAACTTTTACATATACAAACAAACCTCATTGTGGACTTGTGGTGTATAGCTATATCCTCTTTCTTAATTATGTCACACCATTTCTTGCCCCTTGTGCCCCATATGACCTTAAAGTTATGAAATTATATTAGGATTATTCAATCCAATGCCATCTCTTGTTATAAATAATTCATGTTTCATTGTAACAATGGCTGCTGCTACTGAGAATGTATGAAGCACTTTACCAGCCATAGTATACAATACTATAAAATAAATTACTCTTAAATTAAATATTTATGATATACATGAAAAATAAACTCCAGAAAGGTTGAATATTTCACCCTTATCAAGCAAGTATTAGAAACTGGTAAACCCAGGACATACATTACAAATCTAGATTAGTGTGTGCCATTGCTTCTACTAGAAGAACACTTGTTTCTTCGTAATAATCAAATCATCAAAATCTGATTTTAAAAAAAGTTAAGGACACAATCAATTTACCCATAATGAATCTGAAGTGTCTGTTGTGGGCTCTTGCTTTGGATGTTTGTTCAATAGCTAAGAAAGCTTTGAAAACTGTGGAAGGTAAGATCTACATAGTAGAAACAAATCACTATGGGTGCATGTTTTGGGGTAAACTATCCCTGACCACATCCCATGCCTTCTGCTTCCTGTCTTCTGTGGTGTGAATTCTTCCACTTTCCCCATTATCATAATCTTATGCCCTTATGTATAGAGCCAACTAATCATGGACTGAGTCCTCAGAAACCAAAGGCTAAATATTTCCTTCCTTAAGTGATTTCTATCAACTGTTTTAATCACAGTAACACAAAAGTAATATAATTATTATCCATAAGTTAACCTCTGTCCATATATAATACATTATATTCTGGTGGTCAACAGTAATGTTATATTATGTCTATGATCCTCATGTAATTGTTAGTTACACCTCCTTCTCCACAGTGTTTGGGGTAGGATAAACAAGTTTATGGTCAATCTCCATGTAAGAACTTCACTTCCAGCATTCCATTTCGGTTGCAGTGCAGACTTGACAATCTGACTCTCATTATGAAAAGAAGTCCAGTGAAAATACTTTAAAAATCTTTCTGTGTGAATAATTAAGCTCAGAAGATGACTAATGCTTCTGTGAAAAACCAGGAGAAATAAGTAAAATTGGTCATTGCTTTGAGGGCATCAGCCAAATTGGGTTAACTGAAGTTTTCAAATAAAATTAAGTTTCACATAAAACAAGATGAGTAACAAAACAAGGTCCTGGCCAAACAGGAAATTTAAGAGAGAGACACCTTCCCAGAATGCCACAACAGGTGATTACCATTCAGTATTGAGCAGTAATGGTTCTAATTCACCAAAATGTAAGGAAATGTTATCCAATAACTATCTAACACAGAGTGTGAGAACTCTGTCTTCTTAAACCTTGCCATGATTCATAGGAGTTGTTTAATAACTTCTTATTGAATACATATATAAATAATAAAGAAATTGGAGACTTTCATTCTTTTCCTACTCCTATACAGACATTGAATAGAAATCAAAACCTACTAATATTTTGTCAAGAACAGTAAAAGCTTAAAATGCGTTTAGAAAAAATGGAAGTCTACCTTTAGCAGTCAATAGGTATTTCTGTAAAAGTACTGTCTGAGGTTGATGGCTGAATAAAAAACCATTACCAATCCATGTATAAAAACAAATGTATAAAGTGAGAAGTTGAATATCCTCCTGCTTTGACAAGTATTTGAACAAAAGGGATAAATCTTCTGGAAGTACACTGAAATGATTTCTGACTCCATACTCTGATACCCCCCAGAGTTCTTAAGTGAACACAGAATACTGACTTCTGATTGCTCCAGCAAGGATTGAACAACAACATGATACAACATGGAGACAGCTATGTGTTATTTTTTTAGCAGTTTCATTGAGATATAATTCAAACACTAAAACATTAACTATTTAAAGTGTATGAGTCAGTATGTTTTTTTAAAATTATAGACAGAGTTCTGTTAGATGGTCTACGCTCTAAATTTAAATATTTCATAACTTCAAAACTTGACCTATAAACATTTTATATACACACACACACACACACACACACACACATATATATATATATATATAGTGTCATTCATGTATTTTTTCCTCTATAGCCCCAAGCAACCATTATTTGCCTTTATAGCTCTATCAATCTGTTTCCTCTTGTCATTTCATAAGGTGTGTTAATGCAAAGTAACCTTTTATGATTGGCTTCTCTCACTTAACACAACGTTTCAAGATTCACACATTTTATACAACCAATATGTCGTACCTTATGCCTGAATACTTTTTCCTTTTATAGATACCCTGATGTGGATATCACTCTGTATGCTGTGAATGTGCTGCTCTGATTGGTTAATAAATAAAGTGCTGATTGGCCAGTAGCCAGGCAGGAAGGGTAGGCGTGACAAAGAGAGAGGAGAATTCTGGGAACAGGAAGGGTGAGTCAGGTGTCGTCAGCCAGACACAGAGGAAGCAAGATATAAAGATATCGTTAAGCCATGAGCCATGTAGCAAGGTATAGATTTGGGTATAGAAATGGGTTAATTTAAGATGTAAAATCTAGCCAGCAAGAAGCCTGCCATGGCCATACAGTTTATAAATAAGTCTCCGTGTGTTTACTTGGGTCTGAGCGGCTGCAGGAGCTAGGTAGATACAGGAAAACTCCAGCTACAATACCCTATATTTTATCCATATCTCAGATTATGAGCAATTGGGTTAACTCAACTTTTTAAGTGTTTGAATAATTTTATGAACACTTTGTATAATATTTTGTAATACACTTTCTTTTCTTCTGAGAATGTACCTTACTGTAGAATGTAGAAATGCTAAGTCATAGTTTCATAGACTTACATCCTTTTTTCCATTTTATGTCTCCAACAAAAACAAAGAGTATTATAATGTCTCCCCATAGTTTCTAACATTTGTTATGTGTTTGTTTTAGCAGTATAAAGTGGTGTTTCATGGGGTTTGTCCTTGCATTTCTCTAAGGACAGATAGTATTTTCATCTCTTCCTGGGTTTTTACTGAGTTAGTTTTTCCTTATTCTGTTTTGATTCATTGTAATTTCTGCATACAAGCCTCTTATCAGATTTGTATTTAAAAATATTTTTACCTCGAGCTTCGGGTTGACTTTTTGATTTCACAAAATTATAACTTACAACAAAAAGCTTTTAATTACAGATAAGCAATTTAAACTTTTTTTCTTTGTTACTTTTACTGTGGTATAATGTTGGAAACCAATGCAAATCTGTAAAATTCTATGCTGACATTTTTCATTGGAGACATTTAGAGCATTAGTGAATAACACCTTGAGGCACTGTTGTGATTTTGTACTATGGTGTAGGATAGGGATCCATCTTCATTACGTGAACATCAAGATATAAAGCATCATTTCTTGGATAGATTATTATTTATCCACTTACATTTAGCCATAATTTGTGAAAAGTACTCATTCTAACTGAAAAGTTTGTTTCTGAAAATGCATATTATATCTCTGAGGTATGTGCTATTCTAAGTCTGTTATTAGTATCATAATTTCTATAACATTATGATTACATCTGAAACTCACAACTGTCAGTTTGGAAGTATTTTTCCAAGCCTCTTAGCAACAGCCATAAAAGGGATACTCAGCACTTTAATAGTGATTATTATACTAAATCATTAGATGTATAGATTAGTTGGGAAATATCATCATAAAAATATTGAGCCTATTAATCATTGAACAATTATAGCTATCCATTCATTTGGAGATTTGCAAACATATCCCAACAATATTTAGTAATTTTAGTCATAAAATTCTTATTATCTTCTTCAGATGCATTCTAAACATTTTTTCTTTTCAATATGATTATAAGTTGAATTAAGTGTTTAATTAATTGCTTTCTTAATACTGATTGCAAATAAAATTGCTTTTATAATATTTCTCCCATATATTTTTATGTATTGCAACTTCATTGAATTTGTTAATTCATTCAAATAATATTCAGTAGGTTCTCTTGGAATCTTTTTATATAAGATCAAGACATTCTTCAGTAAGTCATTTTACACTCCCCTTTCCAATCTCAATAGGTTTTATTTACTATGAAGTAAAATTTTCCTGATTAGAATCTATAGTAACCTGTGGAAGAGAAGTAACAAAAACAAATATCACCATCTTGTTCCTGATATTTGGGGAAAAGCATTCACTTTTTCAACATTAGATATTATACAACTGTGAGGTCTTCTGATGTCCATTATCAAGATAAGAAAGTTTCCCCTTTTTGCTGAATTTATAGTTTAAAAAAATAGAAAAGGATGTTATATTTTTTTTAACAAATAATCTTTATTCATCTATTTAAACACTTAATTAACTCAACAACTGGAGACTACTTCTAGGCACAGAGACTAGGGCTTCAGAGAAGAAAGGTTAGGTTTCAATAAAAAAAAAATTGTGAAAAAGTCTCATTGTCCCTACATATTCTACTTACTATAACTTGATTCAATATAACTGCTAAACATTTAAAACATAATGATAAATGTTAAGATGGCTCAGTGGGGTCCTATTCAGCTTCAACTTTCAACTTGATACAGCCTAGATTCACCTGGGAAGAGAGCTTATTAGAGAAATTGCCTAGACCAGATTGCCCATTGGATATGTCTGTGGGCATTGTCTTGATGAGTAATTGATGAAAAAGTACACAGCTCACTGTTGGCAAGCACAATCCCCTAGGCAGTAGGCAGGGACTCCAGACTATATAAGAAAGCTGTTTCAACATAAACAACCAAGGAAGCTGGCAAGCAGTGGTACTCCATGGTTTCTGTCTTATGTTTCTACTATGAATCAACATGTGTGCTCACAGCTCTTCTTTAGCTCCACCACCATGGATACCAACCCTTTGAAACTGTAAACCAAATTAAACACTTTATATTGTAACTAGCCTTTGTCATTTTGCTTTATCACAGCAATAGAAAAGTAACTAAGACACTCTTCTAAATTGCATTTGGTCATGGTGTTTGTGACAGCAGCAGAGTGAAACTGGACCAGCAGGTAAAGGTATTTACCACCAACTCTAAGAACCTGAGTTTGATATCTGAATCAAAAATGATTGAAGGAAAGAATCAATGCTAATAAGTTGTCTTCTGATCTCCATACATACATGTGTGTACCCAACTACATTTACACACAAGTACACATGAAATAAATAAATGTAATAAAAGTTATAAAAATGATAGAATAACTAAACATGTATTTGAACATAGTTTTAGTTACATATTGAAAAAAACTAAGGTAACATAAAGATATCATCATTATACCATAAACCTAAGCATTTTGTAGCAATTAGTAAGTAGTGACAGTATGTTCTAAGTATAAAGCACAGCTTTAGTCAACTTTAAAGTTTATAAGTGAGTCCCTGTTTATTTCTGTCTGGAAAGTAAAAAACTAAGGTAAAATATACTAAACTGCCTACAGATGATTAGATCCAATTTTATTTGAAAGATAATGTGGGAGGAAGAAAAATAAGAAATGTTTGGTTTTGACCTTCTGTCTCATAGTCTGAACTGTTCTGATTAATGAAGATGTTTCCCAATTCGAAGAATGGGTGGAAGGAGATCATGACCTCATAGAGCTAAAGTAACATCATGTGGGAGTTGCAATGGAATCTTCAAAATGTCAAATATATCTACTGTAAGCTGTTTTGGCATGTTATACACTTCAAAGAAGAAAAGTAGAAACTGCAAGACAGAATTTGAACCAAAGCTGTGATGGTAACAAATTAAATCTCATCTTTCACAAGCCTTGAAATTCATGCTGCCATATTGCCCAGGTGCTATTAGAACCATCCCTTTCTCACATCCAACGCATGAAGCCAATTAGTTAAAAAGTCTGTTTCAAAGTATGTCAGTGGCCAGTACAAAATAATAATCTCATAATTATACTTAGGAAGAAGATTAGCTTAGCTGGAGAAGAACGATCAGGTAACTTCAAACAAGTCCCTATTGAAGAAAGAAGGCCAAGAGCCACTGTTTCTGATTATACTTCAAAATCTGGGGAGACAGTCACATGGGGCACAGTGAATATGCACCATGCAGAGATTACCTCAAATAGTATGTTTAGGATCTTCTTTCTGGAAGACTACCAACATAATTCTCTTCAGAATTAGAAACTGTATCTTATGCTGAAGAAATTGGGAAAACATGTTAAGTTTCTACCATGGGACTCTATAGCAGCCTTCTACAGCAGAAAAGAAGGGGAAAGAAATTGGCCTTGGGTTATTCTATGCACTATCCTGGGGTTTCCTATAATTTAGTAATAATTTGATCACTTTTTGGCAGGTCAAAGGTATTATTTTTGCTTCACTTTCTCATTAATGAATTTAAATTTAAAATGTTGAACACTTACTCATGTTAAATTTATTTAAGCAGTATGATACAGCAAAATCTACAAAACATTCATCATCTTTGACCTATAAGGCTATTTCAGAAAAATCAACCCCAGAAAATACTTCAATAGATTGCCAAATCATGTACATGCAAACAATGTTAATAATTATTTTTTTAACTAAGTCTTTTTGAGAACTTCTGGGTCTTACATAGAACACAATTTTGTCATTTTGCTATTATTGAATAATTTAATACAGCCTTTATATTTGTTAGGTAATAAATATTTGTTAATGACAATAATATATAAGTCATACACATACAGTTATGAACTCTAATTTGAAAAGACTGAGAAGTGACTGAGTATACAAAACTTTCATGGTATGAATCATTTTGGAAAAATCCCCATAGTATTGTCCAGAAAAAAATTGAAAAGAGCCTATTTAAGAGAGATTAAGATTAAAGCCAAGCACTGAAAAAAACTTTATGGGAAATAATCAAAGACTAAACTTAAAACTTTAGGGTTAAAAGCTAATCAAACTCAGTGTCAAAACCATGCTTTCATATAGTGCTATACGGTTCTCAAATATATTCTTACCTGTGGCTCTTAAGAAATACTATGTAATACTCACATTACAGTGACAAACTTCTGTTCAGTTCCAAATGGGCAATGAGTTACCTAATTTCTATACAAGAGAGAGGTACATAAAAGTTGATTCAAATATGTGTGTTGTGGAGCAGTTTAAGCCAGAAACAATTAAATGATTTGGCATATTTATGTAAATTTCACAGACAGATACTCTTTCCTTTGTAGTCATGTACTTCATTCTTAGATGTAATTTTCAGATGTCTTAATGGGGAAGGAAATCCTGTACTTATAATTCTTGACAGCTTGATATATGAAAACATAATTAAAAAAAACAACGAAAATTATAATAATAGATGCTAAAATATTTGGAACATATTTGGCCACAAAGGATAATCTTTTTGTGCCTAATCTTAATTGCTCTTGACACTGTCATTAGGAGGAATTATTTTCCTCTCAGATCAGAAAGCAAATTTGTAGAATGAATTGTCTTCCCTCTTATTATCTAAAAGTTCAGATAGTAAGAAATGCTTATTGTCCTGGATTGGACTACTTTTTCACAATGCAATACTATTCTTTGCCATATTAAGTAGCCTTGAGGACCTAGAGAGATGACTTCATGGTTAAGAATACTTATTACACTTGCCGAGGACCTATGTGTAGTTCACAGCATCTACATTGGGCTTATAACCCCTGTAATTTGAATTCAAGGAAATCCAATGTCCTTCGTTTTCATCAAGCATCTGCTTTCCTAAAAATACTACATGTTCTGCCATGGCTTTTCCTGAGCAATGAGGCTTCTCATACTCTTATTTGATCCACAGATACAATTTGACTTCTGAGTTTTCTAGATACTTGGAGCTCTGTTGTGAGTGCTGATGGCAGAAGTGCTCTTGTTTCCATACACAGTACTCTAGGGAAGGGGAGATTGATATAGACCATAAAAAATATGCAGTAGATATGCTCCCGCTCCTGTCAGTCCTTCTCAGTCCTTAGCTTGGCTCAGGACTAGAACTTTAGTCCACTCATTGCTTCCTTCTTAAGCTCCTTTCCCATACTTGTTGCCTTTCTTGTTTATATGATAGGTTCCTCTTCCATAAATTCTACATTGGCTTCTCTTCATGTGAGCTAGAGATTTTGCTACCGATTTTTTTTAATTGTTTCTATGTTCTCTGAGATATCTCCTATACCCCTTAGTGCTAATGACTACTCATAGACAGATGTCTTTCCAAACAGAACTCACAGCAAGATATCATTTACAGATGAGGTTTTTATTGTTACAAAAATAACACACACTTAGTGTAAAATAATAAATAATTGAAGTATGTGAGTTTAAAAGTGAAAAATAATTGTACTTCTGGAGAGAACCACTTTGCAAACAGATGAGCAAAATTCCGCTCCAAGTCCAAAGTAGAGTTCCTACCAATACATAATGATTTGCACCAAAGTAAAGTTATAAATTGTTGATCAATACATCACACACTGTAAAAGCCCATCTATACCATATCCTAGAGTAAGGTACTTTAATTTTTATATTCCAAAAAACTAGATGACAAGACCTACATCTCTTATAAGCAGTTATAATGATGTTATACTAAGCTATGATAACATTTATTTATTTGAATCTAAATAAACTCTCATATTAGGTTAAACTCAAGGGCTTCGGGCTATTTTTTTTAAGGAGTAAATATCAAGTATGGAGGATGTAGCTAGAAATATTTGGAAGTTGGTCATTTTAATTTTACCATACTTAATTTCAGTTTTCTTAACCTCCAAGTCCCAATATTTTCTTATTTTTTCCATTTGGAGGTTATCTGAAATTAAACATAATTAATGGTTTAACTTCTAGCAATTTTCTTTTTCAAAGCTACAGTACTGTGAGGTGTAAGATTATAGCCTCTGTGTTTCCTAACACAGCATCAAACTTCCTATCTATTGTCACCTTTAAATCAAAACTTACAAATGTCAATGCATAACAATTGGCAAGTCTCTGCATTATTCAAATTGTTCTAAAAGTGATCATCAGTGGTCTTCATGGAGTACAGTGTTGTGGGAGATTTGTTCACTCAGTCCTCTGAAACTGTTAATAAATTAAACCTTGATTGAGGATGGAGGCCACACTCTGTAGACCAGAATAAACCATGGAGATTTTTTTGGTGGACTCAAACAGAGAGATAGGGAATCATGGAGAAGGAGGAGGGGCTTAGGAGTTTCATGAGTCTTTTTGGATCTTGAAAAGAAGAGAAGATGGTCAGCTAGGCTTTTCTCTGTCACTGACTATAAGAATGTCTTTACTGATAAATTTTTAACATTAAAATATAACACTTTTTCTGTTTCCTAAAAACATTTTGTCATAACAAGAATATAACTTGCCAAAAAAGAAACTCCCCAAAGTTAGTGTTCAGGCAGGATTTTATTTTTCTCTTTCCAGGAGAATAAAAGCATCTAACTAAGGAATCTGAAGAACATTGGACAAATGAGACATTTGAAGAAGGGAAATAGTCCAGAGAAAATATTCCACAAAAAAAGAGAAAATTGGCCTAATGTTATAACACACTTTCAACAGGATAAAATTTAATAAATCTCCCCAAATGTTTGTTTCTGCTGTTCTCTACAGATATGTAAGGCAAATGGTCTTTTTGCAGTCCTAAATCAATTAAAATTTAAATCTAGTTTTGGAGCTGGAGCACAGCTCTCTTTTTTTCTAAACTCAAACATGCTTGTTAAAGGAAAATACAAAGTCTCTGTCTCATGTCAGAAAAGCTACCTATTGTGAGACAGAAGAAAACCAAAATTAAAGGACTATTCTATTCTACTTAATCTCATAACCCCTTGTATTTATTTTGACTCTTTAAAACTTTTCTTAATATGTAAATATCTCAAAATTCATTATGGATATAGATATAGATATAGATAAACTTGCTGTCATTACATTAATGGTCATATAGGGTACTAACTAATTCTAGATTGAGCCTCTATCTAGCTTCCTGTATGTGATTTCAGACTTGAGTCTGAAGCAAGTTATTAAGAATAAAGCTTGCATATTCTAGTTGTGTTTAATAGCTTGTGGTCCTAAGGACACATTAGATGATAAAAAAGCCTTTGACAAAATCCAATACTCCTTCATGATAAAGGTTCTAGAGAGATCAGAAATACAAGAAGCATATCTAAACATAAAAAAAGACAATTTACAACAAGCCAAAGCCAACATCAAATTAAATGGAGAGAAACTTAAAGCGATTCCACTAAAATCAGGAACAACACAAAGCTGTCCACTGTCTCCATACTTATTCAACATAGTACTTGAAGTTCTAGCTAGAGAAATAAGACAACAAAAGGAGATCAAAGGAATAGAAATTGGAGAGGAGGAAGTAAAACTTTCACTATTTGCAGATGATATGATAGTATACATAAGTGACCCCAAAAATTCTACCAGGGAACTCCTACAGCTGATAAACTCCTCTATTAATGTGGCAGGATACAAGATTAACTCAAAAAAATCAGTAGCCCTTCTATATACAAAGGATAAAAGGGCTGAGAAGGAAATCAGAGAAACATCATCCTTTATAATAACCACAAATAATATAAAATACTTTGGGTAACCCTAACTAAGCATGTGATAGACCTCTATGATAAGAATTTTAAGTTTCTGAAGAAAGAAATAAGAAGATATCAGAAATGGAAAGATCTCTCATGCTCATGGATAGGTAGAATTAACATTAAAAATGGCAATCTTACAAAAAGCAATCTACAGATTCAATGTAATCCCCATCAAAATCTCAACACAACTCTTCATAGACTTGGAAAGAAAAATACTTAACTTTTTATGGAAAAACAAAAAACCTAGGATAGCTAAAAGAATCCTATACAGTAAAGCAACCTCAGGAGGTATCATGATCCCTGACCTTAAGCTCTACTGGAGAGCTATAGTAACAAAAACAGCATGGTACTGGCATAAAAACCATGTGGACCAATGGAATCAAATTGAAGACCGTGACATTAATTCACACACCTATGAACACACGATTTTTGACAAAGAAGCCAAAACTGTACCATGAAAAAAAGAAAGAATCTTCAACAAATGGTGCTGGCATAACTGGATGTCAACATGCAGAAGATTACAAATAGATCCATGTCTGTCACCATGCACAAAACTCAAGTCCAAGTGGATCAAAGACCTCAACATAAATCCAGTTACACTGAACATAATAGAAGAGAAAGTAGGAAGTAGCCTTGAATGCACGCACAGGACACTACTTCCTAAATATAACACCAGTAGCACAGACACTGAGAGAAAACAATTAATGGGACCTCTTGAAACTTAGAAGCTATTGTAGAGCAAAGGACACAGTCAATAAGACAAAACGACAGTCTGCAGAATGGGAAAAGATCTTCACCAACCACACATTTGACAGAGGGCTGATCTCCAAAATATATAAAGAACTCAGAAAGCTAGACTTCAAAATACTGAACAATCCAATTTAAAAAATGGACTACAGAGCATAACAGAGAATTCTCAACAGAGGAATCTCAAATGGCTGAAAGACATTTAAGGAATTGCTCAACATCCTTAGTCATCAGGGAAATGCAAATGTAAATAACTCTGAGATACCATCTTACACATGTCAGAATGGCTAAGATCAAAAACACTGAAGACAGCTTATGTTGGAGAGGATGTGGAGCAAGGGGAACACTCTTCCACTGTTGGTGGGAATGCAATCTTTTACAGCCACTCTGGAAATCAGTATGGCGGTTTCTCAGAAAATTTAGAATAAGTCTTCCTCAAGACCCAGCTATACTCAAGGAATGCTCAATCTTACCACAAGGACACATGCTCAACTATATTCATATCAACATTATTCGTAATAGCAAGAACCTAGAAACAACCCAGATGCCCCTCAACTGAAGAATGCATAAGGAAAATGTGGCACATATACACAATGGAATACTACTCAGCCGTTAAAAACAATGATATAATGAAATTTGCAGGCAAAGGGATGGAACTAGAAAATATTATCCTGAGTGAGGTAACCCAGACTCAGAAGGACAAACATAGTATGTACTCACTCATAAGTGGATACTAGGTGTGAGGTAAAGGATGGCCAGACTGCAACCCACAGTTCCAGAGAGGCTAGCTAACAGGGTAAGACCCAAGGAGGGACATATGAATGGCCCAGCGAAGGAGAAGTGGATGAGATCTACATGAGCAGACTGGTAGCGGGGGTAGGGTGGGGGTGGGGGGTTAGGGGGGCTGGCGGAGGGCAAGGAGTAGGGGATGAGAACATAGGGAAATGGGAGGGTCGAGCTGAAACAGGGACCGAGTGGGAGGGCAGGGAGGAGGATACCATGATGAGGATATCATGGGAATAGGAAGAGGTAGGGTGCTGGCCAGGGTTGGGGTGGGGCTGTCAGGATTCCACAAGGATGACTCCACCTGGGAGTGCTGACAGTGGTCTAGAGGGTGCCTGGACTGGTCTACTCTGGTGACTGGTCTAGTGAATACCCTAACCGCCATCATAGAGCCTTTGTCCAGTGACTGATGGAGGCAGATGCAGAGATCCCCTGCCAGGCGCCAGGCTGAGTTCCAAGAATCCAAATGATGAGAGAGAGGAGGGATTCTGCAGGTGGGGGTTATCAAGATCATGATGGGAAAACTTGCAGAGATGACCGGCCACACTGGTGGAAGCCCATGAACTGTAGACTAGTGGCTGTGGAGACCTCATGGGACTAGACTAGGCCCTCTGGATACAGAAGACTTGGCTCAAACTGGTTGGGGGACACTCAGACAAGGTAATCGGGATCCATCCCTGGTGCATGGGCAGGCTTTTAGGAGCCCAGTGTGTGACTTGCGCAGCCTTGGTGCAGTGGGGAGGGACTTGGACCTGCCTAGACTCAGTGTGCTGAGCTCCGCTGACTCCCTATGAGAAACCTTGATTTGGGAGATGTGGAGATGTGGGGTGGCTTGGGAGGGAGGGCTGAGGGGTGGGAGGGGGAAGATATGGGATCTGTGGGTGTTATCTAGAATGAGTAGAAAATTTCTTAATAAAGAAAAATGAAAAAAAAGAAACTAAATACATACATCTATATTTCTAACTCAATCTTTTAAATTAAAAAAGACATAGATGATATAATTATGATGGAAAGGGACATCATTTCTTTTTAAATTAAAGACAAGTTGAAGATTTAAATGAAATGTACTAAGATTTATAAATCATAAAATGGATTGATAGTTGAAAAGTTGAAGCCTGGTGGTGGTGGTGCATGCAGCCGGGTGGTGGTGGCACATGCCTTTAATCCCAGCAGCACTTGGGGGGCAGAGGCAAAGACAAGCGGATCTCTGTGAATTCGAGGCCAGCCTGGTCGACAGAGTGAGTTCCAGGACAGGCTCCAAAGCTACAAAGAGAAACCCTGTCTCAAAAAAACCAAAAGAAAAAAAAAAGAAAAAAGAAAAAGAAACATTGAGCAGGAGTTATAAAAATGCAGTATGTATAAATAAAAGAGAGGTCTCTTTTATAAAAGTAGTGTTACACACACATATATACATATATGTGTGTGTGTGTTTGTGTGTGTATGTGTGTGTAACTGTATATATACACATACACTAAAACCCTACCAAGTTTCTTTAATATTGAATGTTTCTTGTATATACAAGGGTTTAAAGCTGACCACTTGGGACTAGATAACCTGTCAGAGAGCTCGTCCTCGTAGGAGACTGCTTTCCCCTCTCTCAACCATCATGTATTACATGGAGTTCTTCATCTAGGGATGGGGCCTTGTGAGATTCCATCCATGTTGTCATCATGATGCAGGGCTTTTTAAGGCAACCACAGCATTGTAATTTCATGAGTGCAACTTCCCTGTACAAAAGATTGTACCTAGACCTCTGGTTCAACTTCCTCTTCTGTGATATTCCCTAAATGTTAGGTGTAGGAGTTGCATTGTAAATATACAATGGAAGACCTGAATTCCCTAGGTCATTTTCTCTATGCATTTTGATTAGTTGTGGATCCCTTTGAAAGTTCTCATCTATGGTAAAAAGAAGTTTCTTTGATGAGGGATGAGAGCTATACTTATCTGGCTGCATTGATACACAGGCTACGGGACCTGAGGTAGGCCTTCTGGGAATATGGGAATCTCTTCATTTACCTTAAACATAATGTGGGTTATAGACATGATGGTTGTGAAAACTCTCTCTGAAACAGTCTTCCACACAATTTGGTTTCCACTTTATAAAAATGGCACGAAAAAGGGAGACTTTTCCAAAGTCTTGCCAAAGGACCACCACTTTCTTTCATTTGACTGTACTACTAATACCTTTTCCATATTTGTTTTAAGATTCTAGTATACTTAGGCTAGGCTATGGTAGTTCAAAAAATGAATAAATGGAATTCATTATATTATAGAGCACACAGAGGCAGCCAGCATACTTGAATTCACTGTAACAATCAGGGTCTTCTTTTCTATTCTTCCAAAAATCTCTGAATCCAAGATTCACAATGAACATCATGAATATTTGCCTTGGAATTTCTTTTAAGAGAAATATATAAATAATTAAGAAGTGTTCATTTAAAATATTACGAAGACCAGAAATAACTATTTTCTTCTGGGAATATGATGCATTTCTCTGCCCCTTATAGGTTTCTTGCTGTTATTGGAAGTTATGTGCTTGACCTATGAGAAAGGGCTTGATGTTTTTCAAATGGGGAAACACACAGAGATCTCTGGAGCATGGCTGCTGTTTTTGATCATCAATAAGTTTGTCTCATATTAAAAACAACTCTTTCAGGATAATCCATATTGTTTAAATTAATAAAACTCCATGGAAATTCAAAAGTAGACAATGTGTCCTATTTCATACCAGATCATTATGAACCCATCTGGCTTTGGGCTACAAAAGAGCACATTGGTTTACCCCTATGACCCTTGTTCAAAATAGACTTTAACTTTTATAGATTTTACAAATTATATTGCAGGCATGACTTTAATCTGTGGCCTTGACTAAACAACAAAGGAATCCAGAAACAATGACACAAGGTGTGAGAGGTTAAAGTAGCTGAACTCTTAAGCACATTCATCCGGTCCTGAAATAAATCAGTATAGTCCAGCCAAGGATTAGGATGCAGGCCATGGCCCTCTTCAAAACTGGATTTAATGAAGCTTGTTGGCTCTTAGTTCTTTTGCTTTTGCTTTTATAGCTCTATTCCAGCCATAAGGGAAAGGGAGTCCTCCCAAGAATAATATTGTAATGATTATTATTATTATCAGGCTGATGGCAATCTGTGGTCACACAAAGGGTTTGTTGAAATGAGACCTGGACAGTGTGTTCTCTAAATCACTGAAAGTAAATAAAACAGCACTGCTAACAAACAGTTATTAAGAATATTAGGGCCAGTGAGATGTCTCAGAGAGTAAAGACACTTGCTACCAAGCCTGAACACCTAAGTTAAATTTTGGGACCCACATGGTAAAATGAATTCTACCCTCCAAATATGCATCATGAGATATGTGCACTCACTCACATGCATAAACACATACATACACATATTTATAAGCATGCACACGATAAATGATTAATTAATTAATTAATTAATTAATTAACTAACTAACTAAAATGTAAAGCCCTAGTACAAGACATGAAAAACCACCCTTCAAGTTATTGTTATGGGATCCAAGAGACTCTGAAAATAATATAAGTTATTGTCATTGCCCTTTGTTGTCTCTTAAAACTTCAAAACCTTTTGTTGAAGACACCTTACAATTCAAACAGAAGACTTAGAAGAATAGTGCTAGAACTGACCTAGAAGCCTCTTTCCTGGGGACTAGCTCCTATAATAATAGGAGGAACTATGCAAGCTGTCAAAGAAATAAAAAGCAATATCTCTACTCAGCTGTAAAGCCTATGAACCACAACAGTGGCTAACAAAGCAAGAGATAGCCAAGAATGCAATGATGGTACTTATATCTTAGGAGTAACAAAAGCTGTATAATTGGATGAGTTCCACTCAATAAAATAAATTCATTCCTGCTACTATAAATCTAGTCAACTACCTGAGACTAGTATTGGTACAGTCATGGACCCTAGACTAGATGAGAACCTACTACTGCCATTTTCCTAAACCAGTACAATACCCAGCTACATTCTGCAGACCTGACCTTGTATCCCTAGATAAGTATAGCTCTCACCCATCAACAAAGAAGCTTTTATTTATTTTTTTTTTGGGGGGGAAGATGGAGATAATTACTCAATCCACAACTCATCAAAATACATATAATTTCCCATCCCTAATTGATATATCTAAAATACAACCCCTACACCTTAGGGTCAAACAGCATTATGGAAGAGGAGATGGAAGTTTTGTAACAGCCAGAGGACCAGTACATCTGCTACCAAAGTGTCTAAAATATTTTGAAGGGAAATACACCTATAAATTCTAAGCAATATAGTCACTTAAACCAAACCTGCATGATGATAACACCAGCTGATAATCACAATTTGAATGAAGGAAATATTATAAGACCCTACTCCCTAGAAAGGGAGAAGCCAGTCTCCTCCAGGGATCATCTCTCTGACATGTTATCCAATCTCAAGCCTTAAAACTATATACATAAAAGCAACAGGATGTCCACTCAGCAGGCTATATATATATATATATATATATATATATATATATATATATATATATACACATATATATATTTACTTTTAATTCATTTTATAAGTATTTTGCCTACATGTACACTCTTGACTGATCTAAATTAGTTTGAATAAAATATTTCAGAGCAAACTATCTGCTAAAATATAAGCCTACTTCTTCCCAAAGTGGAGACCTATCCCACTTACTTTAGGAAATGGAAATTAAAAAGGGAGAAAGAGTGAGAGACAAGATTCTACAAAAATCTTAAATTTTAAGACTTTATGGTTTATATTTTAAAAATTTAAATTTAAAGATTAAATAATTCAAGTGAATAGAGAGTCTTATAGCTTAAAATTTCCAATTAAACAAGTTGACTTCCACATGGAAATGATATCAGATGAAGGTGTTTTAATGAGCATAGAAGGAAGTGTTTTTATTCTGTTTGCTGATGGAGCTGAAAATATGTAGAGAAGTGTTTAAAGCGTCACAGCTCACTGAAACCAGAATTCAAACAGATGAGTTTTTTTTTTATAACAGAGAATTGTATCATAATTGGGTTCATCTTTTTGCTTCATTTACTATTTACTGACTTTTACAAGGAACCCAGACTCTCTACAGACACCAAATGCCTAGACAAACCTTTTGTTTCATTGAAACCCACCAGGTTGCAGCTTCCAATCTTTGGGATCTTTGAAGTGGTTGTGTGTGCCGTTACTCCATCAGCAAGACCTTATGCACATCTCAATTGTACTTAAATATTTTAATTATTTTAAATCATAAATTTGCTGGTTTCACTTAGCTACAATGAGTCACAAGAGATGCTACATTGACCATGGCCTTCAAAGACAGGAATTCTAGATTCTCAAATTTTTTCTTCATATCTACGTTCTTATTAAACAGACACTTTCCCCAATACTTTTCGTATAAAAATCATCAGAAAATTCTCCCAGGCTTTTGTCTTCCTTTCTGCTGAAATATTTTAATTTCCATTAGGAAAGGCTTTAGCAAAATTAGTTATAAATGGGACCATGTTTAAAAGCCTTTTTGTAAAAGGTAGCATTATTCGTTTACCCTCAATTTAAAGAAATTTCCTCTGTAGCCAATTTCAAGTTTTGGTAGTTCACTTTCAGTCCATTTAAGTTTTAAGGATAGAAACATTCATTTTTAATAAGAACTCTTGGAACCACTTCTATGTAATCAAAAATGAATTCATTTGTAAATCTGAAACTTTACAGAAAGGAAAAACTTAACAAAAGCAGGTTTGACCTAAAAAGAAACATTCAATTCTTCATAACTATATTCTAAAAGTGCATATGTTGCATTCATAGTAGATCTCAGAAGGCCTAAGCACAGGAACTCAGAAACTGATCTAACTGTGGAGTATAGGGAAGAAGTCTGGTGCCTCCTATAGAACATTCACAGTGGGTATCGGGAATGCAAGTTCTTACCTCCACCCTCTAGCCCTCTTGTGCGGAGCAATTTTTTTTTAATTTTTTTTTCAGTTTCCCTACAAGAAGAAATGGCAGATGTTTCATTATTCTAACATCCGTAAATTTTTGTGGGCATCCTATTACCTTTGTCTCTGCTAATGAATCTACCCGGAACAAAAGAAGTGATATTTCCCTGAAAAATAGCCAGTGGAAGGTATCTAGAGCTTTATGTCAATTTGAATATGGAAGAGACATATTCAGTGTTTTATGTTTCCTTTTGGTTTTATTCCAAATTGGCCCATTCTTTTATTTAACAAAACTTCTCTGGGTAATACACTGTGCATATGAAACAGAATAAAACCCAGTTTCTACTTTTTATAGTTTCATTGTCTGAGGAAAATAGTAGTCAAAATAACTCATGGAGGCAGAGTGTTGTAGCTAAGGTAAACCTCAAAATAAGTAAATGACAGTTTATTCTTGAGCCAAAAATGACTGATCATGGCCCAGGAACATGGATTCAGGACATCTCAAGTGATGTGTTTCAATATGGAAAGAGATTCATGAAGTTTTTATGGCTACAAATCAAACAAAAATCGTAAACTGACACATTTATCAAATATGTTGGTGGGAACTTCATATAAGCAGATTACAGAAAAGCAGGTAGGGAAATGCCTGTTCTCTGTCACAGATGCTATCTGATGACATTTGTAGACCTTGGTTGGTGTAAGTTAGTAGTCTGCTAAACTAATAATCTTTAAAGGGTTTAAATCACTACAGGGCAGTTGAGTCAAACACATATGTGGGCAATGGATAATAGAATATAAAGGCTCCTAAAGATAGCTCAGAATTTTTGTTTCTGTATATGTAACATTCCAACTACCTACATTATGGCCATCCTTGTTCATTCTTTTGTAGCCTTAACTTGGTTTCCTAGGTGTCAGCTTTGGCTAGGATGGCTGTCCCTTGTCTTTGCCTGGGTCTTCCAGCTGTCAATTAGATTATAATTATTATTATTTGGTCCTAACTTCCATAACCAACCTGAAGTTTACCACAGTTCCTTGCTTTTAATTACCTATAAGGCGCTACATCCTAGCACTGCTAAAAACAAATAGCTGAAGATTTCCTCATATCCAGCTTTTTGTCTATAGGGCAGGCTAGGGTGGTTTCTTTCCAGACTGATTAGAAGCTGTCCTTATACCAGATTTTGTCTATTGTAATTAAGCAGAAAATATGAATGAGCAACAATGTATTGCATATGTTTGTGATGGGGGTAGTTATGTGAGGGACAGTTAGAAAATTCTGAACCTAACTTTGCTGATTTTGCCAGAGCTCTATTCTTCCTCTAATCTGGACAGCCTACCCAGCTGAAAGCTCTCTCATTTACTGTCCTTGGTATTCCCAACCTCACCATTTGGACCTTAACACCCTTTTAAGTGTAACATTTGTTTTTGCTATATCAATATTACATATAAGATCACATTCAACTTTAAATTAGCTCATCTGTTACAGAAATCAGTAAAAAGGTTTCTCAAAGAATAAAAAATAGAAGCATCATAAGATATGGCCTTCCCATCATAGGAATGAAAGTAATATGTCAAAGAGGTATTTATCTTTCTGTGTTTAATACAGTATCTACTCATAACATCCAAAAATTAGAAAAAAAAATCAATCAATGAGTGGATAGAGAAAGCCTGGACCATGCACAATAGAATACTATTTTTCCATAAAAATAATCAAAGTCATATTCTTTGTAACAACATTGATAGAACTAAGGAATCTTCATAGGTAATGAAATAAACTAACTGCAGAAAGACAAGTAGCCCTAGTGAAATAAGGAATATGGAATCTTAAAAAATTGGCATAAAAGTTGAGAATAGCATGGTAGTTTCCAGATCAAATAGAAAGAAGAAATCATGTGAAAGTTTGATCAATAAGAACTAACATACAATTATAAAGGAGAAAAAATTAGGGGGTTCTTTTAGCCATGGTTGATTGTCTATAAATAACAACAATGCCCTTTATATTTCAAAAATATTGAAAGGGAGCTGAATGTTTAATATCAATGATATGATAGATATTTACAGACAAACATGTTTCCCATAATTTAAACATTGTGAGGTACATATATACGTGCCATATGATAATTTTTATTGCCATTTAAAAATAGGATGAAAAGATGGTTCAGTGGGGAAATAACTTGCCTCCCAGACTGATGTCCTGCGTTCAAATCATCAGGACTCATATGGTGATAGAAGAAAATCAACTAAGTTTTTCTCTGGACCTCCACACATGCGTCATGCACACATACACAACAAATTTTAAAGTAATTAAATTTTAAATAAAAATAGAATAGATAACAAACAAAAAATCATTTCTATTAATATGGTCACTGAAATAATCAAATGAGTTCAATTGTACTACTCAAGGTTATTGTTGAAGAAACAGATTCACTTCATTTTTCAGAAAAATAGCTACTTCACAGATGCACAAATCCAAATAGCTATAGCTTGCTTTTTGATATTTCTCTCAAATAAAAGTAGTTTTCCATGAATAAACAAATGATGGTTCATCTGTGATTCGAGTGGTCACACAATTGCTTCTTAATGCAATCATCACACTTCATTATGCAACAGAGTTTTCATGCATACCTTACATTTTAATACAACATATTAAAAAGGCATGTACCTCAGAATTTAATGGAGATGACATTTACTGCTTCATCAAAGAAAGTCTCTTTTCTGTTTAATTGCTTGTGTGCATGTTGATACATGTAGTTTCATGCCACTGTTATGATTTTTTTCTTAAGGCATCAGCAGCTTTGTCATTGTGTTTGCATCATCAGTGAAAACATTAACAGAGTGAAAATGTTTAATAACACCTTGGTTTTATAAAAGGAATTGTGGCCTTACTACCCTTTTTAGAAAGTTTCTGGACCCCAACAATAGGTCTGCCAATAATAGTTTAAGAGCAGATGCCCTAGGATTTGTATTGTCTGAATGATATACTGAACCTCAAATATCCCATAGTTTATTCAGCATTTCTCTTTTCTATCAAAAAAGTCATCAAGGGGAAAATGATAGGTACCAATTCTAGCTTTCTCTACTGTATTAAATCCAACCAAATGACAAACTTTAATCTACCCTGATATCTAGGGAGTTGACAGAGTGATCAGTAAACAACCATGGTTATTTTAATTTGCAACATCTTCCTCTAAAAGGAACTACAGAATGAAACCATAGTTTAAAAAAAATGATTAAATGGAGGACCACAGAGTTCAGCATAATACTATCTATCTATAGTAGGTATCCTTTATTTGTGTAAACTTACTATAGTTCTCAAATATCCCAGGAATAGGATAACATCCTCAGCTAAAACAGAGTATTCCCACTATGATTAGTATCCACTGAAGTAAAACTGTTGATCTCTTTAAGTGAACAGTGAGTAAAATAATTTTTTCAGTAAATGTATAATATTCAGCACTTCTCTTTCTGCCCACCCCTTGAGTACAACTAATATTTCTGGAAGTGTAATATGAATTTTAGCAAAGAATGTTTACTTGTATATACCCACAAAAATTATAATGAAGTCTTTTTTTGTTTTTAATTTAAAAGAATTTTTCATGCAATATAATTTGACCATGTTTTTCTCTCCTCTGATTTCCCCCAGATCTTCTCCACTTCTTCTCTCTCTCTCTCTCTCTCTCTCTCTCTCTCTCTCTCTCTCTCTCTCTCTCTGTTTGTCCCAAAAAATTCAAGAAACAAACAACAACAAAAACAAAAAATCCCACAAAAATGAAAACCAAAACAAACAGGCAAACAACAACAACAAGCCCAAATAAAGTAAAATGAAACAAAAATACTACTGAGTTAGTTTTGAGTAATGAACTAATAATGTCTAGTAATTCAAATGATACTTTTTTTTTGAAATAAGGGTTTGTAGATATAATTGGACTGTGGTGAGGTCATTGAGTCTTAGGGAACTGTAGCTAGAGTTTTTCTCTCCAGCTCCCGCCAAGCCCCCATGTCCCACAGCCCACTTATAAAATAATCATTCAGATGCTTTTATTACTTATAAACTGTATGGCCATGGCAGGCTTCTAACTGGCTGTTTTTATATCTTAAATTAACCCATTTCTATAAATTTATAAGTTGTCACGTGGCTCGTGGCTTACCAGTATCTTAACATCTTCTCATGGCAGCAGCTAATAGCATCTCTCTGACTCAGCCTTCCTGTTTCCAGAATTCTCCTCTCTGCTTGTCCCACCTATACTTCCTGCCTAGCTACTGGCCAATCAGTATTTTATTTATACAGAGCCATATCCACAGCACTAATAGATAGGATATCTTCTTTAATACTGTAACTGTAATTCTTGCATGATAATTGTTTTGTTATATCTAATTTTACTATGTAAAAACTAAAACCTTCCTTTTTGAAAAAAAAAAGAAAAAGGGGAAATGCTATGGATGATTGATTGATTGATAAATAAAACTCTGATTGGCCAGTAGCCAGGCAGGAAGTATAGGCAGGACTAGCAGAGAGGATAATTGAGAGAACAGGAAGGCAGAGAGGAGGAGATGCCAGCCTGCCATCCAGGGAGCATCATGTAAAGGCAGCAGGTAAAGCCACGGAACATGTGGCAACATATAGATTAACAAAAATGGGCTGAGTATAAAATAAGAGCTAGACAATGGTAGGCCTGAGCTAATGGCTGAGCAGTTTAAATAATATAAGCATCTGTATGTTTATTTTATAAGTGGGCTACGGGACTGCCGGGGCTTGGCGGGACCCAGAGAGAAAAACTCTAGCTACAGGGAACTAGTTCAAAAGTTGGTATTCTTATACAAAACAGACACTTGATATTAGGGAAATATGCACATCAGGGGATACATCTATAGGTGAAGGTATGACAAAGATGGCTGGCAAAGGTGTCAGAGAAAAGGAAAGGACATGAAACAGATTCTTCTTCATAGTCCACCATAGAATGAAATAGCTATACCATGATCTCAGGCTTGGAGACTTAAGAGTCATAATGTAATTTTTACAGATTAAAGCACCCATTTATAACAGTAAAGTAAACCATAAATATACAAAATAGAGCCATGCAAGATTTCAGGGAGCTAACCAGGAAAGAGTTCTAATCTAATTACAGAAGTAAATGAAGGGAGACAGGAAGCATGAAAATTTCTAAACTCCAATATTCAACTTCTCTAAAGTATGTATAGTATTTTTTTCATTAACATACAATGATATGTATCATAGTGAGATCTTCACAATCTTTGTTATTATTGATTCTCTTTCATGATTTCTCTCTAGTAATCCTCAACAGTTCACCTGCAGATAGCCTTCTACCCTCCACTGACTGCTTGTGCTTTCCTATCACATGCATTCTGTTATTCCTTCTTCTCTTCTTTCCCCCCTCCCTCTCCTCTCCTCCTTCTCCTTCTCTGTCTCCTTCTCCTTCTACCTATCCCCTCCATAATCATTCTTGAAGACCTCCTCCCCTCCTAGGAGTCCAGTCATGGCCTATACCAAGGAGTCAGAGGAGGAAAATGAGAGAATGGAGGGAGGTACTCTACCTTTCTTCTCTCAACTAGACAAAATCATAAAAGAGGAACAGAGTTTTCAATTAATTAATTTAAATACTTTGTCTAGCTATTCCTTTGTTAATTTTTTTTTTCAGAACAAAAATTTATAATTAAATGAAAGCCATGGGTAAACTTTATCTGTTCTATAAACTCTCATTTTTTTTTAAATCTTGAGTTTAGACTATCATTTGTGTTAATGACAAGTTAGAAAATTTGGTTATATCTTCCATTAAATATGAACAAAATAATTTATATTTTCTTAAAAACAAAGTATGACAGTGATGAAAAAAGAATAATCAAGATACTGATGAAAGAATGAGACAAAATAACAGTGAAAAAATAGATAAAGACATGGGGCTCAAGTGGTGCTCAGATTCGATTTTCATTTGGACTAATACATATTTACTGAAAAGCTGGGAATGTTTTTCTGGACTCCCAAAGCTCAGAATAGAGAAACTGAAAGGAAGATCTGAAAATATCCATGGGATGCTGTGAACAGAGCTTTGTGCCAGACTGACGGCCTAGCATAAGAAGTGAAAGAGCCTTCACAAGAATTGCAGTCTAATTTTAATTAAGCACATGGCTTACACCCCAAAATGTGAATTATGTTAAGTATTCTTACATTACTAGTATACAGGGTCATATAACAGGTATTTTTTGAAGGGAAATTGTATCACTCAAGGTCTCCAGAACACATGGTTTCATAGAATTCATTGATTTAAAAAATGCAACAGTGAAGCCCCGTTAATCCCCATGGCAAAGTAGTAGATGGAGGTTGATATGAAGGCAGCCACATATGTCTGTCTCCAACATCCTGAATTGACTCCAGAACATTGATACAGATGATCTATCCCAGCCATAGCCCACAGGGCTATAATTAAATAATTGGGTCATAAAATCTAGAGATATAGGAAATCTGAATATACATTTGTTATTGTAGTAGAAATGATTTGCAATTCATGTGGTGGTTGACTGGATTGGTGAGAAATTGGCTCAAAAGAAATACCCCTTCCACCAGAGACAATCAAAGGTGTAGTCCATACAAAAGGTGCCAAGATCTTAGGTATGTGAGCCTCTGGATGCAGGTTTGTCTTCCCCTTACTTTTTTTTGCTGTGCTCCATCAGAAGTAAGCATGAAATGGCACCACAGACTGAACCAACTATGATGGTCTTCAAGCCAATCATCAAAAACCTTCATTTCAATTTTAACTATAATATTAAACTGAGGAGTTATTACCCAAAAGGATATGGTGAAGTGATCCATCAAATGTTACCAGTTATACAGCTCTACCTGATAAATATAGCAAATAGTAGCTATGTCAGTATGGCATATGGAAAAGCTTTCATTGCTGGTGTTTAGCCACTAATGATAGCAAAAGTCAGGGTGACTGGGCTGTGAGAGATATCAGAAAAGAGATTAATGGTTGCCTGTTAACATCAAACCATTTTAGGACTTCAAAGAGCAAGCTTAAGTCAATTAAAGTAAAGAGAATTATTGTTACTGACATGTCCCCTATTGGCTAGATCATCATGTAGCCAGTGAGCTATGAAAGCAGATAAGGCTGTAATTAAAGTTGTTAAACGTCTTCAGCAAATTTCAAACCTAATGGTATGGTAGATGAGATTCTATAAGACTAGCTGTTATCTTCATGACAATAACCAGTAGAGCTTCCAGAACAAAAGCTGGGTGTTACCCTCTACATCAAACATTTTTTCTTTGTTTTTTTATTAAGAGATTTTCTATTCATTTTACATATCAACCATGGATTCCCCTGTCCTCCCTCCTTCCACCCCTCAGCCTTCCCCCGCAACCCACCCCCCATTCCAACCTCCTCCAAGGCAAGGTCTCCCTTGGGGAGCCAGCAGACCCTGGTACATTCAGTTGAGGCTGGTCCAAGCTCCTCCTCCTGGCACCAAGACTGATCAAAGTGTCTCAGGATAGGCCCTAGTTTCTAAAAAGCCAGCTCAGGCACTAAAGACAGGTTCCGGTCTCACTGCCTAAGGAGCCCTAAACAGTTCAAGCTAAACAACTGTCTCATTTATCCAGAGGGCCTAGTCCAGTACCATGGGGGCTTGGTTCACAGTTCATGTGTTTCCACTAGTTTGGCTAGTTGTCTATGTACTTTTTCCAATCATGGTCTCAATATCTCATGCTCATATAATCCCTCCTCTCTCTCTCTCCTCGATCGAACTCCTGGAGCTCCGCCTTGGGGCCTGACAGTGCATCTCTGCAGCTGCTCCCATCAGTCACTGCATGAAGGTTCTAACATGACAGGGTGTTCAGCCATCTGATCACCAGAGTAGGTTAACTCAGGCACCCTCTCAACCATTGCCAGTAGCACCACCCACAGAGAAGGAGACCCTCCCATATAAATCATTTATCAAGAAAATGTCCCCATAGACATTTTCACAGTTTAATCTGATGGAGGCAATTCCAGATGACACTAACTTGTGCAATTTGACAAAAACTAACCATCACTAATCACCAGGGAAAAGCAAGTTACAATGACTGAGATGTCACCTCATATGCACTAAAATGACTACCATCTAAAAAGTACAAAAAATAAAAGTGTCAGTGAGTATGTAGAAAAAGTAGAACATTGTGTTCTGTTGGTGGGACTTTACAAGGTACAATCTCTATTTGAACAGTACCAATGCTTCTACAAAAATCCTTGGCACAGGTCCATGTTTGTTGTTGGATCCTAACAGCTCCCTCAGGGGAGGTGGTGAGAAGGTGCAGCATCAATGGCACAGACACCAGGAGTCAGTTGAAGGCAAACAATAGACTTGTTTATTTAATGGGGAAGGCCTTATATACCCTCCTCCCAGCACCAAGTCTGTGTTGCAATCTGGTGGCATCACATGGTCATCTCTCATTAGGTGGGCACAATCAGGCACTCTAATGCCCCGGCCAGCAGGGTCTTCAACTGGGACCTAAAGGGAGGGTTGGTGAATGAGAGGGACAAGAGATACATAGAATGAGAGCAAGACAGGATGTCTGATCAAGCTCCAAATTTTTATTTTACTCTCAAGGCATATATAGGTAGGCAAAGGGGGTTGAGAGCAGGAAGGGACTTAATTATGGGGGTTGCAAGCAGAAAGGGACTTAGTAATGGGGGTTGCAAGCAGGAAGGGACTTAATTATGGGCTGTTTGGCCAGCAGAAAATGTTGCTCTGAAGGTTATCTATCTACCCTTGTCTAACTGCCTAATTGCTTAGCTGCAGCTCATTTACCTGATATCTGAGAAGAGGTTCTGGTATCTGTAAGAAGAGGTTCTGATGCTATGGAGACTTAAGCAAGGCCTAGATCTAAGAAAAGTGGAGAGAAGCCTAAATATGGCAGCATGTGTGTCAAGGGTTGCTTAGGCTTATGGCTCCCGTCACTCTAACAGTAACTAGGAACTCTGACAGCACCTGTTGCTAGGCCTTCAGGCAGACTTTAGGTTGGCTCATAAGGAAGTACATTATGTGCATGCCTTGGCAACTGGTTTGAGTCAATTTCCTTGACCCTATGGGTCTGTCCTACTACACATGCTTAAATGCTTATTTCCCCAAATGATGGTATTATTTTCAGTGGTTATGGAGCCTTTAGGGTCTGGATTTGAGATAATAGTAATATATCACTAGGGGTGAACCTCTGACAGTTATTCTAGAATTCTTGGCCTTTTCTCTGATTTATGGTCCACTATAAGGTAAACAGGCTCTGCTGCACACCTTGGCCACTATGAACTGAGCTTCTCCACCATGCCTCCCACAGTATGATTGAATAAAACCACAAGCCAAAATAATGTTTTGTCGGTTATAGTGGTCTCAGCAGTACATAAACACATAATACATTGTGTGTGTGTGTGTGTGTGTGTGTGTGTGTGTGTATGTGTGTGTATGTGTGTGTCTGTCTGTGTGTGTGTGTGTGTGTGTGTGTTTAATATAAAGAGCTTAAAAGTAGGGAATAAAGAGATGTTTACATGTCTTAGCAGAATGTAGTATAGCAGGACTATTTACAATTGCCAAGATGTGGAATTCATCCAAATGCTCATTAATATATAGATAAACAATACACATACAGAGGTCCAGGAGATAGTATTTGGCATTAAAAAGGAAGGAAATATTGTCAACAAATACATGAACAAATGTTCTAGTTTGCAATCTGTTGTTGTAACAAACACTGTGATTGAAAACAACTTGGAGAACAAAGATTTTATTTCAGCTTAAGGCTTACAGTCCATCGTGAAGAGAAGGAAACAAGTGAGGAACCTAGGGGCAGAAACATGTGTGAAATTTGAGGACATTATCCCAGATTAAGTAACCCAGTCACAAAAATGCTACATGATTCAATTTATGACAGGTAGCTGATGTGATCAAATAGAGAAAGGAGTTTTGGAATTTTCAAATTTTCAAAATAAGCAAGCTTTGGAAATAAGTTTTAGAACAATGTGATTGTAGTTGACATCTCTGAATTTTACACTTAAGGGAGAGAAAAATACTGGAGATTATATTATCATTTTTACCAGAATAAAAATTCAGTTATACCGAAAGCATATACAAAATAGTTCCCTATATTTCTGCAATTACATAAAGTACAAAAACAGGTAATTATGATAAAACATTCTTAAGAATGTATATTTACCCAGGTGATGGTGGCACATGACTTTAATTCTAGCACTTGGGAGGCAGAGGCAGGCTGATCTTAGTGAGTTCCAAGCCTGCCTATTCTACAAATTGAGTTCCAGAATAGCCAGGACTGTTACACAGAGAAACCCTGTCTCAAAAAAGTATATATATATATATATATATATATATATATATATATATATATATATATATATATATATATATATACTTGTATACATACATATATATATATATATATATATAACATGTACTTAACTAATAAAAATACTGAGTACAGATCTAGCTGCCATGAAGACTACAGCACATTTAATGCAGACAGAAGATTACTGAGCAGGAACAAACCAAGGATACCTCTATGTGCTAAACACTTTTTCATTCTCAGCTGTTTTGTGGTATGGAGAGAGAAAAGTAGCATAGTTGCATTATATCAATATATGCAGGGTAAACAATTTGGGGGAATGTTTCTGTGCTATTTCTTAGTAAAATAACAAAATAAGAAAGAATCCAAAGTCTTTGAGTTTTGTCTCTACCGTATAATCTCTAGTAGGCAACTGGAGAACTTAAATCACTGAATCATATATTTCATTTTTGTAGTCTCTTGGACAACTATGCATTCAAATCTGGCATATCAGAGAAGAACACAATGATATGCAACTAAGAAGAGTCCAAAGGATAGTTCATAGAAGCCAAATATCACTTGAGCATACATTTGTTCAATATATAAAATGTACACTCTCTCTTGGACACTGAAATAGAACACATGCTCATGGAACGGTAGTATTAACATAGTAAAAATGGTAATCTTACCAAAAGCGATCTACAGACTCAATACAATCACCATCAAAATTCCACCACAATTCTTTACGGACCTTGAAAACACAATACTTAACTTCCTATAGAAAAACAACAACAACAAAAAAAAACCTGAGAATAACTAAAACAATTCTGTACAATAAAAGAACTTCCAGAAGTATCACCATCCTTCATTTCAAGCTCTACTACAGAGCTATAGTAATAAAAAAAATTATATTGACAGAAAAACAGATAGATGGATCAATAGAATTTAATTGAAGAAACAGACATAAATCCACACACTTATGGATGTCTGATTTTGGACAAAGAAGCCAAAATTATGCCATGGAAAGGAGAAAACATCTTCAACAAATGGTTCTGGTCTAACTGTATGGTCAGCATGTAGAAGAATACAAATAGATCCATACCTATTAACCCTGCACAAAACTCAGGATCAAAGACTTCAATATGAACCCAGATACAGTGAACATGATTGAAGAGTGTGAAATAGTAATGAATATATTGGCACAGGAGACAACTTTCTGAATAGAACATCAGGAGCACAGACACTAAGATTGACTATTAATAAATGGGACTTCCTGAAACTGAAAAGCTTTCGTGTGTCAATAGAACAAAATGGCAGTCTGAAGAATGCTGGCCAGTGGTGGTGCATGGCTTTAATCCCAGCACTGAGGAGGCAGAGGTAGGCAGATCTCTGTGAGAAATTCAAGGCCAGCCTGGTCCACAGCGAGAGTTCCAGGATAGGATTCAAAGCTGCACAGAGAAACCCTGTTTCTAAAAACCAAAAAAAAAAAAAAAAAAAAAAAAAAAGAAAGAAAAGAAAGAAAAAGATGAAAAAAGATCTTTTACCAACCCACATCTGACAAATGGTTAATTTCCAAAATTTATAAAGAACTCAAGGTCCCAGCAGTGGTGGCACACACCTTTAATCCTAGCATTCAGGAGACAGAGGCATATGGATCTTTGTGAGTTCAAGGCAGGATTGGTCTACAAAGTGAGTTCCAGGACAGCCAGAGCTATTAAACAGAGAAACCCTGATTTAATACTCGCCCCTCCCAAAAGATATCCTCAAGAAACAATCCAATTTTAAAATGGGGTACAGATCTAAACAGAGATTTCTCAATAGAAGAATCTCATACAGCCTAGAAAAACTAAAAGAAATGTTCAACATTCTCAGCTATCAGGGATATGCAAATCAAAATGACCTCTTCGATTCCATCTTACACAAGTCAGAATGGCTAAGATAAAAACAATAAGATACAGCTTATACTGGAGAAAAAGTAGAGCAAGGAGAACATTCCTCCATACTGGTGGGAGTGCATATTTGTACAGCTACTTTGGAAATTAATATGATGATTACTCAGAAAATTTGGAATCAATCTACCTCGAGACCTAGCTATAATACTCTTGGGCATATCCCAAAGGATGCTCAATTATATTCATAGCAGCTTTATTTGTAATAGTCAGAACCTAGAAACAATCTCTATGTCCCTCAACTGAAGAATGGATAAGGCAAATGTGGTGGTACATTTACACAATGGAATATTACTCAGCTGTTAAAAATGATGATATGATGTAATTTGGAGGCAAATGAATGGAAAAACATCATCGTGAGTGAGGTAACCTAGATCCAGAAAGACAAATATAGAATGTACTCACTTACAAGTAGATATTAGATGTAAAGGATAACCACGCTACAATCCACAGACCCAGAGGGGTTAGGTAAGTGGCTTAAGTGGGATAGCTAGGTTTTGCAAGAGAAAGGGAAATAGAAGAGATTTTTGTAGGTGGACTGGGGTTAGGTGGGGATGGGAACATGAGGGATGTGCATGAGGCACGGAGGGAGAGAATACTGAAAGAGATGACTAGAAAGGGGGGCATTTTGGGATCAAGTAGTAACCTGGTGCAAGGGAAATTCCCAGGAATCTAAAAGGACTACCCCAGTTAGACTTCTAGCAATAAATATGTAGCCTAACTGTCCCATTTTTGTGACTGTGGAGGAATTGAGACACCATCCAGCCACATAATCTTTGACCTACAGCTTATCCTGCCTTTGGGATATGCTGGAGTAAGAGTGGCAGAGAGACTGTGTGAATGGCCAACCAATGACTGGTCCAGCCTCAGACACATGAAACAAGAGTGAATCCACCCCGATACTGCCTGGAGTACCAGGATTCAGAGACTTGATGGCACAGAGACCTAGGATAGAACCAAACATGACTGAAGAAAAAAAGTCATTATAATCATGTCTAATGATATTCTGCTATACTCAAACATTGGCGCCTAGTCTAATTGTCTTTAGAGAGGTTTCCTCCAGCAATTGGTAGTAACAGATGCAGAGACTCACTGTCAAACATTAGGCTAAGCTCAGTGAATCCTGCTAAAGAGAAGAAAGAAGGATCTTAGGGCTAGTAGGGTCAATGACATCACAAGAAAACCCACAAAATCAACTAACCTGGCTCATAATAGCTCACAGAGACTGAACCAACAACCAGGGAGCCTTCATGGGACTGACCTAGGGCCTCTGCATATATGTGACAATTGTTTAGCTTGGTCTTTTTTGTGGGACTCCTAACAGTGGGAACAGGGGTATTTCTGACACTTTTGCTGACTTTAGGGACCACATTCCTCCTACTAGGTTGCCTTGCCCATCCTTAATATAAGAGAAGGTACTCAATCTTACTGCAACTTGATATGCCATATTTTGTTGATATCCATGGGAGGCTTGCCTTTTTTTCTGAATTGAAATGGAGAAGGAGTGGATTGGGGTGGTGGCAGTGTGGGGGTGATGGGTGCAGTGGATAGTGATTAGGGACTGGGAAGACAGGAGGCAGGGGAAACTGTGGTCAAAAAGTAAAATAGACAAGTACATTTTTTAAAAAAAATCTAAAAATAGAACTACTACTGGGCAGTGATGGTACACACCTTTAATCCCAGCCCTTGAGGGGGCAGAGGCAGGTGGAACTCTGTGAGTTGGAGTCCAGCTAGCTACAGAGCTTGTTCCAGGACAGCCAAAGCAACACAAAGAAACCCTGTGTCAGAAATCCAAATATATAACCACTTATGACCAAGCTATTGTACCCCTAGCAATATACCCAAAGTAATCTATTTCAGCACACCACAGAGACACACTCACTTATCCCATGTTTAGCACAGTTAAGTTTTAGAATCAGCCTCTGCCTATAAACACATGACTAGATAAAGAAAATATGCTGTATTAACTCAGCCATGAAGAACAAAATTATTCATTTTCAGAACAATAGACAAAACTGGAATCATTAAGCTAAAGAAGCCAGACCCAGAAAGACAAAGACATTTTCTTTCATTTGTACAACCTAGATTATGCATACATGTGCCAAAGCACTATTCACAGATAGATATCCAGACAGACAGAACACACACACACACACACACACACACACACACACACACACACACACACACACGCATGCACACACACACACACACACACACACACACACACACGTGTAAAAAGGATAGTATTTGGGACTAGGAAGGGAAATGGTAAAGGTGGGAAAGAGAGGATAATGGGGAAAATATGATCAAATTACATAACATAATTGAAAATGTCACCATGAAACTCATCATTTTGAACTAATTATTTACAAATATGAGAAAGTGGTGAGTGCCTTTTGGATTAAGATGCCAGTGGAGCTGAGTTTAAAGGAAAAGTTCCAGCATTGTGCTTATTGTGGAACTGTGAGCTAGAAAGTAATAAAAATGAAACAGGAGGTAAGCAGAGGCCTCCTCCTGCAGGGCCTTCTGCGCCATGCTAAGGAGCTATGGACATCAGAAGTGACCTATGTCTCTCTGACATCAGGACTACTCTGAAACCTTGGGTAATGCACTATCAAAGATTAGTTTCTTTTTCTTAAAGGAGAGCTTGAAATAAAAGACCTCAGTGACCAGTAGCTTCTAATACAGATTGCCACACGGTCTTACTAATAAAAATAAAAAAAATAAAAAAAACCTAGAGCCAGATATTGGTGTGGAAGATCAGAGAAACAGAACAAGCCAGCCACATTCTTACCTCTATGAAATCCTCAGTCTAAAGAGCGAGAGTTCCTGTTTCCTCACGCCACGTATACCTTTCTCTGCCCAGACATCACTTCCTGGGATTAAAGGTATGTGTGCTTCCCAGTACTGGGATTAAAGGTATGTGTCACCACTGCCTGGCTCTGTTTCCAGTGTGGCCTTGAACTCACAGAGATCCAAATGGATGTCATCCTTCCGAGTGATAGGATTAAGGGTGTACACCACCACTGTCTGGACTCTATGTCTAATCTAGTGGCTGGTTCTGTCCTCCAATCCTAGGAAAGTTTATTAGGGTACAAAATATATCACTACATTTCCCCTTTTTTGTCTAAAATAATAGAAGATTATAACTAATATAATAAAAACTATACACAATAAGTACAAGTATATACAATATATAGAGACAAGAATTATATTAATAATATCCAGTCCATTAACGTTTGACCAATTCAGAGAAAATACTCCATTATTTTTCCGATTTTGGTGCATCTAAAATATACCTTATTTGCTTTCTATCCTAGCTTGTATAACCAGACAAAAATATCTTTTGATATCTTTCAATCTTATACACTTTACACCTTTTCAGTGAGTTTCTTTTAGGAATTTGTTAACAAGGAAAACTAAAATTGTCTGTCTAATCTTCAACTCCCTCAGAGACCTGAGAAGGAAATAATATTACCTAAGTAAACAGAGAGTGCAAACAAACAATATATGTGGGTTGCAGTCTGATTATTCTTTGCTTTATGTCTAGTATCCACTTATGAGTTAGTACATACCATGTTTGTCTTTCTGAATCTGGGTTACCTCACTCAGGATGATTTTTTCTAGATCCATCCATTTGCTTGCAAACCTCATGATGTCATTGTTTTTCTCTGCTGAGTAGTATTCCATTGTGTATATGTACCACATTTTGTTTATCCATTCTTCAGTTGAAGGGCATCTAGGTTGTTTCCTGGTTCTAGCTATTACAAACAATGCTGATATGAACATAGCTGAGCAAGTGCCCTTGTGGTATGATTGAGCATTCCTTGGTTATATGCCCAAGAGTGGTATAGCTGGATCTTGGGGGAGATTGATTCCCAATTTTCTAAGAAAGCATCATATTGATTTCCAAAGTAGTTGTACAAGCTTGCATTCCCACCAACAGTGGAGGAGAGTTCCCCTAGCTCCTCAAGGAAAAGCTTTTTGTTCTTGATGGAGACTCATCAGCTCATGGAGGTACTTCTGTTTTTAGTTTAGTTTGCAATTCTTCTCATTTCTGACTGGCTCTTTCAAGAAGAATTTCTTCCAATGTCTTCATGTGCATTTCACCAGCTTTATTAACTTTCTCTTTCTTTGGTGTTTTATCAATGTTAGTTTCTGGAGCTTCCACCTTTTTTCCCAGCCTCTATGCAAGGCTTCGATTTAATGGGGGATCACTGTCACCATCTACCGAAAATTTTCATTTCCCTGTTCTCTTAGTAAGACTCAACCTAACGAAGGGCTCTTATTGTTTGCTGGATAGTGTTACTGTCGTCACTACAGTCCAAACACTCTTCTTTTCAGGACCTGGATTGGGCTGAGACTGATGTAAAGCACTGGAAACTCCTGAGGAGCCACCTTGCTTCTTGGATTTTTCCTTCATTTTCTTTGATTTAATTTCCTCAAGAATTTTTATTCCAAATTTCAAACATTCACCTTGCTTTAAACTGACTCTGGGTTTCTGGGCAAAAGCCACTTGTAACCTATTATGAACCTCAGGAGTTGGTTGCAGGGCAGATGTTTTGCTTTCATCACCCTCCTCAGAAAACTGATCATTATCATCTTCATCATCAACTGCAAGATTGATTACAATGGGTAATCAATCTAGGCATGGGCCTAGAAATATTTCCTGAACTTTCTACTTTCATTACACTCCGCAGTTGAGGGGAGGGATTAGACTGGACTGACAATTTGTTTTGTTGAACTGTGAGCTGACTAGCCTCTACTTCTTCTTGCAACTCAGGCACAGTGTGTAACACAGTTTTGCTTGGAGGCAGGGAAAATCCATCAGTGTAACGACCTCTGTTGTGGTGGAAAGCGCAGTTTAGTTTTTGACATTCCATTGGCTGATTTTCCCAATAACAAGAAATTTCACTTTTTTTTTTTTAAACCAATTTCCATGTGGTGAAATCTGCATACCTGTAGAAAACAATGACCATCTTGTCATAGTGTGCAAACAGTTTTATTTCCTAGTACAGCTTCACAGTGACCCGAATGGACAGCTATCATCTTTGGTACATGTAGAATAGAAATAAAAATAGCAGTCTTCTCCCTTATTAGGCATGCTGGGTGGCCAGAAAGTGGCTTTTTGGAATAAACCACTGCTTACCTAAGGAGAAGTTCAGCTTCAAGTGCTCTTGAAATGGACTCACTCTTCCAATTGTCCAAATTCTAAAAGGTTTAGAATAAAAAACCCAGAACCAGATGTCGGAGTTAAAACTGAAAGATCAGAGAAGCAGAGCAAGCCAGCCACAAATTCTTACCTCTATGAAATCCTCAGTCTAAAGAGAATGAGTTCCTGTTTCCTTATGGCTTATATACCTTTCTCTGCCCTAATATATTACTTTCTGGGATTAAAGGTGTGTGTGCTTGCCAAGCAAAGACATGAGATCTCAAGTTCTGGGATTAAAGGTGTGTGCCACCACTTTCTGTCCTCTATATCTAATCTAGTGGCTGGCTCTGTCCTCTAATCTTTAGGCAAGTTTATTAGGGTAAACAATATATCACTACAGTAGCTCCTATATTTGGTCTAAAGTTTAATGAATCAATTAGACTAGCAACAAGCTGGTCCAAAAACACTTCTCACAGTTTAAAATAATCATAATGAGATATATTTTATGTACCACATAGAAAAATGAAAGCTCAAAGAAGGAGCTCTGAGGAAACATACATAAATGTACATAAATTGCCCAATCTATCAAGGCTGCTTACTAGATATTGATAAAAACCAAAATACTAAAAATGCTCTAGAAATTCTGAGGCCTTATACTCTATGCCAGGCCTTATTTACTACTAGAAAACCTCTAAAAGTGGCCATAATGTTCATCTTATAAAAATGAGGAATCAAGAACTTAACCAAACTTCCTGACAAGCAGAGAACCAGTTTTGCACCATCCTTATCTGCCCCGAGGCTAACTCTTTCCCCAAATGTGCAAATAGATTTATATTCACATAAAAGTAAATAGAAGGAATAGTCTATTTCTCAGAAATTCATGTAGTAGATTTATATAATATCAATTATTACTTTTCTCAAGTCTGTATAATATTTATACTTCACTTTGCATGCTAAAAATGTGAAAACAGGACAAAGACAGCTTTTAGCAACTGAATTACTGTTTATCCAGAAATTATTTGCTCAGAATAAGTAAAATCATATTTACAACTACACAAACTGTACCCAAAGTGCTTTTAAAAGGCCAAAATGCTTTTAAGCAGTCACTACAAATTTAGTCGTGTGCTGAAATGTGTCAAGACACCAATAGACAGAAATGATTATACTAAGATTGAATTAAGAGGCTCCTTAAAATAACAACCCACAAGGCAGTCACAGACACTGACAAATCCTGCTTTCTGCAAGATTATTTACAAGAAAAGAAAATAAAGACTCCAAGGCCTCAGTTGTTACTATTGAACAGGAAAGCATGTTATCAAATGAAATAAGACAATCCCACTTATTTTTCACAGGAGACATGATGGTTAGGCTCTACTGTTCCCTTTTTTCTCCCTACAGATCTTTCTAAAACTTTTAAAATGCTTTCCCCCTTAAGCTATGACAAACATTTAATTCTATGCTGACACTTTGGGATTCTTAACCAGCTAAAACAATCTGACAAACATGATAGAAGAAGGCAGGGTAAAACAGAGGCAAGAGCCATAGGCAGGAAATGAATGCATAGAGTGGTTCAGATCATGGACCAACAGTGGCTCTTCAGCTTGAATGTCCCTTAGAATCCACTACAGGACTTCCTGACACACAGGCTGCCTCAGGCCAGAGTCCCTAATTGTGTTGGGAGTATGTCCAAGCCTTTACTTGTCTATAACTTTTTCTGATGCACTCTGAGAATGTCTAAGGATAAGATCTAAAATGTCCCCCAAAAGTTTGTATACTAAAGGCATGGTTCCCAATGTTGTTGTGTTGTGCGAGTTGGAACCTTTGAGAGGTCAACAGGTCTCCAAAACTCTAAATACATTACTGTACTAATAAATCCATGGATCAACAGGTGAATCTTTTCTTAAAGAGTGGAAGAACCTCAGCATGGGTCGCTTACACAGAAGGAAGTCTTTCTGTGCCTCTGCCTATCTCTGTCTTTCTCTCATGCTCTTTCTCACCTTTCTGGCTGCAAAAACATAAAGATGCACCCCATGATGTTCTTCCTCACTAGAGTCCCAGAGACAGTGAAAACAAGTGACCACTGACTGACATCTCTGAAACTATAAGCCAAAAGAAATCTTTATTCCTTTTAGTTGATTTTCTAAGATATTTTGTCAAAGCCACAGGAATATGACTAACACAGCATTTACGTTTTGCTTTGTAAGTAACACTCCGGATGCAATTTCTTTTTTTTTTTTTTTTTTTTTTTTTTTTTTTTCGAGACAGGGTTTCTCTGTGTAGCTTTGCGCCTTTCCTGGAACTCACTTGGTAGCCCAGGCTGGCCTCGAACTCACAGAGATCCGCCTGGCTCTGCCACCCGAGTGCTGGGATTAAAGGCGTGCGCCACCACCGCCCGGCTCCGGATGCAATTTCTAACCAGCTTCATAGTTTACATAAATCTATCCTTCAGTAATTTAGGTGATAGTTCATAAACAGAACTATTTAGTTATTTATTAAATGTAAAACTAATCAATACAATTAAAACAACTCTACACTTTAATTTTGTATAAACATATAATTTTAAAAATATTATATGTATTGATAAAATACTATGGGGCAAGAACTATGCTAAGCATTTTCCTCTTTTATATAATGTTTTATATAACAACCAAAATTCTAAGGTATAAATTGGCATTGTTAATATTATTCCTCATTTATACAACAAAACACACTTAGGAAGCTTAAATCATTTGTCCAAGTTCGCAGGATCAGTGGGTGGCAGAAACCAGTTTTGATGCAGGAACTATGACTCAAGACTTGAAACTCAAATGGCTTACATGCTAAAGACTTCCATATAAATGGCACCACAATTATCAACAATGAAAATTATCATCTTCAATTCTTCACTCACATTCTGAAATGACAGTGTATGAGATGAACCTGGTCTGGACAATGAAGGATATCAGGATTTTGGTACCACAGAAATCTGTCCCGCTTAGCCCACTAAAATGTTAGAAAGAGAAAGCTTGTTTTATGAAATACTGATGGAGCTGACTTGGTCAACTTTAGGTGGTTTCTTTGTAAGTTTATTTTCATTTTCACTGCAACTTAAAACTCTATACTAGATGAAAACACTGAGACCAAAATGATGTCAGGCAGCAGAATAAAAGAAAAGCCCAAAACATAAAATCTCACTTGTTTTTTAGACAGTTTGGAAATGGCCATATTACAAAGGGAAAGCTTGAGTACCAGCAGGAAGATGTAGTATACAGTAAAGATGTCCAGGGCAAAATATACTAAAGACATGAGGCAGTAAATCCACATACATAATACCTAGGTTGTGGCTAGAGTAGTAAGGCAAAACCTAGAGATTGAATGAATAGGGGTTGGATGCACTATGACTCAGGTTCAAGGTATGGAAACAGCATAAGTCATAATGAATGCAGTTAAAGTTATACTCATGGATACACACCTGGGAAGTAGATTGGCTAGAAATAAACATCCTATCTGAGCTTGAAAAAAAAAATCTACCTGAAAGAGTTTTTTCTTGGCAGATTAGAAAGACAAAATAAAGTCAACTTAATGACTTCGTGTTATCAAATTGTAGGAGGCCTCTTGTGGAACTGGCCTTCCAGGTCCATGTCCAGAGATTCAGAGGGAGCCAGCATACAAAGAAAAAATGAAGATACTGGTAGTCATATTTTCCAAGTACAGCAAGTGAGAAGTGGTCTTTTATAGCACTGAATCCCAAAAAGATTCCTGGAGGGATAAATGTATTTGAAAGTTGTAAAGATCTAAATCTACTTCAATTTCCAAATCTTCCATGTTTGAAATGAAAAATTCTCCAAATCTCAATGCATTGTGAGAACAACATACCAATGACAAAAATTTTTAAAAAGAACAAATATAATGATTTTTTAATTCCTAGAACTAAACTTCCCTTATTGGCTTCAGAGTGAGAAAAAAGACTTTTTTTTTGTTAGAAATCTAGAGAAAGAATCAGAAGAAATAGTTCAGTTATTAAGAGCAAAAGCATCAAATAAAGTATATTTCAAAGGAAAATTTAAATTACCAAAGGGAAGTGGGATATTATGCAATGATAGAAATACTTGTTGAATAAGAAGACATAGCAGGACTAAATTCCAGCACATACCAAACAGGAACAGGACAAAATATGTAAAGTTAAAAATCCTTAGAGAGCTAAAAGGAGAAGTAGGTAAATCCATAAGTTCAGTTTTAAATAGCAACACCTTTCAGCAACTCCAAAAATAACTGGACAGAAAGTTACCAAAGATACAGAAGAAGACATCGACTATACCAGCAGTCACACACAATGTTGAGTTAACGTTTGTAGAGCACTTCATTCAACAAAAGAAAGGATACATGCTCCTATCTAGTGGCTATGGACCAACATACACCATATATCAAGCCAAATGTTTCAACAAGTATGAAAGATGTCAAATAATACAAATTAAAGCCTCTAATTACAGGATAATCAAATTAAAATGAAATAATAGAAAAATACTGAAGCATTTAAACTAAAACCACAAATCATGAGGGAGGTGTTTTTAAAGTCTCAAAGGAACTGAAAAAAATACATTAAACTGAATGAAAATATACTAAAATATGCAAGTTCATAGTCTAAATGCATGCATCATGGAATTTAAGTCCTAAATCAACAATGCAAACTCCTCAAGCACCTAGAGAAAAGTAAGTAAAATAAGCCGTAAAAAAGCAGGAAAAGCAGAAACCATTTATATTGGAGATATGAAAACAATGGAAAATAAATAACACAGAGAGTTAATTTCTATAAAAGAACAACAAAATTCACAAACTTTTAACAGAACTGACTAAGAAAAACAAGATCAGTTTGCGAATAGAAATGAAATGAAGGACATTACTAGAAGCCCTGGAGCCATAGAAACAATATGTAAGGGACAACAACACACCCACTTGGATAAATACAACAAGACTTTAAGAAGCACAAACTGCACAATATATCCTATAAAAGCAGCTCATTGAAATAAACCTGGACCTATAACAGAAGTTGAATTTTTTTTTAATTTTTTTTTTTTATTTTGCAGTACAATTCAGTTCTACATATCAGCCATGGATTCCCTTGTTCTCCCCCCTCCCACCCCCCTCACCTTCCCCCCAGCCAACCTCCCATTCCCACCTCCTCCAGGGCAAAGCCTCCCCCAGGGACTGAGATCAACCTGGTAGACTCAGTCCAGGCAGACCCAGTCCCCTCCTCCCAGGCCGAGCCAAGCCATCCTGCATAGGCCCCAGGTTTCAAACAGCCAACTCATGCAATGAGCACAGGACCCGGTCCCACTGCCTGGATGCCTCCCAAACAGATCAAGCCAATCAATTGTCTCACCCATTCAGAGGGCCTGATCCAGTTGGTGACCCCTCAGCCATTGGTTCATAGTTCATGTGTTTGCGTTCGTTTGGCTATTTGTCCCTGTGCTTTATCCAACCTTGGTCTCAACAATTCTCGCTCATATAAACCCTCCTCATTCTCGCTAATTGGACTCCCAGAGATCCACCTGGGGCCTAGCCATGGATCTCTGCATCCAGATAATAGCCAGAACATGGAAACAACCTAGATGCCCTTCAACTGAAGAATGGATAAACAAAATGTGGTACACATACACAATGGAATACTACTCAGCACAGAAAAATAATGACATCATGAGGTTTGCAGACAAATGGATGGATCTAGAAAAAATCATCCTGAGTGAGGTAACCCAGACTCAGAAAGACAAACATGGTATGTACTCACTCATAGCAGGATACTAGATGTAGAACAAGGATGACTGGACTGCTACTCACATCACTAGGGAGGCTACCTGGAAAACAGAAGTTGAATTTATAAGTCAAATGTTCCCAAAAGCAAATCTCTACGCCCAATTATTTTTTAAAAAGGAAAGACCTACTAAGTACTTAAATATTTAACACCAAACCAAGGATGATTGTCCCCACTTATATTTTCCTCAGTGGAGACACTCTGAGGTACAGCATGTACACAGTGACCTCTGGACCATTTTGCCTTGGGTAAGAATAAGTCTCTGCCTCAGAAAGAAAAAAATTAACATTTTACACAATACTTTCCAGAATCCACAATAGAAGATAACACTTCTTAATTCATAATGTGATGACTGATATCATCCTATGGCAGAGAGAGAGAGAGAAAGAAAGAGGGGGGAACAGACAGAGAGAGACAGAGACAGACAGAGACAGAGACAGAGAGAGACTATGTTGCAGCCTGAAGCCATATTGATATCTTTGGGCTATGCTGCTTGCCTGTCGACATACTGATGTGAATGATCTGTGTTGCCATTTGAAGCCATGGTGATGTCTCAGTTTGTGCTCCCATCAAGGGCCATTTCTGGGTCCATGGTCCTACTGTAGCAGCAGGCTGTGTTGATGTCCATGACCCTGGTTACTACCAAAGGCCATGGGATGTCTGTGATCTGTGCTGCAATATGAAGCCATGTTGATATCCGTGGCTATTCTGTTTCCAAGGACCATCATATTGATGTGAATGACTTGTGCTGCTACCTGAGGCTACGCTAGAGTCCTTGGCCTGTAAGGCCATTGAAGACCATGCTGAGGTCCACAGCATGTTTTGACAATGGAGAACATGTGGATGTTTGTGATTTGTGCTGTCTCCCGAAGCCATGTGTAAGTCCATGGTTGCATTGACTGTAAAGGACAAGGAAGCTCCTTTTCCCATGGTATTGATGACTGCAGACTCACAGCTGTAAAAGGTGGACATAGAAGTCCTCTGTGACAACCCATACCAATACCCTCCAATCCCGCTCCCAAAAAAATAACAGCCTAGACAGAAAGCCACCAGGAGAGCTCTTAAAAATTGTGATAAGGATGCTGAATTATTCAGATGATTTCTGGCAGAGGTACAGGTGGAGCAAGATTGAATCCTCTTTAAGGGGCTGGCCACTGGGAGTTTGATCATGCTTCAGTGAGTATATGGGCAACACAAATTGGACTATTTTTTACTTTTTCTTCTTTTCTTGTCAGGGGAGGTCACAGAGGTCAGGGTGTGGGCCTTAGAGGACTGAGAAATAAGTGTACTCTGGGAAGTAAGATGTGAAATACCCAAATAATCAATAAAAATATTATGAAATAATATAAATTTTTAAAAAGAAAAAATGAGAAAACAATAGACTCATATATCCCATGAATATAGATATTAACGAGTAAAATATAAAAACAATTTTAAACCCAATATGTGTATGATCTACAAGACTATAATAAAAATGCAAGACTGATTCAGTATTTAAGAACTAATCACTATAAGCTACATGTAAACATACTAAAGAAGCAATATTACAGTGAGTATATAAATAGATATAGAAATAAATTCACCAAAGAATGTATAATAAAAACTCTGGAAAATAGCAGTGAAAGAGAAACCCCCTTACCTAGAAGAGAGGAAGAACATTTATAATAAATATTTTACTAAATAGTAAATGACTGAAAGCCTTCCCTCAAGATCAGAAATAGCACAAAGATGAATGCTATCACTATTCTTAGTCACCATTGCACTGGAAGTTATAGCCATTGTATAATATCAAGTCAAGAAAAAATAAATTAAAGGCTTCATTCTGAAGAGAAGGAAAAACAGAAATGCACTCACTCCACTTAAATGTCACAATTATCTATTGATGAAATTGAAGGAATGTTCTAAAAAGACTAAGAAATCCACTCCTAGATTTAATAAATGAGTTAAGAAAGACCACAGGACACAAGGCAAGTAAAAAATCAACTGCATGTCTGTACATGGGGCATGAATATATGTGAAACACACTTAAAATACAATACTGCTCTAAGTTACTGAAAGTAAGTACTTAAGTCAAATCTGATTAAACTTGAGCAGGATTTACATGCCTAACTGCTGAAAACTGCTAGATGCTGATGAAACAACTCAGTGGACATCTAATAAATAGACATTCTATGTTTGTGAATTGTAAGGCTCAGCACAGTAAAGATGCCACTTTTACCCAATTTCATGCACATTTAAGGCAATTCCTATCAAAATCCTATCAAGATATTTTGTTGAATACAGGCAACATTATTTTAAATGTCATGTGGAAAGACAGAATTGCCAGGAAAAAAAATTTCAAAAAAGAAAATAAGGTAGGGTTCTTTTATCTACTGGACTAGAAGTATCATAAGGCCGTAGTAATCAAGACTATTTGGCATTGTCAGAGGAATCATCAGACAGTTTAATGGGACAATATGGAAAACTCAGAAAGGGATCCAAATGAATGTATGCAGCTGATCATTGATAAAGATACAATCAATGGAGCAACCCCATTGAGGAGAAACTGAAATGCATGGTGCTGAAGCAACTGGATATTTAAAGGAAAATAAACAAATAAGTAAACTTAACCTTAATCTTATTCATAAAATCGATTTAAAAAACAAACACAAAAGATATAAAACTCAGTTAAAAATAAAAAATAAAAAAAAATCAAAATGTTTTACAGATATAATGTTTGGCAGAGTTCTCAAACTTAACACCAAAAACACAACCCGTAAAAGAAAAAGCTAGTAAATTGGACCATATCAAATTACTAGTTCTTTGAAATATCCTGGAAAAAAATTAAAGGACAAGGTACAGCATCAGAGAAATATGCACCAAGTGATTATCTACTGATATGTACAAATATAAAGACACAAAGACACATTTCACTGTGTGTCTTTATATTTGTAAAGGAAAAATGTGTATATTAAAGGTATTCAGCTTGGCAGGATACTGTCTAAAATACCAATGTTATTCCCCTACCTGCATATCAGAATGGGTAAATTAAAACATAGTAATAATGCCTATGCCTGCAAGAAGGTCAAGAAATGGCAACTATACACCACTGGTAGGAATGCAAAGTAGTATACCTTTTGGGGAAAGTCCAGCTACTTATTTTAATAAATTAAATTTGCAACTACCATAGCACCAGACAGTTATATTCCAAGCCTTTCATCTCAGAAAAATGAGAAATTAAGTTAATGCAAAATCTCCATGCTGATATTTGTGGCAGTTGTAATCATAAAAAAGGTTGGATCTAATCCAGATGCTCTTTAATGCATCAGTTATTTAAAATTTGTAGCATGTTTATCACAATAGAAAATTTCTCAATAATTAAAAATAATATGTGCAATAACATGGATAAGTTCATCCAAAAACCTACATTTAGTTTTATGAAGCCAAACCCAATAGGGTACATCCAATGTGGTTCCTTTGGCACTATATTCTCCAAAATAAAAAATAATAGAAAGAGAATATAAACAGATAAAGCAGTGATAGGCTTACAAGAGAACAGTTATGAGCATAGAAAGGAAGCACCAAGGGTCTTTGCGACAGTGGAAAAGCTCTGTACCACAAATGTCTAGCTGACAATATTCTGGCTCCCATATTCCTGTGAGGTTATATTAAGTTGTTACCATTGGGAAAACTGGAAAAAGATATGGACAATCTCTTTTGACTTTTTGCACAAATAAAAAGGCAAAAGAAAAGATGGAAATCTAATATGCACAGGCATTCTCCCATGAATCATTAAGGACAGATTTTGAACATGTGAAAAACAAGCTCTGCTTTCTGGAAACAAGGAAATGTATATAGAAAACGCCTTAGCTGCCAAAACTCTCTGGAAAACATATGAGAAAATGTTGTTGGGATACAAGAATTAAAAGCACTGCTTTCTCCTCAAGAAGATCTGGATTCATTTCCCAGCACCCATGGGATGACTCACAACCATCCAGGGAAGCAACACCCTATTCTCAATTCTGCACCAGGCATCAAAATGGTACAAAGATATACATGCATACAAAATACCAATATATAAATAATAAAATAAAGACTTTCCTCTTTTAAAAAGAAAATAGTTTTGTTGCTAATCACATTCCAATGAATCTTCACTTACTCTTCTAAATGAAAAACAAAATTACATCTCTCACAAAGTGAATTCTCCTTTCAGATATAGGCAAGACCAAAGAAGGAGATATTAAGATCTTGTCATTTAGTTTTAATTAGAGACGGACTACTTTATGAAACTGAATGTCAAGCTGATCTAGAAAAATAAGATATATGCACAATAATACAGAACAGACTCAAAAGGAAAAAATAAAATGTCTTTCAATTTGAAAATACATTTAGAAAATACGTATTATCCATACTCTGTAATCAGTTTCGGCTTGGGTTTTATTTTTATTGAAATTGCCAAGGTCAGGACAAATTTTAGATTTTTAAAAGATGATGAACAATATAATGAACTTCTGAAGTCCTTTCTCCCCAGGTCTGGAGACACAGAACTAGTAAAATGAAAATTTCCTGCTTCATCAAGAGAAGGGCCATCTATTAAGTTTAGAAATGAATTATATTTAAACCAAAGGTATAGTTAGCTATTAAACTGTATATGGTTTGTCTTCTCCTTAAATATATGATATACGATAGTATATTAAGAGAATAAGGAGCCGGGCGGTGGTGGCGCACGCCTTTAATCCCAGCACTCGGGAGGCAGAGCCAGGCGGATCTCTGTGAGTTTGAGGCCAGCCTGGACTACCAAGTGAGTCCCAGGAAAGGCGCAAAGCTACACAGAGAAACCCTGTCTCGAAAAACCAAAAAAAAAAAAGAGAGAATAAGAAAAATACAATCCAATAAAATTATGTAAAGTACCTAGAATAGTCAGCATTCATAACAAGGGTTACCAGTGAATGGAGAAGAGAGAGAGAGTGGGACATCATAGTTTAATAGTATAGACATTTAGTTTCATAAGTAAAAAGAGTTCTGGATATTAGCAGTACAATGAAGAAACTGTAGTTAAAACTGCTAAACTATATTCTTATAAACAGCTAACAAGTTTTATTGTATTTTTTAAATAACTAAAAATGATAATTGTCCAACACCATAGGGTCAAACAGAAGAGACTGAAATATTTCTGTGCAGAACATGATTAAAACTCATAACCATTTCCTAACACAATTAAAAGAAAAATAATATGAAAAGAGTTAGGAAAGCTATTAAATACAGACTCTTTATAAATTCTCAAATTAAAACCTTCCAACATTTTTAATAAAGCAATTTTAACTATTAAAAAACTTGATATAAAAAGTATATATGTGGTTAGCATTAAAATAGTTTTATTAAATTCCTTTCAAGACATTTTAATGATGAGCTCCATAAATTCTTGATAGGTACCATCAATGAGAAACTTTGTTCTTGCTGAAGGTGATAAAAGAAAGAAATAAAATCCTTTCGTGCAACCACTCAAAATGTTATAACAGTTAAAACTATATTTAAGTAATTTAAAGGCCCTTCCATTGACAAATGGAACTGTGTGATTTCTTACAATAACATGAAGAGATGTTTAAATACAATTCAGCTTTTCATATCAAGTATCTCCAATTAAAAAAGCCCTGATTTGTAAAGTGCTTATATTAATAAAACATAACCTCAACCAGCTCAGAAATAAGGAAAAAGGTCCAAATATGAAGGATAATGCAAAGTACTCAATATCTGACAAGAATTTCTTGGTTCCTGTCTAGAGATAGGGTAATATTAGACCCTCTATCTTGCCCCCAGCTCCACCTTGCATCTGCACTTCTATCAGCTTGACCAGCACCCCTAGCCAGTCCTCTTATGACAACCCGAACTCATGATTATGAGTCATGCCCAGATCTTGTACTCTATCAGGAGGAAAGCAGATTGTTCTACAGCAGGCTGCTAGAGAAGGTGTTGAGGAAGGAGGCCTGAAGCAGATGTGAAGACAGCATAGCAATAGAAATCCTTCGCAGCCTCAGCATACATGAAGAATGTAGTGCTCGATACCCTACTCTTGCCTATTTTATAAGAAGCCCCAGGAATGATAGCAGTCTGACTGTTCCAATTACCCCAGACTTCAGAGGTCACAAGATCAATATCTTTGTAGGCCATAGCATGAACTGTCAGAAGCTCTAGGTTGGATAGACACCAACATCTTCAATAAGATGGTCCAACAAGGCTTAGAAAGGGCAATTGATAATGTAGATGACACCAAGTCTTCAATTTGGACCATCTACTGTAAGGGAATCAACTCTGGAGTTCTTTCAAGTTTCTTTTTTGATGTAATTTCAAATTTTAAAAATTGCCTTTAACCCTAAAGGTTATATAGCCTCTGTAACTTGCAATGCATTCATTTCCTGTGGCTACTGTGACAAATTGCCTCAGACTTAGCATTTGATACCATCAGAAATTCCATTTTCTCACAGTTTTAGAGACCAGAAACCAACCACCAGTGTCACTAGACATAAGTCAAGGTGTGGGTGTGGATGCTCTTTGCTGCTAACTCACAATCCTTGCTCATGGCTTTGTATCATGTCACTCTGTCTCTTTGCTTGGTTCTTTTTCTGTTTCCCTGTTAGGACACATGATTGCATTTAAGACCCTCACAGAAAATGCAGAATAATGTCCCAAACTCAAAATCCTTAACTTCATCATATGCAGTCTCTTTTATCACATAAAGTAAAAATTCACAATCTCTATAGGTATGAATTAGATGTTTGTAGGTCATTACTCAGCCTACCATAGTAGAGACTGAAGCTGTTAACACAAAAATGTCCAGCAATATTTTTGAATCAACTAATTTAGTGAGCTGTTATTACCTGAATACCTTATTCTTTATTAATTCTTGTTAATCTATTATTGAGAAGCAAAATGAAACTGTTATTTGATAAAACTGAACTTATTCTTGTAGAATAAGATTTAAAAAAATTTTTAAATCTTTGGGGGTGGGGAATGAATCCTTTGTCAGTGTTTCAAGATGAACCATGAAAAGAACACTGGGGGTTTCTTTTTAAATCTTACTGTAAACTTTTAATTGCTTCAACAAAATGTAAATTATAAATCCTTTTGGGAGGACAAGCCCTGGTTATGAGGATAAAAAATGATGCTAGTGTGTTTGCTACGATTGCTAAGTGAGGCTCTGGGGTCCAGATCCCAAGGTCTCATGTGAGGCAAGATTTTCTCAGCTTCTATCCATAATGCCTTCTTTTTTATTAAATCACAGTAATGCTTCCCATATACACCACAGCTCATTTCAATGTTTAAATTCATGAAGAAATTATATAAATCCATTTTTAGTTCTATTTGCAGAGCTAAGTGGTAATGACTACTCTGAGCAGATGACCACCCAAAATAATGATCTTTCCATCTGTCCTCTAAGTTTACCAAAACTGGGTAGATAATTATGGACAAATAGGGCACAAATGAGGACAGTGTATACAACTTCAGTACATGACCTTAATGAAAATGGCATGCTCTTACCTACTCCTCTTCTTTCCACTGCTAGAACTGGATTTGAGACTTGAGTTTAATCAAGCACCTTGGATCGTGATTTAACTTGATAAGATCACCAGGGCTTTAAGATAGGTCATGAATCCCCACACTGTTATGAGGGGCCCATTAGAGATGATCAATCAGACATGGTTTATAGCCAATTGAAAGACTTTATTCCAGCTGGATGGGACTACACTCAGATATTTGGGACTTAAGTGTAATCTTGAGAGTCCAGAGCATGGGTTTTTTGTTTGTTTGTTTTATTTTTGCAGCCAAAAAAAACAAAACAAAACAAAACACTTCCTGGTATCTCACTCAGCAGCTGCAGGGGAGAGGAAGGGACTTTCAGAAAGCAAGCAGTTTAACAGAAGCTTAAATAAGCAGTTAGCTGGAAGGATTCCACATGAGCATGCTTTAACAGAAAATAAATTAAGTGGTTAAGTGGAGGGGGATTTGCACAAGCATACAGTTTAACAGAAGTCAAATTAGCTGGGGCATCTTGATCTTAAGTTCCTTGAATCAAGTTGGGTTGTTTTCCAAGGGAATCTCTATCAAGGAGATCAAATTCCAGTTAAATCTGAAATAGCCTCAGCAAGAATACAAGATGGAGGATCCTCTACACTGTTTTACCCTGTCAAAAAACTACTGTGGAAATAGTGGATTATCTTTTCCTAGGGTCTCCTAGGTCACACAAAAACATATTTCTAACTTGAATAATATATGGTTATCTTTACTTATATATTATTTGTAGCAGAATCATATCTAAAGTAACACCAAAAGAAGATATGTGGAAGTAGGTGCTACAAATGATAGAACTTAAGTAAAAAAAAAAATGTTGATGTATTGATGTAGTAGGCAACAGCTGAGAATTATATAGTTACTTCATGGTAGAAGTATCAGTGCATAGTACAAAGATTCAGTCAGTAAAATCAGTAACTGAACAGAAACATGCTTGTCTTACAAAACAGATCACATGCCCCAAAAGGCTATGACATTAAGGGAAATGTCAGAGCAGAACTAAAATTCTCATGGTGGCTGGGTTTTTGTTTTTGTTTTTGTTTTTGTTTTAGTTTTTGTTTTTGGTTTTTTTTTTGTGTGTGTGTGTGCCATTTTCAGCAATGTTCTAAAAGAAGAGGTTCAATCCATGCTTCAGGTCTTCCACCTGTAACAGGGTTAGATGGGAGTTCAGTTTTGGTAAAGAAGATATATATCTGCCTATAGCCTGAGCTTAGATTTATTAGGAGTCATATGATTCAGAATATTGATAGACTGAAACATTTCTAGCCTTCTGCCTCATTCTGAAGCAGAGAATAGAGGTAATGGGATAACCAAGAAATGAAGACTCTAACAAGAATTACACTTGTGTCCATATACAAAAGCTGTGATTATGCTGGCAAAGATGATGTTAGGGGAGTTTAATTCCCCCAAATACCTATTATATCAGATAGACAGATATAGCTTCAGCATGAGAGAAATGGATGAGAATATTAAAGAAACAAATAATACAATTTTAAATCTGTATTTATTCAAACACTAAATGTTGACTACATGCACATGAAATTAAACAGAGATACATTAGAATATCACTGTGGAGAGCCTTGGAGGTTGTTGTTTTGTTTCATGTTGGGTGTGTGGGTATGTGTAATGATGGGAGAGAAAGAAAGAGAGGAAGAGAGACAATCTTATTCTTAAAGCCCTCATATCTAGCCTGAAAAGGCCCTATATACATTATTATTTTACTCCATAACTGAGGATGGGTATTGAACCTACAGCCATGTTATAAAGGAAGCATGCTACCACTGAGCTATATCCTCAGACCTCTTTTTAACTTTTATTTTAAGATAAGGCCTCACTAAGCTGACCAGAGTAGCCTTGAACTCACTCTGCAACCATTTGGAAATTTGAAGTTGTGATCTTTCTGAATCAGTCCCCTTAGCAGCTGGGATAACAGGCTTGTATAACCAGACTTAGCTGAATTAGTTATCTTTGCTATATAACAAACCACACAAAGCTTAGTGATAAGAAACTATGAAGACCTGTTATAACTTTTATTACCATCCATAGTCATTATGTGGCTGTTGCTGGAACCATCATAATGATTTCCTCACTTACAGGACAACCAGAGGTTGATGTTGGCTATGGCTATGACCCAACTAAGTCAATGATACAGAAAACTTTTTATAATTTATACATAAGGCCTGCTTATCCCCTGGCATTTTGACTGCTTTCCAAGAGCAGTCAGAAGCTGTGTCACCCTTTTATGATTGAGCCATAGAAAGTTATAGCACCATTTTCTATTGATTGGGGTAGACACAAAAGATCATAAGGCTCAAGAAGAGCAGAGAAAAGACTTCTCTTTGAAAAGATAAGAAGATCATGTTGTAAGAGGATTTGGTAAGACAAGAGATACAAAAAATAAAGGTATAAAATATTTGGCATCAAAAATACACTGCCTCCTTTCCTCCACAAAGAAAACACTGGAAAAACAGTAAATGGCATGCAAAATACCATGGCCACAAGAAGGGCTTACACTTACACTGTCTTTTGTTGTCCTTAAACGTGTCTTTGGATATAAATTTAAAACTTCCCGTGAGAAAAACCAGAGAAAGAGGAAGGTATATGATAGAGTAGAATAATGGGTTTCAGGGTAGCTAGACAAAAAACTTGTACACCCTTAACCTCTAGTGCTGTGGGATGTATGGCAAATGTGTTGCTAATTAATCAATAAAACACTGATTGGCCATTGGCTAGGCAGGAAGTATAGGCGGGGCAAGGAGGAGAATAAAGCTGGGAAGTGGAAGGCTGAGTCAGAGAGACACTGCCAGCCACCACAATGAGAAACAGCTTGTGAAGATGCCGGTAAGCCACGAGCCATGTGGCAAAGTATAGATTAAAGGAAATGGATTAATTTAAGCTGTAAGAACAGTTAGCAAGAAGCCTGCCACGGCCATACAGTTTGTAACCAATATAAGTCTCTGTGTTTACTTGATTGGGTCTGAGGCTGTGGGACTGGCAGGTGAGAGAGATTTGCCCTGACCGTGGGCCAGGCAAGAAAACTCAAGCTACACTCTAGTGCAAAGAGAGTTTGCCATTTTCAGAGACAAAGACTAATGTTGTTTCCATTTTTTTTTTTCATTTCTGAATAGGGGTTTTATGCAATTATCTTGCTCTGTCACCAATACTAACTTTGGGGTTTATTTTTGATACACAATTTGTCTTACAGTTTGTGGGCCATCAAAATGTAAATAGTCACTTATCAGACTTAATAGACAGTTTTTCCTGTGTTCTAAAAATGGCAGGAGAGAGAAATTGGTGGGTTGGAGCCAAGGTCTCTGGGGTTGGGGAGAGTGCTGAGAAGAGAAGAGGAGGGGAGGGGAAGAAAGTAGAGGAGAGGGAAAGAGAGGAGAGGAGAGGAGAGGAGAGAAGGCAAGTGGGGACCTGCTTTTTATGAAGGGACTTCCTGAATGCTGTGCTACCCAAATGGGCTACCAGCTATGTATGATGATGCTGTCAGGACCCTGGGCGGGCCAAAGTATTGCATGCTTATTGGCCATATCCTCAAGGGGCAGGTCTCAATGCTAACAGTTTTAAGTAACTCTAAGAGATAAGGGATTTTTACCTACAAATAGTAACTTATTGGTATTCTGGATTGTTCCCTGTTCTCCAAATTTACCCTCAATATTCATGTTTACCCTAAAACTGACTACATAATCCAATATATATTAGGGCCAGGGTTTGTCATGTAACCGAGCTTTTGAATCTAGAGGCATCATATATAGCCCCTAGTAAGAGTCCTTGTAGGAAGAAGGCATGTTTTCACAAATCCATTCTAGACCCTTGACCATTGTCTCCATCATATGTATGAGAATCCCCTGCAAAAGGACCCTCTTAAGTTATGAGTCACAAATTTCTGAGTCACAGAGATGGCTCCAAAATATGACTTGCTTGAAAGGCACTAAGTTTGTGATAATGTTTGTATAACAAGAGACAACCAATTATTTGGCATACTTTTTTTTTTTTAATTTTATGAGCTTTATTATATTAAAACACGCAAATGAATAAAAATATCACACACCAAAATTAAAAAAAAAAACAGAAATCTACACAACTCAAAGAACTTCTATATAGTTAGATGGGGCATTTGGAATGGAAGCTTGAAGTTTCACATTAAATTTTACAATGTGCATATCAAATATATGTTTTGTATGTATCTATCACTGGATTCAGGTGATGGGCATGAATTATTAAAAAGGATATATATTTGTTTTTCTAATTCTAAGTCTGTCAGGGGTTATTTTGGTTTTGGTGGTAGATAATTTTACCATTTATTAAGGATAAAAACAAATGTGTACTAATGAAAAGGATAAACTTGGTTATTTTCAAAAAAGAATTAAATCTTGGCTGAATATTTGATATTACAGAACATAGAGAATCTTCAACATTCTTCACAGTTCATTGATATACAATTATCAATGCTGAGAATACTATTAAACATACTGCTACTAAAACTGCAAAAATCATACAATCAAAAATTTACTAATTTGATACATACAAAGGAATGCTGCTAGGAAAATATTGAAGATGCTTGTTTTAGTAATTAATCTATTATGTTTCTATCAGAACAGAAACTTTCTTTCAAAAAAAAAGAAACAAAAAAAAAAAAAAACAAACCAAAACTACAACTTGAAGGAGACCCTCTCCCCTGCCACAGCAGGGGCTCCCTCCTGGACCCAGGATTAGGCACAAACCCCACTCAAACACCTGTTTTCACAGAGAGATCCTTTATTAAGTGGAGAAGAAAAGTTAAAATGGCTGCTTTTAGACTCAGGCAGAAAAACAGCAACAAATGACCTTACAGCAATAATTTTTAAGAAGAGAAAAAGGGGGAGGTCTGTGTTAGAATGAGCTAGAATGCTGTGATATATTTTAACTTTGGTAGTCAATCTCAGGAGGAGGAAGTGGCCAAATAAGGGAACAGAACTTGGGAGCTAGCTTCAGGAATGCAATCTATCAGTTTTTAGCAAGGTGGAGGGAATTAGGGGGGAAGGGCAAGGCCTGTCAGAGCCACATGCTCAAGTAGGTTAGTGTCCCTTCACTTATATATCATAGTACCAAATATTAGCCACTGTGTTTCAGACAACATTCATCAGATTCAAAGTGCAAAGTGAGCATGCTGTGTGTGCTGAACTAAGGATACAGTGGTCATGCAAAGAACTTTACTTTCTCTCAAAAGGGAGAGTTGTTTAGTTTAGTTTTTGTTTTGTTTGTTTTGAAGCAAGGTTTCTCTGTGTGGTCCTGGCTGTCCTGGAACTCTCTCTGTAGACCAGGCTGGCCTCAAACTCATAGAGATCGATCTGCCTCTGCCTCCCAAGTGCAGGCATTAAAAATGTGCAGCACCACACCTGGTGAGTTAAGTAACTCTTAGTAATTTAGTAACTGCTTGTAATTTGGATTTCATTAGAGAGGAACAAGATGACACATCATTGGCATCCAAGAGCACGGTGTTTCTCTTTACCATTTTCTTCTCAATACTGAGGTTTATAAGTGATCTAGAGAATCAGTAACATCACTTAGTTCAGAGTAAGGGATGTTTTATTCTACGTAGGTGGACATGAGATAATTAAACTATGAACAACTGCCTACCGACAGCCACAAAAAGAATCCTATTTGGTTTTTTGAGATTCATTTGGTCTTCTTTGGTGTGCATTAATTTCATAAAGTGGAATTTACAAATAAACATTTCATGCATGCAAGGTATATAGTAAGACAATTTATGTATATAACATGATGTGATAATTATCACAATCAAATTAGTACAGCCATTACTACATGTGGTAGTATATAAAATGTTCTTAAAAGGTGTGTGCATGAATAAAATACAGACTAACCACAGTATTGTTTAAAAATTGCTTTTGTCTTATCTGTGCACAAACGCTCAAATGTTTACTTATATATCTGTATGCATTGCTTAATTGCTTCAAGTATTTTTATTTTTAGTACATACAGTTTAATTTGGAATATATAAAAGAACAAAATGTTCCATATTCATAAACACATATACAAAAACACACAATGTTCTGCTAAAAGGCTAGCTTGCTTACATTGCATAGTTGAGGTATCAGGATTTTAGCCTTAAAAATTAAATGATATCAACCTAAGTGTTAGGTCAACCCAGATGTAGTATCAAAATACAACAGCTTCAAAAAGATAATGAGGCTTTTCTTGCAAATGATTGATGAGCCACCCTTAGGGGAAAATGCTGAATTTGGAAGATAATGAAATAGACAGTACCTTAGTGTGTTCATGTACCAACATTCTATTAACTGGATTTCTGAATGAAGTTTTCCTTCTTCCAACTCTATCAGCATTTTTGCCTGTGCGGGAGAACATGCTTCCATAATGGGGACTAAGGGGGTCCAGCCCCTTGATAGTCCCCTCCCAGGGTCTGGGAAGAATCTACAACTAGTTGATAATTTAGGCTTTGATGATGGGAAATGAATCTACATATATAAAACTCCTTAGTCCATATACTTTATTCTTCTAAGTCAGTTCTCTCTCTACACAGCTTCTATTTTGCTCTCATGCCTAGCTCCTTTCTTGCCTGATTTCTATCTATATTTATCTGCTGTCCCCTCTAAGCTCTATCTTAATTCTGTCATCTTAGTTCTGCCTCATCTAGGTCCTTCTCCTCTTGTTCTTATCCATCTAGTACTTTCCCATCTGGCTCTTCCTCATCTTACATCCTGACCTCCAGTTTTCTTGTCAAAAAACCCCTCTCCAGCCAAAATCCTCAATATCCTTTTTTTGTTCTCTTTATAGCTCAGTTCCCCATTCTGAGGTGTTCAGTTATAAACCCAAGTCATAGAGAGGTCAGAGCAAGGTCACCAAGCTTGAGTTTCTTACATGGTCATAAAGGCAGTTAAGAATTTTCCTCAGGCAGTGGCCAGCAGGCTTTCTTTTACAACCCAAATGAGTGCTAATGATTGGTTAGTCAAGAAGGAAATTTATGTGCTCAGTCTACATTCCTAGAAGTGGTTAGGTAAGAAATTAAGAGCCTATTAGTAGGGCTGTAAGGAAGGAGGTTCTCACCCTAAATTGCACAAGAAATAAAGCTATCTGCTTGACCTAGGAGACAGTTGTTGTTTGTTTGGCCTTGGATGCTTAAGTCTATTCTTAGAGAGTACAGAGGTATCTCTGATAAGATACTTCCGTCCCTCTGGGGATAGTCCTGACCAGATGCTGCTAATGACAGTAATTGCAAAAAGGTCTGCAATTAGGGATCCTGGCTGGTTACTGCTCAGAAGGTTATCCAAATATTCTTTTAGTAGCAGGGAAATTGTGCCCAAAGAATGATGGAAAAGCTACAATAGCACAGAGAAATTCATTTGGCCAATAATCAAAAGCCAAATATCACCAACGCTCCTTAAGCCTCGGCTTTACCTCTGGAAGACCCTTGGCTTCTTCCAGGTATAGCTTTGTCATAATTAGCTGAAATCCTACTTTGTATATTTATGTGGCTTGCAGCACTTCAACTTTCTATAAGACTTACATTATTTATGATTTGGTCTTTCCTCTCGACGACCCTGTCATGTTTTCCCAGACACTGGCTTGTTCACTTGACTTTTTTTTTTTTTTTTTTTTTGGCCAATGAAATAATGCAGAAGTAACACATTCCAATCAGATAGTGAGGCTTTGAAGATCAGGCACGTTTTCATCATCTCTCTTTCACTTCTGTGTCTACTATGAGAAAAGTAGGCCTTGAAGTACCACAGGTTCTAGAATAAAGATGATTTTATATCAGATTTAAATCCAGTCTACAGCCTGGAACCAAGACCTACAATCCCATCTAAACACAATCATGCACAAGATAGCTCATCAGAATCATTAGACCTCAGACTAAGAAGCAAAAATAAATAAATAAATAAAAAATGAAGAAAAAGTCCCTATAAGCCAATGCAATTTGTTATACAACATTCTTACAGCAAAATCTAAGAAAAACAAATCCCTTACCATGGAAACTTCTCCCTGGATGTGGATCAAACTGAAAAGCCTCCCACAGAGACTTAAGATGCTAAAAACATTTCTAGGAAATAGCAGCATAGAGACTCTTGGAAGTCTTAGCTCCAGGTCTTTGTTTAAATACTTCCTAACTGCCTTGTTCTATTTCACATTGTGTTTGCATTCACCTACAGATTAGCAGATGGGAACTATAAAATTCACTAAAACACACATAAACCAGGAGAAACTTAATATATTATAGAAGAAGGCATGAGTGGCTAAAGGCAACCGAGATAAGATGCAAAATAAGAAATTAATATTCTCTGGCTAAAGGCAGGGCAGAGCAGTTAACTTGCATAGATCTCTTAATCTACAGTGTCTGAGACAGTGGCTACTTTTCCCTGCCAAACTCCATTGTATTATAGTCTTTGCTTTCTTTTGGGGAGAATTACCTCTTCCCTATTTGATTCAATGTTTAGAAATATTTATTGGAAGCCCTGTTTTCTGCAGGTGTATGGCACACCCTACTTAAGAGGCTAAAACAGGATGGTTGTAGGTTCCACGCTAGCCTGAGTTATATGGCAAGATAAAATAAATACATTTTTAAAAATAGGCTGTAATCATAAATTCCCTCCTCTTAGGGCTCAAAAAGCCATTTGGAAGAGGAGGACAAAAGATTGGTGAAACCCAGAGGAGATGAATGACTGCAATGGAAGAGTGTCTCTCAGACATAAAAGACTGATGCAGATGTAAACTCACAGGCACTTGTAGCACAGACCAGGCATGCATAGATTCAAGCCACCAGTGCCAGCACTGAGAGAGGACGTAGACACAAGATTTCATCTCTAACCCAGAAGCTATCTCCAACTTGCAATCACTTACAAAGGAAAAATTAATTCTCTCCAGTTGAGTCTCTCTGGGTATATTAACTGAACTCAATGATGGTTCTGTAGAGTTTATGTCTCACATTACTTTTGGGGGCTCTTTTTTTTTATTTTATTGGTCTTTTACTTGCATATTATGGTTTTTGATTTTGTGTTTTTTGTAGTGTGTGTGTGTGTGTCTGTACATTTTACTACATGCTCGTATGTCTATGTATGTGTGTTTCTTTTTCATTCTGGTTTGTTTTGTTGTTGTTGTTATTGCTGTTTACTATTGTTTGTTTGTTTTCTAAAAACAGAGAAAGGGTGTGTAGTTTATATTGTATAAAAGAAAGTTTCCATGAAAAAAATAAAAATAAAAAAGCCTTATTATCCCTTAGGCAAGCTAAAGAAACATATTCCTTCCTTGAATGTAAATCATGAACCATACATAATGTAAGTAGCTGGATACAATTCATATGAGAACTCAGCCAGAGCAAAAATTTTCAGATAATTTCTCTCTCTCTCTCTCTCTCTCTCACACACACACACACACACACACACACACACACACACACACACACACTTCCCCTAAAACTGGCTCTTATGTGCTCCAAGCCTAATCAATCAGGTTTAAGATTTTTCTAACCCAGTGTGTTGATTCTCTTCCATAAAATTCTTCTTCACTATATTAGCTAAGACTTGTAACTGTTGGTTGCAGCTATGGAGCTACGGAGAATCCAGAGAGGAGTAGAGTAGAACACACCTTCTTCTTCCCTTTTTTAAAGAAAGGATTGGAGCTGTATCAGACTCACCAAACTGAAGCATCCCTAAGAACTGATCTACCTAAGGGTAAGACAGGTATTATCACTCTGGAGAAGTTTGCCCAAACACTGGGTTCAGATATTATGTCAATGCCTGTCCATAAGCAACACAAAGTGTTTTAGGTTGTTAAAAGCAATTCTTTTTGTCCTGTCATTATATGAACAGAACTGGAGGCAAACACTTGTCACTAGGACTTCCCTGAAGGATTATAGTCTTTTTGTTGAGCCTCACAATGCCATTTCTGTCCAAGTCTTGAGCAACCAACAGTCTTCCCAGTATGGAAAGTTGCTTAACTAGGAAGACCTTGGACCAACTGGAGCTTTGGTGGATGCAAGATAGGTACATGTAAAAAGTCTTCCCCACAACTGCTTCATTTTCCTTTAAAAATATAGCAATAATTTTTAAGTTATGATCTCTATATATCATTTTTAACTTACTTATATTATTTTTAAATTACTTTATTATTGATCATACATAGGTGTTTTGTCTGCATGTATGGCTCTGTACCACAAGATATAGTGCTTCTGGGGTGTCTGATCACCTGAAGCTAGACTTATGGATGGTTGTCAGCCATCACGTGGGTGCTGAGAACTGAACCCGGATCTAAAAACACAGCTAGTACTCTTCACATCTGAGCCATCTCTCAATTCCCTAGTTACATCATAAGTGTTTTTCCTAATATTATTTTTTAATAATTTAAAATTTAATAATATTTAATTTGAATATTATTTAATAATATATTATTTAATAATTTAAAATAATTTAAAATTTAAATAATATTATTTAATCTAGAATTACTAGATTCTGTAACATTCAATCTCTTCATTTTTTTCATTTTGACGGTCTCTCTTGTCTAATCGTTAATTTCTGTGGTTTAAACAGACTCTTCAATTAAACATGCTAAAAAGTCAGACAATACACCATTTATAGCAACTTTGATTAGACAAAAGAGGTTCCCAAGCGCTTCTAAAAAAAAGTTGCAGCTTGCACCATTTGCAGACATGCTACTGTCCTTCCAAATCAACTCTTGTCATCTGTCTCCACCTGCACAGACACTGGAAATGCATCCTTAATTTTCTTGACTAACTTCTCAGCAGTCGTATTAATTATCCTCTCCAGAAGAGAAATTGCTTTATCATTTGTCTTCATCAAACAGTTTCTAGTCACAAAATATGCTGCACATTCTCTGCTATCAAGTTTTAGGTCACCATCTTTTTGTTAAGGTTTTGTTGTTATAGGGTTTTGTTTGTTTGTTTACTTCCAAAAGTGAGTCCTCCTGTAGCATTTCCAAAGGTAATGATATAGTGAAATCTTTAAGCATCTTTATCTTTAAGTAACTATATCTTTAAGTCTCTATGAGCTTAGTTAGTTTTACAACAAATATTTTTGGAGCACCTATTATATTGTAGGCAATCTTGGAAAGATCCTAGAAATGTATAACACATAGACACACAAGCACACACACATATGCATGCACACACACACCTACACATACACATATACATGCACACACACATATATATACACACACACATACAAATGCACATACATAATATGTGGACCATGAAGCTTGCTATTTTAGTGAATGGAGACAGACCTCATATCCATTATTAAGCAACACTTATATAAAGTGGTAGATAGTGATAAGTACTTTAGAAAAGATAATTCAGGGCTGGGAGACAGAAGTCTAATCGTGGAGGTGTCTACAGTGGTGAAATGGCTGCTTGAGGAGTTGAAGTTTCAGTCAAGTGCTGTGAAGGGGTGACTTAATGACCCACTGACATATTTTCATGGGAGAAGTACCCCAAGACAAAGCACAAAATGTGCTGAAGCCACAGAGTATGTGTGCGCATTTGTATTGACTGAGGCTGCATTCAGAGTTATTTTCTAGTACCAGCTTCCCCTCTTCATTCTGCACTGCATCTACTTAATATCAACTCTGACAACAGAATCTCATTGCCTGTCATAATGCAGTTTCCACCTTTCTGAACAGAGAGTTCAAGAAGAAAAGCAAGTGTCTTGACCTGCATGGCTTTGGACTTGACCAGACTAGATCAATGTGCATGAAATAATGATAGACACATTTATAGAAAGCTGGAATTAGAGAGCCAAGAGCTATGATGGAGGTACTCCAGCAGCACCCCCAGGAACTCAGCACACTCATTATATGCATCAGGAGACAGATTAGCTACTCTTAGTACCAGTTCTCAGTGGGGAAACAATCTCAAGGGCAGTCTTCAGGAGCGAGGAAGCTGTAGTCAGTACTTTCTGCCTGTAGTAGTTTTAGCTAGGTCACCTGCTCCTCAACACATAAACTCAGACCAGGGAAAGATTTGCAGTTCCCACAGGTCTGAGGCATTGGCATCTTTGATATGGCCATGCTCATGTAATGAATGCTCATTCACACAGGCTGACACTCAATCCTTAAACACAATTATGTTAAATATTATATAAGGCTGATTGACTAAGTAAAACTCCTTGGATATAAAGAGTGGGTATGTTGCAAATCCAGAACCAAAATTTAATCTTGGGCTATCTTTAGTCCCCTTAATAGTCATACACTGTCCACTTTGGTGTGTGACCTTTCATTGTATAGCCTATGAGGTAAAACCTTTGGAAAAATTTGTTTACCAGAACACTTGTTTTCAGCAATCAAAAAGCTAACAGTGTCACCATATACCAGTTAACATTGGTAAGAGAGACTTCCCTACTCTTCTGTAACTTAGTACTGTACCTGTACTCTGTACCTGTAGTCCCTACTCATATGTTTAGTAGATGCTGAGATTTATTTATTTTTGTTCTATAAGCTCATGTAACTTCTTACATGCTGAACCATATTATTTGTAGCAATCTTGATCTATATTCCTGGGCTATGCTCATTTGTGTTTGGCTCAGAATAAATTCTCTTACTCTCTTTGAGTTGAGAGCTGTATTTTGTATTGACACTTCTTCCTATTGGTGACTTCATATGCACAAAGTTAACGAATTCCAATTCTATACATCAAACAGAAGTAGCTTCCTTCAAGTGATTTTAACATGGTATTTTACAGTAGGGTTCACACAGATAATGTACTTTTATGTTTTAAAAGCTTATAGGAATAGATTTTGAAATTTCTCATGTAACACAAATGATGATTATTTGCAAGTCAAATGAATTTTTTAAAAAAATAAGCATTTATATTAAATACAAATGTATTGAAGCATAATCTATTTTGTGTATATGTGTGTGTTCTTGTACCAATAAAAGATTAATTAAATTCATATAAACATGATATCAGATTTATGAAATTACAGAATACTACATGCATCATTTGAAGAAACAATTTACTTGAAAATGTATTAACTTTCAGAAAAATGGAAAACAAATGAAAATAACTTTCATCATAAAAAATCATATAGTACCCTCATTGAAATATGCATATATGCTCGAAGACACTACTATCATCCTTAGATGGATATCTCATATCACAATCTGGCAATTTGAAATCTTACTCTTTATGAAAAGCTAAATTACCTTCTTGTCCCATCATCCCCATAATCCAAAATGGAAACCTTTGATACAGCCAAGGCTCCTTTTACATACATCCACTCTGTAACAAGCAGCAGAACATTCTGCCTTTTTTGTATGTAGTATTGTTCTTGAGCACATGAATGTCACTTACAAGAACTAAGAAATGCTGTTGATCTTACTGTACCTGACAGCTTTCACAAGAAATTTTAGACTCACCTACAATTGAACTCATTGTTGAAAGACAATACTGCAAAATGGGTATATCTAAAGACTGCTTGCACTATTAATTCTGTCTTTTCCCATATAAATATAATCATGCCTGCTACCATTGCCATCACTGTCAAAACTCACAGACAGTTATAGACATTTCATGTTGAGTAATGAAGTTTACCTTTTAACAGGTTTGGATCTTCTTGAGATGTCTGATCATTTAGACTACAAGCTATCATGGCTTTTCAAAGAAACATAAGTGAGGGTTATTATTGCTGTAATGAAACATCATGAACATAGGAACTCTAATGAAAGAAAACATTCAACTCATGCTTCTTATAGTTTCAGAGGTTTAATCCATTGTCATCATGGTGTAGAACATGGGGGCACATAGGCAGACATGATGCTAGAGAAGTACCTGACAGTTGTATATCCAGATTTGTAGGCAGCAGGACTTCATCTCTATAAAGTCCTTTCTATTGTTAAACAATTGCCTGTCCATGGTTCTACATATCACTATAAGCATTTTACAAAATATGAAAGGCTACAACATGAGAAATAGAGAGGTAACTTAGAATTCACTTACACAAACTGTTCAATTATTTTCCTTGGTTATTCTCTAAAGCCATAGAGTAATATTTTTACAGTAAAAAAATCATGAAATTTCAGAGAGTTAGGAGGCATAGAAATTTCGTACTGTGTCCTATTGCAATCTTGCTTTGCAAACAAAGAGAATGAGACACGACAAGGGAAGAAGTCTGTTAATGGCAAAGAAGCAGACTTCTGAACTCTAAATCTTAAACTTTTTCCATTATTAAATGTTATCTTTAAATCAAAGTTTGAACTGCACATCCCAGAGTCACCAGAGTGGCCTAAAATTCCTCTAACCTGTCATGAAACTTGATTTTCCTTTTAGAAAGCAGTACTTAGGAAAGTCTTATTTAAAATGATCACCCAGTTTGAAATATAAGCCCCAACAGGGACAAGATGAAACATCTGCCCTCCTTTTGTTTAAAAGAACATTGCAGAGCCTAGCTACTGTCTGCTTGGATAAATGCTATTTAGCTTTTCTTGGTTTCTGAATGGGTTCTTAGTACTGCTCTCTTGAGCTCTCTCTCTCTCCTGGTATTGTCATTGTCTCCTTGCCCAGAATTTTATGTGTAAGCATCAGTTCCACATTTGGCTTTTGTGAAACCAACCTCCCTTGTCTTTTGTAATTATGTAAAGCTGTTCTCTTTGCAGGCCACAGGCTGTAGATATCTAAAACCTGGAAAGAAAATTCCTTAATTATAATTATAATGGATTTCAAGTTCCTATTATTCATGTTTGAGAGAAAACATTCAGTGAGGTTTCATTACTTATTTTTCTGAAACCTAAGAAAGAGGAAATAGTAGTTTTTGAACCCATTTTTTAGAACACTCATAGTCTTTGGATTAAAAAAATCATAACTATTTCTTTGACAAACTTAAGACACAATTCTATTTTTACATCTACCTATCTAAGTAAAAATAAATTGATTGTTGTACAAGACAAATGTTAGTAAAATCCAACCTAGCAACACCAGAAATCAACCAATTGACCTCATGCCCCAGAGACAAACCAAAATTTCAAACCAGCAATTGTTTAGAAATTCTGAACCCTAGTAGTAGCAAAACTTCTAACTGTTGATTATTATGCAGGTCTTACACTAATCTAATTAAATGAAATGGAAATCCAATTTCAAGCATTGTTGTACACATTTGCATATGACACAAGTAGTCAAAAATCTGTCTGAAGTTAAATGAAGCAAATGTACAGTCCCTGTATCAATTTGAGGTTGGCTTTGCCACTCAGCTCTATCTTGAAATATTGCCTGCTCAACAACTGCAAAACACTACTAGCCCAAATGCCACTGTTAACAGCTGCTTACTTCAAAATTCCCTACTCTCCCAACTGAACATTAGTAACTAGCAGTAGGCACAACTTAAGCCTACGTTTCTGAAGAAAGGATCTTCTGGGAAAGGGGAAGCAAACAGATGCCATTCTTACCATCAAGATGGCTCTTCTTAGGAAGATGTGAACTGCAGGATGCAGATGGTAAAGCCCTATGTGAACACAGGGAGAATATCCAAACTCCTGCTTCTGATGGCATAGTCTTGCAAGAACACAGGTAGGGCAACTTAACTCCCATTTTTATGGGATAGCCTCATGAGGACACAAGTAAGGGATCCCAATTCTTACATCTAATTAGAAGGCCTATGTGAAGGCTTAGCCCTTGAAATGGAATCAGGTTTTCTCAAAGAAAAACTGAGAGGAAAAACCCCTGAAATTTCTCTGGAGAAAACTCAGTGTTCCATACATTCCTCTCAATTTGATATTGAAAACACTATGGTTAAAGAGCATATATCTTGAACATAAGAGGAAAATTTCCCATTTGGATCTCGCCTGTACTTTGTGATTTAACAGTAGCAGCTAACGAAAGGGAAATAAAGTATAAGAGTGAATCAAATGTGTAAGGAGAGAGAATAATGGGAGCAGATGCAATAAACAGCAAGCTTTTATAAAGAGCCATCATGCCAAGAAAGAATTGATTGCTTTTATACTAGGAAAGAATTCCAAATGGAGGACTATAAATACACATTAACATTTAAGGTTAAGCATTTGACTTAGTATTTCAAAAGATAATGAGTTATAGCTAGCAGTATAGTCCACTGGTAGGGTAAGACTTAGTATGAAGGAGGCCCTAGCTGAAATTTTCAGCACTCCTTCCTCCAAAAGAGAAAAGGTAATGAATTAACTCAGAAGAACTTCTGAATAAGAACCATTGCATAAGATTTTAGGTAACTGACAATATTCTTTTTTTTTTAAAAGATTTATTTATTTATTACGTACACAGAAGAGGGTGTCAGATCTCATTACTGATGGTTGTGAGCCACCATGTGGTTGCTGGGAATTGAACTCAGGACCTCTGGAAGAGCAGTCGGTGCTCTTAACCTCTGAGCCATCTCTCCAGCGACTATATTCTTGAAACATTGAACATGGTTGATAAATAAGGATGACACTGTCTCTGTCCTTGAACAATTCACAGCAAACAAACTAGTACAATCAAGGGAACAAGACAAGGGAACTGGACAATCCCTTTTACCTTGCAGTCACAATTGAAATTGCAGAGGTTGGGAAATACTCACAAACTTTCTTGCAGTGTTAACTTTTAATGTTCTTTTTTGTCTAAAAGCATGTTAACTACTGAAAAGTAGTCTATAGAGAAATCAGTTTATTAGACCACGCATTATTATAACCAGCTTAAGGCATAGATATTTTAATAATATTTACCTTTAATTTTTCAGATACAATGGCTCAATTTTTCATAAGTATTTTCAAAGGAAACAATTTTACGAAAGTGCTTTTTAAAAATAAAAATAAAAATATTCTAAACTTATTTTAATCTTTTTATTTTTAAAAAGCACTTCTATATGGTCAAAAATATTTGTGCCTGGACACACACCCACAAATTGGCTGGATGGATCATAACGAAGTTCTGTTTTTACTTTTTTGAAGAACTGCTGTACACTTCTTTATAAAAATGTCTGCCTCTTTGATATTTCACCTGTCTGGAAAATGAGAGTAATCTCATGACTGCTTGACTTACAAGGTTTTATGGGGGGCTGAAACAATTAAAATTTGTGAAAGATGTTTATAAACAGCAAAGTACCTTGTTAACATTAGTGACTGTCACTGTGCTGAGAAAAGCCAAGGTTATTATGCTAATGGATGCAGTTTCTCATATACAGATTTGCAGTAGAGATAGACAGGAAAAAGAAACACAGAATGCTCAAATAGAAGGAACTCAGTTAATCATAGACCAAAGGAGTAACAGGACAAGGCCAACAATGGAGTAGCAACAAGGAAATGTGGATGTTGCTCTACTCTGACACACAAGGGTGTCACAGGCAAACAGCAAAAGAGCTTATGGCTCATGCTTCATTAATTATCATTCAATGCGTTTGAAAAGGATATAGTGTCTCTGAAATTATATTCAGAAAATTAAATAGTTCACCATATTCAACCTCTAAGTATGGATTGGTACTACACGATCAAAACCCTCAGAGGAAACTTACTAGCTTAAATAAATAAATTGTTCACTGTCAAACTGGTAGGTCGAGTGAATAATTTGGATCTTATTGAAAAAGTTCAGGTACCAATAAATATTCAGATTTCTAGTTAAAAATTCTACAGCATTAGTATCCTACATTTTTATTTGTTAAAAATTTGACAGCTGACCAACTGATTATGTTTGTTCATTTTTAAAACTTCAGTGGCTCACTCTGCTATTAAAGGAGAATAAAATATATATATATAAGGTTGGCAAGAGTGATATGTTTTTGTTGGGGATAACCAACTTCTTTCTGATTAGATTGAAATCTGCTCTACAGGAAGGAATTCAGATCTGGTATTGTAAACTATGTCAAGAGTCTATAGCCAGAAAGGTCATAAGTCTTAAAGTGAAATCCACTACAATTCTCTTGCTATCTGGACACATTGTTAAACTGCCATCTAAATACTCAAGTTTATACCCAGAAATAACCTTTGTCAAAAAAGAAGCATCATACAACTGGTAGTGGTGGATAATGCAGAGACTCATAGTATTCTAAACGTCAGGATTAAGTGGTGGTAGAATGCCTGGCCATACATGGGACACAAATATCAAACCTCTTCCAAGGGTCAGGGAGACGCTGCACTCATGAACTCACTGTAGTTTGTTTACTTGAACAAGACCTGCATGAGACTGGGCCTAGTGACATTTGATCAGGGATGAGGAAGGGATTTATGAGGCCAAACCCCTCCCTAAGGGACTATTGACAGTTAATGGTAACTGTGGAAGGGAGTGTCATTTCTTTCAATGATATTGCACTAGAAACAAACTATCCTCCTGACTCAAGCTCATGAAAAGAACTCTCTCTCTCTCTCTCTCTCTCTCTCTCTCTCTCTCTCTCTCTCTCTCTCTCTCTCTCTCATACACACACACACACACACACACACACACACAGAAATGAAGATGAAGTTTTCAGAGAAAGAAGGCGGAAGAAAGAAGGAGGAAGAATGAGAGAGACAAATGGAGTAAAAATGACTAAGCTTCACTCTATAAATATATAAAACTGCCCAAGAATTAAAAGTAAAAGAAATATTGTACAGAAATGTGTGGTTTTAGCATTAATGAAGACTTAGTAGTCCAACAAAAGTAGAAATATGAAAACAAGCAGAACTATAATGTGAAACTTCTTCTTGAAGTCTGACATTGGCGTGACGTAATTTTAAATTGAGCTTACACACCTATAATCCCAGTACTCAGAAGGATGAGACATGAGAATCAAGAGTTTATGCACCAGTCTCCATAGCAAAAACATGTCTGAGAGTGGAGGGGGGAGAGGAGGAAGAGGGAAAGAGGGAGAAAACAAATCAAAACTGATGTGAGCAATTATGTACTAATCAAGGTTCAATGCAAGAAACAAAATAATACTATAGCTATTTCTATGAGGAGGATATTTATAAGGAATTGGGCATTTTCAGAACCATCAAAAGGGTTGGGGAAATTATTCCGGGAGTTAGAATTACAGTTGTTCAGCTAGGTTGATGTAGTTTGCCATAGTAACTGTAACCATTGGGGCACCACACTTACAAGCTAGTGGCCAGAGAGTGGAACATGGCTCTTAATGCTGAAAATACACTTACCCTTTGAGCTGGCTTGTCCACTGACCTGCAACAAGGAGTTCACTTCCTTTTCCATCCCACACCTCTCCAGCTGAAAATAAATCATATCATCATCCGAGCTAAAAAGAAACCAAGAAATATAGTTCACAGACTTTTACATGTTTTGGTTGCAGCAACAAGTAAATGAAAGTGAATGCTGAGTATAAAAAACTATTTTTAACTCAGTGTTAAAATGTGCACAAAGCATCTCTGAATGCTTTAAACAAATCTAAACTTTTCTAAGATTAAAATATGGTAGAGAAATTTTTCTTTCAAGGAGTACTTATTCTAAGAAGATGAGACTTATATAAAGCATTAGACATCAGCTGAAGAGAATTACTAGTATTCAGTGCCCATAAAATCAGCAATGATATTAAATATAAAGTTCTGTGAATGTGAAATTCAAGAAGAGAATGGACTTTGTGTTATATGAGGCACAAATAAAATGATTTTCCTTATTAGCATCCCAATTATTTCAATGATATAGATTACAATGATTTTCCAAAGAAGGCTGAGTGGAGATTTACAGTTCCTCTAGGGACAAAGCCATTTTGCACTTCAGCTAGACCTACATCATTTTGTCAAACTAAGTGAGCATTTTAACAGCACATGGTCTTGCAAATATAATCCATCATCAAAGAATGAATTCTCCTTTTCCATTTGGGTTACCATAATGGGAAAAACACAACAAAATATGCAAGAAGCTTTAATAAAGAAGTGCATTAAATTAGAAATTAAAACTTTATATAAATGAGGAATGGGAAAGTGGCCTCACAAGGAAGAGGTAAGATAAAAATCTATCATCAGCATTGGGGAGAAAGAAACCATTAAAATCAAATCCATTGATTATTGTGGGGAGACACTACTTGCAAAACTAATGTTCTGTGAGCCTAAGAAGGATTTGTCTCCATAGAAAATCATAGAGGGCTTGGAAGTGGGTGTGTCACTGAGCTCTGGATTTTCTTGAGGGACTCCTTATGAGCTGCCAGAAAGGAGTCAACTCTCAGAAGCTGAGAAAGAGACTGCCTCCATGGAGACAATGGCTCTAAGGATGCAAAATGGCTATCACCACAAGTATGAGAACGTACTTACTACAGGTCATGTTTTGGGCCCATCGACAGACTTCGCTATTTAACCATGGCGACCATGGCAACTAGAGAATTCACAGTGTTGGCAAAAGTTCTGGATATCCCATTAATCCAGGACTTTTATCTTACCTTTCAAAAAGTCAATCATATTCCTACCAAATGGACGTTCTGGTCTGATGATCAGCTCAGAAAGGGACTTGGTCCATGAGCCACTATTTCTGAAATAAACTCATTTCTTCCAAATGTGAAATATCTGTTACTTTTAAGGTTTGTTTTTTCCAGTGAATTACTGGCTATTTTTATGAAATAGGGTTAATTTTAAAGAAAATTACACAAGAAATTTTACATCCAGATAAGTAGTATTCAGCTCAAGATAGTTGGGTTTGGACAATTTGTATTTGGTCATGTTTTAGAATTAATTTCAAAGCCTATAGCATAATTGTGTAGAAAAAAATGGAAAATACAGTAAAAAGTATTTAGGTCCAAATAAAAATTTTAACATTTATAATATTTTAATTTCTTTTCCTTGGCCAAATTTTTCAAGGTTCTGACTCTATCCCTATACACTGTTGTATAGCACTGTTCCTGAGGAGATGAGAATAAACATCTACTCTTCCAATAGTAACCAATGGCATAACAAAGTGGACATACCACCAAAGTCCAACATAGTAAAACAATGACTTCACTGGGGTTACATACTAGAATGTGGCTGAGAGATTGCTTATAGGAGCATAAACAGTCTAAAAAAAGCTACATCACTGAAAGCGCTGAGAGACCCAAGCCTCAGCAGAATTGCAGCCATAGCAAAAAGACCTGAGCAGGATACCCCCAACCCCTCCTCTGCCCCTGACCTTAGCCCTAGTTACAGAGAGAGCCATGAACATCTCCCCCAACATGAAAGGCCAGTCAGAAATGGACAAACAACTGCAGATATCCTTCTGCTGAAACTAAAATTTTGCAACTCTCTGTACCCAAAATCAGCTCAGTCCAGAAACTTCTATTCAAGGCTTGAGCCAATCCCAAGTCTGTAACTATGCAGTTTTGGAATCCCCCAAGCCACTCTTGTCTAGCCACTGTAAAAGCCCTCACCTGGAGAGGCCTGAATTAACTCACAATAAAGACTCTTTGTTTTTGCATTGGATTTGGTCTTTTGGGGGTCCTGACTTTGGGCACAAAAGCACACCCTAACCTGGGTAACTACTCATGAAAGCTAGAACTCTGGGACTCTATACATGAGTTGCAGGCAGTTGGACAAGTTAGAGACTCTCCTTACTCCAAGTCTTTATTCTTTATTAACCTTGGGCAAGGGGTGGGGGTGGGGATGCTGGCCAGTGTGGGGTTGTACAGCTGGTGAATTTCAAGGACTTCTTGAAACTTGTGAGTTATTTACTTCCTAAGTCTTAAGGAGGCTCTCAATAGAACTTCCTGATTCTTAATGAAATACCCTTTAGGATGGAGTGACTTAATTTAGGAAACTGCTACACAACAGATATACACACACTTTTGTAAAAATAAGATTAAAATAATAGATACAACCACAAGATTACTGTGAGAGCAATAGCAATAAGAACAAACCTAACATTTTCTAAGTCTCTGTTGTTTTTATTGTTATTTTATTCCTTGTTCTCAGCCAATGTGAGGTGTCAAAAATAAAATGGACTATCTCCATTATAAGTTCTGTCATTTGAAATATTGTTATGGACTAATTTTACAATTACAGACTTACTACAAAGAAGCAGAGCAAATTTCTAGATATTTCAGATCCATTATAAAGTCCCACAACTTATTCTGACTTCCTCATTTTTTCTTCAACCTTCTTTTTATGTTCCAAGATTGTCTTTTATAAATAAATAAACATCATTTGATATTAGGCTTAATAAACAAGATAAATAAAAATTAATTTTCAACAATAAGTTTATAAAATAAACTAAAATCCTAATGAGTTTTATGAAATTTATAAACTGACTTTTGTTATAATTTCCAAAAAGAGATCTCCAAAATATTTTCAGTCTTGAAGAACCAAGAAAACTATGCTTGAGGAAAGCATATATCCGGCAAGTCGTACGGCTTTATGAACAATTTTGGCAAACTTTCTAGACAACCTTTCTGATAATTATCACCTTCATCATCTAACAACTAGTTTGAAACTTCCTTTCAAATCCAAATAAAATGTATGATTGGAACAACACCTGGGGCACCAAAATCTAGTACAAGAGTTTTTGGATCCAAACAAATAGTCTTTATTTAGACTTATAAATGTCACAAATGAAGCATTCCAATGAAAGTCATGTTTACTCTACAGCTAATTTATTTCAGTCTGTAGATTTTCTTAATGAGTCAAACTTAATAAAAACTTTATAACAAGTGTGTTAGTAGTGATGCTTATATCTTGAGAGATTTGCTCATGAATATTTGGTTTGAGGTTATACTAGGCCACAGGTTCCACTGGACATCTGTGTAGTTTTGACTTAATAACAATGCACCCCTTATGCTGAGACCATATTTTAAAGACCATTCTCACAGGTTCTCATTTGGCCCCTTGAATAGTTAATGTGGCCTCAATATTGAATGTGCACATTACTGGTCAGGGGTTGAAATATTCAAATCACTCAAGGATATGATAGCTAAGGATTAACAAAATCCCCCTCTATGCTCCAGAGTAATTAAAATATGCAGTTATGGGCCAAGATGGGAATTGGGAATGCACCTGAAATTTCATGAAGACTCATTAAATTATCAAAGATAATCCTAAGCAAAACATACTTCTTTGTTTACTCCCTTGGTTTTTCCAATGAAACAGACTATTTGTCTGCCTTATGTAAAAGTGTGCTAGACTTGTACCCCTTATTTTTAAACTCCTTTTGGGTAGACATTGCCTTCAAATTGTTAAGATACATGTTTCCATTATCTAAAAATATAGCTTCCTTTAGCCTATAGAGCTCTCAAACCTGTTAGCAGAACTTTAGGAAATTGAAAATGTGCAGCCTGTGTTCCTTTATTTTATATAGAGTTCAGATGGTAACATTGTTACTGTGGGAGCAAGAATCTCAAGACTTGTATGTCTAACATCTTATTCGGCTATCACATGCTGCTAAGGAAGATAATGCCACCTCTATAGCATGTTGTATGGTTTTCTGACCATAAGACTATGCTTAAAATCCCAACAAAACAGTAGATGAGTTGATATAACAAGTTTTTGTTTGGAGAAGGGAGAGCTACACCAGTTTTCACTACTGTCACTTAATCCTTTCATAGAAAACATTGCTCCAACTTTTCAAAAGAATTTTGTATCCATTTAAGAGAATGTTAAATAAAACTCAGAGCTAAGAAAGTGGAATTTAATGGACATAATTTACGGTTAATGTTGAGGCTTATGACCATGATGATATGTGGGTAAGAGAAGCAATTTCAAAAGGTTTGAGAAATGTTAGATGTTTTGGATGTGGAAAGCAAGGACATCTGAAAAGGGATTGTAAACAGGTCATTTCTAGAAATAATGTTTCTTCAAGGAACACTGGCAACAGAATGCCCCTTCCTTCTGGAGTATGCAGAAGGTGTGGTAAGGGAAAACACTGGACCAACGAATGTAGATCAACAAGGGATAGACAGGGTAATCTTTGCCTCGAGCTATGGGAAACTCCCAGAGGGGCCTCAGGCAGGCCCCCACAGTAAATCCAGCTCAAACCTTTCCTGAAATTGTAGAGGAAACCCCTACTCAAAGCAACTAAATAACCAAATGCCTATTGGAATAAACCATGTTGTTCAGGATGATGAAACAGAGAGAATAGGAAATTCAGGAAAAACATAAAGAAAATTTTTTGGCAAACTTATATTAATGAACAAAGACCAAAACTAACAATAAAAATAAATGGTGTTTTGTTGTCTGGTCTGGTAGACACAGGTGCGGACATTACCATAATTGCACCAGAATTTGGGCATCCAACTTGGCCTCTTCAGAAAGTAAATGTTCAACTGTTAGGAATTGGGACATTATCTTGAGTGAAACAAAGTGCAAGATGGCTTGAATGTATAGGTCCAGAAGGACAGAAAGGAAAATTAAAACTGTATACGGCTAACAAAGTTATGAACCTGTGGGGTCGAGACTTGTTACAACAATGGAATACTCAGATTAATATCCCTCCAATCTCAGAAACAAATCATAAACTAGTACATGTTTCTGAGAGAAATATTAGAAGATATTATTCTAATGAGTGGTCACCAGCCATCCATGTCATACAAGAACAGGGCACAACAACTGATAATCTTTCAAAAACACCAACAGCTCTACCTTTAAAATGGTCAACAGACAAGCCTGTTATGGGTCCAGCAATGGCCTTTAACAACAGAGAAACTCCAGGCTTTAGAAGGGCTGGTAGAAGAACAGTTAAATGCTCAGCATATTGAAGAATCAACCAGCCCTCAGAATTCTCCTGTATTTGTTATTAAAAAGAAATCTGGTAAATGGAGAATGGTAAAGGACCTTATAGCAATTAAGAAAGTAATTCAGCCAATGGGCTCTCTACAATCTGGAATTCCTTTGCCTACTCTGTTACCAAAAGGATAGCCTCTCATAGTTATTGATTTAAAAGACTGTTTCTTTTCAATACCCTTACAAGAAAAAGACAGAGAAAGATTTGCTTTCACAGTGCCTACTTATAATAATTCTCAACCGGTTAAAAGATTTCAATGGAGGGTCCTCCCACAGGGAATGTTGAATAGCCCAACTCTGTGCCAATATTTTGTACAACAGCCATTGGAAGTGGTACATAAAAAATTTCCTAAATCTATACTTTATCATTATATGGATGATATTTTATTAGGTGACTCAAATGCAGATACTTTAGAAAGAATGTTTGAAGAAATAAAGAAAATTTTGCCTTGCTGGGGATTACAAATTGCTTCTGAAAAGATACAAAGAGGAGATTCTATTAATTATTTAGGATATAAAATAGAGCTACAAAAAATTAGACCTCAAAAGGTGCAAATAAGGAGAGATAGACTACAGACTCTTAATGACTTTCAAAGATTATTTGGAGACATTTCTCAACTAAGAACTATTGTTTGGGTAAAAAATGATGAACTAAATAATTTGTTTAAAACCTTAGAAGGTGAAAAGGACTTAAATAGTCCAAGAGAATTATCACCTAAAGCTGAGAAAGAATTGGCCTTGGTAGAAAAGAAAGTACATGAAGAGCACGTAGATCGTATTGATCCAAAGTTGGATTGCATTTTGGTTATTTTACCTTCTAGGCATTCTCCAACAGGAATATTAGTGCAAAGGGAAGATATTGGAATGGATATTTTTACCAAATAAACCAAATAAAAAATTAAAAAACTTATGTGGATAAAAATTTCTGACTTGATTTGGAAAGGAAAATTGAGACTTCGTCAATTAGCAGGAATAGACCCAGCAGAAATTGTCATACCTTTAACTAAGGAGGACATTGAAAAATTATGGATAGAAAATGAAGCTTGGCAAAAAAGCTTGCAGTAATTTTTTGGGAGAAATTAACAGCAAATATCCCAAAAGCAATAGAATTGATCTTATAAAGAGAGCTTATTGAATCTTGCCTCAAATTGTGCAGAAAAAACCATATCTGGAGTTTGTACATTTTATACAGATGGCAACAAACAAGGAAAAGCAGGTTACAAATCAGAAAATTTTATGCTATTCTGTTGGTATTAATGGATTTTTCAGAACCTCTCAGACTCTCAGTATGCTGAAAGAGTAGTATTACATATTGAGACTGCAGAATTTATCCATGATGCTTCAGAATTAACTTCACTATTTATTCAATTACAAGACACAATCAGGAAAAAGATTCATCCTTTATATATAACTCACATCCGATCCCATACTGGTCTGCCAGGCCCTCTAGCAACATGCAATGATGAGATTGATAAATTATTAATAGGAAATGTGCTGGAGGCCTCAGAATTTCATAAAAAACATCATGTCAATAGCAAAGGTTTAAAAAAGGATTTTTCCATAACCTGGCAACAAGCCAAATAAATATTAAAGACATGTCCTACTATTTGTTCAGAAAACCACAAAGAGAATGCTATGAGGAAGTCTGAAATTTCCTGAGATTCAAGTATTTTTAATGAGAAAGAAGTATTTTTCTTAGATGACTTGCATAAATTATGGGATCCACTTTAGTTTTGTTATTGTTGCTTTGTGTATGTATGGATACATCTCAATGGATGAACCACAAGAGAATAGAGTAGGCTCTCGGGCATTCCCTATAATGTACTTATAGTTCTTTAGCACAATTCCTTAGTTAATTCACTTAGCACAATGTCTGCATGGCTCATCCATGGTCTTGCATTTTGCAGAATTTCCTTCTCTTGTGATTGCACAATGTTCTATTGTATTCATATAATTCATTTTCAATATTTAATCACCTGCCAACACACTTTGAAGTTGGACCACATTAAATGATAGTGTCAGTATCTTCCCTAGATACTTATGTCAATACTTTTGTATAAATACACAAATTAAATCACCTAATAGCTTAATTTTTATACCTTGGGTAAACTCCACACTGATTTCCATAGTAGCAACAGGTACTAATGGTATAAATTGTTCCTTTTTTAATGTTCTCATAGACATACATATATTCATATGTACATATGACAATATATTATTATAAATAACCATCCTAACAGGTATGAGATTATATACATACTGGTTTAAATTTGCATTTCCCTGATCATGAGTAATCATTTCATCTATCTGTTATTTTCTTTGAAGGAATGTCTATGGAATCATTTATCCTAATTTTGAATTATGTGTTTATTTAGCTAAGTAAAATTATACAGTAAGATACCACATACTTTAACATACATGGAGTATCTAAAGTACCCAAACTCATTTTTTAAAAAAGAATAGAATGGTTATTGGCAAGAGCTAGGTCAGAGAGGAAGTGGTGGTAATGGGGTCAGTAGTGGGTAAAACGTTTCACATAGGTAAAGTGTGTTCTAGTTATCTATTATATTACATTAATTTACTTTTAAAAATCTGTTAAGATGACAGGCCTCATGTTCTCACCAAACAAAATATATAAAGACGGACATTTTTTAATTTATAAAGAGAACAGAATCAGTGCACATGTGTTGCTCTTGGGCCAATGAAAAGAAGGCGGAGCACTGAATAAGAGGAAGCATGGGTAAGACCCTGTAAATTCTGTAAGCTGACTCACTTTCCAGAGCTTATTTAAATATTTTTCAGGGCTAATTTGGTAGCTCTAATGCCTATAACTAACCTGTAAGCCACTAGAATAAAAGCAGTATTTGGCAGAGCTGTTACCATGGTAAGTTTAATGCAGGGAGCTGTGAGCATCATCTTAGAGAAAAGAAAAGAGTTGCCCTATAAGGACAGATTTTTTTCCTAAGGTCAGCTACAGAATATTCATGCAGAACTTCTTTATCATTTCCATTATCTGTACCTAAGACTATGGCTTTGGCCATATTTTTTTATTAAGACGCTAATGAACTGCCTTTTAGTAGCTGATCTCCAAGTTAGAACTGCTTGATAACTTCTATCTAGAGGTAGAGGCTTGTAAATGCTGGTGCATATGAGCCATTGATGCAGCAAGCTCAATAGCCTAGGAGCTTGGATGACAATGCATTTGAAGCAGAACAGTTTAGACATGCACCAAATGTTTTTAATATTTCTAATTTCTAAATATTTTAATTGAGAGAGTATGTAAATTCCATATATTATCAAATGAAGTCCTAATCTTAGTAACAGTTTTGATTATTTTGCATTTCCTTTATAAAAACTTCTTTCTGGCATAAGAAAGTTTAAAAGAGCATTCATAAACTCAAAGTATGGTACTAGGAACATTTGTTTTATAGTTACTTATAAACTTAAACAAAATTCAAAATTCATCTAGAAACTAAAAAGAAGATGAGTTTCTATTCATCTTAGTCTTTAATATTAAAAAAGTTAATGATTAATCTTTGCTTCAAGGAAATGCAAAAGAGGGTAGCTGGGCTCACATCTCAGTTTTACACATGTGATTTATTAATATATACCATCCAATTAGCTCCATATGCTTCATCTGAAGCGTTTTTGTTATAGCATCATTTCAAAGATAGAGTAGGAAATTACGTATAAAAGAACTAACAATAGTGATCAGACATTTCATAAAGATTCTTAGTTCTAAACTTTGCTACTCTTAAATTTACAATCTCTAAGGACAAATAGAAACCAAAGAATTTCTTTTGATGTAGCAATGGATAGCCTTCAGATCTCATCACCCTTCACACTTTGCAACTGTTCTTCATTGTTTCTTCATCCATAAAATACCCATTTCCACAGATGACTTTAGTAAACATACTTGCTATTGGTAGAAGTAAAAAATTAATTTGCCATTAGGAAGAAAGCTATAAAATATGTATACTTCCCCCAAGAGATTTGGATTTGACTTAATTCATTTTGAAAACTGTGGTTTGAATAAGAATGGCCCCTAGAGGCTCATATATTTGAGTGCTTAGTCACCAAGGAGTGGCACTATTTGAAAGGATTATACGGATTAGGAGAAGTGGCCTTATTCAAGGAAATATGTACCTGGGATGCCTTTTCAGATTTCAAAACCCTCACCAGCCTCCCCTCTCTCTCTCTCTCTCCCAGTCTCCCTATAGATCAGCTTTCATCTACTACTCTAATACCTGCCTACATGCTGCCATGCTACCCACCATGATGATAATGAATTAGACCTTTGAAACTGTCAGCAAAACCCCAATTAAATGATTTTTCATGAGCTTCTTTTGGTCATGGTGTCTCTTTGCTACAACAGAACAGTGACTATAAGAGCAACAATGATGCCTATAAAGACATACATAAGAGTTTCACTGAAAAACGTGCTTTGAAAAGTAATACCTAATCACTCAGCCTTTCTAAGTTTCATCTTAAGAATTAATAACCTCCTTTTTAATACAATTAGAAAATTCAAATGAGGAAAGAACATTGAAATATCTTCAAAGAGTAGCTATGTGTGGTATATTATCTGATTTATCTGAATCTAAATTATTGCCCAGCATGCTAGTAAAAACAAACATCTTCAAAGTAATTCCTAAGACAAAATGTGTCTTTCATGAATTTCCTGTATTAATGTGAGTGGTCTATACTGAACTATATTCAGGATCTTGAGGATATACATAAAATATCCTCTTCAGCAATCTCTGCCTAAGGTACATAAATACTCTTTGAAAGCTTGGGACCCATCATACATTTGGCTTAATGTTTTGCAATTGAGACAAGGCCTGATTCAGAGTAAATACCTATACACATCAGTCAAAGTCACTTTATTAAGACATGAATTTCTGATGTTTCTCTGTATTCTATAATCAGGCCATTATCTTTACAGAGAAAGAGACAATAAAAATTGACCTGGAAATTGGAAACAGTCTTTTTGAAAGTTTCTGTAAAATAAATGTCTTATGAGTAATTCCTCTTCTTAGAAGAGTGATATGAAACTTGATGTTACTCTCACATTGGTGGTTGGTATATATCTAAATTGTATATCTTTCACTATGATATGCTCTTCCATATATTTAAGTCTGTCTACCAATCACTGATTGATTCAGCCCCAATCTAATCTCATCTTTAGCTGACTTCTTAAATACAGTGTTAAACTTCAAAAACAGTTGGTATGATACAAAACAGCAACCTTTCTAAGATGATTGTGACCCCAGTACTTGAGCTGGCTTTAGAGATCATTTTGCTGTATTTGTGTTGATTAGTTCTAGAGAAAGAACAAGAATTGTCAGTAAATTCAAGTAAATACTTCTAGCAATTGTGGATGCATTAACTTTGTGTGTGTGTGTGTGTGTGTGTGTGTGTGTGTGTGTGTGTGTGTGTGTACTTGTGCCACAGCATATGTATGGAGAGCAACAACTTTGTGGAGTTTGTTCTCTCCTACTTTTATGTTGGATTGTGAGAATTGAACTAAGGTAGTCATACTTAGCAGAAAGTGCCTTTATCTGCTGAGCCATCTTGCTGGCCCATGGTGAATGGATTTTGTTTCATTAAGAACCAGTTAATCTATACTAATAACTTCTTCCAAATATGTAGTCTAAATATTTCTATAATCAAAGAGAAGACCCAAGTTTGTAAGAAGATATTAAAAATTCTCATCATTATGAAAACCTACTACTGTACAAACACACACATGTGCACATGCACACACACAACACACACACAAACACACATACATCCATATGATTTAAAAAGAAATTATCCTATTGTGGGACAACAATACCCCTACTATACACTGCAAAATAACAAATAAAAAGTCCAGAACCAAGATTGTGTTATTTTTTTTAGAGTTATTGGCCATTTAGGTCCCATAGACTCAAATATTAGAAGATATTGCCAATACACTTGATCCTGTCCAAACTCTGACAGTAAGACTGCTGCTGAAGACACGACATACTTGAGTCATAGAATATAGAGAGATCAAGCTGGTACTGATCTGGAATTTTCTATCTACTGCATCGATTTTACAGTCTAAAAGGTGCTGTACAAGCTCCTGAAAGAGAAAAGCATCATAAGTCTTACATAGTTGTAAACGCTGTAAGTTATAGTAATGACTAGGTTAGCAAGACATGGCCACTGTTACAATTGTGGCAAAATATAATGAGAGCAACCAACTACTTTATGATTGGATTGAAGTCCCATAAGATGAAGATAAAACTTGTCATCATTATTATCAGACCAAGAATCTATGGCTAGAGAGCTCATCAGCCTTAGAAGAGAATATACTACTATTATTTTGCTAAATGAACATAATATTAAGCCATGTCCTGATGACTTATTGTTATACCAATAGATTAGCACATTTCTCAACCCTCATCCCAGAAGCTTTGTGTGCAATAGGTAGTTATTAAAACAGAAACCCACAATTATTCAAGACACAGAAAATAAGAGAATACAGAATCCTCAGTTCAAAATGGAATCTATATACTGCACTACCTCCTTCCATGGCTCAGGAATGATTGCCAAAAAGGGAGTAGAAGAATATAAGATCCAGAGGCAGTGAATGACTATAAGGAAACAGTGTATTCAGACAAAAAAGTAGTTGTTGCCCAAAGACCTGTGCAAGCCCAAGCCAAACAAAATCCCAGCATGAAGAAGAGAGCATGGCTGGAAATTCCATATCCACATGCTATGGAGCTATTGACAATTAATAGCTGCTGAGAGAGGGAGGGTCAGTTTTCTCTGATAAGTAGATCATGCTTCAATGGACAGCCACAAATTCAAGAGTGTTCAGGGAGCAGAAAATATCCTTAATGGAGAAAAAGAAAGGAAAACAATAACAATGAGACACAAAAGTTGGGTAGTAAATAGGAAAAGGGAATACATTTGGGAAGTTTTGGAGGAGAGAGATATATATCATCAAAGCACATTCTACAGCATTCTCAAAGAGCCAATGAAATTTTGCTTTTCATAATTAAAAGATCTGTATATAGACAAAATTATGGGAGCCTCAAAACATCTAAAAGTAAGTAAGTATGAGAGAGAGAGAGAGAGAGAGACAGAGAGAGAGACAGAGAGAGAGACAGAGAGAGAGACAGAGAGACAGAGCGAGGCTGTATATAACACCCAGGAACTATGGATACACTGGTATCTATTAGCTGAAGACATGGTCAATGTACATTTAAAAAGCAGACCATAGCCATAGAAGACCAGAGAAATTCTGGGTTAGAAGCTGATAGCTAGGGAAAGAGGGAGGGTGATGGAATCCTGGTACAGCCCACAGTCTTCACAAGTACAGAGAATACAGTTGCTCCACTGACCTGTATACTTCTGCCAAAGGGCTTGAGCAAGTTTGTGCTTGAAAACTCTACCACATTCCACAGATGACTTCATTTCTGGTTTGGGTTCTATTCTTTTTTTTTTTTTTTTTTTTTTTTTTGCATTTTTGAGACAGGGTTTCTCTGTGTAGCTTTGAGCCTTTTCCTGGAACTCACTTGGTAGCCCAGGCTGGCCTCTAACTCACAGAGATCCGCCTGGCTCTGCCTCCCGAGTGCTGGGATTAAAGGCGTGCGCCACCACCGCCCGGCACATCTATTCTTTTAAGTGAAGGTAAGTGAGCAAAATAATTCAGTGCTACCTAAGCTTCTCTCACCATTTACCAAAGACATATTGATCAACACATATTTAAAGAGCTTGCTTTTAGTAGCCAAAGCCTCTTACAGATATTGAAATTACTTTGTAAGCAATCCATCACACCATTTGTTTTAAAGATGTTTAAGGAAGTGGTTCAACCAAACTCTTATAAAATAACCGCAGATGGATATGGGGAAAAAAGAAGATGAATAGCTAAGAGCCAAACCAAACAGTCATAAATGATCCACTTTAAAAGGTTTCATAACCCACATCTGATTTTAAGTAACCATACATTCTCACAAAGAAGAGTACCAGGTCCCTATAATTCAATATTGCCCATGAGTGTTTTTGTAAATGTTTATCTGATAATAAAAGTAATTTTACTGTAGAATTACCTTGAGAACAAGTCTCCCATGCCAATATGACAGCCTATAAACTTTCTGAATACTAAAGTTTTGCTGGAAAACTTTCTTTTACTTTACTTTGGATAGTAACATTGTGTTACAAATTCTTTAATGCTGATTCTTTTTCCTAATGGGAATATTTAACGCACCACTTAGGTGCCAGTTCAATGTTAGGTAATATCTGAGCACAAATGTAAATGACAATGTGTACGTTGTAGATGAAATTCTAAACGATCTTATTAAATAAGAAACATAGAGCAAATACAAAGTTAAAAGCCTAAGTGATCAGGGCACTAGCGAATAGCCTTTAGCTTACCACTCGCTGCCGTCCTTCCCCTGAGAGAGAGCTTCTAATATCTAACTTGTCTTTTTATTGCCTATCTGTTCTGCCTTCTCATTGACTCTAAACCCAACCACATGACTTCCTCATCACCGCCTGTCTATACAGACCTCCAGGTCTTCATGGTTGGTACTGAGATTAAAAGTTCGTGTCACTGCTTGGTTGTGTCCTTGACCACACAGAGACTCTGCCTGCCATGTGATCAGATTAAGGGCATGTGCCACCACATAGTATCTTTCTTGAGAAAAATGTGTGTGTGCCTATGCATCTGTGTGACTACACATTTTTGTATATCTGCTACTGTGGGTGTGTGTCTGTGTATCTAGATGGATCTCTCTGTATGTGTACATCTGAGAAAGAGAGAGAGAATGTATGGCATGTGGTTTTTTTTGTTTTGTTTTTTCTGTTTTTGTTTTTTTTTGTTGTTTTTTTTTTTTTGTGTGTGTGTGTGTGAGTGTGTTAGGGGTAGAGGTTGTTTAAAGATGGTTCAGAATGACCACCACCAGAAAGAATTGATAAGTCAATATTTTTAAAAAGATGATATAGATTCAATGTCCCTTTTCCTATTTTTGGCTTTATTTTTCTTCTCTCAAGACAATGACTTGTGAAAGGGCTCAATTACATCATCTGAAAAATGGGACCAAAATAAACAAAGAAGCATAGGTACTGATAGTCAGAAAGCAGAAAATTAGTTTTCAAAAAAATAACCAGGAGAGATACAACAACAACATTTAGAACAAAAGAAAAATGTCACAGGAAACTGCAAGATCAACATGAATTGCTCACAAGTTGAGATAAGACTCTCACACTAGGAAGTTTTTTGGAAGTTTGGGTTTCTGCTTTGGGTTTTCACCCTATGCTGAGGGAGAGGCGTATGTATGAAATATACTCTGACCTCTTCCAAATTTGCCCTCCTCATTCAAGTGAAAGGAAGTACTGGTAGTTCTGGAGTATGACTTTTGAGGCTCAACATTAGCCAAAAAGGTTCCTTTGCCTTCATTGTACATAAAATCAGACTGACAGGCACTACCTCACAGGATGATTGTAAAGACTAAAAGATCAAATATTTATAAGTATTTGGAATTTCCTTGGCAAATTTATGAACAATACAAAATTTTTTATTAGTAACAAAGTCAAAAAGTTTTGGAAAATTTGTGCATAAATACAGAACATTTTATGTGAGAAATCAACATGAATAGTTCCAAAAGCTACATGCTCCCCCATAGCAGCTTATGTAGGAAATAAAAGACTGAAGGTCACAATCTTCCAAATTCCAGGAACATCCACATCTATGCTTCCAACTGGGCATGCACAGTTTATCCTGATCTCCAACCCTCCAAGGAAGCATCGGGAACAGTTGATCAGAAAATGTGATTAAATTAAGGTCCTGCCAGTACTGCCACATGCTTGTTTTCAGAATGGTTTAATTAAAGTTTCTGACATGAAGAGCTATCTTTGCTCATCTATTCAGAACGGTTTATGGAGAGAAGAAAAACCTGAAATAGACTTTCAGTTTGTAGCTACACATTGCACAATTAAGCCAGAAGAGTACAAAGAAAGCGAGTCTATATAATTTTCCTTTTATATAGGTATTCATTAGAGAACAAATGGAAGACTCAAGTGGAATAATTCCAAAGCAAACCAGTTTGAGGAGAATATAGCAGTTTCAAAATGCTCAATAGAGTTTAATGTCGAAATTTTTAATGGTTCTTTTTTTTAAATTAATGATTTATTCTAAAATGCTACATAATAGTCAAACTAAAGCAATTAATAAACACTTACTGATTGGTACTTACTACAGATATTATACTTACATGTTTCTACAAATTATAAATTGCATTAATAACAAAGATGACAGACTCTACATAGTTAGTTGCCCAGGATTCTGATGCTGTAGTCAGTTTTTATATCTGTACTGGGAAATGGACACTATCTTTAAGAAAAAAAAAAGTCTGCAAGCCATTTTAGCTGTCTGAAAGAAGCTGGAAGGAGCATGGATATGAATCCTAAACAGTTTTTCCTCAGCCTCAAAGAATCCCATCAGGTCGGAGTTTCTGCTTCTCTTCCTACAGCCTGGAGCCGGCACCAGTCACATATCTATTTATTCAGGCTGCAATCCGCCAGTTCCATTTGTCAGCTGGCCTGCACAGGGCTTGCAGGTCACCTAGAGGGAGGCAGCTGCTCTCATTCTGCAAAGGCTGAACAGGGAGAGGCAGCCTCATGTTGTGTGCCAGAAAGCAGTGTCTCCTGTCTACATGCATCTTACCCAGCCTCCACACACCTGGGCCAGGATGTTGGGCACCATCCATTTTGCCAATGATCACACAAGTCTCCAACTTTCTAGAGAGCTAAGGTGAGAAATGCTTAATTGCACTGCAAAATACTTTTTGCAAGAGCAGGTGTAGCCTCTAACATTCTGGTGACTTTGGGCAAGGGTAGGAAGAGAAGAATAGGGGAGAAGAAAAAGGATTGAAGAGGGGAAGTGAATAGAAAGATGGAGCAGCAATGATGCAAACAAGCCCTTCTGGAGTTTTGCCTCACCTTTCTTTCACATGCCTCTAATACCCACCTAAGGGTGTCTGGAGAATAAAAAATACAGCCTCTGTAAACGCATGTGGTTGCCATTTGGGTAGAGACACTCTTTACCAGAGTTCAATAAAGATATCATTTTATTTCTTAACGCTTTGCTGAGGTGTAACTGACAATCTGAAATATACGAGTTGATGAATTTTTATACGTGTAAAAAGTCATGAATCCATCGCCACAATAAAGATGGGAATATACCCATCATTCCTGGTGTCTTCAAGTCTCCCTCTAATCATTCCTCTCTTCCTGTCTTTTTATCATGCAAGTATAATCTGACTCATTTTAAAAGAATTATTTTCATTTTATATAATTTTATTATTTTTAAATGTATGGTTGTTTTGCCTGTGTATATGTCTGTGCATCATGTACATGCAGTGCCTGTGGAGACCAGAAGGGGTATGAGAACTGAAGTTACAGATGGTACACATACAGTGGTGATATCTAAAATTTGATCACTCAAGGGATCCTGTATCTCCATCCTAATTTACATAAATACACCAAACCATCACACAGTGACAAAAACCAGTTAGTGGCATGATTCTCAGAACATTCCCATCACAAGCATTGCAGAACTTGTTTTTGAGTCGATTTCTTACATACAGATGCTTTACCTTTAAATAATTTTATTCCAACATTCATCAGCTATAAAAGTTGAAGAGCCTATAAACGGATTATCTAACAGCAAATGGACAGCCCTGAAAACAGGTAACATTATGTAGACTTAGCAAGTTTTACACACACATACGTGTGTGTGTGTGTGTGTGTGTGTGTGTGTGTATGAACAGTTAATGAAAAAGAGGTCATGAATTTGAAAGAGAACAAGGAGGAGTGTATGGGTGAGTTTGAAGGTGGCAAAGAAAAAAGGAAATTATGTAACTATACAATAATCTTAAAAAAAATTAAAAAGAAAATAAAATGGATTTACTTAAAAATCAAATATAATCTTGATTTTTCAACTTGATGAAATTTAGAATCATTGAGGATGTTATGAAATGGCATAGGCGAAGCCTTGGAGGGTTTGAGCCAAGGAAACATGCCATGCAGGCGGTGGCCGAGGACACATGGTGGAAGGTTTCTTACACAATGCAGGCAGGGCATCCACGTGGAAAGTTTTCTTAAAGAGGTGGGGGGAGAGGGAATAGGGAGGAGGGAGGGAGAGAGAGAAACAGAGGGAAAGAGAGAGAGAAGAGAATGGAAAGCAGAGGTGCGCACAGCCTTGTGAAGAGAGAGAGGGGGGAAAGGGCAAGAACAAGAAGGAGGAGGAGTGATTTTTTTTTTCTTCTTAAAGGGGGCTTTAAGAAAGATGACATCAGGATGCTGGGCAGATTCCCAAGGGGCAGGTCTGAATGCCAACAGAGGGGATAAACTTTTGGGTATGTCCTGTGAGGGTGTTTCTAAACAGGTTCAATTGAAGTGGAAAGACCCACCTTGAATATGTGTGACATTGTCCCATGGATTGGGTCTGGAAGTGATTAAAGAGGAAAAAAATCGAGCTAACATCACCATTCACATTTTTTTCTACTTGACTACAAATGCAATGTTACCCCATGCTCCTGCTATCATCATTCTTTGCCATGATGAACTGCATTCTCAAACTGTAATCCAAAATACACCAATCAATACAGAAGATACCTTAAACCTACTCACACATAACAGAACCAGAATATGACAAAAACGATATCTTATACTTGGTTCGATGTCCTGGTAAGGTTGACATAAATGTGTTACCTATTTCAGACACCCTGAAGCTATTATCACATGGATGGTCACTAATCAGAACAGTAGACCATGCTATGGCAGGAGATGAATACAGGGCATATACATTTTATGCCACCTACTTAGCACTCTTACCTGAAAACAACTTGGAAAATTTGTAAACATGGCACCTGCCATTTTACATTTAGATCTTCATTCCTTTGGATCTTAGAAGCCTATTTACTTAAGTACACTTTAGTTTTGAAAAGACTCTACCTTGAACTGTGAAACTGAGTTCCATAAAAAGATATTCAGGAAGAGAATATGTCCGAGAAATAAATGGACTCCACTAAAGAAAATTGGAGAATTGGGGATACTCTGGTTTCAGAGCTAGCTCTAAAAGCTGTCCTAAGGCTAGTGCTGACACTGAAATATACTCATTGAAAATGTGCTACAATTGGTTGGACTAAGCAACTAGCCTTGCACCCTGAAATCCTTACTAAATGCCACCGGCTATCACTAATTTCAGAAGCTACCAATTCTTCCCCAGCAACAAAGTCACCCACTTCTAAATTGATTAGAATTTTATCAAAGGGGAGTGACCCAACTCTAATGAATCATATGCTTTGAATAGACTTGGGGAGCAGCCATGCAGCTCAGGGGGCACACTAACACTTAGAATTAATGGATTACATATTGTCGTTTTCTCTTTTATAGAAGGAAAGTCTTTCAGGAAAAGCACTCTACCCCCAAAAAGGAATTGTTATATCTAAATAAAGTGAGTGTAAAAAAAAGTCACTGAGAGAGGCAGAGAGAATAACATAAAGAAGGCTTTGTCATCACGGAAATGGGAACTTCAGTCTAGCGTCGAGCAAAAGTGCCTTAGGACATCAGGTCTCTTGTGAAAAGAGAAGATGGGGTGAGAACACTTTTCCTTCACTCTCAGCTCCCATATTCCACAAAATGTGAGGAGAGAAGAAAGAAAGAGAGGCTGATAGGCCTGTTAAGATTGAGAATGACCAGCAGTATACACAAAGCTCCTTGTACTGCTGTCAGGAATACCCTAGGACCTCATCAATCCTAAAGGTAAAAGTAAGCCAGATTAGAAAGCAAAATGGGGACCTGTTCAAAACAAATACAGATGAGCCCTTCTTCACAGCTGAGCCAAGACTCAGCCACCCACTGAAAAATGCAAGACAATCTGAGAGCAGAGCTGTTTCCAAATCAATGCCATATTCCATACAGAAAATATCCTTTTCCTTTTGCAGTGGGAGGCTCAGCTTACCTGCCAATACCCTGTCCCAGCAGGGGCTTAGACTGGGAGATCTTGGGCCTGTTAAACAGTCTGTGATCTCAGCAAACCAAAGCAAAGCACAGGAGTCAGTGCAAACTAGAAGTGCCTGGGGTGGAGCCCAGGGTCACACTCTCTCTGACACTCTTTGAAGATAGCAATGCTTAAAGGTATGGGAAAATTTCTCTGCTTTCATTCTTAAACAAAAAATAAAGAAAGAAAGCAAAGAAACTAAAATTATTCTTAAGAATTATTTCTCTGCAGTGAAAAGAAAAACATATATGTACCTTTTTTTTTTCTTTTTCTTTTACTTTTTTTTTTTTTTTTTTAACTTCTGGTGACCCAATGAGTTTTATAGAGACTGCCAAGAGGAATATTGATGAGAAGTTTTGTAGCTTGAACTTTTCTTGTGTCCTGCCTGGGCCACAGCCACTCAGGTTCTTGCAGAGGACCTGGATTCAGTTTCCAGGACCTGTGTGGTGGTTCACATCTATCTATGGCTCTAGTTCCAGGTCGTCTGACTCCATCTTTTGACCTTTAAAGACACCAGGCACACAACATGGTGCATATGCATGTATGCACGATGAACACTTTTACACATAAAAATAAATAAAATAATAAATAAATAAATAAATAAATAAATAAATAAATAAATAAATAAATAAATATTTTAAAAAAGACGGTCTCTAGATACCTAAACTGCTCTACTGAGGCAGGCCACGGAAGTTTCAGATCAGGACAGATTTATTAAAGGATGAAATCGATACAACATACTCAAGAATAGAGAATAAAGCCGCACTGCCACAAGTTCTCCTTCTACCAGGGAGAGATGGAGAAACTCTGGACAAGGTCACCGAGCTGTGGTGTCAGGAAGTCTTCCACCATCTAAAAAAGGGGCAGGTGAGCGCAACTATCATCCTCCAACTCTCAAAGGGTCACATATCTTCAGAAAATATCATGCCCATTGGGCTAACCTGCTCCATTCCATTGGTCATTAGACCAAATGGCAGAATTCCCACAACACTGCTTAAAACAATGGTTCCCAGTTTTTGGTTCCCTGATATCAACTAGAAGGTTTTAAAGATGCACATTGCTAGGATCTACCCCTGACCCCAGAGCTTCCCTTCCAGTAGCACTGAATGGGGAACTGAACTGTTCCTGAAGGCCTGGAGACATGCTTTGAGGACAATATTTCTAAATAACTTCTTTCTTTGGCTTGCATAACTAGATTCTATAATAATCAATAACAATACTCAACCTTTTTTGAGTGCATACTACTTTTACACTTGAAATGCTAAATTATTTACTCATCTGAATAATTTTATTGATCCTAACACCCGATCTGTGAGGTGCGGTTTGCTAATATTAATATTTTACATGTGATAAATTTAAAGAAGTTCTGAGAAGTCTAGCTGAGGAGACTGCAGAATTCAACACAATCTCTGAAGCAAGTGAGAGGTGGACATGGTAATGAATGATTGTATTGGAATCTGAAAGATCACAGCTAATCAAATAGAAGATGAATGAGATAGTGGAAAATAACAGTGTATATAAGAAATTCCTGGATTTTCACAGACAGGGAACATAAAACTATAAATCACAGACCCTACAAAAGTCAGAATCATGTCCAGACCATAGATCCTCCAAAAGCCATAATCATCTCTGCCCCCAGATACAAGACACAGCCTCAAGGTCTACAGTCTACAAGGTCAAATATTTAATGTTGTTGCTGCTGCCATTGCTACTGTTGTTAATTTTGATGTTATCATTATAACCATCTATACAGCTATCTCTTGAAGTCCCACTTCCTGGCAGCTTTCTAAGATCTTGGTTTGGCTTAATTTAGTTTGGTTTGGATTTGCTTTTAATTTTTTTTTCACACTCCACTTACCTCACACCCTAGAGTTAGACATATGTATGTGTGCATGTATGTATATAGATGTATGTGAATGTATAACATATATATATATATGTATATATATTATATATATAATTTTAATGAAAACATAGGGAAGTTTCTTTCATTTTTTTAATATACTTTTATTGTGAGATGACTCATCCCTAACAGGCTTGAGGGCCAACTGGCCCAAACCAGTAAAAAAGATACTTTCTGAGAGCTAATCTGGGTCTGCCTAAGGGCCTTAGCAGCAGTAGCTGACACATGATCTGGAGATGACCTGGACCAATGAGAGGCAGCCATGTCACACCAGCAGATTCATCAGACCTTCCCCCAGGGTGAGGTGGATGTATATAAGGCTTGCCTCTTCCTAAATAAGCTGAGCTTGTTGTTTCGACATTCTCCCAGTTTGACTCTGCCTACTTGGCCCCCTCCCCCAAAAGGGAACAACAGCACAGGACTCTGCCACATTGTAAATTTATTTTTATTGGCACATATTAATTATACATAATAGGGCATATTATAACCTTTTTCTATGTGTTTCTAATGTTGTTTAATTCATGTACTGTTACCCTCTCACTCCCACTGAGACTTTCTCTTCCCAACTAGTACCTTTTTTTTCTTTTTCTTTTACTTTTTTTTTTTTTTTTAACTTCTGGTGACCCAATGAGTTTCATAGAGACTGCCAAGAGGAATATTGATGAGAAGTTTTGTAGCTTGAACTTTTCTTGTGTCCTGCCTGGGCCACAGCCACTCAGACCCCAATAAACTCACAGAGGCTTATATTAATTATAACTGCTTGGCCATTAGCTCAGGTGTATTACTGACTTGCTCTTACACTTAATTTTTAATTTTTATTTATTTATATCTATCTATCTATCTATCTATCTATCTATCTATCTATCTATCTATTTATTTATTTATTTAGGTTTTTCGAGACAGGGTTTCTCTGTGTAGCTTCATGTCTTTTCCTGGAACTCACTTGGTGGCCCAGGTTGCCCTTGAACTCACAGAGATCTGCCTGGCTCTGCCTCCCGAGTGCTGGGATTAAAGGCGTGCGCCACCACTGCCTAGCACTCTTACACTTAATTTAACCCACATTTCTTGTCTATGTTTAGCCACAGGGCTTGGTACCTTTTCTCAGTTCTGCCTTGCCATCTTGCTTCCTCTGTGTCTGGCTGGTGACTTCTGACTCAGCCTTCCTCTTCCCACAATTCTCCTCATCTGCTTGCCCCACCTATACTTCCTGCCTGGCTGCTGGCCAATCAGCATTTTATTAAACCAATGTACAAAAGCATTAGCCCACAGCAGTGTTTCTACAGGAACACTGTGTATCTTATACTGAAGTGCCTCTCCATCTTCAAGCAACCATTAACCTTCTGCAGATGTTCCATCTCTTGATAGTCAAAATATATATGATGAAGAAAACAAATGACAGCAAGTACTAGAGAGAATGAAGAGAAAGAGGAACTCTTACTTGTTTGATGGGAATTTAGATGAGAACAACTGTAATGGAAATCAGTGTTCCTCAGAAAATTAAAAGCAAAACTACAGTATAAATCATCAATGTCCCTCCCAGGTCTATACCCAAAGGACTATATCCTACCACAGAGATACTTGTGCATCCATGTTTATTGCTATATTATTCATAATAACAATGAAGCAGAACTAGCTTAAATGTCCATCAACAAATAAATGGATAGGAAAATGTGAAAATGTAGTATACAATAGAATTTTACTCAGCTGTAAAAACAAACTGTATATAACTAGATATAACTGGTAAGCATTAAATTAAGTGAAGTGACCAAGCTTCAGAAAGACAAAAAAAAATTAAAAACATCTGTAGCTGAAGTTTTCTCCAGGCCTGCCCAGCCCCATGGACTCTGCAGCCACTTATTAAATAATCACTTAGAAGCTTATATTAATTAAAACTGCTTGGCCATTAGCACAGGTCTACCACTGACTAGCTCTTACATTTAAACTCAGCCCATTTCTGTTACTCTATATGTTGCCACGTGTTCTGTGGCTTTACCTGTGTGCCATTACATGCTGCTCCCTGGACTGTGGGCTGGCGTCTACTACTCAGCCTTCTACTGCCCAGAGTTCTCCTTGTCTCTTTATCCCGACTATACGTCCTGTCTGCCTATAGGTCAACCAGTGCTTCATTTATCAACCAATCAGAGCAACACATTCACAGAAGACAGAACATCTCACATCAAACATCTGTTCTGTCTCATATGTACATCCTAACTTTTGATGTTTATATGTGTGTTTAGAGAAAAAGAAAAGGATAAGAGAGTGGTTATAGACTGGGAAACTAGGTAAGTGGTTGTAAATGTGAAACAAGAGGTGTTAAGAAACGAGGGGAACCAAATATCATTTGTGACATGAAAGCAGAAAGGCTACTAGCGGTGGGAGGGCACCACAGAGGGAGGAATAGGGCAGGAGGGCAGGAGAGAAATAACAAACATGAATTTATTCAAGAAACACACAATGAAACCTAACTCTTTATAATGTAATAAAAATGTTAAAATATGCTAAGAACAATGGAGAAAGAACTGGCTTTCCATAAGTAGTACCTAAAACTTGATTTTATGTGGTATCTCTCATTACAAAAATCAACTCTAAGTGTCTAAAAGACTTAATATATCTGATAATGTAGAATTATTAGGAGAAAACATGGAGAAATATTTTAGGGCTTTGGTAAAAGCAAATTCTTTTAGGTATAATCAAACATCATAGAATGCAAAAAAAAAAGACAAATGGTATCTTATCCTACATTTAAAAAGCCACAGAGGAATAAATCAACAGAGAAAGAAAAATCTTATATAATAGAAAAAATACTGCGAGCTATACATTTGACAAAGGATTAACAGCCATAATATAAATATATGTGTGTTACATATACACATACGTATATGTTCTGTATATGTATATTTTACACATATACATTGTGTAACAAAAGATACCAAATTTTTATGTGGATAACCAAGTTTTCCAAGTACTATTCATGGAAAACCAGTCCTTTGTCCATTTTTCTTAGCACATTTCAAAGTTTTTATTAGGTTATAAAGAATTAGGTTTCATACATATGTAATATATATATATATATATATATATATATATATATCAACTCCATATGAAATATATTTAGTGGGGTGGTGGTGCACACCTTTAATCCCAGCTTCTGGGAGGCAGAGATGGGTGAATCTCTGTGAGTTTGAGGTCAGCCTGGTCTACAGAGCAAGTTCCAAGACAATCAGGGCTATTAGATGAAGAAACCCCATCTCAAAAAAGCAGAAAAGAAAAGAAGGAAGGAAGGAAAGAAGGAAGAAAGGAAGGAAGAAAGAAAGAGAGCAATAAAGAAGTAATAAAGAAAGAAAGATAGATAGAAAAATAGGAAGCAGATCTAACTAGTTATTTTTCAGACTCAGATATATAATATCCAAATAATCATGAAAAAATGTTATACATCACTTATCAATAAGGAAATCAAAACTGTGGTGTGGATATCACCTCATTACTGTTAAACTGGCTGTTACAAAAAGCAATAAAAGATAAGGTTTTTTTAATTGATATAGTATCAAATTACCTTCTGAATTAATGTCCCTAAGCCTGTAGGTTAATGTAATCCTCAGTCCTCAACAGAGAATTCTCTTTGTGAAGTTATGTAAACATAGAAACTCACAAATTGTTAAAGACCAGAAAGTAAGTGTTTGTGGAATTCTTTGTCATGAATGGGAAATCTACAGCTCAACCTTCCCACCAAAAATCAAGGACTATTGTGGGAGACTTGGACTGAAAGATTATAAAAGCCAGATGCCATAAAGGACTGAAGAAAAATTGTGTCTTCTGTACATGACATGGCAGCTGCATTCATAAATTTATAGCAGTTGTGGCTGTCTGCTCAAGGCTTGCACAAGATCAAGTCCGTCAACATTCCAGCATAGAGGAGCAAGGGGTGCTTGATTCCCACCCTTGGATGAAGAGCTACTAACAGCTGGTGGTTCCTGGAGGAGGGAGATTCAGTTTTACTTAAGGTGTGGCTCCTGGTAGGTTGACAATGCCACAGTGCCTGAGTATAGAGGCACTACAAATTGAATTGAGTTTTTTTTTTATTTTTTATTCAAAAGGGGACATGAAATTATGATGGATGGTAGAGGTAGAGGTTGATCTGAAGGTGGGTGGGAGGGAATTCAATGAAAATATATTATATTCATGTATAAAAATTCTCAAAGAATTAATAAAATATATTTTAAAAAGAAAGTAAGGGTTATGATGTGGAAACAAAGAATACTTGCACATTATTGATGGAAATGTAAACTAGCAAAACCATTGTGGAAAACTTAAACATAGAATTACCATAAGATCTAGCTACCCCACTATTGTATAGATCCAGAGGAAATGAAATGATTTGTTATAGAGACATTGAGCTCCTCAATAGCTAAGTATATAACTAGATTGCCCATCAGCTCATAAGTAGATTTTTAAAATGTTGTACAAATACACAATGAAATGTTTTCAGCTGTTTTTAAAATTGCAAAATCCTGTCTTTGTTGTGTTGTGGATAATATTATAGATAACTGTGTTGAGTGAAGTAAGCAGACACTGAATGACAAGTTATATATGATTTCACAAGTTATATATGATGGACATGATTTTTATGTCCATATGTGTGGACATAAAAAGTTTGAGCTGATACAAGCTGAAAGTAGAATTGGTTGTCAGAGGTTGGGGAGACAAATAAGGGAGAGAAGACTGAGGAAAAGTATCAACAGGTACCAAGTCATAGTCGGAAATGAGGAAGAAATTATAATGCACATGTATGTAACTATAGGTGAACACAATATTACATATATGCAAAACTATAAGAAATTATTTTGAGTATATTCACCAAAAAGAAGTAACAATTATTGGAGAAGATAGGTATGTTTATCCTGATTGTGGGATGGTGTGGGAGGAATGATATGTGTGGTCAAATGACAGATGGCAGAGTTGGTTCATCTTCCATCTTTACATGCCTTTTTGGATGGAACTCAAGTCACCATGTATAGCAAGCCTTTTACCTGCTAAGCCATCTCACTGGCCCCATCTGTAGATTTCTTGACTTCATCGAAAGTGTCAATTCACTGACCCCAGCAGTGTTCACTACCTTCCTCCCTGTGATGACATCACTCTTTTGTTTACCTAGCTGAATATGTAAGCAATCACTCCCTTAGAGACACTATTAACTACCCTGTCCTGTATGCTCCCTGAATTCTCCTCACCTATAACACCTCCAAACCCGATGAAACATGAGTGGTCTGTATACTCAAAACAGCTGAACATTGCCATTTGCAAATATTCCAGTTCACCTCTACAACAACTAGCTTGGTTCATTTACCATTCCTTTGAAGTTAAGTTAAGGCAGGACTGGGAAAATTATGTATTGCTATTGAGACAAATTCAGCTCAATCCCTCTCTCTGCCAATAAGATTTAATTGGAGCACAGCAGTCATTATGAAACAAATTGTCTGTGTATGCTTTTATGCTACAACAGTGAAGCTGAGTACTAGTGACAGGGAATTATCTCCCCAAAGATATAAAAATGTTAGCCAGGCGGTAGTGGTGCACGCCTTTAATCCCAGCACTCGGGAGGCAGAGCCAGGCAGATCTCTGTGAGTTTGAGGCCAGCCTGGTCTACAAAATGAGTTCCAGGAAAGGCACAAAGCTACACAGAGAAACCCTGTCTCAAAAAAAACCAAAAAAAAAAATATTAATATACAATCGTTCATTTTTTTAAAAAGGGGCTTCCTGTACTATGATGCACACTGTTACTTGAGTCTTAATGGCCATGAAAGTGTCATGTATCTTCAAAGGTTTATTTAATAATGGTGATTTTTAGTGTTTAATTTAAATTTGTAAGCTTATAATAGATATCTAGAAAAACAATCGGTAAATTATTGAAATAATATTGGCCTTTTGATACCATAGTATAACTGCTATGGACTGAATGTTAGTGTCCTTCCAAAATTCATATGTTGAAACCCCACTTGCAGGTCACCAAAGTCAGTGGGAAGAAGAGCACTCATAAATGAGATTGGTACCTTTATTAAAACAAATAAATAAACAAGTAGCTTTAAAAAGCTACCATGCCCATTCTGCCATGTAATATAGTGAAATATAAAAACACATAGTTATTTATCAAAAAGGGCTCTCCTCAGACAATCAAATGCTCAGTGAGATGACAATTGCGTATTAGAAAACAAGTTCTCCCCAGAAAGAGACTCTATAGGTACCCTCATTTGGGTATTCCCAGAAACCATTAATGTAGAAAATATATTTCTATTATTTATAAGCTATCCTGTCTGTGGAATTTTTATTGATTATTATAGTTCCAAAGGACTAAGACTAACTCAGGTGTAAATCCTCACACTAATTTTAATTGACTTTATATATTATGTAAAATCACCATCTTATTATGGTTTATATACTTCCAGAATGATTATTAGAGATGTTATAGATGTTGTTGGATTGTTTTAAATAAGAAGAGATCTTTGTGTACCAAACTTAATGCACTTGGTCTAGAACCAAGAATCTGATTTCTTGCTACCAGCTTACCAATGCTGTCTCCATCCTTCTGCCTCTCCCAGAAAGAGAACAACTGGCTCTCAAAGAATCATTGTCCTTGTCAACAATCTCTGACCTTGTCAACACTCCCACAACACTACTCTATAGCCAGAGAGTGCTGACTCCTGAGCAGAGATCAGCATACAGACGCCAATGTCCAGTGTTTGATTGATAAAAGTAGCAAATGGCATGTACAAAATATCAAGGAAAGGTATTATTACAACACTCAGATTCAGTACCAGTTTTAATATTTTCAAGATTTAAAAGAAAAAAATCACTAACTCCTCTGTCTATGAATGTGATTGAAGGTAAATGGTTTTGTCACTTGTCTAGCTTTGTGAGTTCTCATTGCACATTCTCACATATATTTTCTACCAAACTATGATGAAAGCTGACCTTGTGCTGTACTTGTGGGTCATCTAGCATGTTTTCAGCTAGACTCCTAATGGCTTTGAAAGTGAACAGTAGAATTGGGGTATGTGACTGTTTAACAGATATGGATCTTATATTGGTTGATAAAAATTATCAAGCATGACTTCCATGGAAGGTCATTTAGCCACAGCTAAATCTGTTTTCAGAGTCAGCCACCCTCATGCACAATCACCAGACCTCCTACCTTCTGGAATAAAAACACACACTGTTCTTTCCCAGTATACAGTACACTGGGACTTACATAGTCAGGAATGATTCTCTGAATCTTTCAGTATCCTGATCCAATCCAATATCCATGCATGTCACATACATTTGAAATACTCTAGGGAGTCTCTGTATACATAAATCAGTGAGATGCTGCTTCTCAAGCCTGTGTTGTATTTCCATTCTGGCAAATGCACAGTCTGAGTCCAGCCCCCACAAAGCAGTCACAATATTCCCAGACTGTCTGCCTTCAGCTTTACCTCCATAACCTGATGCCTGAACTCCAAATCTCTTCATCATTAGGAAATAGATGCACTATTAACTGCTCTGCAGGACTCCCCCAGACTGTGCTAAGTCATTTCTCCTGTATATTACTGAGGCAACTAAAAAAGGAGCTACTGTAGACTGAATGTATAACTTGCCCTCAGAATCCATATGTTGAAACTAATCCCCAGAGTGATAGCATTAGCAATGAGGTCTTTGGGAGGTAATTAGGTCATCTGGATGGAGTCTTAATGAATGAGATTAGAGCCATTAGACAAGAAGCCTCAAGGAGTTCCTCTTCCCTCCCACCACATGAGATTAAAAAGAGACCAACTATGCATCAAGAACCAGGCCCTCACCAGACACTAAATTTGTCACCCTCTAAAATTAGATTTCCAGCCTCCATAAGCTTAAATAAATCTCCAGGTGGTTGATAAGCTACCCATTTGTAAAATTTTGTTAGAGCGACCTGAATAGACTAAAAGTAAATATTTGTTTTTTTCTGGGACAACCTTCTACCGTAAATTGCAATAGTTGTGCAGTAGGCTAGCAACATTAACATGGTACTTTATTCTTCTCTTGTCTGTGCCCTTTCATGCAATCAAATCTAATATTTTCCATTGCAAACACAGGGAATATATCTTATCTGTAGTGTATCTTCAACCCTAGCTGAGGCACTGATATGTTGTTAGAGTTCAGTGGTCTGAAGTTTGTGTTGTGGAGGGGCAGTTATGTGTAACTGAAGATGAATGTCACATGTTATAGGCTCAAAATGCAAAACTACGCTGTTCAGAATTTACTTGGATTGATCATCCTAGCTAAAAGTCCAGTTTATACCAAAATTTTTATCCTAATTTGGAGATAATCACACTTACGAATAATTCCACCAAGATCTGCGTTGACAGCTTTTCAGTACTGTGTAAGGCATGATGTTTTAAAATATAGGTATCAAAGAAAACAAAGTTGGCCTTATGCTGCAGAGCTGGACTGGATTTTTATTCATCAAGGATGGCTGTTCAAATATTCTAATTGTTAATCTTGTATGGAGCCTATGTAGATATAAGACTTACGAGGTTGATTATCAGACCTGGTCACAGACTCACTCCAAAGCCAGTCTGCTGATGGAAATGAGAACTGCTATTGTCAGTGTATAAGGTTTCTGAACTGAAAACCAGTCAGGTTCTGAGACATTCTTTAAAGACAGCTTTGCCTGGATATTTCCGCTGTCCTTGAAAATGAATGCTTTTCCAAGGGCAGCACTTACCAGTGCTGAGCTACGACAAAAGCCTGAGGTGTCAGATTCCTTAATACATACCCCATCAATGGGCATCTTACAAAGGAAGAGTACAATATAGGCTGCAGATTAAACATTAATAACAGTGTATGCACGAGACCCAAAGGAGGCCACGCTGACTAGTCTGCCCCTTATAAAAGGCAGGCGCACACATATATCCCATTAATTCATTTTTTTCTTTTTAATAAGATTCCAAATCCTCTAAGCATAGAAACTTTATAGTAAATCAAAAAGAAGAAGAAAAAAGAAAGCATTTCAGCACACATATTCACATCTTTCCTAAAATAGAGAACAGGTCTTTCCACCTTTTTAGTGTCATTCCTAATCTAATAAGAAAGGATTTACCCTCACTAATTCAAAAGCAACATTACAACTTATCTTTTCTCCTTTTTAATGACTAGTGGTCAGAAAACATGCTAAAGGGGACACTTTTAAATAATCAGATGTTACTTGCTACTTCAAGTGTTTAGCAGCCTTTTACATAAAAGGTAACATTGTTAATTCCCTTGACTCTATTAGACAATGGTCACCTGGGACAAAATGGCACCATTGTATCAACACAAAATATTCTTGTGATGTTGTTGGGAAGAATATGCTATAACATAATATGTTCCTAGAAATATTTTTGGATTCTTGCAAGCATATGTTACATATATTATAGATAAAATTTCTGGGCTATGTCCTGGGTGATGAGTTAGTAGCTTCCTGTGCATCAGTGCATACATTAAAGACAGTCTGGTAAAATGACCTCCACAGATTTTTCATCAAATCTTACAGGAAACCAGGGATATATAAGTGCGTTCTTACTTCCTCTCAAAGAAGAGAGGCAGTCCTATTAAAATTAGTACCCTGATCTCAGAAAACCATGGAGAAAGCAATATTTAAAAAAAAGAAAAACATTTTATTGAAATAGATTCTTCTCTCATACAATACATCCCAACCACAGTTTTGCTTCCCTTTGCCCCTAGCTCCCTCCTATCCCCTCCTCCCATCTCCCCCAGATCAAGGCTTTTTGTCAATTAAAAGAAAAAAATAGAAGCAAGTACTTAAAGATTAAAAATATCTTGAAATCCTAATATGGCAGCATACACATTCCCCAGGGTGCCATGGCAACATTCTGACTCTCTTCCTCTCTCTCCCTCCCTCCCCCCTCTCCTTCTCTCTTAATGAAATTGATTAATTCACTTCTAAGCTTGCATAATGTCAGAGCAAAAAGCATGAGAATGCTTCCCTCTCCAGCTAATGCCTTACCTAGCCTCTTTCTTCCTGAGCTCGTCAATTGGAAACACTAGAGGTTGATTTGTGGGCGAAATCTCAAACTAGGACTCTGTTTTTAATGCAAGAGAATGTGAATTGACAGCTTGCCTTTCAAATCAGTTTGGAAGATCGAGATAAGAGACCATCTCAGAGTCAAAAAGCGCAAATGAAACACAACCTGATTTGGCTAGGACAGGTGTGGAAGCAGATAATTGGGGCAGTTGCATTTGTGCATTGAATGAGCTTAAAATCCTGTGTGTGTGTGTGGGGGGGGTGTATCTCTGATAGCTAAGAAAAAAACATTTCCAAAATACATAAAAGGAACTGTGATGGTCATAGTTCATTAATATGTAAAGATAAACAGATGCAAATACATTGGCATATCTTTATACATACTATAAGCTATAAATACCTGGAAGTAACTAGGCAGAGGCACAAAATAAAGTACTAGGCTTTGCTGCTAAGTCAAGGCAACAGTGGTCATATTACATTTTGGAAGCAAAAGCTAAAACTATCCTTGCTAAAAGACTGAGCCTACTCAGAGTGATGTAGGTATCCTCTGGCCATCTCTGTATATTTTGGAATTCCCTACCTACCCACATAAAAACACTCTCTCCCTATATATACCCATTGCTTTTAATTACACAGAGGCCAGAAATCTCTTTTTTTAGGGTAGGGTTACCCAAGGCCAACACTAGTATCCTTTTGGTGGGATCTGTTCTGTACATTTTAGGGTATTCAGCAACAAACCTTGCTTATAATCAGTAGGTAAGAGTAGTAGTCCCCTGTTATAACAAGCAAAATATTCTCCAGATATTGCAAAATGTCCCAATTTCAAACCATTAGACTAGTTTTACTTTATGTAGAAATATGTAAATGTCACCCAAATGAGAACAGAGACTTTTTGTTTGGTATTTGTTATAGATGGAGAGTTGATCACCATCGCTTGTGATTGCCAGAGATTCAAAGGTAAGAAAAGGAGTAGAAAAGCCTTATAGTGTGAGTGTGGTGATGGTGATGGTGGTGGTGGTGGACCTGAGGTGTCTGGAAATGCTCTGACTTAAAGGTTGTTGGCCCAGAAAAGTCAGAGACAAAATATTCCATGCGACTTGCTTCTCTTAGTATTCAAGCAGTTAGAAAAGGCATGGATACTCAGGTAGTTTTTTGCCTTGATACTCCCAGGACCTATTCGAATACTTAGAGACACTTGTCCTGGCTTCTTGTGTTTTATAATTAGTTAGAAAAATCTGAAGCTTAACATAATACAAACCCATTGTCTTAAAGTTTTCTTAGGACTCTGACACTAGCCTGGTGATCTAATCAAAGCTGAGCAAATATAAAAAAATTCAGGAAGCCTCCCACTTTCAGCTCTTTAACATTTTTAACTTACTGAATTACTAATTAATAAAATAAATACAAGTTAATCTCATGAGGAACTTTAATTTCCTTATACTAGCTAGCATCACATAGTCACAGTACACAGGGAATCTTTCATGATCATGATTCTTCTTGTTATAGCATTCAGTGGGTGAAGTATGGTCCCTGGACCATCAGGATCAATATCATCTGGGAATTAATTACGAATGCAAATTTTGAGGCCTTGCCCTGTAACTACTAATACAGGAGCTCTATGGAAGAATGTCAGTAGCCTGTTTGAACAAGCCCTCTGGGTGATTTCAGTTTACACACAATGTATAACAAGTAAGTTACTAAGAAATATACTATCAATGAAGTAAACTTTCCAAAATATGAGTTATAATCATATCATTCTTATACTAATATTCTTTAAATGCAAGTGATGGTTAAGTGTGTATGTGTCAACTTATCAACTAGAGGGATTCCCAAATAGGTGGCAAGCATTATTTCTGGGTGCTGCTGGGACTTCCTCCTTTTTGGCAGCTGTGATATCTTTCACATACCTCTCAGACATTGGCACCACCAGTCTTCAGGTCCTCAGGATTGGACTGGAGTCACACAATCAGATTTTCTAGGTTTCTATCCTATAAACTACAGATCATGGTCCTCTCAACTGTCATAATCACATATCTCATGTCAAATTATTTTATAAAACCTCTGTGTTTTATTGACTTTACTTTTTTATGGAGAAACCTGACTAATAACATCTATCTCTCCCCATTCTATGGGTAAAGCCCAAAATCTTCAACAGAGTCTAAAATCTCCTTAGTTATCTCACATCTGCATAAAACTCTAACCTCATTTCTTTCTTTCCCACCCAATGCTTCTTGTACCTTCTTACACTGGGTACTTTCATATTTCAGACCTTTCACTTATTCTTTTCCATCCCTATGCAAAGCTAAACCTCTTTTTAAAAGCATTTTCATAGCATTGACAGCTCAAAATATACATTCCTTGACACAGGAAGTTACTTATTCACAGAATAGTATTTTCTTCATGTCACTTCATTTCCAGAATATTCCAATGGAATAATGGTTAATTTTTTTGGGGTGTTCCCTTCAATATTCTGAGGCTTCCACACATTGAAACATGAAATCTCAGAACAAAGCTGAAGGCCTGGGCCATAGATGATCCTTTGTGAATATTTAAGTGAATGAATAAGTGATATCATTTAATGAACCATCATTTGAACAAAGTGCCCAATGATAGCCTAAGGAGCAACCACCATTGGATAAATTTGTCCAGAAAGAAGTTTCCTAGAGATACATCAATAGTCAAGTGACTATGAGTTATTACTTAAGTCTGTGAGAAAAAAGTCCCTCAAGGGTATGGAAATATTATTAAAATCCTTATCTCACAACCCAACTCCATTGCTACATACTTCTTTCTACTTCCCTCTGAGTAACAGCTGAGCCTGATTTTTTAAAGCAGCAGCTAAATAGATGAGGGCCAGCTAAACAAAAGACCCACACAGACAGTTGCCATCAAGCCTGTTGTGGAGAGTAAAGGACAACAGTCTTCAAATTGCTATAGAGGATTGCCTGTACTAGACAGGCTATGAAAAAGAAAGCTGGGCAGAGAATGCAATAGGAGGAGGGGAGGAGAGCAGGGTACATGGTATATCATGAACAAGCTGCAGAATTTAAGGCAGTATTTTTCAGGGTATATGAATGTGATGAATAGTTTTATGTATCAGCTTAACTGAACTACAGGCTTCCCAGATATTATTAAACATTATTTGTGCATGAGGTTAACATTTGAGTAAAAGATCGAATAAAGCAAATGGTCTTTCCTAAGGTGGATGGGCCAACTCAATCCAGTGAAGGTTCAAGCAAAATAAATGGATGAATAAGAAAAAAAAAAGTATTCTTTGTACAGAGATGTCAGTCTTCTCCTGACCCAAGAATCATACTAGACAGAAACTTACACCATCAGATTTCCTTGTTCTCAGCTTTTTGGACTCAAATTCAAACTAAACCACCAGCTCTCCTGAGTCACCAAGTTGCCAACTATAGATCTTAGGACTTTTCAGTCCCCACAGGAGACAGTTCTTCAGAATATATATACAAATACACATATATTTCTGTGGAAGGTATAGAGTAATATGCTAATGAAGGTATTAACCAATTAGTGGAGTATTTAATACTCCATTATAATACAAATGAAATCAAATAGAATCAAATGCTCCACTAAAATAGAATCAAATCAAATGGACCAAAGTATACAGCACCAAGTTCAGTTGGATTTAGTGAAAATTCAATGATTCATACCCTTGTATATGTATGGTTGTGACATAAAATTTATTGTGTACCCATGATCTATATGTTTAAGAAAATACCTAAAATCATGTTAGAGTAGAGCTGGACACATCTTCTGAACATTTCTGTGTCTCCTCAGCTTGAAGAATTCCAATAAGAAATCATTGCATACTTTGCACAGAGCAACTGGTAGTCAGTATATATGGCTGCTGCCATTACCTGTAGATGATGAGAAAGGTAAGAAATGGGAAAAAAAAAAGACCTCCTAACAGACTAAGATTTGTGAAAAGGAAGGTCTAGGAATGTGCCTGAAGAAAAAATGGGGAGTGAGACTCCGAGGGTTTTTGAAGCCATCTGGCTTTATTCTGTAGGTACACAGAAGTCATGGAGCTTTCAAGAGAGACAAGGATATAATCCAACTTATTTTTCAGGAGAAACTTTGTGTACATAGGAACCAGAAAACTTGTGGCAGTGAGAAATAGCAGTGAGCTGGTTTAGTGGGTAAACGTGCTTGTTACACAAACTGGAAGACCTGAATTTGATCTCTGAAGTCTACAGTGGAAGGACAGAATCAATTCCTGAAAACTGTCTTCTCACCTCCATCTACATGTGTGCCTTCCCCCCACCTACACATTATACACTCACACAAAAATAGTAACAAATAAAATTAAACAATCAAAATTAATTTTGAGTTAGAATATAGAGGATGAATATACAAAGAAAAGATGAAGATGGCTCTATTTTTTCCACCTGCAGAAAGAAGGTGGATGCTGATGTCTATGACTGAAAGGGGGAAAGGCTTTGTGGAAAGCAGTGATTAATTCAGTTCAGACATGCTGAGTTTAAAGTGCTTTTATAGCATCCAAGGGAAGATGTTCACAAGAAGGCAGCTGCAAATAAAGACCAAGAGCCTTTTGGAGACATAAGTCAGCATGTAGAGTTATAAACAGAAGCAGACCTTGCAGGAAGGACCAGTAACCAGCAAGTGCTTTGGGTGACCCCAGCCTTTAACCAGACAGGATAATCTACATAGAGCACCAGAAGCCATCAGACTTTTTCATCATTAGCATGCTGGGAGGTAGGTAGTGAAGTTCTATCACAGGCTAGGATTCTGTAATGGTGGAGTGATATGGTAGCTTGCTATATGGTATTATCTTAATTTACTTTGTAGAAGTTGCCCACTTTTTTTGGTCTTTGTTTTTATTGCTTTTGTGCTCTTCGAGGAAACAATATTTACTCTTTGAGCTAAACTATCTGAATATATTATCAGGAAATATTTCCTTTTAAAAAGTTTTCATTAATACATAACCATTTTAATGGACATGTAGTAATTCTATGTATTTATGGGGCACAAGAGTAGCTTTTTGATTCATGAGTCTAATATGTAATGGTCATATCAGATTTGTTGACTTATCTATGACTTTAGAAATGTATTGTTACTCAGTGTTGGGATCATTTAAGTTTCTTTGCTAGCTATTTTACAATATTTAATTAGGCCTTGCCACCATTTTTGCCCTGCTATGCTAGAGAACATCAGAAGTCAGTCCTGTTATTTATCCCCACCCCCATTGCCATTAACCCTCCTCTGTCCATACTTTTCTCTCTTACACCCTTGCCAAGGTCTGGTCACTACTATTTGGACCAAAAAGTTTAGATCCGATAGGTAATCAGGAATACTCTTAATTGTAGGTACCAAACAGATGAACAGACAAGAGTTTTTTTCTTATATAATGAGGAGTATAGAGACAATAACCTGAATTTGTTAATTCAGCTGTTCATCGTGTTTCTAAAATTTTTGACTTTCACCTCATGACTTCTGTGCTCTAAGCATCATCTCACCTTTTGTGCATTTGCATCCATGGCTTTTTTTTTTTTTCAGTCAGGGGAATCACAAAACTAACTAGAAATGCTGCAGAAGTAACTCTTATTGATTAGAGCTGTTGGACATCCCATCTGCCAGAGTTTTCAGAAAAGAGAACATTTGGCTTTTTCTATGCTTTCTAGTAGAACCAGAAACACAGAGAGAAAGGACATCTGTTGGCCTAACAGAATTATCAATTGTTTATATCACATATAATCATGGCATAAAACAGTAAAGCAGTGGAAATAACTTCTGACTTCTTTATAACATTATTTTTACCTTAAATAACTTTTTTCTTATTGAAAAAAATACATTTGTTTCTTATTACAATCCCACAAGGCTTCTATTCTTTGACAGATTGGGAAACAGTGCTGAAGTGTCTTAAATCATGTGGCAGGACTGAATAATCCAATTCTAGTAAGTACTCATGTGTGGTTGGGTAAGAGTGGTCATGGCAGAGCTCAGCATCTCCTCCAGTTCAGTTTTTTAATTGGATAAAAACATTCTTAGTCCTAAAACCAACAGACTCACTAACAACATAGTGTAATTCTGGGCCTGTGGAATCTTGTTTTCCAAGTGTTAGAATGTTCTATGGCTTCCCATGCTGTCCCTGGTCACAGGTGATAAGGACAGCAGGGTGCAAGAGGCTAGTGCTACTGCCAAGATTTTTCTTTTCCACTATTGAACAGATGTTGTAGACTTGGAGACAAGAGCAACTTTATTGCTTGTAAACATATTATAAAGGAACACAAGAAATCTGCTGCAAACAAAGGAAATACTGAGTTGTGAGTAAACAATGCAACCAAACCACACATTAATCTGTGGTTCAGTTACTGGCCACTTGGGAGTTCTGATTCTCCAAGGGCCAGGGTCACTCAGTTAAGTCAGTTTATCTAAAATCCCTGGACTATGAATGAGTAGTGGGACATTGAGTACCATCTTTCACATCTTGAGAGTTCTTGAGGAAAGAGCAAACATTTTTTCCAGTGACCTCTTCTTCTGTTTTTCTCTTTTGCTTAATTTTTTAAGGTTACAGTTCTTTTTACTGTATACATGAAAAGTAATGTGATGTGTAGATACCAAACAGTATATGATCCTATCACACAATTTTTTTTCTTTGGTACTGAGTACTACTGGACTTTCACTATCTGAAAATATTGCCTTCATAGGGTACCTAGATCTTAGACTTCTAGGTTTGCTGTGTTAGAGAAGAAGCTAGGCTGGAGCTGGGGTAAGCCAAATACCCATAACCTTGAAAGAATAAGCACCTCTTTAAATCCTGTAGCCAGGTTCTTTTTTTAGCTAATCATAGTCTGCTTTTGCAGATGATATCGCATAATAGAAATTTACACCACCAAAGACTGACTAATAAATATGCCAGGGCTTTAAGTCTTCAAGCTACTGCCCTGTAGAAAGCCTGGAACATTTTCTCTCAGCTTCTCTTCTGTTGTTGATTTATCCTAGAGGATAGTGATTCCAACCTATCGCCCATTCCTCTCTTCCTGTTTTCTCTTAGCAGAGACAGGTTATGTACCCCAAGACTCTTTCTTTCCAAGACTTTTTCTTTCCATGATGACTTTTAGGAAAACTTTGTTTTGCCCAAGAAGATTTTTGTTGTTGTTTCACCTTGCCAGGTGGTGATCTACATATAAGATGCCTATCAGTGTATCTGGACCACATTTCTGAAGATGCTCCAGGTCAGGTAGCAGCTGATTATCTTCAGAAGAGGACTGGCCTGATGGGAAGTACTGTGTTGAGATGGGTAGAGAATTGACATGGGAGCCAGCTACACTGAGATTGAGGATTTGATTGCATTCACAGTTGTAAAATGCAGGCTGTATAAACTTGGATCAGTCTCTTAACTGCCTTGAGTCTCAGTTTACATCTGTCAAATAGTAAGACTTGTATAAGATAATATCTATGAATGATGAATGCTTTTTAACTACATAGCACATAAAAGTGCTATTGTTAGTACAATAACAAAAATAAGGACCTGATCAGAAACACATGTGGAAATAAATTTCTTGTCTGACACATGTTGTGTGATTGGGATGGTATGACCTTAGCTGAGGTTGGGCAGAAAAAAATGGGATGTGATGTTTTCTGCTGAACAATTCACCACAGGAAACCACCTGCTTCCCACAGAGGTCGCCTTTTATGAGCATCAGTTAGGAAGTGGGTAAAGTGGGAAGTCCAATTAGTGACTAATTGCCAAAAGTGCTAGAAGCATTTCAACCAGGTTCCTAACTCACTTAAGAGACCATATGAGGGAGTGCAGCAGCCTGAGGAAAACATACACAAAATCTCTCATGTTTTGTGGGTCTCATATTCAAGGGCATTTTGAAAGCATCTCTTGACTTGGAGTCTGCTGAGATGTAGATTCAGGGATAATACTGAGGACTACTTATGTTTGTTTCCTGCCTTTGTGTTTTATTTTCTATGTCAGCAAAAGAAACAGTGTAATTTCATGCAATATTAAGTTCAAGTGTAGTGTTGAGAAAAAGGTTGATGTCTGGCTTTAGTGTTTGCTTTCCACTTATGAGCAGCTGTCAATGTACTTACTATAAAACAACTGCTTGGCTTAACAGTTGTTTCCCTTTTTGGCTGATTAACAATACAGAAACTCTAGTTTCAAAATACTCTCCCTAGAATTTCTTCAGGAGTACAATATTAGAGGAAGTTATTCCTCATGAATGGAGCAAATCCATTTGCTGAGAGCTAGGCTAGAAACAGATCTTCAGTGGTGAGGGTGTTCTCCAGAGCCTGGCATGGTAGGAACACTGGGAAACATCAGTATTCTCCTTTGAGAATCACAGGAGAGTCTCAGCAAACTAAGGGGTTTTTCATTTTTCTAAATTTAGTTCAGAGGCTTCTAAATTAGAAATTAGGAATTTCATATCTGGGGTTAAACATGAGTGACACAGCTTATTTACTTCATAACAAGTGAGGAAAGCCAAATTAACAAAAATTATCAATTGAGAAAGTAGGACTTAAAATATTAGCCTTCTAGTATCTTGGATTAACTATTTCCTAATTGATAACAAGCAATTAGCTTAATTATTTTCCTTTCATTTTTTCTTTCTTTCCTTTGGAAAAACCTATTGTTCTGGTTGCCAAGAAAAGTATTGGTATTTGATGCAAATAGTCTCAGATCCAAAAATATCAAGGAGGTACATTTCTATTTCTCCTTCGGGATGTATGCATGAGGCAAATTCCTTTGTGATTCATGGAGGGTTTTTTTTTTAATAAAAATTTTATACAATCACAGTATCACAGGAGTGGATTTTCTTTTCCATGGACATCCCTTTATAGTTAGAGATGCTGTCCATCAGCTACATTAAATTTTCAATAAGTGTGGCTGAATTTTAAAAAGTTGATATAATCTATCAGAAGGTGTTGTAAGCTGTAATTCAGTGACATGTCTGTGTGTTGAGGAACTCCTGGTAATGAGAATATTACATCATGTTTTACTGTAAATGTTGATGTCAGTGTGTTTGAATGTCTGTAACTCACTTTAAATGTTTCAGTGCAGAAGGGTAACATTAAGAATGTGAGCTAGTTTAAGCCCTATTTTAGTGAAAACTAATGGCTTAAATCCTGAGTTTATGCTCTAGGACTATTAAGTAAATGACTCAGATGAGACCATATCTTAGATAAGGCATTTCTCTATTTTCTCTTTCCTTCCTTCCTTCCTTCCTTCCTTCCTTCCTTCCTTCCTTCCTTCCTTCCTTCCTTCCTCCCTCCCTTCCTTCCTTCATTCCTTCATTTTTTATTCCTTCCTTCTTTTTCTCTTTTGTTTCTTCTTTTCTTTCAGATCTATAGACTTTCCTGATTAGTAAAATAGATGTTGAACATGGACCTTAACAGGCAAAATTTATGGCTTATTAATTTCCACAATGGACTTAGGAAAGGCTCTCTTTGGTGAAATTAGTGTTATTCAAGAAATACAGATCAGTTAAAATATTTTAGAGACACTCTTCATCCTTTAACAAGAACATGTAAAAACTTAACAAACCTTTATCCCAAACCTGTAGGGAGGATTCATGACTTAAGATTTCTATTATAGGGATTAACTGATTTTTTCTATTGAGGAACTCGAGACTTAATATTTTGTATTCTGTCAGTCAAATAGTTTCTATTCCAACTATTCAGCTCTGTCATTGGTGAAAGCATCCATAGACAACGGGTAAAAGAATGGACATGACTGTGTTCCAAGACAATGGAATTTACAAAATCAGACTGCATTGGGCATGGGGATAGAATTTTGCTATCTTCTACAGATATTTCATCTGTCTATGGTAAATCTTTTAAATCATATCATACCACCTATGATGATGGAGTCCTCTGATGTTGGTATGCACACAGAGTAGACTATATGAACCACCTGTGCCTGTTTGTTGGTAAATGTGTATGGGATCAAATTTAGTCAGAGACTTATCTCATTATTGCTTTTAGTAGGGAGTTAGGTAAGTGATTGTGTTGTACATGGTAGATGTTCAGTGGCCACCAGCAGAATTAAAAAAAGAAGATTGCTTTTTGCTTGGAAGTTGGTCCAACATAGGCTATTTGGGGGTCCTGGTGTTCCTAACATTTAACTATCAGTATTAAGTTGAAAATTAGGTAGGTGTATAGATTTTAAAATGCACAAACATACAACACCAGCATTAGAGATGCTTATTGGTAAATTTACCATCCAAAGATCAATTAAAATATTGTTTTATATCAGTTTTCTGGAATAAGAGGGTGAAAGAAAATTATAGAATTTTACAAAAATTAATGTTATGCTCTTGTTGTTTAATTTAATTAGTATAATCTGGAGATGAAATTTTGATATTTGAAGTAACTCATTGTAGATAACACTAGAAATAACAGAGAAAATATGTTACAGACTATAACTAGGAGAGTGGAGATGTATCCCTTTTACTTTTTTCTTCACACCTTCTTTTCTATCTTCTTCCTATTATATTGAGAGTTAATACCTGTTTCATCATTTGCATGTTAATCAGGCATTTATTAAAGCAGCTCTTCTGTGTATTTCACTATGCTTTCTGTCCTGAAGGCATAAAGATGCAAAACAGTCCTAGATGTTGAGGTCAGATGGAAAGAAAGAAGGAAGACATTTTTTTCCAGAAGAGAAGATCATGCAGTCCTTCATTTATCTTGAGGTTCAAAGCCATGCTGGGATGTAGTGAAAGATAAGAGCTACTGATAGACAGAGCTCCTTGAAAAGTGAGGGATTCTGGGTGTGTTTACATAATCTAAGTTATGTCTGGGAAAAACTAGATGTTATTGTTACATATATCTTCAGAATCTGAGGGTCTTGAGGAAGGAGAATAAGAAAGCTAGAGACATTGAATCAAAATTGTTCACAGTGAGCTCTTGAAGAATAATAGTGTTGTGCCACATAAACCAAGTCCTTAGCAAGTAATGCCACTTGGGTTCTGACATTACTGGTCTGCTCTGAGAGGAGAGGAGCCAGATTCTGTGTGAAAGAGTTTTTACTGAGAGTGGAGAGGAAAACGATGTCACTAATGAGGGTTAGTGACATCTATAGAACTGAGGAGGTTGCTTGGTGAAAACCTGGATAGACAATAAGCTGTGAATTGGCAGGTTGCTGAGATTTGGTCTCTATTCATTGCTTCCCTCTTGTCTCTCACAACTGAGATCGGTAGGTGTAACTAACCTTCTTGATATATTTCTTACTTGTATAGAAATTATCTGGAGAATGTTTAGAGATGCAGATTTCTCAAGTCTACTCTAAGTCTAAATCAGTAGATTTTCAGGTCCACTAACAGAGAGTTTAAATGGATGCAATTTAATCTTTGTGATGATACTGGAGAAGGCATGTATGTTACACCAGGGGACTCAAAATAAGTAAATGGTCTAAGCAAGTGTAGACCCAGCATTAAGAACACTTAACACACAGTATACTACAGTCTACTATAGCCCAATGACAAGGCATAATCTTTTCTCAACCAGCTCTAAACATCTACAAATCATGATATGTTCCAGAACTTTAGGGAAGAATACATGAGTAGAATCTTGGGTTTGCTTCAAAGTAAAGCATGAATGGACTGTCACTTGTCATTCAAAAGTTTCTAAGGGATGAGTGGGTATGTGTATGTGTGTGTGTATATATATAATATATTATATACTTGAGATATATATTAATAACACACACACATATATATCCAAGGCTTCTGTTAAAGTTACTTTGTATTTATGAAGAGATTTTGTTCACATTTTAAACCTCTTTTTTCTGAGGTACTGTTCTGGATGGTCAGGTGTTCAACAGGGAGCTTTAGAAAAGAGAAAAAAAGAAAAGAATATGTTTCAGCCTTGCTCCTTAATGATGTTCAAAAGAAGCAAATGTAGGTGATTGAAGTGTGCACCTATGGGCAGGGTACTTTTTAATTTCCATTTAAAGTGGAGAGCAAGCCTGTGGGGAGCCAGCCTGACCTCATTTAGCTGGCGAAGGCATGTATGTACATAACTAATAAAGAAAGTATATTCTATTTATAAAGGATTTAATGCTTTAAAATTTTTTGACACACCTTAGTACACTTTTAATCCTTGTAATTGTCCCAAGAGGAGGTCAAAATTATTATTGCCTCCTTGGTATTTAGAAAAGGAGACACAAAAACAGTGATGAGCCAGTGTCACCTGTAGTCCCACAATTACAGTGGGACGACAGTTTCTAGAGGTCACATCTTTGCTGTTTCTGTTGCAGTGAAAACAATCAGAAAATATGCTAAAAAGATCCCTTTAAAATCAAAGCCAAACCACTGTGTTACTCGGCAGCACCTCTGACTTCTCTAGATTAATTTTCCAACCAGGCACAATATTTTATCCCTCTAAAATCTTCTCTTGAAAAATCTGATGGCAAGAGAGCCCTAAATTTCATCTGTCTTAAAACTGTGCCTCTCTTTCTCTTCCCTCCCCTCTTTTCTGTTATTCTCTTCTAGTCGGGTCCCATGTGTCCTAGGTTGGCTTCAAACTAGGTGAGTACACAGACAAGGCTGGCCTTGAACTCCTGATCCTCTGGCTTCCTTCTTTCTTAAGTACTGGTTTTGCAGGCACGTGTCATTACAGTAGCAAGTCTTTCACTTTCTTTTTAAAGATATATTTATTTCTATTTTATATGTGCATGAGTTTTACCTGCACATATGTTTACATACCATATGCATCTCTGGTGCCCATGGAGGCCAGAAGAGGATTTAAGAGTTCCCTGAAACTGGAGTACTTATACCATGTATGTGCTGGGAATCAAATTCAGGTCCCTTAGAAGAAGCAAGCAGTAATCCCAACCATGGAGTCATCTCTCTAGCCCTGAGTCCTTCACTTTCAATCTAAAATTTCATCCCATATTTCATTATCAACTTCTAGGAAGATGAATTGCATTTTAATTTGTTTCCCAGAAATGGCTTGAATATTTAGGATTTTGTAACCATATCTAAAAAGCTATAAAGACTGTTTTCTCTTGCTGCTAGAACCAGAGGAGAAATCAACCCATTATGGTTCTGAAAGTATAGCTACTTTACGGTGTCGTTAAAAATACTTCCTAGATCATGTCCACATACATGCATGCACTCAGTCATACATGCTTCCTAAATGCTGAAAGACATAGCTCAGTGGTAGAGCATCTGCATGAGGCCCTTAGTTTGATCTCTAGCACAGTATTACACAATGTTTTCAAATTGTTCTGCAGGATTAATGGTAAGGAAAAGGATGGAAAGGTTGAAGGAAGGAAGCAAGGATAAAACTAGAATATTCTGATAGAAGTCAGAAAAAATGCAACAACACATGTGTTTAAAAGAAGCACAGTGTTAGAGCTAGGAAGCTGTTGAAATCCCAGGTTTAATGCTGAGGACTGTAGTTCAGTGGTAGAATACTTGACTGATATGTACAATCCATGGATTTATTACCCAGCACTGCAAAAGTCTGTTCACTTCATATGTGTGAACCTGTGGTTAAGAGAGGTCAAATAACTTACCAGAAGTTACTCGCTACCAGTGACACAGCTAAAAAGTAAAGGAGAGTGTATAATGTTTTAATTTTGGAGCCTCTAGAAATAAAATCTGCAGTTGTCATGGGTTTGATTGTATGTCTAGTCTTCTTTGCCACCTCATCATATAAGCTGCTGTCTTGACTCCTAGAGCATGGATTGGGCTTTGTTTGGTGACAGGGGTTCACAGAACTAACCAAGCCAAAGTGAGGTTACTATTTGGCTTTAAATTCAACACAAGTGATGTCATAATAAGAGGAAATCTGGACAGACATGAATGCAGACAGCCATCCAGAACAAAGAAGAATGTGCTGGAACCAACCCTTCTCACACAACCTCAGAAGAAATTAACCTGCCAAGCTTTGTTCTTAAACTACAAGCTCCTAGAACTCCAAGAATGTGAATGGCACAGGGCAGGAGAGAAAATAGCACCCATGGTAAATGGTAGCTTGCTGCACTGAATGAATGAAAGGAGCCAGTGAGGCCTGACATAAGGATAAAAGGGAATACAATGATAGAGACTAAGGAGTTAAGAGATTCCAAACTCTGCAGGACTGTATACATGTGAAAGCAGTTTTCTTTTATTCTAAGAACAATTGGAAGGCAATGGAGAGTTTCATATGAGAGGTAACATTGTCAGTCATGTTTTGAAAATATTGTGCTCATCACATTGTGAGCAACATATTGGGGAAGCCAGAAAGTATATGGGTGAATGGATTGGATGACTTGCAGTAAAGATATGTGTAACAGCAATGCCCACGTTACTGTCACCCGTTCACCATGTCCAAGCGAGGGGCTGCGGATTAAAAAATAGAGACAAGAGACAGCAGCGAGTCATTCGCCATGGCTGAAAGCCAAATGCCTCGTTTATTGAAAGAGGGAGGAAATCTTAAATACAGGCTTACAGCACAATGGCGGATCCCTGGAGGGCAAAAGTTCACTACATTTTTGCATCTAAGCTGTTTACACCAAATGCAGGATATAGGAACAAAGAACCTCCGGTAGAATGGTAGAATGTTAGGTGAGAAGGAAAGGGGCAGAGAATCTGAATAGGGAGGACATCTGGTCAAGGTCGACAAGCAAGGCGACAGCCACTCACAGTGGGGGGCCAGAGCCCACAGGTCCCCCCCTCTTTACTAAAAAATGAGCTTCTGACTTAGGTTGCATGGGACATCAGCAGGTGACCTTACCCGTCATAGAGACACCTGCCCAGGCCACACAAGTGCTCTATCTTAGGTTGATGACCACCCCCCAAGCATTACCCGTTTCTGAATACTCATTATCATACAGACTCAACAATGTGAGCTGTAGAGTGACTGCTGCCAAAGATCTCAAAGTGGTGTTGGGCTTGCAATCTGTGTGACACAGAAAAGACCAACAGAAGACCTAACCCACCCATAGCCAGGAGGCTAAAGGCGATTGAGCCATTCCCTTCTTAAATGAGCTTTACTGCAAATTGGAGTCCTTGTAAGGTAGTATCCCATAAGCAAATGGAACTTGAGTTTTAATAAGTTTTACAACTTTCAAAGCCAATTTAAATGTATAAATGTAGAATTAAATTTATCATGCCCAATAAAATAAAAGGTTAACTAACTGTGGTAGCTATTTTTGCTGCCAGGGTCTCCATTGTGCTAGCTGTAGAACACAATTATGAAATAGCCATCCCAGAAATAGTAGCAGCAGTGGCCCCCACTGCTATAACAGCAACAACGGCAACAGCGATGTCAGAGTGTCTTCTGGAGCATGTGAGCATCATCTGTGTCTAACTGCCATGGTCTACTGGCATGGACGCATCTCCAGAAACACGAACCACCAAGCCCCATTTTTCTTGATCCCAGCACTACTTAGGCTGGCAGGTCTGCAAAAGAACAACTAAGAACCATAAAGAAAACAAAAACAAAAAGAGCAAACAAGGAGCAGAACTAATGGTCTCATAAATGGCTACATTCAGGCTCACAAATTTTAAGGTATCTTCAAAAAGGCTAGATGAATTTTAAGAGGCCAATAAATGTTTGCACAGAGCCATTCCTGAAAAGTAGGTACTACACCAGCTTGAAGAGGGTTGCAAAATGTGAAAAGGCTTAGCTGGCATGTTACTGTTAACAAATGAAGGTCATTGACCTTCGGGGTTATCCTTAATCTCCAAGGTGTGACACATTCTCAACATTTTTGAAAAAAGTTACCATGCATTACCTTCTGAAGAATCCAACCACATGGCTACAGTTCCTAGGCTTACGTTAATGCTTGCCAAGGCTGGCCATATTGTGCTCTCAATCCCCATTGGCATCAGAAGGGGAGAGTTTTTTACGAAGGCCCAATAGGTCTCTGCCATGCCGGGATTCAGCAGCAGCCACAGGGCGCACACAGCACTCAGGAACCCAAAGAGAAACTTCATTGTCCTGCAGAAAGACACAAACAGATCCCTGGGCCCACACCAACACCGGATCGAGTCTCCTCCAAGTGCCAGTAGAAAGATCCTTCCATCGCAACAGGAGCCCTCCAGTGCTTATCTGCAGCGGATACTCCAGCAGAATCCACCAATAAAAAATTTAAAATATATAAAACAAGGGAAAGAATAGAATGTGGAGAGGAGAGATGAGCCCCTAGCTCCCCCCTTTTTACTTTAGAAATATATGTTTTTAATGTACGATGGCAGCATTCTACTATAGCCTGTCCTTGATGATTATAAAGAATACCAGTCTTATTAACAATAGAAAAGTCTTGGCAGAATTTTGAAAATCCCGTACTGCTGTAGGCGGGACCATTATCAGTCTTTATGCATTTTGGCACTCCTATGTAAGCAAAAGCATTAAGGCAATGATTCTTTACATCCTTAACCTTTTCCCCTGAATGGGCAGAAGCAAAAATTAGAGAAGAATATGTATCAATAGACACATGGACATATTGTAATTTTCTAAAGGAAGGCATGTGTGTGACGTCCATCTGCCACACATGATTAGGTAAAAGTCCTCGGGGATTAACTCCCAAATGAGGAACAGGTAAAAACTCAACACAAATAGGACATGATTTAACTATCTGGATGGCTTGTTCCCAGATTATGCCTGTATGATGACGAAGAGATCCAGCATTAAGATGATAACATTGATGCAACTGAGTGAGTAGCCTTATTAAAGACAGAACAAACTAATGTGACAGCCATATGAGTAATGGCATCAGCCCTCTGATTACCTTCACTTAGAGGTCCAGGCAATTGAGTGTGAGCTCTAATATGGCCCACATAAAGGTTATGTGAGCGGGACCATATAAGTCCTTGCACTTGCAATAAATATTCATGAATGGGAGAAATGGATGGTATGTAGGCTGTTGTCTCCAAAGGCATAATGGCATGTGCCACATATTGACTATCAGTATAAATATTTACACTCTCATCAGAAAACATCTGTAAAGCAAGCAACAGCGTCTGTACCTCTGCCATTTGGGCAGAAGTGCCCTGGACTTTCATTCTCTTTACTATGTTACCAGAAACCACCACAGCAAAACCACGTGAAGTGCCATCAGTAAATACTACACGGGCCTGAGGAATAGGAGTCATCTGTACTATCTTGGGAAATATAACAGGATGCAATTTAAAAAAATGACACACATTATAGGAGGGGTAATGAGTATGAAACCGACCCTGCATGGAGCATGTCAATATGGTCCAATCATTATCATTAGCTTGCAACCATGCTATTTGAGACTGGGTGTATGGGGTCACCACAGTATCTGGCTCCTTACCAAAAGTTTGAACACTGATCTTGATTCCCTTAAATATAATCTGAGCAACAGCCTGTGGATAAGGAGTAATGGTTTTTGCTGGAGAAGCTGGGGAATGTACCCATAGAATAGGACTTATTTGCCAAAACACTTCAGTAGGTGAATGAGTAAAACAAAATATCAAATACAATAAGGGAGAAGAAAGATCTATATACTGCACGTGAGCCTGTTCCAGGGCCTCTTGCACTCGTTGTAGGGCTATACGTCCTTCAGCTGTTAATTTACGGGGAGATAAAGGGTCAGGGTTGCCCTTTAAGACATCATACAAAGGGCAAAGCTGACCTGTTGGAATTTTTAAAGTGGACTGAAGCCATTGAATATCTCCCAGAAAGGTTTGGAAATCAATAAGCGTGTGTAGCTGATCCATACGCAGAGTAATCTTTTGTGGACGTATGCCCATGCGTAGCAATTTATGACCTAAATAATGATAGGGAAAAGATACCTGTACCTTTTCTGGGGCAATCTGTAAATTAACCAGGCTAAGAACTTCTTGTAAATTAGAAAAGGCATCAAAAACAAGTTTTTTTTTATCTTTAGCAGCCATTAATATATCATCCATGTAGTGAATTATATAAACATCTGGAAAAACTTTTCGAACTGGAGCTAGGGCCAAAGACACATAAATTTGACATATAGTAGGGCTATTGGCCATTCCTTGAGGCAATACCACCCACTGATATCTCTGATAAGGTTCTCTAAGATTTTCTGAAGGAACACTAAAAGCAAAGCGAGGACTGTCCTCGGAATGCAAAGGAATGGTGAAGAAACAATCCCTCAAGTCAACCACAATTAAATGCCAATGTTTAGGAATTGCCACAGGGGCAGGCAAGCCAGGTTGTGTTGCTCCCATGAAAAGCATGGTTTTATTTACAGCTCTAAGATCCTGTAATAGCCTCCATTTTCCTTACTTCTTTTTAATAACAAATATAGGTGAGTTCCAAGGTGAAGTGAAAGGAATGATATGTCCAGCATCTAACTGTTCCTTAACTAATATGTTTGCAGCCTCCAATTTTTCTTTAGTAAGGGGCCACTGCTCCACCCATACAGGGTCATCACTTTTCCAAGTGATTTTTATTGGTTGTATAATCGAAGGCTGCTGCACAGTGACCCCTATGGAAAAGGTCCTAATCCTCTTGTATCCCCAGGACCTCTAGTGACACAGTTTTTGTCTGCCACAGGGAGTGGGTCTCCTTTCAACATTTTCCCTAAGCCTCTGCCTGGGCAGTAGCCTTGACTTTTCAGCATCTGTTGTACAGGCTGTGTAGTAAGCACAGCTCACCTACCATCTAACACATCCCGTCCCCACAAGTTCACTGGAATGTCAGATAGCACAAAGGGTTGAAAAGTTCCCGCATGACCTTCCTCAACCTTCCAATTTAAGAGTAGCCTGCTCTGCAGTGGTGCCTGAGCTGTACTGATACCTTGTAGATTAGAGGTAGACTTTTTAAGGGGCCAAGCTTTGGGCCAAAGTTTTAAAGAAATAACTGAAGTGTCAGCACCAGTATCTAAAAGACCCCAAAAATTGTGATCATTAACTTTTAAATTTAGCATCGGTCTTTGTTCTAAGGTGGAAACCCAGCATGCTAGAGGGCCTGTAGAGCCAAATCCACCCTCACCTCTATGTGGTTTAAGAAAAGGATTATTAGTATGAAAGCAGGGCATCAAAAGCAGTTGTGCTATGCGAGCACCCTGGGGAATAATTGTCACCCCTTTTCCAGCCTCGACTATGATTCTAATTTCTCCTTCAGAGTCTTCATCTATCACTCCTGGAATTACTCTAATACCTTGCATAAGAGCACTGCTCCTGCCCAAAATCAGGCCTAAGGACCCTGCAGGTAGTGGGCCCATAACTCCAGTACCGAGAACCTGGGGGCCCATCTGAGGTGTTAATACTGCTCTGGTGGAGGAGCAGAGGTCCAATCCTGTGCTCCCGGGGGTGCCTCTGATAAGGTCTTGGACAGAAAGGGATTCCTTCGAGGAATGAACTGGATGGGATGGTGGGAAACTGGGGTCGGGAGAGGTGTATCCAGGGCTCCGTACACCTGGCTTTGGGGGATGTGGAGCGGACCCGCTGCCTGTTTCCCAACGGCGGTAACATATTTCCCTGAGCATCAACCTTAGATCGGCACTCATTACTCCAGTGATGGCCCTTTTTACAACGCGGGCAAAGTCCCGGCGTCTTTGCCATTGCTTGGGCTTCAGGACAATTTTTCTTAACATGACCTTGCTGGCCGCATCCAAAACAGGTTTTTGAGCGGGTTCCTCCAGAATTATTCCCCCTTATGGCTGAAGCCATTACCTATCCCATGATGTGATGCCCATCTATATCTCTACATAGTTTAAGATAATCATTTAAGCTCTTATTTTTATGAGGTCTAATGGCCTCCTTGCAATACTTATTGACATTTTCAAAGGCCAGTTGGGCATGGCTTAATCAACATCGCCAAATACTCTCCCTGCTAATTGAAGCAGGCGATCTACAAATTCTGCAAATGGTTCTAATGGCCCTTGAATGACTTTAGATAGTTGTTCACCAGTAGCTTTATTAGGCAGCCCTTTCCATGCTCTGGTAGCAGCTACACTAATCTGTGCATAAACTGCGGGATCATATAAAATCTGTGCTTGTAAAGTTGCATACTGCCCTGTACCCGTGAGCATTTTAAGATTACGAGCCGGGAAGCCTGCAGCAGCATTTCTATTAGCTGTAGTTTGACAATGCTCTTGGAACTCACTCTTCCAAATTAAATAATCCCCCCCCCAGAGAGAGCAGTGTGACACAACTGCATCCAATCACTAGGGGTACAATTTAAGGCAGAAAAAGATTCAAGTATAGTGGTGGTAAAAGGAGCATGAGGCCCATATGACATTACTGCTTCCTTAAGCTGTTTAATGCTTTTAAAATCTAGAGGGTTTTGTTCCCTTTGCCTCTGTCCTTGAGCATTTTGAGTCTCTATAACCGGGTAAGCAACTCCCCCCTTTAACCCCTCTATGGGTGAGGAAGGAAGGACCTCCGTGTTGCAGAAGTCAAGGTTATGGGTTGGAGGTCTATCCTTGCGAGAAATCTTCTGTGATTTCCCTCTTAGGCATCTAGCATCCTTTTCTGATCTGACTTCTACATCATTACCCTCTGAAGATGACTCTGCAGAATCAGAAACATCAGAAGTTTGAAGGGATCTCAGAGCCTCCTCTATCTGAGACTCCTCCAACACAGCTTTAGCTTCAGTTAAATGTTCTTGGACTTCAATATCATCACTAAGCAATGCATCTTTAACCAAGTGCAACAAAGAAAAAATAGCTAAGGATATGGAATCAGGCCCTTCTTTATGCAAATATTTTTGTAAGTCAACCTTGACCTGTTCCCAATCTGGTATATTAAATCCTCTGGAGACCAGAAACCAAGGACTAACATTCTGGAGGATTTGAATAAAATCTTTAGCCATCTTGCTCTTAATGATAGTGCCTTGCCGCTTCAACAGTCCAATTAATTGTTCCTCGAGGATCGACTGTGAGCTGGCTGCACCCATTTCAATACAATTCACCTGTACCTTTTTTCTTTAAAATGCTGGCCAGCCTTGTTGGGTGTCTGTCAGCTTTATTCCTTCTTTCTCAGATCTCGGTAACGTCTTGGTAGAATCTCGGTAGGGACCTCCATTTATAACAGCAACGCCTGCGTTACTGTCACCCGTTCACCATGTCCGAGCGAGGGGCTGCGGATTAAAAAATAGAGACAAGAGACAGCAGCGAGTCATTTGCCACGGCTGAAAGCCGAATGCCAGCCGAATGCAGTTTATTGAAAGAGGGAGGAAACCTTAAATACGGGCTTACAGCACAAGGGCGGCGGATCCCCGGAGGGCATAAGTTCGCTACATTTTTGCATCTAAGCTGTTTATACCAAATGCAGGATACAGGAACAAAGAACCTCTAGTAGAACATTAGGTGAGAAGGAAACCAGCAGGGAATCTGAATAGGGAGGACATCTGGTCAAGGTCGGCAAGCAAGGCGGCAGCCACTCACAGTGGGGGGCCAGGGCCCACAGATATGGTGACTTAGGTTAAGTGGTAGCAACAGAGGAAGACAGAAATGGCAAATTCGAGAGCCAGTTAGAAAGTTTTACAGATGTGTGAGGCATTGTATATAGAGGAGAGGGGGAGCAGGGAGGGACAGTCTGAAGACCATGTCTAAACAAAGTACAGAATATCAGATCAAACTGCAGTAGAACACTGTGCAGCTAGTGTTGATCATATGGACGAGCAGCTGAAAGTCAATTTCTGGATGGATATAATGTATAAAATTGGCATTTATGTAAATGATGTTATGGTATACAGAAGAAGCCTTAGCAAGAGCATGAAAACTGAGTAGAGTTGAGGAAATCCTTGAGATCCAAACAGCAGAATGTGCAGACTTAGAGTAGCCTATGAGACCAGACAGAGGAGGAAGAAAAATAGCAACATGGACATGGAAGGTAAAGGTGGAGATTCTGAAAGACAAGATGGGCTCATTGATGGCCATAGGAACATTCAGCAAGAAAATAAGGTAAATCTTGCCCTTCAATTGCCAGTCCTTTGAAATTCCAACAATTGCCCTGCTTCCAGAATATGTAAAAAGCTGTTATTTTACATTTCTTGAAGAATAACAAGAAAAACATTTTTTTCTCCAAATATTTTCAGTGTGTATAATAACCCAAGTTTTCAAAGGGCTGATTCTACTAGCATATATTTTGAGTAAATAAATGGGTATGTTCATCTCCCTTGTCAACTCAAATTCCAGTATCATCTTAATTACAGAATATTGGTTATCAAAGTATCCTTTGACCACCATTCTTTTGAAATTTGGAAATGTAAATTACTAAAATATGTCTCAGATCCAGTAAATATGGAGATGATGTGGGTGGTATTACCAGGATTCCAGATAACCATGAGATGCATAAAATCTTGTAAACCATAATACAGATTGAGATATCTGCCTAAGTCACCATTACATGTCTAACATTCTTTTAATCTTAGTTTTTAACAATTTCAGAAAAACAGTCAGTGTTTCAGACTTTTAAGTACCATTAACTTATTCCTAAGACACATCAGTATAAGAACATCTTAATTTGAAACAAATATTTAATTTTGTATATTTATAATTTGTTTTTATAATATCTATTTTTAAAATAAACATTTTAGTATTTTGTTCCCAGCAAAACTTTTAATGACAGTAGGTGGAAAAATAAGTCATTCCATGAAAAAATAAAAACAAATTTTAAACAATATCTACCTACACACCCAGCCCAACAGAAGATGCTAGAAGAAAAACTCCAACCTAAGAGGGTAACTATTGCAAAAAAAAAAAAAAAAGAAATAATTCCAAACAAGCCAAATTAAAAGAGTGGAAGTGTGCACAGAGAGAGAGTGGGGGAGGGAGACAGGGAGAGAGAGAGAGAGAGAGAGAGAGAGAGAGAGAGAGAGAGAGAGAGAGAAAGAGAGAGAGGTACACACACAACAACAATAAAATAATAGAAACAAGATCCACTGGTCATTGTCATCACTCTCAATTCCCCAACAAGAAGACATAGACTCAGAGAATGGATGCAAAAACAGGATCCACCCTTTTTATGCACCCAAGAAATACACCTTAACATCAAGTACAGAAATTATCTAAGAGTAAAATAATAGAAAGATATATTCCAAGCAACTGGTCCTAATAAGCAAGCTGGTGTAGTCATTTTAATATCTGACAAAATAGACTTAAAAACTACTCAGAAGAGAAGGGAAGGATACTATACACTCATCAAATGAAAAATCAACCAAGAGGACAATGCAATTATTAGCATTTATGCACCAAACACAATGGCACCCAAGGTCAAAAAAGAAACACTACTACAGCTTAAATCACACACTGATGGGGGAGGACATCAATACCACATTCTCACAAATAGGACATCCACATAAAATTTAAACACAGAAATTCTGAAGCTAACTAAAATTATAAACCAAATGGACCTAACAGATATTTACAGAAAATTTTACCCAAACATAGAGTATACATTCTCAGTACCTCATGGAAAATTCTACATAATTTACCACATACTCAGACACAGAGCAAGTTTCAACACATATAAAAAAAAAATAGAAATAACACCCTGGATCCTGTCTGAACACTGCAGATTAAAGATGGATATCAACAACAATAGAAACAACACAAAGTGTACAAACAAATAGAAACTGAACAACTCACTACTGAATGAGAATTGGGTCAAGACAGAAATAAAGAAAGAAATTGAAGACTTCCTAGAGTTGAATGAAAAATGAATACACAACATATCCAAACTTATGAAACACAGTGACAGCATTTCTAAGAGGCAAAGTTCACATTAATAAATGCCTATACTAAAAAATTGGAAATATCTCATACAAGCAGTTTCACAACATACCTGAAAGCTCTGTAACAAGAAGAAATCACAACCAAAAGGAGTATACAGCAAGAAATAATTGAACTCAGGGCTGAAGTCATTTAAATTAAAAGAAACAAATAAAAACCCAATAGAAAGAACCAATGAAACCGAGTTGGTTCTTTGAGAAAATCAATAAAATTGGCAAACCTTTATCCAAATTAACTAAAATGCTGAAAGAGTATACAAATTAACAAAATTAAAAATTAAAAGGGGGAAAGTAGCAGACACTGAAGAAATCCAGAGAATTATAAGGACATCCTTTAAAAACATGTACTCCACCAAATGGGAAAAATCTAAAAGAAATGGATAATTTTTGAAAGGTACCATTTATAAAACTTAAATCAAGATCAGATGTTCAGTTTAAATGCACTAAAACCCCTAGTATAATAGTAGTCATTAAAAGTCGACAAACCATATGGATCTAAATAGAATTGTCAATAGAGTAAACTCAAATGTCTGAGAAACAAAGAAACTTTCAACATTCTTAACTATTAGGGAAATGTGGTGATATTTTGTTTGTGCTCTAACAAATAAAGCTTGCCTGAAGATTAGAGTGTGGAGCTAGCCATTAGAGGCCAGGCATCGGTAGCACACACCTTTAATGCCAGCACTGGAGATCTTAAGCCTTTGAACCCAGTACTTGGGAGGCACACACCTTTAATCCCAGCACATGGGAGAAGGAAACAGGAAGTGATATGACTGGGCAGAGAGAGGAAGTAATAAGGTGGGTGGGAGGGGGAGACAAGAGCTTGGCCCTTTTTGGTTTGAGGATTCATAGAGGTAAGAAGTCTTTCTAGTGCCTGGCTGCTTTGCTTCTCTGATCTTTCAGCTTTCACTCTGATATCTGACTTTGGGTTTTTATTATTAAGACCAATTAGAATTTGTGCTACAGGGAAATATAAATCAAAATATCTTTGAGATATTGCAGGGCTGGCCTGAAGCTAAGAAGGTGTTGAAGCATACCTAAAACCCTGGATTTTTGCTTCTTGAGAATGTCTGGAGTTTGTCTGCTCACACCCAGCCCCCCTAGACACCAGCAAACCTTAACTGCTAGGCTAGGCTTCTTCAAATGCAGATGTGCCACAAAGCACTTAGCAACTGATAAGCTCATATGTCTTCAAGGCCACAGGGACAGGTTGCTGATTATCTGACTGCCAAACATCCCAGGCTGGACTTCCTTTCTTTTCTATATTACCTTATAAGTTTCCTTCCTCTATCCCTGTTGCCCCTGAATATGCAAATAAAGCAGCCTCTATGTTCTTTCACGAACCAATGACATACCACTACATGGACCCACCAGCCATTCTTCCTAGGATATAACTGTCCCTTGCCCCCTCTAAATAAATGAGCTGTCCACTAACACAATCTCAAAGCTATTTGTGCCACTCAGGATCCACTTTGCACCATCATACTCAGCTCCATTTCTCCTCCCTGCAGGAGCTAGTATGCAATAGTCTGAATATGCCTGGACAAAGCAGGACTTTAGCCTGGTCAAGATAGCATTTTACACAGGACACAATGGCTAAGATCAATAAAACAAGTGATACCTCATGCTGGCAGCCATGTGGAATAAGGGGAGCATTCATTGATTCCTGGTGGGAGTGCAAATTTGTACAGCTACTGTGGAAATCAGTGTGGTAGTACCTCAGGAAGATAGGAATAAATCTCCCTCAAGATCCAGATATACCACTCTTAAACATATAGCCAAAGAGTGTTGCCACCATCCTACCAAAAGACACTTGCTCAACCGGTTCATTTATTCTCTACTCATAATAACCAGAACTTTGAAACAATCTAGATGTCTTGCAATGGAGGAAGGAAAATTAAATGTGGTATGTTTACAGAGTGGAGTATTATTCAGCAGTTGAAAAAAATGACAACATGAAATTAGGAGGAAAATGGATGGAAGTAGAAAAAGAAATCAACCTGAGTGAGGTATCCTAGACCCCAAAAGACAAATATGGTATATATTTGCTTATATGTAGATTTTTGAAGTCAATGATAACAAAGCTACAGTTCCTAGAACCACAGAGAAGAGATATAGAGTAAGGTACTAGAGAGTACAGAGAGATCTCATTGGAAAATCAAAATAGAATAAATAATTGTGGAATGATGGGAGGCTGTAACAGGAGTATTAAGGTGGAGAAAAAGAAGGGAGCAGAGGTTAAGGAATTGAACACAAGGGGAGACAACTAAAATTAAGGGCCATTTGAACAACTGTATGAGAATCTAATACACTAGAAACTTCCCAAAATATATACATATATTAAGGCAATCTAAATGAAATCACCAAATCATTTGGGAGACACCGAGTCCCAACTGGTCAACTCTTACAACCAAATGAAGCTTCCATTACCAAGATTTAGTTACATCTTACTGAGTATTTTGCTAAAGGGGTTCCATGGGAACCCTCAAACAACCAACGCTGTTGCCCAGACAATAGGTTGATTACACAAACTGACAGCAAAACGCTATTGCTGAAGACAGCACCTACTAAATTCATAGAATATCAAGAAGTTGAGGTGGTACCTACATTGAGCTTTCACCCCTACATTCTAGTGTCTTTGGTACAGGAAGATACATGGCACACTACCAAAAGGAAAACATAAACACCAAACCAGTCATGAACCCTTTGATTGACAATGACACCACTGCCTACAGATATGCTAGGTGGCACAAAACTTGTGGGAGTAATCAACCAATATCTGATTTGATGTAAGGCCAAATCACACTACAAAATGGAACCCATACCCAGTACTGCTTAGGTGACCAAGAATCAGAAGCTAGATAGCCCATGACCTAGGATAAATTCAAATGTACTGCTTTTAAAAAAAGTGGTGATAATATGATTCTTAATGATATTCTGATATTCTGCTATATTCATGGATCAGTGCCTGGCTCAGCCATTATCAGAGGAGTAGCAGATGGGAACAAATACAGAGACCACAGCCAGACATTTGGCCGAGAGTTAGAAACCTGGGGACATTCAGCCCTAAATGTGATGTTTCCATTAAATTCTTCTCCCCGTTGCCCAGGGAGCCCTGCCAAAGAGGAGTCAGAAAGAGTGTAAGAGCCAGCAGAGATGGAAGATACCAAGAAAACAAAGCCCTCTAAATTGACATGATCAGTGCTCCCATGAACTCACAGCGACTGCAGCAACATTCACAGGGCCTACACAAGTCTGTACCACACTCTTCTGACATAGGAATGAGTGGATCTTTGATTCTTACGTATTGTCTTGGATCCTTTTTTTGTGTGTGTGGTTTTTGTTTTGTTTTGAACAACTCTGATGTGATAGCTTTCATTTTATCTTATGTTTTATTTTGTTAAATTTTATTATTATCCCTTTAGAAGTCTATTCTTTTCTAAGCAGAGACATAAAGTGAGTGGATCCAGATAGGAGGAGAGGTGATAAGGAACCAGCAGGAGTAAAGGGATGAGAAATCATAATCAGGATGTTTAATGTGGTAGAAGAACTTGCTTCAATAAAAGAAAAAAATGATCATAAAACTCAGAAAGAGCACAAACAAATGATACAACTCAAGAATTTTGAAAAACAAGAACACAAACTCAGGATGTGACAAGAAGTAATTAATAAAAGCCAAAGCATGCATTAATTAAATGGTCATAAAGAAAGCAATACAAAGAATTAATGAATTTGAGAGCTAGTTATTTCAAACGATTAAAAAAAAAAAGTCTGACCAACCCTTGGACCAAATAACAGAAAGAAAGAAAGAAAGATATGATCCAATTAACAGATTCCAACAAACAGGTTAAGTGTGATATCATCAAAGAAGTTTCTCTTTACAGCAAATGGAGACAATCATAGAAAACCATAACTGGACACAATGCAGAGATCAGCAGAACTTGGGGAGCCCATATCCAACAGGTACATCACAACTCCTACAGTTATGGTAGAAGAGTGTAGAAAGATTGCTAGTAGAAGACTGTAGAAAGATTGCTAGAGCCAGAATACCAGGAGCTCTGCTATGCGAAAATATCTCTCCTAGAAATGGCTGCATAAATAAGACTGTAACCATGACAAAATCAATGGACTTACTAATGTGAAAGGGAGAAAACTTAGTGTGGTCACCCATAGATAAGGAACTGTAGGCAATTAAGGACTGAAGGGAGGAGCATTAGCTTCTCCCAGGGATGAGTGTCCTTATTGGTTGTCCAATGAGTCATTTTAGTCAGACCTGAAAACATATAAAAACAACAAAAAATGAACTTAGTAGGTTATATAAATATTTGCATACATATACATACATATACACATGTGGAACTAATTATCAAAAAAAGAGAGGCTTTCAATTTGAGAGTAAAGGAACATGGAAGAGGTTTGAGGGAGGGCAAGTGGGAGGGGCTTTAAGAGGAAGAAGGAGAGGATGATGTAATCCTATTCCAATTAAAAATATATGAAAAAGGCCGGGTGGTGGTGGCGCACCCTTTAATCCCAGCACTCGGGAGGCAGAGCCAGGCGGATCTCTGTGAGTTCAAGGCCAGCCTGGACTACCAAGTGAGTCCCAGGAAAGGCGCAAAGCTACACAGAGAAATCCTGTCTCGAAAAACTAAAAAAAAATATATGAAAAAAATAAAGTGCGGGGCGGTGGTGGTGCAAGCCTTTAATCCCAGCACTCAGGAGACAGGAGCAGAAGCATCTCTATGAGTTCGAGGCCAGCCTGGACTCCAAAGCGAGTTGCAGGAGAGGCACAAAGCTACACAGAGAAACCCTGTCTCAAAAAACCAAAAATAAATAAATAAATAAAGCAACAAAGAAAGGGATGTGAAGGTCTTTGTTTCAGGAGAAAAAGTTTACCTAAAGTTGAGAAGAGATAAGAGGCACTTTAAGTAATCTTAGGTCATATATAAGAAAATGCTATCCCAGGTAGCACTTTTATGCAAACTTTTCCATATTAACCATCTGAACTTCAACCACTGTTTCATATATGGCCATAGATAATTTTGCACTGTCTTAATAAAAATTAATATCCAAGAAAAAAGGTACAGAATTTTTACAGATTTTATCACTTAGAAATATCTGAGTTCTTTGAGGTCTAGCCTGGATTCAGTCCAATATCTAGAACAGTGCTGTACAAAAAGGGCAGTATTAGTCATGCATGTAATTAAAAATTATAATAACTTTATTAAGAAAATAAAAACAATAAAAATTAGTCAATTACCCATAAAATTTACTTATATCTATATATTCTAAACATTTTAATGTGTAATCAATATAAAAGCTGAGACATTTTGCATTCCTTTCCATAGGAAGTGTTGACATCTGACATGTAGTTTGTACTTACAGCACATCACAGCCTGGACCTGGACTTCACATGTGTGAAGTAGTAGATGCAAGTGGCTCTTGACTGTTGTGCTGGATAGATCCGATCTAAAAGAATAATACATTTCATTAAATATAAAATATTTTGTTTGGAATTATAAAATTTATTCCTAGAATTTGGAAATACACTTTGATATTTCCCAAATATCTGTAGACGAATTTCTAAATGGTCTTATTAAATAAAAAAAAAAAACAAAACAAAACCATGGAGCCAAATATAGTGGTGAAAGCCTTAGAGATCAGGGAAACAGGAATAGCCACCAGGCAACCTTGCCTCACCAGCTCTGCAGCTTTCAAATGCCAACACTTCCTGTCTACCCACACCTTTATATGTCTTGCTTTTCTGCCCTCTCATTGGTTCTTAGCCCAGCTACCTCACTTTCTTGTCACTGTCTGTCTGTACAGACCTCCAGGTCTCTATGGTTGGTACTGGGATTAAAGGCATGTGTCACCATTCTTGGCTCTGTTCCCTAGTATGGCCTGAACACACAAAGACCCTGCCTGCTAAATTGTCAGAATAAGGGCATGTGATGCCTGATTTTGTTTACTTACAATGGCTGGCCTTTCCCCCGATCTCCAGGCAAGCTTTATTTATCAAAGCAAAAATAAAATATCACCACATTTCAGCACAAATAAAATATCACCACAATTATCTTTGCCATTTTTCTGATTGTAAACCTCTAAATTACAATGTTTTGCTTTGAGAGTTCTTAGATACTGAATTTTAGGAACTACTTTCTGACTGGAATGGTATTCCTTTGTATAAAACATGAGAATTACAAGGGTTTGAACAAATTCATTTGTTTTCTATTTGTCTGACATCAGTAACAATAAATTTTGAATTTTAAATTAGCATTTGTATGGTATTTATTTTTCATGTGTAGAAAAAAGTACTTGTAGTTTTTGCAGACATGGAAAATTAGAGCTAGAATAACTACTCCATGCTAGATGTGTAGAGGAAATTATGACACTTGATGTCATGTGGTAGAAATGAATGCAAGATTCCAGGAATGTGCTGTGTCCCTGTTTGCAATGGAAGCAGTTAAGTAATTTCTTTGTTATTAGGTAGGACCAAAATAAGGAAATCTGATTCACTCATAGGGTGACTGAGCAGGAATGATGGTGATGGACACCTCATGCCTGAATGGCAAACTAAGTATTAAATTAAGCTTTGGCAGATGTCTTCGCAACTAGTAGGTATTATTTACTTAACAAATACCAATATAATGTGTCTTAGGGAGCAAACGCTGTCCAGGTGCTTCATGAATGTTCACTTGCTTAATTCACAGGAGAGATCTGACACAGGTACTAGTATCCCCAGCTTGTAGATGAGAACACTGAGCATAGAAGTTATATGACTTATCCATAGTTTCATAGGTTGTCACTGGTAGAGGCAGGAAGGAAACCTGGGCAACCTGGCTCTATATGTGTATTCTTCACCATCAGAGGTCACTAAGGGCCTGTTGCAGGACTGCTGGACAGACTCATGTGCCTTGTTCTCCGAAAATCTTTGGATCTCATCTTGGGAAGATGTCAATAAGATTACATTTTTATTGGTTCCTCAGAATGGTAAATGGAAATAGATTTTTTCAAGGTAAGATGTTAGCAGTTTTTATTAACATAAATATATTGTACACAATAGTGGGTTTTATTATGACATTTCCATTTATGTATAGCATGCATGCACTTTGATTATATATGATTCCTCTTATTTACTCCCACCACCTGTCACCCTCTTTATAAATGATCCCCATTGTAATATGTGTGTATACATATATTAAAATTTAGATTCTATAAGCTAGAGAAAACATATTTGTCTTTCTGTGTCTGGTTTATTTCACTAATATGATGATCTCAAGTTCTATCCATTTTCCAGAAATTGGTGAGATTTTATTCTTCTTTAGGATGAATAAAATCCCATTATGTATATAGTCCACATGCAGTAAGAAGTTTAAGTTATCAGAAATACCATAAAAATTTCATATCCACTCCACAAATGTAATTTATTACCATCAATTATTGGCCCCCAGAGCCTGTTTTGTTTATGTGCAGACTTTTTTGATTTGAGGATGATATGTGTCTCATTCCATATCACTACCATAGCTAGCTAACTTTGAGTGGTAGCTTGGCTTTGCTCAGCTGTCAAAGGCTAAAGAGACAAGTCAGGCACTATGGTGAGAAGCTGTTTCCACTAGATATATTTACAGAAGAGTTGATACTGTACAGTTCAGGATGTGTAAAGATACTGGCAATGGGTTAGCTCGGGGGATGGGAAAAAGAGGTAAGAGAAACTTCTCAGCAAGCTAAAAAGTCATGGAAATAATTATATTTCCTTTTTTCAAGATTAAACTTGCTGAAAAAAAAAAAAACAAGTGCTGTTTGTAATTGTGGACACAGCTCCGTGGTAGTTGTCTGGTAGAAAAACAGTTTCCATTTTAAAAGAACTGCTCCAATGTGAAACCATCCCACTTGAAGATGTAAATGAAAACTTGCTGGCCTATAGGAGGGCTTGGCAAGCTTCTTCACTGCATAACCAGATAGTAAACATTGTAGGCTTTGGAGCCACACTCAGTCTTTCCTGTAGCATGATTTGGTTTCTAAAATTCATATTTGCCCATTTGATTTTGAAGCACAGTAGTTTTGTTGGAAAGTATTGTTAGCCGAAAGATTCTATTCAGCCCTCGAAGAGGGAAGCCTTTTTTTTTTTTTTTTTTTTTTTTTTTTTTAAATCTCTGCACATAATCCCACATCTTTGGAGAACTATTTGCCTGTCTGCTCACTGGTTAGGAAACAGCCTGAGACTTTTGAGCCTTTTCTCTTTTACTTGATGCACTGTCAGAATCAATTTACCTTGACTTATGACTTCTGATTTCACCCCAGGGCATAAATGGCTCATGGCTGACCATGTTCCTGTCTATAGATTTTTAACCTTTCTTTACTTAATATTTTGATGATAAGGGTCAGAGACACTCATTCAAAATCAGGAGGGGGTCTAATAACTTCTGAGAGTGACTCTTTCTTACCATTGAATTTAAGAAAGTGCAGGGCAATCACAGTAGCATAAGTGGAGCTGGGAGAGAAAAGCAAACCAAGATATTAGAAGCATTACTTGGTTGCACAGCAGGTCTGAAATGATTTACTGGAGAGGAGATGATATAAGGTAATAGACAGGTCCAAGAAATCAAATGGCAGGTTACACACAATAGCCAGGCAGCCTTCCTCCTGGACATAGACAGGCTTAGATGTTATCTGGTTGTTACAGTGAAATACTCTTCTTGATAGTAACTGCAGAATAGTGGCATATTTAAATGCTCTGTGGGAATAACTTACTTCTTTTTATTGATACAGTGATCGAGGATGGAGGTGCGTTATACACCTTTAAAAAAAAAGATGAAGAAATGACAATCCCTCTGTCATATGTACTTTTAGTATATACTCACAGATAGGTGCAGCCTTTTCACAAAAAAGAACTAAGCTCTACAAGTCCCAGAAGTGAAAATATTATTCATACTTCTGTGTCTAAGTCTGAATGCTGCTAAGGAATGATTTTAGAACAAAAATCTATTTAAATGACTATGTATCCTGTTAATACAGAATACTCATATATTTTTATCAGTGGAACATTTTACGATGTATTTATTTACAGAAAAAGTTAATAATAGGGATAGACACTGTGATTCTGCTTTCTGAGCAAGTTTGGAAAAATACATACCAAAGAATTTTTGTAGTAAATGATTATTAAAGGTTTTACTGTACTTAATTTCTAACTTTTATATAAATATTAGTGAGAATTGTGTGTGTGTTTGCATGTGTATGGGTACAACTGTGTATGTGTATATGCGTGCTTGTGAAGACAAGAGGTTGATACTGGGCATCTTTCATGATCACTGTCCACACTGTATATTGAGGGGAGTCTTTCACTTGAATCAAGAGCTCAGACTTAGCTAGTCTTACAAGGCAGCTTGCTTCTGGGGGACCTGTCTCTACATCCTGAGGTAAGCCCTACAGACAGCCTACTTGTTTTTTGCCATCTCCCTGGCTCATGCTGTTTTTAATTGAGAATAAAATTCATAAGGGTCTTCATCTGCCTCTTCCCTCGTGACTTCTTCCTGAAGCACAGAACTTTTGTATTCAACTTTTCTTTTTGTATCTCGGGCTCTCTGGCTATGATGTCTCTGCCCTATCAGTTAAATGGCCAAGTGTCATGTCCTACTTAGCTCCAGGAACTGGACCTGTGAAGAAAAGATAGACAGGGAAAAACCTTAGATCTGTTAGACTATACTGTCTGATGGAGAATACTACAGCATTTTTATTATATAGAATTGAACAGAGAGGTGTGGTTATTGCATTCAGTTGAAAAGAAGGTGGGATTATGACATGCAACTAAACACAGAAGTAGGTTTATGTGTGCGGCTGGATAAAAGAGACTGGTTTAGTTGATTTCTGTATGAGTAGTCTCAGTGAAAGAGCTGAATTCAGGCAATAAATATCTAGAGGGAAAAAGTTACCATGAACATTTTCTGCATAAATTATCAACATCCACACAGGGTCCAGAAGAGGCCTTTGCCACTTTTCTGCCCCTCCTTGCCTTGGGAGAAGGCTTTGACATTTTCCCATGGGTCTGAAGCGAGGGTCCTTGAAACGGTTGTGCCCATGTCAACAACATACATTCACTAAGGACTTCCTCCACCCCCCACAGGCCAAGGTCACTGAATATCTAAACTCAAAATTTTCTCAGGGTCCTGATTAGGACTCATATGCAAATTGCTTATTACTCCTATAATAAACTTAGTCAACTAAAGGGCAGACTCTTTGGAATTATTTCTGCTGAAGATCATTCTACTTTCTGTAGTTATATATTGTGTATCAAATAAAGCATGCCTGAGGATCAGAGGACAGAGCCAGCCACTAGATTAAACATAGAGGCCAGGCAGTGGTGGCATACACTTTTTGTCCTAGCACTCAGGAGGCAGAGATCCACCTGGATCTCTGAGTTCAAAGCCACCTGGACTACATGAGATTGATTCAGTCTAGGAGAGAAACAGAGTCAGGCAGTGGTGGCACATACCTTCAATCCCAGTACTTGGGATTTACACGCCTTTAATCCCAGCACTTGAGATCTCATGCATTTGCTATCAGTATTTGGGAAGCACACATGCCTTTAATCCCAGCACTAGGAAGGTTGAGAAAGAAGTGAAGTGACTGGGTGGAGAAAGACATATAAGGCCTGAGGAGACAGGAACTCAAGAAAGCCTTTCAGCTGAGGACTTAGAGGCATTCAGTCAAAGGATCTGTGGAGTTGATGAAGTGAGAAGTGGCTGTTCCTTGTTCCTTTGTCTTTCAGCATTTGCCCCAATATTTGACTTCAGGTTTTTATTATATGACCACTTAGGATTTGTGCAACAACTTCTACCTTTCAAATTACATTTGCTTTCCAGTTTTTCCACTTGCCCAAAGATTGCTGTATCTAGACAACTGAAATATTCTTTTGTCCTGTGGTTATTTCATTAAAATAGTTTGTGTATTGGATAAGCTGCTTGAGAATGTGAGTGTGCTTGTCTATGTAAATGTGTTCCAACTTTTGTTTTCTATTCACTCACTGAAGGAGATTTATTATGAACAGAAAGCTCATTACTTTTCACTTGAAGGTCATCTGTTCCATCAGATCATCAATCCACCCTTGAGCAAGTCCAGGCTCACTAAGTGAAATACAACTAGCTCTCTTCCTACAAGGCAAAGGAAACTGGAGTTCTCCATGAACACTGTTTCTGGGAACCACAAGGTATCACTGTAGAGGTGGCTCTTGAAATGTCTAGCCCAAATTTACACTCATGGATTAACTAGAATCTAAGTTATCTCTCTCAAGCTTGTCATTGGCCCTCTGAAGCATACAACATAGTCATTTGGTCTTCCTGACCAGGTTTATCTGTCACTATACTTAGATTCTGTTTTAGTATGTGTTGTCTGCCAGAGTCTCCAGGCATTTTTATTCCATGTAACTGTGTCTTGGTCAGGTTCCTAGTATAGGCCACTAGGTAAATCTAGCTTTGAACTTCAAAAATCATGGATGCTGTATTGGTATTGTCCATCCCCTTCCTCTTAAGATTACACAGTCCTCTTGTCAAACTGCATGGCAGGAAGCCTATCAATGTAATCAGTCTATCTGTTCCTAGTTGTCAGTCCTGAAAGTTGGGTTTCTACTTAGCTGCAGAGGCTAGGAGATAAGGCTAATATACTTTGATGTTTGGGTATCAAATCATTGGCCTCAGGTCCTGAGAAATGACCTTCATGGTTTGTAAAAGTTTTATATCTGAAAGAGCGGTGGTGGTAAGGAATTTATAATAGCAAGTTATTTAATGGGATGCTCTCAGGGAAGAGAAGCCAAGAACCTGTGGTTAGGTAGAAGCCTGCTTAAAGTTACTCAAGCTGAAAGAGAGGGGAGGCCATATCTGTTACTAGCAGAATTCATACAAGACCGCAAAAGGCTCTAACTCATCTCTCTCTACCCACATCCTAACAAGCATAGCTTTCCTCATTGGCTACACAGCTAATATTGAGTTTCCTATGGCGGGGGCAAACAAAAATCTTCCTTATGGGGAAATGTTTATACTGCGATAAAAGATATTGACAGAGTTGGTAAAAAAAAAAAAACTTCCCTATGGAAAGTGGATACTTTATACAATGATTTAGATACAAAGAGAATTTATCAACTGGGAGCTAAGGAGATGGCGCAACCCACAATAGTCCAGCTACACAAGCATGAAGAGCTGGGTTCAGATTTACAGACCTATGTAAAATCCAGGCACGGTGTTACACATCAGGAACCTCAGTGATGGTAGAGTAAAGCACAAAAAAACTTGATGCCTGAATTTTATTGTTCTGACTAGTCAAATCAATGAACTCCAGGTCCAATCTTGTCTCAAACAATAAAGAGAATGTTAATAGAGAAGACAAATGATGGTGATGTCTGGTTCTATACGCATGAATGTGTATATATACATGTACCATACAATACACAAACTCTGGTGGTTTGGATAAAAATCGCCCCCATAGGCCCATAGGGAGTGGCACTGTTAGGAGGTATGGCCTTGTTGGAGTACGTGTGACTTTGTTGGACGAGGCGTGTCTCTAGGGGTTGGGATTTGATGTCTCAGAAGCTCAAATGTGTTCACTTCCTTCTACTTGATGATCTGGATTTAGAACTCTCAGCTCCTTCTTTAGCACCATATCTGCCTGCAGGCTAACATGTTAATAGACTAAACCTCTGAAATTTTAAGCCAGACCCAATTAAATGTTTTCCTATATAAGAGTAGCCATGGTCATGATTTGTCTTCACAGCAATAAAACCCTAACCAAGACACAAACAAGTAAGTACACACACACACACACACACACACACACACGAGAGAGAGAGAGAGAGAGAGAGAGAGAGAGAGAGAGAGAGAGAGAGAGACTCTACACCTTATTATGGATATACTGAACTACAAATTAAGCAGTCTCTACCTTACTATGAAGATGCTGGATGTAGTAGTTTGGATGTAATTGATCCCCATAATCTCATAGGCAGTATTAGGAGGTGTGACTTTTTTGGAGTTAGTATGGCCTTGTTGGAAGAAGTTTATCATGGTGGGGTGGGCTTTGAGGTTCCCTATGGTCAGGATACCACCCAGCATCTCAGGCAACTTCGTGTTGCCTACAAAATGTAGGACTCTCAGCTCTAGCATCATGTTTGCTTACATGTGGCCATGATCTCCAACATGATGACAATGGACAGAACCTCTGAAACTGTAAGCCACCACCTCAATTAAATGTTTTCTTTATAAGAGTTGTCATTATCAAGGTGTCTTTTCTCAGCAAGAAAAACCCTAACTAAGGCAGAAGCTGGTACTGGGAGTGGGTTATTGCTGTGATAGGCCTGACCAAGCTTTTGTTTAGAGTAATATGGATGTTGGGAGTATGGGTTAGGAAAGTAGTGGAATGCTTTAAGCATTGCTTAATGGGCCATACTAGTAAGAATATAGAAGACAGTAGTACTGTGTGGTGATATTTTATCTGTGTACCCCAATAAAGCTTATCTGAGGATCAGAGGAAAAAGTCAACCACTATAGTAAACATAGAAGTCAGGCAATGATAGCACATACCTTTAATCCTAGCGTTCGGGAGGCAGATCCATGTAGATCTCTGTGAATTCAAGGCAACACCGGCTACACAGACCCAGACATGGTGGCACAGGCCTTTAATCCCAGCACTAAACATGGAAGTCTAGAGTTCTGTACAGAAAGGAAGTTATGTAGCTGGGTAGAGAGAAGAAGTAAAAGGGCAGGGACAGAAAGGAATATAGGTATGGGTATACAGTAAGTATTTTTGGAGGCTGAGGAGTTGGTAAGGTGAGGTTGGCTGTGGCTTGTCCTATTCCTCTGATCTCTGGGTTTTCACCCCAATATCTGCCTCTGGGTTTCTTATTAATGAGACCATTTAGCAATTCATCTTACATCTGGCACCCTAATGTTTGTGGCATAAATTCACTAAAAAGCCACTTGCCTGGGGCTCAGGCTGGAGCTGCACATGGCCAGAGTCTCCACATCACGGGCTGGAGTCTCTTTGGCTTCTTTTCTCGTGGTGGGTGGTAGGCTCTCTCTCTTTGAATATCCAACTCTAATTGCTACAGCACAAGTTAAGCTACCTTAAAACTCTCTCAGGCTTCTACTGTTCTACACAGTTGGCAGACTTGATGAGTAAATTAAAATATCTTAAATGGAGGAATTAACTCAAAGAGAAATTTTTCCCTCATTAAATAATAGGAAACATTCTTACAATGGAGGGAATTTGGTCTCTGTTTGATAACACATTAGGCAGTCTGAAAATGGAACAATTAAGTGAGAGGATAATTAATGTTGATGGGATTTACATAACATCAATTATGAATATTATTTGATTGATCATTTTTATTTTAACATTTTAATTGTTGGTTAATTTGAGTGCCAAGATAAAGGTTTTAGAAAAACTTGTTCAAACAGATTATAGGGATATCCAGACCCAGACAGGAGAACTTAAAGGCGAACCTATCTCAGCACTGAATTATACGGTTATAGAGAAACAGCCAGTTTTCAAGTAACCAAACTTAATCTACCCAGTAACCTTACAAGAATTGCCAAATACTCAAGGCTGTGTACAAGCTAATTGGACTCCCGTGGAACTGTTAGATCTGAGGAGATTTAAAGAAGCTATAGTCTCATATGGTATGCATTCTCAATTTGTAAAGCAGATGTTAAACTCATGGTCAACTTGCAATAGAATTATCCCTCAGGAATGGAAAGATTTTTGTGACAGCAGTTCTAGAGGCAGTGCAACAGTTACAAAGAAGAACATGATGGAAAGAGGAGGCTAAAACTATAGAAAAATGATGTAAGGCTAGAGGTACAGAAATTTTCCAAGATCAACTTCTTGGAGAAGGCGATTTTGCTGATATACAAAGACAATCTTTATGTGATGACCATTTCGTAATTGTATGTTGACTGGCAGCCCTCAATTTTTGGGGCAGAATTGAAGAAGTCAGAAAAAAAAACGAATCATTTACAAAAGTTATACAGGGCCCAAAAGAAACCTTCATGGATTTTTTTACAAAGGCTATCTTCAGCAGTAACTAGCATAACACAAAATTCAGAAGTAGACAGTAATTTCCAGAGTTCTGAATAAAAAATAATGTAAGATGTTTTAATTGCAGTAAACAAGGTCATCTAAAAAGGGAATGTAAACAGTGCATTCTTAGAAACAATGTTTCTTCAAGGAAAAATGGCAACAGAATACCCCTCCCTTCTGGATTTTGCAGAAGGTGTGGTAAAGGCAAACAATGGACTAACAAATGTAGATCAACAAGGTAATCCTTTGTCTTTGCCATTGGGAAACTCCCTGAGGGACCTCTCAAAGGCCACCATGGCAAATTTAGTTTAGTCCTTTCCTGCCATCATAGAAGAAACCCCACCCAGAGCAATTAAATGACCAAATGTCTATTGTAAAAAACCATACTGCTCAGGGTGACAGAACAGCTATATTAGAGAGAACAAATAAAAATCAGGAGAAACCATAAATAGAATTTTTGGCAAATTTCTACAAATGAACAAAGACCAAAACTAAAAATATGAATAAATGACATTCTCATTGAAGGTCTTGTAGACACAGGTCTGGATACAACAAAATTTGCACCAGAATCTTGGCATACAAATTGGCCTCTTCAAGAGGTAAATGGTCAGCTGTTAGGGATTAGAAGATGGGTCAAATGGCCAGAAGGACAGAAAAGAAAATTAAAGCCATATGTGGTAAATATAGCTATGAATTTATGGGGCTATGATATATTACAACAATGGAATACTCAGATTAACATTCCTTCAACCTCAGAAACAAACCCTAAACTAAGATATGTCTCTGAGAAAAATATTAGAAGGTGTTATAAAGAACAGTTACCAGCCATCCAGTGATACAAAGAAGAGGCTCTGTTAATTATTTAGGATATAAACATAAAATAAGCCTACAAAAAATTAGACCCCAAAAGGTACAAATTTGGAGAGATCAATTATGGACTCTTAATGACTTTCAAAAATTATTTGGAAACATTTCCTATCTATGGACCACTGTTGGGGTGAAAAACGATGAACTGAGTAATTTATTCAAAACATTAGAGGGTGACAAGGACATAAATAGCCTAATCAGCTGAAGCTGAGAGAGAATTGGCTTTGGTGGAAAACTAAATACAGGGTACACATGTGGATCATGTCCACCCAAAGCTTGATTGCATTTTGGTTATTTTACCCTCTAAGCATTCTCCTACAGGAATTTTAATGCAGAGGAATGATATTATATTGGAATGGATATTTCTACCAAATAAACAGAGTAAAAAATTAAAAACTTATATGGAAAAGATCTCCTGAGTTGACTTTAAAATGAAAATTGAGACTTCATCAATTAGCAGGAATAGATCCAGCAGAAACTGTAGTACCTTTAAGTAATGATGAAAATGACAAATTATGGGAAGAAAGTGAACTATGTCAAAGAGCTTGCAGTAATTTTTTTGGGAAAGATTAACAACAAATATCCCAAAAGTGGAAGAATTCAACTTATAAAGAGAGATAACTGTATCCTACTTTGGATTGTACAGGAAACACCAATATCTAGAGCCCCTGCATTTTATTCAGATGCAAACAAACAAGGAAAGACAGGTTACAAGTCAGAAAATTTAATTAAAATGGTTCAAATTCCTTATAATTCCATTCTAATGGTATGATGGATTTTTTTGGAACCTCTCAACGTAGTTACTGATTCTCAGTATGCTCAAAGAGTGACCTTATATATTGAAACAGCAGAATTTATCCCTGATGAGTCAGAATTAACTTCATTATGTATTCAGTTACAAGATATAATAAGGACTAGGAATCATCCCTTATATATAACTTACATCCAATCCCATACAGGTCTGTCAGACCTTCTAGCACAAGGTAAAGAAGAGATCAATAACATATTCATAGGAAATGTTCTTTTTACAATCAGACTCTAGTACCAGCAGGATATAACCCAAAGGGTATTCAGAGGCATAAAATCTAGCAGATGGATGTGTTTCACTTTGCAGAATTGGGAAAATTGAAATACGTACACCACACCATTGATATCTAGTCAGGATTTCAATGGACAACTGCTCTGAGTTCAGAAAAGGCTGATTCTATAATCATGCATTTGCTAGAAGTTATGGCCATCATTGGTATACCTTGTACAAATTAAAACTGACAATACTCCAGCATGTGTCTTTGGTAAAATGAAACAGTTTTTGCTTATTACAATATAAAGCATGTTACAGGTATACCACATAATCCTACAGGCCAAGCAGTTATAGAAAGATAAAATAGAACTCTAAAGGATATGCTCAATAAACAGAAAGGGATAACATAAACCCCCAGAAACAGATAATATAGTGCTCTATTAACTTTGAATTTTCTCAGTGATAATGAGAAAGAAACAACAGCTGCAGAGAGACACTGGATAATAGAAAAAACTACAGAGAAATCAGGCTATATACTTTAAGGATGTGCTGACCTCAGAATGGAAACCAGAATGTGTATTATGTTGGGGATAAGTTTTGCTTTTTTTTTCTACAGGACAAGAAAAGCTATGGATAGCATCAAAATTGATAAAGATTCTATTTGAACCAAAGAGACCTCTTAAATTGAAGAAGTGATAGTTCATCAACCAGCATGACCATTCAATTTAAATTAACTTTTACAACTAACAAATGCTTTTAATTTAATCAGATGTAACTTGTCAAAAGGAAACTCCTCCAAAGTTAGGATTAGGGAAGGGTTTTTCCTTTTGTCTTTCAGGAGAATGAAGGCTAAGAAATCTGAAGAACACTGGACAAATAAGACACCTGTCGTTAGAGGAATATCACATATAAAATTTCATAAATCTTCCTAAAGTTTGTTTCTGCTGTTCTCTACAGACACTTAACACAAATGCTCTTTATATAGTCCCATTTCCATTAAAATTTAAAGCTGGCTTTGGAGTTTGACCATGGCTCTCTCCTTCTCAAAACCCAAGCATGCTTGTTAAAAGAAAACACAAATTCTTTGTATCATGTCACAAGAGCCACCTGATATGGGACAGAAGAAAAATCAAAATTAAAGGTCTATTCTATTACCACTAATCTCATAATTCTTTGGTTCTATTTTGACCTTTTAAAACTTTTATTAAGGTATGAATTTTATATCAAAATTAGTATATATATATATATATATATATACATATTTTTAAACTTTTGTCATGATAATGCTTACTTAGAGAAGTAAGGTCTATAAGTTTGAAAGACATCAGAAGATATTTTTCGGTTGATAATACAAGTTAGGATAGAAAGTGAATTAGGTACATTTGGACTCACCAAAATAGGATAGATAATGGAATATTTTCTGTGAATTTGTCAAATGCAAAAAGACTACACCTTGTTGATGTATTTATTGCTTGTATATATTGCATATATTGCACTTATTATATATAGTTTTTCTTATATTAGTTATAACTTTTTTATATTAGACAAAAAAGGGGGAAATGTGGTGATATTTTATCTGTTTACCCCAATAAAGCTTATCTGAGGATCAGAAGAAAAAGCCAGCCACTATAGTAAACATAGAAGTCAGGTAATGGTAGCACACACCTTTTATCCTAGCATTTGGGAGGCAGAGATCCATTCAGATCCCTGTGAGTTCAAGACCACACTGAGAAGAGAACCAGGCATGGTGGCACATGCCTTTAATCCAAGCACTAACCATGGAGGTAGGGAGGTCTGTACAGACAGACAGGAAGTGATGTAGCTGGACAGACAGAGGAGGTAAGAGGGCAGGAACAAAAAGGCATACAGGCATAGGTATGCAGGAAATAAGTCTCTTTGGAGGCTGAGGAGTTGGTAAGTAGAGATTGGCCATGGCTTGTCCTATTCCTCTGATCTCTCAGTTTTCACCCCAATATCTGGCTCTGGGTTTTTTATTAATAAGACCATTTAGCAATTTGTCTAAGGGTGCTGTATGGCTCTTCTTCTTTAGATCACTGGTGCTTTGATCTACAATGGAGGAGGGAGAAGAAGTTTGGACAGCTGTGGGTATTATGGAGAAAGCCCTCCAGGAGATGACATTGGTGAATCAGCTCAACTATATTCCAGAGTATAAAGAATATATATGATTGGGAAGCCTGAGGACAAACCCTAATTTGCATTTAAGTGGCAATCTTTAATCATAAGGCTTCATATGTGGCATCAGGATCCTAGAGCAAAGCTTAGTCTTTAGTTAGCATGTGTGCATCTGGGAAGGCTTCCAGCAGGGAATTGTGTCAAGGGTTAGGCTAAAGATAAACCAGGTATCCACCCTTAGGGACAGCTTTCAGATAAGGTCATGTGGTTATTAGTGGTAACTCTAAGGAAAATTTATGATGAAAGGAGCAAGGTGAGCAGGGTAAATTACAAGATGAAAAATTTAAGGAGAAAAAGAGCACCAGGAAGTGGAATGGATCTAAGTCCTGTGTTCAACGAGATAAATGGATTAAGAAATGGAATATAGGGAGTGGTGACCTCAGAGCAAGATCCAACCCAACTAAGTTTTCAATTCTTGAAAAGGAACTAAAGAAAAGCTAAGATTCAAGCATGGTGGGGGCATAACTTTAAGCCCAGCACTGGAAAGGCAGAGTCTGGCAAATCTGAGTTTGAGGCCAGCCTGCTCTCCAGAGTAAGTTTCAGGACATCTAAGGTTAGGCAGTGAAAGACAGTAAGCTGGTGAATATATAATTGAACAAGGAGGTAAGCAGCAAAACACGGCAGCTTTGGCCATGTGGTTCTGACTTTAGAGTTAAGGATAGAAGAAATGATTATGCAATTTGCCTCATGCCCAAAGAAAGCCACTGAGACTAGGCATGTGTCAGGGGAGGCCCTGAATGGAGGCCTCAAGATACCATTGTGTGAAGCTGTGAAGTTGAAGCCTGGATTGCCTTGAAGAACCCAAGATATCAGAGATATCAGAGTCATGGGATACCTGCCAAGGAGAACTGATAACAGGGAGTGGAACTGGACCAAGAGAAAAAAGTATATTGCAATCAACAAAGCTGAAGAGATTTGGAGATCAGAAGAGTGTTTTGAAATCATACATGGTAATGCATAGTTTGGAGTTTACCTGGCTAGTTTCTGGTCTTGCTTTTGTCCAGTATTTCCTTGCTATGCTCCCTTCCCTGCTTTTTGGAATGGTAGTGTATATCCTGTACCATTATATGTTGGAAATATGTGATCTACTCTTTGATTTTGATTTTTGCATGTGATTGCAGTTAAGAGATTACATGAATCTCAGAAGAGACTTTGAACTTTGGATTTTAAAACATTGTTGAGACTATGATAGATTATGGGGACTTTTCAAGTTGGACTAAATGAATTTTGCAATATGATATTGTTAAAATTATGGGGGTCAAGGAAAGGAATGCAATAGTTTGAATGTAGTTGTCCCCCATGACATCATAAGGAGTGGTACTATTAAAAAGTGTGGCTTTGTTCATCATGGTATCTCCCTCCCTGTTCTCCCATGCTGCTCTTGATCCAGCTGGTACCTCCTGCTCCCCTAAGCTCTCTTTCCCTCACCCTTGCCCTCCATTACCCCCCCATCCCCAGTTTGTGCATGTAGATCTCACCCATTTCTCTATCTATCTTTTATTTATCATTAGGCGATCCCTGTGTCTTCCTCAGGGTCCTCTTTACTAGGTAGCCTCCCTGGAGTTGTGAATTGCAGTCTGGTTATCCTTTGCTTTACATCTAGTATCCACTTATGAGTGAGTACATACCATGTTTGTCTTTCTGAGTCTGGATTACCTCAGGATGATTTTTTCTAGTTCCATCCATTTGCCTGCAAACCTCATGATGTCATTGTCTTTCTCTGCTGAGTAGTACTCCATTGTGTATATGTACCACATTTTCTTTATCCATTCTTCAGTTGAAGGGCATCTAGGTTGTTTCCAGGTTCTGGCTATTACAAATAATGCTGCTACGAACATAGTTGAGCATGTGTTCTTGTGGTATGATTGAGCATTCCTTGGTTATATGCCCAAGAGTGGTACAGCTGGGTCTTGGGGGAGGTTGATTCCCAATTTTCTAAGAAAACACCATATTGATTTCCAAAGTGGCTGTACAAGTTTGCATTCCCACCAACAGTGGAGGAGAGTTCCCCTTGCTCCACATTCTCTCCAATATAAGCTGTCTTCAGTGTTTTTGATCTTAGCCATTCTGACAGGTGGAAGATTTGATTTGCATTTCCCCGGTGATTAAGGATGTTGAGCAATTTATTAAATGTCGTTCTGCCATTTGAGCTTCTTCTGTTGAGAATTCTCTGTTAGTGGGTATGGCCTTGTTGGAGGAAGTGTGTCACTGTGCGGGTGGACTTTGAGGTTTCCTATGTTCAGGATACCACCCAGTGTTTTAGTCAACTTTCTGTTACCTACAAGATATAGGACTCTCATCTTCAGCACCACATCTGCCTGCACATGGCCATGCTGCCCTTCATAATGATGATGGACTGAACCTCTGAAACTGTAAGCCACCACCTCAATTTAATGCTTTCTTTATGAGTTGCCATGGTCATGGTATCTCTTTATAGCAATAAAATCCCTAACTAAGACATTGGACTACAAATTGAGCAGTCTGTATTTCATTTTATGTTCTTTACAGGTTTTAAACTGGCAACTATATAGCTCCAGATAGTCAGAAGAAACAGAATTTTCTTCCTAGGGAATCACTTCCTTACCACTTTCTAATGTATAGCTTAAAATGTGTGGCAATGTATATCATTTATTTATCTAGTGGTTGAAGAAACCCACTAAGAAGCTAGTAAAGTTTACTTGGTTGCTAAATTTTGAGAGGAATTTAAAAATTCCATGTAATGATTTTAAGATTCCTGTAAGGAATTATGATAAGAATTATATAAGTTACATTCAGATCAAGGTAAAATAAAGAAACCTCTGTCCAATCAATACCCTATTCTATTGTCTCTCTTTTTCTACTTATCAAGTCAGGGTCTGCAAACATAGATGTTCTCAAGCACCATGGGACACAGTGTGTTGTTTGTTCTGTTTGTCACCAGTGAAAAGGAATCTGACATTTCCATTGCTAAAAACTCTCTTGCAGAGTCTATTCATCTTTAGTCATATTTCTAAACCAAATCATCGGATAACAAATACCTGCCTGGTGAAATCCACCCACACAATTCTTGCTTGCAAATGATACAGCCTATTGAGGAGCCAAGATACAGACATGTGGACAGTGGTATATTTAGTTGAGGCAGGTCTAAGGCCCTCCTCCTTGCACCAAGGCTGCGCAAGGTGTTCCACCATATGCACTGGGCTCCAAAAAGCCGGCTCATGAACCAGGGAAGGATCCTGATCCCACTGCCTAGAGGCCCCCTAAACAGTTCAAGCTAAACAACTGTCTCGCCTATCCAGACTGCCTAGTCCAGTATCATGGGGGCTCCTCAGCTACTGGTCCACAGTTCATGCATTTCCACGAGTTTGGCTGGTCTTCTCTATACATTTTCCCATCATGATCTTGATGTCCCGTGCTCATACAATCCCTCTTCTCTCTCATCAATTGGACTCCTGGAGCTCGGCCTGGCGCCCAGCTCTGGATCTCTGCATCTGCTTCCATCAGTCACTGGATGAAAGCTCCATGATGACACTTAGGGTATTCAACCATCTGATCAACAGAGATGGCAGGTTCAGACACCCTTTCAACTATTGCCAGTAGTCTAAGGTGGGGTTATCCTAGTGGACTCCTGGGAACTTCCCTAGCATTCTCTTTCTCCTAATTCCCATGATGTCTTCATTTATCATGGTATCTCCCCGCCCTGCCCTCTCACTCTGTCCCTGTTCCAGCTCAACCCTCCCATTTACCTATGTTTTCATGCCCCACTCCTCACCCTCTACCACCACCACCCCACTCCCAGTCCACTCATGTAGATTTCATCCACTACTCCTTCACTGGACCATCCATGTGTCCCTCCTAGGGTCTTTTCCTTGTGAGCTAGCTTCTCTGTTTAGCTCTATAGCCCATTTTTAAAATGGATTGTTCAGTATTTTCCTGTCTAGTTTCTTGAATTCTTTATATATTTTAGAGATCAGCCCTCTGTCATATGTGGGGTTGGTGAAGACCCTTTCCCATTATGTAGACTGTCATTTTGTTTTATTGACCGTGCCCTTTGCCTTACAAAAGCTTCACAGTTTTAGGAGGTCCCATTTATTAATTGTTGCTCTCAGTGTCTGTGCTACTGGTATTATATTTAATTAAGAAGTAATCTCCTGTGCCAATGCATTCAAGAATATTTCCTACTTTCTCTTCTATGGAGTTCAATGTAACTGGATTTATGTTGAGGTCCTTGATCCACTTGGACTTGAGTTTTGTGCATGATGACAGATATGGATCTATTTGTAATCTTTTACATATTGACATCCAGTTATGCCAGCACCATTTGTTAAGGATGCTTTCTTTTTTCCATTGTACAGTTTTGGTTTCTTTGTCAAAAATTAGGTGCTCATAGGTGTAAGGATAAATGTCAGGGTCTTCAGTTCGATTCCATTGGTCCACATGTTAGTTTTTATGCCAGTACCAAGCTGTTTTTACTACTATAGTTCTATAGTAGAGCTTGAAGTCAGGGATTGTGATGCCTCCGGAGGTTGCTTTATTGTACAGGATTCTTTTGGCTATCCTGGGTTTTTTGTTTTTCCATATTAAGTTGAGTATTGTTCTTTCCAAGTCTGTGAAGAATTGTGTTGGGATTTTAATGGGGATTGCATTGAATCTGTAGATTGCTTTTTGTAAGATTGCCATTTTTACTATGTTAATCCTACCTATTCATGTGCATGGGAGATCTTTCCATTTTCTGATATCTTCTCCAATTTCTTTCTTCAGAGACTTAAAATTCTTATTATACATGTCCTTCACTTACTTAGTCAGAGTTACTCCAAGATGTTTTTTATTATTTTTTGCTATTGTAAAGGGTGATGTTTCTCTGATTTCTTTCTCATTCCATTTATAATTTGTATATAGGAGGGTTACTGATTTTTTTTTTAGTTAATCTTGTATCCTGCCACATTACTGAAGGAGTTTATCAGCTGTAGGTGTTCCCTGGTAGAATTTTTGGGGTCACTTATGCATACTATTGTATTGTCTGCAAATAGTGAAAGTTTTACTTCCTCCTCTCCAATTTCTATTCCTTTGATCTCCTTTTGTTGTCTTATTGCTCTAGGTGGAACTTCAAGTACTATATTGAATATATATGGGAAGAGTGGACAGTCTTATCTTGTTCTTGATTTTGGTGGCTTTGCTTTGTGTTTCTCTTCATTTAATTTGATGTTTGTTTTTGGCTTGCTGTAAATTACCTTTATTGTGTTTAGGTATGTTCCTTGTATTTCTGATCTCTCTAGGACCTTTATCATGAAGGGCCGATTTTTGTCAAAGACTTTTTCAGCATCTAATGAGATGATCATGTGATTTTTTTCTTTCAGTTTGTTTATATGATATATTACATTGACATTTTCATATGCTGAAATATCCTTGCATCCCTGGGATGAAGCCTTCTCGGTCCTGGTGGACAATTTATCTGATGTGTTCTTGGATTTGGTTTTTCAATAATTCATTGAGTAGTTTTGCATCAATGTTCATGAGGGAGCTTGTCATGTAATTCTCTTTCTTTGTTGCATCTTTGTGTGGTTTGTGTATCAGGATAACTGTCACCTCATAAAAAGAGTTTGGTAATGTTCCTTCTGTTTCTATTATGTGGATCAATTTGAAGAGTATTGGAATTAGGTCTTCTTTGAAAATCTTGTAGAATTCTACACTGAAACCATCTGGTCCTGGGTTTCTTTTTAGTTAGGAAACTTTTAATGACTGTTTCTATTTCCTTAAGGGTTATTGGTCTATTTAAATAATTTATGTTGTCTTGATTTAACTTTGGTATATGGTAACTATCCAGAAAATTGTCCATTTCTTTCAGATTTTCCAATTTTTGGAGTACAAGTTTTTGAAGTATGGCCTGATAATTCCCTGGATTTCCTCATTGTCTCTTGTTATGTCTCCCTTTTCATTTCTGATTTTGGTAATTTGGATACTGTCTCACTGCCTTTTGGTTAATTTGGATAAGAGCTTGTCTATCTTGTTGATTTTCTCAAAGAACAAACTCTGTATTTCATTGATTCTTTGTATTCTTCTCTTTGTTTCTATTTTATTTATTCCAGCCCTCAATTTGATTATTTCCTGGCATCTATTTCTCCTGGGTGAGTTTACTTCTTTTTGTTCTAGAGCTTTCAGGTGTGCTGTTAAGTATCTGGTGTGAGATTTCTTCATCTTCTTTATGTGGGCATTTTGAGCTATGAATTTTCCTCTTAGCACTGCTTTCATAGTGTCCCATAAGTTTGGGTATATTGTGCTTTCATTTTTATTGACTTCTAGGAAATCTTTAATTTCTTTTTCCTTGGCCCATTCTTGGGCATTATTCAGTTTCCATGAGACTGTCAGCTTTCTGTAATTTTTGTTGTTATTGAAATCTAATTTTAAGCCATCATAAAATACAGGAGGTTATTCCATTTTTTTGTATATGTTGAGATTTGCTTTGTGACTGAGCAAGTGGTCAATTTTAGAGAAGGTTCCATGGGGTGCTATGAAGAAAGTGTATTCTTTTATGTTAGGGTGGAATGTTCTGTAGATACCTATTAAGTCCATTTGAGTCATAATGTATGTTAGTTCCCTTATTTCTCTGTTAAACTTCTGTCTGGCAGATCTATCCATTGGTGAGAGTAGAGTGTTGAAATCTCCCACTACTAGTGTGTGGAATTTGATGTGCAATTTAAGCTTTAGTAAATTTTTTTTTACAAATGTGGGTGCCCCTGTATTTGGGGCATAAATTTTCAGAATTGAGACTTCTTCTTGGTGTATTTTCCCTGTGATAAATATGTGATGTTCTTCCTGATCTCTTTCAATTGATTTTAGTTTGAAGTCTATTTTATTAGCTATTAGGATAGCTACACCAGCTTGCTTCTTAAGTCCATTTGGTTGGAAAGTCTTTTCCCAGCCTTTTACTTTGAGGTAGTGTTTGTCTTTGAAGTTGAGATGTGTTTCTTGTATGCAGCAGAAGGATGAATCCTGGTTTTGTATCCATTCTGTTAGCCTGTGTCTTTTTATAGGTAAATTGAGATTGTTGATATTAATGGATATTAATGACCAATGATTGTTTATTCCTGTTATTTTTTGGTGGTAGTGTGTGTTTCCTTTCTTTGATATTTGTTTGTGTTGGATTACCTATTGCCCATGATTTTATGGGTGTATCTAACTTCCTTAGGTTGGATTTTTCCTTTTAGTGCTTTCTATAGGGCTGGATTTATGGATAGGTATTGTTTAAATCTGATTTTGTCATGGAATATTTTGTTTACTCCATCTATGGTGATTGAGAGTTTTGCTGGGTATAATAATCTGGGTTCACATCCATGGTCTCTTAGTGTTTGCATAATGTCTGTCCAGGACCTTCTGGCTTTTAGAGTCTCCATTGAGAATTCAGGTGTTATTTTGATGGTTCTGCCTTAATATGTTACTTGTCCCCTTTCCTTTGCAGCTCTTAATATCTTTTTTTATTCTGTATGTTTAGTGGTTTGATTATTATATGGCGAGGGGAATTTTTTTTTAGATCCAGTCTATTTTGTGTTTTGTTAGCCTCTTGTATCTTCATAGGCATTTCCTTCTTTAGGCTGGGAAAGTTTTCTTCTATGATTTTGTTGAATATATTTTCTGTGTCTTTGAGTGGTATTCTTCTCCTTCTTCTATCCCTATTATTCTTAAGTTTGCTCTCTTTGTGGTGTCCCAAATTTCCTGGAGATTTTGTGTTATGACTTTGTTGGCTTTAGTGTTTTCTTTGACTGACAGTCTATTTCCTCTATTGTATCTTCAATGCCAGAGAGTTTCTCTTCTACCTCTTGCATTCTGTTGGTTATGTTTGCATCTGTAGTTCCTATTCATTTACTCAGATTTTCCATTTCCAGCATTCCCTCAGTTTGTCTTTTTTATTGCCTCTGTTTCATTTTTGAAATTTTGAACTGCTTCCTTTACCTGTTTAATTGCTTTTTCTTAGCTTTCTTTAAAGGATTTACTGATTTCTTCCAATATTTTGTTAGTCTATTCCTCAGTTTCTTTAAGAGAATTTTTCATTTCCTCTTTAAAGGCCTCTATCATTAACTTAAAATCAATATAAGGTTGATTTCTTCTGTTTCTTCTGCATTGGGATGTTCAGGTTTTGCTGATGTAAAGCCACTATGCTCTGGTGGTGCCATGTTGGTATTTATGTTGTTGACTGTATTTTTGTACTGATGTCTACCCATCTCTTCCTTCATTAGGTGCAAGTGGTGTTTGTGTCTGAGGGAGCCTCTCTTGGTTTGATTGATACTATTGGTCCAATGGGAGCTCTTGGTCTAATCAGGGCTCTTGGTGCAATCAGTGTTGATGGACTCTGTATCTCAGGGAGCAGCTCTTAGTCCAATCAGTGCTAGTGGGCTCTGTCTCAGAGAGCAACTATTCCCAATAGGTGCAGGGTGGGCTTATGGCTCCAAAGGTAACTGTTGCTTCAGGGGATGGCTGGCTTGGTGAGGAGGCAGGGGAAGAGGCAGCTGCCCTGTCCCTGGGGCTCTAAGGGCTGGGGACAGAAGCATGGAATCTGCACCTGGGAGCTTATGCACCTGGGAGCTTATGGCTCATTATGGGCATTTTAAAAAATGGAAATCCTAAAAAAAAAAAAAAGAAAAGAAAAGAAAATCCTTAGATATCATGCCAGAATTAGAGATGTCTCTTTCTTTGAATTATTATTTAATTACAATATAATTGTAATATATATATATAATATTATAATCTAATATTACATATTAAAATCAAGAACATATGTTTTATCGTGCTCTCTAACCTCAAGTGTTTAGGAAGCACACTTTCAAAAGCTCTGCTTTGTCTTTTTGTAATGACCCCTATATGATGTACTACTGTCTTGAATGTGTTTCAAGCTCAAGCTCTAAAACTCCATATCTTGAGTCTTTTTTCAGAAGAGGAATGAGTCTTGCTCCTAGTTTCTCAGGGACTGGATATGTGAGCAGCTTGAGCTACCAATGATACTCACACATAAATATCAAGCCTCAGCCAGGTAGCATGGAACTGAGGAATGGAAGGGAGGTGTAGTGTGCTGTTCTGTTAATTCTAAATTGGAAATTATTTGTTGAGAGTGTAGGATAGAAATTGTTAACACCTATGACTTAAATGTTCAAATATGGTATGTAGGTCTCTGATTATACTCTCATTCTAGGCCTGTAAACATTAAGAGTGAGCTTGTCCTGAAATACTTAATAATAAAAGATTTATTTGTTTTTACTTTTTTGCTTATGGGTGTTGTGTCTGCATAGATATGCACCGTATGCATTCACTACCTGTGGAGGTCAAAAGAAGGGGTTGGATTCTCAGGGAACTGAAATTATAGTCAATTGTGAGCTTCCATGTGGATGCTGGGAACCAAGCCCTGGTCCTCTGTAAGAACAGCAAATACTTTTAACTACTGAGCCATCTCCCCAGCCCTTGCCCTAAATGTTTAATGTTGGTTTCTTTTTTGTGTCTTCCACTGGGTTGGCAACTCCATGGGGACAGCAATTGAGTTATATTTGACCTTTAATTCCATTGCATTGGGCAATGCCTAGCAGAAGTGAATTAGTAAGTGTGTACTATAAGAGGGATAACAATGAAGATTTAGGGCTGCCAGGGAAAACTCAGTGTGATAAATGCTGAGTTGTGATTATTCCCTGGGCAGAGTCAAAGAGATAACTACATAGGTGCACAGATCCAACATTAGCCATTACCTTCTGTTCTTTTCATATAAGTTGTTGGAATCAGGAAAAACTAAGAGGGTATAATATTGACATGATCATTAAAGCCAGCAAAAGTAAGTGAACTTTGTAGTCCATACAAATTGTCTGTTATGGACTGAATGTGTCTCGTCCAAATTTCTATCAGTTTCCAATGTGATGTTATTTAGAGACAAGGTTGCTAAAGAAATTATTACACTTAAATGATATCATATGGTGGAGATCTGATTTAGTGGTCTTAAAGAAAAGATATCAAGATTCCATCACACTTCATTCCCTTTCTCCTGGCTGTGTCTCTCTCTTTCTCCCCCTCTTCTATTTATATCATCTGTTTGGTTTTTTTATTTTCTCTTTACACAAACACACAGAAAGGGAGGAGAGGAGGAAGAGAAGAAAAGAGAGAGAGGGAGGGGAGTAGGGCAGCACCTAACAAGGTAGGAGGAGAGCCCATATCTGGAAACAAAAACTGCTGTAAACTTGATCTTGGATTTTCTGGCCTCTAAAATGGTAAAAACATAAATACATTCTGTACTTTTTTGCCATCCAAACTGACTAGTACAGTGGGAAAGAGAACCAAATGCCATAGATTAATCAGATGTAATGAAAACAGCTGCCAAACTGGTCTGAAACCTTGGCTTATTATAATAAAGTGTTCAAAACAAATTAATTAATTACCAGTTCCCAGGTGTTGGCTTTATAGACAGTATAAATTATGCATTTAGGCAGGAATTTCTGTCCATGTTAAGGCTCTTGCTGTCTCTTTTTGTTTTATGTGAGGCATTTGGTTCTGCTTTTACTGTAATGCCCCATGTTAGATCTACCATAGAGTAGTAGCAAAATAGAATAATTATATGTGGATATTGAATATTTAAATCTTTATCTTTTGATTTTTTTTTCCTCTTTGGAAAAAAAAATTTGTAACCAACAAAGGCCACATCCCACAGACATTCTCAGATCTTGCTGGCTCAACATCAGGAAAAGCTAAAGAACAAAAGCCTTATGAATATGACCTGTATTATTAATGTTTGCTTCTTTGAAACATTGATGATAAACTGGAACTGAAGGCTTCACTACAATTTGTTACTCAGTTTTTATGGTTGAGAATGAGTAGATTTCCCAACAGAATTTTGGTCTCTGCTCTTTTTGCCAATGTAAGATCACAGGTTCATTCATTCTTGTAGTGATAGCATAGTGAGTCCAAGGCTTCTAGACTGCCATTCAATAGTAATTTCAAAGGGACACTGAGCATCTGTGCTATTCTTGGGTGGTCATTATTCCTTCAAAAGTTGATAATTTGTAAGATTCATTTAACTGATCAATATTATTGAGAACCTAGCTTCTTCTGACTCCATTCTCACCTTACACTATTCCCTGTATGAACCCTACATACCAAAGAAAACAAAACAATTAAACAAAGAATGACAATAAAAAAAATGGCTCTTGACCCTGTGAAAAACACTGGAGACTTTCCATTCCATGTCTTTCTCTTGTAATTCCTTGCATACGGAAGAATGCCTCCATTCTGTTCAGCACTTAGTCTTAGCTTTCCCTTCACTTTTTTTCCATGAGCAGCTCTCCATTAATCCTCTAGAGTCTTAAAGCTCTTCATTGAAGTTGTACTTTAGAAAACTGTCCTCTTTGACTTACCTTGTAATCACATAGACTCAAATGTCAGGTGTCCCTTTATACATATTCTTCCTTACACATCACAATTCATGTGTCTGCAACTTTGTTGAGTTGTTGAATATCATTGGATGAAATATATTTTCAGTTTAAGATCACAGTCTTATTACCACAGTACAATGAAACACATGGAGGAGGCAAAGCTGATAGATCACTCTTCAAGAACATAGCAGATGCACAAAACCTCTCCCTCTTTAAGCACTTAAGTCAGGGCATTTTTCTGCTCAGCTCTACTCTCATGGTTCTAAGACTTTCCTGGGACATTTCTGGTCCCAAAGCAAATGAAATAATCCTCACTTCACATTCTTTCTTCCAAGCTCACACCATGGTAGTTCCGGAATACAGCACACTACTAGAGTCTCTCCCTGGGATTCACAACCAAGCCCAGAGTTAATGTTCAGATACTGTGCTGATAACAGGCACTGCCCTCCTGTGATGAAAGATGTGATCTTCATTGTTGTCTGAGATAGAGCATCCCCTGTCTGTTGTAAAGCAGTCACATGCTTCTATAGCTGCTTTCTACAAAAGAACAGGAAACTATTATACTATTCCACTGTTCTCTTCATTTGACCCACTGTATTAAATATACTATTTTTCTCATTTTCATTAATAATCTTTTCTTAACACCTGATCATCCTCACTGTCTGCTCTAGGTTAAAGCCTATTATTCTATTACAGTTTGACATTTGGAATGCAGTGAGGCATTCATGTACAGGTAGTGTTAATGGGGAAAACGGCTTGAGCCAGGGTTTTCTATGTATTAAGCAGTTTAGAAAATTGTAACAGTCAATTAAAAACACTGAAAGCTGCTTCTGCGCCATTCCAGGATACCAGATCTGATATAAGTAATGTCTGTGGTTAGGGGATAGAGAAACAGATAGGATTGTTTTATCGTGTGGAGATATTTTACCAAGAATTCTAACACCTAAGTCATGGGTTTAGAAAGAATCTTTAACTGCCATAAAAAATTAGGCAACAAGCCTAATGACAAGTCAATGAGACCAAAGAAAAGTAATTAAATGTGTTTCACTTTTCTTTTGAACTCTCCAGAATACAGAATAGCCTGGAATTAGGGAGTGATATCTAGAGTGTCCATGTTCTGGTTCTTTGTCAGGTGAGTTAGTTAAGAGTAATCCTCACTAAAATAGCTATACATAGTAGTAAAAAGTGGGACCAGCTCAGTGCAACTGATATGTGTGCCAGTTTCCTTCCTTAATCTATCAAGCAAAACCAACCATCTCTATGTTTCTTACTTATTCTCTTATCTTTTATTTAACAAATTTTACTGAATTCACACAATGTAGTTTCATGTTATAACCTGTACCTGTGGTACTTATAATACTTTTAATTTTTCATGCATTCATTTTAATTATGACTTGGATTTCTCCATGTAGGAGGGGGAAAGTCCATCTGATTTTGAGTCAAAAACAGAATGAAATCTCAAGGAATATTTAAACTTAAGCTACAATAAATTCTCATTTTTTAGAACTGGATTTTTCTTTTTAATAAATTAAACATTATTAAAAATTCTAATTAAAATATAAATGTAAATCCCCTAATTTTTTATGATTAACTTAACCCTAACTCCTAATACCCATTTCACCAGGCCAAAGAAGAAGTCAAGAATTCATCCCTGACAGTACCTCTCCAACTAAAATTTTTAAAAAATGGTTGTAATTATATGAACTTATATTTGAGTCTTCTATTGTGTCTGTTTTTGTGGCTGCACTGTGTTGTTTTTATCTCTATAGTTCTGTAATGTAGCCTGAAATCTGGTGTGATAGTACTTCTAGCATTGTTCTTTGTTGCTCAAGCTTGCTTTGACTATCTGTATTCTTCTGTGGTTTGATATGAACTTTAGAAACTTTTTTCTATTTCTATTAATAATGTCAGGTGTATTTTGACTGAGAATGAATTGAATTCATAAATTGCTTTTGGTCAATTTCATAACATAAATTCTACAAATGCATGAGCAGAGGAATGTTGCGGAATATTACTTTAACTATGTGAAGATGTGTTGCATTTGTTTATGATACAAAGATGTGGTGCTTTTGTTTATTCTGCATTTGTTTAACTATGTAAAGATGTGTTGCTGTTTCACCTTGCCTGCCTAAGGCACCTGATTAGTCTAAAAAAAGCTAAACAGGTAATAGCTGGACAGTACAGGGATAAGCTAATTGGGGCTGCTGGACAGAGAGAATAAGTAGGAGGAGGAAACTAGGCGGAAGAAAGAACAAGAGAGAAAGAAAGACATATGCCCAGGGCCAGTCAGGCAGGCAGCCAAGCCAGTCAGATAAGGAGGAAGCAGGAAAGTAGAACATACAGAATGAAAGAAAGATAAAAGGACCAAAGCAAAATATAGATGAAGAAAAAGTGTTAAGTTATAAGAGCTAGTGGGACAAGCATAACATAAGGCCCAACATTTATAACTAATAAAGTCACTGTGTCACAATTTGGGGGCTGGTTGTTGAAGAAAGCCTGATACAAGGGGGACTTTTCCATCAATGACCTATCTGATATTTGACAAAGATACCAAAAATATACACTGGAGAAAATACAACATCTTCAAAAAGGGTGCTAGGAAGTCTGAATATCCATATGTAGAAACTGAATTAGAATTATATCTATCTTGCCCAAAAATCTACTCTAAATGGATGAAAGACCTTAATGTAAAAACTGAAAAGTTACCGGGCGGTGGTGGTGCACGCCTTTAATCCAAGCACTCAGGAGGCAGATCCAGGTGGATCTCTGTGAGTTCGAGGCCAGCCTGGTCTCCAAAGCGAGTTCCAGGAAAGGCGCAAAGCTACACAGGGAAACCCTGTCTCGAAAAACCAAAAAAAGAAAAAAACTGAAAAGTTGAAACTTCTGGACAAAAACAAAGGCAGCACCCTACAACAGATAGGTGCAGGAAAGGGCTTTCAGAATAGGATTATTTATTACCTTAGGTAAGGCTTACAATTGTCAAATGTGACTTTATAAAACTACAATACAGTGTAGTACATTAAAGGAAATAAACAAATGAAGAGAAAGCCTACAGAGTACGAGAGAGAATCTTTGCCAGCTGTACATCTAATAGATGTGATGAATGAAAAATGCAAAGAGTGATGAAAGTGGACAATTCAATAAAAATGAAATATAGATTTGAAGAGTTCTCAAAATAAGAAATTAAAATGATTAAAAATTCTTCAAAAAGTGTTCAACATTCTTAGAAATTAGAGAAACGGCAATTAAAACTAGTCAGAATTACTAAGACAAAGAAAAAAATGGCAACAAATGTTGATAAGGATGTAGAGAAAGAGAAACCCTTATCCACTGTTGGTGGTTTTGCAAACTGTGTCAGTCACTATAGAGTTCAGTATAGAAAATACTCAAAAACTAAACATAGATCTACTATATGACCCAGTTACACCATTTTTCAGCATCTGCCCAAAGGACTTGATATCCTACTACACAGATACTTGTTCAGCCATATTTGTTTCCACTTCATCCATAATAGCTAGGAAATGGAAACTACCTAAATGACTTTCAACTGATAAATGGATAATGAAAATATGGTACATATAAACAATAGCATTATCTTCAGCTTTAAAGAAAAGTGAAATTTGCAGGTAAATGGATGGAATAAAAAAATATTATACTGAGTAAGGTGACCTGGATCCAGAAATGCAGATGCTGTGTGTTCTCTCATATATATGGGTCATAGCTTGGAGTCTCATTATGGGTATCACCTGGAGTAGCCATAGAAACCAGGAGGTATAGGTATACCTGTGTTGGAGGAAGTGTGTTACTAGGTGTGGACTTTGAGGTTTAAAAAGACCTACACCACAGAAACTTGGAGTAACCATAGAAACCAGGGAGGTAAAATAAAACTATACTAGATAGGGAGAAGAGCTCTAGAGAGGAAGAGAATAGGATGCAGGTGCTATGAAGGGAAAAAATAGGGAACTTTAACTGAGTAGGAGTAAGGAAGAGAAATAGAGAGGGAGAGGAGGGGCAGAGGGATAAATACCGTTAAAGATATAGAAAAGTCATAGGGAAATATTATATTATGCTTACTCAAAAATACATGTATAATATTATCCTAGTTAATTTTCTATTGACATGATAAAACACTGTGATCAGGGCAACTTATCAAGGAAAATGTTTAATTTGGCTTACAATTTCAGAGGGTTATAGTTACGATGTTGGAACAAAGGAATGACAACAGAAATAACTGAGCATTTCCATCTTGATAGAAAGCAGAAAGTAGAAGGCAGAGAGCCACATCAGGAATGGTGTAAGTCTTTTTAAACCTTAAGATCCAACCATAGTAACACACTTACTCCAACAAAGCTATGCCTCCTAATCATTCCCAAACAGTTCCACCAACTAAGGACCAAATATTCAAACATATGAGACTATGAAATGTATTCTCATTCAAATCACCACAAATATGTGAGTGTATGAGATGGTGTGTGTGTGTGTGTGTGTGTGTGTGTGTGTGTGTGTGTGTGTAATTTAAATTCAGTTATGCCATTTAGGAAGATAATCTTCCCTCCAAGAGCCATGAACTACCCAGCAAAAACTCAACTGCCAGGCATGGGAAATGTACATCTAAGTTTGGTACCAGGGGAATCTAAGAGACTTTCAAAATAATATAAACTATTGCTGTTATCCTGCCCATGTTCTTGGTTACCTTTCAAAACTTTATAATAAGGCCTACTACTGAAGACACAACACATTTCAGACACAGGACTTGGAGAAATTGATCTGGAACTGATCCAGAAGTCTCCTTCCTAAGGGTTTCCTCTCATAGTATACAAAGTTGCTAAGCAACCTGACCAGAGAAAAGCCGTCAGTAATCCTACTCAGCTGCAAAGCCTAGAAAACACAATGATCAACACGGCAAGATATCTCCAAGAGAACACAATATCTTGGGGTAAGCAATAGCTATATAATTCAACTTAGAGCCTTCCAAATATGAGTGAATTTATGCCTAGTTCTGTAAACCTGTCAAAAATGCATTGCTAGAGAGGTCATGGAAACTAGAGGAAAACTTATTACTGACATCTTTTTAAACTGGTATAATTTCTAACTGTGTTTTAAGTACTTATCCTTATAACATAGAGAAGTACAGCTTGCATCTTTCATCAGAGAAGCTCCTGAAGCAGATACAGTGTATTATGGAAATCCACAACTGGTCAAAATGCAGAGAACAACTGACTATGGGGTGCCCAGTCCCAGCTGATACATCTATAACACAACTCTTATACCTAATTTTCAGGGAACATCATGAAAGAAGGGAGAAAAGACTGTGAGAGTGAGAGGATCAAGACTTCTATCTGCAGCTTGGAAGTTTTACTCATGAAATCTCAACAATATTATTACCTCAATAAGACTAGGGAAATGACTGTACTAGTTGGCATGCCAATATAGATGATGGATATCTCCCAAAGCCCCACCCTTAAATGAAGAGTTGCAGGCAATTAATGGCTTCTTGGAGAAGGATACTCAATCTTCTCCAGGGATGATCACCCTAATAAGTTATCCAAAACCAAGTGGTAGCCCTAAACATATATATATGTATATATATATATACATATATATATATGTATGTATACAAACAATACTAAAAGGACTCAATGACTTGTATTTACAGTGTGTGTGTGTGTGTGTGTGTGTGTGTGTGTGTGTGTGTGTGTGCAAAACAATATTTAAAAAAGAAGTTGTCATTAGAGAGATGGAAAAAGTTAAATGGGAAGAGAGGGATGAAAATGAAGTAAAAAGTTCTTTAAACTATTAAATTTAAAAGAATAAATGATTTAGGATATTTGAAAGATCTTTGTTAAATGGACAAATATGATGTATCATCACCATTATTAGATTTATGAGTTTTAACTTTGTTTTTTGTCTTAAATAAATGAATAAAGATGCAACAAAATGAAGATCACTGTGGTGATGGCAACAAAGAGACTAACATTAGCCAATCATAACTGTCAGTGCAACCCTCATTGGTCAAGCACATTGTTGTCTCTTAAATTATGGTGTCTTCTGTCTCTAGGCCACATATAGAGGCCACAACTTTCCTGGAACTTCATTATACCAGAATTTCTACATGGCTACTCTTTTTGAGCATCTACCACCTGCTGACATGAGTCTATGAAGCTGGATATGGAGTAATGAAGGTGAGACATTGTTATTTCTGAAAAACTGTCTTTCCTTTCTCTGTTTCCTTTCTACAAAGCAGGTATAATGTCATTGTTATCATTGGTTTTAGTTTGGCTATTTTAAGTATAACTATATCATATATATATATATGTGTGTGTGTGTGTGTGTGTGTGTGTGTGTGTGTGTGTGTGTATGTATGTATGTATGTATATATATGTATATGTGTGTATGTGTGTGTGTATTTATATTAGAAAAAGTAATATCTATTACCCAGACCTCTGCCTTCAATCCCAGCCTTGTTGAAAACACTGAAGCAACAACAAGGAGATGCTTGCTGCTTGTTGATGTCTCCAAACCACAGAAGACCCAGGACTGTGCAGTTATGTGTCATTTTGGATACTGACCCACATGAGATGAATCATATACTATAGCAGTAGTTGTTTCAACTACATTCCTGCCATCAATATAACTTCCCTTCTATTCCCCTTTGCCAGGAGCACTATAAGCTGGACACTAGCCCCTATTTCCTCTCTTCCTTTGCTTTCCCTTGGTACATTTCTTCAATATTCCATATCTCATTGGTAAAAGTATCTACTCTCCCCCATATTCCTTCCAATATCCATTCCCCTCTATTTCTGGTGATTATATTCCCAGGAAAGTTAAATTATAATGCCAGGGTGAAAGCCCTGAAGACCTCTGCTTTAGATCACCTGTTACCTTGGAAGCAAAATGTATTCTCAAGGGATAAACTAAATAGGAGAAGCCTGAATAGTTAATGCAAGTGGGGCCCAGTCCAAATAATTGTTTATCAACAGAGCTATGAGAACTTAAATTTTCTGAAACCCCATTTTTAAAGGTTGAACTTGTTGAATAATAGAGTAATTCAGAGATTTCTGCTGCTCAGGTACTAGGCACACTAGACAGAAGAGTAGATGAGTGACCTACCTGCCAGATGAACTTCCTGACTTCCTTGATTTGGTTCCCAAAGACTCATTCTCTCCTCCACCTTACATCCCAAGTCAAGACCTGCTCCTACCGCCAAAGCTGGCAAACTTCAACTGCTCAGGTGAACGGCACACCAGACAGAAAAACAGTTGAGTGACCCATCTTTCAGCTGAACTGTCCCACTCACTAGATTTTGTTCCCAAAGACATATCCCACTACCTAACCCCCACCTCATCACCCACCCTGCAGCCACCCCTTACCCAAAGTGCTAGTATATCTCCAATGCTCAGGTACAAGCCACACTAGTCAGAGGAACACAGACCCCCCTGTTGTATGTGTGGTAAAGCTAGCCACCAGATGTCCAGTGCCAACTTGGACAAAGACTCCCTACTGGATTATAGGTCATGCTGGTAGCCAGAAATCCAGGCTACCAAGACGAGAAGACCAAAGATAAAGGAGAAACCAAGGGGAAAAAGGCCCATCCAACAAAGACAAACACAGAAATTGACACCTAGACTTATAATCACCCCAAAGGGCAATATGATACCACTAGAACCCAGCTATACCGTGACAGCAAGACCTGAGTATTCCAGCACAGCTAAAGCATAAGAAAATAACCTTAAAACCAACTTTATGAAGATAATAGAGTTTCTTAAAGAGGAAATGAAAAATCCCTTAAAGAAATTGAGACGACAAACAAACAAACAAAATCAGAGAAAATCAACAAATCCCTTAAAGAGATTTAAAGAAGGCCAAGAAAATAAGGTGAAGGAAACTGTTCAAGACCTGAAAATAGAAATAGAAGTGGTAAAGAAAACACAACTGAAGAAATTTTGGAAATGGAGAAATTGGGTAAGTGTACAGGAACTACAGACTTAACCATCATCAACAGAATACAAGAGATGGAAGAGATGATTCCAGACATTGAAGATATGAGACAAGAAACAGATTTATCAGTCAAAGAAAATGTTAAATCTAAAAAATTACTAACCCAATCATCCAGGAAATCTGGGACACTATGAAAAGATCAAACCTAAGAATAATGGGAATAGAAGAAGCAGAAGAATCCCCGTTCAAAACCCCAGATAATATATTTAACAAAATCATAAAAAAATTTCTAACCTAAAGAAAGATATGCCTATAAAGGGACAAGAAGCCTACAGAACACCAAATTGATTGGACCAGAAAATAAAGTCCCTCATCCATATAATAATCAAAACAGTAAACATACAGAATTAAAAAAGAACATTAATAGCTACAAAGAAAAAAAGTAGCATGAAGTCAGATATACTAGAAATATATCTGAATTCTCAACAGAGACTATAAAAGCCAAAAGGGCCTGGACAGATGTTTGGGAGACTCTAAGAGACCATAGATGTCAGCCTAGACTACTATACTCAGCAAACCTTTCAATCATCATAGATAGAGAAAAACAAGGTATTTCATGACAAAGTCATATTTAAACAATATCAATCCACAAATCTAGCCCTACAGAAGGTACTATAGAGTAAACTCCAACACAAGGAGGTTAACTACACACACAAAATCTCAGGCAATAAGTAACCTAACACCAGCAAAACACAAAGAAGGGAAACACACACAAACATGGCCACCACCACCACTACTACCATCAACAACAAAATAATGGGTTTTAGCAATTATTTATTTATTTAGCAATTATTTTGAAATAACTTTCAATATCAATATACTCAATTCCCCAATAAAATGATACAGGCTAAGAGAATGGATACAAAAACATGATCCATTCTCAGCATCAAAGACAGATATTATCTCAGGGAAATGATTTTCCAAGCAAATGGACCTATGAAGCAAGATGGTATAGCTACTCTAGTATCTACCAAAATAGACTTCAAATGAAAGTTAATCAAAAAAGATGGTGAAGGACATTTCATACTCATCAAAGGACAAATCCACCAAGAAGACATAGGAATTCTTAACATCTATGCCCCAAATGCAAAGTTATCCACATTTGTAAAAGAAACATTTACAAAGGCTTAAATCACACATGGAAACTTACACATTAATATTTGGAGACTTCAATATCCTATTCTCCAGAATAGGTCATCCATCACCAATGGACAGGTCATCCAGACAAAAACTAAACAGATAAATAAAAGATCTAACAGATGTTATTAATCAAATGGACTTAACAGACATCTACAGAACATTTCACTCAAAGAGAAAAGAATATACTTTCTTTTCAGCACCTCACAAAATACTCTCCAAAATTGACCACCTGTTTGGTCACAAAGCCAGTCTCAAAAGATACAAGAAAATTGAAATAGCTCTGTGTATCCTATCAGACAATCATGGATTAAAGCTGGATTTCAACAATAACAGAAACAACAAAAAGTCTACAAATTAAAGCCAGCTAAACAACTCCCTACTGAATGACTACTGTGTCAGACAGAAATAAAGAAAGAAATTGAAGACTTTCTAGGAGTCAATGAAAATGAATACACAGCCTACTCAAACTATGTGACACAATGAAAGTAGTGCTAAAAGGAAAGTTCATTGCACTAAGTGCCTTCATAAAGAAATTAAAGAGATTTATATTAGCAACTTAACAGCAAACCTGAAAGTGCTAAAATAAAAATAAGCTAACACACCCAGCAGATGGCTGGAAATTGTCAAACTGTGGGCTGAAATCAATAAAATGGAAACAAAGAGAACAATACAAAGAACCAATGAAACAAAGAGTTGGTTCTTTGAGAGAATAGACAAACCTTTATCGAAACTAACTAAAAGACACAGAGAGAAAATCAAAATTAACAAAATCAGAAACAAAAAGGAGGACATAGCAGACACCAAGAAAATACAAAGAATTATTGGGTCATATTTCAAAAACCTGTACAAAATTAGATAATCTAAAAGAAATTTAAAAATTTCTTGGCAAATACCACTTACCAAAGTTAAATCAAAATCAGTTAAAAAATGTAAATAGACCTATAGCCCATAAAGAAATAGAATAAGTCATTAACAGTCTCCCACCAAAAAAAGCTGAAGGCCAGAGCAGAGTTCTACCAGATTTCAAAGAAGAGCTAATATTAAGAGTCCTCAAATTTTTCTACAAAGTATTAACAGAAAAGACATTGCCAAATTCATTTTATGAGGCCACAGTCACCCTGATACCCAAACCACATGAGGATTTAACAAAGAGTATTAGAGATCAATTTCCCTCATGAACATTGATGCAAAAATACTCCAAAACTGAATCCAAGAATACATCAAAAGATCATCAGCCATGATCAAGTAGGCTCCATCACAGAGATGCAGTGGTACTAAGAGGAAAGTTCATAGCACTAAGTGCCTTAAGAAAGAAATTAAAGGGATCTCATATTAGCAACTTAACAGCAAATCTGAAAGTGCCAGAACAAAAAGAAGCTAACACACCCAAAGGAGTAGATGGCAGGAAATTATCAAACTGTGGGCTGCTAGTTCATCCCAGATGCTTCAACATATGAAAATATGTCAATGTAATCAAACAAAAAATATAATCAAACAAACCATACAAACAAATTGAAAGAAAAAAAAACCACATGATCGTCTCATTAGATGCTGAAAAAGACTTTAACAAAATCCAACACTCTTTCATGATAAAAATCTTTGAGAGGTCAGGGAATACAAGGGACATACTTAAACATAATGAAGGCAATTAACAACAAGCCTATAGCCAACATCACTCTCTCCACGCCTGTTCAATACAGTACCTGAGTATCTAGCTAGAGCAATAAGACAACTAAAGATCAAGGGGGAAATAAATTGGGAAGGATGAAGTCAAAATATCACTATTTGCATAGGATAAAATAGTATACATAAGTGACCTCACTAATTTTACCAGGGAACTCCTACAGCTGATAAACAATTTCAGCCAAGTGTCTAGATACAAGATTAAAAATCAGTAGCATGCCTATATACAAATGACTGAGAAAGAAATCAGGGGAACAGCACCCTTCACAATAGCCACAAATAATATGAAATACCTCAGAGAAACTCTATCCAGGCAAGTGAAAGAACTGTATAATAAAAAGTTCAAGTCTTTGAATAAGAAAATTGAAGAACATATCAAAAGATGGATAGCTCTCCAATGCTCATGGATTGGTAGGATTAACCTAGTAAAATTAGCAATCCTACCAAAAACATTCTACAGATTTGATGTAATCCCCACCAATATTCCAATATGATTAATTACAGACCTTGAAAAACAATACTCAAATTCATATGGAAAAACAAAAAAACCCAGGATAGCCAAAGTAATTCCTCACAATAATAGAACTTCTAAAGTAACCGTACTCCCTGATTTCAAGTTCTACTACAGAGCTACAGTAATAAGAGCCACATAATATTTGCATAAAAATAGACAGGTGGATAGATGTACATAGATCAAAGACACAGATTTAAATCTACACACCCATGGGCACTTGACTTCTGATAAAGAAGTCAGAAATATTCAATGGAAAAAAGAAAGAATCTTCAACAAATGGTGCTAGTCCAACTGGATGTATATATGTAGAAGAATGCAAATAGATTTCTATTTAACACGCTGCACAAGTCCAAGTGGATTAAAGACCTCAATGTAAAACCAGATATAATGAACTTGATAGAAGATAAAATGGGAAATATTCGAATGCATTGGCACAGAAGACAACTTCTTAAATAGAACACCAATAGCGCAATCACTAAGATCAATAATTGAAAAATGGGACTTTGTAACACTGAAAAGTTTCTGTAAGACGAAGGACACCAGCAATAGTGCAAAAGGGCAGGCCACAGAATAGGAAAAGACTTTCACCAACTCTGCATCTGACAGAAGGCTAGTATCCAAAATATTTAATTAATTCAAAAACTAGACATCAACACATTAAATAAGCCATTTACAAATAGAGTAAAGATTTAAACACAGAATTCTCAACAGAGGAAATGAAAATGGCTGAAAAGCACTTTAAAAATTTTCAACATCCTTAGCCATCAGGGAATGCAAATCTAAATGACTCTGAGATTCCACCTTATACCTGTCAAAATGGCTATGATCAAAAAAATAATTGACAGCTCATGGTGGAGAGTATGTGGAGGAAGGGGAACCCTCCCCTACTGCTGGTGAAGTGCAAACTTGTGCAGTCAGTTTGGAAATCATTATGGTAGTTTCTCAGAATATTGGGAATCTATCTACCTCAAGACCTAAGTGTACCACTCCTGGGTATATAAACAAAGGATGTTCCATCCTACCGCAAGGGCACTTGTTCACCTATATTCATAGCAGCTTTATTCATAATAGTCAAAAATATCCCTCAAATGAAGAATGGATAAAGAAAACATGGTGCATTTCCATAATGGAGAATTATTCAGCTGTTTAAAAAAGCATGTAATTTTCAGTCAAAAAGTTGGAACTTGAAAAAAATCATCTTGGGTGAGGTAATCAAGACCAGAAAGACAAACGTGGTATGTATTCCCTTATAAATGGATATTAGCTGTAAAGTAAAAGATAATCATGCTATAATCCACAGACCCAGAGAAGCTAAGTTACAAGGAGGGATTAATGTGGGACAAAAGGATCTCCTGGAAAGGGGTAATAGAATCGACCACAGTGGTGGACTTGGAGTGGGTGGGGTTGGAACAGGAAAGATCAATTGTGAGGGAGAAGATACTGGGAGAAAGAAACTAGAATTGGGGACCATTTTAAGGGCAAAGTGAAAACTAGTGCAATGGAAACTCCCTGGAATTTATGAAAGTAGCCTTTGTAAAGACACCTAGTAATGAGGGATTGGCCTGAACTGGCTATCTTCTGTAACCAGCCACAAAACCTCTTTACAGCTTGTCCTGACTGCAGTGTTCTGGTATTGGAGCCTAGCAGAATCATAATTAAAGAGACCAAAGAGACTTCATCCATCATCTGATGGGAGTGGATGCAGACTCCCACAATCAAACATTAAGCAGAACTTGGAGAGTCCAGCAGAGGAGAGGGAGGAAGGATCAGAAGAACCAGAGGGGTCAGGAACATCATGAAAACATGGCCGACAGAATCAGCTTACTGGGGCTCACTGGGGCTAGCAGAGATAAGGGATTCTGTAGGGGTCTGACCTAGGTCCTCTGCATACATGGTATGGCTGCATGACTTGGTGTTCTTGTGTGAGTCCTAATAGGTGAACCCAGGGTTCTTTGTGACTCTTGCCTGCCATGGGACCCTTTTCCTCCTACTGGGTCACCTCATCCAGCCCTTATTTGACAGGGTATGGCATATTTGATTGATGTCCCTGGAAGGCCTGCTCTTTTTTTGAGGGGAGATGGAGTAGGGGTGTATCTGGGGAAGAGGCAAGGTGGGGGAATAATACTGAGGGAAGGGGAGGGAGGGAAAACTACAGTAAGGATGTAATATATGTGATAAGAATAAAAAATAATAATTTAAAAAGAGTGATTTGGGTATTTTACTCAAAAATATATGTCTTTATCATTGTGATGTGACTTCAAAAGCCACAAAGAGCCTTAGCATACATTATTTTTACTTTCTAATTAATTTGGGATGTTCAAGTTAATATGAGAGAAGGGATATATACATGCATCTAAATGCCAAAAATAATAATGGCAACAACTAATATAACATGAATACTTAAAAATATTGTATCTTGCTATACTAAGTCAATATTTATTTATTCATCATATGATCTGAGCCTCTATAATTACATATGAATGTTTTGCAGAGGGGAAAATGAAGCATGATCATTTTTAAGGTAACCAAAACCCTATACTACAATAGTCTAAACTGATAAAAAAAATAAGTTATACCTTTATTTCTAATAGTAAAAGTTAGGTAACTAGCTAACAATAAAGGAAGGTTAAATTTTTTATATAAGAGCCATACAATACAAAATTCTGTAATAACTAATCTCATCTATTGAACAAAACAAATTACTCAGATGGGATAAAAGGGTAGAAATAATTAAAGCCAGCCCAAAGTAGCATGTATTTGTTTATTCTTTCTCCCTTTTCTCTATACCCTTTTGGTTTGTTTGCCACACCATCCCACAAGACAGATTGAAACATCTGAGACTGTGAGCCAAAATAAATAATCCCTCTGCCTTAAAAAAGAAGGAAAAGGTCAGAACATAGCAAAAGAATCTAGTCTGGTGAAAGGATAAGCTGACTTTTGTGGACGAAGACTCCAAGAACACAGGACAAAGAATCTGTCTTCAGTGTTCCCTGAATCTGGCTATAGCCTTGTGCCTTGCTTTCATGTTCCCTAAGATATAATCTATAGGATGTGTCAGGCAATTGTGTTAATTACTTTATCCTGTAAGTTCTTGGAAAGGGCTGCTCTGTTGATATTAAGTTTATGCTTGATTATATCCTTCTATTCACATGTTTTCTGAACATGTTTTGTGAACTCACATAACTGCCCTTTGGTCACTGCCCTCTTCATTGCACTCATGTACAAAGGTACAGTAAAAACAAAGTAAAGTTGTCTGAAGGAATAGAATGTAGTCTACCCCATTTCTTTCAGCTTTATTCATTCCCAGGTTCCTTCCTGCCTGTCCAGGAGATAATTCACAGAAAAGAATATGGGAAAATTCTCATCACAAATATAAACAAAAATAAAATATAAAATGCAAGTATTAAATAATAACTGTGTGTGTGTGTGTGTGTGTGTGTGTGTGTGTGTATTTTTACATGAGACAAAAGGAAGAGGGATACGTAGCAGTATTTTTTTGTCAGGACTGCCAGCTCACAAATAATGACATGGAGACATTTTATTAATTATGAAAACTCGGCCTTAGCTTAGGCTTGTCCAACTAGGTTCTTATATGTTTACAACTAATTGATCACAACCAGTTACAAATTTCTTTGTTCCTTTTCCCCTTCCTATTTCTTTCTCAGAGGTTGGTTTATTATTGCCAGAACTATCAGAAGTCTCCTCTAAGCTGTTCTCAGTAAGATTTCTTAAAGAGGGGAAAATATTATATATCTTTCTTGAGTGTGGGGGAGGTGGGGGAGATCCCTTAATGGGAGAGGTTGAGGGTGAGGAATTATTTTGCTCTAATTTTGATTTAGGTTTAAGTTCTTGGTCAGTGGTCAGAGCTTGTTTAAACGTTTCCCACATGGGGAGTGCTATAGATGGAGTTTATTGTTCTCCATGCTGTTTATGCCAGTTCTTAATCTGTTTCCCTATGATTTCCCATGTCCCAGAGTCTAATGTCCCACAGTCAGGAAACCAGGGACTCACTTTCTGTACAAACTTAAGAAATTCCAAAAGTTGACTAGTGCTAACTTTAATACCTTTCATCTTAAGCATATGTTCAATCAAGTTTACAAAAAGCTATCTTTCTTTGGACTCCTTCTGGCCCATGATGCAAAAGGATTCCTAATAGGCGAAGGGTTTTTCTGATTACTCACCACTCAACAGGTGTGATGTTCCTCTGGTCTGCAGTACCTTGGATGAGATCTGGTGATAGCTCAGGCTTTGGAGGCCTCCTTTACAACTCCCCAGGGGGACTGGCTCGTCTCTGGGCAGTCCTCCTTAAAGCAACACCTCTCGTCCTGGATGTGCTTGAATGATTACCCTCCTGGGACTGGGGTGCCAGCTTTTGTATAATATTTGAGGTCCAGCCTTAAGTTTATACAAATCCAGGTGCCCAGGAGAGACACTACCAACAGTGCAGGAATGAATCCAGTTGCTCAGAGCTCTTTAGTTCAATTCATATATTCCTCAGTCACCATCATTCAGTCACCAGTTCAACTCTCTCAGATCTCTCTTTTTAGTTCCTTTCTTCTTGTTCCCTCTTAATTTCCTCTAATCTTTAATTCCTCAGTCCTTCAATCTTCAGTTCCTAGTTCCCTCAATTCTTCAATTCTTCCATTCCTTATTCCTTCAATTCTTCATTCCCTCAATTCTTTGTTCCCTCCATTCCAAGTTCTCTCTAATCCTAATTCTCTTCCATCTTCAATCCCTCAATCTTCCATCCTTTAGTTCCTCCTCTCCTTTCCCCCAGGACTGCTCTATATCCTATCCCAAACAGTAACACCTTATGTTTTGTATACAGCACAAGATTACAGGGATTTATTTGCAACACAAAAGGGGAGAGATAAGAGTGGAGTTAGAGCCGGGCGGTGGTGGCGCACACCTTTAATCCCAGCACTCGGGAGGCAGAGCCAGGCGGATCTCTGTGAGTTCGAGGCCAGCCTGGGCTACCAAGTGAGTTCCAGGAAAGGCGCAAAGCTACACAGAGAAACCCTGTCTCGAAAAACCAAAAAAAAAAAAAAAAAAAAAAAAAAAAGAGTGGAGTTAGTTAGTAGTTGGGATAAATGAGAAAAAGAATTTATGTGCTAGAAATATATCCTTATTGGGGTTAGGTGAGGGCATTACGAATCTATCAACTATAGACTTACAGGTGATAGGGTAAGGAAAGTCTGTAGGTTACTAAAAGTTAAAACTGTCACTTTTTTCGTCTGCCGCCAATTTCCTGACAGGGTAGGGGGAAGAGTACTGATAGCTAGTCAATCTGCATCCACAGCTTGAAACAACTGCTGAGGGGAAACTCCCTTTGATCTAAGAGGTTCTCAGGGGCAGTGAGAGAGAGGGGGGAGAGGCCTTGATTTGCACAAGAAACAAAGCTTGTTTGTCTAAGTAGACATTTGGCCTGTGAGACATGTAGTCTCAGAAAGGACATTTTATCTAAGTTGGGGTCTAACAGATGACCTGGTAGCTGTCTATTCCTTGCTTGTCTTTTAAGACTTTGTTTAGGTTTGACTCTATCTTAGGAAGTAGCTCAAGGAGGGTATTTGCAAATGGCAGATACCCAAAACAAATGCTAAAGAGGGGGCCTGGAGCTCAGAGGCAGAAGATTCTGTCTATCTGACTATCCAGGTGCTTTGAAAGAGAGATTCACACACACACACACACACAAACACACACACACACACACACACACACACACACACACACACACACACACACACTTTAGGAGAATTATGAGCACAAGGAATTCATAGCATGACCCTACTGAATATTAAGCTGCATAACATCAATAGACCTTGCTGATTGGCTTTCTTACTTGACTGACCCTTGGCCTCATCAAGGTATAGCTTATAATATACAGCTGGACTTCTATTTCATATTCCTGTGGCTCGCCACACTTATAACTTAAATTAATCTGCTTCTATTAATCTATGTTTTACCATGTGGCTTTGAACCTTTCTTTCATTTAGTATGTCCAACTCCCTACATGCCTCATTGGCATTTCTGTAGCATAATTTGCACACATAGATTCCTCCTCCTCTTCCTCTCTCTCCAGGGAAGTCCCACCTATCTAGTTATTGACCATTCAGCTCTTTATTAAATCAATCACGTCACACATCTTCACAAAGAGCACAAGTATCCCACAACAGGAATGAAAAACAAAAGTCAGAAAAAATACATCAAAATGTTGAAATGGTGTCAAAACTTATCAATTTGTATCCTGTAGGCCAGAAGATAGTTGTGAGCTACCATGTGGTTGCTGGGAATTGAACTCAGGACCTCTGGAAGAACAGACAGTGCCCTTAACCTCTGAGTCATCTCTCCAGCCCTGTATCCTTCAAATATGTACAATTAACACTACATTGATTATTTCTGGATAGTCAGGTCATATATTATTTTAATGTCTATATTTAGTTTCTTTATAGTTACAATACTTTGAAAGAATTGCATATTACTTTAAAAACCAGAAGATTAATTGATTATTGTAATGGACTTTATAAAATAAAACTCTAGAAAATAATGTTGGAAAAGGAAGTTCTGATTTAATTGATAGAGAATCAGACCTCTGTTAGACTTTGTTTATTAATTCTTCAGGTGATTCGAATACCCAACCGTGGCTCAGAACTGTAGGTTAGAGCATTTAGCCCAGTGGCTTTTGACATGATACGTGGTAGCTGTTGCCTAAAGCTTTTCAGCATTATTGACATATTTACATCCTTGCACCAAGTGAGAAAAGACATTGATGGGGAGCAGATGGCTCAGGCAATGGCAGATTCATTGGAAACATCAGTGAGTAATCAGGTGTTGGAACTGGTGATATTTTCCTGTCTCAGACTCCATTAGAGGTTTTCATTTCCCTGGGCCTCTGGGATTAGAAATGCAGAGCACTTCTAGACTATTAGTGTATAAAACTACAGCACAAAAACCTTGTATTAAAATTAACGATGCCAGGCCAGCTGTAAAGAAATTCATCTCCCAAGTGACATGCTCAATGGAGCTTCATCAACTTCCATAACAGATGTCTAGACAATTTGACTTTGAAATATATACCTCAAACCTGAACAGCCAGTGCCCAGCCAAAGTTCAAAACAAGAGACCAGACAGGGATGGTAGATTTGAAGATTATAAATAAACTTATTCACAGGGAAAGCAGAGCAAGTATAGAAAGCTAGAAATTGTTTGCCCAGAGAGGATGACTCATTAATGAGACCATAAAAGGCCATCTTGCAGTGACCACACAGCAAGAGAGTTAATTGTCATTAAACATTAACTATTTGTCATACCAGCAGACTACAAAGCCCAGAGCTGGCCACCTTAAGCTCTCTGGGTATCCCCACCCAACAAAAAAAGCAATCTATTTCTCTACCATCTCTTTGAAGCCTCACACTGAAGAGAGCACATTGATAATCAGGGCTCTAGATTGCTAGTGTGTCAGCCAGTTGAAAGGATTTGAGTCTGACCTGTCTGGTCAATTTTAGGATACTGTGTTTCTGATTGAATATTTAAAGGCTAACAATCCTATCTGGTGGATGAAGCCAGCCATGAGCAATCAAAGACAGTCTCTAGCTCTTGTAGTGGTGGGAAAACCACTCTCAATTATATCACGTTTTTTGAATAGCCAAAACAACACAGAGCAATCAGCCAGACCATTGGTAGAAATCTGTTTTCTTCTTCCTTGCCACTTACATTTGCAAAACAGTATGTGTGTTCAGCTGCATGCTGCCCTGCAGCCCTTCCTGCCACCAGGGTCAGGCTAAATGCAAAGCAGAGTCTGACACCACACCTGTGTTCCAAGGAATGTCTCTACCACTGCTTCAGTGCTTAATTCTTTTGTTTTTCCTTGCAGTGGGAACAATCCAAATGAACCAAAAGAGCAAAATTTAAACAACTTCAGGTAAAATACAAAAACAATCACCTTTTAATTACTTAGGATATATTACTCAACAACAAATTCTCTATCATCCTCACAGTTTAAAACTCCCCAAACAATGTACCCTCAATTACTTTCAAAGGGTCTTATATTGGTGAAATTATTAAGCCATTCCACATAGTTAAAAGGAAGATTTATTTTTTTGTAATCAACAGGCTTTTATTAGATGTTTCTCAGACATTGAATATTTACTTGACCTTATTTGTAAATGCATAAATGAATGACCCAGATTAGATCTGGATTAAAGATCTGGGATAAAAATGTGTCTTCCCAGTTGTTTGGGTCGAACTGTTTGGGGGACACTCAGGCAGGGGGATCAGGATCTGTCCCTGGTGTTTGGGCAGGCTTCTGAAAATCCGGTGCCTGTGGTGTGACGCTTTGCACAGCCTAGGTGCAGTGGGAAGGGGCTTGGACCTGCCTAGGCTCAGTGTGCCAGGCTCTGCTGACTCCCCATGGGAGACCTTGATTTGGGGGATATGCGGATGTGGGGTGGCTTGGGAGAGAGGACTAAGGGGTGGGAGGAGGGAGGAGGGGGGAATCTGTGGGTGGTACATGGAGTGAGTAGAAAATTTCTTAATAAAGAGAAATGAAAAAAAAATGTGTCTTCCTACTTCAAAGATCCAGATTAGAAGTAGATCTTCCCATGTCAAAGCAAGCATTCCCTCACAGGTATGCCTTCCAATTTTGGTTTTTGTTAATTCTAGATATAATCAAGTTGACAACCAAGAATGACACCAGCCTAACTTGAGAGAAAAGAAATATTGCAGAAGGTTTGTGAACGTGGAGGAGAAAAATGGAAGGATGGAAACATTTGGAAAGATATTACAGGATGGATTCTAGTAGATGGAAAGTTGGAATGGATGGATCAGGAGTGTCTTGGAGACAAAAATAAAAGAAAGATTTAGTGTGTTCCTTCACCTGGGTTTTCTTGACTTAAAAAATTGAAAAGTAAATATAAAAATAAATCCAAACCTGTTGAAAAATGACAGTAATTCTAAACTGCTGGTACTTCCTTCTCTAGAGAGCATAAGCAGGAAAAGTCTGAATAGGAGGAAATGGTAGAAGGCTGATCCAAAGAATTGATTCCATGAGTTATCTATTGCTGAGATTGTAGGAGATGCTTTCCCTGCTAATACCTGGTCAAATTGTGCATGCATCCAATAGTTCACTCACAATATTAGCAAAAATATGGAATTTTAGCTTTTCTTTTCCATCAAAAATGGAGACTTTATCATTCCAGGCACATTGAGTCCAAATACCACCTAGATTTCTCTGTATTTATGATTACTAAAACTTTTTAAAAAAATTTTTCTTTTTAAATGTGGTACATATACACAATGGAATACTACTCAGCAGAGAAAAATAATGACATCATTAGGTTTGCAGACAAATGGATGGATCTAGAAAAAATCATCCTGAGTGAGGTAACCCAGACTCAGAAAGACAAACATGGTATGTACTCACTCATAGCAGGATACTAGATGTGGAACAAGGATGACTGGACTGCTACTCACATCACCAGGGAGGTTACCTGGAAAACAGGACCCCAAGAAAGACACGGGGATTGCCCAATGACAGAGAAATGGAATGAGATCTACATGAACAGCCTGGACATGAGTGGGGGTAGTGAAGGGCGAGGGTCGAGGGAAAGAGAGCTTGGGGGAGCGGGAGATCCCAGCTGGATCAACAACAGAGAGGGAGAACAAGGAATAGGAGACCATGGTAAATGAAGACCACATGAGAATAGGAAGAAGCAAAGTGCTAGAGAGGCCCACAGAAATCCACAAAGATACCCCCACAACAGACTGCTGGCAATGGTCGAGAGACAGCCCGAACTGACCTACTCTGGTAATGGGATGGCCAAACACCCTAATTGTCGTGCTAGAAACCTCATCCAACTACTGAGGAATCTGGATGCAGAGATCCATGACTAGGCCCCGGGTGGATCTCTGGGAGTCCAATTAGCGAGAATGAGGAGGGTTTATATGAGCGAGAATTGTTGAGACCAAGGTTGGATAAAGCACAGGGACAAATAGCCAAACGAACGCAAACACATGAACCAATGGCTGAGGAGTCACCAACTGGATCAGGCCCTCTGAGTGGGTGAGACAGTTGATTGGCCTGATCTGTTTGAGAGGCATCCAGGCAGTGGGACCGGGTCTTGTGCTCATTTCATGAGTCAGCTGTTTGAAACCTGGGGCCTATGCAGGGTCCCTTGGCTCAGCCTGGGAGGAGGGGACTGGACCTACCTGGACTGAGTCTACGAGGTTGATCTCAGTCTGTGGGGAAGGCTTTGCCCTGGAGGAGATGGAAATGGGGGGTGGGCTGGGGGGAATGTGAGGGGGGTGGGAGAACAAGGGAATCTGTGGCTGATATGTAGAACTGAATTGTATTGCAAAATAAAAATTAAAAAAAAATTTGTTTTTGTACCACCTAACAAACATATTAAAAAATAACAATTTGAGCAAACTTGGGTTGGATTTAAAAAGGAAAATGGCAGAAAATTGGAATCAAGAACATTTTTTAGAATTTTTTTTCCTAACATAATTACTCATTCCTCAAATTTCTTTGGAGTTGAAGCAAAAATGCAATCAATAAGAGTTATATTAGGGCTGGAGAGATGGCTCAGAGGTTAAGAGCACTGACTGCTCTTCCAGAGGTCCTGAGTTCAATTCCCAGCAACCACATGGTGGCTCACAACCATCTGTAATGAGATCTGGTGCCCTCTTCTGGCCTGCAGGGATACATGCTGTATACATAATAAATAAATAAATCTTTAAAAAAAAAAAAAAAAGAGTTATATTATTTTAAAGTTTTTCTCTAAAACTATTTTTGATACTGCCTGAAAATTTGTTACATCAGACTTTCTGTAAAATGTAGCCCTTTACCTTCCAGCAAGTTGTTCTTCTATGAAACTCTTGCTTTGATACTGTTAAGGTCTAGGTTTCATTTCTAGTATCTAGCTGGATATTTACTCTCAGGCTTTCATGGGAAAACACAGTTGTTTCCTCCTTCAGAATTATCTGTACTTATTACTCAAATACTTCTACATTTCCTGCTACCTAGTAGGAGAGCCTTCTTAAGCTCAAAATTAAAATTGGCCTCAATTTTAAAGATCACAAATCATATAGTCTTTGGTTTAAATCTGTAAACATTAATGACCGTTGTTAATTAAATAGGTTTTGCTTTATTTTTTAGTTTTTGTGTTATAAATGATCAGGCTCTGGTAAGAGAGGAAGTTAGAGAACGCTCATGAGAGCCTATCCTTTATTGAAGACATATTTTACACATTGTTCCAATCCTCTAGTGCATAATTAATAGTGACTGATTCTTACATAAGCTTGACATCTAGAACTAGGACTATTTATGTCCTGGGCCTTGTCTGCTGTCAGGTATGTAGAGACCCATACTTGGAGTGCACTACAGGTGTTCACAATGCCTCTCTCTAACTAGTCAGCTACAGAGCACAGCACCAGGGATGGCACAGGGTCCTGGGGTTTCATGAAAATACCATTGTATCATATGTGAAACTTGATTTTGTCAAATAGTTTTTTATGAATTTCCTTTCTAGGACTCCCATTAAGATGAAAAACTGATGACGGTTCTACTTATACTAGCATATGCTTTAAGTAATTTTGCAATTTATACAATATTAATCATGTTGCCAGAATTCCTCACAATCAAAAGAGCCAAGCTATTGTGGAACAATACCATCAAATATTTAAATGGCAAATTTTAAAAATAAAAATGAGGGTACATAAACCCACCTAAAACCCCACATGCTATGCTACATTTAGTTATGTTAATTTAAATTTTTCTTACTTTAGAGGGTAATGTTTCTTCTGTTGCCCCAAACCATTTTGCCCTAAAGGAAATACAACCTAAAATATATGTTAAATGGAAAGATCTAGAAACTAACTAATAGAAAGGCCCCTATATTCTTTTAACATAAAGGCAAGGCTATGCTTATGTCTTTCCAGAAAATGAATGAAGTCCCAGATGGCTCCTGCTTGATGCATCTGACCAGGACACCATCCTAGAGGCCATGGGAAAAATGAAGTATCTGAAGATAAATGGCAAACCCATCAAGAAGAGATGTCCCAAGTGGAAGAGTAAGCCAATAACTTGAGGAGACATCTTGACTTTAACTCATCATTAACTTTGGGGAAACATCAGGGACAAGGTACTACTGGCCCCAAAATGATGCTGCTATGTTTAATGACTCTATTTCATATTAATTATCAGCTTCTAAATGCAGAATCCAAATGCTTTTGTCAAGGAGGGATAGAAGACACACAAGTAATAAAAGACAGACAGTGTGATGTTATTTTGCCACACTAAGCATCTTTTTTATGCTTTTTTATTACTAGTCCAAGATGCCCTGTATTACTAATAAAACTGCTAATGTTAGAGTAAAAATATTAGAAGAGATTAATCAATTGATAGGTATATTGAGAACCACAGTTATTTATTACACAAGCATAATTTTGATTGCCAACAGTTTCATGTCATGTGATGCTTTAATGTGTCATATTTTCCTCATACTATCAATGGTCACATTGTCTCTCATGTAACCCTTGAATGGCCATCGTGGTTAAGATGGCTTTCCATATTCCTTAGTCCTCTGTTAGGTTTTCTTGTTGGGGACCGACTCCGGACAGCTGTGTCTTGAACTTTGTGTGACCTTTCTTGCTTTATCAAGCCTTACAAAAGCAGAAAGTTCCTGGCCTAACTGCAGGCTGTACAACTTCCTGGAGTACGTGCTAATCAGCCAGCTGCAGGGGCCTGGGACCAAAGTGACCTCACCCTCCCTTAGGAATTTTCCATTCTTTTCTCCTTGCTTCCCCTGCTCCCTGTCCCTACCTGAAGCCCTGCTTATAAGCCTCAATACCCAGTCAATAAACGAGACCTTGACGCGACTCAGACTGACTCTGTCTTTCTTTAGGCGTTTGGTCTCCTTTCCCTCTCCCCCCTTTGGTTTACAGGTGGACCCTCCTTGAGACCCTCCAACGGCCCACAGGATGGGCCAAGTGGCGCCCACACATGGGGCTCGAGGCACGGCAACCCACCAGACGACAGCCGAGATAGAGGTCTGGACAAAATTCGGGTAGAGGCGCCCCGACATGCACCGTGGGCGACCTTGAGGTAAGACTTGTCGTCCCATAACCATGGGCAAGTTTCTCTCTAAAGAAGCTCTCTTCATAAAGGAAATGAAGGACAATCTTAGGGAGAGGGGAATAAGAGTAAAAAAGAAAGACTTAATAAAATTTTTTTGTTTTGTGGAGGAGAAATGTCCTTGGTTGGTTATCAATGCCCCGGGCATCCATCCCCTGACATGGAACAAAGTTGGAAAGGATATCAATAACATGCTTAAAGATAGGGAAAACATCTCCGATGCATTTTTTAGTTTCTATGGAGTAATAAGAGATATCCTAAAAGATTCAGAAAAGGATGACAGGGTGTCACATTTACTGGCACTTGCAGAGGATCTATTAAATGATGTATCTATCCAGAAGAAAAAAAGGGTGAAATAGCTTCAAATAAGGCAGGTCAAGAGAATAAGGAAATTAGTGCCGTAGCCAACACGGACAGACAGGGCAGAACCGATGGCAAAAGTGAAAGTAAAAGTGTTCTCGTCAACGAGGCAACAGGGGAGGCTGGCTCCTGTACTCCTTCTTTAATAGATGAGCCCGTGTTAGAAAAGGACTTGGACCCCCCTTTAATCAGACCTTCTCCCCCAGTTAGGTCTCTGTATCCTGTTATCCACAGAGATAGGGGTGATGATTGGCTGGACCCCGCCTCGGCAGCCAGCTTAGAGGAGGAGGCAGCCCGCTATGACAGGGAGAAATACGATCCACCTAGGTCTCAGGCTCCAATGACCCTTGCAAGGCGCCTCCCGGCTGCTGGGAGACCAAATGCTTTACGATGGCACTTCCCGCCGCCCTATGCTCCTTACCCGCCGGAATTTGCCCCTTCTGCCCCGTTAGGCTCCCCTTCCCCATTACCTGGGCTCCAGGATTTGCTCGCCACTAAGGAATCCCTCTTAGGCCAAATCGATAGCCTGAAGGAGGTCCTCTCATTAAAAAAGGAACTTAAGGAACTCACCCAGCAGATCCAAACCTTGCAGGTTGATCTCACTGAAACATACTTAACCCCTAAAATAGGCGCAAAGAAACAGAGCATACAAAGGCAGGCACCCGCAGTGTCCCTCTCCTTCCCTGTGATGACCCGCTCAGCTGATCGGCCTCAGGAAACAGGGGAGATAGAACAGACAGAAGGAACAGAGGAAGCAGACGGGCAGCCAGACTCGTCCCAAGACCATGGGGGTGGGGTCATGGAAGAGGATGGGGCCTCAGGTTCTGAGGAGGAAGCCGAGGGCCCCCTGGACGAACCGGCCGGTGGCGGGGAGAAACCAGGGAACGAACCAGGGGAATGCAATGGCCGCAGCTCTCAGGGCTCTCATATTTTTAAAAAATTAAAGCTTAAACATTTGAAGGATCTACATTCAGCTGTTAAAAATTATGGTATTAATGCCCCATTTACAATTTCTGTCCTGGAAGGACTTGGGCAAGGAGGCAGTCTCCTCCCCCATGAATGGAATAAAATTGTCCAATCAGTCTTGACTCACAGTCAGTTTTTGACCTGGAAGGCTGAATTTATAGACAGAGCTGAAACACAGGCTGCTTTAAATAAATGAAGCCCCGAAGATGGCTTCCTGGTCCATAGATAAATTGACAGGGCGAGGCAATTTTGCCGCGGAAAATAAACAAAGGGGTTTGCCAGCAGGACTCTTGGCACAAACCTCCCAGGCAGCTCTAGCAGCCTGGCGGGCCGTCCCCTCCATGGGGTCGGCCAGCACTTCACTGTCAAAGATAATACAGGGAGCCAATGAGCCTTATGCTCAATTTGTGGCCAGATTACTAGAGGCCGCTGAGTGGATCTTGGGGGAAGACGGTGCCGAAAACGTTATGGTCAAACAACTGGCCTTGGAAAATGCCAATGCAGCCTGCATGGCCGCCTTAAGAGGCAAACCTAAAACAATGGATCTTAATGGTATGATCAAGCTGTGCAGTGAAGTAGACTCCTTTGAGCACAAGATTTCAAAGTCCATTAGTCTTGCCATAGGTGCAGTTCTTCAGCCCATGGCTGGCAGATCAGGGGGAGCTAGAAATTGTTTTAGATGTGGAGCTCCAGGGCACTTCGCTCATAATTGTCCCACTGGCTCCAATCCTGGGACTCCTTCCCCCAGCCCTGATCCCCGCGATCCAGTCCCAGGATTATGCCCCCGGTGCAAGCGGGGACGACACTGGGCAAGAGACTGTCGCTCCAGATATGATAGTGCTGGCCAACCCTTGACTGCGGTCCCGGGAAATGGACTGAGGGCCCCAGTCATCCCCGCTCCAGTCGGGGACCAACAACTCCTTTACCAGCCGTCAGCAACAGGGGACTACACGTCCCCAGGGCAGTCTAGCCCACCTTGCTCAAGCCTATCTAGAGCCACCCCAGGCAGCGCAGGACTGGACCTCTGTTCCTCCACCACCCAGATTGTAACTCCAGAAGAAGGAACAATAGTGATAGAAACCGGAGTTTTTGGTCCTCCCCCACCCAGCATGTTCTTCCTTGTCATCGGCGGAGCTTCCAGTTCGATACAGGGGCTCACAATCACCCCATCCATAGTCAATGGTGACTACCATGGAGAAATAAAATTCCTGGCTTCAGCCTCTCGAGGCCCAGTCACTATCCCCATGGGTCAACGAATAGCTCAGGCCCTACCACTCCCATTAACTGGGAAATTTCAATATAAAAATCACTCCTGTGGCTCCTCCCATCCTGGCTCCTCTGATGTATTCTGGGTGCAGCAACTGACTGAAAGCCGACCCACTATAAAACTTTTGTTAGATGGGAAACCTTTCCTTGGCCTTCTGGACAGTGGTGCCGATGCTACTGTCATCTCGAGAGGACACTGGCCCGCTGCGTGGCCTTTGGAGCCCACAGCCATCCATTTGAAAGGGATAGGACAGACACAAAATACCCTTCAAAGTTCAAAAATATTACAATGGAAGGATCCTGAGGGGAATTCAGGGGCCGTGAAACCTTTTGTAGTTGAGGGACTGCCAGTCAATCTGTGGGGCCGTGACATTATGACTCAGATGGGGGTCATCATGATGAGTCCCAATGACAAAGTGACCCAAATGATGTTAAAAACAGGCTTCTTACCAAGAAAAGGTCTGGGGAGGCGTGAGCAAGGACCCACGCAACCTATTATGGCCAAGCCAAAATTGGATAAGAGAGGACTAGGGGCGGGTCCTACAGACCTTTTTTCCTAAAGACCACTGCTCTCCCTGCACACCACACTGACAAAATAACATGGAAGTCAGATGACCCGGTGTGGATAGACCAGTGGTCCTTGCCTCAAGAGAAGGTCCAGGCTGCCCTTCAGTTAGTGCAGGAACAGTTAGACCAAGGGCACCTCGAACCCTCCACCTCCCCATGGAATACTCCTATCTTTGTCATTAAAAAAAGGACTGGTAAATGGAGATTATTACAGGATCTTAGAGAAGTTAACAAAACCATGATGCCCATGGGGGCGCTGCAACCAGGGCTACCCTCGCCTGTAGCCATCCCCAGAGGATATGCCAAAATAATTATTGATATTAAAGATTGCTTTTTTTCTATTCCCCTTCATATTGCTGATTGTAAAAGATTTGCCTTTTCTATTCCTATTACTAATCAGATTGGACCAAATCCACGCTTTCAGTGGAAGGTTCTGCCCCAAGGAATGGCCAATTCACCCACTCTTTGTCAGAAATATGTGGCCCAGTCCGTTGACCCAATTAGAATACAGTTTCCTGAGGCCTATATTATCCACTATATGGATGATTTGTTGATCGCTGCTGAGACAGTGGAAAGGACACATCTAGTAGTGCAAAACTTGGTACGGGCCTTACAAGATAAAGAGTTTCATATCGCCCCAGAAAAAATTCAAACGCAATTTCCTTTTCTGTTCCTGGGGTTTGAACTTCACCCTGAGCTCCTCTATACTCAAAAGATTCAGATCAGAAGAGATACCCTCTCTGCCTCAATGATTTTCAAAAGCTTTTGGGGGACATCCAATGGCTACGGCCTTACCTCAAAATGACAAAAGGGGACATACATCCTCTTGAAGATATCCTTAAAGGAGATCCCGACCTCCTCTCTCCCCCCGACACCTCACCGCGGAGGCAGAAAGGGTACTTGATAAAGTAGAATTAGCCATCACCCGGCAACACATTGGGTTTTTCTCTCCTGCCTTACCCCTGCATTTAGTGATCTTCTCCACCAAGTTTGCCCCTACTGGCCTGTTGTGGCAAAAGTCTGTACCCTTGCTTTGGTACACCTCCCGGTTGCTAAAAGGAAAGTCCTTCCTTTATATCCCCTGTCAGTGTGCCAATTGGTGATGTTGGGGATATGAACATCCACTAGATATTTTGAGAGGGAGCCTGATGTTACCATTATCCCATATGATAAAGAAAACCTGGAATGGCTGTCCACCCATCACCCGGAATGGGCTACGCTTGCTTGTTCCTATGCAGGAAAATTCTATACCCAGATGCCTAGTGATAAGTTGTTACAGTATTTTTCCTTTACCCCTTTTCTTTTTCTTAAAAATACGAAGCTAAAGCCAATCTCCAATGCCTGCATGGTGTTTATAGATGGGTCAAAGAATGGCCAGGCTGCTTATGTCTATAACCAGCAAAAAAGAGTCATGAAAACACCCTTTAACTCGGCCCAATTGGTGGAGCTTTATGCCACCCTGGCAGTGTTTGAAGCATTTGAGGCATGTCCCCTTAACTTATATTCGGACAGCCGATATGTGGTGGGAGCTTTGCAAGTTTTAGAAATGGTGCCGGTGATCCAGCCCCACACTCCAACCTTCAAAATGTTCTCAAAGATACAAAAGCTGATCCATCAGAGGTCGCTCCCCTTTTTTATTGGCCACATTCGTGCCCACACTGGCCTGCCTGGACCCCTAGCACTGGGGAACGAACTTGCAGACGCCGCTACATGGACCCCCCTGATTTTACTTCTAGAACAAGACCAGATCATGGCAGCCCGCGAGGCCCACCGATTACACCACCTTAATGCCCAGACCTTGAGACAAAGGTACTCACTCACTAGAAAACAGGCTAGGGAAATTGTCAAAAGCTGTAAAAATTACCTGATATTTTTGCCTGAGTCCCATTATGGGGTAAATCCTAGGGGGCTTGTTCCAGGACAGATTTGACAGATGGATGTCACCCATGTCACTTCCTTTGGAAAATTAAAATATGTACATGTCACCATCGATACCTTCAGCGGGTTTATCAGCACCTCCGCTCACAGTGGGGAGGCCACTAAGGATGTCATCAATCATATGCTACATGTCTTCACTGTGCTGGGACAGCCAAAATGCATAAAAACTGATAATGGCCCGGGGTACACCAGTAATAGGTTTAAACAATTCTGCTTGCAATTAGGAATAAAGCATGTCACTGGAATACCCTATAATCCACAGGGATAAGGCATTGTAGAATGGGCTCACCAAACCCTAAAAAATACCATTAATAAACTCAGCGCACAGGAAACCTTGTTCCCTATCAAGGGAAACCAAAAGATGTTGCTTGCCCATGCCCTCTTTGTGTTAAACTTCTTTGGATGGCTTAGGAAAGTCTGCAGCCAAACGGCACTGGCACCCAGAGACCAGCCAGGGATACGCCCAGGTCCTTTGGAAAGATCCTATAACTGGAAAATGGGGCGGCCCGGACCCAGTGTTAATCTGGGGAAAGGGGTCCGCATGCATCTATGACTCCAAGGAAAATGGGGCCTGCTGGTTACCAGCAAGGTTAATTAAACCCTACTCTGCAGGAAATGCCCCACAGCAGTAAATAATAATTTTGGGTCCAGGAATTAGCCCTGAGACATGGATTCTTTCTCTTGCAGGTGCCCCCGCGGCCCAAGGAAGGAAAAGAACCATGAGTGCCCTCATCGCTTTTCTTGCACGTCCCGGTATCTGGAAAACCCGTCTCTATGCTATTCCTTTTCTTTTAATTTTGCCTGCCATCTCTATGGCCCGGGCCAGTCCCCACGCTATTAAGAAACTCACTTGGCAGGTCATCTCACAAACTGGGGAAACGGTCTGGCAGACGGCTTCCAATCATGCCCCCTTTTCATGGTGGCCATCTCTTACCCTCGATTTCTGCCAGCTGGCTGCAGGGCTCAACTCTTGGGATATCCCCACCATAGAGTTGAGTGCCCTAAACGGGACCAAGATAAATAATTATTCTGACTGCAAAACCTTCCCTGGATCCAACAGGGGCCCTGTTACTTGGACAAGCCCTTGTGAAACTTTCCATGGTACAAATCCTGCCACCATGACCACCCCCGTGTGTGTTAGCCCCACCGCTCAATGCAGGTTGGCCCAGTCTGATTTTTACGTTTGCCCCAAAGACGGTAGAAGTCGGGCCGTGGTGGCCAGATGTGGGGGCTATGAGGAATTCTTTTGCCTCAATGGGGCTGTGAGACCACCGGTGCAGCTTACTGGCACCCATCCTCCTCCTGAGACCTTATTACCATCACCAGGGGCTACTTAAAGCCCTCTGGCCGCCCCTGCTATTCTTCAGCGACATGGAAGCCCCAGGCCCCTGGGTTGTCGCTACCTCTCAATATCACCTTTACCGCACAGGGTAAGTCCAATACGGGCTGGACCTCGGGAAAGACATGGGGACTTAGATGGCATCTTGATGGCAAGGATAAAGGAGTCAGCTTTAAGATACTACTGAAAATCGAACCCGTTAGTGCCGTCTCCATTGGACCCAATCCGGTCCTCCCTGATTCTCAAAGCAAAATTTCAGCCTTAGCCAAAGGAGCGATCACACCAGGACCCACACCTGGTAGCACTTCCACCCCCTCCCTGCATAGTACTTCCCCCATTATTCTGCAAAATACAGGCAACAGGTTATTCAGTGTAGTACAGGGAGCTTATATGGCCCTAAATGCCACAAGCCCAGATAAGACCTTGGACTGCTGGCTTTGCCTTACCTCCAGCCCTCCTTACTATGAGGGAATCGCCTTCCAGTCTGCTGCCAGAAACCTCACTTCCCCAAGCAGTAGGTGTCAGACTAAGCCTCATAGACTGACACTCTCTGAGATTTCTGGACAAGATTCCTGTTTGGGCAAAGTCCCACCGACCCATAGGCATCTCTGTAACAAAACCTTGACACCCTATAAAGGAGGATATTATCTTGAGGCACCCAATGGGTCCTACTGGGCCTGCAACACCGGGTTAACCCCCTGTGTGTCTGCTCAGATATTTAATGGTTCCCATGAATTCTGTGTACTGGTTCAGTTGTGGCCTTGTGTCACCTATCATGAAGAAAGCTCCGTTATGGAATTCTTCGAGCAAAGGAGTAGATACACTCGAGAACCTGTGTCATTGACCATAGCCCTCTTGTTGGGTGTTGGAGGCATTGCTGCAGGAATTGGTACAGGGACCACCGCCCTTGTACAAAATAATCACTTGATGCAGTTACAGATGGCCATGCCCACCGATCTGGAGGCAATAGAAAGATCTATTTCCACCCTTGAGAAGTCACTTACCTCACTATCAGAAGTAGTGCTGCAAAATAGAAGGGGCCTGGATCTGTTGTTCCTGAGGGAAGGGGGCCTATGTGCCGCCTTGAAGGAAGAATGCTGCTTTTATGCCAACCATGCTGGTATTGTCAGGGAATCAATGGAAAAATTAAGGGAAAGGCTGGCTCAAAGAAAAAGGGAGTTTGAAAATCAGCACGAGTGGTTTGAAGATTGGCTGCAAGGGTCCCCCGGCTCTCCACCTTGCTACCTACCATTCTAGCCCCCTTAATTGCTTTTCTCCTTTTCATTACCTTTGGTCCTTGGGCCTTTCGGCGGTTGACTCGGTTTGTCAAAAATCAGATTGATTCGACCTTACCACGACATGTCTCAATTCATTATCACAGAGTAGATTCTGAGGAGGCCAGCCAGGAGCCCCATCAAAGACTCAGATTCAGTGTCCTAAGGCCCTAACATCTCCACGGTCCTGCTAGAGGGTACTCAATGACGGGAATAGTACAGGGCCATGCCGGAGACAACAGTGTACAGAGGTTGTCAAGACCGGCTCAACATGACACGCGGCCAAGCGTGGGAAGCCCCCTGTATAGCCTAAGACAGGGGCTCTCTCGGACGCTAGCCACCCCGATCACATGGACTTGGTCCATTTTTGAGAAAAGAGGGGGAACTGTTGGGGACCGACTCTGGACAGCTGTGTCTTGAACTTTGTGTGACCTTCCTTGCTTTATCAAGCCTTACAAAAGCAGGAAGTTCCTGGCCTAACTGCAGGCTGTACAACTTCCTGGAGTACGTGCTAATCAGCCAGCTGCAGGGGCCTGGGACCAAAGTGACCTCACCCTCCCTTAGGAATTTTCCATTCTTCTCTCCTTGCTTCCCCTGCTCCCCCTCCCTGCCTGAAGCCCTGCTTATAAGCCTCAATACCCAGTCAATAAACGAGACCTTGACGCGACTCAGACTGACTCTGTCTTTCTTTATGCGCCTGGTCTCTTTTCCCTCTCCTCCCCTTTGGTTTACAGGTGGACCCTCCTTGAGACCCTCGAATAACCTGGCCCATGGGACGGGTTGTATTCTTATAATTCTCTTATGCTTTCCTGTATATTAATTAGACTAGTGATACAAGCAATGCATTCAAAACTCTATTACAGTAACAATTTTATCTTTAAAAAATTGGGAGATGTAAGAGACAGGGGGTCCTTGTATTCACAGATAAACAGATAAGTACTAGGGAAACCAAGAATGTTAAACACACAGGGTTGTCTCTTCAAAAGGATATATATATATAAAACCTATTTTGCCCAGAAGCCTAGAAGTGGAGGTAGTTAATATTCTGGTGACCTTTTTGTTGTCTTGTATGACCAAGATCATAGCAGATACTTCCCCCAGACCCTTAATATGACACATCTACTCAAACTATAGAATCCATTTTTATGAAAAATTTCACATGTATTACAAAGAGTTTTATGTAGTCATGCCTTAAGCTTTATTGTGCGCATGGGACTGAGTTAATTATAAATAGGAAACATCTTTCTAAGTTGTGTTTTCTTAAATATGCTTAAAATAAACTGCCCAGTTTCAGACTTATGAAATTTTGAGCCAACACCAACTACTGAAGTGTGTTGAAAGAGACTTCGTTCTTGACTCAGGTGATCAACACTCACCTGGTGTTTTTACAGACCCCCAAAAGGAGATAAAGGAAACTTAGAATACATTAATATAAAATGACCACTTATGTATGCAACAAGATGAAGCCTACTTTGCTAACATGTGGGCAAGAAACATTTTATTTCTTCCTAATAAATTGGATATTTTGAATCCTCAATCTGGCAGAAGATTTTATCTAAATTTCAGAGTTTCTGTCCTTTTTCTGCAATTGCAGAATCTCAAAATCTGGGATGGTACCCCCTACCCCCCCCTGCACACACACAAACATGTCCTCTACTTATCTGCCCATCACGTTCTCTACCCATAATCCCACTGTTTCTTCCTACTTGGTTTTTTGAAGTTTGCCTATTCCCAGAATGTAACAGGAAAAAAATAAACTTATGATAACTTTAACAAGTGGGAGTTTATCTATCTTACTCCAACAAAGAAGTAGGGAATTGGAGGCTGTTATCTCATCTCAACAATGGGGCCTTCTATTCCTGCCCCAACTCGCTAGATCATGGCTCATGTTATGGTCCATGGGTATTGTTAGACCATCATATCTTCAGTGAAAGTCTTAAGAAAAGAATGATGACCAGCAAAAGACAAATACACACACACACACACACACACACACACACACACACAGAGACAGAGAGAGAGACAGAGAGAGAGACAGAGAGAGAGAGAGAGAGAGAGAGAGAGAGAGAGAGAGAGAGATTTCTTTGAAGTATTATTTGAAGTACTATGCAAAATCTTAAAATCAAATAGCAGCAAGAAAGAAGGCTGGGAAAAAGTTTTCATACCTGATGGTCATGTATCAATTTAAAACAGAAATCCTGTTACTAAGAACACAGATTTGATATACATATAAACAAATAGCTCTGTCTTCTGCTAATACGTAAGAGGAGGGATTGTGATACATCAACATTTGAAGATAAAGAACTTGCAGCCCAGAGAGCAGACTGAAAAGTCATCATATATAGAGAGAAGACATCCTAGAAAGCAGCCATTTCCCAAAAGGGAAGGGTGTGATGTGATAGTACTTTGTATATGTTCTGACAAATAAAGTTTCCCTGAATATGAGAGGGTAAAACTAGACACTAGTTAGCCATAGAAGCCAGGCTGGGGTGGCACATACCTTTAATCTCTGCATTTGAGATCTCATGCATATGCTCCCAGTACTTGAGAGGCACACATGCCTTTAATCCCAGCACTAGGGAGGTTGAAACAGGAAGGGATATGGCTGGACAGAGAAAGGAATATAAGTCAGGAGGAGATAGGAACTCAGGTCCCTTCGAGGCTGAGGATTTCGTAGAAGTAAGAACTAGCTGGCTGCTCTCTTCCCTGATCTTTCAGCTTTCACCCTGATATCTGATTCCAGGTTGTTATTAATAAGATCAATTAGGATTCATGCTACAGGTGGGGTATCTATAAGGCCTGAAAAATTATGACAGAGGTAATTTAATTTTCCAAAGAAAATTAATCTCTAGGAAACAACACTTTAGGATGTATTTCTTTTATTATCTTCTGCCTACATACTTAGAGGTACTCTAAGTGCAATAGTTAGACAAATTCCATCTTGTTAAGGGGCCATTCCACCAGGTTAGTTCTAGATGAAGTTTCCATAGTTGCTCATCCTCAAAGGCCACAGCCACTTAACTCTGGTGTATCTTTGTGGCTTTGCATAAATTGACCATTAAATTCTCATGCTTTTAAGAGTCCAAATAAGAGATGACTGGATTGTAAGGATGCATGTGATGATTTGAATAGAAATAGCTCCCATAGGCTCATACATTTGAATGCTTAGTCATCATTGGCGAGTGGCATTATTTGAAAGGTTTAGAAGGATTAAAGGTAAGTCCTTGTTTGAAAAAGTATATCACTGGGGGTGAGCTTTGAAGTTTTAAAACCTATTTCAAGCATATAGTCTCTTTCACTCTGCCGCTGTATCAGAATATTGCTCTCAGACATTGCTCCTGTGCCTGTCTGCATACCACCATTCTTCCTGCCATGATGATAATAGACCAAATCTCTGAAACTGTAAGCAAGGCCCCAATTAAATGTTTTCTCTTATAAGAGTTGCTTTGGTCATGTGTCTTTTTACAGCAATAGAACAGTGACTAAGACAAGAATATGTTCATAGAGCAGCAAAATAAGAAAACCAGCCAGCATTTACTACATGTATACTACAAGTCAGGCATTATGCTAACTGCTCAATGAATAGCATCTGTGTATGTGGGTGTGTGTACACACATGGATGCAAACACTTGTATGTGATTCATCCTCAAGCTGCTCTCTTTGCACTGCTATAACAGAATAGCATATACTGGGTACAACTAACATTCATTTAGATATTTATTAAGCAAAAAAAAATTGTTTCTTAAAATCTGGAAGCCATAAAGGCCAAGGTTCAGGTGCCTTCAGATTTAGCCTTCAGTGAACTTTCTTCTTCTGATCGGCAGGTGGCTACCTGTTCATTCTGTCCACACATGGCATTTCCTTGGTATGTATATACAGATTGATTCTGTCCCTTTCTCTCTTCTTAAAAGGCTACTTATTACTTCTTCATGGCTTCACTCTCATCATGTCCCCTACCTTACTGTTTCCTAAGGTCTTCACTTCCATTTTCTGTTACATGAGCTTTAGGAATTCAACCTATAGATTTTGAAGAGGTACAAACATTTGTTACATAAAAGTAGCAAAACCTTTTTATCTTCATTATGCAAATGAAGAATCAGATGGTTATGGAAAGAATAAATGGTCTAAACAGTTGTGGGGAAAAAACCACCCACCTCCATGTCTATTGTTGCTTCTGCATATACTTCTGCCTCTAGAACAATAATATTTTTAACAAATTTCTCACTAATTTTAGGTACACACTCAAATTATTTCTGTCACCCTTGGGGCTATGATGAGTTATAAAACCAATTAGTGAGCTAGTGGAAAGGAAGGTTAGTAAAGAGTAACTCTAGGGTTCACACAGTAGCCACTCAGGTGCAATGAGTATGTGTGTGTGTGTACATACATGTGCACTCATATATATGAGCACATACATGTGTGCTCATGTGTGTAAATATCAATGTCTGGTATTTTTCTCAGTCACCTTCCACCTTATTTTTGAAACAGAGCTTCTTGTAGAACCTGTAGTGTAGTAATTCAGCTAGATTGGCTGACACATGAGCTCCAGAGTTATATCTGTCTCTGCCCCTTGCCTATCTTAGATGTGTGCTCTCTTGCCTCTCTTAGACTTGTGCAGCCATACCTGACCTTTTACATGAGTGATGAGACTTCAAATTCAGTTCTTCAGTCTTATACAGCAGACACTTTACTGATGATCCATTTTCCCAAACCCAGTAGTATTTTTCAATAAGTAAAAAGTAACAGTAGAACATGTTGTTTGAAGGAACATCATGTCTGAACCTACTGCCTCCAACAAAACTTCTGTGAGGACCAACTCCAACAAGTTTCCCGAGAAGTTCTATTTCTATGGAAGTTATAGACCATAGTATCTTCACTTTCCTGAACACATGTTGATGAAACTTCAGTGCAGTCTTTGATATCTAGATTCTCAATAATGTTAGTAAATGAAGGTAGCAAGATCTGGGTAATCAGCAATCTATGGATCATTAATTGGAGATGTTTTAGTTCTAAGTAGCAATTCCAACTACAAAAATAATAAAAATCTGATGAATTCACTGAGTTAAGCTCAGTGGCAAGAGAACAAATAAGCTCAAAATCATTTGGGCCAAAAGGACACACCAATCAAGAAGCAAAATACTAGCTCTTCTTCATGAAGCCTATCAGTGACCAAAACTGAAGCCTCAAATCTTCTTTCTAGAGGATTGGTGTTGGTGCTGAGAAGTAAATAAGAGAAATATATATATATGAATCTGATGGCACCAAAGTGCAAATAAGAACTTGGTATTTTTACACATCGTAGGATTTTAGTAGGATTTAGACTTTTATATGAAAACACAGTCATGGTAGATTTCCATTATTTGCTAATTGAGTGGATAGCTATTCGAGGGTAAGAAATACTAAGTTTTTCTTTGAATGTCTTGCCACTCTCTTAAAAGTTAAGATAAAAAAATATACTTTTAAAAAACTTTTTTATGTTTATTAATTCTCTGTGGATTTTGCATCATGTATTACAACCCCACCTATCTCCCCACCCTTTCAAATCTTCCCTCTGCCCTTGCAACCTCTCCCCTAAAACAAAACAAAATTTAAAAAAAAGACAAAACATAACAAACAAACTAAACTAAACTAACTAACTAAATAAAGTCAAGTCTTTTAAATTGGGTCTGGGGGTAAAATAATGTTTTTAAACAAGTAGGAAGTTAGGTCAAACAAAATATACATATAATAAAAGACCAATTATTTTTCATTAAGTTTCAACTTCTCCAATATCTATTAATAATGGAATTGGGTTGAATAGATTTTATGACTTGTTTTTAAGATCTCAATGCCTAGCAAAATATAAGCACCCAATAAATGTTTGTTGAACTGAAAACAAAGATGGCATTTGGACAACTTTACTCCACTTCGTATGTATTTTTTTTTTAATTTTTATTTTGCAATACAATTCAGTTCTACATATCAGCCACAGATTCCCTTGTTCTCCCCCCTCCCGCCCCCCTCACATTCCCCCCAGCCCGTCACCCATTCCAATCTCCTCCAGGGCAAAGCCTTCCCCATAGACTGAGATCAACCTGGTAGACTCAGTCCAGGTAGGTCTAGTCCCCTCCTCCCAGGCTGAGCCAAGGGACCCTGCATAGGCCCCAGGTTTCAAACAGCCGACTCACGCAATGAGCACAGGACCGGGTGCCACTGCCTGGATGCCTCCCAAACAGATCAGGCCAATCAACTGTCTCACCCACTCAGAGGGCCTGATCCAGTTGGTGACCCCTCAGCCATTGGTTCATATTTCATGTGTTTCAGTTTGTTTGGCTATTTGTCTCTGTGCTTTATCCAACCTTGGTCTCAATAATTCTCGCTCATATAAACCCTCCTCATTCTCGCTAATTGGACTCCCAGAGATCCACCCGGGGCCTAGTCATGGATCTCTGCATCCAGATCCCTCAGTAGTTGGATGAGGTTTCTAGCACGACAATTAGGGTGTTTGGCCATCCCATCACCAGAGTAGGTCAGTTCGAACTGTCTCTCGACCATTGCCAGCAGTTTGTTGTGGGGGTATCTTTGTGGATTTCTGTGGGCCTCTCTAGCACTTTGCTTCTTCCTATTCTCATGTGGTCTTCATTTACCATGGTCTCCTATTCCTTGTTCTCCCTCTCTGTTGTTGATCCAGCTGGGATCTCCCGCTCACCCATGCTCTCTTTCCCTCGACCCTCGCCCTTCACTACCCCCACTCATGTCCAGGCTGTTCATGTAGATCTCATTCCATTTCTCTGTCATTGGGCAATCCCCGTGTCTTTCTTGGGGTCCTGTTTTCCAGGTAGCCTCCCTGGTGATGTGAGTAGCAGTCCAGTCATCCTTGTTCCACATCTAGTATCCTGCTATGAGTGAGTACATACCATGTTTGTCTTTCTGAGTCTGGGATACCTCACTCAGGATGATTTTTTCTAGATCCATCCATTTGTCTGCAAACCTCATGATGTCATTGTTTTTCTCTGCTGAGTAGTATTCCATTGTGTATATGTACCACATTTTGTTTATCCATTCTTCAGTTGAAGGGCATCTAGGTTGTTTCCATGTTCTGGCTATTACAAACAATGCTGATATGAACATAGCTGAACAAGTGCTCTTGTGGTGTGGTTGAGCATTCCTTGGGTATATGCCCACGAGTGGTATAGCTGGATCTTGGGGGATAGGAACAGACTTGCACTGGGGCTGGAACTCAGTGTTTTAGTGCTAGGAAAGCCCTGTACCCTTTAGCTGTATCCTCAGTCTTTGTTTTTTTAAGATAGGACCACAGGGTGTAATTCAGGTTGGCTTGAATTCACAATCACTCTGACTCAGTCCCCTGGAAACTGCGATTACTGACATGTATAAATCATGAATAACATCAACTTCAAGAAGACTAATTATTGAGAAACAGAAGATTCAGGAGGAAGGCAACATCACAGGAAGAAATAGAAACCAAAGACTCTAAGTAATCCTTATAGTGTCATTATTTTTAAATTATACTTACAGTTTAATAAATATTAACAGTCACTATTATGAAAGAACATCCAGAATATTAATTGACCTTGCCTTTCATGAAGGTTTAACATCCAAACTACAGAAAATATTATTGGTTTTAATGGTAAGAAAAGAAAGTTATAATGTGATATTACTAAAATTCTTTTAGATGAAAGTATATATAAAGTAAAATGAGTGAGAACTTTTTAAAAAGTACCAAAAATTATTAAATATTAAATACTCTTTATATAGCAATAATTTCACATTTAAGCAATATCTTCACAGCTAAAAATAAGCAGTTGAACATATACATTCCACTCCCCTCTTTTACATTCTTAAAACTGTAATTTGACAAAGGGTAGCAGTTTATGACAAACAAAAGCAATGGAAAAGACCTTTTCTATAAATTGGAAGTCGGAAATACAGAACATTTGGAACTGTCTGGCTCAGTAGGATCTAAATTACTTGACTCTCAGCAAATACGAAAAGAACAATATCACATCCTGAGCACAAAATCTCAAAATATAGAGAAATTCCCTTTGGTGATTTAGGTGAAAGAAAAAAAGTCTGGTTACTACTTAAAAATCTGTTTATGAAGGTGAGCTTGGTGCAGGCACCTTTAACTTCAGCACTCTGGAGGCTAAGACAAGCTAATATCTGTAAGTTCAAAGCCAGCCAATTTGTAAGACAGCCAGGGCTATGTAGGGAGACCTATCCTCAAATAACACTTCCCCCTAAGAAAAAAGAAAACAAAGTCTGTTCAAGAGCACATAAAATAGCATCCAAGATTTCTCTTCTTCACACTGTAAAACTGAATATTTTTAGAGGACTAAAGCTTTATCCTCTTAACAATGAATTTTAAAGAAAATGGAGAGCCTATACAGGGGGAGAGCATAAACAAAACCAAACAAAACTCACTGTAGTAAAATAAGAGAATACATTAAAATGTTAAGATGCTCATACATTAAGTCTTTCTATGACTTGGTTCCCAAAATGCTGATTGTCAAGCACACATACAAATGTGCACACACACATGCATATGTACCCGCAAGAATACATACTGAATTACATTGCTACCTGGTATGCAGAGGCTTTCCAATGAAAATAGTTCAGTCAGGGATCCTGACAATGGAAACTGGAGTAGACAAGTCCCATTCAAAATAAGTTTCCAATATGTTCTAGCATCATATTTAAATAGGAAGAGACATCCATGAATCAATGGCCATTTAAAGAATTTAGCTACAATTCTTTTTAAAAACTCAACATAGGCACTATGAGAAAAAAGAAAACTTACATTTGTGACTTAGAAAACAATATTCTGCCTACATAAAGCAGGAGGTAAATAATTTTTTAAAAAATGAACAACAAAAACCAAAAAGGAAAATTTTATTAATTAAAAAGTAGAACAGAAATTAAAGATTCAAAATGTATAATACATAGAAAAATCTAAGAAAATGCTATCAAAAGAGTGAAATAAATTGAGAGTGGAAAACAGAAAGAAAAAAAGCTATGAATCAATATAGAATGATTAATTTTCAAAGGATAAGATTTCTAGAAATAGAGGAAACAGAGAACAGATAACACTCAAGAAAATTTGTCTTGATTTAAAGATATGATATTGTAGATTGAAAGTGTCCAGTATAAGGAATATAAAGTAATTGCACTTCCAAATACTTATTATCATGAATATTCTGAGAATCAAAGAAAAGACACCATAAGGCTCTGGGGGAGGGGCTTAGCCATACTTAGGATTAAGAAGCTGTATTGTCAGGGTTTTTTTGCTTGTTTGCTCCATAAACCTTGGTGGTCTGAAATTGACTTTGATCCCACTGACTCTGTTTTCCAAGTACTAGGACTATAGGCATATATCCACAACATCCAACAATTTATCATCTTTTAGAGCTAAAAATTAGAGAGGCAAGTGCTTTAAATACAGAGGCAAAATGTATTTTTAGCATAAAAATTTATACCTAGTCAATTTTTCTTGCAGTTAGGAAAGTAAAATAAAAATATAAAACACTGGGTTTTTTAAATTTTTTTATTCCACGTATCTTTCCCAGGATGCTATTGGAATAAATACTTTTCTTAAAAGAAATGGCAAAATCTGAAAAAATAATAAACATAATCAAGGAGAAATGAGATCCAGAGACTAGAGAACTGAAGAACACAAAGATGGCCATGAAGGGGAAATACGGAACAGCCATGTACCAGGCCCAGAGAGCAAGCAGCACAACAAGTTCTAGAGGCAATTTTTCTCAAAAATTGAAATTGGTAGATGATTAAATGTGTTTAAATGTATTGAGATACAATATGCAAAAGTGAGGAAATCTTTAATATAAATAGTAAAAAAACCAAAAAAAAACATAAATGAAAAGACAATTAATCTCTTTAAGAAAAACATATTGCTGTAGAAGAAAGCAAAAACAATCATGGTACAGGATCTCACTGTTCACAGGAATATTAAGAGAGTAAAATTAATCATAGAGTAACTGAAGCAGAGACCATGAAGGAATTTAGTTTGCTTCCTTAGGCTTGCTCAGGAACCATTTTTGTTCAGACCAGGCCCTCCTGTCTAGGGATGGTACTGTCCACAGTAGGTGGGGTCCTTCTACATCAATTAACAATCAAGGAAATGCTTGAAAGGACAATCCCATGAAGGAAATTCTTCAGCTGAGGTTCCTTCTTTCCAGGTGAGTAAAGCTGACTATTGAAGCTATGACAGTGCTGTTTTCACATAACCTATGACTGTACACATAGTAGGAAAGGAACATAGTAGGAAGGGAAAGATTCTATGTATCAAAGGTTTGTTGATTTGTGTCACTCTGCTCATCTGTAAATATGAGGTTATATAGCAGACTGGAAACGTTGCAGGAGAAATAACTTGTATTCAATATTTCTAACACATATGTGTTAGTAAGCAAAATATGCAAGACTTGAGTCTCTGTCTTACATTGAATAAAGTCTGCAACTAACCTCTAAAATTGAAAATTTAAGAAGGGTAACATGCTAAAACCAATGTTTCCTGGAAATGGAGAAGAGCAGACCGTGAAGACGACAAAGCAGCTGTTTTTCATGACTTACAGAGTTGTGTCTCCTCTCTCTCTCTCTCTCTCTCTCTCTCTCTCTCTCTCTCTCTCTCTCTCTCTCTCTCTCTCTACCTCTCTCATCTAACTATATAGCCCTAGCTGATTTGTAACTCACTATATAGACCAGGATGCTCTCAAGTTTGTAATTCTCCTGCCTCTACCTCTGCCTCTTGAGTACTAGGTGCCACCAAAACCTATTCTGACCTGTTTCTGTCATATCTCTTTATCACTTCAGTAAAATTTTGTAAACTTCATAAAAAGTTTCTTAAATTGGAAAATTCTAAGATTTTAAAATGTTGTTACCTAATAAAAACATTTTAAATAGTTGACATGTATTATCCTTTGTTTTGGATATTCTTTGGTTTGAGAGTTTTCTTTTTCAAGCATTTCCTTGGGAAATGAGGCTCAGAAAACTTAACAGCCCATATTCACTTAGTAAATAATATAATTGGAATTTTTATGCATTTAGGATCCCAGAACATACTCTTCTGAGAACTGCATTTAGAGGCTCTTAAAAATCTCTTTTACTCCTATCAGAGTATGGTGCTCATAAGACTCCTTCCACTTGGAACATGCTCTTCAGCCCACCTTATGAAACTAATTTCTATTTGTCCTTCTGTTTTGTTTCAGCTTAATAATACATAAATCAGGGTTCATCCTTCATCTGTGCTTGCAGACTCAGGTGCTCCTTTCCCAGCATTTATATGATTTTAATGGTCACATGTCCCCATGTGTGTGACCACTGATTTCTTATGTATTGGCTTCCCGAATAGAATTAGCTCCATAAGGACTGGACATTGCATCTAGTTTTGCTTAACCATATAGGCCCAGTACTTTGAAGAATATACTGTTGAATAAATATCAAACTCCTAAACAAACTTTATGATTCAGACATATGAATCAATCAGTATATGCTCTCAATGCAATTATATCACTCTTCTGGTCTTTGTCTTTCCTAAAATCTAGTGTTCCAGCTTCTCTAGAGACATCAGGTGAAGCAATCTTGGTAATACAAGCCAGCATACTTTTCAAAGACAGAGGAGTTCCTTGCCAGAGCGAAAGACAAAAAACATCCTGTCTGATTATTGTTTTGTTTTATTTTGTTTTTTAATGAGGCCATGTGGTCAAAGTTGATCCTAAGTAGTAAAGGAGACACTAGTATTCCCAAAGCCAGGGTTGGTTTTCTGTAAATTTCTCTACTTCTGAAAATAAAAAGATGCTAATTACAGGGAGAACATGAGGGTGCAAAACGTTGCATTCTGAACTCATGTGTAATGCTCAGGAGAGGGAAAGAGAAAGCATCACCCACTTTGCTGATGTTTTTAGCATTCAAATCCCTCTGACCTGATTACTTAAAACCAAGGAAGAGAAAGTGGTTGAACAGCTTTACATTTAAATAATTCAATTCAATGAAATAATAAATAATTGCAGTAAAACATCTGTTTTTTGAAAGTTTCTCTGATTGTCCCATAAAACAAAATCACTGTACAGTGAGTAAAAGTGGTTCCACATCCACCGTGAGCAAAGTTAGACATCCAGGTACAGGTCAGCCTGCTTAGGATGACCATTTTAGCCAATATATCATTTGCCTGCAGACCAATGATTTCTTCCTAGATGAACACAAACAAAATATCTGTTTTGTTTTGTTTTGTTTTAATTTGCCAGACATATGTATTTGCCACTAACAAAAACACTATTCCATGTAATTTAATAAACACAAAAAGATTCGACAACGTTCAAAGAGCCTACCTAAGGATTTTGTCTTTTGTCTTCTGTCACATCACCAATGGCACTTGCAGATAGACCCTTGCACTGTGTTTTTCATTTCTTCATGTCAGCTTTATAGCATACCTAGACTGAAGTGAAGGGGGTTCATCAAAGACATCAGGATTCCACATTTCCCTTACCTGACTGCTCCCTGTTTCCTCTGATACCATCCCAGAGATCTAAGGCCCTGTGTGCCTGGCTACCCTCCCCTCATTATCTGCAGCCTGCTCTCATCTGCTGCTGACTAGGACTGCTCTTCGTTCTTCAGTTCTTTGCCTTTTATTCTCAGAGCCAAGTATCAATTCTGCTCCAAATGTGCAGAATCAAAAATCACATTACCAATTCTTTTTTTATTATGCTGTCTTTTTTAAAAGTTTTTTTTATTTACATTGACTCTTTTTCATATTTAAAACACACACACACACACACACACACACACACACACACAAATTTACTTTCAGAGGTCTGCACCCTTTGATCCTTCACAAGATTGAAAAAAATGCCTTTAGGAACTGCAGGCTCATATTTAATGGCACATACATATTTGACTTTCACTTCATCCACTCTTCATTCAATCATTTATATTTAATGTTACATATACTTGACTCCTTGACTTTTTTTTAAATCTCACATGCTGAATGGTACACAATAAAATTAGTCCCAGATTCCACTATCCAGCAACTTGTCCTTATTTATCTGCATTAAATAAGCTGTCTTTGCCATCTATTCATTAGCATTCAGAAGATTTAAGCCTCTTCTCATGAATAATCTAGCTATGTTATTTACCATATTCTGTCAGTAACTCCTTTCTAGCAGAATCTGCTGTATAGGCATAGATCATCTTCTGAAGCAAACTCCTCATGAATACCAGAACTGCTACTCTTTGGCTACCAAGGTTAACTTCAACAAGGCTTGCTTCTTGGAGAGATCAAATGGTTTTCTGAATAACCCAACAATGACATCTCACTACTAAACATCCTATTATAACTGTTAGTTCCTTCAATTCCCACTCTGAGAAACATTACTGTTTCCCCAGAAACATACTAAGACAGGAGATCCATGTCTTTAAGGAAAAAGATTGAGGATAGCCTCAGCCGATGTAAGGGTGGGTGCCAGCTAGCCACACTCTCTTTCCTGGTGTTTCAAGATTCCAGACAGGAGGTAATCTGAATTAGTGGCTTCAATGTGTTCCTTTCAGTACTACTTTTAAATCTCCTACAAATTCTGCCCACTGAACTCAATGAAGTTTGCTCTTGAATTGAGAATTCACACACACACACCAATAATCAACTTCCCCCAGGCCTCTTTGTGGCATCAGACTCAAAGCAACTCTGGCCTAGAATAATTGGCTCAGCTCAAGACTGAGCACAGACTACATAAAGTCAAAATATATTCTCTGGATACCAATGGCCCCCATGATACCCCTGGACAAAGTATTTCCAACACATGCCTTCCTCCTGTGACATATTATCTCCTGGCATATTTCCATATGAGGATTCAATTATGCCATGGAGAAAGGAGATAAGGCAGAAGCAATGGGTAAGGTAACCTCAGACTTAAAATGTTCCCATTTCATTTAAAACAAATTATACTTTGAAAAAATAGATTGTTCGTTTGACAAAATAGGAGCACACAAAAAGAATGGGGAGAAAAGAGAAGAAATTATTTACTTTTTAAAAATATAGGCTCTGAATAAAACACAGAAAGAATCCTATCTAGTAATTTTATATATGGTTAGGAAGTGTCCAACCATTTTCTCTTATTTTACTTCTAATTGACTTGTAAGGTAGTAGGTTTTCTATGGCTTTTCCATGCATATCCTATTTTGATTAATCATACTAAAATATCCTGTTTCTTCCTATCTCCTCACTGCCCTTCCTGTTTCTACCCTCAGTATTTCTCTCTCTACTTTTCTTTTACCTATCTTCTATTGTCTTCACCTACCTTAGTGCATCTCCACAACTGGCTCCTTTCTGGTTTCTTAACATCCATAGGTTCTTTAAGTTAAGCACAGAAATCAAATTATGTGAAGATAATATCCACAAATGGGACTACACGTATTTTTTTCTAATTATCTTTTCTTCTTTGGTAGATTTAACATAAAGAAATGAATAAATCTTCATTCATTATAAGGACATTATCTTCCTTCATAAGGAATAATCTTCATTCATTTGATATAAGGACAATATCAAAGTTATTTACTTATATAGTTTATCTTGTTTTTTTCTCAACTTGGCACAAATATACTGCAAAGCCCAAGGAGACCAGTTCCAAGAACCTCCCCTAATTTCTATGTGAGGCCTGCTCAACTCCAGAAGGAAGCTAAGATTTGTTAAAGAATAAGATAATTTTAATAAAACCATTTTAAATGCATGGGTTTTAATGTGGCGGGCAATTAGTCATCCACTAAACTAATGGTTGCATGAAATAATTCTGTTTGGAATTCACTTTGTTAAGTCATAAAATATATAACACAATTTACTACTTTTAGATACCTGTGATAATTAATTAAATATTCAGTATCCTGTTAGAATATCTGAGTTCAGTGTTCTAGCTAGCACTGCTTGGAACAAGTGTCTACTGCTCCGACCTCAATTGCATCTACAAAGTAATCAGCTCTACAATCACCAGTCTAAGAATTCTCTAGAAACTTCAAATGATAAACTATAGTAAGCAACTCAGAAAAAGAATAACTATTATTGTTAACTCATAATTTAGAATAAATTTCAATTAGGAACATATACAATATAGTATATTCATGTTCATACACCAAAGCCCAAACTATATTTAGTAATAATGGACTTAGGATTCATGAGTAGGCAAGCAAATAATTAGAAACTGCCTACTTCTTTTGTAGATCATGTCTTGAACTCTGCTGTACTTTCTATCTGGGGTGTCTCTCAAAGATCCACATGTTGAAGACTTGGTCCTCAGCTTGGAGTACTATTGAGAGGTGATGGGACATTTAGGAAGTAGAGCCTAGTAGGAATAACTTAGATAATTAAGGAGTTTTCTCTTGAAGGAAATGTTGGAACTCCACATACTTTCTGTTTCTTCTACTTTCCAGCAGCCAATGAAGCCAGCATAGCCTTACCCATCACTTGTTCCCTTTGTAGTGTACTATGCTGCTAAAGTCTAAAGTAACAAGGTCATCAAATAAGATGTGTTCCAAAATAAACTTATCTCCCCTATAATTTGATTTATTGCAGGTATTTGCCATAGAAACAGAACTCTAACATGTACTCTACCAAAGTTAAGTAAAAACCTAGGTAAATATTTCTGTTTTGCTGCATTTGACAATTGAATTTATTTTCTTTTCCTCTTGGTATCTGAGTGAAGGCAGGGTACACACAATTGGTTATGGCTAGAAATATACACGCTGTGAAAAATCATTCCATTAGTATCTTTAGGTGTGTCTTTCCATAGGAATTTTAAAATCCCTCCCCAGCCATTCATTTAAGATCTTCTTACTTTATAAAGATACAAATGTATTCATTTCTCAGCAAATTTATGACAATAACTAAGAACATTTCCCTAGATGTATACTTAAGACATCAGTAAGAATTTTCTCTTATTATTATTAATCAGTATATTTCCTTTTTTTATTGTTACTAATTAGTACATTTAACTTTATTATTATTATTTAGCATATTTTTTCATTTTTATTTTTTTTCTATTATCAGCTTGATACAGTATAAATTCTTATCCTAACAGTGAAATGTTTCACTGAGGCTTGCCCAGTGATTGAGTAAAACCAAAACTTATTATAAGCCACAGTCATCCTAGGGTCCCCCCTGCTATGTATCCTCCCTGGTTCTGTGGGTTGCAGTCTGATTATTCCTTGCTTTTTGTCTAGTATCCACTTATGAGTGAGCACATACCATGTTTGTCCTTCTGAGTTTGGGTTACCCCACTAAAGATGATATTTTCTGGTTCCATCCATTTGCCTGCAAACCTCATGATGTCACTGTTTTTCTCTGCTGAGTACTCCATTGTGTATATGTATCACATTTTCTTAATCCATTTGTCAGTTGACAGGCATCTAGGTTGTTTCCAGGTTCTGGATATTACAAATAGTGCTGCTATAAACATAGTTGAGCATGTATCTTTGTGGTATGATTGAACATTCTTTGGGTATATGCCCAAGAGTGGTATGGCTGGGTCTTGAGGTAGACGGATTCCCAATTTTCTGAGAAACCACCATACTGACTTCCACAGTGGTTGTAAAGGGCTGGGAAAAGGCTTTTCAGTCAAATGGACTTAAGAAGCAAGCTGGTGTAGCTATTCTAATATCTAATAAAATAGACTTCAAACTAAAATAAAACAAAAGAGATCAAGAAGGGCATTACATACTCATCACAGGAAAGATCCACTAAGATGAAGTCTCGATTCTGAACATTTATTCCCCAAATACAAAGATACCCACATTAATAAAAGAAACATTACTAAAGCTTAAATTGTACATCAAATCCCACACACTAGCAGTGGGAGATTTCAACACACCACTCACAACAAAAGACAGATCTAACAGACTGAAACTTAACAAAGAATTAAAGGACCTAACAGATGTTATGACTCAAATGGACTTAATAGATATCTACAGAACATTCCATCCTAACACAAAAGAATATACCATCTTCTCAGCACCCCATGGAACCTTTCAAAAATTGACCACGTGCCTGGTCACAAAGCAAATCTCAACAGATACAAAAACATTGGAATAACCTCCTGTATCTTATCGGACCACCATGCCTTAAAGTTAGATTTCAAAAACAAAAACTATAGAAAACCTACAGTCTCATGGAAACTGAATAATGCCCACCTGAAACACCAATGGGTCAATGAAGAAATAAAGAAAGAAATTAAAGATTTCCTAGAATTCAATGAAAATGAAAGTACAACATACCCAAACTTATGGGACACTATGAAAGCAGTGCTAAGAGGAAAATTCATAGGTCTAAATGCACACATAAAGAAGACGGAGAAATCTCATACCAATGACTTATCAGCACAACTGAAAGATCTAGAAAAAAACTCACCCAAGAGAAATAGATGCCAGGAGATAATCAAATTGAGGGCTGAAATCAATGAAATAGAAACCAAGAGAACAATACAAAGAATCAATGAAACAAAGAGTTGGTTCTTTGAAAAAATCAACAAGATAGACAAACCCCTAGCCAAATTAACCAAAAGGCAAAGAGAGCACTCAAATTGCCAAAATCAGAAATGAAAAGGGAGACATAACAACAGAAAATGAGGAAATCCAGAAAATCATTAGGTTATAGTTCAAAAACCTGTACTCCATAAAATCAGAAAATCTGGAAGAAATGGAGAATTTTCTGGATAGATACCACATACCAAAGTTAAACCAATACCACATAAACTATTTAAATAGACCAATAACCCCTAAAGAAATAGAAACAGTCATTAAAAGTATCCCAACCAAAAAAAAAAAAAAAAGCCCAAGACCAGATGGTTTCAGTACAGAATTTTTCCAGATTTCAAAGAAGAACTAATTCCAATACTCTTCAAATTGTTCCACACAATAGAAACAGAAGGAACATTACCAAACTCTTTTTATGAGGCTACAATTACTCTGATACCCAAACCACGCAAAGATGCAACAAAGAAAGAGAATTATAGACCAATCTCCCTCATGAACATTGATGCGAAAATACTCAACAAAATGTTGGCAAACCGAATCCAAGAACACATCAAAAAAATTATCCACCATGACCAAGTAGGTTTCATTCCAGGGATGCAAGGATGGTTCAACATATGAAAATCTGTCAATGTAATATACCATATAAACAAACTGAAAGAAAAAAAAATGACATGATCATCTCATTAGATGCTGAAGAAGCCTTTGACAAAATCCAACACCCCTTCATAATAAAGGTCTTACAGAGATCAGGAATACAAGGAACATTCCGAAACATAATAAAGACAATTTACAGCGAGCCAACAGCCACCATCAAATTAAATGGAGAGAAACTCAAAGTGATTCCACTAAAATCAGGAACAAGACAAGGCTGTCCACTCTCTCCATATTTATTCAATATAGTACTTGAAGTTCTAGCTAGAGTAATAAGACAACAAAAGGAGATCAAGGGCATAGAAAATGGAAAGGAAGAAGGCAAACTTTCACTATTTGCAGATGATATGATAGTATACATAAGTGACCCCAAAAATTCTACCAGGGAACTCCTACAGCTGATAAACTCCTTCAGTAAAGTGGCAGAATACAAGATCAACTCAAAAAAACAGGAGCCCTCCTACACACAAATGATAAAAGGAATGAGAAAGAAGTCAGAGAAACATCACCCTTTACAATAGCCACAAATAATACAAAATACCTTGGGATAACACTAACCAAACAAGTGAAGGACCTCTTTGATAAGAACTTTAAGTCTCTGAAGAAAGAAATTGAAGAAGATATCAGAAAATGGAAAGATCTACCATGAAGGTAGATTAACATAGTAAAATGGTAATCTTACCAGAAGCAATCTACAGATTCAATGCAATCCCCATCAAAATCCCAACACAATTCTTCACAGACTTAGAAAGAACAATACTCAACTTCATATGGAAAAACAAAAGACCCAGGATAGCTAAAAGAATCCTGTATAAAAAAGCACAGGGACAAAGAGCCAAACTAGTGGAAACACATGAACTATGAACCAATAGCTAAGGAGCCCCCAACTGGATCAGGCCCTCTGGATAAGTGAGACAGTGACAGCCGATTAGCTTGAACTGTTTGGGTGGCCCCCCAGGCAGTGGGACCCAGAACTGTCCTTAGTGCATGAGCTGGCTGTTTGGATCCTGGGGCCTATGCAGGGACACTTTGCTCAGCCTGGGTGAAGGGAGGAGGGGACTGGGGACCTGCCTCGACTGAATCTACCAGGCTGAGCTGAATCCCCAGGGAAGTCCTTGACCTGGAGGAGATGGGAATGGGGGGTAGGTTGAGGTGAGGGCGGGGGGTGTGGAAGGAGAGAGGACAGGGGAATCTGTGGCTGATATGAAAAATTAAATTAAATTATAAAATAAAAAAAATATCAAAAAAAGAATCCTGTATAATAAAACAACCTCTGGAGGCATCACGATCCCTGACTTCAAGCTCTACTATAGAGTAATTAAAAACAGCTTGGTACTGGCATAAAACCTGACTAGTGGACCAATGAAATAGAATTGAAGACCCTGACATTAATCCACACACATACGAACACCAGATTTTTGATGAAGAAGCCAAAACTGTACAATGGAAAAAAGAAAGTATCTTCAACAAATGGTGCTGGCATAACTGGATGTCAATATGTAAAAGATTACAAACAGATCCATATCTCTAACCATGCACAAAACTCAAGTCCAAGTGATCAAAGACCTCAACATAAACCCAGTTATACTGAACTTGATAGAAGAGAAAATAAGAAATACTCTTGAACTCGTTGGCACAGGAGATCACTTCCTAAATATAACACCAGTAGCACAGACACTGAGAACAACAATTAATGAATGGGATCTCTTGAAACTGAGAAGCTTTTGTAGGGCAAAAGACATGGTCAATAAGACAAAAAGACAGCCTACATAATGGGAAAAGACTTTCACCAACCCCACATCTGACAGAGAACTGATCTCCAAAGTATATAAAGAACTCAAAAAACTAGACATTAAAATACTGAAAAATCCAATTAAAAATGGGCTACAGAGCTAAACAGAGAATTCTCAAAAGAAGAATCTCAAATGGCTGAAAGATACTTAAAGAAATGCTCATTATCCTTAGTCATCAGAGAAATGCAAATCAAAACAACTCTGAGATACCACCTTATACCTCTCAGAATGGCTATGATCAAAAACACTAATGACAGTCTATGTTGGAGAGGATGCAGAGAAAAGGGAACACTCCTCCACTGTTGGTGGGAGTGCAAACTTGTACTTAGCAAATTTTTAAACATTGGTATTACCTACCATATTTGATGCTTGTCATGGACCTGCAAACAATAACAAGATAAGGAAAAGTTGACTTAACTTGACTTACAAAATCGTCTGGTATCTTATTAGCTTAACTTCTGACTAAAGCCTTGGTGGATAGAACATCATCCATTTCCAATTCAGTGAGAAGTGGCAAAGTGTCAGCTGAGTACGAACCAACTAGGCAGGTAGTGACCTGATTGTTTTTCTATTTTTAATTAAAAATTGCTTTCTATAGTCATTTTACATAAAAACAGATAGAAACAAGTTAGATGATTGGAGATATTCCAACATGTACCTAAAAATGTGGTGTTCTGCTCCTGTTTCAACAAATGTAATATTAAGTAGGGCATTGAAGTAATTATCTGGATAATTTAATAAAATCATGATACACTATCAAGGGGGAAGGGTAGGAAATGGGGAATGGAGATTCGAATCATCCATTAAAAAATCATTACTTCTGTTTTAATGACTATTAGTTTCCAAATGAAATGCTTCATTTAGATGACATGAATCTCCAAAGCAAATTTCAATGTGATTATGCCTAAATTTTATTCAAATGTTTCAAATAACTATTACATGTCTAAAAAGAGAGGGACTCTTGTCTATGGAATCATAAGCCAAATTGTCTACATTATTTAGGTTTTTCTTCAGGGTCAGTTTTGCTTAAATGTAAACCCTGCTTCCCCTACCCCCGCCAAAAAAAACCCTAAAAGCTATGAAGCAAGGTTGGTTTTGTTTGAAATTCCAGTAGAAAGGCTTTCTCTCCCTTGGTCTTTCAGTGATACTATGTCATATAGATGATACACAGATATTAATACAACAAAGCAACCTAAAATTGGCTTATGAAAATAAAGCTGGAATTATTAATACAGAGATTTTGGCACCATCATTTCACTTTATTTTAAGTATGACATCCATATTTTCAAAATCTATCCCCACATGGAATCTGGTAAAATATAAGCAAGACATCCAAACCCAGACATGTCTTTCTACCTGCCTGTTTAAAAGCTGCAGGTATCAGTCTGGTATTACTAGCCAAGAAGATGAAGCCAATACTGGGCAGAGGGTCAGCCCAGCCTGAAGACCACTGTCTTCACATGCATACAAATTGTTCTCTTTAAGGGAGCCCATACATCAAGCTTTCTTTAGAGGATTTAACATGAAAAGTTGTGTCACACTGATCTATCCCTGAGTTCACACTCCTTGAACAGGTTGAATGAAGTAAAATAAACCTACCATCTGTTCCTGACACTTGTTTAATTTTAGAGAGAATCTAAAATTTGACTGACTCTGTAAGAGGAGCTGAGAAAATGTAAACAAAGCCTCTTAATTTAAAACTGACTAAAGGCGTGTTTTTCCTGGTTCCAGACAATCTGCTGTCTTCCAGCTGTGCTTGCTCCATTCAGCATCACTTTGAGCACCCTGGTGTCACATCAGAGAATAAGCAGGGTTGTGAGGAGATGAGTCTGTGCCAATCTGGCCTCTCCCACGGCATACAAATTAGTGCCCTTATGACAGCATTAATAATGCAGAGCACACAAGGTAGACGACTTGGCAAGGCCCTGAATGCACATCAACAGAGGCAGCCAGGACTCGCCAGCCCGACTGTGTCTGCACAACCTGACTGTCTGAAAGTGCCTGCTCTCCTAATCGCCATTCTCCTTTCCCATCACCCTCAAGGGCTTCATAAATAAAGATGAAGGACAAACACTTTCTGTTCCCTTTTAGTACCTCACCAGGTGCACACTTAATAAACTTTCTTATCTCTTTTGGTACAAATGACCTCAGAGATCCTCTAAACCCAAATCTGTCATTATTTTTCTCTTTATATCCACAAAAAAATATGACCAAGTTACTGAGGAAGAGGAGAAAGTTCTTGAATGACAATGTTACAGGAAGCAAATGAATCTCAAAGATGTGCAGAATGTCAACACAAAATACTGGGCAGTGACAAATGTACCTTACTCCTTAGCAAACCATCTGCGGTATTCAGTGAATGAAAAAGTACCAAATTCCTTTTTTATTCATGTGTTAACATGTGATAAGGAGTTCCTAGTATCTCCAACAAATGAAGACAAACATCTTTGGAAAGGAAATTTAGATTATATTAATGGAAGTTTCATCTAAAGGAATAGTCAGTACCAAATCCTGGCACCAAAAGAAACTCATGCAAATATTATATGTTGCCACCACTAGAGGCATAGGAAAAAGATGGCACTGTGGAGTGTTTGCACATTGTTATTTACAGTTAGATTGTAATCTTTAATAGATCCAAAATAATATTACAGCAGAAGGACATGAATGTACATGTGAGCCAGCTGGGAGTTAGACATAATTTTTAAGTTGTAACTGGCTAGAAGTAGGTTTGTTCATGGGGTCCCTAGCTCCTTTCATTCCACAGAGTAAAACAAACAGGCTGTACTTGCTAAGCTTTTAAAATTAATGGATGATTTAATTCCAATGAAAAACTCAATTTCTAGTCTTTGGTTGCATCCTGAGTTTTCCTGCCCCTTTCTATAAAGCAGTTGAGTTGGTTTCCATTCTATAAAATACACATATGGTATGCATGCTCACATGGTTACATATACAATGTGTATGTTTATATATATATATATATGTATATATATGAAAAAAGGGAACAAAACATGCAATGCTAGTAGAAAAAAAAATCAAGAGAGACAGAGTGACAATGAGCTGTGTGCAGTTCATAAGAGCATGTCATGCTGCTTCCAAGCCTCCAGTGAATCAAAAGAGAAAACTTGATTCTACAACATGCCCAAGTATTACCAGAGAAGATAAAACCTACCAATTCCTCAGAAGACAAACTTCTAAGTTTCCATCAATAGTAAACAGAATTTGCTTGTGTGATTTTTGCAAAGGGGTGCACTGTCCTGCTGTTACACAGAATTCCGAGACTGTTCCTGCCTTAGGCTTTCACAGATGTTGCTGTGCTTTGTGGAATGTCCATCCTCATGTCAATCCCAGCTTTCTGTCCTTTGCTGATTGTAGTTTCATAATATCTCAAATGTCATTTCTGCTTCCCTACAGGTTTCCTCAGCAACTCCACTTAAAACTGAAAATCTCCAATCTCATGCCACCATATATAAAACTTTGCCTTGACTTTTTTTTCTGCATAGAACTTACCATCTTCTAACATGCAATAATGATTTTATTGATTGAATCCATAACCAGCAGTAGTTAGAATATAAGTTTTGTGAGATCACAATTTTTCTGTGCTGTTCACTGTGGTTTCTTGGAATTTGAACAGAACCTAGCAAATTTCTTGAATGAATGGTAAATCCATGTTTTCAATATTATTGTTGCAATAGTTTCCCATGGTGAAGTAATTTCATAAGCCAATTGGTTCCATTATATAGAAATCTGTGTCTCCATCTGAGGTCTACAGTAACTCTTAACCATATACAGTCACACATTCTTTTGATACTCAAGAAAAGTAAGCCTTTAAACACAGTTACCATGTTTTGAATGTTTGTGTCCCCTCTAAACCCATGTTGTATGTTAATAACCAATTGAACAGTAGAAAGTGGTGGAGCATTTCATTCCACCAATCAGATTTCAGGTACTTAATAACACACATACTTACCCTTAGAATGTTTATAGAATAGTTTAGATGGCAGTGGATCTCAGTCTCTTTCTAGAGCCCAGCTGTGAATTGATTGAAGATTCCTAGACCCTGATGAAAAATATTTAATAAGATAGAAAGAAAATACTGACTAGAAAGCAGATAATTAACTATTCCACAAAAGAATTTCATTCATTTCTTCATTGAGAGTCTTTCATACAGCAGGAGGTGTAATCCTACTGGTTAAAGCAAGAAGATAATCATTATGACTGTACTTTCTCAGGGTCCCAGAGAATAAGTCAGGAAGTTTAGATGAGAAATGGGGCTTTTTAATAAAAACTAGATGCTTTTCCAACAGTAAATATAATTCTTCTGACCACTTGGTAAAAATGGTGCAGCTTTAAGTACACGTTCATTACATTGTTCTTACTGTCTCTTTAAGAAGAAAAAGAAACCCACCCATTATTTATCTAGCTATCCTTCATAATAGGTAGTGACACTCTCCAGTGCCTTAACCTGGCCTTTTCAGAACCTTATATAGACCTTATGCTGTTCCCTGGGCAAGAGACTCCCAAAGAGACCACCAAAGACTCACCAAAATGCAAAAGCAAGGTTTATTGAAGCAATTCAAGCCACAGCAGAGCCCTTGTCAAGCCATTCAATGCAGTAGAGGTTGGAGGAGGTGCCCGCCCCTCTGCAAGCTCAGTTTTTAAGGCAAAAACCATAAGGTTACATCATTCAGGGGTGCTAGTGCGGGTAGAATTCTGATTGGCTCAGGTTTTAGGGGCTTTTCAGAATTTTTGTGTTATCTTACTTTGTAGTTTTAACTGGTTGTTTGTCAAATTTTATAGATTACCTCCAGCACTGAGGCATTCTGAGGTTAATCAATTGTTACCAGATAGTCCTTCAAACATCATGACTTTGTTCTTTGACCATCTCTGGCATTGAGGCATTCTATAGTTAATCAGTTGCTACCAGATGGCTCTTCAAACATCCTGATTTTGTCCTGGGGCTTATGTCTGAAGCTCTGAGAATTTTGAAACTTAGGCCTGTTTCAAGCTTGGGTGATGGGTTTGCTTGAAATGGGGTTGCTTTGGCTCTTCACTTATATATTCTTGGTTACTATCTGAACATCTGTTTGTTACGTCTTCTAACCTAAAATATTGCTTTCTCTATGATAAACCACAAAATGCCACTAAAAAAGATAACCAGAGAAAATATAGAGAATTTATAAAATTAAATTTTAGATATACAAAAAATTAGGTAGTTTTCTTGTATAATCTTTAAGAAATACTTAGACTAAAAATGTTTCATTATCTGAAATTCATTTTTTTTGCCAAGTCTGACAACTTTACTACAATGACAAGTTTGTTTTCCCTTCTTAAGATATTAGAGTCCATAGGTGTTTAAGCCAAACCATTGGAGCCAGGAAACAAAACATCCATGTGTGGAGAATTATCTCTCCTTTAACCAACTGTAAACCTTGATAAAATTGACAAAACAACAATTTGAATGCTTGAGAAACTACTGAAAAATATATGGCTGTATGAGAAGTATTTATTCTTTGAATTGCTGACCTTTAAATACTAACATTTGAAGACTGATCCCAGAACTCTATGCTACAAGTAAAAGTTAGAACATTAAAACTAAATAAACAAAACCCATTAATAGCTTCACATTTTGGGGGCCATGCAGCTTTAATAGCAATCTATTAAACAGATAACAGCAAGTTTGGGGAATGTGAGAGGGGAAAAAATCAGAATTCTAAATTGTTGCCATATATTATTTACGCTATCTAGTTTTCAACAGCAACAACAAAAACATCACACACACACACACTCACTCACACACACACAAATCAGTCCACATTCAGAAAATATCAAGAGAAACTTTTTCTGAATTCCTTCATTTGCTCAATAGAAAAAGCAACAATTATAAATATTTTCAAAGAACAAAAGAAATATGTTTAAGACTTAAACTGTAGCAGCAATAACAAGGAAATATATTTTTAAACAAAGAGCTAGAAATCAGAAGATTAATAGAAATTCTAGAGAGAAAAGTAAGTAACGAAAACAAAAAGAAAAAAAGAAAGGGAAGGAAGAGGAAGGAAGGAAGGAAGGAAGGAAGGAAGGAAGGAAGGAAGGAAGGAAAGGAGGAAACAAGGAAGGGAGAAAAAAAGAAGGAAAGAAGGAAGAAATTGTTAAGGGGTCAGGAATAGATTGATGGCTCCAAATAAACCAATATAAATTGTCTAGTCTGAAGAACAAAGAGAGAAGAAAAAAGCTCAAACAAAAATGTACAAACTTTCTGACATGTTTAAAAAAGTATCAAGCCTACCACTAGCTATAAAAAGAGAGGGGGGAGAGGTGGGATGGCAGAAGGCAGAAAAGGAGGGAAGAAGGAATAGAGAAAGAGAGAGATTTCAAAAAATAATTGTGAGAAATGTTCCAAGTGCTGCTTTTTTAATTAATCCATATATTAAATCTGAACCATTCTCAAGTAGGATAAATTAAAAGATGTTTGCACCTGTACGTACACAAACCATGCTCAAATTATCAAAAGTCAGAGAAACCATGCAAATGGCAGAACCCCCAAAATAGTGGAATTATGTTGTTTTTTTATCCAATGCTAAGGAAAATAAATACTATCAATCAAAAACATTATATCCAGCAAAAGTATCTTTCAAAACTTAATGCAAAACATGTTTTTAAATAATTTGGTTTTAATTATGAGTGTGTGTGTGTGTGTGTGTGTGTGTGTGTGTGTGTGTGTGTGTTGTGTGTATGTCTGTGTGGGAGGATGTGCATGTGAGTGCCAGAAGAAGATATCAGATGATCTGGAGCTGGAGCAACAGGCCATTGAGAGCTACCCAATATGGGTTCTGGGAAATGATCTCAGGTCTTCTTAAAGATCTCCTGACCACTGGGCCATCTCTCTGGCCCCAAATAAATAAAACTCTTAGGAAACAAAAACTGATATAATTCTTTGCCTATCCAAAAATCTGCCTTAGCAGAAATTCTGAAGATCTTCATGCTGAAAGGAAATGACACTAAACAATAACTTAATTCTATCAGAACAGAAGAAAGGTATATGGTAATGTGTATAGGTGAATAGGAGACATTATGACCTATACACACACACACACACACACACACACACACACACACACATGAACACATACACTAAAAAGTCAAGGGTTATATTAATATGTATAATGTCTGTACATAAGTATATATATGGGTTGTACTTGATAAAAAAAAACCTTGCATGTGTTATAGGAAAACAGACTAAATGCTTATTGAAGTATTCTGTACTTACACTTGTTGATTTTTCTATATCATGTGGCTTTTAAACAGAAATGGGCAGGATCAGCAAGATAACTCACTGATCTACTTTCTCTAAGGGGACATATTTACCAATATTCTCAGACTTGTCCCAATTTGGCGCAATCAATGTGTCTTCTTTGTAAACAAGAAATCAAGTCTTGTATTCTCAGGATGGGAAATGGAATAAGTTTATATACTCATGTATACACCACACATATATACATCCCAGTATCATGGTTATCTATTTGACATTGATCAGACAAGGATGGTGCTATAGTCTTTAATCTCTAAAAAGGGCAAAGGTTATTGGTGTCTATGGAGCTTTAGAATCATCTTTTCTTATTCCAAGTCTTGTTTTTTAATGTTTAGAGAACACTTCAGCCTTGAAATATGGCCACAGATGCCATTAGCACATGGATGGCTATAGTCATTAAAAAGTTCACACCAAATGTGAGAGAGCAAAAAGAGTGACAACTGAGGTTACAACCCTTTACACATAATTCTAACATTTAAAAAGTGTAAAGAGGCTAGGGAAATAGTTCAATAGACTGCTGTTGCAGAGGACCTACATTCTATCCCCTATATCCACATGATGGCTCACAACAGGCTTTTCTACAATTTCAGGGAATTTGTCGCCCTCTTCTGGACCCTGCAGGCACTGCAAGCATGTAGTGTACAGACATAAGTACAGGTGAAACACTCATATACATAAAATAAAACAAACAAATAAACACAGAGTGTGTAGAACTAGATATGACAGAAAATGAAGGGCAAGAAGAGAAAGGAGGAAAGGAGAAGTCAGAGAAGTGAATGTACCCCATGAATTAAGTGAGGGTCATTCCAATGGCTATAAATTCTTTCCAGAAATATTGATTCTGTAATAATAAGCACAACAGAGCAGGAAGGAATGATAGATGCTGGCCAACCAAGCAACACACGCTGAGAGGAGACACAAGCATAGTGTCTTTGTTCCTGGGACTAGTTCCAGGAATGATACGCCATTGTTCCCTTCTCCATAGCACAAATAGTCTCTAAGCAGATGGTTTCTATAGGTCTCCCCTCAGAGGCCTGAGACAAAGTACTGCTGCCTTCAAAATGAACAGCTTGAAGTGCAGTCCCGAGGTGGTGTGACAGAGTAGAGCCGAATTAGCTCATCAGTACAAATATCCATTTGTCATACAAATGTTAAGGTTTGAAATACTCACTGACCACACACACCTACTGAGACATTCCAAAGCCAGACAGAAGGTGGTTCTCCCCTGTCTTGACATTCAAGTACCTCTGCTTCTTCAATTTTATCACCAAGCAGAATAACAGTGCAGTCTTAGCTGTGACCATCTGGATGGGAAAAAATGGAACACATCAATTTATTCAGACTCCTACTTGGTAGGAAAAAAGTCTAAAGAGAAATTGAATTTTTCACCAAATTAAAAGATAACTATAATCTTCTATAATAGAACCAATAAAATAAAATTAGAAATTCTAAACAAGATCTATTTCTTTCCTATACTGAAGCAAAGTAATTGATTTAAGAATAAAAGATGTATGGTATACAAGTGACTATATATATATATATATATATATATATATATATATACATACACATACATACATACATACACACACACACATACACACACACACACACACACACACACACACATACATACATACTGAGGTACGTAAATAGTTCTTTGAGCAGGAAAAACAGAAGTGCGTTCTTAGACTGGGTAGAGGAAAACACCAACAATCTTAGAACTCAGAAGGTTGAAGCAGAAGGATATTGAATTCAAGGCCAGTCTGGACTACGTAGCAAAATCCTGTCTTAAAAACCAAAATCATCTCTTTAAAGAGTTGAGTTTTATCAAAGGCAAGTGAAACTACTAAAGCATCTGTGTCCAAACAACCATACTGAATGGTGGCCATCAATGTCTGGAGACAATAGGTAGGAGAGTTAAAGAGACTGAGTTTTACATTATGGTTAAATAGGAGAATTAAGTTGTGGTATGCTATTGCAATGGATGATGATGATAACATAGTAAATACTTCAGAAGGCTACAAAAAAGGATCTTAAAATTCCATGATGGACTAATTTTGGGCCTCTGCCTTTTGCTGTGATAAAATATTCTGACAAAAGCCACCAAAAAAAAAAATGTTTCTACTGGCTTCAAGGTTCTTCATGACAAGGAAGTCAAAATTGCAGGATCCTGAAGCAGCTTGTCATATCCCATCTACAATCAGGAATCAGAAAGGGATGAATGCATGCCCATGCTCATGTCCCATTTTCCATTTACACAGTCCAGGGGCCCATCTAGGGAATGATGTTACTCACAAAAAGCAGTTCTTCCCACCTCATCTAATGTAATCAAGATAATCTCCTTCAGCCATTCCCAGAGGCTCATCCCCCAGGTGATTGCAGATTCTATCAAGTTGACAGTTAACATTAGCCATCAAAGAGTGATAAATATTTTAGGAGATCTGCTATATCTACCTGCAGCTAGAGTTTTCCTGCCTGGCCCACAGTCAGGACAAATCTCTGTCACCATAGCCGCTCAGACCCAGACAAGTAAACACAGAGACTTATATTGCTTACAAACTGTATGGCCATGGCAGGCTTCTTGCTAACTGTTCTTATATCTTAAGTTAATCCATTTCTATAAATCTGTACCTTGCCACGTGGCTCGTGGCTTCCAGGCATCTTCACATGCTGCTTGTCATGGCGGCAGCTGGCAGTGTCTCCCTCCGCCTTCCTGTTCTCTCAGTTCTCCTCTCTGTTAGTTCCACCTATACTTCCTGCCTGGTTACTGGCCAATCAGTGTTTTATTTATTGACCAATCAGAGCAACACATTTGACATACAGACCATCCCACAGCATCTACCCTGATTTAAACATACAAATATTGCATACTTGGGCTGAAACATCACACAGTACTTAGTGGTAAGTAACTATATTATAAAATGCACATAATGTTTAATTTTTGAATATCAAGATGTAAATTTTAAAATTGCAGCCTAATTCTTTTAGAGATAAAATGGAAGGTTCTTTCACAAATCAAATGATTCCTCAGTTATCCAACGGAATGAGGGTTGACAAGTACAAACGCGTCCATCTCATGCCTGACTAAAGTCTTAATTGTAGAAGAGTTAGAACATGAGAAAAGGCCCAGTAAAGGCTGCAAAGGCAAGTTCTGAAAGTTCATTCACATGGCCAAGGAGAAGAGAGCCTAGCAAACTAACCCTGGAAGTTTTTTTGTTGTTGTTGTTGTTTTTTGTTTTTATTTTGTATTGATTTAGTTAGTTCTTTAACAGTTTCACACATATTTATAATGCATTCTATTTAACCTCACAATACTCCTATTCTTTCATATCTCCTGCCTATCCCTGTCAAGCCCTTTCCAACCTACAAAGACTTTTTCCCTCCTACAAATCTTTTTTCCCATATTCATGGCTTCTTGTTTTAGGTTTTTTTTTTTTTTTTTTTTTGTTTGTTTGTTTGTTTTTCGAGACAGGGTTTCTCTGTGTAGCTTTGCGCCTTTCCTGGAACTCACTTGGTAGCCCAGGCTGGCCTCGAACTCACAGAGATCCGCCTGGCTCTGCCTCCCGAGTGCTGGGATTAAAGGTGTGCGCCACCACCACCTGGCTTGTTTTAGTTTTTGATCCACATAGTTTAATTAAGAGTTCTTTGTGTGGCCACGAGTTTCAAACTACCCATTAGAGCCTTGTGGCTCACAAGTAGGTACACAACTGAGGTCGATGACCCCCTCTCTCCCAGCATCTTTCAGTAGCCTGCATTTTATCAGGGATGGCTAGATCCCTAAAGACTATCTTCCACCCATGACTAACTGTTGACAGGGCTACTCTCATGCAGGTAACTGCAGTTGATTTGTGTTCATGGTAGCAATGACTATGTGAAAATTTTCAACCCTTCTCATATCTCTTACATTCTCTGAAAGGTCAAATCTTGAGAAAAGAAACATGGCCCATAGCTGACAGCAGTCTCAAGAGAATTAAAAGCGTCCCAAGTCTGTGACCACCTTAGTAAGAGGTTTCAGTGGCTAATTTCTGAAGCCATTTTGAAGTAGGATGGATTAAGTGGGTTATAAGGTGGGTGTTCTCATTCTCAGAGGAAGTAGGATGAGTCCTCTTTTCTCATTGTAGTATATTATACTTTTAGAACCTAGGCAAGGAGCTTGTAATTAGAAAAGAAGGCAAGCTAAAAAACACCTCAGCTGTCAGTGCCCAAACATCTATTCATTGGTGATTATTAAAATAAGAGTCAATAGTTCACAAAATCAAAACTTACGCTGTTTCCTATTCAAAATTATAATTTGATTTGCCCGAATCATTTGCTGTGTTTGACACCTACTGCCTTGCAGAAAAGTTACAAATCTACTCGATAATGAGAATTACAAGAATAAGAGTGTGGAGAAAAGACTCACTAACCACTGAAGCACCATTCCCAAGGTAAGATGTGAGATGGAAGGTACGTGGCCCCAAAAGATTTGCATTGCTGTTCTCACTTAGTATCATTCCTCACAATCTCAAACTACCTGCAAATATTTCAATAAGTGCCTAGATTAACAGTGTGTCATGAATGAACTCACTTATATTAACACAGAAAACAAGTCACTGGTATATGCAGTGACATAGATGGGGTTCTAAAGCATGAAACTGAGCATAAGTGAAACTCAATCAGTATAAACTGAATGGTTATATTCTTGCAAAGTTCAAATACAAGCAAAATTTACAAATGTTGACAAAAATGGAATGAGGGCTAACTTTTAATTACAGTGCAATTTAATCATAAAGCAACATGTCAGAACTTTCTGAGGTGATTAATATAGAAGTTGGTACAATTAGAAATATTCAGTATGCCAAGCCAGATGCACTGACACATGCTGCGATGCCAGCATTAGGGAGGTAGATGCAGAAGGATCATCAGAGGCCAGACTAGAATACATACTGAATTCCCTGCCAGCCTGGAATATATAGCAAATTTATAGTAATATAGCGCCTCAAAAAGAATCAAACAAAAAGCGCTTTATACACATTGTGGAAATTGCCAAGAACACATTTAATAAAAATTATCATTTTTAAAAATGCATCAACCCAGATCCTTCAATTTAGCACAATTTTTTTGTGTATGAAAACTTTTTAGGGCCAGTGGAGATGGCCCAGTAAGTAAAGACACTTGCTACCAAGTTTGACAACCTTAATTAGATCCCCAGATCCCACAAGGTAGAAAGGGAGATCAACTCCCACAAGTTGTCCTCTGATTTCCTCCAGACATGTACCATGACATATGTAACCATACACCCCCCACCACACAAATGACTAGTTATTTTAGAAAACAACGTAAAATTTTTTGAAAATGTACATATAAAAAGAAACGTGCTAATAAGGTAGAAACAGTCTCTTCTTGAAAGACTTGGCAAATCCTATTTCATTAAAGAACAAGCTTTTGCAAAACAGTTTTTAACTAGACATCCTTCATAGTAGATTTCCTTGTAGATGGTCATTGGAATAATGCTTCTCACCATGGTTTTTCTTTCATAGAGTTTCATGCAAGTAGACTAGCAAAGAATTTAATGTTTCAAATTTTACTGATTTTAATTGTGTCTTTTCTTAAAATCAACCCATGCTGTTACATCTATTCATATTATAGTCCTTTTTATTGATGAATAATGTTACAAAATATAGGTATGAACAACACTGGAAAAACTGTCAAAGACAAACGTGCTGGCATTTCCCATGCCCTTAATTATAATTCAATGCTGAGCTGCTCTTGGATAGTCTTCACCTTGATCAAATCAGCTATGCATTTTGAAATCAGTTGAATTCACTGAATTGTACTATTTTAGCTGCTTTTATTGTGTTAACATTCTTAGCAGGTATTTCTTTATTTTTTCCCAGGCCTTGCATGTTTCTCAATGTAAGCTAGTTGCACTTAAATCAATCATGACCTCTCTTTTAACTCCTGTGGATTATTATATATGTGTGATAATTTCCATTACATTAAATTTTAGGAACTATTTAAATATGGATTTTCACATTATAATTCCCTATGTCTCTTTAAATGACTGCTAAAGTTTTAACTTTTATTGTTTGCAATTCTAAATGATTTTAAACTCTCAAAGCAATCATTACAATGCTTCTATTTTATAGATATTAATACTGTGGTGTAATCCACAGTGGCCCCTGATTGTTCCATTTGACTATCCCTCTGTATATACTGGTTAAAATAATCTCCCGAGTCTTCTCTTTCTCCATAGCAAGAATTCATCTGAACATACCCTGTGCATTAAACCTTCTCAGGTCCTTTCTCTTCCTGTACTGATCAATCATACTGATGATATATAATTTTTGATTTTGGAGCTTAGGAAAAATATGGCAGCAATTAGATAGTTTTCTGTAAATGTTTTGCTCCTACATCTTGTTACCTACTGAGTAGGTCAGCTGAACATAAGTTTTTCTTCCATTTATAAGGGGTCAATTCTAGACATGTGGTGATTTCACTTGTGCCTGGTTTTCAAAACACACGTGCTGTTCCAAATGAAACTTGGAAACACTAGCAAATGCTTTCATGAAATAAAGAAGAAAAATAATCTACCACTACTTCCAGAGCTCAGTAGGGGCTCAAATATTTTACCTTATTTCAGAGACATGAGTAGCCAGATCACAAATAAAGAATCAAAAGAGAAACACTCTGATTTGTTATGACCCATCTCTGTAGAGTAGATACAAGTCTCAATATTCTGAGTTTCCTAGACTCAGTTGCCATGTAAACACAGCTGGAGCTTGCTCACAACTCTGGTTTTGTGTCAGCAAATTTCCTTAGTTATATTGATTCTCAAAAGGTCACTGAACAACCACATCTGCTCAAGGTAGGACCAAATGCCTTGTGCCAGCCACAGGCTCTGTAGTAGAGTTTTAGACATGGTTTTCGGAGGCAAAACATAGAGGGCAATGGGGGTTAAATCCTTTTTATGATTTTAGATTTTAGTTAAAAGAGTCATGACAAGATGTGAAGAAAAAATTTCATGCAACTGGCAGGTTATCAACTTTCAACAAATTAGAAGAGTGAGTCCCAAAGTTGGCCAACTGTCTGATGAATTTTGATGTCTCTTATTGCTTAACAAAATAGGACCTGTCAGTTCTGGGGCGGGGTAAGGGTAGGAGATGAATTGTATCTCTGTGTTCTCTTCTGATGCTTTTTAAAAGTTATTATTTTTAATGCTTATGGGTGTTTTTCCTGTACACACACACACACACACACACACACACACACACAACACACACACACACGTGTGTGTGTAGAGTCGGAAGTTTTCCTGGGTCCTGCCTGGCCCGCAGTTGGGACAAATCTCTCACCCACAGACTTGCAGTCTTTTATAAAATAATCACACAGAGGCTTAATATTAATTATAACTGCTTGGCCATTTGCTCAAGCTTATTATTGACTAGCTCTTACACTTAAATTAACCCATAATTCTTATCTATGTTTAGCCATGTGGCTTGGTACCTTTTTCAGTTGTGCCTTCACATCTTGCTTCCTCTGTGTCTGACTGGCTACTCCTGACCCAGCCTTCCTCTTTCCAGCATTCTCCTTATCTGCTTATCCCACCTATACTTTCTGCCTGGCTACTGGCCAATCAGTGTTTTATTTATCAACCAATCAGAGCAACACATATTCACAGCATACAGACAACATCTCACAGCATATCTGTATATCACATGTACATAGTACCTACAGAGGCCAGAAAAGGGCAAAAAAACTCTCTTACAGTTTGAAACAAAGATGTTTCTGGACATCTCTTGTCTTAAAAGCTCATTTGCCACCTGATAAACTCATACGGGTTTGGACTTCAGCAGTGAACTAATCTATTGATGAATTCACAGCTGAATGAACTATTAGAATTATAGTCTGATTACATAAAGCTGGCTACCAGGAGCTCTCTCTCACACACACATAATGATCCACATTAATGGACCAGTAATCATAAAGTAAAACCACTGTTTTCTGAGCTGATTTTTTTACACATTTTGTCACAATGATGTAAAGTCCAACTAACACAAACGTATTCCCATTCTCCAATTTCTTCCACAATTGCCTACATAACAAACCAAACCAAAGACAGGCCTAATTTAAAGAAGATATCATCCAAGACTTGATTTTTATTCTGTTTCTGCTCTGACAGATGACTTTGATTAGCATTAGACAGGGAAGTTTTAAGAATTTAGTGCCATGTTCTGAAAGGATGTGAATGATCCTTCATGACAATGGAAATAAAAATGTCTTCAAAGCAAAGGGCGTGACTGCAGAAACTCTGCCTGTGAAAAGATGCCAAGGACCCTGTTGCAAGATAAGCAGTCCCTGGGCTTTCTTCTGCACATAGGCAGCTAGAAGGCAGCTTTTGCCATAATATCCTTGTGGCTAAGTAGTAAGACTTCTAAATAGAAGCCCATTATGCAAATAATATTATAACTCAATTCTTGTTACTAATATAACCTTGAACAAATCTTTCCCTTTGTTTCTGATTTAGAAATGTGTTTCCTCCAAGCTCCATAGGTGACAATCTGTGGCTGATGCATATCTATTGGGGGGGGGTAGTAGTTCAGTTGAGATGATGTATTAGTTACCATTCTATTGATACAAAGAAATACCATGGCCAAGGCTACTATTAAAAGAGAAAGCATTTAATTGGGAGTTTGCTTACAGTTTTAATGGTTTAGTCCATTATCATCATGGAGGGAACATGGTGGCATGCAGGTGGATGTTGGAGCAGTAGCTGAGAGCTATGTTTTGATCCATAGACAGAAAGAGAGAGAAACTCTGGCCTTGTCATAGTCCTTTGAAATTTCAAGCTCACCCCCAGTGACTCACTTCCTCCAACAAGGCCATACTTTTTAATCCTTCTAAACTTTTCAAATAGTGACAGGCACTCCCAGGTTACTAAGCATTCAAATATATGAAACTTTGGGGGGCCATATTTACTCAAACCACTACAAAAGGCTCAAGTTTTGGTGTAATCAACAACCACGGTCTTCATAAAATTAAGAATCATCACTTTGATATATTAAAAACAACAAAAACAAAAGGTACTTCTTGAAAATAGTAATAGAGTGCATTTTACTTTAGTCAAAGCTCTCCCTTTATTTCCTAAAGAAAAAGTGTGTGGGCTTATCTCTTGAAAATGCCAACATAACTGTGAACACTGGGGAAATTAAAAGACTGAAAAATCAGTATGAGTATTCAGGGGATTGCATGGCTTATTTATTAAGAGGTGTGCTAGGGAAGGATTATCTGCACTATGCATAAGTATTACTCTGTGGCAGTGGTTTTAAAATATGGAGTATTTTTGCACTGCTCACACCCAAATTTAAATGGAATCTATATCTCATCAATTTTGGAAGCTTTAGCTGTGATATAGAAATCAAAATATCAGAAAGATAAATATCATCTCCACCACTATTCTTTGCCAGAAAAGGAAAGGGTTTTAAGAACAGTCTATAACCCTTTAAGGATGCACATGTTATTCTAATCAATGAAAGTCTGAAGATTTCTAAAGTAATGAATGCTTGCTAACAAGGCCAATGGTCAGTGTCCCTCTATTTACTGCTGCAGCTAAAAGAAAAAAATAAACATGTCTTCTTCATGGGAAGGTTATATGTAATCTAGAATCACATGTTACACATTAGAAACAATGGACACAGCTGTGATTATCAGTAGAACTTCTAGTGTAGTTGAAGGGTATCTTAGTTGGCTTTCTATTGCTGTGATAAAACAACATGTACAAAAGCAACTTGAGGAAAGAATTAATTTAACTTTATATTTTAACATCACAGTCATTCAACAAAGGAAATCAGCTTAGTAACTTGAGAAAGGAATCTGGAGGCAGAAACTGGAGGAGAAGCCACAGAGGACAGCTGCTTACTGGCTTGGTAGATGCAATTCTAAATGGTCTTATTAAATAAGAAACACAGAGCCAAATAAAGAGTTAAAAGCCCAAAGACTGAGCAGTAGCCAAGAGCTAAGACCTCCTTATCTTACCACTCGCTGCCGTCCTTCCCCTGAGAGAGAGACTTTCTTCCTGTGTCCTGTTTTTTTATTGCTTTTCTGTTCTGCCTTCTCATTGGTTCTAAACCCAACCACATGGCTTCCTCATCACTGCCTGTCTATACAGACCTCCAGGTCTCTATGGTTGGTACTGGAATTAAAGGCATGTGTCACCATGCTGGCCGAGTCCTTGAACACATAGATGCTTTGCCTGCCATGTGGTTAGATTAAGGGCATGTGTTACCACTACCAGACTTCTGCTTAATGGCTTGCTCTTAGCTCTGATCCCCAGGCAATTTTATTTATAACATACAAATAGAATCACCTTTCAGCACAAATAAAATATCACCATAGGCTTGTATGTTCTTCATGACTTGCTCAGCTTGTTTTTTTTATAGCACCTGAGACCATTAGTGGCATGTTCCTTTCTAACCAACAATGAAGAAAATGCACCACAGGCTTGCCCACAGGCTAATCTGGTGGGGGCCCTTTATCAACTGAGATTTCCTCTTCTAAAATTACTCTAGCTTGTACTGAGTTTACATAAAACTGACCGGCACAAAGGGCAAAAACAATTATATCTACTAAATGAGGCAAATATGACTCTGTGCCTAGAAGTTACATGCTGCCAGCTAATAGTAATATTATAAACAATTAATGCTTTTTTAATTTGAAAAGTGAGGAATGCATTTGAACTCACAGACACTGTGTGTCATCAGACATAAGGCCTGCACAAGTTTGAACAAAAAAAAATATCATCATGTATCAACCTTACTCCAGGGCAACCTCCATGACCAGGACTAGTTGGCCAACACAAAAGACTCCATGCTTTTTGTGCTCCTCTTATTTTGGTTTGGTTTACTTTGGTGTCTTTTGTCTCATTGGGGGTTTTGTTTGTTTTGATTTTCATTTTTGATTTATAGAAAGCAAGAAAACACATGAAGTTGGACAGCTAAGGAAATGAGGAAGAATCTGAAAGGAGTTGGATAGACAGAATATGATCAAAACATGCTGTATAAAAAAAAAAATAAAGAAGTGCTGTATAACAATTAGTTAACATACTAAGATGATTACATTAATTACTGTGGCTACTTGGATTATATTAATAACGTTTTATTTTAAGGGAAGAGGATGAGGAAAAGAAATAATATGCAAAGAGTAGAGACAAATATTGAATATTGGTTTGTCAGAATTTTTCCCCTGGTTTTAATCAAACTTAGGGTGTGCATGCATATATATATTTGCCTGGTGAGTGCATGCGTGCTTGCATGCGTGTGGGCGTGTGTGCTTGCGTGTGTGTGTGTGTGTGTGTGTGTGTGTGTGTGTGTGTGTGTGTACAAATTTCTAAATGGTCTTATTAAATAAGAAACACAGAGGCAAATATAGGGGTGAAAGCCTTAGAGATCAAGAAAATAGTGAGAGCCACCAGCTAGCATTAACTTACCACACCGAAGTAGCTTCCCAAGAGAGCTACTTCCTGTCTACCCAAGCTTTTATTGCCTTGCTGTTCTGCCCTCTCATTGGCTCTTAGCCCAGCTATCTTACTTCCTTGTTACTGCCTGTCTGTACAGACCTCCAGGTCTCTATGGTTGGTATTGGGATTAAATGCATGTGTCACCATGCTTTGCTGTTCCCTAGTGTGTCCTTGAACACACAGAGACTCTGCCTGCCATGTGATTCAAATTAAGGGCATGTGCTACCACTACTTGACTTTTGTGTTTACCTTAAAATGTCTTGCTATTCCCTTTGATCTCCAGGCAAATTTTTTATTAACATACAGATAAAATATTACCACATTTTCCCTTTTTGTTTAATAAAAATAAAAAAGAATAAAAAAGTTTTAACTAATATAAGAAAAGCTATATACAATAAGTACAATAACTATATACAATATGTACAGGCAATAAATACATCATCAATGTCTAGTCCATTTGCATTTGACAAATTCAGAGAAAATATTCCATTGTATATCCTATTTTGGTGAGTCCAAAATGTACCTGATTCACTTTCTATCTTAACTTATATTACTAACAGAGAACTGTCTTATAATGTCTTTTAAATTTATACACTTTACAATTTCAATTTCTTTTCTGAAATTTCTTAACAAGGAAAACTGTAACTACAACTATCTAATCTTCAGCTCCCTCAGAGACCAAAGAAGGAAATATTACCTAGTAAATCAGGAAGTGCAAGCAAGCGACTTCCAAAAAAATTTTTAGTTGACAGAAACAGCCAGCTGCCTGTACAGTCACCTGAGGTTTCTCTGAAATGTTGGGCCATCGTCTTCAGCCTATAGGCTTAGCATATCTGACAGACTCGTTTGTGAAGCAGGATGTACACAAGACCTACAGCTCAACCTCACATTTGTTGTGAGTATTCCATGTACCAGAAAAACGAATTCTACCAGTGTCCTGTCATTTTTCAGGATTTTAAATTCTGGAAATTATTGGTGTTTTTAGAATTCGGCTGCCCATTCTTCTCAGCTTGTGGGTGGCTTCATCTCTTTTATTAAATGCCAGTCTACCATTGAGAGGTTAGACTCTGTTAGCCTAGTTACTCCTTCAAGAATAGCTGTTTCAGCTACTGTTCTACTGCCCACCAGAAGCCATTGGTCCATTGTTTTTTCAGCTGCCTTCAAAGAAAGGGGCACTGTACCTTTTCCGGACTACAAAGGCCACTTCAGCAATGGTGCCATATTATCTTGGCCTCAGAAAGTGCCTGTTGCCAAAGCTGCAACCACACTTGTTTTGTCAAGGATCTGTAGTCCTTTGTCTTATGGCCTGTTTGTCCATTTGGATAGAATAGTATCAGCAGTTGATGTGAGAAAACTTTGTTGTCCAGTGGCTAACTTTTGCCACAATGAAAGTTAGCTCCACATGCAGTTTTCTTCAACACCCATTCTCTGAAATCGATTGATGCTGCCAGGAACTGACATGTCTCATAGTCATAAAAAAAAATCTAAGTTATTAAAACATTTTAAATGCCATATTCTGTAGATCTCTGAAGGGTTTGAAGCTGACCTGTCTATCTAAAATATATCTCTGCTTAATCTTGAAAACATCTAATGCGACTACAAGTTGGATTGTAATGTCTAACTATTAACTTTCATTTCTTTAAACCCTAATAATTGGTAATAATAACATTCAAGGATTAGCAAATTACATTACATTGTTAAATGAACTGTATAAGTACAATATCCTGAACAAGGTTAGAAATATACATACAGCATTTTCTAACAATATCAGTAATTTGTATTTATTGATATTTATAATTTGTATACAATACATAAAAATCTAATCCAATGTAAAGGATTTAAAACTAGTAATTGTCCTTTAAAAGTAGATTCAATAATCTACCTTTTTATCTACATCATATCTATATCTTCTCTTTTCTTTTCAAAGTAGATTCAATAATCTTACGCTTTATTCTATCATTTCTGGATCTTTTTTTCTTTCAAACAAGAACCTTAAATCTAATCTCCTTTGTTTAGCCCTTTTCCTAACCATTAACAACAACTTGTAACCAACCCTCCTAAACAAGGACAACTATCCCAAACCCAAAAACCATTGGAAGACCAAAGTCTACCCATCCCACCCCACCTCTTGGGAATGCAGGCGTTGTGTTCTTAAAATTGCTTCCTGTTGTTTGTGGGGGAAAGCATCTTTAGGGGATCCTGAAAAGAAAATTTTTGGGTTAATTGTCAAGTTCCAGGAGAGGTAGCTATATCATTTGTTGTCCAGTCTCTGCATAATGCACAAAGTGCAGGGCTTATCTCAAGTCCTTGTTTAAGTAGTCTGTGAGGCTGGATCATCTCAGCTAGCTCTCTAGAAATTGTTCTGAGCAGTTTTGTAGTCCAAAGCTGATCTTTGGGTGATGTGTGTCAACTTAGTGATATTATTATTGTCCACTTGGAATCATTGTTGGGGGGCCCCATCAACTTTCTGGAGACTTCAAATTCACTGTTAGGCCTGGTTATGATTCCTTGAAGAAAACTGATAGAGGCTGGAACACAAAAACATATAGGCAGCTAAATGAAGTCTTTTTTCTAGAATTAACTAGTACTCTATGTGCCCATTAATATCATAACAAAAGTTTAATATATATATAAATTCATCTTATAAATTTTAATATAAAATTCATACCTTAAGAAAAGTTAAAAGAATCAAAATAGAACCAAACTATTGAGATTAGTGGCAATAGAATAGTACCTTAATTTTTTGGTTTTCTTCTGTCCCACATCAGAAGATGGCTTTCTTCTGACATGATACAGAGATTTTGCATTTTCCATTTAACACCGTGCTTGGGTTTAGAGAAGGAGAGAGCCATTCTCCAATTTCAAAGCCAGCTTTAATTTTTAATTGAACTGGAACTACAAAAAGACCATTTGTGTTAAGTGTCTTTAAAGAAGAGCAGACACAAACATTTAGGAAGGCTTATGAAATTTTATATGTGATATACCAGTAGGCCATTTTACTCTTTTTTCTGGGACATTTTTTGTAGATGATTTGTTTGTGTGTGTATATACTTTTACAATTAATTCAAGCCTTGTATAAACTGTCCCTAAGATAAAAATATAATCCTTTTTCAATTTTTCACAGTATTGTAGACTTAGCTCCTCTTAACTTTTAGCTGGAGGCCTCCTTCAGTTTCTAGCATACAATTTCTAACATGTGGGAAAACTAACTGTGTGATAGTAGTGTCCGTTAGTGTGAGCAAGCAAAGGAGAAACAGGGGAACACACATTGCAAAGTCAATTAAAATTTCTACCTCAATCTTGAATATAGTATGCTATTATTTCACTATATACTATCTGTTAAAAGGAAATGAATAGGTCCAACTAATACATTAGAAAGAGAAAAGTAACCCTTTGGTGGAATACCTCACTCAGCTTTGAGGTAGGGGGGTGGGGCTTGGTTCTGCCTCAACTTGATATGCCATGCTTTGTTGACCCCCCCATGAGAGTCCTTACCTTTCTGAGGAGTGGATGGGGCGGGTAGAAAAGACATAAGAGGAGGAAGTGAGAGGAGAATAGAGAGAGGAAACTGTGGTTGATATGTAAATGAAATTTTAAAAATTTAATAAAAAGTGTATCTATAAAAAAATAAAGGAAATAGTAATTACACAAGGATATGATTCCTAACAGCTGAGTCAATCTTAGAAATGCCCTACCATTCCCCTATTTATATATATGTATAAACATGTATAACTTTCATATATCTATATTTTATATTATACATATAATATAATGCATATATATTATATATGATATATTGTAAAGCAATTTTTATAATTAAATAAATTTTAATCATTTTCCTACCCTCTTCCAAGTTCATCTAGAGTCTCTCCTCTACTCTACACTAAGTTCTTTCTAAAATAAAAACAAATACAACAACAAAACCTCCAAAACCTTGAAAGCAAAATACAACACCACCCGAAAAGGAAAAAAAAGAAACTACCAAACAACAATAACAACAACAAAACATACACTAAACACTAAAAACTATGAGGTTCATTATTTGTTGTTGAATAATTCCTGAACATGAGGACTGCCCTAGAGTGGTTGATATATTCAGTGTCATTACATTGGAGAAAACAGATGTTTCTCCTCCCAGTAAGTATAAGGGACAGTTCCATTGTTAACCTTTATTATAGTAGCTAATTTTACATTCATTCGCTCACATTTTTAAATATAACAAAATAAAATATGAGATAAATAAAAAACTATCTCATCAAAATCAGACAAGATATACCAACAGAAGGAAAAGAGGCCAAAAATAGGCACAAAGTCAGAGACTCACTTGTTTCCATGCTCAGAAATCCCTTAAAATCAATAAACTAGAAGCTATAATATAAGCACAGAGGACCTGGTACAAACTGATGCAGCTCTTGATTACTGCTTATTTTTCTGTGAGTTAATTTGAGCTTTGATTGTGTTGACTGAGAGGGCCTTGTTCTCTTGATGCCCTCCATCCTTTCTGGTTATTACAATCTTCCCTGTTCCTCATCTGTGGAGTTCCCTGATCTCTGAGGAAAGTGTTTCAAGGTCTCTCACTCTATGAATAATGTCTGGCTGTGAGTCTCTGTGTTTGTTCCCATCTGCTGTAGGAAGAAACTTCTCTGATGATGGCTGAGTAAGGCACTAATCTGTGAGTATAGCAGAATATCATTCAGAGTAATTTTACTACTATATTGTTTTCTTCTTTTCATTTTTAGAGCAGTATTGATTTTGTGCTAGGTCTCTGGACTATTTATACTCAGGTTCTTAGTCACTCAAACAACTGTGAATTTCATGACATGGAGGGGGCATCAAGTCAAATAAATTATTGGTTGTTTAAACTCAATTTGTGCCACTATTTCCCTGCAGAACTTGCAGGTAGGAGACTATTGTAGATCAAAGGGTATTTGGCTGTCATAATCTTTTAATTTCACTTTTAATAGTATGCAGAGTACATTCCTATAAGACAGATGCAGGAACATAGGGGTGAAGGCTCTATGTAGGCACCAGCTTGACATCTTCATATTCAATGATTTGGGTAGGTGTTTTCTTCAGCAATGAGGACTTACTTTCAATTTGTAGAGAGCAACCTATTGTCTTGGCAACAGCCTGTGTTGGTTGGGAATTCCCACGGGCCTTGTTTGGCCAAAACCTCAATTGGATATAACACAAAATCATTATTGGAAGCTTCAATTGGTGACAAAGGATGACCATTTGTGTTTCTGTCTTATGCATTAGTTGGTAAATTCACGTTGATTACCTTCATATATGAATATGTGTTAGGAAGTTTCTATTGTACTAGGTTTTCCTATTACCCCTCAAATGGTCCTTATTTTTAGCTCTCTCTCCTCATCTTCCCTCCCACTATGCCCAGTTTCTTTTTCATCTTCACTTGATCCTTCCATTTCAGTCCCCCTCATAAATTCATAATTTTTTTCTATTTTCTTATCCTAAAGGGATCTATCTGTTCTCTCTAGTCACTTATTCTCTACTGACCATTTGTGATTTTCTTAACTGTAGCTTGGTTATCATTAACTTCACAGAGAATACCCACAGATAATTAAATATGTACCGTATTTGTCTTTTGGGTCTGGGATACCTTACTCAGGATAAATTTTCCATCCATATGCCTGCAAATTTCATGATGTCATTTCTTTTTAGTGACTGAGTAATAACCCATTGTGCAAATATACCACATTTTCTTTATTTATTCTTCTGATGAAAGGAATCTAGGTTGATTCCAGTTTCTGGATATTATGAAGAGAGCAGACATAAACATGCTTTTATCTTTGACAAAATGAAACATTCTTTAAGTACATGCTTAAGAGTGCTACAGTTAAGTCTTGATGTGGATTAAGTCCCATATTCCTGAGGAATGTCATGGTAGTTTCACAATTTTGTGCTCTTGCCAGTAATATAGGAGTGTTCCTCTTACTCCATATCCTCCCCAACATTAAATGTTACTTATTTTGTTAATCTTAGCCATTCTGACAGGTGTAAAATAAAATCTCAAAGTTGTTTTGATTTGCATTTCCCTGTTGACTAAGATTGTTGAATATTTCTTTAAGTATTTCTCCATCATTTTAGTTTCCTTTGTTGAGAATTCTTTCTTTAGATCTCTAACCCATTTTTAATTGGCTTAGTTTGTTGGTGTCTAGTTTCTTGAGTTCCTTATATATTTTGTATATTAGTCCTCTATCAGATGTATAGTTGGTAAAATCTTTTCTCATCCTGTAGGCTGCTGATTCATCCAAGTGACAGTTTCATATACCATGCAGAAGCTTCTCAGTTTCATAAGATCCGATTTATTAATTGTTGCTTATAGTGCCTGTGCTAATGATGTTCTGTTCAGAATGTAGTCTCCTGTGTCAACAAGTTCAAGGCTTTTCTCCACTTTCTCTTCTATTAGGTTCAGTGTATCTGGTTTTGTATTGAGGTCTTTGATACATTTGGAACTGGATTTTCTGTAGAGTTATAAATAAGGATGTATTTGGATTCTTTTATATGTATTTATCCAATTTAACTACCACCATTTGTTTAAGATGCTGTCTCTTTCCCACTGTCTGGCTTCAATAGGAAAAAAATCAGGTCTCCATAAGTGCATTGATTTATGCTTGAGTCTTCAGTATGATTCTGTTGATCAACCTTTATACTTTTGCCTCCCCTTTTACTCCTAAAAGTCAAATCCTCCAGTGCCATCCCCAGCTCTGCAAAAGAACACCTGTTGCAGCATCCTACTTTCACTGCCCCCATCTCCAGTTGATCCCAAAGATCTTCTCCTCCTTACCTCCCCCCCCATATGTATAGCTTTAAATATAAAAACATCATTGAATGAAATATTCAGAAAATCTGAGATTTTGTAGAGGTAAGAAATTTCTGATGGCTGGCTGCTCTGCTTCTCTGATCTTTCAGCTTTTACCCTAATATATTGCCCTGGCCAGCAGGGCTTAAACAAGTACTCGACCACCCTAAGGACGGACTGTAGAGACAGGAGATACAAGGAAATACACCAAGTCTAGATTCTGATCAAGATGCAACTTTATTTTTCTCCAGGAGAGTTTATATAGTTCCTGCAGGGTGGGGGGAGCAGGAAGCTGTTATCAGCATAAGGTGGGGCAAGCTAACAGGATGTTTGTATAGGATGTTTACAGGGTGAAAGGGTTAAGGGCTCTGACTCAATGTCCTGTTGCTAGGCAACCTGACTCTGTAAGATGATCTAGTTCCCTATCTTATCAGGGAGGGGGGGGGTCTGTATTTTTCCACTAATCAGAGATTCTGTCCTTGTCCCTGACAATATCTGACTATTTTTTTAAATTTATTTAGGCTAACTAGGAACTCATGCTTCAGGTGTCCAACTTTTGGGGCATACATTCATGAAAAAGCCTTATAACTGTGGCTTTGCAGACCACAGCAGAAGCCTGGGATGCATGCATCAGCACCCACCAGAGTCACCACCTCACAAACTAGGTTTTTCTTTCCTTTTTCCCTAAGTCTCTGAATGAGTTTGGGACTTTTTTGTTGCAGCATCTCTGCAGCAAACTCCACAGGTACTTGTTCTCCAAATGTGGCCACAGTTAGCCACTTTTGCATATTCCCCCCCATCCAGACAGCTGTCTCTTTGACTTTTTCCCTCCTGGTGTGTTGGGGGCTTTCCATAAACCTTGTCCTTAGGCTGCTGACACACTAGGTAGATGCCTAGATACCTACTTGGGCTTCTACTGTTCTACACAAGATCAGTCAGCATCACAATTCACTATCATCTTCATCTTCATCAGCAGATTTGGTAAAACATTTGGGAATTCATAAAGTTGGGAATTAGGTAAGAAAAGAGAGAGATTTATTTCCCACATTTAAAAAAACTGGGAAACACTATTACAATAGAAAGAGTTAGGTCTCTGTATGATTATGCAGTGCATGATTTAAAAATGGAAAATTTAAATGAATGGATAATCAACTTAACTGGGATGGACATAATGTTATCATTTTGATAATCCTTATTGTTGGTTTGATAATTCTTGGTTTATCTCTAAAAAAGGTGGTTCATATGAGTGCCAAGATACAGACAGGTCTTAGAAAAACTTACTAAAACAGATCATAGAGATATTCAGACCAAGACAGATGAATTTAAAGGCTTTATAGGCAGAAAATGAAAATTGGCAAAGAGCATAAGTAATTTTTGGGAGAGATGAACAATAAATATCTCCAAAGCAGAGGAATTCAATTTATAATGAGAACTAACTAGAATCTTCCTCACATTGTATAGGGAACACCAATTTCTGAAGCTCCTACATTCTATAGCGATATAAATAAATCAGGAAAAGCAGGTTATAAATCAGAAAATTTAAATAAATGGCTGAAAAGCCTTATGATTTTGTCCAAAATTCAGAATTATATGTTATTCTCATGATATTAATGGATTTTTACAGAACTCCTTAATATAGTTACTGATGCTTAATATGCAGAAAGAGTTGCTTTACACAGTGAAACTATTATACTTATTCTGGTTGAGTCAGAATAAACTTCGATATGTACACAATTATAGTAACTAGTCAGGAATAGGAATCATCCCATATATAAAAAGTTATACTTATTGTATATAATTTTCCTATGTTAGTTCAAACCTTTGCTTTTTGTTTAGACAAAAAGAAGGGAAATGTTATATGATAATTTGTTTGTGTTCCAACAAATAAAATTTGCCTGGAAATCAGAGAGTGGTGCTAGCCACTACTTAACCATTGAAGCCAGGCAGTGGTAGTAGACACCTTTAATCCTAGCACTAGAGAGGATCATGGCTTTGATCCCAGCACATGGGAGGGTCATGCCTTTAATCCCAGAGCTAGGAAGGTAAAGACAGGAATATAAGGTGGGTAGAGACAAGATCTCAGGGCCCAAACAGTCTGAGTATTTGAAGAGACAGGATCATCCCTTTCAATCCAGTCTGAAGTTTAATAGAGGTACAAAGTTTCTGGTGGCTGGCTGCTCTACTTCTCTGATCTTTCAGCTTTCACCCTAATATCTGACTCATGATTTTTATTTTTTAAGACTAATTAGGAATTCACACTTCAAAACACCTTTCACAATAGTCTCAAATTATATAAAATATTTCCAGTAACTCTAACCAAGCAATGGGAAAAGCTTCAAGTCACTTAACAACAAAATTGAAGGAGATATCAGAAGATAGAAAGATTTCCTATGCTCATGGATTGGTAGGATTAGCTTAATAAAAATGGCCATCCTACTAAAAGCAATCAATAGATTCAAAGCAATCATTAAAATTCCAATATAATCCTTCATAGGACTTAATGACAATTTTCATCTGCATATGGAAACACAAAAAATCAAGATATCTAAAACAATCCTGAATAATAAAAGAATGTCTCTTCCACACCATTCACCCAGGCTGGAGCTGGGTTGTAGATGTATCCATTGGGGTTGGGCACACCATGGTCAATTGTTCTCTGCATTTAGATCACTTGTGGATTTCTGTGATGGTCTCTATTTACTATATATAGAACCTTCTTTAGTGAGGGTGAGATCAACACTTATCAGTAGATATAAAGATGAGTATTTAGAATGTAATTAGAAATTGACTGGTTTAAGAAAGTTACAGGAGAAGGTTCTCCTATAGGGTATATGACCTCACTGATAGTTGGCTGGTTTTACAGTACCAGAAGTCAATTTCCTCTGTCTAATAGCTTTGTGTCCAATTAGAAGGCTTTTGCTTATCCCCAAGATATAAGTGCCACTATTGCACCCTTGGGGATATCTTGGTGTGCTATTAGTCACACACTTTTAGGGGTCAGAAGTGATCTAAACTCTGACTCTGGAACCTTCATTAGTGTGTTACAAATCTTACTAGGAGATATCTCCTGTGAGTTCACACAAATTTTTAGAAAAGCAAAGAATAAGAAGCATATTCATTTTAGAGCTACCATAAAGTATTACAAGACAAAAGAATTAAAACAATAAATGTTCAAATTTTTTTCAACAAATGTTCAAATTGCTTACATTTTTGTAGGTGAGAAGTTTGAAATTGGTGTCTCTGCAGACTCACCACCCCTCTTGAGAATCATTACAACTTACATTTCCCAACAAAATGACTGCTAGAGTTCCTTGGTATCTCTTGGTTCTCAGGAGCTCAACCCCAATTTCAACCTCCACATGGCCTCTCCCATGTCCACCTATCACTGTTTTTCTTCTCTCCTTAAAAATATATCAGTCATATTTAGGGCACACTCCAGTTTAGTGTGATCTCATTTTGACTTCAGTAGTTATAGCTAAGAAAACCCTGTTTACAAATAAGGTCACATTCACAGTGCAATAGGCCCAATATTCATGTCCATCCTAAATATTCCTATGATGAAATTCCCACATTAATAACATGAAAGAGTGAAACCTTGAAGAAGGAAATTGGGCCATAAGTGTGAACTCCTCATGAGTGGGATTAGTGCTATCCTAAAAGAAACTTCACAGATTTCTCTAACATTCATACTATGTGTGAGTACAAAGAAAAGCTGGTGGTCTAATACCTAGAATAGAAGCTTCACAGGAATCAGACTTTTAACAAGCTGATCATGAACTTTGAGTTTCTGTGGCTATGAAAATCAAATTCTTGCTGTTTTAAAGGCACTTGGCATGTGGTACTTATTATAGAGGTCCAAAGGAACTATAAGAACAGTGGGAAGTTGAGCTTATGCTTATCTTTTGGAAAGATTTAACTTCACCAATAACTAAATCCATCACTGCAATTTACTACTGTCTTTGTGTCCGGTAATATTCAAGTTTGAATGTACATTAGACTCACTGAGGGAATGCTGAATCAAAAATGAAAGTCAATGCTCCTTCTATTGCACCTACCCCCATAAGTTAAGTTTCAAATTTAGGGAAAGCCTGTGTATCAGTATATTTTAGAGCTCCCCAACTAATTCTCATAGGCAGCTAATGTCAATAAACCCTTGCACCCTAGAGAAATACATGCATAGTAAATGACAAAGGGAATAGTTAACAATGGCCTAAATTAGAGCCTTTCTTAAAAACCCAATCCTCACCCTTATTTTAACAAATGCCTTATACACTTTTGGTGTTCCCATAAAATGTACATTTTAATAACCCCAATAAAACTCCTAAGAATTTATTTCACCAAGGGAAGAAGTAGATTTGAGAAGCAATCAAGAAGCCTCTGACATTGTTGTTAATGGGAAGTCAATCTAATTGTGTAATAGTAACTGTTTGGTGTACCAATGTGTACCAATCTGGTCTTAGAGTTAAAGATCCTGGCCTGGCAGTGGTGGTGCACACTTTTAATCCCAACACTCAGGAGGCAGAAGCAGGCAGATCTCTGTGTGTTCAAGTCCAGCTTAGTCTAGAGAGCGAGTTCCAGGACAGGCTCCAAAGCTACAAAGAGAAACTCCCATCTTCAAAAAAAAAACAAACAAACATACAAACAACAAAAAAAGATTCCATCATGTACACTTCAGAGATAGTAACAACTATTCCCAACCCTAATGAGCTATAAGTGTGATAAGATGAATGATAGCCAAGAACCAACCTTTTCATAATAACTGATGTAGGAGAATGAAGTCCTGTTGTCAGGTGGAAGCGGCCTTTCCCCTGAACTCCTTTATTGCTTTGTGGTGCTCTCTCCACTTAAACTGAAGTCAGAAAGGGGTTTATTGATATATGCTTGTCTCCTCTCATTACTACTTTCTTTCAAGTTTACATTTCCAAGAACTGCTGTTTTTCAAGAATACCCAATCTCAAATGAAGCAGGAATCTGTTTAGGATCCTACTGTACTCTGAATGAGTAAAGATAAGCTTGCAGGAAGAAAGGGATCCACTCTTGTAGGAAAACCATAGATTACACAGCATTCCTTTTGTGCCTTCTTTTCCCTGGCTTTCAACATTCACATGCCCACAATCCATTCATCAAAGCACATTTTGTCTTTGCCATTTCTTCTTGGGGAAAGATTTATGTCTCTCTACCAAGGTGTCAACCGGTGTTGTTATCGATGCCTTTGAGTCTGCAATTACTTGATGAAACTAATGGGTGAAAGCACTTAAAAGGCTATGTTTTGTGTTTCTTTCTCATAACCGATGGAAAGCAAGCCAGACCTGGCACAGCCTGACAAGCTTTCAGCCTACTATTACTAGGAGTTTATTTAAATTACAGGTTTTATAGTTCAGAATTTATGGTTCAGCATTTACACTTACCATGCTTTATTTTTCTTTCTTTCTTTTTTTTTTTCAAAGATTTATTTGTTTTTTTATGTATACAGTGTTCTGCCTACATGTGTCCCTACAGGCCAGAAGAGGGCATCAGGTCTCATTACAGGTGGTCGTGAGCCACCATGTGGTTGCTAGGAATTGAACTCAGGATCTCTGGAAGAGCAGCCAGTGCTCTTAACCACTGAGCCATCTCTCCAGCCCCGCTTTATTTTTCTTTTAAAACTAACCCCAAGAGAGACATTTAGAAAATCTTTTTCTTCCTACTGTCAGTTGACTTCCAAGTGTCACAGGTGGCCAGAGGGAGGAGTTGAAAGTGGACATTGAATAGCAAACTTAAATGCAAAAGAGATTTCACAGCTAACTCCTCTTTACTGCCTTGTCAGTGGATATAGAATTTGTGTTCATCATTGTTTTAACATTCCTATTACTTATGCCAAAATAGCAGTAAAGGATTGGTAAATATCAAATCCATAAAAATGCCTTTCCTTTCTTCCCACTTCCTAAACAGATAAATGCTGAAGGATACTTGGAGCTGAAGCATTAAGTTTATTTTAATTCATGAGCTGAGGATGAAGGTTGTAATTTTAGATGTCCTTCTTTCAGACAGAATAGTATTTTTCTTAGAGATCACAAAGATATAAGACTTTCAAAGTTATGTCTCTACAGCACAGGCCATACAAAATAGATACTACCACAAGTTACAACTGACCATGCTTACACAGATATTTCACTGCAGAAAATAGGAAACAATCTTACAAGAAACTGATACCTAATCTGTAGGGCACATCTTGAATTTACTCATTTATCCAAGTAGCAATCACTGAGCCTGGACTCAGGGCCAAGCACTGTTGTTAGTGTTGAAAACAAGTAGTCAAAAGCCCCAGGATGAATTAGGAAGATAAACATATACTAGTTATCACCAGAGACTCCCACAAGTCTTAGTGAGACTGTTTATGTGCACTTGTCTAAAAATGATCAGAGAATTAGTCAGAAGGTGACAGGGAAGATGTAGAAGTCTTAAAATAAGAGCTGACAAAACGATAGCTTACAGAATGGGAAAAGATTTTCACCAACCCCATACCTGACAGAGGGCTGATCTCCAAACTATATAAAGAACCCAAGAAACTAGACATCAAAATAACGGACAATCTGGCAGAGGCAGGTGGATCTCTGTGAGTTTGAGGGCAGCCTGGTCTACAGAATGAGATCCAGGACAGGCACCAAAACTACACAGAGAGACCCTATCTTGAAAAACCAAAAAAAATAAAAATGGACAATCCAATTAAAAAATGGGTTATAGAGTGTGGTGATATTTTATTTGTGCTGAAATGTGATATTTAATGTGTATGTTAACAAATAAATTTTGCATGGAGATCAGAGGTCACATAGCAAGCCATAAACAGAAGTCAGGTGGTGGTAGCACATGCCCTTAATCCAATTACATGGCAGACAAAATCTCTGTGTGGTCAAAGACACTTCAGGGAACAGCCAAGCATAGTGACACATGTCTTTAATCCGAGTACCAACCATAGAGACCTGGAGGTCTGTATAGACAGGCATTGATGAGGAAGTGAGGTAGCTGGGCTTAAAGCCAATGAGAAGGCAGAACAGGAAAGCACAGGTTAGACAGGAAGAAGCTTTCTCTTGGGAAGCTACGTTATGGTGGTAAGTTAAGGCTAGTCCGTGGCTCTTCGCTATTTCTCTGATCTCTTTGGCTATTATTCTGATATTTGGCTCTTTGTTTCTTATTTAATAAGACTGTTTATTCATCTTACAATAGAGCTAAACAGAGAATTCTCAAAGGAAGAATTTCAAATGGCTGAAAGACATTTAAGGAATTGCTCAGCATCCTTAGTCATCAGGGAGATGCAAATCAAAATGACTCTGAGATAACATCTTACACCTGTCAGAATGGCTAAGATCAAAAGCACTGAAGACAGCTTATGTTGGAGAGGATGTGGAGCAAGGGGAACACTCCTCCACTGTTAGTGGGAATGTGAACTTTGGAAATCAGTGTGGTGGTTTCTCAAAAAATTGGGAATCAATCTACCTCAAGACCCAGCTATACCACTCGGGCATATAATCAAGGAATGTTCAATCATACCATAGAGACACATGCTCAAATACGTTCATAGCAGCATTATTTGTAATAGCCAGAACCTGGAAATAACCTAGCTGCCCCTCAACTGAAGAATGGATTAAGAAAATGTGGTGCACACACACCGTGGAGTACTACTCAGCAGAGAAAAAACAATGACATCATGAAATTTGAAGGCAAATGAATGGAACTAGAAAATATCATCCTGAGTGAGGTAACACAGACTTAGAAGGACAAACATGGTATGTATTCATTCATAAGTGGATACTAGATGTAAAGCAAAAGATAACCAGACAACAACCCACAACTCTAGAGAAGCTAGCTAACAAGGAAGACACAAAGAGAGACATATGGATCACCATGGGAAGGTGAAATAGATGGTATCTCCATGAGTAAACTGGGGATGAGGGGTAAGCAATGGAAGGTAGAGGATAGGGGATGAGAACATAAGGGAAAGGGATGGTCGAGATAGAACAGTGATGGAGTGGGAAAGCAGTGAGAGAAATACCATGATAGAGGAAGATATCATGGGGATAGAAAAACCCGGTGCTAGGGAAGTTGCCAGGAATCCCCAAGGATGACTCCAGCTTGGACTACTAGAAATAGTGGAGATGGTGCCTGAACTGAACTGGCTTACCCTAGTGATCAGACCAGTGAAAAGTCTAACTGTCATCATAGAGCTTTTCTCCAAAGACTGATGGAAGCAGATACAGAGATCCACAACCAAACACCAGGCAGAGCTCCAGAAGTCCAGTCAAAGAGACAGAAGTGCAATTCTATGAGCAAGTGCATCAGAGTCATGATGGGGAAACCTGCAGAGATGACCAAACCAAACTAGTGGGAACTCATGAAAGTTGGATCAGTGTCTATGGAGCCTGTATGGGACTGGACTAGGCCCTCTGCATGGCAAGACAGTTGTATAGCTTGGTCTATTTGGGGGCACCCCTGGCGGTAGGATCAGAATCCATCCCTGGTGCATGAGCAGGTTTTTTTGGAGCCCACTACCTATGATGGGACAACTTGTGCAGCCTTGAGGCAGGGTGAAAGGCTTGGACTAGCCTCTACCGGATGTGCCTACCTATGGGAGGGCCTTGCCTTCTTGTGTGAGGGAGTAGGGGTTGCTTGGGAGGGGGAGGCTGGAGGGACGGGAAGAGGAAAGAGGGGGATCTTTGATTGGTGTGTAAAATGAATGAAAAAAATTTCTTAATAATAAAAAAATAAGAGCTGACAGTACATTTTTCCAGTGTTTTTTTACCTTCCTTCCTTTCTTCCTTCCTTCCTTCCTTCCTTCCTTCCTTTCTTTCTTTTTTTTTTTCTTTTGATGTTGTTGTTGTTGGTGGTGGTGGTTTGGAGACAAGATCACATGTAGTTCAGGCTGGTTTCTAGTTCACAATGCAGCCATGTATTTAATGCTGGCCCTGATACTCCTGCCTCTACCTCCGAAGATCTAGGTTTATATGCACCACCACAATTAGCCTCATGGATTTTAAAGAAATGTTTACAAAATCAATCAACCAGAGAAAGCCTCTGCGAGGAACACCATGTATGAGAATTTGGAATTGTGAAATAGTGACACATGCCTTGGTGTAAGATGAAGTTTAATGTCAAATAGCTGTAGAGTATTGGAAGAGAAGCAAGAAATGAAGTAAAGAGAGCTGCTAGAATCATGTTGAATTTATTGGCTAGCTCAGAGGGTATTTCATCTTTTAAGCCAAAAGCCCTACTCAGGCAGCTACTAAGTGCGTTTAATTCATCTACACTGTGTTGTTTATTTAAAATATCCAGCTAATATTTAAATCTCAACCTTTTCCCAAACTAGATGTGGTAGTACTCAGGAAATGGAGACAGAAGAATTGCCATAAATTCAATTCTAGGCCATGCAACATAGCTAATAGTAGGTCATCCAGGCATACATAGTAAGGTCTCGCCTCAAAAAAGAAAATTGAGAGGATTGGACAGATGGTTCAGTGGTTAAGAGTACTTGCTACTCTTGCAGTAGACCCAAATTCCATTCCCAGCACCTATATCAGGACTGTAGTTCCAGGTGATTTGACTTCTCTGACCTGCATGGGTACCTGTACATAAGTGGCACACATGCACACACACACATACACACACACACACATATACATATACACACACATGCACACTCATACACATACACACTCAAAATAATAAAATATATTTTTAAAATCTGAATTGTTTTTAAGCATAGAAATTCCAGCTATACACAAAAATCTTATATTCTTGCCTAGTCCTAATCTGTTAGATCTGAGCAGTGGCCTAACTTTTTCACACAGCACACACATCCAACAGCTGGTGTGATTCTCCATGGTGTCTAACTGCAGTCCCTTGTCACTTGGCTTAACCTTGTCCATAGTGATATCACAAATGGGAAAGCATGGGCTGGAAAAGGTTGTAAGCCACAGCTTACTTTCCTCACACTTCAGCCTACCCAACTTTCAAAGGCCAGAAGCTCCTGTTACAGAAAATAGAATCACTCATGGTAGGATGAACTGGCTTTTTAAAAAAAACTTTCACGCTTTGAAGGACTTGAGAATATTAAGAACTGTTTGACTAAAGAATTCAAGTTATTGGGCTGGGCAGTGGTGGCACACACCTTTAATCTCAGCACTCGGGAGGCAGAGCCAGGTGGATCTCTATGAGTTCAAGGCCAGCTTGCTCTACAAAGCGAGATCCAGGACAGGCACCAACGCTACACAGAGAAACCATGACTCAAAAAACAAAACAAAACAAAAAACAAACAAACAAAAGAATTCAAGTTATTTGAGTCCTGTTTTAGACTCTTTACCTTGGGATAATCTTCCAGAATATAAACTCACATGAGACCAAAGAAAGTAAAAAGCATGATCTATTGATCTTTATTGGGGGTGGTGTAGAAGAGTTTTTATGTGTATACTCAAAGTTTGGGGGTCAATGTGCACAAGTGTACATGAAAGCATAGAGGCCAGATGTTTACACTGAGTGTCATATTTGTTTGTAGCTCTTCATCATAATTTATGTTTAATATATGTTGCAAATAGAAGCGTGGGGTGACCGACTGTCTCCCTCGTGCATCTATTACAATGTATGTGTCTTTCTTCACCTTTATTTTTATGCTTATGTTCAAAAGGAAGAGTATTACTACTTACCAAAGCTAGACTAGATAAAGACTTAGGAAAATAGACTGTCTCATCCTCACACATATACAGGGACACAGCAATGAGACAGTAGACTGAATATGTACCCTGAGAGAGGGGAATAGTGCAATCAGGTCAAGTTAGATTTGTCATGGTCTCCTAAATGGTCATCCAGACAAAGCAAGGCACAACTATTCCTAAGGCAGCTTGGGCAAGATCACAATATAGCTCTAATTCTCTAGGTTCACATTCTGGTAAGGAGAGTGCTCAACTGTAAGAAAAAAACGACACTTAAAGAGAGATGGGTTTATCTGCCTCCTGTTACAAGAATTCCAGAGTGGGCTGTCCAGAGCTGACATGTCCTTCTGCATCTGCTCCCATTACTTAGCTGTGGCTTTTATCAAACACATCACTTCAGGGCTGTAAGAAACAGGTGACAGACACTCACTCCATCTCAGGCCTCAAGGTCATATTCAAGGCAGGATATTGGTCTACAGAGAAGGAAAAGAGTGAAACAGTTTCTTAAAGGTATGCAGAGACAAGAATAAGCCCATAAGACAGGCTCTCAACCTTCCACCTCTCCCCAGCACACAGGTCCTTCCTGCCATGTATCCTCAATGGCATCCAGTGGCCTTACGATCAGTGTGCTTCCTTTATACTCTCTCAAGTTCGTTTCTGTTACTTGAAGCTAATGATCCAATGCATTGACCAGGTTAGAGTCACCTAGTAAGTCAGACTAATGCCTTACCATCTTTGTGCTCAAGATCCTCTTCTAAGAAAATGTGTAATTATGGTTGGTAGCTTATATAATAATAAGAATGACCACTACTAATTATTGGTGACTTTTTAAAAAAATCTTTTCCTATGATTCTCCTCCATCCCTGAGAAGTAAATGTCTTTATATGTAGGACCTTGATGATATCTGTGAAATGTATCTTTCCTGAGGCTCAGAAGCTTAAAAGGACCCAGAGACCTATAGATCTGACTCCAGAGCTGAATCTTCCTGTTAGGGAACGATTTGTACCAAACTAATGTCAGGAACAGGGATGGTATTATGTACTTGTAATCCCAACATTCAGGAAACCAAGGCAGGACTCAGGGTTCTAGGCCAGACCGGGCTACATAGTGAGTCCTCGTCTTTAAAAAATCATATTAAGGTATTGCTAAAAGCAGATTTCTAAATATATTTTCAGACAGGCTGAGACTCATTGTTACTGGGATGAGAGGTCACAGTCAGGAATCTTTAGTTTAAATCATTGCATATGAAAGTTTAGAAAGCACAATATATATCTCCTCCATAATGCTGTCCCACATTAGTGCGTGCTGGTCATCTTAGCTAGAACCAGCAGTGGTGATATGCCATATAACAATAAAACTCAAGAGTCTGAAATCTCCCTGATGAACATCAACTGGACCTTTTGTCTGCTTTATGATCCAAGTATGCCTTTCTCAAACACCAGGGAGCCATCTTCCAATGCAAGTTTCTGGGAGACAACATCCCTATATCCCTTGTCTGTGGAGAGATAGAAGCCTAGCTTTATGGAGAGGTGGGTACTAATGTGATTAAATTACTACCAATCCACAGAAATAGCTTAATGATTATAGGAATTTATTGGGGGGTTAATTCACGATACAGGAAATTCACAATACAGGAAATAGGAATTGAGGCATGGTCCACCACTGTTCTCTAGAGAGCTCTGCCCTGATTCGCACCAGCATCCAAGACCAAAAGGTAGCAAAGAGGAGCAAGCATGTATGCATCTTGGGTCTTAAAGGGACTTGTCCCAGGGGCAGGTCATAGGCAGGTGTGACAGTTACATATTGCCACACTAGGGGCAATGCTTTGAGGTCAAAGCTGGAACAGCTACCTACTACAGGGTACCCTCTTACAAAGATTTTTCTGTCACAAAGATATAAAAATTCTTTTTATTCCACTCAGAGTCAGTAAGCTAATGCACCTGTTGTCACACTGATGGCCAAGTAAAGGAAGGACAAACTACATGTGACATATGATGATTTTTAAGGACTAAGTATTGTTTGTGTTGTTGACAACACATGGAGTGGCTGGTACTAGGGAATGGCTCAGTCAGTAAAACACCTGTTATGTCCATATGAGGACCTGAATTTCGATCCACAGTACCCACATAAAAATCTGGGCACGGCAGCACATGTCTGTAACACCAGGACAGGCAGATTCCTAGAGCTCTTTGGGCAACCACTCTAACCAGATTCCTAAGCTGTAGGTTTATTGAGAGATGCTGTCTCAAATAAAACAGCAATAACAAGTTAGAAGGCAAGCTTAGTGATTAAAGGTCCCACAAGCCTAAGGGACCCATAAGCCTGAGGATCATTCAAGTTTGAGGAATGATATTCACATTCCCAGAACTCACCCATGGGCAGGGTATTTATATGGAGTAAAGCGGCAGGGGGTGGGGGTCTTAGTGTCTACAGACTACATAGGAACACATTCAGGATTGGTTTATGTGAGTGGTAATCATGTTCGTAACTTTTAATTGGCTAGGGTTAGTTGGGGGTTAGTTATCCAGTTTTGGGCAGGCCTGGACAAGTCCCAGGCTTTGTCCTTGAGCTGCTGGGGAGGCTGGCTGGCTTAACACGTACTGACTGTGGGGGATGCCTCTGGCACAGGCTTGGTGCATCCTATCTCCCTGTCCCAGCTGGCCAGAGCATCAGTGATTGTTTATTGCTCATGGCCCTCCCAGAAACTGCTTGCTCAGTCTCAGAAAACTGAAATTGAGCAGTTGTTATGTTGTCTGCTTGGTCCTTTCAGGGTGAGGTACTGAAATTACCCACCAGGAACTGAGAAAAACATTGAGCCAGGGACACAAAGTCTACCAGGAACCCATCAGTTAATGAGGGTGAGGGCACTTTCTCCCCAGCAGAAAGAGGACTTGGCTCTTCAACATTTCTAGCATTTTCATTGAAAAGTAGACATGTAAAAACTACCTGAGATGGGAATTGAGAGAAACTATGGCAAGAAGATTCCCGGGATATCATTGTTTATTGATTCAGATTTCAGTGCTGGGAGCAAAGTATTTGAAACAGGAAAGGTGATGTAAGAAACAGGTTCTTAGAATTCTACCCACTAGCAGATGGGCAATAAGAATTCTGTCTCTTCATAGCAAGAATGGTTAATTGTTTACTGAGAAAGCCATAATCATTTTTAAAGGTGTGTGTGTGTGTGTGTGTGTGTGTGTGTGTGTGTGTGTGTGTGAGAGTGTGAGTATAGTGTGCGCTCATCTGTATGCATAAATGCCACATGTGTGTGGGTACCCAAAGGAATCAGAAAACGTCATCAGATTTCCAGGAAGTGAAGGTATAGGCTGTAGTGAGCCATGTGATACTAATATCAAATTCAAGACCTCTAGAAGAGCAGGAAGAACTTTTAAACCCTAGGCCTTCTCTCTAGCCTCCAGGCTTATTCACTTTTATATAATGTTTTTAGATTTACTTTACTTTATGTGTACCAATGTCTTTGCTGCGTGAATGTACGTAGGTATACCACATGCATACCTATTTGATCTCCTGGAACTGGGGTTACAGATGGTTGTGAGGCACCATGTAGTTGCTGGGAATCTGCAAGCATGGCAAGTGTTTTTAATCACTAAGATATTTCTCCAGCCCCATAGTTTAACCTTTGTTAAATAAATGTCTTTGAGTGCCAGGCATTGTACTTAGTGATAGAGACACAGAGGTGAACAGGATAAATGTGTGCCTTTTTTTCCTCTCATAAACCTTAGAGTTTAGCTAGAGAAACAAAAGCATAAGACATCATCTTCTAGTGCCCTGAAGCAATGAGAAGGTTGAAAAGAATGCTGTGAAACAGCTCTTGTAGGACAGGCCATCTTGGAGAAGTCTCTCTGGGAGGTGGAACCAGTATGAAGCCATGTGATCCTGATAAAACTTGGTTAAGATGGTTATTACTTCCTGGAACCTGAGAGGATACATGGAGGAACCTGAGAAAATAAACAGGAGCCTGAACTGAGAGGCAGTCTACAAACTATATGTTTAGCAGTCTTTAAAACTGTGAAGACTTGAAAGACCCCCCCTCTGAAAAACCATCAAACAGTATAATGATAATAACAGTAATAGTGATAAACAAAACAAAAGAGTTAACTCATTCAAAGAAGAGGAGGAGGAAAAAGAGGAGTAAGAGGAAGATCTGTGAAACCTTATAAACACAGAGCTGATAAGAGATCAATGCCTGCATACTGTATGGAGTCATGACAGGAATACTGTCACTGGAAAGGGACATTAGTGTGAAAGCTGTTGGATATGAAGAGATCTTGAAATCTAACCTGAGTAAACCAGTGATTACTTGTGTTTGACAAATGACCATTAGAGAGCTTGATAAAAGTCAGTGATTTCCTATGCCATCTTTAGGACTTCCTTGCAAACCTGGAAGGATTCTAAAGCATTTTAAATTATTTTTAGAAATTTAAAGAGAAGAATACAGTAGCTTCACAAGTGCATATATGGGTATCCTAGTACATATGGGATTCTACCCTGTGTGCTATGCTAAGGGCTCAAAAACAAAGTCTTCTGCTGTAAATTCACATTACACTTGCAAAAAAACAAAACAAAACAAAACAAACCACACACACAAAAAAAACCCCAGAAAATGAAGAAAAAGTAAACACTCTACAAAGAGAACCTGCCAAGTTTTATTTATTTATTTGTTTTACATCCCAACCACAGTTTCCTCTCCCTCTTCTTCTCCCATTCCCTTCCCCTACCTCCTCTCTGCCTCTACCCCTCAATCTACCCCACCTCTATTTCTGTTCAGAAAGGGGTAGGCCTTCCGTAGGTGCAAAAAAAGCATGGGATATCAAGTTGCTGTAAGACTAAGCACCTTCCCCTTTATTAAGGTTGTGAAAAGCAATCCAGTATGAAGAATAGGTTCCCAAAAACCAACCAAAGCATTAGGGACAACTCCTTCTCCAACTGTTAGGTCTCCCACAAGTAGACCATGCTACACAACTGTCAAATATGTAGAGGGCCTAGGTCTGTCCCAGGCAAGCTCCCTGGTTGTTGGTTCAGACTCTGTGAGTTCCTGTTTTCGTTTTATGTGGTGCTCTTACCCTGCGAGGAAAAGTCATGAAACACAACAACTATCAGAGTTTTACTAGGAGGAGAGAGGCGACAGGGCAGAATGTGCAGTCAGACCTGCTGAAAAGACATGTGCTGAGGAGAGGGAGAGTAAATGGGATCTGCCTTTTAAGGACTACCCTGTGCATGCGCACATGGGCCCACATGGCTACTCCACAAATGCGCATAGATTACGTGATCACACTGCAGGCAAATTACTTGACCATGCAGTGCATGGATTATGTAGGATTTAAGACCTGGAAATGACTAGGTGGAAATGACTAAGTGTCTTGCCAGGGCATGCACACTCATGGGGGCTAGAATTCCTATCACCTATGAGCCTGGGTATTTGTTTCTGTGGGTTTTCTTATCATGTCCTTGACCCCTCTGGCTCCTACAATCCTTTTACTCTCTCTTCAGCAGGATTCCCTGAGCTTGGACTAATATTTGGAGCCTGCCAGTATGCCTCCTTTTCCTTCATCCTCTAAACCGGGCTCAACCAGCACTGTACTACATGCAGGCTCTTGTCACTAAAGGTATCTTGCTTCAAATATTTTCTACTACAGTAAATTAAAAAACTCTTAAATCTATGAGCATATTATGAAGAAGGAAGGAAATGACACTAATTCAATTTTTTATTTAAAATTCCCTGCAGCCAAAGGCAAAGAATACGTTTCTATTTTTTAATACTTTTTATTTGTTTGTTTTTGTCACATTTATAAAAGACAATAATAATCAAAGCCTCTCGTATTAAAAACCCCAAGTTTGCATTTTTTCCTTATTGTATGGAAGTCAATTAATATATCAATACTGAAAGAAATGCTCTATGCTTCTTACTGTCTGTACTGGGGATTAAACCAAGCATCTTGGACATTCCACATAATGGCTTGCCAGGTAACCATTCTAAAGATGAACTACATTTGATGAACCCAGCTTTTTCTGTGCTGATTTTGTTGTTTGTTTAGTTGGTTAGATTAGTTTCCTTGGAGTTTAATCAGTAGCCCAACCATCATTGAACTCACTGCTTTCACCTCCTGAGAGCTGGGATTACAGGCATGCATCACCACACCAGGATTTTTCTAGAGGTCTAAGCTCACAAATGGAGCACTTGTTTAGAACCCCAGGAATTCGCACAAATCTGTCACTGGTTTCTACCATAGTTCTAAGTTGGGTTTCTGTCAGTGAGGGTAAGGCTGATAGCTCCCCTGAGATTTTGGTTTAGATCAATAATGCTGTCCTTCCCCAACTTCATCTAATATTTGCCATGGATCCTTAACAAAAGTTCCACTACTGAAAACAGCACAATGATTAGGTACACCAATCAGTGGGTAAGAGTGTTTGCCATGCAGGCTAGCTAACCTGAGTTCAAAGCCTCACCACTTATGTAAAAGCCAGTCACAGTCTCATGTGTGCCTATAACACCAGCATTGGAGGTTAGGGACAGGTAGATTGGTAGATTCTGAGAGTTTGTAGGATACCCAGCATAGCCCAAACAATGAGCTTCAGAATTATGAAGCACTCTGTCTCAAAAACTCAGAGTGTGGTACACAGATACCCAATATTCTCCTCTGGCCTGGACACATGCATCACACACAAAAATAATTAAACAATAATAAAAAGAGAAAATACAGAGTATCTCTCTTCTTGGGATATCAGTAATGGGAGCACTTGTGACATTTGGAATCTATTGGAAACTTCTATTAAAAGCTAATATAACTCTTTACCAACCAAGATAGAATAAGAAAAGAATGACTTATTATGTAAAATTCCTTTAGTTGCATCTAGGGTGGCTCCCTTCAAAGAGGATCAAGCAGTACCAATATGAAAGAGGTCAAGATTACCAATCCCTCTATGACTGTGAAAAAGCTTTTCCTGACACCGAGGCACGGCCCATTGCTGGAAAGAGAACACAAGAAGAAATCCACACTAAACTTTATGGCTGCCTAACAGCAAGAATGTGCAGCACATTGCCCTCCAAACTCTGAAATGTACTGATACAAGGATTATCCTGGTGAAGAGGACCCCTTGAAAGGACAAAATGCTATCAATATACCCTCTCTGTATTACCTTGCTCTCCCCTTAAACTGTCTCTAACCTCCAGTCTCCAAAACAGGATTTCAAAAAACCCATTCATAACTCAAGTCTAAGCTACCAGGATATGAGGGTCAGGGGAGGAAGCATTCTGAAGCAAGAAAACACTGATGTAAGAGGAGACTGTGATGGGCGTGGTGGTGCACACCTTTGAACCCAACACTTGGGAGGCAGTGGGAGGGGCGGAGCAGGGACAAAGGCAGATCTCTGTGAGTTGGAGCCCACCCTGTTCTACATAGTGAGTTCCAGGACAGCCAGGGATACATAATAGAAAGACAATGTCTCAGGGAAAAAAAAAAAAAGACAAGGCTGAAGGAAATCTATTGTGTATGCTCTACTTTTCTGTCATAAATTCACAAATTATGAAAACTGTTTCCTCACTACTGGATGGAGTTGTGATACTAACTCACTAACTTTAAATTCTTCATCTCTATATCTATAATAGTTAAGGTTTGGAGATTTATTTCTCTTTTATATTTAAACACCAGGAGCACCTGTTGGCTGCCCCATTTAACTATTATCAGCATTCCACTAGCTCCTTTGCTGTTAGAAATAAAAGTGTGTGTGTGGCTGTGGCTGTGTGTCTCTGTGTGTGATAGTGACAAGCAGAAAATCACAGCTGTTTGCTCTGCAGCTGTCAAAATGTTCAGGGGCAGAACCTGGAGAAATGGGGTGGGGATGGGGCAACATAGTACATGTGTTGGTCTCTGAGTGAAAATAATTGGAGAAGAAAACAGACCACACATAAGAACATATGCCCCCATATACAACAAGGGCACTGCTGGGAACTGCTGAGCTGACAGCCACAGCAGGAACACATTTAAGAACAGTAGCTTTCTTAGGTGCTCTCTGGGAGCTGCTTGTCCCTCCTGGCTCCCAGTGTGTAGAATGGGAGAGTAAACACCCAGTTGCTTAAATAACATCCTATTACTCCTGATCTTTGCCAATAAAACTTTAAATTTGACTCAAGTGGATATAGCTGACCCCAGGGAATAAATATTTTCTAGTCCAAATAAAGCATAACTATTCTGTTGACCAGTTTCCCAGATATTTTTGCATTGAGAAGTGTCAATGTACTTTAATTTGGATCCTCAACATCTCTTAAAGGTCAATGTATTAAATACTTAGTTCTCAGTCTATAGTATTACTGGGAGTTGGTGGAGCCATTAAAAGGCGGGGTCTAATGAGAAGAAGTTAAGTCACTGGTGACATGCTCTTAGAGGGAACATGTGCATGTACCTGGTTTTTTGTTGTTGTTTTTGTTTTTGTTTTTGTTTTTGGTGTGTGTGTGTGTGTGTGTGTGTGTGTGTGTGTGTGTGTGTGTGTGTATGTCTGTGAGACTTCTGGGCATGAAGTTAATAGACACCTCCTCCAAGCACTCACATCATCATGTATTTCCTTCTCACAGGCAATAGGCCAACCAAGTACAGGTTGAAATTTCTGTAATTAAGAACCAAACCAAACTTTTCTCTTTATAAATTGATTTATCATGTGTGCTTCCACATGTACAATGCCAGAAAGTTGTTCTAGTAATAAGTAAGTTAAGGAGGAAGCTCTGGGCAAAGTTTTACTTTCCTAATAAAACTGAACAATATGTATGGCAATGTCCTTTAACTATCTCCTGTTCACTTTACACAGAGATGTAATATCAACTGGAAAATCTTGATACTGTAAGGTAAAAAAGAAAAGAGTCAAGGGAAACTTGAAAATGCTAGCTCTAACATTACTGAGTCACTGATTTAATGTGCCAGTATGTTACATGAGATGAGCCTCCGGTCAGAGCTCTTATTATTCAAAATAGAAAATAATACTAGATTAAAACATCTACCCTCCTAAGCATGGTTATACATGCCTTTATTCCCAGCATATGAAGGGTGGAGAGAAGCTTTCTGAGTTTAAGTCTAACCTGCTTTACATAATGAGTTCAAGGCCAGCCATAGATATCTAGTAAGACCCTATCTCTAATATACATATGTGGGCCTGTGTTTGTATCCATTTTATGTTTATTTGATATAAAAGCACAGAACAGTAAGTATAAAAAACCAAAATCACCAATAAGTAAAAGGTAGTTCATAAAACCATTGTGTCACAAAAGTAATTTTGTATATTTGCCTATGAAGGGAAGAAAAATTTGCCTACCAGAATGAAAGGTGTTGTGAGATATTTAATTAATGCTGTGTAAAGATATGTTACTGGATTGGCTTAATGAAAAGCTAAATGACCAATAGCTAGGGAATAGGTATAGCAGGGACTTCTGGACAGAGAGAGTTCTGGGAAGAAGAAAGGCAGAGTTACCAGCCAGACACAGAGGAAGCAAGACGTGCAGGAAGAGAGGGAAAAGCACAAACCATGTACCAACATATAGATTAATAGAAACAGCTTAATTTATTGAGCTAGTAGGCCAAGTCTAAGATATAGGTCAAACCTTTATAATTATTAATAAGTCCCTGTGTCATGATTTGTGAGCTGGTGACCCAAAGAAAAATCTGTCTACAAATGGTACCCAATGTCTGGCCACATATATCTACATAAGGCCTGAGAAAACTTAAAAAAGAAGTTCAAAAATAGAGCCAAACATGGCTTCCTAGTCTCACAGTCTCTCATGTGAGCTGTGGTACAGAGGTGCATCTCCTGGCCACTGCCTGTAGGTTGGAGCCACCAGCATACCATGAGCTAAGCTGCCCATTGGTTTAAGGTTTTGTTCATGCAGGAAGAAAAAGTTACAGATAACCTGAAGTAAAGCAGGCTCCAATGGAAAAAAAAGAAAGAAAAACAAACAAACAAACAAACCTCTAAACAGGTTACAGTTTATTTAACAATGTGTGCAGGCTTCAGGAAAAAATGAAAAATAGAAGGGACAGTCATGAAAAAAAAAATAGTTTCAAAATTATAAAGCCAATAAAAAGAGAAATAATACAATAACAAAAAAGAATACACTACATAATGATGGGAAATATTATAACAGAGAGAGTTTGGACTTTATATGATGTTTTGTTAATTTTGAATTTTTGAATGTTATACAACAGGTGCTGAGAGACAAAGGATTATGTGGGACTCCTGAATTAAACCAACATATATACTTTAGGAATGCCTTAACTTTAAAATGAAAGTCAAAAATGTATTACTTTGGGGAAGAAGTTATGCTTTTGTTTCCACAGTAAAGAAAAGACTGTGGTTAATAGAGATGAGATTTGAGCACCAGCTACCTCCTGAGTCTCTTGGATACAGACATTGGGGAGGAAGCCAAGAAAGACTATAGGTGATGTGTAAGCTGATCTCTCTGCATTAGAATAGCTCTGAGACTGTAGGAGACATGATAAACTTTGGTGGTTACCAAGTCCTCATGACTTATTATGTTACAGTTTGGATTTGCAGTCCAAACAGACTTATAGAGTTTACAGATGCCTTTTACCTACTCAAACATAGAACAAAAAATTATCTTTAGCAACTTGTGCACACTGAATATTTCATACTTGTGTTAATACAGATATGTATATTACCTTTGAACGTTCATGTGTTTCCAAAGTAAAGGGACTAGACTCCAATGAAAACAGGTCACCCAGATGATCCAGCCTCTCAGAGTGACCACTGCAGTTTCCTCAGAGTTCTGCATCCAGAACATCTTCAAGCCTACTGGTTGATATGGTCCAGCTTCATAGACTATTCTAGCCAGGACCACAGATAAGCCTTGCACTTTCCTTTTGCACAGAGCACGGACAACAAATATTATGGCTAGCTCTCCCATTATTCTAATTTTCTCAGGGTTCCCCAAAGATGTCATTACCCACAGATAGCAAGAAGCAGTCTAGCTAACACCATGCCCACATTCCCAAGGGGTACAATGGGTGGTTTTTTGGCTGTTTGATGGGGGGTTGATCATAGTTACTGGTCATAGTCAGGAACAAAGCTGAACAAATGGAATTAGATTCAGAGATCTCTTTCTGAAAAGAAAAAGGAAGGATATAGTATAGAAAAGATGGGATGAAAGGCTGGGTTTTTGAGTCTGCTTTTGAACAACTACCAGTCTCAAATATTTTACTTTGGTATGGATATTTGTGAACTGATACAAATTTAAGCTTATTTTTGTTATATTATATACATGTTTTTACTCTTATTTAAGGTATTGTACTTATGCAGCTCATTTAAAGATGAAATGTAAAGTTTTAGTCCTATTTAAGATAATAAAGCATGACAGGTTAGTAGTTAGTCATCTATAATAATCAAAATTATAGTCATGTTAAGCTTGTTTTCAAGGTCATACAGAGATATATTTTTAAATACATAGAGGGTCTGCAAATACTTCAAAGATTTACAGAATATTGCATTTAAAATGTTTTAATAAAAGGCTTTTCATGACACTGAGATGCAGCTGCTCCTGACAGCACCAAATTACTTCAAAAAAAGATTATGGGCATCAAAAAACTTCATACAGAGTTTGCTTTTATGACAAAGTTAGCCTCTATGCAAAGAAACTGCCCATGCCTTGACTGCTGATAGTATGCTGTCCAAACTGTGCAAGGAATACACAAAAGTAACCAACTGCTGACCTTTTCCAAGACAAAGTAGGGCAATCATTCAAAATTCCTTATTTACAAAAAGAAAGGTCTGTCAGAAAGTCTATGCCTATAGGCCAAAATTGATGCCCCAATATTACAGAGCAACCTTGGGATGACTTCCCAAGTATGTAGCTCTTTCTGTAATTACTATGGTTTTGGAATTTGCTTTCTCTGCACTTCCTGTTTACTGAAATAATACCTTATTCTTGGGTCTCTGATGGGGATTGAAGATTAGAGAATTATAGTTTTACAGTTTTATTTGTTACCAAACTCAGAAACTTATATAAGATATGTAAAGTTTATAAGGTTGAGAAATATAAAAGCTTAATTTGATTATCTAAAAAGATATTTTAAGGTCTAAAAAGGTATTTTAGTATGGTAACATGACAGAAAATAGTTTAACTATAAATCTTTGGACTAAGATAGGATAGGTAATACAATACTTTTTCCAAATTTGCCAAATGCAATGGACTAAATATTGTAAATACAATCCTTATCTAATAATTGTTCTTATTTTATATAGTTTTACTGTTTTAGAGTAAAAATTTTTCTTTTTTATTTAGAAAAATGTGTGAGAAATGTGGTGGAATAATCTTTTTGTACACTGTAAAAATGAGTCTTTGCTAAGGCACCTTCTGTTTGGTTTAATAAAGAGAAGAATGACCAATAGCTGGACAGGAAGAGGTTAGGCAAGACTTACAGGCAGAGAGAGGAAGATGTGATGAATCTATGCACAAGAGAGATAACAGAGGACACAGAGAGGAAAAAGGAGGTGCAAGATGCAAGAGGAGTAAAAAGCCATGAGGCAAAACATAGATTAACATAAATGGGATAATTTAAGTTATAAGAGCTAGTAGGACAAGCCTAACCTATAAGTTGAGCTTTTATAATCAATAATTAGTCTCTGTGTCACGATTTGTGAGCTGACAGCCCAAAGAAAAAATCCATCTTCAGAAAGGAAATAATTAGAAGAACTAGCTAGCTTAAATTCATTTAAATTTAATATTGGGAGATAGGTTCCCAGGTTTTAGAGTGCATCATAGCTGAAACAAAGCTTTGAAAATAAATTAAAGTTAGACTAAGATGCTTTTGTTGAATAGCTTTGAGGTTAAAAAACCCAAGAGGGCAATCTGAAGTTTCAGAAAGGCACATAGTTGAATGAGGAACTTGTTAAGATCAGGGAACAAATACAAAACAGCCCAATTGTTACTAGCTGACATACTTTTCTTACTAGGGTTGGTTGGTAGTCAAAGGTGATGATTAATTCTTTGGGCCCATTTTTTGTCCTCAATATCCTGATATAAGAAACTTCTGATGAGTATGTATGCACCATGAAGATATAATTAGAGCTGATTCATTGTTTTTCATGTTTAAAGTTTAGGTTTGTGATTCCTTATAAGATTACCTTTCAAACAAAGTAATAAAGTGTTTGGTCCTTTCTTTGTAACTTCAAAATGCAGCCTGCCAGTAAAAGAATACCTTGCTTACTTATACTTTGTTAAGCAAGTTGCTATGGTATGAATGTACATGAGTTCTTAGGATAATTTATTTTTCACCAGTAATATGTAAAATGTTTACTCATGTAAGGAATATGGAAAACACGCTTTTTTTACTTGTATTCATTGTAATAATTCACTTGAAAAAAGAATGAAACCACATCATAATTTTTACATTGTCTCAAGTATTTTAATAGAGCATATAAGATGTAAGGGAAAGAATAAAGATAAAGTTAAAATGATTTATAAGGAAAACTCAAGAATGAGAGCATTAAAAGGAAAATATCACGAATGAGAGAGTTAGAAGGAATTAAACAGAAAACATCAAGAATGAGAGAATAAGGAAGAATAAAGATACAATTAGAAGGAGAACATCAAGAGAGTTAGAAGAAATTAGAAGGAAAATATCAAGGATGGGAGAGTTAGAAGGAAAACATCAAGAGAGATAGAGGGACATTTCTTGATAGAGATAACAATACAGACTCAGAATACAAAAGAAGAAAAAAGAAAACGTCTGAAGGAAACCATCAAGAGAGTGTATGAGTGTATTTTCCCCTTATTCCATCAGATAAAAATGTCTAGTATGCTGGCTCTGGGAACTCCCCTTGAGCCCTATGTTGCTGCAGGCTGCCACCACCCCAGGCATGGATATATTTTCCATAGGAAAGTAGTTCATTCTATCCTCAAAATGACCTTAGTAGTCATTATTATTGGTGTTCCATACTGAACAGTTTAAAGAATTAAGACAGAAAGGTTAGAGTTTCCCAAGACTTGGGGTCAGTGGTAAAATCTTGAAAATGTATAGTATTAACTTTTCTAGCCTCTGATCTTCAAGGCATTCTATCAGTCTTTGTCCTAACAATTTCATGTCTATAGCCATAGGAAAATTCTAGCACAGGATCTCATTATGATTCTGTTCTATCACTGCCACAATGCTACATGTTGATGACTGGATAGAATCATGATGTCACTGAAGGTGCTCAGACACAGCATCTACACTGTGATGACCTCAGTCCTGATACTTATCAGATACATGTCATGCTGAATTTATTTTAAACAGAATAATCCTGTCTCCAGTTTGTTCTCAAGAATTAGATTCTCTTTAACATAGCCATATAGTTACAGTGTGGTCAATGTTGGGCATTCTGTTGCAAAAATATAATACATGGAGAAGGGGGAAAACATTTTCAAAGAATAGGATGGGGCTCAGTTTGAACCCAGGTAGTCTAATTCCAGAACCTACTACATTCACTTAAAATCATTCCTGATACCTCACTAAATTTTTGGGCTCTCCTATGGGCTAATATATGGTTGGCTTGCTGACCTGGTAGTGTCACTGAGCTGTGGTCTGTATTTAGGACAAACAGGAATATAACTGAGTGCCTGGAAAACAGTCCATGAGTCTACGCACAGCCCTCTCATTCCTTTGTCTCCTTTCTTTTCTCTGAATGTCTGAATATCTTACCATCTAATGGCACTATTTAAGGAAACATATTCTTCATAACACTGCTGTTTTTAGATTAATTACAAATTCTCCTCACCAACTATGAAAGATTCACTTCCAAGAGTTGGCTCTCAGGAATAGAGAGATGCCTTTAGGAAACCCAGGTTTGTTTGTTGTTCAGAATTCACATGACAGCTCACGATATTCTGTACTCCAATTCTAGGAGATTTGACCCCTCTTCTGTTCTCTGTGGACACTAGGTATGCACATGACATATTTATATATGGCCAAATATTTCATACACATAAAATAAAAGTAAATAAATCTTTTTGCAATGTTTTTGAGATTATAATACTTATATTATTTCTCCTTCCGTTTCTTCTCTTCAAACCCTTCCACATACCTCTCCTCTGCCTTGCTTCCTGTCAAATTCAAAACCTATTTTTATTACTTTTTGATGTATATGTATATACATTATATATACACACACAAATATATATATTCCAAGATACAACCTGCTCAATCTGTGCAATGTTTCTTGTATGTATATGTTTTCAGAGCTGACCATTTGATATTGAATAATGTGCTCTTTCTTGGGAAAAAGTATTTCTCTGCTCTCTCAGCATTTCTCAGTTGCATGCAGTTCTTTGTATAGGTCTGAGGCTTCCTGAGCTTTTTGCTTCCATATTAATATGTCTATTTGTGTCATCTCTACTCATGCCATGGTTAGGCATCCAAGTACATTAAATTTTATGGGTGTATCTTCTGATATTTCTAGGAGGTGAAACTTTACAACAAACTCCCTCTTTCTCTGGCCCTTGCAATCTTCCAGTCCCCCACTTCTGCAATGATTCATGAGCCTTAGGGTCAGGAGTTATGTTGTGTATATGTTAGTTGGGAGTGGGCTCCACAACTCTGCAGTTTCACTGGTTGTGATTTTTTTTAAATAATAGTCTCCATCTGTTGCAAAGAGAAGTATTTTTGATCAAGGGTAATAACTACACTTACCTGTCAGCATATGGGCAAATGTGTAGAACGTAGTTAGATTTTATACTTACTTAGTAAAGTAGTGGTAATACATTCTCCTCTAAGAACCATGACTTCACTAGCTCTGGGTAGCTGGCTAGGTTTCTAATACCAGTCATGATTTCCCTCTTTTTGAGGAAGTCCAATGATGGATACCACCAAGGTATGTGTACCAATACTGCACCCTTAGTGTACTTGGGTTATGCTCATCAATGTTGTGGTTCATAGATGTCATAGTTGGGTAGGATGTTTCTCTCCTTTAGAAACTTGCATGGTGCTTTCTGGCACCATGAAACCTAGTCCTCAGAAAGGAAGCATTCAGATCAGTTCCTGCTAAGGGGCTTCTAGCCCCTGTGTTTGAAGTGCATGATGACTTCAGCAATGGTGACTTACCTTCTACCTCTGTGGATAACCAAAGGAAGTAGCAAAACTTTATAAGGTTTAGGGAGTCTTATAGACAACCCTGACAAACACCTAAAAAGAGGGATTCTTATGCACATTGTTGGAGTTTTTGTTAGGTTGTCTATAGATCTTGGAGGAAGCAATGGTTAGCCCAAATGGGAAATTTTGTTTAAAATTTTGTTTAAAATTTTGTTTAAAATTTTATTTTGAACTGTAGATATATACATATATACACTAATTTACATTTATTACAGGTATTTTTGGTAGAGAATTGATGGTATGGTTTCTTATCATATATTTTTTGCTGTTGTTTCCCCCTCTTTCTTTCTGTATTAATATCCCTTTCCCATTCCTACTTAGACTTCCCTGCCTCAATCTTCCCTATTTCCCTTTTGAGATCACTATTGATCTCAGTAGCTCCCTCTCTTTTCAAGTGTCTATCACCAAGTTGTTCCATAATTTAAAGAGTAAGTAAATGACAGCTTTAAATATCATAAACATTTTTTGTCTTATTCCTGTCTCTGCAACTAGAATATTAAAATTTATTAGTTCTAGGGCTACTTGTGTCATAGCCTAACATAGTATCTAGTGTACAATTGTCTGCATACATATATATGAATGAATAAACAAACCAAGAGACATGTAGAACATGTTGTGTATTGTGTCTTCCAATTTGAAATTACACAAAAAATTCAAAGAAAATTTTTTCTTCTTTATCATTATTATCATCACAAAACAGCTTCCTATTATGAAGTACCTGTCAAATGCCAATACTATGGGACATTTTATATCCATTGTGACATTTAATAACACAAGGCATATAGAAGACATTTGTGGAATATTTCTTTACACTGTGTGAATATATGTCACTGTGATTAGTTTAATAAAGAAGCTGATTGATAATAAAGAAGCTGTCCAATACTTGGACAGGATAAGTTTAGGCAGGAGAGCCAAACTGAGAAGTCTGGGAAGAAGAAAGGCAGAGTCAGGAGTAGCAAGATAAGCATGTGATACTGAGAAAGGGTACCAAGTCACATGGCAAAGCACAGATAAGAAATATAGGTTAATTTAAATGTAACAGTCAGCTACTAACAAGCTTAAGCTATTGGCTGAGCATTTATAATTAATATTAAGACTGTGCTAGTTATTTGGGAACTAGCAGGCATGAAAGAAAAGTCCACCTACATACATTATTATTTCAGATTTGCAGAGGCTTAGAGAAACTAAGCTATTTGCCAAAGTTTTCTAATACCATGATAAGATTTAAATTTTTTTCCCAAAGAATCCTTTTTGCTTTGTAACTGTTAAAATTACATAGACTAGGTCTGGAGAGATGGCCCAGCAGTTAAGAGGACTTACTGAACTTGCAGGAGACCTAGTTTGGGTTCCAACTACTCACATGGTGTTTACAACTATCCATAATTCCAGTTACAGGGGATCCCATGTCCTCTCTGAACTTCTCAGGCATCAGGCATGACATGCACATTGTACACATACATATATGTGGACAAAACACTCATATATATTATATATAGTGTTCTACAATTTAAAAAAATAATTACATATATTTATAACATATAAAACATTTTGGTATACATTTTGGAATGGCTAACTCAAGCTATTAGCATAATGTTTACCTAACATCCTTTTGTGACAACACCTAAAATCTATTGTCTTAGAAACTTTCAAGTAAATAGAGTTATATTAACTCTAGTCACTCTGATATATAGAACTCAAATTTCTCAACATAGTTATCTACATTTGATTGCTTGGTACCAACGCCAATCTAATGGTTTAATTTATAACAGTTAGAAATGTAATACATAAAAGCATAAATGTTTGGTTGGCCATTGGTTGATTGGTTGGTTGATTAGTCAGTTGGCTGGTTGGTTGATTGGGTTATAGTTTCATCTAAGAAATCCACAGAAAGCAACAACAGACAGGGCTGCTACTGTAGCTCCATGAAGTCTGCATAGACATTCAGATCTTATTACTTTCTTCTTCAATATTCTGCTATGTTGATTCTTTGAGGTCACAAAATGGCAGCTGCTCCTATAAGCATTGCATCAGCATTGAAAGCAAATGAGAGGAGAAAGACAAAACTCTGGGACAGCCATATTTTTCTGCTTAATCGTTCAAACAAAATTTTTTCCAGATTCCATGCAGCAAACTATGCTGGTGCCTCAGTGTTTCAAGTGACAATCAATAGTCTCCATCTATGATGGGAGATTGGTGAAAAGGAAATGAGGATAAAACGAAGCACCTTCAGGTCATCCAGTGCCTAAATCTGTCACTCAGTCATCTAGAAGTAGCATCACAATGACAAAATGGCAATGCTTCCTTATTTTTCCAAGTCCCTGTACATGGTCTCCACTTCTATATTCAACTTAAGGTTTCTGCTTCACTGATATTTTTTCTGACTCTACTGCCATCACTACTGCTGTGGTTTGAATGAAAATGACCTCTAAATGCTCATATATTTGAATGCTTAGTTACTAGAGAGTGGAAATGTTTGAGAATAATTAGAAAGGTTTGGATATATGGCTTTATTTGGATACATGTAGCCTTGCTGAAAGAAGTTTGTTAGTAGGGGATGATCTTTGAGTTTCCAAAGCCCATACCAGGTCTAATCTCTCTTTCCTTCTTTTCCACCTCTCTCTCTCTCTCTCTCTCTCTCTCTCTCTCTCTCTCTCTCTCTCTCTCTCTCTCTTTCTCTCTGTCTTTTTGTCTCTCTCTCTCTCTGTCTCTTTGTCTCTCTCTGTCTCTGTCTGTCTCTCTGTCTGTCTCTCTGTCTCTCTCTCTCTCTCCTGCCTATAGATCAGGATGTAATCTCTCCACTACTGCTCAAGCAACATGTCTGTCTAGTTCCCGCAATAATTAACATACTCTAAACCTCTAAAATTGTCAGCAAGCTTCTAATTAAATGCTTACTTTTATAAGAAATGCTTTGATTGTGTTGTCTCTTCACAACAATAGAAAAGTATCTAAGACAGAATTTGGTTCCAGGGGTGGGGTATTTCTGGGACAAGTATTGATCATACTGTTACTTGGATGACTATGGAAGCTTTGGGTAATTTGAACTAGAAAAGCAGTTGAATGGTAAAAATGGGGCTTAGTGGATGACCCTAGGAGGACCTTAGAAAACAGAAGTGCTGATATCAGTATAAACTATGCATACCCAGCTCAAGACACTTCAGAGAGGAACAATTGCAACTGTCCTAGAGACTATTCTTGTGATATTCTGTTAAGGAATGTGGCTGATTTCTGCTCTTGTCCTAAAAATCCACCAAATGCTAGATTGAAGAGTTTTGGACTAACATCATTGGCAGAGGAGATTTCAAGATGGATCTATCATATGGTTATTAATTATCACTCATGCAGATTCACAATGAAAAAGAAGAAGAGGGGCAAAGAAAAATATAAAATGTACAGTTTGAGGAGAAAAAGAGAACCCAAAACTACAATGATGGTGGCAAGTCCTGTGCTCAAGGAGACAAAAAGTTTTCTAAGGCCCTATTAAAAATGGGATAAAGGAGCTAGGTGGTGGTGCACACCTTTAATACCAACACTTGGGAGGCAGAGGCAGGATAATCTCTGTGAGTCTGTGAGTTTGAGACCAGCCTGGCCTACAAAGTGAGTTTTGGGACAGGCTCCAAAGATACACAGAAAATTTTTTCTCAAAAAACAAAAACAAACAAATAAAAGGGAATAAAGGGAGTGGTGCCCTCAGGGCAAGATCCCTCTGAGCTAAACTTCCAACCTATAAGAATAAAACCAATGAAATCTTAAGCAATAAAAGAAACCATAAAAATGGAAGGATTTTGCAAATGTAATTCAAGGAGGGCAGCCAGTTCCATCCCCAGAAAGTACTTGGTGACTTCGACCAAGTAGTCCTAGATTTAGACTCAAGAAGGATATAATACAGGGTTGTGTGGAATCTTCCTTTGCAGGTAAAGAAAACCAGATGCCAAGAATTTGGCAGCACAGACCCTAAATGGTGGCATGGAGTAGCCATTGAGTAAAACTGTGAAGATGAAGCCTGGATTGTGTTGAAGAATACAAGGTACAGGAGATGCTATAACCATGGGATACCTGAGAAGGAAAGCTACAGACCAGCTATGGAATGAACCTTAGAGAAAGAAGTATGTTAAAGTAAACAAATCTGGAAGAGAAGAGTTATCTAAACAAACTTTGTAACATCAGACATGGCATTGTGAAATTTGGAGTATGTCCTGAAATATTTAAGTGTTTAGTCCAATATTTCCTTATTATGCCCCTTTTCCTACCTTTTATAATGGTAATTTATATTCTTTGACATTGTATGTTGGAAATATGTGATTTGATTTTTGATTTTTATTTTATAAGAGGTCATACTTAAGAAATTGCCATGAGTCTCAGAAGAGACTGGATTTTTAGTGTTGAAACCGTGAAACAGTATGGGAATTCCTGAAGCTAGACAAATTCATTTTGCCTTTTGATATGGCTGCAGTCCTATGGGGGCCAGGGAGTAGACTGTGGTAATTTGAATGAGAACTGCCTCCATAAGCTCATCTATTTAAATCTATCAGGGAGTAGAACTATTTGAGAAGGGTTAGGAGGTATAGCTCTGTTGGACTTTGTGTGGTCTTGCTGGACTTGGTGTGTGTGTGTGTTTTTAGAGTAGCTATGTTGCTGGAGGTAGGCTTTGAGGTTTCAAAAACCCATGCCAAATGCAGTTTCTCTCTTCTCTTCTTTTCTTTTCTCTTCTCTTCTCTTCTCTCCTCTACTCCCCTCTCTCTCTCTCTCTCTCTCTCTCTCTCTCTCTCTCTCTCTCTCTCTCTCTCTCTCTCTCTTTCTCTTTCTCTCTGTAGATCAATATGTAAAGCTACCAGCTACTGCTTAAGCACCATGCCTGTCTGTTTCACATCATGATAATCATTTGCTAACCCTCTTAAACTATCACCAGGTTCCTAATTAAATGCTTTCTTTTATGAGAATTGCCTTACTTATAGTGTCTTTTCACAGCAATAGAACAGTATCTAGGATAATCATCATTAGTAGATAAATCCCTCCTCACACTTGGGCTCTCTTAACACCTTGGATATACCTGTTTTTGAAGGTGGCATGTAATCTTCATCCCCACTTCCACACTATCTACTACACTATCTGGTATGAACAAAGCATGAATTCCAACTCAGGTTTTCAGTTCTCAAGCTCATATTCAGTTTACCACATAATACTGACTACTGAAAATGAAATATTTTTCATACATAGAAACAACTGCAGACTAACACCCAAGATGCAGTAGATTGTCACTGATGTCATTAACACACACCTCTCCCTTGGCCTCTAAGACAGGATCCAGAAACAGAGTGACCAAAGCAGTGCAGGAGGACAGTAAATTATTGCTGTGGATATCGCTCTGTATAAATAAAATGCTGATTGGCCAGTAGCCAGGCAGGAAGTATAGGCAGGACAAGCAGAGAAGAGAACTCTGGGAACAGGAAGGCTGAGTTAGGAGACACTGTCAGACACTGCCAAGAGTACCAACATGTAAGATACTGGTAAGCCACAAGGCATGTGGCAAGGTGTTGATTTATAGAAATGGGTTAATTTAAGATAGAAGAAGAGATAACAAGAAACCTGCCATGGCCGTACAGTTTGTAAGCAATATAAGTCTCTGTTGGGTCTGAGTGGCTGTGGGACTGGAGGGTGAGAGAGATTTGTCCTGATTGTGGGCCAGGCAGGACTGTAGAAAACTTCAGCTACAATGGGTGAGCAGTCAAAATAAACAAGAAAATTAAAACCTAAATATTACTAAAGAAAACATTGCAGGATTCTATTATATCTATAAATGCAGCTCAAGCACTAACTGGTATTTGCCTTTTATTTTCCTATGCACATTTAATTTACAAGCTATAGACAAAAACTCATATTCTGTGATCTTTTTTTTAATGAGTTCCAAATGTATTGAAATGTCTCAAATGTAATTGTTCATTCAGATGCAATGTTCACCTAACAGCCAGAACTTTCAAGCAGCTAGGGCCCCTCAGAGATGGCTGGGAAAAAAATGTAATGCTAATCCTGCATGGCAGTGTTAGGAAGAAAAGAATTTCTTGCCATCTGGCAGCAAGATGCCATTCTTTCACATGTTCCCCCTGGATTCAAGTAAGGAGCAAACCATCCATTCCACTGCCCTGACTACCACAGTGACAGAAATAAACACCTCCACTTGGGACTACAATCTAATGGTCACATTTTAATTTGATCAGTATTAGACAGTTCCTCACATTTGCTTTTCTTATTTTTATTTTTCCTATACTTAAGACTCATAGCTCATATTATTAAATGGTTCAATCACCTTTCTGTTTCAGCACACTTCTACTCAAAAGAAACCTTAACTGCTGAGGGCCAGTCAATAATATCTAAATAAGATCCTTGAGCCTCAACAAGTCTGCATTGACAAAGGCCTATTGTATCCAATTCCATGACACCTAAGAAAACTGTCAACCTTGGCCACTCCCAGATTTATAGTGTCCAAAAAATGAATAAGAAATATTTATTTTCATGAAATTATGTATCACAAATATTCTAACAGTATCCTGTCATTGTATATCCTCTCTATGTGGAAATGCTTTATATAATTATTTCCAGACTGGCAAAAGTTGAATTTCTGCCTTTAGACCTTCAGCATTTTGTTGGTTGTTTTCTTCAGTTAATTTTTTAAATGGCTGAATACTTAGTCATGCATATTTGCTAAAAATTTAAAACTGTTTCCATAATATTGAACCTTGCAGGGAAGTTCTACTGAAGTTTTTATTATACTAAGTGCCTCTAAATATTATGCATATTTTTGCTTCATTTGATTTAGTTAAGTAGGATACATGTTTTGTATTTGAAATGCTGAGGAAAGACTGAATATCTCTGTAGGTCTAATTATATATTGCCCTGTTTGTTTTTTCAAAAAGATCTATCAGTTCTCTATCGGTGAATAAATGTATCAGCTGCACAAAAAATAATTTTAGTCTCTTCAAGTTAGAAAATAATGTATGAAATTGCCTTCCCAACCAGGCAGTGGTGCAAGCCTTTAATCCCAGCACTCTGGAGGGAGAGCTAGGAGGATCTCTGTGAGTTCAAGGTCAGCCTGGTCTATAGGGCTAGATCCAGGACAAGCACCAAAATTACACAGAGAAACCCTGTCTTCAAAAACCAAAAAAAAAAAAAAAAAAAAAAAATTGCCTTTCCAGTTTCTTTTTTTCATAATATGGAAGTTTTATTAATGAACTATAGATCAGTTTGCTTGAACATTCAACAAACAATTCAAGTCAAAAAATCAAAAGCTGCTGTAACTATTTAAGTTGAGGTAACTGATTATTCATTTCAGAAGACTGAATTGGCTATGTCACCTGTTTAATTCTTTCAAATAAATGTAATTCATTATTTATTTTAATAAAGAGAATAAAACAGAAGTTTTAAGGTTTGAGTGTATCTAGATAGATTGAAAATACAGCTATTTAGAAGATATGATGACACATACCTTTAATTCCAGCACTTGAGAGGCAGAGGCAGGCAGACTTCTGAGTTCAAGACCAGCCTGGTCTACATAGCAAGTTCCAGGACAGTCAGTCCTAAACAGAGAAACCCTGTTTAAAAAAAAAGAAAACAAACAAACAGACAAAAACCAGAAAAGAAAAAGGAAGAAGAGAAAAATGCATGTATTTTTATAAATTAAAAAAGTCCTATTACAACTGTAAAATCCATTTGCTCTTTCAGAATAAACAACAATCCTGGCTTTATAGAGAATTTATGTAAAATATTGAGGGGAAAAATCATTTATCTTGTGTGAACTACTTATCTTGAGAGTTCCTTATAAAAATAACAATAATAACACAGATCTCAAACTGATTTTCATAGTACATATGGGTTTTCTCAGAATTTTAGTTTATTATTCAAAATAAGTTCTTTTGTTTCAGTCTTCCGTATTCTCAAAGATATTCAGTAATAACCAAACAGTAATTTTTTTCCAAAAGAAATGTGCTTTAAACTATGTGAACATTTTATTGTTTTTCTCATTTTTGTTGTAAGATGCTAATATTAAAGAACACTATGAAGGAACTTCCTTCATGTGTTGATGGAGGCAGGTTGTTCGAGAGTTCAAAGCCAGCTTTGTCTACATAGCAAGTTCAAGAACAGCCTGGGTGACATTATATCTTTTCTAAAATAAGAAAAGAAGGAGAAAAATCATATAATTTTGTGATATTTAAACAAATACAAAACAAGATCACTTCAAACTCTAATAGCTTTCTAAGAAAAAAACTTTGATATGAAAATAATGTATTATAGTGTTCTGCATTATGGTTTGTAGATGGACTTTTCCTTTTGGGCTGCCAGCTCACAAAAAACATGACATGGAGACTTATTATTAATTATTAAAACTCAGACTTTACTTATGCTTATTTCTATCTACCTCATAACTTAAATTAATACATATTTTTTAATCAACATTCTTCCATGTGCTCATTACCTCATATTCATTATGCCTATTCTTATTATTCTGGCTCTGGCTAGTGACTCTGTCTTTTTTCTTCCCAAAGCTCTCTCTGTCCAGGATATCTGCCTATACTCCTGAATAGAAATTGCCCATTTAACTCTTTATTAAACTAATAACAATGACACATCTTCACATAGTAAAAAGGAACACTTCATAATAATTCCTCCTTTTATTTAAGAAAAAAGAAAGGTTTAAACTCTAACATAGTAAAACTATATACAGAAAGAACAATTATCATGTAAGAATTACATTTATAATGTCCAGTCCATTTGAATTTGGCAAATTTTGATAAAATACTCCATTATCTATCCTATCTTAGTCCAAAGTTTTATACCTAAATCATTTTTTTAAAATAACTTGTATTGCCATCCTAAAAATATCTGCTTAGACCTTAAAACATCTTTTTAGATAAATAGCTTAAGCTTTTATGTTTCTCAGTCTCTTTTTTTTTTTAGTGTTTTCCCATTTTATTTCTCTTATGGTTGATGAACATAGAAATCAGAAAAGATGTTTACAAAGTCCCCAGAATCAAGTAAAAATCAAAGTACAATTTACCAGAATCTTTGAAGAATAGCTAATTCTAAGAGGGAAGTTCACAGCTGTGAGTATTCACATAATAAAAAAAAATGCAGAGAAATGTAGAATAACTCAATTATAGACCTTAAGATTGTAGAAAAACAAAATCTAGGCAAACCGAAAGCACTAGACCACACATATACACACAACACACAGACAGACACAACACACACACACACACACACACACACAGAGAGAGAGAGAGAGAGAGAGAGAGAGAGAGAGAGAGAGAGCAGGTCATAGATTAATTAAATGGAATATAAAAAGAGAGTATATAAAATTAACTGGTGTCAGTTGTTTAAAAATATAAAAAAAGATTGACAAACCCTTAGCCAATCTAACCAAATGAGAGAAGATCAAAATTAATACCACTAGAGATGAACAAATGGATGTGATAAAAATTCCAAAAAAATACAGAAAATCATTGGTAAAAACTTCTATTCTTACAAATTTGGCAATCTAGAGGTGGGCTAATTCTTAGACACACATGACCAGAATTAATTCAGGGAGATATAAACAGTTTAAGCAGATTCATGACAGTCTCCCAACAAAGAAAGTCCTAATAGTGAAATCACTGCTGAGTTCTACCAAATCACTGAAGAAGAGATAACATCAATGCTTCTCAAACTGTTCTATTAAGCACAAAGGAAAGGAAAGCTAATAAACTCATTCTAAGAAGCCAGCATTACCTTGATACCCAAATCAGATAAGGACATAAGAAAAAAGAAAGCCATAAGCCAAATTCCTCGGTGAACATAGACACAAAAATGTTTGTGGCTGATTCCTGCTGAGCTACTCCTGGCCTGGCTCCAGAGAGTAGCACCTAGCCCCAGTCCATCCTTTGTTTAACTACACCTTTTGTTTCTCTTATCCCTTTTGTTTCTCTTAAAGCCCTATGTGAATCTTGTCTGAGAGTCTCCAAAGGATCAAAGGCCTACGCAAAACTTGGTTCAGGAAACTCAGAAAACTGTGATACCTGAGAAATCAAGGAATTTGCACTTGGCATTTTATCTTTGGGAGCTCCTTTCAGGTTGCTTTGAAGATATGGAAATTAACTGGCTAAACTGTATTTCTGTAGCTTAGACACCAAATGTTATATTAAGAATGGAAAGATTTGTCTTGGTCCTAATTTTAGAGGAAAAGCTTTCAACTTTTCCTTATTAGTTATAATGTTAACCATAGGTTTATTCTATGTAGCCTTTATTATGCCAAGGTAGGTTCCATTTATTCCTAGTTTCTTCAGTACTTTGATCATCAAAGAATGTTGAGCTATGTCAACAGCCTTTTATGTATCTGTTAAGATGATCATGCGATTTCTGCCCTTAACTCTCTGTGCTGCATTACACCTATTAATTAACATATGTTGAGCCATTCTTGCAGTGAAACTAAATTGAATTTTTTTTTTCAGTTTTTTTGAGACAGGGTTTCTCTGTGTAGCTTTGGAGCCTGTCCTGGAACTCATTTTGTAGCCCAGGCTGGCCTTGAACTCACAGAGATCTGCCTGCTTCTGCCTCCCGAGTGCTGGGATTAAAGGCATGTGCCACCACTGCCTGGCCTCTAAATTGAATTCTATTTGTAAGAATTTTATTGAGCATTTGTTGTGGTTTGTCATGGCATGGATGTGTGGGTTCATGAGGTGCTGTGGAAAGAAGACTCAGAGGCACCTTAAGAATGAATTTGGTGGCTGCAGGAGGGTCCAGCCTCTAAAGACTGAAGAGCTTTCCCTTTGCCCAGGGCATTTTTAGTTTCTCAGTCTCTTTAATGTAAATTTCTTATTTGAATTTGATAACAAAGAAAACTGTAAAACTATAACTATCTAGTCTTCAATCCCCATCAGAGACCCAAGAAGGATAAAATATTACTTGAGTAAACTGAAAATGCAGAGAAAGTAATTTCCAAAACTATAAAAGTGACAGAGACGTCTGGTTTCCATGACAGTCACCTCAAGTTTTCTCTGTAATTTAGGGACATCTATCATTGACATACAGGCCTAGAATATCTTACAAACCTTTCTGTGAAGCAGGAATTTTGAAGGTCTGTTTTGCCTTGTCATGCTAAAGTTTGGCAGTTTCCTTGGTGCCTTGCTTGTCCAATTTGGGGAGCATAATGTCAGTAGCTGTGGCAAGGGCAGTTTCATTGCCCATTGGCTAGCTTTTGCCACAATGAAAGTAAACTCCATATAGAGATTCTTTGTTGCCCATCATCTTTTTTTTGAAGTAAATTGGTGCTCTCAGATCAGATGTGTCTCAATGTCGTGAAAAGTTTTGTGTTATTAAAATATTTAAATTTTGTAGGTCTTTGAAGTGTTTGAAGATCAATTACCTATCTAAAATATACCTTCGTATGACCTTAAAAACATATCTGACTATAAGTTTGATTGTTATATACAACTATTACTCTGTATTTCTTTATTATCTGAAACAGCTTTCAAGGGCTAAAATCTTACATTGCATTTTTAAATGAGATGCATAGGTACAATATCTTAAAGAAGAATAGAAACATATATACAGTATAACAAAAATAACCTAAATTTGTATCAATATACAAAAATCCATACTAATGTAAAATATTTAAAACTAATGGTTGTTCAATAGCAGATCCATCATTTCTATGCTATATACATTTTCTGCTCAGAAAAAGATTCCTGAATCTATTCTCCTTTGTTCATCTTTTTTCCTGACCATGACTAATAACAACTTGTCATCAATTGCCCTCCTAATCAATGACAAACTTCCTTTAATCTGCCAAATGACCAAAAACAACCTCTTGGGAATGTGAGCATTGTTGTAGATATTGTTTTGTATGAATAAAATGTTGATTGGCCAGTAGCCAGGCAGGAAGTATAGGTAGGACAAGCAGAGAACAGAATTCTTGGAAGTGGAAGGCTGAGGTGGAGAGATGCTGCCAGCTGCCACCATGAGAAGATGTTAAGATACTGGTAAGCCACAAGCCACATGGCAACTTATAGATTAATAGAAATGTGTTGATTTAAGATATTAGAACAGTTAGCAAGAAGCCTGCCATGGCCATACAATTTGTAAGTAATATAAGTCTCTGTGTGTTTACTTGGTTGGGTCTGAGCAGCTGCGGGACTGGAGGGTGAGAGAAATTTGTCCTGACCACGGGCCAGGCAGGACCAGAAAAACTCTAGCTACAGAGCATCATGTTCTTTAGACTGTTTCCTGTGGTCTGGGGGAGATGACATCTTTAGAGGACCCAGAGAAAACTTGGATAGTGTTCAAGTGCTGGAAGAGCTAACTATGTTGTTTGGTGTCCACTTGCTGTGTAATGGGAAAGTTCAAGCCTTATCTGAACTTTCTGAACTGGCTAGAACAGTCTGTGTGGTTGGCTCATCTTAGCCAGTAGCCTTTAAACTGTTCTGACTGTAGAACTCTAACAAAACTGCAATAGAGGCTGAATGACCTAGGTGACCTGCTTTCTTTGGTGTCTAGCCCCCTTGTGTGGTGGTATTTTACTTGTACTGAAATGTGATTTTAATTGTATGTTAATAAATAAAGTTGCCTGGGGGTCAGAGTTTTAGAGCCATAGCAAGTGCGTGGTGGTGGTGGCGCACGCCTTTAAGGACCTGGAGGGCAGTACATACAGGCAGTGACAAGGCAGTCACGTGTTTAGGTTTACAACCAATGAGAAGGCAGAACAGCTAGACTATATAAAGACATACACACAGGAAGTAGGCCCCTTTTTCGAAGAGCTCTCTTGGCTGAAGCAGGATAGCTGAAGCAGGAAGGGTAAGGCTCTTAGTTCTGACCTCTTGGCTTTCTTCTCTGAATTGGCTCTGTGTTTCTTATTTAATAAGATGGTTGGTTACATCTACATTTGGCACCCAACATGACAAGAATCCATTAAAAACCGCTTAACTTGGCTTGGTGGCAGGTCTGGTTTACCGCCAGGGCGGCTGGCTCCCTAGCCCGGGCCCAGGTCGGCTTGGCCTCAGGCCAGACCAACCTTGAGCTACTTGCTTAAAGCCAGTGCTACAAACAACTCAGGCCTGCCCTGCCGAACAGGTCCCCTGCCTGTAAAGCCAACGCACGTGTTTGGAGCTTAAGGTAGCCAGAGCCAAGGCTTGACTAAGCTCAAGCGGGAACACGTGGCTGGATTCAAGCTCTTAGGCAGAGCTTGCGGCTACAGTTCTTGCGTGTGTTCTCTCTCTCTCTCTCTCTCTCTCTCTCTCTCTCTCTCTCTCTGTCTCTCTCTCTCTCTCTGGACTCACACCTCGGACACTAGGTGGCTGTTTTGAAATTCCCTCGGATTGGTACTGTTCTACGAGGACTTGGTAAGTCACTTAATATATCAGATATTTTAAAGGAAACTATTTAAAAGAAAAAGTTTTTTTCCACATTAAAAAAAAATGGGTTTTCTGTGTACATTGGAAGAAAATTGGGCTTTGTTTGCAATTTTAGACAGTCTGACAATGGAACAGCTATATGAGAAGATTAATATTGATCGAATTATGCATTTTATTACTATGCTTATCCTCATTTTACTATTTAAAAAGATAGTCAATTTAAGTGCCAGGGTGACAGCTTTAGAAAAACCTGTTAAATCTGTAAAAACTCAGACAGAAGAAACTAACAGTGAAGTTGCTTCAAGATTGGATCATAGGGTTACAGAAAGAAAGCCTGTTTTCACACAGTCACCCTTAGTTTGTCCAGTAACCATACAGCAGTTGCCTGATCAAATGACTACACAAAATATTTGGGCTCCAGTTGAAATACTAGATTTATGAAGGTTTAAGGAGGCAATAGTATCTTATGGCATGCATTCCCCATATGTAAAGCAAATGTTAAACTCTTGGTCAACATATAATAGGATTGTACCACAGGACTGGCAGGAGCTGGCACAAGCTGTTCTTGAACCCAGTCAAAGGCTTCAGTGGCTAACTTAGTTCAAGGATGAAGCTAAAAACATAGAAAAAGAGTGGAAGGATAAAGGAATACAAGTCTGCCAGGATCAGCTTATTGGAGAAGGTCAATATGCTTCAGCACAAACACAATGTTTATATGATGTCCAAACCCTAATTTTATGTCGAACAGCAGCCTTGAATGCATGGGACAGAGTTGAGGAACCAGGAAAAAAAACTGAGTCATTTACAAAGGTTGTACAAGGCCCAAAAGAATCTTTCACAGATTTTTTTACAAAGACTGGCTTCAGCAGTAAAGAGAATGGTCCCAGATTCAGAAGCTAGTAAGATAATAATTGAATCTTTGGCCTTTGAGAATGCGAATGCAGCATGCAAAACAATAATCAGGCCGTTAAAGGCAAGATCTGCACCTTTGGAAGATTGGATTAGAGACACGGTTAATGTTGAAGCTCATGAGCATAATGATATGTGGGTAGAAGAAGCAATTTCAAAAGGTTTGAGAAATGTTAGATGTTTTGGATGTGGAAAGCAAGGACATTTGAAAAGGGACTGTAAACAGGTCATTCCTAGAAACAATGTTTCTTCAAGGATCAATGGCAACAGAATGCCCCTACCTTCTGGAGTATGCAGAAGGTGTGGTAAGGGAAAACACTGGACCAATGAATGTAGATCAACAAGGGACAGACAGAGTAATCCTTTGCCTCAGTCTTCGGGAAACACCCAGAGGGGCCTCATGCAGGCCCCAATAGCAAATCCAGTTTAAACCTTTCCTGCAGTCATAGAGGAAATCCCTACCCAGAGCAATTAAATAACCAAATGCCTATTGGAATAAGTCATGCTGGTCAGGATGATGAAACAGAGAGAATAGAAAATTCAGGAGCAAATATAAAGAAAATTTTTTGGCAAACTTCTATTAATGAACAAAGACCAAAATTATCGATAAAAATAAATGGTGTTTTGTTGTCTGGTCTGGTAGACACAGGTGCGGACATTACCATAATTGCACCAGAATTTTGGCATCTAACTTGGCCTCTTCAGGAGGTAAACGTTCAACTGTTAGGAATTGGGACATTATCTCAGGTGAAACAGAGTGCAAGATGGCTCGAGTGTATAGGTCCAGAAGGACAGAGAGGAAAATTGAAACTATATGTAGCTAACATAGCTATGAACCTGTGGGGTCGAGACTTGTTGCAACAATGGAATACTCAGATTAACATCCCTCCAATCTCAGAAACAAATCATAAATTAGTACATGTTTCTGAGAGAAATATTAGAAGGCATTATTCTGAGTGGTCACCAGCCATCAATATTATACAAGAACAGGGCACAACAACTGATGATCTTCCAAAGACACCAACAGCTCTATCTTTAAAATGGTTAACAAACAAGCCTGCATGGGTCCAGCAATGGCCTTTAACAACAGAGAAACTACAGGCTTTAGAAGAGCTGGTAGAAGAACAGTTAAATGCTCAGCATATTGAGGAATCAACCAGCCCTTGGAATTCTCCTGTATTTGTTATTAAAAAGAAATCTGGTAAATGTAGAATGGTAACAGACCTTAGAGCAATTAACAAAGTAATTCAGCCAATGGGCTCTCTACAATCTGGAATTCCTTTGCCTACTATGTTACCAAAAGGATGGCCTCTCATAGTTATTGATTTAAAAGACTGTTTCTTTTCAATACCGTTACAAGAAAAAGACAGAGAAAGATTTGCTTTCACAGTGCCTACTTATAATAATTCTCAACTGGTTAAAAGATATCAATGGAGGGTCCTCCCACAGGGAATGTTGAATAGCCCAACTCTGTGCCAATATTTTGTACAACAGCCATTAGAAGTGATACGTAAAAAATTTCCTAAATCTATAATTTATCATTATATGGATGATATTTTACTAGCTGACTCAAATGCAGATACTTTAGAAAGAATGTTTGAAGAGGTAAAGAAAATTTTGCCTTGCTGGGGATTACAAATTGCTCCTGAAAAGATACAAAGAGGAGATTCTATTAATTATTTAGGATATAAAATAGAGCTACAAAAAATTAGACCCCAAAAGATGCAAATTAGGAGAGATAGACTACAGACTCTTAATGACTTTCAAAGATTTTTTGGAGATATTTCTCATCTACGAGCTATTGTTGGGGTAAAAAATGATGAACTGCATAATTTGTTCAAAACCTTAGAAGGTGACAAGGACTTAAATAGTCCAAGAGAATTATCACCTGAAGCTGAGAAAGAATTGGCCTTGGTAGAAAAGAAAGTACCTGAAGGGCACGTGGATCGTATTGATCCAAAGCTGGATTGCATTTTGGTTATTTTACCTTCTAGGCATTCTCCTACAGGAATATTAATGCAGAGGGAAGATATTATATTAGAATGGATATTTTTACCAAATAAACCAAACAAAAAATTAAAAACTTATGTGGAAAAAAATCTCTGACTTGATTTGGAAAGGAAAATTGAGACTTCGTCAATTAGCAGGAATAGACCCAGCAGAAATTGTCATACCTTTAACTAAGGAGGACATTGAAAAATTATGGACAGAAAGTGAACCTTGGCAAAGAGCTTGCAGTAATTTTTTGGGAGAAATTAACAGCAAGTATCCCAAAAGTGATAGAATTGATCTTATAAAGACAGCTGATTGGATCTTGCCTCGAATTGTACGGGAAAAGCCCATATCTGGAGTTCGTACATTTTATACAGATGCCAACAAACAAGGAAAGGCAGGTTACAAATCAGAAAATTTAAGTAACGTGGTTCAAAGTCCTTATAATTCAGTTCAAAAATCAGAATTATATGCTATTCTGTTGGTATTAATGGATTTTCAGAACCTCTTAACATAGTAACTGACTCTCAGTATGCTGAAAGAGTAGTATTACATATTGAGACTGCAGAATTTATCCCTGATGCTTCAGAATTAACTTCACTATTTATTCAATTACAAGACACAATCAGGAAAAGGAGTCATCCTTTATATATAACTCACATTCCATCCCATACTGGTCTGCCAGGCCCTCTAGCACAAGGCAATGATGAGATTGATAAGTTATTAATAGGAAATATGCTGGAGGCCTCAGAATGTCATAAAAAACATCATGTCAATAGTAAAGGTTTAAAAAAGGATTTTTCCATAACCTGGCAACAAACCAAAGAAATAGTAAAGAAATGTCCTACTTGTTCCTTCTACAATCAAACACCATTACCAGCAGGATGTAACCCAAAGGGTGCTCAAAGGAATGAAATCTGGCAGATGGACGTGTTTCACTTTGCAGAATTTGGAAAACTGAAATATGTACACCACACTATCGATACTTATTCAGGATTTCAATGGGCAACTGCTTTGAGTTCTGAAAAAGCTGATTTTGTAATCACTCATTTGCTAGAAGTTATGGCCATCATGGATATACCTGCACAAATCAAAACTGACAATGCTCCATCATATGTCTCTGTTAAAATGAAACAGTTTTTTGCTTATTACAATATAAAGCATATTACAGGCATACCACATAATCCTACAGGTCAAGCAGTTATAGAAAGATCAAACAGAACTCTAAAGGATATGCTAAATAAACAGAAAGGGGTAACAAAAACCCCAAAAAATAGACTGCATAATGCTCTATTAACTTTGAATTTTCTTAATGCCAATGAGAAAGGAACAACAGCTGCAGAGAGACATTGGATAATAGAAAAAACTACAGAATTAAATCAGCCTATATACTTTAAGGATGTGCTGACCTCAGAATGGAAACCAGGGTATGTGTTACATTGGGGACAAGGTTTTGCTTTTGTTTCTACAGGAGAAGATAAGTTGTGGGTACCATCAAAATTGATAAAGGTTCGATTTGAACAAGAGAAACCTCTTAATTAGAGGAGGTGATAGCTCATCAACTAACATGAACACCCAATTTAAACTAACTTATACCAGTAACACATGTCTTTTCATTTAATCAGATAATAACTTGCCAAAAAGGAACATCCCCAAAATTAGTCTTGGGGAAAGGTTTTTGTTTTTGTCTTTTAGGAGAATGAAGGTTAAGGAATCTGAAGAACACTGGACAAATAAGACAACTGAAGAAAAGGAACAAATCATCTATCCCAGGAAGCAGAGTGAAACGGCGTATGGGTATATATTATCTAAAAAATTTTATGTCTTCCTGAATGTTTGTTTCTGCTTTTCTCTAAAGATTTAACACTATTGGTCTTCTAATAGTCCCAGTCCAATTAAAATTTAAAGTTGACTTTGGAGTTGGAGAATGGCTCTCTCCTTCTTTAAACTCAAGCATGTTGTTAAAAGGAAAATGCAAACTCCCTGTATCATGCCAGAATAAAAGAGCTATCTTCTGCTATGAGACAGGAGAAAAGCCAAATTAATTAAGGGACTATTCTATTACTAATCTCAACTCTTTGATTCTATTCTGATTCTTTAAACTTTTCTTAAAGTATAAATTTTATATCAAAACTTACAAGATTAATATATATATATATATATATATATATATATATACATTTTAAGGTTTGTTAAGATATGAATGGTCATATAGAGTACTAATTAATTCTAGAAAAAAAGCTTCAATTAGCTGCATATATATGTCTTTGTGTTCGAGTCTCTTATCAGTTTTCTGCAGGAATTCACGGTCAGGCCTAACATCAACTGAAGTCTCCAGGAAGAAGTTGGGGCCCCACAACAACAACAATTCCACGTTGACAATAATAACATCACTAAGCTGACAAACATCATCTACAGATCAGCTTTGAACTACAAGGTGCTCAGAGCAATTTTGAGATGACTAGATGAGATGATCCAGTCTCAAAGACTACTTGAATAAGGACTTGAGATAAACCCTGAACTTTGGCATTATACACAGACTAGATAATGAAGGATATAGTTACCTTTCCTAGAACTTGACAATTAACCTAAAAATTTTCTTTCAGGATAAAGATAACTTCACCCATACCCAGCAGGAAGCAATTTTAAGAATACGACACCCACATTCCCAAAGAGGTGGTGTGGGGCGGGTGGTTTTTGGTCTTTTTAATGGGTTTTGGGTCTGGGATAATTTTCATTGTTTAGGGGGGTTGGTTACAAGTTGTTGTCAAGGGTTAGGAAAAAGACTAAGCAGATTAGATTTAAGATTCTTATTTTAAAAAAAAGAGAGAAAGAAAGAAGAAGAAAAAGACAATTACTAGTTTTAAATACTTTACATTGGATTGGATTATTTTATATTGTATACAAATTATATATATTGAAATTGATATTGTTAGAAAATGCTATATGTATATTTCAAATTGTACTTATATCGTTCATTTAACAATGCAATTTTCTGATTCTTGAATGTTATTATTACCAACTATTAAGATATAAAGAAATGATAGTTAGTAGTTAGACATTACAATAGAACTTGTAATCATATTAGATATGTTTTAAAAATTGAGCAGATATATTTTAGATAGGTCATCTTCAAACCCTTCAGAGAACTTCAGAATATAGCATTTAAAATGTTTTAATAACTTAGAAATTTTTTTTTGTTATGACTATGAGACATGTCAGCTCCTGGCAGTACCAATCTACTTCAGAGAAAATATGGGCATTGAAGAAACTGCATATGGAGTTAGCTTTCATTGTGGCAAAAGTTAGCCACTGGACAACAAAGTATCCTCGAATCAACTGCTGACAAAATGGACAGACAGGACATGAAACAAAGGACTACTGATTCTTGCCTAAACAAGCGTGGTTATGGCTTTATCAAAAGGCATCTTCTGGGGCCAGGACAATATGGCACCATCCCTGACGGGGCCTTCGCAACTCGGAAAAGGTACAGTGCCCTTTTCTTCGAAGACAGCTGAACAGGCAGTGGGCCGATGGCTTCTGATGTGCAATGGAACAGCAGCTGAAACAGTTATTCTTGAAGAGTAACTAAGCTCACGCCTCTCAATAGTAAACTGGCATTTGATAGAGGGATGTGGAGAAGAACGGGATGCTGAGATGAAGCCATATGTACACAGCCAAGAAGAATGGACAGCTGAATTAAAAAACCATCAACAATTTCCAGAATTTAAAATCCTGAATCATAACATGACACTAGTGGAATTCAGGTGTTTCTGGTGCATGGACTGCTCTCACCCAATGTGAGGTTGAACTGTTGACCTTGTGTACATCCTACTTCACAAATGAGTCTGTCAGATATGCTAAGACTATAGACTGAAGATGATGCCCCAGCATTGCGGAGAAACCTCAGGTGACTGTCCAGGCAGCTGGCTGTTTCTGTCAACTCACAAATTTTTTGGAAGTTGCTTGCATGTACCTTCTGTTTTTATTTTTGTTAGCTAATATTATTTCCTTCTTGGATCTCTGAGTGAGTTGAAGATTAGTTATAGTTGAAGGTTAGTAAGTTATAGTTGAAGATTAATTAGGATAGAAAGTGAATTAGATACATTTTGGACTTAACAAAATAGGATAATGAAATTATTATCTCTGAATTTGTCAAATACAAATGGACTAGACATTGTTTAGACATTTATTATTTGTATATATTGTATATAGTTATTGTACTTTTGTATATAGTTTTTCTTTTGTTAGTTATAACCTTTTTCTTTTTTTTTCCTTTTTATTAAAATAGAAAAGGGAAAATGTGGTGGTATTTTACTTGTACTGAAATGTGATTTTAATTGTATGTTAATAAATAAAGTTGCCTGGGGGTCAGAGTTTTGGAGCCATAGCAAGTGCGTGGCGGTGGTGGCGCATGCCTTTAAGGACCTGGAGGGCAGTACATACAGGCAGTGACAAGGCAGTCACGTGTTTAGGTTTACAACCAATGAGAAGGCAGAACAGCTAGACTATATAAAGACATACACACAGGAAGTAGGCCCCTTTTTCGAAGAGCTCTCTTGGCTGAAGCAGGATAGCTGAAGCAGGAAGGGTAAGGCTCTTAGTTCTGACCTCTTGGCTTTCTTCTCTGAATCGGCTCTGTGTTTCTTATTTAATAAGATGGTTGGTTACATCTACACCCTTGCTCTGAAAACACCCAAACTTTTAAAGGTAACATACATATCAGCATTAATGCAAGTACAGATTCTGTGTTGTACAGTCAGCCAAAGCTGATTTTTTCTTTTATGTTTGAGCAGATAAAATATATGTCACATGTTTTATGGTTTTTCTATGTTTATTTCTTTATATCTGTAGTCAGAATTTTCAAGGCATCTTCCCTAATTAAAATCAATCTCTATCAACCTTGAAGGAATCTATAACCTTTCTTTTTTTGTGTGTGGAAACAAAAGCATAATCTCTTCTCTAAAGCAATACATTTTCTAACTTCCATTCTTAAGTTAAGGCATTCTTGAAATATCTAGTCTGGTTTGATTCAGCAGACCCTCTTACAATCTCTTAGCAGCTGTCATTTTTTTATTAGCAATTAAAAAACTCAAAATCTAAATGATCCTGACTCCTTGTATATTTTCCACCTTTATGTGGCTTATCCTTTTTATATCATTTTATTCTTTCTTTAATAACATTATCTTATTAATTATAAACTATTTTTATGACTGTCTATACCAATTTTATTTATTTCTTTTTTTTTTGCAAGCCTATACATATTTTTTTCAACATGCTATAACCTATTTAGATGTTATTTGCTTGTTTGTTTTTTCTGTCTGGAACTTTTCTTTTCTGACAGATCCAACTGCAGTGTTCTCTGACTGCTTGAGATAAATTTTGACATGCCATGTCATCTGCCATGGCTCAGCTTAGTAATGGCACTGATGTATGGCACCTGGTGACTGGCTCCAGCCTGCAGGTGACAGCCAGTAGTGGTGCCTCTGTATGCTAAGAAGTAGCCCACCTGAGAGACTGCAAGACTAGAGAGACACATCCAGCTCCTTGTTCAGAAGTTTTCTTAGCTTTCTCAGGCCCTATGTTTAGATAATTGAGCCCACACACTGGATGCCACATGTAGATAGATTTTTCTTTGGCCCTCCAACTCACAAAGAAAAACATGTAGGCTTATTATTGGCTATGTAAGCTTGGCTTATAGCTTAGGCTTATCTCACTAGCTTTTATAACAACACATTTATATTAATCTATGTTTTGTCTCATGGCTTTTTACTTATCTTCCATCTTGTATTTCCTATTTCTTCTCTGTATTTTCTGATATCTCTGCCATGCCTAGATTCCTCTCCTCTCACTCTGCCCAGAAGTCCCAGCAAACCTCTAGCTTAGCTATTGTCTGTTTAACTTTTTATTAAACCAATCACAGTGACATATCTTCACACATTGTAAAGTAATATTCAGTAACAATGATTTTTTTCTTTGTTAATTTCAGGTTTCAATGTTAATTGTTTGGTTCCTAATGAAATTGTAATGTTTTTGTATTGTTTTCACATTAAGAAATTGTGTCTGTTTGTAATTATCTCAGTTTAAATGCACATTTTCTTTCAGATTTGAATGTGAAATCACAGATTAGAAATGTCAACCTTTTGTAACCTTCATAAATGTTCTATCCAACCCCAACATACTAGCACACAACTTTTTCCTTAAAATTCAGGAAACTAAGTCCAGAGAATTACTTAAGCCAAAAGGTTGAAGTTCTACTAGGCAATATAGTAAGACCAATCACAGAACTTAAAAACAAACAAAAAAAAATTTTTTTCTAGCCACTTGACTATTTCAATTTTATAAATCAATAATTTTTTTGTCATTTTATTTCTTCCACTGTTTTAAGTAAGGACAAAACTTACAGAGTTCATTTACATTCTCACTCACTGTAATGTGAGCTCTTTTACTTTTTCTACAATTTAAGAGGAGGCATTTTATTCTATTTTGCTTATACCTGAACTCCTATGGCATAAACAGTAAAATGTAAAGGGTTTTCAAAATTATTCTATACTTTACTCATTTTTATATAAAATAATTCATAGAAGCTTGACTTTAAGTCCCTATTCTTATCCCTGGGCTTACAATGAGCACTAATATGTCTTTAAAAAATATGGCAGAGAATCACATGCCTAAGACCCATGGCATAAGCTGTTAATGAAGCCTACTTCTCTTTATTCACATCAGGAAGTACTTCTGGGGACTTTTGGAATCATGACTGGTTCAAGCCAAACATTTTCTTTTTTTTTTTTTTTTTTTTTGGTTTTTCGAGACAGGGTTTCTCTGTGTAGCTTTGCGCCTTTCCTGGGACTCATTTGGTAGTCCAGGCTGGCCTTGAACTCACAGAGATCCACCTGGCTCTGCCTCCCGAGTGCTGGGATTAAAGGCGTGGGCCACCACCGCCCGGCATATTTTCTTTTTCTATGATTGGCTTATGATTGGATTTATCTCAAAGCATTGAGGGTACTGCTGGGAGGGGGGATCTCTGGGAATAGTTTTTCTCACTGAACAAAGAGAAACCTACAGAAAAGAAATTCCCTCTTTTCTGAAAACTGCCACCTACATGTTATTCCTAGAAAATACCAGGTACCTTGAGATCATGATGGAACAAAATATGCTTTAGCACAAATACTAAAGATGACATAGACAAGAATAATAAGACTTGGGACCTGGGCCCGGAGCTCCCATCTGGACCAGAGACCCCCCCAGCGGACCTTACAATCTACATCCCCTGCCCCCACACTCATCTGCCCAGAATCCTCCCCCACTTCCTGAGAATTGGAGATGAGCCCCCAGCTTCCATCTGGCCCAGAGCTCCCATATAGTCTAGAGGTGAGTGTCTGGGGTCATACCTAGAGAGGCCTGCCCCTAGGTCCCATCCGTGGGCACCAGCAGTTCCCAGGAAAGACCAGCCCAACTTGGCCCCAGTTGCCGCTCATTGGGCGGGGCTTCTGTGGGAAGGTTCCCCTTCTCTAAGATCCCCCCAGCAGACCCTGCAATCTACATGCCCTACACCCACACCCATCCACCCGAGACCCCTGCCACTTCCTGAGACTTAGTGACCAGACCCCAGCTCCCATCTGGCCCAGAGAGCTCCCATCTGGCCCAGAGAGCTCCCATCTGGCTCAGAGAGCTCCCATCCAGGCCAGAGAGCTCTCATCAGGCTCAGAGAGCTCCCATCTATCCCAGAGAACTCCAACCGGGACCAGAGAAAGAGAGAGCTCTCATTGGACAAAGAGCCATCATTGGACCAAGAGTAAACTCAGGAGACAGGAATCTGCCCGCCCTGATTAGACCAAGAGTGGCTTTCTGAGAAGCAGAATCAGCCACTTCTCATCGGACCAAGAGAGGCTTCCTAAAATGCTGAATCTGTCAGCTCTGACTGGACCAAGAGTGCTGATAAGACCAAGAACAAATCCATGAGGAGATGGGCAGACATCAAGGCAGAGGTACATACAACAAAATAAAGAGCAATACAGCACCACCAGAACATAGCCCTCCTCCAACATCTAGACCTGAACATCACAAAGTGGAAGAAGCAGAAGAAAGCAACCTTAAGAATAACATCATGAAGATGCTAGAGGCTTTTAAAGAAGAAATCAAAAATGAAATTGAGGAAAAGATAAAGAAGTGCAGGAAATCAATAAAGAAAATAAAAAGTCAAACAAAAAATGGGAAGAAGGCTATAAAATACTAGAGGAAAAGACAAATAAAGCAGAAGAAAACAATAAATCCCTGAAAGAAAACCATGAAAAAACAATGAAATAGATGAGGAAAATAGTCCAAGACCTGAAAAGGGACATAGAAACAATGAAGAAGACACAAACAGAGGGAATGCTGGAAATAGAAAATCTGAGTAAATGAACAGGAAACACAGATGCAAGCATAACCAACAGAATACAAGACATGGAAGAGAGGATCTCTGGTATAGAGGATACAATAGAGGAAATGGATTTGTCAGTCAAAGAAAATACCAATGCCAAAAAAATTATAATACAAAATGTCCAAGAAATCTGGAACACCATGAAAAGACCAAACCTATGAATAATATGGATAGAGGAAAGAGAAAAATACCAACTCAAAGGCACAGAAAATACATTCAACAAGATCATAGAAGAAAACTTTTCCAACTTAATGTAGGAAATGCCTGTGAATATACAAGAAGCCTATAGAACACCAAACAGACTAGACCCCCCAAAAAAGTCCCCTTGCCACATAATAATTAAACAACTAAACGTACAGAATAAAGAAAGAATATTAAGAGCAGCAAAGGAAAAAGGCCAAATGAATTATAAAGGCAAACCCATCAGAAAAACACCTGATTTCTCAATGGAGATGTTGAAAGCCAGAAGGACCTGGACAGATGTAATACAGACACTAAGAGACCATGGATGCCAGCCTAGACTAACATACCCAGCAAAACTTTCAATCATCATAGATGGAGTGAACAAGACATTCCAAGACAAAACCAGATTTAAACAATACTTATCCACAAACCCAGCCCTACAGAAAGCACTAGAAGGAAAATTCCAACCTAAGGAAGTCAGATACACCCATGAAAACACAGGCAATAGATAATCCCACAGCAGTAAATCCCAAAGAAGAGAAGTACACACACACTACCACCAAAAAACAACAGGAACAAACAATCACTGGTCATTAAAATCCCTTAATATCAATGGACTGAATTCACCTATAAAAAGACACAGGCTAACAGAATGGATATAAAAGCAGGACCCATGTTTCTGCTGAATACAAGAAACACACCTCAAATTCAAAGATAGACACTACTTATAAATAAAAGGCTGGGGAAAGTCTATCCAATCAAATGGTCTTAAGAAGCAATCTGGTGTAATCATCCTAGTATCCAGCAAAATACACTTCAAACTAAAATCAATCAAAAGAGATCAAGAAGGGAATTACATACTTATCACAGGAAAGATCCACCAAGATGAAGTTTTAATTCTGAACACTTATGCCCCAAACACAAGGGTACCCACATATGTAAAAGAAACATTACTAAAGCTTAAACCACATATAAAAATCCACACATTAATAGTTGGAGAATTCAACACCCCACTTTCATCACTGGACACATCTGCCAAATTGAAACTTAACAGAGAAATAAAGGACTTAACTGATGTTATGACTAAAATGGACTTAATTGATATCTACAGAACATTCTATCCTAACAAAAAAGAATATACCTTCTCAGCACCCCATGGAACCTTCTCTAAAATTGAACACATACTTGGCCACAAAGCAAATCTCAACAGATACAAAACAATTGGAATAACCTCTTGTGTTCTATCAGACCACCAAGGTTTAAAGTTAGATTTCAACAACAACAAAAACTACAGAAAGCCTACAATCTCATGGAAGCTGAATAATGCCCAACTGAATCACCAATGGATCAAAGAAGAAATAAAGAAAGAAATTAAAGACTTCCTAGAGATCAATGACAATGAATATACCATATAGCCAAACTTATGGGACACTATGAAAGCAGTGCTAAGAGGGAAATCCATAGCACTAAATGCCTACATAAAGAAGTTGGAGAAATCTCATACTAGTGACTTAACAGCACACCTGAAAGTTCTAGAACAGAAAGAAGCAAAGTCACCCAGGAAGAATAGATGCAGGAAATAATTAAATTGAGAGCTGAAATCAATAAAATAGAAACAAAGAGAACAATACAAAGAATCAATGAAACAAAGAGTTGTTTCTTTGAATAAATCAACAAGATAGACAAGTCCTTGTCCAAACTAACCAAAAGACAGAGAGAGAGTCCAAATTAACAAAATCAGAAATGAAAAGGGAGACATAACAACTAACAATGAGGAAATCCAGAAAATCATCAGATCATACTTCAAAAACCTCTACTCCACAAAACTGGAAAATCTAAAAGAAATGGATAATTTTCTGGATAAGTACCACATACCTAAGTTAAATCAAGACCAGATAAACTATTTAAATAGACCAATAACCCCTAAGAAAATAGAATCAGTCATTAAAAGTCTCCCAACCATAAAAAGCCCAAGACCAGATTGTTTCAGTGTAGAATTCTACCAGATCTTCAAAGAAGAGTTAATAACAATACTCTGTAAATTGTTCCACACAATAAAAACATAAATACTGGCAAACAGACTCAAAGAACACATCAAAACAATTATCCACCATGATCAACTAGGCTTCATCCCAGGGATGCAAGGGTGGTTCAACATATGAAAGTTCGTCAATGTAATACACCATATAAACAAACTGAAAGAAAAGAAAACACATGATCATCTCACTAGATGCTGAAAAGGCATTTGACAAAATCCAACACCCCTTCATGATAAGCTATGAATACTATCAACAGTGATAAAAATTAGGTTTGAACAAGAGAGACCTCTTATTTAGAAGAGATTATAGTTTGTCAACCAGCATGAAATTATGGTTCAACAATCATTCAATTTAAACAAACTTATGCAACTAACAAATGCTTTTCATTTGATCAGCTATAACTTGTCAAAAGGGAACCCCCCAAAAAATTAGGGTTGTAAAAGAGTTTTGTTTTTGTCTTTTCAGGAGAATGAAGGCATTCAGATAAGGAATTTGAAGATCACTGGACAAATGAGACTTGTGAAGAAAAAGGACAAATCATGCAGAAAAAATATCCCAAGAAGAAGTGTAAGTTGGCCAATTGGAAAATCACATCTCCAATAGGATAAAATTTTATAAATTTTCCTAAATGTTTGTTTCTGCTGTTCTCTACACACATATAATGCAAATGATCATTTTGAAGTATCAGACCGATTAAAAATTAAAGCTGGTTTTGCAGTTTGAGTGTGGTGTAGTTGGAAGTTTCTCTGGTCCTGCCCAGCCCCACTGTGGGGACAAATCTCTCCCACCTGAATCTCTCCTACCCACATCCTGCAGCCTCTTGGTCCTAAGTAAACACACAGAGGCTTATGCTTAAAAACTGTATGGTCTATGGGTCAGGCTTCTTGCTAGGTAGCTCTTACAACTTAACTCAGCCTATTTCTATTTATCTATATGTTGCCATATGGCCATGGCATTGCTGGTCTGTGGGTATCTTGTTGCTCCTTGGGCAGCAGGCTGGCATCTCTCCTGACTCCACCCTTCTTCAGTTTGAATGTACTGTCTAACCTTATCCTGCCCTGTCATAAGCCAATGCAGCTTTATTTATCAATCAATCAGAGGAACACAAATTTATAGCCTTCAGAAAGACATCTAACAGCAGTGTGGCTCTCTCCTTCTCTAAACCCAAGCATGCTTGTTAAAGGAAATCCCAAAATCTCTGTCTCATTTCAGAAGAGTGACATGATATGGGACAGAAGAAAAATAAAAATTAAGGGACTCTTTCCATTGCTACTAAACTCATCATCCTTTGGTTTTATTTGAACTCTTTAAAACTTTTCTTAAGGTATAAATATTATCTCAAAATTTATAAGATTAATATATATGTATATTAAAGTATATATATATTTAAAGTATATATATATATACATATATATTTTTTAAACTTTTTGTCATGATATTAATGGTCATATATAGTATTAACTCATTCTAAAAAAAACTTTATCTAGTTTTCTGTACATGATTTTGGGTTTGAGTCTCTATCAGGTAACTAAGAATTAAGTTTTTAATACTCTGGATGAACATAACAAATTTTGATCCATTAACCTTTTTGAAATCTGCTGTATATGACATTAAAATGTTTAAATTTTCTTCAGTCAACCACAACCATGCCTAACAGTGACCTTTAAAGTCTCAAAAAGGAGGATGGGCCCACAACGATGATTCAACCTGCACTATGATAGCACTACTAAGCTAAAAACACCACCTAAAGATTGGCTTTGGACTACATACTACTCAGGACCATTTCTAGGTAGCTGGCTGAGATGATCCCACTTCATAGACTACTCTAGCCAAGATGTGAGACAAACCCTGTACTTTTTCATTATGCAGAGACTAGACAACAAATGATACAGCTACCTCTCTCAGAACTTGATAGTAACACAAATTTTTCTTTACAAGGTTCCCTAAAGATACTGTCACCCCCAAACAGCAGGAAGTAAATATAGGAACATGAAACCCATGTTTCCAAGAGGTAGGGTGGGTAGTTTTTGGTTGTTCAATGGGTTATGGATGTTTGTCATCATTTAGGATAGTTGTTTATAAGTTTTCTTCTATTATTCGTAATAGAGAAAAATTTGAAAAGATATTAGATTCAGAGTTCCTGTTTTGAAAAGAGAAAAAGGTGAAATAGATATGATAGGATATAAGAATACATTCTTGAATTTACTCAAAAAGAAACAGGGGGATATAGATATAGGTTAAAGAGGTAGATTATAAATCTACTTCTAAACTAAAAAAGCAACTACTAGCTTTAAATATTTTACGTTGATATGGATTTTTGTATAACAATACAAATTTAAGATTATTTTTGTTAGAACATACTGTACATACATTTCTAATCTTATTCAGAGTACTGTACTTATGCAACTTATTTAGCAATGTAATATAAATTTCTAGTCTTTGAAAGTTATTATTACAAACTATTTAGAATAATAAGGAAATTCAAGTAAGTAATTAGTCACCTATTACAGTTGAACTTGTAGTCATATTAGTATGTCATCATGGTCAAACAGATATATTTTAGAGAGATAAGTCATATTCAAATACTTCAGAGTTCTAAAGAACCATTTAAGAGGTTTTAATAACATATTTTTTATGACAATGAGACATGTTTGCTCCTGGCAGCACCAATCTACTTCAAAGAAGATGATGGGCATACAAGAAACTCCACATGGAGTTTGCTTTCTTTTTGGCATACGTAAGCCACTAGGCAAGAAAGTACTCTTGCCTTGGCTGCTAACAGAATGCTGTCCAAACTGGACAAGCAGGACACAAAAGAAAGTGACTGCCAAACTTTGTCAATACAAGGTAGGACAGCCTTCACAATATCCTGCTTCACAGAAAGTCTGTTGTATTTTCTAGGCCTGTAATACAAAGATGTTTGCCCTAACATTACAGAGGAACCTCGGTTGACTGTCCAGGCAGCCAGCTGTTTCTGTCATTTCTCACATTTTTTGGAAGTCACTTGCTTGAACTTACTGCTTACTTAAGTAATATTATTTTCTTCTCAGGTCTCTGATGGAGTTGAAGACTTTATAGTTGTAATTATAGTTTTCCTTGTTTGTGGTGATATATTGTGTAACCCTAATAAACTTGTCTGAGGGTCAGAGGACAGAGCCAGCCACTAAATTAGACATAGAGGTCAGGCAGTGGTGGCACACACCCTTAATTCTATCTCTAGGGAGGCAGAGATCAAAACAGATATCTGTGAGTTTAAGGTTAACATTGGAAACAGAGCCAGGCAGTAGTGGCACACACCTTTAATACCAGTACTGGGAAGCACACATGCCTTTAATCCCAGGAAGTGATTTCTGGACAGAGAAAGTTATGTAAGGCATGAGAAAGAAGGAGTTCACTTTCTTTATGCTGAGGATTTCATAGAAGTAAGAGCTAGTGGCTGACTGTTCTGCTTCTCTGATCTTTCAGCTTTCGCTCTGATATCTGGCTCTGGGTTTTTTATTAAAAGACCATCTTAGATTCAAACACTTGTTCCAAGATTCAGAAAAGAAATTCACTAAAGAGGTGCAAAGTGTATAAGGTTGAGGGAAATTGAAAGATAATTTTGGTAATGCAAGTCAGAATAGAAGGTGAATTAGGTGCAACAGTTTGGACTCACCAAGGTAGGATAGATAATGGAGTATTTTCTCAGAATTTGTCAATTGTTAATGGACTAGACATGGTTGATATAATTATTATCTGTACATATTGGATACAGTTATTGTACTTATTTTATATAATTTTTCTTATTTTAGTTCTAAACTTTTTTTATTTTTGACAAAAAAAGGGAAATGTGGTGATATTTTGTTTGTGCTCTAACAAATGAAGCTTGGCTGAAGATCAGAGGATGAATCTAGACAATACCTAACCATAGAGGTCTGGAGGTCTATATAGACAACAGACAGAAAGTGATATGGCTGAGCAGAGAGAGGAAGTGATAAGGTGTGGAGGAGACAGGAGCTTAGCCCCTTTAATTCTGAGGATTCCTAAAATTAAGAAGACTTTTTAGTGGCTGGCTGTTCTACTTCTATGAGCTTTTGGCTTTCACCCTGATATATGACTCTGGGTTTTTATTATTAAGACCAATTAGATTTTTTGCTACAAGGATATCAATCAGATTTCAAATACTCACAGCCTGCCACCATCTGAAAGTAAGTTAAGGATAATGACAAGCACCACTTTTCATTGTAATTGTCCTAGTTTGCTTTTTACTCCTGTGGTAAAACATTGACCAAACCAAAGGGTTTGTTTGGATTATGTGTTACATTCCGTCATCAAGGTGCACCAAGGCAGGTATTTGAAGCAAGAACCCAGTAGGAAATGATGCAGAGAAAGAAAGGAATGTTGCTTAATGGTTTGCTCCTAGACTCACAGTCTTTCTTATTCACCATAGGCCCTCAAACCAAGGAATATCACCCCCCACCATGGGTTAGACTCTCCTAGATAAATTAAGAATAAAGAAAATTCCCCTACAGCATGCCCACTGCCCATCTGATATAGGTAATCCCTCAGTTGTTCTTCTTTTTCACAACCACTATCAGCCATCACTGCCATTAAGTGAAAGGTTCTAGATATTAACTGGTTCACAAAATCACAATGAAAACTGAATACTCTCATATCAATATTTTTGGCAGTGTTGTAACCTGTCACTTTCTACAGATCCTTCCACAAAAAATCCAAAGATTAGGCCTTTGAAAAATTATTTCAATGATAAAATATTCAATCATCCTAGGGCTATGTATGAAACTCAAATAAATCAGATGTTTGGTCTGCAGCAAAAGTTTTCAACCTAGACTTTTTATGAAGGTGATTAGAAATTGAGCATGAAGAATTAAGTTACACCTTTTTCTTTGACAGAATATTCAGGGCTTTCCCCCATCTTTATTAGTATTTTTTTGAAAATTTCATGCAATTGGTTATGATCATATTAATCTCTCTACCTCAACTCCCAGATCCAATAACCCTCTCCCACCACCCACCATTATCTCTCTTTCTCTCTCATCCAATTTGTTTTGCCCATATATTTTTTGGATGTGTGGTCTTCTGTTGGAGCATAGTGGACCTATTAGAGAGTATACTCTTTAAGAAAACTCATTCTCCATTACCCAGCATCTATCCACTGCCAGTAGATTCTAAGCTAGGGTTAGGACTTCATGTCTATCTTTCTTCTCTATGATAGGATTTTGTCTGGCTTGTCCTTGCATTTTGTACATGTTGTCCCGATCACTATAAGTTTTTATGTGCACATACCCTGTGTTTCTGGAAAAAAATGTTTCCTTAAGACTCATCAATTTGGAGAGAGATTTTTTTTTAATTTTACTCCAATAATGTCTAAAATCAACCAAATATATATAGTAAAACAACAAAGTTTTCAGTAAAAATTAATGAGATCAAAGAAGTATTTTCTTTGTATTTATATTTTTTTAATTTAATTTAAGTAATGGCAATGTCTTTATGTATTTTGGAAATTGAGAAAAGTGAGACTTTCAGAATTGGATCCTTGCTCTGGATCTGTTCTTTCTGATCCATGCTGAAGAGAGTGTGAAACAGAGGCTGGTTCTCACTGTCCCAAGTTAATGTAGTAACTTGACAGCACAAATTACAAGAATAACTGACCACATTGACACACACAGGTTATTTGTATTGATCCCTAAACTTAAAGAGTCCATGACCTCATGCAAAGTATGCTTTTTAATAATTCACCCCATTAAGGGCCCATTAAAATGTCAGACTTGTCATAAACCTTGTAAATACTTAGTTACCTCTAAATGTCTTCAAAATAATAGTGAATTATTAATGAGCCCTTGGCTCCAATCACTCTGCCCAGTAGGCAAAGCCAATATAGCACATGATTTCTCCACTTCTTTGAACAAGTTTCCCCTCTCTCTGGACCTCCCAGAGATCTTAAAAAATGATGCGTTGGAATTGTCTATGTCCCAAGCCAAGATTAACAGTAGTCTGACTTTATTGTTGTTCTAGATCTGATGGTAGCTTTATGCTTGGTAAGTATGTTCTCTGTACCAGGGAGCTATATCATAAGCCTGACATATTTAAAGAGGGAACTATCAGGGTCATATTGTAACCTTACCTGGATAAGTCACAAAACAGAAAACTAAACAGACAAAGAGGCATGGGGCCTAGAATTGGGTTAAGTCTCCACTGGGTCAGTGTCCATGGGAATAGACAATGGGGTCAGGAACCGAGAGTCAGGCAGGATTGACTGGATGCATGGGTGTCTTTGGCCAAGGGAAGCATAACCAGAGTTCAAAAACAGTTCTAGGCAGACTCACCAGCCAAACACCAGTAGGTACACACCTGGTCATATAGTCTTGCCAACTACAGGTCCTGGGGGAGGAAGTATTCATTCCAGAACCTGGCTAGCCTGGGGTTCACAGGTGGCAAAAGTATTTTGGCCAGACTTGGGAGAGGATATAAAGAGAAGCAAGTAATTGCATCATCTCTCTAATACAGAGTCACCTGCCTGCACCTGAATAAAGTCTGACATTGAGGAGCATGGATTTCAACCCTATGTACTTTAAGGCAGTGTGAGGCCTCACTGGCACAAAGTTTGTTTCTGAAAACTGGGCAAGACAAGCTTTTTTTCAAAGGTATATGGGATGCACTTTAAATCATAAAATTCTATGTGTGTGGAATGTCTTCTACAGGTGTTTTAATTTGGATCTCATCACTTTCCTGTATCACTAATGGTAGGTGCACATATTCTAGTTACAGGCCATCCTTGAAGCCCTTCTGAACTCTCATTTGTATGAGTTATTCAGAATGTAATGGAGACCCATTGGCCATCACTGTAGTGCAGTGAATATTTGCTGTTTAGTTGGGGAAAAAAACCACACTTGCCTCTCAAACATGTTTTTGGTATTCCAAACACTGCATCTTTTAAATGAGTCTAGGCTTGTATTCACTAGGTGTATGAACTTGAACAAGGCATTTAATTTCTCAAAGCCTCAGTGTCTCCATCCTATAAAATTGGAGTGTTAGTGGTATCCAATCTTACAGATTGTCATAGATTATTCAGATTTATGGATAAACACCCTTAGTTCAGTACCTGCAATACTACAAATTATCAAAAAATATTGACTATTATTAAAAACATCACTGCTTAATCCAGTCATTGATTCAGCATGTTTCTGGACTCAGACTTAATCATCCCATGCAAAATCTAATTAAAATATGCACAGATGGGTTTGACCTGAACACTAGAGCCTAAGAATAGAGGCCAGGCTTTTGAAGCCACTCACCACTTCCAGAGCCCTAAAACAAAGTCATAAAAGTCATATAACACTCACCAACTGACTCTACAACAAAAAAAGTCATCTTATCTTTGTTCAGCACCCATTTTTGGTCTATATTTTACTGAGATTTCTATTTTCCTAATAAAATAACATCATGCTTTTATGACCTTGTCTATGAAAGGAGCCAAAAACCATTCTATCCCATTCCCTAGAGGCATAAAAGTAAACCTAAAGCAGTATGACACCAGATTTAAATTCAGCATACTGTTGTGTTGTATAATTCACCATTATTAGAAATGATTTCTCAGCAATGTGACATTAACACACTCTTGTGCCATGATTCATTCATTATTAGCTTTAAGTTTTTCTTTGAAGCCCAGCAGGATTTCTTTCAAATGAAGCCCTATTGATCTTAGGCATACAAACTTTCACTGAAACATCATTGCTCAATCCTGCAGGCTGTCTCATGGGAAGTATTGGTTCCAGACTGTCTATAGGGTTTCTGGGATTTATCACATAAAGAAGGTTGCAAACAGCCGGGCGGTGGTGGCGCACGCCTTTAATCCCAGCACTTGGGAGGCAGAGCCAGGCGGATCTTTGTGAGTTCAAGGCCAGCCTGGACTACCAAGTGAGTCCCAGGAAAGGCGCAAAGCTACACAGAGAAACCCTGTCTCGAAAAAAACCAAAAAAAAAAAAAAAAAAAAAAGAAGGTTGCAAACTCCATATACACAAGACACCCTCTTAATCTATAACAATAATTCATTCTATCTGTCCTGAGGATAGCGAGCTTTGTTACTCAGATTATTCTAGAAGCTTCCAAAAGTGTTCATTTAAGCCTAGTAAATAAAATTCAAAAGGTATATAGAATTCCCCTAAATTAATAAACCAGATGTTATCTCCTCTTCATTTAAGAAGTGAACTTGGGCCGGGCGGTGGTGGCACACGCCTTTAATCCCAGCACTCGGGAGGCAGAGCCAGGCAGATCTCTGTGAGTTCGAGACCAGCCTGGACTACCAAGTGAGTTCCAGGAAAGGGGCAAAGCTACACAGAGAAACCCTGTCTCGAAAAAACCAAAAAAAAAAAAAAAAAAGTGAACTTGGCATTGAATAGCTGTCCTATATATTAAAGTGCCAATGCAACCTTTATGTGTATATCAACTGAATCACATTTGTAGTCAGATATGTACATATTTACCATGTTGTTATCCCTAAGTCATTCACGTCCCTGGATTCTGCCTGTTCTTTAACAAGCATGCTACTAAGAATCAAGCAACATATGATGTCTGAGAATTGGCAATGGACTATCAGGCCTGCACACAAGTCAAGTCTTCAACTTCTCTAGAACACAAACAACTTCATGAAACATCAACATCAGACAAAGCCATTCTGTAGTTGTCATGGATAAGATAAAAAGTTGACTCTATGTTTGACTAAAAAAGAGATGAACTGGTCTAACATACAAACTACAAGACACACCCCCTTCTGGCCATTATGAGTAAGTGCTGCTTTATTACCAATTACAGCTTCAATCTTGCTCTGGTCACTCATACTACAACAGATAGGTTGGCTAAGATAGTCACACATAGGTTTATACCTACTTCTTGACAACACTCAATAAATACAAAGTTTAACTTCCCTAAGCTTCCCACAAAATGACAAAATAGAGGCCCTAGTCTTTTAAGTCCTTTCAAACATCCCCCAACTGAGATGCCCAAAGTTCACTATAGCATGTACTTTCCCTCCCTGTACCTTAACATGTTCAACCAGTGAGAACTTTGATAAAACCAAATATCAGTGTTTAAGTATCAGTGGACTGCTCATCCATAAAAAGACATCTGTATCACCCGTATGCCCTAAGGCTCAGGGACAATCACAGAAAAGGGGGTAAAATATTATAAGAGGCAGAGATCTGGGAAGACCAGAACAAACATCGTTCTTCTCAATGTGACAGGAATGATGCACTCAAAGCAGCTATGATTGCCTACACAAAATCAAGCCAAACAACCTTCTAGAGTGGAGTTGGGAGGGGCTCACAAGTCCACACTCTAAGAATCTATTGACAGTTGATGGCTTCTGGGAAAGAAGTGTCAATATTCTTCAATGATATGGCCCCTTGTGTGTCAACCATACTCTCATGGATGGTTCCACATTCGTGAGAATAGGCAGCACAAATTGAACTAGGGTGGTGGGAGGGATGTATATTTAAAGGGAGAAAGAAAAAAACAGAACCCAAGTTGAGAGAAAGTGGATAGGTAAGGATAGATCTGGGTGGAGTTTAGAAAAATAGGGGTTTGTATGATCAAAATACATTGTATGATACTTTCAAATGTAAAATAAAAATTATGTTAAAAATATATTGAGGTTTACCCTTCCTTTTCAAATGTTATTTCCTCATTTCTTCCTAAGATTACTTCATGTCAAGAATTTGGTCACAGCAAGGAAAAGGTAAATTAACATATTTTCTAACTTTCTGCTTGAGAACCTCAATAAGAAACACCATTGCCTTGTAACCTAAAATATACACATGTACAGTTGTGATGGCAGATAGGTAAATACAGAAGAGAGCTTAAATGCTCACTTTTTAAATCCTTCCTTTTTTCTAAAGAAAAATAAAATTGTAATTGGCCTCTGCCTATTACTCCGTTGATTGCAAGACCCACAAATGGTTAAATATGGATCACACGTTCTCTTAAAGTTAGCTTTCAAAATGACAAAACCATATTTCCACAATAAGCAGAGAAATATTTTTATCTGTTCTACATGTGTGCTCACCTGCAGTATTTCCTAGCCCACAGACAGGTTCCTGAGTCAAAAGAGTAATTCAAAAGCAAGAGAGGGAATAAATGAACTCTCCTCTATAGATTCCACAAAGAGTATATGTAGTCAGAAGTTTTCCTGTGTCTCAGCTGGCCAGCAGTTGTGACAAATCTCTCACACTCATGTCCCCCAAGTAAACACACAGAGGCTTATATTAATTATAACTGTTTGTCCATTAGCTCAGGCTTATTACTGACTAGCTCTTACACTTAAATTAACTCATAATTCTTACTTATGTTTAGTCATGTGGCTTGGTACCTTTTCTCAGTTCTACCTTGTCATCTTGCTTCCTCTGTGTCTGGCTGGTGACTCCTGACTCACCCCTTCCTCTTCCCAGCATTCTCCTTGTCTGCTTGCCTGCCTATACTTCCTACCTCGCTACTGGCCAATCAGCATTTTATTAAACCAGTGTACATGGGCATTATCCCACAGCAAGCATAGACTCACTTGGCCATAACAAGTCTCACAATAAAGCATGAACGCACATGGTAGTCTGCCCATCTGAAGAATTTCCCTTCAGGTGAAGTAACATGCTAAAACAGAGCCAAGACCAAGGTGACAGGCAACTCAATTGATCACAGCAGCCTCCAGGGATAGATATGAAATATCCAGTGATCGGAGAAGTACATGGAACTGCAATGTGGAATTATGCAGAGGGGAAAATGAAGAATTAGCTTGCAATCACAAAAAGGAAAATTACTGGGAGTCAGTGTCAATGCAGAAGTTGAAAGGAGGCTAATGAAGGTTACAGAGCAAAGAATGGCCTAGGGAACTTAGATAAAATAAGGAGGAAGAGAGTGCAAGTGTCATAAGTACTAGAAGATATGGACTGTCAGTATTACAGGAAATGTTGGATCAATACAAGTGTTTATCTGGCTTGACTCTCCTCTGAACCAAACCAGAAAGTCACTTGTGAATCTGAAGGTTCCTGATGTTTGTGCAAGTTGAGACTTTGTTATTACAGAAGTCTTAGGTAATTACGGGATAATAACCCAGGCAAGTTCCATGGAGGTAGAGGAGAAGAAGCAGCAGGAGGAGGAAGAGGAGGAAAGGAAGAATAAGTCTAAGAAACAGAAGCAGATGAAGGGAGAAGAAGATCAAGAAGGAGGAGGAGGAGAAGGAGATATTGTTTGAATTTAATTTAAGACAGCTTCACATTTCTGGTTACTTTTTGGTATCTTTCCCCCAGTTCATATACCTCAAACAGAGAGAAGTATACATTCATTATCTTTGCCATAAGCAAAAATTTTTTCACTGATTTTAAACTCAAGATAGCCTTGCTGGCATGTTTATACTGTTGTGGTTATTTTCTGAAGTAGCACTGCAATAGATGAATAATATTTCCCTTCAGCAGAAAGGAAAATATTATACTTCGATATTTATAAGTATGACTAGTTAGTTTTTAAAATACTAATTCAAAAATATTATAATTATTATACATTACTGGCAATAATTTTCTTAGTGTTTCTCATTTAAAGACTGGAAGTAATATTCATGACATGAACAATACTTCAAACTGAATGTAGAATAAAAATGGATTTAAATAACCAGAGTGAGTTGCATATCTAAATAGCACATGCAAATCAGTTTAACTGTTTTATGTCAGAGTTTCTGTGAATGGAAATCACCATAATAAAAATAATAAAGCTACTGTATTTTGAGTAGCTATTTTATTCCAAGTACTACTATGATGGATATTTTACAGTTTACATGTATTTTTTTTATTTAAAGCTTACAATAACCTCAAGAAGACAGTATTATTAACTCTATTTTGTAAATGAGTAAACCATTAACCAGATTTCCATCACTGTAGTAAATAATGTGAGATAATTCACTAATTAAGAGAAAGTGTTTATTTTGACTCTTGGTGTTAGGGGTTTCTAGTTATGATTGTTTTGTTCCTGTTGTGTGAAGAGATAACACATCATGATGGGTATATTGGTGAAGCATAAAACACTTCCCTCATGGACAGGAAACATAAAAAATTAGACAGTGTTGGGGGCCCCACAGTCTCCTTGAAAGCACACTTCCAATGACCTAAATACATTCCCAGTAGGTCCCACTCACTCGTTAAGGGTTCCACTCCCTCCCAGTAGCTCACCCTAGAATCAAACCACTAACATACAGGCCTTTGGGAAACATTCACAGTCCAAATTATAGCAGAAGTCACAGTGCAAGGAGATTAAGGTCCTCAAGAGTTGCTAAGCAGTCAAACTAATATTAACCTGTGTCTCCTACCACAAGGCTGCATTTATTTGATGTTACCTCATTGCTTCTTGACTTTCAAGCTTTAGAAGATGGCTGGTAGTTGATGATTCTGGTTCTCATGATAAAAACGTTATCATCTGCAGGAACTGTCAGAATACAGAATCAAAGACTGGACTAAAGAGTTCCATTATGAAACCATGAAGTAATCCAACAATATAGTATACAATATACGCATGTGAGTTTTGCAAGATTCCTTCTGAAGAGAAAGTCTCAGCATGTTCCTGCCTCACATGCACTACTGCAGCCTGCACAGGACCTGCTTCAGCCAATGGGCTCTAATAGTATGAGATGTTTCCTACCAGCCAACTGCAAGCTACTAAGAGGCCACTGAATTGATATACAATGGGTCACTTACTGAAGACGATTAATAAATGCTGAATGTCTGCAAAACATCACTCCTAACAAAATATTCCAGAGAGGTTGTACTCTATGGCAGCTCACACCATCTCCCTCATCCTTCCTTCCCATTATTTCTTTGGGCACTCAAAGTATTTCCTAGAGGAAACCTGCTGTGTGCAAACAGACACACAGCCTCACATATATAAATCAGAGCTAAGATTCTCTTTCAGTGTGTTCCCCTTTCACTGACAGGAAAAGGAACCTGAGAAGGGTTCTTTCATCTCATCCCACATAATTCCACAGAAGCAGGCAGATTATGCTTTGACAAGGAAATAAAATGGATTCCCAACATATAGGAAAATATTGTATCCTTCAGCCAAGATGGCAATCTAAATTAGAAGTCTTCAGTGTCAATAACCTAGGATTTATGCACTCATTTGGAATTCATTTACATTTTTAAAGAACATTGTTCTTTCTTAGGAGTTTTTTGCCTCTAGTTTTTTGCTATGAACATATGATACGTGAAACAATTGTGATTTCTCATCTACTAGTAACTAGAGTTTTCTCTCTCTCTCTTTTTTTTAAAAATGCAAGACAGTGAGGAGTTCAAGACCAGCTTAGGTTAATAGCAAAACCTTGTCTAAAAAAAAAATTCTAAAATTTTTATGGTGGTAGTGAAACCAAATAGATACAAAACTTCTAAGCTTAGCACAAATGGAAGAATAAACAGTTGTGAAGGGAATTTTAATGCTACAATAACTTTCATTAGCTGGATGTGCTGACATGCATAGAAAATAATTTACATGCATTTTTAAAAAGTGACTTTTTAAGGAAGAATAATTGGGTTGCATAAAATATGATTACTTACCCTCATAAAAGTTTATTTGAATTTATTGTACTATAACCAAAGCCAAAGGCATCTGCCACAGCAGGAAACCAAGTTCCGAATTGCAAAACAATTCAAATATATAAGTGTGAGCACACTGGAGTCCATTGCTGACTCAGAGAAATCAGGAAGTTAAATTATGCTGATTTTCCAGGATGTATTCTAATGAGGCCAAGACCTTAAATAATGAAGAAGATTAAAAGCTACAAGGGGACCACTTCCTGAAGAGACCAACACCTATTTAGACACTAGTCAGCACCATTCTCAGCCTCACCAGAACTTCCACACCAGTCTGTCAACTTGTAAAAGTCTGAGACTTAATCCAGTGAGGAAGGCTATTTTGAAAAGATTGAGACAGGTAAGCATAGAAAATAATTTATCAAACTGGAACTCCACTTGGTTTGGGCTACACACACACTGTAATCATAATACACCTAGAAACCTAGGACCCCCACTTCTATCAAGCAAATGTTCAAGAAAAAAATAACTAAGTACCTTCACCCCTTTTAACTATCAGTGATTCTTTTTTCCTAGACAGTTTCTACTTAAGCAAATTTCTAAATAAACTTTTAGGTTAAAAACCTCTATTTACCATCTTATACCTAAGTATGGTAGAGCATGCATATGATTAAAATCAGATGCATATGGGAAGGGACACATATAGTAGAAGAAAAAGTTATGTAACCCCAACCTGTCAATCAGTGCAGAGAACCACCCTCATTATGTCCTATAATAGCTAGCTAGCTCCTTCTCCTTGTGTACCCCATACAAAGAAACCTGGTGGCACACTGCTCTCTCACAGCATATATGATCTGCACCTTGGCTGTAGTTTTCTTGCCAATTTGAAATGTATGTGATCTCTTTTTTCCCCCAATTCTATTAATGTGAGGCTAAGAACCTGGAAACATCTGTCCAAACACCAATTACCTGTAACAAGTTTACAATGAATGTTATTTGAAAAATTTAGAACAAAGGCTACATGGACCACACTTTCCAACCCTCAGACTCTACTGTTTCCCATTTTTACACATTAGCTGCCCCTCCCTAATGAGCCCTTGTACCCCTGCCTGCACATTTTCATTTGAGCACTCATGAAAAACTGCTTTCTTTAGCCGCCCAAATGCAGACCTGTAGTCTCAGCACTCTTGGAGCCTCGAGTAGAAAGATCACAAATTCCAGGCCATTATGCCTGGGCTACCTATTAAGACCTCATTTCAAAAAATAGAAAAGGAGATTGAGGAAGTAAGAAAGGGAAATGTTACCTTCCTGCTGTCACAAGTCTGGAAACCCTTCAAGAACATGAACTCATACTGTCTCCATGATGGACCAAAGGAAGAGCACTTACCAAAAGAGTGCTCACTTACGGCTGCCTAAGGATCTACATAGCAGATCAGAGGTAATGGGGCTCCATATCCTACTTGGCGTTGCTTGCAAAATTTCATGATATGCCCTCTACTCTTAATTAGTTGAGTAAATCATAAGCAATCACTGATGGAAAGTGCAAGAGAAGGAATGTTTTGGAGAAAATTCAAGAAGATAGAACATTTAAAATCTTTAGAGTGCTAAAGGTAAAAGAAAAAAATCAGTGACAATTCTTCATAGATTAATTTTCTAAACATCATCAAAGAAACTTTCTTTGATGTTGTGATTTTTCTTTTAAACAGAAAGCATTACTTCCTACTCAACATTTTATAATCACATTTATTTATTTATGTAGACATACAACTTCAAATGAAAGACAGTTATGAACAGCAACAGTTTATCAGTTTAGAAAGCATCTAATGTCAGTTATCCCTAGTTAACTCAGTCACACTCAAAACAACATAAAAGAGGGCCAGGAAAAAAAATTGAAACAAAATAGTAAAAAAAAAAAAAAAAAAAAAAAAGTGTCGGGCTTGGTGAACTAATGTGGTATATCATGGGACATTCACAGTATTTCTTGTAGAAATCAGGAAACACCAGTTAAGTAGCTTGACCTTGACATTGGCCAAGATCTTAGAACAAATAATGAGGTACCTGTCATACACTTGATCTTTTAGAATTGCCAGCTCATGGTGGTGCATGCCTGTAATCCCAGGAGATTGGAAGTAGAGGCCCAGAACATCAAAAGACCAGCTCAGGCCTTGTATCAAAAAAAAAAAAAAAAAATCTAATAATAATAATAAAAGAATGTCAATTTCAGACTTCCTGTTTCATTTTTTATTATGTATATCAGTGTGGTGATATTTTATTTGTGTTGATATGTGGTGATATTTTATTTGTATTTTAATAAAATTTGCCTGGAGATCAGAGGAAATAGCAAAAGTTAGGCAGTGATAGCACATGCTCTTAATCCAATCACTTGGCAGGCAGAGTCTTTGTATTCAAGGCCATACTAGGGAACAGAGCCAAGTGTGGTAACACATGCCTTTAATCCCAGTACCAACCATAGAGACCTGGAGGTCTGTAAAGATAGGCAGTGACAAGGAAGTGAGGTAGCTGGGCTAATAGCCAATAAGAAGGCAGAACAGCAAGGTAATAAAAGCCTGGGTAGAGAGGAAGTTGTGGCATTTTGGAAGCTACAGAGATGGTAAAGTAGGGTGATTGTTGGCTCTCACTATTTTCCCAATCTCTAAGGCTTTCGCCCCTGTATTTGGCTCCCTGTTCTTTATTTAATAAGACCACTTAGAAATTTGTCTATGTTTGGCATCCAACTGTGGGACAGGAATTCATAAAAAAAAGCCACTTGGCTGTGGCCTTCTGGGCCCCAGCTAGCGACCAGAGCTACATGTGGCTGTAGCTGCAAGCAGCTGGACTGCTTGTGGCTTTACAGAGCCCTTGGCTCAGGCCTGAGCATATGGCTGGATTTTCTTTAGCTTTTAGCTTTTATTTTCTCTCCTAGTAAGTAGTAGGCTCTGTCTGTCTGTTTCTCTCTCTCTCTCTCTCTCTCTCTCTCTCTCTGGATTCCCATTTTGGACTGCCACCACACTAGATAGTTGCTTTGAAATTCCCTCAAACTTGTACTGTTCTATGTGGACTTGGTAAGTCATTTAAGATATCTTAAAGGTAGAAACTAGTTAAAAGAGATTTTTTTCCCCACATTAAAAAATGGGAAACATTTTTACACATCAGCTTTGATTTTTAAGGTTGAAATTAAAATGGAATATATTTACTGTGACATTTCCATTTATCTAGACAACTTACTTCCATTTTCCCATTCATACACCTAATTAAGATCTTAGTAGTAAGTTCATCAAACAGTTACAATTTTCAAATCTGACTTGCAGAATACAGCTTCAGAAAACAGATGACGTTGGTACCTATATTAATACACATGTGCTGAGATACACATGTGCTGAGATAATTACTAAGGAATACAGCATGACAGAGAGGATTTTTTTCTGAATTCTGCTCATCCCCATTTCAATTCTCTGAATTTCATCCTCTTAAGGAATGCTTTTCACTTAAGGTTTGCATCTTTACCTGGATCTCTCTAGCCAACAACCTCAATGCAAAACTATTTTTCCTGATACTGTATTCCAACTGTGTACACCACAGGAAGTTGGCTTTACCTTTTTAAAAACCATCATGAAGTCATCCTCACTGCATGGCACAGGGGGAAGATACAGTGTGTCAAAAGAAAGTTAACAAAAAGGATTGCAATATTTTATTTCAACATTATTTCCCTAAGATCCCCCTGTTGTTCAGCCCTTTCTGGACTTTTAAACTACAGATACCTTCTGGCAAAGGTGGAGACAGATGGCAATGCAGAGCTCCTGGCGAAGGAGATGAAGGTACAGAACATCAACACCCACTTTCCAGCTTGGAAGTCCCAGCAGTCCCAGATGCTATCCCATTGCCTCAGGAAGGGTCACTTGTTAAAATATTTTTCTGGTTAACAAGAAATTCAGGCAACATTTTATGCTTGAGTGTTTCTAAAGCCCCCTCTGAGCAAGCCTCAATTTGCACATTTGGTTTTTAATTGTGCATAATAAAATATTTCACAATGTGAAATGAAAAGCTCTTGTATCAGGTCACTCACTCAAAAGTTTTAACTCTAAATTTAGAATAAGTAAAACAAATAAATGTGGCTGGACTCTGACATTCCTCTTTAGTATTTGGTAACTGGATTAGGCATAGATTTAGAAGCTGTGAGGAATGTGGAAGAAGAGAAGAAAGAGGAAGGCATATTAATGTCTGTAACATGCTAAGAAATTCTTAATCTTATCAGGAGTCAACAACCTTTGTTAAAACATCAGAGAGTGAAACCCTGTTCTCACTCCCTCATGGTCATTTTGTCACATTTGCTGAGAATCAATCCTTTGTAATCAGCTCAAATTACAAATAACTTTGAGAGTCATTTCATCTCTGCAGCATGCAAATGGGGATTTGAGATCCATGTGAAAACACAGTAGGAAGCTTAATTTGAATCAAAGAGACATTTTCTCTTTGTTCATGTTCAAATCCATAAAACTTGTGTGTTAAAACAGTTTTCTTTGTTAACCTTCAGTGATGTTCAAGAACATCTTCTTCATCCCAACCTCTGATGATAAGGAGTGAAACAGGGCACTTGGGAGGCTTGCCTACATACATATAGTCACATACTATCAGAAAGTGTTACCTCAATCCTAGCTTGAGAAGGCTGTGTTCCATGTGAAATATCTGATTCTGTCATAATAGGTGAGACATGAAGGCATTAATGTCCTTTGACTGCTTGACCCTGATTTTTCCAAGGACTAAAATGAATTTGGGCAAATAGCATTTCTTTTTTCCTTCTTCAGTTTTTGAGACAGGATTTTACTGAATAGTTCAGACTGACCTCTAAGAACAACCCTCCTGTTTTCACCTCTGGGGTGCTGGGACTACAGGTATATACATAATGTAGAGACCAGTAGATGAAGATATTTGATGTTGACATCTGGCCTCTCAAAAGCATGCACACAAAGTGCTCCCCTCCACTGAGAGAGAGAGAGAGAGAGAAGAGAGAGAGAGAGAGAGAGAGAGAGAGAGAGAGAGAGAGAGAGAGAGAGAGAGAGAAGGAACATTCACATAGAAATTTAGTGCACAGCTGGTCAAATGACACTTTAGAGAACTGCTTGCAATTAGACCGATCATGAACATAATCTTGCTTCATTCTACAAAACTGACAATGTATGGAATTCTCTTCTCAATCTCCTCAATCTCTTTTCCTTTTATGTTCATGAAAACCTCTTTTCTAGTTCCATGGGGTCTTCCACCATAGGAAGGTAATATGTTATTTCTTCATATTTCATTAGTCTAAACGTTAAACAGATTTCAGACAAAGCAGCAATTTCTTTTGTTTTTTTTTTCTATTTTCATTTTTTAACTCTTAGTCCTATTGAGTCTTCACACATTCTTTACCATACACTCACACCCCACCCAGGTTTCCTGTGGACACTAACTTCAGTATATTATTAGATAACTCTCCCCCTAACTCCATCTCTATAAATACAGACATAAAGAATAAATATAAAGGTGAAAATATGAACTTCAAAGAGATGGGAATATGAGTACTTGCTGCACAAGCATGAGCAACTGAGTTTGAATTCACATAAAAAGTCAGATGTGGCCAGGAACACACCCACAACCTAAGAACTACAGAAAACAGATGGAAGGATTGCTAGGACTTGCTGACTACCAAATTTGCTCCAGGTTCAGTGAGAGATACTGTCTTAAGAGAATACTGGAGTGTAGAGTGTAGAGCAGAACATGCAATGTTTTATTCTAGCCACCACAGATATGCAAATACAGACTTTATTACAAAGTGGATTTGCTAAGACCAACCTATTTCTTTGGACAAATTCACATTTTCTAATAGCCCTGGTCCAGAACAAGAGATAGATGTATGCCAGATGAAACACTGAGGAGGGCCTGTTCTTTGTGTGGACAAACTGGCTCCAAAACCAAGGAAGGAAAAACAGATCAAACAAAGCATAACTATTTTGTTGATCTCTCTCTCTCCCTCTATGAAAATAGAGTGAGTAAGGGAAAGAAATCTGGATCTTGCTTAGTAGAATTCCTATTCAATAATGCTAATGACAGGGGAAACTGTGTTTTGTTCTTATAGAGAGTTGTATATGAAGCTCCTACATAAATGTTACATATATACTTTTAGCTATATATTTGTGTGTTTGCATATGTGTGTGTGTGTGTGTGTGTGTGTGTGTGTGTGTGTGTGTGTATGAGCATGTTGTGTGCATGTGTGTGGAGGCCAGAGGTCAACATCAGATGTCTTCAACTACTGGTCTCCACATTACATATTGAATATGTCTCTCACTGAATCTGTAATTCACTGATTTAACAAGACTGGAAGACCAGAAATCTCCAGGGATTCTTCTGCTTCCAACACACCAGGATGGGGGTTATAATTACACACCAATGGGATGCATGAGCCATCTACCCAGCTCCTACCTGGATACCTAAAGCTTCTTTAGAGTAGGAGCCATGTCTTGGGTTGCCCATTTCTCTGTAAAGGTATTCAAAACATTATTATTTTGGGGATGCTTTCAGTTTGGGTTTTGCAACTCTTGGAATTGAAATAGGGTCTTGAGTCTGGCCAGCACGCCCTCCCTACTAAGCTACATCACAAGTTCAATAAATATTTATCTTTAAAATTACTGGTAATAAGAGCAGATGTTGTTCAAAATGTTCTGTTTACATCTGTAAGAACACTGGTTGAGAAACACTAGTATATTTTAATGCATAGTTGACAGCTTGCACCTGGGTCCCAAGTCAATCCTCATATCTAGGTCCAAAGATGTGATTTAAAGCCAAGCAGTCTCATTATGTATGGCAAACATACTCTACTTTGTTATTCAGAATACTTTATCCAACTCAAATATTTTTAGTAAAATTTGGCATAATTTCCCTTTTCATATATTCACTGTAGTGATACGTTCTTATATAAGTATCTCTTACATTATAAGAGACTGAAACTTTTGCTTGACCTCATAGATTAGCAAATAATATAACTTGAGGTCACATAAGACTTAAGATTTATATGCTACTGTGTATTCAGCATGTTTGTTTAACCTGCCTTTAGAGAGTGCATTAGTCATTCAGGGTTCCACAAGTCTGGATGTCTCAGATAGTGTTCAATGCACATTGAAATTCATACAATGTAGACTCTAATGTTGGTAAAGAAATGGACTTATTAGCAAGAGTGAGAGCAAGCAGACAAAGAGAGAACAAGCTTACTTCTTGTATGTACTTTATACAGATTGTTAGCAGGTGTGGTACAATTAAAGGTGGATCTTCCCGCCTCAAAGATCTGGTCATACTTATACCACTTCCGTTTGATAATGAATTGCTGCTGTGCACATCCTACTTTATGACTTGTCAGGTCAACATTCAGCTCTTGATGGGCAGCTCAGGTCACATGGAAACTTGGTGGCCCATTGTCATATATTCAGTTTCCACTCAGGCCCAATAATGAGCCAAGAGTTGTCTCTCAAGGATAGAATAGTTTTCTTCAAATGAAACTTTAGATGAAATTTCTTGCTCCAAATTCCCAAAGTTCTCTTCTCTGATTCACCTATAGGTGCCTGCCAAAGACTCTAAACATCATATCTATCTGCCTCCAACACCTCAAGCACCATTGAATCTGTTACATCATATGGTACAAGTGGTAGAGCAGCCTACAAAGCACCCTGGACCTGTTGAAGAGTCTTCTCCTGTTGCAGGACCACAGAAAGTTTTCTAAGTCACTTGGTATATGAGTCACAGTAAGATACACAATTGTCAAGGTTTTATTTATAGAATCATTAAATACCTTGCATCTCATGATTGATGAATGAGGAGAATTAAATGCATTTGTCTCCTTAAGTTTGTAAAATAGTTCACATTATGGGCTTTCAGTATCTTCAAGCTTCCAAGAGAGAAGCAGTAACTGGAGAGGATTTAGTAACTGTAAGTGTTGACAAGATGAAAAGCCTATACCAGATACTTAAAAAATCCATTGTTATACTTCTGTTGCCCTAGAATCACTTTGGCTACCAAAATCTGTTATTACTTAGGGTTCTCTAAAGTAACAGAACTTACAGAATAAATTATATGTAGAGAGAAAGCAGATTTATTAGCTTTGGAATTGTTTAAAGTGAGATGTGATAGTTTAAATAAAATGACTTGCATAGGCACATATACTTAAATATTTTGTTCCCAATTGATGAATTTTTGTGAGGGGTTGAAGAATCTGGCCCTGTAGCAGAAGTTGTGTCCCTGGGAGAAAGCTTGAGGTTCCAAAAGCCTTCTGTCATCCCTAGTATGTTCTCTTTGCCTACTGCTCTCAGCTATTTCTGCTACCACACCTCACTCCACCACCATGGACTCAGGCACTGTGAAATTTTAAGGCTCATTAAATGCTTTCTTTTGCAAGTTATGTCATGGTGTTTTATCATAGCAATAGAAAAGTACCTAATACAGTGAGAAACTTTCTACCTGCTAGCTAACTTTTATAGCACTGGCTCCACAACTTAATGGCTTTTTAATGTCTGATTCCCAATTACCTCTTTTACAACATGTAGAAAGTGCCTACAAGTTGATATTTTCTGATGAAACCTGAACCAGCATCATTGACATCTGCAGGCATTCATCAAAGCAAATACTTTCAAACTTCACAGTTACCCTGAAGAACCACCTTTAAGGGTGTCGCTCTAGTCTTTGCCAGCAAGATCTGCTGAAGCTCATTTAATACTGAGAAGCATTTGTAGAAAATCCCAGAGTCTATGGTCATACCGCCCTAAAAGTGCTAGATCTTATTTGATTTCAAAAGTTAAGCAGAATTCTTCCTGGTTTATACTTAGGAGAAATTTCCAGTGAGATGAAGTATTGTATGTACGAAGTGTAGAGCCAGAAAAAAAGCAGATACAATGATTACTAGCAGAGGAAATTTGAAGGGTGAAGTATTATCCTACTATCTCAACTTGTTAATAACTATTAATTTCCTCCTTACCTGGCTAAGAACACGTATTTTAAACATTTAGTCAAGATTTTTGAGTTTATTCAAATTTTATAGATTTTTTCTTTCTTAAAACCATGGAAACTTTTTTCCTATGCTTTAATTTTAGAATTCAATGCCTAATAATCTATTAAGCAAAAGTGCCATAAGTTATTTCTCTTGTTTTTAATTTTCAAGGGACATTTGTGGTATACAATTTATTCTTTACCCGGAATATCTCAAACTCCTAAATGAAAGATTGTCATGTTATAGACAATATGAATAGTTCTTTTTTTTTTTTTTTTTGGTTTTTTGTGACAGGGTTTCTCTGTGTAGCTTTGCGCCTTTCCTGGATCTCATTCTGTTGACCAGGCTGGCCTTGAACTCACAAAGATTTCCCTGGCTCTGCCTCCCAAGTGCTGGGATTAAAGGCGTGTGCCACCACTGCCCGGCTTGAATAGTTCTTGTATTCTACAGAAACAATAAACAAGTATGCCAAGGCTCTCATCAGACTGCCCAAATGAAACTTAAATAATTCCTATTGTTAGATGTTTCTTAAAGATATCTTTATCTTCATTTATTGTGTAGGAGTATTTGCCTACGTGTGCATGTGTGCACCACATACATGCAGTGCACACAGATGCCAGAATGGAGTGTCAGAATTCCTGGAACTGGAATTATAGATAGCTATTAGCTGCCATGAAGGAACTGAGCCTGGGTCCTCTGCAAAAATAGAAAGTGCTCTTAACTGCCAAGCCATCTCTCCAAACTCCCATTAGAAAAATTTTAATTTCTCAACAGTTTTAATATTTATATTTCTTAGAACATGATGTAATTACATGAACACTCTGAAATTCACAATTATTCTTCTCTACAAATCCAAGGAAATGGATAATGTTATAATCAGCACAGCTTTGACATTGACCTGACTTGCATGACAGGAAGTTAAGAAACAAAAGAAAAGCTGAGATTGGGTGGGGTGTGTGATCTGATGGAGATATACTAATGTCCTGTAAGCTCAGTATCTTTATTATGTACAGCTGATCAATGAGGTGTTAGCTAATCTTATCAAGGAGTTCTCTGTAGGAAAGCAGTCTCAGGATGCAGTGACATAGAATGAGCAAGCTGTGGTTGATACATACTGCAAATATAGTCATTATCTCTACTTGGACCAAAGTAGAGATAATGACTCTATTTGCCATTCACTGGTGCCTCACCTGGGGAAGGCCTTGCCATCACCATTTGTTTGAGGCATTGGGGTCCATGACATGGCCATGCTCATGTCAACAATACATATTCACTGAGGACTTCATCTGCTCCCCACATGATGATATTAGTTTTTAATGTGAAAAGGTATCATTTTTGAATTGCTTGAAACTGTTGAATTTCTGATACCTTTTATGTAAGAGAATACAAAACAAAATCTAACACAAATTCTTTTTGCATACTTATGTTTAAATTTTAAAATAACATTTTTTTATTTGTGGGGGATGTTCTCTGACTTTCCCCAGGGTACTCTTGAGGAGAGAGGGATAATAAATATTAGGGGAGAAAGGAGAGACCTAGTTGATGAGATGACAGAAACACAGAATAGCTTTGGAAGCACCTGGGTCAACACCCAATGGCCCAGAACTTTATTCAAAGGGGCTTTTTATAACAATACCAAGGGTCAAGGCAGAAGACTTCCCTCTTGTTAGATATAGCCAAGGGTAGACTGTTCCAAACACCTGGAAACCATGCCCATGTTCAAATCATCCCCTTATTTAGCCCTGCTGGGTAAAGCAAGCTCAAAATTCTTTGACACTGATTAATTTGGACCTCTACATTTATTGATATATGTGATTCCAAATGCTGTGTGATATATGGACAAAATACAAAGGAATACAGCATTAATGTTTATGTTTTGTATCTCTACATTGACTTCTGCCTACTTCAAAAAGAAACATCACAGACCAAGGTTGAGAACATCCCAAGCCTGCTGAACACAAATATTTAGAAGACAATTTGATAGCATGACCATTCAGCAAAATAACAAAAGCAGGTTCCACCTAGGGACTATAACCTTCCAAATCATGGATTTTTGACCAGAATTATAGTACCAGGCATGAAATTACCTCCTGTGGAGCAATCCTCAAATCCAAGCAGAAAGCAGTTAAATATTCCACAATAGTCCTGCCACTTTTCTTTGCACCAATAGATACATCTTGCCTGGCAGGTCAGTATTGCAGCATGTAAATTCCAGCACTGGGCATGGCCACTGATATCTGCCTGGACCTTGCAGCAGTCTGGGGTATTACAGGCTTCTGCACCTTGCAATATTGAAAAGGCCAGCCAGCAGGAAGAAAGTTTCCCATTTGAAAACCAACATTTCTTTATTCCAGCCATAATTAAACAGAAAATAACATAATCAAACTAAAGAACAATGCATGCCAACCTTTATGGAGAAAATTTAATGTTTTAATTACATGGCATTAAGAAAAGGACATGAATGCATGAATGTGATAGCACAGCAAAGATGAAAATTTTTCCAACTTAATTCATAGGCAGTATAATCACAAAAGAAGTTCTGACTTGAGGAACTTAATAAATTTACTTCGAATGTTTGTGAACATAAACAGACAAGTTAACATTTATAAAAGAAAAGTAACAATAAACTAAAAATAGAACAACATATGGTCCATCTATATCATTCCTGGATTCACAACCAAAAGGCTCTAGAGCAACATACCACAGAAATACTTGGAAATTCATGATGTTTTGTTGTACCACTATGAGCAAAACATAAAAAGAAATGTAGAATATACACATAAAGTATTTTATTAAATCATACAGAAGAATGAAGGGGCTGTGAAAAGGGCTCACTTGATAGAGGGTTTGCTGTACAAATATGTGGAATTGGGTTCACATCCCTCACAACCACATAATACGTCAGGTAAGGCAGTGCACACTTGCAAATGCAGAGTTGGATTGGGTGATGGAGACGTGGATCTTTGAAGTTTATTGGTCAGCCAACCAAACTGAAATATTGAGATTCAGTTTAAATAAAAGACTCTGGTGGAAAACAGTTGAGAAATAATATCTGACATCAAACTCTGGCTCCCACATGCATTCATGTGCATGCACACCAACATGCACATAAGAATATAAACACACACTTATAATTACATGCACCACACAAACGCATAGCATGCTGCATGCACACACACACACACACACACACACACACACAGAGAGAGAGAGAGAGAGAGAGAGAGAGAGAGAGAGAGAGAAAGAGAGAGAGAGAGAGAATAAGTCTGTGTAAACACCTATATACATACAACTTCTGTTAAAATATAAAGGATTTTTTCTGTTAAAATTTAGTAAGAAGGCCGGGCGGTGGTGGCGCACGCCTTTAATCCCAGCACCCGGGAGGCAGAGCCAGGCGGATCTCTGTGAGTTCGAGGCCAGCCTGGGCTACCAAGTGAGTTCCAGGAAAGGCGCAAAGCTACACAGAGAAACCCTGTCTCGAAAAGACAAAAAAAAAAAAAAAAAAAAAAATTTAGTAAGAAAATAATAGTGATTTTTTACATACTTTCAAACTACTAGCAATATTTGACCTCCAAATATTAACTCATTTGCTCTCCATAAAACTACTATGGATATTATTATTCTTCCATCTTAAAGAGGCACAAAAATAAAGTGGTTTGCTACAGATCACAGGTACTTGAAACTTAACCTCATGGTGTACAGGCAGAACTGGGATTTGAAATTTTTTGGCTTTGGTTTTTATTGTATTTTGTTTGAGACAGGGTCTTGCTTACCAAGTTGGTCTCAAGCCTAGCATCCCCCTACTTCACTCTCCTGAGTGTTGAGATTACAAATCTGTCACACCACACCCATTTCTATGTGTAGATTCACACTCTGGAAATCTGACTGCCAATTATTTGAATAATGTTTTTGTGTATATTTTTTACTACACTTTAGAACCTCTACGGGGTTTTAATTAATTGTACCATTAAGTCATGATGTTTATTATTGATGTTTCAGTAATTGTTAATTTTATGGTAGAAATGGGTTGCTATAACATTTGTTACAAAAATCTAACATGTTTCTGTCTTCCATTATTCTCTCATAAACCTTAGAAGAAACCTTCCCTTGGTTCCCTGGTCTCTCCCATGGAAAGTCTGACTGACAAGGAGACCTGAATATCACAAGAGTATCCCTATATCTGGCTGTGATGCAGCTGCAAAGGTACAAAGTTGGGACAAGACACGTCTCTTGGGTTTTGACAGGATGGAAAGCTAGGACAGGTTGCAGAGTGAACCTGGGCTGAGAGAATTAATTTTTCAGAACTCAGCTTGCTTGCTACTACTTTAAAGGGAAAAAAAAACACTAGCTTCTCAAAGTACTGAGAAAGCTTTCATAGGGAGCAATGCAATCTGCTGGATGGACTGCAGTGTGTGCATGTGTAATACCATGACAACTTTCTCTGTGTTGGGCAAACAATGCATTTAGACAGACCCTGTCAAAAGCACTACAATTATCTTAATTATCTAAAAGCCAAATACATTAGCTCAACCTTAGAAACAACTATTGACTCACACAGCCAGGACCTAAGGAAAAACTTAAACCATAAACATGAAAAATTAAATGTGTCATTCATTGGCCTTTCTATTTGGAGGACTGTTGTCACCAGAAAGATAATGTGATACATTTACCATTATCAACTGATATTGTTTCATTTAAAACCAAACATGTGTGTTTAATGGAATTATTAATTCTAGCATTTATTAATTCAGTCCATGTTTTAGACACTGTTTGAACTGTGTTACCTCACTAGTATCTACTGTAAAACTCTGGAAGAATGAATTGTTTTCTCAATTTCATAGTCAGGGAAACAGGTTCAGAAGATTTAATACTCTTGATTAGAACAAAAATTTGAATTCCAGTCCTACTTGAAATAAAAGTAATATTTGTTTCTCACTTTCTTATAGTAGTGAAAGATTTTCCTCATTAAAAATCAAGTGCAAGAGGTAATAGAGTATTGAAAAATAGTTGTATCAGATTTGCTGCCTCCTGCTTGTTATGCAGAAATATTTGGGAAGTGGAAGCAAGAAGAGGGTCAAGAGTTCAAGGTCACTTTCCTCTGTATAGTGAGTTCAAGACCAGCCTTGGCTATATGAGAATTTGTTCTATCCAACATCTAAACACACATGTGCATACACACACACATACACACACACACACACATACACACACACACACACACACACACACACACACACAGAGAGAGAGAGAGAGAGAGAGAGAGAGAGAGAGAGAGAGACATATACACAGAGAGATAGAGACAGAGACAAAGAAAGACAGACAGAGACAGAGAGGGAGACAGACAGTGCACCAATAATTTTTTAATAGAAATTGAACCTAGCTTAACAAAAATATATTACAAATACAGACAAGGCCTTTTATCTTTATTCTAATCTGGAGGTGACCATAAATCTGAATGCTTATCATTTCTAAGCATTATTTTATATTTTTAGTATTCATTTTTTCTTACTTAAGCAATATGCTATAATGATTTGCTCATTTATTTAGATTTTAAATTAATGATATTATATGGTATCAATTTACTTTTTTTTTTTTTTTGGTATTTCGAGACAGGGTTTCTCTGTGTAGCTTTGCGCCTTTCCTGGGATTCACTTGGTAGCCCAGGCTGGCCTCGAACTCACAGAGATTCGCCTGGCTCTGCCTCCCGAGTGCTGGGATTAAAGGTATGCGCCACCACCGCCCAGCCAATTTACTTTTTTTTTTTTGGTTTTTCAAGATAGGGTTTCTCTGTGTAGTTTTGTGCCTTTCCTGGAACTCGCTTTGGAGACCAGGCTGGCCTCAAACTCACAGAGATCCTCCTGCCTCTACCTCCCGAGTGCTGGGACTAAAGGTGTGCACCACCACTGCCCGGCTACAGTTTACTTTTTGAAAACATTCTTTCTTATGGGGAATTATGAAATGTTTATTTTGGAGCCTTAGCTCTAGTTTACTTATATTTTCTGCTATATAATATCCCATTTCATGGCTATATATACTATAACTTTTAATCCACATGTTATATTGATGGAGATTTAAATACCTTTGAATTAATGATTCAATGATTATGCTAGCACTCCAAGAATTTAAGCACAATGTTATTAGAAGCAGGGTTAACATGAGATTCCTTTCAGGTTACTAGGTGTTATGGAATCACTGTACAATGATTATTCTAGCTGCCATTCCCACCAACAGGTTATGACTGGATCTGTCACCCATATCATTACTATCACTAGTTTCAATATCTTTTCATTGTTGTCAGCCTTCAAAGAGTGAGATGGCATCCAATAATGACTCTTATCTGCATTTCCCCTCATTAGTAATGAAGTTGAACTGTTGTTCAAAGTTGTCCCACCATCTTCATTCTTGCTCTGGAATTTGTATATAAACTTGAGTAAAGAAAACACAAAAACACATTTCCTCTTCAGGATCAGCTGCATCTTGAGCCTGGATAGAAAAAATAAATTTCTCTATACCTAAACCGAACAGTTTCATTTTTACACAGTTTCATTTCTACACAAAACAATTCATGAGTCACCACAGTTAATAAAGTATATATGCATACACAAAACAATTCACAAGTCATCACAATTAATAAAGTTATATGCGTAAGTAAATTCAAAACTGTCCCACTGCAATTGAATCACTCCTGTCCATACCATTTCTTAAGTCTTAAAAGTTCAAAAAGACAGTTCAGGTATTAGTCTTAAAGTTTATCTGAGCACTTGAAATCAGGGCCTGGCAAGGCAGCAGCTCTGAAGCCCTTAAATAGCAGTACAAGTCATAATGACTCTGAAGGCAACAGCTCTAAATATGAGGAGTCCCATACCAATTTTTTTTGAAGTTCCTATGCATGAAACCCAGGTCAAACACAGGTCTCTAAAGCCTCACTCTCAGCCACAGAGATACTTTCAGTTAGCTTTCCTATAGGCAAAAACTGCTCCAAGGAAAAAACTGTTATCTGCCTGGGGAAGACTTCGTCCTATATCTAGCATTAACCACCAGCAAACAAACTGCACAGCTTTTGCTGCTGGCTCTGTTCAGCTTCCACAGTCCTGGTCTGCCTGTGCCTCCCATAAGTGGTTACATCAGCCCAGGACTCCCAGTATCCTGAGGCCCTGAGGGCTCTCTTATACCTTGCACTGGCCAGCTGAATGTCACCCCATTCCTCTGACATACAGCTTTCAAGCAGCACCTCCAGTCTGGAAGGAAACCCAGATGTGACCAGTTGCTGCATCTGCACCCCAGTTGCAGTACCTGCTTTGTTGGTGGTCTTCACATCTCATGCACTGCCTCGTTTGCATAGCCAAATGCCACCTCAGGCTCCCTAGTGTCCCAGAATGCACTAAGACTTGGAGTGCCACTGGGAATTCTGGCTGGCTTAGGTTCCAGTGCATCTCCACCACTCAGCTCTGGGAGCAAGGCTGTCTCACTCACCAGTTCCTATGCCTGCCCTTGCACACAGGGTAATGTCTCAGCTGTTCTTCCAGCTGATGCCTCTGCTCCAGTCACAGATGCTGCTTCTCTGCCTGGAGCAGCAGCCCTGTCTTTGCAGGGCTTCTGCTGCTCACCACTGCTGCCTTTCCTGTGGTATCTCTGCTGGGATCCAGCCAACAGGGACACTGGCCTCTAGGGCCCAAAGTTTCTGCTGCACTCTAAGCAACTGCCTGCTGATTGCCTCTCTCTCTCTCTCTCTCTCTCTCTCTCTCTCTCTCTCTCTCTCTCTCTGTGTGTGTGTGTGTGTGTGTGTGATCTCAGCTTGTCAAGGTTGCATGTAGCCTCAAGCCAAAACCTCTGGCTGGCTGACCACATTCTCATCACTGCAGTGCCACTGTGGTAGAAAGCATCCAGAACCCTGCTATTTGTGCTGGCTTTTGGAGTCTGCTGCCTGTGAACTTGATGATACCCCACAGGTCTCAGCTGCCAATGCCTGGCTGCTGCTGCTTGTGGTGCGGACTTCTGAAACTGGCAGTGTCTGAAGAGGCTTTTCATTCTCAGACTGGTAGGTTTGCAGTGTCTGCTCAGTTCTAGACACCACTTTCTGTGTCCTGGGTTCCATCCATGCTTGGGGGAAAAGCTACTCTTCCCTAAGTTAAACCTTCACCAAAACGTTCTTATAACTTTAGAAAGATACTTGCTGCAGTATAACTGTATCTACTCTGCTTTATATTTATACTTTTACTCCCAAAGTTTAGAATATCACTATCTCCTTTAATTAATTACCAGGCATTCCCCCTGCTCTGCAGTGATCCTTTTCTTTATCTTCCATACCTAAGTCCCACCTTCAGGGACATTTATGGGAGTCTGTGGGATTCCAGTTTTGACCTGCTCCCATCTTTTGAAGGGCTCTTACTTGAAGGAGAGAGGAATTAAGAAATTACAGATAGAAGGAAAGTCCTAGCCAACAAAGAGAAAGAGAAAAACACAGGATAGCTTCGGGAAGGCCTGGGTCAATACCCTACAGCCTGGTCTTTTATTCAAAGGGGTTTTTTATAATATGCCAGGGGGAGAGGCAAAATACCTCCCCCTTACAAGATCAAAGCACAATGTACAGGAAAGTGTAGATCCTTCTAAACACCCAGTAAACATGCTCATGGCCAAATCATCTCCTTACCTGCTGGGTAAAGCAAGCTCAGATTCTCTGATCGTGATTAAGTTCTCACTAGGAATCCTTTGTACTCTAGCCTGAAACATTGTAAATAATTCATCTATTATTACTGCTGTAATTCTGTAATAGTAATATTGTCAGGCAAGGAAGGGAATCTGCCTGAGATTTCAGTGAAACAGAGATGGTAGACAGTCCAAGGATACTCATCTCTTCTAAGGGAATCTGGAATAGCCTTCTGCACACCATCATCTGTGGCCAAAGCACAGAGGGACAATTCTCAAGACCCTTCATTACCCAGCTAACCTCTCTGACAACCAACACTGACTTTGCTAATCTGATCTTTCTCATCTTCTCTCTTTCCCTCCTCCATTCAGATGTGAAAAACAAGCAAGCAAGCAAGCAAGCAAGCAAAAACAAGTTTCTCTCCTGGGCTCTGTATCCAATTTAGGGACCATGTTCTGTCACTTAGGTCTTCCAAGTCCCCTCATTCATCATACTTCAGTCATTATTTTGAAAGCATATTTTTCTCTTTTGGGATTTTCATGGCAACTAGACAAAACCAAGATGAGAGGGATATGCAAGGGCTCTTACCTCAGGCCCTCAAACTTCAAGCAACATCAAAATATTCTGTAATAAAAATAGTAAAAGCACAGTGGTAGAGTGCTTCTGAGGATGTGCAAATCCCTGGTTTCATTTACCAGCAGAAAAAGGAGGAAGGAAGAGAAGAAACTTTAAGACAGTATTTTGTTTTAATAAAAAAAATCCAAAAACATTAATGTTGTGGAATAATCTTTTTGTACAGTGTGAAGAAGTGTTGCTCTCATTGGTTTAATAAAGAGATAAATGGCCAATAGCTAAGAAGGAAGAGGATAGGTAGGACTTGCATATAGGGAGAGAGCTCTTCAATGAAGAACAGTGGGGTTGCCAGGAGATGAAGGGAGATGCAAGATAAAGATGCTTTTTTGGAGAAAGGTATCAAGCCACATGGTAAAGCATAGATAAGAAATATGGGTTAAGTTACATTGTAAAAACCAGTTAGTAACAAACCTAAGCTATTGGCCAAGCATTTATAATTAATAATAAGTCTCTGTGTGGTTATTTGGGAGCTGGTTGCTGGTTAGACAAAAAAGTAAGCCTACATTTTGATATCATTGAAATATGTAATATTTACCTTTTAAAATAGAGATAAGTAGTAGTTGTTTGTTTCATTGTCCTGTTGTTTTGTGATAATAACATTCCAGATTAGTGCATAGTTTATAGGCAAGAGGCCATCCTTTTCCAACTCCAACAAATTTTTGAAGACTGAAAATATGTGATGTCAAATTGAGCAATTCAATGTCTTATATATAAAAATGGTGTGTGTTTGCATGTGTTCCTATATTGTGTGTTTGTGTGTGTGTGTATGTGTGTGTGTGTGTGTGTGTGCGCACACACACGTGTGTGCATGCATGTGTGTATGTGTGTGTTACTGGAAATAAACCCAGGTCCTAACATATGTTGAGCTATTCTGCCACTGAAATATACCCCAGTCTTACCTTTGAATCAACATGTCAGTATGTGCAAGGGTACACATTTTTTCCCTTTTTTCTCATGCTCCTATGAGCCAGAAGGACATTGTTTGTCTTGTAGTGAGAATCACCCTGTCAAAACAAGGAGTATAGAGCTAGCAGGACACTCTGATATCAAATATCTGAGTAAATCAGACTTATATTTGGCTTTTCCTCTTATTCATGTGAGTTTAGGCCATTAAATGACCATTATTCAGGCTTAGTGTCCTCCTTTAGAACATACAGACAGTGACTGCCTTTTCCTAGGGTCACTGGAGAAGCAGAGAAAATATAGATGGTCAAATACTTGACAATACTAAGAGTTATTTATTAGTATTATATCTTGTATGATAAATGTGATGAACAAATAAATTGGACTACATTTGGAGATTTGCTAATCAAATGACTTATCCATTTAATCAATAGAGCTAGGGGATTTATTTTCTTTAATTTTCAAAATAAGATTTTTTTTTTTATCTTTTTTATGTGTGTGTTTTGCTTGCAAATATTTATGTGTACCACATGCATATTTGGTGCCCTTGTAGGACAGAAGAGGGCATTATGTCTCTTGTAACTGGAATTATGGATGGTTGTGAATCAGCATTTGAGCACTGGAAAATGAACCCTGTTCCTCTGCAAGAGCAAAAAGTGTTCTTAGCACTGAGCCATCTCTTCAGCCTCCATTGATGTTTAAGGGGAGCATCTTAGCACATCAAAATTTTATTTAGCAGTAATAAAAGCAAGGGCAAGGGATATGGCTTGGCAAGAGAGCACTTACAAAGCATCTACAAAGATCTTGGTTCAACCCCACCACTGAGGTGGAGGGAAAAAGACAATAATGTGTAAAATTTATGATACAAATTCCTTTTACTCAAGGGTTTATTGATTCCTAAAATCCAATTTGATGGACAAAATCACCTCACACGAGTGCAGGTTAAAACACACTGAGTGGGAGTGTCAACACCACACAAATTGTGTTGTTGCCTTTTATTCTACATACCTGACATGCTGTGTGTGAGCTACATCATAAACTACTCTTGCTTTGGCCAATCAAGTTTTTTAAGTGACAAAGAAGGCTAAAGAGGTACAATAATTTACTTTAATCACCACAGCTCTGAAGTCGTAGAATGAACAGTGAATTGGATTACCTTGTACCGGCTTGCTCATAGACCTGGAAAACTTTCTCCCATAGACTTCTCTTTCTCTCAGGATCTGTCTGCTGTCACATAGGAGTGAAAATCATCCTATTGTCACTGTTCTCAGGGACTAGATGCACTGCACTATAAACCTCTTTGTAGTTACTCTGGTAATTTGAGGCCACTTTCTTTGTTGTATCAAGTAGGTTTTAAGGTGACAAAGTCTGCACCTTTGCCACTAGTCCTAAGAAAGTTGTGGTGCTTCTGCAAGTCCATCAGGAAAGAATCAATTGGGGGAATTCTCTCTTCTTGTTTCTGATTTTAAATGGAACTCAGAGGATATGCAAATGAAAGCCTGGGAGTAAACCCTCTTCTGTCAACTTGCCTTGGAATCAGCAGGTCTCAGCAGTCAAATTTTGGGTAGCCCAGATGTTGTCTCTCTCTTTTTCTGCTACTCAACAAAGTTGAAGATTATTTTTTTCTTTTCTGCCTCTGATGTTCTAATACTGGTGCTGCTGTTCAACATCAGACGGGAATTGGAGACAAAAATGAAAATGAAGCATGAGCAACTGAAGCCTGGAACCAATGACCAAGAAATGTAATAGAGAAATCCTAGAGACTGGTTTAAAGAAAGAAAAAAAAAAGATAATGTAGATGTAACTAACCGTCTTATTAAATAAGAAACACAGAACCAATGCAAAAAAGAAAGCCAAGAGATCAGAGCTAAGAGCCTTACCTGTCTGCTACAGCTAGCCTCTTCAGCCAAGAGAGACCTACTTCCTGAGTGTTTGTCTTTATATATATAGACTTTCTGTTCTGCCTTCTCATTGGTTGTAAACCCAACCACATGACCGCCTCATCACTGCCTGTTTGTACAGACTTCCAGATCTTCTATGGTTAGTATTGAGATTAAAGGCATGTGTCTCCAATGCTGGCTGTATCCTTGACCACACAGAGATCTACCTAGTTCTGCCTACCAAGTGCTGGGATTAAAGACGTGTGCCACGAATGCCCAGCTCTGCTATGGATTGCTATTAGCTCTGACCCCCAGGCAACTTTATTTATTAACATACAAATAAAATCACATTTCAGTACAAATAAAATATCACCATAAGATAATGCTGGATCCGAATGTCTACCACTGGGAAAATGAGCTAGAGGAACCATTACTGAAGAGAAAGTGACAATTACTCATGCCAGCCTTTGTGGGGGTCCTGGATGGCTATAGAAAGAATATCTGTTCTATAAGGCACTCAGCCAGATTGAGAGGGATCACACTGCTTTGTTACAACATTCCTCCTTTTCCTTCCCACCATCCTTGTGGCTCTGTCAGAAGGGATTTCAAGTAACCAGTTCCAAGTCTGAGATCAGATTTGCAGCAGAATTTTTATAACCTTTAGAAATGATGCCAACCCATCTAGATACCCTGGGCCTTGTGCCACATTGTGTTCTCTATGAGGTACATTCTTCCCACCTCCCAAGGTTGCTGACCAAGGCTGCTCACAGACAGGAGGTATTCAAGCTTAGGGGAAGATGAGAATGCTTTAGAAAATGGGAGAATATGCCAGACTTCCCTCTGAGGAACTCAGAAAAGTAAGACAGGAAAAATATCAAATGGTGATTACTTGGTACTCTGAGCAAAACCCTGCCATATGAGACCCTCATTGAACAAAGTGGATCCTCCAGGCATCACTGAAATCAGTGGTAATATGGGACAGGTAGTACTGGGATAAGTAAGGATGAGGCAGTTCATACAGCCTCTGTGCTGACTCCAGAAGTTGCTGCCAGAGAAATAAATCCATTTTCACAGGTGGGGCTCCATGTTAGTAAATTCCACGCCCTTCAATCTTTATTCTATACAGATCACTGTCATCATGAATAGCCACTAGATCTCTTCTGCATATTCCTGAGGAACTTCAGTGACTTCAGATGTGGAACACTCTTCAAGAGACCTTCTTTTACCTACTTCAGAGTTAACAGAGAACATCATCTTGTAAAGGTCAGTTTAGGTGGAGATAGTGCTGTGGTCTACCCAAAGAAGAAGGTGGCTGTTTCTGTTACCTATGAGATACTAGGTGAAGCTGGGAATTAGGTATTCTTGGAAATATCAACAAACATCCTCAAATTACAGACTGGCACTGTTTATCAGGACTTTGACATTGACACTAGAAACCTACAAGGACTATTCTCTCAGCCCCATAATAAGACCCCTATAATTCAACACAGTCATTCATGAACTATGCAGGATGACAGTTGCCTTCAGAGCTATTCCAGAAGCCTTCTTATTTCAAAGCTTATCATAAGTTACATGTTCTAACTCTTGAATTCTTTTTTTTTCTTTTTAATATTTACAATGTGGTTAACAGAAGCTGTAGTACACTGTGGTCATAACTATCATGTCCCAAATAGCTTTGTCATATAGCTAAGGTTTCAACTTCTTCCTATACAACATCCTAGTGAGCCTGGGGTAAAAAAAAGGCTTTATCAACTCAACTGAGAGGGTTATCCCTACCTCACTCACTCCAAGTGAGTGATTCTCTCAGCCTGTTGTGGAGTCCAGCTGAGGGTCTGCTTCCCTTAGACTTATATTCCACATATTCCCCATGATCCAGATTAAACATTCAAAACTACCTCCTGTATACTTGCCCTTTGGTCCTGCAATTCCTTTGGTATGTAAGGTGTTTCATCTACAATGGGCACTTAACCTGGGCTTCCTAGGCAGCAGAATCTGGTATCCATATGCCAGCATTTTATTAGAGAGCACATAAAGTAGGAGGAAAGAACAAGTAGAACAAGATACTGAAGGACCAGAACCACTATATGGATGAATTATTGATCTTGCCACCACTAATAGACTGCTTTTATGTTTTTCAGGGATACATTCCTGATTAGTTATACAGACAGTTTTTCAATATGTTAACACACTGGGTGGAAAGACTTAAAAAAATGTAAGTACCAACTCCCAATAATTCTCTATCTATGGAAGAGTAAAACTAAGAGATACAGCAATGTCATGTAGAAAGCACTAAGTGGTGAGCAAACAGATAATAGGAAGGTCACTACCTATGTCAGGCTATACCTAAATAAAGTCACTCAGGGCCCTAAACAGCTAGAACAAGAGACAGACAAGCAAGATGGGAAAACATGAATAGGAAAATCAAAGGTATCTGATATGATGAATTATCTAAGATTTGAAAAACAACAACAAAAGTAAAAGAACACCCTAATACTTAATGATATGTCCAAGCAATGATAAGGCATCATGGCTATGAATAATGATAAAAACCAAGTCTAGAAATTCAGTGGACATGAGCAGAGAAACCTGAGTATTCACAGTCAGGCAAAAAAGAAGTCTATTTTTTTTTAATATACTGGGATATACATTTCCACCTGCATGTGAAATATCTATGCCAGGTGATATTCCACTGCCCTATAGTTAGTAGTCATGCAGTCCATCAACATGTATTAAGCTTCCTACCACACTTATAATGACTTAGTACTTCTTTATTCATCCTGACATTGAGTTCATAAGTAAAATAACATGTAAGTTTTGGTAGGTGCCATAAACATTTATTATGTTTGTGGCAGGGGCTCCAGCAGCCAGTGTGAAGAGCTAGGGTGAGAAGGGTAACATAATAGTTAAATAGTGCAATTATCTCCACCCATTTCTCTGATATTAGCTATTTCCTACACCAGATATCATGTAATTATAGCTCATAAGCCAAATCTATTACAATCAATTTTATAATAAAAAAAAAAGCTTTGTCAAAATGCACCTATGTTCATGTAATCATAGGCCAATAGCTTTCCTCCCTACAAAGGGATCACTGAATAGAGGTTGTAACAAAGATCATTTGGTGTGCAAAATTTAACATTCTTCTCCTGGCCTAAAGATCCTACCTGATGCCTAGCCCAACTGTCATCAGAGAGACTTCATTCAGCAAATGATGGGAGCAGATGAAGAAACCCACAGCCAAACATTCAACAAAGCTTGGGGAACTCTGCAGAAGATGAGGAGGAAGGACTGAAGAAACCAGAGATGTCAATGACACCATGAGAATACAGCCTGAAGAATCAACTCAGCAGTGCTCTTAGGAGCTTACAGAGACTGAAGCAACCTTCATGGGAACCAAATGGGACTGTGTTAGGTTCTATATTATTTGTTTGTACCCTGGTGTTCTTGTGGAACTCCTAACAGTGGGAGTAAAGGGTGTCTCTGACTCTTTGCCTGTTATCTAGACCCTTTTCCTCCTACTGGGTTGCCACATCTAGGCTTGATATGAAGGTTTTTGCCTAGTTTTATTGTAACATGTTTTGCCTTTTTCAGTTGATATCTGTGGGAGGCCTGCTCTTTTCTGAAGGAATAAAGAGAAGAACTGGACCTGATGGAGAGAGGAATAGGTGAGGGCTTGGGAGGAGGGAGGGAAACTGTGGTCAGCATGTAATAGATGAGAGAAGACTAAATTTTAAAAACAAAAAGAAAAAAATGTTATCTGAGATTTGCTTCAGAGATATGTCCAATTCAGTAGCAAAACAATGCTAGTAGTTGATTCTTTAGCAAATCACAAGAAAATTTCCACTTCCTAATGCCTTGTGTCTAAAATAGGCTACTTCTTTTCCTTTCTGTCAAAACTAATCCAAACCTGTAATGCTGGTACCACAGAAACAAAGATAAGGAATAGACAGTGGCTTCTTCTTCCAGAATAGAAGTAGAATGCTATTGACCTGCTTTTGAATGAAGGCAAGTACTTTATTAATATGACAAGAGCCAAGTGTAAGCAAAAGAAGCAAGATCACTGGGTCTGGCTAAGGCAGACATCAGGGTAGTAAACCAGGGGGACCAATTGAACAGATTTTCATACCATCCAGTTTCAATGCATAAGATCTGTTCTCTATCATTAATCTGTTTTCTTAACAAGGCCATTGAATATCTAATTACTCCAGAATAATTGACATAAAAACAACATTCTTCCCGCAGGGCAACACACAGGCCTCCTTGTTGCACAAAGAGGAGGGCTAGACTTCTTTGATTTTGCATGGAAATCCCAGGCAGGGATTATAAGGAGGTTTCTAATTTGAGTATAGACTGTTATATATTTTTAAGATCCAAATTGATGGCCAGTTGTAGGGCCTGGTAGTTTCTATCTTGGAGGGATAAGGCTGAGTTGCCAACCCTTATTTCCCTAGCTATGCCCATTCTTACCAGGGAAGAGAGCAAGACAGCTGTTGCCCCTATAGCCCCTTTTGCCCTGGTAGGAGCAGTAAATAAGGCCAGTTCCATAGTATTTATAGTATTTCATGTTGGGGAACAATTGGTCCATTACACAAAAACCTTGTCCTGTGTTAGGGACTGTCTCATGGATGCAGCGAGTGAGCCCAAAACTGCAAGCCTACCATCCAGCAGAGGCTAAATAGAGAATGTTGTTTTGTATGGTGATAGTCTGGTTACATAAATCTACTGGGGCTTGACTTCCAGGGGGTGTCACACAGATTCCTATACTCTTCACCTGCTCAAGTGAAATCTTTCCCTGTTTTCCCCAAGGGCAGGATGCTAGGGAGACTAAAGTGTAATCATCACAAGTTATTGCAACACCAATATAGAAAGGGAGTTGTATATTTAGACGAAGCTAACATTCTTTAGTCAAGTTGGATTCAGAGGCATTTATAACCTGAAAGGTCTTTGAAACCAAGAACCACAAAGGCTATTAGCAGCATGAAGAATCTTGACCGTGAGGGGTGGTTCCTAAGTGGACTACTGGTGTCTGGTCCCCTTCTGGGAGTCTGGTGTCAGGAGTCTTCTGAGGTACCAGGACTGGATTGTGTCCTATTGCCGTGGGAGGTGGGGGATTGTCTTAATCTCTAATCTAATGGTAGAGGGTCCCTGGGATTGGCTCAAGATAAGTTCCAGGGCCATCATAGATTTGGATATTCTAGGTATTATCAGTTGTCTATCACCCTGTCTGAATTTGATTTCCCCTGTCAGTGAACTTAATCCAGAGGAGGTTGCATTGTCTTCCCATAGCACAGACAATCGTGGGAGGGCCTATGGGCCTGTTGAACTTCTAAAGATAGTGATCATCATTTACTGGTGAAGTCCACCAAATAGGTCCAGTACTCATATAATTCCAAGAGGCAGAGAGGTAAGACTCAGCTGCCCCATATTGTTGGCACCAGGACTTCCCCATCTTGTGTCCTGGACAGGCATAAAAACTTCTTTCTTTCAACTGGTGCGGGTCTCTGTTGAACAGAAATAAATCCTGTACCTCAAATTCTAGAGGTGGGAACCAGGTCCCATGAAGAGCTACAGCTGATTCTTGTTTGAGGATTTCTCCAGAAGACATGTTGGCAGCAATCCAAGTGATTTTTGCAGGCTGATGTGGATTAGCAGGAAATATGAAGTGGCAGAGGATGAGCAGTGCCAGCAAAGACAGGATCTTCATGACGGAAGTTGGCAAAGGTTTAGCTTGAGTGGGTTATCTTGATGCTCGATTCTCCAGCCTGAGGAGTCTTTTTCCTGCGACAGTTCTAAGATGTCTTCTATCTCTGAATTGGCCAGCCTGGTGTGGGTATAATCAATCCAAGTGTTGACATGGTCTACTGGAGTTGTTAGGATCACAACATGTGTCCCCTTCCAGCATGGCTCAAGGATCTCCCTCCAATGTCTTTTCACAAAGACCTACTCTTCTGACCAAAAGTCATGTGGTATGGGTGTTGGATTTGTCTAATAAATGGCTCTCAAGCAGGACCATATGTCCTTATGTACAAGAGCCAAGCAACCAGGTTAGCATCATCAAACTCTGCAATAAGCTCAGATTTCAAATTAGGAAAAAAGAGAGGAGCTCCCAAACATGATTTCAAAGGAAGTGAGCCCCAAAATATAAAGTGAGTTATGAACCCCACAGAGGTCAAAGGGGAGAAGAGGCATCTAGTCACCACCAGTTTCCATGGATAATTTGGTAAAGTTCTCTTTTAGGGTCCTATTCATGCACTCTATCTGACCTTAACTCTGGGGCCTATAAGCACAATGAAATTTCCAATTTTCTCCCAGTACCCTTACCAGGAGGTGTGTTATCTGAGAGGTAAAAGCTGATCCATTTTCTGAACTCAAGAGAGATACCATATCCTGGAATGTTGTCCTCAAGTAGCTTTTTGGCAACCATCTGAGCAGCCTCATGTCTAATGGCATCTACTTACCCAGAGAATGTATCTATAAATACTGAAAGATATTTGCCAGGTTTTACCTCAGTGAAGTCCATCTCCCAGTGGGAACCAGATTTTGTGCCTCTAAATCTGGTTTCTGGATTTTCAGGTTGATATCTGCACTGGTGAGTCAGCAGGCCAGAGAATACTCAGCTATTTGTTTGATCTTGTGCTGTGGTGATACATTGTGTACCCCAATAAAGCTTGCCTAGGGATCAGAGGACAAAGCCAGCCACTATATTAAACAGAGATCAAAAGTGGCAGCATACACCTTTAATCTTAGCATTCAGGAGGCAGAGATCCATCTGGATCTCTGTGAGTTCAAGGCTGTACTGGGAACAGAGGCAGGTGTGGTGGCACATGCCTTTAATCTCAGCACTAGGAAAGAAGTAAGATGGCAGAGCACAGAAAGATGTATAAGGCAGGAGGAAACAGGAAGTCTCTCTTTTGAGGCTAAGGATTTCATAGAGATAAGAATGTGCCTGGCTGGTTCTGTTTCTCTGATTGTTCAGCTTTCACCCCAATATCTGGCTCCAGGTTTTCTATTAATAAGACCTTTTAAAGTTTGTGTTACTTTGTGCCAAATGTCAAAGATTTTTAAGACCTTATCAGATCTTCTGCTTTCTGGATGTACAGAGCAGTGAATGTGATGAAGAAGGGCTTCAGCCAGCTTCCCTGTCATGATGAGTCTTCCACTGCAAGTCACCTACCAACTCTCAGGCCATTGGGGTTGCCAATCCCTTGGTAAGCACTGTATTACACAAAAGTTGGCAGGGATACAGGCAGGAATCTCAGGGATTTCTGGCATTCCTGAGTCTAGTAGCATCAGGGTTAGGATATCCATCATGCAATCTGCCCTCTGGTTCCCTCTAGCCATTGTAGTGTCAGCTCAGCACAATGGATAATGGATAATGTGGTTGGCATCCAGTAGATCTAAAATCTCCTCTTTGTTTTTGATAGTCTTTCTCTTAGAAAGGGAAAGTGTGGGTAAGGGGCCCACATTCTTGATAGATGGCTCCACAGACATTGGCCATACAAAAGCATGGTGGCTGTCTGTGTATACACTTAGCCTCTTTCCCTTTGCCACCTCCAGTGCCTTAGTCAAGTTCAGCTCTCAAATGCAAGGGAGGTTAAGGAGGAGGCTTTGTGAGGCATATGAGTATTACTCAGCCATCGATCAAGTGGCTGTTTGAGCACTCCCTCAAAGGCATGAGGGGTGGTGAGGAGGAACTCTTGGCCCAAAGTTAACTTGTCAGCATCTTTAACGAACAGTGCAGTATCTGCAATGGTCTGTAGGCATGGGGGTCACTCTGCTGCCACCAGCTGAGTCTCTTTCACAGGTAGGTGTAGCTAAAGTTTTCCTGCCTCACCCACAGTCAGGACAAATCTCTGTCACCCGCCAGTCCCACAGCCACTCAGACCCAACCAAGTAAACACAGAGACTTATATTGCTTACAAACTGTATGGCCGTGGCAGGCTTCTTGCTAACTGTTCTTACATCTTAAATTAATCCATTTCTATAAATCTATACCTTGCCACGTGGCTTGTGGCTTACCGGTACTTTACATCTTCCTTGTCCTGATGGTGGCTGGCAGTGTCTCTCTCATCCAGCTTCCTGTTCTCTCAATTCTCCTCTCTGTTAGTCCTGCCTATACTTCCTGCCTGGACACTGGCCAATCAGTGATTTATTTATTGACCAATCAGCAACACATTTGACATACAGACTATCCCACAGCAGGTAGGCCACCAGCCTATTCCAAGGTTCTAGTATTTGACCCTTTAGCTTTGTCTTCCCTTACATCTGTGTACAAATGAAAGGTTTTGGTGATATCTGGCAATCCCAGTCCAGGTGCTAAGAGGTGCCTTTTTTATCTTACTGAAAGCCTTTTCCTCAGCTTCAGTCCATTGAAATGGCCAGCTTTCTTTCGTTGCCTCATACAGTGGCTTTGCCAATTCAGCAAAGCTGGGGATCCAGAGGTGGCAGAAACCAGCTGACCCAAGGAGTTCTCTAATTTCCCTCCTGGAAATGGGGGTAGGTATTTTGAGCACAGTCTCTTTTACAGACATTGGAGAGTCAAAGCTGCTCCCCCTTGAGTATATGTCACAGAGAAGTCAATTCAGTTTGGCACATTTAAGCATTTTTAGCTGATGCCTGGTACCCCAGGATTCCCAAGGCACCAAGCAAATTGCCAGTGCTTACCTTGCAATCTTCTTCAGTGTCAGCTACTATTAGGAAATCATCCATATACTGCAGGGGAGTAACCTGTGATGTCCCCTCTGATACTCCCCAACACCCTCATGTAGGGCCTTGTCAAAGATGGTTGGGGACTTCTTAAACTCTTGGGGTAACCTGGTCCAAGTGAGTTGTTTATCCCTTTTCAGGGTTATAGCATTCAAAGACAAACAAAGACTGGCTCTTTGGAGCTAAGAGCAGGCTGAAGAAAGCATCTTTGAGATCAAATACTATATACCAGGCCTGGGTATGAACAAGTGATCTCAAGGGGTGTATGGATTTGGTACGGTGGAGTGAATATCTATAACTCTTCAATTGACCTTCCGAAGATCATGCATGGGCCAGTAATCATTTGAGTTTGGCTTTTTCACAGGGAGCAGGGGGAGTATTCCAGGCTAACCAGCAAGGGGTGAGAATTAATAATTCCATGAAGTTGAGGCACCTGATGTGAGGGGTAATTCCCTCCTTCTCCATGTAGGACATGGGGTATTGCTGCACTCAGGCAGGGGTGGCATTGGGATTGAGCTCAATGAGTACTGGGGCTCAGTGTTTCTTCAAGCCCTTTCCCCTAGTCTCTGCAACTGCCTCTGGATACTGGGCTAGACAATTGATCTTGTCTTGAGGGGCAGGTGGCAATTCCTGGTGTAATCTATATTCATGCTCAAGCTGGGGGGTGAGGATTTGGATGGCTGTCCCACCTGATTTTTGATTGAGACTCCGTTTTATTGAATGTGATCTGAGCTCAAACCTTAGTGAATAAGTATCTTCCTAATAAGGGGTAGGGGCAATTAAGTATGATCAGGAATGAATGGGACTGGGACACCCAGCCTATTCCAAGATCCACTGTTCTTTGGATAGTCAATGAATACTGGATCATACCTGTGGCTCCCTGCACCCAAGACTTTTTCTGAGTGAGATTTCCTTGGGGTTTGGTTAAAACCAAATGTTGGGCTCCATTATCTACTATAATATCTGTGAGTTTCCCCTCCATTCTGAGATTTTCGCTATGCTTATGGAGGGTGTCCAAATCCTGTGTCCCCTAATCATTAAGGTCACCCAATTCTGTAACCAGCACATGGTGAGAGTCTTGCCCTGGATCGTAAATCTTCTGCCTGGGGTTTTAAGGACATTCTTTAGCCCAACTTCCCATTTCCTTGCAATAAGCACATTGGTCTTTCTTCAGCCTGAGGTACTCCCTTGAGTGTGGATCCTTACCTTGGCCTCTGGCTGGGTGTCTCAGTTGGTGTTTCTTTTCATCTGGATTTTCTGCAATGGCTACTAGGAGGACTCTTGCTATGTTTTGTGTCTGCTTTGCATTCTCTGCAGCCATGATCCTCATCTGTTTATTTTTCAAAGTTTCTCAGTTGTTGCACACTTTCTGAGCTACTGCTAAAAGCTCCTGGATGCTCTTATCTACAAGCCCATCTATCTTTTGTAAATTGTGCCTAATGTCAGGTGCACCCTGATTAACAAATGCCATGACCACGGCTGATTTGTTCTCCTGGGCCTCAGGATCCATAGGTCTTTAGGAGTATGCCCTAAAGACTTCTGTAATCCATTCTAAGAAGGCCAATGGAGGCTCTGTCCTTTTTTTGCTGTCCACTACTGATTTTGGCCAGATTGGTGGACCAACAAGCAGTCACATGGAGACCTCCCATTAAAACCTGGCAGTAGACCTGCAGTCTCTCCTTTCCTTCTGTCAAGTTGAAATTCCAATTAGGATGGGTCCAGGGGAAGCCTTGGTATATTAGGGCAGGATTGACAATTAGGTTTCCATCAAGACCCAGAAACAATTTCCGGACTTCTGTCAAAATTCTTTTTCTTCTGTGAAGAGAGTCTGCAGATGCTGTTGGCAATCATTCCAAGAGGACAGATGAGTGAATATAACAGAATCTAAAAGTTTAATAGAAACCTCAGCTTGTCCAAGAAACTGAGGTTATGGTTTTTCCAGTTATAAAGATTACTCGTGAAAAGCCAATATTGCCTCCATTCATTGCCCTCATCATCCTGTTGGCCTACTGCTCTCAAGGGGAGAACGACAGAGTCAGCTACCTGGGGCAATTCACTTTGGGCTTGATCCATGGTGAAAGTATGCTTCCCAAATTCCCTTAGCCTCCCTGGGGCTCCCTAGCCACCTGATCAGTTGGGAGAGGCAGCCATAAGGGGAAGGCAAGAAAAGGAATTCATCCTCTGTAACCCCTTGTAGCACAGGGGCAGAGGGCTTAGGGTCCTTTCATTTTTTGGCTTCCCATAAGGTGAGGATGGTCTTGTTCATTGGCCCTGTGGAGATAAAGGACTTTAAAGAAGGGTGAGGGGGTGCTACAAGGTCCTCCCAAGTGACTGTGTAAGGAATCTGGTCAGGTGTCTGGGCTTGCCAAAAATCAGGTCTTTTGTCACAGAAATGATGTATGAGTCAAATGTTCCCTCTATTGGCCATGCAGTTCTGAATACTGGCCATTCTTCTCACAAAAGATGGTAAGTTCAGCTTTTTTAGTTTCCAGTCCTTCTCTCTTTGCCCTATTTCTAAAGTCCTGAAAGTGGTCCAGAATCAAGGTTAGGGGAGTAGGAGTACGCTTAATCTGTCCCATTATGTCAGTCTTATAGGTCAAGAAAAGGACAAACAGAAACACAACACACAAGACAACAAATAGAAGAATCAGACCTTCTAGCATCCAGAGACAAAACTGAAACTGACCAAAGGGATCCAATTCCATCCAAAGGAGTCCTGGGATGTCTCTCAGTTCCCCAGCCTGTGGTCCTTCCATGTGTACTCTTAGACTGTTTACAGGCACTTACAAATTTTGGACCCACTCACAAAAGGATATCCAAAAGCACACTTAGAAAAGGATATCAAAATGGAAAGACACGAAGCTAAAGTAAACACATAAAACACAAAAGTAAGCACAGAAAACTTATTAATTGGCCTAAGACTCTATGAGTATTGGTCCTAGTGGCCTTGTGGGATTCTAAACAACCCCCCAAATGTTATACCCAGATAACAGGGTCCCCCAAAGACCATCAAGGAGTCTGAATGTGTACACAAAAACAAGCTTGAGCTTGGACCCTTGATATGTCTGATGCAGTAGTACATCAGAGAGTGCTGAGGTTGGGCAGGGTAGGTTATTTATCATAGTAGAGGTTGAGTATGAGGGGATTTCCAAGGTTCAGGACCCTGATTGCCTGACATTTGTCTAAGGGTATCTTGGTAAAAGGGAAATGGGTATGTGCTGGGCTAAAGCATACCTGGTGATATCTTACAATGATTGAAACATTAGGCATTTCCTCTAGAATGTTATTTTCTTGTAGGATGTTGATTGGCCCATTCCTGGGTTGTGCCATTTTATAGTTTTTCCTGGGGATCAGGTGGTACCTGCCAGTAAGCCTGTCATGGCAGCTATGTCTGGGTTCTTAAGCCTGCCATCATGGCTGTGTGGTCAAGCTGTTTGGGGGCCCCCCACATAAATGGTTGCTACTCATAGTTGCTCAAGGCAATCCTAAAAACTGTCAGACTATAAAGTAGGTAATTGGAGAAGAAGGAATCACCGTACAATAGGCTAAATAGTTAAAAATCTTTACACTACATTTAGCCAGAACTTTAGAATCTATATATTTATTAGCCTTGGTGAATTTTAGCCCAATTCTGATGGCTTCTAACTTCCTCCCTTGGTATAATTTTGGTGATTTGGTGAGTAAACCAACTCCCAGAAGGCAACAGAGGCCCATTACATTAGTGCCTGGCAATGAATAATGTTCCACTGTATTTTTATATGACTCAACTCTTTTCACAAGAAGGAAAACAAGATAACAAAAATATCCCTTTCAGCATATGACAAAAGGAGATGCAATTCTTTCAAACCACAAAATATAAGAATATTAATTCATTGATTCATTAACAGACATAATTAACTTCAAAGACTACTTTCCTATGATGTAAACATAAAATAATTCTTTTATTTACACATTCAGTTGCTTCATGAGTCTATCTGCAGACCCACAAGCATATAGATAGAAAAATCACCTGTTCATGTGGGCATCAATGATGGCATCCTACCGCCAACTGCACGGTGTAATCCTGGGGATTGGACCTAATTTCTCACTCACACTAGCTACCCCTCTAGCACTGCACTACATTCATTACCCTCTTTTCACTTTCTCCTTTGAGAAAGGGTCTCACTAAATTTCCCAAGATAACCTTGAACTTAATCTATAGCCAAGGAAGACTTTGAACTTGCCATCCTCCTGCTTTAGCCTTTTAAGTAGGTAGGATTACATATCTATGCCACTTGGTCAGTTCAATGAGATAATTGCAGCATTCTTTATGGTTCCTCTGCTTTCTATATCCTTCCTTCCAATTATATACACATTTCTAGTCTCTCTCTCTCTCTCTCTCTCTCTCTCTCTCTCTCTCTCTCTCTCAAGTACACACACACACACACACACACACACACTACAGGGGAATCTCAGTTCCCTGGCTTTAAAATGTCACGATATCTTTCTCTTTATCCAGTGGTGATGGTCCCAGTTTACAATAACAATGATAAGGCTCTCAATAAGACTGAAAGCTAAGATACAACCTTATTTCCAGCTTCTTGCCTCAACATGTCATGCACATGACTCCATCATTATAACAATCTTTGCCATGGATAGTCACATTTTTATATGCTTGGGTCACAAAATATGGTCAAGACATTCTCCCAGCTAGCCAACACTCTGATCACAAAGTATGAATTTTATTAAGGGACTGTATAAAACCATTATAGGGTCTCATCTTTTAGTCAGTCCTCAAAAGTCCTGTAAATGACCTAGGTTACAATTTCAGCTTGTCCTAAAGGTGTTGTTAGATTACACATGGTCCTTCAGTTTGTCATTTATCCTAGCTGTGGCCAACATCTGACCCTTATTCACACACACTGTTCCAGAAACAAAAGGACTAACTCCCTTGAAACATAATCTGGTGGGCTCCTTGTCTTCCTCCTCCTCCCTGCCCTATGCCCCCAGCCCCTCACACATCATCTCTCCCTTTTCATTCTTATTTTTGTCTCTAACACACTGTGGAGTTAGCTGGGAGGTATAGTGGTGCTCTAAGAGAACGCCAGAGAAATCTAGAGAATCCAACAACATTCATTCATTCAACAAACAACCTAAACATTTAATATGTGCCAGATGCTGTACCAGTATGGATACAAGAGGATTCACTGTTTTATATATATAAAGCACAGCACCTATGTGTGTATGTATATGTATGTATATATAGTGTATATGTATATGTATATATAAAGCACAGCAAAGGGATTCATGCTGTCTGAGAGTTCATAGGCTTTTGATTATAGACTTTGCCTAACCTATCAGCAGCTGGACTATTTTCCCAGTTTTTCTATATGCCCAGAATGTTTTGCAGAGACCTCCAGGTCATCATACGAGTTCATTGACTAACCAAAGACTGGAAAAGCCAAGTAGACAATAAGTTTCATTAGACAAAGCCCATTGTGCTCCAACAATGTGCATGGAACAAAGAACAACCATGAGCCAAGTTTCTGTTCCAAATGCCATCCAGTCATTTACATCTTTGGAAAAAATATACCTGTTGCTGTGACTCCTCATTCAGATGTTTAAAATTAAGGACATATATTTCTTACTAAATAAAAAGTTGTCCTCATAGCAGCATTGGAAAAAAGACCTATATTTCTAGTAGAAAGAAAATTGAACCATACAGTCAGCTGCTGCTAAATGGAAATACATAGTTACACATAGAAATTGGAGGCCATAGAGAACTTCCTTGGACACAGTTTATGGCCACTTCTCTCAGAGTTCTGACCAAGCCCAACAAAAGGACTAACTCCCAGTTGGCAAGCTCCTGCTATTGTCTCATAAGACAAAAAGAGCATAAGTTTTATGGCTAAACCCTTAGTTCTCACTCCCACCACTTAATGAGGTCAAGCCTCCTGCTCACATTTAAGGAGAGAAGCCACTAAAGTGAAGCAATTCTAGTTTTTTTTTTTTAATTTTAAGTGTGTGTGTGTGTGTGTGTGTGTGTGTGTGTGTGTGTGTGTGTGTATGCGTGTGCCCAAGGAAGACAAACAGGGTTTCTGATCCTTTGGAGCTGGAATTATAGGTAGTTTTAAAGTTCCTAACTTGAGAACTGGGAGGACCATTTACAAGAACAGCAGTCACCTTTAACCACTGAAACATCTGCCTTTCCTCATGAGTTCAAATATCAGATTATAAGTGGACACATTTCCTTTCTACATAAAGAAAAACAGTCATTGATCCCTCCCTTACCCTCCTTTACTGGAGTATCCTTGGAACTTGAATTGTGGCAAAAAAGACAACTCTGCAAGATCTTTTTCTTAAATAGAAAGAAAAAGGTTAACCTTTGCTCATCAACCAAGAATGGCACAAATCCTAGAACCTCATTATGCCTAAACTTTATGAATTTTTCATACTGCTTTAAGTGAAAGACTTTAGATTTAATTGTTTTGAGTGTCATCTTTCCTACAATTAAATGGAAAACATCCTCACTTGTCTACAAGGTTATTTTAAGGACAGGTTACCATAGCTTTCTATAGACTATATATATAAATTTGGGATCACTGGGTCAGCATAGAAAAATCATGAAGTACAAAAGTCCTTTCTATGTCTACATGGAGCCCATTTCTAAATTAAATCCAGCTAGAATGATACCAATACCTATACACGCAAACACTAAGTCAGCTATGCCCAATTATTAAGAAGGCAGCCTTAGGTCACAAAAACAATTTTGTGAAATTAATCTTAAATGAAAAAATGTGTAATTACACTTAAAGCAGCTACAGGCAGCTAGTCAGTGAAAAATTTATATTTCCCCTGGAGTTGTACCACTTTCTGTACATATAAAATTAGCAGAACGGGTAGGATTTATATTGCAAGTAATTGGAAGTGTTTGAAGAGACAAAACATTTTCAATAATTTTCTAACCAATCCCACAATCTGGCCAGCTATGTATCCAATGTAAAAGTTACAGTTTTATTACATTTGGACAAAAGCCACTGAAAAAACCAAATGCACAGGATTCTAAGCAAGAAACAATATTTTTGAAAGTTCTATATGAATATACATTTCAAATTTTGTTTTTCAAGAAGTAAGAGATCTTGTTTTCAATAAAAACAAAAATAAATTTAAGGAATGGAATATGTATCTTAAAATAGCCACGGAATTCTCCTTGACTCATCTCTTACCTCACTTCCACATCTTAACTGACCAACTTCTGCAGGCTCCATCTCCATATTTAACTTAGAGCCATGTGTTTTTCTCAGGCACCACTGACATCCTGGCCAAAGCTACCGTGTCAGCAACCTCTTGGCACCTTTTCTCTTTTGCTCTTAGTTCCTCCATTCTTGCCACAGTAGGCTGTAATGAGAACTCATCAATGCTCAGTCTCAGACCTTTCCAAGACTTCCTTGTGTCCTTTAAGTAAAACTTATACTCCTTTTGTAGTGTAGGAAGCTTTAATTAATGCTGGGCTTGTGATAACTGTTCATATTCCTAGCACTCCAGGGGCTGAAAAAAGACTAAATTCTATAAGCGTGTTTCAGCCTCAGAGCATCTCGCAGTCACTGTGGTGAGTGGCAGCCATAGATACTCAGAAGGAAAACAGATTCTAGTCATGTTACCATCAGAATGTTTTAAGTGAAATTTGCAAATGTTTATTAAGGATGTGAATCCAAACTCCTGTCAGACATAAGAATCTAGGCAGCTAAGACATCTTCACAATGTTCCCTCTCTCTTAACCATACTGTTGAAGAACCCAGGCCCTACAGATCTCTCATTGCCATCCTGTTGAAGAGTCCAGGTCCTAAGCAGAGAAGGCTTCCCACAGGGCAGGAACACAGCTATCTCCACTTCACCCCAAGGTCAGAGAAAGCCTGACTACTGTCATGTTGCATGGGTCATACATTAACCAAGCCCAAACCCCTTTCTCAGAGACAGACTGACTCCTGAAAAGGTCATATCCCATTTTTCTACCTCTTTCCTTAGCCACATCACATGTAAACTAAGCCTACTTCCTGGCAGTGTAAGGCCTTCAGTTCTGTTGAAGCATTCAAAAGTGGGCAACTTGCTTTATTTCCCCAGGGCTGAAACCACATCTTTTGTACAGGATAAAGTGATTTGCATATACTGCTTTAAGTCATTAGTTCCCCATCATTTTCAAATGACTCATTTTATTAGAGACAATAATAGTTGGCAACCCATTAATGACACCTAAACCCAGAATTATTATTGCTATATTTCACTATGGCTTATGAAAATAATATATACATACTTCCATAAATCATCAACGTAAAGAAAGTAATACAAGAATTTTATTATCCACTGAAATATTCTGTAAGGAGCTGTATTTCCTTTCATGGTCACTGTAATGTTCTCCAAGTGGCAAAAAGGGCAATGTAAGTACATTGTTATTGCTCATCACCATCACTGATATTTGAAATAAACATTGTTCAACTGGGAATTCTTAAAGCTTCTCCAAGGCAGAGGAAGAAACACATCTGAGACCAGACTGAACTCTCCTGGAAAACACTGTCAACTGAGTTTAGCCTAGCAAAGAAGAAATTAGTCACTGAAGGAATGGAAACCAGGAAGGAAGAAGAGTAAACATTATTTATTATGTAGTCTTGGGCAAGCTACTTATACCTTCTGAGGCTATTTTTCTATCTTTAAAACAATAAAAATAGTAATATGTTACTGAAAGTACCCACCTCAATATCAGGTACATAACTTAAGGTATAATAAACATTAATTATTACCATTGCATCGTAACTTCCCATGGGAAAGAAACATGACATAAGATAAACTGCAGGAAAGTCCTGTTAAATTTGGAATAGCTTAAAAGGAATATGGAAATAAGACAGGAAGAGAGAAAAAGGACTTCATGGAGGTGACACAATTATATCTGAGTTCCAGAAAGAAAAATTAACAAGCCAAATATTATAGAAAAGTATAAATATAGGTATAGATATAGATATTTTGAAGGTGGGAAGACATTGAGACAGGGTTTGTCTGTATATCTCTGGGTGTTTTGAAACTGGATATAGAGCAGGTGCTCCTAGTCATGATGTTCACCTTCAATTCAGTTTCAAAGCCATGGAAACAGGTAACCATGAATTGAAACTTCTGAAATGGTAAGCCAAAATGAATATGTTTTCCTTAAAAAACATTGTTTTTGATATATTTATTGGGTTACATAACGCTGTGTTCATTTTCATATAATGTATAAATGTACTCTGAGCATATTCCCCAATTTTTCTCCCTTTAAGTTGCTGTTTTCTCAGGATTTGTCATAACAACAAAATTGAATGAGATGCCTTATCTGTGGCTGTTACATAACAGTGACTATCATCTTGTGAACACACTTTCTCGATGTTCCCTTGCTTTGTACACTTTTTAATAGCCATACTAGGGAGACCTGGGAGGCAAAACCAAGTGAGGCTTTTATCCAACAGCCAATAAGATTGAAGGTGGCCATTGGCCAACAACAAGCAAGAAACTGGGGCTCTTGGTCCAGTATGCTACAATGAATTAAATTTTAATGGCAATCATATGACCTTGGAAGCAGATCTTTCTTCAGTCTGACTCTCAGATGAGATCTCAGTCCTGGTTAGGACCTTGGCTGTAGACTTGTAGAAATCCTGTAGCAGAACTCCCAGCTAGCTAATCTATGCTCATGTTGTGACCCTCTGAAATTAGAAGAGGATACATATATATTGCTTTAAACAACTAAATTTAAAGTAATTTGTTATATAGCTAGGGATGAGTTGTATAAATGTGGTAATTTAATAGAATTATAAAGTAGAACATAAAAACTATCAAAAAGTTACATAATTTTATTGAGGAGAGTTAGTGGTGACAGAAAAGTGAACCACACAAATGCATGGCTTGTTAAGTTTTGCCCTTTAGATGAAAGTGAGGTGACAATGAGCAACTGTGAGCTACCGGATCCTGATATTATTCACCTATGGAGTTAGACTTGCCAGAAATAAATCCAGCTACCCAGATTCACCCCAGACAGAATATGCTATTGTCTATGCCTGAAAAGAAATGACTGACTTTAAGCTCATTTTAAAGTGCTGCACCTACCTCCTCCATCATGGAGCCCCTCTACTTGAATGTTAAAACAATTACTACCATAAGTAATTGTTTTGAAATTACAGCTACTACCAATATTTAATGTCTTCCCAAGACCCCATAATGTATGCAAAACATAAAACAAACATGTACTCATATATTTAGTAAGAGAAGTTATTCATTTTGACCTTGATCAATAGGATAGTTACATGAGCAAAATGCTCATTCTGACCACAAAACAGTCTTTAAATAAATTTCACGTAATTTTTATGTCTAACAAGTCATTACACTGTATTACCAAGCAGTAATAGCAGCTTATTAGACTTTTTGAATGCCCTACTGACCACTGAAGGTCTTTCCCTTTAAATAGCTCTTAAATGGGAAACAGCCATTGTCTACTATGATTACTAGTTATTAGTCACAGGTCATAAATATGTACTACTTTGTACAGTGAGTCCTCAGAATTAAAATCAGAGGAAATGGATAAACTGTCCAGCTAAAAACATTCGTTTGGTTTCATAAATATTCTGAAAATGTAGTTGAAGAATTGCCAAGGCCAGTGTTATTTGCATTTTGTGCAAACCAAGAAATCAATAAAACTAAATTCTGGTCTTACATGTCCCCCTCCCCCGAAACCTTGGCACATTCATCCTGCTAAGGTAGCCTCCTCTTCAGCCTAAATCATGTGTAGCTAGAAAACTAAAGGCAGGAGATAGAAGCTCAAATTGGTTGCAAGAATCAAGAATAATCTTAAGTGGAGTTGTTCTAAGGGAAATCAAGAAATAAAAGAAACTGTAGACATTTTACTCATTTGTTTACTGGTAGAAATATGAATAAATGAAAATGGTTCTTGAAACTCCAGTCAGGCCTGGCAGACATGGTGTGTGGTCAGCTATGCATTCCTCAATTCTGAGGTCTTGTAATCCAGCTATTTCAACTCCTACTGCTTCATTTTAGTACTTTTGCAACCCTACCAACATCCCTATAGTGTCAATATAGAAACACAGTTTCAGGCTGGAAAGATGGCTCAGAGGTTAAGAGCACTGGCTGTTCTTCCAGAGGTCCTGAGTTCAATTCCCAGCAACCACATGGTGGTTTACAACCATCTGTAATGAGATCTGGTGCCCTGTCCTGGCCTGCAGGCAGAACACCATATATATATACATAATAAATAAATTAAAAAAAAAAAGAAACACAGTTTCACCTCAGAGGAGATAAGAAGTAGTCTTTTCTGGAACCAAACATGAGTAACAGATTTCCAAATGTTCTGTTCCAATATGGTAATAGTGACATGGAAATTTTATAATAATAGAACACAGAAAAAATTTAATTAAGACACCTTTTAAATAAATTAGAATTATCAGGTAGATGGGTCCCAGAAAATTAGGGAGCCCTCAGCTATAGGGCCTTCATCAAAGGGAAGTAATGGGGTGAAGAGTGTGGGGCTGCGAAGAGGGTGCTGAAAGAAATTTAGATAAATAGAGCTTAAGCTCTAAGCTGTTTACGCAGAAAGTGGATACAAATGGTACCAGAGGAAGTTAGTTTAAGCTGTTTGTGCAGAGAATAGATACAAAGGATGGCTAAGAAAAAGTTAGCTTGGGTTGTTTGTATGAAGATTAAAGAGGAATAGTGAGAAAGAACGTTAGCTCAAGTTATTTATGCTAAGATAAGATACTAAAAACAGGAGATGATGTCAGGGCATAAACAACTTGTAAACAGGGTGACCTTTAAAATGATTGGTTGGTTCCTTCACCCCCTCCTAGGGTTCTGAGGTTTTCTGGTATAAAAGAGACTTACTGCTATCAATAAAGGAGTTCTTGCTTGACTTGACTCCCAGCTACCCCTGCCTTCTGATTGTCTCTGGTAAGAGGGAGGCTGGGTGGCGAGTGCCGTGCACTTACCTTTCCTAGGTTCCAGGCCACTTCTTCACAGATGACCTAAGTTCCCGGTGGGGCAGGTCCCCACAGAAGAGGACACAGGTATGCTAGATTTCTATGAATGTATTTAAATTTTTATTTAAATTTATTAATTTTTTATGTGTATGATTGTTTTGTCTGCATGAATGTCTGTGCACCACATGCACACCTGAAATAGAGCATTGGATCCCCTGGGACTAGAGTTACAGATTGTCATGGGTCACCATGTAGATGCTGGGAATTGAACTTGGGTCCTCTGCAAGAACAAGTGCTCTTAACCACTGAGCTAGCTCTTCAGTTCCTAGACTGTTCTTTGACTTTCAAGTGATATAAACATTTTTTGTAAGTGTGATATATAAGAAAATAGGTATATATTTGATATATCATATATATATGAAAGGAAATGAAATATATAATCCCCGGTATCTAGAGAAGTTTAAAGTACAACAGCTTGACTGTACATTCTTGGTGAGATACATGTAAATGGCAAAAAAGAAATAAAGTGAGGAGAAAGAGAAAAGGTAAGTTATCTTTTCACAGATCATATGATTTGTGGTAATATGAAAATTGTTATTAAGAAAATATTGCATTTTATAAATTTATTCATCTTGTATAGAACAAATATGCTATTGTTAGTGTCATTGAGACATAGAGCATTAAACACATATGAAATGAAATAATGAAATACATATGGAATTAATAAAGTTTAAAACATCTGCAGTCCTAGAGAGATTGTGTGTGTGTGTCTGTGTCTGTGTGTCTGTGTTTGGTATTTATTATAGTCCATATAATACTATATTCTTCAACAAACAATTCTAATAATGTGATTCTAGAAACTTTAGGGTATGAGGGTTAATGAGAGGATCAATGGATACAACTCAGAGAAAGACAGTCAGAATAATAAAAAATAAATTTTATTCTTGCAGAAGTCAATGATGAAAATAAATTTATTAAGCCATGTGAGGTCTCAGAGTGAGAAACAGGAAAATCAGGCAAGAGTACCTATAAACCAGTGCAACCTGGCTCCAGCTGAGGTCAGTAGTAAACATAGAGGAGTGCTGTCTTTCCCCAACCCCCACCCTCACCCCCCAATCCCATCAACCCCATACACACCAGAACTGCAGGAAGGGTTACCTGAACCAACCAAGTGCTGGACACGTTGGTGGTGAGTTGTGGCTATGCAGGTTTGGTTTGAATTTCCTGGAATAAAGATTCTCAGCTTTGATCTCCCAATGAGGTCAAGGAGAACTGCCAGACAAGGATTTCTACCTTCTCAGCTGCAGTAGGCAGAGACTGTGGAGGCAGGACCAAAAGCTAGATACACTGTGACCTGAGATCAGCAGAAGTTGTGGTCATAGAAGTTGAAGTGGGTCCTTCAGGGTGGTGGGTGTGGGGGTCTGTAGAAGAACGGAGGGTGTTACTATCACTGTCTATTTAAGCATCAACATAGGGAACTGTATGTGCAGTTCCACAAGAAACTCAATCCAAAGGGTTATTTGTTAAGAATATACTGGATTCCCCAAGTCTGCTTTTACAGGTTTTAATTGGAAATACAAAATTGATGTCCTCTGTCAGCATAGTTTGCAAGATGAAACATCCAGGGAGGGAAAGAATTCAAAGCTCACCCACCACAGAAATGTTGACTAATGTGTTTTTTTTTTAATTTACTACTATAAGCTATTGTATATATTTGCTCTGTTTTGAAATTTTTTAAATCCTCATTTATGCATAAATATCTTTAAATGGTCTTGGTATAATTTTGTTTGTTTGTTTGTTTTGGGTTTTTAAGACAGGTTCTTTCTGTGTAGCCGTGGCTGCCCTGGAACTCATGCTGTAAAACTCAAAAGTTTTGCCTGCCTCTGTCTCCCAGGTGGTGGGATTAAAGGCATGTGCCATGAATCCCAGTTCTTGTGTTAGTTTTTAAGGTTCAGTTAGGTTTTATGAATATGTACACTATTATTCTCCCTATGCACAATAAAAATTATTTGCTTTGTCCCTACTAAGCACTCTTCATAACAGCTAAGTTATAGAGGCAACCTAAGTATCAGCTAATAGAATAATGGATTAGAAAAATGTGTTTTATTTATACACAATGGGATTGTATTTAGCCACAAAGAAAATTAAATTATGCCATTTGTGAGAAAAGGAATGCAACTGAAGATTACCATGCTAAAGGAATCAAGTCAATCTCAGAAAAATAAATATTATGTTCTCTTCTATTTGTCAATAGAACTTTCAATAGATATATAAAATCATGTTTGTGTATGACATGAAACAGGAGCAAAACTTTTGAAAAGTACTCAGAAGACTAACAGGAAAGGAATAAGACGACTGGAGTATAATAGTTTGTGCTTCAAGTACACTCTATGCTTGTATGAATGCTATTATGAAATCCAGGACCATACCAAAAAATGTAGGCTAATAAAAAGTGTGATTCTAGTCTGGGTAATGAATTTCCAAGATAAACTGGCTGATGCTAATCCAAGAAAGCTATAATATACTATTAAGTATATACTAAGTAAAAACAGGGCCATATGAATACTAATAGTAAAACATTTACCTATGACACATCTGGAAGTTGTTTTAAAATGTCTATAGGAAGGAAAAAATGTGAAAGTTCATGATATAATTCTCTATTTTTGTATGATTGAAAGTTCACATTACATGGATAAAAATATAAAAAGAAAACTATGTATTTATATTCACACACATAAACAAATATCACAGCATGACACTTACCTGTGGAAAGTGAAATAATTACAAGTAAAACAAGTATTATAAATATCTAAATATTATTGTCTAATATCACTAACAGGAAATAATAGTTTGTGACAAACCCAAAATCTTAACCTCACATTAATAACTAATTCCCAACACTCAGGTTGGGAACTGATCTCTTGGCACTTATTATTTGACCTAACAATTCACAATAACCTCTAAAATATAATGCTTTCTTTTCAACTGTTCAGCTCAAACCATCTCCAGATGGACATTCTTCATCTATCTCATCATGCTAGACAAAGATAGTAAATTAGCAACGTATAATGACTTTAGAGCAGTGGTTCTCAACCTGAGAGTCTTAACCCCTTTGGGGTTGCATATCATGTATCCTGCATATTAGATATTTGTATTACATTTAATTACAGTAGCAAAATTACAGTTATGAAGTACCATGAAATAATCTTATGGCTAAGAATCACCACAACATGAGAAGCTTCACTAAACTGTTACAATATAAGGAAGGTTGAGAATGACTTCTGTAGATAGTCTTTTATCTTCTACATAGAAAAGCAATAAAGAGAACATTATGCAAACAATTGGTAGTAAAAGAGACATAAACAGATGCCTCCCAGGTCTTAGTGCACCAATGGCAATCTCTACCTATTCTGCTTCATCAATTAATGCTATGCATAAAAAAGCATGCAAGACACAAAAACTATGTCAGAAGTAGTCTTGCATTTTCACTTCCTTTAAAGGCCCAGATGCCATGACTTATATCTGTAATCCCAACATACACAGGCCTTAAACAGGTGGATTAAGGTATGCATCATATACAGGAGTAATGCACAGGAAATGCATTTTCAGGGTAGCCTTGGCTGAGACAATATGGTCTAGGGCAGGCATCTCAACTGCATTTTACAAACTTCCTTTACAAATAGGAGTCTGAGGTTGTTCACTTCATTTGGGTAATTTTAGAAAAAGAATTGGCTGACACCCTTCACTTTTTCTCAACGCTGATTCAGAAGTCTGTGAGCATGTGGCTATAACTTGGCTGCAGGTTACATTACAATGATTTTTTTTAAAAGAATGGACCAAGAGAAAATTGTGCAATTGGTTGATTTTACCTATAAGTGTTTCTTAATTCTGCATGAATTAAAACTATAAAAGCCTCAGAGAAAGAACTTATTCAACTACAGTGGTTAGGATTATAATGAACCTAGATGGGAGGACCACAGCTTCATCTTCCTTTCTATGTTCTTCTGTCTAGGGTTTGTCCTACACACATACAGAGAGAGAGAGAGAGAGAGAGAGAGAGAGAGAGAGAGAGAGAGAGAGTCTGTGCACACACCATTTTTGAGATATGGACTCACATTTTCCAGCCTGGCCTCTAACTTGCTATGTAGCTAAGGATAGCCTTAAATTTATGATCTTCCTACAAACACATTTAAAACATTTAATATAATGTGTTTTCTTTTCAAGTGAAACTCTTTTTCTTTTTTGTTTTTTTCAAACAGGGTTTCTCTGTCTCATTTTGGTGCCTGTCCTGGTTCTCGCTCTATAGACCAGGGTGGCCTTGAACTCACAGAAATCTGCCTGGCTCTGCATCCCAAGTTCTGGGATTAAAGGCATGTGCCACTGCTGCCTGGCTCAAATGAAACTCTTAAATTAGTTATTATATTTATTTCTATATGCGAATTTCTTAAATAATTTATTAGCATAGTGACCAGTCAATAAATGTTCTTCATTTAACACTTATTTTATTCGCCAAAGCAACTACACAAGATATATGCTTAAAAATCCTCATTCAACTCATTAAAAATAAGTTTTGATTAAAAATATAACATATAGTGATGTCACTATGAAGTACTGATGTTGATGTAATAGAGGCTTTACATTTCCTACTGACATCTTACAGAAACAGTATACACAGCCAGTCCTATCTTATTAAAACTACAGAATTTTATTGGGCAAAATAAATCCTTATTTATTGCAAGGCAATGTGTGTTAATGATCATTTGTCTTTTAATGAAACAGTAACAAAAATAAACACATATTTTAAAACAAAAACTGCAGCAATTGGGCCTTACAGGTGGAAAAAAATGAAAACAAAATATGAAACCTGAAAAGTCATACTTAGGGATGTTTATCAAAATAACAGAAATAGTCCCCCGATACACACACACACATACACACACACACACACTTGAACCTCCCTAGCAATAGGCTTTTGACTAAGTTTACAATATAAGTATGAATTCCCCCTCCACCTATGGAGCTGACCTCAAATTCAAGCAGGAAATAGTTGGTTACCACCATGACAGTCATTCCCCTATTGCACCAGGAGGAACATCTTGCCTGTAAGATCAGCATGATGTCATAAAGTGATGTGGTGATATTGTGTTCCCCAAATTATTGTGCACCCTAATAAACTTATCTGGGGTCAAAGAACAGAACAGCCACTAGATACAGAGGCCCAAAAATGGTGGCACACACACCTTTAATTCTATCACTTGGGAGGCAGAGATCTATCCGGATCTCTGTGAGTTTAAAGCCACACTGGAAACAGCCAGGGATGGTGGTGACTCACACCTTTAATCCCAGGAAATAATGGCAGAAAGCAGAAAGGTATATAAGGCATGAGGACCAGGAACTAGAGCTGGTTAAGCTTTTTGGCTTTGTACAACACAGTTCAGATGAGATTCATTTGGATGAGGACTCAGAAGCTTCCGGTCTGAGGAAACATGATTAGCTGAGGAATTGGCAAGGTGAGGTGGCTGTGGCTTGTTCTGCTTCTCTAATCTTCCAGCATTCACCCCAATAACTGGCACCAGGTTTGATTTTATTAATAAGACCTTTTAAGATTCGTGCTACAAAAGGAAGATCACTGGGTAATTCTGCTGATGCCTTTTATTATCAAGTGGTCTGAATAGGACCCTCTGGCTCTATGAAAGCTCAATATCAAGAAAGAAGTTTCCCACTAAGTTTGTAATTGATTTCTGTATATCCTGCAACCAAAGGGTGTGGTATTTTTTTTGTACCAGGGTTTACTAGCAATGATTGTAGACCAAGAATTACATGATACCAAGTATTCTTTTGTGGGGCCTCACTGACTGGTCAATAACACATAGAGAAGTATCCCACACCTGGCACTTACTGGAACTTTAAGTACTAAAGCACTGTGCATATAGGGCATGGGTTAAGCTTCATGAAACTAGATGTACAATTCTGATCAAAATCTGAAATTTACTGAGTCATTAAGCACTAAAGCACACCTATGCATGTGGGGGTTTAAATGCATAACTAGATATACAATTCTGATCATGAGCTGTCTCTTATGGTTTGCATTGTAATGAAGAGACAGCATGACTATGTCAATTTTTATAAAGGAAAACATTTAATTGGGCATGGATTTACAGTTTCAGAGTCATGGTGAGCAGCATGCAGGCAGATTTGGTGCTGGAGAAGGAACTGAGAGTTCTCCATCTTTATCCACAGACAGCAGTGGGGGGGGGGGTAAACTATTATGCTCCTGAGACCCCAAAGCCCACACCAATAGTGAAACAATTCCTCCAGCAAGGCCATACCTCCCAAGATTGTCACTCCCTATGGGTTAGGTGTTACAGCCCACTAGGTTTCCTAGTGGCTGTACCCAGTAGGACTGCATAAGAGGTTGATTGGACCATGGGCCTGGGTACCAGGTGACTGTAACTAGCAAGAGGGAGGTCTTTTGCTCCACCCCTTGGGATTGTTATGAATAAACCTTTGGAATAAAATTCTGGGCCTGTTTGGATAAGGATCCAAGCCTACCCAAGTCTATCCTGTGTTTTCTCTCCCCTCTTTATTTCTAACTAAGTCTCTTATCCCTAATTCTACAAGAGTTCCTGGGGTAAATAAGTGTGGAGGCAGGTCCCCCACAGATGGTGCCTGAACAGGGACAAAGAAAAAGATAAAAAAAAAAATAACCTTAGGGCTTGGTGAAAGGATTGAAGGGACATTGTGAGTGTAGGCATGCTGATAAGTAATTGAAAAATGAAGGCAATGGTATTTTATTCTTGGGTGTATAGGTTAGGCGGTGAAGGAAATACTGTAAGGCTACAGCATTAGATTTCCTCTATCTAATCTTTCCCTTTCACTCTCTCTCTCTCTTCTATCTATAAAAAATAAGGAAGGTAGAATGTAGTAATATAGCGCAGGAAGAAATTTAGAGTCAGGAAATAGAAATGTGATGTAGGAATATTAGGAAGAAAATTTAGCAAAAAGATAAACAACTAGACAGAAACTATGGAGCTACAAATGTAAAGTGGAGAAAAATCAATATTCTTTAAACTTAATGGGCAGAGACAAGCTCTTCTTTGAGCTTATCAGGTAGAAAAAAGATTCCTATGGAAGCTTTTGGCCTGAGGACAGCTAAAATGCTTTTCAAAAAAAAAAAAAGCAGAGGAAAGAGATTTCATCTACAGTGGGTGCAGATGGAAGCAAAAATCCTCTGCTCTTGTCACCTTACCCTCAGAGTTAGTTTCCTCTGGGCCATGAAGTCAAAAGGTGTAGAGAACAAAGTTTTGGAAAAGCTTGTTAATCTTTCTCTCTTTTGGGAAAAACTTAATTTCTCTCTAAAAAGCCTTTCAGAACTTTGTTTTCTTTCTGTAAAGGACAAAAATAAAAATCACCTGGAGATTAGTATGGGAAATCACCTGTGACAAACCTTCTATAACAGCAAAACCTCTCTAAGTTCTGTTCTTCTTTCAAGCTTTAAAAATCCTTCCTGCAATGATGGAGGCAGGGCTTGAGTTCCCAAAAACCTCTCTTCTAAGTTCTGTCTTGTAGCTAGAGTTTTCCTGCCTGGCCCACAGTCAGGACAAATCTCTCTCACCTGCCAGACCCACAGCTGCTCAGACCCAAACAAGTAAACACAGAGACTTATATTGCTTACAAACTGTATGGCCTTGGCAGGCTTCTTGCTAACTGTTCTTACAGCTTAAATTAATCCATTTCTATAAATCTATACCTTGCCACGTGGCTCGTGGCTTAGCGGCATCTTCACATGCTGTTTGTCATGGTGGTGGCTGGCAGTGTCTCTGACTCAGCCTTCCACTTCCCAGCTTTATTCTCCTCCTTGTCCTGTCTATACTTCCTGCCTGGCCACTGGCCAATCAGTGATTTATTTATTGACCAATCAGCAACACACTTGACATACAGACCATCCCACAGCATTGTCTCTTCAAGCTAGTAAATGACCATGGTCAGAATCCCCTGAGGAAACACTTGGGAGAAAAGCCAAGTAGGGCAGGAAACTGCTGGCTGGGAAGGAGTCCCTAAAGCCTGAAGCTTTTCAGCTGCCGCTGAGCTGAGGCATCAGTGTTTTGTTTCTGTGTGAGCATCTGTTATTGGCTATTTTTACTCTTTTTGGCTCTTTTATGGGGGCCAGCCACCCAGCTTCCAAATAAATTCACACACAGAGGCTTATTCTTAATTATGAGTGTCCGGTCTTAACTTGGCTTAGTTTCTAGTCAGCTTTCCTTATCTTAAACTATCCAATTTATCTTTTGCTTCTGGGATTTTCCTGTTTTCCTAATTTCTGTAAATCTTACTCTTACTCCCTGGCTTGCTGTGTAGTTGGGTGGCTGGCCCCCTCCTCCTCTGGTTTCTTGATCTTAGATCTCCAATCCCTCTTCCCAGAGTTCTTCTATTTATACTCTCTGTCTGCCAACCCCACTTATCCTTTCTCCTGCCAGTTCTTTATTAGACCTGGCAAGTTCTTTATTAGACCAATCAAGGTGTTTTACAAAGGCACAGTAACACAGCTTCACAGAGTTAAACAAATACAATTTGAACAAAAGTACCACAACTTAAAATATTCTACAACAAGCGTCTATCAGAATGAAAAGGTGCTCCTAGTCACCCTATCTCAAAGATCCCCTGAAGAGATGGAAACCCTCTCTGTTAGCATTGTATCCTCACTCTGACCAACAATCCAGAAGAGACTGACCAGCACCTCCTAGTTGGAATGCATTTCAGGGACACTAGGGTTCTGGCAGTTCTCAACAGTTACCTTGAGTGTGGAGCAGGAAGTTGCAGGACCTGAGAGAAAACTGCAAGCAAAGCCAGAGCCCCAGAGCCAGTGGGAATGGCACATTCGCCCGCCTTTCTGTAAGCCTCGGATTGGTAGGTGGGGCAATGCAGTGTCTACAGCTGCAAAAAGAAATCTCCCTGAGAAAAGCTCTTTTCTACCAGCAAAAGGACCTTCTGAAATAAATGTCTGTTTGCCTCAATGACCCGGAGTGAAACCCTAAGGGTTTTTCCTCAGGTAAATAAGCCATAGTCTGAGCATGAACAAACAGATAAAAGGATACAAAACCGCTTGGGAACTGGGTCAGATGGAAGATCTAATTAGAGAGATACAGCTGTTAAGTGGTGGCGCAAGCATTCTAAAGCAAGCTTAGGAAAGGAAATCTCCCATTACAAAAGCAGAACCCTGTAAAGGGAAATGGAAAGTTTGCTAGCATACCTGAAAGGCTCTCTGGGAAATGTAGTGTCAATGCAGGTTGATGAGAATTTCACCCTCAGCCTGAAGTGAGGTTTACAGTAGAAAAAACCTGAAAGTTCTGCTGTTACAGAAACATTTGTCTGAATTATGGCACAAGAGAGCTGTTATGAATCTGGGTAAGCAATTTGGGACAGCCTCTAATTAGGAACTGTTTGCTGCTGCGCGCATTTCTGCCTGTTCCGGAATGGCTGAGAGATCTTAGCAGTGGGAAAGGTGACTTTGAGGAGTGGCGTATATTCCAAAAATGTTACAGTTCTCTAACAACAAGTGTTACATCCATAGCAACAGCCCTCACTAAATCACAGCATTAAAAGAACCATTGCCAAATAGCCTCTTGTTTCAAATTCTCAAAAACTTTTAGAAGGCCAGGCAGTGGTGGCACACACGTTTAATCCCAGCACTCAGAGGAAGAGGCGGGAGGATCTCTGTGAGTTCAAGGCCAGCCTGGGCTACAGAGTAAGTTCCAGGAAAGGTGCCAAAGCTACACAGAGAAACCCTCAAAAAACCAAAAAAAAAAAAAAAAAGTATAATATCAAAGCTGTTTGTGTACTTCTGATCTTGTTAATAGTTTAGTTAAAATCTTTTCTAAGTGTTAAGAAATATCTTATAGATACTTGCTTTAGTGTTGTTAGTTCTATGTAAAGTGATAACAGTTAAAAGATCTCTTCTAGGTGTTAAGGTTTATAAAGTAGACCTATAGAATGTAACTTAGGTGAGGTTTAGACTTAAGTGAGACATAGGTAAGGTTTAGACTTAGGTAAGTTTTATAAATATAGGTTTAGGGCAGCCCTATAGAGAGTTTGCTAATAGATTCTTCCTAGTATAAGTTAGTTAAGAGTAGGCCGGGCGGTGGTGGCGCACGCCTTTAATCCCAGCACTCGGGAGGCAGAGCCAGGTGGATCTCTGTGAGTTCGAGGCCAGCCTGAGCTACCAAGTGAGTTCCAGGAAAAGGCGCAAAAGCTACACAGAGAAACCCTGTCTCAAAAAAAAAAAAAAAAAAGAGTAAGAAGTTATCTCTTTTAGGTGTTTGCTAAGTTAGATATTTGAAAAAATATAAATGTTGAATGTAAGTCTAACTGTTTAATGTAACTACAGGTAGTAAATGACCATGTTAGTTGTAAATAAGAAGCATAAATAAAGTGAGTCAGAGAAATGTAGGTTTACAATATACAGTCTTTAGGTTTAAGGATATGGTGAAAAAAAGTAACTTAGAGTAGGTTTTTCCAACCTGGGATGTGTAGAGCTGTGTCCATAGTGGACTGTGGACTTGACAGTTCCAGAAACAACCAATAATAGCAAGAAGCAACTCCAGAAACTGCTAGCTTCAGAAAGGAGCAGGAGAAAGTAGTATCCACTGCTGAGACCTGTGGAGCTGTCACAACTTCTCAAGCGGCAGATATCAAGAGCCAGTGAAAACAGAGCCATCACTAGTTGGTGAGGGTCTGCAGGCTTTTGGCCATGAAGAAGCTATGATGAGAAGTGGACACTAAGCTACAAGAAAGGTAAATGGCAGTGGACAGCAGCTCAGAAAGCCCAGGAGTGATGCCACATTGTCGGAAAATTGAACATCGAGCAGAGCATTGGTGAACTGCAGAGAAGGCAGTGTTCAGACTGCTTCTGGAGGCTGAGAGCAGAATTGTGTGAGTGCTGGACAAACAGCTGAGATATGCAGGAACTGCTGAGTGCTCCAGGCTGAACAACCAGACCAGGGATCTGCAGAAACTCTTGACTGCTACGGAGAATTCTGGGACCACGATTGCTGAACACTTGGTGGTGGTGCAGATAATTGGGTCTTCCTCCCAAAGCCAGTGTTCCTATTGGAAGGCCACAGTTTCAGCTTGTGGCAGGAGCTATGAGGTGAAGCTCTCTAGCCTGGTCCAGGAGCAGCCTGATTCCAGAAAGCTACAGGCTGCAAAGCACAGTGGTAGGTGAAAGTGAAAGTTTCAAAGAAACTTGTTTGAACTAAAAAGTTTTGGTTATGGGACTTTTTGTATTTGGAACTGTTTGTTTCAGAGTCATTACAACTCTGACAGCTATACACAGTCTTAAGGGCAGCTGACAAGCCAGGACCTGTCTATAAGCACTCAGAAGAACTTCTAGGAATGGTACCCAAATTGTTTTTGAACTTTCGAACTTAAGAAATGGAATGGACTGTCAGGGACAAGGACAGAATCTCTAGTTAGTGGAAAAATACTGCCTGATAAGACAGGGAACTAGATCATCTTAAGTCAGGTTGCCTAGCAACAGGACATTGAGGCAGAGCCCTTGACCCTTTCACCCTGTAAACATCCTATACAAACATCCTGTTAGCTTGCCCCACCTTATGCAGATGACAGCTTCTTGCTCCCCCCACCCTGCAGGAACTATATAAACCCTCTTGGAGAAAAATAAAGTGGCACCTTGATCAGAATCTAGACTTGGTGTATTTCCTTGTATCTCCTGTCCCTACCATTCCGTCCTTAGGGTTGAAGCCCTGCAGGCGGGGCAATGGACAGTAATGATTTCATTACAATGGGACAGTTTGAATTTACTTATGCATATAGACACCATCAATGGTGATGACTTATAAACTATTTATGTAAAAATGGAACTGCTTATAGAGAAATTTAGTTTTTCTAACTAGGCTCAAGATTTAATTTAAAATATAAAGAAAAAAGAGGGTTAATATTCCTCTGTATGTTTAATTTAAAATATTTTCATGTTATTTGAGTGAAATAATGTTATGTTTTGTATAGTTCTATTAAGAAATTGTTCTTGAATGTAGACTTGTAGGTTGAAAGTAGGAATTAATTTTGTATAGTTCTGTTTATGTCCGAATCATTATGTTAAGCTTGATGCAGTTGCATCAAGAGTTTTTCCTTAGCCGGGCAGTGGTGGTGCATGCCTTTAATCCCAGCACTCAGGAGGCAGAGGCAGGCGGATCTTTGTGAGTTTGAGGCCAGCCTGGTCTACAGAGTGAGATCCAGGAAAGGTGCAAAGCTACACAGAGAAACCCTGTCTCAAAAAAACCAAAAAAAAAGAGTTTTTCCTTTTAAAATATAAAGAAGAGGGACTTGTTGTAGTCCACTAGGTTTCCTAGTGGCTGTACCCAGCAAGACTACATAAGAGGTTGAATCGACAATGACCCTGGTTAAAAGGTGACTGTAACTAGCAAGGGGGAGGTTTTTTGCTCTACCCTTTGACATTGTTATAAATAGACCTTTGAAATAAAGTTCTGGGCCCGTTTGGATAAGGATCTAGACCCACACAAGTCTATCCTGTGTTTTCTCTCCCTTCTTTATTTCTAACTAAATCTCTTATCCCTCATTCCTCAAGAGTTCCTGGGGTAAGTAATTTGGGGGCTGGTCCCCACAGCTAAGCATTTAAACACATGAGTCTATGGGGACCATTCCTGTTCAAACCACCATATTCCACTCCCTGGCCTCATAGGCTTGCAATCATAGCATAATATAGAAATGTATTCAGTCCAACTTCAAAGGTCCCCATAGTCTATCTAAAACATCTGATACTTATTTAAATGTCAAAAGTTTAAAGTCTCTTCTGAGATTTATGCAATCTCTTAACTGCAATCACCTGGAAAATTAAAATTAAAAAGTGGACCACATATTTCCTATGTATAATAGCACAGGATATATATTACCATTTCAAAATATAGAAAATGGAGCATAGTAAGGAAATAATGGACCAAAGCAAAACCAAAAACCAGGTAAGAAAACTCCAAACTCTGCATCTCCATGTCTGATGTCAAAGCACTAATTCAGATCCTCAACTCCTTTTACCTTTGTTGACAGAAACACACTTCTTTATCTTGGGCTGTTTTCACTGCCTGTTAGCTGATTTCTTTGGCAGGTGTCCCATGGCTTGGCATTTCCAACGTCTTGGGATCTCCAAGACAACCCAGGCTTCACACAGTGGATTCTCTGGGCCTCCATGCAGGAACAAGGTTCCCACAAACCTAGCCTCAGTGGCTTTCCTTAATCATGGATGAAGATTCCATAACCTCTTTCTTGTATCCTTGACTCTAAAGCCAGAACCATGTGGCTATATCTGCCAACTTCTACTACGTGCTGGGGCTGGGACAAGCCTCCTCTTTCAATTACATCTTCACCAGCTTTCTGTTTTCCATGGTTTTCTTCACTGCCTAAGCTTAGCTATTCTGAAACTTGATCTGTAGACCAGGCTGTCCTCAAACTCAGAGATCCAACAGCCTCTGCTTTCATGTGGGATTGTGTAGTATGCCTGTAACATGCTTTATATTGTAATAAGCAAAAAAAAAAAAAAACCCTATCTTATTTTTTTGGAGACATATGCTGAGGCATTGTCTGTCTTAATTTGTACAGGTATTCCCATGATGGCCATAACTTCTAATAGGTGTGTAATCACAGAATCAGTCTTTTCAGAACTCATAGGAGTTGTACACTGAAATCATGAATAGGTGTCAATGGTATGGTAGACATACTTTAATTTTCCAAATTCTGTCAAATGAAACACATTCATCTGCCAAATGTTATTTCTTTGTATACCTTTTGGATTACTCCCCACAAGTAATGGAGTTTGGTTATAGAAGGAACAAGTAGGACATTTTTTTTTTAAATAGCCTTGGCTTGTTGCCAAGTGATGGAGAAATCTTTCTTCAAACCTATGCTATTTACATGGTACTTTTTATGAAATTCTGAGGCTTCTAGCATGTTCTGCTTTAAGTTTTTTTTTTCAAATTCCTTTTCACACATTAGAAACTTAACTGAGTCTGACCTTGTTTTAAGGTTGCCACTCCCTTTATTTCATTTCTTAATCTGTTCATCTCCTTGAACACAGAACTTAGCTCTACTCCACTTCCTCGTACCCTTTCTTTGCAAATTGTACATTTTGTATTTTTCTTTGCTAAACTTGCTCCCTTTCATTAGCGATCTCTATAAGAGTGACCACTAATAACCACATGACAGAGTCAATACTAGAATATTTTTGAGATTTCCTTTGCCAGTGGAAATAGTCCAAAACTCTTCAATTTAGCCTCAGGCAAACTTTTAGGACAAAGGCAAAAGGCAGCCACATTCTTCACTAAAATATCACAAGAATGATCTCTAGGCAACCTACTAACATTCTTCTCCTCTGAAAATACTTGAGCCAATCCCCACAGTTCAAATCACCCTCAGTACCACTGTAGTCCATGCTCTTCCTAGCATGTCCCCATAAGCAATGCTTAAAACATTCCATTGTTTTACTAACACCAAATCCCAAAGTCCAAATTCCTCCAAATGAAAACATGGTCTGGCCTATCACAGAAATACCCTAGTCTTGGGTATCAATTTCTGTCTTAATTAGGGTTTCTACTGCTGTGAAGTACATACTATTTCTACATTGTGAAGAGGCACTATGACAATGGTAACTACTAGAAAGAAAACATTTAATTGGGGCTGGATTAAAGATTCAGAGGTTTAGTCCATTATCATCATGGTGAGAAGCATGGCAGGGATGGGGCTGGAGAAGGAACTAAGAGTTCTACATCTTGATCCACAGACTGCAGGGAATGATCTGATTTGACTTTCTGGAACTTCAAGGCCTGTCCTCACGGTGACACATTTTCTTCAGCAAGACCACACCTACTTTAACAAGGCCATACCTTCAAATAGTGCCACTCTCTATGGGCCCAGTATTCAATAGGAGACAATCCTATTCAAACAACCACAAGCTGTAAGCATAACTCATTTTATATGGTTTAAGTATACATTATTAGCTGAGTTCTTACCAGTCATAGAAATCACATTTTAATATAAAAATGTCTAAAAGGAATGGTACAAACAATAAGGTAAAAAATCACAATATTACTTTCCTACAGTTGAATAAAACAGCAAAGATGGCCATCGATGAATTTCTAAATGGTCTTAATAAATAAAAAACACAGAGACAAATGTAGAGATGAGGGAAATAGTGATAGCTACCAACCTTACCTCTCTAGCTCTTCAGCTACCAAAAGTAAGTCACTTCTTGTCTACTGTGCCTTTATTGCCTCAATGTTCTGCCTTCTCATTGGTTCTTAGCCCAGCTATCTCACTTCCTTTTTACTGCCTGTCTATACAGACCTCCAGGTCTCTATGGTTGGTACTGGGATTAAAGGCATGTGTCACCACACTTGGCTGTTCCCTAGTGTGTCCTTGAATACACAGAGACTCTGCCTGCCAAGTGATCAGATTAAAGGCATGTACTACCACTGCCTGACTTCTACGTTTACTTAAAAATGGCTGGCCTTTCCCCCCTTGATCTCCAGGCATGCTTTATTTATTAACATACAAGTAAAATATCAACACATTTCAGCACAAATGAAATATCACCACAGGTGGCCAACTTAAAGGAGGCAAAGGTTGATTTTGTTTGGGGAAATTTTCAGTCTGTGGTTGTACTGTTTCTTTTTGGCCTTTGATGATAAGAAGTAGAGCAAAGATGTCTACTGCAGATGCTTATCAGGACACAGAAAGTACAGGGGTTCCAATATACCCTCAAAGGGTCTAACCACCTCCTAAAAGTTCTCCAAATCACCACAGACTAGAGAGAAAACCTTTAGTACAAGGACCTTTCAGGACAACTCCAGACCCAAACCATAGTAATCACTAATCAACATAATAACTAAGGGGTTAGCTAGATATGATGATTCATATTTGTAATCCCAACACTTGTGAGGTTAAGGCTGGAGGATCATTGAAAGTTTGAGGCCATGTGAGGAAATATAGCAAGTTCCAGCCAACCTGGCCAGCCTGACTTCAGAGCAAGACTCTGTCTCAAAAAAATAAATACAAATCACTAAAAACAAAAGGCTTTCTTTTTTACTAAATATTTTTATTCACTGAATGTTTATGAGTCTATATAAGGTTGTGCCATGTGTGATCAGGTGAATTTGGAGGTCAAAAAGGGAATTAAATTGCCTGAAGCTGAAGTTAAAGTTGTGAGTACTCTGTGTGTGTATTGGGAACCAAATTCTGGTCCTCTGGCAGAGAAAGAATTGCTCTTATTAACTCTGTGACTCAGTCCAGGCCACTGTGATAGTTTGAATGAAAATTGCCCCTAAGCTTATATACACTTGTTTCCCAGTTGGTGGAACAATTTGGGAAAGATGAGGAGGGGATGGGCTTCAAGACTTAAAAGCATCCTCCTTTCAGTGTGAGATATGAGCTCTCAGCTATACCTACTGCCATGCCATTGACTCACTATCATGGACTATAACCCTCTGATACTAGAAGCCCAAGTAAATATGTTCTTTTATATGCCACCTTGGTTATGTTGTTTTATCGCAGGTATAGAAAAGCAACTAACATACCCACTGAAGGCTTCTTAAATGTTTCTAAACTATCACTATAAATTGAAAATATGATAACTGAAAATTTCTTTAATCCTCTAATAAATTTAATATCATATCATGGCAAAGAAGTACACTGTAGAGTATCAGCTGGGCATCCCCATGACCACATGGCTAGGAACTTCAGCTCAGCATCATCTGAATCCAAGAGAATTTCATATCATGTATTTCTAGCCCAAGAAATGATCAAAATTCCTAGTAGAGTTTCTAAGGGATGCTTATTACTTCTTTACCAGTTTAAAATAAAAAAACACATCAGCCAGGGGCCATCTGTATTGACTTTCAGGGCTTCAAATTAAGACTTCAATGATAACTAATTGAAATTGTGCTTTTGTCATACATTTCAAGATGAACAGATTACATTAAATAAATTTAAATTACAATTTAATTACATAATTTACAATTTCACTATATTACATAAATTACAATGAATTTAATTATATTACATAAATTTAAAACATTATATGTTCTTACTGCCCTAACCAAAAGGAAACTTTAGAGGCGTTTGAAAAATAAAGGTCATAATATTAAAAAAGGAAATACTTACAAATTTGGAATATCTTTATTAAACTTAACTATCAGAATCTCTACCTGATTTTCAATATATAACTTTACATTTATATCAAACTAGAGCTGAATGTGAGAAATGAGATTGTCATCCTAATGGATCTTCATGCAGTCTATCTTCATCACACTTCTTTCTATCAGAGGTGGGCCCAGCTGGCTTACTTATCCACAGGTTGCTGGGAAGATGAAAGCCTTCCTCTTGTGGAAACCAACCTGTACTGACTATCATGACAACATCCTGGTACCTCAGTTTTCTAGTCACTCAGCCAATTGACTTGAGTATGTTTGATTTTTGCTGATTAAGGTTTAGATAAAGCAATTGTGAAAACTCACAGTTACCAAGCATTCTGAGGTTTTTATTTCATCAATGGTCTGAAAATATATCCAGATATTAAGAAGGAAAAATATTGTATTAATAGAATATAGTTGTATATTACAGATTCACAGGAACAAAAGTGCCCTCTAATTCTGGAGTTTAATGGGAGCTGGCTGTTTAACACTCAATAACTGAAATGTACATCGTTCTTTCTCTACAGTTGGTGTTTTATGAACGTCCTTTTTGGATTTCCTTCTTAATATTCTAAGTATCAGAAAATACTTCTAAAATGACTAAAAATTTTTGTTTTGAGGATTCCTTTGAGTTTAGATGTGTTCTTGTCTTTAAAGACTAAAAATAGGGTACATATTTGAAAAAAAAGTTGTACTGAAAGAACCTAGGGACTGGAGTCCACCAATATGACTGGCTTTATATGCCCTTTAATAACTTCCCTGAGTTTACATGTTATGGTGGTTTGAAAGAAAATTGCCCCCAAATGGAGTGGCACTGTTAAGAGGTATGGCTTTGCTGGGGATAGGCTTTGAGGTCTCTTTTGTTCAAGCTGTCCCTTTCAGTTGACATCCTGAAGATATTCTGCAAGAACTCAGACACACATGCAGGAAAAACACCAATGCACATAAAATAAAAAAAACAAAACAGATTTTCAGTCTTTCTTTGGTCAGTATTTCCTCACTATTATCCATTCCCATTGTTGTGAAATGATAATGTACATCCTGTGCCATTATATGTTGAAAGTATGTGATCTGCTTTTTTATTTTGATTTTTATAGGGGATCACAGAGAAGAGATTGCCATGCATCTCAGAAGGTACTTTGGACTTTTAAACAAGTTTGAGATTCTGATAAACTATGGGGATTTTTGCAGTTGGAATGAATGCATTTTTTTGTATTATGATATGGCTATATGCCTTTGGGAGCCATGGAATCAATTTTTTTTTTTAAAGAAAATGATCCCCAAAGAAAGTGGAATGTGGTTGTTTGAAAGAATATGGCCCCCAAAGGGATTGGCACAATTATGAGGTGTGGCATTGTTGGAGCAAATGCCTTACTATGCGGAAAGGCTTTGAAGTCTCTTTTGTTCAAGCTTCCTTCTGTATGATATTAAGTTGACTTCCTATTTTCTGAAATATGTAAAACTCTCAGCTCTAGCATCATGTCTGCCTGCATATTGCCATTCTCCCCACCATGATGATACTGAACTGAACCTCTGAAACTATAAGTGAGCCCCTCCCTCAATTAAATATTTTTTTATATGAATTTACATGGTCTTTGGTGTTTCCTCACAACAATAAAAACCCAACCAAGACACATGTTAAAAGATAAGAATATCAACACCCTCATAAAAGTGAGTGGATTAAAAAATGAGAACAAATTAAGACAATATAGAAAAACTTTTCATTTTATAAACATAGGATATAGTCATCTCTAAATAAATTAATCACAATTGCAAGTGATTCAAAAGTACAGTTGTTACATATTCTACCTGGAAAGTTTATGGATTCCATCCTTAGCTACTATCACAGGTGTCCTAATGGAAAGATATCATATCCAGAACCATATCAGCATTACAATTCATTAGCAGTATAAAACAGAAAACAATCAGGTAAACAAATTTTACAGAAAAAAGTGCACTGGAGATAAAAAATGAGTAAGGCAGGATGTGTAACTTTCACAAAATTGGGGAAGAGGGCAACTGGGAAACCCAGTGGCAAACATTCACATTTCCTTTGGTCTCCAAACCCAAACAACCACACAAGCCATCTTTTGTGCCTAAACAGAATTTAAAAAACAAGCTGATTTCTCAATCATGAATAACTGCTGGTTCTAGCTTCTCATTTATCTCTACATAGAGCAAGTAGCTCTGCAGACTTCTGGGAAGTGGCAACTGATTGATGATACTGTCAGTATGAAGGTGGTCTGATTTTAAAATGGCTAAAATTTCCAAAGGATAAAGATGGATCAGGCATGGAATAGAGGGTAGAGAAACACACAAACAAAACTTTAATTGACAGTGAAGTGAGGGGATGGCTCAGTGGGTAAGAGCTCTTGCTGTGAATCCCTGGGGACCAGAAAAACTGTTGACTATTGAAGAAATATAAGTGGCAGTAAAGATCTAGATGAATACCACTGACACTGAAGGCAATACAAAGAAACAAAGAAATAGTGTTTAAGATAATTATTTTGAAAATTAGCATGAGGATAAAGTATGTATATATTTTGGGGGAAAATTATATTTTGGACACAAATTATGAGGGTTTTAAAAACAAAATTAAAGTTTAAAAGCTTTGATTCATCTAAAGTATTTATCAATTTACATGTAAAATTTTGGGCAAATTTCACCAGCTACCTAAGACTGCTAAAAACTTAATGGAAAGGAAATAGCTAAAGGCAACAAGTGAAAGGAGCTAATACCTGGTTAACATATTTTGTATTCAAAAATTTCTGTAGAGAATATACTCAAACCATGATGACACCTCAGATGATTTTATTACACTATTTGCTTATGTGTAGCTTTTTCTACTCAGAGGATTTAAGTTTTATATAATGAATATTTTATGTAATATTTTATATAAATGTATATATGTGTGTGGGTATGTGCGTATGCACATATGTGTCTAATTCTGGTAAAATGTGTAAATGCGCCGGGCGGTGGTGGCACACACCTTTAATCCCAGCACTTGGGAGGCAGAGGCAGGCGGATCTCTCTGAGTTCGAGGCCAGCCCGGTCTCCAAAGCGAGTTCCAGGAAAGGCGCAAAGCTACACAGAGAAACCCTGTCTCGAAAAAAACAAACAAACAAAAAATGTGTAAATGCACTTGCAGATTCCTGGGATCCTGATTCTTTTAACTGTTAAAAAAATCCTCAAAGGGAGGTTGAATCACTGTGTATGCTTAAAATTTTATAGTATATATATATCCTACTTTGATTGTTCTGTCAGTACATACAAAATATATTTAATATCCTAATTAGAGAATTATTGCATCAGAAACATGAGTTAAAGATACTGAAATTGTTTCAAGAATCATTTTCTAGGCTGTGATTGAGTCCATAGTCAAGGAACAGAGAAGTCGTTTTGTTTTGTGCTTGAGACAGGAACTCACTCCATAGCTCAGGCTGTCCTAGCACTCATTATGTAGTCTAGGATGACCTTGAACCCCAGGGAATCATGATTCCTTAGCCTCCAAAATTCTGGGATTACAATCATAAGATACCACTAATAGCTTGAATTGTTTTAAAAGGACAACTTTTTGTCCTGTATCCTTTTAATCTTAATTATATTATATATTAAAAGCCCAGCTTGATCTCACAGTCTATTGACAACACATCTGAAAACACTAGAACGTTTATAGGGCTTCTGAATGTTTTGAAATTTTGAGTTCTTATTTATAAAACTTTCCGGTATTAACGAGTATCTTAAACTAAAAATGTCACTGACAGACATGGTACTGTCTATTATTTATACACAGATGAAAGGCTTCCTCAGGTCAGCTGTATGCAATTCTTCCCTCTAATTGTGTATTTGGCCAGTGGTCTACTGAGCTTCCAGGCAGAAAACCAAAGCACACCTAAAATATGAACCAATATCAGAAGTACCTATACATTTCTTTTCTCACAAAAATTAAGCAGAAAGATCTTCTTATGCATATGATTGATAGTTTTAGTGGTTGAGATGTAAACAATTACATTGGACTTTTCACAGCTTGGAGATTCCTACACTTGGAATCCTTTATTTGGATCTAGCTGACAACAGCTATGTTGCCACCGCAATGTGTTGTCAGGTAGGAAAGTCATTTAAATCTCCAACAAAAAACATAGACTAGTGTTAGGAGGCCCTCTGGTTAAAAGTTACAGTTTACCATGTCAGGATAGCTCTCTTTGAGCTCAACACAAGATGGAGGACTCCCTTCCATCTGCAGGACTTCCTTCTCTCTGCCTGACCTTATTTGGAGAATGTTCCTAAGCCTAAATGCCTGACTTATAATCCCCATGACCTTTGGATGAAGTTCTCTGCAAACTTTGTCCTCCTCCTTCCCTATATGATAATTAGACACTGTGCCAGGAGTTTTACAATTAGAAGATGCTGCCACATATGATAACTATGCATTTTACCAGGAGCTTTATGATAGGAGGGTGCTGCCAAACACAAATTAGGTGATGCCCCAGCTTATGTTCCCATCCTATATATCTCTCTTACTCTGGAATAAAGCTGAGCTGTCTCACAGAAGCCTCCTCTCAGAAAGTTGTTTCTGCCATACATACAGGCTATACAAAGCCCTGCTAGATGCTTCTGCTTCTTTTGTCCCTGTGACCTGCTGATCAAAGGACTGTGAAAAAAAAGGAGACCCCACAGACTAGTTCAATTTATTTTTACCACAAATGGCTGTGCTTCCTGTGGGGTATTAGTTGTTATGATAAATTCAGATGAGTCTTTTTAATGAGTAACAGGGATTTATTAAGATATAAACTGAGAAAATACACTCACAAATACAGAACCAAGTAAACAGCTGAAGTCATCCTCTGTTCTGTCTGGGAGCAAATGCAGGAGTAAGGAGGAGGAGGAGGAGGAGGAGGAGGAGGAGGAGGAGGAGGAGGAGAAGAAGAAGAAGAAGAAGGAGAAAAAGAAGAAGAAGGAGGAGGAGGAGGAGGAGGAGGAGGAGGAGGAGGAGGAGAAGAAGAAGAAGAAGAAGAAGAAGAAGAAGAAGAAGAAGAAGAAGAAGAAGAAGAAGAAGAAGAAGAAGAATGTGACCCCTCTCCCTTTCCTTCTAAGAGGTCACGTACAAAGGCAATAAGCACTGCCTCTTTGGAGCTTATTGCCAAAGGTCATGAGTGGAGCAAATACCACTACACTTTCCCTTTTCATCTAAAGAAGGTTCTAAACTGCCAGGCAGTGGTGACACACGCCTTTAATCCCAGCACTTGGGAGGCAGAGCCAGGTGGATCTCTGTGAGTTTGGGCCCAGCCTGGTCTACAGAGCAAGATCCAGGACAGGTACTAAAACTACACAGAGAAACCCTGTCTTGAAAACCAAAAAAAAAAAAAAAGAGAGAAAGAAAGAAAGAAAGAAAGAAAGAAAGGAAGGAAGGAAGGAAGGAAGAAAGAAAGAAAGAAAGAAAGAAAGAAAGAAAGAAAGAAAGAAAGAAAGGAGGTTCTAAACCCACTACAAACTATATACAATAAGTATTGTCCAGGAGAAATAAAAGATAATAACATAAACAAAAATGGAAATGCAACCAACAAGAACAACATCAAATAAGAAAGACATACTAAATTTCCAGAAATGTCCAGACCATAGGTAGATTGGAAATTACAGAGATTACTCCATAGCTGTCCTATCCTGAAGAATTTAACTACAGTAACTAATATGTTCTTAGCTAAGATATGAGAGGACTTTAACTCTAAATACCTAGTCTTCAACCCCATCAAAGACATGAGTAAACAGGAAGTACAAGCAAGCAAATAATTTCTGAAAAATTTCAAGAATTGACAGAAACAGCTGGCAGACTGGACAGTCATCTAATATTTCTCAGCATCACTGGGGCATCCATTTTTGGCTATAGGCCTAGAATGTCTGACAGATCATTTTCAAAAGAAGGAATTTTAAAAGAACCTTGGTAAGGTTCAGCAGTCACTTTTCCTTGTGTCCTGCTTGTCCAGAAAGGACAGCATGCATACTGTCAGCAGCTGAGGCAAGGGTAGTTCTTTGGCCAGTAGGCTCTTTTTTTTTTTTTCAAGAAGGAGTATCTTTGAAGCCCAACATTATATTGGGAGTAGATTGGGGCAGTCAGGAGCAATCGTGTCTCACGTCAACAGAATTCTAAGTTATCAAAACATTTAAATGCATATTCTCTAGGTCTATGAAGTGTCTGAAGACAACCTATCCATCTGATACACATTTCTTTATATCTGGAAAACCTGACTACATGACTGATTATTATAAGCATGAATGACTATAAACCTGTAGTTCTTAACAACCTAAATATCTTAAGGACTAAGGCTTTACATTATAAAAGTAAACATTCTGTAAACAGATGTACATTATAAGGACAAAGGCCTCCAAATTGTGACAATATACAAAATATCTTAATCAGAGGTAGAAATACACAGTGCAATATGACAACAATTTCCTCAATATTCAAAATATCCTAAACAGAGGTAGAGCATGCATACAGTATGACAAATACAATTTTACATTTGTATCAAGATATAAAAATATTTCAAACAGAAGGAATATATGTATAATATGACAAATATAGTTTTGTATTTGTATCAATATATAATTAACTTAAACATAAATATAAAAATAATTTTATATTTGTATCAATATACAAGAATCCATACCAATGCAATTTTTCTAAAGCTGATAGTTACTGATTTAGTTTACAAGTAAATACAATAATCTACTTTATTATACCATCCTCCTATTTCCCTTTTTTATTTTCCAAAGGAGAATCCTAAATCTAAACTTTATTGTTTCACCTCCAACCCTATTACATCTTATAACTAATCCGTAACAGATGATAATTGTCTTTAACCTTGAGAAAACAAAACTTTTTGTGAGAGGGGGTGTTGTTTTGTTAAAATTGTTTCCTTTTGTCTAGGGTGTGATCTCTGTAGGATCCTGTAGGAAAGCTAAAACAATGGTTAAGTCTCAAATAGCCAGTCTCAGAGTAATGGGTAAGGTTTATCTGCAGTTCTGGCTAGACATAATGTGATGGACAATCTCATCTTGGAACTGTCCTAAAGAGCTTGCAGTCCAAAGCTGATCATTGAGTGTTGTTTATTGGCTCAATGGCATCATTATAGACCTGGTAGAGTCATTGTAGGGCCTCATCTTCCTTCTGGAGACTTCAGAAATCACTATTGGGAAGATTTATTTTTTCACTGCTTGAACATTATTAATATCAAAACAGAAAGTTTAAATTTTAACATGGCATGATATATAAAGAAGGGTTCTAAGGAATCAAGAATAAGCATGGAGAGAAATAGACTCTTGACAACAATAGTCCCTAGATTATTGGCTTTCTTCTGTCACACACCAGTTGGCTCTTCTGATATGAGACAGAATCCTTATTTTTTTTTTTCAGTAACATGCTTGGGTTTAAAGAAGAAGAGAACCACATTCCAACTTTAAAGGCAGCTTGATTTATAATCGAGTTGGGACCACAAGTTTTTAAAAATTCTTTCTAGAATTAAAGAGATATTGATGTTAGCCAGTGAAATATAATCCTATAGAGTATACTGGTACCAATAGGTCCTTCCTTTATGTGGTAGATGTCTAGGTGTCCATGTCCTTTTGATTTCATGAACATGGGTATTCCTATTATACTGTAAAGACAAAAAACAGAGCCCTGCCCCGACCCTTGTTTGGTGAGTTTTCCTTGCAACTTGTAGAATTGTCACATCAGTGGATGAGCTATAACTTCTCATCAAGTGATTTTTCCTGTTAAATTGAATTTTTATTAATTTTGTTGGTATCCATAGATTTTCTTCTCCTGTGGAAACAAAAGCAAAACCCCTTCCCCAACATAGCATATATCCTGTTTTCCATTCTGAGGTCAACATATCTAGGAAGTAGACAGGTTGATTTAGCTCAGGAGTTTTTTCTGTTATCCAGTGTCTCTCTGCAACTGCTGTTCCTTTTTCATCAGCATTAAGAAAATTCAAGCTCAATAAAGCATTATGTAATCTATTTCTAGGAGTCATTATTACCCCTTTATGTTTATTCAGTATGTACATTAGAGTTTGATTAGATCTTTCTGACATGCCTATACTGTAGGATTGTGTAGTATACCTATAATATGCTTTATATTGTAATAAGCAAAAAACTGTTTCATTTTGTTGTAATCATATGCTGGATCACTGTCAGTCTTAATTTGTAGAGGTATTCCCATGATGGCCATAACTTCTAATAGGTGTGTAATTATAGGATCAGCCTTTTCAGAACTCAAAGCATTTGCCCATTGAAATCTTAAATAGGTATCAACGGTGCATTGTACATATTTTAATTTTCCAAATTCTGCAAAATGAAACATATCTATCTGCCAAATTTCATTTCTTTGTATATGTTTAGGATTACTTCCTGTATATAATAGAGTTAGGCTGTAGAAGGAACAAAAATGACTTTTTTGTGATTTTCTTAGCTTGTTGACAGTGATAGAAAAGTCATTTTTCAAACTTTTACTATTTACTTGGTCTTTTTCATGAAATTCTGAGACCTCTGGCACATTTCCTATTAATAACCAATCAATTTTATCCTTACCTTGTGCTAGAGGACCTGGCATATCCATGTGGGATCTGATGTGATTTCTGATATATATATCAGAAATGTTCCCTATTTCTGATGATTCCCTATAAATGTATAAATAGTGAAGTTAATTTTTGTTTTGTCAAGAATAAATTCTGCAGTTTAAATATGTAAAACAACTCTCTCTGCATATTGAGAGTCAATAACTGTGTTGAGATGTTCTGTGAAGTCCATTTGTACCATAAGAATGGCATACAATCTGACTTTTGTACAGAATTGTAAGGTCTTTGAACCATTTTACTTAAATATCCTGATTTACATCTTACCTTTCCTGATTTATTTGCCTCAGGGTAGAATATGGGGACCCCAGAGATTGGTTTTTGTTGTATAATGTGAGAAAGGACCCAGTTGGTTCTTTTTATGAATTCTATTCTCTTGCTTTTGGGATAATATTTGTTAATCTCTCCAAGAAATTACTGCAAGCTCTTTGCCAATATTCATTATCTTTCCATAAAGAGGAGATTTCCCCATTAGTTAAAGGTGCTACAGTTTCTTGTGTGTCCATTCCTGTTAATTGATGAAGTCTTAATTTTTCTTTTAAAATCAAATCAGAGATTTTTTTCACATATGTCTTTAACTTCTTACTCAGTTTACATGATAGAAATATCCATTCCAATGTATTACCTTCCATCTGCATCAACAGCCCTGTAGGGGATAGTTTAGAGAGTAATATGACCAGAATACAGTTAAGTTCTGGATTCACACAATCCACATGTGCCTCTTTTATTTTCTTTCCTACTAGAACCAATTGCTTCTCACCTTCAGCTGATAATTGGACTTGGGGTCTAATTTTTTGTTGACCTATTTTATATCTTAAGCAATTAATAGAATCTCCTCTTTGTATTTTTTCAGGAGCAATTTGTAATCCCTAGTGAAGCAAAACTTCCTTTTTTTTTCAAACATGCTCTCTAAATCATCTAACTTTGAATCAGCTAATAACATATCATTCATATAATGGTAAATTATAGATTGTGGAAATTGTACATGAATTATTTCTAATGGTTTTTGCATGAAATATTGGTCACAGGGTGGGGCTATTTAACATTACCTGCAGGAGAACCTTCCATTGATTTCTCTTGACTGGCTGAGAATTATTATAAGTAGGTACTGTGAAGGCAATTTTTTTTCTATCCTTTTCTTTTAGAGATATGGTAAAGAACCAGTCTTTTAAGTCATTAACTATAATAGGCTACTTTTTAGGTAACAGAGAAGGCAAAGGCATACTAGGCTGTAGATAGCTCATTAGCTCAATTACTTTGTATGTGGCTCTCATATCTGTCAGTATTGTCCATTTTCCAGATTTTTTTTTATAACAAATACAGGAGAATTCCAACTGCTGGTAGATTCTTCAACATGTTGAGCATTTAATTGCTCCTGAATCAGCTGTTCTAAGTCTTGTTGCCTCTCTTTTGTCATAGGCCACTTCCCAACCCAAACAGGTTTGTCAGTTAGCCATTTTAAGGGTAGGGCTGTGGTACCTTTACTGTTGTGCTCTGTTTGTATACAGCCTGAATGGTTGGTGGCTGTTTCTTATAGTGTCTTATAACATTAATCCCAGAAGCATGAGTTGGTTTATGGTCTGCTTCTGAGATTGGAGGAATATTAATCTGTGTATTTCATTGCTGTAACAGATCACAGACCCATAGATTCATTGCTGTATTAGCCACATATGGCCTCAGCCTTCCTCTCTGTCTTTCTGGCCCTATGCATTTAACCCATCTTGTGCTTTGTTTTACCTGAGATAAAGTTCCAATTACAAGAAATTTAACATCTACCTCCTGAAGAGGCCAATTTACTTGCAATGATTCTGGTGTAATTATAGTCACATCTGCATGTGAATCCAGTAAGCCTTCAAGTATGGTGTTATTTATTCATACCCTTAGCTTTAGTCTATGTTCATTTATGGAAGTCTGCCAAAATATTCATTTTATGTTGTTTCTTGGAATTTTTGATTCATATATCAAAGCTGTTCTATCATGTAGTGCAGTTATGATTTTTTACATTAGGCACTGGATTATTTAATTGTCTTGGGGATGAGTTTCCTCTATAGTGACTGGGAATGACTGAACCATGTTCAATTTGGGGGCCTGTGAGAACTCCCCCAAGGCATTTCCTGATTGTAAAGATTTGCTTTGTATGTCCCTTGTTGATCTGCATATGTTGGTTCAATGTTGGCCTTTGCCACTTATGCATGATATAGAAGGTGTGATCTTCTGTTTGTGTCATTCCTAGAAGAGGTATTGTTTCTAGGAGGGTCCTATGTACAATTTCTTCTTATATGGCCTGGTTTATAACAATTAAGACATTTGGCATTTTGATACCACTTTATGCCTTTGGAAATTGCCTCTCCTATCCAAGCCTCATCATTATAGTTAAGAGAATCAACATTGATTGTGTGTTGGATACATTCTTCTATGGGTGCTGATCTGACCTTTAAGGTGCACATATCGTTTTATATTCTAAATTAGCATTTTCAAAAGCCAAATATTGAATTAGTACTCATCTAACCTCTTGATCGGATATTGCTCTATTTACAGCTTTAATCAATCTTTGTAAAAAGTCAGTTCTTCCGAGTTCTGTATGATTTTGGTATATAGCTCAGTTTGTTTTCCTGGTCCTGTAATCTTTTCCCAAGCATTTAAGGCAGCTATAAGGCACATGAATAAAGTATGCTCATCAAAGGTGACTTGTTCATCTACATCAGCAAAAGAGCCTCCACCAAGAATTTGATCTTACAAAATTTTAAAACCTCTCATTTTACTTTGCTGTTCAAGGGCCTTAGCATCTTCTTTCAACCAGGTTATCCATTGTAATTATTGACTGTATTCTAATATGCTGACAGTAATTGATTCCAGTCATTTGGTGTGATATTATTTCTAGATGACCACATATTTAATACTGTTTCACATATATTTAATGCATACCATAGCTTCCTTGATGCCTTTTAAACCTCTCATGTGTATAGGCTCTCATTGACATTTTACATATCCTTCAGGATATTTAGCATTTGCTTGCTTTTCACAAATAATAACAGGATATACCATAGCTTGGGAGGAAGAGGGGGAACTTGTGAGTGCAACTTTTGGTAAGTCATCTCTAACTCTGTAAGGTAATGGTGTTGTTATTTCTCCTGTATCCTCTTCCATCTATGTATTAATGCTTTTATTATCAGTTCTAACAGGGTCATGTAAAACTTGAATTTGATTAACCACAGCTTTGTCTAAATTCTGTGCCTCCTGTACAGTAAATGATTCCAGTGACCTCATAGAATCAAAAATTTTCTCTGCAGGCCCCCACAGCCCATACAGGAACACTGGTGGTCACTTGAGCAGAGGTCAGGCACACAGCACAAATGTGAGATTTGGTACTGTCAAGAGTAGATTTTGGACACCCTAAGATGCAAGCTGGCACTGAGCAGCTCATGGGTGCCCCATGTTGATGGTGAGGCAGGCTTGCGGCACTTTCCCAAGCCTCTGAGCAAACCTTCTAAGCTGCCATGGAGGCTATAGGAGTATGGGATATTTTCACTCATGTGGTCATAATTTGCTATGATAAATACACATGAGTCTATTTAATGAGTAATAGGGATTTATTAAGATATAAATTGAGGAAATACACCCACGAATACTGAACTGAATAAACAGCTGAAGTTGTCTTCTCTTCAGTCTGTGAGTGAATGCACCTGGCCATCTGATCATACGAAGAAGAAGAAGAAGAAGAAGAAGAAGAAGAAGAAGAAGAAGAAGAAGAAGAAAGAAAGAAGAAGGAGGAGGAGAAGAAGGAGAAGAAGAAAGTGACCATCTCCCTTCTCTTTTAGGAGGTCACACACAAAGAAAAGAAGCACTGCCTCTTTTGGGCTATATAGCCCAAGGTCAGGGGTAGAGAAAATAACACTACAACCAGCCCCAACCTGTAGAAGGGTTCTTGAAGAGAGGATGGAGGAATTGAGAAATAATAGAAAGAAATGTAGACATAGATGGAGAGAAAGACAGAGACACAGGATAGCTTCACGAGGGCCCTGAGTCAATACCTAGTCCTCAACTTTATTTCTTTTTTTTTTCTTTTTTTTTTTTTTTTTGGTTTTTCGAGACAGGGTTTCTCTGTGTAGCTTTGTGCCTTTCCTGGAACTCACTTGGTAGCCCAGGCTGGCCTCGAACTCACAGAGATCTGCCTGGCTCTGCCTCCCGATTGCTGGGATTAAAGGCGTGTGCCACCACCGCCCGGCTCAACTTTATTTCTAATGGGCTTTTTATACATTAGCAAGGGAAGAGGCATAAGACCTCCCCATTTCAAGATCAAAGCACAATGTACAACCAAGTGTAGACCCTTCAGAACATGGTTACTATGCCCCACAGCAAATAATTTTGTGATTAGGCCTTGAAATATAAGACACCTGGTAACCATGCCTTTTCCACTATTATGTAGCCTTGGAGAGCAACATAAACTCTGACTCTCTGACCTTGAGTCAAACTACAAGTTTGTGGGCTCCCACAAATTCCCCCTTCTTAATACATTCTTAAAAAGTTGGCCTAGACCTCTCAGGTGTAGTACCTGGTAAATCTCAAGTGAGGTTGTGGAGCTTAGCTCATTGTGGCTGCAATACCTCCTAATAAAGGAGTAGAGGACAATCTTTTTAAATTGGCCCAGGATGTCTATAGCAGTTTTAGCTTCATCAAGCCTTTTTTAAAATTAGTCATTGTAAATATAAGAGTCTACACAAACCCATTTATATTCAACATGTCATTTCAAATGAAGTCCAATCTGTAACCAAGGAAATTAGGGCCTGGCAATTACCAACCCAGCCATTTTACAATGTCTTCTCAAGGCCACCTTGGCAGAAATTGTAACCCATTATCATCACACCATGGTTCAGTAACTATAACAGGTTAACACCATAATTCTAGCATGCATATTAACAACAGACACAAATATAATTATCACAAATTTACATCTAAAAATTAATTCTTAATACAACTATTTACATTTCCTAAACTGTAGCAAGCATCCATAAGTAGTCTCTTAATAGAACTATTTACACTTCCACTAACAAAACATAGGGAACATTAACACAGGCTAACATTAATCCACTCAAGTACAAGAAAAAAATTATTAGCTAAAAAGATTGGGAAATATAACTTCCCTTTTTTTTATACTTTTTGAGGCTGCATCTTGAGCCTGGGTAAAAAAAACAAACTTCTCCATTCCTATATGAAAAGTTTTATTCCTATACAAAACAGTTCCATTCCTACACTAAATAGTTCCATTCCTACACAAAACAGTTCCATTCCTATACAAAACAATTCCACTCCTATACAAAACAGTTCATAAGTTACCACAGTTGATAGTGTATATGTGTAGTGATATGTGTAGGTGAAATTAAAATTGTCCACATCAGCAATCTGAGGAATGAAAAGTTAAAAAAGTCAGTTCTGAAAGCAGTATTAACTTCCCACTGAAGTTAAAACTGAAAATCAGGGCCTAGCTCACCAGCTGCTCTGAAGTCTTTACATAGCTGTCCAAGCCATAATGAATCTGAAGTAGAAAGCTCCAAAGATAAAGAAACTCACAACCAAAAACTTGCTGCAATTCCCTTGAATGCAACAATCAAGTTCCAAGAAAAGTTTTTCAAACCTCACTTACAGCTACAGTGGTGCTCTCTGGCCAGTAGGCCAGTAGCCTAGGAAATTTGCTCCAGGGTGAAGGCAGCACCACAGTAGCAGACCTCTCAAAAGAGCAGCCAGCATAAACCTCAACAGGAAGCTGTTTCTTAAAGGAGCCAAGTATTTGTTTTCTGCAAGCAAACAGAAGCTGGGTGGCTTTGGCTGATGGCTCCATCCCATTTGGCTTTTACAGTTCTGCTCAATCTGTTCCTCCCATCTCTGGCCCATCAGTCCTCAGACACCTGTGTCCTGAAGCCTGAGTGCTTTCAATGGCCTCATTCCACATGGGTTCAAGGTGCCTCCCTGCTGATTTGTGGAGCCTAATTCTGGAGGCTGTTTCTTCACTCACCTGTTTCCTTTGAACAAGCATTTGATTTCATGAGAGCAATTTTTGAATTGCTAGCATTATTTCCTAATAAACTGAAGTGATTTTGATATTGTCCCTGCTTATTGCCAGTATCTTGAAGTTTTTCCCCTACTTTTTCTTCTAACACTTTGAGACATTCACATCTTAAAATCAGGTCTTTGTTCCATTTAGAGTTGATTTGCATATAGGGTAGGAAGTAGGGGTCTCATTTAATTCTTCCACATAGTTTTGGATATCTAGTTTAGTCAGCATCATTTATTTAAAAGGTTGCCTGTTCTCCAATATATGCTTTTGGCACTTTTGTCAAAAATCATATGATTGTAGCTATATAGACGTATTATCTGGTTCCTCTAGTCTATTCGATGGCTCTACATGACTATTTTTTGTGGTTACCATGATAGTTTTGTGGCTATGGCTCTATATTTTACTGTGAAATCAGACATAGTGATTCCTTCAGATCATTCTTTTGCTTAGGTTTGCTCTGGATAGACAGTGCTTCCATATGAATTTTAACAATGTTTTTCAATTTTTGTCAAAAGTAGCATTGAATTTTTATGGGGGTTGCACTCAATCTGTAAACTGCTTTTGGAAGAACTGCCATTTTCACAATGCAAACTCTTCTATGAGCATGAGAACATCTAATAATCTATCATGTTTTAATTTCTTTCATCAGTGTTTTACAATATTTATAGCTAGAGTTTTCCTGCCTGGCCCACAGTCAGGACAAATCTTTCTCCTCTGCCAGTCCCACAGTCACTCAGACCCAAACAAATAAACACAGAGACTTATATTGCTTACAAACTGTATGGCCATGGCAGGCTTCTTGCTAACTGTTCTTATATCTTAAATTAATCCATTTCTATAAATCTATACCTTGCCACGTAGCTCGTGGCTTACCGGCATCTTCACATGCTGTTTGTCATGGCGGCAGCTGGCAGTGTCTCTTTCTGCTTTCCTGTTCTTTCTTTTTTCCTCTCTGTTAGTCCCACCTATACTTCCTGCCTAGCCACTGGCCAATCAGTGTTTTATTTATTGACCAATCAGAGCAACACATTTGCCATACAGAACATCCCACAGCACTTCCCCTTTTCTTTTCTTTTTTTTTCAAAAAGGAAGGTTTTTAACCTTAACAAGGTAAAATTGCATATAATTTGGGAATTTGGGTGTAGCTTCTCTTACAACTTCCTGCTGGAGCGGGGAGCTGTATCCTATGGGGACACAATGAAAATTTTAGGATTATGGAATAGTCCATGAGGCTGTATTGTCTGAGACAGTTGCCTTCAAACCATTCTGGATGTTGGATCATCTGGGCCATGGTGTCATCGGAGACCTTTCAGCGGGTCTTGGCTGGTCAAACCTGATGTATCTTAATCTGGGACAAATCCATAGCCTCTTGCTTTATGTGGAAACAAAAGTAGAGCCTCCTTTCCAAGGCAACACATCCTTACATCCAAATTTTGAAGTCAAGGTATCTTTAAAATATACATATTGGTTTAACTCAACATCTTATACGATCAAATGTTTTTCTGCAGTTAAAAATCCCAAAGACAACTGTAGATGTAACCAACTATCTTATTATATAAGAAACACAGAACCGATTCAGAGAAGAAAGCCAAGAGGTCAGAACTAAGAGAATTACACTTCCTGCTTCAGCCAAGAGAGTTCTCCGAAAAGGGGGCCTACTTCCTGTCTGTTCGTCTTTATATAGACTATCTGTTCTGCCTTCTTATTGGTTGTAAACCCAAACACATGACTGCTTAGTCCCTGCCTGTATGTATAGCCCTCCAGGTCCTCTATGGTATTGAGATTAAAGGTGTGTGTCTCCAATGTTGGCTGTATCCTTGAACACACAGAGATGTACCTAGCTCTGTCTACCAAGTGCTGGGATTAAAGGCGTGCGCCGCCGCCGCCGCCGCCGCCGCCGCCGCCGCCGCCACCACCACCACCACCATGCTCTTGCTATGGCTCTAATAGCTCTGACCCCCAGGCAACTTTATTTATTAACATACAATTAAAATCACATTTCAGTACAAGTAAAATACCACTACAGACAACACAATCCAGATTCTCTGTGTAATATTCATCATTACGTGGCTTATTTTTTATATTAATTTTACTGTCTCTTTAAAGACTTTACTTTTTAAAACTATGTATTTGTTTATATAACTGTATATATCACCTTTTTGTCTCTTTCAAGCCTACATATATTTTACACACATTGTAAACTATTACATCTGAATCTGTCTTATTGTGAATCTATTGCTTTAAACTGCAGCATTTGTAAGACTGAAACAGCACTATGGCTGCTGGCTTCACCCACCTCAGCTTCCCAACATGGTGGTGGTTTGTTTACCACCAGCTCTGGGAGCTATCGTGGGTCTATGCTTTTATCCAAGCAGCGTGTAGCCCAGAAACCTCTTTTTTTGTTTTGTACTAGCAAAGGCTAAATCCACCACGCAGATTATTGTGCCACTTGCAGAGGCCTCATTCCCACCATACGGTGGCAGATCAAACCTACAGGCTGCCGCTCATTTGAGAGAAACAATTAGGAAGCTGTTTTTAGCTCCATTTTAGAATATTTTCTCAGGTTTTAGGGGGAAACTCTTGCCAACTCGTTGGGCGCCATTTGTAGCTAGAGTTTTCCTGCCTGGCCCACAGTCAGGACAAATCTCTCTCACCTGCCAGTCCCACAGCTGCTCAGACTCAACCAAGTAAACACAGAGACTTACATTGCTTACAAACTGTATGGCCATGGCAGGCTTCTTGCTAACTGTTCTTATATCTTTAATTAATCCATTTCTATAAATCTATACCTTGCCGCGTGGCTCATGGCTTACTGGCATCTTCACATGCTGCTTGTCATGGCGGCGATGTGGAGCATTTACCCAACCACCCCCACAGTTCCCCAGAGTTTTCTTGAGTGCAAGCAGCAGGAAATATTAGATAGAAGGATTTATTGCGGAGAATATCGGGGAGATAAACAGATAGAAAATAAAAGATAGCCTTGAGAGGGCCTGGAACCTATTCCAACAGGCCCCGACTGTCTCTGCCCCAGGGTTTTTATAGAGATGCCAAGGGGTGGAGCAAAAGACCTCCTCCCCCAGCACAGCCAAGTGCAGACCATCTCAGACACCTGCACTCAGGCCCGTGGTCTAATCATCCTCTATGAGGACCTGCTGGGTAAAGCCACGAGGAACCCGAGAATGGGCTCCCACAGGTCCCCCTTTCTTAATATATAAAAAATAACTAATAATGGCTTACAGCAATCTCCATAGCTGTTACACCTCCCAGTATGGGAGTAGAGGATGATATAGATGGCATTTCTCTTTTGAATTAGGTCCAAGGTGACTACAGCAGTCTTAGCTGCCTCAAGCCCTTTCTAAGCCAAAAACTCTTAAGGCAACTACAAACTTAAAGAATCCCTTAGCTTCATCATTACCATTAGCAGACTAACATAAACATTGCTATACATAGCCACAATTCTCTCAGTCTTACAACTCAAAGCAAACTCTTAACAGAACCATTTGAATTAGCATATATGGTGCTATATATAGTGAACAATTTTCTCCGTCTTACAACTTTAACTCTTAATCATTTTAATTTTCTTGCTAACAGAACATAGGAAAAACTTCAATGTATTCACATCAAACTTAAATATTCCTTAACTCCACAAAACCAGGGTGCATTAATATCAATAGGGTAAATATAATTTCTGCAAACATAATTCGACCTCATAACTCCTCCTTTTAATTTTTTAAACAAAATCTCAAACCTAGTTAGAAAAACCCAAACTCATACAATTCCTACAAACCCATATTGAAAAGCAATCTTCTCAATCTAACCATTAACACTTTGAAAACTTAGCAAAACCTCCAAAAGCGGTTTCTTAATAAAACTCTTTATACTTTAAAAGTAGTCTCTTAATATACAAAAACATAACATTAATCCACTCAAACAACTTTTGAAATTAGACTAAGGAATATTAACTCTCCCCCTTTTCTTCATAATTTAAGCAAAATCTCAAGCCTAGTTAGAAAACCCAAACTTTTCCATTTAAACAGTTTCATTTGTAACACAAAACCAGTTCTGTAAGCAATTTCATTTTTACATAAACAGTTCCACAAAACAATTCATGAATCACCAATTAATAAAGCATATATGCATACACAAAACTGCATCTTGATTCTAGGTAGAAATAAATTTCATTTAAACAGTTCCATTTTTAACCCAATTCCAGCAAGCAGTTCCTAGGTCATTACTATAAGTAAACTCAAAATTTTCCCATTGCAATGAAATCTCTGTTCATTTCATTTCTTTAGTCCCAAAATTCAAATGATAAATTCTGGTACAAGCCTTCCAAATATGAAGAAATCCATAACCAAAATCTTTTTGTAGTTTTATCTCATTTTAAGTTCAAAAAGTTCAAACAAATAAATTCTGGTATTAGGCTTTCACTTCAAAATATGAAGACATGTTTTTCAACCAAAACTTTTTGCAGTTAACAATTTTTGTTCTAACAAGCATCTCTGAACTTACTCTGTTTTAGGTACAGTAGTATTCTAAACCACACTGTTTTTGATGTTAGCTCAGGTTTTTCTGTGTTGCGTCGATTTTCCACGGATCTCAGCTGTGGATGCCTTGTGCTGGTTCTCGCGTCCGCCATTCTTAGCTTCTTAGCTGCTTCTGGAGCTTTTGAAAACTGCTCAGACTGACTACTTTGCAGTCTACTAGGACACTTCCTTCCATGTCTCAGGTTCTTTCAACCATATACATTAAGAATAGAATCACACTTAACATATACACTTTTTTACAAACTCACATATAACCTTTTGCCTTGCAAAGCATTTAGACTCGCATTCAACATCTACATTTTACAAACTCACATATAACGTATTAACATGTACTTATTTATACTCCTTAAGGAAACTATAGAACTACTTTAGCAAATATATTTCTTATTACTTCTTATATACTTATCATATTTCTTAAACTTACATTTACAATTAGTATCTTTACTTCTTACAAGCTATACATGCTATACTTCTTACAAGCTTGTACTTCTTACAAGCTATACTCTATACATCTACTTATTTATACTCCTTAAGGAAACTATAGAACTACTTTAGCATATTTTTAACTTAGCAAACACCTAAAGATTTCTTAACAGATCTAACAAGAGAATTTCTTACAAGCTTATTACTACGTGTCTTAAGACTACCTTAGATATTTCTTGCAAGCTTATTTTCTTAAAGGAACTCTATAGATCTATTTTACAAACTTGTACAGGGCTACCATTAGCATATATTTAACTTAGCAAACACCTAAAGATTTCTTAACACAGATCTAAGAAGAGAATTTTTACAAACTCACATATCTTATTTTCATCTTTTTCTACTTCTTACTCTTAATTATTATCACTATCTCTATTAGATTCTTTTAACTAGACAGAAAGTACGTACATTATTTCTAAAGTTTAGAGTTTATAGTCAGCTTTGCTATAAAACACTGGGATTTAGTGAGTGTTGTTGTTATAGAATTGTGATAGTTGTTGCTAGGGGACTGTAACCTTCCCAGGATGACACCACACTCCAAAGTTGCCAGTTCTCTCAGCCGTTCCGGAACCGGCAGAGATGCACTGTCAGCAGTAAATGGTTTTTAACTAGAGGCTGTCCCTTCACCCAAATTCATAGTAGTTCCCCTAAGTGCTTCATTTCAGACAAACATTTCTATTACAGCAGTGCTTTTGGTTTGCTCTACCAAAAAACTTCACGCTGAGGGTGAAATTACCATATTTAGCTGCTGTAAGGTCTTTGCTAAATACCGCACAGCTATTAGGTGATATAAAGTATTTTTCTGAAGAAGCTAGTAAAGCCAAAAGCGGCACAGCTCCGAACTCTATTTCCTCACTGTTTGCACTAACCAGTGACAAAACCTCAGAAACACTGATCGAGCCACTTTCATTCTGGTTCCTTTGTAGGAACATCATTGGAGCTGACCTTTCTTAGTTCCATGCTCCTTAGGAAACACCATGGAGCTTCATTCTCCTCATGTGAAAAAACACAAACATGTCCTCGACCCCATATTAGCACAGGATCGGGACCCTCCCATAATCCCGAGCAGGGATCTTTCCATTTCTCATTACCCTCAGCTAAAGGACCAGGAAGATTGGAGTGAGCTCTAATATGGCCCACAAAGCATGGCAGCTTTCTTTTGTGAAATAGCATCTTGGATTTGTTGAAACATTTTGACTGGATTGTTGTTAGTTCCAGTATTTTTACAAAAACTGTTACTATTCAAAAGGAGACAAGAACATAGATGTTCTTTCATGAAACATATCCTTCATTAGCTTACTCTGAGAAAAAACATTTTCAGGATTTAGTATTTTCACTTCATTAGCTTTAACTCCTGATATTAGCACCTGTGATATTTAGCATTGATTTTTTATAAGGAATTTTCAGGTGAAGCAACTATTTTTTTAAGACAAATTTTTCTGAAGTTTGTTTCCCATCTATAAAGCAGTCATTTCTTTTTTGAATGCCTGTTTCTTATCCCCTTAATTAGATTTGCAAAGGAATCACTCATTGCAGGCTGTTTGTTCAAGAGGTAAATAATTTTTAATTTCACATAAGTTTCTTCATATCTAAGACAACGTTCAGTGTATAAACTGCTTTCTCTTGCTTTAAGGATTTTAAAGTGGCTTGTTTGCTCTTATAGGTAGCTATATGTCATCCAACTACAGTAAAAACTTTGCACAGCTATTAGGGTAAATAAGGCATTTTACCAACGGAGTCCCAAACCATGAAGCACCTAGTTCCATATCCTTTCAATTTTTCATTGGAACTGATATTTAAACTCTTAGATGACTTTCCTCCTTATTCTTTTTAAAAGCTGTATTTTAAGTTTACCGTGAACATATTTTCGAGCTGACAAAATTGTTTCAGGGCAATGTCGCCATCTTTAGTGGAAAAACTATCTTTTCCAGAATGTATTTCCCTTATATCAGTCCCTTATTGCAAGCTAGCTTTTGGGCTTCATTTCCCATAGTTCTTTTTGGGTTTGAGAGTCAACTTCTAAGTTTTTTTTTTTTTTTTTTTTTTTTTTTTTTTTTTTTTACCAGACTTGCTTAAAAATTCTTGCCCGGGAGGTTTGAACAAAGTTTTTGCTTTTGCAAGGGGAGATTTGAACAAGCATTTTACATTTTCAACTATAGGACATTGGGAGGTTCTGGTCTCTCCTCAGCTGGCTTTAACAGGTGTTTCTCCTTCATCAGACACTGGCCCCCGGATCAGAACCACGCCTGCCTCATTAGCAGGCATTGAGGCTGGCATTTCTGATAGCAACTTTCCTAGGGGCTTGTCTTAGCCAGTCAGTGAAAAAACAAGATCATTTACAACAGCTTTTCCATAGCTCTTTCATAGAGATTTTCTCCCACTGATCTATCTCATTTTGCTTGTTCCTTCCTCCCCCCCCCCCAAGATGCAGAGCTTCAGGTATCTGTCTGCGGCTCTGTTCCTCTGCTAGTTGTCTTTGAAGGTAGGGGCTTTTTTTCTCCCCCCGAATCTGCCTCAAATTCTAGCAGCTTTTTCAGGTCATATATTTTCTGGGGAGGATTATGTCCTTTCTGTTTCTTCAGAGTCTTTCTCCCAGACAGTTCCCAGTTTGGTCTCAATTTATCCCCTCTACCCCAGAAACAGTTTCCGACACTACAGTGGCAGCTTTCCCTGCTCCTGAAGGTAGGGGCTTTTTGTCCATTTGTTTTCAGGGTCTGTGTGGTTTGTGTACAGACTGTAAATCCAACAAGGGAGGTTTTTGCCATTATCGCCGGGCGGTGGTGGCGCACGCCTTTAATCCCAGCACTCGGGAGGCAGAGCCAGGCGAATCTCTGTGAGTTCGAGGCCAGCCTGGGCTACCAAGTGAGTTCCAGAAGAGGCGCAAAGCTACACAGAGAAACCCTGTCTCGAAAAACCAAAAAAAATAAAAAATAAAAAATAAACTCCCATTAGGACAGGTTTTTTGCCTCATCAGGCCTTCACCTGGCCCAGTCCCCCAGTGGGTTGCATTTGCTTGTCTGGGTGCTCAAGGACAGAGCTTATGCCAGAGGCAATCACCCCTCAGGGCTACACTTCCCCTCATCTGACGGGAGTCAGTTGAAACAAAGCTTTTCTCAAAGAGGTGCTTTCTCTGACAGAAAAGAAAGCTTTACTCCTGGATAGTTCTGTTCTGCCCTGGCTGGGCTCTTTCCCCAGACAGCATTCTGACTCAGCAGCACAACTGCTTTAGACACAGTTAAGCTTTACTGTTTTCCCAGAAAGGTCCTTACTTTGATAGAAAAGCTTTTTTGTCAGATTTCTTTTTTTCAGCTGTGGACCTATCAACCCAGGACTTGTAGGAAAGCAGACAACTGTGCTGTTCCCACTGGCTTTAGCTTTGTTTGTTCATTAGCAATCTTCCCCTGGGTCCTGCACCTTCCTGCCTCAGCTATGTGCTCCAGGAAGTTTACAACTGCAGGAACCCTAGTATCCCTGAAATGCACCCCAACTCAGAGACACTGGCCAGTTGCCTCTGGGTTTTTGGTCAGAAGCGAGGATACAATGCTAACAGTTTGCATTGCTTCAGGGGATCTTTGCATTAGGACGATTAGGAACACCTTTTCAAAGACACTCACTCAGACAAAACCCTTGATGCCTCAGCTCCACTGTAACTGAAAAGCTTGCCTTTTTTGCTTTTCTCAGGTAAAGTTTCCTGCCCTTTTGGGTTCTCTGTAGCTTTTTACCTACACTCTTCCAAGCTTTTCCCCAGGGGACTCTGACCCACTGTCTTTTACTAGCTTGAAGAGACAGAGCTTAGAAGAGGTTTTTAGGAACTTGTCCCTGCCTCCTGCATTGCAGGGAGGATTTTTAAAGCTTGAAAGAACTTGGAGAAGTTTTGCTGTCTTAAGAGGTTTGTTGTTTTCCCTTAGAGCTAATCACAGGTGGTCCCCATACTAATATCTTCAGGTGATTCTAATTTTCGTCCTTCTGAGAGAGTTCTGAAAGGCTTTAGTTTAAGAGCTTTTAAGATAAAGGCTTTTTAGATTTTGCCCAAAATTTTCCAAGAAAAGCTTTTAGTTTACGAGAAAGATTTTTTTTCCCCAAGAGAGAAAAATCAACTTTTCCCAAAACTTCCCAACTTTAAACTTTGACTTCTTACACCCCCATTTTTGCCTCAGGGAGAAATTACTTTCTCCTGCCGCTTGGACTTAGCATTTCAGCTGTCCCCAGGTCAAAAGCTTCCATAGGAAACTTTTTCTTCCCCATAAGCTCAAAGAGCTTTTTTACTACCCGTAAAGCCCAAAGAAAGATTTTCCCCCCAGTTTGCATTCATAGCCCCCAAAGTTAGAAAATTGAAGAGTTTTTCTGTCTTGTTGCCTTACTTATTTTTTTCTACACAATCTTACACTTCTAAGTTTTTCCTACACTATATTACTACCCTATGCCTTATACTTATTTTTTACAGATAGAAATTGAGAAAGGGATAGAAGATAGAAAACTTTGACAGAAGAGAATTTGGCTGCAGCATCGGACATCCTTCCAGTCTGCTTTCCTTTTCTCTCAAGGATAAAACCCTTGCCTCTCAATATATATAAAAAATATATATTTCCCATAACACTGGCATGCCTTATCCACTGGCAGGGCTGAACTCAGCACTTTCGCCAAAAACTCTGTAATAAAACTATTATTTTCCTTTATCTTTAGTCCCTATTACTTTGTCTTTAGTCCCTGTTCATTTGTCTTTAGTCCCCCCCCCTTTTTTTTAGTCCCTCTTTTCTTTAGTCCCTTTTTTTTTCTTTTTTCTTTAGTCCCTGTTCATGGCGCCATTCTGTGGGGCGTTTACCCAACCACCCCCACAGTTCCCCAGAGTTTTCTTGAGTGCAAGCAGCAGGAAATATTAGATAGAAGGATTTATTGCGGAGAATATCGCGGAGATAAACAGATAGAAAATAAAGGATAGCCTTGAGAGGGCCTGGAACCTATTCCAATAGGCCCTGACTGTCTCTGCCCCAGGGTTTTTATAGAGATGCCAAGGGGTGGAGCAAAAGACCTCCTCCCCCAGCACAGCCAAGTGCAGACCATCTCAGACACCTGCACTCAGGCCCATGGTCTAATCATCCTCTATGAGGACCTGCTGGGTAAAGCCACGAGGAACCCAAGAACGGGCTCCCACACGGCAGCTGTCAGTGTCTCCTTCTGCCTTCCTGTTCTTTCTTTTCTCCTCTCTGTTAGTCCCACCTATACTTCTTGCCTAGCCACTGGCCAATCTGTATTTTATTTACTAACCAATGAGAGCAACACATTTGTCATACAGAACATCCCACAGCAAATATTCATAGAAGAGCTTTTTCACTTGGTGGGACGGATTTATTCCAAGGTAATTTTTTTTTAATTTTTTGTTTGTTCGGCTGCTTTGAGTTTTGAGGTATTGGAAACCAGTTTCCATGATTTCTTTTATTTATTTATTTATTTATTTATTTATTTATTTATATATTTATTGCAAATCTGTTACCAATTCAAATAGGAAAGCTATTGATTTTTGTACATTAATTTTGCATCCTACCATACTGCTCAAAGTATTTACTACCAGATCTCAGATTTTTCTGGACTCTAGATTCTCTTATATACAAAATCATTTCCTCTGCAAATAAGATACTTAGATGTCTTCCTTTTTAATTTGTATTCCTTTAATTTTGTTCTTTTGTACTGTTATAGCTAATATTTCAAGCACTATATTGAGAAGGGTGGGAAAATGGACACTTTTGCTTTGATCCTGATATTAGTGACAATGCTATGAGATTTGCTTCCATCTACTACAACATTGTCCTTAGGTCTATCATATATAATGTTCGGGGTATTAATACATATTCCTTCTATTTCCATCCCTGGGGTTTTCATGAAGGGATGGTAGACTTTGTGAAAAGCCTTTTTGCATCTATCAAGATTAACATGTCATATCTGCTCCTGAGTTCATTTATGAGATTTATTTGTTTGCACATGGTAATTATTCCCGAATCTCTGGAATAATGTCAACTTGATCATGGTGAATGGCTGTCTTTGATATGTTCTTGAATTTGCTTTCAAAGTGAGGATTATTCCACCTCTAATCATCAGAAAGACTGGTCCCTTTTGTTATTATAGCTTTATTAAAAACTGGTTGATAACATTCCTTTTTTTTCTATTTTATAGACTATCTTGAGAAGTACTGGTGATTATTCTAAATCATCTGTAAGAATTCAGCCATAATTCCATCTGGGCCTGAATTATGTTTCATTTGGATATTTATTTTAATTAGTGCTTCAGTATTCTTGCTTCTTACAGATCTGTTTAAATTGTTTATTTTACTTTGGCTTAATTTTGGTAGGTCATATGCATATAGAAATTCATCCATTTGTTTTAGATTTTCCAATGCAATTGAAATAAAATTTCCAAGGTCTGCCTGAATGACTGAACTGCATTAATTTCTGTTGTAACACTTGTTTTCTCCTCTAGTTTTTTTAATTTGCATCTTCGTTTTCCATTGGTTAATTTCAGTAAGGGTGTGTTGTTCTTGTTTATGTTTACAATAAATCAAATTTGTTTCACTCATTCTCTGAACTGGGTTTTTTATTTCCTTTTTATTTATTTTCTACCCTGATCTTAATTGTTTCTCTCTCTCTACAGACTTAAGTTTGTCTTGATTTTGTTTTTCCAAGGTCCTAACATGCACAGCTCCAAGGTCTTGGCTCGACTGGTGTGATGAGGGAGTGAAGAAAAGATAAACACACAGATAATCTTGGATTGTAGAACTGGCCTCTCTGATTAGGAAGCCGAAGTACTGGAAAAGCTCCACATCTTTGTAATATATAGTTCAATAAGTAGGATGGTTACTGCATGCAGCTGAATTGAAGAGGTGGGTTTATGGTACATAGCTTGATCAAGGAGACAGGATTAGCTAATTCCATAGGAACAGTCTCTGTAGTGTAGCAGTCTCGGTAAGGGAGAGGTCTCTAACTGATAATCATCTAGGGAGATAAAGCCATGGTGGATATTTTGTATACACAGTGTCAACATTCACATTCAGACCCCAGAGGAAGACTTGCCATCCCTCTGAGCCTCACCCAGCAAAGGCTTTATGACTATCACATGTGGCTGAAGCATTAGAGTCCTTGACTTGGCTATGCCCATGCTAATACATTCACTCAGGACATCATTCACTCCTTTGCTCAAGCTTCACTCATTGTGACACAGACCATTTCCTTCGCCTGCAAGATGTAGTACTCTCAGCTACTTCTCCAGCATCAAGTCTGCCTGCACATTATATTTCACCATGATGATAATGGAATGAATCTCTGAAATTATAGGTGAACCACTCCAATTAAATGTTTTCTTTATAAGAGTTGTCATGGTCATGGTGTCTCTTCATGTAGTACAAACCCTAAGATAGTACAATATCATCTGCAAAAGTAATTACTATCAATGGGCAGGCAAGTTCTTTATAAAAATACAGTAAAACACATAGTCAAATTAAAACAAGATAAAAAATTAACCCTTATACTGGAATCATTTTAGGAAGTAAAGGAACAATGATAGTACTGAGCATACTAAGAAATTAGCTATTGTGGGTATGAATGGAAAGGGAAAAAAAAAGAAAAGTAGAACTAGTGATTAATATTGAGTTGATGGAGAAACCTGAGGAGGAACAAAAACACATAAAATTGGGAAACATGAGAGATTTGAAGGGGGAAGTAAGGCAGTTCTAGCTAATAGTAGAATAAAAAGAAAGAAAAAACACAATTCGGTAACCTGAAACTAAGATACAGCTCTGAGGAGGTTGAAATACAAGTCTCACAATCAAGGCCAGCTTATGCTATTTGCAAAAGTCTATCAAGAGGAAAGTAAATACAGAAAGAATAGAAAAGAAAACAGGAGAGGAAAGATAAGGACAGAGCAGGACCGACTGGCCTACTAAATTGACAAGGGAGGAATAAAATGTGATAGTGAGAGACCTGGATCAGGGAGCAGTCTGAAAGTGATTTCTTTCCAGCTAGCCAGTTTCAGTCTTGACTCTCAGCAGTCCTTTCTGGGCTTCCAGATGCTAGTCACATGCCTACACAGTCCTTTGCAATGTGATACTATCGAGACTGGTCATACCTTTGAGTAGTCTTCTAGAAGTCCAAGCATTAATGGTGTTCTCACCCCTGGGTGGCAGTTTTCAAGACTAGGTCACAGATGTTGGTCTTATTTGCATGGGTCAAACTGAGAAATGCTGGTCCTGAACCTTAGCCCCACTTTCCCTTTAACTTCTAAATGCTGAGACTATGGACATGCACCACCATGCCTTCCAAAAATAAATAAATAAATAAAAATTTGTCTGTTTGGAAAGTCTTACACTTTTACATTTGTATTAAATGCACCTGAAATCCAGAGAAATTGCCTCCACCTGCATCAAAGAAAATTTTTCTTCGTTAAGAAAACTCACAAAACAGCAGTATCTATTTTCAAAATAATTTACACAACAAAAATTTTCTCTTAGATAAAGCAGTTAATTTTTCAATGAGTTAAAAATGTCCCATTTTCTGTAAGTCAACAGAATATTTATACTGAAAACCAGGAATATGAACACATAGCTGTAGTCTGAGCACTGCTGAGGCAGTGACAGTATTGTGAATTCAAGTTTAGCCTAGGCTATGTAGTAAGACTCAATCTAAAAAAATTTTCTTGTGCAGTAAGATTTTTGTTTTAGTTTTTTGTTTTCTGATGGGGTCTAGGCTCTCTCTTTAATTGAAACTCGAGTCCTTAAGCTTTATGTTTATCTATATACAATCTACCCTCATGTCTCTTCCTCAACTCAAAGGAATAAGTATCTTTAAATATAATCCCATCTCTTTCTGGTTTGTATGAAATAACATGCATTCTATCCTTTTTTTATTTTAGAATCTGTAGTACAAGGATTGTTTCTTTTTAATTTTAGTAGACCACTATAGTACACTAAAATAAGATCAGGACTACCCATCCCAAAAAACCAGTCAGGGATCATGAAGTATGCCTTAGCCCTTTGTAACATTCCATGCCTGACTCCAGCCCTGCTCATCTGAATCCTGGGCCCTGCTACCATCAGTGAAATACCATCACCATGGGAAACAACAGCACAGGAAGTGATACTTGGGGGGCTCATATCAAGTATCTTGCTGGCTGAGCAAAGTTGTTCTTTCAATCAGTTTTAGTAATAGAGAAATGGTTCAATAAAGAAATGATTTTTACCAAGAATGACACAAAAGTGGAAATATTTGTGCTTCAGATTGCTATTAAAAGTCATTCCAGAAGTTCCTCTGCAGGTATTATGGTTTGTCTCTGACATGTACTGTTATGTTGAGTTCACAGGACCATGTGTTTGAACACTTGGTCCACAGATAGTGACACTATTTTGGGAGGTTGTGGAGCCCTTTTAGTACATGTATCCTGGCTAATGAACAAGAGTCACTCATGGAGAGCCTCTGCAGACAGCCCAGCTCTGGTTGTAAAGATGAGAGTAGCCTGATCCCCATAAGAGGCACCTTGCTTTTCTTGCCATGAAGAACCAAAAGTTCCAAAATTTAAAACAAACAAACAAAAACCATCTTACCTCCTTAGTTGTATGTATGTATGCATGTATGTATATGTGTGTATATGTGTATATATATATATATATAAATGTATGTATGCAATTTTTCCTCCATTAAGTTGATTTTCTCAATATTTTGCCACAAGTACACAAATCTTGTTGATATTATACTGTTAGATTTGAAGATTGTGGAATTTTACATCTTTGATGGAAAATCTGCAACGACAGTAAATATCAAAGCACCTGGAAGAATTACAGTTGAAAGCAGTAAATATGCAACATACCATAATGGTGTAATCCTTGCTGACTATGTTGTAATATTCTTTCCACACAACTACCAGCAGAAATTACCTGAAAAGTTGGGGAGAGAGGGTAGAATAAGTGGTTAGAATGTCCCTCAAAGGTCTAACATGGGGGGAAAAAAGAACATAGGAGGCTGAGACAGGAAGAATGAGGGTTAAGGCCAGGCTGAGCTTTATATACTGAGTTACATAAGACACTCTCTCTTTTCTGGAGAACACAAGAGTCTCTATGGGTCAAGACTTCTCCTCAACACTGACATTCATACCTGGCTGGTTCTTTCCCGTGGGCAGGGTAGAATGTTTAACAGCATCCTTGGCTATTACAATCTAGATAACACCCCATCAGTTGTGACAATCAAACTCTGTGGACAAGGAAGGATAAAATACACATCATTGAAACACTATTACTGTGAATGAGATGAATAGCAAACATCTGTTAGCCTCTCAATCATTCTCTTGGTAAATAACATTCTCCAAGCTACCAGACCTACACAACTAGAAAACAGAAAAAGCACAAGGATTTGTAAGGAAAATGACATGTTCAGTACATCAAAATGTAAGATACAAAATACTGATATCCATACAGCGCTTGGATATATGGAATTAGAACCAAGAAAAGCAGTTGTAGCTAGAGAAAAGACCGGAAAAGCACCAGCTATATGAACACCTGAACAAGGCTTTTGCAAATCTCCAGCCTATATAAAATCCTCTTAAGAGATGATGATGATTGCCTACAGAACTCTACCTCATTAAAGAGAAGTCTCTAATGGGTGTAGTTGACTGCAGGGTAAGCATTCATACTCATCTTTTGCTTCCATCTAGATGCACCTGCCATATGCTAAGGCCTTCAGAGGAAACTCAAGCATATCTTTACTAATTGATGTGCTGCAATAATTTTCCCATTTGGCATATACTCTTTTGACTTTTTGTTCCTAATCCATTGTCTTATATTCTATCTGTTCTGAATAGGTAATTGTTTTCTGACAATACCAATACACAGTCAGTAAAAGTATATGCAAATATCAACATTGAAAATTAGATGTTGTTAAACAAATTCTAAACTGGAAGCCTCAGAGACTCCAAAGAGAGGACTTTTCTTCAACAGAAACTTTCTCGTTGTCTAAGTATGCCTGAGTTCGAGAGCACATTTTCTTTTGGCTGTTTTAGATTGAGAAAATTCACTTAAATGTAATTTTCCAAGAAATTAGAAGACATTTATACATGTGTATAGATCCACTTGTTAAAAGCTATTTAAATTGTTTTTGGAGAAGTTACATTTTATGTAAAAATAGCCATGAGACAACAATTTACCTAACTTAAAACATATAATCTCATTAACAACATAGTCAAAATTAAATAAATCTCAATAAGTATGTAGGAATACTTTGCATATATTATGTTTAAACTGGATTTCTTACAAATCTCCCACTGAATGTTCAATTCTTAAGCTAACTCATTTTTTTTAAGTAAGTATAAGTAAAATTTGGAAAACTTGCTTTAAAATAGTCATTTAAATATCAATCACTAGGACTAGTGATATACACTTATAATATCTGTGCTTGAAAAGATAAGGCAGGAGGATCAAGAGTTTTAGGCCAGCATAGGCTACAGAGAAAGACTCCCTCAAAGACAGGGACAACACAATAATCAATCAATGGAATTTTCACCCAGCTCACTTCAATAGTGAATGAAAAAAGAAATAAAATGAATACATGACTACTCATAAGGGGTTAAAGTTTTTAATATAGATATAGGGGAAAATACCAGAAAACTGAGAAATCTTGGAGACTTCAGAGTGGACATGACTGGCCAATGGAGCCTTGCTGTGTGTGTGTGTGTGTGTGTGTGTGTGTGTGTGTGTGTGTGTGTGTGTTGGGTCTGAGGGTTGAGGGTCAGGAGCCAAAAGACCAGGATATCAGGAGACCAAAAGGGACAGGGGAGCCAAAGTGTCTGTGTTATATAGGAATAGAAGCTGGGGGAAGAGAAAGTCCAGCCCATGGACTGAGATGTTTACAATAGAGGGTTGTGTATGCCAGCTAGGAGGACTTTGTAACAGGTAGGGACTGAGAGATGCTGGGAGAACCTGGCACCCAATGTCAGCTTTGGTATGTTAATATGCACCTATGTTAGCCCTTTTTCCCAGATTTGAGATCTAACAAAGGGGTGTGTTATACCAACAGGTTAAGATATAATCAGTAGAGACAGGTACAAATAAAAGATGATATTCTTTTTAGAGATGATAACATGTTACACAGAGACCACAAGTCCACAAAAATTTCTAAAGAAAAATTAAGTTCAACATTCTTCTGAACACAAACCAAACACTTTATTTATATACCCTTACTAAAGCAAAAGCATATTACTCAGTAAAAGTAATCTACTACTGCTCTCTATAAGGTCTGTAGGCTAAACTTACAAGCAAATATAACACTCATCAGAGGAAATTATCATCTTTTCTATTTCTGAGGAAGTGTAAATTATGCCTCATTATTATATGTTCTTTAATGAATCCATGATTAACTCCAACACAGAGATGTAAGATAAGTAAAAATAAGTGTGTTTGAATCTATACTTTTTTACCCAGGTGTTGCTAAAGAGCCAAAGAGGAGTTTGCATGAGCAGAGAGCATCTTTTCAACTGCTGGTGAAAGTCTCTTCCAATTACAGAATTGCAAAATAAAGTTAAGGATGTCATCACTGCCTGAGTCAATCTGTATCAATAATGTGCTAATAGGCCATCAGAAACAAAATATTAGTATATCTGAGGCTAGTATCAGAAGCAAATAGCATGCTCCTAATCATAATAGCTTAATGAGGAAGACAGTCGAAAAGAGGCCACAAAAATTATCCATACAACTAAGGCAAGTTCAGTAGACATTAATAATTATTTGTAGACTGGGTACTCTTAGAAATGTTAAGAGACTCTGTGTGCAGCTCTTCAAGGGACCTAAAGAGGAATCTCTATCCTCCTGAAGAGCAAGCATTTCATTTACCATTGGAAGGAACACCACTGCTTTGGGGGGGTGCCATGACCTACTCTCAACTGAGCTGTCTTGACAAATGTGCTCTGTCCATGGCTATAAACAGAGAATGATCCAGATAGGATAAAGCTCAAATATCCCCACTCACTGTTAAGACAAATGATGATAAGAGAGATGGCTTTCCCGCCCCTAAACCCTGTACCATTCCCAGGGAATATAAAAATCCAGCTATTCTAAGAACCTTCCTCATTATAGATTCAGCTGTAAATCTGAACCAATATAACATTCATCTTTAAGGATAGAAATAAGAGTTCCACACCAACAGATCTTCTCTTCTTTCAAAACAACACAGGATTCCCTACCAACCCACCCACAATCTTCCCCATGTATTAGAAATACTTGAAATCTAATGAAAAGAAAAGCAATTTAAAATAAGTCTCCATTTCACTCCTGCCAAAAAAGCAGATAGGCAAACTGTAGAGCTTCACCTCTCCTTCAGCTCCTCCCAATCCAGTCCTCCAGTCATTCCCAGCTCTGCAACTGAACATTTGTTGCAGTTTCCCTTCTCCTCTATCCTCATCTTCAGTGGGTCACACAGATCTTCTCATCCAACCTCCCTTCCCCCAACACATTGCTGTGTCTGAGCCTCCATTTTCAGCAAGCATTCCCTGGGAAACCACAGGCCACCCTTGTGAGGGACACAGGTAGGCTAACTGAAAATTCTCACCTCTTCCTCTGCTCCTCCAAATCCAATTCTCTAGTCACATCCCTAGCTCTGCAGCAGAACTTCTACTGTGACCTCTCAGCACACTCTGATCTATTCCCAGGGCATTGACTAAGCAGATTGTGATGGAACACCTTGCTTTCCTCCCTTCTGTGAATCCCCTTCAGGACCACCCCTCTGCCAGCCCATCCCCATTCTTAAGGATAGCTATCAATATACAGAAACACATTTATACCTGGAACTACCTGTGGCCATACTTATCAGAATCCCAGAAGAATTTCCTACCAGGCAATAGAAAGAAACCACATACTCCTAAGAATCAGAGTAAAAACAGAAACCAAGAAATAAAATACTCACCAACAAACATAAGACCAGACAGATATCAGCACCTAGAATTACAATCTTCCCAATATCAGGAGGTCTAGATGCCAACATATGAACACAATCATTAACAGCCAGAAAAATATGTCTTCACATGGGCCCAACAACCCTACCACAGCAGGCCCTGTTATTTAAAGTACAGATAAAATACCTTAAACAGCTTTTATGAATATGATAGAGGTCTTTAAGGAGGAAACAAATACATCCTTTAAAGAAATGTATGAAAGCACAAATAATGGAAAGAAATTAATAAAACTGATCAAGACAGCCAGGTGGTAGTAGCACACACCTTGAATCCCAGCACTTAGGAGGCAGAGGCAGACATATCTCTGAGTCGAGGTCAACCTGGTCTACAGAGCAAGTTCCAGGACAGTCAGAACTACACAGAGAAACCCTGTCTGGAAAAAAACAAAACAAATAAGTGAAACAAAGAAAAAAACTTATTAAGACAAGAAATAGAAAATAGAATAAAAAAGAAAACCCAAATTGAGGAAAATCTGTAGTTGTCCTCCCCCAACACCGCCCCCCCCATGTTCTCATTAATGCCTGGCTTTAGCTTGGCTTATTTCTAGCCAGTTTTTCTTAACTTAAATTATTCTCATCTACCTTTTGCCTCTGGACTTTTTTCTTTTGTTACTTCTATATATATACACACCTCACTTTCACTCTTACTCCATGGTTGGCTGTATGATTGGGTGACTGGTCCCTAGTGTCGTCCTCTCCTTGTTCTCTTGCTCTTCAATTTCTCAGTTTCTCTTTCTATTTAGTCTCCCGTCCTGCCAGCCTCGCCTATCCTTTCTTCAGCCCTGCTATTGGCCTATCAGCTCTATATTAGACCATTCAGGTTTCTAGACAGACAAAGTAACACAGCTTCACAGAGTTAAACAAATACAACCTAAAAAAATGCAACACATATTTAAATCATTAAAATAAATGTTCTATAGCTTAAATAAATGTAATGCATCTTAAAATAATATTCCACAACAGAAATCTGTAATGAAAAATTTAGGATCTAGAATAAGAAATATAAAGGCAAGCTTCACCAATACAATTCAAGAGATAGAAGAGAAAATCTCAGGTGTGGAAGACATGGTAGAATAAATGGATACACTGGTTAAAAGAGCTTTTAAAAGAAAAAAATCATAAAACAAAGCAACCCAGAAATCTGGGTCACTTAGACAAAAATATAAAACTAATAGTAATAAAGGAAACAGTGCAGAATTCTCTCAGAGTTTCACACCAGAATGAATATCTATAATTTTCAAATTATTCCACAAAATAGAAGCAGAAGGAACATTGCCCAATGTATTTCACGAGGCCACAGTTACCCTGATACCACATCAAAACTCAACAAAGAAAGAGAATTACAGACAATTTTTTTTCCTTTATGGACACAGATGCAAAAAGAGTCACTAAAATACTTACAAACCAAACCCAAGAACGTATCAGAAAGATCATTCACCAAGACCAAGTAGGCTTCATCCCAGAAATACAGAAATGGTTTAACATGTATACATAAATAAATGTAATCTTAACAAGCTGAAAAGCAAAAGCCACATGATCATCTCATTAGGTGCAGAAAAGACCTTTAACAAAATCCAACAGTCCTCCACGATAAAAATTCCTGGACAATCAGAAATACAAAGCCCATACCTAAACATAATAAAGACAGTTTACAATAGCCTAGGGCCAACATCAACTTAAATGGAGAGAAAATCAAAGCAATTCCACTAAAATCAGGAAAAAAGATGAGGTTGTTCACTCTTGCCATATCTATACAATATAATACTTGCAGCCTTGATTTAACTAGAGCAGTAAGAAAATTGAAGAAGATCAGGAGATACAAGCTGGAAAGAAAGAAGTCCAAGTATCTTCATTTGTAAAAGATAAGCTAGGATACATAAGTGACCCTAACAATTATAACAGGAAACTCCTAAAACTGACAAACACTTTCAGCAAAGTAGTTGGGGGAAACAAAATTAACTCACCAAAATCAATAACCCTCCTATATTCACATAGTAAATGAACTGAGAAGGAAATCAAGGAAACAACACCTTTTAAAATAGCCTTAAATAATATAAAGTATCTTGGAAGTAACTCTAACTAAGCAAGCAAAATCCTTGCATGACAAAAACCTCAAGTCTTTGAAGAAAAAAATTGAATAAGATAACAGAAGATGGAAAGATCTCCCATGCTCATGAATAGGTAAGATTAATAGTAAAAATGACCATCTTACCAAAAGTAATCTGCAGATACAATACAGTCTCCATTAGAATTCCAACACAGAAGCCAGGTGTTGTTGTTGAATACATTAATCCCTATCCCTGAGGAAGCATAGGCAGGCAGATCTGAGTTTTTGGACAGCCTTGTCTATAGAGTGAGTCCAGGACAGCCAGAGTTAAGCAGAGACACCCTGTCTTAAAAAAAATTCTAAAAATCAAATAAACAAAAAAGAGACACACAGCCAGACATGACGTATACTATCCTTTCATAAGAGGCATCCTCAGGATTACTTCACTTTTAAAATGTGTTTGCAATAGCTAGAGACTTTCATTCTTGCCTATTTCAGTTAATTCATTTCAATAAACCACATTCCAACAACTTTTACTTCTAAAAAAGTTAATTCCCACTTTGTAACATATCTCTGCTACTAAATACATCTAAATTCTTTAAGCTCTATCTCCTGTTCTCTTACATAACACATAACAACTATTTCTGCAGACTTTATAAAAATAAATATGTACAGCAATGTAATAAACACACTTTTAAAACTTTATAATATATGTAAGCAATTAATATCACTATAATTATTATGAAAACTTCAGTATTTTATCTTCCATGAGATCTCACATCAATGGACACGTGAAACTCAGTCACAACTTTAAGAGAACTCAAAATCCTTAAAAAAAAAAAAGTAGTGATCTAAGCTCAATAAGACAGCCTCACATTGTTTGAAGAAAAATCGTACTACATTACTATGAAACAAACTCTTTTCAAGTCCATTTCTGGAAACATTTGTAGGGAGCAAAGGAAGAGAGGAAAGAAACAAAAGAGGACTAGAAGTACAATTCATTGTGGGTAGGCTCATTGAGCATTGAGAAAAAAAGCACATTGAGAAAGACGGGGTGGGAGAACAGAGGGGTCCATGGCCATTCTCTGACCTCCACAATGCACAAAAGTAAATATACATCCCACACACACAGGCAAAGAAACAAAAGTGAAAGAAACTAAATAATATTCTATACTTGTCTCAAACAGAACTTTTTTTCTGTATTTGCAGGTATACTTGGCATGACTGACTAAAAATTAAAAATTGCATTCAAATTACAAAAAAAAACTGTGTGTGTGTGTGTGTGTGTGTGTGTGTGTGTGTGTGTGTGCCTCCTTCTATCATGTAGGTTACAAATCATCAGGCTTGTAAGCAAGAGCTATCATCTCACTTCCCAAATTCAAATTCTTTGATATGCAAATATATAAGGAAGAACTGAAAACAGCACAATTGCCTTGAAAAAAAATTTTTTTTTTTTTGGTTTTTCGAGACAGGGTTTCTCTGTGTAGCTTTGCGCCTTTCCTGGGACTCACTTGGTAGCCCAGGCTGGCCTCGAACTCAAAGAGATCCGCCTGGCTCTGCCTCCCGAGTGCTGGGATTAAAGGCGTGTGCCACCACCGCCCGGCCGAAAAAAAAATTTTACTTCTCAGTTCTCAGTAAAATAAAAGCTTACCAGAAAATACTGAGAATAAATAAAATGATAAAATACACTCAAAGATAATCAGTCTCCCTGGTGTCTGAGGACTAAATACAGCAAAGGTTACTTGAATCTGGTTCCTTACTTCTGTTTTAAAGGTTTGATTTTTTCTACCTTACTGTGCTTTAGGTCTACTGTGACCCAATGAAAGTCATTTTTATACAGTTATCTGAATATACACAAAAAGTAAATCTGTGTGCAAAGCTCTAGTTAATATAATGGTGAGTTTATTTTACCAATCCTGTTAACGACTGAAATTGAATTTTTATTGCCCTACATTGACCATTATCCTCTACAGAGTGGTTGTGTGATCATAAGCCAGTAACAGTTCATCAATAGAATATGCAGATGGCATTCCCTTTCTACTATTCTCCCATTAAAACATGGAGGGAAGAAGGGACTCAGTCTTGTATTCTTCTTTGAGAAATATTTCAATTCTGTAGATTATATTGTGACAGGCAATTATTCAGCAGATACATTTTTAAGAGTGCTTAAGACAAGCATAGAAGCAATACCTAAGAAATACATTTATAATTTACGTGTCAGAGATTAAGCAACAGACTTACATATTAATAAGAAACAACCAACGTATGCTTTAATATATTAGAATTATTATGGGAGATTTTCTCCTATAACAGTTATCTGAATACAAATTTGATCAAAGAAGAAAAAAACATTTATCATAGTCAGTATAAACACTTGTCTTACCCTTTCAATGAAATATTAGTGAACAAAAAAATGGCTATGTTAAATATTTCCATTTCTAAAGTGAAAATTTCCACTGTACTATTTTCTAATGAATACAAAGTGGCTTTTTAATAGGGAAATGTATGAACTGGCATTCTCAATCATGAATGTTACACTAAATAATTAGATTGTTTATTTGATTCTTAACACTTTCCTATTTCAACAAATCTACTAAATGGAATATACAGCCAAGGACTTATTTCCAGAAAAATTCTGAGTTACTTATACATTGGGTAAGGAGATCACTTGAACTACTTTGCAGAACCTTGGGACTAAGCTCAGTATTGCACTCTCCTGACCAAGAGTCAACTTTATAGAAAGTTTATCCTAGAAAGTAAAGGATGAAAGACCCTAACCCTTCAGGATTACACTCCCTCAAGCCCCAGGAGAATGAGGAACTAAAAAGCTAGTTCCAAGGGCAAACTGACTCAGTCATTACCCAACCACCCCTGCCACAATGTAACAATGTAAAGAGATTTCCATTAAGAGATGTGCTCAACTGTGACTGGGATAATTGCAAGTGTTCCAGGAAAGACCACTGTAACCTTTGTGTAACTTTCACTCCCACCCTGATACCCCCCTTGAGGTTTTGGGAAGAATGTGCATGCAGACATGACTGTACCCACCCTGTGATCAGGTCATGATCTTGTGAAATTAGCCTCTAGAAATAAATCAATGTAAAAGAAATTGTATGGGAATTGTAATCTTATGGCTTTTGTGGGTTTTTCCTTTAAAAGTACCCATGTGGCTGCAGTGGGCGTGACTCTTGCTCTCAGGACAAGAGTAGCCCGACTGTACAGCCACATCAATAAACCTCTTGCTGTTTGTATCAACTGGATCGGAGTCTGGGTTCTTGGGGCGCCCACCGGAGAAGGTAGTATCCTGGGTCTGAGGTCTATCAAGGATAACCAGAAATATTTAATTATTTTTCTTCTTTATATTTTTCCTAATTTAGGAGTAGAAAGGAACAAGAAAAGTTGTCACAAATCCCCAAGTTTGGCAATAGATAGGAGTGCTTGACCTTAAATAGTAAAACTCTCTTTTCTTGTGGATGTGCAAAGTTAAACCATGACAAAAATGGTTAAGAATATAGTTTTGAGGAGGCCCACACAGGACACCCTAGAGTCAAAACTAAACTCCAGAACTCACTCTGTGTGAGACTGGGCAATTATATTGAACATTCTGCCTTAATTCATTCCTCTGTAAAGTAAGGGTAATAATTGTACTCACTCTATTTTATAATTAATGAGCCAACAGAGCTCAAAGCAGTACCTACTAGGTGTCAGGCAGTACTCAGATTTTTAAATAAAAGAAACCAGGAAAGAATATGAAGGTTGCAAATTTAATCAGATGGAGTCAGTTAATGGTTTCAGGTGTGGAACAAAAAGAATGTTGCTGAGGAAAAACACATATGCCCTGGGGACAAGTACCACCTGGGGTTCATGATAAAGGGAAACAGACTGTTAGGGCTGTCCAGAGCTACCCCATGCATTAGGTCAGATTTACAGCACAATCAGAAAGTGACTTCTAAAACTGTGAGGGGTAGGTATCTGTTGCTAGCTAGCCCCAGAGGAGAGCTAATCATGACATTCAGTAAGACATTAAAGGGCATAACTTTGTTTATTACTAGATTAAACTGCACTCACAAGTGTTTTATAGCTCACTAAATTGCACATGAGGAGGGGGAGCTGTTAAAACAAAAAAAAACCATGCAAACAGTTTTTTTTTTAATTAGAGATGTCTCAATGAATTGTTAATAATCTTTATATTTCACTTAATTACCTTAAGAATGTAGTTTGGTTCAAGTTAATGTAGAAGTATAAAGAAAATGGCAACCATGATCACTTGAGAGATAACTAGGAATTTTTAAATTATCTGTTGACAGAGTATAATTGGATTCAATCTGTTATTAGCAAGGTGGGGATCAGGTTTGTCTCATTTTGTATTGACTTTTACTCCTCAGCCTACCTATCATGGAGCAGTTTCTCTTCCTAAATAGCATGATCTGAAAGAGAGAGTGTCAGAAAGATGACAATTGTAAGCACAAAGCTTCTGCTGGGTGAAAATTTCTAAATTTCAGGTAATGATAATGAAAAAATGAGATTCTAGAATACTGCCAAATAAAGGCCCAGTCTTAACAACAAGAAAGCGGGGCCACGGGTGGGAAGTGGAATCCACAGAAACACAAATTTACAAGTAGGAAATACTCTGCAGAGAGATGGCTCAGCAGGTAAAAGTGTCTGCTGCCAAGCCTGATGAGCTCAGTTTAACCCCTGGAACTGACTCTTGCAAAGCTAACAAATGTTTCACTAAAATCTGTAAAATAACAGGCTTTCCATTCACCTGGAGGTTTTGATTCTATTTTCTCATCTGACTTATCAGGCTGAGTTCTCTCCATGCTAAGCTACAGGTACCTAGCTTTGCAAAGGCTAGAAGTGGGTAGAAACAATCCATTCCTCTTGTCCCCACAGAATCCTGATGCAATATTCTTATAATCTCTTGTAGGTGGCTTACCTGAGAATGAATTAAGTCATATACTCAGATTCTTAAAGAAAACTATTATGTTAGTATCGGTGACAAATTTCAAAAGACAAGCTGCTATGGTGCAGAAATATTTTGTCCCAGAACTAAGAGGGGCATAAAAACGTTAGGCATGGTAATGCATGCCTATAATCCCAGTACTGAGGAGACTGAGGCAGGAAGACTGCAAGTTCAAGACGAGTCTGGGCTACTAAGACTATTGACTCCAATTTAAAAAAGGGGGTGGGGGCCACAAGAAATGGGCAAGAGTAGAAGAAACATCCCTCAGCAAAGTTCACTGGAAGTTCTACTTCTCCTAACCACTTGCAGTCTTTTCTAGAACTCTGTACTTTAAAATCAACTTCACTGTTTGCAGCCCTCCAACTCTTTCACCCCAGCACAGCTACAGTGGTCCATACATGCATACAATACAGCTCTATTGGTCAATGCATGCACACAATTCAGCTATGGCAGACAATATGCACCCCAACCCTCTCACTCCGTCTCTCCCTCCTCCGAGGGCAGAAGTCTCAAGAACTGATGGCATGTTTAAAGTAGTTTAATTACCAACGGCGAGAGCCCACTAGAAAGATTTCTTACCAAGAGCTGCTGCATAGCACAAGTCAATGGGTCAAAACCCAGCAAGCCAATGTGGTAATTGTTAAGATTCTGCCCCCACTCCCGCACATGCGCAGCTTGGGGTCTTGTGTCTTACCTCATCAAGGAGCAGCTGGTGATTATGTGCCTTAAAAAGCCAGATGCAGACCTCTCTCCTTTCTCCTCTCTCTTCTCTCTCTCTCTCTCTCTCTCTTTCTTTCTTTCTTTCTCTCTCTCTCCCTCCCTCCCTCCCCCTCTCCCTCTCCCTTTCCCTCTCCCTCCCCCTCCCCCTCCTCCTCTCTCCCTCCCTCCCCCTCTCCCTCTCCCTTTCCCTCTCCCTCCCCCTCCTCCTCTCTCCCTCCCTCTCTCCCTCCCTCCCCCTCTCCCTCTCCCTTTCCCTCTCCCTCCCCCTCCCCCTCCTCCTCTCTCCCTCCCTCTCTCCCTCCCTCCCCCTCTCCCCTACTGGCTCTCTGCTCCCTGCTCTGCTCTGCTCCCCTGTTCCCCCACCCCACCATCTTTCTCTCTCTCCAGGCCTGGCTGTCCTCTCTCCTATCCCCTCCTTCCTCCCAATAAAGCTCTCCGTAACTCTGGTAGTTGTGGCCATGGCTCTTGACTTTTCCGAAGTGCCGCATCAGCGCTGAGTATCATCTTTTCAGTAATCATTCCTTATATTTTGTTTATTCTTTAACTGCATAACTGATAAATTCAGATGTAAGATTTCAAGGAGCTAACAGGCAACCTTTCTTCAAAACTAAGCAAAATATGGAAAACTTCTCATACTTGAGGCAGTATGTCAAGTAAAGTTAATTTAACTGGGCTCCATACAGTTCATAATTCCAAAGAACTCACAGCTTCACTAAAAAATAAGATGAAATACAAACAAAGAAGTTTAAAGTTAGACTTTTACACTGTTAGCCTAGATCCCCGCCCCCTTTCCAGTCACAGCCAGAGGTTACAGTGGTCCAAAAACCACAGAGATTCCGGCCAGACGCCTACAAGAAACGCTGGAGAAAGCGGACACATATTTCTTCATTCCAAAGTAACCACTGGACTCAAGACACACCTACTGTATCCCAAATCCAGCCAATACTCCAATACTTTATCAAGCACTTACTTCCTCCCACTCCTCCTCCAAAAAGCCCCTAACTCAGTCTAGCCAAGCGACTTCATGGACCCTCTACTGTGGGACTGTGAACTCAGCCAGGAGTGACTAATCCCTTAAGTAAACCTGCCTTTTAAGTTTTAAATTCAGCTCAATTGGATTTATTGCAATGACGGCGGCGGCGAAGCCATTCATATACAACAAATATTTCTTAACAAACTGTTAGTAGTAGTTACAACTGGCAACAAGAACTGCAGTTGGGATACCCGATGGCTATTATTACATGAAATGACTTGAGATGAGGTAATGAGGAAGAAAACTTGACATCTCAATCCCTGTGTTATTTCACCTGTACAAAATGTTACTCTTACTACTTAAAACATTTGTCTTGAATAAACGTTAAAATAATATTGACAAAGAAACCTTTTCTCAAGCTATAATGTTTTGTAAAATTAAGCATTTCTCCTGTGAAATGTTTGTTTAATAAGTTAATGAACAGGCTGGGCGTGGTGGCACATGCCTTTAATCCCAACACTCGGGAGGCAGAGCCAGGCAGATCTCTGTGAGTTTGAGGCCAGCCTGGTCTACAAAGCGATAGCTAAGAGCTAAAACCTTACCCTTCCTCCTGCAGTGGAGGATAGGCACCAAAACTATACGGAGAAACCCTGTCTGGAAAAACAAAACAAAACAAAACAAACAAACAAAAAAGAATAACAAGGTAAGTCCCTGAAGATATTCTAGAAACCTCCATATGATGCATATTTTGTAGCCTTAGCCAATGTTTATTTTTATATTTCTAGTGACAAACAACATGTACGAAGATGGATACAGCACCATACTTATCATACAGGAACTTTTTCTAGTGAACAAATTTTAACTTAGTGTTCTGCAGTTAAAGGTAATCTTTATCAAGCACTTCTATGGAATAAGCATGTATCATTTTATCTATAAATTTATTGCTTAAAAATATTATCCAATACTGAGAGTTATAATGAAAATGTCAAAAATTAGGGCTTATCCTCCTTTGAAGTCCTATTTGGCAAGATCATCAAAACAATGAGGATACAAGATAGAGAGCACAGACCCTGAAGCCACCTAGCTATGTGAGTTAGTGAGTTGCTTGACTTTTCCAGCACTACATAAGTATTTATGAAAATGAAAATTAAATATATTTATGTAAATATATTTATGCACATTTAAATATTTTTATTACATGAATATAAAATTGTATATACATGTTAAAATGATAAGACTTTTTATTTTGTAATATAATCTTTGGAAATTTATCAAAAACATAAAATGTAAAATAACTTGCAACATACTTATAGAAATGCATTTTTCATAGTGTTATTTGTAGCATACTTTAGATAAAAAGAAACTAAACATTCAACGACAAAGAATCAGGTAAATAAGCACAATATATGACACAGTTGTCAAAAACTATAATTTTGACAGTTACATGTTCATATTTTAAGCATTGTTCAAATTATTAATTCCAACAAAGCAAGATAAACATATATGTTTACTGTGCACATACAACTGAGAAAGAAGTTATCCAAGAATGAAATTATTCTCCCTTTGAAAATGGAATTACATCATTTTAAACAAGTATAAATTTTAAAATATTTTCATTAATTCTACTAAAGAATCCAGAAAAGAAGCACAAGATTTATATTAAATAAATATAAAATGTTTAAGCCATATTCATGTGAGAACAACTACTTTTTTATAGTTCTTTATTTACTTTTTATTAAGAAATTTTTTATTCATTTTACATGCTAACCACAGATCCCCCTCTCTTCCTTCCTTTTGCTGCCACCCAGCCTTCCTCCCCCAACCCACCCCTGATATCCTCCTACAACAATGTAAGGCCCTCCATGGGGAGTCAGCAGAGATTGGTACCTTTAGTTGAGTCAGGTCCAAGCTCCTCTTTCTGCATCAAGGCTGAGTAACTATTTCTTAAGACATATAAAACTTGCCAAGTGTACATGCCTCTGATCCCAGCATTTGGGAGGCAGAGGCAGGCCAATCTCTGTAAGAGCCAGACTGGTCTACATAGCAAGTTTCCAGGCCATCCAATGTTACATAATAAGACCTTGTCTTAGAGAGAGGAAAAAAAGGCCTCCAATGGGAGGAAAAACTGTAGAAAGCATATACTATATACAAGAAGCATGGAAAAGTGAAGTATAGAATGAAGTTATTTTTAAGCACTGTGTTAGTTATATGTTTAATATATGCTTATGTTCATCAATCTCCAGGCACTTTTCAGAGTATCTTTAAAATTAAAGCAATGGACCCAATCATTAATCTGAGAAAATTATAATAAAGTATAAAATTCTTTAAAAGGTCTATAAAATACAGGGACAATGATATATTTATTATAAATGTAAACTTACTCTGAGTATCCAGCTTTTCAAACATTAGTAGATTAGTTGATTCCTTTACAATTCAACAAGAAAATTCTTAGAATGCTGCTTAATCTTGTGTGTCCAAGTTTAATCCAATGAAGTATTTCTTAATAATGTGCAAAATTAGTGTCCTATAAAACAAGGCTAGTAAATTAGCCTCAAACATCTTCTAGTTAGTATACTCACAGGGCCTTGTGTTAGGAGCAAGAACACACTCTCAAAAGGCTTATGAAACTGGACAGTGCTACAGTATAAGCCCTCCCTTTTCCAACAAAATTACCTTTCTCACAGAAATTGGTTGTTGTGAAATAAGCCAGAGAATCATAGAACTTTGTCAGCACACTCTAAGCATCAGATACAGTTACTGCAAAAGATCTCAAATACAAGGTCAGGCTCCAGAAAACCTCAATTTTGTTTTTTGTCTTGTTTTGTTTTGTTTTGCTTTTTAGCAACCCTGAATTATTGCATGCAATCGAGCATAATACGTTCCCAGAGTTAGGTAGCCTTTGGTTAAAATACAGACAATATACACATATCTATATATTTCTCTTAAATACATATATCTCTTTATCTCAAGCCCTAATGACAACTTGGGAACATTCTTCAGATCCCAGAGGGAGAAAAGGTCTATCCTATGGACACAAACATCAAAAAATGAGCTGTGATGTATAGAGGCAGCTCATTACATAAACAGTGAACTATCTGAGGGAGTCAATAATGTGAGTAAGAAGAGAGATTTAAAAATTAAATCCCAGTAAAAACCTCACATTAAACTATGTCCTGTGTTGTTTAGAAATAGACAGAAATATGACACTCACACAAAAGAAGCACAGGAGTAGAAAATTCTACATGAAACAAGGTTTACTTTAAACAAGTAGAAATGGGCAAATATGTGGGGAATTCTATGTTCAGTTAGTGAACAAAATGTTGTAGCTAGAGTTCTCCTGCCTGGCCCACAGTCAGGACAAATCTCTCTCACTTGCCAGTCCCACAGCCGCTCAGACCCAAACAAGTAAACACAGAGACTTATATTGCTTACAAACTCTATGGCCGTAGCAAGCTTCTTGCTAACTGTTCTTATATCTTAAATTAATCCATTTCTATAAATCTATACCTTGCCACGTGGCTCATGGCTTACTGGCATCTTCACATGCTGCTTGTCATGGTGGGAGCTGGCAGTGTCTCCCACTCAGCCTTCCACTTCCCAGCATTCTTCTCCTCCTTGTTCCGCCTATACTTCTTCCTGCCTGACTACTGGCCAATCAGTGTTTTATTTACTAACCAATCAGAGCAAAACATTTGCCATACAGAACATCCGACAGCACTTCCCCTTTACTTTTTTTTTTTTTTTCAAAAAGGAAGGTTTTAACCTTAACATAGTAAAATTACATATAATTTGGGAATTTGGGCGCAGCTTCCCTTACTACTTCCTGCTGGAGGGGGGGGCTGTATCTTATGGGGACACAAAGAAAATTTTAGGATTATAGAGTAGTCCATGAGGGTGTATTGTCTGGGCCAGTTGCCTTGAAACAGTTCTGGATGTTGAATCATCTGGGTCATGGTGTCATTGGAGACCTTTCAGGAAGTCTTGGCTGGTCTAACCTGATGTATCTTAATCTGGAACAAATCCATAGCCTCTGGCTTTCTGTGGAAACAAAAGCAGAGCCTCCTTTCAAAAACAACATATCCTTACATCCAAATTTTGAAGTCAAGGTACCTTTAAAATATACATTTTGGCATAACTCAACAGCTTTTATAACCAAATGTTTTTCTTCAGTTACAAATATCAAAGAGAACATAATCCAGATTCTCTGTGTGGTAGCCATCTTTACGTGGCTTATTTTTTATATTACCTTGAGCCTATTGATTTAAACTGCAGCATTCCAAGACTGAAATGGCCCTGTGGCTGCTGGCTCCACCCACTTCAGCTTCCCAACATGGCAGTGGTACATTTTCCGCCAGCTCTGGGAGCCATCAACTCTTAGAAATAGTGGGTCTATGCTTCTATCAAAGCAGCATGTAGCCCAGAAACCTCTTTTTTTGTTTTGTATTAGCAAAGGCTAAATCCACCATGCAGCTTAATGTGCCACTTGCAGAGGCCTCATTCTCGCCATATGGCAGGTCCAGCGCACACACCAGGAACCCGCCATAGTAGCTCAAACACGCAGGCTGCCACTAACTTGAGAAAGACAACTAGGAACTGTTTTTAGCTCCATTTTAGAATCTTTTTTCTCAGGTTTTATGTGGAAAACTCTTGCCACCACGTTGGGTGCCATTTGTAGCTAGAGTTTTCCTGCCTGGTCCATAGTCAGAACAAATCTCTTTCACCTGCCAGTCCCACAGCTGCTCAGACCCAAACAAGTAAACACAGAGACTTATATTGCTTACAAACTCTATGGCCGTAGCAAGCTTCTTGCTAACTGTTCTTATATCTTAAATTAATCCATTTCTATAAATCTAAACCTTGCCACGTGGCTCATGGCTTACTGGCATCTTCACATGCTGCTTGTCATGGTGGCAGCTGGCAGTGTCTCCCACTCAGCCTTCCACTTCCCAGCATTCTTCTCCTCCTTGTTCCGCCTATACTTCTTCCTACCTGATTACTGGCCAATCAGTGTTTTATTTACTAACCAATCAGAGCAAAACATTTGCCATACAGAACATCCCACAGCAAAATGTTTAGCCATCTTATTATCTAATTATCAAAATACCATAGGGTTTTTAGTCATTGGCTAAAAATAGAGAGATAGCACGCACTCACCTTTGTCCTATATATCCACTTATGACAATTAGAATTGGAACAGTGATTTCTTAAGAACCTAGTGTGGTAAGAGTAACCAGTATCAGTGCGATAACCCAACATAATAAGGTTAACTAAACTATGCTCTCCTTTGGGCAGAAATAAGAGCATTAATTTGTTCTTGTAATCTCTCAATTCTCCTACTCCTTCCCCATTCTAGGGCGTGCTTTCTTCTGCTTTCTCATTTAAATTGAGTTCCTCTGCTGTGTCCTTGAGAGACTGTCTTCATATCACTATGGCTATTAACATCTGAACACTAAGGATGAAGGCTACCTTTTGTTGCAGGATCTATGCAGTGGCGGAGGAAACACTTTCCATCATATCATGAAGAGGAGAGAAGAGTGGATGGCCACTGTTTCCAAAGGAAATGTATTCTGTCAAATATCCACCAAAAATGTTTTAGAACATTAATCATGAGCTAAAGTTTAACTGAGCAATTAAGGAGAAAAAAAAAAACATAGAGCTACTATTTGTTTGTGTCACTTTTATCATCTTTTGATATTACTTAGAAGAGCAGATGGGGTTTAGTGAACAAAGCTCAATAATATCAGAAAGGCCATAGTATTAAATAGACTTCAGTGAAATACAAGAAAACATACAAATGAGAAAAAACCTTTTCCTCATTTATAACTGTGTTCAATAAGTATTAATTACATTTTATGCAATTTTATCCCAAACTAACTATACATTGCTACTGTAAAAATAAAATTTCAAAACTTGTATAAAAAAACTTATTTCACTGAAATATCAAGTTGATCTTAGGAAATGCAGTCTTCCAATTATCTACTATCAGTGTTGTGACTCAAATTTGAATTCATATTGATTAAATGAAAATTGAATGAAAAACTGGAATAAAAGGATATGGCACTCCTAGGTATAGTGGACAAGGTTTAGATATGAGGGTGAATACAACCAGAGATTTCTGTTAATGGTCCAGAGTGAACATGGCCTGAAGACTTAAAAGGGCCATGAGAGGAGGAATGGAGGTGGAGGGTGCAGTGAGAGAGGAAGAGAAGAAAGGGAGATCAGGAGTCAAGAGTCCAGGAGTGAGTCAGGAGACCAGGATACCAAGAGAGCAGCATAGCCAAAATTGCTGAATTATATAGGAATTAGAGAAACCGGGGGAAGGAAAACCAAACACCTGGAGAATTTAGGCTAGGGGGCATGGTAGGCCAGCCAGGATGTTCCTGTTACAGATACTGGTGATTCTGAGAAAGGTTGGCAGGCTACATCCACTTTGATATGTTATTAGGCACCCCAGTTAGCTGTTTGTTCAGGGTTTGAAATCCAACAGAAATCACAGGTAAGTTCCATTCTTTAATAATAAGGAAAAGTAATACCATAGTTATTTTAAAATTAAATTACGTTCAATTATTCTTATTTTGTAACACATATGATTGTTCAGAATCCCAATTTAAGGTGATTATTGAAATAAATTAAAACAATGTTAAAATTTCCAGCTTTATTGTTTTACCCTCCACCCCCCCCAGATACTACCAATAGTATTCTCTTCATATACTAAAATAAACCTGTGGGGGAAGTTATGTATGAACAAAGGTTTATACAAACTCTCAAAATAACCAATTGATTTTCATTTCACATATACAGAAACTGGCATACTAATATATTAACTAATCACCAGGCATTAGCTAATTTAATATATTATATACTATATGGACTAAACTTTTAATTCCTCTAGATAGAGGACAGTAGGAAGAATAGAACTAACTTAGACATTTCTCTATGTAGCAAACACTGGGCAGTGGACTTGTCCTGTCATCTCCTTTATCTGCATACAATAAAAGCAGGCATCTTTTGAGAAAGGCTGCCTATTATCTACAAAGCAGATAATGAGTCACAGACGTACCAAAATTTAACTTAATGTCATAGATTCCAGGAAACAAAATGAAAAGTCAGTTAGAAAGGCCAGAATATGCCACCCACTGTAGAACTAATGATTTTAATATTTGGGTATTTTTTACATGCTAAGAAATGATATTTTCCAATGACTTTCTTACTGAAAACTTACTGAATTAATAACATCCTAATTCACTCAACAAATTTCAACAAAAGAAAATAATTCATAGGCTTTTCCAAGAGCCATCAAGATTTCATCTTTTTTCTCTATAGCTTTGTTTTATTTTTATTGTATGAATGTTTTTTCTGCATGTTTGTCTGTTTGCCATGTGAGTGCCCGGTTTCTGGGGAGATTAAAAAATGTCATTAGAACCTCTGAAACATAAGTTACCAGTGGCTGTAAGCTATTGTATGGGTGCTGGGAATTGAACTTAGGTCCTCTGGAAGAGCAGCCAGTGCTCTTAACTGCTGAGCCATCTCTTCAGCCCCAAGATTTCAATATTTTATTTCAAGCTCTACAGGATACTGCTATGCGATGTCATTCTGTGTGCTGTGAATATGTGTTGCTCTGATTGGTTGATAAATAAAATGCTCACTGGCCAGTAGCTAGGCAGGAAGTATAGATGGGGTAAGCAGACGAGGAGAATTCTGGGAAGAGGAAGGGCTGAGTTGGGAGTCACTAGCCAGATACGGAGGAAGCAAGATGTCAAGGCAGAACTGAGAAAAAGTACTAAGCCACATGGCTAAACATAGATAAGACATATGGGTTAAATAAGTGTAAGGATTAGTCAGTAATATGCCTGAGCTAATGGCCAAGCAGTTATAATTAATATAAGTCTCTGAGTGATTATTTTATAAGTGGCTGTGGGAACACAGGGCTGCAGGATCAGGCAGTACACAGTAAGACTTCCAACTACAGGATACTTCAGAGAATCAATTGTTTGTATCTGTGACCATGGGTATATATCACACTACTTTTCTTCTGTTTTTGCTTCATAGCTATTTGTTTTAAGCACCTTTTCTCTGTTTTGTCCTGAGTTTCTCAGTTGCTTATACCTATATATTTAAATCTTTAACATTGAGAAGTTTGGAGCCATCAACAACTTACTTTTTTTTTCTAGATTTACCACTTTTTTTGTCTCCTGATTTCAATTGCATATAAGACATGTTGGTATTGTTCCCCAGGTCTTTGTTGCTCTCTCCACTACCAGTTATCACCTGCAGCCTTCTTTCAATGTTTAACCTCTTCTTTCTTATGTCTGGGACACTTCTTCTAGCCTATCTTCAAAACAGGTGACTCTTTTGTTACTTCCATTCTGCTTTGGTGCCCAAGCAGCGAATTTTGTTATGTGGTTTTTACTTCTCAGGTTCTCCTCAGAGAACTTCTACCTTTTCATTTATTGTAAATGGGTTTACTTCACGAAGCATAGCTATAATAACTGATTTTTAGATTACTTGCTATTTCTAACATCTGGATCATTTCAAGCTTGACAACTTTTTCCTTGAGATTGAGTATATGTTTTTTTTGTATATCTAGTAATTTTAGAATGCATCCTAGATGAGCTAAATATTATGTTTTGAAAATTCTGTGTCCTATATCTTGTCATCCTTTCAAGACTAGTAGATTATTCATTTGCTTTAGAAAGCAGATGACATCATTAGAGTCAGGCTACAATTTCTGCTTCTTCAACACATAATATTTCTTCCTAATGTTGATTCAGTTCTCAAAGTCCTTGTTATGCATTTTGAGACTGGCCCAAGGGCTTACTTGAAGATTTGATCACAGTTAAAATTTTGCTTTCAATCAGTACAGGGTCACTCTTGTACATTTGGAACTAAAATTGAGCTTAAGAATGTACAAATTCATATACAGAAATCAGCTGGTCTCTCTAGTACTGCCCTTATACAGTTCTGGCCCATGGGTCTTAATTAGCCAATTGCTCATGTAGAAAAGCAGATTTATATTTGGAATTAGCTGCTTGAGCACTGCTACTACCCAGCTCCAGACTAGGTTCTTCCCTCAGAACAAAGTAGTAAGAGAAAGAGTAAATTGGGAAATCCGGAGTCCCACAGGGTCACCTCACCAAGTTACGACATATATCACCTGTCTACTTTGGTTTATGTGACAGAATCTTTGGGTAGTTCATTTTTGTATTTTTAGCAGTGTTTTTGTTTTGTAATTGGTTGGTTTGTTTTTTGAGATAGGATGTCTTGTACAATAGGCTGGCCTCAAAATCCATTTGTAACTCAGGATGGCCTTGATCTCCTGATACCTCTACCTCTAACTCCCCAGATAATGGTATTACAGGCTTGTGACACCCTGCTAATCTTGATCACAGTTTTTAAATGTTAATAGCAAGACAGCAAGATTAAGGCTGTTAGTGAGGTTACTTAAGCTAACCCTTATACAGTTAGAAGTGACTCTATACTGTACATGAAGAATTTAGTATCACTGAGACCTGGACATTGTGGTACACATGTATAATACTAACATCCTTGGCTATATAGTTAACTTCAAGATCAGTCTGAGATGCATGAGAACATGTCATTAAAAAATTAAAACAGCACCTGAAATTTACACAGGAAAAAATTTTACAGAGTAACTTACATACAAAAAGTAAATTAATAAGGCTAGAAGGATGATTCAACAAGTAAAGTGATTGCCAAATAAGTATGAGGGTCTGAAATTATCCACATGAAAATTTGATGCAGTAAAATGACTCTTTAATCTTGCTGCTAGGGAGTAAGACAAAACACATCCCTAGAGTTCACTGGCCAGCCATTCTAGCTCAGGATCCTGTGAGAGGCCCTGCCTTAAAAATTAAAATGGAACCGGCCCCCAGCTCCTATCCTGCCCTGGACTTCCCATCTGGACAAGAGGTGAGTGCCTGGGCTCAGCCTAGAACCCAACCCTGGGCACCAGCCATTCTGGGGAAGACCTGCCAAACTTGGCCCCAGGTTCTGGCCATTGGGCAGGATCCCTTCTACCCCAACTTGGAAGGCTCCCCTTCTCCAAGACCCCTGGCAGACCCTGCAATCTCTACGCCCGGCCCCCACACCCATCATTGCCTGAGACCCCAGCCACTTCCTGAGACTTAAAGACTGGCCCCCAGCTCCCATCCTGCCCCGGACTTCCCGTCTGGACAGGAGATCCCATACTGCCCTGGACTTTCTGTCTGGACAAGAGCTCCCATCCTGCCCTGGACTTCCCATCTGGACAAGAGAGCTCTCATCTTGACAAGAGAGAGAGACTTCTTGAATCTCTCAGCTCTGTCTGGACCAAGTGCTCTGATAAGATGAACAATGAACCACAAGGAGATGGGCAGACGTCAAGGCAGAAGTACATACAACAAAATGAAGAACAATACAGCATCATCAAAACCTAGCCCTCCTCCAAAATCTAGACATGAACATCAAAAATTGGAAGAAGCAGAAGAAAACAGCCTTATGAATGACATCATGAAGAAGGTAGAGGCTTATATAGAAGGAATCACAAATGAAATTGAGGAAAAGACAAACAAAAAATGGGAAGAATGCTATAAAAAAAACTAGAGGAAAGGACAAATAAAGCAGAAGAAAACAATAAAGCCTAGGAAAAAAACAATAAAGCCCTGAAAGAAAATCATGAAAAAGCAATGAAACAGATGAAGGAAACAGTCCAAGACCTGAAAAGGGAAATAGAAAAAATGAAGAAGACACAAAAGGAATGCTGGAAATAAAAAATCTGAGTAAACAAACGGGAACTTCAGATGCAAGTATAACCAACAGAATACAAGAGATGGAAGAGAGGATCTCTGGCCCTGAAGATACGGTAGAAGAAATAGATTCATCAGTCAAAGAAAACACTAAAGCCAACAAAGTCATGACCCAAAATGTCCAAGAAATTTGGGACACCATGAAAAGACCAAACCTATGAATAATAGCGATAGAGGAAGAAGAAGAATACCAACTCAAAGGCACAGAAAATATATTCAACAAGATCATAGAAGAAAACTTTCCCAACTTAAAGTAGGAAAAGCCTATAAAGATACAAGAAGCCTATAGAACGCCAAACAGTCTAGACCCCCCAAAAAAGTCCCCTCACCACATAATAATTAAACAACTAAACGTACAGAATAAAGAAAGAATATTAAAAGCAGCAAAGGAAAAAGGCCAAGTGACTTATAGGGGCAAACCCATCAGAATAACACCCAATTTCTCAATGGAGACTTTGAAAGTCAGAAGGACCTGGACAGATGTAATGCAGACACTAAGAGACCATGAATGCCAGCCTAGACTAATATACCCAGCAAAACTTTCAATCATCATAGACAGAGTGAACAAGACATTCCAAAACAAAGCCAGATTTTAACAATACTTATCCACAAACCCAGCCCTACAGAAAGCACTAGAAGGAAAATTCCAACCTAAGGAAGTCAGATACACATTCAAAAACACAGGCAATAGCACAGATAAAGCCACAGCAGTAAACCCCAAAGAAGAGAAGTATACACACACTACCACCCAAAAATAACAGGAACGAACAACCACTGGTCATTAAAAATATCTTTTTATATCAATGGACTTAATTTATCTATAAAAAGACACAGGCTTACAGAATAGATACAAAAGCAGGACCCATGTTTCTGCTGCATACAAGAATCACACCTCAAAATCAAAGATAGACACTACCTAAGATTAAAAGGCTGGGAAAAGACATTCCAATTAAATGGTCTTAAGAAACAATCAGGTGTAGCCATCCTGATATGCAGCAAAATCGACTTCAAACTAAAATCAATCAAAAGAGATCAAGAAGGGCATTACATACTCATCACAGGAAAGATCCACCAAGATGAAGTTTCAATTCTGAACATATATGCCCCAAACACAAGGGCACCCACATATGTAAAAGAAACATTACTAAAGCTTAAACCACATATAAAACCCCACACATTAATAATGGGAGATTTCAACACCCCACTTTCACCACTGGACAGATCTTCCAAATCGAAATTTAACAGAGAAATAAAGGACTTAATTGATGTTATGACTCAAATGGACTTAATCGATATCTACAGAACATTCCATCCTAATAAAAAAGAATATACCTTTTTCTCAGCACCCCATGGAACCTTCTCTAAAATTGAACACATACTTGGCCACAAAGCAAATCTCAACAGATACAAAACAATTGGAATAACCTCCTGTGTTCTAACAGACCACCACGGTTTAAAGTTAGATTTCAACAACAACAAAAACTACAGAAAACTTACAATCTCATAGAAACTGAACAATGCTCAACTGAATCACCAATGGGTTAAGGAAGAAATAAAGAAAGAAATTAAAGACTTCATAGAGATCAACGAAAATGAAGACACCACATACCCAAACTTATGGGACACTATGAAAGCAGCGCTAAGAGGAAAATTCATAGCACTAAATGCCTACATAAAGAAGTTGGAGAAATCTCATACTAGTAACTTAACAGTACACCTGAAAGCTCTAGAACAAGAAGAAGCAAAGTCTCCCAGGAAGAATAGATGCCAGGAAATTACCAAAATGAGAGCTGAAATCAATAAAATAGAAACAAAGAGAACAATACAAAAAATTAATGAAACAAAGAATTCTTCTCAAAGGTTCTTTGAGAAAATCAACAAGATAGACAAGCCCTTATCCAAACTAACCAAAAGACAGAGAGAGAACATCCAAATTAACAAAATCAGAAATGAAAAGGGGGACATAACAATAGACATTGAGGAAATCCAGAGAATCATCAGGTCATACTTCAAAAACCTCTACTCTGAAAACTAGAAAATATAAAGGAAATGGATAATTTTCTGGATAGGTACCACATACCTAAGTTAAATCAAGACCAGATAAACTATTTAAATAGCCCAATAACCCCAAAGCAAATAAAAACAGTCATTAAAAGTCTCCCAACCAAAAACAGCACAGGACCAGATGGTTTCAGCGCAGAATTTTACCAGATCTTCAAAGAAGAGTTAATACCAATACTCTTTAAATTGTTCCACACAATAGAAACAGAGGAACATTACCAAATTCCTTCTATGAGGCTACAATTACCTTGATTCCTAAACCAAACAAGGATACAACAAAGAAAGAGAACTACAGACCGATCTCCCTCATGAACACTGATGCAAAAATACTCAATAAAATACTGGCAAACAGACTCCTAGAACACATCAAAACAATTATTGACCATGATCAAGTAGGCTTCATCCCAGGGATGCAAGGGTGGTTCAACATACTAAAGTCTGTCAATGTAATACACCACATAAACAAACTCAAAGGAAAAAACCATATGATCATCTCACTAGATGCAAAAAAGGCATTTGACAAAATCCAACACACCTGCATGATAAAGGTCTTGGAGCAATTAGAAATATAGGGAACATACCTAAACATAATAAAGGCAATTTACAGCAAGCCAACAGCCAACATCAAATTAAATGGAGAGAAACTCAAAGCAATTCCACTAAAATCAGGAACGAGGCAAGGCTGTCTGCTCTCCCCATACTTATTCAATATAGTACTTGAAGTTCTAGCCAGAGCAATAAGACAACATAACGAGATTAAGGGGGTACAAATTGGAAAGGAAGAAGTCAAGCTTTCCCTATTTGCATATGACATGATAGTATACTTGAGTGACCCCAAAGATTCAACCAAGGAACTGATACAGCTTATAAACACCTTCAGCAACATAGCAGGATACAAGATCAACTCAAAAAAAAAAATCAGTAGCCTTCCTATATACAATTGACAAACAGGCTGAAAAGGAAATCAGAGATACATCACCCTTCACAATAGCCACAAATGATATAAAATACCTTGCAAGCAAGTGAAGGACCTATATGACAAGAACTTTAAATCCCTGGAAAAAGAAATTGAAGAAGATGTCAGAAAATGGAAAGATCTCCCATGCTCATGGATAGGCAGGATTAACATAGTAAAAATGGTAATCTTACCAAAAGCAATCCACAGATTCAATGCAATCCCCATCAAAATACTAACACAATTCTTTACAGACCTGGAAAGAATAATACTCAACTTCATATGGAAAAACAAAAAACACAGGATAGCCAAAAGAATCCTGTACAATAAAACAACCTCTGGATGCATCATAATCCCTACTTCAAGCTCTACTATAGAGCTACAGTAATAAAAACAGCTTGGCACTGGCATAAAAACTGACATGTGGACCAATGGAATTGAATTGAAGACCCTGATATTAATCCACACACCTATGAACATATAATTTTTGACAAAAAAGCCAAAAGTGTACCATGGAAAAAAGAAAGCATCTTCAGCAAACGGTGCTGGCATACTGGATATCAACGTGTAGAAGGCTGCAAATAGATCCTTATCTGTCACCATGCACAAAATGTAAATCCAAGTGGATCAAAGACCTCAACATAAATCCAGCTACTCTGAACCTGCTAGAAGAGAAAGTAGGAAGTAGTCTTAAACACATTGGCATAAGAGATCACTTCCTAAATATAACACCAGTAGCTCAGACACTGAGAGAAACAATCAATCAATGGGACCTCTTGAAACTGAGACGCTTTTGTAGAGCAAAGGATATGGTCAACAAGGCAAAGTAACAGCATACAGAATGGGAAAAGGTCTTCACCAACCCCACATCTGACAGAGGACTGATATCCAGAATATATAAGCAACTCAAGAAATTAGACATCAAAATGCCTAACAGTCCAATTAAGAAATGGGCTATAGAACTAAACAGAGAATTCTCAACATAGGAAACTCAAATGGCTGAAAGACATTTAAGGAATTGCTCAACATCCCTAATTATCAGGGAAATGCAAATCAAAACAACCTTATGCCTGTCAGAATGGCTAAGATAAAAAACACTGAAGACACCTTATGCTGGAGAGGATGTGGAGCTAGGGGAACTCTCCTCCACTGCTGGTGGGAATGCAAGCATGTACAACCACTTTGGAAATCAATATGGCACTTGCTTAGAAAACCGGGAATCAATCTCCCCCAAGATCCAGCTATACCACTCTTGGGCATATACCCAAAGAATGCTCAATCATACCACAAGGGCACTTGCTCAGCTATGTTCATATCAGCATTGTTTGTAATAGCCAGAACCTGGAAACAACCTAGATGCCCTTTTAACTGCAGAATGGATAAATAAAATGTGATACATATACACAATGGAATACTACTCAGCAGAGAAAAACAATGACATCACGAGGTTGCAGTCAAATGGATGGATCTAGAAAAAATCATCCTGAGTGAGGTAACCCAGACTCAGAAAGACAAACATGGTATGTACTCACTCATAGGAGGATACTAGATGTAGAACAAGAATGACTGGACTGCTACTCACATCACCAGGGAGGCTACCTGTAAAACAGGACCCCAAGAAAGACACAGGGATCACCCAATGACAGAGAAATGGATGAGATCTACATGAACAGCCTGGTCGTGAGTGGGGGTAATGAAGGGCGAGGGTCGAGGGAAAGAGAGCTTGGGCGAGCGGGAGATCCCAGCTGGATCAAGAACAGAGAGGGAGAACAGGAATAAGAGACCATGGTAAATGAAGACCCCATGAGAATAGGAAGAAGCAAAGTGCTAGAGAGGCCCACAGAAATCCACAAATATTCCCCCACAATAGACTGCTGGCAATGGTCGAGAGACAGCCTGAACTGACCTACTCTGGTGATAGAATGGCCAGACACCCTAATTGTCATGCTAGAAATCCCATCCAATGACTGAGGGAACTGGATGCATAGATCCACAGCCAGGCCATGGGTGGAGCTCCAGGAGTCCAATTGGTGAGAAAAAGGAGGGTTTATATGAGTGAGAACTGTTGAGATCAAGGTTGGATAAAGCACAGGGACAAATAGCCAAATGAATGGAAACACATGAACTATGAACCAATGGCTGAAGGACCCCCAACTGGATCAGGCCCTCTGAATAGGTGAGACAGTTGATTGCCTTGATCTGTGTGGAAGGCATCCAGGCAGTGGGACCGGGTCCTGTGCTCAGTGCATGAGTTGGCTGTTTGAAACCTGGGGCTTATGCAGTGATGCTTGGCTCAGCCTGGGAGGAGGGGACTGGACCTACCTGGACCGAGTCTACCATGAGTACTGGTGCTCCCAGTACTCATGGTAGACTCAATCCTCAGGGGAGTCTTTGCCCTGGAGGAGATGGGAATCGGGGATGGGCTGGGGGTAAGGTGGGGGGGGTGGGGGGGAGGAGAACAAGGGAACTCATGGCTGATATGTAGAATTAAATTATATTGTAAAATAAAATAAAATAAAATGGAGAGCAACAAGAAAAAGCCAACATCCATGCTTAGCTTCCTTACATATGTCCATACATGTGTACAGATACCCACAAGGGCACATTAACATACATCCACATACCAAACAATTTTCTAGAAATAAACTAACTGTGGATTCTTTAAATGTATATCATGAAGATAAGATGAAAGCTATGGTGATATTTTGTTGTACTCTAATAAAATTTGCCTAAAGATCAGAGGACAGAGCCACCCACTGTATTAAACATAGAGGTCAGGCAGTGGTAGTACACACCTATAATCCTAGCACTCTGGAGGCAGAGATCCATCTGGATCACTGTGAACTCAAGGCCATGCTGGGCTACATGAGATTGATCCAGACTAGGAGAGAAACAGAGCCAGGCAACGGTGGCAGACACCTATAACCCCAGTACTTGGGAAGCACACATACCGTTAATGCCAGCACTAGGAAGGATGAGATAGAAAGTGAAATGGCTGGATGGAGAAAGGCATATAAGGCATTAGGAGACAGGAACTAGACAGTCTTTAGGCTTTAGGACTCAGAAGCATTCAGTCTGAGGATTCGTGGAGACAGGATTGGCTAAGGAGTTGGTGAGGTGAGAAGTGGCTGTGGCTTGTTTCCTCTGATCTTTCAGCATTTATCCCAATATCTAGATCCAGATTTTTATTATAAGACCATCAAGATTCTTGTAAGAAAAAGCTTAGTCAGTAAAGTGTTTGCAGACATGAGGGCATGATTTTGATCCTCAGAACCTGTATTTTAAAAATATACATAACTGTGGGGGCTGCAGCAGTAGTAGTAGAGTGCCTGACTTGTATTTTTGAGGTCCTTAGCAAACAGAGAGATAATAAGAATTAGTAAACAAAAATACAACCCTGCAGTGCTTCTGAACAAGGGGGAAATGACCACTTATGTCATTATAAAATACTATAGTAACATGTGGTGATAATTTGTGTAAGAGCTAACAAATAAATATTGCCTGAAGATTGGAGGGCAAAGCCAGCCACTAGTTAGCCATAGAGGCTAGGCAGTGGTGGCACACACCTTTAATCCCAGCACTTGGGATCTCATAACTTTGCTCCCAGTACTTGGGAGACAAACAGGCCTTTAATCACAGCACTAGGGAGGTTGAGACAGGAAGTGACATGGCTGAGCAGAGAAAGGAATATGAAGTGGGAGAAGAAAAAAGCTGAAGTTTTTCCATTGAGGAGTTGGTGAGGTGAGAGGTGGCTGTGGTTTATTCCTTTGTCTTTATGATATTTCAACATTTACCTTGATATATGGCCCTGGGTTTTTATTAAGACCAATTAGGATGCATGCTACGGTAGCACACATTTACTGTTACTGTATTTGTAGGAGGAAAAAAATAAATGCCTTGCCTTCCACAATTAGATTATATTTACATTTTTAAAGATTATTTTGATATTTTTAAATTATGTGCATGTGTGAGCATCTGTGTATGAGTATATGCATGTGAGTGCAATTGCCCACAGAGGCCAGAGTCATCAGATATCCTAGAGTGGTAGTTACAGTCCGTTGTAAACTACCTGACTTGGGGACTGCTAAGAACCAAATGTTGGTTGTGTGCAAGGGCATGCTCTTAACCAGCTCTTAGCCATTGAGGTATCCCTCCAGCCCCCATGACTGAATATATTAAAAACATTTCTTGCCAGGCACAGGCTGATAGTTCTAGTAATTTGAAGATGGAGTAGCGAGTTGAAGCTAGTCTGAGCAATATAACAAGACACTGATGCAAAAATACCACTAACAGCAGAAACAACAACAACCCAATTTAATAAAATAAAACCTACCAAATTCTCTTGCTAGAGGTAGCAGAAGAAGTGAAACAAAGGCTACTAAACACACATCCATGTTTAGTATGTTCTGTATGGCAAATGTGTTGCTAATTAGTCAATAAATAAAACACTGATTGGCCATTGGCTAGGCAGGAAGTGTAGGCGGGACAAGGAGGAGAATAAAGCTGGGAAGTGGAAGGCTGAGTCAGAGAGAGACACTGCCAGTCGCCACGATGACAAACAGCATGTGAAGATGCCAGTAAGCCATGAGCCATGTGGCAAGGTATAGATTAATGGAAATGGATTAATTTAAGCTGAAAGAACAGTTAGCAAGAAGCCTGCCATGACCATACAGTTTGTAACCAATATAAGTCTCTGTGTTTACTTGGTTGGGTCTGAGGGCTGTGAGACTGGCAGGTGAGAGAGATTTGCCCTGACCATGGGCCAGGCAGGAAAACTCTAGCTACAGCTTACTGCCCTCCATTCAGACAGTGTCAGGACAAGTGAAAGCTAGGAGACTGCCTAGTGGGGAAAAACAAGGAAGCATGGGCAATGGAGTTGTTGAAATGTTATCATATGTGCTCATTGTGTGAGCTCGCTGGAAGAAGCACAGAAGTACCTGGATGCTTCAGTCAGCCTCTCTTAGGTTTCTAAAAAGTTCTCAGAATTATTGGGGTTACTTATATACTATCATATCTTCTTCTTCTTCTTTTTTTTTTTTTTTTTTTGGTTTTTTGAGACAGGGTTTCTCTGTGTAGCTTTGCACCTTTCCTGGGACTCACTTGGTAGCCCAGGCTGGCCTGGAACTCACAGAGATCCGCCTGCCTCTGCCTCCTGAGTGCTGGGATTAAAGGCGTGTGCCACCACCGCCCGGCCATATCTTCTGCAAATAGCAAAAGTTTGACATTTTCCTTTCCAATTTGTATCCTGTTGATCTCCTTTTGTTGCCTTATTGCTCTAGCTAGAACTTCAAGTACTACACTGAATAGGTATAGAAAGAGTTGGTAGTCTTGTCTTGTTCCTGATTTTAGTGGAATCTCTTTGAGTTTCTCTCCATTTAATTTGATGTTGGCTGTTGGCTTTCTGTAAATTGCCTTTCTTATGTTTAGGTATGTTTACTGTGTTTCTGATCTCTCCAGGACCTTTATCATGAAGGGGTGTTGGATTTTCTCAAAGGCTTTTTCAGCATCTAATGAGATGTTCATGTGATTTTTTTCTTTCAGTTTGTTTAGATGGTGTATTACATTGACATATATTCATATGTTGAGCCATCCATGCATCTCTGGAATGAAGCCTACTTTATCCTGGTTGATGATTTTTTTTCATGTGTTCTTGGGTTCAGTTTGTCAGTATTTCATTGAGTATTTTTGCAAAAATGTTCATAAGGGAGATTGGTCTGCAGTTTTCTTTCCTTGTTGCATCTTTGTATGATTTGAGTATCAAGGTAACTGTAGCCTCACAGAAAGAGCATGGCAATGTCCCCCCCCCCTGTTTCTACTGTGTGGAACAATTTGAAGAGCATTGGTATTAGCTATCCTTTCAAATTCTGGTAGAATTCTGTGCTGAAACCATCTGGTCATGGGCTTTTTTTTTTGGTTGGGAAACTTTTAATGACTGTTTCTATTTCCATAGGGGTTATAGGTTTATTTAAGTTGTTTATCTGATCTTGAGTTAATTTTGGTATGTGGTACCTAGCCAGAAAATTGTCCATTTCTTTTAGATTTTCCAATTTTGTGGATTATATGTTTTTGAGGTATGACCTGATGCTTCTCTGTATTTCCTTGTTGTCTGTTTTTATACCTGTTTTTCAGTTGTGATTTTGTTAATCAGGATGTTTTGTCCTTGTGTCTTGGTTAGTTTGAATAAGGTTTTGTTCATCTTGTTGATTTTCTCAAAGAACCAACTCTTTGTTTCATTGAGTCTTTTTATTGTTCTCTTAATTTCTATTTTATTGATTTCAGCCCTTAATTTGATTATTTCCTTTTGTCTATTCCCCCTGGGTGAGTTTATGTTTTTTTTGTTCTAGAATATTCAGGTGTGCTAGTGTGAGGTTTCTCCAACTTTAATTGTGCAGTTATTTCCATGAATTTTCCTCTTAGCACTGCTTTCATAGTGTCCCATAAGTTTGGGTCTGTTGTACGTTCATTTTCATTGAATTCTAGGAATTCTTTCATTTCCTTCTTTCTTTTTTCCTTGACCCAGTGGTGATTCAGATGAACATCATTCAGTTTCCATGAGTTTGTAGGCTTTCTGTAATTTATGTTGCTGTTGAATTCTAACTTTAAGCCATGGAGGTCTGATAAAATACAGGAGGTTATTCCGATTTTTTTTGTAACTGTTACGATTTACTTCATGACCAAGTATGTGTGGTCACTTTTAGAGTGGTCCCATTGGGTGCTAAGAACAATGTATATTCTTTTGTGTTAGAGTGGAACATTCTGTAGGTATCTATTAAGTCATTTGAGTCTTAAAATCTGTTAGATCCCTTATTTATCTCTTAAGTTTCTGTCTGGTAGACCTGTCCAGTGGTGAGAGTGGGATTTTTGAAGTCTCCCTCTATTAGCATGTTGAGTTTGCTGTAAAATTTTAACTTTAGCAATGTTTCTTTTACATATGTAGGTACGCTTGTATTTGGGACATAAATGTTCAGAACTGAGACTTCATCTTGATGGATTTTTTCTATGATGAATATGTAATGCCCTTCTCAATCTCTTTTGATTAATTTTAGTTTGAAGTTTTTTGTTAGATATTAGGATAGCAACATCAGCTTGCTTAAGTTGATTTGATTGGAAAGTTTTTCCTAACCTGTTACTCTGAGGAATTATCTGTCTTTAAATTTGAGGTGTGATTTTTTTTTGTATGCAGGAGAAAGATGGATGCTGTTTTCATATCCCTGCTGTTAGCCTGTGTCTTTCTATAGATGAATTGACTCCATTGATATTGAGGGATATTAATGACCATTGATAGTTAACTCTTGTTATTTTTTGGTGGTAGTGTGTGTATATCCCCTTGTTGGGATTTGCTGCTGTGAAATTATCTATTTCCTGTGTTTTCATGGGTGCATCTTACTTCCTTATGTTGGAGTTTTCTTTCTAGTGCTTTCTGTAGGGCTGGATTTGTTGATAGGTATTGTTTAATTCTGGTTTTGTCTTGGAATATCTTGTGTACTCTGTGGTGATTGAAAGTTTTGCTGGGTATAGTAGTCTGGGCTGGCATCAGTGGTCTCTTAGTGTCTGTGTGACATCTGTCCAGGACCTCCTGGCTTTCAGAGTCACCATTGAGAATTTGGGTGCCATTCTGATGGGTCTGTCTCTAAAAGTCACTTTGCTTTTTCCTTTGCAGCTCTTAATATTCTTTCTTTATTCTTTATTTTTAGTAGTTTAGACTTTATTGGGGGTGGGGCTCTAGTCTATTTGGTGTTCTGTAAGCTTCTTATAGCTTTATAGGAATTTCCTCATTTAAGTTTAGGAAAGTTTTCCTTTATGATTTTGTTGAATATAATTTCTGTGCCTTTAAGTTGGCATTCTTTTCTTTTTTCCATCTTATTATTCTTAGGTTAGACTTTTTCATGGTGTGTTAGATATTTCCTGGACATTTTGTGTTAAGACATTTTTGGCTGTAGTGTTTTGTTTGTGTGATGAAACTATTTCCTCTATTTTATCCTCCACACCAAAGATTATCTTGCATCTCTTGTATTCTGTTGGTTATGCTTGCATCTGTAGTTCCTGATTATTTACTCAGATTTTCCATTTCCAGCATCCCCTCAGTTTGTGTCTACTTCATTGCTTCTATTTCAATTTTCATGTCTTAAACTGTATCCTTCACCTGCTTGATTGCTTTTGCTTGGTTTTCTTTAAGTGTTTTATTAATTTCTTCCAATTCTTGTTTCTTTTTTTCTCAATTTCTTTAAGAAAATTTTTTATTTACTCTTTAAAGGCCCCTATCATTTTCATACAGTTATTTTTAAGGTTGTTTTCTTCTGGTTCTTCTACATTGTAATGTTCAGGTCTTGCTGTTGTAAAACCACTAGGTTCTGGTATTGCCACATTGCTCTTTATGTTGTTGTATATATTTTTGCACTGATGTCTACCCATCTCTTCATCCATTTGGTGCAAGTGGTGTCTGTGTCTGAGAGAACTGCTCTTGATTAAATCTGTGCTTCCTGTGTCTTGAGGGCCACTCTTTGTCCATTCAGAGCTCTTGGTCCAATCAGACCTGGCAGATTCTGTGTCTCAGGGAGCCATTGAGATCACAGGGGAATGGGTGGGTTTGGAGGAGGAAGTGGGTTTTACCAATTGCAGGGTCTAATGGGAGATGTAGGTGGGAAGGCCTGCCCACAGTAGTCTTCCCTACTTGCCTGCAACTGGGGCAGCAATAGGTTGGGGTGGGGTGGGGGCACAGGTTGTGCCTCATGGCTTAGGTCCTAGAGACAGGACTCTCTGGCTGGGAGAATAGTCTCTCACCTCTTGGTCCAGTCAGAGCTAGCCACATATGAAACTCTTAGAGAACTAATAATAAAATTTAAAAAGCAATTAGAGGAAATATCAAATGTTCAAACAAAAGCATTTTATTAAAAATAAGAACCTGATTGATACCTTTTAAATATAATAAAGATGACTGAGTTTTAAAGATGGGCTAGAAAAATATATTCTTATAAGGTCAACATGTTTACAAAGATCTTTAAGGACACAATGGATTCCATACTACCTAATGACACAATAGTCAGCTTGTGGACTCCATTTTCCTATTGTCTAAGGATAATTATCATTTATTATTATTATTTTTTTTTTTGGTTTTTTGAGACAGGGTTTCTCTGTGTCATTTTATTATTTTTAATTAAACAATACTAATGGTGTCTATAGAAAATACTACTGTAGAATTATGACCCTAAAGATACAAACATCATTTTTAAATCTGTTCATACTAATTTATGAAAAGGAGTCTTATTTTTATTTACATAACCAGGTTACTAACTTCTAAAGTTTCCATACTCTCCAATATACTCTTTCAAAATGTGGAAAGGCCTTGGTGGGTAGAGGTTGTAGTCAATCATGGCCTGGCAGATTTTTCTAAAGCTTATCGACATGAATACTTCCTCCTCTCTCAGGAAACTTCCTCCTCCCACCTGCTGTTATCTGGAGACTATCCTTGGGTGCAGAGAACTGACCATATTTGAAAGCTGTCTCTAAGCCTGGATGCCTGATTTATCTCTAGAGTAACCCTTGGTACAATTTCCTGCTAGAAGCCTCCCCTGCTGCACATATGGTAACGAAGACTTGTGCTAAGAGCTTTGCTATAGGACCCTACTGCCACATATGAAGCTTTATAATAGAATTATGCCACTTAATGCAAATTAAAGTTTGTCTCCAGGTTCCCCAATTCTATATATTTATTATACTCTATGATAAAGTTAAGCAGATTCACCAAAGCTGTCTCCTGGAGGGCTGTCTCTGTCCTACCCATAGCCATCAAACCCTGTTCCCCACTTCTGCTCTCTCCACATTCCTGGACCAGTGCAGACATCAATCTTGAGGAAAAAGCAGAACCACATCAAAATTTATTAATAATTTTCTAGAGACTTCTAGCAAAGTAAGAGTAACAGAAGCAGGAGAAAATACCAGCCTGAATGTGAGATTAGAAGACAAGTCTAGACAAATAGTTTAAGGTGGTATAGACTTAAAAGGTACAAAATCAAGACTCCATTCCAAAAAGATCATATACTCTTTCTGTGGATAGGGAGACAGTGCAAATTAGTGAGTAATGCTGTAACACTGTAGTTGAAAATGCTTGGGATAAAAATTGGAGGAAAGGGGAAGGATGGCCATTAGCTGGAGAAATCCTGAGAAAGCTCCAATACCTAACTTATTTCTAATCATTCTTCCTCCAAGTGAAAAAATGAAAGATTTAGAGGAGCTGAAAGGAGATGAAAATAACATGAGGGAGACAAGTAAATTTAGACATCTCACAAATTGGTTACAGAAAGGAATGACCAAAGATTACACCTAGAGGTAAAAGGTCTGATTCATATCTACCCCCTATTAGCTATTAATTCTAAGACCATTTTTATTCCATTGTGAGCACTTACTTTGTATGGTCCATTTGTGCAGTGACATGAATAGGCAATTGCCAATTATCTTCATTAGATGAAAGATCAGGATTTGCCCCACAGGACAGCAAAAGTTCCACACATTTTGTGTGACCCTCTTCTGCAGCAATAAACAAGGGAGTAGCTTTGTTCAAGGCTTGACAGTTGATATTTGTACCTAAAACAAATCAAAACATTTAACAAATAATCCTCATATATGGGGTTTTTTATTTTAAAAAAGCTGATAACATCATTTTAACTTCCATAAAAGGCTTTCATAGTAAAACAGCTTTCACCTTTAGTGGATGCTGTTGGGAAAATATTTTTATCTAACTAAGCTATTGATAATCATTCAAATTGTTTTTGGACTGCATCAGTAAGAAAACAAATGATCTTATTTTAGAATTCCCTTTAAAATAAAACCTCCTATTCAATGAAGGCTACTCATTTCAATCTCACTTCCAGCAAGCACTGTGGTTAAAGTATAAATAATATTAAAGATTTATTTCAATGTGCATTTGTGTGTATGTATGCAAATGTTAATGCATCTGCATGCAAGCATCCATGAAGGCCAAAATGGTTCATCAGATCCCCTTAGTACTAGTGTTCATAAGTAAAGAGTCCACCTAACATGGGTGCTGGGATCCACCCTTTGGTAAGAGCTCTTATCTACTGAGCTATCTCTTAAGCCCCCAAATATAAATATTTTAGAAGGATGTGGTGATAAAGACCTATAATTCCAGCCCTTGGGAATCTGAGAAAAGAAGATCACAAGTTTGAGGCTAACTTGTCTTTAAAAAAGAATAAATACAAATAACATTGATGATAATTTCCCGGAAAGTGTAAGCTTTGAGACTTTATAAATGTCACTAACCAATTTTAGACTAAGATTTATAAAGGGAAATGTACCGGTAAATATGACTCATACATATGGAATCTATGACTAAAAACTATACTGATTAGTCTTACTTTTCTTTCTTCATGAGTATTGCATAGTAAAGCTAATAATAAAGGGAAATAATATTTTTAGTGGATCCTAGTAGATTTTAAAATTAAAAGCTCTGTTATTTAAATACTACTATTTACAGATTTGAAAAGGCAGCCAGGCATGGTGGTGCATTCCTTTAATTTCAGCGTTTGGGAGGCAGAGCAGGCAGTTCTCTCTTAGTTCTAGGTAAGTGTGGTCAACATATTAAGTTCTAGAACAGCCAAAGCTACATAATGAGACCCTGTCTCGATAACAAAAAGAAATGAAAAGTCTGAAAATGACCATAATTGTTATGAAACTTTTGAAAATTAGCAGATTTCTCTAATCTTAGCATCAATAAATAATGTATTAAATATGCTAAGACCCGTGCTCATTTTTACATTTCTTAAACACATCTCAATAAAAAATCATCATCAAACATGGGGGAGATTGACTACTTTTTACTCAAAATGATTTTACCTACACCACGCTACACAGGGTAAATTAAAGACTGTGTAGAACCTTCATGAATTGCAAACATGATAGGCTGTTAGATTCTTACTGACGTCGATGTCTCTTCTGCTGTCAACTTCAGAGACACAAAGACACTCACTGAGAAAAGACAAAGCCAACAATAAGAACTGCTTAAAAAAAATCAACCTTCTACTTTGAGTGTCAAAGTATCAAAAATAATAAGGAACCAGTTCCTTTGAAACTGTAATGGAAAAAGTTTGAAAAATAACAGATATCAAAAGTAAAGTCATTTTTAGAAGTGAGATACATAGTTATATAAACTATATTATAAACAGACTATATAAACTATATTATAAACAAAACTTCATACCTTTAAAATTACTATTTATAACATTTTAGAGGGAAGAAAAAACTAAAAACAAAGAAATACAGGAACACATGCCCTGATTGTACCAAAAAAGAAAAAAAAGTTTCTATATCTTTGGGCAGCACTTAACATCTAGATTTCAGAGTTCTTAACATAAAAGTCATTTCAAGAAGTAATTCAGTGGTCCTCATCTTTAAGATATAGGCTCATTCATTTCTCAGACACTTTCACCTTGAACTTCATAAACATTTATTTCTTCCCCTCCCAACTTGACTTAAATATGTAGATATTTGTAAGGAAAAATCTGGAAATAAGAAAACTATGCCCTGATGTCTAGGTAAATTATTCTGTCTACTTGGAGGTTTTTTTTTATGTTAACTTTTTAAAATCACCCCCATCCCATTTTTTTTCTTTTTTGAGACAAGGTCTCTCTGTTTAGTCCTGGTTGCCCTGAAATTCACTATATCGACCAGTCAGCAAATCTGGTGGTATGTCCCTCCCTCTGACTACCCATGGCTTCTCTGCTTGGCTCAGCCATAGCATACACCCTGAAAAAATTTAAAAGTTGTTCTATGGTAAACCCTTCTGGTCAGACATCATTAACAAAAAGAATGCCATGGTAACACTATCATCTTTGCCAATGCTACTTGTGTATTGGTAGTTACAGAGAAAGATTTAGCCAATTTATTCTTCCATTTATACAACACAATGCAAACATGTTTTGAATAAGCCCATTTAAATAATCAGAAAATTATCAAAATATAACTCAGAACCAGTCTTCTGACTCACTTGGTTAAATGCTTGATGCATAAGCATAAGGACCTGAGTTCAGATGTTCAGCACTGGGAAGGAAGTTGGATCCAGTTAGCCAATGTAGCTAAGTCAGTGAGCTGTGAGCTGCAGGCTCAGTGAGAGAACCTGTCTCTCTCTCTCTCATATATATATATATATATATATATATATATATATATATATATATATATGGCCTGAGTGCTGTGGGATGTTCTGTATGGCAAATGTGTTGCTCTGATTTGTTGGTAAATAAAACACGGATTGGCCAGTAGTCAGGCAGGAGGAAGTATAGGCAGGACAAATAGGAGAATAAAGCTGAGAAGTTGAAGGCTGAGTCAGAGACACTGCCAGCCGCCATGATGACAAACAGCATGTGAAGATGCCAGTAAGCCATGAGCCACGTGGCAAGGTATAGATTTATAGAAATGGATTAATTTAAGCTGTAAGAACAGTTAGCAAGAAGCCTGCCAAGGCCATACAGTTTGTAAGCAATATAAGTCTCTATGTTTACTTGTTTGGGTCTGAGCGGCTGTGGGACTGGCAGGTGAGAGAGATTTGTCCTGACTGTGGGCCAGGCAGGAAAACTCTAGCTACACCTGAGCAATTAAAAAATGACCCCATGATCATTAAGTATACACACACACACACACACACACACACACACACAAACACACACACACACACACACACAAACTCATGGGGGTGGGGTGAGGGGAGAGTTCATACAAAACGTACAACTTATAGGCTTAATGCACAAAATGACTATCTGATAAACTAACCTAAAGGTGGTATGTACTTAGAATGTTGAAACTTCTCAGACCCTTCTAACATGGCCAGTTTCATCACTGAAATGCCAAGAATTCTGTTCACAACCCCCACATTCCTATGCAGATCAGTTAACAGGGTGTGTCATTGCTGGTGACATACTTAATAATGACTAGGACTGACATCAACTGCGTACACTTTTATTTGCTACTACCATAAATTTCATCACTCAATTCAAGAATCATTCTTCCTAGGAACACACACACACACACACACACACACACACATACACACAAAAAAAAATCCATGAACTTCACAGCACAAAGGCTTATCTTATCAGATGAGATACATACTCTGAGCAGCTACAAACAGAGGTGTGATTCCATAGTAATCCTAGCATTCTCTGTCCACTTCTTTTTTAAAAAGCAGTTTTATAACCTCAGCATTTCCCTGAATCACAGATACTTATTTTAAGTTAAGAAAATTCTCATTGTGTTTTGCTTTTTCTCAGTCCAGAAAAACTTCAAGAAAAAAAAATGCAGTGTTTTGTTACATAGGATGGAAAAGATATGACTAATCAGATTACTCTACACTTCTGCATAGCCTGTTAAGTAGAAACATGAAATACTGGCCTCTAACAATTGTAATCCTTGGAGTGCTATGAAGTTAGTTTACTAACTCACGCAGGGAGCTATCATGCTTTCTAAACATGCAATTATAACAAAATATGCTATTTCTACTTATCAGTTTGTATCCCACATATTCTGATAGTTTCATAACTATGTGACCAACATTTTAAACTTAGATAATCCTTACAACCCAAAGCTGTTCCAGCCACTAGAGCAGTTGGCTTATTTAGAATGGTCATTAGCATTTAGACTGCCTTTTCTGTACTGCACTAACCATTATAAATCACAGGTAAGTAGGAAGCAAAAATTGTATAGAACCGTCATTTCAAAAGGGTAAGACACACAATTTACAGGAAAATGAAATAATAAATTTAGAGATTACCTAGAAGGAATCCTGATGCACAGAATTCCATCCACATGTAGAATGGAATCCATTGTCATTCGCTCCATGTCAAAACAACAGCCTTAACACATCTATCCATTCACTTTCAACAGCTGCAATACATAAGTCAGATAAAAAACTGTCAACAAAAACATGTTCATAGAACTGGATACTTTTGTGACATTCTCATCACTTTATACACTTTGGAATACATAACGCTATGATCATTCCTAAACATTTATCACAACTGTCTTAATCCACATCTATTTACATATGCCTAGGCCTTTCCACATGCATGCGAAATTATTCTCAATGGTACATTAAAAGAGATAGAGGAAAAGGAAATAAGGAGCAAACATTTATTCTTGCTGATAATGGTGACAATGTGGCTCTAGTTTGTTAAAAATGAAGCTGAATGTGGAACAAAGTATAAAGTCCAGAGGAACTAGTCTGGAAAAGCAGTCTCAATAAAAGCCAGAAAGGGTTGCTATCATCACCATCTTATCACAATTGTCAAGAGTAATCCTCAAAGTGAAAGCAAGTTCTGTATCTTAGATATTTTTGCCATTACTAGCAACAATAATTGTTAAATCTATGTTTTTATAGATCAACCAAAGAAAATAGAGTAAAAAAGTGTAATATATATCTGGTTCATTACTATCTGTGTTAAGTGGGCAACTTAGAAAGCTATATCCAGGGGACTGAAATGGATCAGCAGGTAAGGCCACCTACCATCAAATGATGACATGCATTCAAACCCTAGAGCCCACAACGGAAGAAGAGAGCTGACTTCAGGAAGTTATCTTCTGACTTGCACATGAATGTCATGGAATATGGGTACCTGCATACACATACACACACACACACACACACACACACACACACACACACACACACAGACACACACACACTTAAACAAACAAACAATATTTTTTTAAATTTACTCCCTGCATATGGGGAGAGTCTACCATATTGCTACATGAATTAAGTATATACATATGCTTGTAAAGCTCTAGCAAAAATATACTATGAATAATTATATATGTGAGGCTACTAAATGATTATAATAAAAAGATAAGGTTTAGCATCATATGCTTGGGTATGGGAAAGACAGATTTAAAAACAAGGTAATGAGACCTAATACTTGGTTTGCTAATTTAAATATATTATTTACATACATATATACAAAGGGGGAATTTCTACTACATAAAAATATTTTTTTTGATTTTTCATTTCAAGTAGTTACTAAAGTAGAAGTGAGAAGTGGGAATAAAGACTCTCAGTTATAATTTAAGAGAGGCACTAAACATTTGTGTGACAGATAGCACTTGAAAAACACTAATATAGATGAAACAATGAGGAAATAAAATCTGTAAAAGTGAGCCAGGAGTGGTGGTGCATGCTTTTAATTCCAGCCCTTGGGTGTCAGATGCAGGCAGATAGCTGTGAGTTTAGGGCCAGTTTTGTTTACAAAGGAGATTCAGGACAATCAGGGCTGTTACACAGAGAAACCATGTGTCAAAAAAAATTCTTAAAAATGTATGACAAAGCCAAGTGTGGTAGCATATGTCTTTAATCCAAAGCAAATATTGGTAAATTTTTGAACTCAATTCCTTGAGTTCAAGGCCAGCCTGGTCTACATAGGGAGTTTCAGAATAGGCAGTGCTACATAGAGAGATCCTCTCCCAACAGAAAAAAAAAATTAATAAGAAATAAATATCACCAGGTGGTGGTGGCACACACCTTTAATCCCAGCATTCGGGAGGCAAAGGCAGGCGGATCTCTGTGAGTTCGAGGCCAGCCTGGTCTACAGAGTGAGATCCCGGAAAGGCACAAAGCTACACAGAGAAACTCTGTCTCGAAAAACTGAAAAAAGAAAAAGAAAAAAATATCATTATTATTACTGATGAGTGGCACAGAAAAGAAAAAATATGCAATAAGAAGTAAATATCATTATTATTACTGATGAGTGACATTGATAATGTCATTCATTTTTACATATGAATCTATATCAAAACTTATTTCTTTGGTAAGGTCTCAAGGAAGGCTTTTAATTTAAAATATTATCTTGTCTTGAGAAGTTTCAGGAGAATAAAAATGACTGCAATGGTGTTCATTTTCAGTGTTATAAGTACAGCTAATCTCTATGTCTTCCAAAAACACTTTCCAATGATGAAAGAGTGAAACCTGCACAAGAGCAGAGAGCAACATTTTATGTAGCTCCTGGTATTTCAAAATTGAATAAATTTAAAGCCTAATACTTGAGAGGTTGTTCTTTACTGTGTCAATTGGCTTTTACAATCCCAATCTCTGCTTTGGAAGAAGTCAGTTAACTATGTCTTTATCAAACTGGGCACAATAATTGGAATATTTATGAAAGCATAATTTTGGAAGAGTATGCTTCCAAAAAGAAGGCATTAATTTCTACAACTTTCTCAACCATCTGGAGTAAAGCAAACAAAAACTATCCATTATCCAAGTTGGATGTCTAACCTGCATGCCCAACTTGTTGCCCATGGGCTACATACAGTCAAAGATAGCTATGAATCAGTTCCATACAAAACCATAAACTTAATACAGCATTATGAGTTTTCTTTCTAAATTTTTAACTCAACTGCAAGGGTCTCAATCATGGACTTCATAGATGGCATGAAATGTCAAAAGATTGAACACATTTGATAGACTTTAAGTCTTTCTAAAACAGAATCAACCATTGAAGCATCTATACCACTGAGTACTTTTGTATTCCATGGAGACAGTAGGCATGAGAAAAAAGGAGGATGGTAAAACAAACAAACAAACAAACAAACAAAAATGGCATTAATGATTTTATAAGAATGCTTCTGCCTTAAAAGCTTTTGAGATCAAGAGAAATGACATGAACAGCAATAAATTAAATTGACAGGGTAATGTTAACAGCAGGAAAGAATCACTTTATCCTGCATTTGGGTAGGGACTTGAATGTTTGTATTTTTCTCCTATCTCCAAATAAGAAGCATGCTTCCTTTTCTTGGAGTTTCAACTGTATCCTCACCTCCAATTGCACAGCTTCTGTATTTATAAGTCTGTTTCTTAGAGTCTTTCCTTCCCACTCTCTCTCTCATCACTCCTTCTCAATTGCTCTGTCTAACCTGTAAGTTGGTTTAGAGGCTCTCACCCTCAAAATAAACAGACATGAGCTGAAGAGACAGATCAGTCAGTAAAGTTCTTGCCTTGTAAGCATTAGGATCTGAGCTGGATGCCCAGCATTTGTGTAATGTTAGGTTTTGTGGCTGCAGAGATCGTCCAATGGCTGAGAGTGCTTGCTGTTTTTTCACAGGACTAGAGTTTGGTTCTAGTTCACATTTTACACATATAATAATAATAAAATAATTGAATTTAAATAAATAAATGAAATTGAGTCATGAAAGAATATACCTAACATCAAAGTCTGGCCTCTACATACACCCATATGTGCACCTACCCTCATGAACACACAAACACACACACACACACACACACACATATATATATATATATATATATATATATATATATATATATATATATACCACATCTATACAGATATGCATGCAGGCACCATGCATGTACAGAGAGAAAGAGTGGGAGAGAGAGAGAGAGAGAGAGAGAGAGAGAGAGGTAGAGCTGTTTTCTTCTAACATTTTAGGATGGGAAAGTCTATCCCACATTCATTGGTACTTTGTTTTGAACTTACACACTCAAGTGGTGAAAACTTGTTTCAGGGTCTGATTCATATCTGCTTTAGATGAAATGCTGAATTGGTGCTTTTGAATTGGTACTGGAACACGATAAGACTTTTGGGATTGATAGGGAGTGAGATATATTTTACACTGTGAGAAGAATATGAAATGTAGACAAAATACTATGACCTGAATAATATTTTGTCTACATTAAAGTTCAGATGTTAGAAGCTGACCTCTAATTCAACAGTGCTGGAAAGTGGGACCTAATAAACACAAGATACAAATATACATACTGAGAATGTTAGAAGAAAAGAAAGAAAAGAAGACCTAGTAACTGCTCTTCCAGAGGGTCTGAGTTTGATTCCCAGCTCACAGCTATCTGTAACTCTAGTTTCAGGAGGTCCAATTGCCTCCTGTGGCTTCCACAGGCACAAAGCACATATGTGGTCCACAGATATACATTCAGCAAAACACTCATTACACAATTGAATAAGAACAGAAGGAGTGCTTAAAATAATAATAACTAGTGATTTCTCTCAAATTAAGGTCAGATATCAACCACAGATATAAGAAGCCTGGAGAACCAAGATAAATGCAAAAACAAACAAAAACACAAACCTATGCTGGCCTTGGGAGATGGTTTTGTGAGTAAAAGCCTTGCGGTGCAGTTATGTGGTCTAGAGTTCAGGTCGCTAGAACACATGTATGCTTAGATATAATCAGGGCACTCCTACAACTACATGGGAAGCAGAGGTAGGTGAATCACCAGAAGCTCATGAGCCAGCCTGGAGTACACAGGGTGAACAACAGGAGACACTGTCTTGAACAAGGGGGAATGTTGTTCTCTGACTTATACTTATAAACCTCTGTAGGTGTAATTCTGAATGATTTTATTAAATAAGAAACACAGATCCAAATGCAGAGTTAATAGCCCCAGAGGTCAGAGAGCAGTAGCTAAGAGATGAGACCAAGACTGCCTTCTTACCACCTGCTGCTGCTGCCGTCCTTCCCCTGAGAAAGAGACCTACTTCCTGTGTGCCTGTCTTTTTATTGACTTTCTGTTCTGCCTTCTCATTGGTTGTAAACCCAATCACATGACCTCCTCATCGCTGCCTGTCTATACAGACCTCCAGGTCTCTATGGTTGGTATTGAGATTAAAGGTATGTGTCTCCATGCTGGCTGTATCCTTGAACACACAGAGATCTGCCTTGTCATGTGATCAGAATTAAGAGCATGTGCCACCACTGCCAGACTTCTGCTAAATGGCTTGCTATTAGCTCTGACCCCCAGGCACTTTTATTTATGAACATACAAATAAAATCACATTTCAGCACAAATAAAATGTCACCATAATCCCCTACTTGTGAACCACCACATTCATTCATACATACAAATACACATATATCTACACACACACACACATCACACACATATATATTCACAACCACTCAGATTTAAAATAAACTATATCCACATATTTCATTTTTGTACTACAGAAAATTGAAGCATGAAGAAAAAGAAGTCCATGGTTGTGGAGTCTGCTCAGTTGGTAAAGTGATTGCCATGCAAGCCTAAAGATTAAAATTTGATCCCCACAACACATATTTAAAAAGCTGGACATGGGGCTGGAGAGATGGTTCAGTGGTTAAGAACACTATTTTTTCAGAGGAACCAAGTTCAACTTCCAGAACACATGTGGTGGCACATAACTACTTGTAGCTCCAGCCCCTAGGGATCTGATGACCCCTGGCTTCTTTGGGCACTGAACACACATGGTAAACAAACATAAGCAAACTAAACACCCAGGCACATGAAGAGAGAGAGAGAGAGAGAGAGAGAGAGAGAGAGAGAGAGTGAGAGAATGTGGGTGCACTTTTTATCCTAGCTCTGAAGAGGAAGAGACAGGCAAATACCTGGAGCATACTTGAAACTTAATTTTAGGATAGATTACTATAATTTATATTATGTGTTTATAGTCAATGTCAATCATTAATTATTGGGTTAGAAATGAAATACCATGTTTATGAGAAAATGCTTCAACAACTTAATCATTATAGTAAGGCTGAAGGAATGTTTACAGTTAATTGAGGACATATGATCATTAATCTTGTATTACATCAACATATTTATGTACAATTTTGGAACTAAACTTTCTCTCAACTAGGTGGTTACACACACCTTTTAAACATGAAAGCAGTTCCACAACTGATTTGCTTCTCAACAGTGAAAAAGTAAAACAAGCTTCTTCTTATACTAGGTTAATGATATTCCATATGGGAAGTATAATATGGAACATTTTGTGCCAGAATCAGTCTATAGAAAGTGAGCAAATATTACATGAGGCAAATTGATCAAGCACTATTGTAAAGAAATACAGGGGAAGTACACATAAACTATGCTAAGAGACCCTTACTGAGATGCTGATTTCAACAAACTGATACACATACACACACACACACACACACACACACACACACACACACACACAGAGAGAGAGAGAGAGAAAGAGAGAGAGAGAGAGAGAGAGAGAGAGAGAGAGAGAGAGAGAGAGAGATTGTAATCAGTGAAATTTTAATGCTAAGTGCATATTTGGCATTACTGAAAATATTTTATTACTTTAGATATAGTGATATGTATTATGCTTGCCAAGATTATCGGTTACTCTCTATCATCTATTGCAGATGATAATACTTACTTGTGTGATTCAACATTCAGATATTAAACTGGCTCCCAACTAGAATCTTCACTCCTACTGATTAACATTTGTTATACTGGAAGGCACTTAATATGCAACCAGATGAGAAAGATAATCATCAGTTTGATTCAGTTATAAAACCTCCTGCTACCTATAACAGTGACCTATCTGCAATAGTGGCACAAATATTACTGAAGTAACCAACTACTTTTTAAAAATTGAACTTAAGGCCCACCCATTGAGATGGTACCTTCTTTGTTGTGGTTACTATTGCTGTGAAAAGACAAAATGACCACAGTTAGTTGGTCTTATAAATGAAAAACAGTTAGTTAGGGTGGTTTACATTTTCAGAGGTTTATTCCATTATCATCATGGTGGGACTTGGTAGCATGCAGGTGGACATGGTGCTGGAAAAGAAGCTGAGAGTGGAGAAGGAGCTACATCTTGATCATGTAGGAAACAGAAAGTTGTCTGAGGCACTGGCCATGGCTTGAGCATATCTGAGGCCTCAAAGCCCATCTCCACAGTGACAGACTTCCACCAACAAGGCCATATCTACTCCAACTCATCCACACTTCCTTATAGTGCCACTCCCTATGAGCTTAGGGAGAATAATTACATTCAAACTACCACAGATATCAGTGATACTGCTAATATGACCAAGAATCTAAGTCTAGATAGGTCACAGGAATAGAGAAAAACTTATTTTGTTAAAGAAACATAGTAGTAAAATGACTTCTAACTGATTTAAATGCATAGATAGCTCAACCTGTATCAGAGAAGCTTCTTTTAATACGAATTAAAGAAGAAACTCATAAATGAAAAATGTGCACAGTGAGAGACTATAGAGAATTCAGTCATAAATAGAATGCATTCATCAAAGCCTTCCCTTAAGGTTCAGGAATCTATGTGGAAGAGGAAGCAGAAAGAGTCTAGGAACCAGAAGTGATGAATGACTCCAAGGAAACAGCATTGTCCAAACACAACAAGACTAAACATATGAACTCACAGAGATAGTGGCAACATGGACAAAGCCTGCAAAAGTTCAAGCTAGACTAGGTCTCAACACTAAGAGACTCTGACTCCTATTCAAGAAGCTACCTGCATTGATACCAGCTGGCAATGGGAAAATCAGTTTTCTCCAATTGAGTCTCACTGGGCATATCAACACTTTAGGACAGACACCATGGTTAGTTTTGTAAGCTTTTGGTTTCATTTTGCTTTGTTTTGGCTTTTGGGGGGATTCTTATTGGTCTTTTATTGTTTATATTGGCTTTTCTGTTTCTGTGTTTTTGTAGGTTTTTTTTGCATTTTTGATTTGTTTTTGTTTGTTACCTTTTGTGTATTTTATTGTTTTTTTTTTTGAAAGAGGGAGAAAAAAATGTACATGAAGTCATGTTGATAGAAAGGTGAGAAGTACCTGGGATGCATTGAGGTATACATGAAATACATGATTAAATACATTGTATGAATTTTTTCAATTAAAAAATATGTTTTAAACAAGAATGAGTCTCCGGACTGTTGAGATATGCACCCATGTACATTGTTTTAAAATATGCAATGAATGAGTTATTCCTATAATCTGAATACCATTTAGTCAGAAGAAGGAGACCGTGAGCTACATAGCAAAAATCTGACTAAAAAAAAAGACTGGAGATGTGCTTCAATGGTGGAACATTTGCTTAGCATACTCAATGCTTTTGGTTCTATCCTAAACACTATAGATACATGGATAGATAGTAAGATAGACAGATAATAGATGATAGATAGATAGATGACAGATAGATAGATAGGTAGATAGATAGATAGATAGATAGATAGATAGATAGATAATGATAAATAGGTTTTTTCTTTTAATAATGAAGACAAAACAATAAGTGGAGCTATAATATAATTATCACTTGTATTGAACTAAAAATTATTGTAACTAAGTGTCAGATACATGGCAATTTACTGTACTTATTTTGTAATTTTATATATGTTCAAGATTGTTGTTAAGGAAAGATTTTGCAAACTCCAGGTAAAACTTCAAAGTAATGGTTTAATGGCTGGAGAGAAGATTCAACAGTTAAGAGTGCTCATTCAGAGGTCCCAGATTCAATTTCCAGCACCAACATCATGCCTTACAACCCTCTGTTACTTCAGATCCAGGTGATCTAATATGATACCCTCTTCTGATCTTTTCTGGCCTCCACAGACACAGACATATATGCGTATAAAACACCCATATACATAAAATTAAATAAATTTTTAAAAATTAATGAAGATTTAATAAGCATTTGGTAAGCATTTGTAATATTTTAATGTACATATATTTCAAATTTTCAGAAACATGTATGAACAAAATATAATTGAACATGTTCCAACTAACTCAATAAGGATAAAATCACATTTTGCATATTTATTAGAAAATACTGGGTTAGACATAGTGATATATACCTTTTATCCCAAGACCATTAAGCACATGCATAAGGATTATAAAAAGTTCACAATCAGTTTAATATAGGTTGAACTACATAGCAAGTCTCAAAATAAAGGGAGAGGGAGGAAGTATGGAGATGTGTCAATGAGTAAGAATGCTTGCTATGCAAGCATGAGGACCTGAGAACAAGTGTTCAAATAAACATCATCTACATAAATCTAGGCATGGCTGTGGGTGCATATAATCCTAGAACTATGGATAAAGAAAGAAGGATGCCAAGACCTCTCTGGCCAGTCAGCTTTGCTGATAAGCTTCCAGTATAGTGAAAGATCCTAGCTCTAGACAATAAAGCAGAGAGCAATAAAGAAAAAAATTCCAACATTTTGCTTATGTCTCTCATGTGTGTAAACAGGTACAGGTACATGTATCTATCTGCACATTCATTTCACATGTATATACCACACATGTAGCCCACAAACATGTACAATTAAATTTTTTCTCTTTTTGGTTTTTTGATACAGGGTTTCTCTGTGTAGCTTTGTGCCTTTCCCAGAACTCACTCTGTAGCCCAAGCTGGCCTCAAACTCACAGAGATCTGCCTACCTCTGCCTCCCAAGTGCTGGGATTAAAGGCATGTGCCACCACCACCTGGCTTACAAATTAAATATTTTTTAAAGCAAAACATTTCACTGAACATTCTTTGAGAAAGGATACTTAATGAACTTATGTGTTCTACAGCATTATTATAAATAACTAAACCAACTTTACATCACGATGAGGTGAGTTCTATCAGCTGTAAAACATACTCTGATTTTGAGACTAAGACTTGGACAGTAATTCTAAGAAATATTATAGTCAATGAGGCTGTGTTGAATAATATAACTCTAAGCTGTCCATCTCCTCTATTTTGGTGTGTCCTGGGAATTCTACTAATATTCTTGAGTTATATATAGATTTGCAATTGCATATAGATTATAATTGTATCTGTGGTTTTGAAAGTTTTGTGTGTATTCTGGTCTCCATTATGCACCCCATTTTTCTATATAAACTACAGTAAAATATTATTTATCAATTTATCAATTTATGCTCAGCTTTTTTAAAATTACATCTTTTATGAACCTTAAACCATTGATTAGCTACTGAGGCTCTCTAATCTTTGGCTACAGTGACATCTGGTGGCAACAGAATGAAAACTACACAACAATGACTTTTTTTTCTTTTCTGGTGCTGTTAATTTAATCTATATTTCTGTTGTGACTACACCCAAGTAAGGCTTTGACTATAACCAAGACAAGAGAATTGTTTAAGTACCATTCTGACTTCAATTGAGAGGACCCATTAGTTGTGGCCCTTTTGAATCTATTATTTCAAGAATGTCACTAGATATGCAGGATTGCCCGCAGTTACTCATTTCTTAACTAAAGATTGAAACAAGTTTATAAAGGGCTTTCCCATCATAAAATGGATGCATAATGTCAAATCACACACATATACATGTAATAAATATATATGTGTAATATATATGTAAGTATATATGTTAGAACACACATATTTATCTATATATATGCATTATAAATGTGTTTTGACCATTATTTTTAGCTTCAAATGAATGGTATTATTGACATTTAGGAAACTTTGTCTAAACTTATAAACTTGCAGTTCTAGCTTACAAATTTCCTCATATATCAAGCCAGGTATGGTGGTACACACCTTTGATCCTAGAACACAAGAGACACAGATAGGCAAATATCTTCAGATCTGGGTGAACCTGATTTACCTAGAGAGTTCCAGAGTCAAGCCTATGCAGTGAGATCCCATTTAAAACAACAAACATTACTGAAAAGTTAGCCATCTTAAACATATATAACTAATGGAGAAAGTTGAGACCTCATAGTATAATAAAAAGGTCATGGTGACTATCCCAATACAATTTTACATGTTACCACAGATGATGAATGATCACTTATATATTCCAGCTTATATCCAGAAAAAAAATATATCCTTCAGTCACTTGTAAGAAACAAAAATTATAAAATTTTACTATCCTATTATGTAGCTAGAGTTTTCCTGGTCCTGCCTGGCCCACGGTCAGGACAAATCTCTCTCACCCACCAGTCCCACAGCTGCTCAGACCCAACCAAGTAAACACACAGAGACTTATATTACTTATATTATAATATAAGCCGTGGCAGGCTTCTTGCTAACTATTCTCATATCAACCCATTTCTATTAGTCTATAATTTGCCACGTGGCTCTTGGCTTACCAGTATCTTAACATCTTCTCATGGCAGCAGCTGGCAGTGTCTCTCTGCCTCAGCCTTCCACTTCCCAGAATTCTCCTCTCTCCTCATCCCACCTATACTTCCTGCCTGGCTACTGGCCAATTAGTGTTTTATTTATTAACCAATCAAAGCAACACATTTAACATATACAACATCCCACAGCACTTTTTTCTTTTCAGCTTGTAGGAACTTTATTTTCCTTTCACCTTTTCCCCTTTGTTCAGGCGTCTGCAGAGGAACTCAGGACTACTCAGTGGTGGTTCCAACCCACTCAGTGGCCTGCACTGTGGGAGCTTCTGACCAGCCCTCAGTGGCTGGCTGGGAACTCCAGTCTTCAGTAGGGAACTGTTGAATGGGTACAGAGGGCACCTGTATACTCTTGGACCAGTCTGCCACCTCTGGCTGAGCAGCAGTGAACTCAGGAGCTGGTGAAGTCCATTAACCCTGGAATTACTCCTTGGTCACAGCATTCTTGGCAGTGGCCTATTCCTCCTTCTCAATCTCCTCTGAGTCTTTGTAGAAGTAAAGATCAGGCATAACTTCCCATGGGTACTCACAGGAGATAGTGCCACACATGCAGAGTACTTCCCGGGCCAGCATATATTACCTGAGAAAAAAGATTCTAAAATGGAGCTAAAAACAGCTTCTTAGTTGTCTCTCTCAAGTTAGTGGCAGCCTGCAGGTTTGAGTTACTCCGTGTAACATAGCATAGGTCAAGACCACACGCACGCCATGAACCCACCATAGAGTAACTCAAACCCGCAGGCTGCCACTAACTTGAGAGAGACAAATAGATAGTTTTAAAAAATAAAGTCTTTAAAGAGACAGTAAAATTAATATAAAAAAAAAGCCACATAAAGATGAATATCACACAGAGAATCTGGATTATGTTGTCTTTGATATTCTTAACTGCAGAAAGACATTGATATTCTTAACTGCAGAAAGCTGTTGAGTTAAGCCAATATGCATATTTTAAAGGTACCTTGACTTCAAAATTTGGATGTAAGGATATGTTGCTTTTGAAAGGAGACTCTGCTTTTGTTTCCACAGAAAGCCAGAGGCTATGGATTTGTTCCAGATTAAGATACATCAGGTTAGACCAGCCAAGACCGCCTGAAAGGTCTCCAGTGACACCATGGCCCAGATGATCCAACATCCAGAACTGTTTCAAGGCAACTGGCTCAGACAATACACCCTCATGGACGACTCTATAATCTTAAAATTTTCTTTGTGTCCCCATAAGATACAGCACCCCCTCCAGCAGGAAGCAGTAAGAAATTCCCAAATATACCAAACTGGCTTTGGAGATGGAATTGGCTCACTCCTTCTCTAACCCCAAACATATTGCTAAAAAAAAAAAAAAAGGTTGATAGATTCTTTTGTCCCATATCAAAAGAGTCCTCTGGTGTGGGACAGAGAAAATCCAATATTTTTATTTAAATCAGGTTGATTATAAATGCTATTTCTTTCTAAAGAAGAAAGGGGGATATGATATAGATATGATAAGATAAAAAGGTAGATTATTGAACCTACATTTAAAGAGTAACAACTTGTTTGGAAATGTTTTACATTGCTATGGATTTTAGTTTATTTAAACTTAAGTTTGTAATACTATATATATATTTCTATTCTCATTTGAGGTATTATGTTTATGTAACTCATTTAGATTGTAATGGATAATTAAGAAATACAGATTAATAATTAGTCTTCTATGATAGTCAAACTTATAGTCATGTTAAGTTTTTTAGGTATACATAGATAAAATTCAATTAGGTAGGTAATCTTCAAACACTTCAAAGACCTACAGAATATGGCATTTAAAATGTTTTAAAAATTTAGACTTTCTGGACAGTGAGACATGTCTGTTCCTGGCAGCACCAATTTACTTCAGAGAGGAGAATGGGCATTGAAGACACTCCATATGGAGTTTGTCTTCTTAGCAAAAATAGCCATTCAGGCAAGAAACTGTTCTTGCCTGGACTGCTTGATTGACTGGACATGCAGGATCCATAGGAAGATGACCATTGAACTTTGCTTGGCAAATGGTCCTTCAGGTTCCTGCTTCACAGAGAAAACTGCCAGACATTCTACAGGACAGAGAGAGAAATGACTGAGAGACTCTAGGCCTGTGGGCTGAAGACAGATGCCCCGACTTTACAAAGAAACTTTAGGTGACTGTCCAGGCTGCCAGCTGTCTCCATCTACTCTCGCAAGACTCCCAAAAGTTGCTTGCGTCCTTCTTGCTTTTCTCAGATAATAGTATATCTTTCTGGGGTCTTTGATGTAGTTGAAGACTAGATAGTTATAATTTTCTTTAGTTATGATAAAAGATAAGTTATATATGAAACCTTAGACTTACAAATATAAGATAGACATATAACTTCCTTAATTTTGCCAAAAACAAATAGACTAGTTATTATAAATAAACTAGATATTGTAACTGTAATTCTTGCTTGATAATTGTTTTGTTATCTGTAATTTTACTATGTGAGAGTTAAAACCTTCCTTTTTGAAAAAAAGAAAAGGGGAAGTTCTGTGGGATGTTGTGTATGTTAAATTTGTTGCTCTGATTGGTTAATAAATAAAACACTAATTGGCCAGTAGCCAGGCAGGAAGTATAGGTGGGATGAGGAGAGAGGAGAATTCTGGGAAGTGGAAGGCTGAGGCAGAGAGACACTGCCAGCTGCTGCCATGAGAAGATGTTAAGATACTGGTAAGCCAAGAGCCACGTGGCAAATTATAGACTAATAGAAATGGGTTGATATGAGAATAGTTAGCAAGAAGCCTGCCACGGCTTATATTATAATATAAGTAATATAAATCTCTGTGTGTTTACTTGGTTGGGTCTGAGCAGCTGTGGGACTGGTGGGTGAGAGAGATTTGTCCTGACCGTGGGCCAGGCAGAACTGGAGAAAAACTCTAGCTAGACTATTATGTACTAATTACCATTCCATCTATTTTCCCATCAGTACAATGACAAGACAAACATTTTAATTTCAAAATTTGATAACCCTAAGGAATGGGGAATGTAGCTCAGTGATACACTGTAGCTGGAAGCTTTCCTGTGTCCCCACCTGGCCCTCGGTCAGGACAAATCTCTCTTGCTCACCAGTCCTGGCAGCTGCTTGGTCCCAAGTAAACACACACAGGCTTATATTGTTTTTAAATTAAGGCCATGGCAAGCTTCTCGCTAGCTAGTTCTTTTATCTTAAATTAGCCTATAACTATTAATTTTTGTATCACCACATGTTCTGTGGTTTTACCTACATCCCATTACATGTTGCTTCTTGAGTGGCTCACTGGCATCTCTTCTGCTTCTCCTTTCTCTTCTCATCGACCTGTTTGGAATTCCTGCCTGCCTCTAAGCTGCTTTGCCATAGGCCAAACAGCTTTATTTATCAACCAATCATAGCAAATATATTCACAGCATACAAAAAGACCTTCTCCCATCACTTCTCCTTTTTTTCTTATTCGAAAGGAAGGTTTTAACTTCAACATAGTGAAATTACATATAACAAAACAGCTATAAAGCAAGAATTATAGTTATAATATCTAGTCTATTTGAATTTGGCAAAATTAAAGAAAGTAAATTATCTATCCTACAATTGCGAGTCAAAAGTTTCATATCTAATTTATTTTTTATAATAACCAAGGAAAATTATAACTATAACTATCTAGTCTTCAACTACATCAAAGATCACAGATGGATATAATACTACCTAAATAAAAAGGAAGAGCATTGTAAGCAACTTCCAAAAATTCTGAAAATGACAGACAGCTGCCTGCCTGGACAGTCATCCAAAATTCCTCTGCAATGTTGGGGCATCCATTTTTCAGCCTAGAGGCCTAGAGTCTCTCAGTCACTTTCTGTGTCTTGTAGAATGTCTGGTAGTCTCCTTTGCAAAGCAGGAACCTGAAGGACAATTTTGTCTTGCAAAGTTCAGTGGCCATCTTCCTATGTGTCCTGCTTGTCCAGTTTATATAACATACTGTCAAGGAGTCGACACAAGGGTACTTTTTTGCCCAGTGGCTAAGTTTTGCCACAAAGAGAGCAAACTCCATAATGAGTTTCTTCAATACCCCTTATCTTCCCTAAAGCAGACTGGTGCTGCCAATGAGACATGTCTCAATGTGCAGAAAATCAAAGTTCTTAAAATATTTTAAATGCCATATTCTGTATGTCTTTGAAGTGTTTGAAAATTATCTACCTAACTGAATTATATCTATGTATACCTAGAAAACTTAACTATCATGATTATAAGTGTGATTATCATAGATGATTAATTATTAATCTGTATTTCTTAATTATCCATTACAATTTAAATAAGTTATATAAACATAATACCTTAAACAAGAGTAGAAATATACATACAGTATAACAAAATTAACTTTAAATTTGTATCAATAAACTCAAATCCATAACAATGTAAAACATTTTTAACAAGTTATTGCTCTTTGAAAGTAGATTTAATAACTTACCATTTTATCCTACCATATCTATATCCTATTTTTCTGTGTCAATACACAAAGTATATAACATGTGAAAGACTTAGAGTTCAATCACCACTACTGAAAAAAATAACAGTAAAAATAACAGCCCTAAACTTACATGTTCTCCTAAGGACATCTCTAAAAGTTATGACAATATTCTATAACATTTACTATTACCCACATTTTTAATTTATATAGCAGAATTCTCTTTATATAAAGAAGCTTCATAAGTAATGAAACATGTCATGACTTATTGAAATAAATTAATACTCTGAATATTCCTTAGGAAAGAAAACATATACAGGTAAAAAATTGTCCCCAATCCCAAGTACTACTGCTCTTGAAGGAGCAGGATTTCTCTTTCTATACCAGCCAGTAATAACAATATGTAAATAGTTGACTGATGGCTATAAATAGTTGACTAATAAACATGAAGAATGAAGGACACTTGCATAGATTATACAATCATCCAGCTTGATAATCACAGCCACACCTGGTGGTTTGGAAGGAAAGGACCCCCAAAAGGAGTGGCACTACTAGGAGGTATAGCATTGTTGGAGAAAGTTGATCACTTTGGGGCAGGCTTTGAGTTTCTTTTGCTCAAGCTTCCTAATGTGTGACTGTTAGTCAACTTCCTGTTGACTCTGAGTCAAGCTGTAAGACTCTCAGCTCCAGCACCACATCTACCTGCCTGCTGCTCTGCTCCCCACATGATGATAATGAATGGAACTTCTGAAACTTTATGCAAGCCCCCTCAATTCAGTGTTTTCATTTGTAAGAGTTTCTATGTTCATGTGTCTCATCATAGCAATAAAAACCTAACTAAGACAGAAGTTGGTAACAGGAACTGGGGTATTCTTGTGATAGATCTGACCATGTGTTTGTTTGGAGAAATTTGGACTTTGGTCCTTTGGGTTATAAAAGCAGCAGAATGTTTTAAACACTGCTTAATGGGCCATACTAGTAGGAGTATGGAAGACATAGGTTCTAAGAGTTATTTGAACTAAGAGGGGCCAAATTAAGAGATTTCATAGGAGAAGAATTTTAGTATGTTGTCTAGAAATTATTCTTGTGATATTTTGAAAAGAAAGCAGCTGCCTTTTTTCCCTTTGTCCAAGGAGTCTACCTGAGGCTAAAGTGAAGACTTTTGTATTAATTCAATTGGCAGAAGAAATCTCAAAATTGCTTAGCAAAGACTCTGTCATGTGGACATCAGTGGTAATGGTAATACAGATACATAATGAAAAGAAGCAAACTGAGTAAAGAAAAAATTAAGGGGAAAAGGGCAATGGGAAAGTGGTCTGGAGCTAATTCATTTTTTTCAAGGTGATAAATGGATTAAGAAATGGAAATAAGGGAGTGTTGACCCCAGGACAAGATAAGTTTTCAACTTATAAAAAAAAACTAAAGAAAAGCTTAGAACTGAGTGTGGTGGGGCACACCTTTAATCCCAGCACTTGGTAGGCAGAGTCTGGTAGATCTCTGAGTTTGAGGCCAGTCTGGTCTTACAGAGCAAGTTTTGTGGCAGCCAGGCTTAGTCAGTAAAACATAGAAAGTTGAAGAAGCTGTAATTGAATGGTGTGTGTGTGTGTGTGTGTGTGTGTGTGTGTGTGTGTGTGTGTGGCATTTCTAGTCCTAGTAAGCAACAGAACTTAGCATTTTCACCTAGGTGATTCTGGATTTAGATTTAAGGATAGAAGAAAGGAGTTATGGAATAAAGTGACTGATATCAGGCTTATGTCAGGGGTATCCCTGAATGGAGGCTGAAGTGAATCTGAAGCCTGGATTGCCTTGGAGAACCCAAGATGTTAGGGATGCTAGAGTCATGAGATACCTGCCAAGGAGAGCTGCTAAATGGGATTCAGAACAGCCCAAGAGAAGAAAGTGTGTTACAGTCAACAAAGATGAACAGAGTTGAAAATCCAAAGAGCATTTTGACATCAGACATGAAGCTGCACAGGTCAGAATTTGCCCAGATGGTTTTCAGTCCTTTTTTGGTCCAGTATTTCCTTACTGTGATCCATTCCCTGTGTTTTGGAATGGCAATGTATATCTTGTACCATTATATGTTGGAAATTTGTGATCTGCTTTTTTATTTTGATATTTACAGGGGTATTATAGTTAAGAGATTGCCATGTGTCTCAGAAGAGACTTTGCACTTTGGACTTTGAAACAAGTTTGAGACTGTTATAGACTATGGGGTCTTTTGAAGTTGGACTGAATGAATTTTTTTTTTTACATGATGATGTGGCTATAAGCATAGGGAACAGGGAGTGGAATCTGCTGGTTTGAAAGAAAATAGTCCCAAAAGAAATTGGCACTATTAGCTGGTATGGCCTTGTTGGAGGAAGTGTGTCACTGTGGTGGATGGGCTTTGAGGTCTCCTTTACTCAAGCTTCCCTTGGTGTGACTCTTGCCTCTGAGTCAAGTTGTAGGACTCTAAGCTTCAGCACTACATCATCCTTCATGATGCCATGCTCCCCACCATGAAAGACAGAACCTCTGAAACTATAAGTGAGTCCCCTCCAATTCAATGTTTTCATTTATAAGACTTGTAGTGGTCAGGTTTACCCTCACAGCAATAAAAACCTGACTAAGACAAATGGTATACAGTGACAAAATTTACTATCACTTATTAACTTCTATTAATCTGCAAATTGCTTGTCACCAGCTCACACAAGGTGAGACCTTTTCACCAGGATGTAAACCATCTTTACCCCTAAGCAATGTGAGACTTCAGTGAGGAAGGAAAAGCAATGCTTAGGTTACATTCTGGCTCAGGCTTCCTAAGTGGACAGAATGACACTCACTCACTGATCTATTTTATCTAAATAGAACAGACTATACTATAGGGAGGAAGAGGCATCTCAGAAGGCACTTGTCAAGGTAAAATCATTTCTAACATCTAATTAACTCTCTGTCTTAGTGATTTTTCTATTCCTATTAAGCAACAACATGACCAAGACAACTTATAAAAGAAGAATATTTATGGGGCTCATGCTTCCAGAGGGTTCATGTTTATGATAATCATGGCAGGAAGAATAGCATGGCAGGCACGCTACGTGAGCAGTGGTTAAGAATCAACATCCTAAACTACAAGTTGGAAGCAGAAAGAGCTAGCTATATATTAAATGAGTCTTTTAAAACCCCTAAACCAAGCCCTATTGGCATGCCTCCTCCAAGGACACTCTTTCTAAAACTTCTCAAAGTGTCCTAACAACTGGAAACCAAGCATTCAAATACATTAGCCTATGGTGTTCTGCCTCATTCAAACTAATACATTCTGGTTTCCTGGCCCCCAAAGGCTTGTTTTCATATCATAATGTAAACTACATTTAGTCCAACTTCCAAAGTTCCCACAGTCTCATATAGTCTCAGGACAGTTTAAAAACTCAAAGGCTCTTTTGAGATTCCAGGCAATCATTTAATTGTAACTCTAATAAAATTAAAAAACAAGGTACAGACTTCCAACGAAGCTGAAAAGGCAGAGTCATTTAATACCTTTCACATAAGACATGATGTTATAAGTTCTGGAGTTTCTCCCATTTGGTTCACAGTCATTCTTTGGTCCATGCAATCTTTTACTTGTAACTCATAAAATTAAAAACCAAGTTATAGACATCCAACATACAGAATATATTCCAAATAGGAAGGAAAGGGGCATAGTGAGGAAATACTGTATAAAAGTAATCATAATAATGAAGTGATAGCATCAATATTAGGCTCTCTAGAAATTTCCTCTGTCAGTAAAATTGGTCCAAAATCCTTCAATTTAGCCTCTGGCAGACTCTTACTAAAAGGTCAAAAACAAGCCACATGTTTTGCCAAAATAGCTCAATAATGGTCTCTAGCCAGGATTAATATTGTTCCCTCTGAAACTTCTAGAGCTGGTCCTCTGTAGTACACATTTCTCTCAGAGCTATTGTTTTCCAAGCCACTACTAGAATGGCCCAATTAGCCCCACTTACAGTGTTTAACCATGTTCCAAGTCCAAAGTCCCAAAGTCTTCCACATTCCTCAAAATAACAGTATGGTCAGTGTAGTCACAACAGTATCCCACTTCCAGGTACTAACTTTTATCTTAGTTACTTTCCTATTGTTGAGATGATACACAATGACCAAGAAAACATATAAAAGGAGTTTATTAGCCTCATGGTTTCAGAAGGTTAGACTCCATGATCATTATGACAGGAAGTATGGCAGCAGGCAGTCATGCATAGTGCTAGAGCTTACATTTTGATCTACAAGTTGAAGGTAGAGAGAGCTAACTGGAAATGAAATAAGTCTTGAAAATAGAAGCCTACCCCCTAGTGATACATATCCTTCAACAAAGATAGACCTTTTAATCCTTTCCAAAGATTCCAACAACAGAGCACAAAGAATTCAAATATGAGACTATGGGGGCCATTCATATTCAGGCCACCATACCACACAATTATTGTAAACCAATTAAATATTAAAATCAATAATAAATTTATGATAACTGGGACACAGCCCATCTCCAGGAATCCCCAGCCAACTCTGTCCCAGTTATGGACAAGCAGACAGGGCACCTGGCGAAGGCTCTCCCTCACCATGACCTCCCACCAGACCCTACAATCTACACACCCTGCCCCCATATCCATCCACCTGAGAACTCATCCACTTCCTGAGGCATAAAACCAAACCACAAGTCTCATTGGACCAAGAAACCCTGCAATCTACATGCCCTGTCCCCATACCCACCCACATGAGACTCCAGCCACTTCCTGAGGCAGGAAAACCAAACCACCAGCTCTCATTGTACAAAGAGCTCTCATTGGAATAAGAGTAACCTCCTGAGACATGGAATCTGCCACCCCTCACTAGACCAAGAGTGACTTTCTGAGACATAGAATCTGCCACCTCTCATTGGACCAGGAGAGTCTTCCTGAAACACAATCTGTCAGCTCTTACCAGAGCCCTGATAAGACCAAGAGTGGCTCTGTGAGTCACAGAATCAACAAGCTTGGATTGACCCAAGATCAGCCCCATGAGACACAGAATCTGCCTGCTCCAGTTAGACCAAGAACTAAGTTTGGAGGGGCCCCCTGAGACACAGACACAACAAGCACAGCATGGATCAATAGCAACTCGCTCAGACACAGGCACCTCTTATACCTATTATAGGAGGAGATGGGCAGATATCAAGGCAAAATTACATATAACAACATAAAAAGCAATATAGCATCACAAGGACATAGCCCTCCTCCAACAGCAAGACCTGAACATTACAATGTAGAAGAAACAGAAGAAAGCGACCTTAAGAATAGCATCATGAAGATGCTAGAGGCCTTTCAAGAAAAAAATGAAATAGAGAAAAAGACCAACAAAAAAATTGGAAAAAATCAATAAATCCCTTAAAGAATGCAAAGAAAAATATAGAAAAGCAATTAAACCTGTGAGGGAAACAATTCAAGATCTGAAAAGGGAAAAAGAAACAATTAAGAAGACACAAACAGAAAGCATGCTGGAAATAGAAAATCTGAGTAAACAAACAGGAAACACAGATGCAAGCATAACCAACAGAAGAATACAAGAGATGGAAGAGAGAATCTCTGGTGTAGAGGATACAATAGAGGAAATAGATTTATCAGTCAAAGAAAATACCAAAGCCAAAAATGTCAAAACACAACACATCCAGGAAATATGGTACACCATGAAAAGGCCAAATCTAAGAATAACAAGAATAGAAGAAGGAGAAGAATACAGCTCAAAGGCACAGAAAATATATTCAACAAGATCATAGAAGAAAACTTTTCCTATTTAAAGAAGGAAATACCTATGAAGATACAAGAAGCCTATAGAACACCAAACAGACAAACACCACAAAAAGTCCCCTCACCTCATAATAATTGAACAACTAAACCTACAGAATAAAGAAAGAATATTAAGAGTAGCAAAGGAAAAAGGCCAAGTGACTCATAAAGACAAACCTATCAGAATAACACCTGATTTCTCAATGGAGACTTTGAAAGCCAGAAAGACCTGGACAGATGTAATGCAGACACTAAGTGACCATGGATGCCAGCCTAGACTAATATACCCAGCAAAACTTTCAATCACCATAGACAGAGTGAACAAGACATTCCAAGACAAAACCAGATTTAAACAATATCTATCCACAAAACCAGCCCTACAGAAAGCACTAGAAGAAAAATTCCAACCAAAGGAAGTGAGATACACCCACAAAAACACAGGCAATAAATAACCCCACAGCAGTAAATCCCAAAGAAGAGAAATACACACATACTACCACCAAAAGATAACAGGAACTAACAATCACTGGTCATTAATATTTCTTAAGATCAATGAACTTAATCCACCTATAAAAAGACACAGGCTAACAGAGTGGATATGAAAACAAGACTCATCTTTCTGCTACATACAAGAAACACACCTCAGTTTCAAAGACAGATACTCCCTCATAATAAAAGGCTGGAAAAAGTATTACCAATCAAATGGTCTTAAGAAGCAAGCTGGTTCTGGGTGGTGGTGGTGCATGCCTTTAATCCCAGCACTCGGGAGGCACAGGCAGGCAAATCTCTGTGAGTTCAAGGCCAGTCTTGTCTCCAAAGTGAATTCCAGGAAAGGTGCAAAGCTACACAGAGAAACCTTGTCCGGAAAAAAAAAAATAAAAAAATAAAAAAAGAAGCAAGCTGGTGTAGCTATCCTAATATCCAACACACAGAGTTCAAACTAAAATTAATCAAAAGAGATAAAGAAAGACATTACATACTCATAAGAGGAAAGATCTATCAAGATAAAGTTTCAACTCTGAACATTTATGCCCCAAACACAAGGACACCCACATATGTAAAAGAAATATTACTAAAGCTTAAATCACACATAAAACCACACACATTAATAGTGGGAGACTTCAACACCCCACTTTTACCATTGGACAGATCTACCAAAATCAAACTTAACAGAGAAATAAGAGGCTTAACTGATATTATGACTCAAATGGACTTAATCGATATCTACAGAACATTCCACCCTAACAAAAAAGAAAATACCTCTTCTCAGCACACTATGGAACCTTCTCTAAAATCAACCACATACTCGGTCACAAAGCAAACCTCAACATTTACAAAAAATTGGAATAACCTCTTGTATTCTATCAGACCACCATGGTTTAAAGTTAGATTTCAACAACAACAAAAACTACAGAAAACCTACAATCTCATGGAAATGCTCAACTGTAGATGTAACCAGCCTTCTTATTAAATAAGAAACAGAACCAATGCAAAAAAGAAAGCCAAAAGGTCAGAGCTAAGAGCTAAAACCTTACCTTTCCTCCTGTGGTGGTCCTACCTCTCCGAACCAGAGCTACCCCTGTGTTAAAGTCTTTATATAGAGTTCCTGTTCTGCCTTCTCATTGGTTGTAAACCCAACCACATGGCCGCCTCATCATGGCCTGTCTGTATAGATCTCCAGGTTTTCTATGATTGGTATTGAGATTAAAGGCATGTGTATCCAATACTGGCTGTATCCCTGAACACACAGAGACTTACCTAGCTCTGCCTACCAAGTGCTGGGATTACAAGCATATGCCACCACTGCCCTGCTTTCCTGTGGCTTGCTAATAGCTCTGACTCCCAGGCAACTTTATTTATTAACATACAAATAACATTTTAATACAAATAAAATATCACTATACTCAACTGAATCACCAATGGGTCAAGGAGGAAATAAAGGAAGAAATCAAAGACTTCTTAGAGATCAATGAAAACAAATATACTACATACCCAAACTTATAGGACACTATGAAAGCAGTGCTAAGAGGAAAATTCATAACACTAAATGCCCACATAAAGAAGTTGGAGAAATCTCACACTAGTGACATAACAGCACACCTGAAAGCTCTAGAACAAGAAGAAGCAAAGTTATCCAGAAGGAAGAGACGTCAGGAAATAAGCAAATTGAGAGCTGAGATCAATAATATGGAAACAAAGAGAACAATACAAAGAATCAATGGAACAAAGAGTTGGTTCTTGAGAAAAACAACAAGATAGACAAGCCCTTATTCAGACTAAACAAAAGGCAGAGAACATCCAAATTAGCAAAGAAATGAAAAGGGAGACACAACAACTGAAAATGAGAAAATCCAAGGAATCATCAGGTCATACTTCAAAGACCTGTACTCCACTGGAAAATCTAAAAGATATGGACAATTTTTCTGGATAGGTACCACATACCTATGTTAAATCAAAACCAGCAAAACTATTTAAATAGAACAATAACCCCTAGGGAAATAGAAACAGTCATTAAAAGTCTCCAAACAAAAAAGCCCAGGACCAGATGGTTTCAATGCAGAATTCTACCAGATCTTCAAAGAAGAGTTAATACCAAATCTCTTTAAATTATTCCACACAATAGAAACAGAAAGAATGTTACCAAACTCATTCTATGAGGCTACAATTACCCTGATTCCCAAGCCAAAGAAAGAAAGAAAGAGAGTTACAGACTGATCCCCCTCATGAATATTGATGCAAAAATACTCAATAAAATATTGACAAACAGACTCCAAGAACACATCAAAACAATTATCCACCATGATCAAGTAGGTTTCATCCCACAGATGCAAGTTTGGTTCAACATATGAAAATCTGTCAATGAAATACACCATATAAACAAACTGAAAAAAAACATGATAATTTTATTAGATGCTGAAAAGTCTTTTGAAAAAATCCAACACCCCTTCATGATAAAGATCCTGGAGAGATCAGTAATACAAGGAATATACCTAAACATAATAAAGGCAATGTACAGCAAGCCAACAGCCAACATCAAGTTAAATGGAGAGAAACTCAAAGCGATTCCACAAAAATCAGAAAGAAGACAAGGCTGTCTGCTCTCCCCATATTTATTCAACATAGTACTCGGAGTTCTAGGTAGAGCAATAAGACAACAAAGGCTATCAAGGGATACAAACTGCAAAGGAAGAAGTCAGACTTTCACTATTTGAAAACACTATGATAGTGTACATAAGTGATCCCCAAAATTCCACCAAGGAACTTTTACACCTGATAAATACCTTCAGTAATGTAGCAGGATACAAGATTAACACACAAAAAAAAATCAGTAGCTCTCCTATATACAAATGACAAACATGCTAAGAAAAAAAAATCAGAGAAATGTCACCCTTTACAATAGCCACAAATAATATAAAATTCCTTGGGGTAACTCTAACTATTCAAGTGAAAGACCTATATGACAAGAACTTTAAGTCCCTGAAGAAAGAAATTGAAGAAGATATAAGAAAATGGAAAGATCTCCCATGCTCATGGATAGGTAGGATTAACATAGTAAAAATGGCAATCTTACCAAAACCAATCTATCGATTCAATGCAATCCCCATCAAAATCCCAACACAATTCTTCACAGACCTGAAAAGAACAATACTCAACTTCATATGGATTAAAAAAAAAAAGGATACCTAAAAGAATCCTGTATAATGAAACAGCCTCTAGAGAAATCACTATCCCTGTCTTCAAGCTCTACTATAGAGCTATAATAATAAAAACAGCTTGGTACTGGTATAAAAACTGTCATGTAGACCAATGGAACCAAACTGAAGACCATGACATTAATCTGCATATTTATGAACACCTAATTGTAGCATGAGTCTTAAAAGTTCTTATTAATAAAATCAAACCCGAGGCCAGTTATTGGGGTCAATGCTGGTAGATCAGAGAGACAGAACAAGCCACAGCTATCTCACCTTGCCAGTTCCTCAGCTGGTCCTGTTTCCTCAGACTGGAAGCCTCTGAGTCCTCATCTAGAAAGAATCTCAGCTGAACTGTGTTGCTCCAAAGCCTGAAAGCTTAACCAGCCAAATGCCTAACCAGCCAAATGCTTCCAGTTTCTGGTCCTCACGCCTTATAAACCTTTCTGCTTTCTACCACCACTCCCTGGGATTAAAGGCTGCTTTCTGGGATTAAAGGCGTGAGTCACCATGCCTGGCTGTTTCCAATGTGGCCTTGAACTCACAGAGATCCAGAGGGATTTCTGTCTCTGGAATGCTAGGATTAAAGGCGTGTGCTAACATTTTCTAGTCTAAGTATCTTGTGGCTTTTCTGTTCTCTGACCCCAGATAAGTTTATTAAGGTACACAATATTTTGGGGAACACAGTACCACCACACCTAATTTTTGGTAAAGAAGCCAAAACTGTACAATGGAAAAAAGAAAACATCTTCAACAAATGGTGCTGGCATAATTGGATGTCAACATGCAGAAGATTGCAAATAGATCCATATCTGTCACCGTGCACAAAACATAAGTCCAAGTGGATCAAAGCCCTCAACATAAATTCAGTTACTCTGAACCTGATAGAAGAGAAAGTAGGAAGCAGTCTTTAACACATTGGCATCAGAGATGACTTCCTAAATATAACACCAGTAGCACAGACACTGAGCGCAACGATTAATAAATGGGTACTCTTGAAACTGAGAGACTTTTGTAGTGCAAAGGACTCGGTCAATAAGACAGACCAACACCCTACAGAATGGAAAAATAATCTTCACCAACCCCACATCTGACAGAGGGCTGATATCCAGAATATATAAAGAACTCAAGAAACTAGACATCAAAATACCTAACAGTCCAATTGACAAATGGGTTATAGAGCTAAACATAATTCTCAACAGAATAACTTCAAGTGGCTGAAAGACATTTAAAGACATCCTTAGTCATCAGAGAAATGCAAATCAAAAAGACTCCAAGATACCACCTTATACCTCTCAGAATGGCTAAGATCAAAACACTGTAGACAGCTTACGTTGGAGAGGATGTAGAGCAATGGGAACACTTCTCCACTGTTTGTGGGAATGCAAACTTGTACAGCCACTCTGGAAATCAGTGTGGTGGTTTCTCAGAAAATTGGAAATCAATCTTCCTCAAGACCCAACTATACCACTCTTGGGCATATACCCAAGGAATACTCAATCATACCACAAGAACACATGCTCAACTATGTTCACAGCAGTATTATTTGTAATAGCCAGAACCTCTAAACAATCTGGATGCCCTTGAACTGAAGAATAGATAAAGAAAATGTGGTACATATACACAATGGAGTACTACTCAGCAGAGAAATGACATCATGAGGTTTGCAGGCAAATGGATGAAACTAGAAAATATCATCCTGAGTGTGGTAATCCAGACTCAGAAATAAAACATGGTATGTATTCACTCATAAGTGGATACTAGATGTAAAGCAAAGGATAACCTGACTGCAACTCACAGCTCCAGGGAGGCTAGCTAGTAAAGAGGATCCTAGGAAAGACACAGGGATTGCCCACAATGGAGAAATGGATGAGATCTACATGAGCAAACTGGGGATGTGGGGGGGGGGGTAATGGAACGCAAGGGTTGGGGGAAAGAGAGTTTAGGGGAGCAGGAGGTCCTAGCTGGATCAGCAACAGAATGGGAGAACAAAAAAAAGATACCATGATAAATGAAGACACCATTGGAATAGGAAGAATCAGAGTGCTAGAGAGGTCCTCAGGAATCCACAAAGATGATTCCACTATAGACTACTGGCAATGGTCGAGAGAAAGCCTGAGCTATCCTACTCTGGTGATTGGATGGCCAAACACCCTAACTGTCATGATAGAGCTCTCATCTGGTAACTTATGGAAGCAGGTGTGGAGATCCATGGCCAAGCCCCAGGCTTGGAGTTCCAGGAGTCCAATCGATGAGAGAGAGGAGGGATCACATAAGCAAGAGATATTGAGACCATGATTGGAAAAAGTACAGAGACAACTAGCCAAACTAGTGGAAACACATGAACTTTGATCCAGTAGCTGAGGAGCCTCCATGGAACTGGACTAGGCCCTCTGGATAAGTGAGACAGTTGTTTAGCTTGAACTGTTTAGGGGCTCCCAGGCAGTAGGACTGGGACCTGTCCATAGTGCATGAGCTAGCTTTTTGGAACCTAGTGCCTATGCTGAGATACTTTGCTTAGGCTTAGTGCAGGGAGGAGAGGCTTGGACCTGCCTCAACTGAATGTACCAGGCTCTGCTGACTTGCCAGGGGAGACCTTGCCTTGGAGGAGGTGGGAATGGAGGATTGTATTGTGGGGGGAAGGCTGGGGGGTGGGAGGACAGAGGACAGGGGAATCCATGGTTGATATGTAAAACAAATGGAAAATCTCTTAATAAAAACAAAAGAAAAAATAATAAATTTACTGCCAGGCATGGTGGCATACATCTTTATTCCTAGTACATGGGCATCAGAGGCAGATGAATCTCTGAGTTTGTGTTCAGCCTAGTCTACAGAGTGAATTCTATGACATCCAGAGCTACACAGAGAAGTCTTGCCTCTAAAATTAAAGCAAAAATAATGAAGTTATTTTAAAATGTGTTATGACCTCACAGTGACCATATATAAAAATTTTAAATAAGCTGGGTGGTGGTGGTGCACACCTTTAATCCCAGGACTTTGGAGGCAGAGGCATGTGGATCTCTGTGAATTTGAGGCCAGGCTGGTATACAGAGTGCTTTCCAGGAGAGCCAGGGTTATTATATATACAAACTTTGTCTCAAAAAAATTAAAAAAAATTAAATAAATATTTTTACATTCAAAAAGGAAAAACATACTTCCACAGATATTTATTTTATTCTCATGTGATAGCAAAATCTAGATAGATATAATATCATTGTATAAAGGAAGCAGCAAGGATAGAGTAAATAAGTGATCAAACAAATTTTATGTGATGTGACCAAAAGTAATCTATGTATACAGATTCTAATTCAAAGATATTGTCTGAATTTCCTCATGTTTCACTAAATTTTATGTAGGAAAATATTCCTAAAATCTCAAAAGAACCAAAAAGAAGGAGTGAATAAAAAGCAAGAAAAAAAAAACCATTGTTATGGAACTATACAATTTTGGATTTGTCTGTGATCCTTAAGGAATTACTGAAGAAGTTTGACTCATGACTATAGACAACAAATGATGATTTCTGCCATAGAACCTTAATCTTTTAATACTAACAAAAAGAAAAGAAAAAATAAAGACCTTTGCAGATAACCTTGCAATGATTGCTCTAATTCAAGCAACACTAGTCTTCAGCACTACCTTGGACAACAAGGAAACTTCAATTCAGAATGGATTTTTCATCCTAAAATAAACATTTTCAAGTCTTGAATACTACCACCACCCATGGGTAGGAAAACAAGAAAGAAATCTTTTAAAATAGCTTTTTCATTTTCAGAATCAAAGACAGGAGGTATATTTGCAAAGAAACATTCTATAATAGTTTCTCTAACAAAATAGCTTTTTTTTTTTTTTTTTGGTTTTTCGAGACAAGGTTTCTCTGTATAGCTTTGCGCCTTTCCTGGAACTCACTTGGTAGCCCAGGCTGGCCTCGAACTCACAGAGATCTGCCTGCCTCTGCCTCCCGAGTGCTGGGATTAAAGGCGTGCGCCACCACTGCCCGGCCCAAAATAGTTTTTAAAAAGTACATCTGTACTAAAAAATAGCAAATATCCCTTAAAAACAATAATGTGTTTTTTTCTAAAGTGGTTGGATTAGGATCTGCAATGGCTTCAAAAAGAGTCTGCATGATTTTTTCCATTGTCCTTGTCTCACAGCAAGATGTAATGCACAGAAGCTCTCAAAAGTCTTTGTCTTCATGTAGTTTTCAGATGAATCTGTGGAAGAACAGAAACCCATTAGCCAGAAGATTGTCAGTTCTACATCTTGAGTATAAAAAATAAAGACTCTATGAGGAATTGAATGAAATAGTAAAATACGAGTGAGTCAGGAAACGACTCTACAAGGACTCCAGTGTGAATAGTCCTTTGGCATTGCTTCTTCTTGCCTCTGCTTCTATATACAAAATTCTAAGCTCAAAAGATTCTAAGGTGAATGGTGAAGTTTTTTCTGAAAGCAGGAATAAGCCAAAGACTTCTGTGATGGTTATTCTTAGTTGTCAACTTGATTAAATCTGGAAATAAATCCTAAAAATGGAAGACATGCCTGTGAGGGATTGTTGCTTAATTTACAGTAGGAATATACACTTTTAATCTTGGTCTTTGAGGTGGGAAGAGACACCTTTAATCAAGATCTTTAATTCAGATCTAATCTGGGTCTCACCTTCTGCTGGAAGCCTGTATAAGGAAATGGAAGAAGAAAACTTTTTCTCTTTGCCTGCTTACCCTTACCTTCCTAGAAAGTCCATTCCTTCACTGGCATTAGTGCCTACTTCTTGAAGATACCAGCATATACTGAAGACCAGCTGAGACATCCAATCTTGTGGAATGGGCTGCTGCTGGTTATTGAACTATGCCTTTACAAGCAGCCATTGTTGGATTAACTGGACCTCAGTCTGTAAGTCATTGTAAAAAACAAACCAAAAAAACAAACAAACAAATATATATATATATATTTGTTTATATGTACTTTGCCTCACATTTCACAGGTTATGTAACCCATGGGTACATGGGCATTCATTTTAAAGTGCCTTATCACAGAAACAATGTTCCCAAGATTATCTAAATTGGATCACTAATCAGGTCAGTTTACTGAGAGATTTGCCAGTATTTCAAATTTTATAATATTGTGGATATAAATGACAATCTAGGAACACATAGAAACACTGTCTACAATTGGTAAGCAGTAGGGATTTCATGCAAATGTAAAATTTCAACATTATACAGATAATTTTCCATAAAGGAATGAAAATTTAATATAATTTTCATAAAAATGATGCTGGAGCTATTTTTTTGGTTTTAAATTTGGTTAAGTTTCTAGTAATAAGTATAAACAGGAAAAATAACAAAGGAATTCAGAAAACAAAATAAGAGAAAAAATGAGGGGAGCTTAGGCTTGTGCAATAAAAACTATGCTTGAAAGTTATGCAAAGTAATGTGGTATTTCTACAAATAGAGAAGAAGGCACTCCCAAGGGTAAGAAGGTGTCAAGAGAAGCAAACAAAGGCTAAGACATGACACCCGAGAACCAGATACCTGGGCTAGGGGTAGACCTTGAGAAAATAGCCATTTCTTGGAAAGAAGGAAGGATGTTCTCCAATACTGGAGGAAAGAAAGATTGATTATTAATTTAGACATTACATTATAACATTCATTTGTTTATTTACATGCACTCTGGCATGTGTACATTCATGTGCCACAGCAACCATGTATTGATCAAAGGATGATAGGTGGGAGTCACAGATCAAACAGGTCATCAGACTTAACAGCAAGTACTTTATGATGGACCAGCCTCACTCCATCTTAAGGTTAAAAGCCATCTATCTGGTTACAAGATCAAAATAAGTTCATTCCTGCATTTCTGTAAAACATGGGTTTGACCACGTCTTGATCCATTTTCTGGAATTTGACATGTTGCACACCTTATACCCTAACCTTTTCCCTAGAATGATGTTCTGCCAAATAATTTTTTAAATATTCTGCCAAGCTCCCTTTTAATAAAAAATCTCAAAAAACCCTACCTTTGCAGTTTTGTGGCTAATATAAACCTTAGCTTCTTGGTATTCATTGCTATTTTCTCAATACTTTCTTCAGTGACAGAAATAGGAGTCCAATTGGTGAGAGAGAGGAGGGATTATATGAGCAAGAGATATTGAGACCATGACTGGAAAAAGCACAGGGACAAATAGCCAAACTAGTGGAAACACATGAACTGGGAACCAATAGCTGAAGAGCCCCAATGGAAGTGGATCAGGCCCTCTGGATAAGTGAGACAGTCCTAAATAATTGAACTATTTAGGAGGCCCCCAGGCAGTGGGACCAGGACCTGTCCTTAGTGCTGGCTTTTTGGAACCTGGGCCTATGCTGAGACATTTTGCTCAGCCTTGGTGCAGGGAAGAGGGGACTGGACCTGCCTCAACTGAATCTGCCAGGCTGAGCTTAATCTTCAGGGGAGACCTTGCCTTGGAAGAGGTGGGAAATGGGGGGTTGTATTGGGTGGGAAGGATGGGGGTGGGAGGAGGGAGGACAGGAGAATCTGTGACTGATATGTAAAATTAAATTAATTATAAAATAAAAATATATAAATAAAAAACTTGAGTAATTTGACCAAAGAATTTGCATAATAGTCTTTACTTTTGTTCAGTGAATTTAACACTTTACTCATAAAATCATCTCAAAGGCCTTTTTCTTTTTTTAATAACAACCATGAAGGAGGAGGAAGAAGGAATCCAAGGATGGAATACTGATTGCAAAAAAGAATATTTGTGGCATAAAACAATCAAAGTGGTAACTTATGTTATTCCCTCTTAAGACCAATAAACTAAGGTATAGAAAAACCAAACACCACCTCATGGCCTCCTAACTTATCAGGTGTAGAATTGAGATTTGAATTAGATTACAGGGCTCCAGAAAGATCTGTATCATTACTGTCCTTCACTGTTCTTGAAGGAAGGATTGGATCACAGTCATATAAGAAATAAAATGTATAGCCAATTCTTGGCCAGTATCCTATATCCCTCCCAATGCAGAGTTCCTTGTGGATTCATTGCATTTTGTCCAGTACTTTTCTCCACATACTTTACAGTGATGGTGGATGGTTTTGTGGCTCCACCCTTTTACTTGAGAGCTTAATTATGTTCATCAATGTACAAACTTCAACTTTCAAAAAAGACACAGATACCAGCATCTCCCTATTTACAACTTCTCTGTATGAACTAAGGTGACATTTGCAGTTTGGCAAATGTGAGGAAAGTGTTTTTCTATGACAGACTAATAATATGTGACATGCATTCTGTGCTTACTATACACTAAATGACATCTTTTTTTTTTTTTTGGTTTTTTGAGACAAGGTTTCTCTGTGTAGCTTTGCGCCTTTTCCTGGATCTTGCTCTGTAGACCAGGCTGGCCTCAAACTCACAAAGATCCATTTGCCTCTGCCTCCCGAGCACTGAGATTAAAGGCGTGCACCACCACCGCCCGGCTGACATCTTTTTTAAAAAGACATAAACTCCTCTAATCCTGACATAAAATCTATGAAGAAAGGAATATTTATTCTAAGAGATATGGAGTATATCTAGCAGAAATCTTTTTTTCCTATTTTTTAATTAAGAAATTTTTATTCAATTTATATACCAACCAGATTGCCCCCTCTTCCCTCTTCTCACCCCCATCCTTCCCTACAACCCTCCCCTCATCCCCACATTTTCCAAATCAAGGTCTCCCATGGGGAGGCAGCAGAGCCTGGCACACTCAACTGAGGCAGGTCCAAGCCCCTCCCCCTGCACCAAGGCTATGTAAGGTGTCACACCCTAGGAACTGAGCTCCAAAAGTCCACCCCTGCACCAGGAATGAATTTCAATCTCTCTGTCTGGCCCCCCCCCCCAGCAAACAGTTCAAGCTAAACAACTCTCTGCCATATCCAGAGAGTCTAGTCTAGTCCTATGGGGGCTCCAAAGCTATTAGTCCACAGCTCATGGGTTTCCACTAGTGTGGCTGGTCATCTCTGTGCCTTTTCCCATCATGATCTCGACATTCCTTGCCCACAGAAACCCTCCTCTCTTTCATTGATTGATTTCCCACAGCTCAGCCTAGTACCTGGCCCTGGATCTCTGCATCTGCCCCCATCAGTCACTGGATGAAGGCTCTATGATGAGAGTTAGGGTATTCACTAGACCAGTCACCAGAGTAGACCAGTCCAGGCACCCTCTCGATCATTGCCAGTAGTCCACAGTGGGGTCATCCTTGTGGATTCCTGAGAACATCTCCGGCACCCTGCCTCTTCCTATTCCCATGATATCTTCATTTATCATGGTATCTCTTTACTTGCTCTCCAACTCTGTCCTTGTTCCAGCTCGACCCTCCCAATTCTTTGTGTTCTCATCCCCCATTCTTTGCCCTCCATTACCCACCTCCCCACTCCCAGTTTGCTCATGTAGATCTCATCTATTTCTCCTTCGCAGAGCTATCTATGTGTCCTTCTTAGGGTCTTCCTTGTTAGCTAGCTTCTCTGGAGCTATGAGTTGTAGTCTGGTTATCCTTTGCCTTACATCTAGTATCCACTTATGAGTGAATACATACCATGTTTGTACTTCTGAGTCTGGATTACCACACTCAGGATGGTATTTTCAAGTTCCATCCATTTGCCTGCAAATTTCATGACATCATTGTTTTTCTCTGCTGAGTATTACTCAATTGTGTATATGTACCACATTTTCTTTATCCATTCTTCAGTCGAGGGGCATCTAGGTTGCTCCAGGTTCTGGCTATTATGAATAATGCTGCTATGAACATAGTTGAGCATGTGTCCTTTGGTATGATTGAGTATTCCTTGGGTATATGCCCAAGAGTGGTATAGCTGGGTCTTGAGGGAGATTGATTCCCAATTTTCTGAGAAACTGTCATACTGATTTCCAGAGTGGCTGTATAAGTTTGCATTCCCACAAATAGTGGAGGAGTGTTTTCCTGCTCCACATTCTCTCCAACATAAGCTGTCTTCAGTGTTTTTGATCTTAGCCATTCTGAGAGGTGTAAGATGGTATCTCAGAGTCTTTTTGATTTGCATTTCCCTGATGACTAAGGATGTTGAGCAATTCCTTAAATGTCTTTCAGCCATTTGAGTTTCTTCTGTTGAGAATTCTCTGTTAAGCTATTCAGCCCATTTTCCAGATGGATTGTTTGGTATTTTGATGTCTAGCTCTTTGAGTTCTTTATATATTTTGGATATCAGGCCTCTGTCAGATGTGGGGTTGGTGAAGATCTTTTTCCCATTCTGTAGGCTGTTGTTTTGTCTTATTGACCATGTCCTTTGCACTACAAAAGCTTCTCAGTTTCAGGAGGTCCCATTTATTAATTGTTGCTCTCAGTTTCTGTGCTACTGGTGTTATATTTAGGAAGTGGTCTCCTGTGCCAATGCATTCAAAATTACTTCCTAGGTTCTCTACTATCAAGTTCTGTGTAACTGAATTTATGTTGAGGTCATTGATCCACCTGGACTTGAGTTTTGTGCATGGTGACAGTTATGGATCTATTTGCAATCTTCTGCATGCTGACATGTTTATGTCAGCACCATTTGTTGAAGATGCTTTCTTTTTTCCATGGTACAGTTTCGGCTTCTTTGTCGAAAATCATATGTTCATAGGTGTGTGGATTAATGTCAGGGTCTTCAATTCGACTCCATTGGTCCACATGTCGTTTTTTATGCCAGTACCAAGCTGTTTTTATTACTATAGCTCTATAGTAGAGCTTGAGTTCAGGGATCATGATGCCTCTAGAGGTTGCTTTATTATACAGGATTCTTTTAGGTATCCTGGTTTTTTGTTTGTTTGTTTGTTTTATCCATATGAAGTTGAGTATTTTTCTTTCCAGGTCTGTGAAGAATTATGTTGGGATTTTGATGAGGATTGTATTGAATCGATAGATTGGTTTTGGTAAGATTGCCATTTTACTATGTTAATTCTACCTGTCCATGAGCATGGAAGATCTTTCCATTTTCTGATGTCTTCTTCAATTTCTTTCTTCAGAGACTTGAAGTTCTTTTCATATAGGTCTTTCACTTGATTAGTTAGAGTTACCCCAAGGAATTTTATATTATTTGTGGCTATTGTAAAGGGTGATGTTTGATTTCTTTCTCAGCCCATTTGTCATTTGTATATAGGAGGGCTACTGATTATTTTTTTGAGTTAATCTTGTGTCCTGCCACCTGACTGAAAGAGTTTATTACCTGGTAGTATTTTTGGAGTCACATATACTATCACATTCTTACAAATAGTGAAACTTTGACTTCTTACTTTCCAGTTTCAATCCCCTTGATCTCCTTTTGTTGTCTTATTGCTCTAGCTAGGACTTCAAGTACTATATTGAATAAATATTGGGAGAGTGGACAGCCTTGTCTTGTTCCTGATTTTAGTGGAATCACTTGAGTTTCTCTCCATTTAATTTGATGTTGGCTGTTAGCTTGCTGTAAATTGCCTTTAGTATGTTTAGGTATGTTCCTTGTATTCCTAGTCTCTCTAGAACCTTTATCAGGAAAGGGTGTTGGATTTTCTCAAAGGCTTTTTCAGCATCTAAAGAGATGATCGTTTTTTTTCTTTTAGTTTGTTTATATGGTGTATTATGTTGACAGATTTTCATATGTTGAACCATCCTTGCATCCCTAGTATGAAGGCTACTTGGTCATGGTGGATAATTTTTTTTATTTTATAATTAATTTAATTTTACACATCAGCCATGGATTCCCCTGTCCTCCCTCCTCCCCTTCCTGCCCTCCCCCAACCCACCCCCCATTCTCATCTTATCCAGGGCAACGACTCCCCTGGGGATTCAGCTAAGCTTGGTAGATTCAATTGAAGCAAGTTCAGTCTCCTCCTCCCTTCACCCAGGCTGAGCAAAGTGTCCCAGCATAGGCCCCAGGCTCCAAAAAGCCAGCTCATGCACTAAGGACAGGTCCTGGACCCACTGCCTGGGGGCCTCCCAAACAGTTCAAGCTAATCAGCTGTCTCACTTATCCAGAGGGCCTGTTCCAGTTCCATTGGGGCTCCTCAGCAAATGGTTCATAGTTCATATGTTTCCACTAGTTTGGCTTTTTGTCCCTGTGCTTTTTCCAATTATGGTCTCAACATCTCTCGCTCATACAGTCCCTCCTCTCTCTTGCCGATTGGACTCCCGGAGCTCCACCTGGGGCTTGGTTGTGGATCTCTGCAATTGCTTCCATCAGTCATTGGATGAGAGTTCTATCATGATAGTTAGGGTGTTCAGCCATCTGATCACCAGAGTAGGTCAGTTCAGGCTTTCTCTTGACCATTGCCAGTAGTCTATTGTGGAGGTATCTTTGTGGATTTCTGGGGACTTCTCTAGCACCTTGCTTCTTCCTATTACCATGGGTTCTTCATTTATCATGGTATCTTTTTCCTTGTTCTCCCTCTCTGTTCTTGATCCAGCTTGGATCTCCCGCTCCCCCAAGCTCTCTTTCCCCTGGACCCTTGCCCTCCATTACCACCTCCCCCCTTCACATCCAGTTTGTTTATGTAGACCTCATCCATTTCTCTGTCATTGGGTGATCCCTGTGTCTTTCTTAGGGTCCTCTTTACTAGGTAGCCTCCCTGGAGTTGTGAGTAACAGTCTAGCCATCCTTTGTTTTACATCTAGTATCCAACTATGAGTGAGTACATACAATGTTTTCTTTCTGAGTCTGTGTTACCTCACTCAGGATGATTTTTTCTAGATCCATCAATTTGCCTGCAAACCTCATGATGTCATTGTTTTCCTCTGCTGAGTAGTACTCCATTGTGTATATGTACCACATTTTCTTTATCCATTCTTCAGTTGAAGGACATCTAGATTGTTTACAGGTTCTGGCTATTACAAAAAATGCTGCTATGAACATAGCTGAGCATGTGCCCTTGTGGTTTGATTAAGCATTCATTAGGTATATGCCCAAGAGTGGTGTAGCTGGGTCTTGGGGGAGATTGATTCCCAATTTTCTAAGAATGAGCCATATTGATTTCCAAAGTGGCTGTACAAGTTGCATTCCCACCAACAGTGGAGGAGAGTTCCTCTTGCTCTACATCCTCTCCAGCATAAGCTGTCTTCAGTGTTTGTGATCTTAGCCATTCTGACGAGTGTAAGGTGTTATCTCAGAGTCGTTTTGATTTGTATTTCCCTGATGATTAGGGATATTGAGCAATCCTATATATAAAGTACTCAAGAAATTAGACATCAAAATGCCCAAGAGTCCAATTAAGAAATGGGCTATAGAGATAAACAGAGAATTCTCAACAGAGGAAGTTCAAATGGCTGAAAGACATTTAAGGTGGATAATTTTTTATGTATTCTTGGATTCTGTTAGCCAGTATTTTATTGACTATTTTTACATCAATGTTCATGAGGGAGATTGGTGTATAATTCTCTTTCTTTGTTGCATCTTTGTGTGGTTTGGGTATCAGGGTAACTGTAGCCTCATAAAAAGAGTTTGGTAATATTCCTTATGTTTCTATTGTATGTAACAATTTGAAGAGTTTTGGTATTAGCTCTTCTTTGAAAATCTGGTAGAATTCTGCACTAAAACCATCTGTTCCTGGGCTTTTTTTGGTTGGGAGATTTTTAATGACTGTTTCTATTTCCTTCTGTGTTATTGGTCTATTTAAGTAGTTTATGTGGTCTTGGTTTAACTTTGGTATGTGGAACCTACGCAGAAAATCATCTATTCCTTTCAGATTTTCCAATTTTGTTGAGTATAGGCTTTTGAAGTGTAACCTGATGATTCTCTGAATTTCCATATTGTCTGGTGTTATGTCTCCTTTTTCATTTCTGATGTTGTTAATTTGGATGCTCTCTCTCTCTCTGCTTTTTAGTTAATTTGGATAAGGGCTATCTATCTAGTTGATTTTCTGAAAGAACCAACTCTTTGTTTCATTGATTCTTTGTATTGTTTTGTTTCTATTTCATTGATTTCAGCCCTCAATTTGATTATTTCATGGCATCTATTTCTCCTAGGTGAGTTTGCTTCTGTTTGTTCTAGAGTGTTCTGGTGTGCTGTTATGTCCTTAGTTTGAGATTTCTCTATCTTCTTTATGTGGGCATTTAGTGCTATGAATTTTTCCTCTTAGCACTGCTTTCATAGTGTCCCATAAGTTTGGGCATGTTGTACATTTGTTTTCATTGAATTCTAGGAAATCTTTAAAATTTTATTCTTTATTTCTTCCTTGACCCTTTGGTGATTCAGTTGGGCATTATTCAGTTTCCATGAGATTGTAGGCTTTCTGTAATTTTTGTTGTTGTTGAAATCTAACTTTAAGCCATGGTGGTCTTACAATAAAATACAGGAGATTATTCCATTTTTTTTGTATCTGTTGAGATTTGCTTTGTGACAAAGCATGCGTTTGATTTTAGAGAAGGTTCCATGGGGGTGCTGAGAAGAAATTTTATTCTTTTGTGTTAGGGTGGAATATTCTGTAGTTATCTTTTAAGCCCATTTGATTCATAATGTCTCTTAGGTTCCTTATTTCTCTGTTGAATTTCAGTCTGGCAGATCTATTCATTGGTGAGAGTGGGTGTTGAAGTCTCCCACTACCAGTGTATGGGGTTTGATGTGTGATTTAAGCTTCAGTAATGTTTCCTTTACAAATGTGGGTGCCCTTGTATTTGGGGCATAAATGTTCAGAATAGAGACTTCATCTTTTAGGATTTTCCCTGTGATAAATATGTAATGTCCTTCCCTTCCCAATCTCTTTTGATTGATTTTAGTTTGAAGTCTATTTTATTAGGTATTAGGATAGCTACACCATTTTGCTTCTTAAAACCATTTTATTAGAAAGTCTTTTCCCAGCCTTTTATTCTGAGGTAGTATCTGTCTTTGAAGTTGGTGTGTGTTTCTTGTATGCAGCAGAAGGATGTATCTTGTTTTTTTACCCATTCTGTTAGCCTGTTAATTTTTTTTAAGTGAATTCAGACCATGGATATTAATGGATGTTAATGACCAGTGATCGTTAATTCTTGTTATTTTTTGATGGTAGTGATATATGTTTCCCTTCTTTGGTATTTGTTGTTGTGGGACTATCTATTGCCTGTGTTTTCATGGGTGTATCTCTCTTCCTTAGGTTGTATTTTTCCTTTAAGTGCTTTCTGTAGAGCTGGATTTGTGGAAAGATATTGTTTAAGTCTGGTTTTATCATGGAATATTTTGTTTACTCTGTCTATGTTGATAGAAAGTTTTGCTGGGTATAATAGTCTGGGTTGGCATCCATGGTCTCTTAGTTTCTGCATAACATCTGTCCAGGACCTTCTGGCTTTTAAAATCTCCACTGAGAATTCAGGTGTTGTTTTTATGGGTCTGCCTTCATATGTAAGTTGGCCTTTTTCCTTTGCAGCTCTTAATATTCTTTCTTGATTCTGTATGTTCAGTGGTTTGATTATTACGTGGTCAGGGGCCTATATTTTTGGGGTCCAGTCTATTTAGTATTCTGTAAGCTTCTTGTATCTTTATAGGCATTTCCTTCTTTAGGTTAGAAAACTTTTCTGTGATTTTTTCAAATATATTATCTGTGCCTTTGTGCTGAAATTCTTCTCCTTCTTTTATCCCTATTATTCTTAGGTTTGGCCTTTTAATGGTGTCCTAGATTTCCTGGATGTTTTGTCTTATGACTGTTGTCTATAATGTTTTCTTTGACCAATGAATCTATTTCTTCTTTTGTTGTTGAAGTTTTCTCCAGTCCTGCTCTGGCCCACTGCTACTCTGACCCTAGTAAACATACAGAGACTTATATTACTTATAAACTGTATGGTTGTGGCTCAGGCTTCTTGCTAGCTAGAACTTACAACTTAAATTAATCCATTTCTATAAATCTATACTTTGCCACATGTCTCATGACTTACTGGTATCTTTACATCATGCTTCCTCTGTGTCTGGCTGGTGATGCCTGACTATGCCTTCCTGTTCCCAGAATTCTCTTCTCTGGTTTTCCCACCTACACATCCTGCCTGGTACTGGCCAATCAACATATTATTTATCAACCAATCAGAGCAACACATTCACAGCATACAGAACATATCCACAACATTCTATCACATATTCAATGCCAGAGATTCTCTCTTCCATCTGTTGCCCTCTGTTGGATTTACTTGTATCTCTTGTTCCTATTCATTTTACCCAGATTTTTCATTCCCAGAATTCCCTTGTTTTTTTTATTTCTTTATTTCCTCTACTTCAGTTAAGTCTTGAACTGCTTCTTTCCCTAATCTAATGGCTTTTTATTGTTTTTTTGGCTCTATTTAAGGGATTTATTGATTCTTCCAATTTTTTGTTTGTCTTTTCCTCAATTTCTTTAAGAGAATTTTTCATATCCTCTTTAAAGACCTCAATCATCTTCATAAAGTTATTTTAATGTCATTTTCTACATTGGAATGTTCAGGTCTCACTGTGGAAAAACTACCAGGTTCTGGTGGTGACACATTGCTCTTTATGTTGTTGAATGTATTCTTGCACTCTTTCCTGTCTACCTATCTTTTCCTCCAATCATTGCAGGCAGTGCCTGTTTCTCTGGAGACCACACTTTGTCCAGTTGATTCAAGCAGTGGCAGTGCCTCCAAGGCTACTCTTAATTTGATTGGTACAGGTGGTGTCTGAATCTTAGGAAGCTGTTGAGGTCACAGAGGAGTGGTGCATTTGTCATGTGGATTGGGACTTGTAGATTTCAGAGATTAATGGGGTGTGGTGGTGGATGGGCTTACCAAAATATTGTAAGAAAAATTTTAGAGCTGCTTTCTGTTTTGAACAGTAAGCATATTAAGAAAATCAAAATAAAGAGTACAACAAGTCCTGTGCAATGTACCAAGTGGTGCTGTCCCTTCTATATCACAGCTTTGATAAGTGAGTTTCCCAGTCCCATGACTTCCTATTCAGCCTGCTGTGAAGCTATCTGAGTGCTGTTTCTCTGGCCCTCTTGGTGTTCCTGTATCAAAAGTGAATTTCCCATACCCATAAACACCCTGACTCCTCACCACTTGCTCCACACTACACCACACTGTTCTCCAAAGTCCCTAGGAGATGGTGAGTTTCTCAGTTGCAATAAGATTAGACTTTATACACAGCTTCTGGGTCTTCAGTCTCTCTCTCCTTTAGAATCATCCGTGAGGCCTACATTTCTGGTTAAAACACCCCCCTAACATTTGTAATTTGCCAGGCTCACCATATTATTTCTTTGTCCTCCACCCCTGTGATCCAGCAGTTTCTCTGAAGTGCCACAGAGGACTGCTCTTCTTCCCATCTCGCACTGCACAGATTAGGCTGTCAGGATTCTGAGTTTTTGAGATACAAGACACATGGCCTAACACCTCAAATTGTGATTCTAGCCTTCTGGGTTATGGTGATATTTTATTTGTACTGAAATGTGGTGATATTTTATTTGTGCTTTAATAAATAAAGTTTGCCTGGAGATCAGAGGAAATAGCAAGCCATTGTAAGTAAACAAAGAAGTCAGGCAGCAGTAGCACATGCCCTCAATCCTATCACTTAGCAAATAGGATCTCTGTGTGTTCAAGGCCACACTAGGGAACAGAGGCAAGTGTAGCAACACATGCCTTTAATCCTAGTACAAACCATAGAGACCTGGAGGTCTGTACAGACAGACAGAAAAGAATCGAGCTGTGTAGGAAGAGGAAGTGAGGTAGCTGGGCCAATGAGACGGCAGAACAGCAAGGCATTAAAGGCATGGGTAGACAGGAAGTAATTTGCATTTGGAAGCTGCAGACTTGGTGAGGTTAGGTTGGCGGGTGGCTGTCCCTATTTCCCTGATCTTTCTCAAGTACTTTTACTTCTATATTTGGCTCTGTGTTTTTTATTTAACAAGACCACTTAGAAATTTGTGTACAATTGGTGCTCATGTTGCAAGAATTCATTAAAAGACCACTTGTAGGCCAGGTGGTGGTGGCATATGCTTTTAATCCCAGCACTCAGGAGACAGAAGCAGGAAGATCTCTGGGAGTTCAAGGCCAGCCTGAGCTACAGAATGAGTTCTAGAAAGTGCACAAAACTACACAGAGAAAACCTGCTGAAAAAGAAACAAACAAAACAAAAAACACTTGTGGGCTTACAGGACTCCTGGCTCAGGCCTGGTGGCATAGCTCAGGCCAGAGCACACGGCTGGACTCTCTTTGGCTTTCCTTCTCCTAGTAAGTGGTTGGCTGGCTCTCCCTCTGTCTCTCTCTCTGTCTCTCTATTTCTCTCTGTCTCTGTCTCTCTGTCTCTCTCTCTCTCTCTTTCTTGATTCCTATCTCAGACTGCTACCACACTAGGTAGCTGCTCTGAAATTGCCTCAGACTTCTACTGTTCTATCTAGTTGAAAGACTTGGTAAGTCAATTAAGATATCTTGAAGGGAGAAATTAGTTAAAAGAGAAAACTTTCCCACATTGAAAGAAATGGGAAACTTTTTACCATGGAAGGAATTTGGTCTCTGTTTGATAACACATTAGGCAGTCTGAAAATGGAACAATTAAATGAGAGGATAATTAATGTTGATGGGATGTTGATTATGAATATTATTTGTTTAATCATTTTTATTTTAGTATTAAAAAGGTTGGTCAATTTAAGTGCCAAGATAAAAACTTTAGAAAAATCTGTTAAAATGAATCATAGAAAAATTCAGACCCACACAGGCGAATTTAATGGTGAACCTAATTTAGGATTGACTTTAGAAAAACCTGTTAAAATGAATTATATAGAAATTGAGACCCAGATAGAATAATGTAAAGGTGAAATAATATCAGGATTGTATTATATGGTTAAAGAAAGACAGCCTGTTTTCAAACACCCAAACTTTATCTATCCAGTAACCTCACAGGAACTACTTGCTCAAGGGCATGTACAAGCTAACTGGACTCCAGTGGAAATGTTAGATTTAAGGAGATTTAAAAAAAAGCTATAGTATCATATGGCATTCATTCTCCATTTGTAAAGCAGATGTTAAACTCATATTCAACTTGTAATAGAATTATCCCTCAGGAATGGAAAGCATTAATCACAGCTATCCTAGAAGTCAGAGATCAATTACAATAGAGAACATGGTTTAAAGAGGAGCCTGAAACAGTAGAAAAACAATGTAGGATGAGAGGTGTGGAAATTTCCCAGGACTAGCTTCTTGAAGAAGGTGATATAAAAAGACAATGTTTATATGATAACTAAACCTCAATTCTATGCTGCATTGCAGCCATGAGTGCATGGGACAGAACTGAGGAAGCAAGGAAGAAAATTGAATCAATTACAAAAGCTATACAAAGCTCAAAAGAATCCTTCAAAGATTTCTTAAAAAGTCTGTCTTCAGCAGTAAATAGAATAATAGTGAATTCAGAAGCTAGACAGATAATTGAATCTATGGCTTTTGAGAACACAAATGCAGCATACAAAAGAATAATTAAGCCATTAAAGGCTAGATCAGCACCCTTGGAGGATTGGACTAGGAACACAATTAATATTGAGTCTCATGACTATGATATGTGAATAGGAAAGTCTATATCAAAAGCTTTGAGGAAAAATAATATCAGATGTTTTAGTTGTGGTAAACAAGGTCATTTGAAAAGGGAGTATAAACAGATTATTCCTAGAGAGAATGTTTATTCAAGGAACAATAGCAACAGAATGCCCCTCCCTTCTGGATTATGCAGAAGTATTGGTAAGGATAAACATTAGACAAACGAATGTAGATCAGCTAGTGACAAAGTAAGTATTTGTCTTTGCCATTGGGAAACTCTCAGAGGGGCCTCACACGGGCCCCCATGGCAAATTTAGTTCAGACTTTTCCTGCCATCCTAGAAGAAACCCCTTCTTAGAGCAATTAAACAACAAAATGCCTCTTGGAATAAATCAAGCTGTTCAGGGTGATATAACATCTGTAGCAGAGAGAACAGGAAATTCAGGAGAAACTATAAAGTGATTTTTTTTTGGCAAACTTCTATAAATGAACAAAGACCAAAATTAACATACAAATAAATGACTTTCTCTTGGTAAGATTTGGTAGACACAGGTGTGGATGTGACAATAATTGTACCAGACATTTGGCATCCAAATTGGCAACTTCAGGAGATAATGTTCAGCTGTTAAGGATTGTAACATTATCTCAAATGAAACAAAGTACAAGATGGCTCAAGGGCCAGAAGGACAGAGAAAAATTAAAGCCATATGTGGCTAATACAGCTATGAATTTATGGGGCCTTGATTTATTACAACAATAGAATACTCAGATTAACATTCCTCCAACCTCAGAAACAAACCATAAACTAACATGTTTCTGAGAGAAATATTAAGAGGTATTATTATAAAGAACAGTTACTGATCATCCAGATTGCACAAGAACAACTGCTGATCTTTCAAAGACACCAAAAGCTCTACCTTTAAAATCATTAACAGACAAGCCTATATGGGAACAGCAATGACCTTTAACAACAGAGAAACTGTAGGCTTTAGAGGAGCTGGTACAAGAACAGTTAAATGCTCAGTATATTGAAGACTCAACCAGCCTTTGAAATTTCCTGTATTTGTCATTAAAAAGAAATCTTGTAAATGGAGAATGGTAACAGACCTAAAAGCAATTACAAAAGTAATTCAGCTGAAGGTCTTTCTGCAATTTGGAATTCCTTTACCTACTTTATTACCTAAAGGATGGACTCTTATATTTGCCTCCACAGTGCCTACTTATAATAATTCTCAGCTGGTCAAGAGATACCAATAGAGGGTTCTCCCATAGGCAATGTTAAATAGCCCAACCCTATACCAATATTTTGTATGAAAGCCATTGGAAGTAATTCTTAAACAGTTTCTGAAATGTATAATTTATCATTACATAGACAATATTTTACTAGCTGATTCAAATACAGATACTATAGAAGGAAGGTTTCAAGAAGTAAAGAAAATTTGGCCTTGTTGGGGATTACAAACTGCTCCTCAAAAGATACAAAGAGGAGATTCTATTCATTATTTAGGATATAAAATAGGTCTACAAAAAATTAAATCCCAAAAGGTACAAATTATGAGAGATCAAATACAGACTCTTAATAATGTTCAAAGATTATTTGGAGACATTTCTCATATACAAACTGTTGTTGGGGTAAAAATGATAAAATAAGAAATTTGTTCAAAACCTTAGAAGGTGATAAGGACTTAAATAGTCCAAGATATGGATCAGTTGAAGGTGGGAGAGAATTGGCCTTGGTGGAAAAGAAAGTACAGGAAGGACATATGGATCGTGTGGCTCCAAAGCTTGATTGTATTTTGGTTATTATACTCTCTAAGCATTCTCCTACAGGAATTTTAATGCAGAGTGAATATATTATATTGGATTGGATATTTCTACCAAATAAACAGAGTAAAAAATTAAAAACGTATGTGGAAAAGATCTTTGAGTTGATTTTAAAAGGAAAATTGGGACTTCATCAATTAGCAGGAACAGACACAGTAAAAATGGTAGTACCTTTAACTAAGGATGAAATTGACAAATTATGGAGAGAAAGTGAACCTTGGCAAAGAGTTTGCAGTAATTTTTGGGAGAGATTACCAGCAAATATCCCAAAGGTGATATAATTCAACTTATATAGAAAACTGATTGGATTCTGTCTCATGTTGTTTGGGAAACATCCATATCTGGAGCCTGTACATTTTATACAGATGCAAACAAACAAGGAAAGGCAGGTTACAAGTTAAAAAAATTAAGTAAAGTGGTTCAAAGTCCTTATAATTTAGTTCATAGTTGTATGCTATTCTCTTGGTATTAATGGATTTTTTGGAATCTGTCAACATAGTTACTGACTCTCAGTGTGCTGAGTGAACTTACATATTGAGACTGCACAATTCATTCCTGATGAGTCAGAATCAACTTTGTTATTTATTCAGTTACAAGATATAATCAGGAATAGGAAGCATCCTTTATATATAATTCATATCAGATCCCATACTGGACTGCCAGGACCTCTAGCATAAGGTAATGATGAGACTGATAAACTATTGATAAGAAATGTGCTGGAGGCCTTAGAATTTCATTAAAACTTCACATCAATAGTAAAGATTTAAAAAAGGATTTTTCCATAACCTGGCAATAAGCCAAGGAAATTATAAGAAAATGTCCTACTTGTTTTTTTACAATCAGACTCCACTACCAGCAAGATATAATCCAAAGGGTACTCAGAGGAATAAAATCTGGCAGTTGGGTGTGTTTCACATTACAGAATTTGGAAAACTGAAATACATACACCACACCATCGATACTTATTCAGGATTTCAATTGGCAACTGCTTTGAGTTCAGAAAAGGCTGATTCTGTAATCAAGCATTTGCTAGAAGTTATGGCCATCATGGGTATACTTGTACAAATTAAAACTGACAATGCTCCAGCATATGTCTCTGGTAAAATGAAAGTTTCTCATTTATTACAATATAAAGCATATTGTAGGTATACCACATAATCCTATGGGCCAAGCTGTCATAGAAAGATCAAATTGAACTCTAAATGATATGCTAAATAAGCAGAAAGGAGTAACAGAAACCCCCAGAAATAGATTACATAACACTCTATTATCTTTGAATTTTCTCAGTGCTAGTGAGAAAGGAACAACAGCTGCAGAGAGATACTAGATAATAGAAAAAAAACTACAGAATTAAATCAGCCTATATATGTTAAGGATGTGCTGACCTTAGGATGGAAACCAGGAGATGAGTTAAATTGGGGATGAGGTTTTGCTTTTGTTTCTACAGGAGCAAATAATCTGTGGATACCATCAAAACTGCTAAAGATTCGATTTGAACAAGAAAGACCTCCTAATTAGAAGAGGTGATAGTTCATCAATCAGCATGATCATCCAATTTAAACTGACATATATCACTAACAAATGTTTTTCATTTAATCAAATATAACTTGCCAAAAGGGAATCTCCCCAAAGTTATACTTGGGAAAGGGTAAAGAAAACTTGTCAGATTTGATTAGTGGACAGCTGTAGCTGTGGTTGTAAAAGGTGGGGTTTGGCTTGTTACATTATCTCTTTTAGGAGACAGCTTACAGGGGTTACAATGTAGAAGGGCTAAACTATAATGAAATCAAGGGATGAGTAAAGAAGTTGTGCACTTACCTACATTCCTTAGCTGTAACTAATATTATAGGCTAACATTTTGTGATCAGCAAAACATAAAAGTGCCAGTTTCTCCATGTAGGCAGCTTGAACAAGGAAATGTAGCCACTTTTCCATTTCAAACTGTAAGTAACCATGGCAACTTGTGTAAATCAAAAGGGGAAGTGAACAGCAAGAAGTTGCATTAGCACTTTCAACAAAAGCTGTCTGGCATTTAAAAACATCCCAAGTCTAAAGATATGTTTTCTCATCCTGCAGGCAGCCAGAGCACAAAAAGAGAAACTTGTAACTTTTTTATTCAAGGCTGTGGGGCCAGGTCACTCCCTGCAGTTTGTAAAGCCTCTCCCATGATATCTGGAGGTAAAGCTGATTCCCTCTGGACTTGAATAATTGATAAGTAGGTTAATTCTGTTTTCTACTATCCACATAAAATTAAGGCTTAAACATAAACATTTAGTTAACTGAGCTGAAAAATCTTGTAATATAAACTGAAGTTAGAAGTATGTACAAAGTGTTTATTGCTTAGGGAATTTCCCCAGATGCCAGTCTGCACATTATCTTCTGGACCTGGTGGTGGAAGCTCAGGTCAATTTAGGTAGGTTTTGAGCCCCAAAATACTTTGATTCAACAAAACAGACATCTGCATCCCCATCCTAGAATAATATCTGGGAAGGTCTGTAGCTAGAGTTTTCCTGCCTGGCCCACAGTCAGGGCAAATCTCTCTCACCTGCCAGTCCCACAGCCGCTCAGACCCGACCAAGTAAACACAGAGACTTATATTGCTTACAAACTGTATGGCCGTGGCAGGCTTCTTGCTAACTGTTCTTACAGCTTAAATTAATCCATTTCCATTAATCTATACCTTGCCACATGGCTCGTGGCTAACCGGCATCTTCACATGCTGTTTCTCATCATGGTGGATGGCAGTGTCTCTCTGACTCAGCCTTCCACTTCCCAGCTTTATTCTCCTCCTTGTGTCGCCTACACTTCCTGCCTAGCCAATGGCCAATCAGTGTTTTATTTATTGACTAATTAGCAACACATTTGCCATACAGAACATCCCACAGCACTTCCCCCTTTTTTTTTTCCAAAAAGGAAGGTTTTAACCTTAACAAAGTAAAATTACATATAATTTGGGAATTTGGGCGTAGCTTCTCTTACTACTTCCTGCTGGAGGGGGGTGCTGTATATTATGTGGAAACAAAGGAAATTTTAGAATTATGGAACAGTCCATGAGGCTGTATCGTCTGAGCCAGATGCCTTCAAACCATTCTCAATGTTGGATCATCTGGGCCATGGTTTCATCAGAGACCTTTCAGGGGGTCTTGGCTGGTCAAACCTGATGTATCTTAATCTTGAACAAATCCATAGCCTCTTGCTTTCTGTGGGAACAAAAGCAGAGTCTCCTTTCCAAAGCAACATATCCTTATATCCAAATTTTGAAGTCAAGGTACCTTTAAAATATACATTTTGGCATAACTCAACAGCTTCTACAATCAAATGTTTTTCTTCAGTTAAAAATCCCAAAGACAACACAATCCAGATTCTCTGTGTAATATCCGTTTTTATGTGGCTTATTTTTTATACTACCTTTACTGTCTCTTTAAAGACTTTATTTTTAAAAACTATTTCTTTATATAACTGTATATATTTCTTTTTCTTTCTCTTTCAAGCCTATGTACATTTTTTACACACATTGTAAACTATTACAACTGAATCTGTCTTATTGTGAATCTATTGCTTTAAACTGCAGCAGCTGTGGCTGCTGGCTCTACCCACCTCAGCTTCCCAACATGGCCTGGTACTTTACCGCTGGCTCTGGGAGCTATCGAGGGTTTATGCTTTTATCCAAGCAGCATGTAGCCCAGAAACCTCTTTTTTTTTTGTTTTGTACTAGCAAAGCCTAAATCCACCATGCAGCTTAATGTGCCACTTGCAGAGGCCTCATTCCTGCCATACTGCAGGTTGAGCACGCACGCTAGGAACCCACAAGTAGCTCAAACCGGCAGCTGCCGCTCATTTGAGAGAGACAATTAGGAACTGTTTTTAGTTCTGTTTTAGAATCTTTTTTTCTCAGTTTTTAGGTGGAAACTCTTGCCACCACATTGGACGCCATTTGTAGCTTGAGTTTTCCTGCCTGGCCAACAGTCAGGGCAAATCTCTCTCACCTGCCAGTCCCACAGCCGCTCAGACCCGACCAAGTAAACACAGAGATTTATATTGCTTACAAACTGTATGGCCTTGGCAGGCTTCTTGCTAACTGTTCTTACAGCTTAAATTAATCCATTTCCATTAATCTATACCTTGCCACATGGCTCGTGGCTTACCAGCATCTTCACATGCTGTTTCTCATCATGGTAGATGGCAGTGTCTCTCTGACTCAGCCTTCCACTTCCCAGCTTTATTCTCCTCCTTGTCTCGCCTACACTTCCTGCCTAGCCAATGGCCAACCAGTGTTTTATTTATTGACTAATTAGCAACACATTTGCCATACAGAACATCCCACAGCAAAGGTCTAACTTGCAATCTGCTGCAGGTCACAGGAATATATCATAAGAACTCAGCTGGTTATGGCAGTCACTACCTGGAGGGATCAAGGATTTCCTCCAGAGAAAGCCAAATTCCAAGGAGCTTTTGGTGTTGTGTGGCTTGTTATATATCAGCTGTCTTCTGTTATGAAAATCAAGTGTGCCTTCATAGTTTTTTCCAGTTGACTTTTCCCTAAGAAGGGCTAACAGTGTGGACTGATCACTTTCTGGACGCACACATTCCAGGTATTTGGAGAACAGCCTCAGGAAAGGCTTTCTCTGGAATCAGATATCTCCCTTAGCCACTTTCAAAGACTAGCAGTCCACATGAAAGTCTCCTGATTTAAGGTAAATTCCACAAGAAGACACCACCTAGGTCAGGTGGATGTTAAGTAATAGCTTTACACAATTCAGCTCAGGCCCTCTTTCTTACAGCCTTACTAAATTTATAGACCTTTAACTCCTTACCTAATAACTTCTAGGAATATTTAGATAATGCTCTGCACTGATAGCTATGTTCAGCCAGAACCCCAGTGTAGATGTAACCAACCATCTTATTAAATAAGAAACACAGAGCCAATTCAGAGAAGAAAGCCAAGAGGTCAGAACTAAGAGCCTTACCCTTCCTGCTTCAGCTATCCTGCTTCAGCCAAGAGAGCTCTCCGAAAAAAGGGCCTACTTCCTGTGTGTATGCCTTTTTATAGTCTAGCTGTTCTGCCTTCTCATTGGTTGTAAACCTAAACACATGACTGCCTTGTCATTGCCTGTATGTACCGCCCTCCAGGTCCTTAAAGGTGTGTGCCACCACCGCCATGCACTTGCTATGGCTCTAAAACTCTGACCCCCAGGCAACTTTATTTATTAACATACAATTAAAATCACATTTCAGTACAAGTAAAATACCACCACACCCCAGTTCAAGCCTCCCTGTAATTATCATCATTGGCAGCATCCAGTCAGGTCCATCCCCGGTTGGAGGAAAGTACCTTATCAGAGATACCTCCATACTCTCTAAGAACAGACTTAAGCATCCAGGCTACTTTTTTGAGAAGGCCTGGCAGATGTGCCAATTAAGCCTTACTTTCTCCTTTCCCAAACCTTACCTTTAGTTCCAGATCACCCTTTAACTATCACCAGAGGCATCTAGCTGTACACAGGTTGCCTAGCAACTGAGCACACTTTCCCCCACCCTGCAGAAAAATGGCAGATAGCTTGGACAGATAGGAGCCACAGGAAAAAAGAAGACAGTTTTATTTTCTCCCATTGACCTAGCAACTTATAGATTCTTAACATTTTCTACTAGTCACATTTAAGAGTTTAATAGTTGAGCACATAAGATCACTCGTCTTAGATATTACCCAAATTTAGCCTTTAGTTAATTCATTTCCCCATTGGTCACTTCCTTTTGGGGTTACAAATGATAATTAATGGTTATTGCCTCTCAATGTGATTCTTATCACCCTTCTGTTTGACCCTGGAAGCCTGGCTATATATATATATATATATCAGGACTTCCAGGGCACTGGGGGATGGAGAAGAAAAAGGAGACTGGAAGAACTAAACAGGTAAGAACTTGAGAGGAACAAACTGAGATGTGGAAGAACTAGATTGAAGGGCTAGAAGAGAGTACTAGAGGAATGAGAGGGAAGATGCGGAAGAGCCAGATGGGGAAGTACTAGCTGGGTAAGAACAAGATGAAAAGGACCTAGATGAGGCAGAGTTAAGATGAGAAAATTAAGATAGAACTTAGAGGGAGCAATACATAAGTATAGGGAGAAATCAGGTAAGAAAGGAGCTAGACATGAGAACAGAAATGAATCTGTGTATAAATGATGTTATGCCAGAGGAATTAAAGCAAGTGGACTATAGAGCTCGGTGTGCTGAGATTCTATTTCCCAAAAATAGTCCTCGCCGTTAGTAGTTCTCTCTCCTGAGCCTCGGGATGTATAATATTAAGGCTGGTCCCGCTAATATTATACAAGAGCTATCCTTACACAAAGCTGCACAGTCTAGCTAACTTGCCCTCTCAGCTTAGCTAAAGATGGAAAACAGGCTTCTAAGTTTCACACCATTTTATAGAACAAAGGCTAAACTATCACTCCTTGTTTTATTTACCAGAATTACACAATGTGGGGTGAAGCCACCCTTCTATTAGTATACTAAAAAATGATGCCCAAAAAGTGAAGAACACATTGCCTTGTTGTGGGACAAAACCCAGTGCTGTTTTATGGGGAAAGTAGGGTAGCACACAAGAGAATTACAGACAGTATTCATAGGCAATATTTTCATAAACTTTCTTATGAACTTCCCCCATCAGATTAGTTCATTATCTGGTGGGTTGGCCTTATAAATATCAGCTATCATCTACTGTGTATCTTTATGGACCCTGAAAACTAAACAGAAAGCCATCAAAGAGACATCTTAAAAAGTATTTTAAGAATGCTAGAGTATAGCTTTCCACAATTGATGGCCACTGCTAGGGATGTGCTGGGGGAAGGACTCAATTCTGTTTAAGGGGAAGGGCACTGAACATTTGATCTTGCTTCAGTGAGTACACAGGTAACACAAATTGGAGTTTTTAAATATTTATTTATTGTTGGGGTGGAGGGATCACAAGGGCTGGGGAGCAGACATGGAAGGACTGGGAAATGAGTGTGATTGAGATATATAGTGTGAAATTCCCAAAGAATCAATATAAATATTATGTTATAAAAATGTAAGATTAAATAAAATACAGCCATTATTAGAGCCACAGTAGATGGTAACAAATACAGAGACCTACAATTGGACAATGTAGAGAGAGTGAGAGAATGTCTCTATGAAACACTTTCCTTTAGATTTCAAAGAATTTTGTGGAAGAGGAATCGGAAAGATTGTATGAGCCACAGAGGATGGAAGACACCAAGGAAACAACTGACCCCTCCGGACACTGTAGTGGGTTCTTGAACTATTGTTGTGCTATATCATGAAAGTATTCCTAAGAATACTTTATATGCTAAAATTCTCTTGGGTAAACTTGTCTCTGGTCACTTAAACCAGCCATAAATTTTTATAGTAAACTAGTCTCTGTGTTAGCCATACATTTTTATACAGTGTGGTCATGAGCTGATTGTTAAATGCCTGATCATTAACCTGCCACCTATCAACTTTAATAAACAAAGCTTGCTTGAGTTAGATGTCTATAACTTCCTTTCTGTATATGTCACTATGTGTGTGTGTGTGTGTGTGTGTGTGTGTGTGTGTGTGTGTGTGTTGTGCTTTAAAAACTTGAACAAACTGGAGGTCATGAGCACTAAATGAAGACTACATTCAACTTGTTCCAGAATCTTGGAATTTTTCTCTTTAGGTATCCCATGAGATTTGGAGGTCCCACAGAGATCCCTAAGGAGAAAACCCTTGATCTTTGAGGAGGAGCTTGTCCTAGGCCTGGGTAAGGGCTGACAGTCATAAAGGAGGCAATTGAGATGACATTCCTTAGCCCCAGGAATTGACTATCCCTCATTAACTTGCCCCATATATAGTGGATAGATGTTTTGATTATGATCTTGAAGCATCACCCCTAGAAAGGCAGCAGGTATATGCTACACCTGTCTATGACTTTGAAGTACATGCCCCTGAAGTGTGTCTTCTTGGGACCCTTAAGACCTGGGATTCATGTACTCAGTGCTCTCTTTACTCCCTTGTGGTTTGGATGCTGAGATGAACCAGACAGATATTGGACTGGCAAGAAGATCAGCATGGACCACAGCTTGGTTTTGCAGGCTGTAGTGAGTTTTATCTTCTAAAAAATTCCTTTGCCTTTTATACAGACTATGTGGATTTGTAGCAGAATCAGGTGCCCAACATGGGGGCTAAACACATGACCCTAAGATTAAGAGTCTCATGCTCTACCAATTGAGCTACTACACCGTGTAGTGGGTAGCCATTCCAGCTTTGATCTGGAAGTACCACCCCCACTGAGGCTTCGGTAACTGTCACACCTATAAGGCAGTGCTGAGAGCGGACTCCTGAAGACCCAAGATCTGAATGGGCTGGCTCTCTTGGTTCCTGGACCCTGGACACTGGAGGTAGACTGAGCAGAGTTCTCCAGAGAATACCGCCAGAGTGTGCTACACCTTTCACAGACCCTGTAACATATCCCTTCACTTGTAAGTTACCCCACAAAATAAACCTCCCTTTTAACTATGTGGAGTTGCCTTAATATTTTAACCAATATCTGGCACTCACGTGGGGCAAATTCCAAAGGCCTGGGTGGCTCCCACCCTCAGCTTCCTCCCGGGCTGGCAGGTACCTGAAGCGGCAGGGTACCATCTGCAGAGCTCCTTAAAACCAGGAAAAATCTACATGATTCCATTCATGAAAAAGAGCTAATCCGGTCTCAGTTCCATGGCAAGTTTAACCCCCAGACCAGTGAAAATGCTGTGAATGAGGTGTTCCTCCTCCTCCCTTAGTGCTGGCTCCCCGCCCAACCTGAGGCTTCCACAGTTTCACCTAGTTAAAATAGACATGGCACTGTCCCCAGTGTCACCCTACAGAGGCACAGAGAGGGCTCTGGAGACGTGTCTGCAGAGGCAGAGGGGGCTTAGAGTGGCCTGGAATTCTCCATTCCCTTAAGCTCCAGGGAGTCACAAGAAGAACTGCCTACCACCACCTTCTACCTGTGCTCACTCTGCTGCCAGCCAAGGCATTCAACAGGACCTGCTTTGGAGATATACCAATGCCTCCTGCTGGCTGAAAACACTACTACACCCCCAAAACCACGGAAAAGTAAGATAGGCAAACTAGCGTTTTATTTCAAGTAAAAGTACTTGATAATTTTACACCTTAAAACTAACCAATTTTGAGTAATTCTTATAATATGGCTGACAACATTACCTCACAATAATTTAAAAACCTTTTTGCCTGTATGATGAATGATATTTTCCTAGAAATGTACAACCTTCCTAAGACATATCTGGCATGTACCATTTTGGCATTCATCATAATAATTCACACAAGGTTCAAATACTGGTTTAATAATAAGAAGAACAAAGATGAGTCATTATTGGGACTGATACAGGCTTTAAAAGATAGCAATGAAAGCTTACAGAAAAGCATTCTTTCTCTGGAATCTGCTAACCAGGAGTTACAAAACAGGCTTGTACCAAAAATTGATTTTATTGATAATACATATGAATATTTAATGGATAGAATACTAACTCTCCAGAGAGAAGTTGTGGCTACTCAGACACTATATAAGGAAGAAAGATTATCATTAATTGATAAGATAAGGTCCATATGTTTCAGAATAAAATAAAAACATCCATGATTCCATGAGAAACCTGGAATCCCTTGCAAGTGAGGAGGCTCACTCCCTAGAACAGACCCTAGGTGCTCATTTGCAAGCCCTGGAAGAAACTCTCAATAAACATGACAAGGGACCTAATAAGCAGAAAGGTAAGACCATACAGGTTGTAACATCTCCACATGGCTCTCATTCAATAGCTTATCCTGTCATCATCCATGAAAAGCCAGCAGATGATACACACTCTGAGTCATATATGACATATACATTACAACCAATTTCAACAAGGGACTTTAAAAATATAAAGGAAGCAATAGTTACATATGGGATACATTCCACATATGTAACACAGGTGTTAATTTCATGGTCTACCTCACATAGAATCATTCCAGATGACTGGCATCAGTTAATTTCAGCTGTTCTAGAATATAGCCAGCAGTTACAGTGGAAAAGCTGGTTGAGAGAAGAGGCAAAAAATTTAGAACAACAAGGTAAACTAAGAGGTTTTGAGATCGCCCAAGATCAAATACTTGGTGAGGGACATTTTGCCAATAGGAGTGTACAAGCCACTTGTGATGAGCATATAATATCTCTATGCCATACAGCAGCTCTAAATGCTTTGGAAAAAATTCAGAACCAGGAAAACCAACTGAAGTATACACAAAGATATTTCAGGGAATGCACAAACCCTTCACTGATTTTTTACAAATGCTGAACACAGCTATAACAAAAGCTGTGTCAGATAAAGAATTAAGAAAAGTATTAACTGAGTCCTTGGTGTTCGGCAATGCTAATGGAGAATGCAGATGAATACTTACACCATTAAAGGTCACATTAGCTCCTTTGGAAGAATGGATTCAGTATACTAATGGTGTTAAGTCTCTTAACTACAGTAATGAGGCTTGGATAGGAGAGGCAAATCCCAGTGGTAAAAGAAGGCCTTGTGGTACCAAATGTTAAAATGTGGTACACCAGGTCATATAAATAAAAACTGTACATGGGGTGCTCCTAGAAGTAATACTCCTTCTAGGAATAGCCTAAACAGAAGACCCCAGCCCCCTGGATTATGGAGAAGATGTGGCAAAGGCCGACATTGGACCAGTGAGTGCAAATCAAAAATAGATATACGAGGCAACCCTTTACCAGTGGAAAAGGCCTCAGAGGGCCTCTTGCAGGCCCCCCAGTCAAACGTGGTCCAAACATTTCCAGCCACTGTGGAGGAAATTCCTCTCCAGGACAACTGAATAAAACAATGCCTAAGGTAAAAAACCGATGCTGCAATAGATGATGGAACAGCTCTGAAAGATGAATCACAATTTCCGAAGAACACAATAAAACAATTTTTTTGGCAGACTTCCATAAAGACCAAAGCTTAGAATTCGAATCAAAGGCTGTGTTCTGGAGGGCCTGGTAGACACAGGTGCAGATGTGATTATAAATACACCCAAATCATGGCATCTGAATTGGCCTGTTCAAGAGGTAGATGTCCAGCTTCTAGGAATTGGAATCCTGTCTCAGATAAAACAGAGTTCGAGATGGGTTGTGTTGCAGTAACGTCCGTGCTACCACCACCCAATCACCATGTCCAAGTGAGGGGCTGGGGATTAAAAAACAGAGACAAAAAACAGTGGGTCATTCGCCCCAGCAGACTGCTGAATGCCGTTTATTGAAGGAGGGAGGAGCCCTTAAATACAGGCTTACAGCACAATGGAGGATCGCCGGAGGGCAGAAATTCGCTACCCAATATTCTACATTCTTGCATCTAAGCTGTTTACACCAAATACAGGATACATGAACAAAGAACCTCTGGTGGTGAGTGTTCAGGAAGAAGGAAACCAGCAAGAAATTAGTATAGGGAGGACATCTGGTCAAGGTTGGCAAGCAAGGTGGTAGTTACCCAAAATGGGGGGCCAGGGCTATTTGTAAATTGGCCAGGCTAAGAACCTCTTGTAATTTAGAAAAGTCATCAAAAAACAAGTATTTTATCTTTAGCAGACAATAATATATCATCCATATAAGTCAATCACAATTAAATGCCAATGTTTAGGAATTGCCACAGGGGCAGGCAAGCCAGGCTGTGTTCCTCCCATGAGATTGGATGAGGTTCCTTTTCTTTGCCCTTTGACAGGCTTGATGTACTCCTTACAGATGGGGGTTTTCTTTGTTTGGGTTTTTTGTGACAGAATTTCTTTCTTTCTACCTATATTCTAAGGTGCACATTCAGTTGAAAATTTTAACCATTCCTTTATCCAAGCCCTCCACACCCTGCAATAGGTTCTACAGCATGTAAACAAAACTGAGCGAAACCAGCTAAGAGACTCTGACCTGATACCCCATCCTTACCAGGCTGGTAATTCTATCTGGCTTAAGAGACATCATTCAAAGACACTTAAGCCTCACTGGAAGAGACCATAGCTTCTTGTCCTCACCACATCCACTACTGTTAAGGTTGCTGGGATCACTCCTGAGTTGATCACAGCCAGCTCAGTTGAGTGACAGACACATCAGACAGGTCGGCTGTCACTCATTTGGAAATATTAAATTCACCTGACTCCCAGAGGTATATCCAGGTCCACAATTTTCATATAAAATATAAAAATACTCCCAGTGTTGCCTGAATCTTCTCCCCATCCCAGCCTTTGATCTGTATTATAGCCTTAATAATAACATCCTAACTTCAGATGAGAAGCAGTTATAGAAGAGAGTATGTTGCCCCTTTCCCCAACGAAAGGCTAAAGTACAAAGAAAACTAGTTCTCATCTATCAGAAGGAGTTACTCCCCTTCTCCATGCAAAAGTGACAAACAGCTGCCTATGGTGTCTTATTGGCATATCAGTACTCATGCTGCCTTCCAGGATCCCTTAGTATTACAAACAACTGTTAAAAATCAGAGATTTAAAAAACTTATAGAATGGGCTACTCAAGATGGCGGCTGGAATGTGATTGAATGGCTTACTTCATGATTATCACACTTTACCTGCATAAACCTGGTATGTATTTTTCTCTGCTTTGCTGTTTTATGAATATTAATGATCATTTGCACATGTTAATGTATATCCATTTGTTTCATCACCCCAACCTATCAAAAGAAAAGATACCATGGATACTAGGAGCCCTAAAATTAAATTCTCTAGGTTATAAATCAATTATTCAATTCATTCTCATAAAGCTAGCAGGGATGTAGTGGACTGCTTAACAGAGAAAGCCTCCTACTTTGTGGGCAATATGGAATGACATGGGCTCCCATCCTTTACCCAAACCAAGAGAGGATCACAGTGGGGCTTGTATTTACACAGAGTAAAAAGAGTCCTACAGAGCCTGAAATATATTGTATGTACTTTGTGCCTCTGAAGGCATGGAATCACAGCAATGAGAACAAGGGGAAGATTCACTAGTTGCCCATGGTTAACATGCAAGTGACACTGCCAGGCTCTACACCTAGGACTTAATCTTATTTCATCCTTATGTTAAACTGCAATGGATGTGTTCTAATGGGAAAATTGTACAGGTCAAGTGACAGGCTAGGGTCACATAACCTCTGTGTCTTCAATCTGAATCTTACCCAAATCCCAATGCCCTGTTCTTAACTTCTTCCTCTTTGCCTACAGCTAGTGTGAAGGAAGAAAGTCATTTTCCAATGTAATTCTAGTGAACTCTACAGTAAAATCTTGTATTGTCTTTGTGAATTCAAGGAACTTTTTTTTTTATGTCACCAGTTGTTGTCCCCCATTATAGCTACTGTTAAAATGACATGTTCTGATGAACCCCTGGCAGTTCATAAGCATCACTGGATCTTCCAAACACTGTTCCCCTCAACTCCATATAAAAGAGCTGTAAGAAAAGTGGGCTGGCAAAGGCCTTCTAGGATTTGTTAGGCTAGGCACCAAGTATCAAAACCCCAGCTAGACAGGGTGGGCCTAGAGCCTCTTATCACCTTTGCTCACAGCAAATAATAACTACAAGATCCTGATCTGTCAGGTCACAGAAAGTGGTTAGGGCCTTAGTATCTCTCTCAGCCATACCAGGTAGAGGCATGGTATACAACTTGTTCTTCTCAGCCACTAGTACATAGGAGACAACATTAGTCATTGCAATGTACAGGGGGGGGGTTAATGCAAACAGTAAATGACTTGGCAGTAAAAGAGGGGCAGAGCCTAGGACTGATCTGAGTATGCCTTATTATAATCCTGGGAAGGTTAAATGTGACTGGGGTCTGTCTGTCTGCTGACATCACAAAGTTCCTTGTAGGAGCCCATTTTCAGGTTCCTTGTGGCTTTGCCCAGCAGGTCCTCATAGAGAGGATGATTGGACCATGGGCCTGAGTGCAGGTTTCTGAAATGGTCCGCACTTGGCTGTGCTGGGGTGGGGGGTTTTTTGCTCCACCCCTTGGCATTTCTATAAATACCCTGGGGCAGAGACAGTCAGGGCTGGTTGGAATAAGTTCCAGGCCCTCTTGAGGCTATCCTTTATTTTCTATCTGTTCATCTCCACATTCTAAATCCTTCTAACATTTCCTGCTGATTGCACTCAAGAAAACTCTGGGGAACTGTGGAGTTGGTGGGTAAACACTCTGAAGAATGGCACCATGAACAGGCACTAAAAGAAAAAAAAAAGGACTAAAGACAAATGAACAGGGATTAAAGTAATACAGAGTTTTTTGCAAAAGTCTTGAGTCAGGTTCTGTCAGTGGAAAAAAAGGGACATGTCTGGTGTTGTAATGGAATATGAATATTAGTAAGGGCAGGGGTCTTTATCCTCAAGAGAAAAGGAAAAAATGGACTGGAAGATTGTCCAATGCTGCAGCACAAAAATCTCCTCTATCAAAATTTCTATCTTCTTTCTCTTAATTTCTATCTGTGAAAAATAAGTATAAAGTATAGTATAGTAATATACTGTAGGAAAAACTTAGAAGTGTAAGATTGTATAGAAAAATATTTAAGATAAGTAAGGCAACTAGACAGAAGAACTCTTCAATTTTTTAACTTTGGGGGCTATGAACACAAACTCGGGGGAAAAATATCTTTCTTTGAGGTTAACGGATAGTAAATAAAGCTCTTCTTTGAGCTTATCAGGCAAAAAAAAAAGTTTCCTATGGAAGCTTTTGGCCTAGGGACAGCTAAAATGCTAAGTCCAAGCAGCGAGAGAAAGTGATTTCTCCCTGAGGCAAAAATGCAGGTGTAAGAAGCCAAAAAGTTTAAAGTTCAGAAGTTTTGGGAAAAGTTGGTCTTTGTCTCTCTTGGAAAAAAAAAAAAAAACAAACAATTTTCTTTTAAACTAAAAGCTTTCACTGAAATATTTTTTTTTAAATGTCCAAAAAGCCTTAATCTTTCTCTCTCAAACTAAAAGCTGTCTTACAAAACTTCTCTCTCAGAAGGACCAAAATTAGAATCACCTGTGATTAGTTCTAAGGGAAAACAACAAACCTCTTAAGACAGCAAAACTTCTCTAACTTCTGTCTTTCAAGTTTTAAAAATCCCCCCTGCAATGCAGGTGGCAGGGATTGAGTTCCTAATAACCTCTTCTAAGCTCTGTCTCTTCCAGCTAGAGAAAAGACAGTGGGTCAATGTCCCCTGAGAGAAATGCTTAGGAGAGTATGGGTGAGAAGACATAAAGGTTTTGTCATGGCTCGTGATCTTTCCTCACAGTAACCAGTGCTGATAACAGTGCTGCTTATCAATTTTAAAACCATCATTGGTGCCATGATGAGACAGGCTCTTCCAGCACTCTATGTCTGGGGCTCTGTGTCTAGAAACCTGTACCTGGATTTTGTACGTAGTTTATTGGACCTGTGACTGCCCACTCTGCCTAGCCACTGGACCACTCCACACGCCACACCCACCAACCAGATTGGTGAGTTTTTCCTTTTTTAGATCCCCTGCCATTTCCTGTAACTATAGTGTGAAATATATTCCTTGTGCTGGGACCCCCAGGGGATTCTAGGCTGTGAACCATGACACATTCTCTCTTGATGAAGTATTGAATACTGTCTGGACTCCTGGGAAGTCCTCCAGTGTGCAGGTCCAGCTCTTACCCTTATCATGACAGCAGTTTGGGTAATTTGTGTTGTTAATGCAGGTCCACAGACTGCCCATTTTCAAGGATGCTTGAAATAGGAGCCAGGAGACCCCATTTGCTATTTTAATTTTTAATTTTTTTCTTTCTCAGGTGCAGCCATGGGACATGGGGGCACCCTCCTTGTGGTTCCACTCTTCATCTGACAAATGCCTTAAATATCTCCATATACCAGTAAATTTGGTGGCATAATGGCTGTTTGAACTCTGATATTTCATGGGAATTATCTAACTTCTGCTAGCAATCAGGCAAATGAAGAGTTACCTTATCCCCATGCTTTTACCTAAGCTCTAAACCATCCCTTTCTGATTCTCTCTCTCCTGACTACTTGCGTTCCTGAACCTAAGGAATCTCCGACTCCAAATATTCTTCTTATTTATTCTCTGCTCTGTTCTCCAGTACCTGGTGGGATGCTAAGCATAGACTGGTCTGGAAGCAGGCTAGGATGCATGCAAATAAGTTTATGACCAGGACCCACATGGGGATCACAATAATCTGAATGACTCTCTAGTCAGAGGTCAGTTTACAGCCTGCATCCTGGCAGGTCTTCCTAAAGCTGTCCTCAAGCCAGAAAACTATCAAAAAAAATTCAAGACACAGAATAAAATCCATTTCTTGTCTCCCAGAGCTCTTTGACATAATGGCTAAAACTTAAGCATCTAGAAAGCAAGGCTCCTGACCCCACAGGCAGAAGATTCAGCTGTGGCATTTTAAGGTGTACCATGGAAAAATGAGAAAGCCATGAACAAAATTGCCAAATGCTGCCACATACTATCCATGCAGCTGCATAAGGGTTTCCAGGTCCCTGTTTTTTGAAGGCTATGCAGGTTAGTGTGTGCCCTGCTGGACCATCAATTGAGCCTTGTTCAAAGTGCCACCTAGAGAGATAACTGGTCAGCTGACTGCTCCCAGGCATAGAGTGGCATGGGGACAAAGGCCTGCAGCAGACCTCCTAGGTTTGGCCACATGCTTGCAGGGAATCCAGGATGCAGCATGGAAGTGATCTGTTTCCTTCCTGTTGGATACTAAGCAACTTAATCAGTTCTAAGGGAGTTTGGGGGCCCCACCTCTCCTCGTTTCCCTATTGTCAGGGTAGGGGGACAACCTTACCTACCTCATCAGACTTAATTATACTTTGAGGGTAACATAATGGGAAAAGATTTTCCAGATAAAGTAGGAGCTTTCATTTCATTTGCTCCCTCCATGTGCCTCACTCCAGACTGGTCAGCAGTGACACAGACAGGGCCCTGCTCTCTCTTAAGTTTCAGATGACATTGCATTGTCCCCAATTCCAGAAGAATGAGTTCTCATCCCACAAGCTTTTCTCTTCCTGCTTCCCTCTTCTAATTAACTACTCAGCTAATTATTACAGGATCATCATAGAGCTGGAGTCCAAACTGGAGTCCAAAGACCATCAGATATATCCAGGTGGTAAGGAACAGTAAGAGCTAAAAGGTATTTACACCCCCATACCAAGAAGATCTGGGCACTGGAAAACAAAAACAAAAATAGACTTTAATATAACCATCTATTACTGTTAAATGCTCTCAACAATTGATCACTTGTGTCTCCCAGATGCTAACTTAGTGAAGGAAACAGGTGCCTTAAAATAATCTGTCTCTGATAAAGCTTATCTCAGGTAAAAAATTAAAAACATGTTCCAATCTCTCTCTCCCTCCTTCCCTCTCTCTCCCTCCCTCTCTCCCTCTCTCTCTCTCTCTCTCTCTCTCTCTCTCTCTCTCTCTCACACACACACACACACACACACACACACACACACACACATTAACACCAACCAATACAGGCAGAGTACCAAACACTACTATGGTCAACAGCCTAAGATGTTAATTTTCCCATGGCTGCTTCTTAATATGTTCAAAATTTTTCACATTTTCCAGAAAACAGATTAAACCCATCCAACAGGTCAGCTCTACTTCAAAATAAGTGCCAAACCCAGACATTCCTGGTGTCAGAACCCCCTCTATCTCCTTGGGAACCCCTCAAAGGAAATAATAATAATAATAATAATAATAATAATAATAATAATAATAATAATTCTTTCTTCTAAGCTTTTCTCTGTCTCACCAGCATCCTGTCAGACATGAGCAGCCAGAGTGCCAAGCCAAGAAAGATGAATAGATCCAAGGCAGCAGATGACAGCCCACCATCCCAGGATGCTTGTCTGCCTCAGAAGCCCCCTTCCCTATCCCCCAAGAGTCAAATCATACCCACCAAGTCAGCTGAAAGCAGTTTTTATGGGAGAAACTATGCCCCTATTCCTGTTCACCCACTTTTTTGTAATAAGCAAAAATAATGGAATGTTGGGATTCAGCTGCAACTCCAGCTGCATGACTGCACATACACAGTTCAGAAGCTAAGCAAGGGGTCTTGCATCTTACAACATCAGTGTGTGCTGGTGATTGTGTGCTATGTGTGCACAGTGTGCTTATGTAATCTGCACATGTGGTCTGTAACTCCATAAGCCCACCAGCGCATGTGCACAAGAATCCATAAAGACCTGGACACAGATTCCCCTGCCCCTCTCTCTTTTTTGTTCTCTCTTCCCCCTACCATCTCTCTCTCTCTCTCTCTCTCTCTCTCTCTCTCTCTCTCTCTCTCTCTCTGCTATCTGCATTTTCTTTTTGCCAGGCCTGGTTCTTTTGCACCCCACACCCAATAAAGCTCTGATACTGGGTTTTGTCATGCCTCATGACCTTTCTGCAAGGTAACAAGCTGTGGTAACCAGCACTGCATATCATTCTTAACACTGAGTCCTTGTCAATGACCATTGGCAATAGCTTTTTGTGTTTTCTTTTGATAAAGAGTTTCTCTCTATGTGGTACTTGAATAAGAATGGCCCCCAAAGGCTCACATATATGAATACTTAGTTATCTATGAGTGGGAGGAAGTGTGTCACTTGGGGGGTGTTAGGTTTCAAAAGCCCATGCCAAGCTCAGTGGCTCTTTTTCTTTCTGCTGCTTGAGAATCTGGATGTAGAACTCTTAGTTACTTCTCTAGAAGTATGGGTGCTTGCATGAAGCCATGCTCTCTGCCATGATGATAATGAACCAAGCTTCTGAAATTGTAATCAAATTCCAATTAAATGCTTACTTTTATAAAAGTTGATATGGCCATGGTGTCTCTTCACTTCAACAGAACATTGACTAAGACACTATGTATCCCAGGCAGGTATTAAACTTACAGAAGTTCCCCTGGCTGTCTCCCAGGTGCTGAGATTAAAAGCCTACAGTTTTATGCCCAGTGTGGATTATACCACTGTCCTGGCTAGTCTTATGTCAAATTGACAGGTGCTAGAATTATCTGAAAGGTAGCAACCTCAGTTGAAACAATGTCTCCATAAGATCCAGCTCTAAGGATCTTTTCTTAACTAGTGTTTGATGGAGAAGGGAGCAATCCCATGTGGGTAGTGCCATCTCTGAGCTTGTAGCCTGGGTTCTATAAGAAAGCAGACTGAGCAAGCCATAAGAAGCAAGAGAATAAGCAGCATCCCTCCATGGTTACTCCTGTTCTAACCCTGGTTGAGTTCCTGTCCTGACTTTCTTTGGTGATGAACAGCAATACGGTGTTGATTCCAGAAGGAACATGCAAAATAATGGGGGTACAGACTACCAAATTCTGAAGCCAGAAGCAAAGTTTACTCCAAAGATATCACTGCAGGGCACAAAAACCTTGTCAGCTGCTGGAGACCACTCTCAGAGTTCAGGATTCTGAGATTGTGGTGAGTGGAAGTTGGTTATGGGCCCATTTTTACAGTAAGGTGTAAGCATTAGTCATGAACAAAAGAAATTGTAAAATTTTTACAACTTTAAGTGAAACTTTTAGAGACAAATTGCATTTTAGGATTTACAGTTTTTCATTAACAAGATTTTAGAGGGTTCCTGCTAATTGATATTTCCATATCCCTTCAGTCTTTCTTGACAAAGCTAACTGATGTTTGCCCAAAACCTGAAACTTTTCTTGACATAGCTGTGTTCTCATGGCAGAGGGAATATGAAACAATGCAAAGCAAGTTGTCACATGAAATTCATTAAAGTTAACTTTGGTCTATACAGTTGTCGATTGTGAGTGGTTGGGGTTTATTGAGATTAGCTCACCCCAGGGCTACAGGGAGCCATCATAAAACAAAACAAAACAAACAAAACTAACATTTGGGTTGCTAACAGAGCTGTCCATCATAAAACAAAGAAAGATCTAATTCAAGGTTAATCCCTATTTGCTGGCAGTTAACTTCCATCTCTTAACCTTATAACTTTTTGTTCCTATATTCCTATCTTATTCCTAAACTCCTATTTTATTCCTATATTCCTGGACCCTTCAGTGGAAGTGTAAGATTAAAAAACATTTTCTACCCCAACTTACTTCTTAGTCATTGTGTTTTGTTGCAGCAATAGAAACCCCAACTAAGACAACCATTCATGATTTGTTTTTCTCTTTTTGAAACAATGTCTTATGTATCTGAGGCTCTCCTTGAACTCACTATACAGCCAGTGATGACCTTGAACATAGTCAGGAAAAAATATCTGAACCAGAATCACAAGGTGAATCAGAAAAAAGGAGTAATTAGATGAATGAACTGCTGTCAATTTGTGCAATTGAAAATGAAAGACCCAAGTGAAAAGAAATACATATAAAATATGTATTTCATATTTTAAACTCTGGGATGCCAGTTCCCATTGTGATTTGGTGCATCACCTTCCATCTGTTTTTATGCTGTGTTTTAGTAAAGCATCAGTCACCAGACAGTCATCTAGGTGCTGCTGTATTTGGCCAGAGAGGACCATGGTATACTGTTAATAAAAAATAAAACAAAACAAAAATAAATTTTAAAAAATGATTCCATGTAAAGCCAGATGATGAAAGCAAAACCCAGAATTTGTGCAACTACTCTTTGACCCTTGAATTAGATGATGTTGAAAATAAAATAACAATTTCTAGAAAACCATTCCCAGTAAATGCTCCATACTAAGCAATGACAGCATGGGATAGAAACTTGGGGACCTTAAAGAACAAAGAGCAATTTTAATAAGAAAACACATATTTGGGGTAATTCCACCAAGCCCAGCAGAGCAGGGAGAAGCAGTAATTGTAATTACTTTACACCTGATAACTGAAGGTGAGGTTTATATTTCAACCGCAGGGACTTGCTTTGAAAGACAACTGAAGGATAAAATGGAAAGGACTGGGAAAAAAGCGATGTTGGAAGCCTTCTGGAGGGCATACAAACCTCAAAGAGAGGGACAAACATGGGAAAAGGAGAGGTGGGCTGTCTGGCCTACTGAAAGATGGATGTTTGGGTTTGGCTCATTGACTGGTCCCTACTTTTTGTTGTGCGGGCTCATCCAACCCCCACTCTTCCCCAGGGTACTCTTGAGCAGGAGCAGCAGGAACTATTATACAGAAGTACAGAAGGGGGAGAAACATATAAAGACAGAATAGCTTCAAGAGGGCCTGGATCCTTACCCATCAGGCCCTGACTCTATGTGCCAAAGGGCTTTTGAAGGAATGCCAAGGCAAGGAGCAAAAGACCTCCACACAGGCACAGCCAAGTGTAGACCCCTCCAACCAACTGGCAACCTTGCCTGTGATCAAATCATCCCCTTATGCAGCTCTGCTGTGTCAGGCAAACTCATATCTCACAAGGAAACTTCTATGGCTCCCCACATGTCCCACTCTTAATTTTTTAAAGAGCACTGCAGGTCCCTCAGGTATACTGAGATCTTACTGGGTACTCAGCCTCTGGCTGGAGGGGATACTGAGCTTATCTCAGTTCTGCCTATATTTCCACTGAGCTTACTAACATCCAAAGCTATCTTCATAGCTGCCACACTCCCAGTAAAACAGTAAAGTATGATGAAACTGATATATCTTTTTTGGAATGGGTCTTAAGAGGTCTATAACAATTTTTGCTGTGCCAAGCCATTTTTCAAGTTAATCTCTTGATGAAAACTGCATCAAATAAACTACATCCAGATTAAAGATTCCCTTAGCCCTTTTTTTTTTTAATCAAACTCTGGTTCATTAACCTCAACATAATTCTGGTACAAACCTCACCAAGCATATTTACAACTCTCTTAATTGGACTATTATCATACACATATTTATACTTTTTTTGCCAGCTTACATTAAGCATTTAGACTTACATTTAACATGTGCACTTCTTACAAACTCACATTCAACATCAGTGTTTATCTAGAAGAGATCTCCTAGAAGAACTATACATAAGAAGGAAACTCTATAGAAATTTAGAAAGAATTTCTTAAGAGAATTTACTTACACTATAAAGAACCTCTTAGTAGAACTAACTTTTTCCAACCAACACCTAAAAGGAATTTCTTAACTGAACTATTTACATTATCTTCCAACAAGACAGAGAGTAGTTTTCTTTGGACTGCATTTAGAAAATAGAAATAAGAGTAAACTGTTAGTTATCAAACCCCAAAAGAAAGAAAAGAGAATGAGAAGAAAAACCTCCTAAGAGGCATTTTGTTTCTGAATTTCTCAGGTAGCAATTCTAAAACAGTTAATTTTCCATGATTGTCTAAGTTGGAGTGGGGTTCCAAACCTGCATCATTATGCAGGTTCCCTGGCTAGACTATTTGCCTTGAAAGCTTAATGTATTTCTAAGTGACTTCACAGCCCTTACAGGTAGCTCTTTATACATTGTAGTGTCATTGGTAAGGCTGCACTTGGGGTAAAGCTATTTTTTGCCCAGTTGCCTTTCCTGCTAGGTTCTCTCAGCTACTCCAGAACTGCAGGAGAAGTACCCTATGATAGATGGCTTCTTAGCTAAGGACTATCATTTTTCCCAAGCTTATTGCAGCTCCCTCAATCACCACAATTCAGACTGCCATTGCTAACTTCACCTAGCTACCATAAAAAACTCTGGGCAGCTATTAGGCAATATAAGGCACTTTCTCAAAGGAGCCTGTATTGATCCACTGCTGATCAAAAGTGGAGCAGCTTCAAGCTCTATTTCCTTTCAGTTTTTATTAACCAGTGAGAAAAACTCTGTCCCAAACTCCTGAGCAGTCTGAGGGCCCTCTAAGTCTCCTGCCTTTCCCAGAACTGTAGGATGGAACCTTAATGCCAGAAACACTAATTTAGCCACTTTCATTCCAGTTCCTCCATAAGAACATCATTGGAGCTGACCTTCCTCTGTTCCATGCTCCTTACCAAACTTTCAGACAAGTTTCCTTCACCTTAATATTTTAAAACTGTTTTACACATACAATTTCATTTTGTTAAATTTGCACTCACCTAGAGAACTTTCCCACAACAAGTACCTGAAACTGTGCAGGCATTAGGAAATGCAAATACTAAAACCTATTTATAAACCAAATGGTAGCTGAAGGCCCTGCCTCAGCTAGACAATTTATAGAAATAGATGTCTATATATACATAAAAAACTTCAATTTCTGGATCCAACAGCAGCTTTTGTTACAAAAAACAAAACCATAACTTCCCCATTTTATTTAAACTGACTCAACTGTATCGTTTTCTGTTTTAATGTCAGTGGGTGTTGCTATACTTTCTTCTGAACAGGCTGGTGGGACATCAGTTTGCTCTTCCTTAACTTTGAGACTTTCATAGGGTTCTTGCAAATTCTTTTTTTTTTTTTTTTTTTTTAATTTTTATTTTGCAATACAATTCAGTTCTACATATCAGCCACAGATTCCCTTGTTCTCCCCCCTCCCGCCCCCCTCACCTTCCCCCCAGCCCGCCCCTCATTCCAATCTCCTCCAGGGCAAAGCCTTCCCCACAGACTGAGATCAACCTGGTGGACTCAGTCCAGGTAGGTCCAGTCCCCTCCTCCCATGCTGAGCCAAGGGACCCTGCATAGGCCCCAGGTTTCAAACAGCCAACTCATGCAATGAGCACAGGACCCGGTCCCACTGCCTGGATGCCTCCCAAACAGATCAGGCCAATCAACTGTCTCACCCACTCAGAGGGCCTGATCCAGTTGGTGACCCCTCAGCCATTGGTTCATATTTCATGTGTGTGTCTGCTGTCTCATCCATTTCTCCATCATTGGGATCACTCAATGATGGAGAAATGGATGAGATCTACGTGAACAATCTGGAAATGAGTGGGGGTAATGAAGGGCGAGTGTTGTGGGAAAGAGAGCTTGGGGGAGCGGGAGATCCCAGCTGGATCAAGAACAGAGAGGGAGTAGAAGGAATAGGAGACCATGGTAAATGAAGACCACACGAGAATAGGAAGAAGCTAAGTGCTAGAGAGGCCCACAGAAATCCACAAAGATACCCCCACAATAGACTGCTGGCAATGGTTGAGAGACAGCCCAAACTGACCTACTCTGGTGATGGGATGGCCAAACACCCTAATTGTCTTGCTAGAAACCCCATCCACTGGATGCAGAGATGCATGGCTAGGCCCTGGGTGGAGCTCCGGGAGTCCAATTAGCGAGAAAGAGGAGGGTTTATATGAGCAAGAATTGTTGTGATCAAGATTGAATAAAGCACAGGGACAAATAGCCAAAGAAATGGAAACACATGAAGTATGAACCAATGGCTAAGGGGCCTCCAACTGGATCAGGTCCTCTGAATTCGTGAGACAGTTGATTGGCTTGATCTGTTTGGGAGGCATCTAGGCAGTGGGACCAGGTCCTGTGCTCATTGCATGAGTTGGCTGTTTGAAACCTGGGGCTTATACAGGGTCACTTGGCTCGGCCTGGGAGGAGGGGACTGGACCTACCTGGACTGAGTCTACCAGGTTGATCTCAGTCCTTGGGGGATGCTTTGCCCTGGAGGAGGTAGGAATAGGGGATAGGCTGGGGGAAAGGGGATGGAGGCGGGAGGGGGGGAGAACAAAGGAATCCGTGGCTGATACGTAGAACTGAATATTAATATATAAAAAAAAAAAAAACAACTGTTTTAAGTTTACCATGAGTGTTTTTTGATGATGTCAATGTTTCTCTCTTGAATCTTAAGCACAACTCAATCTCTTAAGCTATTTTTTGAATCTTAAGCACAACTCAATCTCTTAAGCTATTTTTTACACCGGAAGCCATCTTCCAGTGTAAGGACTATTTTCCCTTGTTTTCTAAAGGGTTTTTAAATGATAAACAGTATTAGCATTTTAATTATCTCCTGTGAGGCAAGCTCTTTGTTTGCTCTCAGCTTTTTGGGAAGTAAATCTAAGCTTTCTAGCATTGCTTAGGTAAGAAACTTCATTTTGAGCTGAAAAAAAAAAAAAACAGTTTCAGGCAGTAATGCCATTTTTAGTGGAAACTTACATTTCTTGTAATGCCCTTCTCTATATTGGCCTGCAGTTACAAACTACCATTTGGAATACTTTTGCTCCTATTCTGCCTCAGCTCTTCCCGGTTGGGCACCACTTCTTTTGAAGCTGCCTGACCACTGCAGGAATCTGAGTATCCTTGGAGAGCACTCAAACTTGGAGGTGCTGGCTCTCTGGCCCCTTGTTAATTGATTCTCAGTTGCTGGTTAGAAGCAGAGATATAATGCTAACAGAAAGAGTTTGCATTGCTTCAGGGGAACTTTGGGCTAGGGCAAATATGAGCAACTTTTCCACTTTGATAGATGTCCACCCAGAAAAAAGTCCCTGATGCCACAGCTGCAGCTGCAGTCAAGAGTCATGTCTTCACTGCTTCCTCTTGAGCCAGCAGTTTCCTGACCCATTCAGCTCTCTGCCTGCACTCTCCCAAGTGCCTATGGCTATGCTCTATCTACCCTCAGGGGATTCTGACTGCTGTATTTCTTGGCTTGAAAGAAAGACAGAACTTAGCAGAGGGGATCTGCCCTGTTCCTAGAGGTTTGTTGTTTCTGGTTTCTAAGGCTGAAATTGCTCCGTGGCAGTTCTACCTTTCAAATGGGAGCTGTCCTTTCTCTGTTTTCTGACTGCACTCCCTCATGAGGCCCTTGCCTCAGGGGATCTTCCTATCCAGGTGAAACTAATTTTGTCCTTACATAAAGAGAATCTGAGGAGCTAAGTTCTGAAAAGCTTTTTGGTTTTTTAGAGAGAGATTAAGTTTTTCCCAAGGAAGCTTTCAGTTTTTGAGAGAAAACCACCCAGTTTACCAAGACTTCTTTTCTAAACTTTTTGACTTCATGCCCAAACAGAAACTAACTCTGTTGGTACAATGTTTCCATACAGTGGCAGTTTTAGCAGAGTGAAAAGTTTGATTTCACTTGTCTTTGCCTCAGGGAAAAGTATTTCCCTGGCTGCTTGGACTTAGCATTTTTGCTGTCTCCAGGCCAAAATCTTCCACTGGAAGGTTTTTTCTGCCCGTTACCCCTCTTTGATAGATATTTTTTCCTCTGATTTTTCCAGTTTGCATTCTTATCCCCATAGTTAGAAAATTAAGGACATAGTTTCTCTGTCTTGTTGCTTAGAATAGTATAAATTTTCTTTATGCTACATTCGTACAATCTAATTTTCTAAGATTTTATAGATAGAAGTTAAGAGGAAGAGAGAGAGAAAGAAACCTTAATAGAGAGGGATCTACACTACAGCCTTCCTCAGACATCCTTTCAGTCCCTTTTTTCCTTTTTCTCCTGATGATAAAACCACCCTCCTCATTTTTCTTTTGTCACTACAAAACCAGCTCTGGCAGGACCCAACTTCCATTTTCACAGAGTTCTTGGATTTTTTTTGTCTTTTTTTGTTTTTGTCTTTGTTCCTGTTCACTGGGCCATCTGTGGGGGTGCAATCCCACCCCCACTCTTTCCTAGGGTACTCTTGAGCAGGAGCAGCAGGAACTATTTTACAAATATAGAAGGGAGAGAAACATAAAGAAACAGAATAGCTTCAGGAGGGCCTGGATTCTTACCCATTAGGCCCTGACTCTATATGCCAAAGAGCTTTTAAAGGAATGCTAAGGGGAGGAAAAAAAGACCTTCACCCAGGCACAGCCAAGTGCAGACCCTTTCAACCACCTGGCAACCTTGTCCTTGGTCAAATCATCCCCTTATGCAGCTCTGCTATGTCAGGCAAACTTAGATCTCACAAGGACACTTCTGTGGGCAACCACACTTTGTCTTACCTATAGTTGTCTCTAACGTTCCCTAAATTCTCTTCTTTTTTATTACCTCTGTGCATTGCTTTGCAGTAGGTTTTTCTGAAAGGTTTTGGGGCTTTTTCTTTGTTTTTTAGGCAGGGTCTTTTTATAACTCTGGCTGTCCAGGATCTTGCTTTGTAGACCAGGTTGGCCTTCAAGCTTATGTCAATCTTCCTGCTTCATTTCTGAGTGCTGAGATTACTAGTGTGAACAGTCACTTAGAGAACCTGGGCTAAAACAGCTTGAATCAGTGACTTCCCCTCACTTAACTCTCCTATTCAATGGCTCTCTTTGGAGTGGGGGGAGCCATAGTTGAAGGATGGTTTTTGTTACTCTCAGTATCACTTAGCCCAGTTACATAGAATCTAAGCAAGGGCTGAATACATGTGTGACTATGTGGAAGAAAATGTCACTCCTTGTTGGTCTCATTTACTCTGCTTGCAGTTTGCTCTGAGGAAAATTTTCTCCAAGGAGCTCCCCATCCCCACCCCAGCAGATCCATCTTCATGTTTGTTTTTTAGTCGATGAAACTGAGGACCTTACTACCAGACACACATTCTACCACTGTGGTACACTTTTAGCACCTATCATTTTGAGACATGGTCTTGCTATTTACATCTGGCAAGCCCTAAATTCTTATTCTGCCTCCAAATTTTTAGTACCAGGATTATAAGCATACACTGCCAATCTTTACTGTGCTCATTCCTTAGTGTACAGTATTCAGTCACATACTCACTTCCAACACTGTCAAGGAGAAATAACAAATGCTGACTGGCTTACAATGTGTTTATTCATTTTCCTCAGTTTCCCTGAGCACATGAATATTTTAAACAAAGTATTCAATTCTGTTATAGGAATAAGCAGAGGTAGCTCTTGAGTGAGCACCTGATAGAGTATGGCACAGCTGCTGTTGCAATATGGGCAGGAAGTGGGATCAGACTGCCATGTTGGCAATCATAAACAGAGGCCTAGTTTATATGGAATGTAGAAAAAAATTAAACTCACTAAAATGTGGGCTGCTCTTTCATAGTGATTTGTTTCAGCAAACTGTACATCAAAAAATACTCATCCCAAGAAAGTCTTTTGTCCACCAAAGTCCTAAGCAATTGCTGATGTGCAGCAATCTTACATTGAACATGTATGTGGAGGGTAAAGTACAGCTTTGGGGAGTTGGTTCTTTCCTTCTACCTTGTGGGTTCCAGGGACTGGATTAATATTGTGAGACTTGACCCAAAGTGCTTCTAGCAACTAAGCCATTTTCCTGGTTCTGGCTTTAAATCCCTGATCCTCCTGCCTCTACCTCAATTTATCAGGAATGTGAACTCATTGTTAAACTCAGTCATTGAAAATTACATATGGAAATGTCATATTAAGGGGCTGAAGAGATGACTCAGTATTTACAAGTGTTTACTGATCTGGCAGAGGACCTAAATTCAGATTCCTGTACTTGAGGCAGCAGATGACAACTGCCTGTAACCCAGCTCCAAGAGACCCAAAGACAGAATCTGGCCTCCATGGCCACTCACACTCGTGACATTCACTTACACAGACATGCGCACACAGTCAGACACATTATATAAAAATAATTTTAAAACTTTAATAATAAAAAAGAAAGCACATATTTTAAAGGATTTATTAAGTCAGAAATTCTCAAGATCTGAGGGTAAAATCACGGTGTGTATCTTTTTCCACATTCTGCTCAATGACATCACATTCTTAGCTTGAAATTAGCTGTGGGTTGATTTATACCACAAAAAAGGGGGCAATTCAACATGTCAGGACTATATTTCCTGAAAAGCTGATTACTCAGTATCTCCCTACTACACATGTATCTTATGAAAACAAATGAAAAACTAGAAAGAAAAGGTCTTTGAGAGGAAATGTGAAGTTTCATTCAAATGTGGGGTATCATGTAGTTTAATGAGTTCCCACACCTGTTGGAACATGGAATTCTAGGTTACCTCCTATGTTATCTCTCAAGACCTTGGCCTCCAGGGTATCTGAAATTTTCTGAAGTGTAAGTTAGAAGAAGGTAACATTTTTTTGGGTTTTTAAGACAGGGTTTCTCTGTGTAGCTTTGCACTTTTCTTGGGTCTCGCTCTGTAGACCAGGCTTGCCTTGAACTCACAAACATCTGCCTGGCTCTGCTTCCTGAGTGCTGGGATTAAAGGCATATGCTGCCACTACCCAGCAAAGAAGGTAATTTTTTTTTTTGGTTTTTCGAGACAAGGTTTCTCTGTGTAGCTTTGCACCTTTCCTGGGACTCACTTGGTAGCCCAGGCTGGCCTTGAACTCATAGAGATCCACGTGCCTCTGCCTCCTGAGTCCTGGGATTAAAGGTGTGTACCACCACCACCCAGCAGAAGGTAATTTTTTAAATAAAGTTATCAATGAAGAATTTTTATGTAAAGATGAGTTAAAAAAACTAATAAGGAACACATAAAAACAGCAACATATTTCAAGTATGGAAAGAGTTCTGATCAATAACTAAAGGCCCCAAATGATGATGTAACTTTTTAATGAAATTTATTCATTTTACATACCAACCACAGATCTCCCCCTCATCTCTCTTCCTACTCATCACCATCCTCCCCACCATCCCACCCTATCCCCTCTTCTGAACAGGTAAGGCCTCCCATGGGGAGTCAGCAAAGCCTAATACATTCAATTGAGGCAGATCCAAGCCTCTTCTCCCTATATCAAGGCTGGGCAAGGTGTCCCACCATAGGTAATGGGCTCCAAAAAGCCAGCTCATGAACCAGGGATAGATCCTGATCCTGCTGCTAGGGGCCCCTTAAAAAGACCAAGCTACACAGCTGTCTTGATTATGCAGAGGTCCTAGTCCAGTCATATGCAGGCTTCACAGCTGTGGGTCTAAAGTTCATCAGTTCCCACTAGTTTAGTTTGGTTGTTTCTGTAGGTTTCCCCATCCTGATCTTGATGTCCCTTGCTCATAGAATCCCTCTTCTCTCTCTTTGACTGAACTTTTGAGGCTTGGCCTGGTGCTTAGCTGTGGATCTCTGCACCCGATTCCAGATAATGCAATTTTGATGGTTCAAGGTGTCTTAATTTTTATTTTCACTTATTGAATTGGCCCCATAGTGTGTCCAACCCATTTATAAATGTCTCCACAGATATTCATCTAATCCTCATAAAACATTTTTATTCTCATTTTACAGATAAAATGACTGAGTCACATTAAAATTAAACTGTTCAAAGTTACATGTTTTATTTCACTCTGAATCATCCCTGGACCAAGACACCATTATGCTCTCTATTCTTAAAGATCCATAACTGAATTCTCTCTTGTCTTAAAAGGATTCTTCCCATATAGCTATCATATCTTGTCCTACTATGTTGGTTAATAATAATAGCACAATACATTAGTATGCATTGTGAAATTCACCTGGCTTTCAGCTGAAATTGCTCCAGGACTAATCAGCAGGTTCATTTAGAGAACCTGAATAACTTCGTTAGAAAAAAAACCTAGATAGCCTCCTCATGGTGTCACAATACAACAACTTTTAGGAGACAGATTCTTAAAGAAAGATGTGACTCCTAATATAGTGTTACAAACAGTAGTAGTTTAGGGCTCTTCTCCATTAATAGGAGGAACTGGTGAATCACTGAATCATATCTGCTCTGCCTTTTGTAATTGTATTAGTTTCATTTCTCATTGCTGGGATTAACCACCAGCCAAGAATTAATTTAAAGAACAAAGGATTTATTTTAGTTTAGGGTTTGAGAAGGTGCAGCAATCATGGCAGAGAAGGACTACTAGTTTAATGGTGGTGGGAGGATACAAATGGGATCCTCTCATCTCTGAGGACACAGAAAGTCAAATTGAGCTACAAACCTCAAGGCTCCACAGTGTCCCAACCACAGTAATCCAGGTTCTTTAGGTAAGCTCTGAGAGGATGATTTGGTTGCAGCCATCTTAGAGACAGGTTAGACAGTGGGCAGCAGGCCTTTGGACAAATTATTTTAGGAATAAAAACTACCAGAGAATGAGCTGTCCCTCCACACCTAGACTCAGACAATTAGCAGCCATGTAAAAACAAGTTCTAAACATTTCTAGCCATAACCTAAAGAATGTGATATAGCATTATCTAAGGGTCCCACAATCCCCCAGCATGTGAAACTAACTAGGAACCAAGTGTTCAGACACATGACCCTTTGGGGAATATTTTACAGCAAAATTATACCAGTATTTTTTTTATCTCAAATCTTTGTATTATGTAAGCAGGCATGTACACCACACACACACACACACACACACACACACACACACACACACACACATACATTGTTGTAGAAAATGATGTCATGATGAGGGGATATAAATTAACACTCACAAAGTGATCAATATGTACACTGTCAGGGACAAGGATAGACTCTCTAGTTAATGGAAAAATACAGACCCCCGATAAGACAGGGAACTAGAACATCTTGCAGTCAGGTTGCCTAGTGACAGGATATTGAATCAGAACCCTTGGCCTTTTCACCCTGTCGACATCCTGCATAAACATTCTACACAAACATTCTGCAGCTGCATTAACTTGCCCCACCCTATGCAGATAACAGCTTCCTGTTCCCCCCACCATGCAGGAACTATATAAACCCTCCTGGAGAAAAATAAAGTTGCACCTTGATCAGAATCTTGTCTTGGAGTATTCCTTTGTGTCTCCTGTCCCTATTATTCTGTCCTTAGGGTGGTCGAGTTCCCATTGAAGCCCTGCTGGCTGGGGCAATACATAACAAGGATAGGTTTCTGATGTAAAGTGGTTTTGTATGTATTTTCATGAATATTAGCTGTGTGCTTACTTGGACATAAGAAGGTCTTCTTCTGACTATTCAAGGCCTTACCCTCCCATGCCTGACAATAAAACAGTATCTTCATTTAATAAAGCCCCAGAGACAAGAACATTTTATGTTTGTCTCATTTTTCTTATTTGGAAAAAAAAAACTTTGCAACACCAGCTACTTTCCATCCAATGTGGAATGGCAGAATTGGTGAGCTTTGAAGCTGATAGATGAAATTTTGTATGTTTTTAACTTTGTAATTCTTATGTTAAGTAAATCTGATAACCTTTCATCTCTTCCAGAGCCTCTTAGTTATGCCATATTCAGTTGATATCCCTGGGAGAACTCCTCTTGTCTGAATGGAAATGGAGGAGGAGTGAATCTGGGGGGAGAGGGGAAGTGGAGGGGCACTGGAAGAAATCGACACTGGATGGAGTAGAAACTGGGCCTGGGATGTATTTTATGAGAGAAGAATAAATAAATAAACTATATTTTAAAAAAGACAGTCTCTTCATTGAAAAGGAATAGCATCCCTTAGAATCCTTGAGGGTATTAATCATAATTCCAAGTATGTGATGTACACTCAATAAGTTTCTATGTCAGCTGCAGTAAGAATTTCTTCTCCCTTATTCTTCTACTTGTAGCTTTTAAATAGCAGAAAATTACTTTTCCAAACCACAAAATTAATAGTGAGTTTCACCTTGGATTAGGAGTTGGTTCAATGTGATCTCAAAATTTCTAAGTTTTTATAAATAAATCATTTCAGCTATAGGTAGTACTTTAGTTACTTTCCAGTATGCTGCCCCCTTGCAATATAATCAATAAACTTCACTTATTAAAAATATTACATTTCAAATTTCTCATTATTTAGTGATTCCTTTTTTGAGATGTTGCTTCAGGTATATAGCATCAGAAAAGAAGTCAGAAGCCCTTTCCATATAAACTTATAACTACCTCTCTAAAGCAAATGATCACATTTGAATCTATTGTTAAACAAAAGAATAGGAATTCATGAAATCCAGGGGTCTGTGTTTTAAACATACTGAATATTCATTAGTGTCATGGCCAATGGTTAGGAAAAAATGAAGTTCTCTCTTAACCTCTCTGCCTCCCTTGACATCCTCCACTGTAAATAACTCATTTTAAAAGTGAAATTATAATGAATAGTTTTCAAAGAGGAACATCTAACTTTGAATGTGAAGTCTGAATTTTCATTTTTATGTTTTTATTTATTTTATGGACTTCATTGTAGCTAGAAGGAAAGTAATACTTTTAGGAACTGAAAAGAAGAAAATGGAAATACTCTCTATATTTGTGCTGTAGAATGGTTATATTGTGAGAACACAGTGTATATTCACATAAATATTGGCTGAGAAGCTGAGGGTCACAGATCTTGCCAACTTGTTATATTTTTAATTTATTAGAAAATATGATGAAGTCTCCTTTCAGATAAATTGAGTTTATTTCCAATAAAGTCATAAATATTAAACGATTGTTAGAATATATGTAATTTTAAAGTTTTATGAAATAAGACTTTATAAAGGTATCAATATCAAAATATAATCATTATAATTAATTTTGCATTTTTTTCAAAATGAATCTAAACTTGAACAAATTGAGTTATGTACATGTATAAATATTAATCTTTCACTTTAAAATATTTAAAGGAAAAACTTAATACCCATCCACTCACATTCAAAATTTTGCATAATTGTGTCTATGTTTTCACCAAGGGAAAGATTTTACTATTGAAACTACACATCCTCACCATGGCTTAGATAACATTTTATGTTCAGTTGGTGGTCCTTTTAGTTAAGTATAACTTATAGGTTTCATGATAGAAACATAATTACTACTGAAAGTCAGTAGATAAGAGGAATAATGGATGATTAAAAATTTCAGAGCACATAGATTTATCTCTTTAGAAACAACACATTAACTGGTTGGTAGTGTACACCTTTAATCCAGTACTTGGGGATGGAGGCAGGCAGATCTCTGAGTTTGAGGCTACCCTGGTCTACAAAGCAGATTCCAGGACAGCCAGAGCTATACAGAGAATCTCTGTCTCAAAAACAAACAAACAGAAAAAAAAGAAAAGAGAAAGAAAGAAAACATATTCCAGTTGATATCTAGATGCCTGCTGATTTATCATGTTTTTAACTTAGAGAACAGAAAATTTTGCCTTTTTTTCTAAAATTAAAAATAATCTGATGAGAAATCTTGTTTTGTGGCTTAACATTCTATACTTCTATGATTTTAAGATATAATAATTTATAAAACAACAAAAAAAAATCTCTGTTGTCCTAAACACTTCTCAACATGGATGGATGGAAGACTGATAGATAAAGTCACCATTTAAATATTTTCTTGGGTTATTATTGCTGTGAAAGAACATGATGACTATGGCAAGTCTTAGAAAAGAAAACATTTAATTGGGACTGGCTTACAGTTGAGAGGTTTAGTTCATTACTAGCATGGTGGAAAGGAAGACAGCATTCAAGCAGACATGGAAATAAAGAAGGAGCTGAGATTTCTACATCTGGATCCTCAAGGAACTGAGAGAGAGTGTGACACTCAGCCTGGCTTGGGCTTCTGAAACCTCATACCCTCTGTGACACACTTCACCTCCAATAATGCCATACCTTTGAGTCTATGGGGGACATTTTCAATAAAACCACCATATTTCATTCCCTGGTGCCCATAGGCTTATAGCCATGGAATATTGCAATAGTCCTTATAGACTTTAATAGTCTCAACACTGTTTAAAATTCCAAAGTCCCAAGTCTCTTCTAAGACTCATGGCAATGGCTTAATTGTAGCCCCCAGGAAATCAGAATAAAAAAGCAGATCATATACTTCCAATATATAATGGCACAGGATATACATTATCATTCTAAAAGGATAAAAAGGAACATATTAAGGAAGTGTTGGACCAAAATAAGATGGAAAAACAGCTGGATAAACTCTATACTATGTATCTCCATGTTTGATGTCAAAATATTCTTCAGATCTCCAACTCCTTTCAGCTTTGCTGACTGCAATGTACTTGAGGTACTTTGTAATTGGCCCACATAATCTCATAGGGAATGACACCATTAGGAAGTGTGGCATTGTTGGAGTGAGTATGGCCTTCTTGGAGGAAGTGTATCACTATGGGGGTGGGCTTTGAGGTTTTCTATGCTCAGAATACTGCCCAGTGTTTCAGTTGACTTCCTGTTTCTGCAAGATGTAGGACAGTTGGCTACTTCTCCAGTACCATGTCAGCTGGCATGCTGCCATGATTCCTACATGATATTGATTTTGTTAGAAAATACTGTACATATGTTTCTGATCTTCTTCAAGGTACTTACACAGTTCAATTAACAATGTAAAGCAATTTGCTAATCCTTGAAATTTATTATTATCAACTAATTAAGATATAAAAGAATGCAAGTCAGTAGTTAGTCAATTAAACTTTTAGTCTTATTAGGTATGTTTTTAAAGTCAAACAGATGTATTTTAAATAGACAGGTCATCTTTAAACACTTCAGAGATCATGAGAATATGGCATTTAAGATATTTTAGTAGCATAGATTTTTTTTTCTTTTTTTTTTTTGTCAATGAAACATGTCTGCTCCTGACAGTACCAATTTACTTCAGAGAAGATGATGGAAACTGAAAAAACTCCATATGGAGCTTATTTTCATTGTGGCAAAAGTTAGCCATTGGGCAAGAAAGTGTCCTCACATCAACTACTTATGCTGTCCAATATTGACAAGCAAGACATAAAACAAAGGACTGTTGATCCTTTCCAAGACAAAGTAGGAAAGCTCTTTAAAAAATTCTAATTCACAGATGAGTCTTACAGATATGATAAGCCTCTAGGCCAAAGAATGGAGTCCCAATATTATAGAGGAAACTTGGGTGACTGTCTAGTCAGCCAGCTGTTTCTGTCATTTCTGAAATTTTTGGAAGTCACTTGTTTGCGCTTCCTCCTCATTCAGTTAATATAATTTCCTTCTTGGGTCTCTGAGAGAGTTGAACATTAGGTAGTTATAGTTATAGTTTTCCTTGTTAACAAATTCAGAAAAGAAACACACTGAAGAAGAGGTGTAAAGTGTGTAAGTTTGAAAGACATCAAAAGATTTTTCAGTTGGTAATACAAGTTAGTATAGAAAGTGAATTAGGTACATTTTGGACTCACCAAGATAGAACAGATAATGGAATATTTTCACTGAATTTGTCAAATGCAAATGGATGAGCCATTGTTGATGTATTTATTGCCTGTATATATTGTATATAGTTGTACTTATTACATATAGTTTTTTCTTATATTAGTTATAACTTTTTATATTAGGCAAAAAAGGGGAAATATGGTGATATTTTATGTGTACCCCAATAAAGATTATCTGAGGATCAGAGGAAAAAGCCAGGCACTCTGGTGGTATTGTGTTCCCCAAAATATTGTGCACCCCAATAAACTCATCTGGGATCAGAGACAGAACAGCCACTAGATACAAAGGCTAGAAAATGGTGGCACTCACAACTTTAATCCCAGCATTCCAGAGGTAGAAAGTCCTCTGGATCTCTGTGAGTTCACGGCCACATTGGAAACAGCCAGGAAAGGTGACACATGCCTTTAATCCCAAGAAGTTAGCCTTTAATCCCAGGGAGTGATGGCAAAAACAGAAAGATATATAAGGTGTGAAGTCCAGAAACTAGAAGCTTTTATCTGGTTAAGGTTTCAGACTTTGGAGTAGCAGTTCAGCTGAGATTCATTCTGGATGAGGACTCAGAGGCTTCCAGTCTGAGGAAACAGGATCAGCTGAGGAACTGGTGAGGTGAGGTGGCTGTAGCCTATTCTGTCTCTCTGATCTTCCAGTGTTTACCCCAATACCTGGCTCAGGTTTGATTTTATTAATAAGAACCTTTTAAGATTCATGCTACAAGCCACTATAGTAAATATAGAAGTCAGGCAATGGTAGCACATGCCTTTCATCCTAGCATTCAGGATCTCTGTGAGTTCAGACCACACTGGGAACAGAGCCAGGCATGGTGGCACATCCCTTTAGTCCCAAAACTAACCATGGTCTGGAGGTCTCTACAGATAGACAGGAAGTGATAGAGCTGGGCAGAAAGAGGAAGAGATGTAGCTGGGCTGAGAGACAGAGAGGGCAGGGATGGAAATGCATATAGGCATGTGTATATATGCCTATATGCATTTAGGAAGTAGGTCTCTCTGGAAGCTGAGGAGTTGGTGAAATGAGGCTGGCTATGGTTTGTCCTATTCCTCTAATCTCTTGACTTTTACCCCCAATATCTGGCTCTAGTTTTTTTTTATTGATAAGACTATTTAGCAATTCATCTTATACCAGCATGCAGGGGCCTGACATCCTACACAAAGGCAAGATGGCAGAAGACCCTAAAAGGGAAGTGAGGGCTCCTTTTAAGACTAACTAAAGCGAGCATCCAAGGAAGATAGCTTGTATTGGGTAGCCATTCCAGCTTTGGTCTGGAAGTTCCAACCCTCATTGAGGCTTCGGTAACTATCACACCTACAAGGCAGGGCCAAGAGAGGGCCCTGAAGACCTGAGATCAGGATGTGCTGTACTCGCTTATTTCCTGGACCTGGACGCTAGAGGTAGACGAAGGGCAGTTCTCCAGAGAACACCGCCAGACTGCGCTGCATCTTTTCCAGAACCCGCCACCTACCTATCCCTTCATTTGTAAGTTACCCACTAAATAAATCTTCCTTTTAACTATGTGGAGTGGCCTTAATAATTTCACCAATAGATAGCTTATCTTAGATATGATTGGCTCAAAAAAGTGGCAATCATATCAGTACATTCTAATTGCCCCCAGACTAGTTAGAGTCTGGTCAGCTTACAGTTTATCATTTTGGGCTTAGCCTGGACAAGTCCCTGGCTTTGTACTTGAGCTTCTGTGGAGGCTGGCTGGCCTAGTATACACTGATCATGGGCACTGGCTCAATGACCCAGTCTTGGTGTGTCCTGTCTCTCTTGTCCCTGTGGTCAGTGGCACCAGTAATTAATTGTACTTTATTCATGGCTCCTCCTGAGAAACTGCCTGAGCAGTCTCAGGAAACTGAAATTGAGGCCTGATCTCTAAGAGAAGACTGAGCAGACTCTTATGGCATCTACTTCATCCTCTCATTTCCCTCTTGTGTATTGCATTATCTCAAATCTTTGACATGTTTCTAATTGATAAGAAATTTTATCATCAGGGTAGTAGACTGTAGCTGAAGTTTTTCTGGTCCTGTTCAGCCCCATGGAACCTGCAGCCACTTATAAAATAATCACTCAGAATCTTATATTAATTAAAACTGGTCAGCCATTAGCTCAGGCCTTCCACTGACTAGCTCTTACACTTAAACTCAACCCATTTCTGTTAATCTGTATGTTGCCACGTGTTCTGTGGATTTACCTGTGTGTTATTACATGCTATTCCCTGGATGGTGGGCTGGCATCTCCTGACTCAGCCTTTCATTTCCCAGAATTCTCCTTGTCTGTTTATCCTGCCTATATTTCCTGCCTGGCTGCTGGCCAATCACCATTTTATTTATCAACCAATCAGAGTAATACATTCACAGCATACAGAACTTCCCAAAGCTCCTCCCCTTTTCTGTCTAATCAAAAAGGAAGGGTTTAATTTTAGCATAGTAAAATTACATATAACAAAACAGTAATCAAGCAAGAATTACAATTATAATATCTAGTCTATTTGTATTTGGCATAATTAAAGAAAATATTCTATCTATGCTATATTTATGAGTCTAAAGTTTCATATCTAATTTATCTTTTATCACAACCAAGGAAAATTATAATTATAACTGTATAGTCTCTACATAAAAGACCTCAGAAGGATACAGTATCACCTAAAATAAACAGGAAATACAGTGTAAGCAACTTCCAAAATTCTAGAATGACAGAGACAGCTGCCTGCCTGGGAAGTCACCCAAAGTTCCTCTGTAATGTTGGGGCATCCATTTTCATCCTACCGGCCTATAGTCACTTTTCTTGGTGTCCTGTAGAATGTCAGGCAGTTTCCTCTGTGAAGCAAGAACCTAAAGGACCATTTTGCCTTGCAAAGTTCAGTGGTCACCTTTCTATGGATCCTACATGTCCAGTTGATACAACATTTTGTCAAGCAGTCCAGGCAAGAACAGTTTCTTGCCCAAATGGCTATTTTTGCTAATAAGAAAATAAACTCCATTTAGAGTGTCTTTTATGCCCATCATCTTCCTTGACATATTTGGTGTTGCCAGGAGCAGATGTATCTCATTGTCTAAAAGTCTAAGTTCTTAAAAAATGCCATATTCTGTAGGTCTTTGAAGTGTTTGAAGATTACCAACTTAACTGAAATATATCTATGTATGTCTAGAACACTTAACTAACATGACTACAAGTGTAATTATCATAGATGACTAATAATCTATTTCATATTTATCTGCTACAATTTCAAATGAGCTGCAAACATAATACCTTAAATGAGAGTAGAAATATATATGTAGTATAACAAAATCAACTGTAAATTTGTATCAATAAACTAAAACCCATAGCAATGTAAAACATTTCAAACAAGTTGTTGCTTTTTAAAAGTAGGTTCATTAATCTTCCCTTTTATTCTATCTATATCCTATATTTCCATATCATATCCCCCTTTCTTCTTTTAGAAAGAGGCTATGACCAACAACAATTTTCAACTAACAACCTAAACAAAGACAAACATCCATATTCCATTTTTTAGGAATGTGGGCATAGTTTTTGAAGCTATTTCCTGCTGAAAAAAGGGGTTATATTCTTATGGGGATCCTGAGAAAATTAGTAATTATGGTTAAATACTGACTGGAATAGTCGCTGAGGCTGTATTTTTTTGAGCCAGTTGCCTTGAAGTTGTTCAGATGTTGGATCATCAGGGCCATGGTGTTATTGGAAACCTTTCAGGGGATCTTGGTTGGTCAACCTGATGTATCTTAATCTGGAACAAATCCATAGCCTCTTGTTTCCTGTAGCAACAAAAGCAGAGCCAGGAGGTTTCCAAAGCAACATATTCTTTGATTAAAATTTTGCAGTCAAGGTACTTTTAAAATATACATATTGATTTAACTGAGCAGCTTTTACAATCAAATATCTCTCTGCAGTTAAAAATATCAAAGACAACACAATCCAGATTTTATGTATAATACCCATCTTTATGTGGCTTATGTTTTATATTACCTTTACTGTCTCATTAAAGACTTCATTTTTTAAAACTATCTATTTCTTTATGAAACTGCAGATATTCCTTTTTCTCTCAATTCTAAGCCTACATACATTTTTGCACACATTGTAAACCATTTAAAGTCTTGATCCACCTGAATCTGCCTTATTGTGTAACTATTGCTTTAAACTTCAGTATTACTAGGATTGAAATGGGAGCATTGGCTGCTGGCTCACCCCACCTCAGCTTCCCAACATGGCAGAACCATGTTTACCACCAGCTCTGGAAACCAGGCTGTCCACTGACTATGGGAGGCAGTGGGTCAATGCTTCCATCCAAAAACTTGTAGCCCAAAAACCTTTTCTGTCTTTTTTTTGTATTAGGAAAGGCTAAATCCACCCCACAACCAACGTGCAGCTTGGACATGCCTCATTGCCACCATGCTGCAGGTCAAGCATAGATACCACAAACCTGCCATAGAGTAGCTCAAGTCTGCATGTTGCGGCATCTTGCCGCCCACATGAGACATGAAGCAGAAACCTGTTTGGGTTCCATTTATAATTTCTTATTAAGTATTCTCAGGTTTCAGGTGGAAACTTGAGTTGTTGGGTGCCATTTGTTGCTAAAGTTTTCTCTGGTCCTGCCTGGCCCCATGGACTCCACAGCCACTTATAAAATTATCACTCAGAATCATATATTAATTAAAACTGCTCAGCCATTAGCTCATGCCTTCCACTGACTAGCTCTTACACTTAAACTCAGCCCATTTCTATTACTCTATATGTTACCACATGTTCCATGGCTTTACCTGTGTGTCATTACATGCTGTTTCCTGGATGGTGGGCTGGCATCTCCTGACTCAGCCTTCCATTTCCCAGAATTTTCCTTGTCTGTTTATCCTGCCTATACTTCCTGACTGACTACTGGCCAATCACTGTTTTATTTATCAACCAATCATAGCAACACATTCACAGCATGCAGAACATCCCACAGTAGTAGACTATTCTGGAGTCTAATTGGACCAGGATGTGAGTCTTTCACTTGATTTAAAACTTGAATATTAACATAGAAGGTTAAGCCAGAAGTATATGCCCATCAGGTATCTTCTAGTAGGATAAGAAAGCTAGCTCACATTGGATTCTAAGTGAGAATGCAGAGGTGGGAATAACCATGTGGAGGTTGTTCTAGAGACCATTTCCCATTACCAACAGCAAAGTGAGCCTTTCCTTATTTGGCTGTTTCCATCTACAAAGTTGTCATGGGTTTGGTCCAGAGGCTGATATGGGATTTTGGTATCATCTGTTTAGTGGTACATGGACAGGAATTACCATTTAGTTAAAGCATCAACAATGTGAGAGCCAATAATAATGAGCAGAAACAGAAGGGCCAAAAGCCCTGTGATGGCTGACAAAGTTGCTTTTCTAAAAGGAACTCTGAAATGAGAAAGGGGACCAGGTATTATTCTATCTCAGGTTCCCTATTACAGGAAATTCCCTTTTGATATAACATTTTGGAAGGAGGTGCAAGGGTTATGTTTTCACTTTTTATAATTGCTTCCTGCTGATATTAGGATGTTGTTAGGGCCCTGGGTGGCTAGAATATTAGTCAAAGGAAAAGAAGGAACATAAAAGCATCTGGTTTATTGACCAGCTGAAGAGACTTCATTTATCTTCATTTATGACTATATTGGTCCATATAAGCTTTCAGGAAGTTCAGGGCTCACAGTCATTTGTAGCTGGTTGTAGTTAGCAACTGATGCTTGGATATGACTCTCAGCCAAGTGGAAACTTGTTGAGACAGATATAAACTAGGAACAGTACTTAAAATGTATGAACTCATTTGGAACTTTTAGACTCATAGTCTCAGTAATTGAGGAAGGGGAGGAGTCCCAAGTCCAGGAGAAAGAAAAATACCATCCTCAGGAATAGACATGTTGGGAAACTTAGGCTATATTTATCTGGAATCATTTTGACCTATGAGAAGTAGATCCAAGTGTTACAATTTTCCTAATTTTCTGGTTTATGTGAATTGCTATTTTATGAAAAGACATAAAAGTTTCAGATATATTAGAAGTATTTATCTGTATTTAAATCACTATTATATCTGTAAAATCATAAGAGCAGACTCATTTTTCAGTCTTAGGAAAGGCTATAGATTTCTGTCCAGAGAGCCAGATATGTATTGGACAGAGACATCTTTGGCCTGATGAAAAGCATCTATAAGTCTGTATTTAGAAGACAGCTGAAAGACATTTAAACTCTTGTACTTGCGACTCAAACAGTAAGCACTCATTGCACTATTACCTTGTTGGAATTCTATTAATGTTAAACTCTGAATTTTTGAAATTTCAATGTAATGATAGCATGGCAAAGGAAAGAAGTCTTGTAATATTTTATATATCTTAAGCCATTTTTATCTTCATAAATTTTGTCCATATTTTTTAAAATATTATAATCCAAGCCTTTATGTTCTCAGACCACTAAAATTTGCATCTATGTACCTTTAGATTTTCATATCTTTCTGACCTTCAGAATTTATATCAATTTTTGTACCCATTTTATTTGTTTATTAGAGACATAAGCACTTATTTTTGATAACAGTCATTTTAAGTTATGTTTGAAACCTGTTTATCATTTAATATGAAGCCTGCAAGTAAGGTAAACATTTTCCTTCTCTTTTTTATTAAGAGACCTAGTAGCTTTAATTAATTAGTTTGATCAATGAACTAACAAAGTGGCTACAACATTGTGAAAGACTTTGGTTGTCTGTTGTTGCTAAGTGCTGTGGGATGTATGGCAAATGTGTTGCTAATTAATCAATAAAACACTGATTGGCCGTTGGCTAGGCAGGAAGTATAGGCGGGGCAAGGAGGAGAATAAAGCTGGGAAGTGGAAGGCTGAGTCAGAGAGACACTGCCAGCCGCCACGATGAGAAACAGCTTGTGAAGATCCTGGTAAGCCACGAGCCATGTGGCAAGGGATAGGTTTATGGAAATGAATTAATTTAAACTGTAAGAACAGTTAGCAAGAAGCCTGCCACGGCCATACAGTTTGTAACCAACATAAGTCTCTGTGTTTACTTGGTTGGGTCTGAGAGGCTGTGGGACTGGCAGGTGAGAGAGATTTGCCTTGACTGTGGGCCAGGCAGGAAAACTCTAGCTACAGCTAAGCTGACAAAGTTATACCTAGCCTAGTTGTCAATACCATCAGAGTTCTGAGAAGCATAAATTCTATCTGAGTCCAGAACAAACAGCTTTCAAATCTATTTAAAAATGACAGAGGCTATTCATTGTCCAAACTGCCATTATCCCAGGCTTTTGGAGTCTTCATAGGATTGGCAGGACAGCATCAGTCTTCAGCTGCCAGAACCATAAGATGATAGCTTACTCTGTTGAGAAGGAACTTGGAGAAACATTTTTTTGGTGTTTCATTTGTCCATAGTTTGGCATGGGTCCTGGCAGCAATTGTTGCATTGGGGCATCTTGCCTGATGGTCGGTGCTATAACAATCCAGGTGGTGTCATTGTTCTGTTGTTTTATGTCTTCCTTGGAGACCTTGTGAGTCATGCTAGGGGCTGGGCATCTCTGTCATAGTAAGCTTTGTATCAAATAATTTAAATGCCATATTCATCAGATCTTTGTGACAGGTTTGATGACCATTATCTATTAAATATATTTGAGCTCACCAAACCTAGGCCTGGTCTTGAAAACATTTCTAAATTTTGTAACAATAATCAGGTCAATTTGTTATCTTGTAGATATATTAGTCAAATGGACCTCTCAGGTTCCTTTTGTTTTTCTTTTAAGTACATTTTATAAGCATTTTCCTTATCCATAGATATTATAGGAGCAGTTAGACTGCAGTTTTCATTATAGACCATAGATGTGATGTAGACAATTTTAAGAAACAGGTTTGAACTTCTCTATGAAACTCTGAATAGCTAAGAGCTTTAACTCTGCCATTTCATATAAGATCAAACATATAGAGCCTTGTACTCCAAAATGCTGTAATAGGATAATTTTGGACTTTAGTCCTTCTTTATCCATTAAAGAGCATGGTCCCATTTTCATATAAATATTTTGCAGTGAAGAATCATCAGCTTTTTTTCTAAATGAAGAAAACTAACCAGAATTAATTTAATATGGAAAAACCCTCAATTTTTCTTACAGCTTCCCTTCAAATTCAGCATAGTTCATATCTCTTCTGACCTTTTACAATTTTCTATATCTCCTCAGGTCTGGCATTCCTCTATCTCCATTCCTTTGGTTCAGCCAGATATTGACAAACTATTTTTTCTTTTCTTTTATTATTTCAGTTTTCTGCTGTCTCTTCTGCTTTTTAGACAACATGCAGATTTCCATCAAAGTATTTTCCTGTGGTTTCTTCCCAGAAGTTCAGAGCATTGCATAAGTACAATATTTCAAATCAGGGCAGCAACATACATACATACATACATACACATATATATATACATATATACATATATATACATATATATATATTTATACATACATACATATATAACAGAAATAATTCTGAAATTGCATCAACATATAAAAAGTTGTACCAATGTGAAACATTTGAGATGATCCGTGGTTTTTCTTTTTCTTTTTTCTCTCTTATTTTTTCTTTTTGATTTTTTCGAGACAAGGTTTCTCTGTGTAGCTTTGTGCCTTTCCTGGGACTCGGTAGCCCAGGCTGTCCTCCAACTCACAGAGATCCATCTGCCTTTGCCTCCCGAGTGCTGAGATTAAAGGCGTGCGCCACCACCACCTGGCCCATGGTTTTTCTTATCCTAATCAATAATAATTTGTAACCAAATCCACTAAAGGATGACAAATACTTTTAATCTATTGAATCCAAATTATGAAAACCCATGTATTTTTTTCTTTTCCTGTGGAAACAAAAGCATAATTTTTTAGCAAAACATATTTAGGATGATTTAATTCAGTTGGCCAGCAGCCAAGACCATACCTTGACATTATCAGAGTGAGGAAGAACTTGGCTTAGGAAGAAAGGGAGAGGAACAGTGGGCACAGAGTGTGTCCTGACTGTCAATATCATGGAAAGAAATATTAACTTCTCTGCCCACAATCCCACCCTGTCTGTAGCCTTGTCCTATCCACCTACACCAAGTGTGCCTCCCTTTCAAAAGACACTAATTGGCTGTAGGCCTCTCTTGCAGCCAAGACAAGCCTCACCCAGATGCCAGAGAATGAGGCAGCCCTTTCCAAGCCTCTTTCTCTTTCTCTTCCAGGAAAATGGAAAAGATTAGTAGACAGAAATAAATAACAGTGACACAGACCACCAGATACTGGTACATCAGATCTGAGATGATGGCTTATCTCACTCCAAGTGAGCTCCATCTCTTAAATGGCCTATCAAGCTCCATCTGGCAGGTTCAGCCTGAAAAAATCTCAGTTAACCCAAGGGGACCCAATCCCCTACAGGTACAGGTGAGTCAGGGATGTCTCCAGGACTCACATGGCAGAGATGCCTCTAATGCCTCTGTCAGGCAAAACTTGGCCTCCTGGTTCTGATAGCTCAAGCTTTCCTGGGAGGTAAACACATGGAACAGAACAGTAACATAGTAACAGTCAGAACACAGACCAAAACAAAGAGCACTTACTGGTTGGTTTATCAGGAAAACAATCACATGTCAGCAGTTTAAAGGGGACTTCCCAGCAAATGCACCATATGTTAGAGTCTTGGAGAAGTCCCACAAAAGATTACCATCCATGTATGCAAATAGCAAGAACATTTATTATCTCCAGAAAGTTTCCTGCATGCAGGGGCCTGCCATCCTACACAAAGGCAAGATGGCAGAAGACCCCACGTGAATGATCCTTTTAAGCCTAACTAAGGGGAGTACCCAAGGAAATTAGCACATCTTAGGTATGATTGGCTTAAGTACATGGTAATCATATCAGTATATTCTAATTGCCCATGGCTATTTAAAGGCTGGTCAAGGTTTATCACTTTTGAGAAGGCCTGAACAAATGCCTGGCTTTGTCCTTGAGCTGCTGGGAAGGCTGGCTGGCCTAGTACACACTGACCATGGGGGCTAGCTCAGTGGCCCAGGCTTGGTGTCCTTCCAAGTTCTACATGATGCCTCACAATTGCCTAGAACTCTGTGTCTGGGAATCAGATTCCCTCTTCTGTTGTCTGTGGGCACCAGGCATTCATGGGGTGCACATCCATACATATAGGCCAAATGTGCATACACATAAAATAAAAATAAATAATTCTTTAGCAAATTTATACATATACATGTTTTGGCTTTTTTGGTTTTTGAACTCTGTGGGAATCACACCATTTTTGTATCAGATTTTTAGAATTCCTGTGTATACATTAAACATCACTTTGTCTAGACTATATTAACCCCTTATCTAAAAAAAAATAACCCTGCTAAGTGTTTCTTTCACTGTATTACATACAGTCTTGTGTGTGTGTACTTCTCTGACTTTTTCAGGCTTTTTTTTTTTTTGGTTTTTCGAGACAGGGTTTCTCTGTGTAGCTTTGCGCTTTTCCTGGAACTCGCTTTGGATACCAGGCTGGCCTTGAACTCACAGAGATCCGCCTAGCTCTGTCTCCCGAGTGCTGGGATTAAAGGCGTGCACCACTACTGCCTGTTTTTTTTTTCAGGCTTTTACTCCATTGAATTCCTTTGTCAGTAGCCTGTTTTATTTTCTGATCTCCTGAAATTTCTTTTGGACAGTGGTCACCTACTTTTGAATCACTAAACATTTAAACATGTTTTCCTCTAGGACTTCCATCCTTTCCAATTTTTCAGGAAGGTCCCTCATCCAGTTTGAACTGATTTCTGTGTAAGGTGAGAAATGTGGCAATAATGTCATTCAGTCCTGCATAGGGACAATTATTTGCCAGCCAGAATGTTCAACGTACTCTCCCTTTACCTGGGTTTTTCTTTGACACATTGGTCCTAAATTAGGTCTATGTTGTATGTTAATTTCTGAGCTCTGTGTTCTGATTCCTTTTCTACAAGTTTCTTCATGCACATTACCATGCTCATTCTGTTCCTGGATTTCTGTATAAAGATTTGATGTCTAATCCTGTCATATTCCTGATATATATATATATATATATATATATATATATATATATATATATATATATATATATATATATATATATATTCTTTCTTAGGGTTAATTTTGGTATTCATAGTTTTTCTGTTTTCATGTCTACTTTTGTGAAGAGTGTCAGTTTTGGCTGATGGGGATTGCATTGATTCTCTGAGCTGCTCCAAGTAATATAGCCTTTAACATTTTCTTTCTGTCAGTGTGTGGAACTTGTATATTATCATTTTTTAAATTTTTTCAAGCATGCCTTGAACATTTCCTCATACAAGTCATTTATGATATTAATTAAGTTTATTCCTACATATTTTTAAAGTAATACAAATGGGTTTCTAAATTATTTTTCAATACATTCTAAATTATTTTTGAAATAACAATTATCTATCTATCTATCACTCTATCACTCTATCTATCACTCTATCTATTTATCTATTTACCTACCTAACTACTTATCTATGTATAGGAAAACTAGGCTCTACTCACCACATGTTTTGTTTCTGTTTGTTTATTGTTTTGTTTCATTTTATTTATTTTTATTTTTAATTATGTGTTTATTTCCCTATTATTAAGTAATTTTCTATTTATTTTATATACCAACCACAGATACCCCTTTCCTCCCTCCTCCCACTCCCCAGCCTTCCCCCAACTCACCCCCCATTCCCACCTTCCCCAAGGCAAGGCCTCCCATGGGGACTCAGCAGAGCCTGGTACAATCAGTTGAGGCAAGTCTAAGCCACTCCCCTCTGTACCAAGGCTGTACAAGGTGTTCCACCATAGGCACTGGTTTCCAAGAAGCCAACTCATGCACAAGAGATGGATTCCAATCCCACTGCCAGGAGGCCCCCTAAACAGTTCAAGCTAAACAACTGTGTCACCTATCCAGAGGGCTTAGTCCAGACCCATGGAAGCTCCATAGCTATTTGTCCACAGTTCATGAGTTTCCACTACTTTGGCCTGGCCATCTCTGTAACTTTCCCATCATGATCTTGGTGTTCTCTACTCATAGAATCCCTCCTCTCTCCCATCAATTGAACTTCTGGAGCTTGGCCTGGTGTCTGGCTGTGGAGCTCTGCATCTGCTTCCATCAGCTACTGGATGAAGGCTCTATGATGCCAGTCAGGGTGTTCACCAATCTGATTACTAGAATAGGCCAGTTCAAGCACCCTCTTGACTATTGCAAGTAATCTAAGATAGGGGTCATCCTTTTGGATTCCTGGAAACTTCACTAGCACCCTGTTTCTCCCAAGTCCTGTGATGTTTCCAGTTATCATTGTATCTCTTTCCTTGCTCTCCCACAATGTCCCTGTTTCAGCTCAAACCTCCTGTTCCCTTATATTCTCATCTCCCATCCCTTACTCTACATTGCACCCCTCACCCCCAGTTTGCTCATGTAGATCTCATATATTTCTCTTTCATGGGGCAATCTATGCATCTCTCTTAAGATCCACCTTGTTAGCTAGCTTCTCTGGAGCTGTGGGTTATAATTTGGTTATCCTTTATTTACATTTAGTATCCACATACCTTGTTTGTCCTTCTGAATCTGGGTTACCTCACTTACAATGTTATTTTCTAGTTCCATCCTTTTGCCTGCAAATTTCATGATGTCATTGTTTACTGGTGAGTAATACTCCATATGAACCACATTTTCTTTATCCATTCTTCAGTTGAGGGGTATCTAGGTTGTTTCCAGGTTCTAGTTATTACAAATAATGCTGCTATGAACATGATTGAGCATGTATCCTTGTGGTATGATTGAGAATTCTTTGGGCATATGCCCAAGTGGCATAGCTGGGTCTTGAGGTAGATTGATTCCCAATATTCTGAGAAACTGCCATACTTATTTCCAAAGTGGTTGTACAAGTTTGCACTCCCACCAATGGTGGAAGATTGTTCCAGTTATTCTGCATCCTCTCCAATGTAAGTTGTCATCAGTGATTTTGATTATAGCCATTCTGGCAGGTGTAAGATGGCATCTCAGAGTCTTTTTGATTTGCATTACCTTGATGACTAAGGATGTTGAACAATTCCTTACATGTCTTTTAGCCATTTGAGATTCTTCTGTTGAAAATTCTCTGTTTAGATCTGTAGACCATTTTCTAATTGGATTGTTTGGTATTTTGATATCTAGTTTCTTGAATTCATTATATATATTGGAGATCAGCCCTCTGTCAGATGTGGGCTTGGTGAAGATTTATTTCTCATTCTTCAGGCTGTCATTTTATCTTATTGACCATGTCCTTTGCCCTACAAAAGCTTCTAAGTTTCATGAGATCCCATTTATTAACTGTTTCTCTCAGTGTCTGTGCTACTGGTGTTATATTTAGGAAGTAGTCTGCTGGGCCAATGCATTCAAGGCCACTTCCTACTTTCTCTTCTATAAAGTTCAGTGTAATTGGCTTTATGTTGAAGTCTTTCATCCACTTGGAATTAAGTTTTATGTACCATGACAAATATGGCTCTATTTGCAATCTTATACATATTGACATCCATTTATGCCAGCACCAATTGTTGAAGATGCTTTCTTTTTTCCATTGTAGAGTTTTGGCTTCTTTGTCAAAAATCATATGTTCATAGGTGTGTGGAATAATGTTAGGGTCTTCAATTTGATTCCATTGATCCACATGTTGGTTTTTATGTCAGTACCAAACTGTTATTGTTACTATATCTCTATAGTAGAGCTTGAGGTTAGGGATCGTGATGCCTCCAGAAGCTGTTTTATTTTTCAGTATTCTTTTAGCTTTCGTGAGTTTTTTTGTTTTTCTATATGAAGTTGAGTATTTTTCTTTCCAGGTCTGAAAGAATTGTGCTGGGATTTTGATGGGGATTGCAGTAAATCTGTAGATTGCTTTTGGTAAGATTGCCATTTTTACTACATTAATTGTACCTATCCATGAGCATGGGAGATATTTCCATTTTCTGATATCTTCTTTAATTTCTTTCTTTACAGATTTAAAGTTCTTTTCATACAGGTCTTTCACTTGATTAGTTCCCCAAGGAATTTTATATTATTTGTGGCTATGGTAAAGGGTGATATTTCTCTGTTTTTTTCTCAGCCCTCTGATCGTTGGTATATAGGAGGGCTACTGATTTTTATTTTTAGTTAATCTTGTATCCTGCCAAATTACTGAAAGAGTTTATCAGCTTGGTAATGTTCCTTCTGTTTGTATTGTGTGGAAAAATTTGAAGAGTATTGATATCAGTTCTTTGAAAATCTGGTAGATTTTTGGTAGATTCTGTGCTGAAACTATCCAGTACTGGACTTTTTTGGTTGGGAGACTTTTAATGGTTGTTTCTTTTTCCTTATGGAATATTGATCTATTAAAATTGTTTATCTGGTCTTGATTTAACTTTGGTATGTGGTATCTATTCACATAAGATTTTCCAATTTTGTAGAATACAGGTTTTGGAAGAGTGACCTGATGATTCTCTGTATTTCCTTGTTGTCTGTTGTTATGTCTCCTTTTTCATTTCTGACTTTTTTTAAATTTTGATGCTCTCTCTTTGCCTTTTAGTTAAGTTGGATAAGCACTTGTCTATTTTTTTCATTGTCTCAAAAAATCAACTATTTGTTTCATTGATTATTTGTATTTTTTTGGTTTCTCTTTTATTGACTTCAGCTATCATTTTGATTATTTCCTGGTGTCTATTCCTCCTGGGTTAGTTTGCTTCTTTTTGTTCTAGAGTTTTCAGGTGTGCCATTAAGTCGGTAGTGTGAGACTTCTCCATCTTCTTTATGTGTACAATTAGTGCTATAAATTTTCCTTTTAGCACTGCTTTCAGAGTGTCCCATAAGTTTGAGTATGGTGTACATTAATTTTTATTGAATTCGAGGAAGTCATTAACTTCTTTATTTATTTCTTCCTTGGCCCAGTGGTGATTCAATTGGAGCATTATTCAGTTTTCATGAGATTGTAAGATTTCTGTAATTTTTGTTGTCTTGAAATGTAACTTTAAGACATGGTGGTCCTATAAGATACTGGAGGTTATTCTAATTGTTTTGTATCTGTTGAGATTTGCTTTGTGACTGAGCATGTCATCAATTTTAGAGAAGGTTCAATAGGGTAGTGAGAAGAAGGAATATTCTTTTGTGTTAGGGTGGAATGTTCTGTAGATATCTATTAAGTCCATTTCGCCATAACATCTGCTAGTTCCCTTATTTCTCTATTAAGTTTCTCCTGACAGACCTGTCCGTTGGTGGGAGTGGCGTGCTGACATCTAACACTACTAGTGTGTGGTGTTGATGTGTGATTTAAGCTTTTGTAATATTTCTTTTACAAATGTGGGTGCCCTTGTATTTGGGGCATATATTTTCAGAATTGAGACTTCATCTTGGTGGATTTTTTCTGTGATAAATATGTACTGTCCTTCCTCAATTCAATCAATTTTTGTTTGAAATCTGTTTTATTACATATTAGGATAGCTACACCAGCTTACTTCTTAAGTTCATTTGATTAGAAAGTCTTTTCCCAGCCTTTTACACTGAAGTAGTGTCTGGCTTTGAATTTGAGGTGTGTTTCTTGTATGTAGCATAAGGATGGATCTTATTCTTGTATCCATTCTTTTAGCCTGTGTCTTTTTATAGTTGAATTGAGACCATTGATATTAATAGATATTAATGACTAGTGACTGTAAATTCCTGTTATTTTTTGGTGGTAGTGTTGTATGTTTCCCTTTTTTGGTATTTGTTGGTTTGGGATTATCTATTGCCTGTGTTTTCATGGCTGTACCTAACTTCTTTAGGTTGGATTTTTTTCTAATGCTTTCTGTAGGGCTGGATTTGTGGAAATATATTGTTTAAATCTGGCTTTATCATGCAATATTTCGTTTACTACTTCTCTGGTGATTGATAGTTTTGCTGGGTATAATAGTCTGGGTTGGTATGCATGGTCTCTTAGTGTCTTCATAATGTCTGTCTATGTCCTCCTGACTTTCAGAGTCTCCATTGAGAAGTCAGGTGTTATTCTGATGGGTCTTCATTTATATGTTACCTTGCCTTTTTCCTTTGCATCTCTTAATATTTTTTCTTTAATCTGGATGTTTATGAGGTGACCTTTTTTTGATTCAGTCTATTTAGTGTTCTGTAAGCTTCTTGTATCTTCATAGATGTTTCCTTCTTTAGGTTTGGAAAGTTTTCTTCTATGATTTTGTTGAATATATTCTCTGTGCCTTTGAATTGCTATTCTTCTCCTTCTTCTATCCCTATTATTCTTAGGTTTGGTCTTTTGATGATGTCCCATATTTCCTGGACATTTTGTTTTATGACTTTGTTTGCTTTAATGTTTTCTTTGACTGATGAATCGTTTTCTTCTATGGTATCTTCAATGGCAGAGATTCTTTGTGGTGTTTTATCCCTCACCCACAAATTTCCCCAGAGGACTGTTGAGGAGGAGCAGCAGGAAATATTAGTTAGAACGATAGAGAGGGTACAAGATTGCATACCCACCAGCAGTGGAGGAGAGTTCCCCTAGCTCCACATCCTCTCCAGCATAAGGTGTCTTTAGTGTTTTTGATCTTAGCCATTCTGACAGGTGTAAAGTGGTATCTCAGAGTTTTTTTGATTTGCATTTCCCTGATGATTAGGGATGTTGAGCAATTCCTTAAATGTCTTTCAGCCATTTGAGTTTCCTCTGTTGAGAATTCTCTGTTTAGTTCTAAAGCCCATTTCTTAATTGGACTGTTGAGCATTTTGATGTCTAATTTCTTGAGTTCTTTATATATTCTGGATATCAGTCCTCTGTCAGATGTGGGGTTAGTGAAGACCTTTTCCCATTCTGTAGGCTGTCACTTTGCCTTGTTGACCATATCCTTTGCTCTACAAAAGCTTCTCAGTTTCAAGAGGTCCCATTGATTGATTGTTTCTCTCAGTGTCTGAGCTACTGGTGTTATATTTAGGAAGTGATCTCCTATGCCAATGCATTCAAGACTACTTCCTACTTTCTTTTCTAGCAGGTTCAGAGTAGCTGGATTTATGTTGAGGTCCTTCATCCCCTTGGACTTATGTTTTGTGCACAGTGATAGATAAGGATCTATTTCCAGTCTTCTATATGTTGATATCCAGTTATGCCAGCACCATTTGTTTCAATATGCTTTCTTTTTTCTATTGTGCACTTTTGGCTTCTTTGTCAAAAATTATATGTTCATAGGTGTGCGGATTAATGTCAGGGTCTTCAATTCGATTCCATTGGTCCACATGTCAGTTTTTATGCCAGTACCAAGATGTTTATATTACTGTAGCTCTATAGTAGAGATTGAAGTCAGGTATCATGTTGCCTCCAGAGGTTGTGTTATTGTACAGGATTCTTTTGGCTATCCTGAGTTTTTTGTTTTTCCATATGAAGTTGAGTATTATTCTTTCCAGGTCTGTGAAGAATTGTGTTGGTATCAATATGGCGCTTTCTTAGAAAATTGGGAATCAATCTCCCCCAAGATCCAGCTATACCACTCTTGGGCTTATACCCAAGGAATACTCAATCATACCACAGGAGCACTTGTTCAGCTATGTTCATATCAGCATTGTTTGTAATAGCCAGAACCTGGAAACAACCTAGATGCCCCTCAACTGAAGAATGGATAAACAAAATGTGGTACATATACACAACGAAATACTACTCAGCAGAGAAAAACAATGACATTGTGAGGTTTGCAAGCAAATGGATGGATCTAGAAAAAATCATCCTGAGTGAGGTAATCCAGACTCAGAAAGACAAACATGGTATGTACTCACTCATAGGAGGATACTAGATGTGGGACAAGGATGACTGGACTGCTACTTACATCACCAGGGAGGCTTCCTGGAAAACAGGACTCTAAGAAAGACATTGGAGTCACCCAATGACGGAGAAATGGAAGAGATCTACATGAACAAACTGGACATGAGTGGGGGTAATGAAGGGCGAGGGTCAAGGGAAAGAGAGCTTGGAGGAGTGGGAGGTCCCAGCTGGATCAACAACAGAGAGGGAGAACAAGGAATAGGAGATCATGGTAAATGAAGACCACATGAGAATAGGAAGAAGAAAAGTGCTAGAGAGGCCCACAGAAATCCACAAAGATACCCCTACAACAGACTGCTGGCAATGGTCGAGAGACAGCCTGAACTGACCTACTTTGGTGATGGATGGCCAAACACCCTAATTGTCATGCTAGAAACCCCATCCAATGACTGAGGGATCTGGATGCAGAGATCCATGACTATGCCCCAGGTGGAGCTCTGGGAGTCCAATTATCGAGAAAGAGGAGGGTTTATATGAGCAAGAATTGTTGAGACCAAGGTTGGATAAAGCACAGAGACAAATAGCCAAACAAATGGAAACACATGAACTATGAACCAATGGCTGAGGGGTCCCCAACTGGATCAGGCCCTCTGAATGGGTGAAACAATTGATTGGCTTGATCTGTGTGGGAGGCATCCAGGCAGTGGGACTGGGTCCTGTGCTCATTGCATGAGTTGGCTGTTTTAAACCTGGGGCCTATGCAGGGTCGCTTGGCTCTGCCTGGAAGGAGGGGACTGGACCTGCCTGGACTGAGTCTACCAGGTTGATCTCAGTCCTCAGGGGAGGCTTTGCCCTGGAGGAGGTAGGAATGGGGGGTGGGCTGGGGGGGAAGGTGAGGGGGTGGGAGGGGGAAGAACAAGGGAATCCATGGCTGCTATGTAGAACTGAATTGTATTGCAAAATAAAAAAAAAAAGAAATACATACAAAAAAAAAGGATAGAGAGGGGAGAAACAGAAAAAAAAACAGGATGACATTGAGAGGGCCTAGATTATAATCAATTAGTCATCAACTGTCTCTGTCCTAGTGTATTTAAAGGAATGTCAAAGGGTGGAGCAGAGGACCTCCTCCCAGCACAGCAAAGTGCAGAACATCTTAGACACCTGCACTCAGGCCTAAGATACAATCATTCTCTCTATGCAGGCCTGCTAGGTAAAGCCACTAGGAAACCTGAAAATGGGCTCCAACAGGTCCTCCCTTATTTATATATATATACCCATTAATAGCTGACAGCAATCTCAATAGCAGTCACACCTCTGAATATGGGAGTAGAGGTTGGCATTTTTGTTTGTTTGTTTTTTTTAATGTAACTATGGTCACTACACCAAATTTAGCTTCATCAAGCCCTTCCTAAATCAAAAACTCTGGATGCAACTGCATCAAACTTTAACACTCCTTTAGCTTCATCATTAACATTAACAGGTTAACATAATTCTAACATAAAAATTGCTACACATTGCTGTGGGATGTTCTGTATGTAAAGTGTGTTGCTTATTGGTCAATAAATAAATCACTGATTGGCCGGTTGCCAGGTAGGAAGTATAGGCGGGACAAGGAGGAGAATAAAGCTGGGAAGTGGAAGGCTGAGTCAGAGAGACACTGCCAGCCACCACGATGACAAACAGCATGTAAAGACGCTGGTAAGCCACGAGCCATGTGGCAAGTTATAGATTTATAGAAATGGATTAGTTTAAGCTGTAAGAAGCCTGCCAAGGCCATACAGTTTGTAAGCAATATAAGTCTCTGTGTTTACTTGGTCGGGTCTGAGCAGCTGTGGGACTGGCAGGTGAGAAAGATTTGTCCTGACTGTGGGCCAGGCAGGAAAACTCTAGATACAAATGGTGTCCAACGTGGTGGCAAGATTTTCCACCTAAAAACTGAGAAAAAAAGATTCTAAAACAGAGCTAAAAACAGCTTCCTAATTGTCTCTCATGAATGAGCTGCAGCTGCTGGTTTGAGCTACTTGTGGGTTCCTAGCGTGCGTGCTCAACCTGCAGCTGTATGGTGGGAATGAGGCCTCTGCAAGTGGCACATTAAGCTGCATGGTGAATTTATCCTTTGCTACTACAAAACAAAAAAAGAGGTTTCTGGGCTACATGCTGCTTGGATAAAAGCATAGACCCACGATAGCTCCCAGAGCTGGCGGTAAAGTACCACTGCCATTTTGGGAAGCTGAGGTGGGCGGAGCCAGCAGCCACAGCTGCTGCAGTTTAAAGCAATAGATTCACAATAAGACAGATTCAGATGTAATAGTTTACAATGTGTGCAAAATATACGTAGGCTTGAAAGAGACAAAAAAAGGTGATATATACAGTTATAGAAACAAATACATAGTTTTAAAAAATAAAGTCTTTAAAGAGACAGTAAAATTAATATAAAAATTAAGCCACGTAAAGATGAATATTACACAGAGAATCTGGATTGTGTTGTCTTTGGGATTTTTAACTGCAGAAAAACATTTGATTGTAAAAGCTGTTGAGTTATGTCAAAATGTATACTTTAAAGGTACCTTGAATTCAAAATTTGGATATAAGGATATGTTGCTTTGGAAAAGAGTCTCTGCTTTTGTTTCCACAGAAAGCCAGAGGCTATGGATTTGTTCCAGATTAAGATACATCAGGTTTGACCAGCCAACACCCCCTGAAAGGTCTCCGATGACACCATGGCCCAGATGATCCAACATCCAGAATTGTTTGAAGGCAACTGGCTCAGACGATATACTCTCATGGACTTTTCCACAACCCTAAAATTTTCTTTGTGTCCCCATAAGATACAGGGCCACCCTCCAGCAGGAAGTAGTAAGAGAAGCTACACCCAAATTCCCAAATTATATGTAATTTTACTTTGTTAAGGTTAAAAACCTTCCTTTTTAAAAAAGAAAAGGGGAAGTGCTGTGGGATGGTCCGTATGTCAAGTGTGTTGCTGATTAGTCAGTAAATAAATCACTGATTGGCCGGTGGCCAGGCAGGAAGTATAGGTGGGACAAGGAGGAGAATAAAGCTGGAAAGTGGAAGGCTGAGTCAGAGAGACACTGCCAGCCGCCACGATGACAAACAGCATGTGAAGATGCTGGTAAGCCACGAGCCACGTGGCAAGGTATAGATTTATAGAAATGGATTAATTTAAGCTGTAAGAACAGTTAGCAAGAAGCCTGCCAAGGCCATATAGTTTGTAAGCAATATAAGTCTCTGTGTTTACTTGGTCAGGTCTGAGTGGCTGTGGGACTGGCAGATGAGAAAGATTTGTCCTGACTGTGGGCCAGGCAGGAAAACTCTAGCTACAACACATAGTTAAAATTCTCTTAATCTTACATCTTAAAGCAAAATCTTAATAGAACCATTTGAATTTCCTAACAAAACATAGGATAAACTTCTGATGTATTCACATCAAATTTAAATACTCTCTTGACTTAACCAAATTATGGTGCATTAATATCAATAGGTTAACATAAAAATTCTAACATGAACATTACTATACACCATTATAATTTCTACATAATACATTCAACCTTAATTCACTCATAACTCCCCTTTTCTAAATATTTTTAAACAATATCTCAAACCTAGTCAGATAAAACCCAAACTTCTCCATTCAGGATAACATAATAGGTAACATAAATAGTATTATACACAATTATAATTCCTACAAATTTATATATAAAAGCAATATTCTCAATCTAACCATTAACACTTTAAAAACTTTAGCAAAACATCCAAAAGCAGTTTCTTAATAAAATTTTTGCACCTTAAAGTAATCTCTTAGTATACCCATTTGCATTTCTTACTAACAAAGCGTAATATTAATACACTCAAATAATGAGAAAATATTTTTAAATTCAGTAGACCAAAGATTATCCACTCTCCCTTTTCCTTATAATTTTTTAAAACTAAATCTCAAGCCTAGTTAGAAGAAAACCCAAAATTCTCTATTAGATCATTTCCATTTGTAACACAAAGCCAATCCATAAGCAATTTCATTTTTATAAAAACAGTTCTATAAAACAGTTCCATTTTTAACATAAAACAATTCATAATTCACCACAGTTAATAAAGCATATATGCATACACAAAACTGCATCTTGAGTCTATGTAGAAAAAAATAAATTTCTCCATTTAAACAGTTCTATTTTTGACACAAATAATTCCATAAAACAGTTCCTAGGTCATCACCATAGAAAAAGTCTATATGCATAAGTAAACCCAAAATTGTTCCATTTCAATGAAATAATTACTGTCCATTTCATTTCTTTTTTTACTTATTATGTATACTGTATTCTGCCTGCGTGTTTGCCTGCAGGCCAGAGGGGGACACTGGATCTCATTATAGATGGTTATGAGCCATCATGTGGTTGCTGGGAGTTGAACTCAGAACCTCTGGAAAAGCAGCCAGTGCTCTTAACCTCTGAGCCATCTCTCAAGCCCTTCTTAAGTCCCAAAATTCAAATAATAAATTTTGATACCAGCCTTCTGAACATGAAGAAATCCATAACCAAAATCTTAATCTAGTTTTAATTTCATTTTTTTTAAGTTCAAAAAGTTCAAATAAATTCTGGCACTAGACTTCCACTTCCAAATATGAAGAAAAGTTTTACAGCCAAAACTTTTTGCTGTTAACAATTTAATTCATACAAGTGTCTCTGTAACTTTTGTTCTCATGCTGGAGACATTTTTAGTTACTGTAGTATTTTAAACTGCTACATTTTTGGTGCTAGCTCAGGTTTTTCTGCACTTTGTTAATTTTCACAGATCTCAGCTGTAGATACCTGGCTGCAGTTGCTGTATTGGCTCTGGCATTTGCTTCTGGAGCTTCCTGAAACTGCTCAGACTGCTAGCTTGCAGTCTGCTAGGGACACTGTTTTGTGTGTCCCAAGCTACCTTAAGCAGAGACTCATATTCAACATTTACTCTTATTTATACCTCTTACAAGTTTATTTTTGAGGAAATTCTATAGGACTACCTTAGCTCACATACTTCTTATATTCATACAAGCTTATATGCTTAAAGAAATTCTATAGGACTACCAAAGCATAGGTAGTTCTTACTCTTAACAGAACTAACATACATTAGGAAGAATTTCTTAGGAAACTCTCTATAGGGCAACCCTTAGCAAACACCTAAAGATTTCCTAACATTTACATTATCTTCCAACAAGACAGAGAGTAATTTTCTTTGGACTTCATTTCAAACCTAAAAAGAGAATGAGAAAAAAAGAGAATGAGAAGAAAAACCTTGCAAGGAACATTCTGTTTCTAATTTGCTCAGCTGGTTACTCCATAATAGTCAGTTTCCCATTCAGCATATTCCCCTGATAGACTATTTGCCTTGAAAGATTCTAAGTGACTTCAATGCTCTTGTAGGTAGCTCTGTGCCATCCAGCTACTGTGGAAAGCACTCTGCACAGCTATTCGACAATATAAGGCATTTTCTCAAAGGAACCAAAGGTGGCACAGCTTTGAGCTCCATTTCCTTACAGGTTTTCCCTGGGACTGACATTCAACAAACTGTCAGACAATTTACTTCTGTCTTAATCTTTTAAAAACTTTATTTTAAGTTTACTATGAGCATCTTTTTGAGCTGAAAAAAAAGTTTTCCCGGGCAACCCTGCCATCTTTAGCAAAAAAAAACAAAAACAAAAAACAAAAACAAAAACAAAAAACAAAACAAAACAAAACAAAAAAACCCAAAAACAAAAAACCTACCTTTCCCTGATGAATTTCTCTTATATCAGCCCACTGTTATGAACTACCTTTCCCACTCCATTTTCAATAGTTCTTTTCAGGTCTGGGAGTCAACTTCAGGTTCCCTTTCACTGGGCTTGTTTTCAAACAAACTTTTTTCTTTTCACTATGGGAAGTTTCTTGAGTCAAAAGATTTCTTTCTCTCATTAGATTGTCTTTTGCAGACCCACTGACCACTCTTTTCAAATCAAATCTGGCATCAGTAGACTTTCGACCAGGCAGTCAGGGAACTAAGAAAGAATTCTCCACTGTTCTCTTTTTCTTTTTCTTTTTTTTTCTTTTTTGTTTTTTGAGACAGGGTTTCTCTGTGTAGCTTTGCGCCTTTCCTGGAACTCACTTGGTAGTCCAGGCTGGCCTCGAACTCACAGAGATCCACCTGGCTCTGCCTCCCGAGTGCTGGGATTAAAGGCATGCGCCACCACCACCCGGCTGTTTTCTTTTTCTTTGCTCCAAGACCTGCTTGTTTCTGTCTGTTCTCCACCTGTGAATGTCCTATCTATTTGCTGCAATGTGGGAGTCAGAGATAGAGAGGCCAGATTTATCTTTCTCAGCACACACTGATTCTCTTTCTTTTAATTTATTTAACTCCTATTAAAGACATATGTGTGTGTGTGTATGTGTGTGTATAGGCATATGTGATGTGGATTTAACTCTATATATGGGAATGTAAGCTGGATTTAACTCTGCATGGATGTGTATGTAACTTGGGTTCAATTCTGCATATAAGTGCATCTAACTATTGTTTAGGAAAACGTGTTTTAAACAGGAACTATGTGGCTCTCCTCCATCTTGGCTGGTGACTTCATCATGATGTAGGTGGCTACATAGATGGCATCTTTACTAAGGTTAAAGAGTGCATGTCATGTGATACTTCTTAGTCCCAATGAGCTCTCTGTTCATTGTATCTCCTTTTAGATTAAGGAAGCAAAAAGTTTCAAATATTTTGCATTGAAGAACTTTTCCTTGTCATTTTTCCTTACCTTCTCAACAGACAGCCTTAGTTTGGTACAAATTTGTTCTACTTTCACTCATGGAACAACTTTTTTGGTTTGTTTACTAAACCCATTATCTATGATTAAAATTTTTTATTTTGATATTAGAAGAGCTTCAATTCAAAATCATTAGTTTTAAGGCTAAAACTAACAGGAATGTAACGTAAACTTCTAGTCTTATGAAGGCTGTAAACTTATTAATAATTTACAGTTAATAGTTAATAGTCAGTCATCTTATAAGTGATAAAGTTCTTTAATTATAGTCATGCTAAGTATAATATAATTATTTACAATGATAAGCCCTAGCTAGTCCCCTGTATATGTTTTCAGTGTTAAGCTTAAAACAAGTAACTAGAAACAAAGTTTGTGTATTTAGATATACCTAATATATAGACAGTCCTCAAATGATTCAGAGATCTAAGAATATGGCATTTTAAATGTTTAATAAAAATGTTTTTTTTTTGTGAGAGCCTGTCAGCACCCGACTGGACCTATCCTCATACCCAAACACCCCAGCCCCTAGGCTTTGGGCCTAGGGGCACAACCCTGTTCCCCTACACCAACATCCATTGAAGCTCCAGTTTCTGGCCAGTTGACAGGCAGACCCTACATAGTTCAGACTACCACCATCCCCCATCAGACCCTGTAACCCAAGCCCCACCTCCTTCAAATCCCATCCACCTTCCAAGACTGCAACTGTTCCCTGAGACAGAACCTGCCAGCACCCAACTGGACTAATAGGCCAGTTGGCAGGCACACCTCCTGCAGACAGGTCAGACTACTACCATCTACCACAGGCTAAGACTACAGCAACTCCCTGAGACAGAGGCCACTAGTGCCAGCAGGACTAAGAGAAAAACAGAAAAAGAGTCCATCAGCATTGACAAGACCAAGAGCTTCCACTGGATCAAGAGTATCAATCAGACCAAGAAAGGCTCTCTCAGACACAGACACTGCTTGCACCAAGTGGAGAAAGAGGTGGGTAGACACTAGTGCAAAAATACAGTCAACAACATAAAAACCAATATGGCTCCATCAGAACCTACACCAGGAAGGTCTGAACACCCCAACACATAAGAAACAGAAGATATCTACCATAAAATGACTTTAGGAAGATATTAGAGATCTTAAAAGAGGAAATGAAAAATTCCCTTAAAGAAATCAAGGAAAGGTCGGGACTGGAGAGATGGCTCAGAGGTTAAGAGCACCGACTATTCTTCCAGAGGTCCTGAGTTCAATTCCCAGCACCCACATGGTGGCTCACAACCATCTGTAATGAGATCTGGCACCCTCTTCTGTGTACATAATAAATAAAAAAAATTAAAAAAAAAGAAATCAAGGAAAGGTCAAACAAAAAATGGGAAGAAATCAATAAATCTCTTGAAAGCCAAGAGAAAGCAATTAAACAAGTGAGGAAAACAGTTCAAAATTTCAAAATTGAAATGGAGACAATAAAGAAGACTCAAATTGAGGTAATGGTTCAAGTGGAAAATCTGAGTAAACAAACAGGAACAACAGAATGCAAAAGATGGAAGAGAGGATCTCTGGCGTTGAAGATACGATAGAGGAAAGAGATTCATCAGTAAAAGAAAACACTAAAGGTAATAAAGCCATGACCCAAAATGTCCAGGAAATTTTGGACACCATGAAAAGATAAAACCTAAGAATAATAGGGGTAGAAGAAAGAGAAGAATACCACCTCAAAGGCACAGAAAATATATTCAACAAAATCATAGAAGAAAACTTTCCCAACCTAAAGAAGGAAATGCTTATAAAGATACAAGAAGGTTAGAGAACACCAAATAGACTGGATCCAAAAAAAGTCCCCTTGCCACATAATAGTCAAACCACTAAACATACAGAATAAAGAAAGAATATTAAGAGCTGCAAAGGAAAACGGTCAAGTAACATATAATGTCAGACCCAGAAGAATAACACCTGACTTCTCAATGAAGACTCTAAAAGACAGAAGGTCCTGGACAGACATTATGCAGATACTAAGAGACCATGGATGCCAACCCAGACTATTATACCCAGCAAAACTTTCAATCAACAAAGACAGAGTTAACAAAATATTCCATGATAAAACCGGATTCACACAATATCTCTCCACAAATCTGGCCTTACATAAAGCACTTGAAGGAAAAATGCAACCTGAGGAAGTTAGATAAATCCATGAAAACATAGACAATAGATAGTCCAATACTAACAAATGCCAAAAAAGGGAAACATACAACAATACCACCAAAAAAAGGAATTAATAATAACTGGTCATTAATATCCATCAATATCGATGGTCTCAATTCACCTATAAAAAGACACAGGCTAACAGAATGGATATGAAAACAAGATCCATCTATTTGCTGCATAAAAGAAACATACCTCAACTACAAAGACAGAGATTACCTCAGAATAGAAGGCTGGAAAAAGTCTTTCCAATCAAAGGAATTTAAGAAGCAAGCTGGTGTAGCTATCCTAACATCTAATAAAATAGACCTAAAACTAAAATCGATCGAAAGAGATAGGAAGAACATTATATATTTATCACTGGGAAAATATGACAAGTTGAAGTCTCAGTTATGAATATTTATGCCCCAAATATAAGGGCACCAACATCCTTAATAGAAACATTAATAAAGCTTAAATCACACATCAAACCCAATGCACTAGCAGTGGGAGACTGAAACACAACATTATCACAAATGGACAGGAGACAGGATGTGATGAAACTCCATTGAGGAAGGGGATTTCAACACTGAGTTCCCTTACAAGAAACACACTTTGCTTTTGAGAAAGAAGCACTCTTCTGCTTTACAATGATTCCAACAAAGCAGGAACAATGAGCTTGTTCAGAACAAAAGAACTGTGCACCATACACATGCAGGTGATGTAGAGTTCAACTCTGCTTAAGAAACTGAAATAAACAGCAGCTTCACTTACATCCAATGCATTGCACTTAATGGGAACAGTCGTGAGTGCTATTTCCATTGTGTATCACAATAGTAGCCCGATAGTTACTAGGCATACCAGAAAAGAACTGTTGCTTGTAGGACAAGAGAGAGCATGTGATTCAACTACATTTAGGAAGGGGAATTCAACATTGAGTTCCCTTACAAGAAACACACTCTGCTTTTGAGAAAGAAGCACTCTAATGTTACTGCAGCAGTAACAGTGAGCTGGCTCAGAAAAAAATAACTGTGCATCCTACATACATGGGCCATATCTAGTTCAACTCTGTTTAAGAAACTGATAAGAACAGCAGTTTCTCTTATATCTAATGCACTGCACTGACTGAAAAGAGACATGACAAGTATTTTCACTGTGTATCTCAATTGGAGCTCAATAGTGACAAGGATTATCAGATAGAAATGTTACTATTAGGACAAGAGAAAGTATGTAATTCAAACCCATTTAGGAAGGGAAATTCAACACTGAGTTCCCTTATGAAAAACACACTCAGATATTGATAAAGACACACTCTTCTGCTTTACAGTGTTTCCAATACAGCAGGAACAGTGAGCTTGCTCAGAAAAAAAGAACTGTGCTTCCTAAACAAACGAATCATATCTAGTTCAACTCTGTTTAGAAAATTGATGAGAACAGCAGGTGCTCTTACATCCAATGCTCTGCACTTGCTGGGAACAGATGCGAGTGCTATTTTCACTGTATATGTCAATGGGAGCCCAATATTACTAGGCTTAAGAGAAAAGAATGGTTGCTTGTAGAAAAAGAGACAACGTGTGATTAAACTGCATTTAAGAAGAAGAATTCAACACCGAGTTCCCTTACAAAGAACACACTCTGCTTTTGAAAAGAAGCACATTGCTTTTGAAAAGAAGCACACTTGTGCTTTACATTGTTTCCAATACAGCAAGCACAGTGAGCTTGCTTAGAACAAACGGAATTTGCATCCTACACATGGGTCATATCTAGTTCAACTCTGATTAGAAAATTGATAAGACAGCAGATTCTCTTACGTGCCATACACTGCATTTTCTGGGAACAAACGCGAGTGGTATTTCTGTTTTGTATGTCAATGGGAGCCAATAGTGACTAGACTTACAAAAAAATAACTGTTGTTCTTGGGACAAGAGACAGCATGTGACTCAACTCCATTTAGGAAGGGGAATTTAAAACTGTGTTCCCTTAAAGAAACACATGGTGCTTTTGAGAAAGAAGAACTGTTCTGCTTAAGAGTGATTCTAATTCAGCCGGAACAGTGAGCTTGCTCAGAAAAAAATAATTGTGCTTCCTACACACACAGGTAATATCTAGTTCAACTCTGTTTACAAAACTGATAAGAACAGCAGCTCTTCTTACATCCAAGGAACTTCACTGGTTGGGAACAGACACGACTAGTATTTCCACTGTCTATCTCAATTGGAGCCCAAAAGTGACTAGGCTAACAAAAACAAAACTTTTGCTTGTAGGACAAGAGACAGCATGTGATTCAACCCCATATAGGAAGGGGAATTCAACACTGACTTCCCTTACAAAAAGCACAATCTGCTTTTGAGAAAAAAGCACTCTTCTGCTTTACTGTGTTTCCCTTACAGCAGGAACAGTGAGCTTGTTAAAAACAAAACAAAAGTACATCCTTATCACACAGGCCTTATATAGTTCAACTCTGTTTAGAAAACTAATAATAACAGCAACTTCTCTTATATTAAATTCAATTCACATGCTGTGAACAGATATGAGTAGAAGTTCCACTGTTTATCTAAATGGGAACATAATAGTTACTAGACTTACCAGAAAATAACTGTTGCTCTTAGGACAAGAGACAGCATGGGATTCAATCTGTTTAGGAAGGGGAATTCAATACTCAGTTTGCTTAAAAGAACACACACTACATGTGAGAAAGAAGTACTGTTCTGCTTTACATTGTTTCCTCTACAGCACAAACAGTGAGGTAGCTCAGAAAAAAGAACTGTACTTCCCATACACAGGGGTCATATGTAGTTCAACTCTGCTGAGGAAACTGAGCAGAACAATAGCTTCTCTTACATGGAATCCACTGGTCTTGCTGTTATCAGATGCGAGTGGTAGTTCCACTGGGACTCAAAGAGTGCCCAATAATAACTAGGCTTACCAGAAAAGAACTGTTGCATGTACGACAAGAGACAGCATGTGGTTCAACTCAGTTTAGGAAGGGGAATTCAACACTGGGTTGCCTTAGGAGAAACAAACTCTGCTTTTGAACAAAGAGCACTCTTCTACTCTACTGTGTTTCCTATACAGACAGAACAGTAAGCTTGCTCTGAAGAAAAGAACTGTGCTTCCGACATACACGGGCCATATGTACTGCTACTCTGCTAAGAAAACCGAGCACAATAGTAGCTTCTCTTCCATCCAATGCACTGTACTTGCTGGAACAGACAGGAGTGCCATTGGCACCATATTTCTAAAAGGGAACTCACTAGTGCCTTTCATTACCCCAAAAGAACTGTTGCTCGTATGACAAGAGACAGCATGTGATTCAACTCCATTTATGAAGGGGACTTCAACACTGGGTTGCATTAAGGGAAACACACTCTGCTTTTATGAAGGGAGGTCTCTTCTACTCTACTGTGTAGAGCCAGAACAGTGAGCTTGCTCAGAACAAAAGAACTGTGCTTCCTACACATGGGCCATATCTAGTTTAATTCTGCTTAAGAAACTGAGCACAACAGTAGCTTCTCTTCCATCAAAGGCACTATACTTTCTTGTGAGTGCCATTTGCACTGTGTATCTCAATGAGAGCTCAGTAGTGACTTTCCTTACCCGAAAAGAACTGTTGCTCTTAGGACAAGAGACAGAATGTGATTCAACTCCAGTTATGAAAGGGAATTCAGTCCTGGGATGCCTTAGGAGAAACACACTCTGCTTTTGAGATAAGAGCTCTCTGCTACTCTATGGTGTTTCCTCTAATGCTAGAAGAGGAACCTTGCTCTGAATAAAAGAACTGTGCTCCCTATACACATGGGTCATATCTAGTTCAACTCTGCTTAGGAATCAGAGCACAATAATAGCTTCTCTTCCATTGAATACACTCTACTTGCTGGGAACAGACTCGATTGCCATTTGCACTCTGTATCTCCATGAAAGCACAATAGTGACTTTCTTTCCCCAAAAAGAACTCTTACACATAGGCCAAGAGACAGCATGTGATTCATCTCCACTTATGAAAGAGAATTCAACACTGGGTTGCTTTATGAGAAACACACTCTGCTTTTGAGAACAGAGCTCTTTTCTCCTCTACTGTGTTTCCTATACAGCTGTAACAATGAGCCTGCTCAGAACAAAAGAACTGTGCTTCCCACACACACGGGCCATACCTAGTTCAACTCTGCTTAGGAAACTGACAAGAACAGTAGCTTCTCTTCCTTCTAATACACTGCACTTGCAGGGAACAGATGCGAGTGCCATTTGCACTGTGTATCGCCTTGGGAAAACTATAGTGACTTTCCTTACCAGAAAAGAACTGTTGCTCATAGGACCAGAAACTGCATGTGATTCAACTCTGTTTATGAAGGGGAATATCACACTAGATCGCCTTATGAGAAACATACTCCGCTTTTGATAAAGGAGCACTCTTCTACTATACTGTGTATCCTACAGAGCCTGAACAGTGAGCTTGTGCAGAACAAAAGAACTGTGCTTCCTACACACACGGGCCAATTCTAGTTAAACTCTGCTTAGGAAACTGACAAAAAAGTACCTTCTCTTCTGTACAATACACTGCACTTGCAGGGAACAGACGCGAGTGCTATTTGTACTGTGTTTGGCAACTGGAGCACAATAGAGACTTTCTCTATCAGAAAAGAACTCTTGCTCATAGGAAAAGAAATTCTATGTGATTCAAATCCATTTATTAAAGAGAATTCAACACTAGTGCACCTTATGGGAAACACACTCTGCTTTTGACAAAGGAGCACTCTACATACTCTACTGATTTTCTTATAGGGCCAGAAGAGTGAGCTTGCTCAGAAAAAAAGAACTGTGCTTCCTACACACACGGGCCATATCTAGTTCTACTCTGTTTAGGAAACTGACATGAACAGTAGGTTCTCTTCCTTTTAATACACTGCACTTACTGGGAACAGACGCCAGTGCTACTTGCACTGTGTTTGGCCATGGGAGCGCTATAGTGATTTTGCTTACCAGTAAGAACTCTTGCTCGTAGGAACAGAAACTCCATGTGATTCAACTCCATTTAGGAAGGGGAATTTAAAACTAGCTCCATTTATAAGAAAGACACTCTGCTTTTGAGAAAGGAGCAGTCATCTACTCTACTGTTTTTCCTATAGGGCCAGAACAGTGAGATTGCTCAGAACAAAAGAACTGTGATTCCTACACTAGGGCCATATCTAGTTCAACTCTGCTTAAGATACTGACAAGAACAGTAGCTTCTCTTCTGTTCAATACACTGCACTTGCTGGGAACAGATGCGAGTGCTATTTGCACTGTGTATGGCAATGGGAGCACTATAGTGACTTTCCTTACCAGTAAAGAACTCTTGCTCATAGGACCAGAAACTGCAAGTGATTCAACTCGGTTTATGAAGGGGAATTCAATACTAGCTCACATTATGAGAAAACACTATGATTTTGAGAAAGAAGCACAGTTCTACTCTACTGTGTTACTTATAGGGCCAGACAAGACTTGCTCAGAACAAAAGAGCTGTGCCTCCTATACACACGGGCCATATCTAGTTCAACTCTGCTTAGGAAACTGACAAGAACAGTAGCTTCTCTTCCTTCCAATACACTGCACTTGCTGGAAACAAATGCCAGTGCTATTTCCACTGTGTATGGTAATGGGAGCGCTATAGTGACTTTCCTTACCAGTAAACAAATCTTGCTCTTAGGACCAGAAACTGCATGTGATTCCATTACGTTTATGAAGGGGAATTCAACACTAGGTCGCCTCACAAAAAACACACTCTGATTTGGAGAAAGGAGCACTCTTTTACTCTACTGTGTTTCCCATAGGGCCAGAACAGTGAGCTTGCTCAGAACAAAAGAACTGTGCTTCCTACACTCATGGGCCCTATCTCGTTCACCTCTGCTTAGGAAACTGACAAGAACAGTAGCTTCTCTTCCATTCAACAAACTGCAGTTGCTGGGAACAGTGGCAAGTGCTATTTGCACTGTGTATGGCAAAGGGAAGGGAATAGTGACTTTCCTTAACAGAAAAGTACTCTTATTCGTTGGACCAGTAACTGCAAGTGATTCAATTCCATTTATGTAGGGGAATTCAAAACTAGCTCACCTTATGAGAAACACACTCTGCTTTTGAGAAAAAATAGCACTCCACTACTCTACTGAGTTTCTTTTATGGCCAGACCAATCAGCTCGCTCAGAACAGAAGAACTTTGCTTCTTACACACACGGGCTATACCTAGTTCAACTCTGCATAGGAAACTGACAAGAACAGTAGCTTCTCTTCTGTCCAATTAACTGCACTTGCTGGGAACAGACGCAAGTGCTATTGCACTGTGTGTTGCAATGGGAACGCAATAGTGACTTTCCATACCAGAAAAGAACTGTTGTTTGTAGGACAAGAAACTGCATTGCTTCAACTCCGTTTAAGAAGGGGAATACCACACTAGCTCACCTTATGAGAAATACACTCTGCTTTTGAGAAAGGAACACTCTTCTACGCTACAGTGTTTCCTATAGTGCCAGAACAGAGAGCTTGCTCAAAACAAAGGAACTGTGCTTCCTAGACACACGGGCCCTATTTATTTCAACTCTGCTTTGAAAACTGACAGGAACAGTAGCTTCTCTTCTGTCCAATACACTGCACCTGCTGGGAACAGATGCGAGTGCTATTTCCACTGTGGAAATTTGGAATGGGAGCTCAATAGTGACTTTCCTTAATAGAAAAGAACTCTTGCTCCTAGGACAAGAAACTGCATGTTATTCAACTCATTTTATGAAGGGGAATTCAACACTGGCTCGCCTTACGAGAAACACACTCTGCTTTTGAGAAAAGAGACTCTTCTACTCTACTGTGTTTACTTTAAGGCCAGAAAAGTGAGCTTGCTCAGAACAAAGAACTGTGCTTCCTACACACACGGCCTATATCTAGTTCAACTCTGCTAAGGAAAATGACAAGAACAGTAGCGTCTCCTCCATCCAATACACTGAACTTGCTGGGAACAGACACGATTGCTCTTTGCACTGTGTATGGCAGTGGGAACACAATAGTGACTATACATACCGGAAAAGAACTCTTGCTCGTAGGTATAGAAACTCCATGTGATTCATCTCCGTTTATGAAAGGGAATTCAACACTAGGTCGCTTATGAGAAACACACTCTGCTTTTGACAAAGGAGCACTCTTCTATTCTAGTGTGTTTCCTATAGGGCCAGAACTGTGAGCTTGCTCAAAACAAAAGAACATTGCTTCCTACACACAAGGCCCATATCTAGTTCAACTCTGCTTAGGAAACTGACAAGAACAACAGACAGAAGTGCTATTTGCACTGTGTATGGCAAAGGTAGGGCAATAGTGACTTTCCTTCCCAGAAAAGAACTCTTGCTCCTAGGACCAGAAACTGCGTGTGATTCAACTTCGTTTATGAAGGGGAATTTAACACTTGCTTGCCTTATGAGAAACACACTCTGCTTTTGAGAAAGGAGCACTCTTGTACTCTACTGTGTTTCCTATAAGGCCAGAAAAGTGAGCTTGCTGAGAACAAATAACTGTGCTTCCTACAGACATGGACCTTTTTTACTTAAACTCTTCTTGGGAATCTGACAAGAACAGTAGCTTCTTTTCTGTCCAATACACTGCACTTGCTGGTAACAGATGCAAGTGCTATTTGCACTGTGTATACCAATGGGAGCGCAATAGTGACTTTCCATGCCAGAAAAGAACTGTTGCTCATAGGACAAGAAACTGCATTGCTTCAACTCCGTTTAAGAAGTGGAATACCACACTAGCTTGCCTTATGAGAAACTCTCTGCTTTTGAGAAAGGAGCACTGTTCTACTCTACTGTGTTTTCTATAGGGCCAGAACAGTGAGCTTGCTCAAAACAAAAGAACTTTGATTCCTACACACACAGGCCCTCTCTAGTTCAAATATGCTTAGGAAACTGACAAGAACAATAGCTTCTCTTCTGTCCAATACACTGCACCTGCTGGTAACAGATGCAAGTGCTATTTGCACTGTGTATGGCAATGGGAGTGGTATAGTGACTTACTTTACCAGTAAAGAACTCTTGCTCATAGGTCCAGAAACTGCTTGTGATTCAATTCCGTTTGTGAAGGGGAATTGAAAATTAGCTCTATAAGAGAATCATACTCTTCTTTTGAGAAAGGAGCACTCTTCTACTCTACTGTGTTTCCCATAAGGCCTGAAAAGTGAGCTTGCTCAGAAAAAAAGAACTGTGCTTCCTACACACACGGGCCCTATCTAGTTAAATTCTGCTTAGGAAACTGACAAGAACAGTAGCTTCTTTTTTTTTCCAATATACTGCACTTCCTGGGAACAGACCCAAGTGCTATTTGCACTGTGTAATGCAATGGGAGTGCAATAGTGACTTTCCATGCCAGAAAGAACTGTTGCATGTAGGACAAGAAACTGCATTGCTTCAACCCGTTTAATAAGGGGAATACCGCACTAGCTCACCTTTCGAGAAACACACTCTGATTTTGAGAAAGGAGCACTGTTCTACTCTACTGTGTTTTCTATAGGTCCAGAACAGTGAGCTTGCTCAGAACAAAAGAACTGTGATTTTACACACGGGCCCTATCTAGTTCTACTCTGCTTAGGAAACTGACAAGAACACTAGCTTCTCTTCTCTTCAATTAACTGCACTTGCTGGGAACAGATGCGAGTGCTTTTTATACTGTGTATGCCAATGGAAGCACAACAGTGACTTTCCAAATCCGAAAAGATCTCTGGTCCATAGAACCATAAACTGCATGTGATGCATCTCCATTTTTGATAGGGAATTCAATACTAGCTCGCCTTACAAGAAACACATTCTGCTTTTGAGAAAGGAGCACTGTTCTACTCTACTGTGTTTCTTATAGGGCCTGAACAGTGAGCTTGCTCACAACAAAAGAACAAGGCTTCCTACACACACGGGCCATATCAACTTCAACTCTGCTTAGGAAACTGACAAGAACACTATACACTGCACTTGCTAGGAACAGACACGAGTGCTATTTGCACTGTGTATGGAAATAGAAGCATAATAGTGACTTTCCTTACCAGAAGAGAACTCTTGTCTGTAGGACCAGAAACTTCATGTGATGCAACTCCGTTTATGAAGGGGAATCAAAACTAGCTCGCCTTAGGAGAAACACACTCTGCTTTAGAGAAAGGAGCACGGTTCTACTCTACTGTGTTTCTTACAGGGCCTGAACAGTGTGCTTGCTCAGAACAAAAGAGCTGTGGTTCCTACACACACGGGCCATATCTAGTTCAACTCTGCTTAGGAAACTGATAAGAACTGTAGCTTCTTTTGTCTAATATTCCGCACCTGCTGGAAACAGATGCGAGTGCTATTTACACTGTGTTTGACAATGGGAGCACAATAGGGACTTTCCATACCAGAAAAGAACTCTTGCTCATAGGACCAGAAACTGCATGTGATGCAACTCCGTTTATGACTGGGAAACAAACACTAGCTCGCCTAACAAGAAACACACTCTGCTTTTGAGAAAAGAGCACTCTTCTACTCTACTGTGTTTTCTATAGGGCCAGAACAGTGAGCTTGCTCAGAACAAAAGAACTGTGCTTCCTACACACACGGGCCATATCTAGTTCAACTCTGGTTAGGAAACTGAAAAAAACAGTAGCTTCTCTTCAGGCCAATACACTCTACTTGCTGGGAACAGACGCGAGTGCTATTTGTACTGTGTATAGCAATGGGACCACAATAGTGACTTTCTTTTCGAGAAAAGCACTCTTGTTCGAAGCACCAGTAACTGCACGTGATTCAACTCTGTTTATGAAGGGGAATTCAGTACTAGCTCGCCTTACGATAAACACACTCAGCTTTTGAGACAGGAGCACTCTTCTACTCTACTGTGTTTTCTATAAGGCCAGAATAGTGAGCTTCCTCATAACAAAGGAACTGTGCTTCTTTCACACATGGACCCTATCTAGTTCAACTCTGCTTAGGAAACTGACAAAAACGGTAGCTTCTTTTCTTTCCAATACACTGCACTTGCTGGGAACAGACACAAGTGCTATTGCACTGTGTATTGCAATGGGAACACAATAGTGACTTTCCATACCAGAAAGAACTGTTGCTCGTAGGACAAGAAACTGCATTGCTTCAACTCCATTTAAGAATGGGAATACCACACTAGCTCACCTTACGAGAGACACACTCTGCTTTTGAGAAAGGAACACTCTTCTAGTCTACAGTGTTTCCTATAGTGCCAGAACAGAGAGCTTGCTCAAAACAAAATAACTGTGCTTCCTAGACACACGGGCCATATCTATTTAAACTCTGCTTTGAAAACTGACAAGAACAGTAGCTTCTCTTCAGTCCAATACGCTGCACTTCCTGGGAACAGACGCGAGTGCTATTTCCACTGTGGAAATATGGAATGGGAGCTCAATAGTGACTTTCCTTAATAGAAAAGTACTCTTGCTCCTAGGACCCCAAACTGCATGTTATTCAACTAATTTTATGAAGGGGAATTCAACACTGGCTTGCTATACGAGAAACACACTCTGCTTTTGAGAAAAGAGACTCTTCTACTCTACTGTGTTTACTTTAAGGCCAGAAAAGTGAGCTTGCTCAGAACAAAGAACTGTGCTTCCTACACATACGGCCTATATCTAGTTCAACTCTTCTAAGGAAAATGACAAGAACAGTAGCGTCTCCTCCATCCAATACACTGAACTTGCTGGGAACAGACGCGACTGCTCTTTGCACTGTGTATGGCAATGGGAACACAATAGTGACTATACATACAAGAAAAGAACTCTTGCTCGTAGGTTCAGGAACTCCATGTGATTCAACTCCGTTTATGAAAGGGAATTCAACACTAGGTTGCCTTATGAGAAACACACTCTGCTTTTGACAAAGGAGCACTCTTCTATTCTAGTGTGTTTCCTATAGGGCCAGAACTGTGAGCTTGCTCAAAACAAAAGAACAGTGCTTCCTACACACACGGGCCATATCTACTTCAACTCTGCTTAGGAAACTGACAAGAACAGTAGCTTATCTTCCGTCCAATATACTGCAATTGCTGGGAACAGACACGAGTGCTATTTGCTCTGTGTAAGGCAGTGGGAGCACGATAGTGACTTTCCTTACCAGAAACGAATTCTTGCTCATTGGAGCAGTAACTCCATGTAATTCAACTCCGTTTATGAAGGGGAATTCAACACTAGTTCACCTTACAAGAAACACACTCTGCTTTTGAAAAAGGAGCACTCGTCTACTCTACAGTGTTTCCTGTAGGGCCAGAACAGTGAGCTTGCTCAAAACAAAAGAACTGTGCTTCCTACACACGGGCCATATCTAATTCAACTCTGCTTAGGAAACTGATAAGAACTGTAGCTTCTCTTCCTTCCAATATACTGCATGTGTTGAAAACAGACACGAGTGCTATTTACACTGTGTATGGCAATGGGAGCACAATAGTTACTTTCCTTAGAAGAAAAGAACTCTTGCTAGTAGGACCAGAAACTGTATGTTATTCAACTCCATTTATGAAGGGGAATTCAACACTGGCTCGCCATCTGAGAAACACACTCTGCTTTTGAGAAAAGAGACTCTTCTACTCTACTGTGTCCTATAAGGCCAGAAAAGTGAGCTTGCTCAGAACAAAGAACTGTGCTTCCTACACACACGGCCTATATCTAGTTCAACTCTGCTAAGGAAAATGACAATTACAGTAGCGTCTCCTCCATCCAATACACTGAACTTGCAGGTACAGATGCGATTGCTCTGTGCACTATGTCTGGCAATGGGAGCACAATAGTGACTATACATACCAGAAAAGAACTCTTGCTTGTAGGTCCAGAAGTTCCATGTGATGCAACTCTGTTTATGAAAGAGATTCAACACTAGGTAGCCTTATAAGAAACACCCTCTGCTTTTGACAAAGGAGCACTCCTCTACTCTAGTGTGTTTTCTATAGGGCCAGAACAATGAGCTTGCTCAAAACAAAAGAACAGTGCTTCCTACACACACGGGCCATATATACTTCAACTCTGCTTAGAAAACTGATAGGAACAGTAGCTTCTCTTCAGTCCAATAAACTGCACTTGCTGGGAAGAGACTCGAGTGCTATTTGCTCTGTGTAAGGCTGTGGGAGCACGATTATGACTTACCTTACCAGAAAAGAACTCTTCTTTGTTGGACCAGTAACTGCATGTATTTCAACTCCGTTTATGAAGGTGAATTCAACACTAGCTCACATTATGAGAAACACACTCTGCTTTTGAGAAAGGAGCACTGTTCTACTTCACTGTGTTTCTTATAGGGCCTGAACATTGAGCTAGCTCAGAGCAAAAGAGCTGTGCTTCCTACACACACGGGCCATATCTAATTCAACTCTGCTTAGGAAACTTACAAGAACTGTAGCTTCTCTTCCGTCCAATATACTGCACTTGCTCGAAACAGACGCGAGTGCTATTTTCACTGTGTTTCTCAATGGGAGCACAATAGTGTCTTTCCTTACCAGAAAAGAACTCTTGCTCCTAGGACCAGAAAATGCATGTGATTCAATTCCGTTTATGAAGGGGAATCCAAAACTAGCTCGATAAGAGAAACATACTCTGCTTTTCAGAAAGGAGCGTTCTTCTACTCTACTGTGTTTCCCATAAGGCCTGAAAAGTGAGCTTGCTCAGAAAAAAAGAACTGTGCTTCCTACACACACAGGCCCTATCTAGTTAAATTCTGCTTAAGAAACTGACAAGAACAGTATCTACTTTTTTTTTTCCAATATACTGCACTTGCTGGGAACAGACGCAAGTGCTATTTGCACTGTGTATCACAATGGGAGCACAATAGTGCCTTTCCAAGTCAGAAAGATCTGTTGCTCCTAGGACAAGAAAATGCATTGCTTCAACTCCATTTAAGAAGGGGAATACTGCACTATCTTGCCTTAGGAGAAACACACTCTGCTTTTGAGTAAGGAACACTCTTCTACTCTACTGTGTTTTCTATAAGGAGAGAACAATTAGCTTGCTCAGAACAAAAGAACTCTGATTTTACACACGGGCCCTATCTAGTTCTACTCTGGTTAGGAATTGACAAGAAGAGTACCTTCTCTACTTTTCAATTAACTGCACTTGCTGGGAACAGATGCAAGTGGTATTTACACTGTGTATGCCAATGGAAGCGCAATAGTGTCTTTCCTAACCAGAAAAGATCTCTTGTCCGTAGAACCATAAACTGCATGTGATGCATCTCCATTTATGAAGGGGAATTCAATACTGCTCGCCTTACAAGAAACACATTCTGCTTTTGTGAAAGGAGCCCTGTTCTACTCTACTGTGTTTCTTATAGGGCCTGAACAGTGAGCTTGCTCACAACAAAAGAACAGTGCTTCCTGCACACATGGTCCATATCAACTTCAACTCTGCTTAGGAAACTGACAAGAACAGTAGCTTCTCTTCCGTCCAATACACTGCGCTTGCTGGGAACAGACGCGTGTACTATTTTCACTGCGTATGGCAATGGAAGCATAATAGTGACTTTCCTTACCAGAAAAGAACTCTTGTCTGTAGGACCAGAACTTCATGTGATGCAACTTTGTTTATGAAGTGGAATTCAACACTAGCTCACCTTAGGAGAAACACACTCTGCTTTTGAGAAAGGAGCACAGTTCTACTCTACTGTTTTACTTATAGGGCCTGATCAGTGAGCTTGCTCAGAACAAAAAAATTGTGCTTCCTACACAAACGGGCCATATTTAGTTCAACTCTACTTAGGAAACCAAAAAGAACAGTAGTTTCTCTTCTGTCCTATACACTGCACTTGCTGGGAACAGACACGAGTGCTATTTGCGTTGTTAATGTCAATGGGAGTACAATAGAGACTTCCTGAAGCAGAAAAGAATTCTTTCTTGTAGGAGCAGAAACTGCATGTGATACAACTCCATTTATGAAGGGTAATTTAACACTAGCTCGCCTTATGAGAAACACTCTACTTTTGAGAAAGGAGCACTCTTCTACTCTACTGTGTCCTATAGGGCCAGAACAGTGAGCTTGCTCAAAACAAAAGAACTGTGCTTCCTACACACACGGGGCATATCTAGTTCAATTCAGCTTAGGAAGCTCACAAGAACAGCAGCTTCTCATCCATCCAATACACTGCAGTTGGTGGGAAAAGACGCAAGTGCTATTTTCACTGTGTATGGCAATCAGAGAGCAATAGTGACTTTCCATATCAGAAAAGAAATCTTTCTTGTAGGAACAGAAACTGAATGTGATTCAACTCTATTTATGAAGAGAAATTTAACACTACCTCGCCTTATTAGAAAGATACTCCACTTGAGAAAGGAGCACTCTTACATCTACTGTGTTTCCTATAAGGCCAGAACAGTGAGCTTGCTCAGAACAAAAGAACTGTGCTTCCTATACACATGGGCCATGTCTAGTTCAACTTTGCTTAGAAAACTCACAAGAACAGTAGATTCTCTTCCGTCCAATACATTGCACATGCTGGGAACAGACGTGAGTGGTATTTGCACTATGTATGGCAGTGTGAGCAAAATAGTGACTTTCCTTACCAGAAAAGTAATTTTTCTCATAGGGTCAGAAACTGCATGTGATTGAACTTCATTTATGTTTAGGAATTTAACACTAGCCTGCCTTTCTGACAAAGATATTCTGCTTTTGAGAAAGGAACACTCTTCTTCTCTACTGTGTTTCCTATAAGGCCAGAACAGTGAGCTAGCTCAGAATATAAGAACTCTGCTTCCTACACACATGGGCCATATCCATTTCAACTCTGAATAGGAAACTGACAAGAACAGTAACTTCCCTTCTGTCCAATACACTGCACTTGGTGGTAACAGACGCGAGTGCCATTTGTACTCTGTATGGCTATGGGACCACAATAGTGACTTTCCTTACCAGAAAAGAACTCTTGCTCATAGGACAAGAAACTACATGTGATTCCAATCCATTTATGAAGAGTAAATCAACACTAGCTTGCCTTAGGAAAAACAAAACTATGCTTTTGAGAAATGAGCATTCTTCTACTCTACTGTGTTTCCTAAAGGGCCAGAACAGTGAGCTTGCTCAGAACTTAAGAACTGTGCTTCCTACACATGGGCCATATCTATTTCAACTCTGCTTAGGAATCCTACAAGAACAGCAGGATCTCTTCCATCCAATAGACTGCACTTGCTAAGACCACACGTGAGTGCTGTTTGTACTGTGTATGGCAATGAAGCAAAATAGTGACTTTTCTTACCAGAAAAGAACTCTTGCTCATTGGACCAGAAACTGCATGTGATTCAACTGCATTTATGAAGAAAAATTTAACACTAGCTCACCTGACAAGAAACATTCTGCTTTTGAGAAAGTAGGACTCTTCTACTCTACTGTGTTTCCTAAAGGGCCAGAACAGTGAGCTTGCTCAGAACAAAAGAACTGTGTTTGCTATACACACATTCCATATCTAGTTCAAATCTGCTAAGGAAACTCAAAAGAACAGTAGGTTCTCTTCTGTGGAATACACTGCACTTTCTGGGAACAGATGCGAGTGCTATTTTCACTGTGTATGGCAATGGGAGCACAATAGTGACTTTCCTGACCAGAAAAGAAATGTGCTTCCTACACACACGGGCCATATCTAGTTCAACTCTGCTTAGGAAACTGACAAGAACAGTAGCTTCTCTTATGTCCAATACACTGCACTTACTAGAATCAAACGCGAGTGCCATATGATATGGGAATGGCTATGGGTGCGCAATAGTGACTTTCCTTACCTGAAAAGAATTCTTGCTCTAAGACCGGAAACTGCATGTGATTCCACTTCTTTAATGAAGAGGAATTAAATACTAGCTTGCCTTTAGAAAAACACACTCTGCTTTTAAGAAAGGAACTCTCTTCTACACTACTGTTTTTCCTATAGTGCCAGAACAGTGAGCTTGCTCAGAACAAAAGAATTGTGCCTCCTACACACACGGGTTATATCTAATTCAACTCTGCTTAGGAAACTGACAAGAATAGTAGGTCATCTTCTGTCCAATACACTGCACCTGCTGGGAACAGATGCAAGTGCTATTTGCACTCTCTTTGTCAATGGGATCGCAATAGTAACTTTCCTTACCAGAAAAGAACTCTTGCTCATAGGAAAAGAAACTGCATGTGATTCAACTCCGTTTATGATGGGGAATTTAACACTACCTCGCCTTCTGAGAAACATACTCTGATTTTGAAAAAGGAGCACTCTTCTACTCTACTGTGTTTCCTGTAGGGCCAGAACAGTGAGCTTGCTCAGAACAAAAAAACTGTGCATCCTACACACACGGTCCATATCTAGTTCAACTCTGCTTAGAAAACTGACAAGAACAGTTGCTTCTTTTCCCTCCAATACACTGTACTTGCTGGGAACAGAAGAGAGAGATATTTGCATTGTATATGGCAATGTGAGCACAATAGTGACTTTCCTTACCAGAAAAGAACACTTGCTCATAGGACCAGAAACTGCATGTGATTCAACTCAGTTTATGAAATTCAACTCTAGCTTGCTTTACAAGAAAAAGACTCTGCTTTTAAGAAAGGAGCACTCTTCTACTCCACTGTGTTTCTTATACATCCAGAACAGTGAGCTTACTCAGAACAAAAGAACTGTGCTTTCTACACCCACAGGCCATATCTAGAACAACTCGGCACAGGAAAATGACAAGAACAGTAGCCTCTCTTCCGTCCAATACACTGCACCTGCTGGGAACAGATGCGAGTGCTATTTGCACTGTGTTTGTGAATGGGATCGCAATAGTGACTTTCCTTACCAGAAAAGGACTCTTGCTCATAGGACAAGAAACTGCATGTTATTCAACTCCGTTTATGAAGGGGAATTCAACACTAGCTCGCCTTCCAAGACACACTCTGCTTTTGAGGAAGGAGCACTCTTCCACTATACTGTGTTTCCTATAGTACCAGAACAGTGTGCTGGCTCAGAACAAAAGAGCTGTGCTTTCTACACACGGCCCATATCTAGTTCAACACTGCTTAGAAAACTGACAAGAACAGTACCTTCTCTTCAGTCCGATACACTGTACTTGCTGCGAACAGATGTGAGTGCTATTTGCACTGTGTATGGAAATGGAAGCGCTATAGTGACATTGCTTACCAGAAAAGAACTCTTGATCGTAGGACCTGAAACTGCAATTGATTCAACTCCATTTATGAAGGGGAATTCAACACTAGCTCGCCTTAGGAAAAACACACTCTGCTTTTGAGAAAGAGCACTCTTCTTCTCTACTTTGTTTCTAGTAGGGCCAGAACAGTGAGCTTGCTCAGAACAAAAGAACTGTGTCCTACACACACAGGCCATATCTAGTTCAACTCTGCTTAGGAAACTGACAAGGAGAGTAGCTTCTCTTCCTTCCAATACACTGCACTTGCTAGGAACAAACATTTGTGCCATTTGCAATGGGAATGGCTATGGGTGTGCAATAGTGACTTTCCTTACCAGAAACGAATTCTTGCTCTAGTACCAGACACTGCATGTGGTTTCACTCTTTTTATGAAGGAGAATTCAACACTAGCTTGCCTTAGGAGAAACACAATCTGCTTTTGAGAAGGGAGCACTCTTCTACTCTGCTGTGTTTCCTATAAGGCCAGAACAGTGAGCTTGCTCAGAAGAAAAGTACTGTGCTTTCTACACACATGGGGCATATCTAGTTCAACTTGGGCTTAGGAAACTGACAAGAACAGTAGCTTCTATTCCATCCAATACACTGCACTTGTTGGAACAGTCGCCAGTGCTATTTGCACTGTGTATGCCAAGGGAGCTCTATAGTGACTTTGCTTACCAGAAAAGAACTCTTGTTGGTAGGGACAGAAACCACATGTGATTCAACTCCATTTTTGAAAGGAAATTTAACACTAGCTCGCTTTATGAGAAATACACTCTCCTTTTGAGAAAGGAGCACTCGCCTAATCTAATGTGTTTTTTAGTGGGCCAGAACAGTGAGCTTCCTCAGTACAAAAGAAGTGTGCTTCCTACACATGGGCCATATCTATTTCTACTCTGATTAGGGAACTGACGAGAACAGTAGCTTCTCTTCTGTCCAATACACTGCACTTGCTGGGAACAGACGTGAGTGCTATTTGCACTGTGTATGGCTATTGGAGCGCTATAGTGACTTTGCTTACCAGAAAAGAACACTTGCTCATAGTAACATAAACTGCATGTCATTCATCTTCATTTATGTAGTGGAATTTAACACTTGCATGCTTTACAAGAAAGGAACTCTGCTTTTTAGAAAGGAGCACTCTTCTACTCTACTGTGTTTTCTATAGGTCCAGAACAGTGAGCTTACTCAGACCAAAAGAACTGTGCTTCCTACACACAAGGGCCATACCTAGTTAAACTCTGCTTAGGAAACTGACAAGGATAGTAACTTTTCTTCCATCCATTTCTCTGCACTTGCTGGGAACAGACACGAGTGCTATTTGCACTGTGTATGGCAAAGGGAACGCTATAGTGACTTTGCTTACCAGAATAGAACTCTTGCTCATAGGAAAATACTGCATGTGATTCAACTCCATTTATGAAGAGGAATTCACCACTAGCTCGTCTTATGAGAAAGACATTCTGCTTTTGAGAAAGGAGCACTCCTCTACTCTATGTGTTTCCTATATATGCCAGAGCTGCGAGCTTGCTCAGAACAATGAACTGCTTTTGAGAAAGGAGCACTCTTCTAGTCTACTGTGTTTCCTATAGGGCCAGAACAGTGAGCTTGCTCAGAACAAAAGAACTGTGCTTCCTTCATACGCCTGCCATATCTAGTTCAACTCTGCTTAGGAAAGTGACAAGAACAGCAGCTTCTCACCTGTACAATTCACTGCACTTCCTGGAACAAATGCGAGTGCCACTTGCCATGGGAATGATTATGAGAGAGCAATAGTGACATTCCTTACCATAAAAGAACTCTTTCTCATAGGAGCAGAAACTGCATGTGATTCCACTCTGTTTATGAAAGAGAATTCAACACTAGCTTGCCTTACGAGAAACACACTCTGCTTTTGAGAAAGGAGCACTCCTCTACTCTATGTGTTTCCTATGTTTGCCAGAACTGTGAGCTTGCTCAGAACAATGAACAGTGCTTCCTACACACATGGGCTATATCTAACTCAAATCTGCTTAGGAAACTGACAAGAACAGTAGGTTCTCTTCCATCCAATAAACTGCACTTGCTGGGAACAGATGTGAGTGCTATTTTCACTGTGTATGACAATGGGAGCACAAAAGTGACTTTCCTTACCAGAAAAGAACTCGTACATGTAGGGACAGAAACTGCACGTGATTCCACTCCGTTTATGATGGGGAATTGAACACTAGCTCGCCTTATGATAAACACAATCTGCATTTGAGAAAGGAGCACTGTGTATGCCAATAGGAGCTCTATAGTGATTTTCATTACTTGAAAAGAACTCCTGCTCATAGGACCAGAAACTGCATGTGATTACACTCTGTTTATGAAAGGGAATTCAACACTTGTTGGCCTTATGAGAAACACACTCTTCTTTTGAGAAAGGAGCACTCTTCTACTCTACTGTGTTTCCTAAAGGGCCAGAACAGTGAGCTGGCTCAGAAAAAAAAAACTGTGCTTCCTAAACACACAGGCCATATCTAGTTCAACTCTGCTTAGGAAATTGACAAGAACTGTAGCTTCTCTTACGTCCAATACACTGCACTTGCTGGGAAGAGAGGCGAGTGCTATTTGCACTGTGTATGGCAAAGGGAGTGCTATACTGACTTTGCTTACCACAAAAGATCTCTTGTATGTTGGGACAGAAACTGCATGTGATTCCACTCCATTTATGAAGGGGAATTTAACAATAGCTAGATTTACGTGAAATACACTCTGCTTTTGAGAAAGGAGGACTCTTCTACTTTAATGTGTTTTTTATAGGGCCAGAACAGTGAGCTTCCTAAGAACAAAAGAAGTGAGCTTCCTACACACACGGGCCATATCTAGTTCTACTCTGATTAGGAAACTGACAAGACCAGTTGCTTCTCTTCCATCTAATACACTGCTGGAAACAGACGCAAGTGCTATTTGCTCTAGGTAAAGCAAAGGGAGCACTATAGTGACTTTTCTTACCAGAAAAGAACACTTGCTCATAGGACCAGAAACTGCATGTGATTCAAATCCGTTTAAGAAGGGGAATTTATCACTAGCTTGCTTTACAAGAAACACACTCGGCTTTTGAGAAAGGAGCACTCTTCTACTCTCCTGTGTTTTCTATAGGGCCAGAACAGTGAGCTTGCTCAGAACAAAACAACTGTACTTCCTAAACACTCGGGCCATATCTAGTTCAACTCTGCTTAGAAAACTGACAAGAACAGTAACATCTCTTCTGTCCAATACAATGCACTTGCTGGGAAGAGAGGCGAGTGCTATTTGCACTGTGAATGGCAAAGGGAGCACTATAGTGACATTGCTTAACAGAAACAAACTCTTGTTAGTAGGGACAGAAACTGCATGTGATTCAACTCCATTTATGAAGGAGAATTTAACACCAGCTCAATTATGAGAAATACACTCTGCTTCTGAGAAAGGAGCACTCTTCTACTCTTCTCTTTTTCCTATAGGGCCAGAACAGTGAGCTTCCACAGAACAAAAGAACTGTGCTTCCTACACTCACGGGCCATATCTAGTTCTACTCTGCTTAGGAAACTGACTAGAACAGTAGCTTCTCTTCCGTCCCATACACTGCAATTGCTGGGACCAGACGCGAGTGCTATTTGCACTGTCTATGGCAATTGGAGCACTATAGTGATTTTGTTTACCAGAAGAGAACTCTTGCTTTTAGGAAAAGAAACTGCATGTGATACAACTCCATTTTTGAAGGGGAATTAAAATTAGCTTGCTTTATGAAAAAGACAGTCTGCTTTTGAGAAAAGAGCTCTCTTCTACTCTACTGTGTTTCCTATAGGGCCAGAACAGTGAGCTTGCTCAGAGCAAAAGAACTGTGTTTCCTACACATGGGCCATGTCTAGTTCAACTCTTCTTAAGAAACTAACAAGAACAGTAGCTTCTCTTCCGTCCAATACACTGTACTTGCTGGGAACAGACGCAAGTGCTATTTGCACTGTGTATGGCAATGGGAGCGCAATAGTGACTGTCCTTACCAGAAAGAACTATTGCTCATAGGACCAGAAACTGCACGTGATTCAACTGCATTAATGAAGGTGAATTCAACACTAGCTCACCATATGAGAAACACATTCTGCTTTTGATAAAGGAGCACTCTTCTACTCTACAGTTTTTTCTATAGGGCCAGAACAATGAGCTTGCCCATAACAAAAGAACTGTGCTTCCTAAACACAAGGCCCATATCTAGTTCAACTCTCATTAGGAAACTGACAAGAACAGTAGGTTCTCTTTCGTCCAAACACTGCACTTGCTGGAAAAGACACGAGTTCTATTTGCACTGTCTATGGGAGCATTATAGTGACTTTGCTTACCAGAAAATACTCTTGTTGGTAGGGACAGAAACTGCATGTATTTCAACTCCATTTATGAAGGGGTATTTAACACTAGCTTGATTTACAAGAAATGCACTTTGCTTTTGAGAAGGATCACTCTTCTATTCTACTGTTTTTCCTATTGGGCCACAACATTGAGCTTGCTCAGAAAAAAAGAACTGTGCTTTCTACACACACGGGCCATATCTAATTAAACTCTGCCTAGGAAACTAACAATCACAGTAGCTGTTATTCTGTCCAATACACTGCGTGTGATTCAACTCCGTTTGTGTAGGGGAATTCAATACTAGCACGCCTTATGAGAAACACACTCTGCTTTTGAGAAAGGAGCACTCTTCTACTCTACTGTGTTTCCTATTTGGCAAGAACAGTCAGCTTGCTCAGAACAAAAGAGCTGTGCTTTCTCCACACCGACCATATCTAGTTCAACTCTGCTTAAAAAACTGACAAGAACAGTAGGTTCTCTTCCGTCCAATACACCGTACTTGATGGGAACAGACGTGAGAGGTATTTGCACTGTGTATAGCAAAGGAAGCACTATAGTGACTTTACTTACCAGAAAAGAACTTTTGCTGGTAGGACCAGAAACTGCATGTGATTCAACTCCATCTATGATGGTAAATTTAACACTAGCTCTCCTTATGAGAAACACACTCTGCTTTTAAGAAAGGAGCACTCTTCTACTCTACTGTGTTTCCTATTGGGCTAGAACTGTGAGATTGCTCAGAACAAAAGAACTGTGCTTCCTACACACACGGGCCATATCTAGTTCAACTCTGCTTAAGAAACTGACAAGAACAGTAACTTTTCTTCCGTCCATTACTCTGCACTTGCTGGGAACAGACACGAGTGCTATTTGCACCATGTATGGCAAAGGGAACGCTATATGACTTTGCTTACAAGAATAGAACTCTTGCTCATAGGAAAATACTGCATGTATGAAGAGGAATTCACCACTAGCTCGTCTTATGAGAAAGACACTCTGCTTTTGAGAAAGGAGCACTCCTCTACTCTATGTGTTTCCTGTATTTGCCAGAACTGTGAGCTTGCTCAGAATAATGAACTGCTTTTGAGAAAGGAGCACTAATCTACTCTACTGTGTTTCCTATAGAGCCAGAACAGTGAGCTGTTTCAGAACAAAAGAACTGTGCTTCCTACATACGCGTGCCATATCTAGTTCAACTCTGCTTAGGAAACTGACAAGAACAGCAGCTTCTCTTCTGTACAATTCACTGCAATTGCTGGGAACAAATGGGAGGGCCATTTGCCACGGGAATGGTTATGAGAGCGTAATAGTGACCTTCCTTACCATAAAAGAACTCTTGCTCGTAGGAGCAGAAACTACATGTGATTCCACTCTGTTTATGAAAGGGAATTCAACACTAGCTTGCCTTACGAGAAACACACTCTGCTTTTGAGAAAGGAGTACTCCTCTATTCTATGTTTTTCCTATATTTGCCAGAACTGTGAGCTTGCTCAGAACAATGAACTGTGCTTCCTACACACACGGGCTATATCTAATTCAAATCTGCTTTGGAAACTGACAAGAACAGTAGGTTCTCTTCCATCCAATAAACTGCACTTGCTGGGAACAGACGTGAGTGCTATTTTCACTATGTATGGCAATGGGAGCACAAAAGTGACTTTCCTTACCAGAAAAGAACTCTTGCACGTAGAGACAGAAACTGCAAGTGATTCCACTCCGTTTATGACGGGGAATTGAACACTAGCTCGCCTTATGATAAACACACTCCGCATTTGAGAAATGAGCACTCTTCTACTCTACTGTGTTTCCTATAGGGCCAGAACTGTGAGCTTGCTCAGAACAAAAGAACTGTGTTTCCTACACACAAGGGCAATATTTAGCTCAACTCTGCTTAGGAAACTGACATGAACAGTAACTTCTCTTCTGTCCAATACACTGCAATTCCTGGGAACAAAAGCAAGTGCTATTTGCAATTTGTTTTTTGTTTTTTTTTTTTTGGGTTTTTTTGAGACAGGGTTTCTCTGTGTAGCTTTGCGCCTTTTCCTGGATCTTGCTCTGTAGACCAGGCTGGCCTCGAACTCACAAAGATCCACCTGCCTCTGCCTCCCGAGTGCTGGGATTAAAGGCGTGCGCCACCACCGCCCGGCTCTATTTGCAATTTGTATGCCAATGGGACCACTATAGTGACTTTCATTACCAGAAAAGAACTCCTGCTCATAGGACCAGATACTGCCCATGATTCCACTCTGTTTATGAAAGAGAATTCAACACTCGCTGGCCTTATGAGAAACACACTCTGCTTTTGAGAAAGGAGCGCTCTTCTACTCTCTGTGTTTCCTATAGGGCAAGAACAGTGAGCTTTCTCAGAACAAAAGTGCTGTGCTTCCTACAAACCCCCAACCATATCTAGTTCAACTCTGCTTAAAAACTGCCAAGAACAGTAGGATCTCTTCCCTCCAATACACTGCACTTGCTGGGAACAGACAAAAGTGCTATTTGCAATGTGTATAGCAAAGGTAGCACTATAGTGACTTTACTTACCAGAAAAGATCTTTTGCTCTTAGGACCAGAAACTGCATGTGATTCAACTCCGTTTATGATGGTGAATTCAACACTAGCTTGCCTTACAAGAAATACACTCTGCTTTTAAGAAAGGAGTAGTCTTCTCCTCTACTGTGTTTTCTATTGGGCCAGAACTGTGTGCCTGCTCAGAACAAAAGAACTGTGCTTCCTACACACACGGGCCATATCTAGTTCAACTCAGCTTAGGAAACTGACAAGAACAGTAACTTTTCTTCCGTCCAATACACTGCACTTGCTGGAACAGACACAAGAGCTATTTGCACTGTTTATGGCAATGGGAACAATATAGTGACTTTCCTTAACAGAAAAGAACTCTTGCACGTAGAAAAAAAACTGCATGTGATTCAACTTCTTTATGAAGGGGATTTCAACACTAGCTCCCTTATGAGACAAAAATTTTGGTTTTGAGAAAGGAGCATTCTTCTACTCTACTGTGTTTCCTAAGGGGCAAGAAGAATGAGTTTACTCAGAACAAGAGAACTGTGATTCCTACACACACGGGCCATATCTAGTTCAACTCTGCTTAGGAACCTGACAAGAACAGTAGGTTGTCTTCCATCCAATACACTGCAGTTGCTGGGAACAGACGTAAGTGCTATTTGCACTGTTTATGGCAATGGGAACGCAATAGTGACTTTGCTTACCAGAAAAGAACTCTTGTTTGTAGGAACATAAACTGCATGTGATTCAACTCCATTTATTAAGGGGCATTTAACACTACCTTGCTTTAAGATTACGACACTCTGCTTTGAGAAATGATCACTCTTCTACTCTACTGTGTTTCCTGTAGGGCCAGAACAGTGAGTTTGCTCAGAACAAAAGAACTGTGCTTCCTACACACGGGCCATATCTAGTTCAACTCTGCTTTGGAAACTTAGAAGAACAGTAGGTTCTCTTCTGTCCAATACACTGTACTTGCTGAGAACAGATGCGGATGCTATTTGTACTGTGTATGGCAATGGGAGCACAATAATGACTTTGCTTACCAGAAAAGAATTCTTGCTCATAGGACCAGAAACTCCATGTGATTCAACTCCTTTTATGAAGCAGAATTCAACACTTCCTCGCCTTATGAGAAAGACACTCTGCTTTTCGAAAGGAGCACTCTCCTACTGTACTGTGTTTCCTCTAGTGCCACAACTGAGAGCTTGCTCAGAACAAAGAACTGTGCTTCCTACACAGATGAGCCATAGTTAGATCAACTCTGCTTAGGAAACTGAAAATTAGAGTAGGTTTTCTTCAGTCCAATACACTGCACTTGCCGGGAAACAATGCGAGTGCTATTTGCACTGTGTACGACAATGGGAGCATTATAGTGACTTTGCTTAAGAGTAAAGAACTCTTGTTCGTAGTACTAGAAACTGAATGTGATCCAACTCCATTTATGAAGGGGAATTTAACACTAGCTCACTTTACGAGAAAGACACTCTGATTTTGAGAAAGGGGCACTCTTCAACTCTAATGTGTTTCCTGTAGGGCCAGAACAGTGAGCTTGCTCAGAACAAAAGAACTGTGCTTCCTCCACACACGGGCCATATGTAGTTCAATTCTGGTTAGGAAACTGACAAGTAGAGTAGGTTTTCTTCAGTCCAATACACTGCACTAGCTGGGAAACAACGCGAGTGCTATTTGCACTGTGTATGACAATGGGAGGATTATAGTGACTTTGCTTACCAGAAAAGAACTCTTGCTCATAGTACCAGAAACTGCATGTGATTCAACTCCTTTTATGAAGGGGAATTTAACACTTAGCTTGTCTTACGAAAAAGACACTCTGATTTTGAGAAAAGAGCACTCTCCTACTCTACTGTGTTTCCTATTGGACCAGAACCGTGATCATGCTCAGAAGAAAAGAACTGTGCGTCCTACACAGGGGCCATATCTAGTTCAACTCTGCTCAGGAAACTGACACAAACAGTAGGTTCTCTTCTGTCCAATACACTGCACTTGCTGGGAAAAAACGCAAGTACCATTTGCACTGTGTATCGCAATGGGAGCTCTACAGTGACTTTGCTTAACAGAAAAGAACTCTTGTTCCTATGAACAGAAACTGCATGTGAATCAACTCCATTTATTAACGAGAATTTAACACTAGCTCGTTTTAGGGAAAGACACTCTGCTTTTGAGAAAGGAGCACTCTTCTACTGTACTGTGTTTCCTTTGGGCCAGAACAGTTAGCTTGCTCAGAACAAATATCTGTTCTTCCTTCACACACGGGGCATATCTAGTTTAACTCTGCTTAGGAAACTGACAAGAACAGTAGGTTCTCTTCCATACAATACACTGCACTTGCTGGGAATAGACGCAAGTGTTATTTGCACTGTGTATGGGAATGGGAGCGCTATACTGTCTTTGCTTAACAGAAAAGAACCCTTGTTGGTAGGACCAGAAACTCATGTGATTCAACTCCATTTATTAAAGGAAATTTAACACCAGCTTGCATAATGAGAAAGACACTCTGCTTTTGAGAAAGGAGCACTCTTCTACTCTACTGTGTTTCCTATAAGGCCATAACAGTGAACTTGCTCAGAACAAAAGACCTGTGCTTCCTACACACATGGGCTATATCTAGTTCAACTCTTCTTAGGATACTGACAAGAACAATAGGTTCTCTTCCGTCCAATACACTGAACTTGCTGGGAACAGATGTGAGTGCTATTTGCACTGTGTATGGCAAAGGGAGCACCATAGTGACTTTGCTTACCAGAAAAGAACTCATGTTCGTAGGAACAGAAACTGCATGTGATTCAATTCCACTCATTAAGGGGAATTTAACACTAGCTTGCTTTACAAGGAAGATACTCTGATTTTGAGAAAGGGGCACTCTTCTACTCTACAGTGTTTCCTTAGGGCCAGAACAGTGAGCTTGCTCAGAACAAAAGAACTGTGCTTCCTAGACACATGGGCCATATCTAGTTCAACTCTGCTTAGGAAACTGACAACAACAGTAGCTTCTTTTCCATCCAATAAACTGCACTTGCTGGCAACAGATGCCAGTGATATTTTCACAGTTTAAGCAATGGGAGCACAATAGTGACTTTCATACCAGAAAAGAACTCTTGCTCATTGGAACAGAAACTGCATGTGATTCAACTCCGTTTATGAAGGGAAATTTAACACTAGCTTACCTTCGGAGAAACACACTCTGCTTTTGAGAAAGGAGCACTCATCTAATCTACAGTGTTTCCTATAGAACTAGAACAGTGAGTTTGCTCAGAACAAAGAACTGTGCTTCCTCCACACACGGGCCACATCTAGTTCAACTATGCTTAGGAAACTGACAAGAACAGTAGGTTCTCTTCTGTCCAATACACTGCACTTGCTGGGAACAGACACAAGTGCTATATTCACTGTGTATGGCAATGAAAACACAATAGTGACTTTGTTTAACAGAGAAAAACTCTTGCTCATAGGACCAGAAACTGCATGTGACTCAACTCCTTTTATGAAGGAGAATTTAACACTAGCTTGCTTTACAAGAAAGACACTCCGCTTTTGAGAAAGGAGCACTCTTCTACTCTATTGTGTTTCCTATAGGTCAAGAACAGTGAGCTTGCTCAGAATAAAAGAACTGGGCTTCCTACACACATGAGACATATCTAGTTCAACTCTCCTTAGAAAACTGACAAGAACAGTAGGTTTTCTATAGTCCAATACACTGCACTTCCTGGAAACAGACCCGAGTGCTATTTGCACTGTGTATGGAAATAGGAGTGCTACAGTTACTTTGCTTACCAGAAAAGAACTCTTGTTCGTACGAACAAAAACTGAATGTGATTCAACTCCATTTATTAAGGAAAATTTAACACTAGCTTGCATAAGGAGAAAGGCACTCTGCTATTGAGAAAGGAGCACTCTTCTACTCTACTGTATTTCTTATAGGGCAATAAGAGTGAGCTTGCTCAGAATGATAGACCTGTGCTTCCTACACACAAGGACCATATCTAGTTCAACTCTGCTTAGGAATCTGACAGGAACTGTAGGTTCTCTTGTTTCCAATACACTTCAATTGCTTGGAACAGACCTGAGTGCTATGCACTGTGTATGGCAATGGGAGCACAAAAGTGACTTTGCTTACGAGTAAATAACTGTTGTTCGTAGGAACAGAAACTGCATGTGACTCAAGTCCTTTTATGAAGGAGAATTTAACACTAGCTCGCTTTACAAGAAAGACACTCTGCTTTTGAGAAAGGAGCACTCTTCTACTCTACTGTGTTTCAAAAGTTTTAGAACAGTGAGTTTGCTCAGAACCCAAGAACTATGCTTTGTACACACACGGGTCATATCCAGTTCAACTCTGTTTAGGAAACTGACAAGATCAGTAGATTCTATTCTGTCCAATACACTGCACTTGCTAGGAACAGACGCGAGTGCTATTTGCAGTGTGTATGGCAAAGGGAGCACTATAGTGACTTTGCTTACCAGAAAAGAATTCTTGTTCATAGGAACAGAAACTGAATGTGATTCAACTCCATTTATGAAGGGGAATTTAACACTAGCTCACTTTAAGAGAAAAACACTCTGCTTTTGAGAGAGGGGTACTCTTCTACTTTTCTGTGTCCTATAGGGCCAGAACAGTGAGCTTGCTCAGAACAAAGAACTGGGCATCCTACACACACGGGCCATATCTAGTTCAACTCTGCTTATGATACTGACAAGAAAAAAAGGTTCTCTTCTGTCCAATACACTGCACTTGCTGGGAACAGACACGAGTGCTATTTTTACTGTGTATGGCAATGGGAGCTCAAGAGTGACTTTGCTTACCAGAAAAGAACTCTTGCTCATAGGACCAGAAACTACATGTGATTCACCTCCATTTATGAAGGGGAAATCAACACCAGCTCGCCTTCAGAGAAATACACTCTGCTTTTGAGAAAGGAGCACTCTTCTACTCTACTGTGTTTCCTATAGGGCCAGAACAGTGAACTTGCTCAGAATAAAAGAACTGTGCTTCCTACACACATGGGACATATCTAGTTCAACTCTCCTTAGGAAACTGACAAGAACAGTAGGTTCTCTCTCGTCCAATATACTGCACTTGCTGGAAACAGATGCAAGTGCTGTTTCCACTGTGTATGGCAATGGGAGCGATATAGTGACTTTGCTTACCAGAAAAGAACTCTTGTTCATAGGAACAGACAATGCATGTAATTCAACTCCATTTATTAATGGGAATTTAACACTAGCTTGCATAACGAAAAAGACACTCTGCTTTTGAGAAAGGAGCACTCTTCTACACTACTGTGTTTCCTATAGTGCCATAACAGTTAGCTTGCTCAGAACAGAAGAACTGTTCTTCCTACACACACGGGCCATATCTAGTTCAAATCTCCTTAGGAAACTGACAAGAACAGTAGTTTCTCTTCCTTCTAATACACTGCACTTGCTGGGTTCAGTCGCTAGTGCTATGTGCACTGTGTGTGGCAATGGGAGTGCTATAGTGACTTTGCTTACCAGAATAGAACTCTTGTTCATAGGAACAGAAACTGCATGTGATTCAACTCCATTTATTAAGGGGAATTTAACACTACTTTGCTTTACAAGAAAGACACTCCGCTTTTGAGAACGGAGCACTCTTCTTCTCTACTGTGTTTCCAAAGGGCCAGAACAGTGAGCTTTCTCAGAACAAAAGACCTGTGCTTCCTACACACGAGCCATATCTAGTTCAACTCTTCTTTGGAAACTGACAGGAAGAGTAGGTTCTCTCCATACAATACACTGCATTTGCTGGGAACAGACATGAGTGTTATTTGCACTGTGTATGGCAATGGGAGTGTTATATTGACTTTGCTTACCAGAAACAACTCCTGTTCGTAGGAACAGAAACTGCATGTGATTCAACTCCATTTATGAAGGGAAAGATAACACTAGCTGGCCTTATGAGAAAGACACTCTGCTTTTGAGAAAGGAGCACTCTCCATCTCTACTGTGTTTTCTTATAGCCAGAACAGTGAGCTTGCTAAGAACTAAAGAACTGTGCTTTCTACACACACGGGCCATATCTAGTTCAACTCTGCTTAGGAAACTGACAAGAATAGTAGGTTCTCTTCGGTCCAATACACTGCACTTGCTGGAAACAGATGCAAGTGCTATTTTCACAGTTTATTGCAATGAGAGTGCAATAGTGACTTTGCTTACCCGAAAATTACTCTTGCTCATAGGACCAGAAACTGCATGTGACTCAACTCCTTTTATGAAGGGGAATTCAACACTAGCTCGCCTTACAAGAAGGACACTCTGTTTTGATAAAGGAGCACTCTCCTACTCTACTATGTTTCCTATAAGGTCAGAACTGTGAGCTTGCTCAGAAGAAAAGAACTGTGCTTCTTACACACGGGCCATATCTACTTCAACTCTCCTTAGGAAACTGACAAGAACAGTAGGTTCTGCTCTGTCCAGTGCACTGCACTTGTTGGTAACAGATGCGAGTGCTATTTGCACTGTGTATGGCAATGGGAGCGCTATAGTGACTATGCTTACCAGAGAAAAACTCTTGTTCATAGGAACAGAAACTGAGTGTGATTCAACTCCATTTTTGAAGGGGAATTTAACACTAGCTCGCTTTACAAGAAAGACACTCTGGTTTTGAAAAGGAGTACTCTTCTACTCTACTGTGTTTCAAAATGTCTAGAACAGTGAGTTTTCTCAGGTCAAAAGAACTATGCTTCCTACACACGCGGACCATATCTAGTTCAACTCTGCTTAGGAAACTGACAAGATCAGTAGGTTCTATTCCATCCAATACACTGCACTTGCTGGGAACAGACGCCAGTGCTATTTGCACTGTGAATGGCAAAGGGAGCGCTATAGTGACATTGCTTACGAGTAAAGAACTCTTGTTAGCAGGACCAGAAATTGTATGTGACTCAACTCCATTGATTAAGGGGAATTTAACACTAACTTGTTTAACGAGAAAGATACACTGCTTTTGAGAAAGGAGCCTTCTTCTACACTACTGTGTTTCCTATAGTGCCATAACAGTTAGCTTGCTCAGAACAAAGAACTATGCTTCCTACACACACGGGCCATATCTAGTTGAACTCTCCTTAGGAAACTGAAAAGAATAGTAGTTTGTCTTCCTTCCGATACACTGCACTTGCTGGGTTCAGACGCTAGTGCTATTTGCACTGTGTATGGCAATGGGAGCGCTATTGTGACATTTTAACCAGAAAGGAACTCTTGTTTATAGGAACAGAAACTGCATGTGATTCAACTCCATTAATTAAGGGGAATTTAACACTGGCTTGCATAATGGGTAAGACACTCTGCTTTTGAGAAAGGAGCACTCTTCTACTCTACTGTGTTTCCTACAGGGCCATAACAGTGAGCTTGCTCAGAAAAATGACCTGTGCTTCCTACACACAGGCCATATCTAGTTAAACTCTGCTTAGGATACTGACAAGAGCAGTAGGTTCTCTTCCATCGAATACACTGCACTTGTAGGAACAGACATGAGTGCTATTTGTACTGTGTACGGCAATGTGTGTGCTATAGTGACTTTGCTTACCAGAAAAGAATTCTTGTTCGTAGGGACATAAACTGGATGTAATTCAACTCCATTTATGAACAGTAATTTAACACTAGCTAGCTTTACGAGAAAGACACTCTGTTTTTGAGAAAGGTGTACTCATCTACTCTACTGTTTCCTATAGGGCCAGAACAGAGAGCTTGCTCAAAATAAAAGAACTGTGCTTCCTACACACACGGGCCATATCTAGTTCTACTCTGCTTAGGAAACTGACAAGAAAGTAGCTTCTCTTCTGTCCAATAAACTGCACTTTCTGGGAACAGACACGAGTGCCGTTCGCAATGGGAATTGCAATGGGAGTGCAATAGTGACATTCTTTATCAAAAAAGAACTCTTGCTCATAGGACCAGAAACTACATGTGATTCCACTTAGTTTATGAAGGGAAATTTAACAATAGCTTGCCTTATGATAAACTAACTCTGCTTTTATTAAATGAACACTCTTTTACTCTACTGTGTTTCCAATAGGTCCAGAACAGTGAGCTTGCTCAGAACAAAGGAACTGTGCATCCTACACACACGGACCTTATCTAGTTCAACTCTGCTTAGGAAACTGACAAGAACAATAGCTTCTCTTCCATACAATACACTGCACTTGCTGGGAAGAGAAGGGAGTGCTATTTGGAATTTGTATGGCAATGGGAGCACAAAAGTGACTTTCCTTAACGGAAAAGAACTCTTGCTCATATTACCAGAAACTGCATGTGATTCAACTCCATTTTTGAAGGGCAATTTAACACTAGCTCGCTTTACGAGAAAGACACTCTGCTTTTGAAATAGGAGCACTCTTCTACTCTACTGAGTTTCCTATTGGGACAGAACAATTATCTTGCTCAGAGCAAAAGAACTGTGTTTCCTACATACACGGGCCATATCTAGTTCAACTCTGCTTAGGAAACTGACAAAAACATTAGGTTCTCTTCCTTCCAATACACTGCACTTGCTGGGAACAGACGCCTGTTGTATTTTCACTCTGTATGGCAAAGGGAGCTATATAGTGACTTTGCTTACCAGAAAGAAACTCTTCTTCGTAGGGGCAGAAACTGCATGGGATTCAACCATTTATGAAGGGGAATTTAACACTAACTCGCTTTATGAGAAACACACTCTGCTTTTGAGAAAGGAGCACTTGTCTACCCTACTGTGTTCGTATATATGTCCAGAACAGTGAGCTTGCTCAGAACAAAAGAACTGTGCTTCCTACACACACGGGCCATATCTCGTTCCACTCTGCTTAGGTAAGTGACAAGAACAGTAGGTTATCTTCTGTCCAATACACTGCACTTGCTGGGAACAGATGGGAGTGCCAATAGCACTGTATATGGCAATGGGAGCACCATCCTGATTTTCTTAACCAGAAAAGAACTCCTGCTCTTAGAACCAGAAACTGCATGTGATTCAACTCCGTTTATAAAGGGGAATTCAACACTAGTTCACCTTATGAGAAACACACTATGCTTTCGAGAAAGGAGCACTCTTCTACTCTACTGTGTTTTCAATAGGGCCAGAGCAGTGAGCTTGCTCAGAACAAAAGAACTGTGCTTCCTACACACACAGGCCATATCTACTTCAGCTCTGCTTATGAATGTGACAGGAACAGTGCTTCTCTGCCGTCCAATGAACTGCACTTGCTTGGAACAGACGAGAGTGCTATTTGACACTGTGTATTGCAATAGGAGCGCAATAGTCAGTTTCCTTACCAGAAAAGAACTCTTGCTCATTGGACCAGAAACTGCATGTGATTCAACTCCTTGTATGAAGGGGAATTCAACACAGGCTTGCCTTACGAGAAATACACTCTGCTTTTGAGAAAGGAGCACTCTTCTTCTCTACTGTGTTTCCTATAGGGCCAGAACAGTGAGCTTGCTCAGAACAAAACAACTGTGCTTCCTACAGACACAGGACATATTTAGTTCAACTCTGCTTAGGAAACTGACAAGAAGAGTAGCTTCTTTTCCATCCAATATACTTACTTGCTATGAACAGACGCCAGCGCTATTTGCACTTTGTATGGCAAAGGGATCATAATTGTGACTTTCCTTACCAGAAAAGAACTCTTGCTTGTAGGACCACAAACTGCATGTAATTCAACTCCTTTTATAAAGGGGAATTCCACCCTAGCTCCCCTTAGGAGAAACACACTCTGTTTTTAATAAAGCAACACTCTTCTACTCTACTCTGTTTCCTTTAGGGCCAGAACAGTGAAACTGTTGAGAACAAATGAACTGTGCTTCCTACACACATGAGGTATATCTAGTTCAACTATGCTTTGGAAACTCACAGAACAGCAACTACATTTCCATTCAATAAAATGCACTTGCTGGGAACAGATGTGAGTGCTATTTGCACTGTGTATGTAAACCGGAGAACAATAGTGAGTTTCTTTACCAGAAAAAAAGTCTTGCTCATAGAACCAGAACCTGTATGTGATTCAACTACATTTATGAAGGAGAATTCAACACTAGCTTGCATGACAAGAAAAACACTCTGCTTTGAGAAAGAGCACTCTTCTACTCTACTGTGTTTCCTATAGGACCAGAACAGTGAGCTTGCTGAGAAAAAAAGAACTGTGCTTCTGACACGCACGGGCCATATCTAGTTCAACTCTGCTTAGGAAACTGACATAACAGTAGGTACTCTTCCGTCCAATACACTTCACTTGCTGGGAACAGATGCGAGTGCCAATAGCACTGTGTATGGCAACGGGAGCACAATCCTGACTTTCTTTACCAGAGAAAAACTGCTGCTCGTAGAACCCGAAACTCCATGTGATTCAACTCCATATATGAAGGGGAAGTCAACACTAGTTCGCCTTATGAGAAACACACTCTGCTTTTGAGGAAGGAGCACTCTTCTACTCTACTGTGTTTTCAATAGGGCCAGAACAGTGAGCTTGTTCAGAACAAAAGAACTGTGCTTCCTACTCACACGGGCCATATCTAGTTCAACTCTGATTAGGAATGTGACAGGAACATTGCTTCTCTTCCGTCCAGTAAACTACACTTGCTGGAAACAGACACGAGTGCTATTTGACACAGTGTATTGCCATAGGAGCACAATAGTGACATTCCTTACCAGAAAAGAACTCTTTTCATTGGACCAGAAACTGCATGTGTTTCAACTCCTTGTAAGAAGGGGAATTAAACACCATCTTGCCTTACGAGAACACACTCTGCTTTTGAGAAAGGAGCACTCTTCTACTCTACTGTGTTTCCCATAGGGCCATTAGAGTGAGCTTGCTCAGAACAAAAACCTGTGCTTCCTACAGACATGGGCCATATCTAGATCAACTCTGCTTAGGAAACTCACAAGATCAGTAGGTTCTATTCTGTCCAATACACTGCACTTGCTGGGAACAGATGCAAGTGCTATTTGCACTGAGAATGCAAAGGGAGCCCTATAGTGACTTTCCTTACCAGAAAAGAACTCTTGCTCATAGGACCAGAAACTGCATGTGATTCAACTACGTTTATGAAGGGGAATTTAACACTAGCTTCCTTCAGGAGCAACACACTCTGTTTTTGAGAAAGGAGCATTCTCCTACTCTTCTACTGTTTCCTATAGGGCCAGAACAGTGAGTTTGCTCAGAATAAAAGAACTTTGCTTCCTACGCACACGGGCCATATCTAGTTCAATTCTGCTTAGGAAACTGACAAGAACAGTAGGTTCTCTTCTGTCCAATACACTGCTCTTGCTGGGAACCTTCGTGAGTGCTATTTGAATTGTGTATGGCAATGGGAGTGCAATAGTGACTTTGCGTACCAGAAAAGAACTCTTGCTCATAGGACCAGAAATTGCATGTGATTCAACACCATTTATGATGCAGAATTTAACACTAGCTCACTTTACGAGAAAGAATCTCTGCTTTTGAGAAAGGGGCACTCTTCTTCTCTTCATTGTTTCCTATAGGGCCAGAACAGTGATCTTGCTCAGAACTAAAGAACAGTGCTTCCTACACACACGGGCCATATCTCGTTCAAGTCTGTTTTGGAAACTGACAAGAACAGTAGGTCCTATTCCATCCAAAACACTACACTTGCTGGGAAAACAAGCAAGGGCTCTTTGCACTCTGTGTAGCAAAGGGAGCGCTATAGTGACTTTGCTTACCAGAAAAGAACTCTTGTTCGTAGGAACAGAAACTCAATGTGATTCAACTTTATTTATGAAGGGGAATTTAACACTAGCTTGCTTTACAAGAAAGACACTCTGCTTTTGAGAAAGGGGCACTCTTCTACTCAACTGTGTTTCCAATAGAGCCAGAACAGTGAGCTTGCTCAGAACAAAAGAACTGTGCTTCCTACATACATGGGCCATATCTAGTTCAACTCTGCTTAGGAAACTGACAAGAATAGTAGGTTCTCTTCTGTCTAATAGACTGCACTTGCTGGGAACAGACGCGAGTGCTATTTTCACTGTGTATGTCAATGGGAGCGCTATAGTGACTTTGCTTATCAGAAAAGAAATCTTGCTCATAGGAAGAGAAACTGCATGTGAATCAACTCCGTTTATGAAGGGAAATTCAACACTAGCTTGCATAAGGAGAAACACACTCTGCTTTTGAGAAAGGAGCACTCTCCTACTCTACTATGTTTTTTATAAGGCCAGAACATTGAGCTTACCTAAAACCAAAGAACTGTTCTTCCTACACACACGGGCCATATCTAGTTCAACTCTATTTAGGAAACTGACAAGAGCAGTAGTTTCTCTTCTGTCCAATACACTGCACTTGCTGGGAACAGACACAAGTGCTATTTGCACTTTTTATGGCAAAGGGAGTGCTATAATGACTTTGCTTACCAGAAAAGAACTCTTCATTGTAGGAACAGTTGTGATTCAACTCCGTTTATGAAGGGGAATTGAACATTAACTCACCTTAGGAGGAACACACTCTGCTTTTGAGAAAGGAGCATTCTTCTACTCTACTGTGTTTCATATACGCCCAGAACAGTGAGCTTGCTCAGAACAAAATAACTGTGCTGACTACAAAAACGGGCTATATGTAGTTCAACTCTCCTTTGGAAACTGTCAAGAACAGTAGGTTCTCTTCTGTCCAATACACTGCACTTGGTGGGAACAGACTCGAGTGCTTTCTGTACTGTGTATGGCAAAGGGAGCGCAATAGTGATTTAGATTACCAAAAACGAAATCTCGCTCACAGGACCAGAAACTGCATGTGATTCAACTCCGTTTATGAAGAGAAATTCAACACTAGCTTGTTTTACCAGAAAGACACTCTGCTTTTGAGAAAAGGGCACTCTTCTACTCTACTGTGTTTCCTGGAGGGCCAGAACAGTGAGCTTGCTCAGAACAAAGAACTGTGCTTCCTACAAACACAGGCTATATCTAGTTCAACTCTCCTTAGGAAACTGACAAGCACAGTAGGTTCTCTTCTGTCCAATACACTGCACTTGCTGGGAACAGACGCGAGTGCTATTTGTGCTGTATGGCAATGGCAGCTCAATAGTGACTTTCCTTATCAGAAAAAACAACTCTTGATCATAAGACCAGAAACTGCATGTGATTCAACTACGTTTATGATGTAGAATTCAATACTAGCTTGCCTTACGAGAAACACACTCTGCTTTTGAAAAAGGAACACTCTTCTTCTCTACTGTGTTTTCTATAGGGCCAGAACAGTGAGCTTGCTCAGAACAAAAGAAGTGTGCATCCTACAAACATGGGACATACGTTGTTCTACTTTACTTAGGAAACTGACAAGAACAATAGTTTCTCTTCCGTCCAATACACTGCACTTGCTGGGAACAGACGCGAGTGCTGTTTGCACTGTGTATGGCAATGGCAGCTAAATAGTGACTTTCTTTACCAGAAAAGAACTCTTGCTCATAGAAACAGAACCTGCATGTGATTCAACTCAATTTATGAAGGGGAATAAAACACTAACTCACCTTATGTGAAACACACTCTGCTATTGAGAAAGGAGCACTCTTCTACTCTACAATTTTTCCTATATGGCCAGAACAGTGAGCTTCCTCAGAACAAAAGAACTTTTCTTCCTACACACGGGCCATATCTAGTTCAACTCTGCTTAGGAATGTGACAGGAACACTAATTTCTCTTCCGTCCAATAATCTGCGCTTGCTGGAAACAAACACCTGTGCTATTTGACACTCTGTATTGCTATAGGAGCACAATAGTGACGTTCCTTACCAGAAAAGATCTATTGCTCATTGGACCACAAACTGCATGTGATTCAACTCCATTTATTAAGGGGAATTTCATACAATCTCCCCTTGTGAGAAACACACTCTGCTCTTGATAAAGGAGCACTCTTCTACTCTACTCTGTTTCCTGTAGGGCCTGAACTGTGAGCTTGCTCAGAACAAATGAACTGTGCTTCCTACACACATGAGCTCTATCTAGTAAAATTCTGCTTAGGAAACTGACAAAAACAGTAACTTCTCTTCTGTCCAATACACTGTACTTGCTGGGACAGAGGTGAGTGCTATTTGCATTGTGTATGGTAATTGGAGCACAACAGTGACTTTCTTTACCAGAAAAGAACTCCTGCTCGTAGAACCAGAACCTGCATGTGATTCAACTCCTTTTATGAAAGAGAATTCAAATCTAGCTTGCCTTACGAGAGTCACACTCTGCTTTTGATAAAGGAGCACTCTTCTACTCTTCTGTGTTTCCTATAGGGCCAGAACATTGAGCTTGCTCAGACAAAAGAACTGTGCTTCCTACACACTCCTGCTATATATAATTCAACTCTGATTAGGAAACTAACAAGAACATTAGCTTCTCTTCCATCCAATACACTGCACTTGCTGGGAACAGACACAAGTGCTATTTGCACTGTGAATGTCAAGGGAAGCACAATAATGACTTTCCTTACCAGAAAAGAACTCTTGCTCATGGAACAGACACTGCATGTCATCAACTCCATTTATGAAAGGGCATTCAACACTACCTCACCTTACTTGAAACACACTCTGCTTTTGAGATAGGAGCATTCTTCTACTCTACTGTGTTTCCGTTAGGGCCAGACAGTGAGCTTGCTCAGAAAAAAAGAACTGTACTTCCTACACACACGAGCCATATCTAGTTCAACTCGCCTGAGGAAACTGACAAGAACAGTATTTTCTCTTCTGTCCAATACATTGCACTTGCTGGTAACAGACGCAAGAGCCATTTCCACTGTGAATGGCTATGGGAGCCCAATAGTGACTTTTCTTACCAGAAAAAACCTCTTGCTTGTAGCAGCAGAAACTGCATGTGATTCAACTCCATTTATGAAGGGAAATTTAACGCTATCTCACTTTACAAGACAGACACTCTGCTTTCGAGGAAGGAGCACTCTTCTTCTCTATTGTGTATCCTATAAGACCAGAACAGTTTGCTTGCTCAAAACATAAGAACTGTGCTTCCTTCTCACACGGGCCATATCTACTTCAACTTTGCTTAGGAAACTGACAAGAACAGTAGGGTCTCTTCTATGCAAATAAACTGCACTTGTTTGGAACAGACACGAGTGCTATTTGCACTGTGTATGGCAATGGGAGGCAATAGTGACTTTGCTTACCAGAAAAGAACTTTTGTTCATATGAACAGAAACTGCATGTGATTCAACTCCATTTATTAAGGGGAATTTAACACTAGCTAGCTTTACGAAAAAGACACTATGCTTTTGAGAAAGGAGCACTCTTCTACTCTACTCTGTTTCCTTAGAGCCAAAACAGTGAGCTTGCTCAGAACAAAAGAACTGTACATCCTACAACCACGAGCCATATCAAGTTCAACTCTGCTAAGGAAACTGACAAGAACAGTAGTTTCTTTTCAGTCCAATACACTGCAATTGCTTGGAACAGACGCGAGTGCCTTTTGCAGTGTTTAGGGCAATGGGAGCACTTTAGTAACTTTGCTTACCAGAAAAGAACTCTTGTTCGTAGGAACAGAAATTTCATGTGTTTCTACTCCCTTTATTAAGAGGAATTTAACGCTAGCTTGCTTTACAAGAAAGACACTATGCTTTTTAGAAAGTAGCCCTCTTCTACTGTACAGTGTTTCTTATAGGGCCAGAACATTGAGCTTGTTCAGTACAAAATAACTGTGCATCCTACACACACATGCCTTATCTAGTTCAACTGTTCTTAGGAAACTGACAAGAACAGTAGGTGCTCTTCTGTCCAATACACTGCATTTGCTGGGAAAAGACGCAAGTGCTATTTGCACTGTGTATTGCAATGGGAGCGCTATAGTGACTTTGCTTACCAGAAAAGAACTCTTGTTTGTAGGAACAGAAACTGCATTTGATTCAACACTATTTATTAAGGCAATATAATACAACTCGCATTACAAGAAAGACACTCTGCTTTTGAGAAAGGAGCACTCTTCTAGTCTACTGTGTTTCCTTAGGGCCTTAAGAGTGAGCTTGCTCAGAACCAAAGAACTGTGCATCCTACACACATGAGCCATATGTACTTCAACTCTGCTTAGGAAACTGACAAGAACAGCAGGTTCTCCTCTGTCTAATACACTCCACTTGCTGGGAACAAATGAAAGTGCTTTTGCACTGTGTATGGCAATGGGAGCACGATAGTGACTTTGCTTACCAGAAAAAAATTCTGGCTCATAGGACCAGAAACTGCATGTGATTCAACTCCCTTTATGAAGGGGAATTCAACACTAGCTCGCCTTATGAGAAACACACTCTGATTTTGAGAAAGGAGCACTCTCATACTGTACAGAGTGTCCTATAAGGCAAGAACTGTGAGGATGCTCAAAACAAAAAAAACTGTGCTTCCTACACACACGGGCCATGTCTAGTTCAACTCTGCTTGGGAAACTGTCAAGAACAGTAGATTCTCTTCTGTCGAACACACTGCACTTGCTGGGAACAGAGTGTGCTTTTTGCTCTGTGTATGTCAATGGGATCGCAATGGTGACTTTGCTTACCATAAAAGAACTCTTGCACATAGGAGCAGAAACTGCATGTGATTCAACTCCTTTTATGAAGGGGAATTTAACACTAGTTTGTCTTATAAGAAAGACACTCTGCTTTTGAGAAAGGAGCACTCTTCTACTCTATGGTGTTTCCCATAGTGCCAGAACCGTGAGCTTGCTCAGAACTAAAGAACTGTGCTTCCTGCACACAGGGACCATATCTAGTTCAACTCTGCTTAGGAAACTAACAAGAACAGTAGCTTCTCTTCTGTCCAATACACTGAACGTCCTGGGAACAGACACAAGTGCTATTTGCACTGTGTATGGCAATTGGAGCACAATAGTGACTTTGCTTACCAGAAAAGAACTTTTGTTTGTAGGAACTGAAACTGAATGTGATTCAACTCCATTTATTAAGGGGAATTTAACACTACCTCGCTTTACGAGAAAGATACTCTGCTTTTGAGAAAGGAGCACTCTTCTACTCTACTGTGTTTCCTATAGGACCATAACAGTGAGCCTGTTCAGAACAAAAGAACTGTGGTTCCTACATGCATGGGCCTTATCTAGTTCAACTCTTCTTAGGAAACTGACAAGAACAATAGGTTCTCTTCCATAGTATGATGATATTTTATTTGTATTAAAATGTTATTTATATGTTAATAAATAAACTTGCCGGGGGTCAGATCTATTAGCAAGCCATAGGAAAGCAGGGCAGTGGTGGCGTACACTTGTAATCCCAGCACTTGGTAGGCAGAGCTGGGTAAGTCTCTGTGTGTTCAGGGATACAGCCATTATTGGACACACATGCCTTTAATCTCAATACCAAGCAAGGAAAACCTGGAGGCCTGTATAGACAGGCCATGATGAGGCAGTCATGTGGTTGAGTTTACAACCAATGAGAAGACATAACAGGAACATTATATAAAGACTTTAACACAGGGGTAGCTAGTTCAGAGAGGTAGGACCACTGCAGGAGGAAGGGTAAGGTTTTAGCTCTTAGCTCTGACTTCTTGCCTTTCTTCTTTGCATTGGTTCTGTGTTTCTTATTTAATAAGAAGGTTGGATACATTTACATTTGGCACCCAACATTACAAAAATCCATTAAAAACCGCTTGGCTTCGCTTGGCGGCAGGTCCGGTTTCCGGCCTGGGCGGCACGGCTGCCCTCGGGCCCAGGCCTGACTCACCCGCAGCTGGAGCTACTTGCAACTGCTACAAACAACTCAGGCCTGCCCTGCTGAATAGGGCCCCTGCCTGTAAAGCCAAGGCTTGACTCGGCTCAATTGGCTACGCTTTCTCTCTCTCTCTCTCTCTCTCTCTCTCTCTCTCTCTCTCTCTCTCTCTCGATTCACACCTCGAACACCAGGTGGCTGTTTTGAAATTCCCTGGGATTCTACTGTTCTACCCAGACTTGGTAAGTCAATTAACATATCTATTTAAAAGAGAATTTTTTTCTTCATTTAAAAAAATGGGCTTTATGTGTACAATGGAAGAAAATTGGACTTTGTTTGAAATTTTAGGCACTCTGACAATGGAACAACTATATGAAAAGGTTAATATTGATCGAATTATTCAGTTTATTACTTTTCTTATCCTGATTTTACTGTTTATAAAGATAGTCAATTTAAGTGCCAGGATAACAGTCTTAGGAAAACTTGTTAAACCAGTAAAAATGAATTATAGAGAAATTCAAATTCAGACAGAAGAAATGAACAGTGAAGTTGTTTCAAAATTGGATCATAAGGTTACAGAAAGAAAGCCAGTTTTCACACAATCACCCTTAATTTATCTGGTAGCCGTACAGCAGCTACCTGGTGAAGAAAATAAACAAAATACTTGGGCTCCAGTTAAAATGTTAGACTTACAAAGATTTAAGGAGGCAATAGCATCTTATGGCATACACTCCCCATATGTAAAGCAAATGTTAAACAACTGGTCAACTTGTAATAGGATTATACCAAAGAACTGGCGGGAATTGGCACAGGCTGTTCTTGAACCTGGACAACATCTCCAGTGGAAAATGTGGTTCAATAATGAGGCTAAAAATATAGAAAGACAATAGAGGGATAGTGGAATACAAGTGCCGGGATCAGCTTATTGGAGAAGGCCAATATGCTTCAGTAGAAACACAATGTTTATATGATGTCCAAACCCTAGTTCTATGTCGAACGGCAGCTTTGAATGCATGGGACAGAGTTGAAGAACCAGGAAAAAAACTGAGTCATTTACAAAGGTTATACAGGGCCCAAAAGAATCTTTCACAGATTTCTTACAAAGATTGACTTCAGCAGTAGAGAAAATGGTCCCAAATTCAGAGACTAGTCAGATAATAATTGAATCTTTGGCCTTTGAGAATGCAAATGCAGCATGCAAAAGAATAATCAGGCCGTTAAAGGCAAGATCTGCACCTTTGGAAGATTGTATTAGAGATACAGTTAATGTTGAGGCTTATGACCATGATGATATGTGGGTAGGAAAAGCAATTTCAAAAGGTTTGAGCAATGTTAGATGTTTTGTATGTGGAAAGCAAGGACATTTGAAAAGGGATTGTAAACAGGTCATTCCTAGAAATAATGTTTCTTCAAGGAACACTGGCAACAGAATGCTCCTTTCTTCTGGAGTATGCAGAAGGTGTGGTAAGGGAAAACACTGGACCAACGAATGTAGATCAACAAGGGACAGAGTAATCCTCTGCCTCGAGCTTCGGGAAACTCCCAGAGGGGCCTCAGGCAGGCCCCCACAGTAAATCCAGTTCAAACCTTTCCTGCAGTTGTAGAGGAAACCCCTACTCAAAGCAACTAAATAACCAAATGTCTATTGGAATAAATCATGTTAGTCGAGATGATGAAACAGAGAAAGTAGGAAATTCAGGAAAAAACATAAAGAAAATTTTTTGGCAAACTTCTATTAATGAACAAAGACCAAAACTAACAATAAAGATAAATGGTGTTTTGTTGTCTGGTCTGGTAGACACAGGTGCTGACATTACCATAATTGCACCAGAATGTTGGCATCCAACTTGGCCTCTTCAGGAGGTAAACGTTCAACTGTTAGGAATTGGGACATTATCTCGAGTGAAACAAAGTGCGAGATGGCTTGAATGTATAGGTCCAGAAGGACAGAAAGGAAAATTAAAACCATATATGGCTAACATAGCTATGAACCTGTGGGGTCGAGATTTGTTACAACAATGGAATACTCAGATTAATATCCCTCCAATCTCAGAAACAAATCATAAATTAGTACATGTTTCTGAGAGAAATATTAAAAGATATTATTCTAATCAGTGCTCACCAGCCATCCATGTCATACAAGAACAGGGCACAACAACTGATAATTTTCCAAAAACACCAACAGCTCTAACTTGAAAATGGTCAACAGACAAGCTTGTATGGCTTCAGCAATGGCCTTTAACAACAGAGAAACTCCAGGCTTTACAAGAGCTGGTGGAAGAACATTTAAATGCTCATCATATTGAAGAATCAACCAGCCCTTGGAATTCTCCTGTATTTGTTATTAAAAAGAAATCTGGTAAACGGAGAATGGTAACAGATCTTAGAGCAATAAACAAAGTAATTCAGCCAATGCGCTCTTTACAATCTGGAATTCCTTTGCCTACTCTGTTACCAAAAGGATGGCCTCTCATAGTTATTGATTTAAAAGACTGTTTCTTTTCAATACCGTTACAAGAAAAAGACAGAGAAAGATTTGCTTTCACATGCCTACTTATAATAATTCTCAACCAGTTAAAAGATTTCAATGGAGGGTTCTCCCACAGGGAATGTTGAATAGCCCAACTTTGTGCCAATATTTTGTAAAACAGCCATTAGAAGTGGTACATAAAAAATTTCCTGAATCTATAATTTATCATTATATGGATGATATTTTATTAGCTGACTCAAATGCAGATACTTTAGAAAGAATGTTTGAAGAAGTACAGAAAATTTTGCCTTGCTGGGAATTACAAATTGCTCCTGAAAAGATACAAAGAGGAGATTCTATTAATTATTTAGGATATAAAATAGAACTTCAAAAAATTAGACCTCAAAAGGTGCAAATTAGGAGAGACAGACTACAGACTCTTAATGACTTTCAAAGATTATTTGGAGACATTACTCATCTAAGAACTATGTTTGGGGTAAAAAATGATGAACTGAATAATTTGTTTAAAACCTTAGAAGGTGATAAGGACTTGAACAGTCCAAGAGAATTATCACCTGAAGCTGAGAAAGAATTGGCCTTGGTAGAAAAGAAAGTACATGAAGGGCACGTAGATCATATTGATCCAAAGCTGGATTGCATTTTGTTTATTTTACCTTCTAGGCATTCTCCAACAGGAATATTAATGCAAAGGGAAGATATTATATTAGAATGGATATTTTTACCAAATAAACCAAATAAAAAATTAAAAACTTATGTGGAAAAAATCTCTGACTTGATTTGGAAAGGAAAATTGAGACTTCGTCAGTTAGCAGGAAGAGACCCAGAAGAAATTGTTGTACCTTTAACTAAGGAGGATATTGAAAAATTATGCATAGAAAATGAAGCTTGGCAAAAAAGCTTGTAGTAATTTTTTGGGAGAAATTAACAGCAAATATCCCAAAAGCAATAGAATTGATCTTATAAAGAGAGCTGATTGGATCTTGCCTCAAATTGTGAGGAAAAAATCCAAATCTGGAGTTTGTACATTTTATACAGATGCCAACAAACAAGGAAAGGCAGGTTACAAATCAGAAAATTTAAGTAAAGTGGTTCAAAGTCCTTATAATTCAGTTCAAAAATCAGAATTGTATGCTATTCTGTTGGTATTAATGGATTTTTCAGAACCTCTCAATGTAGTAACTGACTCTCAGTATGCTGAAAGAGTAGTATTACATATTGAGACTGCAGAATTTATCCACGATGCTTCAGAATTAACATCATTATTTATTCAATTACAAGATACAATCAGAAAAAGGAGTCATCCTTTATACATATCTCACATCCGATCCCATACTGGTCTGCCAGGCCCTCTAGCACAAGGCAATGATGAGATTGATAAATTATTGATAAGAAGTGTGCTGGAGACCTCAGAATTTCATAAAAAACATCATGTAAATAGTAAAGGTTTAAAAAAGGATTTTTCCATAACCTGGCAACAAGCCAAAGAAATAGTAAAGAAATGTCCTACTTGTTCCTTCTACAATGAAACGCCATTACCAGCAGGATGTAACCCAAAGGGTACTCAGAGGAATGAAATCTGGCAGATGGACGTGTTTCACTTTGCAGAATTTGAAAAATTGAAATATGTACATCACACTATTGATACTTATTCAGGATTTCAATGGGCAACTGCTTTGAGTTCTGAAAAAGCTGATTCTGTAATCAGTCATTTGCTAGAAGTTATGGCCATTATGGGTATACCTGCACAAATCAAAACTGATAATGCTCCATCATATGTCTCTGTTAAAATGAAACATTTTTTTGCTTATTATAATATAAACCATATTACAGGCATATCACATAATCCTACAGGTCAAGCAGTTTTAGAAAGATCAAACAGAACTCTAAAGGATATGCTAAATAAACAAAAAGGAGTAACAAAAACCCCCAGAAATATACTACATAATGCTCTATTAACTTTGAATTTTCTCAATGCCAATGAGAAAGGAACAACAGCTGCAGAGAGATATTGGATAATAGAAAAAACTACAGAATTAAATCAACCTATATACTTTAAGGATGTGCTGACCTCAGAATGGAAACCAGGATATGTATTACATCGGGGACGAGGTTTCGCTTTTATTTCTACAGGAGAAGATAAGCTGTGGTTACCCTCAAAATTGATAAAGGTTCGATTTGAACAAGAGAGACCTCTTAATTAGAGGAGGTGATAGTTCATCAACTATCATGAACATCCAATTTAAACTAACTTACACCAGTAACATATGCCTTTTCATTTAATCAGATAATAACTTGCCAAAAAGGAACATCCCCAAAAAACCTTGGGGAAAGGATTTTGTTTTTGTCTTTTAGGAGAATGAAAGTTAAGGAATTTGAAGAACACTGGATAAATGAGACAACTGAAGAAAAGGGACAAATCGTCTATCCTAAGAAACAGAGTGAAATGGCGTATGGGTATGTTATCTAAAAAATTTTATGTCTTCCTAAATGTTTGTTTCTGCTTTTCTTTAAAGATTTAACACTATTTAACTTCTAATAGTCCCAGTTCAATTAAAATTTAAAGCTGACTTTGGAGTTGGAAAATGGTTCTCTCCTTTAAACTCAAGCATGTTGTTAAAAGGAAAATGCAAACTCCCTGTATCATGCCAGAAGAAAAGAGCCATCTTCTGCTATGGGACAGGAGAAAAGCCAAATTAATTAAGGGACTATTCTATTACTAATCTCAACTCTTTGATTCTATTCTGATTCTTTAAACTTTTCTTAAAGTATGAAATTTATATCAAAATTTACAAGATTAATATATATAGATATATTTACATTTTAAACTTTGTTAAGATATAAATGGTCATATAGAGTACTAACTAATTCTAAAAAGCTGCTTATATAGTCTTTGTGTTTGAGTCTCTTATCAGTTTTTTTGCAGGAAATCATGGTCAGGCCTAACATCAACTGAAGTCTCCAGGAAGAAGATGGGGCCCCACAGCAACAACAATTCCACGTGGACAATAATAACATCACTAAGCTGACAAACATCATCTACAGATCAGCTTTGAAATACAAAGTGCTCAGAGCAATTTTGAGAGAGCTAGCTGAGATGATCCAGTTTCAAAGACTACTTGAATAAGGATTTGAGATAAACCCTGAACTTTGGCATTATACACAGACTGGATAACAAAGGATATATTTACCTTTCCTAGAATGTGACAATTAACCTAAAATTTTTCTTTCAGGATAAAGATAACTTTGCCCATACCCAGCAGGAAGCAATTTCAAGATTACGACACCCCCATTCCCAAAGAGGTGGTGTGGGGCGGGTGGTTTTTTTTTTTTGGTCTTTTAATGGATTTTGGGTCTGGGATAATTTTCATTGATTAGGGAGGTTGGTTACAAGTTGTTGTCAAGGGTGAGGAAAAGGGCTAAGCAAAGAAGATTAGATTTAAAGTTCTTAATTAAAAAAAAGAGAGAAAAAAATGTAAATACTTTACATTGGATTGGATTGTTTTATATTGTATACAAATTATATATATTGAAATTGATATTGTTAGAAAATGCTATATGTATATTTCTAATTGTACCGTTCATTTAACAATGCAATGCAATTTTCTAATCCTTGAATGTTGTTATTACCAACTATTAGGATATAAAGAAATGAAAGTTAGTAGTTAGACATTATCATAGAACTTGTAGTTATATTAGGTATGTTTTCAAGATTGAGTAGATATATTTTAGATAGACAGGTTATCTTCAAACCCTTCAGAGATCTACAGAATATGGCATTTAAAATGTTTTAATAACTTAGAAAATTTTTCTTTTTTTGTTATGACTGTGAGACATGTCAGTTCCTGACAGTACCAATCTACTTAAGAAAAAATATGGGCATTGAAAAAACTGCAATTGGAGTTAACTTTCATTGTAGCAAAAGTTAGCCACTGGACAACAAAGTATCCTCGAATCAACTGCTGACAAACAGGACAGACAGGACATGAAACAAAGGATTACTGATTCTTGTCAAAACAAGTGTGGTTATGGCTTTATCAAAAGGCATCTTCTGAGGCCAGGACAATATGGCACCACCCCTGAAGTGGCCTTCGCAATCCGGGAAAGGTACAGTGCCCTTTTCTTCGAAGGCAGCTGAACAGGCATTGGCCCGATGGCTTCTGATGTGCAATGGGGAGGTAGCTGAAACAGTTATTCTTGAAGAGTAATTAAGCTCACACCTCTCAACAGAAGAATGGCATTGAATAGAGGGATGTGGAGAAGAACGGGATGCTGAAATGAAACCACATACACACGTAGCCAAGAAGAATGGACAGCTGAATTCAAAAACATCAACAATTTCCAGAATTTAAAATCCTGAATCATGATATGACACTAATGGAATTCAGGTATTTCTGGTATATAGACTGCTCTCACCCAATGTGAAGTTGAACTGTTGACCTTGTGTACATTCTACTTCACAAATGAGTCTGTCAGATACGTTAAGCCTATAGGCTGAAGATGATGCCCCAACACTGTGGAGAAACCTCAGATGATTGTCCAGGCAGCTGGCTGTTTCTGTCAACTCACAATTTTTTGGAAGTTGCTTGCATATACTTCCTGGTTTTTTTTTTCTTAGCTAATACTGTTTCCTTCTTGGGTCTCTGAGGGAGTTGAAGATTAGTTAGTTATAGTTGACGATTAATTAGGATAGCAAGTGAATTAGATAAAATAGAATAGATAATGGAATTATTTTCTCTGAATTTGTCAAATACAAATGAACTAGACATTGTTTAGGTATTTATTACTTGTATATATTGTATATAGTTATTGTACTTTTGTATATAGGTTTTCTTATGTTAGTTATAAGCTTTTTCTTTTTTCCTTTTTATTAAAATAGAAAAGGGGAAATATGGTGATATTTTACTTGTATTAAAATGTTATTTGTATGTTAATAAATAAAGTTGCCCGGGGGTCAGAGCTATTAGCAAGCCATAGGAAAGCAGGGCAGTGGTGGCGTACACTTGTAATCCCAGCACTTGGTAGGCAGAGCTGGGTAAGTCTCTGTGTGTTCAGGGATACAGCCATTATTGGACACACATGCCTTTAATCTCAATACCAAGCAAGGAAAACCTGGAGGCCTATACAGACAGGCCGTGATGAGGCGGTCATGTGGTTGAGTTTACAACCAATGAGAAGGCAGAACAGGAACATTATATAAAGACTTTAACACAGGGGTAGCTAGTTCGGAGAGGTAGGACCACTGCAGGAGGAAGGGTAAGGTTTTAGCTCTTAGCTCTGACCTCTTGGCTTTCCTCTTTGCATTGATTCTGTGTTTCTTATTTAAGAAGAAGGTTGGATACATCTACACCATACAATACACTGCACTTGCTGGGAAAAGACTGAAGTGCTAATTACACTGTGCATGACACCTGGAGCGCTATAGTGACTTTGCTTACCAGAAAAGAACTCTTGTTCGTAGGAAGATAAACTGAATGAGATTCAACTCCGTTTATGAAGGGGAATTCAACACTACCTCGCCTTATGAGGAACACACTCTGCCTTTGAGAAAGGAGCACTCTTCTACTCTACTGTGTTTTCCTTAGTTCCAGAACAGTGAGCTTGCTCAGAATAAAAGAACTGTGCTTCCTAAACAAACGTGCCATACCTATTTCAACTCTCTTTAGGAAACTGACAAGAACAGTAGGTTCTCTTCTGTCAAATACACGGCACTTGCAGTGAACAGAGGCGAGTGCTATTTGCACTGTGTATGGTAATGGGAGCACTATAGTGACTTTGCTTAAGAGAAAAGATCTCTTGTTCATAGGAAGAGATATTGCATGTGATTCAACTCCATTTATTAAGGGGAATTTAACACTAGCTTGTTTTACAAGAAAGACACTCTGCTTTTGAGAAAGGAGCACTCTACTGTGGTTCCTATAGGGCCAGAACAGTGAACTTGCTCAGAACAAAAGAACTATGCTTCCTACACACATGGGCCATATCTACTTCACCTCTGCTTTGGAAACTGACAAGAACACTAGGTTCTCTTCTGTCCAATACACTGCACTTGCTGGGAACAGACGCTAGTACAATTTGCCCTTGGTATGGCAATGGAAGCGCTATAGTGACTTTGCTTACCAGAAAAGAACTCTAGTTCGTAGGAATAGAAAGTGAATGTGATTCAACTCCATTTATGAATGGGAATTTTACACTAGCTCGCTTTACAAAACAGACACTCTGCTTTTGAGAATGGGGCATTCCTCTACCTTACTGTGTTTCCTACATTCCCAGAACTGTGAGCTTTCTCAGAAGAAATGAACTGTGCTTCCTACACACATGGGCCATATCTAGTTCAGCTCTGCTTAGGATACTGACAAGAACAGTAGGTTCTCTTCTGCCCAATACACTGCACTTGCTGGGAACAGACGTGAGTGCTATTTGCACTGTGTATGGCAATGGAAGGGTTATAGTGACTTGGCTTACCATAAAATAACTCTTGTTCATAGGAACAGAAACTGAATGTTATTCAACTCCATTTATGAAGAAGAATTTAACACTAGCTCGCTTTACGAGAAATGCACTCTGCTTTTGAGAAAGGAGCACTACTCTACTCTACTGTGTTTCGTATAGGGCCAGAACAGTGAGCTTGCTCAGAACAAAAGAACTGTGCTTCCTACACACACGGGCTATATATAGTTCAACTCTGCTTAGGAAACTGACAAGAAGAGTAGGTTCTCTTTGATCCAATACACTGCACTTGCTGGAAACAGATGCAAGTGCTATTTGCACTGGGTATGGCAAAGGGAGTGCAATAGAGACTTTGCTTACTAGAAGAGAACTCTTGCTCAAAGGACCAGAAACTTCTTGTGATTCATCTCTGTTTATGAAGAGAAATTCAACACTAGCTCGCTTTACGAGAAATGCACTCTGCTTTTGAAAAAGAAGAACTCTTCTACTCTAAAGTGTTTCCTATAGGGCCAGAACAGTGAGCTTGCGCAGAACAAAAGAACTGTGCTTCCTACACACACGTGCCTTACCTAGTTCAACTGTTCTTAGGAAACTGACAAGAACAGTAGGTTCTCTTCTGCCCAATACACTGCAATTGCTGGGAACAAATGCAAGTGCTATTTGCAATGTATATGGCAATGAGCGCTATAGTAACTTTGCCTACCAAAAAGAACTCTTCTTCATAGGAACAGAAACTGAATGTGATTCAACTCCATTTATGAAGAAGAATTTAACACTAGCTCGCTTTACCAGCAAGACACTCTGCATTTGTGAAAGGGACATTCTTCTACTCTACTGTGTTTCCTATAGGGCCAGAACAGTGAGCTTGCTCAGAACAAAAGAACTGTGCTTCCTACACACATGGGCCATATCTAGTTCAACTTGGCTTAGGAAATTGACAAGAACAAGAGGTTCTCTTCCATCCAATACACTGCACTTGCTGGGATAAGACGCAAGTGCTATTTGCACAATGAATGACAATGGGAGTGCAATAGTGACTTTGCTTACCAGAAAAGAACTCTTGCTCATAGGACCAGAAACTGCATGAGATTCAACTCTGTTTATGAAGGGGAATTCAACACTAGCTTGCCTTAGGAGAAACACACTCTGCTTTTGAGAAAGGAGCACTCTTCTACTCTACTGTGTTTCATATAAGGCCAGAACAGTGAGCTTGCTCAGAACAAAATAACTGTGCTTCCTACACACACGGGCCATATCTAGTTCAACTCTGCTTAGGAAACTGACAAGAACAGTAGGTTTTCTTCTGTCCAATACACTGCACTTGCTGAGAACAGACGCGAGTGCTCTTTGCACTGTGTATGGCAATGGGAGCACTATAGTGACTTTGCTTACCAGAAAAGAACTCTTGTTCATAGAAACAGAAAATGCATGTGATTAAACTTCATTTTTTAAGGGGAATTGAACACTATCTCCGTTTATGTGAATTCCACTCTGCTTTTGAGAAAGGAGCACTCTTCTACTCTATTGGGTTTCCTAAAGGGCCAGAACAGTGAGCTTGCTCAGATCAAAAGAACTGTGCTTCCTACACACACAGGTCATATCCAGTTAAATTCTACATAGGAAACTGACCAGAACATTAGTTGTCTTCCGTCTTATATAATGCACTTACTGGGAACAGACGCGAGAGCTATTTGCACTGTGCATGGCAATGGGAGCGCATTAGTGACTTTGCTTACCAGAAAAGAACTCTTTTTTGTAAGAAAAGAAACTGAATGTGATTCAACTCCATTTATGAAGGGGAATTTAACACAAGTTCACTTTACGAGAAAGAAAATCTGCTTTTGAGAAAGGGGCACTCTTCTACTCTACTGTGTTTCCTATAGGGCCAGAACAGTGAGCTTGCTCAGAACAAAAGAACTGTGCTTCCAACACACACGGGCCATATGCAGTTCAACTCTGCTTAGGAAACTGACAAGATCAGTAGATTCTCTTCTGTCCAATACACTGCACTTGCTGGGAACAACAACAGTGCAATTGGCACTGTGTATGGCAAAGGGAGCGCTATAGTGACTTTGCTTAGCAGAAAAGAACTCTTGTTCCTAGGAACAGAAACTGAATGTGATTCAACTCCGTATATGAAGGGGAATTCAACACTAGCTTGCCTTAGGAGAAACACACTCTACTTTTGAGAAAGGAGCACTCTTCTACTCTACTGTGTTTCATACAGGGCCAAAACAGTGAGCTTTCTCAGAACAAAAGAACTGTGCTTCCTACACACACGGGCCATATCTAGTTCAACTCTGCATAGAAAACTGACAAGAACAGTAGGTTCTTTTCCATCCAAAACACTGTACTTGCTGGAAAGAGACGCTAGTGCTGTATGCACTATGTATGGCAAAGGGACCTCTAGAGTGACTTTGCTTACCAGAAAAAAATTTTTGTTTGTAGGAACAGAAACTGAATGTGATTAAACTCCAGTTATGAAGAGGAATTTAACACTAGCTTGCTTTATGAGAAAGACCCTCTGCTTTTGAGAAAGGGGCACTCTTCTACTCTACTGTATTTCCTATAGTGCCAGAACAGTGTGCTTGCTCAGAACAAAAGAACTGTGCTTCCTATACACACGGGCCATATGTAGTTCTACTCTGCTTAGGAAACTGACAAGATCAGTAGATTCTCTTCTGTCCAATACACTGCACTTTCTGGGAACAGACAACAGTGCAATTGGCACTGTGTATGGCAAAGGGAGCGCTATAGTGACTTTGCTTAGCAGAAAAGAACTCTTGTTCATAGGAACAGAAACTGAATGTGATTCAACTGAATTTAGAAGGAGAATTTAATCCTAGCTTGCTTTACGAGAAAGACACTCTGCCTTTGAGAAAGGGGCACTCTTCTACTCCTGTGTTTCCTATAGGGCCAGAACAGTGAGCTTGCTCACAACAAAAGAACTATGCTTCCTACACACACGGGCCATATCTAGTTCAACTCTGCTTAGGAAACTGACAAGAACAGTGGGTTCTCTTCCGTGCAATACACTGCAATTACTAGGAACAGATGTGAGTGCTCTTTGCACTGTGTATGGCAATGGGAGCACTCTCGTGACTTCGCTTACAGAAAAGAACTCTTGTTCGAAGTACTAGAAACTGAATGTGATTCAACTCCATTTTTTAAGGGGAATTTAACCCTAGCTCCTTTACGAGAAAGACACTCTGCTTTTGAAAATGGGACACTCTTCTACTCTACTGTGATTCCTCTAGGGCCAGAAAAGTGAGCTTGCTCAGAACAAAAGAACTTTGCTGCCTAAACACATGGGCCATATCTAGTTCAACTCTGGTAAGGAAAATGACATGAACATTAGGTTCTCTTCCATCCAATACACTGCACTTGCTGGGAACAGACACGAGTGCCAATTGGACTGTGTATGTCAAAGGGAGCACAATATTAACTTTGCTTACCAGAAAAGAACTATGCTCATAGGACGAGAAACTGCATGTGATTTAACGCCGTTTATGAAGGGGATATCAAAACTAGCTTGCCTTAGGAGAAACACACTCTGCTTTTGAAAAGGAGAACTCTTCTACTCTACTGTGTTTCCTATAGGGCCTGAAAACTGAGCTTGATCAGTCCAAAAGAACTGTGCTTCCTACACACACGGACCATATCTAGTTCAACTCTCCATTGGAAACTGCCAAGAATAGTAGGTTCTCTTTCATCCAATACACTGCACTTGCTGGGAACAGACGTGAGTGCTATTTGCACTGTGTATGGCAATGGGAGCAAAATAGTGACTTTGCTTACCAGAAAAGAAGTCTTGCTCATAGGACCAGAAACTGCATGTGATTCAACTCCATTTATTAAGGGTAATTTGACACTAGCTTGCTTTACGAGAAAGACACTCTGCTTTTGAGAAAGAAATACTTTTCTACTCTACTGTGTTTCCTACAGGGCCAGAACAGTGAGCTTGCTCAGAACAAAATAACTGTGCTTTCTACACACACGGGCCATATCTAGTTCATCTCTGCTTAGGAAACTTACAAGAACAGTAGGTTCTCTTCCATCTAATACACCGCACTTGCTGGGAACTGACGCGAGTGCTATTTGCACTGTGTATGGCAAAGGGAGCGCAATAGTAACTTTGCTTATCAGAAAAGAATTATGCTCATAAGACCAGAAACTGCATGTGATTCAACTTTGTTTATGAAGGGGAATTTAACACTAGCTCGCCTTAGGAGAAACACACTCCGCTTTTGAGAAAGGAGCATTCTTCTACTTTACTGCGTTTCATATAGGGCCAGAAAAGTGAGCTTGATCTGAACAAAAGAACTGTGCTTGCTACACACATGGGCCCTATCTAGTTCAACTCTCCATAGGAAACTGATAAGAACAGTAGGTTCTCTCTGTCCAATACTCTGCACTTGCTAGGAACAGATGCAAGTGCACTTTGCACTGTGTATGGCAATGGGAGTTCTATAGTGACTTTGTTTACCAGAAAAGAACTCTTGTTTGTAGGAACAGAAAATGCATGTGTTTCAACTCCATTCTTGAAGGATAATTTAACTCTAGCTCACTTTATGAGAAAAACACTCTGCTCGTGAAAAAGGGGCTCTCTTCTACTCTACTGTGTTTCCTATAGGGCCAGAACAGTGAGCTTGCTCAGAACAAAAGAACTGTGCTTCCTACACACATGGGCCATAACTAATTCAACTCTGCTTAGGAAACTGACAAATACAGTAGGTTCTCTTTTGTCCAATACACTGCACTTGCTGGGAACAGACGCAAGTTCTATTTGCACTGTGTATGGCAAAGGGAGCAAAATAGTAACTTTGCTCACCAGAAAAGAACTATGCTCAAAGGACCAGAAACTGCATGTGATTCAACACCTTTCATGAAGGGGAATTCACCACTAGCTTGCCTTAGGAGAAACACACTCTGTTTTGAAAAGGAGAACTCTTCTACTTTATTGTAGCTAGAGTTTTCCTGCCTGGTCCACACTCAGGACAAATCTCTCTCACCTGCCAGTCCCACAGCCGCTCAGACCCAACCAAGTAAACACAGAGACTTATATTGGTTACAAACTGTATGGCCATGGCAGGCTTCTTGCTAACTGTTCTTACAGCTTAAATTAATCCATTTCCATAAATCTATACCTTGCCACATGGCTCGTGGCTAACCGGCATCTTTACATGCTGTTACTCATCGTGGCGGCTGGCAGTGTCTCTCTCTCAGCCTTTCACTTCCCAGCTTTATTCTCCTCCTTGTCCCGCCTACAATTCCTGCCTAGCCAACGGCCAATCAGTGTTTTATTTATTGACTAATCACAACACATTTGCCATATAGAACATCCCACAGCACTTCCCCCCCTTTTTTTTTCAAAAATGAAGGTTTTAACTTTAATAAAGTAAAATTACATATAATTTGGGAATTCGGGCGTAGCTTCTCTTACGACTTCCTGCTGGAGGGGGGCGCTGTGTCTTATGGGGACTCAAAGAAAATTTTAGGATTATGGAATAGTCCATGAGGCTGTATTGTCTGAGCCAATTGCCTACAAACGGTTCTGGATGTTGGATCATCTGGGCCATGGTGTCATCAGAGACCTTTCAGGGGGTCTTGGCTGGTCAAACCTGATGTATCTTAATCTGGAACAAATCCATAGCCTCTGGCTTTCTGTGGGAACAAAAGCAGAGTCTCCTTTCCAAAGCAACATATCCTTATATCCAAATTTTTAAGTCAAGGTATCTTTAAAATATACATATTGGTTTAACTCAACAGCTTTTACGATCAAATGTTTTCCTGCAGTTAAAAATCATAAAGATAATACAATCCAGATTAATTTATCTTCACGTGGCTCATTTTTTATATTAATTTTACTGTCTCTTTAAAGACTTTATTTTTTAAAACTATGTATTTGTTTATATAACTGTATATATCACCATATATCACCTTTTTTGTCTCTTTCAAGCCTACATGAATTTTACACACATTGTATACTATTACATCTGAATTTTTTTTTTTTTTTTGGTTTTTTCGATACAGGGTTTCTCTGTGTAGCTTTGCGCCTTTCCTGGGACTCACTTGGTAGTTCAGGTTGGCCTCGAACTCACAGAGATCTGCCTGCCTCTGCCTCCCGAGTGTTGGGATTAAAGGCATGAGCCACCACCACCAGGCCTACATCTGAATCTTATTGTGAATCTATTGCTTTAAACTGCAGCAACTCCGGATGCTGGTTCCGCCCACCTCAGCTTCCCAACATGGTGGTGGTATGTTTTCCACCAGCTCTGGGAGCTATGATGGGTCTACACTTTTAGCCAAGCAGTGTGTAGCCCAGAAACCTCTTTTTTTTGTTTTGTACTAGCAAAATCTAATCCACCATGCAGCTTAATGTGCCACTTACAGAGACCTCGTTCCTGACACATTACAGATCGAGCACACACACTAGGAACCCGCCAGTAGCTCAAATGGCATCTGCTGCTCATTTGAGAGAGACAATTAGGAAGCTGTTTTTAGCTCCGTTTTAGAATTTTTTTCTCAGTTTTTAGGTAGAAACTCTAGCCACCATGTTGGACGCCATTTGTAGCTAAAGTTTTCCTACCTGGCCCACAATCAGGACAAATCTCTCTCACCTGCCAGTCCCATAGTCACTGAAACACCACCAAGTAAACACAGAGACTTATATTGGTTACAAACTGTATGGCCATGGCAGGCTTCTTGCTAACTGTTCTTACAGCTTAAATTAATCCATTTCCATTAATCTATACCTTGCCACATGGCTTGTGGCTTACCTGCATTTTCGCATGCTGTTTCTCATCTTGGCGGCTGGCAGTGTCTCTCTCTTTCAACCTTCCAATTCTCAGCTTTATTCTCCTCCTTGTCCCACCTACACTTCCTGCCTAGCCAATGGCCAATCAGTGTTTTATTTATTGACTTATCAGCAACACATTTACCATACAGAACATCTACTGTTTTTCATATAGGGCCAGAACAGTGAGCTTGCTCAGAACAATAGAACTGTGCTTCCTACACACACACACGGGCCATATCTAGTTCAACTCTCCATAGGAAACTGACAAGAACAGTAGGTTCTCTTCTGGACAATACACTGCACTTGCTGGGAACAGAAGTGAGTGCTCTTTGCACTGTCTACGGCAATGTGAGCAATATAGTGACATTGCTTAGAAGAAAAGAACTCTTGTTCACAGGAAAAAAAACAGCATGTGATTGAACTTCATTTATTACTAGCTCGCTTTACAAGAACGACACTCTGTTTTTGAGAAAGGAGCACTCTTCTATTCTATTCTGTTTTTTAAAGGGCCAGAAGAGTGAGCTTGCTCAGAACAAAAAAAAACTGTGCTTTCTACACACACAGGCCATATCTAGTTCAACTCTGCTTAGGAAACTGACAAGAACAGTAGGATCTCTTCTGTCCAATACACTGCAATTGCTGAGAACAGATGTGAGTGCTATTTGAACTGTGTATGGCATTCGGAGCATATACAGACTTTGCTTACGAGAAATAACTCTTTTTTGTAGGAACAGAAACTGAATTTTATTCAACTCCAGTTATGATGGGGAATTTAACACTAGCTCGCTTTACGCGAAAGACACTCTGCTTTTGAGAAAGGGGCCCTCTTCTACTCTTCTGTGTTTCCTATAGGAAACGAACAGTGAGCTTGCTCAGAACAAAAGAACTGTGCTTCCTACACACGGACCATAACTAGTTCATCTCTGCTTAGGAAACTGGCAAGAACAGTAGGTTCTCTTCCATCCAGTACACTGCACTTGCTGGGAACAAACATGAGTGCTATTGGTACTGTTTATGGTAAAGGGAGCACTATAGTGAATTTGCTTAGCAGAAAAGAACCCTTGTTCCTAGGAACAGAAACTGAATGTGATTCAACAACATTTATGAAGAAGATTTTAAAACTAGCTCGCTTTACAAGCAAGACACTCTGCTTTTGAGAAAGGGATACACTTCTCTACTATGTTTCCTATGGGGCCAGAACAGTAAGCTTGCTCAGAACAAAAGAACTGTGCTTCCTACACACACAGGCCATATCTAGTTCAACTCTGCTTAGGAAACTGACAAGATCAGTAGGTTTTCTTCTGTACAATACACTGCACTTGCTTAGAACAGACGCGTGTGCTCTTTGCACTGTGTAGGGCAATGGGAGCACTATAGTGACTTTGCTTACCAGAAAAGAACTCTTGTTTGTAGGAACAGAAACTGCATGTGATTCAACTCCATTTTTTAAGGGGAATTGAACACTATCTCCCATTATGAGATATACACTCTGCTTTTGAGAAAGGAGCACTCTTCTACTCTACTGGGTTTCCTATAAGGCTAGAACATTGAGCTCGCTCAGAACAAAGGAACTGTGCTTCCTACACACACAGGCCATATCCAGTTCAATTCTCCTTAGCAAACTGACAAGAACAGTAGGTTCTCTTCTGTCCAATACACTGCACTTGCTGAGAACAGACGCGAGTGCTCTTTGCACTGTGTAGGGCAATGGGAGCCCTATAATGGCTTTGCTTACCAGAAAAGAACTCTTGTTTGTAGGAACAGAAACTGCATGTGACTCAACTCCATTTTTTAAGGGGAATTGAACACTAGCTCCCTTATGAGAAATGCACTCTGCTTTTGGGAAAGGAGCACTCTTCTATTCTACTGTGTTTCCTAAAGGGCCAGAACAGTGAGCTTGCTCAGAACAAAAGAACTGTGCTTCCTACACACACGGGCCATATCTAGTTCAACTCTGCTTAGGAAACTGACAAGAAGAATAGGATCTCTTCCGTCCAATACACTACACTTGCTGAGAACAGATGTGAGTGCTATTTGAACTGTGTATGGCAATCTGGGCGTATACAGACTTTGCTTACGAGAAATAACTCTTTTTTGTAGGAACAGAAACTGAATTTTATTCACCTCAATTATGATGGGGAATTTAGCACTAGCTCGCTTTACGAGAAAGACACTGCACTTGCTGGGAACAGACATGAGTGCTATTGGCACTGTTTATGGTAAAGGGAGCTCAATAGTGACTTTGCTTAGCAGAAAAGAACTCTTGTTCCTAGGAACAGAAACTGAATGTGATTCAACAACATTTATGAAGAAGAATTTAAAACTAGCTCGCTTTACGAGCAAGACACTCTGCTTTTGAGAAAGGGACACTCTTCTACTCTTCTGTGTTTCCTATAGGGCCAGAACAGTGAGCTTGCTCAGAACAAAAGAACTGTGCTTCCCACACACACGGGCCATATCTAGTTCAACTCAACATAGGAAACTGACAAGAACAGTAGGTTCTCTTCTGTCCAATACACTGCACTTGCTGAGAACGGACGCGAGTGCTCTTTCCACTGTGTAGGGCAATGGGAGCACTATAGTGGCTTTGCTTACCAGAAAAGAACTTTTGTTCATAGGAACAGAAACTGCATGTGACTCAACTCCATTTTTTATAGGGAATTGAACACTTGCTCCCTTACGAGAAATGCACTCTGCTTTTGAGAAAGGAGCACTCTTCTATTCTACTGTGTTTCCTAAAGAGCCAGAAAGGTGAGCTTGCTCAGAACAAAAGAACTGTGCTTCTTACACACAGGGGCCTTATCTAGTTCAATGCTTCTTATGAAACTGACCTGAACAGTAGCTTCTGTTCTGTCCAATACACTGTACTTCTTGGGAACAACACGAGTGCTATTTGTACTGTGTATGGTTTTGGGAGTGCTCTAGTGATTTGCTTACCAGAAAAGAACTCTTCTTTTGTAGGAATAAAAACTGAATGTGATTCAACTCCTTTTATGAAGGGGAATTTAACACTAGCTCACTTTATGAGAAAGACACTCTGTTCGTGAGGAAGGGGCACTCTTCTACTCTACTGTGTTTCCTATAGGGCCAGAACAGTGAGCTTGCTCAGAACAAAACAACTGTGCTTCCTACACACACGGGACATATCTAGTTCAACTCTGCTTAGGAAACTGACAAGAACCATAGGTTCTCTTCTATCCAAAACACTGGACTTGCTGGGAACAGACGTGTGTCCTCTTTGCACAGTGTAGGGCAATGGGGGCACTATAGTGACTTTGCTTACCAGAAAAGAACTCTTGTTTGTAGGGACAGAAACTGCATGTGATTAAACTCCATTTTTTAAGGGGAATTGAACACTAGCTCCCTTTATGAGAAATACACTCTGCTTTTGAGAAAGGAACACTCTTCTACTCTACTGTGTTTCATAAAGGGCCAGAACAGTGAGCTTGCTGAGAACAAAAGAACTATGCTTCCTACACACATGGGCCATATCTAGTTCAACTCTGCTTAGGAAACTGACATGAACACTATGTTCTGTTCTCCAATACACTGCACTTGCTGGGAACGGTCGTGAGTGTTATTTGCACTGTGTATGGCAATGGGGGCACTATAGTAACTTTCCTTACCAGAAAAGAACTATTGTTCGTAGGAACAGAAAATGAATGGGATTCAATTGCATTTATGAAGGAGCATTTAACACTTGCTCACTTTTCAAGAAAGACACTCTGCTTTTGGAAAAGGAGCACTCTTCTACTCTTCTGTGTTTCCTTAAGGGCTAGAACAGTGAGCTTTCCAAAACAAAATAACTGTGCTTCCTAAACACCCACGCTATATCTAGTTCAACTCTCCTTTGGAAACTGACAGGAACAGTAGGTTCTCTTCCGTCCAATACACTGCACTTCCTGGTAACAGACGTGAGTGCTATTTGCAGTGTGTATGGCAAAAAGAGAGCTATAGTGATATTGCTTAACAGAAAAGAACTCTTTTTATAGGAATAGAAACTTAATTAGATTCAAATCCATTAATGAAGGGGAATTTAAATCTAGCTTGCATTGTGAGAAAGACACTCTGCTTTTCAGAAAGGGGCACTATTGTACTTACTGTGTTTACTAGGGGCCAGAAAAGTGAGCTTGCTCAGAACAAAAGAACTGTTCTTCCTAAACACATGGGCCATATCTAGTTCAACTCTACTTAGGAAACTGACAAGAACAGTAGGTTCTCTTCCGTCTAATACACTGAACTTGCTGGGAACAGACGTGCATGCTATTGGCAATGTGTATGGCAAAGGGAGTCCTATAGTGACTTTGCTTACCAGAAAAGAACTCTTGTTCGTAGGAACAGAAACTGCATGTGATTAAACTCTATTTTTTAAGGGGAATTGAACACTATCTCCCTTTATGAGAAATACAATCTGCTTTTGAGAAAGGAGCACTCTTCTTCTCTACTGTGTTTCATAAAGGGCCAGAACAGTGAGCTTGCTCAGAACAAAAGAACTATGCTTCCTACACACACGGGCCATATCTAGTTCAACTCTTCTTAGGAAACTGACATGAACACTATGTTCTATTCTCCAATATATGGCACTTGCTGGGAACAGTCGTGAGTGTTACTTGCACTGTGTATGGCAATGGGGGCGCTATAGTGACTTTCCTTACCAGAAAGAACTCCTGTTCGTAGGAACAGAAAATGAATGGGATTCAATTGCATTTATGAAGGAGCATTTAACACTAGCTCGCTTTTCAAGAAAGACACTCTCCTTTTGGGAAAGGAGCACTCTTCTACTCTTCTGTGTTTCTTAAAGGGCCAGAACAGTGAGCTTGCTCAAAACAAAAGAACTGTGCTTCCTAAACACTCGTGGTATATCTAGTTCAACTCTCCTTTGTAAACTGACAAGAACAGTAGTTTCTCTTCTTTCCAAAACACTGCACTTCCTGGGAACAGACGTGAGTGCTATTTGCACTGTGTATGGCAATAAGAGAGCTATAGTCACTTTGCTTAACAGAAAAGAACTCTTTTTATAGGAATAGAAACTTAATTTATTCAAATCTATTTATGAAGGTGAATTTAAAACTAGCTTGCATTGCGAGAAATACACTCTGCTTTTGAGAAAGGGGCACTATTCTACTCTACTGTTTTTCCTAGGGGACAGAAAAGTGAGTTTGCTCAGAACAAAAGAACTGTGCTTCCTAAACACATGGGCCATATCTAGTTCAACTCTGCTTAGGAAACTGACAAGAACATTAGTTTCTCTTCCGTCTAATACACTGAACTTGCTGGGAACAGACTCGAGTGCTATTTGCACTTTGTATGGCAAAGGGAGCTCTATAGTGACTTTGCTTACCAGAAAAGAACTCTTGCTCATAGGACCAGAAACTGCATGTGATTCAACTGCATTTATGAAGGAGAATTTTACAATAGCTTGCTTTATGAGAAAGACACTCTGCTTTTGAGAAAGGGGCACTCTCCTACTCTACTCTGTTTCCTCTAGAGCCAGAACAGTGAGCATGCTGAGAACAAAAGAACTGTGCTTCCTACACACATGGGCCATATCTAGTTCAATTCTGCTTAGGAAACTGACAAGAAAACTATGTTCTCTTCTGTCCAATACACTGCACTTGCTGGGAACAGACGCGATTGCTATTTGTACTGTGTATGGCAAAGGGAGCACTATAGTAACTTTGCTTACCAGAAAAGAACTATGCTCATAGGACCAGAAACTGCATGTGATTCAACTCCGGTTATTAAGGAGTATTCAACACTAGCTTGCCTTAGGAGAACCACACTCTTCTTTTGAGAAAGGAGCACTCTTCTACTCTATAGTTTTTCCTATAGGTCCAGAACAGTGAGCTTTCTCAGAACTAAAGAATTTTGCTTCCTACACACACGGGCCATATCTAGTTCAACTCTCCATTGGAAACTGACAAGAACAGTAGGTTCTCTCTGGCCCATACACTGCACTTGCAAGGAACAGATGCGAGTGCTCTTTGCAATGTGTATGGCAATGGGAGCACTCTAGTGCCTTTGCTTACTAGAACTCTTGTTTGTAGGAACAGAAACGGTATGTGATTTTACACCATTTTTTAAAGGGGAATTTAAAACTAGGTCACTTTGCGAGAAAGACCCTCTGCTTTTGAGAATGGGGCACTCTTCTAGTCTACTGTGTTTCCTATAGGTTCAGAACAGTGAGCTTGCTCAGAACAAAAGAACTGTGCTGCCTAAACACATGGGCCATATTTAGTTCAACTCTGCTAAAAAAGTGACATAAACAGTAGGTTCTCTTCTGTCTGATACACTGCACTTGCTAGGAAGAGACGCAAGGCTCTTTTCACTGTTTATGGCAATGGGAGCAATATGGTGACTTTGCTTACCAGAAAAGAACTCTTGTTCATAGGAACAGAAACTGCATGTGATTGAACTCCATTTATTAAGGGGAATTTGAACTAGCTCGCTTTACGAGAAAGACACTCTGCTTTTGAGAAAGAAATACTTTTCTACTCTACTGTGTTTCCTAAAGGACCAGAACAGTGAGCTTGCTCAGAACAAAGAACTGTGCTTCTTATAAACACGGGCGATATTTAATTCAACTCTGCTTAGGAAACTGAAAGAACAGTAGGTTCTCTTCTGTCCAATACACTGCACTTTCTTTGAACAGACGCGAGTGCTATTTGCACTGTGTATGGCAAAGGGAGCACAATAGTAACTTTGCTTGCCAGAAAAGAACTATGCTCATAGGATGAGAAATTGCATGTGATTCAACTCCATTTAAGAAAGGGAATTCAACACTAGCTTGCCTTAGGAGCAACACACTCTGCTTTTGAAAAGGAGAACGCTTCTACTCTACTGTGTTTCCTAAAGGGCCAGAACAGTGAGCTTGCTCAAACAAAAGAACTGTGCTTCCTAAACACATGGGCCATATCTAGTTCAACTCTGCTTATGAAACTGACAAGAACAGTAGGTTCTCTTCCATCCAATACACTGCACTTGCTGGGAACAGACACGATTGCTAATTACACTGTTTATGCCAAAAGGAGCGCTATAGTGACTTTGCTTAGAAGAAAAGAACTCTTGTTCTTAGAAACAAAATCTGAATGTGATTCAACTTCATTTATGAAGGGAAATTGAATGCTAGCTTGCTTTACGAGAAAGACACTCTACTCATGAGAAAGGGGCACTCTTCTACTCTACTGTGTTTTCTAGGGGCCAAAAAAGTGGGCTTGTTCAGAACAAAAGAACTGTGCTTCCTAAACACATGGGCAATATCTAGTTCAATTGTACTGAAAACTGACAAGAACAGTAGGTTCTCTTCTGTCTAATACACTGCACTTGCTGGGAACAGACATGAGTGCTGTTTGCACTGTGTATGGCAATGGGAGCACAATAGTAACTTTGCCTACCAGAAACGAACTATGCTCATATGACCAGAAACTGCATGTGATTAAACTCTGTTTATGAAGGAGAATTCAAAACTATCTCATGTTAAGAGAAACATACTCTGCTTTGGAGAAAGGAGCACTCTTCTACTCTACTGTGTTTCATGTAGGGCCAGAACATTGAGTTTGCTCAGAACAAATAACTGTGCTTCCTACACACACGGGCCATATCTAGTTCAACTCTGCTTAGGAATCTGACAAGAACAGAAGTTTCTCTTTCGTCCAATACACTGGACTTGCTGGGAACAGACTCTAGTCCTCTTTGCACAGTGTAGGGCAATGGGGTCGCTATAGTGACTTTGCTTACCAGAAAAAACTCTTTTTCGTAAGAACAGGAACTGCATGTGATTCAATTGCATTTATGAAGGAGCATTTAACACTAGGTTGCTTTTTGAGAAAGACACTCTGCTTTTGGGAAAAGAGCACTCTTCTACTCTTCTGTGTTTCCTGAAGGGCCAGAACAGTGAGCTTGCTCAAAACAAAAGAACTGTGCTTCCTAAACACCCAGGCTATATCTAGTTCTACTCTCCTTTGGAAACTGATAAGAATAGTAGGTTCTCTTCTGTCCAATACACTGCACTTCCTGGGAACTGACGTGAGTGCTATTTGCACTGTGTATGGCAATAAGAGAGCTATAGTGATTTTGCTTAACAGAACAGAACTCTTTTTATAGAAACAGAAACTTAATTAGATTCAAATCCATTTATGAAGAGGAATTTAAATCTAGCTTGCATTGCGAGAAAGACACTCTGCTTTTGAGAAAGGGGCACTATTCTACTCTAATGTGTTTCCTAGGGGCCCAAAAAGTGAGCTTGCTCAGAACAAAAGAACTGTGCTTCCTAAACACATGGGCCATATCTAGTTCAATTGGACTGAGGAAGCTGACAAGAACAGTAGGTTCTCTTCCGTCCAATACACTGCACTTGCTGGGAACAGACATGAGTGCTATTTGCACTTTGAATGGCAAAGTGAGCTCAATAGAAACTGTGCTTACAAGAAAAGCAATATGCTCATAGGACCAGAAACTGCATGTGATTCAACTCCGTTTATAAAGGGGAATTCAACACTAGCTTTCATTAGGAGAATCACACTCTGCTTTTGAAAAGGAGAACTCTTCTACTCTACTGTGTTTCATATAGAGCCAGAACAGTGAGCTTGCTCAGAACAAAAGAACTGTGCTTCCTACATACGGGCAATATCTAGTTCAACTCTTCCTAGGAAACTAACAAGAACAGTAGGTTCTCTTCTGTCCAATACTGTGCACTTGCTGGGAACAGAGGCAAGGGCTCTTTGCATTGTGTACAGCAATGGGAACAATATAGTGACTTTGCTTACCAGAAAAGAACTCTTGTTCATAGGAACAGAAACTGCATGTGATTGAACTCCACTTATTAAGGGGAATTTGAACTAGCTCACTTTATGAGAAAGACACTCTGCTTTTGAGAAAGGAGCACTCTTCTACTCTACTGTGTTTCCTAAAGGGCCAGAACAGTGATCTTGCTCAGAACAAAAGAACTGTGCTTCCTAAACACATGGGCCATATCTAGTTCAACTCTGCTTACAAAACTGACAAGAACAGTAGGTTCTATTACATGAAATACACTGCACTTGCTGGGTACAGAGGCGAGTGCTAATTGTACTGTGTATAGCAAAAGGAGTGCTATAGTGATTTGCTTAGAAGAAAAGTACTCTTGTTCGTAGGAACAGAAACTGAATGTGATTCAACTCCATTTATGAAGGGGAATTTAACACTAGCTCGCTTTACGAGAAAGACACTCTGCTCATGAGAAAGGGGCACTCTTCTACTCTACTATGTTTCCTATAGGGCCAGAACAGTGAGCTTGCTCAGAACCAAAGAACTGTGCTTACTACACACATGGGTCATATCTAGTTCAACCCTGCTTAGGAAACTGACAAGAACAGTAGGTTCTCTTAAGTCCCATACACTGCACTGGCTGGGAACAGACGCGAGTGCTATTTGCACTGTGTATGGCAAAGGGAGCAGAAAAGTAACTTTGTTACCAGAAAAGAACTATGCTCATAGCATGAGAAACTGCATGTGATTCAACTCCGTTTATGAAGGGGAATTCAACACTCACTCGCCTTAGGAGAAAAACACTCTGGTTTTGAAAAGGAGAACTCTTGTACTCTACTGTGTTTCCTATAGGGCCAGAACAGTGAGCTTGCTCAGAACAAAAGAACTGTGCTTCCTACACATACAGTCGATATCTAGTTCAACTCTGCTTAGGAAAATGACAAGAACAGTATGTTGTCTTCCGTCCAATACACTGCACTTGCTGGGAATAGACACGAATGCTATTTGCACTGTGTATGGGAAAGGGATCTCTATAGTGACTTTGCTTAGCAGAAAAGAACTCTAGTTCCTAGGAACAGGAACTGCATGTGATTCAACTCCATTTATGAAGGGGAATTTAACATTAGCTCGCTTTACGAGAAAATCACTCTGCTTGTAAGAAAGGTTCACTCTTCTACTCTACTGTGCTTAATATAGGGCCAGAACAGTGAGCTTGCTCAGAACCAAACGACCGTGCTTCCTACACACCGGCCAAGTCTTGTTCAACTCTGCTAAGGAAACTGACAAGAACACTAGGGTCTCTTCTCTCCAATACATTGTACTTGCTGGGAACTGATGTGAGTGCTGTTTGCACTGTGTATGGCAAAGGGAGCACAATATTAACTTTGCTTACCAGAAAAGAACTATTCTCAATGGACCAGAAACTGCATGTGATTGAACTCTGTTTATGAAGGGGAATTCAACACTAGCTCGCCTTAGGAGAAACACACTCTGCTTTGGAGAAAATAGCACTCTTCTACTCTATTGTGTTTCATATAGGTCCAGAACATTGAGCTTGCTGAGACAAAAGTATTGTGCTTCCTAAACACATGGGCCATATCAAGTTCAACTCTGCTTAGGAAACTGACAAGAACAGTAGATTCTTTTCCATACAATACACTGCACTTGCTGAGAACAGACACGAGTGCTAATTGCACTGTGTATGGCAAAAAGAGCGCTATAGTGACTTAGCTTAGAAGAGAAGAACTCTTGTTCGTAGGAACAGAAACTGAATGTGATTAAACTCCGGTTATTAAAGGAAATTGAACACTAGCTTGCTTTACGAGAAAGACACTCTCCTTGTGAGAAAGGGGCAGTCTTCTACTCTACTGTGTTTCCTATAGGGCCAGAACAGTGAGCTTGCTCAGAAAAAAAAGAACTGTGCTTCCTACACACACGGGCCATATCTAGTTCAACTCTGCTTAGGAATCTGACAAGAACAGAAGTTTCTCTTTCGTCCAATACACTGGACTTGCTGGGAACAGACTCTAGTCCTCTTTGCACAGTGTAGGGCAATGGGGTCGCTATAGTGACTTTGCTTACCAGAAAAAACTCTTTTTCGTAAGAACAGGAACTGCATGTGATTCAATTGCATTTATGAAGGAGCATTTAACACTAGGTTGCTTTTTGAGAAAGACACTCTGCTTTTGGGAAAAGAGCACTCTTCTACTCTTCTGTGTTTCCTGAAGGGCCAGAACAGTGAGCTTGCTCAAAACAAAAGAACTGTGCTTCCTAAACACCCAGGCTATATCTAGTTCTACTCTCCTTTGGAAACTGATAAGAATAGTAGGTTCTCTTCTGTCCAATACACTGCACTTCCTGGGAACTGACGTGAGTGCTATTTGCACTGTGTATGGCAATAAGAGAGCTATAGTGATTTTGCTTAACAGAACAGAACTCTTTTTATAGAAACAGAAACTTAATTAGATTCAAATCCATTTATGAAGAGGAATTTAAATCTAGCTTGCATTGCGAGAAAGACACTCTGCTTTTGAGAAAGGGGCACTATTCTACTCTAATGTGTTTCCTAGGGGCCCAAAAAGTGAGCTTGCTCAGAACAAAAGAACTGTGCTTCCTAAACACATGGGCCATATCTAGTTCAATTGGACTGAGGAAGCTGACAAGAACAGTAGGTTCTCTTCCGTCCAATACACTGCACTTGCTGGGAACAGACATGAGTGCTATTTGCACTTTGAATGGCAAAGTGAGCTCAATAGAAACTGTGCTTACAAGAAAAGCAATATGCTCATAGGACCAGAAACTGCATGTGATTCAACTCCGTTTATAAAGGGGAATTCAACACTAGCTTTCATTAGGAGAATCACACTCTGCTTTTGAAAAGGAGAACTCTTCTACTCTACTGTGTTTCATATAGAGCCAGAACAGTGAGCTTGCTCAGAACAAAAGAACTGTGCTTCCTCCACACACAGGCCATATCTAGTTCAACTCTCCATAGGAAACTGACAAGAAGAGTAGGTTCTCTGCTGTCCAATACACTGCACTTGCTGGGAACAGACGTGAGGGCTCTTTGCACATTGTACGGCAATGGGAGCGATAGAGTGATTTTGCTTACCAGAAAAGAACTCTTGTTCATAGGAACAGAAACTGCATGTGATTGAACTCCATTTATTAAGGGGAATTTGAACTAGCTCACTTCACGAGAAAGACACTCTGCTTTTGAGAAAGGAGCACTTTTCTACTCTACTGTTTTCTAAAGGAACAGAACAGTGAGCTTGCTCAGAACAAAAGAACTGTGATCCTACAAACACGGGCCATATCTAGTTCAACTCTGCTTAGGATACTGAAACAACAGTAGGTTCTCCTCTGTCCAATACACTGCACTTGCTGGGAACAGACGCTAGTGCTCTTTGCACTGTGTATGGCAATGGGAGCGCTATAGTGACTTTGCTTACCAGAAAAGAACTCTTGTTTGTAGGAACAGAAACTCCATGTGATTTTACATCATTTTTTAAGGGGAATTTAACACTAGCTCGCTTTATGAGAAAGACACTCTGCTTTTGAAAAAGGAGCACTCTTCTACTCGTCTGTGCCTTCTATAGAGCCAGAACAGTGAGCTTGCTCAGAACAAAACAAATGTCCCTCCTACACATCGGCCATGTCTTGTTCAACTTTGCTTAGGAAACTGACAAGAACACTAGGTTCTCTTCTCTCCAATACACTATACTTGCTGGGAACCAACGTGAGTGCTATTTGCACTGTGTATGGCAAAGGGAGCATAACAGTAACTTTGCTTACTAGAAAAGAACTATGCTCATAAGACCAGAAACTGCATGTGATTCAACTATGTTTATGAAGGAGAATTCAACATTGGCTTGCCTTAGGAGAAACACACTCAGCTTTCGAGAAAGGAGCACTCTTCTATTCTACTGTGTTTCACATACGGCCAGAACAGTGAGCTTGCTCAGAACAAAAGAATTGTGCTTCCTACAAACATGGGCCATATCTAGTTCAACTCTGCTTAGGACACTGACAAGATCAGTAGGTTCTCTTCCGTCAAATACACTGCACTTGCTGCGAACAGACAAGATTGCTACTGGCCCTGTGTATGGCAAAGGGAACGCTATAGTAATATGCTTAGCAGAAAAGAACTCTTCTTCGTAGGAACAGAAACTGAATTTGATTCAACTCCATTTATGAAAAAGAATTTAACACTAGCTCGTTTCACGAGAAAGACACTCTGCTTTTGAGAAAGGGGCACTCTTCTACTCTTCTGTGCTTCCTATAGGGCCAGAACAGTGAGTTGCTCACAACAAAAGAACTGTGCTTCCTACAGACACAGGCTATATCTAGTTCAACTCAGCTTAGGAAACTGACAAGAACAATAGGTTCTCTTCCTTCCAATACACTGCACTTGCTGGGAACAGACATGAGTGCTATTTGCACTATGAATGGCAAAGGGAACGCAATAGAAACTTTGCTTACCAGAAAAGAAATATGCTCAAAGGACCAGAAACTGCATGTGATTCAACTCCATTTATGAAGGAGAATTCAACATTGGCTTGCCTTAAGACAATCACACTCTGCTTTAGAAAAAGAGAACTCTTATACTCCACTGTGTTTCATATGGAGCCAGAACAGTGAGCTTGCTCAGAACAAAAGAACTGTGTTTCCTATACACAGGGGCCATATCTAGTTCAACTCTCCATAGGAAACTGACAAGAACAGTAGGTTCTTTGCTGTCCAATACACTGTACTTGCTGGGAACTGACGTGAGTGCTATTTGTATTGTGCATGGCAAAGAGAGAACAATAGTAACTTTGCTTACCAGAAAAGAACTATTCTCTTAGGACGAGAAACTGCATGTGATTCAACTCCGTTTATGAAGGGGAATTCAACACTAGCTTGCCTTAGGAAAAACACATTCTGCTTTTGAAAAGGAGGACTCTTCTACTCTACTGTTTTTCCTATAGGGCCAGAACAGTGTGCTTGATCAGAACAAAAGAACTGTCCTTCCTACACACGGACAATATCTAGTTCAACTCTCCATAGGAAACTGACATGAACTGTAGGTTTTCTCTGGACAATACACTGCACTTGCTGGGAACACACACGAGTGCTCTTTGCACTGTGTATGGCAATGGGAGCGCTATAGTGACTTTGCTTACCAGAAAAGAACTCTTGTTTATAGGAACAGAAACTCCATGTGATTTTACACCATTTTTTAAAGGGGAATTTAACAGTAGCTTGCTTTACGAGAAAGACACTCTGCTTTTGAGAAAGGAGCACTCTTTTACTCTACTGTGCTTTCTATAGGGCCAGAACAGTGAGCTTGCTCAGAACAAAACAACTGTGCTTCCTACACATCGGCCAAGTCTTGTTCAACTCTGCTTAGGAAACTGACAAGAACACTAGGTTCTCTTCTCTCCAATACACTGTGCTTGCTGGAATCCGACATGGATGCTATTTGCACTGTGTATGGCAAAGGGAGCATGATAGTAACTTTGCTTACCAGAAAAGAATTATGCTCATAAGACCAGAAACTGCATGTGATTCGACTATGTTTATGAAGGAGAATTCAACACTAGCTCGCCTTAGGAGAAACACACTCAGCTTTGGAGAAAGGAGCACTCTTCTATTCTATTACATTTCACATAGTACCAGAACAATGAGCTTGCTCAGAACAAAAGAACTGTGCTTCCTACACAGACGGGCCATATCTAGTTCAACTCTCCATAGGATACTGTCAAGAATAGTAGGTTCTCTTCCATCTAATACACTGCACTTGCTGGGAACAGATGCGAGTGCTATTTGCACTATGTATGGCAAAGGGAGAACTAGAGTGACTTTGATTATCAGAAAAGAACTCTTGTTCGTAGGAACAGAATCTGAATGTGATTCAACTCCAGTTATGAAGGGGAATTTAACACTAGCTCCCTTATAAGAAAGACACTCTGCTTTTGAGAAAGGGGCACTCTTCTACTCTATTGTATTTCCTATAGGGTCAGAACAGTGAGCTTGCTCATAACAAGAGAACTGTGCCTCCTACACACGGGCCGTATCTTTCAACTCTGCTTAGGAAACTGACAAGATCAGTAGGTTCTTTTTCGTCCAATACACTGCACTTGCTGGGAACAGACAAGGTTGCTATTGGCCCTGTGTATGTCAAAGGGAACGCTATAGTGATTTGCTTAGCAGAAAAGAACTCTTGTTCGTAGGAACAGAAATTGAGTGAGATTCAACTCCATTTATGAAGGAGAATTTAACACTAGCTCGGTTTATGAGAAAGACACTCTGCTTTTGAGAAAGGGACACTCTTCTACTATTCTGTGTTTCCTATAGGGCCAGAACAATGAGCTTGCTCAGAACAAAAGAACTGTGCTTCCTACACACAGGTGCCATACCTAGTTCAACTCTGCTTAGGAAACTGACAAGAACAATAGGTTCTCTTCCTTCCAATGCACTGCACTTGCTGGGAACAGATGCGAGTGCTATTTGCACTATGTATGGCAAAGGGAGAACTAGAGTGACTTTGATTATCAGAAAAGAACTCTTGTTCGTAGGAACAGAATCTGAATGTGATTCAACTCCAGTTATGAAGGGGAATTTAACACTAGCTCCCTTATAAGAAAGACACTCTGCTTTTGAGAAAGGGGCACTCTTCTACTCTATTGTATTTCAAATAGGGTCAGAACAGTGAGCTTGCTCATAACAAGAGAACTGTGCCTCCTACACACAGGCCGTATCTTTCAACTCTGCTTAGGAAACTGACAAGATCAGTAGGTTCTTTTTCGTCCAATACACTGCACTTGCTGGGAACAGACAAGGTTGCTATTGGCCCTGTGTATGTCAAAGGGAACGCTATAGTGATTTGCTTAGCAGAAAAGAACTCTTGTTCGTAGGAACAGAAATTGAGTGAGATTCAACTCCATTTATGAAGGAGAATTTAACACTAGCTCGGTTTATGAGAAAGACACTCTGCTTTTGAGAAAGGGACACTCTTCTACTATTCTGTGTTTCCTATAGGGCCAGAACAATGAGCTTGCTCAGAACAAAAGAACTGTGCTTCCTACACACAGGTGCCATACCTAGTTCAACTCTGCTTAGGAAACTGACAAGAACAATAGGTTCTCTTCCTTCCAATGCACTGCACTTGCTGGGAACAGACATGAGTGCTATTTGCACTATGAATGTCAAAGGGAGCTCAATAGAAACTTTGCTTACCAGAAAAGAAATATGCTCACAGGACCAGAAACTGCATGTGATTCAACTCCGTTTATGAAGGGGAATTCAACACTAGCTCGCATTAGGAGAATCACACTCTGCTTTTGAAAAGGAGAACTCTTATTCTATACTGTGTTTCATATAGAGCCAGAACAGTGAGCTTGCTCAGAACAAAAGAACTGTGCTTCCTACACACATGGGCCATATGTAGTTCAACTCTCCATAGGAAACTGACAAGAAGAGTAGGTTCTCTGCTGTCCAATACACTGCACTTGCTGGGAACAGACATAAGGGCTCTTTGCACTGTGAACGGCAATGGGAGCGATAGAGTGACTTTGCTTAGCAGAAAAGAACTCTTGTTCATAGAAACAGAAACTGCATGTGATTGAACTCCATTTATTAAGGGGAATTTGAACTAGCTCGATTTAGGAGAAAGACACTCTGCTTTTGAGAAAGGAGCACTCTTCTACTATATTGTGTTTTCTAAAGGAACAGAACAGTGAGCTTGCTAAGAACAAAAGAACTGTGCTTCCGACAAACACCGGCCATATCTAGTTCAACTCTGCTTATGAAACTGAAACAACAGTATGTTCTCTTCCGTCGAATACACTGCACTTGCTGGGAACAGACGCGAGTGCTATTTGTACTGTGTATGGCAAACGGAGCGCAACAGTAACTTTGCTTACCAGAAAAGAACTATGCTCATAGGACGAGAAACTGCATGTGATTCAACTCCATTTATGAAGGGGAATTCAATACTAGCTTGTCTTAGGAAAAACACACTCTGCTTTTAAAAAGGAGGACTCTTCTACTCTACTTTTTTTTCTATAGGGCCATAACAGTGAGCTTGCTCAGAACAAAAGAACTGTGCTTCCTACACACACGGACCATATCTAGTTCAACTCTCTATAGGAAATTGACAAGAACAGTAGGTTCTCTCTGGACAATACACTGCACTTGCTGGGAACACACATGAGTGCTCTTTGCACTGTGTATGGCAATTGGAGCACTATAGTGACTTTGCTTACCAGAAAAGAACTCTTGTTTGTAGGAACAGAAACTCTATGTGATTTTACACCATTTTTAAAGGGGAATTTAACAGTAGCTCGCTTTACGAGAAAGACACTCTGCTTTTGAGAAAGGAACACACTTCTACTCTACTGTTCTTTCTATAGGGCCAGAACAGTGAGCTTGCTCAGAACAAAACAACTGTGCTTCCTACACATCAGCCATGTCTTATTCAACTCTGGTTAGGAAACTGACAAGAACACTAGGTTCTCTTCTTTTCAGTACACTGTACTTGCTGGGAACCGATGTGAGTGCTATTTGCACTGTGTATGGCAAAGGGAGCATAATAGTAACTTTGCTTACCAGAAAAGAACTATGCTCATAAGACCGGAACCTGCATGTGATTCAATTACGTTAATGAAGGAGAATTCAACACTAGCTCGCCTTAGGAGAAACACACTCAGCTTTGGAGAAAGAAGCTCTCTTCTATTCTACTGTGTTTCACATAGTGCCAGAACAGTAGCTTGCTCAGAACAAAAGAACTGGGCCTCCTACACAGACCAGCCATATCTAGTTCAACTCTCCATAGGAAACTGACAAAAACAGTAGGTTCTCTTCCATCCAATACACTGCACTTGCAGGGAACCGATGCAAGTGCTATTTGCACTATGTATGGCAATGGGAGTGCTATAGTGACTTCACTTACCAGAAAATAACTCTTTTTTGTAGGAACAAAAACTGAATGTGATTCAACTTCATTTATGAAACAGAATTTAACACTATCTCCCTTTGCGCAAAAGACACTGTACTTTTTATAAAGGGGCACTCTTCTCCTCTACTGTGTTTCCTATAGGGCCAGAACAGTGAGCTTGCTCAGAATAAAAGAACTGTGCTTCCTAAACACATGGGCCATATGTAGTTCAACTCTGCTTAGGAAACTGAGAAGAACAGTAGATTCCCTTCTGTCCAATACACTACACTTGCTGGGAACAGACAAGATTGCTATTGGCCCTGTGTATGGCAAAGGAAGCGTTATAGTCATTTTCTTAGCAGAAAAGAACTCTTGTTCATAGGAACAGAAACTGAATGTGATTCAACTCCATTTATGAAGAAGAATTTAACACTAGCTCACTTTACGAGAAAGACACTCTGCTTTTGAGAAAGGGACACTCTTCTACTCTTCTGTGCTTCCTTTAGGGCCAGAACAGTGAGGTTGCTCACAACAAAAGAACTGTGCTTCCTGCACACACGGGCCATATCTAGTTCAACTCTGCTTAGGAAACTGACAAGAACAATAGGTTCTCTTCCTTCCAATACACTGCACTTCCTGGAAGAGACATGAGTGCTATTTGCACTTTGAATGGCAAAGGGAGCACAATATAAACTGTGCTTACCAGAAAAGAAATATGCTCATAGGACCAGAAACTGCAAGTGATTAAACTCCGTTTATGAAGGGCAATTCAACACTAGCTTGCATTAGGAGAATCACACTCTGTTTTTGAAAAGGAGAACTCTTGTACTCTACTGTGTTTCATATAGAGCCAGAACAGTGAGCTTGCTCAGAACAAAAGAACTGTGCTTCCTACACACACGGCCATATCTAGTTCAACTCTCCATAGGAAACTGACAAGAAGAGTAGGATCTCTGCTGTCCAATACACTGCACTTGCTGGGAAAAGATGTGAGGGCTCTTTGCACTGTGTACGGCAATGGGAGCGATAGAGTGACTTTGCTTAGCAGAAAAGAACTCTTGTTCATAGGAACAGAAAATGAATGTGATTCAACTCCTTTTATGATGGGGAATTTAACGTTAGCTCGCTTTATGAGAAAATCACTCTGTTTGTGAGAAAGGGGCACTCTTCTACTCTACTGTTCTTTCTATAAGGCCAGAACAGTGAGCTTGCTCAGAACAAAACAACTGTGCTTCCTACGCACTGGCCATGTCTCATTCAATTCTGCTTAGGAAACTGACAAGAACACTAGGTTCTCTTCTCTCCAGTACACTGTACTTGCTGGGAACCGACGTGAGTGCTATTTGCACTGTGTATGGCAAAGATAGCACAATAGTAACTTTGCTTACCAGAAACGATCTATGCTCATAGAACCAGAAACTTCATGTGATTCAACTCTGTTTATGAAGGAGAACTCAGCACTACCTCGCCTTAGGAGAAACACACTCTGCTTTGGAGAAAGGAGCACTCTTCTGCTCTACTGTGTTTCATATAGTGCCAGAACAGTGAGTTTGCTGGAACAAAAGAACTGTGCTTCCTACACACACAGGCCATATCTAGTTCAACTCTCTATAGGACTGACAAGAACAGTAGGTTCTCTTCCGTTTAATACACTGCACTTGCTGCGAAAAGACTCAAGTGTTATTGGCACTGTGTATGGCAAAGGGAGCACTACATTGACTTTGCTTACCAGAATAAAAGTCTTGTTCATAAGAACAGAAACTGAATGTGATTCAACTCCATTTATGAATGAAAATTTAACACTACCTCTCTTTACAAGAAAGATACTCTGCTTTTGAGAAAAGAGCACTTTCCTACTTTACTGTGTTTTCTATAGGGCCAGAACTGTGAGCTTGATCAGAACAAAAGAACTGTGCTTTCTACACACATGGGCCATATCTCGTTCAACTCTGCATAGAAAACTTAAAAGAACACTAGCTTCTCTTCTGTCCAATGCACTGTACTTGCTGGGAAAAGGCAGAAGTGCTATTTGCACTGTGTATGGCAATGGTAGCGCTATAGTGACCTTGCTTACCAGAAAAGAACTCTTGTTCGTAGGAAAAGAATCTGAATGTGATTCAACTCCATTTATGAAGGGGAATTTAACACTAGATCGCTTTATGAGAAAGACCCTCTGCTTTTGAGAAAGGGGCACTCTTTTACTCTATTGTGTTTTCTATAGGGCCAGAACAGTGAGTGTGCTCAGAACAAAAGTACTCTGCTTCCTACACAGACGGGCCATATCTGGTTCAACTCTCCTTAGGAAACTGACAAAAACAGTAGGTTCTCTTCCATCCAATATACTGCGCTTGCTGGGAACAGACGCGAGTACTCTTTGCCCTGTGTATGGCAATGGGAGCACAATAGTGACTTTGCTTATCAGAGAAGAACTCTTGTTCTTAGGAACAGAAACTGCATGGGATTCAACTCCATTTATGAAGGGGAATTTAACACCAGATCGCTTTATGAGAAAGACCCTCTGCTTCTGAGAAATGAGCACTCTTCCACTCTACTTTGTTTCCTATAAGGCCAGAACAGTGTGCTTGCTCAGAACAAAAGAACTGTGCTTCCTACACACACGGGCCATATCTATTTCTTCTCTGCTTAGGATACTGACAAAAACAGTAGCTTCACTTCCAACCAATACAATGCACTTGCTGGGAACAGATTCGAGGGCTATTTGCACTGTGTACGGCAATGGGAGCAAATTAGTGACTTACCTTTCCAGAAAAGAACTCTTGCTCATAGGACCAGAAATTTCATGTGATTCAACTCCGTTTATGAAGGGAATTCAAAACTTACTCGTCTTATGAGAAACATACTGTGCTTTTGAGAAAGGAGCACTCTCTTACTCTACTGTTACCTATAGGTCCAGAACCGTGAGCTTGCTCATAACAAAAGAACTGTGCTTCGTACACACAGGGACCATATCTAGTTAAACTCTGCTTATGAAACTGACAAGAACAGTAGCTTCGCTTCCATCCAATACACTGTACTTGCTGGGAAAAACGCAAGAGCTATTTGCATTGTGTTTGACAATTGGAGCGCAATAGTGACTTTCCTTAGCAGAAAAGAACTCTTGCTCATAGGACCAGAAACTGCATGTGATTTAATTCTGTTTATGACAGGGAATTCAGACTAGCTTGCCTTACGAGAAACACACTCTACTTTTGAGAAAGGAGCACACTCCTACTCTACTGTGTTTCCTATAGGGCCAGAACAGTGAGCTTGCTCAGAACAAAAACTGTACTTTCTACACACACGGGCCATACCTAGTTCAATTCTACTTAGGAAACTGAGTATAACAGTGGCTTCTCTTCCGTCCAATACACTGCACTTGCTGGGAACAGACACGAGTGCTATTTTAACAGTGTATGAGAATGGGAGCACAATAGTGACGTTCCTTAACAGTAAAGACCTCTTGTCATACGACCTGAAACTTAATGTATTTCAACTCCGTTTATGAAGGGGAATTCAACACTAGCCTGCTTTACAAGAAAGACACTCTACTTTTGAGAAAGGGGTACTCTTCTATTTTACTGTGTTTCCTTTAGGACCAGAACAGTGAGCTTGCTCGGAACAAAAGAACTGTGATTCCTACAAACACAGGCTATATTTAGTTCAACTCTCCTTAGGAAACTGAGAAGAACAGTAGGTTCTCTTCTGTCCAATACATTGCACTTGCTGGGAACAGACGCGACTACTATTTTCACAGTGTATGGCAATGTATAGTGTCTTTTTTTTTTTTTACCAGAAAAGAACTCCTCTTCTTAGAAACACAAACTTCATGTGATTCAACTCCATTTATGAAGAAGAATTTAACACTATCTCACTTTATGAGAAAGACACTCTGCTTTTGAGAAAGGGACAGTCTTCTACTCTTCTGTGTTTCCTATAGGGCCAGAACAGTGAGCTTGCTCACAACAAAGGCACTGTGCTTCCTACACACACAGGCCATATCTAGTTCAACTCTGCTTAGGAAACTGACAAGAACAGTAGGTTCTCTTCCTTCCAATACACTGCACTTGCTGGGAACCGACGTGAGTGCTATTTGCACTGTGTTTGGCAATGGGAGCATAATAGTGACTTTGCTTACCAGAAGAGAACTCTTGCTCTTAGGACAAGAAACTGCATGTGATTCAACTCCATATATGAAGGGTTTTTTAACACTCTCTCACTTTACGAGAAAGACACTCTGCTTTTGAGAAAGGGGCACTCTTCTACTCTACAGTGTTTCCTTTAGGGCCAGAAGAGTGAGCTTGCTCAGACCAAAAGAACTGTGCTTCCTATACACACGGCCATAACTAGTTAAACTCTCCTTATGAAACTGACAAGAACAGTAGGTTCTCTTCCGTCCAATACACTGCACTTGCTGGGAACAGACACGAATGCTATTTGCACTGTGTATTGCATGGGAGCGCTACAGTGACTTTGCTTACCAGAAAAGAACTCTTTTTCGTAAGAACAGAAACTGAATATGATTTAACTCCATTTATGAAGGTTATTTAACACTAGCTTGCTTTACGAGAAAGACACTCTGCTTTTGAGAAAGTGGCACTCTTCTATTCTACTGTTTTTCCTATAGGGCCAGAACAGTGAGCTTGCTCAGAACAAAAGAACTGTACTTCCTGCACACACGGGCCCATCTAGTTTAACTCTGCTTAGGAAACTGACAAGAACAGTAGTTCTCTTCCGTCCAATACACTGCACTTGCTGGGAACAGACGTGAGTGCTTTTTGCACTGTGTGGCAATGGGAGCGCTATAGTGACTTTGCTTACCCAAAAAGAACTCATGTTTGTAGGAACAGAAACTGCATGTGATTCAACTTCATATATGAAGGAGAATTTAACACTAGCTTGCTTTACGAGGAAGACACTCTGCTTTTGATAAAGGAGCACTCTTCTACTCTATTGTGTTTCCTATAGGGCCAGAACAGTGAGCTTGCTCAGAACCAAAGAATTGTGCTTCCTACACACATGGGCCATATCTAGTTCAACTCTGCTTAGGAAACTGACAAGAACTGTAGTGTGATATGCAATATGACAAAAATCTTAAATATATATCAATATACTGAATTTCCTAAACAGAAGTAGAACATACACAAAGTATGACAGATATAAATTTACTTTTGTATCAATATACAAATATTTCAAATAGGAGTAGAAATATATGTACATTATAACAAATATAGTTCTGTATTTGTATCAATATACAAATTATCTTATACAGGATTATAAAAATATTTTACATTTGTATCAACATATAAGATTCCATAACAGTGCAAATTACAGTGCAAATTATTTAAGGCTGCTATTTTACTAAATTTGTTTACTAGTATACACAATAATCTATCATATTATCTCATACCTATCCATTCCATTTCTTCTCTTCCCTTTTTTCTCTCTTTTTTTTAGAATACTGAGTTTAATATTTTCTTCCACTCCCAACCCTATAACAATCATCCATAACCCTGAGAATTATGAAACCTAAGGGAGAAGGGGCGTCGTTTTGTTAGAATTTCTTCCTGATGTTTAGGGGGTGATGTTATCTCTGTTAGGTACTGTGAGAAAGCTCACATAGTTAAATCTCAGTTAGCCTAACTGTAGGTTCTGCAGCAAGTCTTAGAATAATGGGTAAGATAGTCTGAAATTCTGGTAAGAAGTGTAGTATGGTGATGATTACCATGGCATCATTCTGGATTGGGTAGATTTGTTGTTGGGACCCCATCTTCCTTCTGGAGACTTCTGAGATTGCTATTAGAAAAACTTATTTGTTATCAAAATGGAAGATTTGGATTTCAAGAGGACATAGCATGTAAGAAAGCATTCTGAGAAATCAGGAGTAAGAATGGAGAGAATTAGAATCTAGAAGACAATGGTCCCTTTTTATTGGTTTCCTTCTGTCCCACACCAGAGGGCTCTTCTGATGTGGGACTGAAGAATCTCTCAAACTTTTCTTTTAGCAATGTGCTTGTGTTTAGAGAAGGAGTGAGCCAATTCCATCTCCATAGCCAGCTTGGCTTATAATTGAATTGGAACCACAACTTTTCTGGATTGATAGAGAGATAGATGTTAGACAGTGAGATTTTACCATGTGTAGATTGGTACCAATAGATTCTTTTTTTCTGCTCTAAACATCCAGATATCCCACGCCTTATGATTTTTCAAAGATGGGTATTTCCATTATCCTGGAAAGACAAAAACAGAACCCTACCCCAACCTTTGATTGTTAAATTTTTCTTACAACTTGTAGAGATGTCACATTGGTGGTTGATCTTTTACTTCTCCTCATCAAGGGGTTTTTCCTGTTTGAATCGAATTTTTATTAATTTTGTTGGTATCCATAGCTTTTCTTCACCTGCAGAAACAAAGGCAAAACCCCTTCCCCAATGTAGAACATATCCAAGTTTCCATTCTGAGGTCAGCACATCCTTGAAATAAACCGGTTGGTTTAGCTCAGGAGTTTTGTCTTTCGTCCAATGTCTCTCTGCAGCTGTTGTTCTTTTCTCATCAGCATTGAGAAAATTCAAGGTTAATAAAGCACTATGCAATCTATTTCTAGAAGTCATTGTTACCTGTTTCTGTTTATTTAGCATATCCTTTAAAGTTCGATCGGATCTTTCTATGACTGCTTGGCCTGTGGGATTGTGTGATATACCTGTAACATGCTTTATATTGTAATAAGCAAAGTATTGTCTCATTTTATTGGAGACATATGCTGGGGCATTGCCTGTCTTAATTTGTACAGGTATTTACATGATGGCCATAACTTCTAATAGGTGTGTAATCACAGAATCAGCCTTTTCAGAACTCATAGGAGTTGCCCATTGAAATCCTGAATAGGTGTCAATGGTATGATGTACATACTTTAATTTTCCAAATTCTGCAAAATGAAACACATCCATCTGCCAAATTTCATTTCTTTGTATACCTTTTGGATTGATCCCTGCAGGTAATGGAAGTTGGTTATAGATGGAACAAGTAGGACATTTTTTCACAATATCCTTAGCCTATTGCCAAGTGATGGAGAAATCCTTCTAAAAAACCTTTGCTATTTACATGGCATTTCTTATGAAATTCTGAAGCTTCTAGCACATTACCTATTAGTAACTGATCAATCTCATCATTACCTTGTGCTAGAGGTCCTGGCAGACCTGTATGGGAACTGATATGTGATATATATATATATATATATATATATATATATATATATATATATATATATATATATAGGATGTTCCCTTTTTCTGATGGTTTCCTGCAATTGTATGAATAATGAAGTTAATTCTCTATTATCAGGAATAAATTCAGCAGTTTCAATATGTAAAACAACTCTCTCTGCATATGGAGAGTCAGTGACTATACTGGGGGGTTCTGTGAAGTCCATCAGTACCATAAGCATGGTATACAGTTCTGCCTTTTGTACAGAGCTGTATGGACTTTGTACCACTTTACTTTAGTCTCCTGATTTATATCCTGCTTTCCCTGATTTATTTGCATCAGTATAGATTGTGAAGACTCCAGAAATTGGCTTTTGTCATGCAATGCGAGGAAAGACCCATTTGGTCTTCTTTATGAATTCTATTCTCTTGCTTTTGGGATAGTGGTTGTTAATCTCTCCCAAAAAGTTACTGCAGGCTCTCTGCCAGTATTCATTATCTTTCTATAGTGATTAAATTTCTTCATTAGATAAAGGTACTACAATTTCTGCTGGGTCCATTCCTGTCATCTGGCGAAGTCTTCCTTTACCTTTTTGAATCAAATCAGAGATCTTTTCTATATAAGTCTTTAATTTCTTATTTGGTTTACATGGTAGGAATATCCATTCCAATATAATATCTTACCTCTGCATCAAAATACCTGTTGGGGAATGTCTGGAGGGGAATATGACAAGAATGCATTTAAGTTCTGGATCCACACGATCCACATGTGCTTCTTGAATTGTCTTTTTTACTAGAGCCAATTCCTTCTCAGCTTCGGCTGATAATTCTCTTGGACTATTTAATTCTTTGGCCCCTTCTAGAGTATTAGCCAAATTTTGTAGTCCATTTTTTGGTATTCCCATGATACCCAGTAAGTTGGAAATGCTTCGTAATAACTTTTGAAAATCATTAAGAGTTTTTAATCGATCTCTCCTTAGTTGTACCTTTTGGGGTCTAATTTTTTGTAGCTCTATCTTATATCCTAAGTAATTAATAGAATCTCCTCTTTGTATTTTTTCAGGAGCAATTTGTAGTCCCCAGCGAGGCAAACTTTTTTTACTTCTTCAAACATGCTTTCTAATGTATCTAATTTTGGATCAGCTAATAGGATATCATCCACATAGTGATAAATTATAGATTGTGGATACTTTACATGAATTATCTCCAATGGTTTCTGCACAAAGTATTGGCACAAAGTAGGGCTGTTTAACATTTTCTGTGGGAGGACCTTCCATTGATACCTCTTGACTGGCTGAGAATTGTTATAATTAGGTACTGTGAGGGCAAATTTTTCTCTATCATTTTCTTGTAAGGGTATGGTAAAGAAACAGTCTTTTAAGTCAATAACTATTATAGGCCATTCTTTAGGTAGCAGAGAGGGCAAGGGCATTCCAGTCTATAAAGAGTCCATTGGCTGAATTACTTTATTAATAGCTCTCAGATCTGTCAGCATTCTCAAATTACCAGACTTTTTTTTAATAACAAGTACAGGAGAATTCCAAGGGCTGGCAGATTCTTCAATGTGTTGAGCATTTAACTGCTCTTGAACCAGCTGTTCTAAAGCTTGTAGCTTCTTTTTTGTCAAAGGCCATTGTCCAACCCAGACAGTTAGTTAGCCATTTTAAAGGTAAGGCAGTTGGTACTTCTGAGAGTTCAACAGCAGTCATGCTCTGTTTGTGAACAGCCTGAATGGTTGGTGACTGATTTTTATAGCATGTCGTGATATTGTTCCTAGAAACATGCATTGGTCTGTGTTCGTTTTCTGAAAGTGTAGGAATTTTAATCTGGGTATTCCACTGTTGTAACAGATCTCGATCCCAAAGATTTACTGCTACATTTGCTACATATGACTTCAGCCTTCCTCTCTGTCCTTCTGGCCCTATGCATTCAACCCATCTCAAACTCTGTTTTATCTGAGATAGGGTGCCAATCCCTAAAAGTTGGACATCTACCTCTTGAAGAGGACAATTCGGATGCCATGATTTTGGTGTAATTATAATCACATCTGCACCTGTGTCTACCAGGCCCTCCAGAACCAGGCCATTAATTTGAATTCCAAGCTTTGGTCTTTCTTCATTTACGGAAGTCTACCAAAATATTTGTTTTATAGTGTTCTTGTAAACTGTGATCCACCTATCAGAGCGGTTTTATCATCCATTGCAGCATCGGTTTTTACATTAGGCATTGGTTTATTCAGTTGTCCTGGAGAGGAATTTCTTCCACAGTGGCTGGGAATGTTCATACTACATTTGATTTGGGGGCCTGTAAGAGGCCCCCTGAGGCGTTTCCTGCCAGTAAAGGGTTGCCTCATATATCTATTTTTTGATCTGCACTCACTGGTCCAATATCGGCCTTTGCCATACCTTCTACATAATCCGGGAGGTGGTTGGGGTCTCCTGTTTAGGCTATTCCTAAAAGGAGTATTACTTCTAGGAGTACCCCATGTACAGTTTTTACTTATATGACCTGGTGTACCACATTTAAAACAATTGTTAACACGGGGCCTTCTTTCACCTCTGGGATTTGTCTCTCCTATCCAAGCCTCATTACTGTAGTTACAAGATTCAACACCATTTGTATACTAAATCCATTCTTCCAAAGGAGCTGATCCGATCTTTAATGGTGTAAGTATTCTTCTGCATTCTGTATTAGCATTGTCGAATGCCAAGGACTCAATTAATACTTTTCTTAATTCTTTAACTGATACAGCTTTTGTTATAGCTGTGTTCAGCCTTTGTAAAAAATCTGTGAAAGGTTCGTGAAGTCCCTGAAATATCTGTGTGTATACCTCAGTTGGTTTTCCAGGTTCTGGAATTTTTTCCCAAGCATTTAGATCTGCTGTACAGCATAGGGATATTGTATGCTCATCATAAGTGGCTTGTACGTTCCTGTCAGCAAAACATCCCCCACCAAGTATTTGATCTTGGGAGATCAAAAAACCTCTGATTTTACCTTGTTGTTCTAAATTTTTTGCCTCTTCTCTCAACCAGCTTTTCCACTGTAGCTGCTGGCTATATTCTAGAACAGCTGAAATTAACTGATGCCAGTCACCTGGGATGATTCTATGTGAGGTAGACCACGAGTTTAACATCTGTCTTACATATGTGGAGTGTATCCCATAGGTAACTACTGCTTCCTTTATATTTTTAAGGTCCCTTGTTAAAATTGGTTGTAAGGTATATATATATGGCTCAGGGTGTGTGTCATCTGCTGGCTTCTCATGGATGATAACAGAATAAGACATTGTGTGAGATCCATTTGGAGATGTTACAACCTCTATGGTCTTGCCTTTCTGCTTATTAGGTCCCTTGACATGTTTACTGAGAGTTTCTTCTAAGGCTTGCAAAGGAGCACCTAGGGTCTGTTCTAGGGAGTGAACCTCCTCTCTGGCAAGGGACTCTAGATTTCTCATGGAATCATAGAAGTTTTTATGTTCCTCAGAAACACATGATTCCATGGACCTTATCTTATCAATTAATGATAATCTTTCTTCCTTATATAGTGTCTGGAGAGTTAGTGTTCTGTCCATTAAATATTCACATTTATTATCAATAATATCAATTTTTTAGTACAAGCCTGTTTTGTAAATCCTGATCAGCAGATTCCAGTGAAAGAATCTTTTTCTGTACGCTTTCATTGCTATCTCTTAAAGCAGATTCCAGAGAAAGAATCTTTTTGTGTCCGCTTTCATTGCTATCTCTTAAAGCAGATTCCAGAGAGAGAATCTTTTCCTGTACGCTTTCATTGCTATCTCTTAAAGCAGATTCCAGAGAAAGTATCTTTTTCTGTAATCCTTCATTGCTCTCTTTTAAAGCAGATTCCAGAGAAAGAATCTTTTTCTGTAAGCCTTCATTGCTATCTTTGAAAGCCTGTAAATCCTGGCTAGCAGATTCCAGAGAGAGAATCTTTTTCTGTAATCTTTCATTGTTATCTTTTAAAGCCTGTAAATCCTGGTTAGCAGATTTCAGAGAAAGAATCTTTTTCTGTAAGCCTTTATTGCTATTTTTTAAATCCTGTATCAGTCCCAATAATGACTCATCTTTGTTCTTGTTATTAAACCAGTGTTTGAACACTGGGTGAATTATTACAATGAATGCCAAAATGGTACAGGCCAGATATGACTCAGGAAGGTCGTATATTTCCAGGAAGATGTCATTCATCATACAGGCAAAAAGGTTTTCAAATTCTTGTGAGGTAATGTTGTCAGCCATATTACAAGAATTACTCAAAATTTGTTAGTCAATTTTAAGGTGTAAAATTATCAAGTACTTTTACTTGAAACAATATGCTTACCTTTCGTGGATTTTGAGGGTGTAGTAGCACTTTTCAGCCAGCAGGTGGCGATGGTACAGCTCCAAAGCAGGGCCTGCTGGTGATCTTGGCTGACTGCAGCTCGCTGGAGTCAAGATGGCGGGAGCAGGAGCTGGCGGCAGCACTCAGGAAGCAGGGGAGTGCTTCTTTGGTGGTCTCTAGGCTAAGCTAGGGAACTGAGACCAGACTAGCTGCTCCCTATTTCGGGAATGGAACCATGTAGGCATTCTCTTGTTATATGGAACTTTGCAGGCAGGTTTAGGCAACTGCTAGTCGGAGAGGAGACTGAGGGTGGGAGCCACCCAGGCCTTTGAAATTTGCCCCACATGAACACCAGATATTGGGGAAATTATTAAGGCCATGCCACGTAGTTAAAAGGAGATTTATTTGATGGCGTAACTTACAAGTTAAGGGATAGGTAAGTCGCAGGGACTGGGGAAGGTGGATCGCAGTCCAGCAGTGTTCTCTGGACCTCTGCTTGGCTCACCTTCAACATCCAAGGTCCCGGAACTGAGTGAGTGCTCTAGAGATCGAGATCTCAGGTCTCCAGGAGCCACACTTGGCCCCGCCTTGCAGGCGTGACAGTTGCCGAAGTCTCAATGGGGGTTGGAACTTCCAGATCAAAGCTGGAATGGCTACCCACTACAAAGTACAGTAGGTTCTCTTCCGTCCAATACACTGCACTTGCTGGGAACAGACACGAATGCTATTTGCACTGTGTATGGCAATGGGAGCGCAATAGTGACTTTCCTTACCAGAAAAGAACTCTTGCTCATAGAACCAGATACTGCATGTGATTCAACTCTGTTTATGAAGGGGAATTCAACACTAGCTCGCCTTCTGAAAAACACAATCTGATTTTGAGAAAGGAGAACTCACCTACTCTACTGTGTTTCCTATAGGGCCAAAACAGTGAGCTTGCTCAAAACAAAAGAACTGTGCACCCTACACACACAGGCCATATCTATTTCAACTCTGCTTAGAAAACTGACAAGAACAGTAGCTTCTCTTCCATCCAATACACTGCACTTGCAGGGAACAGAAACGAGTTCTATTTGCACTGTGTATGGCAATGGGAGCACTATAGTGACTTTGCTTAACAGAAAAAAACTCTTGCTCATAGGACCAGAAACTGAATGTGATTCAACTCTGTATATGAAGGGAAATACAACACTAGCTCACTTTAGAAGAAACACACTCTGTTTTTGAGAAAGGAGCACTCTTCTACTCTACTGTGTTTCATATAGCGCCAGAACAGCTAGATTGCTCAGAACAAAGAACTGTGCTTCCTACACACACGGGCCATATCTAGTTCAACTCTGCTTAGGAAACTGACAAGAACAGTAGGTTCAATTTTGTCCAATACACTGCACTTGCTGAGAACAAACATCAGTGCTATTTGCTCTGTGTATGGCAATGAGAGCACTATAGTGACTTTGCCTACCAGAAAAGAACTCTTGTTCATAGGACCAGAAACTGCTTGTGATTACAAAACATTTATTAAGGGGAATTTAACACTAGCTCGCTTTACTTGACAGACACTCTGCTTTTGAGAAAGGAGAACTCTTCTATTCTTCTATGTTTCCTATGGGCCAGAACATTGAGCTTGCTCAGAACAGAAGAATTGTGCTTCCTACACACACGGGCCATATCTAGTTCAACTCTGTTTAGGAAACTGACAAGATCAGTATGTTCTCTTTAGTCCAACACACTGCAATTGATGGGAACAGATGTGAGGGCTATTTGCATTGTGTCTGGCAATTGGAGCGCTATAGTGACTTTCCTTACCAGAAAAGAACTCTTGCTCATAGGACCAGAAACTGCACGTGTTTCAACTCCGTTTATGAAGGGAAATTCAATAGTAGCTCGCCTTAGAGAAACACACTCAGCTTTTGAGAAAGGAGCACTCTCCTACTCTACTGTGTTTCTTAGAGGGCCAGATCTGTGAGCTTGCTCAGAACAAAAGAACTGTGCTTCCTACACACACGGGCCATATCTAGTTCAACTCTGCTTAGGAAACTGACAAGAACAGTAGCTTCTCTGCTGTACAATACACTGCATTTGCTGGGAACAGACGCAAGTGCAATTTGCACTGTGTATGGCAATTGAGCGCTATATTGACTTTGCTTACCAGAAAACAACTCTTGATCGTAGAAAATGAAACAAAATGGGATTCAACTTCATTTATGAATGGGAATTTAACACTAGCTCATTTTACATGAAAGACACTCTGCTTTTGAGAAAGGGGCACTCTTCTACTCTACTGTGTTTCCTATAGGGCCAGAACAGTGAGCTTGCTCAGAACAAAAGAACTCTGCTTCCTACACACACGAGTAATATCTAGTTCAACTCTGCTTAGGAAATTGACAAGATCAGTAGGTTCCATTTTGTCCAATACACTGCACTTGCTGGGAGCAAACGTGAGTGCTCTTTGCTCTGTATATGGCAATGGGAGAGCTATAGTGTCTTAGGAAACCAGAAAAGAACTCTTGTACATAGGAAAAGAAAATGGAGGTGATTCACTTCCATTTGTGAAGAGGAATTAAACACTACCTCGCCTTTGGAGGAACACACTCTGCTTTTGAGAAAGGAGCATTCTTCTACTCCACTGTTTCCTAAAGGCCCAGAACAATGAGCTTGCTCACAACAAAAGAACTGTGCTTCCTCCACACAAGGGCCATATCTAGTTCAACTCTGCTTAGGAAACTGACAAGATCAACAGGTTCTCTTCTGTACAATACACTGCACAAGCTGGGAATAGACACGAATGCTATTTGTAATGTGTATGGCAATGGGAGCACTATAGTGACGTTGCTTACCAGAAGGAACTCTTGTTCATTGGACCAGAAACTGCAAGTGATTAACCTCCGTTTATGAAGGGGATTTCAACACTAGCTTGGCTTAGGAGAAACACACTCTGCTTTTGAGAAAGGAGCATTCTTCTACTCTACTGTGTTTCCTATAGGCGCAGAACATTGAGCTTGCCCAGAACAAAAGAACTGTGCTTCCTAAACACACGGGCTATATCTAGTTCAACTCTACTTCAGGAACTGAGAAGAACAGTAGGTTCTCTTTTGTCCAATACACTGCACTTGCTGGGAAGAGATGCGAGTGTTATTTGCACTGTGTATGGCAATGAGAGCACTATAGTGACTTTGCTTACCAGAAAAGAACTCTTGTTAAAATGAACAGAAACTGAAAGTGATTCAACTCCATTTATGTAGGGGAATGTAACACTAGCTCGCTTTATGAGAAAGACACTCGCTTTTGAGAAAGGGGCACTGTCCTACTCCACTGTATTTCCTATAGGGCCAGAAGAGTGAGCTTCCTGAGAACAAAAGAACTGTGCTTCCTACACACACCGGTCATATCTAGTTCAACTCTGCTTAGGAAACTGACAAAATCAGTAGGTTCTCTTCTGTCCAATACACTGCAGTTGCTGGGAACAGACGCAAGTGCTATTTGCAGTGTGTACGCAATGGGAGCGATATACTGACTTTGCTTACCAGAAAAGAACTCTTGCTCATAGGAGCAGAAACTGCATGATATTCAACTCTGTTTATGAAGGGAAATTCAACCCTAGGTCGCCTTAGGAAAAACACACTGTGCTTTTGAGAAAGGAGCACTCTTCTACTCTACTGTGTTTCCTAGAGGACCAGAACAGTGAGCTTGCTCAGAACAAAATAACTGTGCTTCCTACACACATAGGCCATATCTAGTTCAATTCTGATTAGGAAACTGACAAGAACATTAGGTTCTTTTTGGTATAATACAATGCAGTTGCTGGGAACAGAAAAGAGTGCTTTTTGCACTGTGTATGGTAATGGGAGCACTATAGTGACTTTGCTTACCAGAAAAGAACTCTTGCTAATAGGACCAGAAACTGCATGTGATTCACCTAGGTTTATGAAGGGGAATTCAACGCTAGTTCGTCTTAGGAGAAACACACTCTGCTTGAGAAAGAAGCATTCTTCTACTCTACTGTGATTCCTATAGGCCCTGAACAGTGAGTTTGCTCAGAACAAAAGATCTGTGCATTATACACACACGTGCTATATCTAGTGCAACTCTCCTTATGAAACTGACAAGAACAGTAGCTTCTCTTCTGTCCAATACAATGCAATTGCTGGAAACAGACGCGAGAGCTATTTGCACTGTGTATGGCAATGGGAGAGATATAGTTATTTTGCTTTCCAGAAAAGAACTCTAGTTTGTAGGAACAGCAACTGCATGTGAATCAAATCCGTTTATGAAGGAGAATTCAACACTACCTCGCTTTAGGAGAAACACACTCTGCTTTTGAGAAAGGAGCATCCTTCTACTCTTCTGTGTTTCCTAAAGGCCCAGAACTGTGAGCTTGCTCAGAACAAAGGAAATGTGCTTCCTACACACACTATCCATATCCAGTTCAACTCTGCTTAGGAAACTGACAAGCACTGTAGCTTCTCTTCCGTCCAATACACGGCACTTGCTGGGAACAGATGCGAGTGCTATTTGTACTGTGTATGGCAATGGGAGCGCTGTAGTGACTTTCCTTACCAGAAAAGAACCTTAACTCGTAGGACCAGAAAATGCATGTAATTCAAGTCCGTTTATGAATGTGAAACAAACACTAGCTCGCCTTTCATGAAACACACTCTGGTTTTCTGAGAAGAGCACTCTTCTATTCTACTATGTTTCCTATAGGGCCAGAACAGTGAGTTTGCTCAGAACAAAAGAACTGTGCTTTCTACAAACACGGGCCATATTTGTTCAAGTCTGCTTAGGAAACTGTCAAGAACAGTAGCTTCTCTACAGTCCAATACACTGTACTTTTGCGGAACAGACGCGAGTGCTATTTCACTGTGTATGGCAATGGGAGCACAATAGTGACTTTCCTTACCAGAAAAGAACTCTTGCTCATAGCACAAGAAACTGCATGTGATTCAACTCCATTTATGAATGGGAAACAAATACTAGCTCGCCTTACAGGAAACACACTCTGTTTTTGAGAAAAGAGCACTCTTCTACTCTACTGTGTTTCTTATAGGTCCAGAAGAGTGAGCTTGCTCAGAACAAAAGAACTGTTCTTCCTACACCCAAGGGAAATATCTAGGTCAAGTCAGCCTGAGAAATTGATCAGAACAGTACCTTCTCTTTGGTCCAATACTCTGTACTTTCGGGGAACAGAAGCATGTGGTATTTGCACTGTGTATGGCAATGGGCGCGAAGTAGTGACTTTCCTTACCAGAAAACAACTCTTGCTCGGTGACAAAGAAACTTCATGTGATTCAATTACATTTATAAATGGGAAACAAACACTAGCTCGCCTTACAAGAAACACACTCTGCTTTTGAGAAAAGAGCATGCCTCTACTCTACTGTGTTTACTATAGGGCCAGAACAGTGAGTTTGCTCAGAGCAAAAGAACTGTGCTTCCTATACACATGTGCCATATCTATTTCAACTCTTCTTAGGAAACTGACAAAACAGTAGTTTCTCTTCAGTCTAATACACTGTACTTACTGGGTTCAGAAGCAAGTGCTATTTGCAATGTGTATGCCTTGAGAACGCAATAGTAACTTTCCATACAAAAAACAACTCTTGCTCTTAGGACCAGAAATTACATGTGATTCAACTCCATTTGTGAAAGGAAACAAACACTAGATCTTACAAGAAACACACTTTGCTTTTGTGAAAATAGCACTCTTCTAAACTTTTGTGTATCCTAAGGGCCAGAACAGTGAGATTGCTCAGAACAAAAGAACTGTGCATTCTACACACACGGGTCATATCTAGTTCAAGTCAGCCTGAGAAATTGTTCAGAACAGTAACTTCTCTTCAGTTCAATACACTGTGCTTTCGGGGAACAGACGAGAGTACTATTTGTACTGTGTATGGCAATAGGAGCACAACAGTGACTTTCTTTACTAGAAAACAACTCTTGTTAAAAGACCAGAATCTGCATGTGATTCAACTGTGTTTATGAATGGGAAACAAACACTAGTTCGCCTCACAAGAAAAACACTCTGATTTTAAGAACGGAGCACTCTTCTAATCTACAGCGTATCCTACAGGGCCCGAACAGAGTGCTTGCTCAGAACAAAAGAATTTTGCTTTCTACACACACAGGCCATATCTAGTTCAACTCTGCTTAGGAAACTCTCAAGAACAGCAGCTTGTCTTCTGTCCAATACAATGTAATTGTTGGAAACACTCGTGAGTGATATTTGCACTGTGTATGGCAATGGAAACACAATAGTGACTTTCCTTATCAGAAAACAACTCTTGCTCATAGGACCAGAAACTGCATGTGAATCAAGTCCATTTATGAATGGGAAACAAACACTAGCTCGCCTTACTAGAAACACACTCTGCTTTTGAGAAAAGTGCACTCCTCTACTGTGTTTCCTATAGGGCCAGAACAGTGAGCTTGCTCAGAAATAAAAAAATGTGCTTCCTACACACACGGACCATATATAGTTCAACTCTGCTAATGAAAATGACAAGAACAGAAGCTTCTCTTCAGTCCAATACACTGTACTTGCTCAGAACAGACGTTAGTGCTATTTGTACTGTGTATGGCAATAGGAGCACAATAGTGACTTTCCTTAAAGAAAACAGCTCTTGCTCATAGGATCACAAAGTGTTTGTGATTCAACTCCGTTTATGAATGAGAAACAAACACTAGCTCGCCTTACAAGAAACACACTCTGCTTTTGTGAAAAGAGCACTCTTCTAATCTACTGTGTTTTCTATAGGGCCAGAACAGTGAATACCTCAGAACAAAAGAACTGTGCTTCCTACACACATGGGATATGTCTAGTTCAAATCTTCTTAGGAAACTGACAAGAACAGAAGCTTCTCTTCAGTCCAATACTCTGTAATTGCTCAGAACAGATGTGAGTGCTATTTGCACTTTGTATGGCAATAGGAGCACATTAGTGACTTTCTTTGCCACAAAACAATTCGTACTCATAGGACCAGAAAGTGCTTGTGATTCAACTCCATTTATGAATGGGAAACAAACACTAGCTCACCTTACAAGAAACACACTCTGTTTTTGAGAAAAGAGCACTCTTATACTCTACTGCGTTTCCTAAAGGGCAATAACAGTGAGCTTGCTCATAAAAAAGAACTGTGCTTCCTACACACACAGGCCATATCTAAGTCAACTCTGCTTAGGGAACTGACAAGAACAGTAGCTTCTCTTCAGTCCAATACACTGTACTTGTTGGGAACAGATGCGAGTACTATTTTCACTGTATATGGTAATGGGAGCACAACACTGACTTTCCTTACCAGAAAACAACTCTTGCTCATAGGAAAAGAAACTGCATGTGATTCAACTCCTTTTAGGAATGGAAACCAAACACTAGCTCGCCTTACAAGAAACACACTCTGCTTTTGAGAAAAGAGCACTCTTCTACTCTGCTGTGTTTCCTCTAGGGCAAGAACAGTGAGCTTGCTCAGAACAAAAGAACTGTGCTTCCTACACACATGGGCCATATCTAGTACAACTCTGCTTAGGAAACTGACAAGAAGAAAGCATCCCTTCAGTCCATTACACTGTACTTGCTGGAAACAGACTCGAGTGCTATTTGCTCCGTGTATGGCAATAGGAGCAAAATAGTGACTTTCCTTACCAGAAAACAACTCTTGCTCATAGGACAAGAAATTGCATTTGATTCACCTTCATTTAAGAATGGGAAACAAACACTAGCTCGCCTTACATGAAACACACTCTGCTTTGTGAAAATAGCACTCTTCTAAACTATTGTGTTTCCTAAGGGCAAGAACAGTGAGCATGCTCAGAATAAAAGAACTGGGCTTCGTACACACACAGGACATAACTACTTTAACTGTGCTTAGGAAACTGACAAGAACAGAAGCTTCTCTTCAGTCCATTACACTCTACTTCCTGGGAACAGACGTGAGTGCTATTTGCCCTGTGTATGGCTATAGAAGCAAAATAGTGACTTTCCTTACCAGAAAACAACTCTTGCTCAAAGGATGAGAAACTGCAGGAGATTCAACTCCGTTTATGAATGGGAAACAAACACTAGCTTGCCTTACAAGAAACACACTCTGCTTTTGAGAAAAGAGCACTCTTCTACTCTACTCTGTTTCCTATAGGGCCAGAAGAGTGTGCTTGCTCAGAACAAAAGGACTGTCCTTCCTACACACAAGAGCCATATCTATTTCAAATCAGCCTGAGAAATTGATCAGAACAGTACCTATCCTTCAGTCCAATACTCTGAACTTTCAGGGAACAGAAGCAAGTGCTATTTGCACTGTGTATGGCAATGGGAGCACAGAAGTGACTTTCCTTACCAGAAAACAACTCTTGCTCAGTGACCCAGAAACTGCATGTGATTCACCTCCGTTTATGAATGGAAAACAAACACTAGCTTGCCTTATAAAACACACACTCTTCTTTTGAGAAAAGCACGCTCTTCTACTCCACTGTGTTTCCTACTGGGCCAGAACAGTGAGCTTGCTCAGAACAAAAGAACTGTGTTTCCTACACACACGGGACATATCTAGTTCAACTCTGCTTTGGAAACTGTCAAGAACAGTAGCTTCTCTTCATTCCAATACACTGTACTTGCTGGGAACAGACGCTAGTGCTATTTGCACTATCTATGGCAATGCGACCACAAAAGTGACTTTCCTTACCAGAAAACAACTCTTGATCAAAGGACCAGAAACTGCATGTGAGTCAACTACATTTATGAATGGGAAACAAACATTCGCTTGACTTACAAAAAAAAATATGCTTTTGAGAAAAGAACATTCTTCTATTCTACTGTGTTTCCTATAGTGTCAGAACAGTGAGCTTGCTCAGAACAAACAAGTGTACTTCCTAAACACACGGCCATGTTTAGTTCAACTCTGCTTAGGATTCTCACAAGTACAGTAGCTTCTCTTCAGTCCAATTCTCTGTACTTGTTGGGAAGAGATGCTAGTGCTGTTTGCACTCTGTATGGCAATGTCAAAGCAATAGTGACATTCCTTAACAGAAAACATATCTTGCTTGTAGGACCAGAAACTTCACGTGATTCAACTCCATTTATGAATGGGAAACAAACACTAGCTCGCCTTACAAGAAACACACTCTGCTTTTGAGAAAAGAGCATCTTCTACACTAAGGTGTTTCCTAAATGGCCAGAACAGTGAGCTTGCTCAGAACAAAAGAACTGTGCTTCCTACACACACCAGCCATATCTAGTTCAACTCTGCATAGGCAACTGACAAGAACAGTAGCTTCTCTTCAGTCCAATACACTGTATTGCCGGGAACAGACGCGAGTGCTATATGCACTCTGTATGGCAATGGGAGCACAATAGTGACCTTCCTTTACAGAATAAAACTCTTGCTAGTAAGACCAGAATCTGTATGTGATTCAACTCCATTTATGAATGGGAAACAAACACTAGCTCATCTTACAAGAAACACACTCTGATTTGAGAAGAGAGCACTCTTTTATTCTACTGTGTTTCCTAGAGGGCCAGAATTGTGAGCTTACTCAGAACAAAAGAACTGTACTGCCTACACACATGGACCATATCTATTTCAACTCTGCTTTGGAAACTGACAAGAACAGTAGCTTCTCTTCTGTCCAAAGCACTGTACTTGCTCGGAACAGATGCGAGTGCTATTTGACAGTTTATTGCAATTGGAGCAAATATTGACTTTCCTTACCAGAAAACAACCCTGGTCGCAGGACCAGAAACTGCATGTGATCAACTCCATTTATGAATGGAAAACAAACACTAGCTTGCCTTAGAAGAAACACAGTCTGCTTTTGAGAAAAGAGCACTCTTCTACTCTACTGAGTTTCCTATAGGGCCAGAATAGTGAGTTTGCTCAGAACAAAAGAACTCTTCTTCCTACACACACAGGACATATCTAATTCCACTCTATATAGGAAACTGACAGGAACAGTAGCTTCTCTTTAGTCCAATACACTGTGTTGCTGGGATCAGACCCGAGTGCAATTTGAACTGTGTATGGCAATGGGAGCGCAAGAGTGACTTTCCTTTCCAGAAAACAACCTTGGTCATAGGACAAGAAACTGCATGTGATCAACTCCGTTTATGAATGGGAAACAAACACTAACTCGCCTTACAAGAAACACACTCTGCCTTTGAGTATAAAGCACTCGTCTACTCTACTGTGTTTCCTATAGGGCCAGAACAATGAGCTTTCTCAGAACAAGAGAACTGTGCTTTCTGCACACATGGGACATATCTAGTTCAATTTTGATTACAAAACTGACAAGAACAGTAGCTTCTCTTCAGTCCAGTGCACTGTACTTGCTGGGAACAGACACGAGTGCTGATTATTCTGTGTATTGCAATGGGACCACAAAAGTGACTTTCCTAACCAGAAAAAATCTCTTGATCGTAGGACCAGAAACTGTATGTGAGTCAACTCCTTTTATGGACGGGAAACAAACACTAGCTCGCCTTACAAGAAACACACTCTGATTTTGAGAAGAGAGTACTCTTTTACTCTACTGTATTTCCTATAGGGCCAGAACTGTGAGCTTACTCAGAATAACAGAACTGTACTTCCTACACACACAGACCATATCTAGTTCAACTCTGCTTAGGAAACTGACAAGTACAGTAGCTTCTCTTCATTCCAATGCATTGTGCTTGCTGGGAACAGATGCGAGTTCTATTTGACAGTTTATGGCAATTGGAGCAAATAGTGACTTTCCCTACCAGAAAACAACCCTGGTTGCAGGACCAGAAACTGCATGTGATCAACTCTGATTATGAATGGAAAACAAACACTAGCTCACCTTAGAGGAAACACACTCTCAACCAGGCGGTGGTGACGTACGCCTTTAATCCCAGCACTCGGGAGGCAGAGCCAGAAGGAACTCTATGAGTTTGAGGCCAGCCTGGGCTACCAAGTGAGTCCTAGGAGAGGTGCAAAGCTACACAGAGAAACCCTGTCTCAAAACAAACAAACAAACAAAAAAAAACAAGAAACACACTCTGCTTTTGAGAAAAGAGCACTCTTCTAATCTTCTGTGTTGCCTATAGGGCCAGAACAGTGAGCTTGCTCAGAAAAACAACTGTGCTTCCTACTCACACAGGCCATATCTAATTCAACTCTGCTTTAATGTGACAAGAACAGTAGCTTCTCTTCAGTCCAATACACTGTACTTGCAGGGAACAGACACAATGGCTATTAGCACTGTGTATGGCAATGGAAACACAACAGTACCTTTCCATACCACAGAACAACTCTTGCTCTTTAAATCAGAAACTGCATGTGATTCAACTCCGTTTATGAATGGAAAACAAACACTAGCTCGACTTCCAAGAAACACACTCTGCTTTTGAGAAATGACCACTCTTCTACTTTACTGTGTTTCCTGTAGGGCCAGAACAGTGAGCTTGCTCAGAACAAAAAACTGTGCATCCTACACACACGGGCCATATCTAGTTCAACCCAGTTAAGGAAAATGACAGGAACAGTAATTTCTCTTCAGTCCAATACCCTGTACTTCCTAGGAACAGATGCGAGTGCTATTTGCACTGTTTATGGTAATGGGAACACAATAGTGACTTTCCTTACAAAAAAACAATTCTTGCTCACAGGACCACAAACTGTATGTGTATCAACTCCGTTTATGAATGGGAAACAAACACTAGCTTGCCTTACAGGAAACACACTCTGCTTTTGAGAAAAGAGCACTCTTCTTCTCTACTGTGTTTCCTATAGGGCTAGAACTGTGAGCTTGCTCAGAACAAAAGAACTGTGCTAACTACAATCACGGTCCATATCTAGTTCAACTCTGCTTAGGAAACTCTCAAGAATGGAAGCTTCCCTTCAGTCCAATACACTGTACTTGCTGGGAAGGAACGAGACTGCTATTTGTACTGTGTTGGGCAATGAGAGCACAATAGTGACTTTCCTTACCAGAAAACAACTCTTGCTCACAGGACCAGAAAATGAATGTGAGTCATCTCCTTTAATGAATGGGAAACAAACACTAGCTTGCCTTACAGGAAACACACTATGATTTTTAGAAAAGAGCACTATTCTACTCTACTGTGTTTCTTATAGTGCCAGTACAGTGAGCTTACTCAGAACAAAAGAACTGAGCTTCCTACACATGGTCCATATCTAGTTCAAGTCTGCTTAGGAAAGTGACAAGAACAGTAGCTTCTTCAGTCGAATACACTGTACTTCCTGAAAACAGACTCGAGTGCTGTTTGCACTGTGTATGGCAATGGTAGCACAATATTGACTTTCCTTAAAAGAAAACAACTCTTGCTCGTAGGATCAAAACTGCATGTGGTACAACTATATTTTTGAATGGGAAACAAACACTAGCTCGCCTTACAAGAAACACAATCGGCTTTTTAGAAAACAGCATTCTTCTACTCTACTGTATTTCCTTTAGGGCCAGTACAGTGAGCTTGCTCAGATCAAAAGAACTGTGCTTCCTACACACACGTTCCATATTTAGTTCAACTTTGCTTAAGGAAATGACAAGAACAGTAGCTTCTTTTAAGTCCAATACACTGTACTTGCTGGGAACAGACACGCATGCTATTTGGCCACTGTATCTCAATGGGAGCAAAACAGTGACTTTCCTTACCAGAAAACAACTCTTGCTCATAGGACCAGAAACTACATGTGATTCAATTCTGTTTATGAATTGAAACAAACATTAGCTCATCTGACAAGGAACACACTCTGCATTTGAGAAAAGAGCACTCTCCTACTCTACTCTGTTTCCTATAGGGCCAGAACAGTGATTTTCATCATAACAAAAGAACTGGGCTTCCTACACACACGGGTTATATCTAGTTCAACTCTGCTTAGGATACTGACAAGAACAGTAGCTTCTCTTCAGTCCAATACACTGTAATTGCTCAGAACAGACGCGAGTGCTATTTGCACTTTGTATGGCAATAGGAGCACATTAGTGACTTTCTTTGCCACAAAACAATTCGTACTCATAGGACCAGAAAGTGCTTGTGATTCAACTCCATTTATGAATGGGAAACAAACACTAGCTCGCCTTACAAGAAACACACTCTGTTTTTGAGAAAAGAGCACTCTTATACTCTACTGCGTTTCCTAAAGGGCAATAACAGTGAGCTTGCTCATAAAAAAGAACTGTGCTTCCTACACACACAGGCCATATCTAAGTCAACTCTGCTTAGGGAACTGACAAGAACAGTAGCTTCTCTTCAGTCCAATACACTGTACTTGTTGGGAACAGATGCGAGTACTATTTTCACTGTATATGGTAATGGGAGCACAACACTGACTTTCCTTACCAGAAAACAACTCTTGCTCATAGGGCAAGAAACTGGATGTGATTCAACTCCGTTGATGAATGGGAAGCAAACACTAGCTCGCCTCACAAGAAACACACTCTACTTTTGAGAAAAGGGCACTTTTCTACTCTACAGTTTTTCCTATAGTGCCGGAATAGTGAGCTTACTCCAAACAAAAGAATTGTGCTTCCTACACACACGGCCATTTTTAGTTCAACTCTGCATAGGAAACTTACAAGAACAGTACTTTCTCTTCAGTCCAATACACTGTACTTCCTGGGCACAGACGCGAGTGCTATTTGCACTGTGTTTGGCAATGGGACCACACTAGTGACTTTCCTTACCAGAAAACAACTCTTGCTCATAGGAGCAGAAACTATATGTGATTCAACTCCATTTATGAATGGGAAACAAACACTAGCTCGTCCTACAAGAAACACACTCTGATTTTGAGAATAGAGCACTCTTCTACTTTACTGTTTTTCCAATATTGCCAGAACAGTGAGCTTGCTCAGAACAAAAGAACTGTGCTTCCTACACACACGGGCCATATCTATTTCAACACTGCTTAGGAAACTGACAAGAACAGTAGCTTCTCTTCAGTCCAATACACTGTACTTGCTGGGAAATAGAGAGCTATTTGCACTGTGTATGTCAATGGGAGCACAATAGTGGCTCTCCTTACCTGAACACAACTCTTGCTTCTAGGACCAGAACCTGCATGTGATTCAACTCTGTTTATGAATGGGAAACAAACACTAGCTCGCCTTACAAGAAACACACCCTGCCTTTCAGAAAAGAGTTAGCTTCATCTCTACTGTGTTTCCTATAGGGCCAGAACAGTGAGCTTGCTCAGAACAGAAGAAATGTGCTTCCTACACAAACGAGCCATGCCTAGTTCAACTCTGCTTAGGAAACTGAAATGAACAGTATCTTCTCTTCAGTCCAATACACTGTACTTGCTGGGAACAGTCGTGAGAGCTATTTGCACTGTGTATGGCAATGGGAACACAATAGTGACTTTCCTTACCAGAAAACAAATCTTGCACATAGGATCAAAAACCACATGTTATTCAAACCTTTTAATGAATGGGAAACAAACACTAGCTCACCTTACAAGTAATACACTCTACTTTTGAGAAAAGAACACTCTTCTGGTCTCCTGAGTTTCCTATAGGGCCAGAACAGTGAGGTTGCTCAGAACAAAAGAACTGTGCTTCTTACACACACAGGACATGTCTAGTTCAACTCTGCATAGGAAACTGACAAGAAGAGTAATTTTTCTTCATTCAAATACACTATACTTGCTGGCACAGACGTGAGTGCTATTTGCACTGTGTATGGTAATGAGAGCACAATAGGGACTTTCCTTGCCAGAAAACAGCTCTTGCTCATAGGACCAGAAACTGCATGTGTTTGAACTCCGTCTATGAATCGGAAACAAACACTACCTAGCCTTACAAGAAAAACACTCTGCTTTTGAGAAAAAAACACTCTTCTACTTTACTGTGTTTCTTATAGGGCCAGAACAGTGAGCTTGCTTAGAACAAAAGAACTGTGCTTCCTACATACATGGGCCATATCTTGTTCAATGCTGCTTAGGAAACTGACAACAATAGTAGCTTGTCTTCAATCCAATACACTGTACTTGCTGGAAAGTGACTCGAGTGCACTTTGCACTGTGTACGGCAATGGGAGCGCAATAGTGACTTTCTTTACCAGAAAACAACTCTTGCTCATAGGACCAGAAACTGCATGTGATTCAACTCCGTTTATGAATGGGAAACAAACACTAGCTCACCTTACAAGAAACACACTCTGTTTTTGAGAAATGAGCACTCATCTACTTTACTGTGTTTCCAATAGGGCCAGAACATTGAGCTTGCTCAGAACAAAAGAACTGTGCTTCCTACACACGCGGGCCATATCTTGTTCAATGCTGCTTAGGAAACTGACAAGAACAGTAGCTTTTCTTCAGTCGAATACTCTGTACTTGCTGGGAACAGACGCGAGTACTATTTGCACTGTGTATGGCAATGGGAGCACAATAGTGACTTTCCCTACCAGAAAACATCTCTTGCTCATAGGATCAGAAAGTGCATGTGATTCAACTCTCTTTATGAATGGGAAACAAACATTAGCTCGCCTTACAAGAAACACACTCTGCTTTAGAGAAAAGATTCTTCATTATCTCTACTGTTTTTCTTATAGGACCAGAAGAGTGAGCTTGTTCAGAAAAAAAGAAGTGTGTTTCCTACACACATGGGCCATATCTAGTTCAATGTTACTTAGGAAACTGACAAGAACAGTAGCTTCTCTTCAGTCCAATACATTGTAATTGCTGGAAAGTGACGCGAGTGCTATGTGTACTGTGTATGGCAATGGGAGCACAATAGTGACTTTCCTTACCAGAAAACAACTCTTGCTCATAGGACAAGAAACTGCATGTGAATCAACTCCGTTTATGAATGGGAAACAAACACTAGCTTGCCTTACAAGAAACACACTCTGATTTGACAAAAGGGCTCTCTTCTACTCAATTGTTTTTCCTATATGGCCGGAACACTGAGCTTACTCCGAATAAAAAAAATTGTGCTTCCTACACACATTGCCATTTTTAGTTCAACTAAATTAGGAACCTGACAAGAAGAGTAGAATCTCTTCAGTCCAATCCCACTGTTCTTGATGCGAAGAGACACGAGTGCTATTTGCACTATGTAAGGCAATGGGAGCACAATAGTGACTTTCCTTACCAAAAACCAATTCTTTCTCACAGGACCACAAACTATATGTGATTCAACTCCGTTTATGAATGGGAAACAAATACTAGCTCGCCTTATAAGAAACACACTCTGCTTTTGAGAAAAGAGCACTATTCTTCTCTACTGTGTTTCCTATAGGGGTAGAACAGTGAGCTTGCTCAGAACAAAAGAACTGTGCTTCCTACACACTCGGGCCATATCTAGTTCAACTCTGCATAGGAAACTGTCAAGAACAGTAGATTCTCTTCAGTCCAAAACACTGTACTTGCTGGGAACAGATGTGAGTGCTATTTGCAATGTGTATGGCAATGGGAGCGCAATAGTGACTTTCCTTACCAGAAAAGTGCTCTTGCTCATAGGACCAGAAACTGATTGTGATTCAACTCCGTCTATGAATGGGAAACAAACACTAGCTAGCCTTACAAGAAACACACTCTGCTTTTGAGAAAAGAGCACTCTTCTACTCACTGTGTTTCTTATAGGGCCAGTACATTGAGCGTGCTCAGAACTAAAGAACTGTGCTTACTACACAAGGGCCATGTCTAGTTCAACTCTGCTTAGGAAACTGAAAAGAACAGTATCTTTTCTTCAGTCCAATACACTGTACTTGCTGGGAACAGTCACGAGAGCTATTTGCACTGTGTATGGCAATGAAAGCGCAATAGTGACTTTCCTTACCAGAAAACAAATCTTGCTCATAGCTCCAAAAACTTCATGTAATTCAACTCTTTTTATGAATGGGAAACAAACATTAGCTCTCCTTACAAGTAACACACTCTGCTTTTGAGGAAAGAACACTCTTCAGCTCTACTGAGTTTTTTAAAGGGCCAGAAGAGTGAGGTTGCTCAGAACAACTCAGAACTGTGCTTCCTCCACACAAGCCATGTCTAGTTCAACTCTGCTTAGGAAACCTACAAGAACAGTAGCTTCTCTTCAGTCCAATACACTGTACTTGCTGGGAACAGACGCCAGTGCTACTTGCAATGTGTATGGCAAAATGGGAGCACAATAGTGACTTTCCTTAACAGAAGGCAACTCTTCCTCATAAGACCAGAGACTGCATGTTTTTCAACTCCGTTTATGACTGGGAAACAAATACTAGCTCGCCTTACAAGAAACACACTATGATTTTTTTGAAAAAAGCACTCTTCTACTCTACAGTGTCCAATAGTGCCAGAACAGTAAACTTGCACAGAACAAAAGAACTGGGCTTCCCACACACTTGGGCCATATCGAGGTCAACTCTGCTTACAAAAGTGACAAGTCCAGTAGCTTTTCTTCAGTCCAATACTCTGTACTTGGTGAAAGAGACAAAAGTGCTGTTTGCACTTTGTATTGCAATGGGAGCAAAATAGTTACTTTTCTTAAAAGAAAACAAATCTTGCCTGTTGGCACAGAAACTGCATGTGATTCAACTATGATTATGAATGGGAAACAAACACTAGCTCACCTTACAAGAAACACACTATGCTTTTGAGAAAGGAGCACTCTTCTGCTCTTCTATGTTTCCTATAGGGTCTGAACAGTGAGCTTGCTCAGAACAAAAGAACTGTGCTTCCTACACACATGGGTCATACCTAGTTCAATTCTGATTAGGATTCTGAAAAGAACAGTAGTTTCTCTTCAGTCCAAAAAACTGTACTTGCTCGGAACAGACACGTGTGCTATTTGAACTGTGTATGGCAATGGGAGCACAAGAGTGACTTTCCTTACCAGAAAACAACTCTGGTCATAGGACCAGAACCTGCATGTGATTCATCTCCCTTGATTAATGGGAAACAAACACTAGCTCACCTTACAAGAAACACACTCTGCATTTGAGAAAAAAGTACTCGTCTACTCTACTGTGCTTCCTATAGGGCCAGAACAGTGAGTTTGCTCAGAATCAAGGAACTGTGCTTCCTACACACACGGACCATATCTAGTTCTACTCTGCTTAGGATCCTAACAAGAACAGTAGCTTCTCTTCAGTCCAATCAACTCTTGCTCATAGGACCAGAAACTTCATGTGATTCAACTCTGTTTATGAATGGGAAACAAACACTAGCTCACCTTACAAGATACACACTCTGCTTTTAAGAAAAGAGCACTCTTCTACTCTACTGGGTTTCCTATAGGGCCAGAACAGTGAGCTTGCTCAGAACAAATAAACTGTGCTTCGTACACACACGGGCCATATCTAGTTCAATTATGCTTAGGAAACTGACAAGAACAGTACCTCCTCTTAAGTCCAATACAATGTACTTGCTGGGAACAGACGTGATTGCTATTTGGACAAAGTATGACAAAGGAAGCAAAATAGTGTCTTTCCTTACCAGAAAACAACTCTTGCTCTTAGGACCAGAAACTGCATGTGACTCAAATCCGTTTATGAATGGGAAACAAACACTAGCTCGCCTTACAAGAAAAACACTCTGCTTTTGAGAAAAGAGCACTCTCCTACTCTACTGTGTTTCCTATAGGGCCCAAACCGTGCTTTTGATTATAACAAAGGAACTGTGCTTCCTACACACATGGGTCATATCTAGTTCAACTCTGCTTAAAAAACTGACAAGAACAGTAGCTTCTCTTCAGTCCAATACACTGTACTTGCTGAAAACAGACACAAGTGCTATTTGCACTGTATATGCCAATGGGAGTGCAATACTGACTTTCCTTACCAGGAAGCAACTCTTGCTCCTAGGACAAGAAACTGCATTGATTTAATTCCATTAATGAACGGGAAACAAACACTAGGTTGCCTTATAAGAAACACACTCTGCTTTTGAGAAAAGAGCACTCTTCTATTGTACGGTTTTTCCTATAGGGCCAGAACAGTGAGCTTGCTCAGAACAAAAGAACTGTGCTTCCTCCACACACACACCTTGTCTAGTTCAACTCTGCTTAGGAAACTGACAAAACAGTAGCATATCTTCAGTCCAGTACACTGTTCTTGCTGGGAACAGACGTGAGTGCTATTTACACTGTATATGGCAATGGGAGCACAATACTGACTTTCCTAACCAGAAAACAAGTTTTGCTCACAGGACTAGAAACTGCATGTGATTAAACTCCGTTTATGAATGGGAAACAAAACTAGCTCACCTTACATGAAACACACTCTGCTTTTGAGAAAAGGGCACTCTTCAACTCTTCTGTTTTTCCTAAAGGGACAGAACAGTGAGTTTGCTCAGAACAAATGAACTGTGGTTCCTACACACGGCCATTTCTAGTTCAACTCTGGGTAGGAAACTGACAAGAACAGTAAATTCTCTTCAGTCGAATCCACTGTATTTTCTGGGCACAGAATGAGTGCTTTTTGCACTGTGTATGGCAATGGGAGCAGAATAGTGACTTTCCTTACCAGAAAAGAACTCTTGCTTATGTGCCCAGAAATTGCATGTGATTCAACAACGTTTACCAATGGGAAACAAACACTAGCTCGCCTCACAAGAAAAACACTGTGCTTTTGAGAAAAAAGCACTCTTCTATTCTACTGTGTTTCTTATGGTTCCAGAACAGTGAGCTTGCTCAGAGCAAAAAAACTGTGCTTCCTAAACACATGGGCCATATAGAGTTCAACTTTGCTTAAACAACTGACAAGAACAGTTGCTTCTCTTCAGTCAAATACACTGTACTTGCTTGAAAGTGACGTGAGTGCTATTTGTACTGTGTATGGCAATGGGAGCACAAGAGTAACTTTCCTTACCAGAAAAAAACTCTTGCTCATAGAACCAGAAACTGCATGTGATTCAACTCCGTTTATGAATGGGAAACAAACACTATCTTGCCTTACAAGAAACACACTCTGCTTTTGAGAAAAGAGTACTCTTCTATTCTACTGTGTTTCCAATAGGGCCAGAACTGTGAGCTTGCTCAGAACAAAGGAACTGTGATTTATACACACACGGGCCATATCGAGTTCAACTCTGCATAGGAAACTGACAAGAACAGTTTCTTCTCTTCTGTCCAATACACTGTACTTGCTGGAAACAGACATGAAAGCTTTTTGCACTGTGTATGGCAATGGGAGCACAATAGTGACTTTCCTTACTAGTAAACAGCTCTTGCTCTTAGGACCAGAAACTGCATTGAGTCAACTCCGTTTATGAATGGGAAACAAACACTAGCTCGCCTTACAAGAAAGACACTCTGCTTTTAAGAAATGTGCACTCTTCTACTTTACTGTGTTTCCAATAAGGCCTGAACAGTGAGCTTGCTCAGAACGAATTAACTGTACTTCCTACACAAACGGACCATATCTATTTCAATGCTGCTTAGGAAACTGACAAGAAGAGTAGCTTCCCTTCAGTCCAATACACTTTACTTGCTGGGAAGTGACTCGAGTGCTATTTGCACTGTGTATGGCAATGGGAGCACAATAGTGACTCTCCTTACCAGAAAAAAACACTTGCTCCTAGGACCAGAAACTGCATGTGCTTCAACTCAGTTTATGGATGGGAAACAAACACTAGCTCTCCTTAAAAGAAACACACTCTGTTTTGAGAAAGATTTAGCTTCATCCCTACTGTGTTTCCTATATGGCCAGAACCGTGAGCTTGCTCAGAACAAAAGAAATGTGCTTCCTACATACATGGGCCATATCTAGTTCAATGCTACTTAGGAAACTGAAAAGAACAGTACCTTCTCTTCAGTACAATACACTGTACATGCTGGAGAGTGACTCGAGTGCTATTTGCCCTGTGTATGGCATTGGAAGCGCAATAGTGACTCTCCTTACCAGAAATCAACTCTTGCTACTAGGACCAGAAAGTGCATGTGATTCAACTCCGTTTATGACTGGGAAAGAAACACCAGCTTGCCTAACAAGAAACACACTCTACTTTTGAGAAAAGAGTTCACTTCATCCCTACTGTGTTTCCTATAGGGCCAGAACAATGAGCTTGCTCAGAACAAAAGAACTGGTCTTCCTACACATATGGGCCATATCTAGTTCAATGCTACTTAGGAAACTGACAAGAACAGTACCTTCTCTTCAAACTAATACACTGTAATTGCTCTGAAGTGACGCGAGTGCTATTTGCAATGTTTTGGCAATTGGAGCACAATAATGACATTACTTACCAGAAAACAATTCTTGCTCATAAGACCAGAGACTGCATGTGATTCAAACCAGTTTATGAATGGGAAACAAACGCTAGTTTGCCTTACAAGAAAAACAATCTGCTTTTGAGTAAAGAGCACTCTTCTACTCTATTTGTTTCCTATAGGGCCTGAACAGTGAGGTTACTCAGAACAAAAGAACTGTGCTTCCTACACACAGGGGTCATATCTATTTCAACTTTGATTAGGAAATTGACAAGAACAGTAGCTTTTCTTCAGTCCCATACACTGTACTTGCTGGTAAGTGTCTCGAGTGCTATTTGCACTGTGTATGGCAATGGGAGCACATAATGTCCCTCCTTACAGGAAAAAAACTCTTGCTCCTAGGACCAGAAACTGCATGTGCTTCAACTCCGTTTATGGATGGGAAACAAACACTAGCTCTTCTTAGAGAAACACTCTCTGCTTTTGAGGAAAGAGTACTCTTCTACTCTTCTGTGTTCCCTACAGGGCCAGAAGAGTGAGCTTGCTCAGAACAAAAGAACTGTGCTGCCTACACACTCACCATATCTACTTCAACTCTGCTTAGGAAACTGAAAAGAAGTGTGTCTTCTCTTCAGTCCAATACACTGTACTTGCTGTGAACAGTCACGAGTACTATTTGCACTGTGTATGGCAATGGGAGCACAATAGTGACTTTCCTTACCAGAAATCAACTCTTGCTCATAGGAACAAAAACTGCATGTGATTAAACTCTTTATGAAAGAGAAACAAACACTACCTCGCCAAACAATTAACACACTCTGCTTTTGAGAAAAGAACACTCTTCTACTCTACTGAGTTTCCTATAGGGCCAGAACAGTGAGCTTGCTCAAAAGAAAAGAGCTGTGCTTCCTACTCACACACGCCATGTCTATTTCAACTCTGCTTAGGAAACTGACAAGAACAGTAGCTTCTCTTGAGTCCAATACACTGTACTTGTTGGGAACAGACGCGAGTGTTATTTGAACTGTGTATGGCAATGGGAGTGCAACATTGACTTTCCTTACCAGAAAACAATTCTTGCTCATAGGACCAGACACTGCATGTGATTCAACTCCGTTTATGAATGGGAAACAAACACTAGCTCACCTTACAAGAAACACACTCTGCTTTTGAAAAAAGGGCACTCTTCTACTCTACTGTTTTTCCTATTGGGCCAGAAGAGTGAGCTTGCTCAGAACAAAAGAACTGTGCTTCCTACACACACGGGCCATATCTAGTTCAACTCTACTTATGAAACTGACAAGAACAGCAGCTTCTCTTCAGTCCAATACACTGTACTTGCTGGAAACAGATGGAGAGCTACTTGCATTGTGTATGGCAATGGGAGCGCATTAGTGACTTTCCTTAGCAGAAAAGAGCTCTTATTCTTAGGACCAGAAACTGCATGTGAATCAACTCCGTTTATGAATGGGAAACAAATCTTAGCTCGCTTTAGAAGAAACACACTCTTCTTTTGAGAAAAGAGCACAATGCTACTCTACTGTTTTTCCTAAAGGGCCTGAACAGTGAGCTTGCTCAGAACAAAAGAACTGTGCTTCCTACACACACGGGCCATATTCAGTTCAACGGTGCTTAGAAAATTGACAAGAACAGTAGCTTCTCTTCAGTCCAATACACTGTAATTCCTGGCAACAGACACGATTGCTATTTGCACTCTTAGTGGCTATGGGAGCACAATAATGCCTTTCCTTACCTGAAAACAACTCTTGCTCATAGGACCAGAAACTTCATGTGATTCAACCCCGTTTATGAATGGGAAACAAACACTAGCTCGCCTTACAAGAAACACACTCTGCTTTTGAGAAATGCGTTCTCTTCATCTCTACTGTGTTTCCTTCAGGACCAGAACAGTGAGCTTGCTCAGAACAAAAGAAATGTGCTTCCTACACACACGGGCCTTATCTAGTTTAACTCTGTTTAGGAAACTGACAAGAACAGTAGCTTCACTTCAGTCCAAAACACTATAATTGGTGGGAACAGATGCGAGTGTGATTTGCACTGTGTATGGCAATGGGAGCAGAATTGTGACACTCCTTACCAGTAAAGAACACTTTCTCATAGGACAAGAAACTGCATGTGAATCAACTATGCTTATAAATGGGAAACAAACACTACTTTGCCTTACAAGAAACACACTCTGCGTTTGAGAAAAGAGCATTCTTCTACTTTACTGTGTTTCAAATAGGGCCAGAACAGTGAACTTGCTCAGAAGAAAAGAACTGTGCTTCCTACACACCGGCCATATCTAGTTCAACTCTGAAATGGAAACTGACAAGAACATTAGCTTATCTTCAGTCCAATACACGATACTTGTTGGGAACAGATGCAAGTACTTATTGCACTGTGTCTGGCAATGGGAGCACAATAGTGACTTTCCTTACCAGAAAATAACTCTTACTCATAGAACCAGAAACTGCATGTGATTCAATTCTGTTTATGAAAGGGAAACAAACACTAGCTTTCTTTTCAAGAAACACACTCTACTTTTGAGAAAAGAGCACTCTTCTACTTTACTGTGCTTCTTAGAGGCCAGAACAGTGAGTTTGCTCAGAACAAAAGAACTGTGCTTCCTACACACATGGGCCATATCTAGTCAACACTGCTTAGGAAACTGACAAGAACAGTAGCTTCCCTTCAGTCCAATACACTGTACTTGCTTGGGAAGTGATGTGAGTGGTATTTACACTGTGTATTGCATTGGGAGCACAATAGTGACTTTCCTTACCAGAAAGCAATTCTTGCTCATAAGACCAGTAACTGCATGAGATTCAACTCCGTTTATGAATGGGAAACAAACACTAGCTTGTCTTACACAAAACACACTCAGCTTTTGAGAAAAGCGTTCTCTTCATCTCTACTGTGTTTCCTATAGGTCCAGAACAGTGAGCTTGCTCAGAACAAAAGAACTGTGCTTCCTACACACACGGGCCATATCTAGTTCAACTCTGCTTAAAAAGCTGATAAGAACAGTATCTTTTCTTAAGTCCAATACACTGTATTTGCTGGAAACTGACGCAGGTGCTATTTGTACTGTATATGGCAATGGGATCACAATAGTGACTTTCCTTACCAGAAACAACTCTTGCTCATAGGCACAGAAACTGCATGTGATTCAACTCTTTTTATGAATGGTAAACAAACACTAGCTTGCCTTACAAGAAACACACTCTGCTTTTGAGAAAAAAGCACTCTTCTATTCTACTGTATTTCCTATAGGACTAGAAGAGTGAGCTTGCTCAGAACAAAAGAACTGTACCTTTTACACACGTTCCCTATCTAGTTCAACTCAGCTTATGATCCTGACTAGAACAGTAGCTTTTCTTCAGTCGAATACACTGTAATTGCTGGGAAGTGACACAAGTGCTATTTGTACTGTGTATGGCAATTGGAGCACAATAGTGACTTTCCTTAGCAGAAAACAACACTTGATCATAGGACCAGAAACTGCATGTGATTCAACTCTGTTTATGAATGGGAAACAAATCTTAGCTCGCTTTAGAAGAAACACACTCTTCTTTTGAGAAAAGAGCACAATGCTACTCTACTGTTTTTCCTAAAGGGCCTGAACAGTGAGCTTGCTCAGAACAAAAGAACTGTGCTTCCTACACACACGGGCCATATTCAGTTCAACGGTGCTTAGAAAATTGACAAGAACAGTAGCTTCTCTTCAGTCCAATACACTGTAATTCCTGGCAACAGACACGATTGCTATTTGCACTCTTAGTGGCTATGGGAGCACAATAATGCCTTTCCTTACCTGAAAACAACTCTTGCTCATAGGACCAGAAACTTCATGTGATTCAACCCCGTTTATGAATGGGAAACAAACACTAGCTCGCCTTACAAGAAACACACTCTGCTTTTGAGAAATGCGTTCTCTTCATCTCTACTGTGTTTCCTTCAGGACCAGAACAGTGAGCTTGCTCAGAACAAAAGAACTGTGCTTCCTACACACACGGGCCTTATCTAGTTTAACTCTGTTTAGGAAACTGACAAGAACAGTAGCTTCACTTCAGTCCAAAACACTATAATTGCTGGGAACAGATGCGAGTGCGATTTGCACTGTGTATGGCAATGGGAGCAGAATTGTGACACTCCTTACCAGTAAAGAACACTTTCTCATAGGACAAGAAACTGCATGTGAATCAACTATGCTTATAAATGGGAAACAAACACTACTTTGCCTTACAAGAAACACACTCTGCGTTTGAGAAAAGAGCATTCTTCTACTTTACTGTGTTTCAAATAGGGCCAGAACAGTGAACTTGCTCAGAAGAAAAGAACTGTGCTTCCTACACACCGGCCATATCTAGTTCAACTCTGAAATGGAAACTGACAAGAACATTAGCTTATCTTCAGTCCAATACACGATACTTGTTGGGAACAGATGCAAGTACTTATTGCACTGTGTCTGGCAATGGGAGCACAATAGTGACTTTCCTTACCAGAAAATAACTCTTACTCATAGAACCAGAAACTGCATGTGATTCAATTCCGTTTATGAAAGGGAAACAAACACTAGCTTTCTTTTCAAGAAACACACTCTACTTTTGAGAAAAGAGCACTCTTCTACTTTACTGTGCTTCTTAGAGGCCAGAACAGTGAGTTTGCTCAGAACAAAAGAACTGTGCTTCCTACACACGTGGGCCATATCTAGTCAACACTGCTTAGGAAACTGACAAGAACAGTAGCTTCCCTTCAGTCCAATACACTGTACTTGCTGGGAAGTGATGTGAGTGGTATTTACACTGTGTATTGCATTGGGAGCACAATAGTGACTTTCCTTACCAGAAAGCAATTCTTGCTCATAAGACCAGTAACTGCATGAGATTCAACTCCGTTTATGAATGGGAAACAAACACTAGCTTGTCTTACACAAAACACACTCAGCTTTTGAGAAAAGCGTTCTCTTCATCTCTACTGTGTTTCCTATAGGTCCAGAACAGTGAGCTTGCTCAGAACAAAAGAACTGTGCTTCCTACACACACGGGCCATATCTAGTTCAACTCTGCTTAAAAAGCTGATAAGAACAGTATCTTTTCTTAAGTCCAATACACTGTATTTGCTGGAAACTGACGCAGGTGCTATTTGTACTGTATATGGCAATGGGATCACAATAGTGACTTTCCTTACCAGAAACAACTCTTGCTCATAGGCACAGAAACTGCATGTGATTCAACTCTTTTTATGAATGGTAAACAAACACTAGCTTGCCTTACAAGAAACACACTCTGCTTTTGAGAAAAAAGCACTCTTCTATTCTACTGTATTTCCTATAGGACTAGAAGAGTGAGCTTGCTCAGAACAAAAGAACTGTACCTTTTACACACGTTCCCTATCTAGTTCAACTCAGCTTATGATCCTGACTAGAACAGTAGCTTTTCTTCAGTCGAATACACTGTAATTGCTGGGAAGTGACACAAGTGCTATTTGTACTGTGTATGGCAATTGGAGCACAATAGTGACTTTCCTTAGCAGAAAACAACACTTGATCATAGGACCAGAAACTGCATGTGATTCAACTCTGTTTATGAATGGGAAACAAATCTTAGCTCGCTTTAGAAGAAACACACTCTTCTTTTGAGAAAAGAGCACAATGCTACTCTACTGTTTTTCCTAAAGGGCCTGAACAGTGAGCTTGCTCAGAACAAAAGAACTGTGCTTCCTACACACACGGGCCATATTCAGTTCAATGGTGCTTAGAAAATTGACAAGAACAGTAGCTTCTCTTCAGTCCAATACACTGTAATTCCTGGCAACAGACACGATTGCTATTTGTACTCTTAGTGGCTATGGGAGCACAATAATGCCTTTCCTTACCTGAAAACAACTCTTGCTCATAGGACCAGAAACTTCATGTGATTCAACCCCGTTTATGAATGGGAAACAAACACTAGCTCGCCTTACAAGAAACACACTCTGCTTTTGAGAAATGCGTTCTCTTCATCTCTACTGTGTTTCCTTCAGGACCAGAACAGTGAGCTTGCTCAGAACAAAAGAACTGTGCTTCCTACACACACGGGCCTTATCTAGTTTAACTCTGTTTAGGAAACTGACAAGAACAGTAGCTTCACTTCAGTCCAAAACACTATAATTGCTGGGAACAGATGCGAGTGCGATTTGCACTGTGTATGGCAATGGGAGCAGAATTGTGACACTCCTTACCAGTAAAGAACACTTTCTCATAGGACAAGAAACTGCATGTGAATCAACTATGCTTATAAATGGGAAACAAACACTACTTTGCCTTACAAGAAACACACTCTGCATTTGAGAAAAGAGCATTCGTCTACTTTACTGTGTTTCACATAGGGCCAGAACAGTGAGCTTGCTCAGAAGAAAAGAACTGTGCTTCCTACACACCGGCCATATCTAGTTCAATTCTGATACGGAAACTGACAAGAACATTAGCTTATCTTCAGTCCAATACACGATACTTGTTGGGAACAGATGCAAGTACTTATTGCACTGTGTCTGGCAATGGGAGCACAATAGTGACTTTCCTTACCAGAAAATAACTCTTACTCATAGAACCAGAAACTGCATGTGATTCAATTCCGTTTATGAAAGGGAAACAAACACTAGCTTTCTTTTCAAGAAACACACTCTACTTTTGAGAAAAGAGCACTCTTCTACTTTACTGTGCTTCTTAGAGGCCAGAACAGTGAGTTTGCTCAGAACAAAAGAACTGTGCTTCCTACACACATGGGCCATATCTAGTCAACACTGCTTAGGAAACTGACAAGAACAGTAGCTTCTATTCAGTCCAATACACTGTACTTGCTGGGAAGTGATGTGAGTGGTATTTGCACTGTGTATTGCAATGGGAGCACAATAGTGACTTTCCTTACCAGAAAGCAATTCTTGCTCATAAGACCAGTAACTGCATGAGATTCAACTCCATTCATGAATGGGAAACAAACACTAGCTCGTCTTACACGAAACACACTCAGCTTTTGAGAAAAGCGTTCTCTTCATCTCTACTGTGTTTCCTATAGGTCCAGAACAGTGAGCTTGCTCAGAACAAAAGAACTGTGCTTCCTACACACACGGGTCATATCTAGTTCAACTCTGCTTAAAAAGCTGATAAGAACAGTATCTTTTCTTAAGTCCAATACACTGTACTTGCTGGAAACTGACGCAGGTGCTATTTGTACTGTGTATGGCAATGGGATCACAATAGTGACTTTCCTTACCAGAAACAACTCTTGCTCATAGGCACGGAAACTGCATGTGATTCAACTCTTTTTATGAATGGTAAACAAACACTAGCTTGCCTTACAAGAAACACACTCTGCTTTTGAGAAAAAAGCACTCTTCTATTCTACTGTATTTCCTATAGGACTAGAAGAGTGAGCTTGCTCAGAACAAAAGAACTGTACTTTTTACACACGATCCCTATCTAGTTCAACTCAGCTTATGATCCTGACTAGAACAGTAGCTTTTCTTCAGTCGAATACACTGTAATTGCTGGGAAGTGACACAAGTGCTATTTGTACTGTGTATGGCAATTGGAGCACAATAGTGACTTTCCTTAGCAGAAAACAACACTTGATCATAGGACCAGAAACTGCATGTGATTCAACTCTGTTTATGAATGGGAAACAAATCTTAGCTCGCTTTAGAAGAAACACACTCTTCTTTTGAGAAAAGAGCACAATGATACTCTACTGTTTTTCCTAAAGGGCCTGAACAGTGAGCTTGCTCAGAACAAAAGAACTGTGCTTCCTACACACACGGGCCATATTCAGTTCAACGGTGCTTAGAAAATTGACAAGAACAGTAGCTTCTCTTCAGTCCAATACACTGTAATTCCTGGCAACAGACACGATTGCTATTTGCACTCTTAGTGGCTATGGGAGCACAATAATGCCTTTTCTTACCTGAAAACAACTCTTGCTCATAGGACCAGAAACTTCATGTGATTCAACCCCGTTTATGAATGGGAAACAAACACTAGCTCGCCTTACAAGAAACACACTCTGCTTTTGAGAAATGCATTCTCTTCATCTCTACTGTGTTTCCTTCAGGACCAGAACAGTGAGCTTGCTCAGAACAAAAGAACTGTGCTTCCTACACACACGGGCCTTATCTAGTTTAACTCTGTTTAGGAAACTGACAAGAACAGTAGCTTCACTTCAGTCCAAAACACTATAATTGCTGGGAACAGATGCGAGTGCGATTTGCACTGTGTATGGCAATGGGAGCAGAATTGTGACACTCCTTACCAGTAAAGAACACTTTCTCATAGGACAAGAAACTGCATTTGAATCAACTATGCTTATAAATGGGAAACAAACACTACTTTGCCTTACAAGAAACACACTCTGCGTTTGAGAAAAGAGCATTCTTCTACTTTACTGTGTTTCAAATAGGGCCAGAACAGTGAACTTGCTCAGAAGAAAAGAACTGTGCTTCCTACACACAGGCCATATCTAGTTCAACTCTGAAATGGAAACTGACAAGAACATTAGCTTATCTTCAGTCCAATACACGATACTTGTTGGGAACAGATGCAAGTACTTATTGCACTGTGTCTGGCAATGGGAGCACAATAGTGACTTTCCTTACCAGAAAATAACTCTTACTCATAGAACCAGAAACTGCATGTGATTCAATTCCGTTTATGAAAGGGAAACAAACACTAGCTTTCTTTTCAAGAAACACACTCTACTTTTGAGAAAAGAGCACTCTTCTACTTTACTGTGCTTCTTAGAGGCCAGAACAGTGAGTTTGCTCAGAACAAAAGAACTGTGCTTCCTACACACATGGGCCATATCTAGTCAACTCTGCTTAGGAAACTGACAAGAACAGTAGCTTCCCTTCAGTCCAATACACTGTACTTGCTTGGGAAGTGATGTGAGTGGTATTTACACTGTGTATTGCATTGGGAGCACAATAGTGACTTTCCTTACCAGAAAGCAATTCTTGCTCATAAGACCAGTAACTGCATGAGATTCAACTCCGTTTATGAATGGGAAACAAACACTAGCTTGTCTTACACAAAACACACTCAGCTTTTGAGAAAAGCGTTCTCTTCATCTCTACTGTGTTTCCTATAGGTCCAGAACAGTGAGCTTGCTCAGAACAAAAGAACTGTGCTTCCTACACACACGGGTCATATCTAGTTCAACTCTGCTTAAAAAGCTGATAAGAACAGTATCTTTTCTTAAGTCCAATACACTGTATTTGCTGGAAACTGACGCAGGTGCTATTTGTACTGTATATGGCAATGGGATCACAATAGTGACTTTCCTTACCAGAAACAACTCTTGCTCATAGGCACAGAAACTGCATGTGATTCAACTCTTTTTATGAATGGTAAACAAACACTAGCTTGCCTTACAAGAAACACACTCTGCTTTTGAGAAAAAAGCACTCTTCTATTCTACTGTATTTCCTATAGGACTAGAAGAGTGAGCTTGCTCAGAACAAAAGAACTGTACCTTTTACACACGTTCCCTGTCTAGTTCAACTCAGCTTATGATCCTGACTAGAACAGTAGCTTTTCTTCAGTCGAATACACTGTAATTGCTGGGAAGTGACACAAGTGCTATTTGTACTGTGTATGGCAATTGGAGCACAATAGTGACTTTCCTTAGCAGAAAACAACACTTGATCATAGGACCAGAAACTGCATGTGATTCAACTCTGTTTATGAATGGGAAACAAATCTTAGCTCGCTTTAGAAGAAACACACTCTTCTTTTGAGAAAAGAGCACAATGCTACTCTACTGTTTTTCCTAAAGGGCCTGAACAGTGAGCTTGCTCAGAACAAAAGAACTGTGCTTCCTACACACACGGGCCATATTCAGTTCAACGGTGCTTAGAAAATTGACAAGAACAGTAGCTTCTCTTCAGTCCAATACACTGTAATTCCTGGCAACAGACACGATTGCTATTTGCACTCTTAGTGGCTATGGGAGCACAATAATGCCTTTCCTTACCTGAAAACAACTCTTGCTCATAGGACCAGAAACTTCATGTGATTCAACCCCGTTTATGAATGGGAAACAAACACTAGCTCGCCTTACAAGAAACACATTCTGCTTTTGAGAAATGCGTTCTCTTCATCTCTACTGTGTTTCCTTCAGGACCAGAACAGTGAGCTTGCTCAGAACAAAAGAACTGTGCTTCCTACACACACGGGCCTTATCTAGTTTAACTCTGTTTAGGAAACTGACAAGAACAGTAGCTTCACTTCAGTCCAAAACACTATAATTGCTGGGAACAGATGCGAGTGCGATTTGCACTGTGTATGGCAATGGGAGCAGAATTGTGACACTCCTTACCAGTAAAGAACACTTTCTCATAGGACAAGAAACTGCATTTGAATCAACTATGCTTATAAATGGGAAACAAACACTACTTTGCCTTACAAGAAACACACTCTGCGTTTGAGAAAAGAGCATTCTTCTACTTTACTGTGTTTCAAATAGGGCCAGAACAGTGAACTTGCTCAGAAGAAAAGAACTGTGCTTCCTACACACAGGCCATATCTAGTTCAACTCTGAAATGGAAACTGACAAGAACATTAGCTTATCTTCAGTCCAATACACGATACTTGTTGGGAACAGATGCAAGTACTTATTGCACTGTGTCTGGCAATGGGAGCACAATAGTGACTTTCCTTACCAGAAAATAACTCTTACTCATAGAACCAGAAACTGCATGTGATTCAATTCCGTTTATGAAAGGGAAACAAACACTAGCTTTCTTTTCAAGAAACACACTCTACTTTTGAGAAAAGAGCACTCTTCTACTTTACTGTGCTTCTTAGAGGCCAGAACAGTGAGTTTGCTCAGAACAAAAGAACTGTGCTTCCTACACACATGGGCCATATCTAGTCAACTCTGCTTAGGAAACTGACAAGAACAGTAGCTTCCCTTCAGTCCAATACACTGTACTTGCTTGGGAAGTGATGTGAGTGGTATTTACACTGTGTATTGCATTGGGAGCACAATAGTGACTTTCCTTACCAGAAAGCAATTCTTGCTCATAAGACCAGTAACTGCATGAGATTCAACTCCGTTTATGAATGGGAAACAAACACTAGCTTGTCTTACACAAAACACACTCAGCTTTTGAGAAAAGCGTTCTCTTCATCTCTACTGTGTTTCCTATAGGTCCAGAACAGTGAGCTTGCTCAGAACAAAAGAACTGTGCTTCCTACACACACGGGTCATATCTAGTTCAACTCTGCTTAAAAAGCTGATAAGAACAGTATCTTTTCTTAAGTCCAATACACTGTATTTGCTGGAAACTGACGCAGGTGCTATTTGTACTGTATATGGCAATGGGATCACAATAGTGACTTTCCTTACCAGAAACAACTCTTGCTCATAGGCACAGAAACTGCATGTGATTCAACTCTTTTTATGAATGGTAAACAAACACTAGCTTGCCTTACAAGAAACACACTCTGCTTTTGAGAAAAAAGCACTCTTCTATTCTACTGTATTTCCTATAGGACTAGAAGAGTGAGCTTGCTCAGAACAAAAGAACTGTACCTTTTACACACGTTCCCTGTCTAGTTCAACTCAGCTTATGATCCTGACTAGAACAGTAGCTTTTCTTCAGTCGAATACACTGTAATTGCTGGGAAGTGACACAAGTGCTATTTGTACTGTGTATGGCAATTGGAGCACAATAGTGACTTTCCTTAGCAGAAAACAACACTTGATCATAGGACCAGAAACTGCATGTGATTCAACTCTGTTTATGAATGGGAAACAAATCTTAGCTCGCTTTAGAAGAAACACACTCTTCTTTTGAGAAAAGAGCACAATGCTACTCTACTGTTTTTCCTAAAGGGCCTGAACAGTGAGCTTGCTCAGAACAAAAGAACTGTGCTTCCTACACACACGGGCCATATTCAGTTCAACGGTGCTTAGAAAATTGACAAGAACAGTAGCTTCTCTTCAGTCCAATACACTGTAATTCCTGGCAACAGACACGATTGCTATTTGCACTCTTAGTGGCTATGGGAGCACAATAATGCCTTTCCTTACCTGAAAACAACTCTTGCTCATAGGACCAGAAACTTCATGTGATTCAACCCCGTTTATGAATGGGAAACAAACACTAGCTCGCCTTACAAGAAACACATTCTGCTTTTGAGAAATGCGTTCTCTTCATCTCTACTGTGTTTCCTTCAGGACCAGAACAGTGAGCTTGCTCAGAACAAAAGAACTGTGCTTCCTACACACACGGGCCTTATCTAGTTTAACTCTGTTTAGGAAACTGACAAGAACAGTAGCTTCACTTCAGTCCAAAACACTATAATTGCTGGGAACAGATGCGAGTGCGATTTGCACTGTGTATGGCAATGGGAGCAGAATTGTGACACTCCTTACCAGTAAAGAACACTTTCTCATAGGACAAGAAACTGCATGTGAATCAACTATGCTTATAAATGGGAAACAAACACTACTTTGCCTTACAAGAAACACACTCTGCATTTGAGAAAAGAGCATTCGTCTACTTTACTGTGTTTCACATAGGGCCAGAAGAGTGAGCTTGATCAGAAGAAAAGAACTGTGCTTCCTACACACGGGCCATATCTAGTTCAATTCTGATACGGAAACTGACAAGAACATTAGCTTATCTTCAGTCCAATACACGATACTTGTTGGGAACAGATGCAAGTACTTATTGCACTGTGTCTGGCAATGGGAGCACAATAGTGACTTTCCTTACCAGAAAATAACTCTTACTCATAGAACCAGAAACTGCATGTGATTCAATTCCGTTTATGAAAGGGAAACAAACACTAGCTTTCTTTTCAAGAAACACACTCTACTTTTGAGAAAAGAGCACTCTTCTACTTTACTGTGCTTCTTAGAGGCCAGAACAGTGAGTTTGCTCAGAACAAAAGAACTGTGCTTCCTACACACATGGACCATATCTAGTCAACACTGCTTAGGAAACTGACAAGAACAGTAGCTTCTCTTCAGTCCATTACACTGTACTTGCTGGGAAGTGATGTGAGTGGTATTTGTACTGTGTATTGCAATGGGAGCACAATAGTGACTTTCCTTACCAGAAAGCAATTCTTGCTCATAAGACCAGTAACTGCATGAGATTCAACTCCATTCATGAATGGGAAACAAACACTAGCTCGTCTTACACGAAACACACTCAGCTTTTGAGAAAAGCGTTCTCTTCATCTCTACTGTGTTTCCTATAGGTCCAGAACAGTGAGCTTGCTCAGAACAAAAGAACTGTGCTTCCTACACACACGGGCCATATCTAGTTCAACTCTGCTTAAAAAGCTGATAAGAACAGTATCTTTTCTTAAGTCCAATACACTGTACTTGCTGGAAACTGACGCAGGTGCTATTTGTACTGTGTATGGCAATGGGATCACAATAGTGACTTTCCTTACCAGAAACAACTCTTGCTCATAGGCACAGAAACTGCATGTGATTCAACTCTTTTTATGAATGGTAAACAAACACTAGCTTGCCTTACAAGAAACACACTCTGCTTTTGAGAAAAAAGCACTCTTCTATTCTACTGTATTTCCTATAGGACTAGAAGAGTGAGCTTGCTCAGAACAAAAGAACTGTACTTTTTACACACGATCCCTATCTAGTTCAACTCAGCTTATGATCCTGACTAGAACAGTAGCTTTTCTTCAGTCGAATACACTGTAATTGCTGGGAAGTGACACAAGTGCTATTTGTACTGTGTATGGCAATTGGAGCACAATAGTGACTTTCCTTAGCAGAAAACAACACTTGATCATAGGACCAGAAACTGCATGTGATTCAACTCCGTTTATGAATGGGAAACAAATCTTAGCTCGCCTTAGAAGAAACACACTCTTCTTTTGAGAAAAGAGCACAATGCTACTCTACTGTTTTTCCTAAAGTGCTTGAACAGTGAGCTTGCTCAGAACAAAAGAACTGTGCTTCCTACACACACGGGCCATATCAAGTTCATTGCTGCTTATTAAACTGACAAGAACAGTAGCTTCTCTTCAGTCCAATACACTGTACTTGCTGAGAAGTGACTTGAGTGCTATTTGCACTGTTTATGGCAATGGGAGTGCTATAGTGACTCTCCTTACATGAAAACAACTCTTGCTCATATGACCAGAAACTGCATGTGTTTCAACTCTGTTTATGGATGGGAAACAAACACTAGCTCTCCTTACCAAAAACACACTCTGTTTTGAGAAAAGATTTAGCTTCATCCCTACTGTGTTTCCTATAGGGCCCGAACCGTGAGCTTGCTCAGAACAAAACAACTGTGCTTCCTACACACTCGTCATGTCTACTACAACTCTGCATAGGTAACTAAAAAGAACAGTATCTTCTCTTCAATCCAATACACTGTACTTTCTGTGAGCAGTAGCGAGTACTATTTGCACTGTGTATGGCAATGGGAGCACAATAGTGACTTTCCTTACCCGAAATCAACTCTTCCTCATAGGAACAAAAACTGCATGTGATTAAACTCTTTTTATGAATGGGAAACAAACAGTAGCTCGCCTTACAAGTAACAATCTCTGCTTTTGAGAAAAGAACACTCTTCTACTCTACTGAGTTTCCTATAGAGCCAGAACAGTGAGCTTGCTCAAAAGAAAAGAACTGTGCTTCCTACTCACACACGCCATGTCTATTTCAACTCTGCTTAGGAAACTGACAAGAACAGTAGCTTCTCTTCAGTCCAATACACTGTACTTGTTGGGAACAGACGTGAGTGTTATTTGAACTTTGTATGTCAATGGGAGCACAACAGTGAATTTCCTTACCAGAAAACAACTCTTGCTCATAGGACCAGACACTGCACGTGATTCAACTCTGTTTATGAATGGGAAACAAACACTAGCTAACCTTCCAAGAAACACACTCCTCTTTTGAAAAAAGGGCACTATTCTACTCTACTGTTTTTATTATTGGGCCAGAAGAGTGAGCTTGCTCAGAACAAAAGTTCTGTGCTTCCTAAAAACATGACCATTTCTAGTTCAGCTCTGCATGGGAAACTGAGAAGAACAGTATCTTCTCTTCAGTCCAATACACTGCACTTGCTGGAAACAGAGGAGAGAGCTATTTGCACTGTGTGTGGCAATGGGAGCGCATTAGCGACTTTACTTACCAGAAAACAGCTCTTGCTCTTAGGACCAGAAACTGCATGTGAATCAACTCCATTTATGAATGGGAAACAACCACTAGCTTGCCTTACAACAAACACACTCTTTTCTTGAGAAATGAGCACTCTTCTACTTTACTGTGTTTCCAATAGGGCCAGAACAGTGAAATTGCTCAGAACAATAAAACTGTGCTTCCTACACACACGTGCAACATCTAGTTCAACTCTTCTTAGGAAACTGACATGAATAGTAGAATCTCATCAGTCCAATACGCTGTTCTTGATGCAAAATGACTCTGATGCTATGTGCACTGTGTAATGCAATTGGAGTGCAATATTGACTTTCCTTACCAGAAAACAACTCTTGCTCATAGGATCAGAAACTGTATGTGATTCAACTCTGTTCATGAATGGGAATCAAACACTAGCTCACCTTATAAAAAACACATTCTGCTTTTGAGACAATAGCACTCATCTTCTCTACTGTGTTTCCTATAGACCCAGAACAGTGAGCTTGCTCAGAACAAAGATCTGTGCTTTTTACTCACACGGGCCACATCTAGTTCTACTCTGCTTAGGAAACTGACAAGAACAGTAGCTTCTCTTCAATCCAATACACTGTGCTTGATGGGAACAGACTCGAGTGCTATTTGCACTGTGTATGGCATTGGGAGCACAATAGTGACTTTCCTTACCAGAAAACAACTCTTGCACATTGGACCAGAAACTGCATGTGATTCAACTTTGTTTATGAATGGGAAACAAACACTAGCTTGCCTTACAAGAAACACACTTTGCTTTTGAGAAAATAGTACTGTTCTACTCTACTGTGTTTCCAATAGGGCCAGAACTGTGAGCTGGCTCAGAACAAAAGAACTGTGCTTCCTACACACATGGGCCATGTCTAGTTCAACTCTGCATAGGAAACTGAAAAGAACAGTATCTTCTCTTCAGTCCAATACACTGTATTTGCTGGAAACAGATGCGAGAGCTATTTGCAATGTGTATGGCAATGGGAGCACATTAGTGACTTTCCTTACAAGAATACAGCTCTTGCTCTTAGGATCAGAAACTGCATGTGAATGAATTCCATTTATGAATGGGAAACAATCACTAACTTGCCTTACAAGAAACACACTCTGTGTTTGAGAAATGAGCACTCTTTTTCTTTACTGTGTATTCTATAGGGCCAGAACTGTGAGCATGCTCAGAACAAAAGAACTGTGGTTCCTAAACACAGGGGCCATATCTAGTTCAATGCTGCTTAGAAAACTGACAAGAACAGTAGCTTTTCTTCAGTCCAATACACTGTACTTGCTGGTAAGTGTCTCGAGTGCTTTTTGCACTGTGTATGGCAATGGGAGCACATAATGACTCTCCTTACAGGAAAACAACTCTTGCTTCTAGGACCAGAAACTGCATGTGCTTCAACTCCGTTTATGGATGGGAAACAAACACTAGCTCGCCTTACAAAAAACACAATCTATTTTGAGAAAAGATGTAGCTTCATTCCTTCTGTGTTTCCTACAGGGCCAGAACCGTGAGCTGGCTCAGAACATAAGAACTGTGCTTCCTACACACTCACCATGTCTACTTCAACTCTGCTTAGGAAACTGAAAAAAACTGTGTCTTCTCTTCAGTCCAATACACTGTACTTGCTGTGAACAGTTGCGAGTGCTATTTGCACTGTGTATGGCAATGGGAGCACAATAGTGACTTTCCTTTCCAGAAGTCAACTCTTGCTCGTAGGAACAAAACTGCATGTGATTAAACTCTTTTTATGAAAGAGAAACAAACACTACCTCACCTTACAATTAACACACTCTGCTTTGAGAAAAGAACACTCTTCTGCTCTACTGAGTTTTTAATAGAGCCAGAATAGTGAGCTTGATCAGAACAAAAGAACTGTGCCTCCTACACACACGGGTCATGTCTAGTTCCACTCTGCTTAGGAAACTGACAAGAACAGTATCTTCTCTTCAGTCCAATACACTGTATTTGCTGGGAACAGACACTTGTGCTATTTGCACTGTGTATGGCAATGGGAGTGCAATAGAGACTTTCCTTACCAGAAAATAATTCTTGCTCATAGGACCAGAGAGTGCATGTGATTCAACTCCGTTTATGAAAGGGAAACAAACACTAGCTTGCCTTACATGAAACACACTCTGCTTTTGAGAAAAGAGCACTCTTCTACTCTACTGTTTTTCCTATAGTGTCAGAACAGTGAGCTTGCACAGATCAAAAGAACTGTGCTTCCTACACACACGGCCATTTCTAGTTAAACTCTGCATTGGAAACTGACAAGAACAGTAAATACTCCTCAGTCGAATACACTGTTCTTGCTGGGCACAGACACGAGTACTATTTGCAGTGTGTATGGCAATAGGAGCAGAATAGTGACTTTCCTTACCAGAAAAGAATTATTGCTCATAGGACCAGAAACTGCATGTGATTCCATAACGTTTATCAGTGGGAAACAAACACTAGTTCGCCTTATAAGAAACACACTCTGCTTTTGAGAAAAGAGCACACTTCTATTCTACTGTGTTTCCTGTAGGTCCAGAACTGTGATCTTGCTCAGAAAAAAAGAACTGTGCTTCCTACACACACGGGCCATATGTAGTTCAACTCTGCTTAGGAAACTGACAAGAACAGTAGCTTCTCTTCAGTCCAATACACTGTACTTGCTAGGAACAGACGCGAGTGCTATTTGCACTGTATATGGCAATAGGATCGCAATAGTGACTTTCCTTACCAGAAAACAACTCTTGCTCGAAGGACCAGAAACTGCATGTGATCCAACTCCGTTCATTAGTTGGAAACAAACACTAGCTCGCCTTACAGGAAACACACTCCGTATTTGAAAAAGAACAATCTTCTAATATGCTATGTTTCCTATAAGACTAGAACAGTGACTTTCTCAGAAAAAAAGAACTGTGCTATCTACACACACTGGCCATACCTTGTTCAACTCTGCTCAGGAATCTGCCAAAAACAGTAGCTTCTCTTCAGTCCAATACAATGTACTTTTTCAGAAAAATCGGGAGTGCTACTTGAACTGTATATGGGAATGGAAGCACAATAGTGACTTTCCTTAACAGAAAACATCTCTGGATCATAGGACCAGAAACTGCATGTGATTCAACTCTGATTATGAATGGGACACAAACGCTAGTTCACTTTAAAAGAAACACACTCTGTATTTGAGAAAAAAACACTCTTCTACTCTACTGTGTTTCATGTAGGGTCAGAAGAATGAGCCTGCTCAGAACAAAAGAACTGTGCTTTATACACACACAAGCCATATCTAGTTCAACTCTGCTTAACAAACTGACAAGAACAATAGATTCCCTTCAGTTCAATACAGTGTAATTGCTGGGAACAGACATGAGAGCTATTTGCACTGTGTATGGCAATGGGAGCACAATAGTGACTTTCCTTACCAGAAAACAACTCTTGCTCTTAGGACAGTAACTGCATGTGATTCAACTCTGTTTATGATGGGAAACAAACACTAGCTCTCCTTACAAGAAACACACTCTCCCTTTGAGAAAAGAGCATTCTACTACTCTACTGTGTTTCCTATAGGACAAGAACAGTGCGGTTGCTCAGAACAAAAGAACTGTGCTTTCTACACACACGGGCCATATCTAGTTCAACTCTGCTTAGGAAACTAACAAGAACAGTAGCGTCTCTTCAGTCCAATACACTGCACTTGCTGGGAACAGACGCAAGTTTCTATTTGCACTGTGTATGGCAATGGGAGCACAATAGTGACTTTCCTTAACAGAAAACAACTCTGGCTCGTAGGAACAGAAACTGCATGTGATTCAACTCTGATTATGAATGAGAAACAAACACTTGCTCGCCTTACAAGAAAGACACTCTGTTTTTGAGTAAAGGCCACTCTTCTACTCTACTGTGTTTCCTATAGGGCCAGAAGAGTGAGCTTGCTCAGAACAAAAAAATTGTGCTAACTACACAAGGGCCATATCTATTTCAACTCTGCTAAGGAAAATCACAAGAACGATAGCTTATCTTCAGTCCAATACACTGTACATGCTGGGAAAAGACGCCAGTGCTGTTTGCACTGAGTTTGGCAATAGGAGCTCAATAGTGACTTTCCTGACCAGAAAACAACTCTTGCTCATGGGACCAGAAACTGCCAGTGACTCAACTCCGTTTATGAGTTTTAAATGAACAATAACTCTTCTTACAATAAAAACACTCTGCTTTTGAGAAAAGAGCACTCTTCTACTCTACTGTGTTTTTTATAGGGCCAGAAAAGTGAGCTTGCTCAGAACAAAAAACCTGTGCTTCCTGCACACACAGGCCATATCTACTTCAACTCTGCTAATGAAACTGACAAGAACAGTAGCTCCTCTTCAGTCTAATACACTGTACTTACTGGGAATAAACGTCAGTGCTATTTGCTCTGAGTATGAAATGGGAGCACAATAGTGACTTCCCTTACCAGAAAAAAACTTTTGCTCATTGGACCTGAAACTGCATGTGATTCAACTCCATTTATGAATGGGAAACAAACACTAGCTCGCCTAAAATAAACACACTCTGCTTTTGAGAAAAGAGCACTCTTCAACTCTACTGTGTTTTCTATATGGCCAGAAGAGTGAGTTTGCTAAAAAAAAAAAAGGACTCTGCTTTCTACACACATGACATATCTAGTATAACTCTGCTAAGGAAACTGACAAGAACAGTAGCTTCTCTTCAGTCCAATACACTGTACATGCTGGGAACAGACGCAAGAGCTATTTGCACTGTGTATGGCAATGGGAGCACAACAGTGACTTTGCTTCCCAGAAAACAACTCTTGCTCGTAGGACCAGAAACGGCATGTGATTCAACTCAATTTATGACTGGGAAAAGAACACTAGTTCGTCTTACAATAAAAACACTGTGTTTTTGAGAAAAAAGCACTCTTCTACTCTACTTTGTTCCCTATAGTGTCAGAACATTGAGCTTGCTCAGAACAAAAGAACTGTGCGTTGTACACACACAGGGCATATTTAATTAAACTCTGCTTAGGAAACTGACAAGAACAGTAGCTTCTCTTAAGTCCAATACACTGTGCTTGCTGGGAACAGATGCGAGTGCTATTTGTACTGTGAAAGGCAATGGATGCACAATAGTGACTTTCCTTACCAGAAAACAACTCTTGCTCATAGGACCAGAAACTCCATGTGACACAACTCATTTTTTGAATGGGAAACAAACACCAGCTCGCCTTAAAAGAAACACACTCTGTTTTTGAGAAAAGAGCACTCTTCTACTCTACTGTGTTTTCTATAGGGCCAAAAGAGTGAGCTTGCTCAAAACAAAAGATCTGTGCTTTTTACGCATGGGCCATATCTAGTTTAACTCTGCTTAGGAAACTGACAAGAACAGTAGCTTCTCTTCAGTCCAATATGCTGTACTTGCTGGGAACAGACGCAAGTGCTATTTGCACTGTGTTTGGCAATGGGAGCACAACAGTGACTTTGCTTACCAGAAAACAACTCTTGCTGGAAGGACCAGAAACTGCATGTGATTCAACTCTGTTTATGACTGGGAAACAAACACTACTTCGTATTACAAGAAACACACTCTGCTTTTGAGAAAAGAGCACTCCTCCACTCTACTGTGTTTCCTAAAGGGCCAGAACAGTGAGCTTGCTCAGAACAAAGAACTGTGCTTCCTACATACAAGGTCCATATCTAATTCAATTTTTCTTTGGGAACTGAAAAGAACAGTAGCTTCTCTTAAGTCCAATACACTTTTCTTGCTGGCAAGAGACATGACTGCTATTTTCACTGTAAATGGCAATGGGAACAAAATAGTGACTTTCCTTACAAGAAAATAACTCGGACTCGTAGTAACAGAATCTACATGTGATTCAACTCCGTTTATGAATGGGAAACAAACACTAGCTCGCCTTACAAGAAACACACTCTGCTTTTGAGAAAAGAGCACTCTTCTACTCTACTGTGTTTCCTATAGGGCCAGAAAAGTGAGCTTGCTCAGAACAAAAAACCTGTGCTTCCTACACACGGGCCATATCTAGTTCAACTCTGCTAAGGAAACTGACAAGAACAGTAGCTTCTCTTTAGTCCAATACACTGTACTTGCTGGGAACAGACACGAGTGATATTAGCACTGTGTATGGTAATGGGAGCACAATAGTGGCTTTCCTTACCAGAAAACAACTCTTGCTCATAGGACCAGAAACCTAATGTTATTCAACTCCGTTTATGAATGTGATAAAAAAACACTAGCTTGTGTTAACAGAAACACACTCTGCTTTTGAGAAATGAGCATTATTATACTCTACTGTGTTTCCTGTAGGGGCAGAACAGTGAGCTTGCTAGGAACAAAAAAAAATGTGCTTCCTATGCTCACGAGCCATATCTAGTTCAACTCTGCTAATGAAACTGATAAGAACAATAGCTTCTCTTCAGTCCAATACACTGTAATTGATGGGAACAGATGTGAGTGCTATTTGCACTGTGTAAGGCAATGGGAGCACAATAGTGATTTTCCTTTCCAGAAAACAACTCTTGCTCATAGGATCAGAAACTGCATGTGATTCAACTCCATTTATGAATGGCAAACAATCACTAGATAACCTTACAAGAAAAACACTCTGCTTTTGATAAAAGAGCACTATTCTACTCTACTGTGTTTCCTGTAGAGCCAGAACAGTGAGCTTGCGCAGAACAAAAGAACTTTGCTACCTACACTCAAAGGCCATATCTAGGTCAACTCTTTTCAGGAAATTGACAAGAACAGTAGATTCTCTTCAGTACAATACACTGTAATTTTTGGGAACCGACAAGAGTGCTATTTGCACTGTGTATGGCAATGGGAGCGCAATTGTGACTTTCCTTACCAAAAAGCAACTCTTGCTCGTACGACCAGAATCTATATGTGATTCAACTCCATTTATGAAAGGGAAACAAACAACCACTCGCCTTACAATAAACACACTCTGCTTTTGAGAAAAGAGCACTCTTCTACTCTACTGTGTTTCACATAAAGTCAGAACTTTGAGCTTGCTCAGAACAAAAGAATTGTGCTTTCTACACACACGAGCCATATCTAGTTCAACTCTTCTTAGGAAACTGACAAGAACAGTAGATTCTCTTCAGTCCAATACACTGTACTTGCTGGGAACAGACGTGAGGGGTATTTGCATTTTTTATGGCAGTGGGAGTGCAAGAGTGACTTTCATTACCAGAAAACAACTCTGGCTTGTAGGACAAGATTGGCATGTTATTCAACTCCGTTTAAGAATGGGAGACAAACACTATCTTGACTTACAAGAAACACATTCTGCTTTTGAGAAAAGAACACTCTTCTACTCTCTTGTGTTTCCCATAAAGTCAGAACTATGAGCTTGCTCAGAACAAAAGAACTGTGCTTTCTACACACATGGGCCGTATCTAGTTCAACTCCTCTTAAGAAAATGACCAGAACAGCAGCTTGTCTTAAGTCCAATACACTGTACTTAATGGCAACAGATGTGAGTCCTATTTGCACTGTTAGTAGCAATGGGAGCATAATAGTTACTTTCCTTGCTAGAAAACAACTTTTGCTCAAAAAAACAGAAACTACATGTGATTCAACTCTGTTTATTAATGGGAAACAAACTCTCACACTCTGCTTTTGAGAAAAGAGTACTCTTCTACTCTACTGTGTTTCCGATAAGGCAAGAAAAGTGAGCCTGCTCAGAACAAAAGAACTGTGCTTTCTACACACAAGGGTCTTATCTAATTCAACTCTGCTTAGAAAACTGACAAGAACAAGAGCTTTGTTTCAATCTAATACTCTGTACTTCCTGGGAAGAGACGCGATGGCTATTTGCATATTTTATTGCAATGGAAGTGCAATAGTGACTTTCATTACAAGAAAACCACTCTGGCTCCTAGGACCAGATTGGCATGCTATTCAACTCCGTTTATGAATGGGAGACAAACACTATCTCACCTTACAAGAAATACACTCTGCTTTTGAGAAAAGCGCACTCTTCTACTCTGCTTTGTTTCCTAGAGGGCAAGATCAGTGAGGTTGCTCAGAACAAAAGAACTGTGCTTTCTAAACACACGGGCCATATCTAGTTCAACTCTGCTTAGGAAACTGACAAGAACAGTAGCGTCTCTTCAGTCCAATACACTGTACTTGCTGGGGACAGATGAAAGTGCTATTTGCACAATGGTGACTTTTCTTACCAGAAAACATCTCTTGATCATAGGACCAGAAACTGCATGTGATTCAACGCTGTTTATGAATGGGGAACAAACGCTAGCTCGCTTTACAAGAAACACACTCTGCTTTTAATAAAACAACACTCTTCTACTCTACTGTATTTCTTATTGATCCAGAACCGTCAATTGCACAGAACAAAAGAGATGTGCTTCCTACACACACTGGCCATACCTAGTTTAACTGTGCTTAGGAAACTGTCAAGAACAGTAGCTTCTCTTCTGTCCAATCCACTGTCCTTGCTGGGAACAGACGCAAGTGCTATTTATTAGCAATTTTTCTGGGAATGGGAGCACAATAGTTACTTTCCTTACCAAAAAAAAAAAACAAAAAAACAAAAAAAAAAACAAAAAAAACAAAAAAACAAAAAAAACCTCTTGCTCATAGGCCATGAAACTGCATGTGAATCAACTCTGTTTATGAATGGGAAACAAACATTAGCTCGCTTTACACAAAACACAGTCTGCTTGAGAAATGAGCACCATTCTACTCTACTGTGTTACCTATAGGGCCAGAACAGAGCTTGCTCAGAACAAAAGAACTGTGCTACCTACACACACGAGGCCATGTCTAGTTCAACTCTGCTTAGGAAAATGACAAGAACAGTAGTTTCTCTTCAGTCCAATACACTGTACTTGCTGGGAACAGACGTGAGTGCCTTTTGTACTGTTTATGGCAATGGGAGCACAATAGTGAATTTTCATACGAGAAACAACTCTTGCTGGTAGGAACAGTAACTGCTTGTGATTCAACTCCGTTTATGAATGGGAAACAAACACTAGCTCGCCTTATAAGAAACATACTCTGCTTATGAGAAAAGGGCACTATTCTACACTACTGTGTTTTCAATAGGTTGAGAACAGTGAGCTTGCTCAGAACAAAAGAACTGTGCTTACTACACACACGGGCTATATCTAGTTGAACTCTGCTCATAATAGTGACAAGAACAGTAGATTGTCTTCAGTCCAATACACTGTACTTCCTGGGAACAGTTGCGAGGGCTGTTTGCAATGTATTTGTCATTAGGAGGGCAATAATGACTTTCCTAACCAGAAAACAACTCTTGATCTTAGGTGCAGAAACTTCATGTAATTCAACTCCATTTATGAATGGGAAACAAACACTACCTCGCCTGACAAGAAAAAGACTTTGCTTTTGAGAAAAGGGTGCTATTCTACACTACTGTGTTTCCTATAAGGTCAGAACAGTGAGCTTGCTCAGAACAAAGAACTGTGCTTGCTACACACGGGCAATATCTAGTTCAACTCTGCTTAGGAAACTGACAAGAACAGTAGCTTCTGTTCAGTCCAATACACTGTACTTGCTGGGAACAGAAGGGAGTGCTATTTCCACAGTATATGGCAATGTGAGCACAATAGTGACTTTCCTTAACAGAAAACAACTTTTTTTTTTTTGGCTTTTCGAGACAGGGTTTCTCTGTGTAGCTTTGCACCTTTCCTGGAACTCACTTGGTAGTCCAGGTTGGCCTCGAATTCACAGAGATCCGCCTGGCTCTGCCTCCTGAGTGCTGGGATTCAAGGCGTGCGTCACCACCGCCCGGCTCAGAAAAAAACTCTTGATCTTAGGACCAGACTGCATGTCACTCAATACCGTTTATGAATGGGAAACAAACATTAGCTCGCATTACAAAAAACACACTCTGCTTTTGAGAAAAGAGCACTCTTCTACTCTGTGTTTTCTACAGGGCCAGAACAGAGACCTTGCTCAGAAGAAAAGAACTGTGCTTCATAAACACACGGGCCATATCTGGGTCAACTCTGCTTAGGATACTGACAAGAACAGTAGCTTCTCTTCAGTCCAATACACTCTACTTGCTGGGAACAGACGCGAGTGCTATTTGCACTGTGTATGGCATTGGGAGCACAATAATGCCTTTCCTTATGAGAAAACAACTCTTTCTCATAGGCCAAGAAACTACATGTGATTCAACTCTGTTTATGAATTTGAAACAAGCACTAGCTCATCTTACAAGAAACACACTCTGCTTTTGAGAAAACAGCACTCTACTAATCTTCTGAGTTTCTAATATGGCCAGAACAGTGTGCTTGCTCAGAACAAAAGAACTCTGCTTCCTACACACGGGCCATATATAGTTCAACTCTGCTAAGGCAACTGACCAGAACAGAAGCTTCTCTTCAGTCCAATACACTGAACGTGCTGGGAATTAATGTCAGTGCTATTTGAACTGTGTATGGCAATAGGAGCAAAATAGTGACTTTCCTTACCAGAACGAAACTCTTGCTCGTAGAACCAGAAACTGCATGTGATTCAATTCCGTTTTTTAATGGGAAACAAACACTAGCTCGCCTTACAAGAAACACACTCTGCTTTTGAGAAAAGAGCACTCTTCTACTCTACTGTGTTTCCTAAAGGGCCAGAACAGTGAGCTTGCTCAGAACAAAAGAACTGTGCTTCCTACACACACGGGCCATATTTAGGTCAACTCTGTTTAGGAAACTGACAAGAACAATAGATCCTCTTCCGTCCAATACACTGTACTTGCTGGGAACAGATGTGAGTGCTATTTGTACTGTGAATGGCAAAGGAAACAAAATTGTGATTTTCCTAACCAGAAAACAACCCTTGCTCATAGGACCAGAAACTGCATTGTTTCCAATTCGTTTATGAATGGGAAACAAACATGAGCTCCTCTTATCAGAAACACTCTGCTTTTGAGAAAAGAGCACTCTTCTACTCTACTGTGTTACCTAAAGGGCCAGAATAGTGAGCTTGCTCAGAACAAAAGAACTGCACTTCCACACATACGGGCCATATCTAGTTCAACTCTGCTTAAGAAACTGACAAGAACAGTAGCTTCTCTTTAGTCCAATACACTGTACTTGCCGGGAGCAGACAAGAGTGCTATTTGCACTGTGTATGGCAATGAGAGAGCAATAGTTACTTTCCTTACCAGAAAACAACTCTTGCTCATAGAACCAGAAACTGCATTTGATTCAACTCCATTTATGAATATGAAACAAGCATGAGCTCATCTTAATAGAAATACACTCTGCTTTTGAGTAAAGAGCACTCTTCTACTCTACTGTGGTTCCTATAGGGCCAGAACAGTGAGCTTGTTCAGACCAAAAGAACTGTGCTTCCCACACACTCGGTCCTTTTCTAGTTCAAATTTCCTAAAGAAACTGACAAGAACAGTGGCTTCTCTTCAGTCCAATACACTGTACTTGCTAAGAAGAGAAAAGAGTGCTCTTTGCACTGTGTTTGGCAATGGGAGCTTAATAGTGACTTTCATTACCAGAAAACAACTCTTGCACATAGGACCAGAAACTGCATGTGATTCAACTCCATTTTTGACTGGGAAACAAACAGTAGCTCACCTTACAGAACGACTCTCTGCTTTCGAGAAAAGAGCACTCTTCTACTCTACTGTTTCTTATATTGCCAGAGTAGTGAGCTTGCTCAGAACAAAAGAACTGTGCTTCCTACACACACAGGCCATATCTAGTTCAACTCTGCTTAGGAAACTGACAAGAACAGTACCTTCTCTTCAGTCTCATACATTGTACTTGCTCAGAACAGACACGAGTACTATTTGCACTGTGTATGGCAATGGGAGCACAATAGTGACACTCCTTACAAGAAAAAAACTCTTGCTCATAGGAACATCAACTGCATGTGATTCAACTCCGTTTATAAATGGAAAACAAGTGCTAGCTCGACTAACAGGAAACACACTCTGCTTTTGAGGAAAGAGCACTCTTCTACTCTACTGTGTTTCTTATAGGTCATGTACAGTGAGCTTGGTCAGAACAAAAAATCTGTGCTTCCTACACACACTGGCCATATCTAGTTCAACTCTGGAAAGAAAAATGAAAAAAAAAACTTAGCTTCTCTTAAGTCCAATACACTGTACTTGCTGGGAAAAAAACGTGAGTGCTATTTGCACTGTGTATTGCTTTGGGAGCGCAATAGCGACTTTCCTTATGAGAAAACAACTCTTGCTTGTAGGACCAGAAACTGCATGTGATTAAACTCCTTTTTTGAATGGAAAACAAAAACTCACAGGCATTACAAGAACATCACTCTTCTTTTGAGAAAAGAGCACTCTTCCACTCTACTGTGTTTCCTATAGGGCCAAAACAGTGAGCTTGCTCAGAACAAAAAACCTGTGCTTCCTACACACACGGGCCATATCTAGTATAACTCTGCTAAGGAAACTGACAAGAACAGTAGCTTCTCTTCAGTCCAATACACTGTACATGCTGGGAACAGACGCAAGAGCTATTTGCACTGTGTATGGCAATGGGAGCACAACAGTGACTTTGCTTCCCAGAAAACAACTCTTGCTCGTAGGACCAGAAACGGCATGTGATTCAACTCAATTTATGACTGGGAAAAGAACACTAGTTCGTCTTACAATAAAAACACTGTGTTTTTGAGAAAAAAGCACTCTTCTACTCTACTTTGTTCCCTATAGTGTCAGAACATTGAGCTTGCTCAGAACAAAAGAACTGTGCGTTGTACACACACAGGGCATATTTAATTAAACTCTGCTTAGGAAACTGACAAGAACAGTAGCTTCTCTTAAGTCCAATACACTGTGCTTGCTGGGAACAGATGCGAGTGCTATTTGTACTGTGAAAGGCAATGGATGCACAATAGTGACTTTCCTTACCAGAAAACAACTCTTGCTCATAGGACCAGAAACTCCATGTGACACAACTCATTTTTTGAATGGGAAACAAACACCAGCTCGCCTTAAAAGAAACACACTCTGTTTTTGAGAAAAGAGCACTCTTCTACTCTACTGTGTTTTCTATAGGGCCAAAAGAGTGAGCTTGCTCAAAACAAAAGATCTGTGCTTTTTACGCATGGGCCATATCTAGTTTAACTCTGCTTAGGAAACTGACAAGAACAGTAGCTTCTCTTCAGTCCAATATGCTGTACTTGCTGGGAACAGACGCAAGTGCTATTTGCACTGTGTTTGGCAATGGGAGCACAACAGTGACTTTGCTTACCAGAAAACAACTCTTGCTGGAAGGACCAGAAACTGCATGTGATTCAACTCTGTTTATGACTGGGAAACAAACACTACTTCGTATTACAAGAAACACACTCTGCTTTTGAGAAAAGAGCACTCCTCCACTCTACTGTGTTTCCTAAAGGGCCAGAACAGTGAGCTTGCTCAGAACAAAGAACTGTGCTTCCTACATACAAGGTCCATATCTAATTCAATTTTTCTTTGGGAACTGAAAAGAACAGTAGCTTCTCTTAAGTCCAATACACTTTTCTTGCTGGCAAGAGACATGACTGCTATTTTCACTGTAAATGGCAATGGGAACAAAATAGTGACTTTCCTTACAAGAAAATAACTCGGACTCGTAGTAACAGAATCTACATGTGATTCAACTCCGTTTATGAATGGGAAACAAACACTAGCTCGCCTTACAAGAAACACACTCTGCTTTTGAGAAAAGAGCACTCTTCTACTCTACTGTGTTTCCTATAGGGCCAGAAAAGTGAGCTTGCTCAGAACAAAAAACCTGTGCTTCCTACACACGGGCCATATCTAGTTCAACTCTGCTAAGGAAACTGACAAGAACAGTAGCTTCTCTTTAGTCCAATACACTGTACTTGCTGGGAACAGACACGAGTGATATTAGCACTGTGTATGGTAATGGGAGCACAATAGTGGCTTTCCTTACCAGAAAACAACTCTTGCTCATAGGACCAGAAACCTAATGTTATTCAACTCCGTTTATGAATGTGATAAAAAAACACTAGCTTGTGTTAACAGAAACACACTCTGCTTTTGAGAAATGAGCATTATTATACTCTACTGTGTTTCCTGTAGGGGCAGAACAGTGAGCTTGCTAGGAACAAAAAAAAATGTGCTTCCTATGCTCACGAGCCATATCTAGTTCAACTCTGCTAATGAAACTGATAAGAACAATAGCTTCTCTTCAGTCCAATACACTGTAATTGATGGGAACAGATGTGAGTGCTATTTGCACTGTGTAAGGCAATGGGAGCACAATAGTGACTTTCCTTTCCAGAAAACAACTCTTGCTCATAGGATCAGAAACTGCATGTGATTCAACTCCATTTATGAATGGCAAACAATCACTAGATAACCTTACAAGAAAAACACTCTGCTTTTGATAAAAGAGCACTATTCTACTCTACTGTGTTTCCTGTAGAGCCAGAACAGTGAGCTTGCGCAGAACAAAAGAACTTTGCTACCTACACTCAAAGGCCATATCTAGGTCAACTCTTTTCAGGAAATTGACAAGAACAGTAGATTCTCTTCAGTACAATACACTGTAATTTTTGGGAACCGACAAGAGTGCTATTTGCACTGTGTATGGCAATGGGAGCGCAATTGTGACTTTCCTTACCAAAAAGCAACTCTTGCTCGTACGACCAGAATCTATATGTGATTCAACTCCATTTATGAAAGGGAAACAAACAACCACTCGCCTTACAATAAACACACTCTGCTTTTGAGAAAAGAGCACTCTTCTACTCTACTGTGTTTCACATAAAGTCAGAACTTTGAGCTTGCTCAGAACAAAAGAATTGTGCTTTCTACACACACGAGCCATATCTAGTTCAACTCTTCTTAGGAAACTGACAAGAACAGTAGATTCTCTTCAGTCCAATACACTGTACTTGCTGGGAACAGACGTGAGGGGTATTTGCATTTTTTATGGCAGTGGGAGTGCAAGAGTGACTTTCATTACCAGAAAACAACTCTGGCTTGTAGGACAAGATTGGCATGTTATTCAACTCCGTTTAAGAATGGGAGACAAACACTATCTTGACTTACAAGAAACACATTCTGCTTTTGAGAAAAGAACACTCTTCTACTCTCTTGTGTTTCCCATAAAGTCAGAACTATGAGCTTGCTCAGAACAAAAGAACTGTGCTTTCTACACACATGGGCCGTATCTAGTTCAACTCCTCTTAAGAAAATGACCAGAACAGCAGCTTGTCTTAAGTCCAATACACTGTACTTAATGGCAACAGATGTGAGTCCTATTTGCACTGTTAGTAGCAATGGGAGCATAATAGTTACTTTCCTTGCTAGAAAACAACTTTTGCTCAAAAAAACAGAAACTACATGTGATTCAACTCTGTTTATTAATGGGAAACAAACTCTCACACTCTGCTTTTGAGAAAAGAGTACTCTTCTACTCTACTGTGTTTCCGATAAGGCAAGAAAAGTGAGCCTGCTCAGAACAAAAGAACTGTGCTTTCTACACACAAGGGTCTTATCTAATTCAACTCTGCTTAGAAAACTGACAAGAACAAGAGCTTTGTTTCAATCTAATACTCTGTACTTCCTGGGAAGAGACGCGATGGCTATTTGCATATTTTATTGCAATGGAAGTGCAATAGTGACTTTCATTACAAGAAAACCACTCTGGCTCCTAGGACCAGATTGGCATGCTATTCAACTCCGTTTATGAATGGGAGACAAACACTATCTCACCTTACAAGAAATACACTCTGCTTTTGAGAAAAGCGCACTCTTCTACTCTGCTTTGTTTCCTAGAGGGCAAGATCAGTGAGGTTGCTCAGAACAAAAGAACTGTGCTTTCTAAACACACGGGCCATATCTAGTTCAACTCTGCTTAGGAAACTGACAAGAACAGTAGCGTCTCTTCAGTCCAATACACTGTACTTGCTGGGGACAGATGAAAGTGCTATTTGCACAATGGTGACTTTTCTTACCAGAAAACATCTCTTGATCATAGGACCAGAAACTGCATGTGATTCAACGCTGTTTATGAATGGGGAACAAACGCTAGCTCGCTTTACAAGAAACACACTCTGCTTTTAATAAAACAACACTCTTCTACTCTACTGTATTTCTTATTGATCCAGAACCGTCAATTGCACAGAACAAAAGAGATGTGCTTCCTACACACACTGGCCATACCTAGTTTAACTGTGCTTAGGAAACTGTCAAGAACAGTAGCTTCTCTTCTGTCCAATCCACTGTCCTTGCTGGGAACAGACGCAAGTGCTATTTATTAGCAATTTTTCTGGGAATGGGAGCACAATAGTTACTTTCCTTACCAAAAAAAAAAAACAAAAAAACAAAAAAAAAAACAAAAAAAACAAAAAAACAAAAAAAACCTCTTGCTCATAGGCCATGAAACTGCATGTGAATCAACTCTGTTTATGAATGGGAAACAAACATTAGCTCGCTTTACACAAAACACAGTCTGCTTGAGAAATGAGCACCATTCTACTCTACTGTGTTACCTATAGGGCCAGAACAGAGCTTGCTCAGAACAAAAGAACTGTGCTACCTACACACACGAGGCCATGTCTAGTTCAACTCTGCTTAGGAAAATGACAAGAACAGTAGTTTCTCTTCAGTCCAATACACTGTACTTGCTGGGAACAGACGTGAGTGCCTTTTGTACTGTTTATGGCAATGGGAGCACAATAGTGAATTTTCATACGAGAAACAACTCTTGCTGGTAGGAACAGTAACTGCTTGTGATTCAACTCCGTTTATGAATGGGAAACAAACACTAGCTCGCCTTATAAGAAACATACTCTGCTTATGAGAAAAGGGCACTATTCTACACTACTGTGTTTTCAATAGGTTGAGAACAGTGAGCTTGCTCAGAACAAAAGAACTGTGCTTACTACACACACGGGCTATATCTAGTTGAACTCTGCTCATAATAGTGACAAGAACAGTAGATTGTCTTCAGTCCAATACACTGTACTTCCTGGGAACAGTTGCGAGGGCTGTTTGCAATGTATTTGTCATTAGGAGGGCAATAATGACTTTCCTAACCAGAAAACAACTCTTGATCTTAGGTGCAGAAACTTCATGTAATTCAACTCCATTTATGAATGGGAAACAAACACTACCTCGCCTGACAAGAAAAAGACTTTGCTTTTGAGAAAAGGGTGCTATTCTACACTACTGTGTTTCCTATAAGGTCAGAACAGTGAGCTTGCTCAGAACAAAGAACTGTGCTTGCTACACACGGGCAATATCTAGTTCAACTCTGCTTAGGAAACTGACAAGAACAGTAGCTTCTGTTCAGTCCAATACACTGTACTTGCTGGGAACAGAAGGGAGTGCTATTTCCACAGTATATGGCAATGTGAGCACAATAGTGACTTTCCTTAACAGAAAACAACTTTTTTTTTTTTGGCTTTTCGAGACAGGGTTTCTCTGTGTAGCTTTGCACCTTTCCTGGAACTCACTTGGTAGTCCAGGTTGGCCTCGAATTCACAGAGATCCGCCTGGCTCTGCCTCCTGAGTGCTGGGATTCAAGGCGTGCGTCACCACCGCCCGGCTCAGAAAAAAACTCTTGATCTTAGGACCAGACTGCATGTCACTCAATACCGTTTATGAATGGGAAACAAACATTAGCTCGCATTACAAAAAACACACTCTGCTTTTGAGAAAAGAGCACTCTTCTACTCTGTGTTTTCTACAGGGCCAGAACAGAGACCTTGCTCAGAAGAAAAGAACTGTGCTTCATAAACACACGGGCCATATCTGGGTCAACTCTGCTTAGGATACTGACAAGAACAGTAGCTTCTCTTCAGTCCAATACACTCTACTTGCTGGGAACAGACGCGAGTGCTATTTGCACTGTGTATGGCATTGGGAGCACAATAATGCCTTTCCTTATGAGAAAACAACTCTTTCTCATAGGCCAAGAAACTACATGTGATTCAACTCTGTTTATGAATTTGAAACAAGCACTAGCTCATCTTACAAGAAACACACTCTGCTTTTGAGAAAACAGCACTCTACTAATCTTCTGAGTTTCTAATATGGCCAGAACAGTGTGCTTGCTCAGAACAAAAGAACTCTGCTTCCTACACACGGGCCATATATAGTTCAACTCTGCTAAGGCAACTGACCAGAACAGAAGCTTCTCTTCAGTCCAATACACTGAACGTGCTGGGAATTAATGTCAGTGCTATTTGAACTGTGTATGGCAATAGGAGCAAAATAGTGACTTTCCTTACCAGAACGAAACTCTTGCTCGTAGAACCAGAAACTGCATGTGATTCAATTCCGTTTTTTAATGGGAAACAAACACTAGCTCGCCTTACAAGAAACACACTCTGCTTTTGAGAAAAGAGCACTCTTCTACTCTACTGTGTTTCCTAAAGGGCCAGAACAGTGAGCTTGCTCAGAACAAAAGAACTGTGCTTCCTACACACACGGGCCATATTTAGGTCAACTCTGTTTAGGAAACTGACAAGAACAATAGATCCTCTTCCGTCCAATACACTGTACTTGCTGGGAACAGATGTGAGTGCTATTTGTACTGTGAATGGCAAAGGAAACAAAATTGTGATTTTCCTAACCAGAAAACAACCCTTGCTCATAGGACCAGAAACTGCATTGTTTCCAATTCGTTTATGAATGGGAAACAAACATGAGCTCCTCTTATCAGAAACACTCTGCTTTTGAGAAAAGAGCACTCTTCTACTCTACTGTGTTACCTAAAGGGCCAGAATAGTGAGCTTGCTCAGAACAAAAGAACTGCACTTCCACACATACGGGCCATATCTAGTTCAACTCTGCTTAAGAAACTGACAAGAACAGTAGCTTCTCTTTAGTCCAATACACTGTACTTGCCGGGAGCAGACAAGAGTGCTATTTGCACTGTGTATGGCAATGAGAGAGCAATAGTTACTTTCCTTACCAGAAAACAACTCTTGCTCATAGAACCAGAAACTGCATTTGATTCAACTCCATTTATGAATATGAAACAAGCATGAGCTCATCTTAATAGAAATACACTCTGCTTTTGAGTAAAGAGCACTCTTCTACTCTACTGTGGTTCCTATAGGGCCAGAACAGTGAGCTTGTTCAGACCAAAAGAACTGTGCTTCCCACACACTCGGTCCTTTTCTAGTTCAAATTTCCTAAAGAAACTGACAAGAACAGTGGCTTCTCTTCAGTCCAATACACTGTACTTGCTAAGAAGAGAAAAGAGTGCTCTTTGCACTGTGTTTGGCAATGGGAGCTTAATAGTGACTTTCATTACCAGAAAACAACTCTTGCACATAGGACCAGAAACTGCATGTGATTCAACTCCATTTTTGACTGGGAAACAAACAGTAGCTCACCTTACAGAACGACTCTCTGCTTTCGAGAAAAGAGCACTCTTCTACTCTACTGTTTCTTATATTGCCAGAGTAGTGAGCTTGCTCAGAACAAAAGAACTGTGCTTCCTACACACACAGGCCATATCTAGTTCAACTCTGCTTAGGAAACTGACAAGAACAGTACCTTCTCTTCAGTCTCATACATTGTACTTGCTCAGAACAGACACGAGTACTATTTGCACTGTGTATGGCAATGGGAGCACAATAGTGACACTCCTTACAAGAAAAAAACTCTTGCTCATAGGAACATCAACTGCATGTGATTCAACTCCGTTTATAAATGGAAAACAAGTGCTAGCTCGACTAACAGGAAACACACTCTGCTTTTGAGGAAAGAGCACTCTTCTACTCTACTGTGTTTCTTATAGGTCATGTACAGTGAGCTTGGTCAGAACAAAAAATCTGTGCTTCCTACACACACTGGCCATATCTAGTTCAACTCTGGAAAGAAAAATGAAAAAAAAAACTTAGCTTCTCTTAAGTCCAATACACTGTACTTGCTGGGAAAAAAACGTGAGTGCTATTTGCACTGTGTATTGCTTTGGGAGCGCAATAGCGACTTTCCTTATGAGAAAACAACTCTTGCTTGTAGGACCAGAAACTGCATGTGATTAAACTCCTTTTTTGAATGGAAAACAAAAACTCACAGGCATTACAAGAACATCACTCTTCTTTTGAGAAAAGAGCACTCTTCCACTCTACTGTGTTTCCTATAGGGCCAAAACAGTGAGCTTGCTCAGAACAAAAAACCTGTGCTTCCTACACACACGGGCCATATCTAGTTTAACTCTGCTAAGGAAAATGACAAGAAGAGTAGCTTCTGTTCAGTCAAATACACTGTACTTGCTGGGAATAGATGCGAGTGCTATTTGCACCTTGTATAGCAATGGAGCACAATAGTGACTTTCCTTACCAGAAAACAACTCTTGCACTTAAGACCAGAAACTGCATATGATTCATCTGCTTTTATTAATGGGAAACAAACAGTAGCTCCTCTTAGAAGAAATACAATCTGCTTTTGAGAAAAGAGCACTCTTCTACTCTATTGTGTTTCCTATAGGGCCAGAACAGTGAGCTTCTTCAGAACAAAAGAACTGTGCTTCCTACACACACAGGCCATATCCAGTTCAACTCTACTTAGGAAACTGACAACAACAATAGCTTCTCTTCAGTCCAATACACTGTACTTGCTGGGAACAGACGCAGGTGCTATTTGCACTGCACTGTGTATGGCAATGGGAACACAATAGTGATTTTCCTTGCCTGAAAACAACTCTTGCTCATAGGACCAGAAATTGCATGTGACTCAACTCCGTTTATGAATGGGAAACAACACTAGCTTGCCTTACAAGAAACACACTCTGCTTTTGAAAATAGAGCATGCTTCTTCTCTATTGTGTTTCCTATAAGGCCAGAACAGTGTGCTCGCTCAGAACAAAAGAACTGTGCTTCCTACATACATGGGCCATATCTATTTCAACTCTGCTTAGGAAACTGACATGAACAGTAGCTTCTCTTCAGTCCAATACACTGTACTTGCTGGGAAAAGACGCGAGTGTTATTTCCACTGTGTTTGTCAATGGAAGCACAACAGTGACTCTCCTTACCAGAAAACAACTGTTGCTCTTAGGACCAGAAACTGCATGTGATTCAACTCCGTTTATGAATGGGAAACAAACACTAGCTAGCATTACAAGAAACACACTCTGCTTTTGAGAATAGAGCACTCCTCTACTCTATTGTGTTTCCGATAGGGCCAGAGCAGTGTGGTTGCTGAGAACAAAAGAACTTTGCTTTCTTCATACACGGGTCATATCTAGTTCAACTCTGCTTAGGAAACTTACAGAACAGTCCAATACACTGTACTTGCTGGGAACAGACGCGAGTGCTATTTGCACTCTGTATGTCAATGGGAGCGCAATAGTGACATTGCTTACCCGAAAATAACTCTTGCTCGTTGGACTAGACACTGCATGTGATTCAACTCCGTTTATGAATGGAAAACAAACACTAGCTCGCCTTACAAGAAATACACTCTGCTTTTGAGAAAAGAACACTCTTTTACTCTACTCTTTTTTCCATAGGGCCAGAACAGTGAGCTTCCTCAGAACAAAAGAACTGTGCTTCCTACATACACGGGGCATATGTAGTTAAACTCTGCTAAGGAAACTGACAAGAACAGTAGCTTCTCTTCAGTCCAACACTCTACATGCTGGGAAATGATAAGAGTGCTTTTTGTACTGTGTATGGCAATGGGAAAGCAATAGTGCCTTTACTTACGAGAAAACAACTCTTGCTCATAGGACCAGAAATGTATGTGATTAAACTCCCTTTATGAATGGGAAACAAACACTGGCTCACCTTACAAAAAACACACTCTGCTTTTGAGAAAAGAGCACTGTTCTACTCTACTCTTTTTTCTATATGTGCATAACAGTGAGCTTGCTCAGAACAAAAGAACTGTGCTTCCTACACACATGGGCCATATCTAGTTAAACTCTGCTTAGGAAACTGACAATAACAGTAGCTTCTCTTCAGTCCAATACACTGTACTTGCTGGGAAAAGATGAGATTGCTATTTGCACTGTGTAAGGCACTGTGATCGCAATACTGACTATACTTACCAGTAAACAAACCTTGCTCTTAGGACCAGAAACTTCATGTGATGCAACTCCACTTGTGTAAGGCAAACAAACGCTAGCTTGCCTCACAAGAAACACAATCTGCTTTTGAGAAAAGAGCACTCTTCTAATCTACTCTGTTTCCTAAAGGGCCAGAACAGTGAGCTTGTTCAGAACAAAAGAACTGTGCTTCCTACACACACAGGCCATATCCAGTTCAACTCTACTTAGGAAACTGACAAGAACAGAAGCTTCTCTTCCCTTCAATAAGCTGTACTTGCTGGGAAAAGACATGAGTGGTATTTGCACTGTGTATGGCAATGGGAGCACAATAGCGACTTTCCTTACCACAAAACAACACCTGCTCATAGGACCAGAAACTGCATGTGATTAAACACCGTTTATGAATGGGAAACAAATACTGGCTCGCCTTACAAGAAACACACTCTGCTTTTGAGAAAAGAGCACTCTTCTACTCTTCTCTTTTTTTCTATAGGGCCAGAACAGTGACCTTGCAAAGAACAAAAGAACTGTGCTTCCTACACACACGGGCCTTATCTAGTTCAAAGTTGCTTAGGAAACTGACAAGAACAGAAGCTTCTCTTCAGTCCAATACACTCTACTTGATAGGAATAGTCGCGAGTGCTGTTTGCACTGTGTATGGTAAAGGGAGCACAACAGTGACTTTCCTTAATAGAAAACAATTCTTGCTCAAAGGACTGGAAACTGCATGTCGTTCAACTCCGTTTATGAATGGGAAACAAACATTAGCTCACCTTACAAGAAACACACTCTGGTTTTGAGAAAAGAACTCTCTTCTACTCTACTGTGTTTCCAATAGGGCCAGAAGGATATGCTTGCTCAGAACAAAAGCACTATCCTTCCTGCACACATGGGCCATATGATTTCAACTCTGCTTAGGAACCTGACAAGAACAGTAGCTTCTATTCAGTCAAATACACTGTACTTGCTGGCAACAGACGCGAGTGCTATTTGCATGCTGTATGGCAATGGGAGCACAATACTGACTTTTCTTACCAGAAAACAACTCTTGCTCATAGTACAAGTAACTGCATGTGATTCAACTCCCTTTATGAATGGAAACAAACCCTAGCCTGCCTTATAAGAAACACACTCTTCTTTTGAGAACAGAGCACTCTGCTACTCTACTTTGTTTCCTATAGGGCCAGAATAGTGAGCTTGCTCAGAACAAAAGTACAGTGCTTCCTACACACACAGGAAATTGAAATGAACAGTAGCTTCACTTCAGTTCAATACACAGTAATTGCTGGGAAGTTACGTGAGTGCTATTTGCACTGCTAGTGGCTATGGGAGCTCAATAGTGATTTTCCTTACCTGAAAACAACTCTTGCTTATTAGACCAGAAACTGCATGTGATTCAACACCGTTTATGTATGGGAAACAAACAATAGCTTGCCTTACAAGAAACACACTCTGCTTTTGAGAAAATAGCACTCTTCTATTCTTCTGTGTTTCCTATACGGCAATAATTGTGAGCTTGCTCAGAAAAAATAACTAGCTCGAATTACAAGAAACACAGTCTGCTTTTGAGAAAAGAGCACTCTTCTACTTTACTGTGTTTATGTGTGGAAAACAAACACTAGCTTGCCTTACAAGAGATACACTCAGCTTTTGAGAAAAGAGTTCTGTTCATCTCTACTGTGTTTCCTACAGGGCCAGAACAGTGAGCTTGCTCAGAACAAAATAACTGTGCTTCTACACACATGGGCCATGTCTAGTTCAACTCTGCTTAGGAAACTGACAAGAACAGTAGCTTCTCTTCTGCCAAATACACTATACTTGCTGGGAACAGTAACACATGTGAATTGCACTGTGTATGGCAAAGGGAGCACAATAGTGACTTTCCTTACCAAAAAACAACTCTTGCTCATAGGACGAGAAACTGAATATGATTCAACTCTGTTTATGATTGAGAAATAAACACTAGCTCGAATTAAAAGGAACACACTCTGGTTTTGAGAAAAGTGTTCACTTCATCATCACTGTGTTTCCTATAGAGCCAGAACAGTGAGCTTGCTCAGAACAAAAGAACTGTACTTCCGACACACATGGGCCACATCTAGTTCAACTCTGCTTATGAAACTGAGAAGAAGAGGAGCTTCTCTTCAGTCAAATACACTGTACTTACTGGGAAAAGACACAAGTGCTATTTGTACTCTGTATGGCAATGGGAACACAATAGTGGCTTTCCATACCAGAAAACAACTCTTGCTCATAGGACCAGAAACTGAATGTGATTCAACTCTGTTTATGAAAGGGAAACAAACACTGGCTCAACTTACAATAAACACACTCTGCTTTTGAGAAAAGAAGACTCATTTACTTTTCTGTGTTTCCTATAGGACCAGAACAGTGAGCTTGCTCAGAACCAAGAACTGTGCTTCCTACATACACGGGCCATATCTAGTTCAAATCTATTTAGGAAACTGACAAGAACAGCAGCTTCTCTTCAGTCCAATACACTATACTGCTGTGAAGAGATGCGAGTGTGATTTGCATAGCGTATGGCAATGGGAGCAGAATTGTGACTTTCCTTACAAGGAAAACAACTCTTGCTCATAGGACCAGAAAATGCATGTGAATCAACTTCGTTTATGAATGGGAAACAAACATGACCCTGCCTTATAAGAAACACACTCTGCTTTTGAGAAAAGAGCACTCTTCTACTTTAGTGCGTTTCTCATAGGGCCAGAACAGTGAGCTTGCTCAGAACAAAAGAACTGTGCTTCCTACACACATGGGCCATATCTAGTTCAACGCTACTAATTAAACTGACAAGAACAATATTTCTCTTCAGTCCAATACACTGTACTAGCTGGGAAGTGCCGCGAGTGCTATTTGCACTGTGTATGTCAATGGGAGTACTATAGTGATTTTCCTTACCAGAAAACAACTCTTGCTCATAGGAGCAGTAACCTCATGTGATTCAATGCCGATTATGTATGGGAAACAAATTTTAGCAGGCCTTACAAGAAACACACTCAGCTTTTGAGAAAAGAGTTCTGTTCATCTCTACTGTGTTTCCTACAGGGCCAGAACAGTGAGCTTGCTCAGAACAAAATAACTGTGCTTCTACACACATGGGCCATGTCTAGTTCAACTCTGCTTAGGAAACTGACAAGAACAGTAGCTTCTCTTCTGCCAAATACACTATACTTGCTGGGAACAGTAACACATGTGAATTGCACTGTGTATGGCAAAGGGAGCACAATAGTGACTTTCCTTACCAGAAAACAACTCTTGCTCATAGGACCAGAAACTGCCTGTGATTCAACTCCTTTTTTGATTGAAAAAAACACTAGCTCGAATTAAAGGAAACACACTCTGCTTTTCAGAAAAGTGTTTGCTTCATCATCACTGTGTTTCCTATAGAGCCAGAACAGTGAGATTTTTCAGAACAAAAGAACTGTACTTCCTAAACACATGGGCCATGTCTAGTTCAACTCTGCTTATGAAACTGAGAAGAAGAGTAGCTTCTCTTTAGTCAAATACACTGTACTTGCTGGGAAAAGACACATGTGCTATTTGTACTGTGCATGGCAATGGGAGCGCAATAGTGACTTTCCATACCAGAAAACAACTCTTGCTCATAGGACCAGAAACTGAATGTGATTCAACTCTGTTTATGAATGGGAAACAAACACTGGCTCACCTACAAGAAACACACTCTGCTTTTGAGAAAAGAGCACTCTTTTACTTTACTGTGTTTCCAACAGGACCAGAACAGTGAGCTTACTCAGAACCAAGAACTGTGTTTCTTACATACACGGGCCATATCTAGTTCAGCTTTTTTAGGAAACTGACAATAACAGTAGCTTCTCTTCAGTCCAATACACTATACTTGCTGGGAACAGACAAATTGCTATTTGCACTGTTAGTGTCTATGGGAGCGCAATAGAGACTTTACTTATCCAAAATAACCCTTGCTAAAGCACCAGAATGTTCATGTAATTCAACTCCATTTATGAATGGGAAACAAACACTAGCTCACCTTACAAGAAACACACTCTGCTTTTGAGAAAAGAGCACTCTTCTACTCTACAGTGTTTCCTATATAGCCAGAACATTGAGCTTGCTCAGAACAAAGATCTGTGCTCTTTAAACACACGGGCTATATCAAGTTCAACTCAGCTTTGAAACCTGACAAGAATAGTAGCTCCTCTTCAGTCGAATACACTGTATTTACTGGGAACAATCGCGAGTACTATCTGCACTGTGTGTGGGAATGGGAGCACAAAAGTGACTTTCCTTACCAGAAAACATCTCTTGCTCATAGGACCAGAAACTCATGTGATTCATCTCCATTTGTGAATGGGAAACAAACACTAGCTTGCCTTACAAGAAACACACTCAACTTTTGAGAAAAGCGTTCTCTTCATCTCTACTGTGTTTCCTACAGGTCCAGAAGAGTGAGCTTGTTCAGAACAAAAGAACTGTGCTTCCTGCACACAGGCCATATCTAGTCCAATGCTACTTAGGAAACTGGTAAGAACAGTACCTTTTCTTCAAACCAATACACTATACTTGCTGGGATCAGATGCGAGTGCAATATGCACTGTTTATGGCAATGGGAGCAGAATTGTGACTTTCCTTACCAGAAAACAACCCTTGCTCATAGGACCAGAAACTGCATGTGATTAAACTCCATTTATGAATGAGAAACAAACACTAGGTCGCCTTACAATAAACACACTCTGTTTTTGAGAAAAGAGCATTCTGCTACTTTAGTGTGTTTCCTATAGGGCCAGAACAGTGAGCTTGCTCAGATCAAAAGAACTGTGCTTCCTACACACGGGCCAAATGAAGTCCAATGCTACCTAGGAAACTGACAAGAACAGTAGATTCTCTTCAGTCCAATACACTGTACTTGCTGGGAACAGACGCGAGTGCTATTTGCACTGTGTATGGCAATGGGAGCGCCATAGTGACTTTCCTTACCAGAAAATAACTATTGCTTATAGGACCAGTAACTGCATGTGATTCATCTCTGTTTATGAATGGGAAACAAACCCTAGCTAGCCTTACAAGAAACATATTCTTCTTTTAAGAAAAGAGCACTCGGCTACTCTACTGTGTTTCCTAAAGTGCCAGAAGAGTGGGCTTGCTAAGAACCAAAGAAGTGTGCTTGTACACACGGGCCATATTTAGTTCAACGCTGCTTAGGAAACTGACAAGAACAGTATCTTCTCTTCAGTCCAATACACTGTATTTGCTGGGAACAAACGCGATTGCTATATGCACTGTTATTGGCTATGGGAGCGAAATAGTGACTTTCCTTACTAGAAAACAACTCTTGCTAATAGGACCAGGAACTTCATGTGATTCAACTCCGTTTATGAATGGGAAACAAACACTAGCTTGCCTTACAAGAAACACACTCTACTTTTGAGAAAAGAGCACTCTTCTACTTTACTGTGCTTCGTATAGGGCCAGAGCAGTGAGCTTTCTCAGAAAAATGAACTGTGCTTCCTACACAAATGGGCCATATATAGTTCAACACTGCTTAGGAAACTGACAAGAACAGTGTTTTCTCTTCAGTCCAATACACTGTACTTGCTGAGAAGTGACATGAGTGCTATTTGCACTGTGTATGGCAAAGGGAGCACAATAGTGACTTTCCTTACAAGAAAACAATTCTTACTCACAGGACCAGTTACTGCATGAGATTCAACTCCGTTTATGAATGGGAAAAAAAAACAGTAGCTCGTCTTACAAGAAACACACTCAGCTTTTGAGAAAAGTGTTCTCTTCATCTCTTCTGTTTTCTCTACAGGTCCAGAACAGTGAGATTGCTCAGAACCAAAAAACTGTGTTTCCTACACAAAAGAGCCATGTCTAGTTCAACGCTCCTTAGGAAACTGAGAAGAACAGTAGCTTCTCTTCAGTCCAATGCACTGTACTTGCTGGGAATAGTTGCAAGTGTAGCTTGAGTTTTCTTGTCTGGCCCATAGTCAGGACAAATGTCTGTTACCTGCTAGTCCCACAGCCGCTCAGACCCGATCAAATAAACACAGAGACTTATATTGGTTACAAACTGTATGGCCGTGGCAGGCTTCTTGCTAACTGTTCTTACTGCTTAAGTTAATCCATTTCCATTAATCTATACCTTGCCACATGGCTTGTGGCTTAACAGAATCTTCATATGCTGTTTGTCATGGTGGCGGCTGGCAGTGTCTCTGTGACTCAGCCTTCCACTTCCCAGCTTTATTCTCCTCCTTGTCCCACCTACACTTCCTGCCTAGCCAATGGCCAATCAGTGTTTTATTTATTGACTAATTAGCAACACATTTGCCATACAGAACATCCCACAGCACTTCCCCCCTTTTTAAAAAAAAACACAAAGGTTTTAACCTTAACAGAGTAAAATTAAATATAATTTGGGAATTTGAGCATAGCTTCTCTTATTACTTCCTTCTGTAGGGGGCTGCTGTATCTTATTGGGACACAAAGAAAATTTTAGAATTATGGAATAGTCCATGAGGCTCTATTGTCTGAGCCAGTTGCCTTCAAACAATTCTTGATGTTGGATAATCTGGGCCATGGTGTCATCGGAGACAAGAAACTACATGTGATTCAATTTCGTTCATGAATGGGAAACAAAGATTAGCTTGCCTTACAAGAAACACACTCTGCTTTTGGGAAAAGAGCACTCTTCTAGACTACTGCGTTTCATATATGGCAAGAACAGTGAGCATGCTCAGAACAAAAGTACTGTGCTTCCTACATACACGGGCCATATCTAGTTCAACTCTGCTTAGGAAATTGAGAAGAACAGTAGATTTTCTTCAGTCCAATACACTACTTGCTGGGAACAGACTCGAGTGCTCTTTACACTGTGTATAGCAATGGGAGAGCAAGAGTGACTTTCCTTACCAGAAAACAACTCTTGCTTGTGGGAAGAGAACCTGCATGTGATTCAACTCCGTTTATGAATGGGCAACAAACACTAGCTCGCCTTAAAGGAAACACTCTCTGCTTTTGAGAAAAGAGCACTCTTCTACTCTACAGTGTTTCCTAGAGCACCAGAACAGTGAGCTTGCACAGAACAAAAGAACTGTTCGTCTTACACACACAGACCATATCTAGTTCAACTCTGCTTAGGAAACTGACAAGAACAGTAGCTTCTCTTCCATCTAATACACTCTATTTGCTGGGAATAAATGCGAGTGCTATTTGCATTGTGTATGGCAAAGGGGGCACAATAGTGGATTTCCTTAACAGAAAACAGCTTTTGCTCATAGGACCAGAAACTGCATGTGATTCACCTGCATTTATGTAGTGGCAAGAAACACTAGCTCATCTTACGAGAAACACACTCTACTTTTTAGAAAAGAGCACTCTTCTACTCTACTGTGTTTCCTATAGTGCCAGAACAGTGAGCTTGCTCAGAACAAAAGAACTGTGCTTCCTACACACACGGGACATATCTAGTTCAACTCTGCTAGGAAACTGACAAGAACAGTACATTCTACTCTGTACAATACACTGAACTTGCCTGGAAGAGACACGAGTACTATTTGTACTGTGTATGGCAATGGGAGCACAATAGTGGATTCCCTTACCAGAAAACAACTCTTGCTCATAGGACCAGAAACTGCATGTGATTCAACTCCGTTTAAGAATGTGAAACAATCACTAGCTCGCCTTACAAGAAACACACTCTGCTTTTGATAAAAGAAGCCTCTTCTACTCTACTGTTTTTCTTATAGAGCTAGAACCGTGAGCTTGTTCAGAACAAAAGAACTGTGCTTTTTACACACACTGGTCATATCTACTTCAACTGTGCTTAGGAAACTGACAAGAACAGTAGCTTCTCTTCAGTCCAATTCACTGTCCTTGCTGGGAATAGACGGGAGTGCTATTTATTAGCACTTTTTTTGGGAATGGGAGCACAATAGTGACTTTCCATACCAGGAACAACTCTTGCTGGTAGGACCAGAAACTGCTTGTGATTCAACTCCTTTTATGAATGGGAAACAAACACTAGCTCACGTTACAAGAAACAGACTCTGCTTTTGAGAAAAGGGCACTATTCTACACTACTGTGTTTCCTATAGTTTCAGAACAGTGAGCTTGCTTAGAACAAAAGAACTGTGCTTATACACACATGGCTATATCTAGTTCAACTCTGCTCATAATAATGACAAGAATAGTAGATCTCTTCAGTTCAATACACTGTACTTGCTGGGAACAGACTCGAGTGCTTTTTCACTGTATTTGGCAGTGGGAGCACAATAGTGACTTTCCTAACCAGAAAACAACTCTTGAACTTAGGAGCAGAAACTTCATGTGATTCAACTCCGTTTGTGAATGGGAAACCAACACTAGCTAGCCTTAGAAGAAACGCACACTGCTTTTGAGAAAAAGGGTGCTTTCTACACTACTGTGTTTCCTATAGGGTCAGAACAGTGAGCTTGCTAAGAACAAAATAACTGTGCTTGCTACACACACAGAACATATCTATTTCAACGCTGCTTAGGAAACTGACAAGAACAGTAGCTACTGTTCAGTCCAATACACTGTACATGCTGGGACAGACGTGAGTGCTATTTGCACTGTGTATGGCAATGGCAGCACATTAGTGACTTTCCTTAACAGAAAACAACTCTTGGTCATAGGACCATAAACTGCATGTGATTCCACTCGGTTTATGTATGGGAAACAAACACTAGCTCGCCTTACCAGAAACACAATCTGCATTTGAGAAAAGAGCACTCTTCTACTCTGCTGTGTTTCCTATAGGGCCAGAACAGTAAGCTTACTCAGAACAAAAGAAGTGTACTTCCTACATACACGAGCCATATATAGTTCAACTCTGCTTAGGAAACTGACAAGAACAGTAGCTTCTCTTAAGTCCAATACCCTGTACTTGCTGGGAACAGAAGTGAGTTCTATTTTTACTTAGTATAGAAATGGGAGCACAATAGCGTCTTTCCGTACCAAGAAACAACTCTTGCTAATAGGACCCGAAACTGCATTTGATTCAACTCCGTTTATGAAGGGGAAACAAACACTAGCTCGCCTTACAAAAAACACACTCTGGTTTTAAGAAAAGAGCACTCTTCTACTCTACTGTGTTATCAATAGGGTCAGAAGAGTGTGCTTGCTCATAACAAAAGCACTGTCCTTCCTACACTCACGGGCCATATGTAGTTCAACTCTGCTTAGGAAACAGACAAGAACAGTAGCTTCTCATCAGTCCAATACAGTGTACTCCCTGGCAACAGACATGAGTGTTATTTGCACTGTGAATGGCAATGGGAGCACAATAGTGACTTTCCATACCAGAAAAAAACTCTTGCACTTTGGACAATACAATGAATGTGATTCAACTCCGTTTATGAATGAGAAACAAACACTAGCTCGCCTTACCAGAAACACACTCTGGTTTTGAGAAAAGAGCACTCTTCTACTCTACTGTGTTTCCTACAGGGACAGAACAGTGGGGTTGCTCAGAACAAAAGAACTGTTCTTCCTACACTAACGGGCCTTATCTAGTTAAACTCTGCTTAGGAAACTGACAAAAACAGTAGCATCTATTCAGTCCAATACACCGTACTTGCTGGGAACAGATGTGACTGCTATTTGCACTCTGTATGGCAATGGGAGCACTAGAGTGACTTTCCTTACCAGAAAACAAGTCTTGCTCATAGGACCAAAAAGTGCATGTGATTCAACTTCATTTATGAATGAAAAACAAACCCTAGCTTGCCTTACAAAAAAAACACTCTGCTTTTGAGAAAAGGGCACTCATCTACTCTAGTGTGTTTCCTATAAGGCCAGAACAGTGAGCTTGTTCAGAACACAAGAACTGTGCTTCCTTACACACACGGACCATATCTAGTTCAACTCTGCTTAGTAAACTGACAAGAAGAATAGCTTCTCTTCATTACAATATACTGCACTTGCTGGGAATAGACGCGAGTGCTATTTGGACTTTGTATGGAAGTGGGAGCCCAATAGTGAATTTCCTTACCAGAAAATAACTCTTGCTCATAGGACCAGAAAGTAAATGTGATCAACTCTGTTTATGAATGGGAAAGAAACACTAGCTCGCCTTATAAGAAACACACTCTGATTTTGATAAAAGAACATTCTTCTACTCTAATGTTTTTCTTATAGAGCTAGAACCGTGAGCTTGCACAGAACAAAAGAACTGTACTTTCTACACACATGGGCCATATCTAGATCAACTCTGCTTAGGAAACTGAAAAGAACAGTAGCTTCTCTTCAGTCCAATACATTGTAATTGCTGGGAACAGACACGAGTTCTATTTTTACTTAGTATGGCAATGGGAGCACAATAGTGTCTTTCCATACCAGAAAACAACTCTTGCTCATAGGACCCGAAACTGCATTTGACTCAACTCAGTTTATGATGGGAAACAAACACTAGCTCGCCTTACAGGAAACACACGCTGCTTTTGAGAAAACAGCACTCATCTTCTCCACTGTGTTTCCTATAGGGCCAGAACCAAGAGCTTGCTCAGAACAAAAGAACTGTGCTTTCTACACACACACCCATATCAAGTTCAATTCTGCTTAGGAAACTGACAAGAACAGTAGCTTCATATCTGTCCCATACACTGTACTTGCTGGGAACAGACGCGAGTGCTCTTTACACTGTGTATAGCAATGGGAGAGCAAGAGTGACTTTCCTTACCAGAAAACAACTCTTGCTCGTGGGAAGAGAAAATGCATGTGATTCAACTCCGTTTATGAATGGGCAACAAACACTAGCTTGCCTTAAAAGAAACACACTCTGTTTTTGAGAAAAGAGCACTCTACTTCTCTTCTCTGTTTCCTATAGGGTCCGAACACTCAGCTTGCACAGAACATAAGAACAGTGCTTCCTAAACACACGTCCCATATCTAGTTCAAATCTGCTTAGGAAACTGACAAGAACAGTAGATTCTCTACAGTCCATTACACTGTACTTGCTGGGAAGAGACTCGAGTGCTATATGCACTGTGTATGGAAATGGTAGCATAATAGTTACTTACTTTCTTACCAGAAACAACTATTGCTCGAAGAACCAGAAACTGCATGTGAATCAACTCAGTTAGTTAATGGGAAAGCAACACTAGCTCACCTTAAAAGAAGCACACTCTGCTTTTGAGAAAAGAGCACTCTTCTACTCTACTGTGTTTCCAATAGTGTCAGAAGAGTGTGCTTGCTCAGAACAAAAGCACTATCCTTCCTACACACACGGGCCATATGTAGTTCAACTCTGCATAGGAAACAGAGAAGAACAGTAGATCCTCTTCAGTCCAATAAACAGTACATGCTGGGAACAGACGCGAGTGCTATTTGCACTGTGTATGACAATGGGAGCACAATAGTGACTCTTCTTACCAGAAAACAACTCTTGCTCATAGGACAAGAAACTGCATGTGATTCAACTCCATTTAGGACTGGGAAACAAACGCTAGCTCGCCTTACGAGAAACACACTCTGCTTTTGAGAAAAGAGCACTCTTTTACTCTCCTGTGTTTCCTATGGGGCCAGAACAGTGTGCTCGCTCAGAACAAAAGAACTGTGCTTCCTACATACATGGGCCATATCTATTTCAACTCTGATTAGGAAACTGACAAGAACAGTAGCTTCTCTTCAGTCCAATACACTGTACTTCCTGGGAATAGACGCGAGTGCTATTTGCACTGTGTATGGCAATGGGAGCATAATAGTGAATTTCCTTACCTGAAAACAACTCTTTCTCATAGGACCAGAAACTGCATGTGATTAAACTCTGTTTATGAATGGGAAACACACACTAACTCGCCTTACAAGAAGCACACTCTGCTTTTGAGAAAAGAGCACCCTTCTACTCTACTGTGTTTCCTTTTGGGCCAGAAGAGTGAGCTTGCTCAGAACAAAAGAACTGTGCTTCCTACACACACGGGCGATATCTAGTTCAACTCTGCTTAGGAAACTGACAAGAACAATAGCTTCTCTTCAGTCCAATACACTGTACTTGCTGGGAACAGACGCGAGTGCTATTTATTAGTACTTGTTTTGGGAATGGGAGCACAATAGTGACTTTCCTTACCAAAAAAAAAAAAAAAAAAAAAAACAACTCTTGCACATAGGCCCCGAAATTGCATGTGAATCAACTCTGTTTTTGAATGGGAAACAAACATTAATTCGCTATACACAAAACACACTCTGCTTGAGAAATGAGCACTATTTTACTCTACTGTGTTTCCTATAGGGCCAGAACAGTGAGCTTGCTCAGAACAAAGAACTGTGCTTTCTACACCCACAGGCCATATCTAGTTCAACTCTGCTTAGGAAACTGACAAGAACAGTACCTTCTACACGGTCCAATACACTGTACTTGTTGGGAAGAGACGCGAGTACTATTTGTACTGTGTATGGCAATGGGAGCACAATAGTGGGTTTCTTTACCAGAAAACAACTCTTGATCGTAGGATCAGAAACTGCATGTGATTCAACTCCATTTAAGAATGTGAAACAAACACTAGCTTGCCTTACAAGAAACACACTCTGCTCTTGATAAAAGAAACCTCTTCTACTCTACTGTTTTTCTTATAGAGCTAGAACCGTGAGCTTGCTCAGAACAAAAGAACTGTGCTTTTTACACACACTGGCCATATCTAGTTCAACTGTGCTTAGGAAACTGACAAGAACAGTAGCTTCTCTTCAGTCCAATCCACTGTCCTTGCTGGGCACAGATGCGAGTGCTATTTATTATCACTTTTTTTGGGAATGGGAGCACAATAGTGACTTTCCTTACCAAAAAAAACCTCTTGCACATAGGCCCCGAAATTGCATGTGAATCAAATCTGTTTTTGAATGGGAAACAAACATTAGCTCGCTTTACACAAAACACACTCTGCTTGGGAAATGAGCACTATTTTACTCTACTGTGTAAATATAGAGCCAGAACAGTGAGCTTTCTTAGAACAAAAGAACTATGTTACCTATACACATGGGCCTTGTCTAGTTCAACTCTGCTTAGGAAAATGACAAGAACAGTAGCTTCTCTTCAGTCCAATACACTGTACTTGCTGGGAACAGACTTGAATGCTTTTTGTACTGTGTATGGCAATGGGAGCACAATAGTGACTTTCAATACCAGAAACAACTCTTGCTGGTAAGACCAGAAACTGATTGTGATTCAACTCCGTTTATGAATGGGAAACAAACACTAGTTCACTTTACAAGCAACAGACTCTGTTTTTGAGAAATGGGCACTATTCTACACTACTGTGTTTCCTATAGGTTCAGAACAGTGAGCTTGCGTAGAACAAATGAACTGTGCTTATACACACACGGCTATATCTAGTTCAACTCTGCTCATAATAATGACAAGAACCGTAGATTCTCTTCAGTTCAATACACTGTACTTGCTGGGAACAGACGCGAGTGCTCTTTACACTGTGTACAGCAATGGGAGAGCAAGAGTGACTTTCCTTACCAGAAAACAACTCTTGCGCATAGGAACAGAAACTGCATGTTATTCAACTCCATTTATGACTGGGAAACAAACATTAGCTTGCCTTACAAGAAACACACTCTGCTTTTGGGAAAAGAGCACTCGTCTAGACTACTGTGTTTCGTATATGGCAAGAACAGTGAGCATTCTCAGAACAAAAGAACTGTGCTTCCGACACACTTGAGCCTTTTCCAATTCAACTCTGCTTAGGAATCTGACCATAACAGTAGATTCTTTTTAGTCCAATACACTGTACTTCTTGGGAACAGACACGAGTGCTGTTTACACTGTGTATGGCAATGGGAGCACAATAGTGACTTTCCTTACCAGAAACCAACTCTTGCTCCTGGACCAGAAACTGCATGTGAGTCAACTCCATTTATGAATGGGAAAGAAACACTCGTTCGACTTACAAAAGAACTGTGCCTCCTACACGCACAGGCCATATCTAGTTCAACTCTGCTTAGGATTTTGACAAGAACAGTAGCTTCTCTTCATCCAATACACTGTATTTCCTGAACACAGACGGGAGTGCTATTTGCACTGTGTATGGCAATGGGAGCACAATAGTGACTTTCCTTACCAGAAAACAACTCTTGCTTGTAGGACTGGAAACTGCATGTGATTCAACTCCAATTCTGCTGGAATTCCTATAGGGCCAGAACTGTGAGCTTCCACAGAACAAAAGAACTATGACTCCTACACACACGAGCCATATCCAGTTCAACTCTGCTTATGGAACTTACAATAACAGTAGTTTCTCTTCAGTCAGATACACTCTTCTTGTTAGGAACAGACGCGAGTGCTATTTGCACTGTGTATAATGGTAGGGAGAGCAATAGTGACTCTCCTTAACAGAAAACATACCCTGCTCATAGGACCAAAAACTGCACATGATTCAACTTCATTTATGAATGGGAAACAAACACTAGCTCTCCTTAAAAGAAACACACTCTGCTTTTGAGAAAAGAGAACTCTTCTACTCTACTGTATTTCCTACTGTGCCAGAACAGTGAGCTTCATGAGAACCATCGAACTGTGCGTCCTACACACACGGGACCTATGAAGTTCAACTCTGCTTAGGATACTGACAAGAACAGTAGCTTCTATTCAGTCCAATACACTGTATTTCCTGGACACAGACGGGAGTGCTTTTTGCACTGTGAAAGGCAATGGGAATGCAATAGTGACTTTCCTTTCCGGAAAACAACTCTTGCTCTTAGGCCCTGAAACTGCATGTGATTCAACTCCGTTTATCAATGGGAAACAAACACTAGCTCTCCTTAAAAGAAACACACTCTGCTTTTGAGAAAAGAGAACTCTTCTACTCTACTGTATTTCCTACTGTGCCAGAACAGTGAGCTTCATGAGAACCATCGAACTGTGCATCCTACACACACGGGACCTATGTAGTTCAACTCTGCTTAGGATACTGACAAGAACAGTAGCTTCTATTCAGTCCAATACACTGTATTTCCTGGACACAGACGGGAGTGCTATTTGCACTGTGAAAGGCAATGGGAATGCAATAGTGACTTTCCTTTCCGGAAAACAACTCTTGCTCTTAGGCCCTGAAACTGCATGTGATTCAACTCCGTTTATCAATGGGAAACAAACACTAGCTCAACTTACAAAAAAACACTCTGCTCTTGAGAAAAGTGCACTTCTACTCTAAAGTTTTTCCTAAATGGACAGAACAGTGACCTTGCTCAGAACAAAAGAACTGTGCTCCCAACACACACGGGCCTTATCTAGATGAACTCTGCTTAGGAAACTGACAAAAACAGTAGCTTCTCTTCAGTCCAATACACTGTAGTGGTTGGGAACCGACGCGAGTGCTATTTGCACTGTGACTGTCAATTGGAGCGCAAGAGTGATTTTCCTTACCAGAAAACAAATCTTGCTTGTAAAACCAGGAACTGCATCTGATTCAACTCCATACATGAATGGAAAAGAAACGCTAGCTCGCCTTACAAGAAACACAATCTGCTTTTCAGGAAAGAGCACTCTTCTTCTCTACTGTGTTTCCTAAAGAGCCAGATCAGTGAGCTTGCTCAGAACAACAGAACTGTGCTTCGTTCACACACGGGCCATATCTAGTTCAACCCTCCTGAGGAAACTGAAACAAACACTAGCTCGCCTTACAAGAAACACACTCCGCTTTTGAGTACTCTACAATTTTCGCTATAGGGCCAGAACAGTTAGCTTGCTCAGAACAAAGGAACTGTGCTTACTTCACACACAGAACATATCTAGTTCAACTCTGCTTAGGAAACTGAAAAAAACAGTAGCTTCTCTTCAGTCCAATACACTGCACTTGCAGGGAACAGACGCAACTGCTATTATCACTTTGTTTGGCAATGGGAGCAAAAAAGGACACTGACAAGAACAGTAGCTTCTCTTCAGTCCAATACACTGTACTTGCTAGGCAGAGACGCTAGTGCTCTTTGCACAGTGTATGGCTTTGGGAGCGCAATAGTGACTCTCCTTACCAGAAAACAACTCTTGCTCATAGGATCGGAAACTGCATGTGATTCAACTCTGTTTATGAATGGGAAACAAACACTAGCTCACCTTACAGGATACACACTCTCCCTTTGAGAAAGAGCACTCTTCTACTCTACTGTGTTTCCTTGAGGACATAACAGAGACCTTGCTCAGAACAAAAGAACTGTGCTTCCTACACACTTAAGCCATATCCAATTCAACTCTGCTTAGGAATCTGATCATAATATTAGTTTCTCTTCAGTCCAATACACTGTACTTGTTGGGAACAGACATGAGTGCTGTTTCCACTGTGTATAGCAATGGGAGCACAATAGTGACTTTCCTTTCAGGAAAACAGCTCTTGCTCGTAGAAACATCAACTGCATGTGATTCAACTCCGTATATGAATGGGAAACAAACACTAGCTCCCCTTACAATAAACACACTAGCTTTTGAGAAAAGAGCACTCTTCTACACTAATGTGTTTCCTACAGTGTCAGAACAGTGAGCTTGCTCATAACAAAAGAACTGTGGTTCCTACACACACGGGCCATATCTAGTTCAACTCTGCTTAGGAAAATGACAAGAACAGTAGCTTCTCTTCAGTCCAATACACTGTACTTGCTGGGAACAGACTTGAATGCTTTTTGTACTGTGTATGGCAATGGGAGCACAATAGTGACTTTCAATACCAGAAACAACTCTTGCTGGTAAGACCAGAAACTGATTGTGATTCAACTCCGTTTATGAATGGGAAACAAACACTAGTTCACTTTACAAGCAACAGACTCTGTTTTTGAGAAATGGGCACTATTCTACACTACTGTGTTTCCTATAGGTTCAGAACAGTGAGCTTGCGTAGAACAAATGAACTGTGCTTATACACACACGGCTATATCTAGTTCAACTCTGCTCATAATAATGACAAGAACCGTAGATTCTCTTCAGTTCAATACACTGTACTTGCTGGGAACAGACGCGAGTGCTCTTTACACTGTGTACAGCAATGGGAGAGCAAGAGTGACTTTCCTTACCAGAAAACCTCTCTTGCGCATAGGAACAGAAACTGCATGTTATTCAACTCCATTTATGACTGGGAAACAAACATTAGCTTGCCTTACAAGAAACACACTCTGCTTTTGGGAAAAGAGCACTCGTCTAGACTACTGTGTTTCGTATATGGCAAGAACAGTGAGCATTCTCAGAACAAAAGAACTGTGCTTCCGACACACTTGAGCCTTTTCCAATTCAACTCTGCTTAGGAATCTGACCATAACAGTAGATTCTTTTTAGTCCAATACACTGTACTTCTTGGGAACAGACACGAGTGCTGTTTACACTGTGTATGGCAATGGGAGCACAATAGTGACTTTCCTTACCAGAAACCAACTCTTGCTCCTGGACCAGAAACTGCATGTGAGTCAACTCCATTTATGAATGGGAAAGAAACACTCGTTCGACTTACAAAAGAACTGTGCCTCCTACACGCACAGGCCATATCTAGTTCAACTCTGCTTAGGATTTTGACAAGAACAGTAGCTTCTCTTCATCCAATACACTGTATTTCCTGGACACAGACGGGAGTGCTATTTGCACTGTGTATGGCAATGGGAGCACAATAGTGACTTTCCTTACCAGAAAACAACTCTTGCTTGTAGGACTGGAAACTGCATGTGATTCAACTCCAATTCTGCTGGAATTCCTATAGGGCCAGAACTGTGAGCTTCCACAGAACAAAAGAACTATGACTCCTACACTCACGAGCCATGGGAGAGCAAGAGTGACTTTCCTTACCAGAAAACAACTCTTGCTCATAGGAACAGAAACTGCATGTTATTCAACTCCATTTATGACTGGGAAACAAACATTAGCTTGCCTTACAAGAAACACACTCTGCTTTTGAGAAAAGAGCACTCTTCTACTCTACTGTGTTTCCTAAAGGGCCAGAACAGGGAGCTTGCTCAGAACAAAAGAACTGTGCTTCCTACACACACGAGCCATATCCAGTTCAACTCTGCTTAGGAAATTTACAATAACAGTCGTTTCTCTTCAGTACGATACACTCTACTTGTTAGGAACAGACGCGAGAGCTATATGCACTGTGTATAATAAAGGGAGAGCAATAGGGACTCTCCTTAAAAGAAAACATATCCTGCTCATAGGACCAGAAAATGCACGTGATTCAACTCCATTTATGAATGGGAAACAAACACTAGCTCGCCTTAAAAGAAACACTTTCTGCTTTTGAGAAAAGAGCACTCTTCTACGCTACTGTATTTCCTACAGTGCCAGAACAGTGAGCTTCATCAGAACCAAAGAACTGTGCATACTACACACAGGACCTATGTAGTTCAACTCTGCTTAGGAAACTGACAAGAACAGTAGCTTCTCCTCAGTCCAATTCACTGTTCTTGAAGAGAACAGACATGAGTGCTATTTGCACTGTGTATGGAAGTGGGAGCATAGTAGTGACTTTCCTTTCCAGAAAACAACCCTTGCTGATAGGACCAGAAACTGCATGTGATTCAATTTCATTTATGAAAGGGAAACAAACACTACCTCGCCTTACAAGAAACACACTCTGCTTTTGAGAAAAAAGCACTCTTCTACTCTTCTGTGTTTCCATATATCCAGAAGAGTGAGCTTACTCTGAATAAAAGAACTGTGCATCCTACACACTCAAGCCATATCTAGTTCAACTCTGCTTTGGAAACTGAGAAGAACAATACCTTCTCTTCAGTCCAATTCACTGTTATTGCTGAGAACAGATGCGAGTGCTATTTGCACTTTGTATGGAAGTGGGAGCACAGTAGTGAATTTCCTTTCCAGAAAACTACTCTTGCTGATAAATTCAGAAACTGCATTTGATTCAATTCCATTTATGGAAGGGAAACAAACACTAGTTCGAATTACAAGGAACACACTCTGTTTTTGAGGAAAGTGCCCTCTTCTACTCTACTGTTTTTCCTACATGGACAGAGTAGTGAGCTTGCTCAGAACAAAAGAACTGTGCTTTCTACACACACAGCACTGTATCTAGTTCACCTCTGCCTGATTCTAAAAAGAACAGTAGCTTCTCTTCAGTCCAATACACTGTACTTGCTGGGAAAAGACGCGAGTGCTATTGCACTGTGTATGGTAAAGGGAGGACAATAGGGCCTTTCCTTACCAGAAAACAACTCTTGCTCATAGGACTGGAAACTGCATGTGATTCAACTCTGTTTATGAATGTGAAACAAACACTAGCTCTCCTTACAAGAAACAATATCTGCTTTTGAGAAAAGGGCACTGTTCCACTCTACTGGGACTCCTATAGGGCCAGATACTGAGCTTGCTCAGAACAAAAGAACTGTGCTTCCTACACACACAGGACATATCTAGTTCAGCTCTACTTACGAAAAACAAGAACAGTAGCTTCTCTTTAGTCCAATACACTCTACTTGCTGGGAATAGACGCGAGTACTATTTGCACTGTGTATGGCAAAGAGAGCACAATAGTGACTCTTCTTATCAGAAACTAACTCTTGCTCATAGGACCAGAAACTGCATGTGGTTCAACTCCATTGATGATTGGAAAACAAACACTAGCTCGCCTTACAAGAAACACACTCTGTTTGGAGAAAAGAGCACTCTTCTACTCTACTGTGTTTCCTACAGTGCCAGAACAGTGAGCTTCATCAGAACCAAAGAACTGTGCATACTACACACAGGACCTATGTAGTTCAACTCTGCTTAGGAAACTGACAAGAACAGTAGCTTCTCCTCAGTCCAATTCACTGTTCTTGAAGAGAACAGACATGAGTGCTATTTGCACTGTGTATGGAAGTGGGAGCATAGTAGTGACTTTCCTTTCCAGAAAACAACCCTTGCTGATAGGACCAGAAACTGCATGTGATTCAATTTCATTTATGAAAGGGAAACAAACACTACCTCGCCTTACAAGAAACACACTCTGCTTTTGAGAAAAAAGCACTCTTCTACTCTTCTGTGTTTCCATATATTCAGAAGAGTGAGCTTACTCTGAATAAAAGAACTGTGCATCCTACACACTCAAGCCATATCTAGTTCAACTCTGCTTTGGAAACTGAGAAGAACAATACCTTCTCTTCAGTCCAATTCACTGTTATTGCTGAGAACAGATGCGAGTGCTATTTGCACTTTGTATGGAAGTGGGAGCACAGTAGTGAATTTCCTTTCCAGAAAACTACTCTTGCTGATAAATTCAGAAACTGCATTTGATTCAATTCCATTTATGGAAGGGAAACAAACACTAGTTCGAATTACAAGGAACACACTCTGTTTTTGAGGAAAGTGCCCTCTTCTACTCTACTGTTTTTCCTACATGGACAGAGTAGTGAGCTTGCTCAGAACAAAAGAACTGTGCTTTCTACACACACAGCGCTGTATCTAGTTCACCTCTGCCTGATTCTAAAAAGAACAGTAGCTTCTCTTCAGTCCAATACACTGTACTTGCTGGGAAAAGACGCGAGTGCTATTGCACTGTGTATGGTAAAGGGAGCACAATAGGGCCTTTCCTTACCAGAAAACAACTCTTGCTCATAGGACTGGAAACTGCATGTGATTCAACTCTGTTTATGAATGTGAAACAAACACTAGCTCTCCTTACAAGAAACAATATCTGCTTTTGAGAAAAGGGCACTGTTCCACTCTACTGGGACTCCTATAGGGCCAGATACTGAGCTTGCTCAGAACAAAAGAACTGTGCTTCCTACACACACAGGACATATCTAGTTCAGCTCTACTTACGAAAAACAAGAACAGTAGCTTCTCTTTAGTCCAATACACTCTACTTGCTGGGAATAGACGCGAGTACTATTTGCACTGTGTATGGCAAAGAGAGCACAATAGTGACTCTTCTTATCAGAAACTAACTCTTGCTCATAGGACCAGAAACTGCATGTGGTTCAACTCCATTGATGATTGGAAAACAAACACTAGCTCGCCTTACAAGAAACACACTCTGCTTTGGAGAAAAGAGCACTCTTCTACTCTACTGTGTTTCCTTCAGTGCTAGAACAGTGAGCTTGCTCAGAAAAAAAGAACTGTGCTTCCTACACACACGGGCAATAACTTGTTCAACTCTACTTAGGAAATTAACAAGGACAGTAGCTTCTATTCAGTCCAATACACTGTACTTGCAAGGAACTGACTGGAGAGCTGTTTGCATGGTGTATGGCAAAGGGAGCACAATAGTGACTCTTCTTACCAGAAATTAACTCTTGCTCATGGGACCAGTAACTGCATGTGATTAAACACCATTTATGAATGGGAAACAAACACTATCTCGCCATACAAGAAACACTTTCTGCTTTTGAGAAAAGAGCACTCTTCTACTCTACTGTGTTTCCTATAGGGCCAGAACAGTGAGAGTGCTCAGAACAAAAGAACTGAGCTTCCTACACACACCGGCCATATCTAGATCAACTCTGCTTAGGAAAATGACAAGAACAGTAGCTTCTCCTGAGTCCAATATACTGCACTTCTTTGAAACAGACGCCAGTGCTATTTGCACTGTGTATGGCAATGAGAGCAAAATAGTGGCATTACTTACAAGAAAACAACTTGTACATGTAGGACCGGAAACTGCATGTGATTCAACTCCATAGATGAATGGGAAACAAACACTAGCTCGCCTTATAAGAAACACACTCTGCTTTTGAGAAAGGAGCATCTTTTACTCTACTGTGATTCCTACAGATCCAGAACAGTGAGCTTGCTCCGAAAAAAAGAACTGTGCTTCCTACACACACGAGAAATATCTAGTTCAACACTACTTAAGAAATTGATAAGAACAGTAGCTTCTATTCAGTCCAATACACTGTACGTGCAGGGAACAGAAGCGAGAGCTATTTGCACTGCATAGGCAATGGGAGCAAAATAGTGTCTCCCCTTACCAGAAACTAACTCTTGCTCATAGGACCAGAAACTGCATGTGATTCAACTCCATTTATGAATGGGAAACAAACACTAGCTCACCTTACAAGAAACACACTTTTCTTTTTGGAGAAAAGAGCAGACTTCTACTCTACTGTGTTTCCTATAGGGTCAGAACAGTGAGGTTGTTCAGAACAAAAGACCTGTGCTTCCTACACAAATGGGCCATATCTAGTTCAACTCTGCTTAGGAAACTGATAAGAACAGTTGCTTCCCTTCAGTTCAATACACTGCACACGTTGGGAACAGACTCGAATGCTAGTTGCTCTGTGTATGGCAAAGGGAGCACAATAGAGAAATTACTTATCAGAAAACAACTCATGCATGTACGACCAGAAACTGCATTTGATTCAACTCCTTTGATGAATGGGAAACAGACACTAGCTTGCTTTATAAGAAACACACTCTGCTTTTGAGAAAAGTGCACTCTTCTACTCTACTGTGTTTCCTATAGGGCCAGAACAGTGAGCTTGCTCACAACAAAAGAACTGTGCTTCCTACACACACAGGCCATATCGAGTTCAACTCTGCTTAGGAAACTGACAAGAACAGTAGCTTCTCTTCAGTCCAATACACTGAACTTGCTCAGAATAGACGCGAGGGCTATTTGCACTGTGTATGGCAATTAGAGCACAATAGTGAATTTCCTTACCTGAAAACATCTCTTTCTCGTAGGAGCAGAAACTGCATGTGATTCAACTCCGTTTATGAATGGGAAACACACACTAGCTCACCCTACAAGAAACACACTGTACTTTTGAGAAAGGAGTGCTCTTCTACTCTACTGTGTTTCCTATGTGGCCAGAACAGGGAGCTTGCTCAGAAAAAAAGAACTGTGCTTCCTACACACACAGGCAATATCTCATTCAACTCTACTTAGGAAATGAACAAGAACAGTAGCTTCTATTCAGTCCAATACACTGTACTTGCTGGGAACAGACTCGAGAGCTATTTGCGCGGTGTATGGCAATAGGAGAACAATAGTGTCCCTTCTTACCAGAAATTAACTCTTGCTCATGGGACCAGTAACTGCATGTGATTAAACTCCATTTGTGAATGGGAAACAAACACTATCTCGCCTTACAAGAAACACACTATGCTTTTGAGAAAAGAGTACTCTTTAACTCTACTGTGTTTCTTATAGGGTCAGAAGAGAGACCTTGCACAGAACAAAAAAACTGTGCCTCTTACACAGACGGGCCATATCTAGTTCAACTCTGCTTAGGAAAATGACAAAAACAGGAGCAATATACTGCAATTGTTTGAAACAGACGTGAGTGCTATTTGTACTGTGTATGGCAAAGGGAGCAGAATAGTGACATTACTTACCAGAAAATAACTCGTGCATGTAGGGCCAGAAATTGCATATGATTTAACTCCATTTATGAAAGGGAAACAAACACTAACTCATCTTACAAGAAACACACTCTGCTTTTTGAGAAAAGAGCACATTTCTACTCTACAGTGTTTCCTACAAGGCCAGAACAGTGAGCTTGCTCAGAACAAAAGAACTGTGCTTCTTACACACACGGGCCATATCTAGTTCAACTCTGCTTAGGAAACTGACAAGAATAATATCTTCTCTAGTCCAATAAAATGCACTTCTTGGAAACAGACGAGAGTACTAGTTGCACTGTGTATGCAATGGGAGCACAATAGTGACATTACTTAACAGAAAACAACTCATGAATGTAGGACCAGAAACTGCATGTGATTCAACTCCATTGATGAATGGGAAAAAAACTCTAGCTCGCCTTACAAGAAACAAACTCTGCTTTTGCGAAAGGTGCACTCTTCTACTCTAATGTGTTTCCTATAGGGTCAGAACAGTGAGCTTGTTCAGAAAAAAAGAACAGTGCTTTCTACACACACGGCAATATCTAGTTCAATTCTACTTAGGAAATTGACAAGAACAGTAGCTTCTATTCAGTCCAATACACTGTACTTGCTGGGAACAGACGCTAGAGCTATTTGCATGGTGTATGGCAATGGAAGCACAATAGTGACTCCTCTTACCAGAAACTAACTCTTGCTGATAGGACCAGAACCTGCATGTGATTCAACTCCATTTATGAATGGGAAACAAACACTAGCTCACCTTACAAGAAACACACTCTTCTTTTTTGAGAAAAGAGCACACTTCTACTCTACTGTGTTTCCTATTGGGCCAGAACAGTGAGCTTGTTCAGAACAAAAGAACTGTGCTTCCTAAGCACACGGGCCATATCTAGTTCAACTCTGCTTAAGAAATTGACAAGAACAGTTGCTTCTCTTCAGTCCAATACACTGCACCTGTTGGGAACAGACTCGAATGCTAGTTGCACTGTGTATGGCAATGGGAGCACAATAGAGAAATTACTTACCAGAAAACAACTCGTGCATGTAGGACCAGAAGCTGCATGTGATTCAACTCCTTTGATCAATGGGAAAAAAACACTAGCTCACCTTACAAGAAACACACTCTGCTTTTGAGAAAAGAGCACTCTTCTACTCTACTGTGTTTCCTATAGCGCCAGAAAAGTGAGCTTGCTCAGAACTAAAGAACTGTGCTTCCTACACAAACGGGCCATGTGTACTTCAACTCTGCTTAGGAAACTTCCAAGAACAGTAGCTTCTCTTCAGTCCAATACACTGTACTTGCTGGGAACAGACGAGAGTGCTATTTGCACTGTGTATGGCAATGGGAGCACAATAGTGACTTTCCTTACCAGAAAACAGCTACTGCTCGTAGTACAAAAAACTGCATGTGATTCAACTCCCTTTATGAATGGGAAACAAACACTAGCTCGTCTTATGAAAAACACACTCTGCTTTTGAGAAAAGAGCACTCTTCTACTCTATTGTGTTTCCTATAGGGCCAGAACAGTGAGCTTGCTCAGAACAAAAGAACTGTGCTTCCTACACACAATCTAGTCAATTCTGCCTAGATAACTGACAAGAACAGTAGCTTCTCTGCAGGAATATGCACTGTACTTGCTGGGAACAGCCATGAGTGCTATTTGTACTGTGTATGGCATTGGGAGCGCAATAGTTACTTTCCTTAGCAGAAAAAAACTCTTGCTCGTAGGACCAGATCTGCATGTGATTCAACTCCATTTATGAATGGGGAACAAACACTAGCTCGTCTTATGAAAAACACACTCTGCTTAATAGAAAAGAATACTCTTCTACTCTGCGGCGTTTACTATAGGGCCAAAAGTGTGAGCTTGCTGAGAATAAAGAACTGTGCTTCCTACACACATGGGCCATTTCTAGTTCAACTCTGCTTAGCAGAGTAACCAGAAGAGTAGCTTCTCTTCAGTCCAATACACTGTACTTGCTGGGAACATACACAAGTACTATTTGCACTGTGTATGACAATGTTAGGGCAATAGCGACTCTCCTTACAAGAAGACAACTCTTGTTTTGGACCAGAAACAGCATGTGATTCAACTCTGTATAAAATGGGAAACAAACACTAGCTCGCCTTACAAGAAACAGACTCTTTTGAGAAAAGAACACTCTTCTACTCTAAGTGTTCCTATATGCCCAGAACAGTGACCTTGCTCAGAATAAAACAACTGTGCTTCCTACACACCCGGGTCATGTCTAGTTAAACTCTGCTTAGGAAATTGACAAGAACAGTAGCTTCTCTTCAGTCCAATACACTGTACTTACTGGGAACTTACGCAAGTGCGATTTGCACAGTGTATGGCAATGGGAGCAAAATAGTGACTTTGCTTACCAGAAAACAACTCTTTCTCGTAGGACCAGAAACTGTATGTGATTCAACTAGGTTTATGAATGTGAAGGAAACACTATCTCGCCTTACAAGAAACACACTATGCTTTTGAGAAAAGAGTACTCTTTAACTCTACTGTGTTTCTTATTGGGTCAGAAGAGAGACCTTGCACAGAACAAAAAAACTCTGCCTCTTACACAGACGGGCCATATCTAGTTCAACTCTGCTTAGAAAACTGACAAAAACAGGAGCTTCTCTTCAGTCCAATACACTGTACTTGCTGGGAACAGATGCGAGGGTGATTTGTACTGTGAATGGCAATGGGAATGCAATAGTGATTTTCATTACCAGAAATAAACTCTTGTTCATAGGACCAGAAACTGCATGTGTTCATCAACCTTTAGGAATGGGAAACAAACACTAGATCACCTTACAAGAAACACTCTCTGCTTTTGAGGAAAGAGTACCCTTCTACTCTACTGTGTTTCCTATTTGGCCAGAAAAGTGAGCATGCTCAGAACAAAATAACTGTGCTTCCTACACACGAGCCATATCTAATTCAATTCTGCTTAGGAAACTTACAATAACAGGAGCTTCTCTTCAGTCCAATACACTGTACTTGCCGGGAACAGACGCGAGTGCTATTTGCACTATATATGAAAATGGGAGCACAACAGTGACTTTCCTTACCAGAAAACAACTCTTGCTCGTAGAACAAGAAACTTCATGTAATTCACCTCTGTTTATGAATGGGAAACAAACACTATTTCGCCTTAGAAGAAACACACTCTGCTTAAGAGAAAAGAGCACTCTTCTACTATGCAGTGTTTACTATAGGGCCAGAAGACTGAGCTTGCTCAGAACAAAGAACTGTGATTCCTACTCACACAGGTCATATCCTGTAAAACTCTGCTTAGGAAACTGACAAGAACAGTATCTTCTCTTCAGTCCAAAACACTGTACTTGCTGGGAACAGAAGCGAGTGCTATTTGCACTGTGTATGGCAATGGGAGCGCAATAGTGACTTTCCTTACCAGAAAACAACATTTTCTCATAGGACAAAAACTGCATGTGATTCAACTTTGTTCATGAATGGGAAACAATCGCTAGCTTGCCTCAAAAAAACACACTCTGCTTTTGAGAAAAGAGCACTCTTCTACTCTACTGTGTTTCCTATAGGGCCAGAACAGTGAGCTTGCTCAGAACAAAAGAACTGTGCTTCATACACGCACGGCCATATGTAATTCAGCTCTGCTTAGGAAACTGACAAGAACAATAGCTTCTCTACAGTCCAATGCACTGTACTTGCTAGGAAAAAATGTGTGGGATATTTGCACTGTGTATGGCAATGGGAGCACAATAGTGACTTTCCTTACCAGAAAACAACTCTTGCTTGTAGGAACAGAAACTGCATGTGATTCAACTCCGTTTATGAATCAGAAACACACACTAGCTTGCCTTACAAGAAACACACTCTGTTTTGAGAAAAAAGTACCCTTCTACTCTACTTTGTTTCCTATTTGGCCAGAAAAGTGAGCATGCTCAGAACAAAAGAACTGTGCTTCCTACACACAAGCTATATCTAATTCAACTCTGTTTATCTAACTTACAATAACAGGAGCTTCTCTTCAGTCCAATACACTGTACTTGCTGGGAACAGACGCGAGTGCTATTTGCACTGTATATGAAAATGGAGCACAACAGTGACTTTTCTTACCAGAAAACAACTCTTGCTCATAGGACAAGAACTGCATGTAATTCACCTCTGTTTATGAAGGGGAAACGAACACTAGTTAGCCTTAGAATAAACACACTCTGCTTAAGAGAAAAGAGCACTCTTATACTCTGCGGTGTTTACTATAGGGCCAGAAGACTGAGCTTGCTCAGAACAAAGTACTGTGCTTCCTACACACAGGCCATTTCTAGTTCAATTCTGCTTAGGAAAGTCAAAAGAACAGTAGCTTGTCTTCAGTACAATACACTTTATTTTCTAGGAACAGACGCATGTGATATTTACACTGTATATGGCAATAGGAGCGTAATAGTGACTTTCTTTAACAGAAAAAAAACTCTTGCTCATAGGACAAGAAACTGCATGTGATTCAACTAGGTTTATGAATATGAAACAAACACTACATCACCTTACAAGAAACACACTGTACTTTTGAGAAAAGAGCACTCTTCTACTCTACTGATTTTCCTATAGGGCCAGAACTGTGAGCTTGCTCAGAAAAAGAACTGTGCTTCCTACACACAATCTAGTTAAACTCTGCTCAGATAACTGACAAGAACAGTAGCTTCTCTGCAGGCATATGCACTGTACTTGCCTGGAACAGCCGCGAGTGCTATTTGTACTGAGTATGGCATTGGGAGCACAATAGTGACTTTCTTTACCCGAAAAAAACTCTTGCTCATAGGACCAGATCTGCATGTGATTCAACTCCGTTTATGAATGGGGAACAAACACTAGCTCGTCTTATGAAAAACACTCTCTTCTACTCTGCGGTGTTTACTATAGGGCTTGAAGAGTGAGCTTGCTCAGAATAAAGAACTGTGCTTCCTACACACATGGGCCATTTCTAGTTCAACTCTGTTTAGCAAAGTAACCAGAACAGTAGCTTCTCTTCAGTCCAATACATTGTACTTGCTGGGAACATACACAAGTACTATTTGCACTGTGTATGACAATGTTAGGGCAATAGCGACTTTCCTTACAAGAAGACAACTCTTGTTTTGGACCAGAAACAGCATGTGATTCAACTCTGTATAAAATGGGAAACAAACACTAGCTCACCTTACAAGAAACACACTCTGCTTTTGAGAAAAATGCACTCTTCTACTCTAAGTGTTCCTATAGGCCCAGAACAGTAACCTTGCTCAGAATAAAACAACTGTGCTTCCTACACACCCGGGTCATGTCTAGTTAAACTCTGCTTAGGAAATTGACAAGAACAGACGCGAGTGCGATTTGCACAGTGTATGGCAATGGGCGCGAAATAGTGACTTTCCTTACCAGAAAACAATTCTTTCTAGTAGGACCAGAAACTGCATGTGATTCAACTAGGTTTATGAATGTGAAGCAAACACTATCTCGCTTTACAAGAAACACACTCTGCTTTTGAGAAAAGAGCACTCTTTAACTCTACTGTGTTTCTTTTTGGGTCAGAAGAGAGACCTTGCTCAAAACAAAAAAAAAACTGTGCGTCCTACACAGACGGGCCATATCTAGTTCAACTCTGCTTAGAAAACTGATAAAAACAGGAGTTTCTCTTCAGTACACTACTCTGTACTGGGCTGGGAACAGATGTGAGGGTAATTTGCACTGTGAATGGCAATGGGATGCAATAGTGACTTTCCTTACCAGAAAAAAACTCTTGTTCGTAGGACCAGAAACTGCATGTATTCATCAACCCTTATGAATGGGAAACAAACACTAGATCACCTTACAAGAAACACTCTCTGCTTTTGAGAAAAGAGCACTCTTCTACTCTACTGTGTTTCCTATAAGACCAGAACAGTGAGCTTGCTCAGAACAAAAGAACTGTGCTTCCTACACACACGGGCCATATCTAGCTCAACTCTGCATAGGAAACTGACAAGAACAATAGCTTCTCTCAGTCCAATACACTTAACTTGCTGGGAACAGACGCGAGTGCGATTTGCACTAGTAAGGCAATGGGAGCATAATAGTGACTCTCCTTACTAGAAAACAGTTCTTGCTCGTAGGACCAGAAACTGCATATGATTCCACTCCATTTACGAATGGAAACAAGTACTAGCTTGCCTTAGAAGAAACGCACTCTATTTTTGAGAAATGAGCTTTCTTCTACTCTACTGTGTTTCCTATAGGGCCAGTACAGTGATTTTGCTCAGAACAAAATCTGTGCTTCCTACACACATGGGCCATATCAAATTCAACTCTGCTTAGGAAAGTGACAAGAACAGAAGCTTCTCTTCAGTCCAATACTCTGTACTTGCTGGGAACTGACGTGAGTGCTATTTTACTGTGAATGGCAAGGGAGCGCTATTGTGACTTTCCTTACCAGAAAATATCTCTTGCATGTAGGACCGGACACTACATGTGATTCAACACCCTTTATGAATTAGAAACAGACACTAGATCGCCTTACAAGTAACAATCTCAGCTTTTGACAAAAGAGAACTCTTCTATTCTACTGTGTTTCCCATAGGGCCAGAACAGTGAGCTTGCTCAGAACAAAAGAACTGTGCTTCCTACACACACGGCCATATGTAGTTCAACTCTGCTTAGGAAACTGACAAGAACAGTTGCTTGTCTCCAGTCCAATACAATCTTCTTGCTGGCAACAGACATGAGGGCTATTTGCTCTGTGTATGGCAAAGGGAGCGCAATAGTGACTTTGCTTACCAGAAAACAACTCTTGCTCATTGGACCAGAAACTGCATGTGATTCAACTCTTTTTATGAATGGAAACAAACACTAGCTCGCCTTAGAAGAAACATACTCTTTTTTTGAGAAATGAGCACTCTTCTACTCTACTGAGTTTCCCATATGTCCAGAACAGTGAGCTTGCTCAGAACAAAAAATTGTGCTTCCTACACACACGGGCCATATCTAGTTCACCTCTGCTTAGGACACTGACAAGAACAGTAGCCTCTCTTCAGTCCAATAACTGTACTTGTTCGGAATAGATGCGAGGGCTATTTGCACTGCGTATAGAAATGGGAGCACAAAAGTGACTTTCCTTAACAGAAAACAACCCTTGCTCGTAGGACAAGAAACTGGATGTGATTCAACTCAGTTTAAGAATGGGAAACAAATATTAGCTTGCCTTACATAAAACACACTCTCCTTTTGAGAAAAGAGCACTCTTCTACACAACTGTGCTTCCCATAGTGCAAGAACAGCAAGCTTGCTTAGAACAAAAGAATTGTGCTTCCTACACACACGGCCATATCTAGTTCAACTCTGTTTGTAAAATGTGAACAACAGTAGAACCTCTTCAGTACAATACACTGTACTTGCTCGGAGCAGACGCCAGTGCTATTTGCACTGTGTATGGCAAAGGGACTCCTAACCAGAAAACAATTCTTGCTCGTATGACCAGAAACTGCATGTGATTCACCTCTGTTTATGAATGGGAAACAAACACTAGCTCATTTTACAAGTAACACATTCTGCTTTTGAGAAAAGTGCACACTTCTACTCTACTGTGTTTCCTACACGGCCAGAAGAGTAAGCTTGCTCAGCACAAAAGAACTGTGCTTCCTACACACACAGGCTATATCTAGTTCAACTCTGCTTAGGAAACTGACGAGAACAGGAGCTTCTCTTCAGTCCAATACACTGTACATGCTGGGAAGAGACGCGAGTGCTATTTGCACGTTGTATGACAATGGGAGCACAATAATGACTTTCCTTTGGAAAGTCAAAAGAACAGTAGCTTCTCTTCAGTGCAATACACTGTACTTGCTGGGAACAGATTCAAGTACTATTTACACTGACAAGAACAGTATCCTATCTTCAGTCAAATACACTGTAATTGCTGGGAACAGACGCAAGTGCTATTTGCACTGTGTATGGCAATGGGGGCGCAATAGTCACTTTCCTTACCAGAAAACAACATTTGTTCATAGAACAAAAACTGCATGTGATTCAACTTCGTTCATGAATGGGAAACAAATGGTAGCTTGCTTTACAAGAAACACACTCTGCTTTTGAGAAAAGAGCACTCTTCTACTCCACTGTGTTTCCTATAGGGCCAGAACAGTGAGCTTGCTCAGAAAAAAAGAACTGTGCTTCCTACTCACAGGGGCCATATCTAGTAAAACTCTGCTTAGGAAACTGACAAGAATAGTATCTTCTCTTCAGTCCAATATGCTGTATTTGCTGGGAACTGACACAGTTGCTATTTGCACCGTGTATGGCAATGGAAGCACAATAGTGACTTTCCTAACCAGAAAGCAACTCTTGCTCATAGGACAAGTAATTGCATGTGATTCAACCTTTTTTTTTGAATGGGCAACAAACACTAGCTTGCCTTACAAGAAACACACTCTGCTTTTGAGAAAAGGGCACTCTGCTACTCTACTGTTTCTCTTATAGGACCAGAAGAGTATGCTTTCTCAGAACAAAAGCACTGGGCTTCCTACACACAAGCCATATTTAGTCAACACTGCTTAGGAAACTGCCAAGAACAGTAGCTTTTCTTCAGTCCAATACACTGTAATTTGTGGGAACAGACTCGATTGCTCCTTGCACTGTTAGTGGCTATGGGAGTGCAATAGTGACTTTCCTTACTAGAAACAACTCTTGCTCATAGGACCAGTAATTGCATGTGATTCAACTCCATTTATGAATGGGAAACCAACACTTGCTAGCCTTACAAGAAACATACTCTGCTTTTTAGAAAAGAGTACTCTTCTACTCTACTGCAGCTTCTCTTCAGTCCAATACACTATACTTGCTGGGAACAGATTCGTGTGCGATTTGCTCTGTGTATGGCAATGGGAGCACAATCGTGACTTTCCTTACCAGAAAACAACTCTTGCTCATAGGAAAAGAAACTGCATGTGATTCAACTCTGTTTATGATTGGGAAACAAACACAAGCTCGCCTTACAAGAAACACACTCTGCTTTTGAGGAAAGAGCATTCTTCTACTTTACTGTGTTTCCTATAGGGCCAGAACAGTGAGCTTGCTCAGAATAAAAGAACTGTGCTTCCTACACACACCTGCCATATTTAGTTCAATGTTGCTTAGGAAACTGACAAGAACAGTAGTTTCTCTTCAGTCCAATACACTGAAATTGCTGGGAAGAGACGCGATTGCTATTTGCACTCTTAGTGGCTATGGGAACACAATAGTGACTTTCCTTACCCGAAAACAAACAACTCTTGCTAATAGGACCAGAAACTGCATGTGAGTCAACTCTGTTTATAATTGGGAAACAAACACTAGTTCGCCTTACAAGAAACACACACTGCTTTTGAGAAAAGAGCACTGTTCTACTCCACTGTGATTCTTATAGGGCCAGAAGAGTGAGCTTGCTCAGAACAAAGAACTGTGCTTCCTACACACACTGGCCATATCTAGTTCAACACTTCTTAGGAAACTGACAAGAACAATAGCTTCTCTTCAGTCCAATATGCTATACTTGCTGGAAACAGATACGAGTGCGATTTGAACTGTGTATGGCAATGGGAGCACAATCCTAAATTTTTTTACCAGAAAACATCTCTTGCTCATAGGACCAGAAACTGCATGTGATTCAACTCCGTTTATGATTGGGAAACAAACACTAGCTCCAATTACAAGAAACACACTCGGCTTTTGAGAAAAGAGCTCTCTTCTACTTTACTGTGTTTCCTACAGGGCTGGAACAGTGTGATTGCTCAGAACAAAAGAACTGTCCTTCCTACACAAACTGGCCATATTTAGTTGAACACTGCATAGGAAACTGAAAAAAACAGTAGCTTATCTTCAGTGCAATACACTGTAATTGCTGTTAACAGACAGATTGAAATATGCACTCTTAGTGCCAATAGGAGGACAATAGTGACTTTCTTTACCAGAAAAAAAGTCTTGCTCATAGGACCATAAACTGCATGTGATTCAACTCCACTTATGATTTGGAAACAAACACTAGCTTGCCTTACAAGAAACACACTCTGCTTTTGAGAAAAGAGCACTCTTCTACTCTACTGTGTTTCCTATAGGGCCAGAACAGTGAGCTTGCTCAGAACAATAGAACTGTGCTTCCTACACACATGGACCATATCTGTTTCAACTCTGCTTAGGAAACTGACAAGAACGGTAGCTTCTCTACAGTCCAATACACTATACTTGTTCAGAACAGATACAAGTGCTATTTGCACTGTGTATGTCAATGGGAGCACAATAGTGAATTTCCTTTTTAGAAAAAAACTCTTGCTCATAGGACCAGTAACTCCATGACATTCAACTTCTTTTATGAATGGGAAACAAACCCTAGCTCGCCTTACAAGAAACACACTCTGCTTCTGAGAAAAGTGTTTGCTTCATTATCACTGTGTTTCCTATAGGGCCAGAATAGTGAGCTTGCTCAGAACAAAAGAACTGTGCTTCCTACACACACGGGCCATATCTAATTCAACTCTGTTTAGGAAACTGGCAAGAACGGTAGCTTTTCTTCAGTCCAATACACTGTACTTGCTGGGAACAGACGTGAGTCCTATTCGCACTGTGTATGACAATGGGAACGCAATAGTGACTCTTCTTACCAGAAAACAACTCTTGCTTGTAGGACCAGAAACTGCATGTGATTCAACTCTGTTTATGACTGTGAAACAAACACTAGCTCGCCTATAAAAAACACACTCTGCATTGGAGAAAAGAGCACTCTTCTACTCTACTGTATTTCCTGTAGAGCAAGAACAGTGAGCTTGCTCAGAACAAAGGAACTGTGCTTCCTACACACACTGTCCATATCTAGTTCAACTCTGTTTAGGAAACTGACAAGAACAGTAGCTTCTCTTCAGTCCAATACACTGTACTTGCTTGGAACAGACACGAGTATAGATTGAGTTTTCCTGTTGGCCTACAGTCAGGACAAATCTCTGTCACCTGCTTGTCCCACAGCTGCTCAGACCCAACCATGTAAACACAGAGACTTATATTGGTTACAAACTGTATGGCAGTGGCAGTCTTCTTGCTAACTGTTCTAACTGCCTAAAATAATCCATTTTCGTTAATCTATACCTTGCCACATGGCTCGTGGCTTACCGGCATCTTCACATGCTGTTTGTCATGGTGGCATCTGGCAGTGTCTCATTGACTCAGCCTTCCACTTCCCAGCTTTGTTCTCCTCCTTCTCTCGCCTACACTTCCTGCCTAGCCAATGGCCAATCAGTGTTTTGTTTATTGACTAATTAGCAACACATTTGCCATACAGAACATCTCACAGCACTTCCCCCTTTTTTTTTCAAAAAGGAAGATTTTAACCTTAACAATGTAAAATTACATATAATTTGGAAATTTGGGCATAGCTTCTCTTACTACTTCCTGCTGGAGGGGGGTGCTGTATCTTATGGGGACACAAAGAAAATTTTAGAACTATGGAATAGTCCATGAGGCTGTATTTTCTGAGCCAGTTTTTTTCAAACCATTCTGGATGTTGGATCATCTGGGCCATGGTGTCATCGGATACCTTTCAGGGGGTCCTGACTGGTCAAACCTGATGTATCTTAATCTGGAACAAATCCATAGCCTCTGGCTTTCTGTGGGAACAAAAGAGACTTATGGTGATATTTTATTTGTATTAAAATGTTATTTGTATGTTAATAAATAAAGTTTCCCGGGTGTCAGTGCTATTAGCAAGCCATAGGAGAGCAGGGCATTGGTGGCGTACACTTGTAATCCTAACACTTGATAGGCAGAGCTGGATAAGTCTCTGTGTGTTCAGGAACACAGCAATTATTGGACACACATGCCTTTAATCTCAATACCCAGCAAGGAAAACCTGGAGGCCTTCACAGACAGGCTGTGATGAGGCGGTCATGTGGTTGGGTTTACAACCAATGAAAAGGCAGAAAAGGAACAGTATATAAAGACTTTAACACAGGGGTAGCTAGTTTGGAGAGTTAGGACCTCTGCAGGAGGAAGGGTAAGGTTTTAGCTCTTAGCTCTGACCTCTTGGCTTTCTTCTTTGCATTGGTTCTGTGTTTCTTATTTAATAAGAAGGTTGGGTACATCTACAGAGACCTTTTCCAAAGCAACATATCCTTATATCCAAATTTTGAAGTCAAGGTATCTTTAAAATATATATATTGGTTTAACTCAACAGCTTTTACAATCAAATGTTTTTCTGCAGTTAAAAATCCCAAAGACAACACAATCCAGATTCTCTGTGTAATATTCATCTTTACGTGGCTTATTTCTTATAACTTTTCTGTCTCTTTAAAGACTTTATTTTTTAAAACTATGTATTTGTTTCTATAACTGTATATATCAACTTTTTTGTCTCTTTTAAGCCTACGTATCTTTTACACACATTGTAAACTATTACATCTGAATCTGTCTTATTGTGAATCTATTGCTTTAAACTGCAGCAGCTGTGGCTGCTGGTTCCGCCCACCTCAGCTTCCCAACATGTCCGTGGTAATTTACCACTGGCTCTGGGAGCTATCGTGGTTCTATGCTTTTATCCAAGCAGCGTGTAGCCCAGAAACCTCCCCTTTTGCTCTGTACCAGCAAAGGCTAAATCCACCATGCAGCTCAAATTGCCACTTGCAAAAGCCTACTTCCCGCCATATGGCAGGTCGAGCATGCACACCAGGAACCCACCAGGAGCTGAAACCAGAAGCTGCCGCTTATTTGAGAGAGACAATTAGAAAGCTGTTTTTAGATCCATTTTAGAATCTTTTTTCTCAATTTTTAGGTGAAAACTCTTGCCACCACATTGGACGCCATTTGTAGCTAGAGTTTTCCTGTCTGGCCCACAGTCAGGACAAATCTCTGTCATCTGCTTGTCCCACAGCCGCTCAAACTCGACCAAGTAAACACAGAGACTTATATTGGTTACAAACTGTATGGCAGTGGCAGGCTTCTTTCTAACTGTACTTACTGCTTAAATTAATCCATTTCCATTAATCTATAAATTGCCACATGGCTCGTGGCTTACTGGCTTCTTCACATGCTGTTTGTCATGGGGGCAGCTGGCAGTGACTCTCTGACTCAGCCTTCCACCTCCCAGCTTTATTCTTCTCCTTGTCCCGCCTACACTTCCTGCCTAGCCAATGGCCAGTGTTTTATTTATTAACTAATTAGCAACACATTTGTCATACAGAACATCCCACAGCACTCGGGTGCTATTTGCACTGTGTATGGCAATGTGAGTGCAATAGTGAATTTCCTTACGACAAAACAACTCTTGCTCATAGGACAAGAAACTGCAACTGATTCAACTTTATTAATGAATGGGAAACAAACACTAGCTTGCCTTCCAAGAAACTCACTCTGCTTTTGAGAAAAGAGAACTATTTTTCTCTACTGTGTTTCCTATAGGGCCAGAAGAGTGAGCTTGCTCAGAGTAAAAGTACTGTGCTTTCTACACACAAGGGCCATATCAATTCAACTCTACTCTGATAACTGACAAGAACAGTAGCTTCTCTTCAGTCCAATACACTATACTTGCTGGGAACAGAAGCGAGTGCTATGTGAACTGTGTATTTCAATTGACGCACAATAGTGACTTTCCTTACCAGAAAACAACTCTTGCCCATAGAACCAAAATCTGCATGTGATTCAAATCCTTTTATGAATGGGAAACAAATACTAGCTCGCCTTACAAGAAACATACTCTTCTTTTGAGAAAAGAGTACTCTTCTACTCTACTGTGTTTCCTATAGGGCCAGAACAGTGAGCATGCTCAGAACAAAATAACTGTGCTTCCTATACACACAGGCCATGTCTAGTTCAACTCTCCTTAGGAAACTGACAAGAACAGCAGCTTCTCTTCAGTCCAATACACTGTACTTGCTGGGAACAGAAGTGAGTGTTGTTTGAACTGTGTATGGCAATGGGAGCACAATAGTGACTTTCCTTACCAGAAAACAACTCTTGCTCGTAGGACCAGAATCTGCATGTGATTCAACACCGTTTATTAATGGGAAACAAAGAATAGCTTGCCTTAGAAGAAACACACTCTGCTTTTGAGAAAAGACCACTCTTCCATTCTATTCCGTTTTCTAAGGGCCAGAACAGTGAGCTTGCTCAGAACAAAATAACTGTGCTTCCTAAACACACGGGCTATGCCAAGTTCAACTCTGCTTAGATAACTGACAAGAACAGAAGCTACTTTTCAGTCCAATCCATGGTACTTGATGGCAAAAGACGCGAGAGCTATTTTTACAGTGTATGACAATGGGAGTACAAAAATGACTTTCCATACCAGAAAACAAATCATGCTCATGCGACCAGAAACTGCATGTGATTCAACTCCGTTTATGAATGGGAAACAAACACTAGCTCGCCTTACAAGAAACACACTCTGCTTTTGAGAAAAATGCACTCTTCTACTGTACTGAATTTCCTATAGGGCCAGAAAAGAGAATTTCTCAGAACAAAAGAACTGTGCTTCCTACACACACGGACCATATCTAGTTCAACACTGCTTAGGAAACTGACAATAATAGTAGCTTCTCCTCACTCCAATACACTGTACTTGCTGGGAACAGACGCGAGTGCTATTTGCACTGGGCATGGCATTAGCAAGGCAATAGTGACTTTCCTTAAAAAAAAAAAAAAAAAAAAAAAACAGCTGTTGCCCTTAGGACCAGAAACTGCATGTAAATCAACTCCGTTTATGAATGAAAACAAACACTAGCTCGCCTTACAAGAAACACACTCTGCTTTTTAGAAAAGAGCACTCTTCTACTCTACTGTGTTTCCTATAAGGCCAGAACAGTGAGCTTGCTCAGAACAAAAGAACTGGGCTTTCTACACACACGAGCCATGTCTAGTTGAACTCTGCTTAGGAATCTGAAAAGAACAGAAGATTCTCTTCAGTCCAATCCACTGTACTTGATGGGAAAATACGCAAGTACTATTTTTATGGTGTATGGCAATGGGAGCATAATAGTGACTTTCCTTACCAGAAAACAAGCCTTGATCATAGGACCCAAAACTGCATGTGATTCAACTCCGTTTATGAATAAGAAACAAACTGTAGTTTGCAGTACAAGAAACACACTCTGCTTTTGCAAAAAGCGCACTCTTCTACTGTGTTTCCTATCGGGCAAGAACATTGAGCATGCTCAGAACAAATGAACTGTGCTTCCTAAAGACGGGCAAATCTAGTTCAACTCTGCTTAGGAAAATGACAAGAACAGTCGCTTCTCTTCCGTCCAATCCACTGTACTTGATGGGAACAGACGCGAGTGCTATTTTTACTGTTGATGGCAATAGGAACACAACAGTGACTTTACTTACCAGAAAACAACTCTTGCTTGTAGGACCAGAAACTGCATGTGATTCAACTTTGTTTATGAAAGGGAAACAAACACAAGCTCGCCTGACAAGAAACACACTCTGCTTTTGAGGAAAGAGCACTCTTTTTTCTACTGTGTTTCCTATAGGTGCAGAACAGTGAGCTTGCTCAGAACCAAAGAACTGTGCTTCCTACACACACGGGCCATAAAGTGTTCAACTGTGATTACGAAACTGACAAGATCAGTAGCTTCTCTTCAGTCCAATACACTGTACTTGCTGGGAACAGAGGTGAGAGCTATTAGCATAGGGTATTGCAATGGGAGCGCAATAGTGACATGTCTTACCAGAAAACAACTCTTGATCACAGGATCAGAAACTGCATGTGATTCAACTCCGTTTATGAATGGGAAAGAAACAATAGCTCGTCTTACAAGAAACACACTCTGTTTTTTGAGAAAAGAGCACTCTTCTACTCTACTCTGTTTCCAGAAGTTCCAGAACAGTGAGCTTGCTCAGAACAAAAGAACTGTGTTTCCTACACACCAGCCATGTCTAGTTCAACTTGATTAGAAAACTGAAAAGAACAGAAGCTTCATTTCAGTCCAATCCACTGTAATTGATGGGAAAAGACGTGAGTGATATTTTTACTGAGTATGGCAATGGGACCATAATAGTGAATTTCCTTAACAAAAAACAATCCTTCATCGTAGGACAAGAAACCCATGTGATTCAACTCCGTTTAAGAATAAGAAACAAACTCTAGCTCGCTTTACAAGAAACACTCTGCTTTCACGAAAAGAGCACTTTTCATCTCTAATGTGTTTCCTATAGGGCCAGAACAATGAGCTTGCTCAGAACAAATGAACTGTGCTTCCTACACACGGGCCATATCTAGTTCAACTCTGCTTAGGAAACTGACAAGAACAGTAGCTTCTCTTCAGTCCAATCCACTGTACTTGATAGGAAGAGACGCGATTGCTATTTTTACTGTGGATGGCAATGGGAGCACAATAGTGACTTTCCTTACCAGAAAACATCTCTTGCTCCTAGAAACAGAAACTGCGTGTGATTCATCTTCATTTATGTGTGGGAAACATACACTAGATCGCCTTAAAAGAAACACACTCTGCTTTTGATAAAAGAGCACTCTTCTACTCTCCTTTGTTTCCTTTAAGGCCAAACAGTGAGCTTGCTCAGAACAAAAGAACTGTGCTTCCTACACCCACGGACCATATCTAGTTTAACTCTGCTCATGAAAATATCAAGAACAATAGATTCTCTTCAGTCTAATACACTGTACATGCTGGAAACAGACGCGAGTGCTATTTGCACTGGGTAAGGAAATGAGAACACAATAGTATCTTTCCTTACCATAAAACAACTCTTGCTCATAGGATCAGAAACTGCATGTGATTCAACTCCGTTTATGAATGGGAAAAAAACACTAGCTCGCCTTAGAAGAAACACACTCTTCTTTTGAGAAAAGAGCACTCTTGTTCTCTATTGTGTTTCCTATAGGGCCAGAGTTGTGAGATTGCTCAGAACAAATGAACTGAGCTTCCTACAAACACGGGCCATATCTACTTCAACTCTGCTTAGGAATCTGACAAGAACAGTAGCTTCTGTGCAGTCCGGTCCTCTGTACTTGCTGAGAACACACGCCAATGCTATTTGCACTGTGTATGGCAATGAGAGCACAATACTGACTTTCCTTACCAGAAAACGTCTCTTGCTCATAGAACCAGAAACTACTTGTAATTCAACCCCGTTTGTGAATGGGAAACAAACACTAGCTTCCCATACAAGAAACACACTCTGCTTTTGAGAGAAGAGCACTTTTCTACTCTACTGTGTTTCCTATAGGGCCAGAGCAGTGAGCTTGCTCAGAACAAAAAAAAAAAAAAAACTGTGCTTCCTACACACACGATCCAATTCTAGTTCAACTCCGCTTAGGAAACTGACAAGAACAGTATCTTCTCTTCAGCCCAGTTCCTTGTACTTCCTGTGTATAGACGCAAATGCTATATGCACTGTGTATGGCAATGGGAGCTCAATAGTGAATTTCCTTACCAGAAAAGAAGTCGTGCTCATAGGACCAGAAACTGCATGTGATTCAACTCTGTTTGTGAATGGGAAAAAAACACTAGCTCGCCTTACAAGAAACACACTCTGCTTTTGAGAAAAGAGCACTCTTCTATTCTACTGTGTTTCCTATAGGGCCAGAACAGTGAGCTTGCTCAGAAAAAAAAGAACTGTGCTTCCTACAAACACGGGCCATATCTAGTTCAACTCTGCTAATGAAAATGTCAAGAACAGTAGATTCTCTTCAGTCCAATACAAAGTATTTGCCGGAGCAGACGCGAGAGCTATTTGCACTGAGTATGGCAATGGGAACACAACAGTGACTTTACTTACCAGAAAACAACTCTTGCTCATAGAACCAGAAGCTGCAAGTGTTTCAACTCCACTTATGAATGGGAAACAAGCACTAGCTTGCCTTACAAGAAACACACTCTGATTTTGAGAAAAGAGCACTCTTCTACTCTACTGTGTTTCCTATAGAGCCAGAACAGTGTGCTGCCTAGAACAAAAGAACTGTGCTTGCTACACACATGGGCCATATAGAGTTCAACTCTGCTTGAGAAACTGACAAGAACAGTAGCTTCTCTTCAGTCCAATTAACTGTGCTTGCTGGGAATAGAAGCAAGTGCTATTTGCACTGTGTATGGCAATGGGAGCACAACAGTGACTATCCTTACCAGAACACAACTCTTGCTCAGAGGACCAAAAACTGCATGTGTTTCCACTCCGTTCATGAATGGGTAACAAACACTAACTCACCTTACAAGAAACACACTCTGCTTTGGAGAAAAGAGCACTCTTCTACTCTACTGTGTTTCCTATAAGGCCAGAACAGTGAGCTTGCTCAGAACCAAAAAACTGTGCTTCCTACACAAAAGGGCCATGTCTAGTTCAACGCTCCTTAGGTAATTGACAAGAACAGTAGCTTCTCTTTAGTCCAATGCACTGTACTTGCTGGGAATAGTTGCAAGTGCAGCTTGAGTTTTCCTGTCTGGCCCACAGTCAGGACAAATCTCTGTCACCTGCTAGTCCCACAGCCGATCAGACCCGACCAAGTAAACACAGAGAGTGATATTGGTTACAAATTGTATGGCCGTGGCAGGCTTCTTGCTAACTGTTCTTACTGCCTAAAATAATCCATTTCCATTAATCTATACCTTGCCACATGGCTCGTGGCTTACCGGCATCTTCACATGCTGTTTGTCATGGTTGCGGCTGGCAGTGTCTCTCTGACTTCCACTTCCCAGCTTTATTCTAATCCTTGTCCTGCCTACACTTCCTGCCTAGCCAATGGCCAATCAGTGTTTTGTTTATTGACTAATTAGCAACACATTTGCCATACAGAACATCCCACAGCACTTCCCCCTTTTTTTAACACTAAGGTTTTAACCTTAACAAAGTAATATTACATATAATTTGGGAATTTGGGCATAGCTTCTCTTACTACTTCCAGGTGAAGGGGGCCGCTGTATCTTATCGGGACACAAAGAAAATTTTAGAATTATGGAATAGTCCATGTGGCTGTATTGTCTGAGCCATATGCCTTCAAACCATTCTTGATGTTGGATCATCTGGGCAATGGTGTCATCAGAGACCTTTCAGGAGTTCTTGGCTGGTCAAACCTGATGTATCTTAATCTGGAACAAATCCATAGCCTCTGGCTTTCTGTGGAACAAAAGAGACTCTATTCCAAAGCAACATATCCTTATATCCAAATTTTGAAGTCAAGGTATCTTTAAAATATATATATTGATTTAACTCAACAGCTTTTACAATCAAATGTTTTTCTGCAGTTAAAAATCCCAAAGACAACACAATCCAGATTCTCTGTGTAATATTCATCTTTACGTGGCTTATTTTATATATTAATTTTTCTGTCTCCTTAAAGACTTTATTTTTTAAAACTATGTATTTGTTTATATAACTGTATATATCACCTTTTTTGTTCCTTCTAAGCCTACGTTTCTTTTACACACATTGTAAACTATTACATCTGTATCTGTCTTATTGTGAATCTATTGCTTTAAATTGCAGCAGCTGTGGCTGCTGGCTCCACCCACCTCAGCTTCCCAACATGGCCATGGTATTTTACCACTGGCTCTGGGAGATGTCCTGGGTGTATGCTTTTATCCAAGCAGCATGTAGCCCAGAAACCTCCCCTTTTGCTCTGCACCAGCAAAGGCTAAATCCACCATGCAGCTCAAAGTGCCACTTGCAAAAACCTCATTCTCGCCATAGGGCAGGTCAAGCATGCATGCCAGGAACCCACCAGGAGTTCAAACCAGCAGCTGCCACTCATTTGAGAGAGACAATTAGGAAGCTGTTTTTAGCTCTGTTTTAGAATCTTTTTTCTGAATTTTTAGGAGCAAACACTTGCCACCACATTGGACACCATTTGTAGCTAGAGTTTTCCTGTCTGGCCCACAGTCAGGACAAATCTCTGTCATCTGCGTGTCCCACAGCCGCTCAGACCCGACCAAGTAAACACAGAGACTTACATTGGTTACAAACTGTATGGCCGTGGAAGGCTTCTAGATAACTGTTCTTACTGCTTAAATTAATCCATTTCCATAATCTATACCTTACCACATGGCTCATGTCTTATCAGTATCTTCACATGCTGTTTTTCATGGTGGCGACTGGCAGTGTCTCTCTGACTCAGCCTTCCACTTACCAGCTTTTTTCTCCTCCTTGTCCCTCCTACACTTCCTGCCTAGCCAATGGCCAAACAGTGTTTTATTTATTGACTAATTAGCAACACATTTGCCATACAGAACATCCCACAGCACTTGAATGCTATTTGCACTGTGTATGGCAATGGGAGAGCAATAGTGAATTTCCTTAACACAAAACAACTCTTGCTCATAGGACCAGAAACTGCATGTGATTCAATTCCGTTTGTGAATGGGAAACAAACACTAGCTCGCCTTACAAGAAACACACTCTGCTTTTCAGAAAAGAGTACTCTTCTACTCAGCTGTGTTTCCTATAAAGCCAGAACAGTGAGCATGATCAGAACAAATGAACTGTGTTTCCTACAAACACGGGCCATACCTAGTTCAATTCTGCTTAGGAAACTGACAAGAACATTAGCTTTTCTTCAGTCCAATACACTGTACTTGCTGGGAACAGACGCGAGTGCTATTTGAACTGTGTATGGCAATGGAAGCCCAAAAATGACTTTCCTTACCAGAAAACAACTCATGCCTATAGGACCAGAAACTGCATGTGATTCAACTCCGTTCATGAATGGGAGACAAACACTAGCTCGTTTTACAAGAAACACACTCTGCTTTTGATAAAAGAACACTCTTCTACTCTACTGTATTTCCTATAGGGACAGAACAGTGAGCTTGCTCAGAACAAAAGAACTGTACATCCTACACACACGGGCCATATAAAGTTCAACTCTGCTTAAGAAACTGACAAGAACAGTAGCTTCTCTTCAGTCCAATACACTGTAATTGCTGGGAACAGAGGAGAGCTATGTGCATTGGGTATGGATATGGGAGAGCAATAGTGACTTTCCTTACCAGAATTATACTCTGGCTCGTAGAAACAGAAACTGCATGTGATTCAACTCCGTTTATGAATGAGAAAAAAAATACCAGCTCACCTTAGAAGAAACACACTCTCCTTTTGAGAAAAGAGCACTCTTCTACTCTACTATGTTTCCTATAGTGCCAGAACAGTGTGCATGCTCAGAACAAAAGAAATGTGCTTTCTACACACACAGGCCATAACTAGTTCAACTCTGCTGAGGAAACTGACAAAAATATTAGCTTCGCTTCAGTAAAAACTACTGTACTTGATGGGAGCAGATGCGAGAGCTATTTTTATTGTGTACGGCAATGGGAGCATAATAGTGACTTTCCTTACCAGAAAATAACTCTTGCTCCTAGGACCAGAAACTGCATGTGATTCAACTTCGTTTATGAATGGAAAACAAACACTGGCTCGCCTTAAAGAAACTCACTCTACTTTTGAGAAAAGAGTACTATTCTCTATTCTGTTTCCTAAGGGCCAGAACAGTGAGCTTGCTCAGAACAAAATAACTCTGCTTCCTAAAAACACGGGACATGTCTAGCTTAACTCTGCTTGAGAAACTGACAAGAACAGAAGCTTCTATTCAGACTAATCCGCGGTACTTGACAGAACTGACGAGAGTGCTATTTTTACTGTGTATGACAATGGAAGCAAAAAGTGACTTTCTGTACCAGAAAACAAATCTTGCTCATAGGATCAGAAACTGCATGTGATTCAACTCTGTTTATGAATGGGAAACAAACACTAACTTTCCTTACAAGAAACACACTCTGCTTTTGAGAAAAGAGCACTCTTCTACTGTACTGTGTTTCTGATAGGTCCAGAACAGTGAGATTGCTCAGAACAAAAGAACTGTGCTTCCTACACACACGAGCCATTCTAATTCAACTCTGCTTTGGAAACTGACAACAACAGTAGCTTTTCTTCACTCCAATACACTGTACTTCCTGGGAACAGACGCCAGTGCTATTGGCACTGTAATGGCAATCGGAGCGCAATACTGACCATCCTTACAAGAAAACAACGCTTGCTCATAGAACCAGAAAGTGCATGTGATTCAACTCTATTTATGAATAGGAAACAAACACTAGTTCGCCTTACAAGAAAAACACTATGCTTTTGAGAAAAGAGCACTCTTCTACTCTACTCTGTTTCCTAAAGGACCAGAACAGTGAGCTTGCTTCAGTCCAATCCATGGTACCTGATGGGAACAGACACGAGTGCTATTTTTACTGTGTATGGCAATGGGAGCACAATAGTGGCTTTCCTTAACAGAAAACAACTCTTGCACCTAGCACAGAAAACTGCATGTGATTCAACTCCGTTTTTGAATGGGAAAGAAACACTAGCTCGACTTACAAGAAACACACTCTGTTTTTGAGAAAAGAGCACTCTTCTACTCCACTGTGTTTCCTATTGGGACAGAACAGTGAGCTGGCTCAGAACAAAAATATTGTGCTTACTACACAGGGGCCATATCTGCTTCAACTTGGCTAAGGAAAATAACAAGAAAGATAGCTTCTCTTCAGTCCAATACACTGTACATCCTGGGAACAGATGTGAGTACTGGTTGTACTGAGTTTGGCAATGGGAGTACAATAGTAACTTTCCTTACCTGAAAACAACTCTTGCTGATAGGACCAGAAACTGCATGTGATTGAGTTCTGTTTATGAGTTTTAAAAAAAAAATAACTCGCCTTACAATAAACTCACTCTGCTTTTGAGAAAAGATCACTCTTCTAATCTACTGTGTTTCCTATAGGGCCAGAACAGTGAGCTTGCTCAGAACAAAAGAACTGTGCTTCCTACACACGGAACATATAGAGTTCAACTCTGGTTAGGAAACTGACAAGAACAGTAGCTTCCCTTCAGTCCAATACACTGTACTTTCTGGGAACAGACTCAAGAGCTATTTGCACTGTGCATGGCAATGGGAGCACAACAGTGACGTTGCTTACCAGAAAACAACTCTTGCTCATAGGACCAGAAACTGCATTTAATTCAACTACGTTTATGAATGGGAAACAAACACTAGCTCACCTTACAAGAAACACACTCTGCTTTTGAGAAAAGTGCACTCTTCTACTCTACTGTGTTTCCTATAGGGCCAGAACAGTGAGCTTGCTCAGAACAAAAGAACTGTGCTTTCTACACACACGGGACATAGCTAGTTCAACTCCGCTTAGTAAACTTACAAGAAGAGTAGCTTCTTTTCAGTCCAATACACTGTACTTGCTGGGAACAGAAGCGATTGCTCTTTGCACTGTGTATGTCAGTGGGAGGACAATAGTGACTTTCCTTAACAGAAAACAACTCTTGCTTGTAGGACCAGAAAGAGCATGAGATTCAACTCCGTTAATGAATTGGAAACAACAATAGCTTGCCTTAGAAGAAACACTCTGCTTTTGAGAAAAGAGCTCTATTCTACTGTGTTTCCTATAATGCCAGAACAGTGAGGTTGCTCAAAAGAAAAAAACTGTGCTTTCTTCACACACGGGCAATATCTATTTCAACTCTGCTATGGAAAATAACAAAACAGTAGCTTCTCTTCAGTCCAATACACTGTACTTGCTGGGAACAGACAAGAGTGCTATTTGCACTGTGTATGGGAGCTGGAGCACCACAGTGACTTTTCTTACCAGAAAACAAGTCTTGCTTCTAGGACCAAAAGCTGCATGTGATTCAACTCAGTTTTTGAATTGGAAACAAACACTAGTTCACCTTACAAGAAACAGACTCTGCTTTTGAGAAAACAACACTCTTCTACTCTACTGTGTCTCCTATAGGGCCAGAACAGTGAGCATGGTCAGAACAAATGAACTGTGCTACCTACCCACACGGGACATATCTAGTTCAACTCTGCTTAGGAAACTGACAAGAATGGTAGATTCTCTTCAGTCCAGTGAACTGTACTTGCGGGGAACCGACGTGAGTGCTATTTCCACAGTGTATGGCAATATGAGCACAATAGTGACTTTCCTTACCAGACAACAACTCTAGCTCATGGAACCAGAAACTGCATGTGATTCAACTCTGATTATGAATGGGAAACAAACACTACCTCGCCTTACAAGAAACACACTCTGCTTTTGAGAAATGAGCACTCTTCTACTCTACTGTGTTTCTTATTGGGCCAGAACAGTGAGCTTGCTCAGAACAAAAGAACTGTGCTACCTATACACACGGGCTCTATCTAGTTCAACTCTGCTTAGGAAACTGACAAGAACAGTAGATTCTCATCAATCCAATACACTGTACTTGCTGGGAACATACGCGAGTGCTATATGCACTGTGTATTGCAATGGGAGTGCTATAGTGACTTTCCTTACCAGAAAACATCTCTTGTTATTAGTACCAGAAACTTCATGTGATTCAACTCCGTTTATGAATGGGAAACAAACACTAGCTCGCCTTACTAGAAACACACTCTGCTTTTGAGAAAAGAGCACTCTTCTACTCTACTGTGTTTCATATAGGGCCAGAACAGTAAGCTTCCTCAGAATAAAAAAACTGTGCTTAGTACACACACAAGCCATATCTAGTTCAACTCAGCTAATGAAACTGACAAGAACAGTATTTTCTCTTCAGTCCAATGCACTGTACTTGCTGGGAAGTGACGAGAGTGCTATTGGCACTGTGTAGGGCAATGGGAGCGCAATAGTGACTTTCCTTACCAGTAAACAACTCTTAATCTTAGGACCTGAAAATGCATGTGATTCAACTCCATTTATGAATGGGAAACAAACACTAGTTCACCATACAAGAAACAGACTCTGCTTTTGAAAAAGAGCATTCTTCTACTCTACTGTGTTTCCTAACGTGCCAGAACAGTGAGCTTGCTCAGAAAAAAAGAATTGCACTTCCTATACACACGAGCCACATTTAGTTCCACGGTGGTTAGGTCAATGGCAAGAACTATAGCTTTTCTTCAGTCCAATACACTGTACTTGATGGGAACAAACGTGAGTGCTATTTGCATTGTGAATGGAAATGGGAGCACAATAGTGACTTTCCTTACCAGAAAACAACTCTTGCTCTTAGAAACAGAAACTGCAAGTGATCAACTCTGTTTATGAATGGGAAACAAACACTGGCTTACCTTAGAAGAAACACACTCAGCTTTTGAGAAAAGAGCACTCTTCTCCTGTATTGTGTTTCCTATAGGGCCAGAACAGTGAGCATACTCTGAACAAACGAACTGTGCTTCCTACACACACGGGCCATATTTAGTTCAACCCTGCTTAGGAAACTGAAAATTACAGTAGCTTCTCTTCAATCCAATACACTGTACTTGCTCAGAACAGATGGGTGTGCTCTTTGCACAGTGTATAGCAATTGGAATGCAATAGTGACTTTCCTTATCAGAAAACAGCTCTTGCTTGTAGTACCAGAAACTTCATTTGATTCAACTCCATTTATGAATGGGAAACAAACATTAGCTCCCCTTACAAGAAACATACTCTTCTTTTGAGAAAAGAGCACTCTTCTACTCTACTCTGTATCTATAGGGCAAAAACATTGAGCTGGCTCAGAATAAAAAAAACAGTGCTTCTTACACACGAACAATATCTAGTTCAATTCTGCTAATGAAAATGACAAGAACAGTATCTTCTCTTCAGTCCAATACACTGTACTTGTTGGGAACAGACACGAGTGCTATTTGCACTATGTATGGCAAATGGAGCGCAATAGTGGCTTTCTTTACCAGAAAACACCCCTTGCTCGATTCCACCCCATTTATGAATGGAAAACAAACAGTAGTTCCCCTTAAAAGAAACATACTCTGCTTTTGGGAAAAGAGAACTCTTCTACTCTACTCTGTTTCCTATAGGGCATGAGCAGTGCGATTGCTCAGAACAAAAAAACTGACCTTTCTATACACACGGCCATATCTAGTTCAACTCTGCTTAGGAAACTGACAAGAACAGTAGCTACTGTTCAGTCCAATACACTGTACTTGCTGGGAACAGACGAGAGTGCTATTTGGGTATGTAAACTGGAGCACCACAATGACTTTTCCAACAAGGAAACAACTCTTGCTTCTAAGAACAGAAACTGCAAGTGATTCAACTCCTTTTTTGAATGGAAAACAAACACTAGCTCGCCTTACAAGAAACACACTCTGCTTTTGAGAAAAGAACAGTCTTCTACTCTACCGTGTTTCCTATAGGGCCAGAAGAGTGAGCTTCTTAGAACAAAAGAACTGTGCTAACTAAACACACGAGCCATATCTAGTTCAACTATGCTTAGGAAACTGACAAGAACTGTAGCTTCTCTTCAGTCCAATACACTGTACTTGCTGGGAACAGACCCGAGTGCTATTTGCACTATGTATGGCAATGGGAGCACAATAGTGACTTTCCGTACCAGAAAACATCTCTTGCTAGTAGTACCATCAACTCCGTTTATGATTGGAAAACAAACACTGGCTTGCCTTACAAGAAACACACTCAGCTTTTGAGAAAAGAGCACTCTTCTCCTCTACAGTGTTTCCTTTAGGGCCAGAACAGTGAGCATGCTCACAACAAACGAACTGTGCTTCCTACAGACACGGACCATATTTAGTTCAACTCTGCTTAGGAAACTGACAATTACAGTAGCTTCTCTTCAGTCCAATACACTGTACTTGATGGGAACTGACGTGATTGCTGTTTGCACTGTGTATGGCAATGGGAGCACAATAATGACTTTCCTTACAAGAAGACAACTCTTGCTCATAGTATCAGAAACTGCATGTGATTCAAATTTTTTTATGAATAGAGAAACAAACACTATCTCGCCTTACAAGAGAGACACTCTGCTTTTGAGAAAAGAGCACTCTTTTACTCTACTGTGTTACCTATAGGTCCAGAGCAGTGAGCTTGCTCAGAACAAAAATCTGTGTTTTCTGTACACACGGGCCATATCTAGTTCACCATTGCTTAGAAAACTGACAAGAACAGTAGCTTCTTTTCAGTCAAACACAGTACTTCTGGGAACAGACGCTTGTGCTGTTTGCACTGTGATTGGCAATGGGAGCGCAATAGTGACTTTCCTTACCAGAAAACAACTCTTGCTCGTAGAACCAGAAACTGCATGTGATTCAGTTCTGATTATGAATGGGAAACAAACAATAGCTTGCCTTACAAGAAACACATTCTGCTTTTGAGAAAGAGCACTCATCTACTCTACTGTGTTTCCTATAGGGCCAGAACAGTGAGCTTCCTCAAAACAAAATAACTGTGCTTCCTACACATGGGCCATATCTAGTTCAGTTCTGCATAGAAAACTGACAAGAACAATAACTTCTCTTCAGTCCAATATACTGTACTTGATGGGAACTGACGGGAGTTCTATTTGGACAGTGTATGACAATGGTAATACAATAGTGACTTTCCTTGACATAAAACAATTCTTACTCATAGGACAATAAACTGCATGTGAATCAACTCCATTTATGAATGGGAAACAAACACTAGCTCGCCTTACAAGAAACACACTCTGCTTTTGAAAAGGAGCACTCTTCTACTCTACTGTGTTTCCTATAGGGGCAGAACAGTGAGCTTGCTCAGAATAAAAAAAAACTGTGCTTCTTACACACACGGGCCATATTTAGTTCAACTCTGCTGGTGAAAATGACAAGAGCAGTAGATTCTCTAGAGTCTAATACACTGTATTTACTGGGACAATACGCGAGTGCTATTTGCACTGTGTATGGCAATGGGCTCACAATAGTGACGTATCTTACCAGAAAACAGCTATTGATCTTAGTACCAGAAACTGCATGTTATTCAACTCTGATTTTGAATGGGAAACATACGCTAGCTCGCCTTACAAAAATCACAATCTGTTTTTGAGAAAAGAGCAATCTTCTACTCTACTGTGTTTCCTATTGGGCCAAAACAGTGAGCTTGCTGAGAACAAAAGAACTGTGCTTCCTACACACATGGGCCATATCTAATTCAACTCTGCTTAGGAAACTGACAAGAACAGAAGCTTCTCTTCATTCCAATACACTGTACTTGCTGGGAACAGATGTGTGTGCTATTTGCACTGAGTATGGCAATGGGAGCACAATTGTGACTTTCATTACCAGAAAACAACTCTTGCTCATAGGACCAGAAACTGCATGTGATTCAACTTCATTTATAAATGGAAAACAAACACTAGCTCGCCTTACAAGAGACACGCTCTGCTTTTGAGAAAAGAGCACTCTTGTACTCTACTGTGTTTCCTATAGGGTCAGAGCAGTGAGCTTTCTCAGAACAAAAAAACTGTACTTTCTATACACACGGGCCATATCTAGGTCAACTCTGCTTAGGAAACTGACAAGAACAGTTGCTTCTCTTCAGTCCAATACACTGTACTTGCTGGGAAAAGAGGCCAGTGTTATTTGCACTGAGTATGGCAATGGGAGCTCAAGAGTGACTTTTTTTTACCAGAAAACAAGCCTTGTTTGTAGGACAAGAAACTGCATGTTATTGAAATCCGTTTATCAATGGGAAACCAACAATAACTCACCTTACAAAAAATACACTCTGCTTATGAGAAAAGAGCACTCTTCTACACTATTGTTTTTCCTATAGAGCCAGAACAGTGGGCTTGCTCAGAACAAAAGAACTGTGCTTCCTACACACAGGGAACATATCTAGTTCAACACTGCTTAGGAAACTGACAAGAACTGTAACTTCTCTTCAGTCCAATACACTGTATTTGGTGGGAAATGACAGAAATGCTATTTGTACTGTGTATGGCAATGGGAGCACAAGAGTGACTTTCCTTACCAGAAAACAATTCTTTTTTGTAGGACCAGAAACTGCATGTGATTCCACTCCATTTATGAATGGGAAACAAACACTAGCTCGCCTTAAAAAAAAACTCTGCTTTTCTGAAAAGAGCACTCTTCTACACTACTGTGTTTCCTATAGGGCCAGAACCGTGAGCTTGCTCAGAACAAAAGAACTGTGCTTCCTACACACACGGACCATATCTAGTTCAACTCTGCTTAGGAAACTGACAAGAACAGTAGCATTTCTTCAGTCCAATACACTGTACTTGCTGGGAACAGACACGAGTGCTATTTTTACTGTGTATGGCAATAGGAGCACAATAGTGACTTTCCATACCAGATAACAACTCTTGCTCATAGGACCAGAAACTGTAGGTGATTCAACTCCGTTTATGAGTGGGAAACAAACTCTAGCTCACCTTACAAAAAACACACTCAGCTTTTGAGAAAAGCGCACTCTTCTATTCTATTGTGTTCCGTATAGGGCCAGAACAGTGTGCTTGCTCAGAACAAACAAACTGTGCTTCCCGCACAACGCGCCATATTTAGTTCAACTCTGCTTAGGAAACTGACAAGAACAGTAGCTTTTCTTCAATCCAATACACTGTACTTTCTGGGGACATACGAGAGTGCTATTTCCACTGTATATGGCAATGGGAGCACAATAATGACTTACCTTACAAGAAAACATCTCTTGATCGTAGGACCAGAAACTGCATGTGATTCAACTCTGTTTATGAATGGGGAACAAACACTTGCTTGCCTTACAAGAAACACACTCTGCTTTTGATAAAAGAACACTCATCTACTCTATTGTTTTTCTTATAGAGCCAGAACACTAGCTCGCCTTAAAAAAAAAACTCTGCTTTTCTGAAAAGAGCACTCTTCTACATTACTGTGTTTCCTATAGGGCCAGAACCGTGAGCTTGCTCAGAACAAAAGAACTGTGCTTCCTAAACACACTGGCCATATCTAGTTCAACCCTGCTTAGAAAACTGACATGAACAGTAGCTTCTCTTCAGTCCAATACACTGTACTTGCTTGGAACAGATGCGAGTGCTATTTATTAGTACTTTTTTTGGGGAATGGGAGCACAATAGTGAATTTCCTTTTCAAAAAAAACCTCTTGCTCATGGGCCCTGAAACTGTATGTGAATCAAATCTGTTTATGAATGGGAAACAAACATTAGAACGCTTTACACAAAACACAGTCTGCTTAAGAAATGACTACTATTCTACTCTATTGTGTTACCTATAGGACCAGAATAGTGAGATTGCTCAGAACAAAAGAACTGTGCTATCTACACTCTGGCCAAGTCTAGTTCAACTCTGCTTAGGAAAATGACAAGAACATTATCTTCTCTGCAGTCCAATACACTGTAATTGCTGAGAACAGACGTGAGTGCTTTTTGTACTGTGTATGGCAATGGAAACGCAATAGTGAATTTCCATACCTGAAACAACTCTTTCTAGTAGGACCAGAAACTGCTTGTGATTCAACTCCGTTTATGAAGGAGAAACAAACACTACCTTGCATTACAAGAAACAGACTCTGCTTTTGAGAAAAGGGCACTATTCTACACTACTGTGTTTCCTATAGTGTCAGAAGTGAGCTTGCTCAGAACAAATGAACTGTGCTTACTACACACACGAGCTATATCTAGTTCAACTCTGCTCATAATAATGACAAGAACAGTAGATTTTCTTCAGTCCAATACACTGTTTTTGCTGGGAACAGACGCAAGAGCTTCTTGCATTGTATATGGCTTTGGGAGCACAATAGTGACTTTCCTATCCAGAAAACAACTCTTGCTCTTAGGACCAGAAACTTCATGTGATTCAACTCCATTTATGAATGTGAAACAAACACTAGTTCGCCTTACAAGAAAAAGAATCCGATTATGAGAAAAGGGTGCTGTTCTACACTACTGTGTTTTCTACAGGGTCAGAACAGTGAGCTTGCTCAGAACAAATAAACTGTGCCAGCTACACACACGGGTCATATCTAGTTCAAATCTGCTTAGGAAATTGACAAGATCAGTAGATTCTCTTCAGTCCAATACACTGTACTTGCTGGGAACAGAAGCTAATGCTATTTGCACTGTGTATGGCAATGGGAGCACAATAGTGACTTTCCTTACCAGAGAACAACTCTTGCTCATAGGACCAGAAACCATGGGATTCAACTCCGTATATGAATGGGAAACAAACACTAGCTCACCTTACAAGAAACACACTCTGCTTTTGAGAAAAGAGCACTCTAATACTCTACTCTGTTTCTTATAAGGCCAGAACAGTGAGCTTGCTCAGAACAAAAGAACTGTGCTTCCTACACACATGGGCCATATCTAGTTAAACTCTGCTTATGAAAATGACAAGAACAGTAGCTGCTCTTCAGTCCAATACAGGGTACTTGCGGTGAATAGACGTGAGTGCTATATGCTCTGTGTATGGAAATGGGAGCACAATAGTGACATTCCTTACCAGAAAACAACTCTTCCTAGTAGGACAAGAAACTGCATGTCATTCAACTCAGTTTATGAAAGCCAAACAAAATCTGCTTTTGAGAAAAGAGCAACTTCTACTCTACTGTGTTTCCAATACGGCCAGAAGAGTGAGCTTGCTCAGAAAAAATGAACTGTGCTTCCTACACACGGGCCTTATATAGTTCAACTCTTTTTTGGAAACTGACAAGAACAGTAGCTTCTCTTCAGTCCAATACACTGGATTTTATGGGAAAAGACGGGAGTGCTATTCCACTGTGCATTGCAATGGGAGGGCAATAGTGTCTTTTCTTACCAGAAAAAAAACTCTTGCTCATAGTACCAAAAACTGGATGTAATTAAATTCCGTTTATGAATGGAAAACAAACATTAGCTCGACTTACAAGAAACACACTCTGTTTTAACAAAAGAGCACTCTTCTACTCTATTATGTTTCCTATAGGGCCAGAAAAGTGAGCTTGCTCAGAACAAAAGTATTGTGCTTCCTACACACACGGCCATATCTAGTTCAAATCTGCTTAGGAAACTGAAAAGAACAGTAGCTTCTCTTCAGTCCAATACACTGTAGTTGTTGAGAACCAACGCGAGCGCTATTTACTCTGTGAATGGCAACTGGAGTGCAGTAGGGACTTTCCTTTACAGAAAACATCTCTTGTTCAAGGATCAGAAACTGAATGTGATTCAACTCCGTTTATGAATGGGAGACAAACACTAGCTCGCATTATAAGAAACACACTCTGATTTGATAAAAGAGCACGCTTCTTCTATACTGTTTTTCCTAAAGGGCCTGAAGAGTGAGCTTGCTCAGAAAAAAAGAACTGTGCTTCCTGCACACGGGCAATATCTAGTTCAACTCCTCTTTTGAAACTGACAAGAACAGTAGCTTCTCATCAGTCCAATACACTGTACTTGCTGGGAACAGACACGTGTGCTGTTTCTACTCTGTATGGCAATGAGAGCACAATAGTGTCTTTCCTTTCCAGAAAACAACTCTTGCTCTTGGACCAGAAACTGCATGTGAGTCAACTCTGTTTATGAATGCAAAACAAACACTAGCTTGCCTTACAAGAAACACACTCTGCTTTTGAGAAAAGAGCACTCTTCTACTGTACTATGTTTCCTATAGGGACAGATCAGTGAGCTTGCTCAGAACAAAAGAACTGTGCTTCCTACACATGGGCCATATCTAGTTCAACTCTTCTTAGGAAACTGAAAAGAACACTATCTTCTCTTCAGTCCAATACACTGTACTTGCTGGGTAGAGACGCGAGAGCTATTTGCCCTGTGTATGGCAATGGGAGCACATAGTGACATTACTTACCAGAAAACAACTCTTGCATGTAGGACCAGAAACTGCATGTGATTCAACTCCATTGATGAATGGGAAACAAACACTAGCTCGCCTTACAAGAAACATACTCTGCTTTTGAGAAAAGAGCACTTTTTTACTCTACTGTGTTTCCTTTAGGGCCAGAACAGTGAGCTTGCTCCAAAAAAAAGAACTGTGCTGCCAACACATGGGCAATATCTAGTTCAACTCTACTTAGGAAATTGACAAAAACAGTAGCTTTCATTCAGTCCAATACACTGCACTTGCTGAGAACAGACGCGTGCGAGCTATTTGCATTGTTTATGGCAATGGGAGCAAAATAGTGACTCTTCTTACCAGAAACTAACTCTTGCTCATAGGACTAGAAACTGCATGTGATTCAACTCCATTTATGAATGGGAAAGAAACACCAGCTCGTCTTACAAGAAAAACACTCTGCTTTTGAGAAAAGAACACTCTTCTACTCTACTGTGTTTCCTATAGAGCCAGAACAGTGACCTTGCTCAGAACAAAAGAACTGTGATTCCTAAACCCGCAGGCCATATCTAATTCAACTCTGCTTACAAAACTGACAAGAACAGTGGCTTCTCTTCAGTCCAATTCACTGTTCTTGCTGAGAACAGACGCGAGTGCTATTTGTGCTGTCTTTGGAAGTAGGAGCACAATATTGACTTTTCCTTCCAAAAAACAACTCTTGCTGATAGGACCAGAAACTGCATGTGATTCAATTCCATTTATGAAAGAGAAACAAACACTAGCTTGCCTTACAAGAAACACACTCTGCTTATGACAAAAGAGCACTCTTCTATTCTACTCTGTTTCCTGTAGGGCCAGAACAGAAACCGTGCTCAGAACAAAAGAACTGTGCTTCCTACACACATGGGCCATATCAAGTTCAACTCTGCCTATGATACTAACAAGAACAGTACCTTCTATTCAGTCCAATACACTGTACTTGCTGGGAAGAGACGCGAGTGATATTTGCACTGTGCATGGCAATGGGAGCACAATAGTGACTTTCCTTACCAGAAAAGAAGTCTTGCTCATAGGACTGGAAACTGCATGTGATTCAAATCCGTTTATGAATGTGAAACAAACGCTAGCTCTCTTAAAAGAAACACACTCTGCTTTTGAAAAAAGAGCCTTGTTCTACTCTACTGGGATTCCTATAGGGCCAGAACACTGAGCTTGCTCAGAACAAAAGAACGGTACTTCCTACACACACGAGCCATATTCAGTTCAACTCTGCTTAGGAAACTGACAATAACACTAGTTTCTCTTCATTCCAATACACTGTATTTGTTGGGAACAGAAGAGAGTGTTATTTGCACTGCATATGGAAATGGGAGAAAAAAAGTGACTTTCCTTACCAGAAAACAACTCTTGCTCGTGGGACCAGAAACTGCATGTGATTCAACTCCGCATAAAATGGGAAAAAAAAACACTGGTGACCTTACAAGAAACACACTCTGCTTTTGAGAAAGAGGGCTCTTCAACTATGAAGTGTTCCTAAAGGGCCAGAACAGTGAACTTGCTCAGAATAAAACAACTGTGCCTCCTACACACGGTCCATGTTTGGCTCAATTCTGGTTAGGAAAGTGTCAAGAACAGTAGCTTCTCTTCAGTCCAATACACTGTACATACTGGGAACAGACACAAGTGCTAATTGCACTGTGTATAGCAATGGGATCACAATAGTGACTTTTCCTAATCGAAAACAACTCTTGATCGTAGGACCAGAAACTGAATGTGATTCAACTCCACTTATGAATGGGAAACAAACACTAGCTCGCCTTAGAAGAAACACACTCTGCTTTTGAGAAAAGAGCACTCTTCTACTCTACTCTGTTTCCTGTAGGGCCAGAACAGTGAGCTTGCTCAGAACAAAAGAACTGTGCTTCCTACACACACGGGCCATATCTAGTTCAACTCTGCATAGGAAACTGAAAAGAACAGTAGCTTCTCTTCAGTCTAATATACTTTACTTGCTGGGAACAGATGGGAGGGCTATTTGCACTGTGTAATGAAAGGGAGAGCAATAGTGACTTTCCTTACCAGAAAACAACTCTTGCTCGTAGGACCAGTAACTGCATGTGTTTCAACTCCGTTTTTGAATGGGAAACAAACACTAGCTTGCCTTACAAGAAACATACTCTGCTTTTGAGAAAAGAGCACTCTTCTACTCTAAAGTGTTTACTATAGTGCCAGAACAGTGACCTTCCTCAGAACAAAAAAACTGTGCTTCCTACACACACGGGCCTTGTCTAGTTCAACTCTGCTTAGGAAAGTATCAAGAACAGTAGCTTCTCTTCAGTCCAACACAGTGTACTTGCTGGGAACACACACAAGTGCTATTTGTACTGTTTATGGCAATGGGAGCACAAGAGTGACTCTTCTTACCAGAAAACAACTCTTGCTCGTAGGACCAGAAACTGCATGTGATTCTACTCCGTTTATGAATGGGAAACAAACACTAGCTCGCCTTACAAGAAACACACTCTGCTTTTGAGAAAAGAGCACTCTTCTACTCAACTGTGTTTCCTGTGGACTAGATCACTAAGCATGCTCAAAACAGAAGAACTGTGCTTCCTACACACACGGGCCATATGTAGTTCAACTCTGATTATGAAACTGATAAGAACAGAGGCTTCTCTTCAGTTAATTACACTGCACTTGCTGGGAATAGACGCGAGTGCTACTTGCACTGTGTATGGCAATGGGAGCACAATAGTGAATTTTCTTCCCTGAAAACAATTCTTTCTCATAGGACCAGAAACTGCATGTGATTCAACTAGGTTTATGAATGTGAAACTAACACAACCTTGCCTTACAAGAAACACACTCTGCTTTTGAGAAAAAAACACTCTGCAACTCTACTCTTTTACCTGTACGGTCAGAAGGTAGCTTGCTCAGAAAAAGAACTGTGCTTCCTACATAAAATCTAGTTCAACTCTGCTTAGATAACTGACAAGAACAGTAGCTTCTCTGCAGTCCAATACACTGTACTTGCTTGGAAGAGCCGCGAGTGCTATTTGTAGTGTGTATGACTTTGGGAACGCCATAGTGACTTTCCATTCCAGAAATCAACTCTTGCTCTTAGGACCAGAAACTGCCTGTGATTCAACTCCGTTTATGAATGAGAAACAAACACTAGCTCGTCTTACAAGAAACACACTCTGCTTAAGAGAACATAGTACCCTTCTACTCTGCAGGGTTTAATATAGTGCCAGAGGAGTGAGCTAGCTCAGAATGAAGAACTGTGCTTCCTACACACACAGGCCATTTCTACTTCAACTCTGCTTAGGAAAGGAACCAGAACAGTATCTTCTCTTCAGTCCAATACATTGTACTTGCTGGGAATATACACAAGTACTATTTGCGCTGTGTATGGCAATGTTAGGGCAATAGCGACTTTCCTTACAAGAAATCAACTCTTGTTTTGGACCAGAAACTGCATGTGATTCAACTCCGTATAAAATGGAAAACAAACACTAGCTCGCCTTACAAGAAACACACTCTGCTTTTGAGAAAAGAGCACTCTTCTACTCTAAAGTGTTCCTATTGCATCAGAAAAGTAACCTTGCTCAGAATAAAACAACTGTTCTTCCTACACACACGGGACATGTCTAGTTAAATTCTGCTTAGGAAAGTGACAAGAACAGTAGAATCTCTTCAGTCCAATACACTGTACTTCCTGGGAAGAGACGCAGGTGCTATTTGCACAGTGTATGGCAATGGGAGCGAAAAAGTGACTTTCTTTACTAGAAAACAACTCTTGCTAGGAGGACAAGAAACTGCATGTGATACAACTCGGTTTATGAATGTGAAGCAAACACTAGCTTGCCTTACGAGAAACACACTCAGTTTTTGAAAAAAGAGCACTCTTTAACTCTACTGTGTTTTTTTATATGGCCAGAAGTGTGTGCTTACGGAGAACAAAAGAACTGTGCTTCCTACACACACGGGCCATATGTAGTTCAACTCTGCATTGGAAACTGACACGAACAATAGCTTCTCTTCAGTCCAATAGACTGTACTTGCTGGGAAGAAATGCGAGGGCTATTTGCACTGTGTATGGCAATGGGAGCACAATAGTAACTTTCCTTAGCAGAAATCTTGCTTATAGGACCAGAAACTAGATGTGATTCAGCTCTGTTGATGAAAGAGAAACAAACTGTAGCTTGCCTTACAAGAAGCACACTCTGCTTTTGAAAAAAGAGCACCCTTCTACTCTACTGTGTTTCCTTTTGGGCCAGAACAGTGAGCTTGCTCAGATCAAAAGAACTGTGCTTCCTACACACACGGGCCCTCTCTAGTTCAATTCTGCTTAGAAAACTGACAAGAACAGTAGCTTCTCTTCAGTCCAATACACTGTACTTGCTGGGAACAGACGTGAGTGATATTTGCACTGTGTATGGCAATGGGAGCACAATAGTGAGTTTCCTTACCAGAAAACAACTATTGCTCATAGGACAAGAAACTGCATGTGATTCAACTCCCTTTATGAATGGGAAACAAACACTAGATCTCTTTACAAGAAACACACTCTGCTTTTGAGAAAAGAGCACTGTTCAACTCTACTGTGTTTCCTATTGGGCCAGAACAGAGAGCTTGCTCACGACAAAAAAACTGTGCTTCCTACACAGATGGGCCATATCTAGTTCAACTCTGCTTGGGAAACTGACAAGAACAGTAGCTTCTCTTCAGTCCAATACACTGAACTTGCTGGGAACAGATGCGAGGGCGATTTGCACTGTGAATGGCAATGGAAGCGCAATAGTGACTTTCTTTATTAGAAAAAAACTCTTGTTCGTAGGACCAGACACTGCATGTGATTCATCACACTTTTTGAATGGAAAACAAGCACTAGATCACCTTAAAAGAAACCCTTTCTGCTTTTGAGAAAAGAGCACTCTCTACTCTGCTGTGATTGCTACAGGGTCAGAACAGTGAGATTGCTCAGAACAAAAGAACTGTGCTTCCTACACACACGGACCATATCTATTTCAACTCTGCTTAGGAAAATGTGAAGATCAGTAGCTCCTCTTCAGTACAATGCACTGTACTTGCGGGGAACTGAAGTGAGTGCTTTTTGCACTGTGTATGGCAATGGTAGCGCAATAGTGACTTTCATTACTGGAAAAAAACTCTTGCTCATAGGACCAGAAACTGCATGTGACTCAACACCCTTCATGAATGAAAAACAAATACTAGATCTTCTTACAAGAAACACTCTCTGTTTTTGAGACCAGAACACTCTTCTACTCAACTGTATTTCTTATAGGGTCAGAAGAGTGAGCTCGCTGAGAAAAAAAATGTGCTTCCTACACACACGGGCTATATCTAGTTCTACTCTGCTTAGGAAAATGACAAGAACAGTAGATTCTTTTCAGTCCAATACACGGTACTTGCTGGAAACAGACGGGAGTGCTATTTGCACTGTGTATAGCAAAGGGAGGGCAATAGTGACTTTCCTTACCAAAAAACATCTCTTGATCATAGGACCAGAAACTGGATGTGATTCAACTCCATTTATGAATGGGAAACAAACACTAGCTCGCCTTACAAGAAACACACTCTGCTTTTCAGAAAACCGCACTCTTCTACTCTACTATGTTTCCTATAGGGCCAGAACAGTGAGCTTGCTCAGAAAAAAAGAACTGAGCTTCCTACACACACGGGCCATATCTAGATCAACTCTGCTTAGGAAACTGACAAGAACAGTAGCTTCTATGCAGTCCAATACACTGCACTTGTTTGAAACAGACGCGAGGGCTTGTTGCACTATGTATGTCAATGGGAGCATGTAGTGACATTACTTACCAGAAAACAACTCGTGCATGTAGGACCAGAAACTGCATGTGATTCAACTCCATTGATGAACGGAAAACAAACACTAGCTTGCTTTACAAGAAACACACTCTGCTTTTGAGGAAAGAGCACTCTTATACTATACCTTGTTTCATACAGGGCCAGAACACTGAGCTTGCTCAGAACAAAAGAACTGTGCTTCCTACACACAGGACATATGCAGTTCGATTTTGCTTAGGAAATTGACAAGAACAGTAGCTTCTGTTCAGTCCAATACACTGTACATGCTGGAAACAGATGCGAGTGCTTTTTGCACTGTGTACAGCAATGGGAGCACAATAGAGATTTTCCTTAGCAGAAAACACCTCTTGCTCCTTGGCCCAGAAACTGCATGTGATTCAACTCCTTTTTTAACTGGGAAACAAACACTAGCTCGCCTTACAAAAAACACACTCTGCTTTTGAGAAAAGAGCACTCTTCTACTCTACTGTGTTTCCTATAGGGCCAGAACAGTGAGCTTGCTCAGAACAAAAGAACTGTGCTTCCTACACACACAGGCCATATCTAGTTCAACTCTGCTTAGGAAACTGACAAGAACAGTAGCTTCTCTTCATTCCAATACACTGTACTTTCTGGGAACAGAGGCGAGTGCTATTTGCACTGTGTATGGCAATGGGAGCATAATAGTGACTCTTCTTACAAGAAAGCAACTCTTGCTCATAAGACCAGAAACTGCATGTGATTCAACTCCGTTTATGACTGGGAAACAAACACTAGCTCGCCTTACAAAAAACACACTCTGCTTTTGAGAAAAGAGCACTCATCTACTCTACTGTGTTTCCTAAAGGGCCAGAACAGGGAGCTTGCTCAGAACAAAAGAACTGTGCTTCCTACACACATGGGACATATCTAGTTCAACTCTGCTTAGGAAACTGACAAGATCAGTAGCTTCTCTTCAGGCCAATACACTGTACTTGCTGGGAACAGACCCGAGTGCTATTTGTACTATGTATGGCAATGGGAATGCAATAATGACTCTTCTAACCAGTAAACAACTCTTGCAAAAAGGACCAGAAACTGCATGTGATTCAACTCCGTTTATGACTGGGAAACAAACACTAGCTCGCATTACAAGAAACACACTCTTCTTTTGAGAAAAGAGCACTCTTCTACTCTACTGTGTTTCCTATAGAGTCAGAACAGTGAGCTTGCTCAGAATAAAAGAAATGTGCTTCCTACACTCACGGGCCATATCTAGTTCAACTCTGCTTAGGAAAGTGACAAGAACAGTAGCTTTCGTTCAGTCCAATACACTGTACTTGCTGGGAACAGACCCGAGTTCTTTTTGCACTGTGTATGGCAATGGGAGCATAATAGTGACTCCTCTTACCAGAAAGCAACTCTTGCTCGTAGGACCAGAAACTGCATGTGACCCAACTCCTTATATGACTGGGAAACAAACACTAGCTCACCTTAAAGAAACACACTCTGCTTTTGAGAAAAGAGCACTCTTCTACTCTATTGTGTTTTCTATAGGGCCAGAACAGTGAGCTTGCTCAGAACAAAAGAACTGTGCTTCCTACCCACACAGGCCATATCTAGTTCAACTCTGCTTATGAAACTGACAAGAACAGTAGCTTCTCTTCAGTCCAATACACTGTACTTGCTGGGAAGAGACGCGAGTGCTATTTGCACTGTGTATGGCAATGGGAGCATAATAGTGACTCTTCTTACCAGAAAGCAACTCTTGCTCGTAGGAGCAGAATCTGCATGAGATTCAACTCCGTTTATGACTGGGAAAGAAACTCTAGCTGGCCTTACAAGAAACATACTCTGCTTTTTAGAAAAGAGAACTCTTCTACTCTACTGTGTTTCTTATAGCGCCAGAACAGTGAGCTTGCTCAGAACAAAAGAACTGTGCTTTCTACACACACGGGCCATATCTAGTTCAACTCAACTTAGGAAACTGACAAGAACAGTAGCTTCTCTTCAGTCCAATACACTTTACTTGCTGGGAAGACAGGAGTGCTATTTGCACTGTGTATGGCACTGGGAAAGCAATAATGACTCTTCTAACCAGAAAACAACTCTTGTGCGTAGGACCAGAAACTGCATGTGATTCAACTCCGTTTATGACTGGGAAACAAACACTAGCTCGCCTTACAAGAAATACACTCTGCTTTTGAGAAAAGAGCACTCTTCTACTCTATTGTGTTTCCTACAGGGCCAGAAGAGTGAGCTTGCTCAGAACAGAAGAACTGTGCTTCCTACACACACAGGACATATCTAGTTCAACTCTGCTTAGGAAACTGAAATGAACAGTAGCTTTTCTTCAGTACAATACACTGTACTTGCTGGGAACAGCCCCGAGTGATATTTGCACTGTGTATGGCAATGGGAGCATAATAGTGACTCTTCTTTTTTTTTTCAATTTTTATTTTGCAATACAATTTAGTTCTACATATCAGCCACAGATTCCCTTGTTCTCCCCCCTCCCCTCCCTCACCTTCCCCCCAGCCCGCCCTTCATTCCAATCTCCTCCAGGGCAAAGCCTTCCCCACAGACTGAGATCAACCTGCTGGACTCAGTCCAGGTAGGTCCAGTCCCTTCCTCCCAGGCCGAGCCAAGGGACCCTGCATAGGCCCCAGGTTTCAAACAGCCGACTCATGCAGTGAGCACAGGACCCGGTGCTCCTGCCTGGATGCCTCCCAAACAGATCAGGCCAATCAACTGTCTCACCCACTCAGAGGGCCTGATCCAGTTGGTGACCCCTCAGCCATTGGTTCATATTTCATGTGTTTCTGTTTGTTTGGCTATTTGTCTCTGTGCTTTATCCGACCTTGGTCTCAGCAATTCTCGCACATATAAACCCTCCTCATTCTCATTAATTGGACTCCCAGAGATCCACCTGGGACCTAGTCATGGATCTCTGCATCCAGATCCCTCAGTAGTTGGATGAGTTTTCTAGCACGACAATTAGGGTGTTTGGCCATCCCATCACCAGAGTAGGTCAGTTCGGACTGTCTCTCAACCATTGCCAGCAGTCTGTTGTGGGGGTATCTTTGTGGATTTCTGTGGGCCTCTCTAGCACTTTGTTTTTTCCTATTCTCATGTGGTCTTCATTTACCATGGTCTCCTATTCCTTGTTCTCCCTCTTTGTTGTTGATCCAGCTGGGATCTCCCACTCACCCAAGCTCTCTTTCCCTCGACCCTCGCCCTTCACTACCCCCACTCATGTCCAGGCTGTAGATCTCATTCCATTTCTCTGTCATTCGGCGATCCCTGTGTCTTTCTTGGGGTCCTGTTTTCCAGGTAGCCTGCCTGGTGATGTGAGTAGCAGTCCAGTCATCCTTGTTCCACATCTAGTATCCTGTTATGAGTGAGTACATACCATGTTTGTCTTTCTGAGTCTGGGATACCTCACTCAGGATGATTTTTTCTAGATCCATCCATTTGTCTGCAAACCTCATGATGTCATTGTTTTTCTCTGCTGAGTAGTATTCCATTGTGTATATGTACCACATTTTGTTTATCCATTCTTCAGTTGAAGGGCATCTAGGTTGTTTCCATGTTCTGGCTATTACAAACAACGCTGATATGAACATAGCTGAACAAGTGCTCTTGTGGTGTGGTTGAGCATTCCTTGGGTATATGCCCAAGAGTGGTATAGCTGGATCTTGGGGGAGATGGATTCCCAATTTTCTAAGAAATCACCATATTGATTTCCAAAGTGGTTGTACAAGCTTGCATTCCCACCAGCAGTGGAGGAGAGTTCCCCTAGCTCCACATCCTCTCCAGCATAAGGTGTCTTCAGTGTTTTTGATCTTAGCCATTCTGACAGGTGTAAGGTGGTATCTCAGAGTTGTTTTGATTTGCATTTCCCTGATGATTAGGGATGTTGAGCAATTCCTTAAATGTCTTTCAGCCATTTGAGTTTCCTCTGTTGAGAATTCTCTGTTTAGTTCTATAGCCCATTTCTTAATTGGACTGTTGGGCATTTTGATGTCTAATTTCTTGAGTTCCTTATATATTCTGGATATCAGTCCTCTGTCAGATGTGGGATTGGTGAAGATCTTTTCCCATTCTGTAGGCTGTCGCTTTGCTTTGTTGACTGTATCCTTTGCCCTACAAAAGCTTCTCAGTTTCAAGAGGTCCCATTGATTGATTGTTTCTCTCAGTGTCTGTGCTACTGGTGTTCTATTTAGAAAGTGGTCTCCTATGCCAATGCGTTCAAGACTACTTCCTACTTTCTCTTCTAGCAGGTTCAGAGTAGCTGGATTTATGTTGAGGTCCTTGATCCACTTCGACTTAAGTTTTGTGCACGGTGATAGATATGGATCTATTTGCAGCCTTCTACATGTTGATATCCAGTTTTGCCAGCACCATTTGTTGAAGATGCTTTCTTTTTTCCATTGTGCACTTTTGGCTTTTTTGTCAAAAATTATTTGTTCATAGGTGTGCGGATTAATGTCAGGATCTTCAATTTGATTCCATTGGTCCACATGTCGGTTTTTATGCCAGTACCTAGCTGTTTTTATTACTGTAGCTCTATAGTACAGCTTGAAGTCAGGGATCGTGATGCCTCCAGAGGTTGTTTTATTGTACAGGATTCTTTTGGCTATCCTGGGTTTTTTGTTTTTCCATATGAAGTTGAGTATTATTCTTTCCAGGTCTGTGAAGAATTGTGTTGGTATTTTGACGGGGATTGCATTGAATCTGTAGATTGCTTTTGGTAAGATTGCCATTTTTACTATGTTAGTTCTGCCTATCCATGAGCATGGGAGATCTTTCCATTTTCTGACATCTTCTTCGATTTCTTTTTTCAGGGATTTAAAGTTCTTGTCATATAGTTCCTTCACTTGCTTGGTTAGTATTACCCCAAGGTATTTTATGTCATTTGTGGCTATAGTAAAGGGTGATGTATCTCTGATTTCCTTCTCTGCTTTTTTGTCCATTGTATATAGGAGGGCTACTGATTTTTTTGAGTTGATCTTGTATCCTGCTATGTTGCTGAAGGTGTTTATAAGCTGTATCAGTTCCTTGGTGGAATCTTTGGGGTTGCTCAAGTATACTATCATGTCATCTGCAAATAGGGAAAGCTTGACTTCTTCCTTTCCAATTTGTATCCCCTTAATCTCCTTATGTTGTCTTATTGCTCTGGCTAGAACTTCAAGTACTATATTGAATAAGTATGGGGAGAGCGGACAGCCTTGCCTCGTTCCTGATTTTAGTGGAATTGCTTTGAGTTTCTCTCCATTTAATTTGATGTTGGCTGTTGGCTTGCTGTAAATTGCCTTTGTTAAGTTTAGGTATGTTCCCTGTATTCCTGATCGCTCCAAGACCTTTATCATGAATGGGTGTTGGATTTTGTCAAATGCCTTTTTAGCATCTAGTGAGATGATCATGTGGTTTTTTTCTTTGAGTTTGTTTATATGGTGTATCACATTGACAGACTTTCGTATGTTGAACCATCCTTGCATCCCTGGAATGAATCCTACTTGATCATGGTGGATAATTGTTTTGATGTGTTCTTGGAGTCTGTTTGCCAGTATTTTATTGAGTATTTTTGCATCAATGTTCATGAGGGAGATCGGTCTGTAGTTCTCTTTCTTTGTTGTATCCTTGTTTGGTTTGGGAATCAGGGTAATTGTAGCCTCATAGAAGGAGTTTGGTAATGTTCCTTCTGTTTCTATTGTATGGAACATATTAGAGAATATTGGTATTAACTCTTCTTTGAAGATCTGGTAGAATTCTGCACTGAAACCATCTGGTCCTGGGCTTTTTTTGGTTGGGAGACTTTTAATGACTGTTTCTATTTCATTAGGGGTTATTGGACTATTTAAATAGTTTATCTGGTCTTGATTTAATTTAGGTATGTGGTACCTATCCAGAAAATTATCCATTTCTTTTAGGTTTTCCAGTTTTGTGGAATAGAGGTTTTTGAAGTATGACCTGATGATTCTCTGGATTTCTTCAATGTCTGTTGTTATGTCCCCATTTTCATTTCTGATTTTGTTGATTTGGATGCTCTCTCTCTGTCTTTTGGTTAGTTTGGATAAGGGCTTGTCTATCTTGTTGATTTTCTCAAAGAACCAACTCTTTGTTTCATTAATTTTTTGTATTGTTCTCTTTGTTTCTCTTTTATTGATTTCAGCTCTCACTTTGATAATTTCCTGGTATCTATTTTTCCTGGGAGACTTTGCTTCTTCCTGTTCTAGAACTTTCAGGTGTGCTGTTAAGTCACTAGTGTGAGATTTCTCCAGCCTATTTATGTGGGCGTTTAGTGCTATGAATTTCCCTCTAGTACTGCTTTCATAGTGTCCCATAGGTTTGGATATGTGGTGTCTTCATTTTCATTGATCTCTAGGAAGTCTTTAATTTCTTTCTTTATTTCTTCCTTAACCCATTGGTGATTCAGGTGGGTATTGTTCAGTTTCCATGAGATTGTAGGTTTTCTGTAGTTTTTGTTGTTGTTGAAATCAGATAAGGCCAAGAACGAACCACAAGGAGATGGCAGACGTCAAGGCATAAACACATACAACAAAATGAATAGCAATACATCATCACCAGGCCCTAGCCCTCCTCCAACACCTAGACCTGAACATCAGAAATTGGAAGAAGCAGAAGAAAATAGCCTTATGAATGTCATCAAGAAGAAGATAGAGGCTCGTGTAGAGGAAAAGACAAAAAAATGTGAAGAATGCTGTAAACAACTAGAGGAAAGGGCAAACAAATTAGAAGAAATCAAAAAAGTCCTGGAAGAGAACAATAAAATACTGAAAGAAAATCAAGAAAAATCAATGAAACAAATGAAGGAAACAGTCCAAGACCTGAAAAGGGAAATAGAAAAAATGAAGAAGACACAAACAGAGGGAATGCTGGAAATAGAAAATCTGAGAAAACGATTGGGAACTTCAGATACAAGTATAATTAACAGAATGCAAGAGATGGAAGAGAGGATCTCTAGTGTTGAAGATACAGTAGAAGAAATAGATTCATCAGTCAAAGAAAACACTAAAGTCAACAAAGTCATAAACCAAAACATCCAAGAAATTTGGGACACCATGAAAAGACCAAACCTTACGAATAATAGGGGTAGAAGAAGGAGAAGAATACCAACTCAAGGGCACAGAAAATATATTCAACAAGATCATAGAAGAAAACTTTCCCAACTTAAAGAAGGAAATGCCTATGAAGATACAGGAAGCCTATAGAACACCAAAGAGACTAGACCCCCAAAAAAGTCACCTCGCCACATAATAATTAAATAATTAAACGTACAGAATAAAGAAAGAATATTAAGAGCAGCAAAGGAAAAAGGCGAAGGGACATATAAAGGCAAACCTATCAGAATAACACCCGATTTCTCAATGGAGACTTTGAAAGCCAGAAGGTCCTGGACAGATGTAATGCAGACATTAAGAGACCATGGATGTCAGCCTAGACTAATATACCCAGCAAAACTTTCAATCATCATAGATGGAGTGACTCTTCTTACCTGAAAGCAACTCTTGCTCGTAGTACCAGAAAATGCATGTGACTCAACTCCTTTTATGACTGGAAAACAAGCACTAGCTCGCCTTACAAGAAACACACTCTGCTTTTGAGAAAAGAGCACTCTTCTACTCTACTGTATATCCTATAGGGCCAGAAGAGTGAGCTTGCTCAGAACAAAAGAACTGTGTTTCCTCCACACACGGGCCATATCTAGTTCAACTCTGATTAGGAAACTGACAAGAACAGTAGCTTCTCTTCAGTCTAATACACTGTACTTGCTGGCAACAGACCTGAGTGCTATATGCACTGTGTATGGCACTGGGAGCGCAATAGTGACTCTTCTTACCAGAAAACAACTCTTGCTCGTAGGACCATAAACTGCATGTGATTCAACTCCGTTTATGACTGGGAAACAAACACTAGCTCGCACTACAAGAAACACACTCTTCTTTTGAGAAAAGAGCACTCTTCTACTCTACTGTGTTTCCTATAGAGTCAGAACAGTGAGCTTGCTCAGAATAAAAGAACTGTGCTTCCTATACACACAGGCCATATCTAGTTCAACTCTACTTAGGAAACTGACAAGAACAGTAGCTTCTCTTCAGTCCAATACACTGTACTTGCTGGGAACAGAGGCGAGAGCTATTTGCACTGTGTATGGCAATGGGAGTGCAATAGTGACTCTTCTAACTAGAAAACAACTCCTGCTCATAGGACCAGAAACTGCATGTGATTCACCTTCTTTTTAGACTGGGAAACAAACACTAGCTCACCTTACAAGAAACACACTCTGCTTTTGAGAAAAGATCTCTCTTCTACTCTACTGTGTTTTCAGTAGGGCCACAACAGTAAGCTTGCTCAGAACAAAAGAACTGTGCTTCCTCCACACACGGGCCATATCTAGTTCAAATCTGCTTAGGAAACTGACAAGCACAGTAGCTTCTCTTCAGTCCATTACACTGTACTTGCTGGGAACAGAAGCGAGTGCTATTTGCACTGTGTATTGCAATGGGAGCACAATAATGATTCTTCTATCCAGAAAACAACTCTTGCTTGTAGGACCAGAAACTGCATGTGTTTCAACTCCGCTTATGACTGGGAAACAAACACTAGCTCGCCTTACAAGAAACACACTCTGCTTTTGAGAAAAGAGCACTCTTCTACTCTACTGTGTTTCCTATAGGGCCAGAACAGTGAGCTTGCTCAGAACAAAAGAACTGTGCTTCTTACACACACGGGTAATATCTAGTTGAACTCTGCTTAGGAAACTGACAAGAACAGTAGCTTTTCTTCATTCCAATACACTGTACTTGCTGGGAACAGACGCGAGTGTTATTTGCACAGTGTATGGCAATGGGAACACAATAATGACTCTTCTAACCAGAAAACAACTCTTGAGCATAGGACCAGAAACTGCATGTGATTCAACTCTGTTTATGACTGGGAAACAAACACTAGCTCGCCTTACAAGAAACATGCTCTACTCTTGAGAAAAGAGCACTCTTCTACTCTACTGTATTTCCTAAAGGGATAGAAGAGTGGGCTTGCTCAGAACAAAAGAACTGTGTTTCCTCCACACACGGGCCATATCTAGTTCAACTCTGTTTAGGAAACTGAGAAGAACAGTAGCTTCTCTTCAGTCCAGTACACTGTACTTGCTGGCAACAGACGCTAGTGCTATTTGCACTGTGTATGGCAAAAGGAACACAATAATGACTCTTCTAAACAGAAAACAACTCTTGAGCGTAGGACCAGAAACTGCATGTGATTCAACTCCATTTATGACTGGGAAACAAACACTAGCTTGCCTTACAAGAAACACACCCTTCTCTTGAGAAAAGAGCACTCTTCTACTCTACTGTATTTCCTAAAGGGCCAGAAGACTGAGCTTGCTCAGAACAAAAGAACTGTGTTTCCTCCACACACGGGCCATATCTAGTTCAACTCTGCTTAGGAAACTGACAAGAACAGTAGCTTCTCTTCAGTACAATACACTGTACATGCTGGGAACAGACCCGAGTGCTATTTGTACAGTGTATGGCAATGGGAGCACAATAGTGACTCTTCTTACCAGAAAACAACTCTTGCTCATAGGACCAGAAACTGCATGTGATTCAACTCCGCTTATGACTGGGAAACAAACACTAGCTCGCCTTACAAGAAACACACTCTGCTTTTGAGAAAAGAGCACTCTTCTATTCTACTGTGTTTCCTATAGAGTCAGAACAGTGAGCTAGCTCAGAATAAAAGAACTGTGCTTCCTATACACACGGGCCATATCTAGTTCAACTCTGCTTAGGAAACTGACAAGAACAGTAGCTTCTCTTCAGTCCAAAACACTGTACTTGCTGGGAATAGAGGCGAGAGCTATTTGCACTGCGTATTGCAATGGGAACACAATAATGACTCTTCTATCCAGAAAACAACTCTTGTTTGTAGGACCAGAAACTGCATGTGTTTCAACTCTGTTTATGACTGGGAAACAAACACTAGCTCGCCTTACAAGAAACACACTCTGCTTTTGAGAAAAGAGCACTCTTCTGCTCTACTGTGTTTCCTATAGGGCCAGAACAGTGAGCTTGCTCAGAACAAAAGAACTGTGCTTCCTACACACACGGGTCATATCTAGTTGAACTCAGTTTAGGAAACTGACAAGAACAGTAGCTTCTCTTCATTCCAATACACTGTACTTGCTGGGAACAGACTGGAGTGCTATTTGCACTGTGTATGGCAGTGGGAGCTTAATAGTGACTCTTCTTACCAGAAAGCAACTCTAGCACGTAGGACCAGAAACTACATGTGATTGAACTCCGTTTATGACTGGGAAACAAACAATAGCTCGCCTTACAAGAAACATGCTCTACTCTTGAGAAAAGAGCACTCTTCTACTCTACTGTATTTCCTAAAGGGATAGAAGAGTGAGCCTGCTCAGAACAAAAGAACTGTGTTTCCTGCACACACAGGCCATATCTAGTTCAACTCTGCTTAGGAAACTGACAAGAACAGTAGCTTCACTTCAGTCCAATACACTGTACTTGCTGGCAACAGACCTGAGTGGATTTGCACTCTGTATGGCAATCGAGCACAATAATGACTCGTCTTAACAGAAAACAACTCTTGCTGGTAGGTCCAGAAACTGCATGTGATTCAACTCCGTTTATGACTGGGAAACAAACACTAGCTCGCCTTACAAGAAACAAACTCTGCTTTTGAGAAAAGAGCACTCTTCTACTCTACTGTGTTTCCTATAGAGCCAGAACTGTGAGCTTGCTCAGAACAAAAGAACTGTGCTTCCTACACACACAGGACATATCCTACTCAACTCTGCTTAGGATACTGACAAGAACAATAGCTTTTCTTCAGTACAATACACTGAACTTGCTGGGAACAGACACGAGTGCTATTTGCACTGTGGTATGGCAATGAGAGCGCAATAATGACTCTTCTAACCAGAAAACAACTCTTGCTCGTAGTTCCAGAAACTGCATGTGATTCAACTCCTTTTTAGATTGGGAAACAAACACTAGCTCGCCTTACAAGAAACACACTCTGCTTTCGAGAAAAGAGTACACTTCTACTCATCTATGTTTCCTATAGGGCCAGAACAGTGAGCTTGTTCAGAACAAAATAACTGTGCTTCCTACACACATGGGCCATATCTAGTTCAACTGTGCTTACAAAACTGTCAAGACCAGTAGCTTCTCTTCAGGCCAATAAACTGTGCTTGTTGGGAACAGACGCGAGTGTTATTTGCACTGTGTATGGCAATGGGAACAAAATAATGACTCTTCTAACCAGAAAACAACTCTTGTGCTTAGGACCAGAAACTGCATGTGTTTCAACTCTGTTTATGACAGGGAAACAAACACTAGCTGGCCTTACAAGAAACACACTCTGCTTTTTAGAAAAGAGCACTCTTCTACTCTACTGTGTTTCCTACAAGGCCAGAACAGTGAGCTTGCTGAGAACAAAAGAACTGTGCTTCCTACAAACATGGGTCATATCTAATTAAACTCTGCTTAGGAAACTGACAAGAACAATACCTTCTCTTCAGGCCAATACATTGTATTTGCTGGGAACAGATGCGAGTGCTATTTGCACTGTGTATGGCAAAGGGAACACAATAATGACTCTTCTAACCAGAAAACAACTCTTGAGCATAGGACCAGAAACTGCATGTGATTCAACTCCATTTATGACTGGGAAACAAACACAAGCTGGCCTTACAAGAAACACAATCTTCTCTTGTGAAAAGAGCACTCTTCTACTCTACTGTATTTCCTAAAGGGCCAGAAGAATGAGCTTGCTCAGAACAAAAAAACTGTGTTTCCTCCACACACGTGCCATATCTAGTTCAACTCTGCTTAGGAAACTGAGAAGAACAGTAGCTTCTCTTCAGTACAATACACTGTACTTGCTGGCAACAGACCTGAGTGGATTTGCACTGTGTATGGCAATGGAAGCACAAAAATGACTCTTCTTACCAGAAAACAACTCTTGCTTGTAGGACCAGAAACTGCATGTGATTCAACTTTGCTTATGACTGGGAAACAAACACTAGCTCGCCTTACAAGAAACACACTCTGCTTTTGAGAAAAGAGCACTCTTCTACTCTACTGTGTTTCCTTTAGGGCCAGAAGAGTGAGCTTGCTGAGAACAAAAGAACTTGCTTCCTACACACATGGGCCATATCTAGTTCAACTCTGCTTAGGAAACTGACAAGAACAGTAGTTTCTCTTCATTCCAATACACTGTACTTGCTGGGAACAGACCCGAATGCTATTTGCACAGTGTATGGCAATGGGAGCACAATAGTAACTCTTCTTACCAGAAAGCAACTCTTGCTCGTAGGACCAGAAACTGCATGTGATTCAACTCCGTTTATTACTGGGAAACAAACACTAGCTCGCCTTACAAAAAACACACTCTGATTTTGAGAAAGGAGCACTCTTCTACTCTACTGTGTTTCCTATAGGGCCAGAAGAGTGAGCTTGCTCAGAATAAAAGAACTGTGTTTCCTATACACACGGGCCATATCTAGTTCAACTCTGCTTAGGAAACTGACAAGAACAGCAGCTTCTCTTCAGTCTAATACACTGTACTTGCTGGCAACAGACCTGAGTGCTATATGCACTGTGTATGACACTGAGAGCACAATAGTGACTCTTCTTACCAGAAAACAACTCTTGCTCGTAGGACCATAAACTACATGTGATTCAACTCCATTTATGACTGGGAAACAAACACTAGCTCGCATTACAAGAAACACACTCTTCTTTTGAGAAAAGAGCACTCTTCTACTCTAATGTGTTTCCTATAGATTCAGAACAGTGAGCTTGCTCAGAATAAAAGAACTGTGTTTCCTATACACACGGGCCATATCTAGTTCAACTCTGCTTAGGAAACTGATAAGAACAGTAGCTTCTCTTCAGTCCAATACACGGTACTTGCTGGGAACAGAGGCGAGAGCTATTTGCACTGTGTATGGCAATGGGAGTGCAATAGTGACTCTTCTAACTAGAAAACAACTCTTGCTCATAGGACCAGAAACTGCATGTGATTCACCTTCTTTTTAGACTGGGAAACAAACGCTAGCTCGCCTTACAAGAAACACTCTCTGCTTTTGAGAAAAGAGCACTCTTCTACTCTACTGTGTTTCCTATAGGGCCAGAAGAGTGAGCTTGCTCAGAACAAAAGAACTGTGTTTCCTCTACACACGGGCCATATCTAGTTCAACTCTGATTAGGAAACTGACAATAACAGTAGCTTCTCTTCAGTCCAATACACTGTACTTGCTGGGAACAGAGGCGAGAGCTATTTGCACTGTGTATGGCAATGGGAGTGCAATAGTGACTCTTCTAACTAGAAAACAACTCTTGCTCATAGGACCAGAAACTGCATGTGATTCACCTTCTTTTTAGACTGGGAAACAAACCCTAGCTCGCCTTACAAGAAACACACTCTGCTTTTGAGAAATGATCTCTCTTCTACTCTACTGTGTTTTCAGTAGGGACACAACAGTAAGCTTGCTCAGAACAAAAGAACTGTGCTTCCTAAAAACACGGGCCATATCTAGTTCAACTCTGCTTAGGAAACTGACAAGAACAGTAGCTTCTCTTCAGTCCATTACACTGTACTTGCTGGGAACAGAAGCGAGTGCTATTTGCACTGGGTATGGGAATGGGAGCACAATAATGACTCTTCTATCCAGAAAACAACTCTTGCTTGTAGGACCAGAAACTGCATGAGTTTCAACTCTGATTATGACTGGGAAACAAAGACTAGCTCACCTTACAAGAAACACACTCTGCTTTTGAGAAAAGAGAACTCTTCTACTCTACTTTGTTTCCTAAAGGGCCAGAACAGTGAGCTTGCTCAGAACAAAAGAACTGTGCTTCCTATACACACGGGCCATATCTAGTTCAACTCTGCTTAGGAAACTGACAAGAACAGTAGCTTCTCTTCTGTCCATTACACTGTACTTGCTGGGAACAGAAGCGAGTGCTATTTGCACTGGGTATGGCAATGGGAGCACAATAATGACTCTTCTATCCAGAAAACAACTCTTGCTTGTAGGACCAGAAACTGCATGAGTTTCAACTCTGTTTATGACTGGGAAACAAACACTAGCTCGCCTTACAAGAAACACACTCTGCTTTTGAGAAAAGAGAACTCTTCTACTCTACTTTGTTTCCTAAAGGGCCAGAACAGTGAGCTTGCTCAGAACAAAAGAACTGTGCTTCCTACACACACGGGCCATATCTAGTTCAACTCTGCTTAGGAAACTGACAAGAACAGTAGCTTCTCTTCAGTCCAATACACTGTACTTGCTGGGAACAGATGCGAGTGCTGTTTGCTCTGTGTATGGCAATGGGAACACAATAATGACTCTTCTAAACAGAAAACAACTCTTGAGCATAGGACCAGAAATTGCATGTGATTCAACTCCGTTTATGACTGGGAAACAAACACTAGCTCGCATTACAAGAAACACACTCTTCTTTTGAAAAAAGAGCACTCTTCTACTCTACTGTATTTCTAAAAGGCCAGAGGAGTGACCTTGCTCAGAACAAAAAAACTGTGTGTCCTCCATACACGGGCCAGATCTAGTTCAACTCTGCTTAGGAAACTGAGAAGAAGAGTAGCTTCTCTTCAGTACAATACACTGTACTTGCTGGCAACAGACCTGAGTGGATTTGCACTGTGTATGGCAATGGGAGCACAATAATGACTCTTCTTAGCAGAAAACAACTCTTGCTTGTAGGACTTGAAACTGCATGTGATTCAACTTTGCTTATGACTGGGAAACAAACACTAGCTCGCCTTACAAGAAACACACTCTGCTTTGGATAAAAGAGTCCTCTTCTACTCTACTGTGTTTCCTACAGGGCTAGAACAGTGAGCTTGCTCAGAACAAAAGAACTGTGCTTCCTACACACACGGGACATATCTAGTTCAAGTCTGCTTAGGAAACTGATAAGAACAGAAGATTCTCTTCAATCCAATACACTGTATGTGCTGGAAAAGACGCGAGTGCTATTTGCACTGTGTATGGCAATTGGAGCACAGTAGTGACTCTTTTTACCAGAAAACAACTCTTGCTCATAGGACGAGAAACTGCATGTGATTCACCTTCTTTTTAGACTGGGAAACATAGGTAGCTCGCCTTACAAGAAACACACTCTGCTTTTGAGAAAAGAGCAGTCTTCTACTCTACTGTGTTTTCTATAGGGCCAGAAGAGTGAGCTTGCTCAGAACAAAAGAACTGTGTTCCTCCACACACGGGCCATATCTAGTTCAACTCTGCTTAGGAAACTGACAAGAACAGTAGCTTCTCTTCAGTCTAATACACTGTACTTGCTGGCAACAGACCTGAGAGCTATATGCACTGTGTATGGCACTGAGAGCGCAATAGTAACTCTTCTTACCAGAAAACACTCTTGCTGGTAGGACCAGAATATGCATGTGATTCAACTCCGCTTATGACTGGGAAAGAAACGCTAGCTTGCCTTACAAGAAACACACTCTGCTTTTGAGAAAAGAGCACCCTTCTACTCTACTGTATTTCCTATAGGGCCAGAAGAGTGAGCTTGCTCAGAACAAAAGGACTGTGTTTCCTCCACACACGGGCCATATCTAGTTCAACTCTGCTTAGGAAACTGACAAGTACAGTAGCTACTCTTCAGTCTAATACACTGTACTTGCTGGCAACAGACCTGAGTGCTATATGCACTGTGTATGGCACTGAGAGCGCAATAGTGACTCTTCTTACCAGAAAACAACTCTTGCTTGTAGGACCATAAACTACATGTGATTCAACTCCGTTTATGACTGGGAAACAAACACTAGCTCGCCTTACAAGAAACACACTCTTCTTTTGAGAAAAGAGCACTCTTCTACTCTACTGTGTTTCCTATAGAGTCAGAACAGTGATCTTTCTCAGAATAAAAGAACTGTGCTTCTTATACACAGGGGCCATATCTAGTTCAACTCTGCTTAGGAAACTGACAAGAACAGTAGCTTCTCTTCAGTCCAATACACGGTACTTGCTGGGAACAGAGGGGAGAGCTATTTGCACTGTGTATGGCAATGGGAGTGCAATAGTGACTCTTCTAACAAGAAAACAACTCTTGCTCATAGGACCAGAAAATGCATGTGATTCACCTTCTTTTTAGACTGGGAAACAAACACTAGCTCGCATTACAAGAAACACACTCTTCTTTTGAGAAAAGAGCACTCTTCTACTCTACTGTGTTTCCTATAGAGTCAGAACAGTGAGCTTGTTAAGAATAAAAGAACTGTGTTTCCTATACACACGGGCCATATCTAGTTCAACTCTGCTTAGGAAACTGACAAGAAAGAAGCTTCTCTTCAGTCCAATACACTGTACTTGCTGGGAACAGAGGCGAGAACTATTTGCACTGTGTATTGCAATGGGAGCACAATAATGACTCTTCTATCCAGAAAACAACTCTTGCTTGTAGGACCAGAAACTGCATGTGTTTCAACTCCGTTTATGACTCGGAAACAAACACTAGCTCGCCTTACAAGAAACACACTCGTCTTTTGAGAAAAGAGCACTCTTCTACTCTACTGTGTTTCCTATAGGGCCAGAACAGTGAGCTTGCTCAGAACAAAAGAACTGTGCTTCCTACACACACGGGTCATATCTTGTTGAACTCTGCTTAGGAATCTGACAAGAACAGTAGCTTCTCTTCATTCCAATACACTGTACTTGCTGGGAACAGACGCGAGTGCTATTTGCACTGTATATGGCAATGGGAACACAATAATGACTCTTCTAACCAGAAAACAACTCTTGAGCGTAGGTCCAGAAATTGCATGTGATTCAACTCCATTTATGACTGGGAAACAAACACTAGCTCTCCTTACAAGAAACACACTCTTCTCTTGATAAAAGAGCACTCTTCTACTCTACTGTATTTCCTAAAGGGCCAGAAGAGTGAGCTTGCTCACAACAAAAAAACTGTGTTTCCTCCATACATGGGCCATATCTAGTTCAACTCTGCTTAGGAAACTGACAAGAACAGTAGCTTCTCTTCAGTCCAATACACTGTACTTACTGGCAACAGACCTGAGTGGATTTGCACTGTGTATGGAAATGGGAGCACCATAATGACTCTTTTTAGCAGAAAACAACTCTTGCTTGTAGGACTTGAAACTGCATGTGATTCAACTTTGCTTATGACTGGGAAACAAACACTAGCTCGCCTTACAAGAAACACACTCTGCTTTTGAGAAAAGAGCCCTCTTCTACTCTAATGTGTTTCCTACAGGGCCAGAACAGTGAGCTTGCTCAGAAGAAAAGAACAGTGCTTCCTACACACACGGGACATATCTAGTTCAACTCTGCTTAGGAAACTGACAAGAACAGTAGCTTCTCCTCAGTCCAATACACTGTATGTGCTGGGAAAGACGCGAGTGCTATTTGCACTGTGTATGGCAAAGGGAGCACAGTAGTGACTCATTTTACCAGAAAACAATTCTTGCTCATAGGACCAGAAACTGCATGTGATTCACCTTCTTTGTAGACTGGGAAACAAACGCTAGCTCGTCTTACAAGAAACACACTCTGCTTTTGAGAAAGAGCACTCTTCTACTCTACTGTGTTTCCTATAGGGCAAGAACAGTGAGCTTGCTCCGAAGAAAAGAACTGTGCTTCCTACACACACAGGACATATCTTGCTCAACTCTGCTTAGGATACTGACAAGAACAATAGCTTTTCTTCAGTACAATACACTGTACTTGCTGGGAACAGACACGAGTGCTATTTGCACTGTGGTATGGCAATGAGAGCACAATAATGACTCTTCTAACCAGAAAACAACTCTTGCTCGTAGGGCCAGAAACTGCATGTGATTCAACTCCTTTTTAGATTGGGAAACAAACACTAGCTAGCCTTACAAGAAACACACTCTGCTTTTGAGAAAAGAGCACTCTTCTACTCTACTGTGTTTCCTATAGGGCCATAACAGTGAGCTTGTTCACAACAAAATAACTGTGCTTCCTATACACACGGGCCATATCTAGTTCAATTCTGCTTAGAAAACTGTCAAGACCAGTAGCTTCTCTTCAGGCCAATAAACTGTGCTTGTTGGGAACAGACGCGAGTGTTATTTGCACTGTGTATGGCAATGGGAACAAAATAATGACTCTTCTAACCAGAAAACAACTCTTGTGCTTAGGACCAGAAACTGCATGTGATTCAACTCCGTTTATGACAGGGAAACAAACGCTAGATCGCCTTACAAGAAACACACTCTGCTTTTGAGAAAAGAGCACTCTTCTACTCTACTGTATTTCCTAAAGGGCCAGAAGAGTGAGCTTGCTCACAACAAAAAAACTGTGTTTCCTCCATACACGGGCCATATCTAGTTCAACTCTGCTTAGGAAACTGAGAAGAACAGTAGCTTCTCTTCAGTCTAATACACTGTACTTGCTGGCAACAGACCTGAGAGCTACATGCACTGTGTATGGCACTGAGATCGCAATAGTAACTCTTCTTACCAGAAAACAACTCTTGTTCGTAGGACCATAAACTACATGTGATTCAACTTCGTTTATGACTGGGAAACAAACACTAGCTCGCATTACAGGAAACACACTCTTTTTTGAGAAAAGAGCACTCTTCTACTCTACTGTGTTTCCTATAGAGTCAGAACAGTGAGCTTGCTCAGAATAATAGAACTGTGTTTCCTATACACACGGGCCATATATAGTTCAACTCTGCTTAGGAAACTGACAAGAACAGTATCTTCTCTTCAGTCCAATACGCTGTACTTGCTGGGAACAGAGGCGAGAGCTATTTGCACTGTGTATTGCAATGGGAGCACAATAATGACTCTTCTATCCAGAAAACAACTCTTGCTTGTAGGACCAGAAACTGCGTGTGTTTCAACTCCGATTATGACTGGGAAACAAACACTAGCTCTCCTTACAAGAAACACACTCTGCTTTTGAGAAAAGAGCACTCTTCTACTCTACTGTGTTTCCTATAGGGCCAGAAGAGTGAGCTTGCTCAGAACAAAAGAACTGTGTTTCCTCCACACACGGGCCATATCTAGTTCAACTCTGCTTAGGAAACTGACAAGAACAGTAGCTTCTCTTCAGTCCAATACACTGTACTTGCTGGCAACAGACCTGAGTGGATTTGCACTGTGTATTGCAATGGGAGCACAATAATGATTCTTCTTAACAGAAAACAACTCTTCCTGGTAAAACCCGAAACTGCATGTGATTCAACTCCGTTTATGACTGGGAAACAAACAATAGATCACCTTACAAGAAACAAACTCTGCTTTTGAGAAAGAGCACTCTTCTTCTCTACTGTGTTTCCTATAGGGCAAGAACAGTGAGCTTGCTCCGAAGAAAAGAACTGTGCTTCCTACACACACAGGACATATCTTGCTCAACTCTGCTTAGGATACTGACAAGAACAATAGCTTTTCTTCAGTACAATACACTGTACTTGCTGGGAACAGACACGAGTGCTATTTGCACTGTGGTATGGCAATAAGAGCGCAATAATGACTCTTCTAACCAGAAAACAACTCTTGCTCATAGGTCCAGAAACTGCATGTGATTCAACTCCTTTTTAGATTGGGAAACAAACACTAGCTCGCCTTACAAGAAAAACACTCTGCTTTTGAGAAAAGAGTACTCTTCTACTCTACTGTGTTTCCTATAGGGCCAGAACAGTGAGATTGTTCACAACAAAATAACTGTGCTTCCTACACACACGGGCCATATCTAGTTCAATTCTGCTTAGAAAACTGTCAAGACCAGTAGCTTCTCTTCAGGCCAATAAACTGTGCTTGTTGGGAACAGAGCGAGTGTTATTTGCACTGTGTATGGCAATGGGAACAAAATAATGACTCTTCTAACCAGAAAACAACTCTTGTGCTTAGGACCAGAAACTGCATGTGATTCAACTCCGTTTATGACTGGGAAACAAACACTAGCTCGCCTTACAAGAAACACACTCTTCTTTTGAGAAAAGAGCACTCTTCTACTCTACTGTGTTTCCTATAGAGTCAGAACAGTGATCTTGCTCAGAATAAAAGAACTGTGCTTCTTATACACAGGGGCCATATCTAGTTCAACTCTGCTTAGGAAACTGACAAGAACAGTAGCTTCTCTTCAGTCCAATACACTGTACTTGCTGGGAACAGAGGCGAGAGCTATTTGCACTGTGTATGGCAATGGGAGTGCAATAGTGACTCTTCTAACAAGAAAACAACTCTTGCTCATAGGACCAGAAACTGCATGTGATTCACCTTCTTTTTAGACTGGGAAACAAACACTAGCTCGCCTTACAAGAAACACACTCTGCTTTTGAGAAAAGATCTCTCTTCTACTCTACTGTGTTTTCAGTAGAGCCACAATAGTAAGTTTGCTCAGAACAAAAGAACTGTGCTTCCTCCACACACGGGCCATATCTAGTTCAACTCTGCTTAGGAAACTGACAAGAAGAGTAGCTTCTCTTCAGTCCAATACACTGTACTTGCTGGGAACAGAGGGGAGAGCTATTTGCACTGTGTATGGCAATGGGAGTGCAATAGTGACTCTTCTAAGTAGAAAACAACTCTTGCTCATTGGAGCATAAACTACATGTGATTCAACTCCATTTATGACTGGGAAACAAACACTAGCTCGCATTACAAGAAACATACTCTTCTTTTGAGAAAAGAGCACTCTTCTACTCTACTGTGTTTCGTATAGAGTCAGAACAGTGAGCTTGCTCAGAATAAAAGAACTGTGTTTCCTATACACACGGGCCATATCTAGTTCAACTCTGCTTAGGAAACTGACAAGAACAGAAGCTTCTCTTCAGTCCAATACACTGTACTTGCTGGGAACAGAGGCGAGAGCTATTTGTACTGTGTATTGCAATGGGAGCACAATAATGACTCTTCTATCTAGAAAACAACTCTTGCTTGTAGGACCAGAAACTGCATGTGTTTCACTCCGTTTATGACTGGGAAACAAACACTAGCTCGCCTTACAAGAAACACACTCGTCTTTTGAGAAAAGAGCACTCTTCTACTCTACTGTGTTTCCTATAGGGCCAGAACAGTGAGCTTGCTCAGAACAAAAGAACTGTGCTTCCTACACACACGGGTCATATCTAGTTGAACTCTGTTTAGGAATCTGACAAGAACAGTAGCTTCTCTTCATTCCAATACACTGTACTTGCTGGGAACAGACGCGAGTGCTATTTGCACTGTATATGGCAATGGGAACACAATAATGACTCTTCTAACCAGAAAACAACTCTTGAGCGTAGGACCAGAAATTGCATGTGATTCAACTCCGTTTATGACTGGGAAACAAACACTAGCTCGCCTTACAAGAAACACACTCTTCTCTTGATAAAAGAGCACTCTTCTACTCTACTGTATTTCCTAAAGGGCCAGAAGAGTGAGCTTGCTCAGAACAAAAGGACTGTGTTTCCTCCACACACGGGCCATATCTAGTTCAACTCTGCTTAGGAAACTGAGAAGAACAGTAGCTTCTCTTCAGTCTAATACACTGTACTTGCTGGCAACAGACCTGAGAGCTATATGCACTGTGTATGGCACTGAGAGCGCAATAGTAACTCTTCTTACCAGAAAACAACTCTTGTTCGTAGGACCATAAACTACATGTGATTCAACTCCGTTTATGACTGGGAAACAAACACTAGCTCGCATTACAGGAAACACACTCTTCTTTTGAGAAAAGAGCACTCTTCTACTCTACTGTGTTTCCTATAGAGTCAGAACAGTGAGCTTGCTCAGAATAAAAGAACTGTGTTTCCTATACACACGGGCCATATCTAGTTCAACTCTGCTTAGGAAACTGACAAGAACAGTATCTTCTCTTCAGTCCAATACACTGTATTTGCTGGGAACAGAGGCGAGAGCTATTTGCACTGTGTATTGCAATGGGAGGACAATAATGACTCTTCTATCCAGAAAACAACTCTTGCTTGTAGGACCAGAAACTGCATGTGTTTCAACTCCGATTATGACTGGGAAACTAACACTAGCTCGCCTTACAAGAAACACAATCTGCTTTTGAGAAAAGATCATTCTTCTACTCTACTGTGTTTCCTATAGGGCCAGAACAGTGAGCTTGCTCAGAACAAAAGAACTGTGCTTCCTCCACACACGGGCCATATGTAGTTCAACTCTGCTTAGGATACTGACAAGAACAGTTGCTTCTCTTCAGTCCAATACACTGTACTTGCTGGCAACAGACCTGAGTGGATTTGCACTGTGTATGGCAATCGAGCACAATAATGATTCTTCTTAACAGAAAACAACTCTTCCTGGTAAAACCCGAAACTGCATGTGATTCAACTTCGTTTATGACTGGGAAACAAACACTAGATCACCTTACAAGAAACAAACTCTGCTTTTGAGAAAGAGCACTCTTCTACTCTACTGTGTTTCCTATAGGGCAAGAACAGTGAGCTTGCTCCGAAGAAAAGAACTGTGCTTCCTACACACACAGGACATATCTTGCTCAACTCTGCTTAGGATACTGACAAGAACAATAGCTTTTCTTCAGTACAATACACTGTACTTGCTGGGAACAGACACGAGTGCTATTTGCACTGTGGTATGGCAATGAGAGCGCAATAATGACTCTTCTAACCAGAAAACAACTCTTGCTCGTAGGTCCAGAAACTGCATGTGATTCAACTCCTTTTTAGATTGGGAAACAAACACTAGCTCGCCTTACAAGAAACACACTCTGCTTTTGAGAAAAGAGCCCTCTTCTTCTCTACTGTGTTTCCTACAGGGCCAGAACAGTGAGCTTGCTCAGAAGAAAAGAACAGTGCTTCCTACACACACGGGCCATATCTAGTTCAACTCTGCTTAGGAAACTGACAAGAACAGTAGCTTCTCTTCAGTCCAATACACGGTACTTGCTGGCAACAGACCTGAGTGGATTTGCACTGGGTATGGCAATGGAGCACCATAATGACTCTTCTTAACAGAAAACAACTCTTGCTGGTAGGACCAGAATATGCATGTGATTCAACTCCGTTTATGACTGGGAAACAAACGCTAGCTCGCCTTACAAGAAACACACTCTGCTTTTGAGAAAAGAGCACTCTTCTACTCTACTGTATTTCCTATAGGGCCAGAAGAGTGAGCTTGCTCAGAACAAAAGGACTGTGTTTCCTCCACACACGGGCCATATCTAGTTCAACTCTGCTTAGGAAACTGACAAGTACAGTAGCTACTCTTCAGTCTACTACACTGTACTTGCTAACAACAGACCTGAGTGCTATATGCACTGTGTAAGGCACTGAGAGCGCAATAATGACTCTTCTATCCTGAAAAAAACTCTTGCTTGTAGGACCAGAAAGTGCATGTGTTTCAACTCCGTTTATGACTGGGAAACAAACACTAGCTCGCCTAACAAGAAACACACTCTGCTATGAGAAAAGAGCACTCTTCTACTCTACTGTGTTTCCTATAGGGCCAGAAGAGTGAGCTTGCTCAGAACAAAAGAACTGTGTTTCCTCCACACACGGGCCATATCTAGTTCAACTCTGATTAGGAAACTGTCAAGAACAGTAGCTTCTCTTCAGTCCAATATACTGTACTTGCTGGGAACAGAGGCGAGAGCTATTTGCACTGTGTATGGCAATGGGAGTGCAATAGTGACTCTTCTAACTAGAAAACAACTCTTGCTCATAGGACCAGAAACTGCATGTGATTCACCTTCTTTTTAGTCTGGGAAACAAACCCTAGCTCGCCCTACAAGAAACACACTCTGCTTTTGAGAAAAGATCTCTCTTCTACTCTGTTGTGTTTTCAGTAGGGCCACAACAGTAAGCTTGCTCAGAACAAAAGAACTGTGCTTCCTACACACACGGGCCATATCTAGTTCAACTCTGCTTAGGAAACTGACAAGAACAGTAGCTTCTCTTCAGTCCATTACACTGTACTTGCTGGGAACAGAAGCGAGTGCTATTTGCACTGGGTATGGCAATGGGAACACAATAATTTCTCTTCTATCCAGAAAACAACTCTTGCTTGTAGGACCAGAAACTGCATGTGTTTCAACTCTGTTTATGACTGGGAAACAAACACTAGCTCGCCTTACAAGAAAAACACTCTGCTTTTGAGAAAAGAGAACTCTTCTACTCTACTTTGTTTCCTAAAGGGCCAGAACAGTGAGCTTGCTCAGAACAAAAGAACTGTGCTTCCTACACACACGGGTCATATCTAGTTGAACTCTACTTAGGAAACTGACAAGAACAGTAGCTTCTCTTCAGTCCAATACTCTGTACTTGCTGGGAAGAGACGCGAGTGCTATTTGCACTGTGTATGGCAATGGGAACACAATAATGACTCTTCTAAACATAAAACAACTCTTGAGCGTAGGACCAGAAATTGCATGTGATTCAACTCCGTTTATGACTGGGAAACAAACACTAGCTCGCCTTACAAGAAACACACTCTTCTTTTGAAAAAAGAGCACTCTTCTACTCTACTGTATTTCTAAAAGGCCAGAGGAGTGACCTTGCTCAGAACAAAAAAACTGTGTGTCCTCCATACACGGGCCATATCTAGTTCAACTCTGCTTAGGAAACTGAGAAGAAGAGTAGCTTCTCTTCAGTACAATACACTGTACTTGCTGGCAACAGAGTGGATTTGTACTGTGTATGGCAATGGGAGCACAATAATGACTCTTCTTAGCAGAAAACAACTCTTGCTTGTAGGACTTGAAACTGCATGTGATTCAACTTTGCTTATGACTGGGAAACAAACACTAGCTTGCCTTACAAGAAACACACTCTGCTTTGGATAAAAGAGTCCTCTTCTACTCTACTGTGTTTCCTACAGGGCTAGAACAGTGAGCTTGCTCAGAACAAAAGAACTGTGCTTCCTACACACACGGGACATATCTAGTTCAAGTCTGCTTAGGAAACTGACAAGAACAGTAGATTCTCTTCAGTCTAATACACAGTATTTGCTGGCAACAGACCAGAGTGCTTTATGCACTGTGTATGGCACTGAGAGCACGATAGTAACTCTTCTTACCAGAAAACAACTCTTGCTCATAGGACCATAAACTACATGTGATTCAACTCCATTTATGACTGGGAAACAAACACTAGCTCGCATTACAAGAAACACACTCTTCTATTGAGAAAAGAGCACTCTTCTACTCTACTGTGTTTCCTATAGATTCAGAACAGTGAGCTTGCTCAGAATAAAAGAACTGTGTTTCCTATACACACGGGCCATATGTAGTTCAATTCTGCTTAGGAATCTGACAAGAACAGTAGCTTCTCTTCAGTCCAATACACTGTACTTGCTGGGAACAGAGGCGAGAGCAATTTGCACTGTGTATGGCAATGGGAGTGCAATAGTGACTCTTCTATGTAGAAAACAACTCTTGCTCATAGGACCAGAAACTGCATGTGATTCACCTTCTTTTTAGACTGGGAAACAAACACTAGCTCGTCTTACAAGAAACACACTCTGCTTTTGAGAAAAGATCTCTCTTCTACTCTATTGTGTTTTCAGTAGGGCCACAACAGTAAGCTTGCTCAGAACAAAAGAACTGTGCTTCCTAAACACACGGGCCATATCTAGTTCAACTCTGCTTAGGAAACTGACAAGAACAGTAGCTTCTCTTCATTCCAATACACTGTACTTGCTGGGAACAGACGCCAGTGCTATTTGCACTGTGTATGGCAATGGGAACACAATAATGACTCTTCTAAACAGAAAACAACTCTTGAGCATAGGACCAGAAATTGCATGTGATTCAACTCCGTTTATGACTGGGAAACAAACACTAGCTCGCCTTACAAGAAACACACTCTTCTCTTGAAAAAAGAGCACTCTTCTACTCTACTGTATTTCTAAAGGGCCAGAGGAGTGACCTTGCTCAGAACAAAAAAACTGTGTGTCCTCCATACACGGGCCATATCTAGTTCAACTCTGCTTAGGAAACTGAGAAGAACAGTAGCTTCTCTTCAGTACAATACACTGTACTTGCTGGCAACAGACCTGAGTGGATTTGCACTGTGTATGGCAATGGGAGCACAATAATGACTCTTCTTAGCAGAAAACAACTCTTGCTTGTAGGACTTGAAACTGCATGTGATTCAACTTTGCTTATGACTGGGAAACAAACACTAGCTCATCTTACAAGAAACACACTGTGCCCTTGAGAAAAGAGCCCTCTTCTACTCTACTGTGTTTCCTACAGGGCCAGAACAGTGAGCTTGCTCAGAACAAAAGAACTGTGCTTCCTACACACATGGGACATATCTAGTTCAATTCTGCTTAGGAAACTGACAAGAACAGTAGCTTCTCTTCAGTCCAATACACTGTATGTGCTGGGAAAGACGCGAGTGCTATTTGCACTGTGTATGGCAATGGGAGCACAGTAGTGACTCTTTTTACCAGAAAACAACTCTTGCTCATAGGACCAGAAACTGCATGTGATTCAACTTCTTTTTAGACTGGGAAACAAACGCTAGCTCGCCTTACAAGAAACACACTCTGCTTTTGAGAAAAGAGCACTCTTCTACTCTACTGTGTTTCCTACAGGGCCAGAAGAGTGAACTTGCTCAGAACAAAGGAACTGTGTTTCCTCCACACACGGGCCATATCTTGTTCAACTCTGCTTAGGAAACTGACAAGAACAGTAGCTTCTCTTCAGTCCAATACACTGTACTTTCTGGGAACAGAGGCGAGAGCAATTTGCACTGTGTATGGCAATGGGAGTGCAATAGTGACTCTTCTAGGTAGAAAACAACTCTTGCTCATAGGACCAGAAACTGCATGTGATTCACCTTCTTTTTAGACTGGGAAACAAACACTAGCTCGCCTTACAAGAAACACACTCTGCTTTTGAGAAAAGATCTCTCTTCTACTCTACTGTGTTTTCAGTAGAGCCACAACAGTAAGTTTGCTCTGAAGAAATGAACTGTGCTTCCTACACACACGGGCCATATCTAGTTCAACTCTGCTTAGGAAACTGACAAGAACAGTAGCTTCTCTTCAGTCTAATACACTGTACTTGCTGGCAACAGACCTGAGAGCTATATGCACTGTGTATGGCACTGAGAGTGCAATAGTAACTCTTCTTACCAGAAAACAACTCTTGTTCATAGGACCATAAACTACATGTGATTCAACTCCATTTATGACTGGGAAACAAACACTAGCTCGCATTACAAGAAACACACTCTTCTATTGAGAAAAGAGCACTCTTCTACTCTACTGTGTTTCCTATAGATTCAGAACAGTGAGCTTGCTCAGAATAAAAGAACTGTGTTTCCTATACACACGGGCCATATGTAGTTCAATTCTGCTTAGGAATCTGACAAGAACAGTAGCTTCTCTTCAGTCCAATACACTGTACTTGCTGGGAACAGAGGCGAGAGCTATTTGCACTGTGTATGGCAATGGGAGTGCAATAGTGACTCTTCTAAGTAGAAAACAACTCTTGCTCATAGGACCAGAAACTGCATGTGATTCACCTTCTTTTTAGACTGGGAAACAAACACTAGCTCGTCTTACAAGAAACACACTCTGCTTTTGAGAAAAGATCTCTCTTCTACTCTATTGTGTTTTCAGTAGGGCCACAACAGTAAGCTTGCTCAGAACAAAAGAACTGTGCTTCCTAAACACACGGGCCATATCTAGTTCAACTCTGCTTAGGAAACTGACAAGAACAGTAGCTTCTCTTCATTCCAATACACTGTACTTGCTGGGAACAGACGCCAGTGCTATTTGCACTGTGTATGGCAATGGGAACACAATAATGACTCTTCTAAACAGAAAACAACTCTTGAGCATAGGACCAGAAATTGCATGTGATTCAACTCCGTTTATGACTGGGAAACAAACACTAGCTCGCCTTACAAGAAACACACTCTTCTCTTGAAAAAAGAGCACTCTTCTACTCTACTGTATTTTTAAAGGGCCAGAGGAGTGACCTTGCTCAGAACAAAAAAACTGTGTGTCCTCCATACACGGGCCATATCTAGTTCAACTCTGCTTAGGAAACTGAGAAGAACAGTAGCTTCTCTTCAGTACAATACACTGTACTTGCTGGCAACAGACCTGAGTGGATTTGCACTGTGTATGGCAATGGGAGCACAATAATGACTCTTCTTAGCAGAAAACAACTCTTGCTTGTAGGACTTGAAACTGCATGTGATTCAACTTTGCTTATGACTGGGAAACAAACACTAGCTCGCCTTTCAAGAAACACACTGTGCCCTTGAGAAAAGAGCCCTCTTCTACTCTACTGTGTTTCCTACAGGGCCAGAACAGTGAGCTTGCTCAGAACAAAAGAACTGTGCTTCCTACACACACGGGACATATCTAGTTAAGTCTGCTTAGGAAACTGACAAGAACAGAAGATTCTCTTCAGTCCAATACACTGTATGTGCTGGGAAAGATGCGAGTGCTATTTGCACTGTGTATGGCAATGGGAGCACAGTAGTGACTCTTTTTACCAGAAAACAACTCTTGCTCATAGGACCAGAAACTGCATGTGATTCAACTTCTTTTTAGACTGGGAAACAAACGCTAGCTCGCCTTACAAGAAACACACTCTGCTTTTGAGAAAAGAGCACTCTTCTACTCTACTGTGTTTCCTACAGGGCCAGAAGAGTGAACTTGCTCAGAACAAAAGAACTGTGTTTCCTCCACACACGGGCCATATCTTGTTCAACTCTGCTTAGGAAACTGACAAGAACAGTAGCTTCTCTTCAGTCCAATACACTGTACTTTCTGGGAACAGAGGCGAGAGCAATTTGCACTGTGTATGGCAATGGGAGTGCAATAGTGACTCTTCTAAGTAGAAAACAACTCTTGCTCATAGGACCAGAAACTGCATGTGATTCACTTTCTTTTTAGACTGGGAAACAAACACTAGCTCGCCTTACAAGAAACACACTCTGCTTTTGAGAAAAGATCTCTCTTCTACTCTACTGTGTTTTCAGTAGAGCCACAACAGTAAGTTTGCTCAGAAGAAAAGAACTGTGCTTCCTACACACACGGGCCATATCTAGTTCAACTCTGCTTAGGAAACTGACAAGAACAGTAGCTTCTCTTCAGTCTAATACACTGTACTTGCTGGCAACAGAACTGAGAGCTATATGCACTGTGTATGGCACTGAGAGCGCAATTGTAACTCTTCTTACCAGAAAACAACTCTTGTTCATAGGACCATAAACTACATGTGATTCAACTCTGTTTATGACTGGGAAACAAACACTAGCTCGCATTACAGGAAACACACTCTTCTTTTGAGAAAAGAGCACTCTTCTACTCTACTGTGTTTCCTATAGAGTCAGAACAGTGAGCTTGCTCAGAATAAAAGAACTGTGTTTCCTATACACACGGGCCATATCTAGTTCAACTCTGCTTAGGAAACTGACAAGAACAGTAGCTTCTCTTCAGTCCAATACACTGTACTTGCTGGCAACAGAGGCGAGAGCTATTTGCACTGTGTATTGCAATGGGAGCACAATAATGACTCTTCATCCAGAAAACAACTCTTGCTTGTCGGACCAGTAACGGCATGTGGTTCAACTCTGATTATGACTGGGAAATAAACACTAGCTCGCCTTACAAGAAACACGCTCTACTGTTGACAAAAGAGCACTCTTCTACTCTACTGTATTTCCTAAAGCAATAGAAGAGTGAGCATGCTCAGAACAAAAGAACTGTGTTTCCTCCACACACGTGCCATATCTAGTTCAACTCTCCTTAGGAAACTGACAAGAACAGTAGTTTCTCTTCAGTCCAATACACGGTACTTGCTGGCAACAGACCTGAGTGGATTTGCACTGGGTATGGCAATGGAGCACAATAATGACTCTTCTTATCAGAAAACAACTCTTTGGCGTAGGAACAGAAAATGCATGTGATTCAACTCCGTTTATGACTGGGAAACAAACGCTAGCTCGCCTTACAAGAAACACACTCTGCTTTTGAGAAAAGAGCACTCTTCTACTCTAATGTATTTCCTATAAGGCCAGAAGAGTGAGCTTGCTCATAACAAAAGGACTGTGTTTCCTCCACACACGGGCCATATCTGGTTCAACTCTGCTTAGGAAACTGACAAGTACAATAGCTACTCTTTAGTCTAATACACTGTACTTGCTAACAACAGACCTGAGTGCTATATGCACTGTGTATGGCACTGAGAGCACAATAATGACTCTTCTATCCTGAAAAATACTCTTGCTTGTAGGACCAGAAACTGCATGTGTTTCAACTCCGTTTATGACTGGGAAACAAACACTAGCTCGCCTAACAAGAAACACACTCTGCTATGAGAAAAGAGCACTCTTCTACTCTACTGTGTTTCCTATAGGGCCAGAAGAGTGAGCTTGCTCAGAACAAAAGAACTGTGTTTCCTCCACACACGGGCCATATCTAGTTCAACTCTGATTAGGAAACTGACAAGAACAGTAGCTTCTCTTCAGTCCAATACACTGTACTTGCAGGGAACAGAGGCAAGAGCTATTTGCACTGTGTATGGAAATGGGAGTGCAATAGTGACTCTTCTAACTAGAAAACAACTCTTGCTCATAGGACCAGAAACTGCATGTGAATCACCTTCTTTTTAGACTGGGAAACAAACACTAGCTAGCCTTACAAGAAACACACTCTGCTTTTGAGAAAAGAGAACTCTTCTACTCTACTTTGTTTCCTAAAGGGTCAGAACAGTGAGCTTGCTCAGAACAAAAGAACTGTGCTTCCTACACACACGGGTCATATCTAGTTGAACTCTGCTTAGGAAACTGACAAGAACAGTAGCTTCTCTTCATTCCAATACACTGTACTTGCTTGGAACAGACGCAAGTGCTATTTGCACTGTGTATGGCAATGGGAACACAATAATGACTCTTCTAAACAGAAAACAACTCTTGAGCGTAGGACCAGAAATTGCATGTGATTCAACTCCGTTTATGACTTGGAAACAAACACTAGCTCGCCTTACAAGAAACAAACTCTTCTTTTGAGAAAAGAGCACTCTTCTACTCTACTGTATTTCTAAAGGGCCGGAGGAGTGACCTTGCTCAGAACAAAAAAACTGTGTGTCCTCCATACACGGGCCATATCTAGACAACTCTGCTTAGGAAACTGAGAAGAAGAGTAGCTTCTCTTCAGTACAATACACTGTACTTGCTGGCAACAGACCTGAGTGGATTTGCACTGTGTATGGCCATGGTAGCACAATAATGTCTCTTCTTAGCAGAAAACAACTCTTGCTTGTAGGACTTGAAACTGCATGTGATTCAACTTTGCTTATGACTGGGGAAACAAACACTAGCTCGCCTTACAAGAAACACACTCTGCTTTGGATAAAAGAGTCCTCTTCTACTCTACTGTGTTTCCTACAGGGCTAGAACAATGAGCTTGCTCAGGACAAAAGAACTGTGCTTCCTACACCGGGACATATCTAGTTCAAGTCTGCTTAGGAAACTGACAAGAACAGAAGATTCTCTTTAGTCCAATACACTGTATGTGCTGGGAAAGTCGCGAGTGCTATTTGCACTGTATATGGCAATGGGAGCACAGTAGTGACTCTTTTTACCAGAAAACAACTCTTGCTCATAGGACCAGAAACTGCATGTGATTCACCTTCTTTTTAGACTGGGAAACAAACGCTAGCTCGCCTTACAAGAAACACACTCTGCTTTTGAGAAAAGAGCACTCTTCTACTCTACTGTGTTTCCTATAGGGCCAGAAGAGTGAGCTTGCTCAGAACAAAAGAACAGTGTTTCCTCCACACATGGGCCATATCTAGTTCAACTCTGCTTAGGAAACTGACAAGAACAGTAGCTTCTCTTCCCTCTAATACACTGTACTTGCTGGCAACAGACCTGAGAGCTATATGCACTGTGTATGGCACTGAGAGTTCAATAGTAACTCTCCTTACCAAAAAACAACTCTTGCTGGTAGGACCAGAATATGCATGTGATTCAACTCCGTTTATGACTGGGAAACAAACTCTAGCTCGCCTTACAAGAAACATACTCTGCTTTTGAGAAAAGAGCACTCTTCTACTCTACTGTATTTCCTATAGGGCCAGAAGAGTGAGCTTGCTCAGAACAAAAGGACTGTGTTTCCTCCACACACGGGCCATATCTAGTTCAACTCTGCTTAGGAACCTGACAAGTACAGTAGCTACTCTTCAGTCTAATACACTGTACTTGCTGGCAACAGACCTGAGTGCTATATGCACTGTGTATGGCACTGAGAGTGCAATAGTGACTCTTCTTACCAGAAAACAACTCTTGCTTGTAGGACCATAAACTACATGTGATTCAACTCCGTTTATGACTGGGAAACAAACACTAGCTCGCCTTACAAGAAACACACTCTTCTTTTGAGAAAAGAGCACTCTTCTACTCTACTGTGTTTCCTATAGAGTCAGAACAGTGATCTTGCTCAGAATAAAATAACTGTGCTTCTTATACACACGGGCCATATCTAGTTCAACTCTGCTTAGGAAACTGACAACAACAGAAGCTTCTCTTCAGTCCAATACACTGTACTTGCTGGGAACAGAGGGGAGAGCTATTTGCACTGTGCATTGCAATGGGAACACAATAATGACTCTTCTATCCAGAAAACAACTCTTGCTTGTAGGACCAGAAACTGCATGTGTTTCAACTCCGTTTATGACTGGGAAACAAACACTAGCTCGCCTTACAAGAAACACACTCATCTTTTGAGAAAAGAGCACTCTTCTACTCTACTGTGTTTCCTATAGGGCCAGAACAGTGAGCTTGCTCAGAACAAAAGAACTGTGCTTCCTACACACACGGGTCATATCTAGTTGAACTCTGCTTAGGAATCTGACAAGAACAGTAGCTTCTCTTCAGTCCAATACACTGTATTTGCTGGCAACAGACCTGAGTGGATTTGCACTGTGTATAGCAATGGGAGCACCATAATGACTCTTTTTAGCAGAAAACAACTCTTGCTTGTAGGACTTGAAACTGCATGTGATTCAACTTTGCTTATGACTGGGAAACAAACACTAGCTCGCCTTACAAGAAACACACTCTGCCTTTGAGAAAAGAGCCCTCTTCTACTCTACTGTGTTTCCTACAGGGCCAAAACAGTGAGCTTGCTCAGAAGAAAAGAACAGTGCTTCCTACACACACGGGACATATCTAGTTCAACTCTGCTTAGGAAACTGACAAGAACAGTAGCTTCTCCTCAGTCCAATACACTGTATGTGCTGGGAAAGACGCGAGTGCTATTTGCACTGTATATGGCAATGGGAGCACAGTAGTGACTCTTTTTACCAGAAAACAACTCTTGCTCATAGGACCAGAAACTGCATGTGATTCACCTTCTTTTTAGACTGGGAAACAAACGCTAGATCGCCTTACAAGAAACACACTCTGCTTTTGAGAAAAGAGCACTCTTCTACTCTACTGTGTTTCCTACAGGGCCAGAAGAGTGAGCTTGCTCAGAACAAACGAACTGTGTTTCCTCCACACACGGGCCATATCTTGTTCAACTCTGCTTAGGAAACTGACAAGAACAGTAGCTTCTCCTCCCTCTAATACACTGTACTTGCTGGCAACAGACCTGAGAGCTATATGCACTGTGTATGGCACTGAGAGTGCAATAGTGACTCTTCTTACCAGAAAACAACTCTTGCTTGTAGGACCATAAACTACATGTGATTCAACTCCGTTTATGACTGGGAAACAAACACTAGCTCGCCTTACAAGAAACACACTCTTCTTTTGAGAAAAGAGCACTCTTCTACTCTACTGTGTTTCCTATAGAGTCAGAACAGTGATCTTGCTCAGAATAAAAGAACTGTGCTTCTTATACACACGGGCCATATCTAGTTCAACTCTGCTTAGGAAACTGACAACAACAGAAGCTTCTCTTCAGTCCAATACACTGTACTTGCTGGGAACAGAGGCGAGAGCTATTTGCACTGTGTATTGCAATGGGAACACAATAATGACTCTTCTATCCAGAAAACAACTCTTGCTTGTAGGACCAGAAACTGCATGTGTTTCAACTCCGTTTATGACAGGGAAACAAACACTAGCTCGCCTTACAAGAAACACACTCATCTTTTGAGAAAAGAGCACTCTTCTACTCTACTGTGTTTCCTATAGGGCCAGAAGAGTGAGCTTGCTCAGAACAAAAGAACTGTGCTTCCTACACACACGGGTCATATCTAGTTGAACTCTGCTTAGGAATCTGACAAGAACAGTAGCTTCTCTTCAGTCCAATACACTGTACTTGCTGGCAACAGACCTGAGTGGATTTGCACTGTGTATAGCAATGGGAGCACCATAATGACTCTTTTTAGCAGAAAACAACTCTTGCTTGTAGGACTTGAAACTGCATGTGATTCAACTTTGCTTATGACTGGGAAACAAACACTAGCTTGCCTTACAAGAAACACACTCTGCCTTTGAGAAAAGAGCCCTCTTCTACTCTACTGTGTTTCCTACAGGGCCAAAACAGTGAGCTTGCTCAGAAGAAAAGAACAGTGCTTCCTACACACACGGGACATATCTAGTTCAACTCTGCTTATGAAACTGACAAGAACAGTAGCTTCTCCTCAGTCCAATACACTGTATGTGCTGGGAAAGACGCGAGTGCTATTTGCACTGTATATGGCAATGGGAGCACAGTAGTGACTCTTTTTACCAGAAAACAACTCTTGCTCATAGGACCAGAAACTGCATGTGATTCACCTTCTTTTTAGACTGGGAAACAAACGCTAGATCGCCTTACAAGAAACACACTCTGCTTTTGAGAAAAGAGCACTCTTCTACTCTACTGTGTTTCCTACAGGGCCAGAAGAGTGAGCTTGCTCAGAACAAACAAACTGTGTTTCCTCCACACACGGGCCATATCTTGTTCAACTCTGCTTAGGAAACTGACAAGAACAGTAGCTTCTCCTCCCTCTAATACACTGTACTTGCTGGCAACAGACCTGAGAGCTATATGCACTGTGTATGGCACTGAGAGCGCAATAGTAACTCTTCTTACCAGAAAACAACTCTTGCTGGTAGGACCAGAATATGCATGTGATTCAACTCCGTTTATGACAGGGAAACAAACACTAGCTGGCCTTACAAGAAACACACTCTGCTTTTGAGAAAAGAGCACCCTTCTACTCTACTGTATTTCCTATAGGGCCAGAAGAGTGAGCTTGCTCAGAACAAAAGGACTGTGTTTCCTCAACACACGGGCCATATCTAGTTCAACTCTGATTAGGAAACTAACAAGTACAGTAGCTACTCTTCAGTCTAATACACTGTACTTGCTGGCAACAGACCTGAGTGCTATATGCACTGTGTATGGCACTGAGAGCGCAATAGTGACTCTTCTTACCAGAAAACAACTCTTGCTTGTAGGACCATAAACTACATGTGATTCAACTCCGTTTATGACTGGGAAACAAACACTAGCTCGCCTTACAAGAAACACACTCTTCTTTTGAGAAAAGAGCACTCTTCTACTCTACTGTGTTTCCTATAGAGTCAGAACAGTGATCTTTCTCAGAATAAAAGAACTGTGCTTCTTATACACAGGGGCCATATCTAGTTCAACTCTGCTTAGGAAACTGACAAGAACAGTAGCTTCTCTTCAGTCCAATACACTGTACTTGCTGGGAACAGAGGGGAGAGCTATTTGCACTGTGTATGGCAATGGGAGTCCAATAGTGACTCTTCTAACAAGAAAACAACTCTTGCTCATAGGACCAGAAACTGCATGTGATTCACCTTCTTTTTAGACTGGGAAACAAACACTAGCTCGCATTACAAGAAACACACTCTTCTTTTGAGAAAAGAGCACTCTTCTACTCTACTGTGTTTCCTATAGAGTCGAACAGTGAGCTTGCTAAGAATAAAAGAACTGTGTTTCCTATACACACGGGCCATATCTAGTTCAACTCTGCTTAGGAAACTGACAAGAACAGAAGCTTCTCCTCAGTCCAATACACTGTACTTGCTGGGAACAGAGGCGAGAACTATTTGCACTGTGTATTGCAATGGGAGCACAATAATGACTCTTCTATCCAGAAAACAACTCTTGCTTGTAGGACCAGAAACTGCATGTGTTTCAACTCCGTTTATGACTGGGAAACAAACACTAGCTCGCCTTACAAGAAACACACTCGTCTTTTGAGAAAAGAGCACTCTTCTACTCTACTGTGTTTCCTATAGGGCCAGAACAGTGAGCTTGCTCAGAACAAAAGAACTGTGCTTCCTACACACACGGGTCATATCTTGTTGAACTCTGCTTAGGAATCTGACAAGAACAGTAGCTTCTCTTCATTCCAATACACTGTACTTGCTGGGAACAGACGCGAGTGCTATTTGCACTGTATATGGCAATGGGAACACAATAATGACTCTTCTAAACAGAAAACAACTCTTGAGCATAGGACCAGAAATTGCATGTGATTCAACTCCGTTTATGACTGGGAAACAAACACTAGCTCACATTACAAGAAACACACTCTTCTTTTGAGAAAAGAGCACTCTTCTACTCTACTGTGTTTCCTATAGAGTCAGAAGAGTGAGCTTGCTCAGAATAAAAGAAATGTGTTTCCTATACACACGGGCCATATCTAGTTCAACTCTGCTTAGGAAACTGACAAGAACAGTAACTTCTCTTCAATCCAATACACTGTACTTGTTGGGAAGAGAGGCGAGAGCTATTTGCACTGAGTATGGCAATGGGAGTGCAATAGTGACTCTTCTAACAAGAAAACAACTCTTGCTCATAGGACCAGAAACTGCATGTGATTCACCTTCTTTTTAGACTGGGAAACAAACACTAGCTCGCATTACAAGAAACACACTCTTCTTTTGAGAAAAGAGCACTCTTCTACTCTACTGTGTTTCCTATAGAGTCAGAACAGTGATCTTGCTCAGAATAAAAGAACTGTGCTTCTTATACACACGGGCCATATCTAGTTCAACTCTGCTTAGGAAACTGACAACAACAGAAGCTTCTCTTCAGTCCAATACACTGTACTTGCTGGGAACAGAGGCGAGAGCTATTTGCACTGTGTATTGCAATGGGAACACAATAATGACTCTTCTATCCAGAAAACAACTCTTGCTTGTAGGACCAGAAACTGCATGTGTTTCAACTCCGTTTATGACTGGGAAACAAACACTAGCTCGCCTTACAAGAAACACACTCATCTTTTGAGAAAAGAGCACTCTTCTACTCTACTGTGTTTCCTATAGGGCCAGAAGAGTGAGCTTGCTCAGAACAAAAGAACTGTGCTTCCTACACACACGGGTCATATCTAGTTGAACTCTGCTTAGGTATCTGACAAGAACAGTAGCTTCTCTTCAGTCCAATACACTGTACTTGCTGGCAACAGACCTGAGTGGATTTGCACTGTGTATAGCAATGGGAGCACCATAATGACTCTTTTTAGCAGAAAACAACTCTTGCTTGTAGGACTTGAAACTGCATGTGATTCAACTTTGCTTATGACTGGGAAACAAACACTAGCTCGCCTTACAAGAAACACACTCTGCCTTTGAGAAAAGAGCCCTCTTCTACTCTACTGTGTTTCCTACAGGGCCAAAACAGTGAGCTTGCTCAGAAGAAAAGAACAGTGCTTCCTACACACACGGGACATATCTAGTTCAACTCTGCTTAGGAAACTGACAAGAACAGTAGCTTCTCCTCAGTCCAATACACTGTATGTGCTGGGAAAGACGCGAGTGCTATTTGCACTGTATATGGCAATGGGAGCACAGTAGTGACTCTTTTTACCAGAAAACAACTCTTGCTCATAGGACCAGAAACTGCATGTGATTCACCTTCTTTTTAGACTGGGAAACAAACGCTAGATCGCCTTACAAGAAACACACTCTGCTTTTGAGAAAAGAGCACTCTTCTACTCTACTGTGTTTCCTACAGGGCCAGAAGAGTGAGCTTGCTCAGAACAAACGAACTGTGTTTCCTCCACACACGGGCCATATCTTGTTCAACTCTGCTTAGGAAACTGACAAGAACAGTAGCTTCTCCTCCCTCTAATACACTGTACTTGCTGGCAACAGACCTGAGAGCTATATGCACTGTGTATGGCACTGAGAGTGCAATAGTGACTCTTCTTACCAGAAAACAACTCTTGCTTGTAGGACCATAAACTACATGTGATTCAACTCCGTTTATGACTGGGAAACAAACACTAGCTCGCCTTACAAGAAACACACTCTTCTTTTGAGAAAAGAGCACTCTTCTACTCTACTGTGTTTCCTATAGAGTCAGAACAGTGATCTTGCTCAGAATAAAAGAACTGTGCTTCTTATACACACGGGCCATATCTAGTTCAACTCTGCTTAGGAAACTGACAACAACAGAAGCTTCTCTTCAGTCCAATACACTGTACTTGCTGGGAACAGAGGCGAGAGCTATTTGCACTGTGTATTGCAATGGGAACACAATAATGACTCTTCTATCCAGAAAACAACTCTTGCTTGTAGGACCAGAAACTGCATGTGTTTCAACTCCGTTTATGACTGGGAAACAAACACTAGCTCGCCTTACAAGAAACACACTCATCTTTTGAGAAAAGAGCACTCTTCTACTCTACTGTGTTTCCTATAGGGCCAGAACAGTGAGCTTGCTCAGAACAAAAGAACTGTGCTTCCTACACACACGGGTCATATCTAGTTGAACTCTGCTTAGGAATCTGACAAGAACAGTAGCTTCTCTTCAGTCCAATACACTGTATTTGCTGGCAACAGACCTGAGTGGATTTGCACTGTGTATAGCAATGGGAGCACCATAATGACTCTTTTTAGCAGAAAACAACTCTTGCTTGTAGGACTTGAAACTGCATGTGATTCAACTTTGCTTATGACTGGGAAACAAACACTAGCTCGCCTTACAAGAAACACACTCTGCTTTGAGAAAAGAGCCCTCTTCTACTCTACTGTGTTTCCTACAGGGCCAAAACAGTGAGCTTGCTCAGAAGAAAAGAACAGTGCTTCCTACACACACGGGACATATCTAGTTCAACTCTGCTTAGGAAACTGACAAGAACAGTAGCTTCTCCTCAGTCCAATACACTGTATGTGCTGGGAAAGACGCCAGTGCTATTTGCACTGTATATGGCAATTGGAGCACAGTAGTGACTCTTTTTACCAGAAAACAACTCTTGCTCATAGGACCAGAAACTGCATGTGATTCACCTTCTTTTTAGACTGGGAAACAAACGCTAGATCGCCTTACAAGAAACACACTCTGCTTTTGAGAAAAGAGCACTCTTCTACTCTACTGTGTTTCCTACAGGGCCAGAAGAGTGAGCTTGCTCAGAACAAACGAACTGTGTTTCCTCCACACAGGGGCCATATCTTGTTCAACTCTGCTTAGGAAACTGACAAGAACAGTAGCTTCTCTTCCCTCTAATACACTGTACTTGCTGGTAACAGACCTGAGAGCTATATGCACTGTGTATGGCACTGAGAGCTCAATAGTAACTCTCCTTACCAGAAAACAACTCTTGCTGGTAGGACCAGAATATGCATGTGATTCAACTCCGTTTATGACTGGGAAACAAACTCTAGCTCGCCTTACAAGAAACATACTCTGCTTTTGAGAAAAGAGCACTCTTCTACTCTACTGTATTTCCTATAGGGCCAGAAGAGTGAGCTTGCTCAGAACAAAAGGACTGTGTTTCCTCCACACACGGGCCATATCTAGTTCAACTCTGCTTAGGAACCTGACAAGTACAGTAGCTACTCTTCAGTCTAATACACTGTACTTGCTGGCAACAGACCTGAGTGCTATATGCACTGTGTATGGCACTGAGAGTGCAATAGTGACTCTTCTTACCAGAAAACAACTCTTGCTTGTAGGACCATAAACTACATGTGATTCAACTCCGTTTATGACTGGGAAACAAACACTAGCTCGCCTTACAAGAAACACACTCTTCTTTTGAGAAAAGAGCACTCTTCTACTCTACTGTGTTTCCTATAGAGTCAGAACAGTGATCTTGCTCAGAATTAAAGAACTGTGCTTCTTATACACACGGGCCATATCTAGTTCAACTCTGCTTAGGAAACTGACAACAACAGAAGCTTCTCTTCAGTCCAATACACTGTACTTGCTGGGAACAGAGGCGAGAGCTATTTGCACTGTGTATTGCAATGGGAACACAATAATGACTCTTCTATCCAGAAAACAACTCTTGCTTGTAGGACCAGAAACTGCATGTGTTTCAACTCCGTTTATGACTGGGAAACAAACACTAGCTCGCCTTACAAGAAACACACTCATCTTTTGAGAAAAGAGCACTCTTCTACTCTACTGTGTTTCCTATAGGGCCAGAACAGTGAGCTTGCTCAGAACAAAAGAACTGTGCTTCCTACACACACGGGTCATATCTAGTTGAACTCTGCTTAGGAATCTGACAAGAACAGTAGCTTCTCTTCAGTCCAATACACTGTACTTGCTGGCAACAGACCTGAGTGGATTTGCACTGTGTATAGCAATGGGAGCACCATAATGACTCTTTTTAGCAGAAAACAACTCTTGCTTGTAGGACTTGAAACTGCATGTGATTCAACTTTGCTTATGACTGGGAAACAAACACTAGCTCGCCTTACAAGAAACACACTCTGCCTTTGAGAAAAGAGCCCTCTTCTACTCTACTGTGTTTCCTACAGGGCCAAAACAGTGAGCTTGCTCAGAAGAAAAGAACAGTGCTTCCTACACACACGGGACATATCTAGTTCAACTCTGCTTAGGAATCTGACAAGAACAGTAGCTTCTCTTCAGTCCAATACACTGTACTTGCAGGGAACAGAGGCAAGAGCTATTTGCACTGTGTATGGAAATGGGAGTGCAATAGTGACTCTTCTAACTAGAAAACAACTCTTGCTCATAGGACCAGAAACTGCATGTGATTCACCTTCTTTTTAGACTGGGAAACAAACACTAGCTAGCCTTACAAGAAACACACTCTGCTTTTGAGAAAAGAGAACTCTTCTACTCTACTTTGTTTCCTAAAGGGTCAGAACAGTGAGCTTGCTCAGAACAAAAGAACTGTGCTTCCTACACACACGGGTCATATCTAGTTGAACTCTGCTTAGGAAACTGACAAGAACAGTAGCTTCTCTTCATTCCTATACACTGTACTTGCTGGGAACAGACGCAAGTGCTATTTGCACTGTGTATGGCAATGGGAACACAATAATGACTCTTCTAAACAGAAAACAACTCTTGAGCGTAGGACCAGAAATTGCATGTGATTCAACTCCGTTTATGACTTGGAAACAAACACTAGCTCGCCTTACAAGAAACACACTCTTCTTTTGAGAAAAGAGCACTCTTCTACTCTACTGTATTTCTAAAGGGCCGGAGGAGTGACCTTGCTCAGAACAAAAAAACTGTGTGTCCTCCATACACGGGCCATATCTAGACAACTCTGCTTAGGAAACTGAGAAGAAGAGTAGCTTCTCTTCAGTACAATACACTGTACTTGCTGGCAACAGACCTGAGTGGATTTGCACTGTGTATGGCAATGGTAGCACAATAATGTCTCTTCTTAGCAGAAAACAACTCTTGCTTGTAGGACTTGAAACTGCATGTGATTCAACTTTGCTTATGACTGGGGAAACAAACACTAGCTCGCCTTACAAGAAACACACTCTGCTTTGGATAAAAGAGTCCTCTTCTACTCTACTGTGTTTCCTACAGGGCTAGAACAATGAGCTTGCTCAGGACAAAAGAACTGAGCTTCCTACACCAGGACATATCTAGTTCAAGTCTGCTTAGGAAATTGACAAGAACAGAAGATTCTCTTCAGTCCAATACACTGTACTTGCTGGGAAAGTCGCCAGTGCTATTTGCACTGTATATGGCAATGGGAGCACAGTAGTGACTCTTTTTACCAGAAAACAACTCTTGCTCATAGGACCAGAAACTGCATGTGATTCACCTTCTTTTTAGACTGGGAAACAAACGCTAGCTCGCCTTACAAGAAACACACTCTGCTTTTGAGAAAAGAGCACTCTTCTACTCTACTGTGTTTCCTATAGGGCCAGAAGAGTGAGCTTGCTCAGAACAAAAGAACTGTGTTTCCTCCACAGATGGGCCATATCTAGTTCAACTCTGCTTAGGAAACTGACAAGAACAGTAGCTTCTCTTCCCTCTAATACACTGTACTTGCTGGTAACAGACCTGAGAGCTATATGCACTGTGTATGGCACTGAGAGCTCAATAGTAACTCTCCTTACCAAAAAACAACTCTTGCTGGTAGGACCAGAATATGCATGTGATTCAACTCCGTTTATGACTGAGAAACAAACTCTAGCTCGCCTTACAAGAAACATACTCTGCTTTTGAGAAAAGAGCACTCTTCTACTCTACTGTATTTCCTATAGGGCCAGAAGAGTGAGCTTGCTCAGAACAAAAGGACTGTGTTTCCTCCACACACGGGCCATATCTAGTTCAACTCTGCTTAGGAACCTGACAAGTACAGTAGCTACTCTTCAGTCTAATACACTGTACTTGCTGGCAACAGACCTGAGTGCTATATGCACTGTGTATGGCACTGAGAGTGCAATAGTGACTCTTCTTACCAGAAAACAACTCTTGCTTGTAGGACCATAAACTACATGTGATTCAACTCCGTTTATGACTGGGAAACAAACACTAGCTCGCCTTACAAGAAACACACTCTTCTTTTGAGAAAAGAGCACTCTTCTACTCTACTGTGTTTCCTATAGAGTCAGAACAGTGATCTTGCTCAGAATAAAAGAACTGTGCTTCTTATACACACGGGCCATATCTAGTTCAACTCTGCTTAGGAAACTGACAACAACAGAAGCTTCTCTTCAGTCCAATACACTGTACTTGCTGGGAACAGAGGCGAGAGCTATTTGCACTGTGTATTGCAATGGGAACACAATAATGACTCTTCTATCCAGAAAACAACTCTTGCTTGTAGGACCAGAAACTGCATGTGTTTCAACTCCGTTTATGACTGGGAAACAAACACTAGCTCGCCTTACAAGAAACACACTCATCTTTTGAGAAAAGAGCACTCTTCTACTCTACTGTGTTTCCTATAGGGCCAGAAGAGTGAGCTTGCTCAGAACAAAAGAACTGTGCTTCCTACACACACGGGTCATATCTAGTTGAACTCTGCTTAGGAATCTGACAAGAACAGTAGCTTCTCTTCAGTCCAATACACTGTATTTGCTGGCAACAGACCTGAGTGGATTTGCACTGTGTATAGCAATGGGAGCACCATAATGACTCTTTTTAGCAGAAAACAACTCTTGCTTGTAGGACTTGAAACTGCATGTGATTCAACTTTGCTTATGACTGGGAAACAAACACTAGCTCGCCTTACAAGAAACACACTCTGCTTTGAGAAAAGAGCCCTCTTCTACTCTACTGTGTTTCCTACAGGGCCAAAACAGTGAGCTTGCTCAGAAGAAAAGAACAGTGCTTCCTACACACACGGGACATATCTAGTTCAACTCTGCTTAGGAAACTGACAAGAACAGTAGCTTCTCCTCAGTCCAATACACTGTATGTGCTGGGAAAGACGCCAGTGCTATTTGCACTGTATATGGCAATTGGAGCACAGTAGTGACTCTTTTTACCAGAAAACAACTCTTGCTCATAGGACCAGAAACTGCATGTGATTCACCTTCTTTTTAGACTGGAAAACAAACGCTAGATCGCCTTACAAGAAACACACTCTGCTTTTGAGAAAAGAGCACTCTTCTACTCTACTGTGTTTCCTACAGGGCCAGAAGAGTGAGCTTGCTCAGAACAAACGAACTGTGTTTCCTCCACACAGGGGCCATATCTTGTTCAACTCTGCTTAGGAAACTGACAAGAACAGTAGCTTCTCTTCCCTCTAATACACTGTACTTGCTGGTAACAGACCTGAGAGCTATATGCACTGTGTATGGCACTGAGAGCTCAATAGTAACTCTCCTTACCAAAAAACAACTCTTGCTGGTAGGACCAGAATATGCATGTGATTCAACTCCGTTTATGACTGGGAAACAAACTCTAGCTCGCCTTACAAGAAACATACTCTGCTTTTGAGAAAAGAGCACTCTTCTACTCTACTGTATTTCCTATAGGGCCAGAAGAGTGAGCTTGCTCAGAACAAAAGGACTGTGTTTCCTCCACACACGGGCCATATCTAGTTCAACTCTGCTTAGGAACCTGACAAGTACAGTAGCTACTCTTCAGTCTAATACACTGTACTTGCTGGCAACAGACCTGAGTGCTATATGCACTGTGTATGGCACTGAGAGTGCAATAGTGACTCTTCTTACCAGAAAACAACTCTTGCTTGTAGGACCATAAACTACATGTGATTCAACTCCGTTTATGACTGGGAAACAAACACTAGCTCGCCTTACAAGAAACACACTCTTCTTTTGAGAAAAGAGCACTCTTCTACTCTACTGTGTTTCCTATAGAGTCAGAACAGTGATCTTGCTCAGAATAAAAGAACTGTGCTTCTTATACACACGGGCCATATCTAGTTCAACTCTGCTTAGGAAACTGACAACAACAGAAGCTTCTCTTCAGTCCAATACACTGTACTTGCTGGGAACAGAGGCGAGAGCTATTTGCACTGTGTATTGCAATGGGAACACAATAATGACTCTTCTATCCAGAAAACAACTCTTGCTTGTAGGACCAGAAACTGCATGTGTTTCAACTCCGTTTATGACTGGGAAACAAACACTAGCTCGCCTTACAAGAAACACACTCATCTTTTGAGAAAAGAGCACTCTTCTACTCTACTGTGTTTCCTATAGGGCCAGAACAGTGAGCTTGCTCAGAACAAAAGAACTGTGCTTCCTACACACACGGGTCATATCTAGTTGAACTCTGCTTAGGAATCTGACAAGAACAGTAGCTTCTCTTCAGTCCAATACACTGTACTTGCTGGCAACAGACCTGAGTGGATTTGCACTGTGTATAGCAATGGGAGCACCATAATGACTCTTTTTAGCAGAAAACAACTCTTGCTTGTAGGACTTGAAACTGCATGTGATTCAACTTTGCTTATGACTGGGAAACAAACACTAGCTCGCCTTACAAGAAACACACTCTGCCTTTGAGAAAAGAGCCCTCTTCTACTCTACTGTGTTTCCTACAGGGCCAAAACAGTGAGCTTGCTCAGAAGAAAAGAACAGTGCTTCCTACACACACGGGACATATCTAGTTCAACTCTGCTTAGGAAACTGACAAGAACAGTAGCTTCTCCTCAGTCCAATACACTGTATGTGCTGGGAAAGACGCGAGTGCTATTTGCACTGTATATGGCAATGGGAGCACAGTAGTGACTCTTTTTACCAGAAAACAACTCTTGCTCATAGGACCAGAAACTGCATGTGATTCACCTTCTTTTTAGACTGGGAAACAAACGCTAGATCGCCTTACAAGAAACACACTCTGCTTTTGAGAAAAGAGCACTCTTCTACTCTACTGTGTTTCCTACAGGGCCAGAAGAGTGAGCTTGCTCAGAACAAACGAACTGTGTTTCCTCCACACACGGGCCATATCTTGTTCAACTCTGCTTAGGAAACTGACAAGAACAGTAGCTTCTCCTCCCTCTAATACACTGTACTTGCTGGCAACAGACCTGAGAGCTATATGCACTGTGTATGGCACTGAGAGTGCAATAGTGACTCTTCTTACCAGAAAACAACTCTTGCTTGTAGGACCATAAACTACATGTGATTCAACTCCGTTTATGACAGGGAAACAAACACTAGCTGGCCTTACAAGAAACACACTCTGCTTTTGAGAAAAGAGCACTCTTCTACTCTACTGTATTTCCTATAGGGCCAGAAGAGTGAGCTTGCTCAGAACAAAAGGACTGTGTGTCCTCAACACACGGGCCATATCTAGTTCAACTCTGATTAGGAAACTAACAAGTACAGTAGCTACTCTTCAGTCTAATACACTGTACTTGCTGGCAACAGATCTGAGTGCTATATGCACTGTGTATGGCACTGAGAGCGCAATAGTGACTCTTCTTAACAGAAAACAACTCTTGCTTGTAGGACCATAAACTACATGTGATTCAACTCCGTTTATGACTGGGAAACAAACACTAGCTCACATTACAAGAAACACACTCTTCTTTTGAGAAAAGAGCACTCTTCTACTCTACTGTGTTTCCTATAGAGTCAGAACAGTGAGCTTGCTCAGAATAAAAGAAATGTGTTTCCTATACACACGGGCCATATCTAGTTCAACTCTGCTTAGGAAACTGACAAGAACAGTAACTTCTATTCAATCCAATACACTGTACTTGCTGGGAAGAGAGGCGAGAGCTATTTGCACTGAGTATGGCAATGGGAGTGCAATAGTGACTCTTCTAACAAGAAAACAACTCTTGCTCATAGGACCAGAAACTGCATGTGATTCACTTTCTTTTTAGACTGTGAAACAAACACTAGCTCGCCTTACAAGAAACACACTCTTCTTTTGAGAAAAGAGCACTCTTCTACTCTACTGTGTTTCCTATAGAGTCAGAACAGTGAGCTTGCTCAGAATAAAAGAACTGTGTTTCCTATACACACGGGCCATATCTAGTTCAACTCTGCTTAGGAAACTGACAAGAACAGAAGCTTCTCTTCAGTCCAATACACTGTACTTGCTGGGAACAGAGGCGAGAGCTATTTGCACTGTGTATTGCAATGGTAGCACAATAATGACTCTTCTATCAAGAAAACAACTCCTGCTTGTAGGACCATAAACTGCATGTGTTTCAACTCCGTTTATGACTGGGAAACAAACACTAGCTTGCCTTACAAGAAACACACTCGTCTTTTGAGAAAAGAGCACTCTTCTACTCTACTGTGTTTCCTATAGGGCCAGAACAGTGAGCTTGCTCAGAACAAAAGAACTGTGCTTCCTAGACACACGGGTCATATCTAGTTGAACTCTGCTTAGGAATCTGACAAGAACAGTAGCTTCTCTTCATTCCAATACACTGTACTTGCTGAGAACAGACGCGAGTGCTATTTGCACTGTATATGGCAATGGGAACACAATAATGACTCTTCTAACCAGAAAACAACTCTTGAGCGTAGGACCAGAAATTGCATGTGATTCAACTCCGTTTATGACTGGGAAACAAACACTAGCTCGCCTTACAAGAAACACACTCTTCTCTTGATAAAAGAGCACTCTTCTACTCTACTGTATTTCCTAAAGGGCCAGAAGAGTGAGCTTGCTCACAACAAAAAAACTGTGTTTCCTCCATACACGGGCCATATCTAGTTCAACTCTGCTTAGGAAACTGACAAGAACAGTAGCTTCTCTTCAGTCCAATACACTGTACTTGCTGGCAACAGACCTGAGTGGATTCGCACTGTGTATGGCAATGGGAGCACCATAATGACTCTTTTTAGCAGAAAACAACTCTTGCTTGTAGGACTTGAAACTGCATGTGATTCAACTTTGCTTATGACTGGGAAACAAAAACTAGCTCGCCTTACAAGAAACACACTCTGCTTTTGAGAAAAGAGCCCTCTTCTACTCTACTGTGTTTCCTACAGGGCCAGAATAGTGAGCTTGCTCAGAAGAAAAGAACAGTGCTTCCTACACACACGGGCCTTATCTAGTTCAACTCTGCATAGGAAACTGACAAGAACAGTAGCTTCTCCTCAGTCCAATACACTGTATGTGCTGGGAAAGACGCGAGTGCTATTTGCACTGTGTATGGCAATGGGAGCACAGTAGTGACTCTTTTTACCAGAAAACAATTCTTGCTCATTGGACCAGAAACTGCATGTGATTCACCTTCTTTTTAGACTGGGAAACAAACGCTAGCTCGCCTTACAAGAAACACACTCTGCTTTTGAGAAAAGAGCACTCTTCTACTACTGTGTTTCTTATAGGGTCAGAAGAGTGAGCTTGCTCAGAACAAAAGAACTGTGTTTCCTCCACACACGGGCCATATCTAGTTCAACTCTGCTTAGGAAACTGACAAGAACGGTAGCTTCTCTTCAGTCCAATACACTGTACTTGCTGGCAACAGACCTGAGTGGATTTGGACTGTGTATGGCAATCGAGCACAATAATGATTGTTCTTAACAGAAAACAACTCTTCCTGGTAAAACCAGAAACTGCATGTGATTCAACTCCGTTTATGACTGGGAAACAAACACTAGCTCACCTTACAAGAAACAAACTCTGCTTTGGATAAAAGAGCACTCTTCTACTCTACTGTGTTTCCTATAGGCCAAGAACAGTGAGCTTGCTCCGAACAAAAGAACTGTGCTTCCTACACACACAGGACATATCTTGCTCAACTCTGCTTAGGATACTGACAAGAACAAGAGCTTTTCTTCAGTACAATACACTGTACTTGCTGGTAACAGACACGAGTGCTATTTGCACTGTGGTATGGAAATGAGAGCGCAATAATGACTCTTCTAACCAGAAAACAACTCTTGCTCGTAGGTCCAGAAACTGCATGTGATCAACTCCTTTTTAGATTGGGAAACAAACACTAGCTCGCCTTACAAGAAACACACTCTGCTTTTGAGAAAAGAGCACTCTTCTACTCTACTGTGTTTCCTATAGGGCCAGAACAGTGAGCTTGTTCAAAACAAAATAACTGTGCTTCCTACACACACGGGCCATATCTAGTTCAACTCTGCTTAGAAAACTGTCAAGACCAGTAGCTTCTCTTCAGGCCAATAAACTGTGCTTGTTGGGAACAGACGCGAGTGCTATTTGCACTGTGTATGACAATGGGAACAAAATAATGACTCTTCTAACCAGAAAACAACTCTTGTGCTTAGGACCAGAAACTGCATGTGATTCAACTCCGTTTACGACAGGGAAACAAACACTAGCTGGCCTTACAAGAAACACACTCTGCTTTTGAATAAAGAGCACTCTTCTACTCTACTGTGTTTCCTACAGGGCCAGAACTGTGAGCTTGCTGAGAACAAAAGAACTGTGCTTCCTACAAACATGGGCCATATCTAGTTAAACTCTGATTAGGAAACTGACAAGAACAGTAGCTTCTCTTCCGGCCAATACACTGTACTTGCTGGGAACAGACGCGAGTGCTATTTGCACTGTGTATGGCAAAGGGAAAACAATAATGACTCTTCTAACCAGAAAACAACTTTTGAGCGTAGGACCAGAAACTGCATGTGATTCACCTTCTTTTTAGACTGGGAAACAAACACTGGCTCGCCTTACAAGAAACACACTCTGCTTTTGAGAAAAGATCTCTCTTCTACTCTATTGTGTTTTCAGTAGGGCCACAACAGTAAGCTTGCTCAGAACAAAAGAACTGTGCCTACTAAACACACGGGCCATATCTAGTTCAATTCTGCTTAGGAAACTGACAAGAACAGTAGCTTCTCTTCAGTCCATTACACTGTACTTGCTGGGAACAGAAGCGAGTGCTATTTGCACTGGGTATGGCAATGGGAGCACAATAATGACTCTTTATCCAGAAAACACCTCTTGCTTGTAGGACCAGAAACTGTATGTGTTTCAACTCTGTTTATGAGTGGGAAACAAACACTAGCTCGCCTTACAAGAAACACACTCTGCTTTTGAGAAAAGAGAACTCTTCTACTCTACTTTGTTTCCTAAAGGGCCAGAAGAGTGAGCTTGCTCAGAACAAAAGAACTGTGCTTCCTACACACACGGGTCATTTCTAGTTGAACTTTGCTTAGGAAACTGACAAGAACAGTAGCTTCTCTTCATTCCAATACACTGTACTTGCTGGGAACAGACGCGAGTGCTGTTTGTTCTGTGTATGGCAATGGGAACACAATAATGACTCTTCTAACCAGAAAACAACTCTTGAGCGTAGGACCAGAAATTGCATGTGATTCAACTTCGTTTATGCCTGGGAAACAAACACTATCTCGCCTTACAAGAAACACACTCTTCTCTTGAGAAAAGAGCACTCTTCTACTCTACTGTATTTCCTAAAGGGCCAGAAGAGTGAGCTTGCTGAGAACAAAAAAACTGTGTGTCCTCCATACACGGGCCATATCTAGTTCAACTCTTCTTAGGAAACTGAGAAGAATAGTAACTTCTCTTCAGTCCAATACACTGTACTTGCTGGCAACAGACCTGAGTGGATTTACACTGTGTATGGCAATGGGAGCACAATAATGACTCTTCTTAGCAGAAAACAACTTTTGCGTGTAGGACTTGAAACTGCATGTGATTTAACTTTGCTTATGATTGGGAAACAAACACTAGCTAGCCGTACAAGAAACACACTCTGCTTTTGAGAAAAGAGCCCTCTTCTACTCTACTGTGTTTTTTACAGGGCCTTAACAGTGAGCTTGCTCAGAACAAAAGAACTGTGTTTCCTACACACACGGGACATATCTAGTTCAAGTCTGCTTAGAAAACTGACAAGAACAGTAGCTTCTCTTCAGTCCAATACACTGTATGTGCTGGGAAAGACGTGAGTGCTATTTGCACTGTGTATGGCAATGGGAGCACAGTAGTGACTCTTTTTACGAGAAAACAACTCTTGCTCATAAGACCAGAAACTGCATGTGATTCACCGTCTTTTTAGACTGGGAAACAAACGCTAGCTCGCATTACAAGAAACACACTCTGCTTTTGAGAAAAGAGCACTCTTCTACTCTACCGTGTTTCCTATAGGGCCAGAACAGTGAGCTTGCTGAGAACAAAAGAACTTGCTTCCTACACACACGTGCCATATCTAGTTCAACTCTGCTTAGGAAACTGAGAAGAACAGTAGCTTCTCTTCAGTCTAATACACTATACTTGCTGGGAACAGACCTGAGAGCTATATGCACTGTGTATGGCACTGAGAGCGCAATAGTAACTCTTCTAACCAGAAAACAACTCTTGCTCGTAGGTCCAGAAACTGCATGTGATTCAACTCCTTTTTAGAATGGTAAACAAACACTAGCTCGCCTTACCAGAAAAACACTCTGCTTTTGAGAAAAGAGCACTCTTCTAGTCTACTGTGTTTCCTATAGGGCCAGAACAGTGAGCTTGTTCAGAACAAAATAACTGTGCTTCCTACACACACGGGCCATATCTAGATCAACTCTGCTTAGAAAACTGTCAAGACCAGTAGATTCTCTTCAGGCCAATAAACTGTGCTTGTTGGGATCACACACGAGTGCTATTTCCACTGTGTATGGCAATGGGAACAAAATAATGACTCTTCTAACCAGAAAACAACTCTTGTGCTTAGGACCGGAAACTGCATGTGATTCAACGCCGTTTATGACAGGGAAACAAACACTAGCTGGCCTTACAAGAAACACACTCTGCTTTTTAGAAAAGAGCACTCTTCTCCTCTACTGTGTTTCCTACAGGGCCAGAACAGTGAGCTTGCTGAGAACAAAAGAACTGTGCTTCCTACAAACATGGGCCATATCTAGTTCAACTCTGCTTAGGAAACTGACAAGAACAGTAGATTCTCTTCAGTCCAATACACTGTACTTGCTGGAAACAGACCTGAGTGGATTTGCACTGTGTATGGCAATGGGAGCACAATAATGACTCTTCTAACCAGAAAACAACTCTTGCTTGTAGGACCAGAAACTGCATGTGATTCAACTTTGCTTATGACTGGGAAACAAACACTAGCTCGCCTTACAAGAAACACACTCTGCTTTTTAGAAAAGAGCACTCTTCTACTCTACTGTGTTTCCTACAGGGCCAGAACAGTGAGCTTGCTGAGAACAAAAGAACTGTGTTTCCTCCACACACGGGCCATATCTAGTTCAACTCTGCTTAGGAAACTGACAAGTACAGTAGATTCTCTTCAGTCTAATACACTGTACTTGCTGGCAACAGACCTGAGTGCTATATGCACTGTATGGCACTAAGAGCGCAATAGTGACTCTTCTACCAGAAAACAACTCTTGCTCCTAGGACCATAAACTGAATGTGGTTCAACTCCGATTATGACTGGGAAACAAACACTAGCTCGCATTACAAGAAACACATTCTTCTTTTGAGAAAAGAGCACTCTTCTACTCCACTGTGTTTCCTATAGAGTCAGAACAGTGAGCTTGCTCAGAATAAAAGAACTGTGCTTCCTATACACACGGGGCATATCTAGTTCAACTCTGCTTAGGAGATTGACAAGAACAGTAGCTTCTCTTCAGTCCAATACGCTCTACTTGCTGGGAACAGAGGCAAGAGTTCTTTGCACTGTGTATGGCAATGGGAGTGCAACAGTGTCTCTTCTAACTAGAAAACAACTCTTGCGCGTAGGACCAGAAACTGCATGTGATTCAACTCCGTTTATGACTGGGAAACAAACACTAGCTCGCCTTACAGGAAACACACTCTGCTTTTGAGAAAAGATCTCTATTCTACTCTACTGTGTTTTCAGTCGGACCACAACAGTAAGCTTGCTCAGAACAAAAGAACTGTGCTTCCTACACACACGGGCCATATCTAGTTCAACTCTGCTTAGGAAACTGACAAGAACAATAGCTTGTCTTCAGTCCATTACACTGTACTTGCTGGGAACAGAAGCAAGTGCTATTTGCACTGTGTATGGCAATGGGAGCCCAATAATAACTCTTCTATCCAGAAAACAACTCTTGCTTGTAGGACCAGAAACTGCATGTGTTTCAACTCCGTTTATGACTGGGAAGCAAACACTAGCTCGCCTTACAGGAAACACACTCTGCTTTTGAGAAAAGAGCACTCTTCTACTCTACTGTGTTTCCTACAGGGCCAGAACAGTGAGCTTGCTCAGAACAAAAGAACTGTGCTTCCTACACACACGGGACATATCTATTTCAACTCTGCTTAGGAAACCCACAAGAACAGTAGCTTCTTTTCAGTCCAATACACTGTACGTGCTGGGAACAGACGCAAGTGTTATTTGAACTGTGTACGGCAATGGGAACACAGTAGTGACTCTTTTTACCAGAAAACAAATCTTGCTCGTAGCACCAGAAACTGCATGTGATTCAACTCCGTTTATGACTGGTAAACAAGCACTAGCTCGCCTTACAAGAAATAAACTCTGCTTTTGAGAAAAGAGCCCTCTTCTACTCTACTGTGTTTCCATAAGGCAAGAACAGTGAGCTTGCTCAGAACAAAAGAACTGTGCTTATTACACACACGGGCCAGATCTAGTTTAACTCTGCTTAGGAAACTGACAAGAACACTAGCTTCTCTTCAGTCCAATACAATGTACTTGCTGGGAACAGACCTGAGTGCTTTTTACACTGTGTATGCATTGGGAGCATAATAGTGACTCTTCTTACCAGAAAACAACTCTTGCTCTTAGGACCAGAAACTGCATGTGATTCAACTCCGTTTATGACTGGGAAACAAACACTAGCTGGCCTTACAAGAAACACACTCTGCTTTTTAGAAAAGAGCACTCTTCTACTCTACTGTGTTTCCTACAGCGCCAGAACAGTGAGTTTGCTGAGAACAAAAGAACTGTGCTTCCTACAAACACGGGCCATATCTAGTTAAACTCTGCTTAGGAAACTCACAAGAACAGTAGCTTCTCTTCAGTCCAATACACTGTACTTGCTGGGAACAGACTCGAGTGCTATTTGCACTGTGTATGGCAATGGGAACGCAATAATGACTCTTCTAACCAGAAAACAAGTCTTACTCGTAGGACCAGATACTGCATGTGATTCAACTCCGTTTATGACTGGGATACAAACACTAGCTCGCTTTACAAGAAACAAACTCTGCTTTTGAGAAAAGAGCACTCTTCTACTCTACTGTGTTTCCTATAGGGCCAGAACAGTGAGCTTGCTCAGAACAAAAGAACTGTGATTCCTACACACACAGGACATATCTCGTTCAACTCTGCTTAGGAAACTGACAAGAAAGTAGCTTCTCTTCAGGCCAATACACTGTACTTGCTGGGAACAGAAGCGAGTGCTATTTGCACTGTGTATGGCAATGGGAATGCAGTAATGACTCTTCTAACCAGAAAAAAACTCTTGCGCGTAGGACCAGAAACTGCATGTGATTCAACTCCGTTTATGACTGGGAAACAAACACTAGCTCGCCTTACAGGAAACACACTCTGCTTTTGAGAAAAGATCTCTATTCTACTCTACTGTGTTTTCAGTCGGACCACAACAGTAAGCTTGCTCAGAACAAAAGAACTGTGCTTCCTACACACACGGGCCATATCTAGTTCAACTCTGCTTAGGAAACTGACAAGAACAATAGCTTGTCTTCAGTCCATTACACTGTACTTGCTGGGAACAGAAGCAAGTGCTATTTGCACTGTGTATGGCAATGGGAGCACAATAATAACTCTTCTATCCAGAAAACAACTCTTGCTTGTAGGACCAGAAACTGCATGTGTTTCAACTCCGTTTATGACTGGGAAACAAACACTAGCTCGCCTTACAGGAAACACACTCTGCTTTTGAGAAAAGAGCACTCTTCTACTCTACTGTGTTTCCTACAGGGCCAGAACAGTGAGCTTGCTCAGAACAAAAGAACTGTGCTTCCTACACACACGGGACATATCTAGTTCAACTCTGCTTAGGAAACCCACAAGAACAGTAGCTTCTTTTCAGTCCAATACACTGTACGTGCTGGGAACAGACGCAAGTGCTATTTGCACTGTGTACGGCAATGGGAACACAGTAGTGACTCTTTTTACCAGAAAACAAATCTTGCTCGTAGCACCAGAAACTGCATGTGATTCAACTCCGTTTATGACTGGTAAACAAGCACTAGCTCGCCTTACAAGAAATAAACTCTGCTTTTGAGAAAAGAGCCCTCTTCTACTCTACTGTGTTTCCATAAGGCAAGAACAGTGAGCTTGCTCAGAACAAAAGAACTGTGCTTATTACACACACGGGCCAGATCTAGTTTAACTCTGCTTAGGAAACTGACAAGAACACTAGCTTCTCTTCAGTCCAATACAATGTACTTGCTGGGAACAGACCTGAGTGCTTTTTACACTGTGTATGCATTGGGAGCATAATAGTGACTCTTCTTACCAGAAAACAACTCTTGCTCTTAGGACCAGAAACTGCATGTGATTCAACTCCGTTTATGACTGGGAAACAAACACTAGCTGGCCTTACAAGAAACACACTCTGCTTTTTAGAAAAGAGCACTCTTCTACTCTACTGTGTTTCCTACAGCGCCAGAACAGTGAGTTTGCTGAGAACAAAAGAACTGTGCTTCCTACAAACACGGGCCATATCTAGTTAAACTCTGCTTAGGAAACTCACAAGAACAGTAGCTTCTCTTCAGTCCAATACACTGTACTTGCTGGGAACAGACTCGAGTGCTATTTGCACTGTGTATGGCAATGGGAACGCAATAATGACTCTTCTAACCAGAAAACAAGTCTTACTCGTAGGACCAGATACTGCATGTGATTCAACTCCGTTTATGACTGGGATACAAACACTAGCTCGCTTTACAAGAAACAAACTCTGCTTTTGAGAAAAGAGCACTCTTCTACTCTACTGTGTTTCCTATAGGGCCAGAACAGTGAGCTTGCTCAGAACAAAAGAACTGTGATTCCTACACACACAGGACATATCTCGTTCAACTCTGCTTAGGAAACTGACAAGAAAGTAGCTTCTCTTCAGGCCAATACACTGTACTTGCTGGGAACAGAAGCGAGTGCTATTTGCACTGTGTATGGCAATGGGAATGCAGTAATGACTCTTCTAACCAGAAAACAACTCTTGCGCGTAGGACCAGAAACTGCATGTGATTCAACTCCGTTTATGACTGGGAAACAAACACTAGCTCATACAAGAAACAAACTCTGCTTTTGAGAAAAGAGCACTCTTCTACTCTACTGTGTTTCCTATAGGGCCAGAAGAGTGAGCTTGCTCAGAACAAAAGAACTGTGTTTCCTCCACACACGGGCCATATCGAGTTCAACTCTGCTTAGGAAACTGACAAGAACAGTAGCTTCTCTTCAGTCCAATACACTGTACTTGCTGGCAACAGACCTGAGTGGATTTGCACTGTGTATGGCAATGGGAGCACAATAATGAATCCTCTTACCTGAAAACAACTCTTGCTTGTAGGACAAAAACTGCATGTGATTCAACTTTGCTTATGACTGGGAAACAAACTCTAGCTCGCCTTACAAGAAACACACTCTGCTTTTGAGAAAAGAGCACTCTTCTACTCTACTGTGTTTCCTATATGGCCAGAGCAGTGAGCTTGCTCAGAACAAAAGAATTGTGCTTCCTGCACACACGGGCATATCTCATTCAATTTTGCTTAGAAAACTGACAAGAACAGTAGCTTCTCTTCAGTCCAATACACTGTACTTGCTGGAAACAGGCGCGAGTTCTATTTGCACTGTGTATGGCTTTGGGAGCACAATAGTGACTCTTCTTAACAGAAAACAACTCTTGCTGGTAGGACCAGAAACTGCATGTGATTCAACTCCGTTTATGACTGGGAAACAAGCACCAGCTCGCCTTACAAGAAACAAACTCTGCTTTTGAGAAAAGAGCACTCTTCTACTCTACTGTGTTTCCTATAGGGCAAAAACAGTGAGCTTGCTAGGAACAAAAGAACTGTGCTTATTACACACACGGGCCATATCTAGTTCAACTCTGCTTAGGAATCTGACAAGAACAGTAGCTTCTCTTAAATCCAATACACTGTACTTGCTGGGAACAGACCCGAGTGCTATTTGCACTGTGTATGGCATTGGGAGCATAATAGTGACTCTTCTTACCAGAAAGCAACTCTTGCTCTTAGGACCAAAAACTGCATGTGATTCAACTCCGTTTATGACTGGGAAACAAACACTAGCTGGCCTTACAAGAAACACACTCTGCTTTTTAGAAAAGAGCACTCTTCTACTCTACTGTGTTTCCTACAGGGCCAGAACAGTGAGCTTGCTGAGAACAAAAGAACTGTGCTTCCTACAAACACGGGCCATATCTAGTTAAACTCTGCTTAGGTAACTGACAAGAACAGTAGCTTCTCTTCATGCCAATACACTGTACTTGCTGGGAACAGACGCAAGTGCTATTTGCACTGTGTATGGCAATGGGAATGCAGTAATGACTCTTCTAACCAGAAAACAACTCTTGCTCATAGGACCAGAAACTGCATGTGATTCAACTCTGTTTATGACTGGGATACAAACACTAGCTCGCCTTACAAGAAACACACTCTTCTCTTGAGAAAAGAGCACTCTTCTACTCTACTGTATTTCCTAAAGGGCCAGAAGAGTGAGCTTGCTCAGAAAAAAAGAACTGTGTTTCCTCCACACACGGACCATATCTAGTATAACTCTGCTTAAGAAACTGACAAGAACAGTAGCTTCTCTTCAGTCCAATACACTGTACTTGCTGGCAACAGACCTGAGTGGATTTGCACTGTGTATGGCAATGGGAGCACAATAATGAATCCTCTTACCTGAAAACAACTCTTGCTTGTAGGACCAAAAACTGCATGTGATTCAACTTTGCTTATGACTGGGAAACAAACACTAGCTCGCCTTACAAGAAACACACTCTGCTTTTGAGAAAAGAGCACTCTTCTACTCTACTGTGTTTCCTGTATGGCCAGAACAGTGAGCTTGCTCAGAAGAAAAGAATTGTGCTTCCTGCACACACGGGCCATATCTCATTCAATTCTGCTTAGAAAACTGACAAGAACAGTAGCTTCTCTTCAGTCCAATACACTGTACTTGCTGGAAACAGGCGCGAGTTCTTTTTGCACTGTGTATGGCTTTGGGAGCGCAATAGTGACTCTTCTTTTTTTTTTTTTTTTTTTTTTTTTTTTTTTTTTTTTTTTTTTTTTTGTTTTTTGTTTTTTGTTTTTCGAGACAGGGTTTCTCTGTGTAGCTTTGCGCCTTTCCTGGAACTCACTTGGTAGCCCAGGCTGGCCTCGAACTCACAGAGATCCGCCTGGCTCTGCCTCCCGAGTGCTGGGATTAAAGGCGTGCGCCACCACCGCCCGGCGCTTCTCTTCAGGCCAATACACTGTACTTGCTGGGAACAAAAATCAGTGCTATTTGCACTGTGTATGGCAATGAGAACGCAATAATGACTCTTCTAACCAGAAAACAACTCTTGCTCGTAGGACCAGAAACTGCATGTGATTCAACTCCATTTATGACTGGGAAACAAACACTAGCTCACCTTACAGGAAAGAAACTCTGCTTTGAGAAAAGAGCACTCTTCTACTCTACTGTGTTTCCTATAGGGCCAGAACAGTGAGCTTCCTCAGAACAAAAAAACTGTGCTTCCTACATGCACAGGATATATCTCGTTCAACTCTGCTTATGATACTGACAAGAACAATAGCTTTTCTTCAGTACAATACACTGTAATTGCTGGGAACACACACGAGAGCTATTTGCACTGTGTATTGCAATGGGAGCGCAATAATGACTCTTCTAACCAGAAAACAACTCTTGCTCGTAGGACCAGAAACTGCATGTGATTCACCTTTGCTTATGACTGGGAAGTATACACTAGCTCGCTTTACAAGAAACAAACTCTGCTTTTCAGAAAAGAGCACTCTTCTAGTCTACTGTGTTTCCTATAAGGCCAGAAGAGTGAGCTTGCTCAGAACAAAAGATCTGTGCTTCCTACACACACAGGACATATCTAGTTCAACTCTGCTTAGGAAACTGAGAAGAACAGTAGCTTCTCTTCAGGCCAATAAACTGTACTTGGTGGGAACAGACGCCAGTGATATTTGCACTGTGTATGGCAATGGGAGCACAATAATGACTCTTCTACCCAGAAAACAACTCTTGCTCATAGGACCAGAAACTGCATGTGATTCAACTCCTTTTTAGAATGGGAAACAAACACTAGCTGGCCTTACAAGAAACACACTCTGCTTTTGAGAAAAGAGCACTCTTCTACTCTACTGTGTTACCTATAGGGCCAGAACAGTGAGCTTGCTCAGAACAAAAGAACTGTGCTTCCTACACACACGAGCCATATCTAGTTCAACTCTGCTTAGGAAACTGACAAGAACAGTAGCTTCTCTTCAGTCCAATACACTGTACGTGCTGGGAACAGACCCGAGTGCTATTTGCACTGTGTATGGCAGTGGGAGCATAATAGTGACTCTTCTTACCAGAAAGCAACTCTTGCTCGTAGGACCAGAAACTGCATGTGATTCAACTCTTTTATGACTGGGAAACAAACACTAGCTGGCCTTACAAGAAACACACTCTGCTTTTTAGAAAGGAGCACTCTTCTGCTCTACTGTGTTTTCTATAGGGCCAGAACAGTGAGCTTGCTCAGAAGAAAAGAACTGTGCTTCCTACACACACGGGCCATATCTAGTTCAACTCTGTTTAGGAAACTGACAAGAACAGTAGCTTCTCTTCAGTCCAATACAATGTACTTGCTGGGACCAGACGCGAGTGCTATTTGCACTGTGTATGGCAATGGGTGCATAATAGTGACTCTTCTTACCAGAAAGCAACTCTTGCTAGTAGGACGAGAAACTGCATGTGATTCAACTCCTTTTATTACTGGGAAACAAACACTAGCTCGCCTTACAAGAAATACACTCTGCTTTTTAGAAAAGAGCACTCTTCTACTCTACTGTGTTTCCTATAGAGTCAGAACAGTGAGCTTGCTGAGAACAAAAGAGCTGTGCTTCCTACACACACAGGACATATCTCGTTCAACTCTGCTTAGAATACTGACAAGAACAATAGCTTATCTTCAGTACAACACACTGTACTTGCTGGGAACAGACCCGAGTGCTATTTGCACTGTGTATGGCAATGGGAGCATAATAGTGACTCTTCTTACCAGAAAGCAACTCTTGCTCGTAGGACCAGAAACTGCATGTGATTCAACTCCGTTTATGACTGGGAAACAAACACTAGCTGGCCTTACAAGAAACACACTCTGCTTTTGAGAAAAGAGCACTCTTCTACTCTACTGTGTTTCCTAAAGGGTCAAAACAGTGAGCTTTCTCGGAATAAAAGAACTGTGCTTCCTGAACACACGGGCCATATCTCATTCAATTATGCTTAGAAAACTGACAAGAATAGTAGCTTCTCTTCAGTCCAATACATTGTATTTGCTGGAAACAGGCGCGAGAGCTATTTGCACTGTGTATGGCAATGGGAACAAAATAATGCCTCTTCTAACCAGAAAACAACTCTTGTGCTTAGGACCAGAAACTGCATGTGATTCAACTCCATTTATGACAGGGAAACAAACACTAGCTGGCCTTACAAGAAACACACTCTGCTTTTTAGAAAAGAGCACTCTTCTACTCTACTGTGTTTCCTATAGAGCCAGAAGAGTGAGCTTGCTAAGAACGAAAGAACTGTGCTTCCTCCACACACGGGCCATATGTAGTTCAACTCTGCTTAGGATACTGACAAGAACAATAGCTTTTCTTCAGTACAATACACTGTACTTGCTGGGAAAAGACACAAGTGCTATTTGCACTGTGTATGGCAATGGGAGCGCAATAATGACTCTTCTAACAGAAAACATCTCTTGCTCATAGGACCAGAAACTGCATGTGATTCAACTCCTTTTTAGATTGGGAAACAAACACTAGCTGGCCTTACAAGAAACACACTCTGCTTTTTAGGAAAGAGCACTCTTCTACGCTACTGTGTTTCCTATAGGGCCAGAACAGGGAGCTTGCTCAGAACAAAAGAACTGTGCTTCCTACACACACGGGCCATATCTAGTTCAACTCTGCTTAGGAAACTGAGAAGAACAGTAGCTTCTCTTCAGGCCAATAAACTGTACTTGGTGGGAACAGACGCGAGTGATACTTGCACTGTGTATGGCAATGGGAGCACAATAATGACTCTTCTACCCAGAAAACAACTCTTGCGCGTTGGACCAGAAAATGCATGTGATTCAACTCCATTTATGACTGGGAAACAAACACTAGCTCGCCTTACAAGAAACAAACTCTGCTTTGAGAAAAGAGCACTCTTCTACTCTACTGTGTTTCCTATAGGGCCAGAACCGTGAGCTTTCTCAGAACAAAAGAACTGTGCTTCCTACACACACGGGACATATCTAGTTCAACTCTGCTTAAGAAACTGACCAGAACAGTAGCTTCTCTTCAGTCCAATACACTGTGCTTGCTGGGAACAGACGCGAGTGCTATTTGCACTGTGTAAGGCAATGGAAGTGCAAAAGTGACTCCTCTTATCGGAAAACATCTCTTGCCCGTAGGACCAAACTACATATGATTCAAATCCCTATATGACTGGGAAACAAATACTAGCTCGCCTTACAAGAAACACACTCTGCTTTTGAGAAAAGGGAACTCTTCTAATCTACTGTGTTTCCCTTAGGGCCAGAACAGTGAGCTTGCTCAGAACAAAAGAACTGTGCTTCCTACACACATGGGACATATCTAGTTGAGTCTGCTTAGGAAACTGATGAGAACAGTAGCTTCTCTTCTGGCCAATACACTGTACTTGCTGGGAACAGACGCGAGTGCTATTTGCACTGTGTATGGCAATGAGAACGCAATAATGACTCTTCTAACCAGAAAACAACTCTTGCGCGTAGGACCAGAAACTTTATGTGATTCAACTTTGCTTATGACTGGAAAACACACACTAGCTCGCCTTTCTGGGAACACACTATCCTTTTTGAAAAGCGCACTCTTCTACTCAACTGTGTTTTCTATAGGGCCAGAACAGTGAGCTTGCTAAGAACAAAAGAACTGTGCTTCCTGCACACACGGGCCATATCTAGTTCAACTCTGCTTAGGAAACTGACAAGACCAGTAGCTTCGCTTCAGGCCAATAAACTGTCCTTTGTGGGAACAGACGCGAGTGCTATTTGCACTGTTTATGGCAATGGGAACAAAATAATGACTCTTCTAACCAGAAAACAACTCTTGCTCATAGGACCAGAAACTGCATGTGATTCAACTCCTTTTTAGACTGGGAAAAAAACACTAGCTCGCCTTACAAGAAACACACTCTGCTTTTGAGAAAAGATCACTCTTCTACTCTACTGTGTTTCTTATAGGACCAGAACAGTGAGCTTGCTCAGAACAAAAGAACTGTGCTTCCTACACACACGGGGCATATCTAGTTCAACTCTGCTTAAGAAACTGACAAGAACAGTAGCTTCTCTTCAGTCCAATACAGGATACTTGCTGGGAACAGAGGCGAGTGCTATTTGCACTGTGTATGGGTTTGGGAGCACAATAATGACTCTTCTATCCAGAAAACAACTCTTGCTTGTAGGGCCAGAAACTGCATGTGATTCAACTCCGTTTATGACTGGGAAACAAAGACTAGCTCGCCTTACAAGAAACACACTCTGTTTTTTTGAAAAGAGCACTCCTCAACTCTACTGTGTTTCCTAAAGGGCCCGAACAGTGAGCTTGCTCAGAACAAAAGAACTGTGCTTCTTACACACATATGACATATCTAATTCAACTCTGCTTATTAAACTGACAAGAACAGTAGCTTCTCTTCAGTCCAATACACTGTACTTGCTGGGAACAGATGCGAGTTCTATTTGTACTGTGTAAGGCAATGGGAGTGCAATAATGACTCCTCTTATCGGAAAACAACTCTTGCTTGTAGGACCAAACTACATATGATTCAACCACCTTTACGACTGGGAAACAAAGACTAGCTCGCCTTACAAGAAACACACTCTGCTTTTGAGAAAAGGGCACTCTTCTACTCTACTGTGTTTCCCCTAGTGCCAGAACAGTGAGCTTGCTCAGAACAAAAGAACTGTGCTTCCTACACATGGAACGTATCTAGTTCAACTCTGCTTAGGAAACTGACAAGAACAGTAGCTTCTCTTCAATCCAATACACTGTACTTGCTGGAAACAGATGCGAGTGCTATTTGCACATTGTATGGCAATGGGAACGCAATAATGACTCTTCTAACCAGAAAACATCTCTTGCGGGTAGGACCAGAAAGTGCATGTGATTCAACTCCGTTTATGACTGGGAAACAAACACTAGCTCGCCTTCCAAGAAACACACTCTCCTTTTTAGAAAAGAGCACTCTTCTACTCTACTGTGTTTCCTATAGGGCCAGAACCGTGAGCTTTCTCAGAACAAAAGAACTGTGCTTCCTACACACACGGGACATATCTAGTTCAACTCTGCTTAAGAAACTGACCAGAACAGTAGCTTCTCTTCAGTCCAATACACTGTGCTTGCTGGGAACAGACGCGAGTGCTATTTGCACTGTGTAAGGCAATGGAAGTGCAAAAGTGACTCCTCTTATCGGAAAACATCTCTTGCTCGTAGGACCAAACTACATATGATTCAACTCCCTATATGACTGGGAAACAAATACTAGCTCGCCTTACAAGAAACACACTCTGCTTTTGAGAAAAGGGAACTCTTCTAATCTACTGTGTTTCCCTTAGGGCCAGAACAGTGAGCTTGCTCAGAACAAAAGAACTGTGCTTCCTACACACATGGGACATATCTAGTTCAAGTCTGCTTAGGAAACTGATGAGAACAGTAGCTTCTCTTCTGGCCAATACACTGTACTTGCTGGGAACAGACGCGAGTGCTATTTGCACTGTGTATGGCAATGAGAACGCAATAATGACTCTTCTAACCAGAAAACAACTCTTGCGCGTAGGACCAGAAACTTTATGTGATTCAACTTTGCTTATGACTGGAAAACACACACTAGCTCGCCTTTCTGGAAACACACTCCCCTTTTTGAAAAGCGCACTCTTCTACTCAACTGTGTTTTCTATAGGGCCAGAACAGTGAGCTTGCTAAGAACAAAAGAACTGTGCTTCCTGCACACACGGGCCATATCTAGTTCAACTCTGCTTAGGAAACTGACAAGACCAGTAGCTTCGCTTCAGGCCAATAAACTGTCCTTTGTGGGAACAGACGCGAGTGCTATTTGCACTGTTTATGGCAATGGGAACAAAATAATGACTCTTCTAACCAGAAAACAACTCTTGCTCATAGGACCAGAAACTGCTTGTGATTCAACTCCTTTTTAGACTGGGAAAAAAACACTAGCTCGCCTTACAAGAAACACACTCTGCTTTTGAGAAAAGATCACTCTTCTACTCTACTGTGTTTCTTATAGGACCAGAACAGTGAGCTTGCTCAGAACAAAAGAACTGTGCTTCCTACACACACGGGGCATATCTAGTTCAACTCTGCTTAAGAAACTGACAAGAAAAGTAGCTTCTCTTCAGTCCAATACAGGATACTTGCTGGGAACAGAGGCGAGTGCTATTTGCACTGTGTATGGGTTTGAGCACAATAATGACTCTTCTATCCAGAAAACAACTCTTGCTTGTAGGACCAGAAACTGCATGTGATTCAACTCCGTTTATGACTGGGAAACAAAGACTAGCTCGCCTTACAAGAAACACACTCTGCTTTTTTGAAAAGAGCACTCCTCAACTCTACTGTGTTTCCTAAAGGGCCCGAACAGTGAGCTTGCTCAGAACAAAAGAACTGTGCTACTTACACACATATGACATATCTAGTTCAACTCTGCTTATTAAACTGACAAGAACAGTAGCTTCTCTTCAGTCCAATACACTGTACTTGCTGGGAACAGACGCGAGTTCTATTTGTACTGTGTAAGGCAATGGGAGTACAATAGTGACTCCTCTTATCGGAAAACAACTCTTGCTTGTAGGACCAAACAACATATGATGCAACCACCTTTACGACTGGGAAACAAAGACTAGCTCGCCTTACAAGAAACACACTCTGCTTTTGAGAAAAGGGCACTCTTCTACTCTAATGTGTTTCCCCTAGGGCCAGAACAGTGAGCTTGCTCAGAACAAAAGAACTGTGCTTCCCACACACGGAACATATCTAGTTCAACTCTGCTTAGGAAACTGACAAGAACAGTAGCTTCTCTTCAATCCAATACCCTGTACTTGCTGGAAACAGATGCGAGTGCTATTTGCACTTTGTATGGCAATGGGAACGCAATAATGACTCTTCTAACCAGAAAACATCTCTTGTGCGTAGGACCAGAAACTGCATGTGATTCAACTCCGTTTCTGACATGGAAACAAACACTAGCTCGCCTTACAAGAAACACACTCTGCTTTTTAGAAAAGAGCACTCTTCTACTCTACTGTGTTTCCTATAGAGCCAGAAGAGTGAGCTTGCTCAGAACAAAAGAACTGTGCTTCCTCCACACACGGGCCGTATGTAGTTCAACTCTGCTTAGGATACTGACAAGAACAATAGCTTTTCTTCAGTACAATACACTGTACTTGCTGGGAAAAGACACAAGTGCTATTTGCACTGTGTATGGCAATGGGAGCGCAATAATGACTCTTCTAACCAGAAAACAACTCTTGCTCATAGGACCAGAAACTGCATGTGATTCAACTCCTTTTTAGACTGGGAAACAAACACTAGCTCGCCTTACAAGAAACACACTCTGCTTTTGAGAAAAGAGCACTCTTCTACTCTACTGTGTTTCGTAAAGGCCAGAACAGTGAGCTTGCTCAGAACAAAAGAACTGTGCTTCCTACACACACGGGGCATATCTAGTTCAACTCTGCTTAGGAAACTGACAAGACCAGTAGCTTCTCTTCATGCCAATAAAATTTGCTTGATGGGAACAGACGGAAGTGATATTTGCACTGTGTATGGCAATGGGAACAAAATAATGACTCTTCTAACCAGAAAACAAGTCTTGTGCTTAGGACCAGAAACTGCATGTGATTCAACTCCGTTTATGACAGGGAAACAAACACTAGCTGGCCTTACAAGAAACACACTCTGCTTTTTAGAAAAGAGCACTCTTCTACACTACTGTGTTTCCTATAGGGCCAGAACAGGGAGCTTGCTCAGAACAAAAGAACTGTGCTTCCTACACACACGGGCCCTATCTAGTTCAACTCTGCTTAGGAAACTGAGAAGAACAGTAGCTTCTCTTCAGGCCAATAAACTGTACTTGGTGGGAACAGACGCGAGTTATATTTGCACTGTGTATGGCAATGGGAGCACAATAATGACTCTTCTACCCAGAAAACAACTCTTGCGTGTTGGACCAGAAACTGCATGTGATTCAACTCTATTTATGACTGGGAAACAAACACTAGCTCGCCTTACAAGAAACAAACTCTGCTTTGAGAAAAGAGCACTCTTCTACTCTACTGTGTGTCTTATAGGGCCAGAACAGTGAGCTTGCTCAGAACAAAAGAACTGTGCTTCCTACACACACAGGACATATCTCGTTCAACTCTGCTTAGGATACTGACAAGAACAATAGCTTGTCTTCAGTACAATACACTGTACTTGCTGGGAACAGACACGAGAGCTATTTGCACTGTGTATGGCAATGGGAGCGCAAAAATGACTCCTATAACCAGAAAACAACTCTTGCTCCTCGGACCAGAAACTGCATGTGATTCAACTTTGCTATGACTGGGAAACACACACTAGCTCGTCTTACAAGAAACACACTCTCCTTTTTAGAAAAGAGCACTCTTCTACTCTACTGTGTTTCCTATAAGATCAGAACAGGGAGCTTGCTAAGAACAAAAGAACTGTGCTTCCTACACACACGGGCCATATCTAGTTCACCTCTGCTTAGGAAACTGAGAAGAACAGTAGCTTCTCTTCAGGCCAATAAACTGTACTTGGTGGGAACAGACGCGAGTGATACTTGCACTGTGTATGGCAATGGGAGCACAATAATGACTCTTCTACCCAGAAAACAACTCTTGCGCGTTGGACCAGAAACTGCAAGTGATTCAAATCTGTTTATGACTGGGAAACAAACACTAGGTCGCCTTTCAAGAAATACACTCTATTTTTTAGAAAAGAGCACTCTTCTACTCTACTGTGTTTCCTATAGGGCCAGAACCGTGAGCTTTCTCAGAACAAAAGAACTGTGCTTCCTACACACACGGGACATATCTAGTTCAACTCTGCTTAAGACTGACCAGAAAAGTAGCTTCTCTTCAGTCCAATACACTGTGCTTGCTGGGAACAGACGCGAGTGCTATTTGCACTGTGTAAGGCAATGGAAGTGCAAAAGTGACTCCTCTTATCGGAAAACATCTCTTGCCCGTAGGACCAAACTACATATGATTCAAATCCCTATATGACTGGGAAACAAATAATAGCTCGCCTTACAAGAAACACACTCTGCTTTTGAGAAAAGGGAACTCTTCTAATCTACTGTGTTTCCCTTAGGGCCAGAACAGTGAGCTTGCTCAGAACAAAAGAACTGTGCTTCTTACACACATGGGACATATCTAGTTCAAGTCTGCTTAGGAAACTGATGAGAACAGTAGCTTCTCTTCTGGCCAATACACTGTACTTGCTGGGAACAGACGCGAGTGCTATTTGCACTGTGTATGGCAATGAGAACGCAATAATGACTCTTCTAACCAGAAAACAACTCTTGCGCGTAGGACCAGAAACCTTACGTGATTCAACTTTGCTTATGACTGGGAAACACACACTAGCTCGCCTTTCAGGAAAAACACTGCCCTTTTTGAAAAGCGCACTCTGCTACTCAACTGTGTTTCCTATAGGGCCAGAACAGTGAGCTTGCTAAGAACAAAAGAACTGTGCTTCCTGCACACACGGGCCATATCTAGTTCAACTCTGCTTAGGAAACTGACAAGACCAGTAGCTTCGCTTCAGGCCAATAAAATGTCCTTTGTGGGAACAGACGCGAGTGCTATTTGCACTGTTTATGGCAATGGGAACAAAATAATGACTCTTCTAACCAGAAAACAACTCTTGCTCATAGGACCAGAAACTGCATGTGATTCAACTCCTTTTTAGACTGGGAAAAAAACACTAGCTCGCCTTACAAGAAACACACTCTGCTTTTGAGAAAAGGGCACTCTTCTACTCTACTGTGTTTCCCCTAGTGCCAGAACAGTGAGCTTGCTCAGAACAAAAGAACTGTGCTTCCTACATACACGGGGCATATCTAGTTCAACTCTGCTTAAGAAACTGACAAGAACAGTAGCTTCTCTTCAGTCCAATACACGATACTTGTTGGGAACAGAGGCGAGTGCTATTTGCACTGTGTATGGGATTGGGAGCACAATAATGACTCTTCTATCCAGAAAACAACTCTTGCTTGTAGGCCCAGAAACTGCATGTGATTCAACTCCGTTTATGACTGAGAAACAAAGACTAGCTCGCCTTACAAGAAACACACTCTGCTTTTTTGAAAAGAGCACTCCTCAACTCTACTGTGTTTCCTAAAGGGCCCGAACAGTGAGCTTGCTCAGAACAAAAGAACTGTGCTTCTTACACACATATGACATATCTAGTTCAACTCTGCTTATTAAACTGACAAGAACAGTAGCTTCTCTTCAGTCCAATACACTGTACTTGCTGGGAACAGACGCGAGTTCTATTTGTACTGTGTAAGGCAATGGGAGTGCAATAGTGACTCCTCTTATCGGAAAACAACTCTTGCTTGTAGGACCAAACTACATATGATTCAACCATCCTTTACGACTGGGAAACAAAGACTAGCTCGCCTTACAAGAAACACACTCTGCTTTTGAGAAAAGGGCACTCTTCTACTCTACTGTGTTTCCCCTAGTGCCAGAACAGTGAGCTTGCTCAGAACAAAAGAACTGTGCTTCCTACACACGGAACGTATCTAGTTCAACTCTGCTTAGGAAACTGACAAGAACAGTAGCTTCTCTTCAATCCAATACACTGTACTTGCTGGAAACAGATGCGAGTGCTATTTGCACTTTGTATGGCAATGGGAACGCAATAATGACTCTTCTAACCAGAAAACATCTCTTGTTCGTAGGACCAGAAACTGCATGTGATTCAACTCCGTTTATGACTGGGAAACAAACACTAGCTCGCCTTACAAGAAACACACTCTGCTTTTGATATCAGAGCACTCTTGTACTCTACTGTGTTTCCTATAGAGTCAGAACAGTGAGCTTGCTGAGAACAAAAGAGCTGTGCTTCCTACAAACACAGGCCATATGTAGTTCAACTCTGCTTAGGAAACTGACAAGAACAGTAACTTCTCTTCAGTCCATTACACTGTACTTGCTGGGAACAGGAGCGAGTGCTATTTGCACTGTGTATGGGTTTGGGAGCACAATAATGACTCTTCTATCCAGAAAAGAACTCTTGCTTGTAGGACCAGAAACTGCATGTGATTCAACTCCGTTTATGCCTGGGAAACAAACACTAGCTCGCCTTACAAGAAACACACTCTGCTTTTTTGAAAAGAGTACTCCTCAACTCTACTGTGTTCCCTAAAGGGCCCGAACAGTGAGCTTGCTCAGAACAAAAGAACTGTGCTTCTTACACACATGGGACATATCTAGTTCAACTCTGCTTAGGAAACTGACAAGAACAGTAGCTTCTCTTCAGTCCAATACACTGTACTTGTTGGGAATAGACGTGAGTGCTATTTGCACTGTGTATGGCAATGGGAACATAATAGTTACTCTTCTTACCAGAAAACAACTCTTGCTCGTAGGACCAGAAACTGCATGTGATTCAACTCCGTTTATGACTGGGAAACAGACACTAGCTCGCCTTACAAGAAACACACTCTGCTTTTGTGAAAAGAGCACTCTTCTACTCTACTGTGTTTCCTAAAGGGCCAGAACAGTGAGCTTGCTCAGAACAAAAGAACTGTGCTTCCAACACACACGGGACATATCTACTTCAACTCTGCGTAGGAAACTGACAAGAACAGTAGCATATCTTCAGTCCAATACACTGTACAGGCTGGGAAGAGACGCCAGTGCTATTTGCACTGGCAATGGGAGCATAATAGTGACTCTTCTTACCACAAAGCAACTCTCGCTCGTAGGAGCAGTAACTGCATGTGACTCAACTCCTTTTATGACTGGGAAACAAACACTAGCTCACCTTATAAGAAACACGCTAAGCTTTTTATAAAAGAGCACTCTTCTGCTCTACTGTGTTTCCAGTAGGGCCACAACATTGAGCTTGCTCAGAACAAAAGAACTGTGCTTCCTACACACACGGGCCATATCTAGTTCAACTCTGCTTAGGAAACTGACAAGAACAGTAGCTTCTCTTCAGTCCATTACACTGTACTTGCTGGGAACAGACGCGAGTGCTATTTGCACTGTGTATGGCAATGGGAACCCAATAATGACTCTTCTAACCAGAAAACAACTCTTGAGTGTAGGACCAGAAACTGCATGTGATTCAACTCCGTTTATGACTGGGAAACATATACTAGCTCGCCTTACAAGAAACATGCTCTACTCTTGAGAAAAGAGCACTCTTCTACTCTACTGTATTTCCTAAAGGGATAGAAGAGTGAGCGTGCTCAGAACAAAAGAACTGTGTTTCCTCCACACACAGGCCATATCTAGTTCAACTCTGCTTAGGAAACTGACAAGAACAGTAGCTTCCCTTCAGTCCAATACCCTGTACTTGCTGGCAACAGACCTGAGTGGATTTGCACTGTGTATGGCAATCGAGCACAATAATGATTCTTCTTAACAGAAAACAACTCTTCCTGGTAGGACCAGAAACTGCATGTGATTCAACTTAGTTTATGACTGGGAAACAATCAGTAGCTCGCTTTACAAGAAACACACTCTGCTTTTGAGAAAAGCATTCTCTTCTTCTCTACTGTGTTTCCAACAAGTCCAGAACAGTGAGCTTGCTCAGAACAAAAGAACTGTGCTTCCTACACACACTGGCCATATCTAGTTCAACTCTGTTTAGGAAACTGACAAGAACAGTAGCTTCTTTTCAGTCCAATACACTATACTTGCTGGGAACAGATTCGAGTGCGATTTGCACAGTGTATGGCAATGGGAGCAGATTTGTGACTTTCCTTACCAGTAAACAACTCTTGCTCATAGAAACAGAAACTGCATATGATTAAACACCGTTTATGAATGGGAAACAAACACTAGCTCGCCTTACAAGAAACACACTCTGCTTTTGAGAAAAGAGCACTCTTCTACTTTACTCTGTTTCCTATAGGAATAGAAAAATTAGCTTGCTCAGAGCCAAGGACTGTGCTTCCTGCATACACGGGCCATATGTAGTTCAACTTTTTTTAGGAAACTGACAAGAACAGTAACTTCTTTTCATTCCAATACATTATACTTGCTGAGAACAGATGTGAATGCGATTTGCACTGTGTATGGCAAAGAAAGCAGAATTGTGACTTTCCTTATCAGAAAACAACTCTTGCTCACAGGACCAGAAACTGCATGTGAATCAACTCCGTTTATGAAAGGGTAACAAACACTAGCTGGCCTTACAAGAAACACACCCTGCTTTTGGGAAAAGTACATTCTTGTACTTTACTGTGTTTCCTATTGGGCCAGAACAGTGAGCTTGCTCAGAAAAAAAGAACTGTGCTTCCTACACACACGGGCCATATCTAGTTCACCTCTGTTTAGGAAACTGACAAGAACAGTACTTCACTTCAGTTCAATACACTGTACTTGCTGGGAAATGACGGGAGTGCTATTTGCACTGTGTATGGCAATGGGAGCTCAATAGTGACTTTCCTTACCAGAAAACAACTCTTGCTCTTAGGACCAGAAACTGGATGTGATTCAAATCCGTTTATGAAAGGGAAACAAACACTAGCTCTCGTTCCAAGAAACACACTCTGCTTTTGAGAAAAAAGCACTCTTCTAATTTACTGTGCTTCTTATAGGGCCAGAACAGTGATCTTGCTCAGAAAAAAGAACTGTGCTTCCTACACACATGGGACAGATCTTGTTCAAAACTGCTTAGGAAACTGACCAGAACAGTAGCTTCTCTTCAGTCCAATACACTATACTTGCTAGGAACTGATACGAGTGCGATTTGCACTGTGCATGGCAATGGGAGCATAATCGTGACTTTACTTACTAGAAAACAACTCTTGCGCATAAGACCAGAAACTGCAGGTGATTCAACTCCGTTTATGATTGAGAAACAAACACTAGGTCAAATTACAAGAAACACACTCTGCTTTTAAGAAGAGAGCTCTCTTCTACTTTACTGTGTTTCCTATAGGGCCAGAACATTGAGCTTGCTCAGAACAAAAGAAATGTCCTTCCTACACAAACGGGCCGTATTTAGTTCAACGCTGCATAGGAAACTGAAAAGAACTGTAGCTTATCTTCAGTCCAATACACTGTAATTGCTGGGAACACAATGATTGCTATTTGCACTCTTAGTGGCATTGGGAACTCAATAGTGACTTTCCTTACCCGAAAACGTCTTCCTCCTTGGACCAGAAACTGCATTTGATTCAACTCCGTTCATGATTTGGAAACTACACTAGCTCTCCTTACAAGAAACACAATCTGCTTTTGAGGAAAGTGTTTGCTTCATCATCACTGGGTTTCCTATAGGGCCAGGACAGTCAGCTTGCTCAGAACAAAAGAACTGTGCTTCCTACACACACGGGCCATATCCAGTTCAACTCTGCTTTGGAAACTGACAAGTACAGTAGCTTCTCTTCAGTCCAATACACTGTACTTGCTGGGAACAGACCCGAGTGCTATTTGCACTGTGTATGGCAATGGGAGCACAATAGTAACTTTTCATACCAGAAAACAACTATTGCTCATCGGATCAGAAACTGCATGTGATTCAACTCCATTTATGAATGGGAAACACACACTAGCTCGCCTTACAAGAAACACACTCTGCTTTCGAGAAAAGAGCACTCTTCTTCTCTACTGTGTTTCGTATAGGGCCAGATCAGTGAGCTTGCTCAGAACAAAAGAACTGTGCTTTCTACAGACACCGGCCATATCTAGTTCAACTCTGCTTAGGAAACTGAGAAGAAGATTGCTTCTCTTCAGTCCAATACACTATACTTGCTGGGAACAGATGCGAGTGCGATTTGCAGTGTGTATGGCAATGGCTACAGAATTGTGACTTTCTTTACCAGAAAACAACTCTTGCTCATAGGACCAGAATCTGCATGTGAATCAACTCTGTTTATGAATGGGAAACAAACACTAGCTTGCCTGACAGGAATCTCACTCTGCTTTTGAGAAAAGAGCATTCTTCTACTCTACTGTGTTTACTATAGGACCAAAACAGAGAGCTTGCTCAGAACCACATAACTGTGCTTCCTCCACACTGGCCATATCTAGTTCAATTTTGATTAGGAAACTGAGAAGAACAGTAGCTTCTCTTCAGTCCAATACATTATACTTGTTGGGAACAGACGCAAGTGCTATTTGCACTGTGTATTGCAATGGGAGCCCAATAGTGACTTTCCTTACCAGAAAACAACTCTTGCTCATAGGACCACAAACTGCATGTGATTCAACTCGGTTTATGAATGGGAAACAAATGCTGGCTCACCTTACAAGAAACACACTCTGCTTTTGGGAAAAGATCACTCCTCTACTTTACTGTGTTTCTCATAGGGCCAGAACAGTGCACTTGCTCGGAACCAAAGAACTGTGCTTCCTACACAAACGAGCCATATGTAGTTCAATGCTTTTTAGTAAAATGACAAGAACAGTAGCTTCTCTTCAGTCCAATACACTGTAATTGCTGGGAACAGATGGGATTGCTATTTGCACTGTTATTGGGTGTGGAAGCACAATAGTGACTTTCCTTACCAGAAAACAACTCTTGCTCATAGGACCAGTAAGTGCATGTGATTCAACACTGTTTATGAATGGGAAACAAACACTTGCTAGCCTTACAAGTAACCACTCTGCTTTTGAGAAAAGAGCACCCTGCTACTCTACTGTTTTTCCTATAGGTCCAGAACAGTGCACTTGCTCAGAAAAAAAGAACTCTGCATCCTACACACACGTGCCATATTTAGTTCAATGCTCCTTAGGAAACTGACAAGAACAGTAGTTTCTCTTCAGTCCAATATACTGTAATTGCTGGGAACAGACGCCATTGCTATTTGCACTGTTAGTGGCTATGAGAGTACAATAGTGACTTTCCTTACTCAAAAACATCTCTTGCTAATAGGACCTGAAACTGCATGTGATTCAACTCCGTTTATGAATGGGAAACAAACACGAGCTTGTCTTCCAAGAAATACACTCTGCTTTTGAGAAAAGAGCACTCTTCTACTTTACTGTGCTTCTTATAGGCCAGAACAGTGAGCTTGCTCAGAACAAAAGAACTGTGCTTCCTACCCACATGGGCCATATCTAGTTCAACTCTGCTTAAGAAACTGACAAGAACAATAGCTTCTCTTCAGTCCAACACACTGTACTTGCTGTGAACTGACCCAGTTGCTATTTGCTCTGTGTATGGCATGGGATCGCAGCAGTGACCCTCCTTACCACAAAGCAACTCTTGCTCATAGGTGAAGAAACTGCATGTGTTTCAACTCCGTTCATGAAAGGGAAACAAACACTAGCTTGCCTTACAAGAAACACACTCTGCTTTTTAGAAAAGAACACTCTTCTACTCTACTGTGTTTCCTATAGGGCCAGAAGAGAGAGCTTGCTCAGAAAAAAAGAACTGTGATTCCTACACACACGGGCCATATCTCGTTCAACTATGTTTAGGAAACTGAGAAGAACAGTACTTCACTTCAGTTCAATACACTGTACTTGCTGGGAAGTGACGGGAGTGCTAGTTGCACTGTGTATGGTAATGGGAGCTCAATAGTGACTTTCCTTACCAGAAAACAACTCTTGCTCATAGAAGCAGAAACTGTATGTGATTCAACTCAATTTTGGACTGGGAAACAAACGCTAGCTCGCCTTACAAGAAACACACTCTGCTTTTGAGAAAAGAGCACTCTTCTACTCTACTGTGTTTCCTATAGGGCCAAAACAGTGAGCTTGCTCAGAACAAAGAACTGAGCTACCTACACACAGGTAGCATATCTAGATCAACTCTGCTTAGGAAACTGACAAGAACAGTAGCTTCTCTTCAGTCCAATACACTGTACTTGTTTGAAACAGTAGCGAGAGGTAGTTGCACTGTGTATGGCAATGGGGGCACAATAGTGACATTAGTTACAAGAAAACAACTGGTGATTGTAGGACCAGAAACTGCATGTAATTCAACTCCATTGATGAATGGGAAACAAACACTAGCTTGCCTTACAAGAAACACACTCTGCTTTTGAGTAAAGAGCACTCTTCTACTTTACTGTGTTTCCTATAGGACCAGAAATATTAGCTTGCTCAGAAATTAGAACAGTGCTTCCTGCATACATGGGCCATATCTAGTTCAACTCTGTTTAGGAAAATGACAAGAACAGTAGTTTCTTTTCATTCCAATACTTTATACTTGCTGAGAACAGATGCAAATGCGATTTGCACTGTGTATGGCAAAGGGAGCAGAATTGTGACTTTCCTTATCAGAAAACAACTCTTGCTCATAGGACCAAAAACTGCATGTGAATCAACTCCATTTATGAAAGGGTAACAAACACTAGCTCGTCTTACAAGAAACACACCCTGCTTTTGAGAAAAGTGCATTCTTCTACTTTACTGTGTTTCCTATAGGGCCAGAACAGTGAGCTTGCTCAGAACAAAAGAATTGTGCTTCCTACACGTGCCATATATAGTTTAAATCTGATTAGGAAACTGACAAGAACAGTAGCTTCTCATCTGACCAATACACTATACTTGTGGGAACAGATGCGAGTGCTTCTTGCACAGTGTATGACAATGGGAGCACAATAGTGACTTTCCTTACCAGAAAACAACTCTTGATTATATGACCAGAAACGGCATGTGATTCAACTCCGTTTATGAATGTGAAACAAACATTAGCTCGCCTTACAAGGAACACACTCTGCTTTTGAGAAAAGACCACTCTTCTACTGTACAGTGTTTCTCATAGGGCCAGAACATTGAACTTGCTCAGAAAAAAAGAACTGTGCTTTCTACACACACGGGCCACATGTAATTCAACGCTGCTTATGAAACTGAAAGAACAGTACTTCTCTTCAGTCCAATACACTGTACTTGCCTGGAAGTGACGTGAGTGCTATTTGCACTGTATATGGCAATGGGAGTTCAATAGTGACTTTTTTTATGAATGGGAAACAAACACTAGCTCGCCTTACAAGAAACACACACTTCTTTTGAGAAAAGAGAACTCTGCTACTCTACTGTGTTTCCTAAAGATCCAGAACAGTGCACTTGCTCAGAACAAAAGAACTGTGCTTCCTACACACACCTGCCATATTTAGTTCAATGATCCTTAGGAAACTGAGAAGAACAATAGTTTCTCTTCAGTCCAATACACTGCAGTTGCTGGGAAGAGACGTGATTGCTATTTGCACTGTTAGGGGCTTTGGGAGCACAAAAGTGACTTTTTTTACCTGGAAACAACTCTTGCTAATAGGACCAGAAACTGGATGTGATTCAAATCTGTTTATGAATGGGAAACAAACACTAGCTCACATTACAAGAAACACACTCTGCTTTTGAGAAAAGAGCAGTCTTCTACTTTACTGTGCTTCTTATATGGCCAGAACAGTGATCTTGCTAAGAACAAAAGAACTGTGCTTCCTACCCACACGGGATATATCTTGTTCAACACTGCTTAGGAAACTGACAAGAACAGTAGCTTCTCTTCAGTCCAATACACTATACTTGCTAGGAACAGATACGCGTGCGATTTGCACTGAGTATGGCAATGGGAGCACAATCGTGACTTTCCTTACCAGAAAACAACTCTTGCGCATAGGACCAGAAACAGCATGTGATTCAACTCCTTTTATGATTGGGAAACAAACACTAGCTCGAATTACAAGAAACACACTCTGCTTTTGAGAAAAGAGCTCTCTTCTACTTTACTGTGTTTCCTATAGTGCCAGAACAGTGAGCTTGCTCAGAACAAAAGAAATGTCCTTCCTACACAATTGTCCATATTTAGTTCAATGCTGCTTAGGAAACTGAAAAGAACAGTAGCTTATCTTCAGTCCAATACACTGTAATTGCTGGGAACAGTCAGATTGCTATTTGCACTCTTAGTGGCAATGGGAGCACAATCGTGACTTTCCTGACCCGAAAACAAGTCTTGCTCATAGGACCAGAAACTGCATGTGATTCAACTCCGTTTATGTTTTAGAAACAAACACTAGCTCATCTTACAAGAAACACACTCTGCTTCTGAAAAAAGTGTTCGCTTCATCATCACTGTGTTTCCTATAGGGAGAGAACAGTGAACTTGCTCAGAACAAAAGAACTGTGCCTCCTACACACATGGTTCATATCTAGGTCAACTCTGCTTAGGAAACTGACAAGAAGAGTAGCTTCTCTTCAGTCCAATACACTGTACTTTCTGAAAACAAATGAGAGGGCTACTTGCACTGGGAATGTAAAAGGGATCACAATAGGGATTTTGCTACCAGAAAACTACTTTTCCTCATAGGAACAGACATTGCATGTGGTTCAACTCCGTTTATGAATGGGAAAGAAACACTAGCTCGCCTTAAAAGAAACACACTCTGCTTTTGAGAAAAGAACATTCTTCTACTCTACTGTTTTTCCTATAAGGCCATAACAGTGAGCCTGCTCAGAACAAAAAAACTGTGCTTCCTACACACATGGGCCATATCTAGTTGAACTATGCTAAAAAATGACAAAAACAGTAGATACTTTTCAGTCCAATACACTGTATTTTTGGGAACAGACGCGAGTGCTATTTGCACTGTGTAAGGAAATGGGAGCACAATAGTGACTTTCCTTTCCAAAAAACACCTCTTGCTCATATGAACAGAAACTGTATGTGATTCAACTCTGTTTATGAATGGGAAGCAAACATAAGCTCGCCTTAAAAGAAACACATTCTGTTTTTGAGAAAGTTCACTCATCTACACTACTTTATTTCCTATAGGGCCAGAACAGTGAGCTTGCTCAGAACAAAAGAACTGTGCTTCCTAAACACACGGGTCATATCTAATTCAACTCTGCTTAGGAATCTTAAAAGAACATTAGCTTCTCTTCAGGCCAATAATCTGAACTTGCTAGGAACAGAAGCAAGAGTTATTTGCACTGTGTATGGCAAAGGGAGCTCAATAGTGACTTTACTTACAAGAAAACAACTCTTGCTCATATTACCAGAAACTGAATGTGATGCAACTCCGTTTATGAATGGAAACATACACAAGATCGACTTAAAAGAAACACACTCTGCTTTTGAGAAAATAGCACTCTTCTCCTCTACTGTGTTTCCTATAGGGCCAGAACAGTGAGCTTGTTCAGAAAAAAGAACTGTGCTTTCTACACCCAGGGTTCATATCAATTTCAACTCTGCTCAGGAATATGAGAAGAACAGTAGCTTCTCTTGAGTCCAATACTTTGTACTTGATGGGAACAGACGGGAATGCTTTTTCAAATGTAAATGGCAATGGGAGCGCAATAGTGACTTCTCTTACCAGAAATCTACTATTGCTCGTAGGACCAGAAATTGCATGTGATTCAACTCTGTTTATGAATGGGAAACAAACAGTAGCTTGCCTTACTAGAAACACACTCTGCTTTTTAGAAAAGAGCACTCTTCTACTCTACTGTGTTCCCTATAGGGCCAGAACAGTGAGCTTTTCAGTACAAAAGAACTGTGCTTCCTTCACACACGGACCGTATCTAGTTCAACTCTGCTCATGAAAATGTCAAGAACAGTAGATTCTCTTCAGTCTAATACACTGTACTTGCTGGAAACAGACGCGAGTTCTCTTTGTACTGGAAAAGGAAATGAGAACACAATAGTAACTTTCCTTACCAGAAAAAAAACTCTTGCTCATAGGATCAGAAACTGCATGTGATTCAACTTCGTTTATGAATGGGGAAAAAACCAATACCTTGCCTTAGAAGAAACACACTTGATTTTGAGAAAAGAGCGTTCTTCTTCTCTATTGTGTTTCCTATAGGGCCAGAATTGTGAGATTGCTGAGAACAAAAGAACTGTGCTTTCTAAACACACGGGCCATATCTACCTCAACTCTGCTTAGGAATCTGACAAGAACAGTAGCTTCCGTGATGTCCGGTCCTATGTACTTGCTGAGAACAGACGCCAATAGTATTTGTACTGTGTATGGCAATGGGAGCACAATATTGACTTTCCTTACCAGAAAACATCACTTGCTCACAGGACAAGAAAATATATGTGATTCAACTGTGTTTGTGAATGGGAAACAAACACTAGCTGCCCCTACAAGAAACACACTCTGCTTTTGAGAAAAGAGGACTCTTGTATTCTACTGTGTTTCCTATAGGGCCAGAGCAGTGAGCTTGCTCAGAACAAAAGAACTGTGCTTCCTACACACACAAGCCAATTCTAATTTAACTCTGGTTAGGAAACTGACAAGAACAGTAGCTTCTCTTCAGCCCAGTTTCTTGTACTTGCTAAGAATAGACGCGAATGTTATATGCACTGTGTATGGCAATGGAAGCTCAAGAGTGAATTTCCTTCCCAGAAAAGAAGTCGTGCTTGTAGGACCAGAAACCACATGTTATTCAACTTTGTTTGTGAATGGGAAAAAACATTAGTTCGCCTTACAAGAAACACACTCTGCTTTTGAGAAAAGAGCACTCTTCTACTCTAATGTGTTTCCTATAGGGTCAGAACAATGAGCTTGCTCAGAACAAAAGAACTGTGCTTCCAACATACACGGGCCATATATAGTTCAACTCTGCTAATGAAAAAGTCAAGAACAGTAGATTCTCTTCAGTCCAATACAAAGTGTTTGCTGGGAGCAGAAGCGAGTGCTATTTGCAATGCGTATGGCAATGGGAGCACAATAGTGACTTTACTTATCAGAAAACAACTCTTGATCACAGGAACTAAAACTACATGTGATTACCTCCGTTTATGAATTGGAAACTAACACTAGCTCATCTTACAAGAAACACACTCTGCTTTTGAGAAAAGAGCACTCTTCTACTCTAATGTGTTTCCTATAGAACAGAACAGTGAGCTTTCTCAAAACAAAAGAACTGTGCTTTCTACACACATAGGCCATATCTACTTCAACTATGCTTAGGAATCTTACAAGAACAGTAGCTTCTCTTCAGTCCAATACACTGTACTTGCTGGGAACAGACGCTAGTGCTATTTGCAGTGTGCATGGTAATGAGAGCACAATAGTGACTTTTCTTACCCTAAAACAACACTTACTCATAGGACCAGAAACTGCATGTCATTCAACTCTGATTATGAATGGGACACAAACACTAGCTCGCCTTACAAGAAACACACTCTGCTTTTGAGAAAAGAGCACTCTTCTACTCTACTGTGTTTCCTATAATGCCAAAACAGTGAGCTGGCTCAGAATAAAAGAACTGTCCTTCCTAAGCACACGGGCCATATCTTATTCAACTGTTCTTAGTAAACTGACAAGAACAGAGGCTTATCTTCAGTCTAATACACTGTAATTGCTGGGAAAAAATGAGTGTGCTATTTGCACTGTGTATGGCAATGGGAGCACAATAGTGACTTTCCTTACCAGAAAACAACTTTTGCATGTAGTACCAGAAACTTCATGTGATTCAACTCTGTTTATAAATGGGAAACAAACACTAGCTCGCGTTACAAAAAAAACACTATGCTATTGAGAAAAGAGCACTTTTCTACTCTACAGTCATTCCTATTGGGTCAGAACAGTGAGCTTGCTCAGAATAGAAACTGTGCTTTTACACACACGGGCCATAACTAGTTCAACTCTGCTAACGAAAATGACAAGAACAGTAGATTCTCTTCAGTCCAATACACTGTACTTGTTGGGAAAAGACGGGAGTGTTATTTGCACTGTGTATGGCAATGGGAGTGCAATAATGACTTTCCTTATCAGAAAACAACTCTTGCTCATAGGACGAGAATCTGCATGGGATTCAACTCCGTTTATGATTTGAAAACAAACTTTAGCTTGCCTTACAAGAAACAGACTCTGCTATTGAGAAAAGAGCACTCTTCTACGCTACTGTGTTTCATATAGGGCCAGAACAGTGAGTTTGCTCAGAACAAAGAACTGTGCTTCCTCCACAACCGGTCATATCTAGCTCAACGCTGCTTATGAAACTGACAAGAACAGTAGCTTCTCTTCAGTCCAATACACTGTACTTGCTGGGAACAGAGCACTAGGTCTATTTGCACTGTGTATGGCCTTTGTAGTGCAATAAAGTCTTTCCTTACCAGAACACAACGTTTGCTAGTAGTACCAGAAACTTCATGTGATTCAACTCCGTTTATGAATGGGACACAAATACTAGCTCGCATTACCAAAAACACACTATGCTTTTGAGACAAGAGCACTCTTCTACTCCACAGTGTTTCCTATTGGGTCAGAACAGTGATCTTGCTCAGAATAAAAAAACTGTGCTTTCTACACTCACAGGCCATAGCTAGTTTAACTCTCCTAATGAAAATGACAAGAAAAGTAGATTCTCTTCAGTGCAATACACTGTACTTGTTGGGAAAAAGACACGAGTGCTATTTGCACTGTGTATGACAATGGGAGCACAATAATGACTTTCCTTACCAGAAAACAATTCCTGGTCGTGGGACCAGAATCTGCACATGATTCAACTTCGTTTATGAATACGGTACAAACACTAGCTCGCCTTACAAGAAACACACTCTGCTTTTGGCAAAAGAGCACTCTTCTATTCTACAGTGTTTCCTATAGGGCCAGAACAGTGAGCTTGCTCAGAAAAAAGAAAATTGCTTCCTACACACATTAGCCATATATAGTACAACTTTGCTAGGAAACTGACAAGAACAGTAGCTTCTCTTCAGTCCAATACACTGTACTTGCTTGGAACAGAGCGAGTCCTAATTGCACTGAGTATGGCAAAGGGAGCGCAATAGTGACTTACTTTACCAGAAAACAACTCTTATCATAGGAACAGAAACTGCATGTGATTCAACTCCGTTTATGAATGGGTAACAACCACTAACTTGCCTTAAAAGAAACTCACTCTGCTTTTGAAAAAAAGAGCTCTTTTCTACTCTATTGTGTTTCCTATAGGTTCAAAACAGCGAGCTTGCTCAGAACAAAAGAACTGTGCTTCCTACACACATTAGCCATATCTAGTTCAACTCTGCTTAGGAAACTGACAAGAACAGTAGCTACTCTTCAGTCGAATACACTGTACTTACATGAAACAGATGCTAGTCCTATTTGCACTGTTTATGGCATGGGAGCACAATAGTGACTTTCCTTAAAAGAAAACAACTCTTGATCATAGGACCAGAAACTGCATGTGATTCAACTCTGTTTATGAATGGAAAACAACCACTAGCTTGCCTTAAAAGAAACTCACTCTGCTTTTGAAAAAAGAATTCTCTTCTATTCTATTGTGTTTCTTACAGGGCCAGAACAGTGAGCTTGCTCAGAACAAAAGAACTGTGCATCCTACACACATTAGCCATATCTAGTTCAACTCTGCTTAGGAAACTGAAAAGAATAGAAGTTTCTCTTCATTCCATTTCACTGTACTTCCTGAGAACAGACGCTAGGGCTATTTGGACTGTGTATGCCAATGGGAGCACAATAGAGACTTTCCTTACCAGAAAAATATTCTTGCACATAGGACCAGAAACCGCATGAGATTCAACTCTGTTTATGAATGTGAAATAAACAATAGCTCGCCTTACAAGAAACACACTCTTCTCTTGAGAAAAAGCACTCTTCTACTCTACCGTGTTTCCTGTATGGCCAGAAGAGTGAGCTTGCTCAGAACCAAAGAACTGTGCTTCCTACACACATGGGCCCTAACTAGTTCTACTCTGCTTAAGAAACTGACAAGAACAGAAGCTTCTCTTCAGTCCAATACACTGTACCTGCTTGGAACAGACGCGAGTGCTTTTTGCACTGAGTATGGCAAAGGGAGCGCAATAGTGACTTTCCTTACCAAAAAATAACTCGTGTTCATAGGAACAGAAACTGCATGTGATTCAACTCCATTTATGAATGGACAAACACTAGCTCGCCTTACAAGAAACACACTCTGCTTTTGAGGAAAGAGAACTTTTCTACTCTACTGTGTTTCCTAAAATGCCAGAACAGTGAGCTTGCTGAGAACAAAAAAACTGTGCTTCCTACTCACACGGGCAATATCTAGTTCAACTCTGCTTAGGAAACTGACAAGAACAGTAGCTTCTCTTCAGGCGAATACACTGTACTTGCTGGGAACTGACGTGAGTGCTATTTGCAGTATGTATGGCAATGGGAGCACAATAGTGTCTTTCCTTACCAGAAAAAAACTCTTGGTCTTAGGAACAGAAACTTCATGTGTTTCAACTCCTTTAATGAAGGGGAAACAAACACTAGCTCGCCTTATAAGAAACCCACTCTGTTTTTGAGACAAGAGCTCTCATTTAATCTACTGTGTTTCCTATAGGGTCTGAACAGTGAGCTTGCTCAGAACAAAAGAACTGTGCTTCCTACACACACGGGCCAAATCTAGTTCAACTCAACTTAGGAAACTTACAAGAACAATAGCTTCCCTTCAGTCCAATACACTGTACTTGCTGGGAACAGATGCGAGGCGTGATTGCACTGAGAATGGCAATGGGAGCACAATAGTGACTTTCCTTTACTGAAAACTATTCTTGTTCGTAGGACAGAAACTGCATAGGATTCCATTCCATTTATGAATGGAAAACAAACACTAGCTCGCATTACAAGAAACACATTAACTTTTTTAGAAAAGAGCACTCTTTTACTCTACTGTTTTTCCTATAGGGCCAGAACAGTGAGCTTTCTCCGAACAAAAGAACTGTGCTTCCCAAACACATCGGCCATATCTAGTTCAACTCTGCTTAGGAAACTGACTAGAACATTAGCTTCTCTTCAGTCCAATACACTGTAATGCCTGGGAACAGACGAGAGTGCTATTTACACTGTGCATGGCAATGGGAGCGCAATAGTGAATTCTTTCCCAGAAAAACTCTGGCTCATAGGACGAGAAACTGCATGTGATTCAACTCCGCTTAATAATGGGAAACAAACATTAGCTCGCCTTACAGGAAACACACTCTGCTCTTGAGAAAAGAGTATTTTTCTACTCTACTCTGTTTACAATAGTGCCCAAAGAGTGAGATTGCTCAAAACAAAAGAACTCTGCTTCCTACAAACATGGGACATATCTAATTCAACTCTGCTTGGGAAACTGACAAGAACAGTAGCTTCTCTTCAGTCCAATACACTATACTTGTTGGGAACAGAAGGGAGTGCTACTTCCACTGTGTATGGCAATGGGAGAACAATAATGACTTTCCTTACCAGCAAACAACTCTTGATCATAGGACTAGAAACTGCATTTGATTCAACTCCGTTTTTGAATGGGAAACAAACACTAGATCACCTTACAAGAAACACACTCTGCGTTTGATAAAAGAGCACACTTCTACTCTACTGTGTTTCCTATAGGGCCAGAACAGTGAGCTTGCTCAGAACAAGTGAACTGTGCTTTCTCCACACACGGACCATATCTAGGTCAACTCTGCTTAGGAAACTGAAAAGAACAGAAGCTTCTGTTCAGACCAATACACTGTGCTGCCTGGAAATAGACGCTAGTGCTATATGCACTGTGTATGGCTATGGGAGCGTAAGAGTGAATTCCTTACCAGGAAAACTCTGGCTCATAGGACCAGAAACTGCATGTGATTCAACTCTGTTTACAAAAGGGAAACAAACACTAGCTTGACTTACAAGAAACACACTCTGTTCTAGAGAAAAGAGTACTCTTCTCCTCTACTCTGTTTATAATAGGGCCAGAAGAGTGAGATTGCTCAGATCAAAAAGAACCCTGCTTCCTACAAACATGGGCCATATCTGGTTCAACTCTGCTTAGGAAACTGACAGGAAAGGAAGCTTTTTTTTGGTCCAATCGACTGTAGTTGATGGCAACAGACGCTAGTGCTATTTGCTCTATGTATGTAAATGGTAGCGCAATAGTGACTTTCCTTACCAGAAAACAACTCTTGCTCATAGGACCAGAAACTGCATGTGATCAACTCCGTTTATTAATGGGAAACAAACACTAGCTCCCCTTACAAGAAGCACACTCAGCTTTTGAGAAAAGAGCACTCTTCTACTCTACTGTGTTTCCTGTAGTGCCAGAACAGTGAGCTTGCTCAGAACAACAGAACTGTGCTTCCTACAAACACCGGATATATCCAGTTCAACTGTGCTTAGGAAACTGAGAAAAACAGTAGCGTCTCTTCAGTCCAATACACTGTACTTGCAGGGAACAGACGCAAATGCTATTTGCAATGTGTACGGCAATGGGAGCAGAATACTGACTTTCCTTAACAGGAAACAACACTTGATCGTAGGACCAGAAACTGCACGTGATTCAACTCCGTTTACAAATGGGAAACAAACACTGGCTCAACTTTCAAGAAACAAACTCTGCTTTTGATAAAAGAACACTCTTCTTCTATACAGTGTTTCTTATAGAGACAGAACAGTAAACTTGCTCAGAACAAAAAAATTTGCTTCCTACACACATCAGCTATATCTAGTACAATTTTACATAGAAAACTGAGAGGAACAGTAACTTCTCTTCAGTCCAATACACTGTACTTGCTGGGAACAGACGCGAGTGCTATTTGCACTTTGTATGGCAATGGGAGCACAATAGTGACTTTCCTTACCAGAAAACAACTCTTGCTCATAGGACCCGAAATTGCAAGTGATTCAACTTGGTTTATGAAGGGGAAACAAACACTAGCTTGCCTTACGAGAAACACACTCTGCTTTTGAGAAAAGAGCACTCTTCTACTCTACTGATTTTCCTATAGTGCCCGAACCGTGCTCTTGCTCAGAACAAAAGAACTGTGCTTCCTAAACACAAAGGCCATACCTAGTTCAACTCTGTTTAGGAAACTGACAAGAACAGTAGCTTCTCTTCAGTCCTATCCACTCTACTTGCCAAAAACATATGTGAGTCCTAATTGCATTGTGAATGGCAATGGGAGCACAATAGTTACTTTCCTTTACAGAAAACAACTCCTGTTCGTAAAACCAGAAACTGCATATGATTCGACACCGTTTATGAATGGAAAACAAACACTAGCTCGCTTTACAAGAAACACATTATCTCTTTGAGAAAAGAGAACTCTTTTAGTCTACTGTGTTTCCTATAGGGCCAGAACAGTGAGCTTGCTCAGAACAAAAGAACTGTGCTTCCTAAAACACGGGCCATATCTAGTTCAACACTGCTTAAGAAACTGACAAGAACAGTAGCTTCTCTTCAGTCCAATACACTGTATTTGTTGGGAACAGAAGGGAGTGCTATTTGCACTGTGTATGGCAATGGGAGAACAATAATGACTTTCCTTACCAGCAAACAACTCTTGATCATAGGACCAGAAACTGCATGTGATTCAACTACGTTTTTGAATGGGAAACAAACACTAGCTCGCCTTACAAGAAACACTCTCTGCATTTGAGAAAAGAGCACTCTTCTACTCTCCTGTGTTTCCTATAGGGCCAGAACAGTGAGCTTGCTCAGAACAAATGAATTGTGCTTTCTCCACACATGGGCCATATCTAGATCAACTCTGCTTAGGAAACTGAAAAGAACAGAAGCTTCTCTTCAGACCAATACACTGTGCTGCCTGGAAATAGATGCGAGTGCTATATGCACTGTGTATGGCTATGGGAGCGTAAGAGTGAATTCCTTACCAGAAAAACTCTTGCTCATAGGACCAGAAACTGCACGTGATTCATCTCCGTTTATGAAAGGGAAACAAACACTAGCTCGCCTTACAAGAAACACACTCTGCTCTAGAGAAAAGAGTACTCTTCTACTCTACTCTGTTTATAATAGGGCCAGAAGAGTGAGATTACAAACATGGGCCATATCTGGTTCAACTCTGCTTAGGAAAATGACAGGAAAGAAAGCTTCTTTACAGTCCAATCCACTGTAGTTGATGGGAACAGACCCTAGTGCTATTTGCTCTATGTGTGTAAATGGTAGCGCAATAGTGACTTTCCTTACCAGAAAACAACTCTTGCTCATAGGACCAGAAACTGCATGTGATCAACTCCGTTTATTAATGGGAAACAAACACTAGCTCCCCTTACAAGAAACACACTCAGCTTTTGAGAAAAGAGTACTCTTCTACTCTACTCTGTTAATAATAGGGCCAGAACAGTGAGCTTGATCAGAACAAATGAATTGTGCTTTCTCCACACATGGGCCATATCTAGTTCAACTCTGCTTAGGAAACTGAAAAGAACAGAAGCTTCTCTTCAGACCAATACACTGTGCTGCCTGGAAATAGACGCGAGTGCTATACGCACTGTGTATGGCTATGGGAGCGTAAGAGTGAATTCCTTACCAGAAAAACTCTAGCTCATAGGACCAGAAACTGCACTTGATTCAACTCCGTTAATGAAAGGGAAACAAACACTAGCTCGCCTTACAAGAAACACACTCTGCTCTAGAGAAAAGAGTACTCTTCTACTCTACTCTGTGTATAATAGGGCCAGAAGAGTGAGATTACAAACATGGGCCATATCTGGTTCAACTCTGCTTAGGAAAATGACAGGAAAGGAAGCTTCTTTACAGTCCAATCCACTGTAGTTGATGGGAACAGATGGTAGTGCTATTTGCTCTATGTGTGTAAATGGTAGCGCAATAGTGACTTTCCTTACCAGAAAACAACTCTTGCTCATAGGACCAGAAACTGCATGTGATCAACTCCGTTTATTAATGGGAAACAAACACTAGCTCCCCTTACAAGAAACACACTCAGCTTTTGAGAAAAGAGTACTCTTCTACTCTACTCTGTTTATAATAGGGCCAGAACAGTGAGCTTGATCAGAACAAATGAATTGTGCTTTCTCCAAACACGGGCCATATCTAGTTCAACTCTGCTTAGAAAACAGACAAGAACAGTAGCTTCTCTTCAGTCCAATACAATGTACATGTTGGAAACAGACACGAGAGGTATTTGCACTTTGTATAGCATTTTGAAACCAATGATGAATTTTCTTAAGAGAAAACAATTCTTCCTCATAGGACCAGAAACTTCATGTGATCAACTCTGTTTATGAAAGGGAAACAAACACTAGCTCCCCTTACAAGAAACACAATCAGCTTTTGAGAAAAGAGCACTCTTCTACTCTACTGTGTTTCCTGTAGTGCCAGAACTGTGAGCTTGCTCAGAACAAAAGAACTGTGCTTCCTACACACACGGGCCATATCTAGTTCAACACTGCTTAAGAAACTGACAAGAACAGTAGCTTCTCTTCAGTCCAATACACTGTATTTGTTGGGAACAGAAGGGAGTGCTATTTGCACTGTGTATGGCAGTGTGAGAACAATAATGACTTTCCTTACCAGCAAACAACTCTTGATCATAGGACAAGAAACTGCATGTGATTCAACTATTTTTGAATGGGAAACAAACACTAGCTCACCTTATAAGAAACACACTCTGCTTTAGAGAAAAGAGCACTCTTCTACTCTACTGTGTTTCCTATAGGGCCAGAACAGTGAGCTTGCTCAGAACAAATGAACTGCGCTTTCTCCACACACTGGCCATATCTAGGTGAACTCTGCTTAGGAAACTGAAAAGAACAGAAGCTTCTCTTCAGACCAATACACTGTGCTGCCTGGAAATAGACGCGAGTGCTATATGCACTGTGTATGGCTATGGGAGCGCAAGAGTGAATTCCTTACCAGAAAAACTCTAGCTCATAGGACCAGAAACTGCACGTGATACAACTCCGTTTATGAAAGGGAAACAAACACTAGCTCGCCTTACAAGAAACACACTCTGCTCTAGAGAAAAGAGTACTCTTCTACTCTACTCTGTTTATAATAGGGCCAGAAGAGTGAGATTGCTCAGATCAAAAAGAACCGGGCTTCCTACAAACATGTGCCATATCTGGTTCAACTCTGCTTAGGAAACTGACAGGAAAGAAAGCATCTTTTCGGTCCAATCCACTGTAGTTGATGGGAACAGACGCTAGTGCTATTTGCTCTATGTATGTAAATGGTAGCGCAATAGTGACTTTCCTTACCAGAAAACAAGTCTTGCTCATAGTACCAGAAACTGCATGTGATCAACTCCGTTTATTAATGGGAAACAAACACTAGCTCCCCTTACAAGAAACACACTCAGCTTTTGAGAAAAGAGCACTCTTCTACTCTACTGTGGTTTTTATAGGGCCAGAACAGTGAGCTTGCTCAGAACAAAAGAACTGTGCTTCTTACACACACGGGCCATATCTAGTTCCACTCTGCTTAGGAAACTGACAAGAACAATAGATTCTCCTCAGTCCAATACACTGAAATTGCAGGGAACAGACGCGAGTACTATTTGCACTGTGTATGGCAATGGGAGCAAAATACTAACTTACCTTAACGGAAAACAACTCTTGCTCACAGGACCAGAAACTGCATGTGATTCAACTACGTTTATGAATGGGAAACAAACACTAGCTCACCTTACAAGAAACACACTCTGCTTTTGATAAAAGAACACTCTTCTCATCTACTGTGTTTCCTCTAGGGCCAGAACAGTGAGCTTGCTCAGAAATAAAGAACTGTGCTTTTTCTACATGCAGGCCATATCTAGTTCAACTCTGCTTAGGAAATTGAAAAGAACAGAAGCTTCTATTCAGTCCATAACACTGTACTTTTTGAGAACAGACGCTAATGCTATTTGCACTGTGTATTGCTATGGGAGCACAAAAGTGACTTTCCTTACCAGAAAAACTCTGGCTCATAGGACCAGAAACTGCATATAATTGAAGTCTGTTTAGGAATTTGAAACAAACGCTAGCTGGGCTTACAAGAAACACACTCTGCTCTTGAGAAAAGAGCACTCTTCTACTCTACTCCTTTGACAATAGGACCAGAAGAGTGAGCTTGCTCAGAAAAAAAGAACTGTGCTTCCTACACACATGGGCCATATCTAGTTAAACTCTGCTTAGGAAACTGACAAGAACAGAAGCTTCTCTTCAGTCCAATACACTGTACTTGCTGGGAAGAGAGCGAGTCCTAATTGCACTGTTTATAGCAAAGGGAGCACAACACTGACTTTCATTGCCAAAAACAACTCTTGCTGTTAGGAACAGAAACTGCATTTGATTCAAATTCGTTCTTGAATGGGAAATGAAAACTGGCTTGCCTTACAAAAAACACACTCTGCTTTTGAGAAAAGAGCACTCCTCTACTCTACTGTGTTTCCTTTAGGGCCAGAACAGTGAGCTTGCTCAGAAAAATAGAACTGTGCTTCCTACACAAACAGTCCATGTATACTTCAACTCTGCTTAGGAAACTCACAAGAAGTATAGCATCTCTTCAGTCCAATACACTGTACTTGCTGGGAACAGACTCGAGTGGTATTTGCACTTTGTAGTTGCAATGGGAACACAATAGTGACTTTCCTTACCAGAAAACAAGTCTTGCTCATAAGACCAGAAACTGCATGTGACTCAGCTCTGTTTATAAATGGGAAACAAATACTAGCACACCTTACAAGAAACACACTCTGCTTTTTGAGAAAAGAGCACTCATCTACTCTACTGTGTTTTCTATAGGGCCAGAACAATGACCTTGCTCAGAACAAAAGGACTGTGCTTCATACACAAACGGGCCATATCTAGTTCAACTCTGAATAGGAAACTGACAAGAACATTAGCTTCTCTTCAGTCCAATACACTATACTTGCAGAGAACAGACGCGCGTGCTATTTGCACTGTGTATGGCAATCGGGGCACAATAGAGACTTTCCTTAACAGAAAACAACTCTTGATCATAGGACCAGAAACTGCAAGTGATTCAACTCCGTTTATGAGTGGGAAACAAACACTAGCTCATCTTACAATAAACACACTCTTCTCTTGAGAAAGGAGCACTCTTCTACTCTACTGTGTTTCCTAAAGGGCCAGGACAGTGAGGTTGCTCAGAAAAAAAGAGCTGTGCTTCCTACACACACGGGCCATATCTAGTTCATCTCTGCTTAGGAAACTGACAAGATCAGTAGCTTCTCTTCAGTCCAATAAACTGTACTTGCATGAACAGACTAGAGTGCTATTTGCAGTGTGTATGGCAATGTGAGCACAATAATAACTTTAATTAACAGAAATCAACTCTTGGACATAGGATCAGAAACTGCATGTGATTCAACTAAGTTTATGACTGGGAAACAAACACTAGCTTGCCTTACAAGAAACAAACTCTGCTTTTGAGAAAAGAGCACTCTTCTACTCTACTTTGTTTCCTATAGGGCCAAAACAGTGAGCTTGCTCAGAACAAAAGAACTGTTCTTCCTACACACATCAGTCATATCGAGTTCAACTCTGTGTAGGAAACTGACAAGAACATTAGCTTCTCTTCAGTACAATACACTGTACTTGCTGGGAACAGACGTGATTGCTATTTGCACTTTGTATGGCAATTGAAGCACAATAGTGAATTTCCTTACAAGTAAAAAACTCTTGCTCATAGGACCAGAAATTGCATGTGATTCAACTGCATTTATATATGGGAAGCAAACACTAGCTCGCCTTACAAGAAACACAATCTGCTTTTGAGGAAAGAGCATTCTTCTACTCTACTGTGTTTCCTATAGGGCCAGAACCGTGTTCTTGCTCAGAACAAAAGAACTGTGGTTCCTACACACAAGGGCCATATCTAGTTCAACTCTGCTTAGGATACTGATGAGAACTACACCTTCTCTTCAGTCAAATACACAGTAATTGCTGGGAACAGAAGCGAGTTCTAATTGCACTGTGATTGGCAATGGGAGCACAATAGTAACTTTCTTTAACAGAAATCAACTCTTGTTCGTAGGACCAGAAACTGCATGTGATTCCGCTCCGTTTATGAATGGATAACAAACACTAGTTCAATTTACAAGAAACACATTATCTTTTTGAGAAAAGATCACTCTTTTACTCTACAGTGTTTCCTATATGGCCAGATCAGTGAGCTTACTCAGAACAAATGAACTGTGCTTTCTCCACACACGAGCCATATCTAGTTCAACTCTGCTTAGGAAACTGAAAAGAATAGAAGCTTTTCTTCAGTCCAATACACTATACTGCCTGGGAACAGACAAGAGTGCTATTTGCACTGTGTATGTCTATGGGAGCATAAGAGTGAATTCCTTTCCAGAAAAACTCTGGCTCATAGGACCAGAAAGTGCATGTGATTCAACTCCGTTTACGAATGGGAAACAAACACTAGCTCACCTTACAAGAAGCACACTCTGCTCTTTGGAAAAGAGTACTCTTCTACTCTACTCTGTTTACAATAGTGCCAGAAGAGTGAGATTGCTCAGAACAAAAGAACCGTTTTTCCGTACAAACATGGGCCATATCTAGTTCAACTCTGCTTAAGAAACTGACAAGAAAGGAAGCATCTTTTCAATTCAATCCACTGTAGTTGATGGGAATAGACGCCAGTGCTATTTGATCTATGTATGTAAATGGTAGCATAATAGTGACTTTCCTTACCAGAGAACAACTCTTGCTCATGGGAGCAGAAACTGCATGTGATCAACTTTGTTTATGAATGGGAAACAAACACCAGCTTGCCTTACAAGAAACACACTCTGCTTTTGAGAAAAGAGCACTCTTCTATTCTACTGTGTTTCCTATAGGGCCAGAAGAGTGAGCTTGCTCAGAACAAATGAACTGTGCTTCCTACACACACGGGCCATATCTAGTTCAACTCTGCTTAGAAACTGACAAGAACAGTAGCTTCTCTTCAGTCCAATACACTCTACTTGCAGGGAACCGACAGGAGTGCTAATTGCAATGTGTATGGCAATGGGAGCACAATACTGACTTTAATAACAAAAAACAACTCTTGATCATAGGACCAGAAACTGCATGTGATTCAACTCCATTTACGAATGGGAAACAAACTCTAGCTTAATTTACAAGACCAAACTCTGCTTTTGATAAAAGAACACTATTTTGCTCTGCTGTGTTTCCTATAGGGACAGAATTGAGAGCTTGCTCAGAACAAAAGAATTGTGCTTCCTACAATAATCAGTCATATCTAGTACAACTTTGCTTAGGAAACTGACAAGAACATTAGCTTCTCTTTAGTCCAATACACTGTACTTGCTGGGAACAGACGTGAGTGCTATTTGTACTATGTATGGCAATCGGAGCACAATAGTGAATATCCTTACAAGTAAACAACTCTTGCTCATAGGACCAGAAATTACATGTGATTCAACTCCTTTTACGAAGGGAAAACAAACACTAGCTCGCCTTACAAGAAACAAACTCTGCTTTTGAGAAAAGAGCACTCTTCTACTCTACTGTGTTTCCTGTAGGGCCAGAACAGTGAGCTTGCTCAGAACAAAAGAAATGTGCTTCCTAAACACAAGGGCCATATCTAGTTCAACTCTGCTTAGGAAACTGACAAGAACAGTAGCTTCTCTTCAGTCCAGTACACTGTACTTGTTGGAATCTGATGCGAGTGCTATTTCAACTGTGTATGGCAATGGGATCACAATAATGACTTTCATCACCAGAAAACAACTCTTGATCATAGCCCCAGAAACTGCATGTGATTCAACTACGTTTATGAATGGGAAACAAACACTAGCTCACCTTACAAGAAACACACTCTGCTTTGATAAAAGAACACTCTTCTACTCTACTGTGTTTCCTATAGGGCCAGAACAGTGAGCTTGCTTAGAACAAATGAACTGTGCTTTCTCCATACACAGGCCATACCTAGTTCAACTCTGCTTAGGAAACTGAAAAGAAAAGAAGCTTCTCTTCATTCCAATACACTGTACCGCCTGGGAACAGAAGCAAGAGCTATTGGCACTGTGTATGACTATGGGAGCGCAATAGTGAATTCCTTACCAGAAAAACTCTGGGTCATAGAACAAGAAACTGCATGTGATCCAACTCCGTTTACAAATGGGAAACAAACACTAGCTCACCTTACAAGAAAAACACTCTGCTCTTGAGAAAAGAGTACTCTTCCACTCTACTCTGTTTATAATATGGGCAGAAGAGTGAGATTGCTCAGAACAAAAGAACTGTGCTTCCTACAAACATGGGCTTTATCTAGTTCAACTCTCCTTAGGAAACTGACAAGAACAGAAGCTTCTTTTTGGTCCAATCCACTGTAGTTGATGGGAACAGATGCAAGTGCTATTTTGACTTTGTATGCCAGTTAGAACCAAATCGTGAATTTCCTTACCAGAAAACAAGTCTTGCTCATAGGACCAGAAAATGCACGTTATCAACTCCGTTTATGAATGGGAAACAAACACTAGCTCTCCTTACAAGAAATACACTTAGCTTTTGAGAAAAGAGCACTCTTCTACTCTACTGTGTTTCCTGTAGTGCCAGAACAGTGAGCTTCCTCAGAACAAAAGAACTGTGCTTCCTATACACACGGGACGTATCTAGTTCAACTCTGCTTAGGAAACTGACAAAAACAGTAGCTTCTCTTCAGTCCAATACACTGTAATTGCAGGGAACAGATGTGAGTGCTATTTGCACTGTGTATAGCATTGGGAGCACAATAATGACTTTACTTAACAGAAAGCAACGCTTGCTCATGGGACCAGAAACTGCAAGTGATTCAACTCCGTTTAAGAACGGGAAACAAACACTAGCTCGCCTTACAAGAAACACACTCTGCTTTTCAGAAAAGAGCACTCTTCTACTCTATTTTGTTTCCTATAGGGCCAGAACAGTGAGCTTGCTCGAAAAAAAAGAACTGTGCTTCATACACACATGGGCCATACTAGTTCAACTCTGGTTAGGAAACTGACAAGAACAGTAGCTTCTCTTCAGTCCATAACACTGTACTTCCTGGGAACAGACGGTTGTGCTAATTGCACTGTGTATGGCTATGGAAGCACAAGAGTGACTTTCCTTACCAGAAAAACTCTGGCTCATAGGACCAGAAACTGCATATGATGAAACTCCATTTAGAAATGGGAAACAAACACTATCTCGCATTACAAGAAACACACTCTGGTCTTGTGAAAAGAGCACTCTTCTACTCTACTCTGTTTACAATAGGGCCAGAAGAGTGAGCTTGCTCAGAACAAAAGAACTGTGCTTCTTACACACATGGGCCATATCTAGTTCAACTCTGCTTAGGAAACTGACAAGAACAGTAGCTTCTCTTCAGGCCAATATACACTGCACTGGCTGGGAACAGAGCGATTCCTAATTGCACTGTGTATAGCAAAGGGAGAACAATAGTGACTTTCCTTACCAGAAAACAACTCTTGCTCGTTGGAGCAGAAACTGCATGTGATTCAACACCGTTTATGACTGGGAAACAAACACTAGCTCGCCTTAGAAGAAACACACTCTGCTTTTGAGAAAAGAGCTTTCTTCTACTCTAGTGCGTTTCCTATAGGGCCAGAACTGTGAACTTGCTCGGAAAAAAAGAACTGTGCTTCCTACACACATAAATCATATCTAGTACAACTTTGCTTAGGAAATTGACAAGAACAGTAGCTTATCTTCAGTCCAATACTCTGTACTTGCTGGCAAGAAATGAGAGTAGTATTTGCACTGTTTATGGCAATGGGAGCAAAATAGTGTCTTTTCTTACCAGAAAACAACTCTTGCTGTTAGGAATAGAAATTGCATTTGATTCAAATCCATTCTTGAATGGAAAAAAAAAACTAGCTTGCCTTACAAGAAAAACTCTCTGCTTTTGAGAAAAGAGCACTCCTCTACTCAACTGTGTTTCCTTTAGGGCCAGAACAGTGAGCTTGCTCAGAACAAAAGAAATGTGCTTCCTAAACAAACAGTCCATGTCTACTTCAACTCTGCTTAGGAAATGACAAGAACCATAGCATCTCTTCAGTTCAATACACTGTACTTGCTGGGAACAGACGCAAGTGCTATTTGCACTGTGTATGGCAATGTGAGCACAATACTGACTTTCTTTAACAGAAAACAAGTCTTGCTCATAAGACCAGAAACTTCATGTGATTCAAATCTGTTTATAAATGGGAAACAAATACTAAAGCGCCTTACAAGAAACACACTTCGTTTTTGAGAAAAGAGAACTCATCTACTCTACTGTGTTTCCTATAGGGCCAGAACAATGACATTGCTTAGAAGAAAAGGACTGTGCTTCATACACAAATGGGCCATATCTAGTTCAACTCTGCTTAGGAAAATGACAAGAACATAAGCTTCTCTTCAGAAAAAGTACACTGTACTTGCAGAGAACAGACGCGAGTGCTATTTGCTCTATGTATGTAAATGGTAGCACAATAGTGACTTTCCTTACCAGAAAACCACTATTGCTCTTAGGACCAGAAACTCCATGTGATTCAACTCCGTTTCTGAATGGGAAACAAACATTAGCTCATCTTACAAGAAACACACTTGGCTTCTGAAAAAAGAGCACTCTTCTGCTCTACTGTGCTTCCTATAGGGCCAAAACATTTAGCTTGCTCAGAACAAAAGAACTGTGCTTCCTACACACAAGGGCCATATCTAGTTCAACTCTGCTTAGGAAACTGACAAGAACAATAGGTTCTCTTCAGTCCAATACACTGTACTTGATGGGAACAAACGCAAGTGCTATTTTCAAAATGTTTGGCAATGGGAGCACAATAGTGACCTTCCTTACCATAAAACAACTCTTGCTCATAGGACCAGAAACTGCATGTGATTCAACTCCGTTTATGAATGGGAAACAAACACTAGCTCGTCTTACAAAAAACAAACACTGCTTTTGAAAAAAGAGCACTCTTCTACTCTACTGTGTTTCCTATATGGCCAGAACAGTGAGCTTGCTCAGAACAAAAGAACTGTTCTTCCAACACACAAGGGCCATATCTAGTTCAACTCTGCTTAGGAAACTGACAAGAACAGTAGCTTCTCTTCAGTCCAATACACTGTCCTTGCAGGGAACAGACAGGAGTGCTAATTGCAATGTGTATGGCAATGGGAGCACAATACTGACTTTAATAACCAAAAAAACTCTTGATCATAGGACCAGAAACTGCATGTGATTCAACTCCATTTATGAATGGGTAACAAACACTAGCTTAATTTACAAGACCACAGTCTGCTTTTAATAAAAGAACACTATTCTACTCTATTGTGTTTCTTATAGGGACAGAACGGAGAGCTTGCTCAGAAAAAAAGAACTGTGCTTCCTAAAAAAATCAGTCATATCTAGTACAACTTTGCTTAGGAAACTGAGAAGAACATTAGCTTCTCTTTAGTCCAATACACTGTACTTGCTGGGAACAGACGTGAGTGCTATTTGTACTATGTATGGCAATCGGAGCACAATAGTGAATATCATTACAAGTAAACAACTCTTGTTCATAGGACCAGAAATTGCATGTGATTCAACTTTGTTTACAAAGGGAAAACAAACACTAGCTCGCCTTACAAGAAACACACTCTGCTTTTGAGAAAAGAGCACTCTTCTACTCTACTGTGTTTCCTATAGGGCCAGAACAGTGAGCTTGCTCAGAACAAAAGAACTGTGCTTCCTAAACTCAGGCCATATCTAGTTCAACTCTGCTTAGGAAACTGACAAGAACAGTAGCTTCTCTTCAGTCCAATACAATGTACTTGCTGGGAAGAGACGGGAGTGCTATGCATACTGTGTAATGCAATGGGAGCACATTAGTGACTTTCCTTAACAGAACACAACTCTTGCTCATAGGACCAAAAACTGCATGTAATCAACTCGGTTTATGAATGGGAAACAAACACTAGATTACCTTACAATAAAAAAAAACTCTACTTTTGAGAAAAGCGCACTCTTCTACTTTACTGTGTTTAATATTTGGCCAGAACTGTGAGCTTCCTCAGAACAGAAGAACGGTGCTTTCTACACACACGGGCCATATCTAGTTGAACTCTGCTTAGGAAACTGACAAGAACAGTAGCTTCTCTTCAGTCCAAAACACTGAACTTGCTGGGAACAGATGCGAGTGCTATTTGCACTGTGTATGGCATTGGGAGCTCAATAGTGACATTCCAAACCAGAAAACAACTCTTGCTTTAGGACCCGAAACTGCAGGTGATTCAACTCCATTTATGAATGAGAAACAAACACTAGCTCGCTTTACAAGAAACACATTCTGTTTTTGATAAAAGAACACTCTTATTCTCTACTGTGTTTCCAATAATGCCAGAACCGTGAGCTTGCTCAGGAAAAAGAACTGTGCTTCTACACACACGGGCCATATCTAGTTCAACTATGCTTAAGAAACTAACGAGAACAGTACCTTCTCTTCAGTAAATCATCTGTACTTGCTGGGAACAGACACGAGTCCTAATTGTACTGTGTATGGCAATGGGAGCACAATAGTGACTTTCCTTAACAGAAAACATCTCTTGTTCGTAGGACCAGAAACTGCATGTGATTCCACTCCGTTTATGAATCGGAAACAAACACTAGATTGCCTTACAAGAAAAAAAACTCTACTTTTGAGAAAAGAGCACTCTTCTACTTTACTGTGTTTAATATATGGCCGGAACAGTGAGCTTCCTCAGAACAAAAGAACGGTGCTTCCTACACACACGGCCATATCTAGTTCAACACTGCTTAGGAAACTCACATTAACAATAGCTTCTCTTCAGTCCAATACACTGTACTTGCTGATAACAGAAGTGAGGGCTTTTAGTACTCTGTATGGCAATGGGAGCCCAATAGTGACTTTCCTTAGCAGATAACAACTCTGCCACTTGGGACCACAAACTGCATGTGATTCAACTCCATTTATGAATGAGAAACAAACATTAGCTCGTCTTATAAGAATCACACTCTGCTTTTCAGAAAACAGCACTCTTCTACTCTACTGTGTTTCCTAAAGGGCCAGAGGAGTGAGCTTGCTCAGAACAGAAGAACTGTGTTTCCTAGAAGCACAGGCCATATCTAGGGCAACTCTGCTTAAGAAACTGACAAGTACAGTAGCTTTTCTACAGTCCAATACACTGTACTTGCAGGGAACAAACTAGGGTGCTATTTGTACTGTGTACGGCAATGGGAGCGCAAGGTTTCTTTCCTTACCAGAGAACAACTCTTGCTCATAGAACCAGAAACTGCATGTGATTCAACTACGTTTACGAATTGGAAAAAAACACTACCTCGTCTTACAAGAAACACACTCTGCTTTTGAGAAAAGAGCACTCTTCTACTCTTCTGTGTTTCCTATATGGCAAGAACAGTGAGCTTGCTCAGAACAAAAGAACTGTCTTTCCTAAACACACAGGCCATATCTAGGTCAACTCTGCTTAGGAAACTGACAAGAACAGAAGCTTCTCCTCAGTCCAATACACTGTTTTTGCTGGGAACACAGACGAGTCTTATTTGAACTGTGTATGGCAAAAGGAGCACAAAAGTTACTTTTCCTTACCAGAAAAAAAATCTTGCTTGTAGGCCCAGAAACTCTATATGATTCAACTCCGTTTATGAATTTGAAACAAACACTAGCTCACCTTACAAGAAACACACTCTACTTTTGAAAAAAGAGCACTCTACTAATCTACTGTGTTTCCTAGAGGGCCTGAACAGTGAGCTTGCTCAAAACAAACGAACTGTGCTTCCTACACACATGGCCCAAATATAGTTGAACTCTGCTTAGGAAACTGGCAAGAACAGAAGCTTCTGTTCAGTTCAATACACTGTACTTGATGGGAACAGTCGCGAGTGCTATTTGCACTGTGTATGGCAATAGGAGCAAAATAGTGACTTTACGTACCAGAAAACAACTCTTGTACGTAGGACCAGAAACTGCATGTGATTCAACTCTGTTTATGAATGGGAAACAAACACTACCTTGTTTATAAGAAACACACTCTGCTTTTGAGAAAAGAGCACACTTCTACTCTACTGTGTTTCCTATAGGGCCAGAACAGTGAGCTTGCTCAGAACAAAAGAACTGTGCTTCCTACACACACGGGCCAAATATAGTTGAACTCTGCTTAGGAAACTGGCAAGAACAGAAGCTTCTGTTCAGTTCAATACACTGTACTTGCTGGGAACAGACAACTTTTGCTCGTAGGACCAGAAACTTCATGTGATTCAACTCCGTTTATGACTGGGAAACAAACACTAGCTCGCCTTACGAGAAACACACTCTGCTTTTGAGAAAAGAGCACTCTTCTACTCTACTCTGTTTCATAAGGGCCAGAACAGTGAGCTTGCTCAGAACAAATGAACTGTGCTTCCTACACACACGGGCCATATCTAGTTCAACGCTGCTTAGGAAACTGACAAGAACAGTAGTTCTGTTTAGTCCAATACACTGTACATGCTGGGAACAGACACGAGTGCTCCTTGCACTTTGTATGGCAATGGGATCACAATAATGACATAATTTACCAGAAAACAACTCTTGCTCTAAGGACCAGAAACTATATGTGATTCAACTCCGTTTATGAATGGAAAAGAAACACTAGTTCGTCTTACAAGAAACACACTCTAATTTTGAGAAAAGAGCACTCTTCTACTCTGTTGTGTTTTCTATATAGCCAGAATAGTGAGCTTGCTCACTACAAAAGAACTGTGCTTACTAAACACACGGGCCATATCTAGTTCAACTCTGCTTAAGAAACTGACAAGAACAGTTGCTTCTCTTAAGACAAATACACTGTAATTGCTGGAAACAGACACGAGTGCTATTTGAACTGTGTATGGCCATGGGAGCACAATAGTGACTTTCCTTACCACAAAACAATTCTTGCTCATAGGACCAGAAACTGCATGTGATTCAACTCCATTTAGGACTGGGAAACAAACACTAGCTCGCCTTACAAGAAACACACTGTGCTTTTTAGAATAGAGCACTCTTATACTCTACTGTGTTTCCCATAGGGCCAGAACAGTGAGCTTGCTCAGAACAAAATAACTGTGCTTTCTACACACAAGGGCCATATCTAGTTCAACGCTGCTTAGGAAACTGAGACGAACAGAAACACTCTGCTTTTAATAAAAGAACACTCTTCCACTCTGCTGTTTTTCCTATTGGGCCAGAACAGTGAACTTGTTCAGAACAAGAGAACTGTGCTTCATACACACACAAACCATATCTAGTTCAACTATGAAACTGACAATTAGGAAACTGACAAGAACAGTAGCTTCTCTTCAGTCAAATACACTGTACTTGATGGGAACAGACGCGAGTACTATTTGCTCTATGTATGGCAATGGGAGCACAATAGTGACTTTCCTTACCAAAAAACAACTCGTGCTCAGAGGCACAGAAATTGCATGTGATTCAACTCTGTTTATAAATGGGAAACAAACACTATCTCACCTTAAAAGAAGCACCCTCTGCTTTTGAGAAAAGAGAACTCTTCTAATCTACTGTGTTTCCTGTAATGCCAGAACAGTGATTTTGCTCAGAACAAATGACCTGTGCTTCTTACACTTACAGGCCATGTCTAGTTCAACTCTGCTAAGGACACTGACATGAACAGTAGCTTTTCTTCAGTCAAATACACTGTACTTGCTTGGAAGTGACGAGATGCTATTTTTACTTCATATGGCAAAGGGAACACAATAGTGAATTTCATTACCAGAAAACTCCTCTTGGTCATAGAACCGGAAACTACATGTGATTCAACTCTATTTATGAATGGAAAACCAACACTAGCTCGCCTTACAAGAAACACACTCTGCTTTTGAGAAAAGAGCACTCTTCTACTCTACTGTTTTTCCTATAGGGCCAGAACAGTGAGCTTCTTCAGAACAAAAGAACTGTGCTTCCTACACACACCAGCCATACCTAGTTCAACTCTGCTTAGAAAACTGACAAGAACTGTAGCTTCCCTTCAGTCCAATACACTGTTCTTGCTGGGAAGAGATGCGAGTGCTATCTGCACTGTGTATGGCCATGGGAGCGCAATAGTGTCTTTCCTTACCAGAAAACAACTCTTACTTGTACGACCAGAAACTGCATGTGATTCAACTCCTATTATGTAGTGGAAACCAACACTAGCTCACCTTACCGGAAACACACGCTGCTGTTGAAAAAAGACCACTCTTCTACTCTACTGTGTTTCTTGTAGAGACAGAAGAGAGAGCTTGCTCAGAACAATGGAACTGTCCTTCCTACACACACTGGCCATATCAAGTTCAACTCTGCTTATGCAACTGAGAAGAACAGTAGCTTCTTTTCAGTCCAATACACTGCAATTGCTGAGAACAGACGCGAGTGCTATTTGCACTGTGTATATCAATAGGAGAGCAATAATGACTTTCCTTACCAGAAAACAAGTCTTGCTTGTAGGACCAAAAACTGCATGTGATTCAACTCCGTTTATGAGTGTCAAAGAAACGCTAGCTCGCCTAACATTAAATACACTCTGCTTTTGAGAAAAGAGCAATCTTCTACTCTACTGTGTTTCCTATAGGGCCAAAACAGTGAGCTTGCTCAGAACAAAGGAACTGTGCTTCCTACATGCACAGGCCATATCAAGTTCAACTCTGCTTAGGCAACTGACAAGAACAGTAGCTTCTCTTCAATCCAATACACTGTACTTGCTGAGAACAGAGGCGAGTGCTATTTGCACTGTGTATGTCAATGGGAACACAATAGTGACTTTCCTTACCAGAAAACAACTCTTGCACATATTACCAGAAACTGCAAGTGATTCAACTCCGTTTATGTAGTGGAAACCAACACTAGCTCGCTTTACAAGGAAGAAACTCTGCTTTTGAGAAAAGAGCACTCTTCTACTCTTCTGTGATTCCTAAAGGGACATAAAAGTGAACTTGCTCAGAACAAAAGAACTGTGCTTTCTAAACAAACACGCAATATCTCATTCAACTCTACTTAGGAAACTTACAAGAACAGTAGCTTCCCTTCTGTCCAATACACTGTACTTGCTGGGAAGAGAGGCGATTGCAATTTGCACTGTGTATGGCAATGGGAACGCAATGGTGACTCTCCTTACCAGAAAACAACTCTTGCTCGTAGGACCAGAAATTACATGTGATTCAACTCCGTTTATGTAGTGGAAGCCAACACTAGCTCTCCTTACAAGAAAGAAACTCTGCTTTTGAGAAAAGAGCAGTCTTCTCATCTACTGTGTTTCTGAAAGTGCCAGAACAGTGAGTATGCTCAGAAGAAAAGAATTGTGCTTCCTACACACATGGGCCATATCTAATTAAACTATGCTTAGGAAATTGTAAGAACAGTAGCTTCTCTTCAGTCCAATACACTGTACTTCCTGGGAACATACGCGAGTGCTTTTTGCACTGTGTATGTCAATGGGAGCACAATAGTGACTTTCCTTACCTAAAAACAACTCTTGCTCGTAATACCAAAAACTGCATGGGATTCAACTCCATTTATGAATGTCAAAGAAATGCTAGCTTGCCTTACATTAAAGACACTCTGCTTTGAAGAAGAGAGCACTGTTTTACTCTAGTGTGTTTCGTAAAGTTCCAGAACAGTAAGCTTGTTCAGAACAAAGGAACTGTGCTTCCTACACACACGGGCGGTATCAAATTCAACTCTGCTTAGGCAACTGAAAAGAACAGTAGCTTCTCTTCAGTCCAATACACTGTACGTGCTGAGAACAGAGGCTAATGCTATTTGCACTGTGTATGTAAATGAGAACACAATAGTGACTTTCCTTTCCAGAAAACGACTCTTTCTCGTAGGACCAGAAACTACATGTGATTCAACTCTGTTTATGTAGTGGAAACCAAACCTAGCTCACCTTACAAGAAAAAACCTCTGCTTTTGAGGAAAGAGCACTCTTCTACTCTACTGTGTTTCCTAAAGGAACATAACAGTGAGCTTGCTCAGAACAAAAGAACTGTGCTTCCTCCACAAACGGGCCTTATCTTGTTCAACTCTGCTTAGGAAACTGACAAGAACAGTAGCTTCTCTTCAGTCCAATACACGGTAGTTGCCTGGAACAGACGCGAGAGCTCTTTGCACTGTGAGTGGCAATGGGAGCACAACAGTGACTTTCCTTACCAGAAAACAACTCTTGCTAGTAGTACGAGAAACTGCATGTGATTCAACTCCATTTATGAATAGGAAACAAACACTAGCTCAAATTACAAGAAACACACTCTGCTTTTGAGAAAACAGCACTCTTCTACCTTACCGTGTTTCCTATAGGGCCAGAACAGTGAGCTTGCTCAGAACAAAAGAACTGTGCTTCCTACACACATGGGCCATATCTAATTCAACTCTGCTTAGGAAACTGACAAGAACAGAAGCTTCTCTTCAGTCTGTTACACTGTATTTGCTCAGAACATACGTGTGTGCTATTTGCACTGTGTATGGCAATTGGAACGCAATAGTGAATTTCCTTACAAGAAAACAACTCTTGCTCATAGTACCAGAAACATCATTTGATTCAACTCCGTTTATGAATGGGAAACATACATTAGCTCTCCTTTCAAGAAACATACTCTTCTTTAGGGAAAAGAGCACTCTTCTACTCTACTGTGTATCTATAGGGTAAAAACATTGATCTTGCTCAGAGGAAAAAAAAAACAGTGCTTCTTACACATGGGCCATATCAAGTTCAACTCTGCTAATGAAAATGACAAGAACAGTAGATTCTCTTCAGTCCAATACACTGTACGTGCTGGGAACAGACGCGAGTGCTATTTGCACTATTTATGGCAAATGGAGCACAATAGTGGCTTTTTTAACCAGAAAAAAACTCTTGCTGGTAGAACCAGAATCTATATGTGATTCCACTCCGTTTATGAATGGGAAACAAACAATAGCTTGCCTTACAAGAAACATACTCTGCTTTTGAGAAAAGAGAACTCTTCTACTCTACTGTGTTTCCTATAGGGCGAGAGCAGTGAGCTTGCTCAGAACAAAAAAACTGTCTTTTCTATTCACACGTGCCAAATCTATTTCAACTCTGCTTAGGAAACTGACAAGAACAGAAGCTTCTCTTTAGTCCATTACACTGTACTTGCTCAGAACATATGCGTGTGCTTTTTGCACTTTGTATGGCAATTGGAACGCAATAGTGAATTTCCTTACAAGAAAACAACTCTTGCTCATAGTACCAGAAACATCATTTGATTCAACTCTGTTTATGAATGGGAAACAAATATTAGCTCGCCTTACAAGAAACATACTCTTCTTTAGAGAAATGAGCACTCTTCTACTCTACTGTGTGCCTATAGGGCAAAAACAATGAGCTTGCTAAGAAAAAAAAAACAGTGTGCTGTGGGATTAATAGCAAATGTGTTGCTAATTAATCAATAAAACACTGATTGGCCGTTGGCTAGGCAGGAAGTATAGGCAGGGCAAGGAAGAGAATAAAGCTGGGAAGTGGAAGGCTGAGTCAGAGAGACACTGCCAGCCGCCACAATGAGAAACAGCTTGTGAAGATGCCGGTAAGCCACGAGCCATGTGGCAAGGTATAGATTAAAGGAAATGGATTAATTTAAGCTATAAGAACAGTTAGCAAGAAGCCTGCCACGGCCATACAGTTTGAAAGCAACATAAGTCTCTGTGTTTACTTGGTCGGGTCTGAGAGGCTGTGGGACTGGCAGGTGAAAGAGATTTGCCCTGACTGTGGGCCAGGCAGGAAAACTCCAGCTACAAATGGCGTCCAACGTGGTGGCAAGAGTTTCCACCTAAAACCTGAAAAAAGATTCTAAAACGGAGCTAAAAACAGCTTCCTAACTGTCTCTCTCAAATGAGCGGCAACTGCTGGTTTGAGCTATTGGTGGGTTCCTAGCGCGTGTGCTTGATCTGCAGTAGGGCAGAAATGAGGCCTCTGCAAGTGGCACATTAAGCTGCATGGTGGATTTAGACATTGCTAGTATAAAACAAAAAAAGAAGTTTCTGGACTACATGCTGCTTGGATAAAAGCATAGACCCATGATAGCTCCCAGAGCTGGTGGTAAACGTAGCCATGTTGGGAAGCTGAGGTGGGCGGAGCCAGCAGCCACAGCTGCTGCAGTTTAAAGCAATAGATTCACAATAAAACAGATTCAGATGTAATAGTTTACAATGTGTGTAAAAATGTACGTAGGCTTGAAAGAGAGAGAAAAAGGAATATATACAGTTATATAAAGAAATAAATAGTTTTAAAAATAAAGTCTTTAAAGAGACAGTAAAGGTAGTATAAAAAATAAGCCACATAAAAATGAATATTACACAGAGAATCTGGATTGTGTTGTCTTTGGGACTTTTAACTGCAGAAAAACATTTGATTGTAAAAGCTGTTGAGTTCTGCCAAAATGTATATTTTAAAGATACCTTGACTTCAAAATTTGAATGTAAGGATATGTTACCTTGGAAAAGAGACTCTGCTTTTGTTCCCACAGAAAGCCAAAGGCTATGGATTTGTTCAAGATTAAGATACATCAGGTTTGACCAGCCAAGACCCCCTGAAGGTCTCCAATGACACCATGGCCCAGATGATCCAACATCCAGAATGGTTTGAAGGCATCTGTCTCAGACGATACAGCCTCATGGACTATTCCATAATTCTAAATTTTTCTTTGTTTCCCCATAAGATACAGCACCCCCTTCCAGCAGGAAGCAGGAAGAGAAGCTACACCCAAATTCCCAAATTATATGTAATTTTACTTTGTTAAGGTTAAAACCTTCCTTTTTGAAAAAAAAAAGGGGAAGTGCTGTGGGATGTATGGCAAATGTGTTGCTAATTAATCAATAAAACACTGATTGGCCGTTGGCTAGGCAGGAAGTATAGGCGGGGCAAGGAAGAGAATAAAGCTGGGAAGTGGAAGGCTGAGTCAGAGAGACACTGCCAGCCGCCACAATGAGAAACAGCTTGTGAAGATGCCGGTAAGCCACGAGCCATGTGGCAAGGTATAGATTAAAGGAAATGGATTAATTTAAGCTATAAGAACAGTTAGCAAGAAGCCTGCCACGGCCATACAGTTTGAAAGCAACATAAGTCTCTGTGTTTACTTGGTCGTGTCTGAGAGGCTGTGGGACTGGCAGGTGAAAGAGATTTGCCCTGACTGTGGGCCAGGCAGGAAAACTCCAGCTACAACAGTGCTTCTTACACACGGACCATATCAAGTTCAACTCTGCTAATGAAAATTACAAGAACAGTAGATTCTCCTCAGTCCAATACACTGTAATTGCTAGGAACAGACACGAGTGATATTAGCACTGAGTATGGCAATGGGAGTGCAATAGTGACTTTCCTTACCAGAAAATAACAGTTGCTCAAAGGACGAGAAACTGCATGTGATTCATCTCCGCTTATGACTGGGAAACAAACACTAGCTCGCCTTACAAGAAACACACTCTGCTTTTGAGAAAAAAGCACTCTTCTACTCTACTGTGTTTCCCATATGGCAAGAACAGTGAGGTTGCTCAGAACAAAAGAACTGTGCTTCCTACACACGGGTCATCTAGTTCAACTGTGCTTAGGAAACTGACAAGAACAGTAGCTTCACTTCAGTCCAATACACTGTACTTGCTGGTAACGATGGAATGCTATTTGCACTGTGTATGGCAAAGGGAGTACAATAGTGACTTTCCTTAACAAAAAACAACTCTGACTCCTAGTACCAGAAACTGCTTGTCATTCAACTCTAATTATGAATAGGAAACAAATACTAACTCGACTTACAAGAAACACACTCTGCTTTTCAGAAAAGAGTACTCTTCTACTCTACTGTTTTTCCTATTGTGCCAAAACAGTGAACTTTCTCAGAACAAAAGAACTGTGCTTCCTACTCTCACTGGGCATATCTAATTCAACTCTGCTTAGAAAACTCACAAGAACAGTAATTTCTCTTCAGTCCAATACACTGTACTTGCTGGGAACAGACGTGAGTGCTATTTGCACTGTGTATGGCAATGGGAGAGCAATAGTGACTTTCCTTACCAGAAAACAACTCTTGATCATAGTACCAGAAACTTCATGTGATTCAGCTCCTTTTATGAATGGGAAGCAAACATTAGCTCGCCTTACAGGAAACACACAATTCTTTTGAGAAAATGAGAAATCTTCCACTCAACTGTGTTTCCTATAGGGCCAGAAGAGTGAGCTTGCTCAGAATTAAAAACTGTGCCTTTACACACACGGGCCATAATTAGTTCAACTCTGCTAATGAAAATGACAAGAACAGTAGATTCTCTACAGTCTAATACACTGTAATTGTTGGGAAATGACGCGAGTGCTATTTGCACTGTGTTTGGCAATGGGAGTGCAATAGGGATTTTTCTTAGAGAAAACAACTCTTTCTCATAGGACCAGAATCTGCATGTGATAAAACTCTGTTTATGAATGGGAAAAAACTCTAGCTCTCCTTACAAGAAACACACTCTGCTTTAGAGAAAAGAGCATTCTTCTACTCTACTGTTTTTCCTATAGGGCAGAACAGTGAGTTTGTTCAGAACAAAAGAACTGTGCTTCCTCCACAACCGGGTCATACCTTGTTCAATTCTGCTTAGTAAACTGACAAGAACAGAAGCTTCTCTTCAGGCCAATACACTGTAATTGCTGGGAACAGAGCGAGTCCTAATTGCACTGTGTATGGCAAAGGGAGAACAATAGTGACTTTTCTTACCAGAAAACAACTCTTGCTCATAGGAATAGAAATTGCATGCGATTCATCTCCGTATATGAATGGGAAACAAGCAATACTTCGCCTTACAAGAAACACACTCTGCTTTTGAGAAAAGAGCACTCCTCTTCTCTACTGTGTTTCCTATAGGGCCAGAACAGTGAGCTTGCTCAGAACAAAAAAAAATGTGCTTCCTACACACATAGTAGCTTCTCTTTATTCCAATACACTGTACTTGCTGGGAACAGACGCGAGTGCTATTTGTACTGTATATGGCAAGGGAACCCAATAGTGACTTTCCTTACCAGAAAACAACTGTTGCTCATAGGACCAGAAACTGGATGTAATTCAACTCCGATTTTGAATTGGAAACAAACACTAGCCCACCATACAAGAAACAGACACTGCTTTTGTGAAAAGAGCATTCTTCTACTCTACTGTTTTTCCTACAGGGCCAGAACAGTGAGGTTGCTCAGAACAAAAGAACTGTGCTTTTTACACATAGGCCATATCTAGTTCAACTCTGTTTAGGATACTGAAAAGAAAGTTAGCTTCACATCATTCTAATTCACTGTACTTGCTGGGAACAGATGGAATGCTATTTGTACTGTGTATGGCAAAGGGAGCACAATAGTGACTTTCATTACCAGAATACAACTCTTGCTAGCACTACCAGAAACTTCATGTGATTTAACTCAGTTTATGAATGTGAAACAAACCCTAGCTCGCCTTCAAAAAAACACACTCTGCTTTTGAGAAAAGAGCACTCTTCTACTTTACAGTGTTTCCTACATGGACAGAACAGTGAGCTTGCTCAGAATAAAACAACTGTGATTCCTACACACACGGGCCACATCTAGCTCAACTCTCCTAATGAAAATGACGATAACAGTAGATTCTCTTCAGTCCAAAACACTGTACTAGTTGAAAACAGACACGAGTGCTATTTGCACTGTGTATGGCAAAGGGAGCACAATAGTGATTCTTCTTACCAGAAAACAACTCTTGCTTGTAGGACTAGAAAATTCATGTCATTCAACTCTGATCATGAATTGGAAACAAACACTAACTCCCTTACAAGAAACACACTCTGCTTTTGAGAAAAGAGCACTCTTCTACTTTACTGTGTTTCTGATAGGCCATAACAGTGAGCTTGCGCAGAACAAAAGAACTGTGCTTCCTACACACACGGGCCACATCTGTTCAACCCTGCTAAGGAAACTGACAAGTACAAAAGCTTCTCTTCCTTCTGATAAACTGTAATAGCTGGGAACAGACGAGAGTGCTATTTGCACTGTGTATGGCAATCATAGCAAAATAGTGACTTTCTTTACCAGAGAACAACTCTTGCTCTTAGGAACAGAACCTGCATGTGATTCAACTCTGTTTATGTACGGGAAGCAAACACTAGCTCACCTACAAGACACACTCTCTGCTTTTGAGAAAAGAGCACTCTTCTATTCTACTGTGTTTCCTATTGGGCTGGAACAGTGAGCATGCGCAGAACAAAAGAACTCTGCTTCCTACACATGGGCCATATCTAGGTCAACTATGCTTAAGAAACAGACAAGAGCAGTAGCTTCTCTTCAGTCCAATGCACTGTACTTACTGGGAACAGACGTGAGTGCTAGTTGCACTTTGAATGGCAATAAGAACACAGAGAGCCTTTCCTTACCACAGAACTACTCTTGGTCTTTGAACCAGAAACTGCATGTGATTCAACTCCGTTTAAGAATGGAATACAAACACTAGCTTGCTTTATGAGAAACACACTCTAATTTTGAGAAAAGAGCTCTATACTACTCTGCTGTGTTTACTGAAGGGCAAGAATAGTGAGCTTGCTCAGAACAAAAAACTGTGGTTTCTACACACACGGCCCATATATACTTCAACTCTGCTCAGGAAACTGACACGAACAGTAGCTTTTCTCAGTCCAATACACTGTACTTTCTGGGAACAGACACTAGTGCTATTTGCACTGCTTATGGCAATGGGAGCACAATAGTGACTTTCCTTACCAAAAAACAATTCTTGTACACGAAACCACAAACTTTATGTGATTCAACTCCGTTTATGATTGGGAAACAAACACTAGCTCGCCTTACTAAAAACAAACTCTGCTTTTGAAAAAAGAGCACTCTTCTACTCTACAGTGTTTCCTATAGGACCAGAACAGTGAGCTTGCGCAGAACAAAAGAATTTTGGTTCCTGCACAGGGGCCATATATAGTTCAACTCTGCTTAGGAAACTGACAAGAGCAGTAGCTTCTCTTCAATCCAATATAATATACTTGATGGGAAGAGACGTGAGTGCTATGTGCACTGTATATGGCAATGGGAGCACAATAGTGACTTTTTTTTTTTTACTAGAAAACAACTCTTGCTAATAGGATCAGAAACTGCATGTGATTCAACTCTGTATATGAGTAGGAAACAAACACTAGCTCGCCTTACAAGAAACACACTCAGCTTTTGAGGAAAGAGTTCTGTTCATCTCTACTGTGTTTCCTACAGGTCCAGAACAGTGAGCTTGCTCAGAACAAAAGAAGTGCGCTTCCTACACACACAGCCATGTCTATTTCAACTCTGCTTAGGAAACTGACAAGAACAGTATCTTCTCTTCAGTCCAATACACTGTATTTGCTGCAAATTGACGCGAGTGCTATTTGCACTGTGTATGGCAATGTGAGCGCAATAGTGACTTTCCTTACCAGAAAAAAACTCTAGCTCATAGGACCAGAAACTGCATATTATTAAACTCCGTTCATGAATGGGAAACAAACTTTAGCTCACCTTACAAGAAACACACTCTGCTTTTGAGAAAAGAGCACTCTTCTACTTTGCTGTGTTTCCTTGAGTGCCAGAACAGTGAACTTGCTCAGAACAAAAGATCTCTGCATCCTACACACACGGGCCATATCTACTTCGATGCGGCTTAGGAAACTGAAAAAAACAGTAGCTTCTCTTCAGTCCAATACACTGTACTTGCTGGGAACTGAAGCAGGTGCTATTTGCACTGAATGGCAATGGGATCACAATACTGACTTTCCTTACCAGAAACAACTCTTGCTCATAGGACCAGAAACTGCATGTGATTCAACTCCATATATGAGTGGGAAGCAAACACTATCTAGTTTTACAAGAAACATACTCTGCTTTTGATAATAGTACACTCTTCTACTCTACTGTTTTTCCTATGGGGCCAGAACAGTGAGCTGTTTCAGAACAAAAGAACTGTGCTTCCTTCACAAACGGATCATATCTAGTTCAACTCTTCTCATGAAAATGTCAAGAACAGTAGATTCTCTTCAGTCTAATACACTGTACTTGCTGGAAACAGATGCGAGTGTTATTTGTACTGGGTAAGGATATGAGAACACAATAGTAACTTTCCTTCCCAGAAAAAAACTCTTTCTCATAGGATCAGAAACTGCATGTGATTCAACTCCGTTTATGAATGGGAAAAAAAACACTAGCTCGCCTTAGAAGAAACACACTCTGATTTTGAGAAAAGAGCACTCTTCTTCTCTATTGTGTTTCCTATAGGGCCAGAATTGTGTGATTGCTGAGAACAAAACAACTGTGCTTTCTAAACACACGGGCCATATCTACTTCAACTCTGCTTAGGAATCTGAAAAGAACAGTAGCTTCCGTGCAGTCCGGTCCTCTGTACTTATTGAGAACAGACGCAAATGCTATTTGCACTGTGTATGGCAATGAGAGCACAATAGTGACTTTCCTTACCAGAAAACATCACTTGCTCGTAGAACCAAAAACTACATGTGATTCAACTGTGTTTGTGAATGGGAAACAAACACTAGCTTCCCCTACAAGAAACACACTCTGCTTTTGAGAAAAGAGCACTCTTCTACTCTACTGTGTTTCATATAGGGCCAGAGCAGTGAGCTTGCTCAGAACAAAAGAACTGTGCTTCCAACATACACGGGCCATATATAGTTCAACTCTGCTAATGAAAATGTCAAGAACAGTAGATTCCCTTCAGTCCAATACAAGGTATTTGCTGGGAGCAGAAGCGAGTGCTATTTGCACTGAGTATGGCAATGGGAGCACAATAGCGAATTTACTTATCAGAAAACAACTCTTGATCATAGGAACTGAACATACATGTAATTTAACTCCGTTTATAAATCGGAAACAAACACTTGCTCGTCATACAAGAAACACACTCTGCTTTTGAGAAAAGTGTACTCTTCTACTCTAATGTGTTTCCTATAGAACAGAACAGTGAGCTTTCTCAAAACAAAAGAACTGTGCTTTCTACACACATAGGCCATATCTAGTTCAACTATGCTTAGGAATCTGACAAGAACAGTAGCTTCTCTTCAGTCCAACGCACTGAACTTGCTGGGAACAGACGCGAATGCTATTTGTACTGTGTATGGCAATGGGTACACAATTGTGATTTTCGTTACCAGAAAACAACTATTGTTCATAGGATGAGAAACTGCATGTGATTCAACTCCATTTATGACTGGCAAAAAAACCCCACTAGCTCGCCTTACAAGAAACACACTCTGCTTTTCAGAAAAGAGCACTCTTCTACTCTACTGTGTTTCCTATAGGGCCAAAACAGTGAGCTTGCTCAGAAAAAAAGAACTGTCCTTCCTAAGCACACGGGCCATATCTAATTAAACTGTGCTTAAGAAACTGACAAGAACAGATGCTTATCTTCAGTCTAATACGCTGTACTTGCTGGGAACAGATGAGAGTGCTATTGGCACTATGTATGGCAATGGGAGCGCAATAGTGACTTTCCTTACCAGAAAACAACTCTTGTATGTAGTACCAGAAACTTCATGGGATTCAACTCTTTTTATAAATGGGAAACAAACACTAGCTTGCGTTATAAAAAACACACTATGCTATTGAGAAAAGAGCACTTTTCTGCTCTACAGTGATTCCTATTGGGTCAGAACATTGAGCTTGCTCATAATAGAAACTGTGCTTTTACACACAAGGGCCATAATTAGTTCAACTCTGCTAATGAAAATGATAAGAACAGTAGATTCTCTTCAGTCCAATACACTGTATTTGTTGGGAAAAGACGGGAGTGTTATTTGCACTGAGTATGTCAATGTTAGCGCAATAATGACTTTCCTTACCAGAAAACAACTCTTGCTCGTAGGACCAGAATCTGCATGGGATTCAACTCCGTTTATGAATGGGAAACAAACTCTAGCTTGCCGTACAAGAAACACACTCTGCTTTTGAGAAAAGAGCACTCTTCTACTCTACTGTGTTTCATATAGGGCCAGAACAGTGAGCTTGCTCAGAACAAAATAAATTTGCTTCCTACACACATTAGCCATATATCGTACAACTTTGCTAGGAAACTGACAAGAAGAGTAGCTTCTCATCAGTCCAAAACACTGTACTTTCTTAGAACAGAGCGAGTTCTAATTGCACTGAGTATGGCAAAGGGAGCGCAATAGTGACTTTCCATACCAGAAAAAAACTCGTGTTTATAGGAACAGAAACTGCATTTGATTCAACTCCGTTTATGAATGGGTAACAAACACTAGCTTGCCTTACAAGAAACACAACCTGCTTTTGAGAAAAGAGCACTCATCTACTCTATTGTGTTTCATATATGTTCAAAACAGCGAGCTTGCTCAGAACAAAAGAACTGTGCTTCCTACACACACAGGCAATATGTAGTTCAACTCTGCTTAGGAAACTGACAAGAACAGTAGCTCCTCTTCAGTCCAATACACTGTACTTGCTGGGAGCTGACGCGAGTGCTATTTGCACTGTGTATGGCAATGGGAGCACAATAGTGACTCTTCTTACCAGAAAACAACTCTTGCTTGTAGGAACAGAAACTGCATGTGATTCAACTCCATTTAGGACTGGGAAACAAACTCTAGCTCGCTTTACAAGAAACACACTCTGCTTTTGAGAAAAGAGCACTCTTCTACTTTGCTGTGTTTCCTTGAGTGCCAGAACAGTGAACTTGCTCAGAACAAAAGATCTCTGCATCCTACACACACGGGCCATATCTACTTCGATGCGGCTTAGGAAACTGAAAAAAACAGTAGCTTCTCTTCAGTCCAATACACTGTACTTGCTGGGAACTGAAGCAGGTGCTATTTGCACTGAATGGCAATGGGATCACAATACTGACTTTCCTTACCAGAAACAACTCTTGCTCATAGGACCAGAAACTGCATGTGATTCAACTCCATATATGAGTGGGAAGCAAACACTATCTAGTTTTACAAGAAACATACTCTGCTTTTGATAATAGTACACTCTTCTACTCTACTGTTTTTCCTATGGGGCCAGAACAGTGAGCTGTTTCAGAACAAAAGAACTGTGCTTCCTTCACAAACGGATCATATCTAGTTCAACTCTTCTCATGAAAATGTCAAGAACAGTAGATTCTCTTCAGTCTAATACACTGTACTTGCTGGAAACAGATGCGAGTGTTATTTGTACTGGGTAAGGATATGAGAACACAATAGTAACTTTCCTTCCCAGAAAAAAACTCTTTCTCATAGGATCAGAAACTGCATGTGATTCAACTCCGTTTATGAATGGGAAAAAAAACACTAGCTCGCCTTAGAAGAAACACACTCTGATTTTGAGAAAAGAGCACTCTTCTTCTCTATTGTGTTTCCTATAGGGCCAGAATTGTGTGATTGCTGAGAACAAAACAACTGTGCTTTCTAAACACACGGGCCATATCTACTTCAACTCTGCTTAGGAATCTGAAAAGAACAGTAGCTTCCGTGCAGTCCGGTCCTCTGTACTTATTGAGAACAGACGCAAATGCTATTTGCACTGTGTATGGCAATGAGAGCACAATAGTGACTTTCCTTACCAGAAAACATCACTTGCTCGTAGAACCAAAAACTACATGTGATTCAACTGTGTTTGTGAATGGGAAACAAACACTAGCTTCCCCTACAAGAAACACACTCTGCTTTTGAGAAAAGAGCACTCTTCTACTCTACTGTGTTTCATATAGGGCCAGAGCAGTGAGCTTGCTCAGAACAAAAGAACTGTGCTTCCAACATACACGGGCCATATATAGTTCAACTCTGCTAATGAAAATGTCAAGAACAGTAGATTCCCTTCAGTCCAATACAAGGTATTTGCTGGGAGCAGAAGCGAGTGCTATTTGCACTGAGTATGGCAATGGGAGCACAATAGCGAATTTACTTATCAGAAAACAACTCTTGATCATAGGAACTGAACATACATGTAATTTAACTCCGTTTATAAATCGGAAACAAACACTTGCTCGTCATACAAGAAACACACTCTGCTTTTGAGAAAAGTGTACTCTTCTACTCTAATGTGTTTCCTATAGAACAGAACAGTGAGCTTTCTCAAAACAAAAGAACTGTGCTTTCTACACACATAGGCCATATCTAGTTCAACTATGCTTAGGAATCTGACAAGAACAGTAGCTTCTCTTCAGTCCAACGCACTGAACTTGCTGGGAACAGACGCGAATGCTATTTGTACTGTGTATGGCAATGGGTACACAATTGTGATTTTCGTTACCAGAAAACAACTATTGTTCATAGGATGAGAAACTGCATGTGATTCAACTCCATTTATGACTGGCAAAAAAACCCCACTAGCTCGCCTTACAAGAAACACACTCTGCTTTTCAGAAAAGAGCACTCTTCTACTCTACTGTGTTTCCTATAGGGCCAAAACAGTGAGCTTGCTCAGAAAAAAAGAACTGTCCTTCCTAAGCACACGGGCCATATCTAATTAAACTGTGCTTAAGAAACTGACAAGAACAGATGCTTATCTTCAGTCTAATACGCTGTACTTGCTGGGAACAGATGAGAGTGCTATTGGCACTATGTATGGCAATGGGAGCGCAATAGTGACTTTCCTTACCAGAAAACAACTCTTGTATGTAGTACCAGAAACTTCATGGGATTCAACTCTTTTTATAAATGGGAAACAAACACTAGCTTGCGTTATAAAAAACACACTATGCTATTGAGAAAAGAGCACTTTTCTGCTCTACAGTGATTCCTATTGGGTCAGAACATTGAGCTTGCTCATAATAGAAACTGTGCTTTTACACACAAGGGCCATAATTAGTTCAACTCTGCTAATGAAAATGATAAGAACAGTAGATTCTCTTCAGTCCAATACACTGTATTTGTTGGGAAAAGACGGGAGTGTTATTTGCACTGAGTATGTCAATGTTAGCGCAATAATGACTTTCCTTACCAGAAAACAACTCTTGCTCGTAGGACCAGAATCTGCATGGGATTCAACTCCGTTTATGAATGGGAAACAAACTCTAGCTTGCCGTACAAGAAACACACTCTGCTTTTGAGAAAAGAGCACTCTTCTACTCTACTGTGTTTCATATAGGGCCAGAACAGTGAGCTTGCTCAGAACAAAATAAATTTGCTTCCTACACACATTAGCCATATATCGTACAACTTTGCTAGGAAACTGACAAGAAGAGTAGCTTCTCATCAGTCCAAAACACTGTACTTTCTTAGAACAGAGCGAGTTCTAATTGCACTGAGTATGGCAAAGGGAGCGCAATAGTGACTTTCCATACCAGAAAAAAACTCGTGTTCATAGGAACAGAAACTGCATTTGATTCAACTCCGTTTATGAATGGGTAACAAACACTAGCTTGCCTTACAAGAAACACAACCTGCTTTTGAGAAAAGAGCACTCATCTACTCTATTGTGTTTCATATATGTTCAAAACAGCGAGCTTGCTCAGAACAAAAGAACTGTGCTTCCTACACACACAGGCAATATGTAGTTCAACTCTGCTTAGGAAACTGACAAGAAGAGTAGATTCTCTTCAGTCCAATACACTGTACTTACAGGGAACAGACGCTAGTGCTATTTGCACTGTGTATGGCATGGGAGCACAATAGTGACTTTCCTTAAAAGAAAACAACTCTTGATCATAGGACCAGAAACTGCATGTGATTCAACTCCGTTTATCAATGGAAAACAAACACTAGCTTGCTTAAAAGAAACTCACTCTGCTTTTGAAAAAAGAGGTCTCTTCTACTCTACTGTGTTTCTTATAGGGCCAGAAAGTGAGCTTGCTCAGAACAAAACAACAGTGTTTCCTACACACATAAGCCATATCTAGTTCAACTCTGCTTAGGAAACTGAAAAGAACAGAAGCTTCTCTTCATTCCATTACATTGTACTTCCTGAGAACAGACGCTAGTGCTATTTACTCTGTGTATGGCAATGGAAGCACAATAGTGACTTTCTTTACCAGAAATAAACTCTTGCTCATAGGACCAGAAAGCACATGAGATTCAACTCTGTTTATGAATGGGAAACAAACAATAGCTCGCCTTACAATAAACACACTCTTCTCTTGAGAAAAGAGCACTCTTCTACTCTACTGTGTTTCCTGTATGGCCAGAAGAGTGAGCTTGCTCAGAACCAAAGAACTGTGCTTCCTACACACATGGGGCATAACTTGTTCTACTCTGCTTAGGAAACTGACAAGAACAGTAGCTTCTCTTCAGTCCAATACACTGTATTGCTGGGAACAGAGCGAGCCTAATTGCACTGTTTAGAGCAAAGAGAGCGCAATAGTGACTTTCCTTACCAGAAAACAACTCTTGCTCATAGGACCAGAAACTGCATGTGATTCAACACTGTTTATGAATCAGAAACAAGCGCTAGCTATCTTAACAAGAAACACACTCTCCTTTTGAGAAGAGACCTATCTTCTACCTAACTGTTTTTCCTATAGGGCCAGAACAGTGAACTTGCTCAGAACAAAAGAACTGTGCTTCCTACACACATCAGTCATATCTAGTAAAACTTTGCTTAGGAAACTGACAAGAACTGTAGCTTCTCTTCAGTCCAATCCACTGTACTTGCTGGGAACAGACACGAGTGATATTTGCACTGTTTTTGGCAATGGCAGCACAATAGTGACTTTCCTTTACAGAAAACAATTCTTGTTCATAGGACCAGAAACTGCATAAGATTCCACTCCGTTTATGACTGGGAAACAAACGTTAGCTCGCCTTACTAGGAACACACTCTGCTTTTGATAAAAGAAAACCCTTCTTCTTTACAGTGTTTCTTAAAGTGCCAGAAAAGTAATCTTGCTCAGAAAAAAAGAACTGTGCTTCCTACACACGGGCCATATCTAGTTCTAGTCTGCTTAGGAAACTGACAAGCACAGTACCTTCTCTATAATGCAATCTACTGTACTTGCTTTGAACAGACGCGAGTCCTAATTGCACTGAGTATGACAATGGGAGCACAATAGTGACTTTCCTTAACAGTAAAAAACTCCTGGTTGTAGGACCAGAAACTTATGTGATTCAACTCTGTTTATTAATGGGAAACAAACACTAGCTCGTCTTAAAATAAACTCACTTTACTTTTCAGAAAAGAGCACTCTTCTACACTACTCTGTTTCTTATATCGTCAGAAGAGTGAGCTTCCTCAAAAGAAAAGAAATCTGCTTCCTACACACGGGACATATCTATTTCCACTCTGTGTAGGAAACTGACAAGAACAGTAGCCTCACTTCAGTCCAAAACAGTGTACATGCTGGGAACAGACGTGAGTGCTATTTGCATTGTGTTTGGTAAAGTGAGCGCAATAGTGACTTTCCTTACCAGAAAACAACTCTTGCTCATAAGACCAGAAAATGCATGTGATTCAACTCCATTTATGAATGGGAAACAAACACTAGCTAGCCTTACAAAAAACACACTCTGCTTTTGAGAAAAGAGTACTCTTCTACTCTACAGTGTTTCCTATTGGGCCAGAACAGTGAGCTTGCTCAGAATAAAAAAACTGTGCTTCCTACACACACAGGCCATATCTAGTTCAACTCTACTAATGAAAATGACAAAAAACAGCAGATTCTCTTCAGTCCAAAATACTGTCCTTGCTGGTAACAGACCCGAGTGCTTTTTACACTGAGTATGGCAAAGGGAGCGCAATAGTGACTTTCCTTACGAGAAAACAACTCTTGTTCATAGGAACAGAAACTGCATGTGATTCAACTCCGTTTATGAATGGGTAACAAACACTAGCTCGCCTTACAAGAAACACACTCTGCTTTTGAGGAAAGAGCACTTTTCAACTATACTGTGTTTCCTATAATGCCAGAACAGTGAGCTTGCTCAGAACAAAAAAACTGTGCTTCCTACTCACACGGGCAACATCTAGTTCAACTCTGCTTAGGAAACTGACAAGAACAGTAGCTTCTCTTCAGTCCAATACACTGTACTTGTTGGGATCTGATGCGAGTGCTATTTGCACTGTGTATGGCAATGGGAGAACAATAATGACTTTCCTCACCAGAAAACAAATCTTAATCGTAGGACCAGAAACTGCATGTTATTCAACTCTGTTTATGAATGGTAAACAAACGCTAGCTCGCCTTACAAGAAACACACTCTGATTTTGAGAAAAGAACATTCTTCTACTCTACTGTGTTTCTTATAGGGCCAGAACAGTAAGCTTGCTTAGAACAAATGAACTGTGCTTTCTCCATAAACGGGCCATACTTAGTTCAAATCTGGTTAGGAAACTGAAAAGAAAAGAAGCTTCTCTTCAGTCCAATACACTGTACCGCCTGGAAACAGACGGGAGAGCTATTTGCACTGTGTACGGCTATGGGAACGCAATAGTGAATTCCTTACCAGAAAAACTCTGGCTCATAGAACCAGAAACTGCCTGTGACCCAACTACATTTACAAATGGGAAACAAACATTAGCTCACTTTACAAGAAAAACACTCTGCTCTTGAGAAAAGGGTACTCTTCTACTCTACTCTCTTTACAATAGGGCCAGAGGAGTAGGATTGCTCACAACAATAGAACTGTGCTGCCTACAAACATGGGCCATATCTAGTTCAACTCTCCTTAGGAAACTGACAAGAACAGGAGCTTCTCTTCAGTCCAATACACTGTAGTTGATGGGAACAGATGCTAGTGCTATTTGGACTTTGTATGGCAGTGGGAACCCAATAGTGAATTTCCTTACCAGAAAACAACTCTTGCTCATAGGACCAGAAAATGCATGTGATCAACTCTGTTTATGAATGGGAAACAAACTCTAGCTTGCCTTACAAAAAACACACTCTGGTTTTGAGAAAAGAGCACTCGTCTGCTCTGCTGTTTTTCCTAAGGGCCAGAACAGTGAGCTAGCTAAGAACAAAAGAACTGTGCTTTCTACACACAAGGGCCATATCTAGTTCAACGCTGCTTAGGAAACTGAGACGAACAGAAACACTCTGCTTTTGATAAAAAACACGCTTCCACTCTGCTGTTTTTCCTATTGGTCCAGAACGGTGAACTTGTTCAGAACAAGAGAACTGTGCTTCCTACACACATAAACCATATCTAGTTCAACTATGAAACTGACAATTAGGAAACTGACAAGAACAGTAGCTTCTCTTCAGTCAAATACACTGTATTGCTGGGAACAGACGTGAGTACTATTTGCTCTGTGTATGGCAAAGGGAGCACAATAGTGACTTTCCTTACCAGAAAACAACTCGTGCTCAGAGGCACAGAAATTGCATGTGATTCAAGTCTGTTTGTGAATGGTAAACAAACACTATCTCGCCTTAGGAGAAGCACCCTCTGCTTTTGAGAAAAGAAAACTCTTCTAATCTACTGTGTTTCCTATAATGCCAGAACAGTGATTTTGCTCAGAACAAATGACCTGTGCTTCTTACCCACATAGGCTATGTCTAGTTCAACTCTGCTAAGGACACTGACATGAACAGTAGCTTCTCTTCAGTCTAATACACTGTACTTGCTTGGAAGTGACGAGGGTGCTATTTTTACTTCATATGGCAAAGGGAGCACAATAGTGAATTTCATTACCAGAAAACAACTCTTGCTTAAAGGGAGCACAATAGTGAATTTCATTACCAGAAAACAACTCTTGCTCATAGAACCAGAAACTACATGTGATTCAACTCTTTTTATGAATGGGAAACAAACACTACCTCGCCTTACAAGAAATACACTCTGCTTTGGAGAAAAGAGCACACTTCTACTCTACTGTGTTTCCTATAGGGCCAGAACAGTGAGCTTGCTCAGAACAAATGAACTGTGCTTCCTGTACACACAGGCCATGTCTAGTTCAACTCTGCTTATGAAACTGACAAGAACAGTATCTTCTCTTCAATCCAATACACTGTACTTGCTGGGAACAGATGCGAGTGCAATTTGCACTGTGTATGACAATGGGAGAACAATAGAGACTTTCCTTACTACAAAACAACTCGTGCTCAAAGGACCAGAAAATGCATGTGATTCAACTCCGTTTATGAATGGGAAACAACCACTAGCTTGCCTTACAAGAAACACATTCTGCTTTTGAGAAAAGAGCACTCTTCAACTCTACTGTGTTTCTTACAGGGCCAGAACAGTGAGCTTGCTCACAACAAAAGAACTGTGCTTCCTACACACACGGGCAATATCTAACTCAACTCTGCTTAGGAAACTGACAACAACAGTAGCTTCTCTTCTGTCCAATACACTGTACTTGCTGGGAACAGACGCGAGTGCTATTTGCACTGTGTATAGCAATGGGAGCACAAGAGTGACTTTCCTCAACAGAAAACAACTCTTGCTCATAGGACCAGAACTTGCAAGTGATTCAACTCCGTTTATGAATGGGAAACAAACACTAGCACTCCTTAAAAGATACAAAGAGTTTTTGAGAAAAAAGCACTCTTCTACTCTACTGTGTTTCCTATAAGGCCAAAACAGTCAGCTTGCTCAGAACAAAAGAGCTGTGCTTCCTACACACCTGAGCCATATCTAGTTCAACTCTGCTTAGGAAACTGACAAGAACAGTAGCTTCACTTCAGTCCAATACACTGTACTTCCTGGGAAGAGATGTGAGTGCTATTTGTACTGTGTATGGCAATGGGCGCGCAATAGTGTCTTTCCTTACCAGAAAACAACTCTTACTCGTAGGACCAGAAACTGCAAGTGATTCAACTCTGATTATGTAGTGGAAACCAACACTAGCTCGCCTTACTGGAAACACACGCTGCTTTTGAAAAAAGAGCACTCTTCTACTCTACTGTGTTTCTTATAGGGACAGAAGAGAGAGCTTGCTCACAACAAGGAACTGTGCTTCCTACATGCACAGGCCATATCAAGTTCAACTCTGCTTAGGCAACTGACAAGAACAGTAGTTTCTCTTTAATCCAATACACTGTACTTGCTGAGAACTGACGCAAGTGCTATTTACACTGTGTATGTCAATGGGAACACAATAGTGACTTTCCTTACCAGAAAACAACTCTTGCTTGTATTACCATAAACTACATGTGATTCAACTCCGTTTATGTAGTGAAAACCAACACTAGCTCGCCTTACAAAAAAGAAAATCTGCTTTTGAGAAAAGAGCACTCTTCTACTCTTCTGTGATTCCTAAAGGGACATAAAAGTGAACTTGCTCAGAACAAAAGAACTGTGCTTTCTAAACAAACACACCATATCTCAACTCTGCTTAGGAAACTGACAAGAACAGTAGCTTCTCTTCAGTCCAATACACTGTACTTGCTGAGAAGAGACGCGAGTGCAATTTGCACTGTGTATGGCAATGGGAGCACAATGGTGACTTTCCTTACCAGAAAACAACTCTTGCTCGTAGGACCAGAAACTACATGTGATTCAACTCCGTTTATGTAGTGGAAACCAACACTAGCTCACCTTACAAGAAAGAAACTCTGCTTTTGAGAAAATAGCAATCTTCTTGTCTACTGTGTTTCCGAAAGGGCCAGAATATTGAGATAGCTCAGAAGAAAAGAAATGTACTTTTTACACACACGGGCCATATCTCATTAAACTATGCTTAGGAAATTGTAAGAACAGTAGCTTCTCTTCAGTTCAATACACTGTACTTGCTGGGAACATACTTGAGTTCTTTTTGCACTGTGTATGTCAATGGGAGCACAATAGTGACTTTCCTTACCACAAAACAACTCTTGCTCGTAATACCAAAAACTGCATGGGATTCAACTCCGTTTATCAATGTCAAAGAAACGCTAGCTTGCCTTACATTAAAGACACTCTGCTTTTGAGAAGAGAGCACTGTTTTACTAAACTGTGTTTTCTAAAGTTCCAGAACAGTGAGCTTGTTCAGAACAAAGGAACTGTGCTTCCTACACACACGGGCGGTATCAAGTTCACCTCTGCTTAGGCAACTGACAAGAACAGTAGCTTCTCTTCAGTCCAATACACTGTACGTGCTGAGAACAGAGGCTAGTGCTATTTGCACTGTGTATGTCAATGAGAACACAATAGTGACTTTCCAGAAAACGACTCTTTCTTGTAGGACCAGAAACTGCATGTGATTCAACTCTGTTTATGTAGTGGAAACCAACCCAAGCTCGCCTTACAAGAAAAAATTCTGTTTTTGAGGAAAGAGCACTTTTCTACTCTACTGTGTTTCCTAAAGGAACATAACAGTGAGCTTGCTCAGAACCAAAGAACTGTGCTTCTTCCAGAAACGGGCCATATCTTGTTCAACTCTGCTTAGAAAACTGACAAGAACAGTAGTTCTCTTCAGTCCAATACACTGTACTTGCCTGGAACTGACGCGAGAGCTCTTTGTACAGTGAGTGGCAATGGGAGCACAAAAGTGACTTTCCTTTCCCGAAAACAACTCTTGCTCATAGACCAGAAAGTGCATGTGATTCAACTCCATTTATGAATAGAAAACAAACACAAGCTCAAATTACAGGAAACACACTCTGGTTTTGAGAAAAGAGCACTCTTCTACTTTACTGTGTTTCCGATAGGGCCAGAACAGTGAGCATGCTCAGAACAAAAGATCTGTGCTTCCTACGCACACGGGCCATATCTAGATCAACTCTGATTAGGAAACTGACAAGAATAGTAGCTTCTTTTCAGTCCAATACACGATAATTGCTGGGAATAGACGCAAGTGGTATTTGCACTGTGTATGGCAATGGGAGCACAATAGTGACTTTCATTTCCAGAAAAAAACACTTGCTCATAGGACCAGTAACAGCATGGGATCAACACCGTTTATAAATGAAAAACAAGCACTAGCTGGCCTTGCAAGAAACACACTCAGTTTTTGAGAAATAAGTTCTCTTCTTCTCTACTGTGTTTCCTACAGGTGCAGAACAGTGAGCTTGCTCAGAAAAAAAGAACTGTTCTTCCTACACACACGGGCCATGTCTAGTTCAACTTTGCCAAAAAACTGAAGAGAACAGTATCTTCTCTCCACTCCAATACACTGTACTTGCTGGGAACTGACACAGATGTTATTTGCACTGTGTATGGCAATGGGAACACAATAGTGACTTTCCTTACCGAAAAAACTCTTGCTCATAAGACCAGAAAGTGCATGTGATTGAATTCCGTTTATGAATGGGCAACAAACACTAGCTTGCCTTACAAGAAACACACTCTGCTTTTGAGAAAAGAGCACTCTTTTATTCTACTATGTTTCCTATAGGGACAGAACAGTGAGCTTGCTGAGAACAAAAGAACTGTGCTTTTTGCACACACGGGCCATATCTAGTTCAACTCTGCTTAGAAAACTGATAAGAACAGTATCTTCTCTTCAATCCAATACACTGTACTTGTTGGGAAATGACGCAGGTGCTATTTGCACTGTGTATGGCAATGGGAACACAATAGTGACTTTCCTAACCGGAAAACAACTCTTGATCTTAGGAACAGAAACTGCATGTGAATCAGCTCTGATTATGAATGAAAAACAAACACTAGCTCACCTTACAAGAAACACACTCTACTTTTGAGATAAGAGTGCTCTTCTACTCTAGTTTGTTTCCTATAGGGCCAGAACAGTGAAATTGAACAGAACCAAAGAACTGTGCTTCCTACACATACATGCCTTATTATGTTCAACTTTGCATAGAAAACTGACGAGAAAAGTAGAATCTCTTCCGTCCAATACAATGTACTTGCTGGGAACAGATGCTAGTGCTATTTGCACTGTGTATGGCAAAGGGAGAGCAATAGTGACTTTCCTTACCAGAAAACAACTCTGGCTCATAGGACAGGAAACTGAATGTGATTCAACTCCTTTTATGAATGGGAAACAAAACTAGCTCGTCTTACAAGAAACACACTCCGCTTTTGAGAAAAAAGCAGTCTTCCACTCTGCTGTATTTCCTATCTGGCCTGAACAGTGAACTGGCTCAGAACAACGGAACTGTGCTTCCTATACACAAGGGCCATATCTAGTTCAATGTTGCTTAGGAGACTGACAAGAACAATAGTTTCTCTTCAGGCCAATACAAGTACTTGCTGGGAATAGACGCCAGTGCTATTTGCACTGTGTATGGCAAAGGGATCACAATAGTGACTTTCCTTAACAGAAAACAACTCTAGCTCATAGGACCAGAAACTGCATGGAATTCATTGTCGATTATGAATTGTAAACAAACACCAGCTGGCCTTACAAGAAACACACTCTGCTTTTGAGAAAAGAGCACTCTTCAACTCTACTGTCTTTCCTATAGGGCCAGAACAGTGAGATTTCTAAGAACAAAAGAACTGTTCTTCCTACAACACGAGCCATATCTACTTCAAATCTGCTTAGGAAACTAACAAGAATGGTAGCTTCTCTTCATTTCGTGAGCGCAATAGAGACTTTCCTTACTAGAAAACAACTCTAGCTCATAGGACCAGAAAATGCATGTGATTCAACTCCGTTTATGAATGGGAAACAACCACTAGCTCGCCTTACAAGAAACACACTGTGCTTTTGAGAAAAGGGCACTCTTCTACTCTACTGTCTTTCCTAAAAGGCCAGAACAGCGAGCTTGCTCAGAAAAAAACAACTGTGCTTCCTAAACAAATGGGTCATATCCAGTTAAAGTCTGCTTAGGAAACTGACAAGAACAGTAGCTTCTCTTCAGTCCAATACACTGTACTTGATGGGAACAGATACCAGGGCTATTTGCTATGTGTATAGCAATTGGAGCACAATAGTGACTTTTCCTACCAGAAAACAACTCTTGATCGTAGGACCAGGAACTGCATGTGTTCAACTCTGTTCATGAATGGGAAACAAACACTATTTCGCCTTATAAGAAACACACCCTTTTTGAGAAAACAGCACTCTTCTACTCTACTGTGTTTCCTACAAGGCCAGAACAGTGAGATTACTCAGAACAAAAGAACTGTGCTTCCCTCTCCCACGGGCCATATCTAGTTCAACTCAGCTTAGGAAATTGACCAGAAGTTTAGCTTCACTTCAGTCCAATACACTGTACTTGCTGGGAAGAGATGCGAGTGCTATTTGCACTGTTTACGATAATGGGAGCACAATAGTGTCTTTTCTTACCAGAAAACAACTCTTAATCGTAGGACCAGAAATTGCATGTGATTCAACTCCGATTATGTAGTGGAAACCCACACTAGCTCGCCTTACCGGAAACAAATGCTGCTTTTGAGAAAATAGCACTCTTCTACTCTACTGTGTTTCCTATAGGGCCAGAAGAGAGTGCTTGCTCAGAACAAAGAACTGTCCTTGCTACACACATGGGCCATATCAAGTTCAAGTCTGCTTAGGCAACTGACAAGGTTGGTAGCTTCTCTTCAGTCCAATACACTGTACTTGCTGAGAACAGACGCGAGTGCTAATTGCCCTGTGTATGTCAATGGGAGAACAATAATGACTTTTCTTACCAGAAAATAAGTCTTGCTTGTAGGACCAGAAACTGCATAGGATTCACTACATTTATGAATGGAAACAAACACCAGCTCGGATTACAAGAACACACTCTGCTTTTGGGAAAAGAGCACTCTTGTACTCTACTGTGTTTCCTATATGGCCAGAACAGTGTCCTTGCTTAGAACAATAGTACTGTGCTTCTTAAACGGATGGGCCGCCTCCACTTCAACTCTGCTTAGGAAACTGACAAGAACAGTAGCTTCTCTTCAGTTCAATACCCTGTACTTGCTGGGAATAGACGCGAGTGCAATTTGCACTGTGTATGGCAATGGGAGGGCAATAGTATCTTTCCTTGCCAGAATATAATTTTGCTCATAGGAACAGAAAATGCATGTGGTTCAACTCCGTTTATGAATGGGAAACAAACACTAGCTTGCCTTACAAGAAACACACTCTGCTTTTGAGAAAAGTGAACTCTTCTACTCTAATTTGTTTGCTGTAGGGATAGAACAATGAGCTTGCTCAGAACAAAAGAACTGTGCTTCCTACACACACGGGCCATATCTAGTGCCACTTGACTTATGAAACTGACAAGAACAGTAGCCTCTCTTCAGTCTAATACACTGTACATCCTGGGAACAGAAGCGAGTGCTGTTTGCACTGTTTATGGCAATGAGAGCACAAAAGTGACTTTCCTTACCAGAAAACATATCTTGCTCGTAGGACCAGAAACAACATGTGATTCAACTCCATTTATGAATGGGAAACAAACACCAGCTCGCCATCCAAGAAACACACTCTGCTTTTGAGAAAAGAGTACACTTCTACTCTACTGTGTTTCCTATAGGGCTAGAACAGTGAGCTTGCTCAGTACAAATGAACTGTACTTCCTACACACGAACCTTATCTAGTTCAACTCTGCTTAGGAAACTAAAAAGAACAGTATCTTCTCTTGAGTCCAATACACTGTACTTGCTGGGAATAGACGTGAGTGCTATTTCCACTGTGTTTGGCAATGGGAGGGCAATAGTGTCTTTCCTTACTGAAACAAAATTTTGCTTGTAGGACCAAAAAACTGCATGTGATTCAACTCCGTTTCATGGGAAACCAACATGAGCTTACCTTTCCAGAAAGACAGTCCGCTTTTGATAAAAGAGCACTCTTCTACTCTACTGTGTTTCCTAAAGGGCCAGAACAGTGAGCTTGCTCAGAACAAAAGAAATGTGTTTCCTACACACAAGGACCATATCTACTACAACTCTTCTTAGGAAATTGACTAGAAGAGTACATTCTGTTCATTCCAATATACTGTACTTGCTTGGAAAAATCACGACTGCTATTTGCACTGCATACGGCAGAGGGAGCACAATAGTGTCTTTCATTACCAGAAAACAAGTCTTGATCATTGGACCAGAAACTTCATGTGATTCAACTCCATTTATGTAGTAGAAATCAACACTAGCTCACCTTACAGGAAAGACAGTGTGCTTTTGATAAAAGAGCACTCTTCTACTCTACTCTGTTTCATGTAGGGCCAGAACAGTAAACTTGCTCAGAACAAAAGAACTGTGCTTCCTGCACACACAGGCCATATCTAGTACAACTCTGTGTTGGAAACTGACAAGAACAGTAGCTTCTCTTCCGTCCAATACAGGCTATTTGCTGGGAATAGACGCAAGTGCTATTTGCACTGTGTTTGGCAATGTGAGCACAATAGTCATTTTCCTTAACAGAAAACAGCTCTTGCTCGTAGCACCAGAAACTGCATGTGATTCAACTCCGTTTTTGTAGTGTAAAACAACACTAGCTAGCGTTAAAAGAAAGACACTCTGCTTTTGAGAAAAGAGCATTCTTCTACTCTACTGTGTTTCCTATTGGACCAGAACAGTGAACTTGCTCAGAACAAAAGAACTGTGCTTCCTACACACACGGGCCATATCTAGTTCAACTCTGCTAATGAAAATGACCAGAACAATAGGTTTTCTTCAGTCCAATACACTGTACTTGCTGGGAAGTGACGCGAGTGCTATTTGCACTGTGTATGGCAATGGGAGTGCAATAGTGACTTTGCTTACCGGAAAACAACTCTTGATCTTAGGACCAGAAACTGCATGTGATTCAACTCTGTTTTTGAATGGGAAACAAACACTAGCTTGCCTTACAAGAAACACACTCTGCATTTGATAAAAGAGCGTTCTACTACTCTACTGTGTTTCCTATAGGACAAGAACAGTGAGGTTGCTCAGAAAAAAAGAACTGTGCTTTCTACACACACGGGCCATATCTAGCTCAACTCTGCTTATGAAACTGACAAGAACAGTAGCGTCTCTTCAGTCCAATACTCTGCACTTGCTGGGAACATTCGTGAGTTTCTATTTGCACTGTGTAGGGCAATGGGAGCACAATAGTGACTTTCCTTAACAGAAACAACTCTTGCTCGTAGGACCAAAAACTGCAAGTGATTCAACGCTGATTATGAATGGGAAACAAACACTAGCTCGCCTTACAAGAAAGACACTCTGCTTTTGAGGAAAGATCACTCTTCTACTCTACTGTGTTTCCAGTAGGGCCAGAACAGTGAGCTTGCTCAGAATAAAAAAAAAAACTGTGCTTCTTACACACACAGGCCATATCTAGTTCAACTCTGCTAATGAAAATGACAAGAGCAATAGATTCTCTTCACTCCAATACACTGTACTTCTTGGGGACAGACAAGAGTGCTATTTGCACTGTGTATGGCAATGGGAGCACAATAGTGACTTTCCTTACCAGAAAACAACTCTTGCTCCTAACACCAGAATCTGCATGTGTTTCAACTCGTTTAGGAATGGAAAACAAACTCTAGCTCGCCTTACAATAAACACACTCTCCTTTTTAGAAAAGAGTACTCTTCTACTCTACTGTGTTTCCTATAATGTCCAAACTGTGAGCTTGCTCAGAAAAAAAGAAATGTGCATTCTGCACATGGTAAGAACAGTAGCTGCCCTTCACTCCAATACATTTTACTTGCTGGCAAGACACGTGAGTGCTATTTGCACTGTGAAAGGCAATAGGAACACAATAGTGACTTTTCTTACGAGAAAAAACTCTGGCTCGTACTACCAGAATCTAAATGTGATTCAACTCCGTTTATGAATGGGAAACAAACCCAGGCTTGCCTTACAAGAAACACACTCTGCTTTTGAGAAAAGAACACTCTTCTACTCCACTGTGTTTACTACAGGACCAGAAAAGTGAGCTTGCTCAGAACAAAAAACCTGTGCTTCCTACACACGGGCCATATCTAGCTCAACTCTGCTAGGGAAACTGACAATAACAGTAGCTTCTCTTCAGTCCAATACTCTGTACTTGCTGGGAACAGACGTGAGTGCTATTTGCACTGTGTATGGCAATGCGAGCAGAATAATATTCTTCCTTACCAGAAAACAACTCTTGCTCGTAGGACCAGAATCTGCATGTGATTCAACTCCGTTTATGAATGGGAAACAAACATTAGCTCGCCTTACAAGAAACACACTCTGCTTTTTAGAAAAGAGCACTCTTCTACTCTACTGTGTTTCCTATAGGGCCAGAACAGTGAGCTTGCTCAGAAGAAAAGAACTGTGCTTTCTGCACACACAGGCCTTATCTGGTTCAACTCTTCTTAGGAAACTGACAAGAAGAGTAGCTTCTCTTCAGCCCAATACACTGTACTTACTGGGAACAGACGTGAGGCCTATTTGCACTTTTAGTAGCAATGGGACCATAATAGTGACTTTCCTTACCAGAAAAAACCTCTTGCTCGTAGGACCAGAAACTGCATGTGATTCAACTCTGTTTATGAATGGGAAACAAACACTAGCTTGCTTTAAAAGAAACACACTCTGCTTTTGAGAAAAGAGCACTCTTCTACTCTACTGTGTTTCCTATAAAGCCAGAAAAGTGAGCCAGCTAAGAACAAAAGAACTGTGCTTTCTACACACACAGACCATATCTAGTTCAACTCAGCATAGAAAACTGACAAGAACAGGAGCTTCTCTTCAGTCTAATACACTGTACTTCCTGGAAACAGACGCGAGGGCTATTTGCATTTTTTATGGCAATGGGAGTGCAATAGTGACTTACATTACCAGAAAACAACTCTGGCTCGTAGGACCAGATTGGCATGTTATTCAACTCCATTTATGAATGGGAGACAAACACTATCTGCCCTTACAAGAAACACACTCTGCTTTTGAGAAAAGAGCACTCTTCTACTCTACTCTATTTCCTGTAGGGCCAGAACAGTGAGCTTGCTCCGAACAAAGGAACTGTTCTTTCTAAACACGGGCCATATCTAGTTGAATTCTGCTTAGGAAACTGAAAAGAACAGTAGCTTCTCTTCAGTCCAATACACTGCACTTGCTGGCATAAGACGTGAGTGCTGTTTGCACTGTGTATGGCAATGGAAGTGCAATAGTGACTTTCCTTACCAGAAAACAACTCTTGCTCGAAGGATCAGAAACTGTATGTGATTCAACTCCGTTTATGAATGAGAAACAAACACTAGCACGCCTTACATGAAACACACTCTGCTTTTGACAAAGATCACTCTTCTACTCTACTGTGTTCCCTATAGGACTAGAACAGTGAGTTTGCTCAGAACAAAAGAACTTTGCAATCTACACCCACTGGCCATATCTTGTTCAACTCTGCTTAGGAATCTGCAAAGAAAAGTAGCTTCTCTTCAGTCAAATACAATGTAATTACTCTGAATAGACGTGAGTGCAATTTGCACTGTGTATGGCAATGGGAGCACAAGAGTGGCTTTCCTTACCAGAAAACAACTCTGGGTCATAGGACCAGAAACTGCATGTGATTCAACTCTGTTTATGAATGGGAAACAAACACTAGCTCGCCTTACTAGAAACACACTCTGCTTTTGAGAAAAGAGCACTCTTCTACTCTTGTGTTTCAGAAATGTCCAGAACAGTGAGCTTGCTCAGAACAAAAGAATTGCGCTCTCTACACACACGGGACATATCTAGTTCAACTCTGCTTAGGAAACTGACAAGAACAGTATCTTCTGTTCAATCCAATAAACTATACTTGCTTGGAACAGAAGCGAATGTTTTTTGCACTGTGTATGACAATGGGAGCGCAATAGTGACTTTCCTTACCAGAAAAAAAAAAACACTTGCTTATAGCACCAGGAATTACATGTAATTGAACTCTGTTTATGAATGGGAAACAAACACTAGCTCGCCTTACAAGAAACACACTCTGCTTTTGAGAAAAGCGTATTCCTCTACGCTACTGTGATTCATGTAAGGCCAGAACAGTGAGGAGGCTCAGAAAAAAAAAACTGTGCTTCCTTCTCAAACGGGCCATATCTAGTTCAACTCTGCTTAGGAAACTGACAAGAAAAATAGCTTCTCTTCCGTTCAATACACTGTACTTTCTGGGAATAGACACGAGGGCTATTTGTAGTTTTTATGGCAATGGGAGTGTAATGGTGACTTTTATTACCAGAAAACAACTCTGGCTCATAGGACCAGAAACTGCATGTGATTCACCTTCTTTTTAGACTGGGAAACAAACACTAGCTCGCCTTACAAGAAACACACTCTGCTTTTGAGAAAAGATCTCTCTTCTATTCTACTGTGTTTTCAGTAGAGCCACAACAGTAAGTTTGCTCAGAACAAAAGAACTGTGCTTCCTACACACAGGGACCATATCTAGTTCAACTCTACTTAGGAAACTGACAAGAACAGTAGCTTCTCTTCAGTCCAATACACTGTACTTGCTGGGAACAGAAGCGAGTGCTCTTTTCACTGTGTATGACAGTGGGAGGACAATAGTGACTTTCCTTAACAGAAAAGAACTCTTGCTTGTAGGACCAGAAAGAACATGAGATTCAACTCCGTTTATGAATTGGAAACAAACACTAGCTTGCCTTAGAAGAAATACACTCTGCTCTGAGAAGACAGCTCTCTTCTACTCTGTTGTGTTTCTTATATGGCCAGAACAGTGAGCTTGCTCAAAACAAAAAAACTGGGCTTCCTTCATACAGGGGCCATATCTAGTTCAACTCTGCTAAGGAAAATAACAAGACTGTAGCTTCTCTTCAGTCTAATACACTGTACTTGCTGGGAACAGACGTGAGTGATATATGCACTGTGCATGGAAATGGGAGCACAACAGGGACTTTCCTTACCAGAAAATATTTCTTGCTCATAGGACAAGAAGCTACATGTGATTCAACTCAATTTATGAATGGGAAACAAACACTAGCTCGCCTTACAAGAAACACACTCTGCTTTTGAGAAAAGAGCACTCTTCTACTCTACTGGGTTTCCTAAATGGCCAGATCAGTGTGCATGCTCAGAAAAAATGAACTGTGCTTCCTACACACAAGGGCCATATTTAGTTCAACTCTGCTTAGAAAACTGACAATTACAGTAGATTCTCTTCAGTCCAATACACTATACTAGCTGGAAAACAGATGTGAGTGCTATTTGCACTGTGAATGGCAATGGGAGCACAATAATGACTTTCCTTACAAGAAAACAACTCTTGCTCACAGTATCAGAAACTGCATGTAATTCAAATTTTTTCATGAATAGAAAACAAACACTATCTCGCCTTACAAGAGACACCCTCTGCTTCTGAGAAAAGAGCACTCTTCTACTCTACTGTTTTTCCTATAGATCCAGAGCAGTGAGCTTGCTCAGAACAAAAGAACTGTGCTTTGTATACACACGAGCCATATCTAGTTCAACTCTGCTTAGGAAGCTGACAAGAACTGGAGCTTCTCTTCAGTCCAATACACTGTACTTCTGGGAACAGACGCATGTGCTCTTTGCACTGTGTATGGCAATGGGAGCGCAATAGTGACTTTCCTTACCAGAAAAGAACTCTGACTCATAGAACCAGAAACTGCATGTGATTCAACTCTGATTATGAATGGGAAACATACACTAGCTCATCTTACAAGAAACACACTCTGCTTTTGAGAAAAGAGCATTCTTCAACTCTACGGTTTTTCGTAAAGGGCCAAAACAGTGAGCTTGCTCAGAAAAAAAGAACTGTGCTTCCTACACACATGGGCCATATCTAGTTCAACTCTGCTTTGGAAACTGACAAGAACAGAAGCTTCTCTTCAGTCCGTTACACTGTACTTGCTCAGAACACATGCGTGTGCTCTTTGCACTGTGTATGGCAATTGGAACGCAATAGTGAATTTCCTTACAAGAAAACAACTCTTGCTCATAATACCAGAAACATCATTTGATTCAACTTTGTTTATGAATGGGAAACAAACATTAGCTCGCCTTACAAGAAACATACTCTTCTTTAGAGAAAAGTGCAATCTTCTACTCTACTGTGTATCTATAGGGCAAAAACATTGAGCTTGCTCAGAAAAAAAAAACAGTGCTTCTTACACATGGGCCATATCAAGTTCAACTCTGCTAATGAAAATAAGAAGAACAGTAGTTTCTCTTCAGTCCAATACACTGTACTTGTTGGGAACAGATGCGAGTGCTACTTGCACTGTGTTTGGCAAATGGAGCGCAATAGTGTCTTGCTTTACCAGAAAACAACTCTTGCTCGTAGGACCAGAATCTATATGTGATTTCATTCCATTTATGAATGGGAAACAAACAATAGCTCGCCTTACAAGAAACACACTCTGCTTTTAAGAAAAGAGAACTTTTCTACTCTACTGTGTTTCCTATTGTACGAGAGCAGTGATCTTGCTCAGAACAAAAAAAAAACTGTCCTTTCTGTACACACGGGCCATATTTAGTTAAACTCTGCTTAGGAACCTGACAAGAACAGTAGCTACTCTTCAGTCGAATACACTGTACTTGCTGGGAACAGACGCAAGTGCTATTTGCACTGTGTATGGCAACTGGAGCACCACAATGACAGTTCCAACCAGAAAACAACTCTTGCTTCTAAGAACAGAAACTGAATGTGATTCAACTCCGTTTTTGAATGGGAAAGAAAACTAGCTCGCCTTACAAGAAACACACTCTGCTTTTGAGAAAAGAGAACTCTTCTACTCTACTGTGTTTCCTATAGGGCCAGAACAGTGAGCTTCCTCAGAATAAAGAAACTGTGCTTCCTACAAACACTGGCAATATCTAGTTCAACTCTGCTAATAAAAATGACAAGAACAGTATCTTTTCTTCTGTCCAATACTCTGTACTTGCTGGGAAGTGATGCGAATTTCTATTTGCACTGTGTATGGCAATATGAGCACAATAGTGACTTTCCTTACCTGAAAAAAATCTCTGCCTCGTAGAACCAGAAACTGCATGTGATTCAACTCTGATTATGAATGGGAAACAAACAATAGCTCGCCTTACTAGAAACATACTATGCTTCTGAGAAAAGAGCACTCTTCTACTCTACTGTGTTTCCAATAGGGCCGGAAGGGTGAACTTGCCTAGAACATAAGAACTGTGCTTCCGAACCACGCGGGTCATATCTATTTCAACTCTGCTTAGGAAACTGACCAGAACAGTAGCTTCTCTTCAATCCAATACAGTGTACTAGCTGGGGACATATGGGGGTGCTATTTGCACTGAGTATGGCAATGCGAGCACAATTGTGACTTTCATTACCAGAAAACAACTCTTGATCATAGGATGAGAAAATGCATGTGATTCAACTGCATTTATAAATGGAAAACAAACACTAGCTCGCCTTACAAGAGACACACTCTGCTTTTAGGAAAAGAGCACTCTCCTACTCTACTGTGTTTCCTATAGGGTCAGAGCAGTGTGCTTGCTCAGAACAAAAAAACTGTGCTTTCTATACACACCGGTCCTATCTAGCTCAACTCTGCTTAGGAAACTGACAAGAACAGTAGCTTCTTTTAAGTCCAATACACTGTACTTGTTGGGAACAGAAGCCAGTGTTTTTTGCACTGTGTATGGCAATGGGAGCGCAAGAATGACTTTCCTTACCAGAAAACAAGTCTTGTTCATAGGACCTGAAACTGCATGTTATTGAACTCTCTTTATAATGGGAAACAAACAATAACTCGCCTTACATAAAACACACTCTGCTTTTGAGAAAAGAGCACTCTTCTACACAACTGTGTTTCTTATAGTGCCAGAACAGTGAGCTTGCTCAGAACGAAAAAACTGTGCTTCCTACACATAGGATCCAATTCTAGTTCAACTCTGCTCAGGAAACTGACAAGAACAGTAGCTTCTCTTCAGCCCAGTTCCTTGTACTTGCTGGGAATAGACGCAAATGCTATGTGCACTGTGTATGGCAATGGGAGCTCAATAGTAAATTTCCTTACCAGAAAAGAAGTCGTGCTCATAGGACCAGAAACTACATGTGATTCAACTCCGTTTGTGAATGGGAAAAAAACACTACCTCGCCTTACAAGAAACACACTCTGCTTTTGAGAACAGAGCACTCTTCTACTCTACTGTGCTTCCTATTGGGCCAGAACAATGAGCTTGGTCAGAACAAAATAACTGTGCTTCCTACAAACATGGGTCATATCTAGTTCAACTCTGCTAATGAAAATGTCAAGAACAGTAGATTCTCTTCAGTCCAATACAAAGTATTTGCTGGAGCAGACGCAAGTTCTATTTGCACTGAGTATGGCAATGGGAACACAATAGTGACTTTAATTACCAGAAAACAACTCTTGATGATAGGACCAGAAACTACATGTGATTTAACTCTATTTATGAATTAGAAACAAACACTAGCTCACCTTACAAAAAACACACGTTGCTTTTGAGAAAAGAACACTGTTTTCTCTAATGAGTTTCCTATTGGACAGAACATTGAGCTTGCTCAGAACAAAAGAACTGTGCTTCTTACACACGGGCAATATCTAGTTCACCTCTTATTAGGAAACTGACAAGAACAGTAGCTTCTCATCATTCCAATACACTATACTTGTTGGGACAAGACGCGAGTGCTATTTGTACTGTGCATGGTAATGGGAGCACAATAGTGATTTTCCTTACCAGAAAACATCTCTGGCTCATAGGACCAGAAACTACATGTGATTCAACTCCGTTTATGAATCGGAAACAAACACTAGCTCGCCTTACAAGAAACACACTATGCTTTTGAGAAAGAGCACATTCTACTTTACTGTGTTTCTTGTAGGGCGAGAACAGTGTGCTTGCTCAGAATAAAAGAACTGTGCTTCCTACACACACGGGCCATATCTAGTTCAACTCTGCTTAGGAAACTGATAAGAACAGTATCTTATCTTCAGTCCAATACACTGTACTTGCTGGGAACTGACGAAGGTGCTATTTGCACTGTGTATGGCAATGGGATCGCAATAGTGACTTTCCTTACCAGAAAAGAACTCTTGCTCATAGGCCCAGAAACTGCATGTGATTAAACACCGTTTATGAATGGGAAACAAACAGTAGCTCACCTTACAAGAAACACACTCTGCTTTTGAGAAAAGTTTTGGCTTCATCATCACTGTGTTTCCTATAGAGCCAGAACAGTGAGCTTGCTCGAAACAAAAGAACTTTGCTTCCTACACACACAAGCCATATCTAGTTCAACTCTGCTTATGAAACTGACAAGAACAGTAGCTTTTCTTTGGTCAAGTACACTGTGCCTGCTGGGAAAAGACACGAGTGCTATTTGTACTGTGTATAACAATGGGATCACAATAGTGACTTTCCTTACCATAAAACAACTCTTGCTCATAAAACCTAAACTGAATGTGATTCAACTTCGTTTATAAATGGGAAAGAAACATTAGCTCACCTTCCAAGAAACAAACTCTGCTTTTGAGAAAATGGCACTCTTCTACTTTACTGTGTTTTCTATAGTGCCAGAACAGTGACCTTGCTTAGAACCAAGAACTGTGCTTTCTACATACATAGGCCATATCTAGTTCAACTCTGTTTAGGAATCTGACAAGAACAGTAGCTTCTCTTCAGTCCAATACACTATACTTGCTGTAAACAGATGTGAGTGCGATTTGAACTGTGTATGGCAACAGGAGCAGAATTGTGACTTTCCTTACCAGAAAACAACTCTTGCTCATAGGACCAGAAATTACATGTGAATCAACTCCGTTTATGAATGGGAAACAAACACTAGCTCGCCTTACAAGAAACACACTCTGCTTTTGAGAACAAAGCATTCATCTACTTTAATGTGTTTCCTATAGGGCCAGAACAGTGAGCTTGCTCAGAAAAAAAGAACTATGGTTCCTACACACAGGCTATATCTAGTTCAACTTTGATTAGGAAACTGACAAGAACAGTATCTTCTCATCATTCCAATACACTATACTTGTTGGGAACAGACTCCAGTGCAATTTGCACTGTGAATGGCAATGGGAGTGCAATAGTGACTTTTTTTTACCAGAAAACAAATCCTGCTCAAGGACCAGTAACTGCATATTATTCAACTCCGTTTTTGAATGGGAAACAAACCCTGGCCCGCCTTACAAGAAACACACTCTTCTTTTGAGAAAAGAGCACTCTGCTACTCTACTGTGTTTCCTAAAGGGACAGAACAAAGAGCTTGCTCAGAACAAAAGAACTGTGCTTCCTACACAAATGGCCATATTTAGTTTAACACGGCTTAGGAAACTGACAAGAACAGTAGCTTCTCTTCAGTCCAATGCACTGTAATTGCTGGGCACAGACATGATTGCTATTTGCACTGTTAGTGGCTATGGTACGCAATAATGACTTTCTTTACCTGAAAACAACTCTTGCTAATAGGACCAGAAACTTCATGTGATTCAACTCCGTTTATGAACGAGAAACACACACTAACTCGCCTTACAAGAAACACACTCTGCTTTTGAGAAAAGAGCACTCTTCTTCTTTACTGTGCTTCTTATATGACCAAAAGAGTTTGCTTGCTCAGAACAAAAGAACTGTGCTTTCTACAAAAATGGGCTATATCTAGTTCAACACAGCTTAGGAAACTGTCAAGAATAGTAGCTTCTCTTCAGTCCAATACACTGTACTTGCCTGGGAACTGACACAGGTGCTATTTGCATTGTGTATGGCAATGGAACGCAATTGCAACTTTCCTTACCAGAAAAAAATCTTGCACATAGGATTAGAAACTGAATGTGACTCAACTTCGTTTGTGAATAGGAAACAAACACTCACTAGCCTTACAAGAAACACACTCTGCTTTTGAAAATAGTGTTCTCTTCATCTCTACTGTGTTTCCGATAGGGCCAGAACAGTGAGCATGCTCAGAACAAAAGAACTGTGCTTCCTACACACTCGGGCCATATCTAGTTCAACACTTGTTTGAAAACTGACAATAACAGTACCTTTACTTCAGTCCAACACACTGTACTTGCTGGGTAGTGATGCGAGTACTATTTGCACTGTGTATGGCAATGGGAGCACAATAGTGACATTTTTTTTACAAGAAAACAATTCTTGCTCATAGGACCAGTAACTGCATGAGATTCAACTCTGTTTATGAATGGGATACAAACACTAGCTTGAATTACAAGAAACACACTCAGCTTTTGAGAAAAGCGTTCTCTTCATCTCTTCTGTGTTTCCTACAGGTCCAGATCAGTGAGTTTGCTCGGAGCAAAAGAACTGTTCTTCCTACAAACACATGCCATATCTAGTTCAAGTATGATTAGGAAACTGATAAGAACAGTATCTTCTCTTCAGTCCAATACACTGTACTTGCTGTGAACTGACGCAGGTGCTATTTGCACTGTGTATGGCAATGGGATCACAACAGTGAATTTCCTTTCCAGAAACAACTCTTGATCATAGGTCCAGAAACTGCATGTGTTTCAACTCCGTTCATGAATGGGAAACAAACACTAGCTCGCCTTCCAAGAAACACACTCTGCTTTTGAGAAAAAAAGCACTCTTCTACTCTACTGTGTTTCCTATAGTGCCAGAACAGTAAGCTTTCTCAGGACAAAAGAACTGTGCTTCCTACACACAACGACATATCTAATTCAACTCTGCCAAGGAAACAGACAATAACAGTAGATTTTCTTCAGTCGAATACACTGAACTTCCTTGGAACAGACGCAAGTGCTATTTCTACAGTGTATGGCAACGGGATCCCAATAGTGACTTTCCTTACCAAAAAACAACTCTTGGTCATAGGACCAGAAATTGCATGTGATTCCACTCCCTTCATGAATGGGAAACAAACACTAGCTCGCCTACAAAAAACAAACTCTGCTTTTGAGAAAAGAGCACTCTTCTACTCTACTGGGTTTCCTATAGGGTCAGAACAGTGAGCTTGCTCAGAACAAATGAACTGTGCTTCCTACACACATGGACCATATCTAGTTCAACTCTGCTTAGGAAACTGACAAGAACAGTAGCTTCTCCTCAGTACAATACACTGTAATTGCTGGGAACAGACACGAGTGCTTTTTACACTGTGTATGGCAAGGGGAGCAGAATAATATCTTTCCTTACTAGAAAACAACTCTTGCTCATAAGACCAGAAACTGCATGTGATTCCACTCCGTTTATGAATGGGAAACAAACACTAGCTTGCCTTATAAGAAACACACTCTGCTTTTGAGAAAAGAGTACTCTTCTACTCTACTGTGTTTCCTATAGGGCCAGAGCAGTGAGCTTGCTCAGAACAAAAAAAATTGCTTCCTACTCAAATGGGCCATACCCAGTTCCACTCTGCTTAGGAAACTGACAAGAACAGGAGTTTCTCTTCAGTCCATAACACTGTACATGCTGCGAATAGACGTGAGGGCTATTTGCATTTTTTATGGCAATGGGAGTGTAATAGTGACTTTCATTACCAGAAAACAACTCTGGCTCAAAGGACCAGGTCGGCATGTTATTTAACTCCTTTTATGAGTGGGAGACAATCACTATCTGGCCTTACAAGAAACACACTCTGCTTTTGAGAAAAGAGCACTCTTCTGCTCTACTGTGTTTCCTATTGGGCCAGAACATTGAGCTTGCTCAGAATGAAAGAACTATGCTTTCTACACACACGGGATATAGCTAGTTCAACTCCGCTTAGTAAACTTACAAGAACAGTAGCTTCTCTTCAGTCCAATACACTGTACTTGCTGGGAACAGAAGCGAGTGCTCTCTGCACTGTGTATGTCATTGGGAGAACAATAGTGACTTTCCTTAACAGAAAACAACTCTTGCTTGTAGGACCAGAAAGAGCATGAGATTCATTTCCGTTTATGAATTGGAAACAAACACTAGCTTGCCTTAGAAGAAACACACTCTGCTTTTGAGAAAAGAGCTCTCTTCTACTCTACTGTGTTTCCTATAAGGCCAGAACAGTGATGTTGCTCAAAACAAAAAAAAAAAAACTGTGTTTCCTTCACACACGGGCCATATCTATTTCAACTCTGCTAAAGAAAATAACAAGACAGTAGCTTCTCTTCAGTCCAATACACTGTACTTGCTAGGAACAGACGTGAGTGATATTTGCACTGTGTATGGCAATGTAAGCACAACAGGGACGTTCCTTACCAGAAAAAAATCTCTTGCTCATAGGACCAGAACTGCATGTGATTCAACTCCATTTATGAATGGGAAACAAACACTAGCTTGCCTTACAAGAAACACACTCTGCTTTTGAGAAAAGAGCACTCTTCTACTCTACTGTGTCACCTAAATGGCCAGAACAGCGAGCTTGCTTAGAACAAAGAAAATGTGCTTCCTACCCACACGGGACCTATCTCTTTCAACAATGCTTAGGAAACTGACAAGAACAGTAACTTCTCTTCAGTCCAATACACTGTACTTGCTGGGAACATACGCAAGTGCTATATGCTGTGAGTATGGCAATGGGAGCGAAATTGTGACTTTCATTACCAGAAAACAACTCTTGGTCATAGGACCAGAAACTGCATGTGATTAAAGTCCATTTATGAATGGCAAACAAACACTAGCTCGCCTTACAAGACACACACTCTGCTTTAGAGAAAAGAGCACTCTTCTACTCTACTGTGTTTCCTATAGGGCCAAAACAGTGAGTTTTCTCACAACCAAAGAACTGTGCTTCCTACACACACGGGCCATATCTAGTTCGAATCTGCTTAGGAAACTGACAAGAACAGTAGCTTCTCTTCAGTCCAATATAATGCAGTTGTTGAGAACCAACGTGAGTGCTATTTGCTCTGTGAATGGCAACTGGACTGCAGTAGGGAAATTCCTTTACAGAAAACAACTCTTGCTCATAGGATCAGAAACTGAATGTGATTCAACTCCGTTTATGAATGGGAAACAAACACTAGCTCGCATTATAAGAAACACACTTTCCTTTTTAAAAAAGGGCACGATTCTTCACTACTGTGTTTCCTAAAAGGCCTGAACAGAGAGCTTGCTAAGAACAAAAGAACTGTGCTTCCTACACACGGGCAATATCTAGTTCAACTCCTCTTATGAAACAGACAAAAACAGTAGCTACTCTTCAGTCCAATACACTGTACTTGCTGGGAAAAGACGCGAGTGCTGTTTCTACTCTGTATGGCAATGGGAGCACAAGAGTGTCTTTCATTTCCAGAAAACAACTCTTGCTCTGGGACCAGAAACTGCACGTGAGTCAACTCCATTTATGAATGGGAAACAAACACTCATTTGACTTATAAGAAACACACTCTGCTTTTGAGAAAAGAGCACTATTCTTCTCTACTGTGTTTTCTATAAAGTCAGAAGAGTGAGCTTGCTCAGAAGAAAAGAACTGTGCTTCCTATGCACACGGGCCATATCTTGTTCATCTCTGCTTCTGATTCAGACAAGAACAGTAGCTTCTCTTCAGGCCAATACACTCTACTTGCTAGGAATAGAGACGAATACTGTTAGGACTGTGTATGGCAAAGGGAGCGCAATAGTGACTCTTCATAGCAGAAACGAACTCTTGTTAATAGGACCAGAAACTGCATGTGATTAAAGTCCATTTATGAATGGCAAACAAACACTAGCTCACCTTACAATAAACACTCTCTGCTTTTGAGAAAAGAGCACTCTTCTACTCTACTATGTTTCCTATAGGGCCAGAACAGTGAGTTTGCTCAGAACAAAAGAACTGAGCTACCTACACACAGGGGCCATATCTACATCAACTTTGCTTAGGAAACTGACAAGAACAGTAGCTTCTCTTCAGTCCAATACACTGCACTTGTTTGAAACAGACAGGAGAGCTAGTTGCACTCTGTATCGCAATGGGAGCACAATAGTGACATTACTTACCGGAAAACAACTCATGCATGTAGGACCAGAAACTGCATGTGATTCAACTCCATTGATGAGTGGAAATAAACACTAGCTTGCCTTACAAGAAACACACTCTGCTTTTGAGAAAAGAGCACTCTTTTACTCTACTGTGCTTCCTATAGGGCCAGAACAGTGAGCTTGCTCCAAAAAAAAGAACTGTGCTTCCTACAGACATGGCAATATCTAGTTCAACTCTACTTAGGAAATGGACAAGAACAGTAGCTTCTATTCAGTCCAATACACTGTACTTGCGGAGAACAGGCACGAGAGCTATTTGCCCTGCCTATGGCAATGGTAGCAAAATAGTGATTCTTCTTACCAGAAAATAACTCTTGCTCATAGGACCAGAAACTGAATGTGATTCAACTCCATTTATGAATGCAAAACAAACACTAGCTTGCCTTACAATAAACACGTTCTGCTTTTGAGAAAATAGCACTCTTCTACTGTTCTATGTTTCCTATAGGGCCAGAAGAGTGAGCTTGCTCAGAACAAAAGAAGTGTGTTTCCTACAAACGGGCCATATCTAGTTCAACTCTGCTTAGGAAACTGGAAAAAAAAAACACTATCTTCTCTTCAGTCCAATACACTGTACTTGCTGGAAACAGACACGAGATCTATTTGCACTGTGTATGGCAACGGGAGTGCAATTGTGACATTCCTACCAAAAAACAACTCTTGCTTGTACGACCAGAAACTGCATGTGATTCAACTCTATTTATGAATGGAAAGCAAACACTAACTCGCCTTTCAAGAAACGCACTCTGCTTTTGAGAATAGAGCACTCTTCTACTCTACTGTGTTTCCTATAGGGCCAGAACAGTGAGCTTGCTCAGAACAAAATAACTGTGTTTTCTAAACACACTGGCCATATCTAGTTCAACTCTGCTTAGGAAACTGACAAGAACAGTATCTTCTCTTAATTCCAATACACTGTACTTGCTGGGAACAGACACAAGTGCTAATGCACTGTGTATGGCAATGGGATCACAATAGTGACTTTTCTTACTTGTAAACAACTCTTGCTCATAGGACCAGAAACTGTATGTAATTCAACTCCACTTATGAATGGGAAACAAACACTAGCTCGCCTTAGAAGAAAAACACTCTGCTTTTGAGAAAAGAGCAATCTTCTATTCTACTGTGTTTCCTATAGGGCCAGAACAGTGAGCTTGCTCAGAACAAAACAACTGTGCTTCCTACACACACGGGCCATATCTAGTTCAGCTCTGCTTAGGAAACTGACAAGAACAGTTGCTTCTCTTCAGTCCAATAAAATGCAGTTGTTGGAAAGAGACGCTAGTGCTAGGTGCACTGTGTATGGCAATGGGAGCACAATAGTGACATTACTTACCAGAAAACAACTCTTGCTCGTAGGACCAGAAACTGCATGTGATTCAACTCCATTTATGAATGGGAAACAAACACTAGCTCGCCTTACAAGAAACTCACTGTGCTTTTGAGAAGAGAGCATTCTCCTACTCTACTGTGTTTCCTATGTGGCCAGAATAGAGAGCTTGCTCAGAAAAAAAGAACTGTGCTTCCTACACACACGGGCCATATCTAGTTCAACTCTACTTAGAAAATTAACAATAACAGTAGCTTCTCTTCAGTCCAATACACTGTAATTACTGGAAACAGACGCAGGGCTAGCTGCGCTGTGTATGGCAATGGGAACAAATAGTGACATTACATACCATAAAACAACTCGTGCATGTAAGACCAGAAACTGCATGTGATTCATCTCCATTGATGAATGGGAAACAAACACTAGCTTGCCTTACAAGAAACACACTCTGCTTTTGAGAAAAGAGCACTCTTCTACTCTACTGTGTTTCCTTTAGGGCCAGAACAGTGAGCTTGTTCAAAAAAAAAGAACTGTGCTTCCTACACACGGGCCATATCAAGTTCAACTCTGCCTATGCTACTAACAAGAACAGTAGCTTCTATTCAGTCCAATACACTGTACTTGCTGGGAACAGACACAACTGATATTTGCACTGTGCATGGCAATGGGAGCACAATAGTGACTTTCCTTACCAGAAAACAAGCCTTGCTCATAGGACTGGAAACTGCATGTGATTCAACTCCATTTATAAATGTGAAATAAACACTAGCTCTTTAACAAGAAACACACTCTGCTTTTGAGGAAAGAGCACTGTTCTACTCTACTCGGATTCCTATGGGGACAGAACACTGAGCTTGCTCAGAACAGAAGAACTGTACTTCCTACACTTACGAGCCATATCCAGTTCAACTCTGCTTAGGAAACTGACAATAACACTAGTTTCTCTTCATTCCAATACACTGTACTAGTTGGGAACAGACGAGAGTGTTATTTGCACTGCATATAGAAATGGCAGAACAAAAGTGACTTTCCTTACCAGAAAACAACTCTTACTCGTGGGACCAGAAACTGCATGTGATTCAACTCCTTTTATGAATGAGAAACAAACACTAGCTCGCCTTAAAAGAAACACGCTCTGCTTTTGAGAAAAGTACACTCTTTTACTCTACTGTGTTTCCTATAGGGACAGAAGAGTGAGCTTGCTCAGAACAAAAGAACTCTGCTTCCTACACACACAGGCCATATCTAGTTCAACTCTGCTTAGGAAACTGACAAGAACAGTAGCTTCTCTTCACTCCAATACATGGTACTTGCTGGGAACAGACACGAATGCTATTTGCACTGTTATGGCAATGGGAGCGAAATAGTGACTCTTCTTACCAGAAACTAACTCTTGCTCATAGGACAAGAAACTGCATGTGATTCAACTCCATTTATGAATGGGAAAGAAACACTAGCTTTCCTTACAAGAAACACACTCTGCTTATGACAAAAGAGAACTCTTCTTCTCTACTCTGTTTCCTGTACGGCTAGTACAGAATCCTTGCTCAGAACAAAAGAACTGTGCTTCCTACACACATGGGCCATATCAAGTTCAACTCTGCCTATGATACTAACAAGAACAGTAACTTCTATTCAGTCCAATACACTGTACTTTCTGGGAACAGATACGAGTGATATTTGCACTGTGCATGGCAATGGGAGCACAATAGTTACTTTCTTACCAGAAAACAAGCCTTGCTCATAAAACTGGAAACTGCATGTGATTCAACTCCGTTTATGAATGTGAAACAAACACTAGCTCTATTACAAGAAACACAATTTGCTTTTGAGGAAAGAGCACTGTTCTACTCTACTCGGATTCCTAAGGGGCCAGAACACTGAGCTTGCTCAGAACAAAAGAACTGTACTTCCTACACACACGAGCCATATCCAGTTCAACTCTGCTTAGGAAACTGACAATAACCCTAGTTTCCCTTCATTCCAATACACTGTACTAGTTGGGAACAGACGAGAGTGTTATTTGCACTGCATATAGAAATGGGAGAACAAAAGTGACTTTCCTTACCAGAAAACAACTCTTACTCGTGGGACCAGAAACTGCATGTGATTCAACTCCATTTATGAATGGGAAACAAACACTAGCTCGCCTTAAAAGAAACACTCTCTGCTTTTGAGAAAAGTACACTCTTTTACTCTACTGTGTTTCCTATAGGGCCAGAAGAGTGAGCTTGCTCAGAACAAAAGAACTCTGCTTCCTACACACACAGGCCATATCTAGTTCAACTCTGCTTAGGAAATTGACAAGAACAGTAGCTTCTCTTCAGTCAAATACACTATACTTGATGGGAACAGACGCGAAGGCTATTTGCTTCCTGTATGGCAATGGGAGCACAGTAGTGACTTTTCTTACCAGAAAACAATTCTAGATCGTAGGACCAGAAACTGCATGTGATTCAACTCCATATAAAATGGGAAACAAACATTAGCTGGCCTTACAAGAAACACACTCTGCTTTTGAGAAAGAGGACTCTTCAACTCTAAAGTTTTTCTAAAGGGCCAGAAGAGTGAACTTGCTCAGAATAAAACAACTGTCCTTCAACACACGGGCCATGTTTAGTTCAATTCTGGTTAGGAAAGTGACAAGAACAGTAGCTTCTCTTCATTCCAATACACTGTACTTACTGGGAACAGACGCAAGTGCTAATTGCACTGTGTATGGCAATGGTATCTCAATAGTGACTTTTCTTACTCAAAAACAACTCTTGCTTGTAGGACCAGAAACTGCATGTGATTCAACTCCACTTATGATTGGAAAACAAACACTAGCTCTCCTTAGAAGAAACACACTCTACTTTTGAGAAAAGAGCACTCTCCTACTCTACTGTGTTTCCCATAGAGCCAGAACAGTGAGCTTGCTCAGAAAAAAAGAACTGTGCTTCCTACACACATGGCCATATCTAATTCATCTCTGCATAGGAACCCGAAAAGAACAGTAGCTTCTCTTCAGTCTAATACACTGTACTTGCTGGGAACAGATGGGAGGTCTATTTGTACTGTGCAATGGAAATGGAGAGCAATAGTGACTTTGCTTACCAGAAAACAACTCTTGCTCGTAGGACCAGTAACTGCATGTGTTTCAACTCCGTTTATGAATGGGAAACAAACACTAGCTGGCCTTACAAGAAACATACTCTGCTTTTGAGAAAAGAGCACTCTTCTACTGTAAAGTGTTTACTATAGTGCCAGAACAGTGAGCTTGCTCAGAACAAAAAAATTGTGCTTCCTCCACACACAGGCCCTGTCTAGTTCAACTCTGATTAGGAAAGTATCACAAACAGTAGCTTCTTTTCAGTCCAATACAGTGTACTTGCTGGGAACAGACGCCAGTGCTATTTGCACTGTGTATGGCAATGGGAGCACAATAATGACTCTTCTTACCAGAAAACAACTCTTGCTCATAGGACCAGAAACTGCATGTGATTCAGCTCTGTTGATGCCTGGGAAACAAACACTAGCTCGCCTTACAAGAAACACACTCTGCTTTTGAGAAAAGAGCACTCTTCTACTCCACTGTGTTTCCTGTGGAGTAGAACAGCAAGCATGCTCAAAACAAAAGAACTGTGCTTCCTACACACACGGGCCATATCTAGTTCAACTCTGATTAGGAAACTGACAAGAATAGTAGCTTCTTTTCAGTCCAATACACTGTACTTGCTGGGAATAGACGCAAGGGCTATTTGCACTGTGTATGGCACTGGGAGCACAATAGTGAATTTCCTTACTCTAAAACAACTCTTTCTTGTAGGACCAGAAACTGCATGTGATTCAACTAAGTTTATGAATGTGAAACAAACACTACCTTGCCTTACAAGAAACACATTCTGCTTTTGAGAAAAGAGCACTCTGCTACTCTACTGTTTAACCAATAGGGCCAGGATGTAGCTTGTTCAGAAAAAGAACTGTGCTTCCTACACACAATCTAGTTCAACTCTGATTAGATAACTGACAAGAACAGTAGCTCATGGGAAGAGCCGCTAGTGCTATTTGTACTGTGTATGACATTGGGAACACAATAGTGACTTTTTTTCCTGAAATCTACTCTTGCTCTTAGGACCAGAAACTGCCTGTGATTCAATTCCGTTTATGAATGGGAAACAAACACTAGCTCGTTTTACGAGAAACACACTCTGCTTAAGAGAAAATAGTACCCTTCTACTCCCGGCGTTTAATATAGGGCCAGAGGAGTGAGCTAGCTTAGAATTAAGAACTGTGCTTCCTACACACACGGGCCATTTCTACTTCAACTCTGCTTAGTAAAGTAACCAGAACAGTATCTCCTCTTCAGTCCAATACACTGTACTTGCTGGGAACATACGTAAGTACTATTTGCACTGTGTATGGCAATGTTAGGACAATAGCAACTTTCCTTACAAGAAAACAACTCTTGTTTTGGACCAGAAACTGCATGTGATTCAACTCCATATAATATGGGAAACAAACACTAACTCGCCTTACAAGAAACACACTCTGCTTTTGAGAAAAGAGAATTCTTCTACTCTAAAGTTTTCCTATAGTGTCAGAACAGTAACCTTGCTCAGAATAAAACAACTGTGCTTCCTATACACACGGGCCATGTCTAGTTCAATTCTGCCTAGAAACTGACAAGAACATTAGCTTCTTTTCAGTCCAATACATGGTACTTGCTGGAAACAGACGGGAGTGCTATTTGCAATGTGTATGGCAATGGGAGCGCAAGAGTGACTCTTCTTACCAGAAAACAACTCTTGCTCGTAGGACCAGAAACTGCATGTGATTCAACTCCGTTTAGGACTGGGAAACAAACACTAGCTCGCCTTACAAGAAACACACTCTGCTTTTGAGAATAGAGCACTCGTCTACTCTACTGTGTTTTCTAGATTGCCAGAACAGTGAGCTTACTCAGAACAAAAAAACTGTGCTTCCTACAGACACGGGCCATATCTAGTTCAACTCTGCTAATAATAATGACAAGAACAATAGATTATCTTCAGTCCAATACACTGTACTTGCTGGGAACAGACGCGAGTGCTATTTGCACTGTGTATGGCATTAGGAGCAAATTAGTGACTTTCCTTACAAGAAAACAACTCTTGATCATAGGACAAGAAACTGCATGTGATTCAACTCCGTTTACAAATGGAAACAAACACTAGCTCGACTTACAAGAAAACACACTCTGCATTTGATAAAAGGTCAATCTTGTACTCTTCTGTGTTTCTTATAGGGCCAGAACAGTGAGCTTGCTCAGAACAAAGAACAAAGCTTCCTACATACAGGGGCCATATCTAGGTCAACTCTATTTAGGAAACTGACAATAGGAGTAGTTTCTCTTTAGTCCAATACACTGTACTTGCTGGGAACAGATGTGAGTGATATTCGTACTGTTAATGGCAATGGGAGCACAATTGTGACTTTCCTTGCACAAAACAACTCTTGCTCTGAGGACCAGAAACTGCATGTGATTCAACTCCGTTTATGAATGGGAAACAAACACTAGCTCGCCTTACAAGACACACCCTGCTTTTGAGAAAAGAGCACTCTTCTATTCTACTGTGGTTCCTATTGGGCCAGAATAGTGAGCTTGCTCAGAGAAAAATAACTCTGCTTCCTACACACACGGGCCATATCTAGATCAACTTTGCTTAGGTAACTGACAGGAACGGTAGCTTCTCTTGAGTCCAATACAATGTACTTGCTGGGAACAGACGTGATTGCTATTTGCACTGTGTATGGCAATGGGAGCACAACAGTCACTTTCTATACCAGAAAACAACACTTGCACATAGTACCAGAAACTGTATGTGATTCAAATTAGTTTATGAATGAGAAGCAAACGCTAGCTTGCTTTACAAGAAACACTCTCTGCTTTTGAGAAAAGAGCACTCTTCTTCTCTAATGTGTTTTCTAGAGGGCTAGAGATGTGAGCTTGCTCAGTCAAAAGAACTGTGCTTCCTAAACACTCGGACCATACCTAGCTCAACTCTGCTCAGGAAACTAACAGGAACAGTAGATTCTCTTCAGTCTAATACACTGACTTGCTGGAAACAGACACAAGTGCTATTTGAACTGTTAATGGCTATAAGAACACAACAGTGCCTTTCCTTACCACTGAACAACTCTTGCTCTTTGAACCAGAAACTGCATGTGATTCAACTCGGTATAAGAATGGAAAACAAACACTAGCTCGCCTTACGAGAAACACACTCTGCTTTTGAGAAAAGAGCACTCTTCTACTCTACTGTGTTTCCTGAATTACCAGAACAGTGACCTTGCTCAGAACACAAAAAGGGTGCTTCCTACACACATCGGCCATATCTACTTCAACTCTGCTCAGGAAACTGACACGAACAGTATCTTCTCTTCAGTCCAATACACTGTAGTTTCTGGGAACAAACACAAGTGCTATTTGTACTGTTTATGGCAATGGGAGCACAATAGTGATTTTCCTTACCATAAAACAATTCTTCCTCACAGGACCACTAACTGTATGTGATTCAACTCCGTTTATGAATGGGAAACAAACACTAGCTCGCTTTACAAGAAACACACTCTGCTTTTGAAAAAAGAGCACTCTTCTACTCTACAGTGTTTCCTACAGGGCCAGAACAGTGAGCTTGCTCAGAACAAAAGAACTGTGCTTCCTACACACACGGGACATATCTAGTTCAACTCTGCTTAGGAAACTGACAAGAACAGTAGCTTTTCTTCAGTTTAATACACTGTACTTGCTGGGAACAGACGAGGGTGCTATTTTCACTGTGTATGGCAATGGGAGCGTAATAGTGACCTTCCTTACCAGAAAACAACTCTTGCTCGTAGGACCAGAAACTGCAAGTGATTCAACTCTGTTTATGATTGGGAAACAAACACTAGCTCGAATTACAAGAAACACACTCTGCTTTTAAGAAAAGAGCTCTCTTCTACTTTACTGTGTTTCCTATAGGGCCAGAACAGTGAGCTTGCTCAGAACAAAAGAAATGTCCTTCCTACACAAACGGGCCATATTTAATTCAACGCTGCTTAGGAAACTGAAGAGAACAGTAGCTTATCTTCAGTCCAATACACTGTAATTGCTGGGAACAGACAGATTGCTATTTGTACTCTTAGTGGCAATGGGAGCACAATCGTGACTTTCCTTACCCGAAAATAAGTCTTGCTCATAGGACCAGATACTGCATGTGATTCAACTCTGTTTATGATTCGGAAAAAAACACTAGCTCGCCTTACAAGAAACACACTCTGCTTTTGAGAAAAGTGCATTCTTCTACTCTACTATGTTTCCTATCTTGCCAGAACTGAGAGCTTGCTCAGAACGACATGACCGTGCTTCCTCCACACGGGCCATATCTAGATCAATTTTGATTAGGAAACTGACAAGAACAGTAGCTTCTCTTCAGTCGAATACACTATACTTGTTGGGAACAGACGTGAGTGCTATTTGCACTATGTATGGCAATGGGAGCCCAATAGTGACTTTCCTTACCAGAAAACAACTCTTGCTCTTGCTCGTAGGACCAGAAACTGCATGTGATTCAACTCCGTTTATGAATTGGAAACAAATGCTAGCTCGCCTTAATAGAAAAACACTCTGCTTTTGAGAAAAGAGCACTCTTCTACTCTACTGTGTTTCATATAGGGCCAGAACAGAAAGCTTGCTCAGAACCAAAAAAACTGTGCTTGCTACACAAAAGGGCCATGTGTAGTTCAATGCTCATTAGGAAAGTGACAAGAACAGTAGCTTCTCTTCAGTCCAATACATTGTACTAGCTTGGAACAGATGTGAGTGTAGCTAGAGTTTTCCTGTATGGCCCACAGTCAGGACAAATCTCTGTCACCTGCTTGTCCCACACCCTCTCAGACCCGACCAAGTAAACACAGAGACTTGTATTTGTTACAAACTGTATGGCCGTGGCAGGCTTTTTGCTAACTGTTCTTACAGCTTAAATTAATCCATTTCCATTAATCTATACCTTGCCACATGGCTCGTGGCTTACCGGCATCTTCACATGCTGTTTGTCATGGTGGTGGCTGGCAGTGTCTCTCTGACTCAGCCTTCCACTTCCCAGCTTTATTCTCCTCCTTGTCCCGCCTACATTTCCTGCCTAGCCAATGGCCAATCAGTGTTTTATTTATTGACTAATTAGCAACACATTTGCCATACAGAACATCCCACAGCACTTTCCCCTTTTTTGTTTCAAAAAGGAAGGTTTTAACCTTAACAAAGTAAAATTACATATAATTTGGGAATTTGGGCGTAGCTTCTCCTACTACTTCCTGCTGGAGGGGGGCGCTGTATCTTATGGGGACACAAAGAAAATTTTAGAATTATGGACTAGTCCATGAGGCTGTATTTTCTGAGCCAGTTTCTTTCAATCCAATCTGGATGCTGGATCATCTGGGCCATGGTGTCATCGGAGACCTTTCAGGGGGTCTTGGCTGGTCAAACCTCATGTATCTTAATCTGGAACAAATCCATTGCCTCTGGCTTTCTGTGGGAACAAAAGAGACTTATGGTGATATTTTATTTTTATTAAAATATTATTTGTATGTTAATAAATATGATTGCCTGGGGGTCAGAGCTATTAGCAAGCCATAGGAAAGCAGGTCAGTGGTAGCGTACACTTGTAATCCTACCATTTGTTAGGCAGAGCTGGGTAAGTCTCTGTGTGTTCAGAGATACAGCCATTATTGGACACACATGCCTTTAATCTCAATACAAAGCAAGGAAAACCTGGAGGCCTATACAGACAGGCTGTGACAAGGCGGTCATGTGGTTGGGCTTACAACCAATGAGAAGGCAGAACAGGAACACTATATAAAGACTTTAACACAGGGTTTGCTATTTTGGAGAGGTAGGATCTCTGCAGGAGGAAGGGTAAGGTTTTAGCTCTTAGCTCTGACCTCTTGGCTTTCTTCTTTGCATTGGTTCTGTGTTTTTTATTTAATAAGAAGGTTGGGTACATATACATTTGGCGCCCAACGTGTCAAAAATCCATTAAAAATCACTTGGCTTGGCAGGCCTAGCTCGGGCCCAGTCCTGACTGACCCGCAGCTGTAGCTACTTGCAACTGCTACAAACAACTCAGGCCTGCCCTACTGAATAGGGTCCCTGCCTGTAAAGCCAAGGCTTGACTCGGCTCAAGCGGCTATGCTTTCTTTCTCTCTCTCTCTCTCTCTCTCTCTCTCTCTCTCTCTCTCTCTCTCTGGATTCACACCTCGAACACCCAGTGGCTGTTTTGAAATTCTCTGGGATTCTACTGTTCTACCCAGACTTGGTAAGTCAATTAACATATCTATGTAAAAGAGAATTTTTTTCTACATTAAAAAAATGGGCTTTATGCGTACAATGGAAGAAAAGTGGACTTTGTTTGAAATTTTAGGCACTCTGACAATGGAACAACTATATGAAAAAATTAATATTGATCGAATTATTCAGTTTATTACTTTTCTTATCCTCATTTTACTACTTAAAAAGATAGTCAATTTAAGTGCCAGGATAACAGTCTTAGAAAAACTTGTTAAACCAGTGAAAATGAATTATAGAGAAATTCAAATTCAGACAGAAGAAATGAACAGTGAAGTTGTTTCAAAATTGGATCATAAGGTTACAGAAAGAAAGCCAGTTTTCACACAATCACCCTTAATTTATCCGGTAGCGGTACAGAAGCTACCTGATGAAGAGAATGAACAAAATACTTGGGCTCCAGTTAAAATGTTAGACTTATGAAGATTTAAGGAGGCAATAGCATCTTATGGCATGCACTCACCATATGTAAAGCAAATTTTAAACAACTGGTCAACTTGTACTAGGATTATACCAAAGGACTGGTGGGAATTGGCACAGGCTCTTCTTGAACCCGGACAACATCTCCAGTGGAAAATGTGGTTCAATAATGAGGCTAAAAATATATAAAAACAATGGAGGGATAGCGGAATACAAATCTGACGGGATCAGCTTATTGGAGAAGGCCAATATGCTTCAGTAGAAACACAATGTTTATATGATATCCAAACCCTAGTTCTATGTTGAACGGCAGCTTTGAATGCAAGGGACAGAGTTGAAGAACAAGGAAAAAAAACTGAGTCATTTACAAAGGTTATACAGGGCCCAAAAGAATCTTTCACAGATTTCTTACAAAGATTGACTTCAGCAGTAGAGAAAATGGTCCCGAATTCAGAGGCTAGTCAGATAATAATTGAATCTTTGGCCTTTGAGAATGCAAATGCAGCATGCAAAAGAATAATCAGGCCGTTAAAGGCAAGATCTGCACCTTTGGAAGATTGGATTAGAGATACAGTTAATGTTGAGGCTTATGATCATAATGATATGTGGGTAGGAAAAGCAATTTCAAAAGGTTTGAGCAATGTTAGATGTTTTGGATGTGGAAAACAAGGACATTTGAAAAGGGATTGTAAATAGGTCATTCCTAGAAATAATGTTTCTTCAAGGAACACTGGCAACAGAATGCCCCTTCCTTCTGGAATATGCAAAAGGTGTGGTAAGGGAAAACACTGAACCAACGAATGTAGATCAACAAGGGACAGACAGGGTAATCCTCTGCCTCAAGCTTTGGGAAATCCCAGATGGGCCTCAGGCAGGCCCCCACAGTAAATCCAGTTCAAACCTTTCCTGCAATTGTAGAGGAAACCCCTACTCAAAGCAAATGTCTATTGGAATAAATCATGTTAATGAAGATGATGAAACAGAGAAAATAGAAAATTCAGGAAAAAACATAACGAAAATTTTTTGGCAAACTTCTATTAATGAACAAAGACCAAAACTAACAATAAAAATAAATGGTGTTTTGTTGTCTGGTCTGATAGACACAGGTGCTGACATTACCATAATTGCACCAGAATGTTGGCATGCAACTTGGCCTCTTCAGGAGGTAAACGTTCAACTGTTAGGAATTGGGACATTATCTCGAGTGAAACAAAGTGCAAGATGGCTTGAATGTATAGGTCCAGATGGACAGAAAGAAAAATTAAAATCATATATGGCTAACAAAGCTATGAACCTGTGGGGTCGAGATTTGTTACAACAATGGAATACTCAGATTAATATCCCTTCAATCTCAGAAACAAATCATAAATTAGTACATGTTTCTGAGAGAAATATTAAAAGATATCTTTCTAATGAGTGCTCACCAGCCATTCATGTCATACAAGAACAGGGCACAACTGATAATTTTCCAAAAACACCAACAGCTCTACCTTTAAAATGGTCAACAGATAAGCCTCTATGGGTTCAGCAATGGCCTTTAACAACAGAGAAACTCCAGGCTTTACAAGAGCTGGTGGAAGAACAGTTAAATGCTCATCATATTGAATAATCAACCAGCCCTTGGAATTCTCCTGTATTTGTTATTAAAAAGAAATTTGGTAAATGGAGAATGTTAACAGACCTTAGAGCAATTAACCAAGTAATTCAGACAATGGGCTCTTTACAATCTGCAATTCCTTTGCCTACTCTGTTACCAAAAGGATGGCCTCTCATAGTTATTGATTTAAAAGACTGTTCCTTTTCAATACCATTACAAGAAAAAGACAGAGAAAGATTTGCTTTCACAGTGCCTACTTATAAAAATTCTCAACCGGTTAAAAGATTTCAATGGAGGGTTCTCCCACAGGGAATGTTGAATAGCCCAACTTTGTGCCAATATTTTGTAAAACAGCCATTAGAAGTGGTACGTAAAAAATTTCCTAAATCTATAATTTATCAATATATGGATGATATTTTATTAGCTGGCTAAAATGCAGATACTTTAGGAAGAATGTTTGAAGAAGTAAAGAAAATTTTGCCTTGCTGGGGATTACAAATTGACCCTGAAAAGATACAAAGAGGAGATTCTATTAATTGTTTAGGATATAAAATAGAACTTCAAAAAATTAGACCTCAAAAGGTGCAAATTAGGAGAGATAGACTACAGACTCTTAATGACTTTCAAAGATTATTTGGAGACATTTCTCATCTAAGAACTATTGTTGGGGTAAAAAATGATGAACTGAATAATTTGTTTAAAACCTTAGAAGGTGATAAGGACTTGAACAGTCCAAGAGAATTATCACCTGAAGCTGAGAAAGAATTATCCTAGGTAGAAAAGAAAGTACATGAAGGGCACATAGATCGTATTGATCCAAAGCTGGATTGCATTTTGGTTATTTTACCTTCTAGGCATTCTCCAACAGGAATATTAATGCAAAGGGAAGATATTATATTAGAATGAATATTTTTACCAAATAAACCAAATAAAAAATTGAAAACTTATGTGGAAAAAATCTCTGACTTGATTTGGAAAGGAAAACTGAGACTTCGTCAATTTGCAGGAACAGACCCAGCAGAAATTATTGTACCTTTAACTAAGGAGGATATTGAAAAATTATAGATAGAAAATGAAGCTTGGCAAAAAGCTTGTAGTAATTTTTTGGGAGAAATTAACAGCAAATATCCCAAAAGCAATAGAATTGATCTTATAAAGAGGGCTGATTGGATCTTGCCTCGTATTGTGAGGAAAAAACCCATATCTGGAGTTCGTACATTTTATACAGATGCCAACAAACAAGGAAAGGCTGGTTACAAATCAGAAAATTTAAGTGGTTCAAAGTCTTTATACTTCAGTTCAAAAATCAGAATTGTATGCTGTTCTGTTGGTATTAATGGATTTTTCAGAACCTCTCAATGTCGTAACTGACTCTCAGTATGCTGAAAGAGTAGTATTACATATTGAGACTGCAGAATTTATCCACGATGCTTCAGAATTAACTTCATTATTTATTCAGTTACAAGATACAATCAGAAAAAGGAGTCATCCTTTATATATAACTCACATCCGATCCCATACTGGTCTGCCAGGCCCTCTAGCACAAGGCAATGATGAGATTAATAAATTATTGATAGGAGATGTATTGGAGGCCTCAGAATTTCATAAAAAACATCATGTAAATAGTAAAGGTTTAAAAATGATTTTTCCATAACCTGGCAACAAGCTAAAGAAATAGTAAAGAAATGTCCTACTTGTTCCTTCTACAATCAAACGCCATTACCAGCAGGATGTAACCCAACGGGTACTCAGAGGAATGAAATCTAGCAGATGGACGTGTTTCATTTTGCAGAATTTGGAAAATTGAAATATGTACACCAACTATTGATACTTATTCAGGATTTCAATGGGCAACTGCTTTGAGTTCTGAAAAAGCTGATTCTGTAATCACTCATTTGCTAGAAGTTATGGCCATTATGGGTATACCTGCACAAATCAAAACTGATAGTGCTCCATCATATGTCTCTGTTAAAATGAAACAGTTTTTTGCTTATTATAATATAAATCATATTACAGGTATACCACTTAATCCTATAGGTCAAGCAGTTATAGAATGATCAAACAGAACTCTAAAGATATGCTAAATAAACAGAAAGAAGTAACAAAACCCCCCAGAAATAGACTACATAATGCTCTATTAACTTTGAATTTTCTCAATGCCAATGAGAAAGGAACAACAGCTACAGAGAGACATTGGATAATAGAAAAAACTACAGAATTAAATCAACCTATATACTTTAAGGATGTGCTGACCTCAGAATGGAAACCAGGATATGTATTACATTGGGGACGAGGTTTTGCTTTTATTTCTACAGGAGAAGATAAGCTGTGGGTACCATCAAAATTGACAAAAGTTGGATTTGAACAAGAGGAACCTCTTAATTAGAGGAGGTGATAATTCATCAACTATCATGAGCATCCAATTTAAACTAACTTACACCAGTAACATATGTCTTTTCATTTAATCAGATAATAATTTGCCAAAAAGAAACATCCCAAAAAAACCTTGGGGAAAGGTTTTTGTTTTTGTCTTTTAGGAGAATGAAGGTTAAGGAATTTGAAGAACACTGGACAAATGAGACAACTGAAGAAAAGGGACAAATCGTCTATCCTAAGAAACAGAGTGAAATGGCGTATGGGTATGTTATCTAAAAAATTTTATGTCTTCCTAAATGTTTGTTTCTGCTTTTCTTTAAAGATTTAACACTATTTAACTTCTAATAGTCCCAGTTCAATTAAAATTTAAAGCTGACTTTGGAGTTGGAGAATGGCTCTCTCCTTCTTTAAACTCAAGCATGTTGTTAAAAGAAAAATGTAAACTCCCTGTATCATGCTAGAAGAAAAGAGCCATCTTCTGCTATGGGACAGGAGAAAAGCCAAATTAATTAAGGAACTATTCTATTACTAATCTCAACTCTTTGATTCTATTCTGATTCTTTAAACTTTTCTTAAAGTATGAAATTTATATCAAAATTTACAAGATTAATATATATAGATATATATACATTTTAAACTTTGTTAAGATATAAATGGTCATATAGAGTACTAACTAATTCTAAAAAGCCTCATATATAGTCTTTGTGTTCGAGTCTCTTACCAGTTTTTTGCAGGAAATCACGGTCAGGCCTAACATCAACTGAAGTCTCCAGGAAGAAGATGGGGCCCCACAACAACAACAATTTCACGTGGACAATAATAACATCACTGAGCTGACAAACATCATCTACAGATCAGCTTTGAACTACAAAGTGCTCAGAGCAATTTTGAGAGAGCTAGCTGAGATGATCCAGTCTCAAAGACTACTTAAATAAGGATTTGAGATAAACCTGAACTTTGGCATTATACACAGACTGGATAACGAAGGATATAGTTACCTTTCCTAGAATTTGACAATTAACCTAAAATTTTTCTTTCAGGATAAAGATAACTTTGCCCATACCCAGCAGGAAGCAATTTCAAGAATACGACACCCACATTCCTAAAGAGGTGGTGTGGGGCGATTGGTTTTTTTGGTCTTTTAGGTCTTTTAATGGGTTTTGGGTCTGGGATAATTTTCATTGATTGGGGGGTTGGTTACAAGTTGTTGTCAAGGGTGAGGAAAAGGGCTAAGCAAAGGAGATTAGATTTAAGGTTCTTATTTAAAAAAAAGAAAAGAAAAATGTAAATACTTTACATTGGATTGGATTGTTTTATATTGTATACAAATTATATATATTGAAATTGATATTGTTAGAAAATGCTATATGTATATTTCTAATTGTACCGTTCATTTAACAATGTAATGCAATTTTCTAATCCTTGAATGTTGTTATTACCAATTATTAGGATACAAAGAAATGAAAGTTAGTAGTTAGAGATTATAATAGAACTTGTAGTTATATTAGGTATGTTTTCAAGATTGAATAGATATAATTTAGATAGACAAGTTATCTTGTCTTCAAACCCTTCAGAGATCTACAGAATATGGCATTTAAAATGTTTTAATAACTTAGAAAATTTTTCTTTTTAGTTATGACTATGACAGTACCAATCTACTTCAGAGAAAATATGGGCATTGAAAAAACTGCAATTGGAGTTAACTTTCACTGTAGCAAAAGTTAGCCACTGGACAACAAAGTATCCTCGAATCAACTGTTGACAAACAGGACAGACAAGACATGAAACAAAGGACTACTGATTCTTGTCAAAACAAGTGTGGTTATGGCTTTATCAAAAGGCATCTTCTGAGGCCAGGACAATATGACACCATCCCTGAAGTGGCCTTCGCAATCCGGGAAAGGTACAGTGCCCTTTTCTTCGAAGGCAGCTGAACAGGCAGTGGGCCGATGGCTTCTGATGTGCAATGGGGAGGTAGCTGAAACAGTTATTCTTGAAGAGTAATTAAGCTCACACCTCTCAACAGAAGAATAGCATTTAATAGAGGGATGTGGAGAAGAACGGGATGCTGAAATGAAGCCACATACACACATAGCCAAGAAGAATGGACAGCTGAATTAAAAAAAAAATCAACAATTCCCAGAATTTAAAATCCTGAATCATGACATGACACTAGTGGAATTCAGGTATTTCTGGTATATAAACTGCTCTCACCCAATGTGAGTTTGAACTGTTGACTTTGTGTACATTCTACTTCACAAATGAGTCTGTCAGATACGCTAAGCCTATAGGCTGAAGATGATGCCCGAACACTGCGGAGAAACCTCAGATGATTGTCCAGGCAGCTGGCTGTTTCTGTCAACTCACAAGTTTTTGGAAGCTGCTTGCATATACTTCCTGTTTTTATATTTTTTGTTAGCTAATATTATCTCCTTCTTGGGTCTCTGAGGGAGTTGAAGATTAGTTAGTTATAGTTGACAATTAATTAGGATAGAAAGTGAATTAGATACAATAGAATAGTAATGGAATTATTTTCTCTGAATTTGTCAAATACAAATGAACTAGACATTGTTTAGGTATTTATTACTTGTATATATTGTATATAGTTATTGTACTTTTGTATATAGTTTTTCTTATGTTAGTTATAAGCTTTTTCTTTTTTCCTTTTTATTAAAATAGAAAAGGGGGAAATATGGTGATATTTTATTTGTACTAAAATGTTATTTGTATGTTAATAAATCAAGTTGCCTGGGGGTCAGAGCTATTAGCAAGCCATAGGAAAGCAGGGCAGTGGTGGCGTACACTTGTAATCCCAGCACTTGGTAGGCAGAGCTCTGTGTGTTCAGGGATACAGCCATTATTGAACACACATGCCTTTAATCTCAATACCAAGCAAGGAAAACCTGGAGGCCTATACGACAGGCTGTGATGAGACGGTAATGTAGTTGGGTTTACAACAAATGAGAAGGCAGAACAGGAACACTATATAAAGACTTTAACACAGGGGTAGCTAGTTCGGAGAGGTAGGACCTCTACAGGAGGAAAGGTAAGGTTTTAGCTCTTAGCTCTGACCTCTTGGCTTTCTTCTTTGCATTGGTTCTGTGTTTTTTATTTAATAAGAAGTTTGGGTACATCTACAGAGACCCTTTTCCAAAGCAACATATCCTTATATCCAAATTTTGAAGTCAAGGTATCTTTAAAATATATATATTGGTTTAACTCAACAGCTTTTACAATCAAATGTTTTTTTGCAGTTAAAAATCCCAAAGACAACACAATCTCTGTAATATTCATCTTTACGTGGCTTATTTCATATATTAACTTTACTGTCTCTTTAAAGACTTTATTTTTTAAAACTATGTATTTGTTTCTATAACTGTATATATCACCTTTTTTGTCTCTTTTAAGCCTACGTATCTTTTACACACACTGTAAACTATTACATCTGAATCTGTCTTATTGTGAATCTATTGCTTTAAACTGCAGCAGCTGTGGCTGCTGGCTCTGCCCACCTCAGCTTCCGAACATGGCCATGGTAATTTACCGCTGGCTCTGGGAGCTATCATGGGTCTATGCTTTTATCCAAGCAGCGTGTGGCCCAGAAACCTCCCCTTTTGCTCTGCACCAGCAAAGGCTAAATCCACCATGCAGCTCAAATTGCCACATGCAAAGGCCTCGTTCCAGCCATATGGCAGGTCGAGCATGCAAGCCAGGAACCCACCAGGAGCTCAAACCGGCAGCTGCTGCTCATATGAAAGAGACAATTAGGAAGCTGTTTTTAGTTCCATTTTAGAATCTTTTTTCTCAATTTTTAGGTGAAGACTTTTGCCACCATATTGGACGCCATTTGTAGCTAGAGTTTTCCTGTCTGGCCCACAGTCAGGACAAATCTCTGTCACCTGCTTGTCCCACAGCCGCTCAGATCCAACCAAGTAAACACAGAGACTTATATTGGTTACAAACTGTATGGCCGTGGCAGACTTCTTGCTAACTGTACTTACTAATTAAATTAATCCATTTCCATTAATCTATACCTTGCCACATGGCTCCTGGCTTACTGGCATCTTCACATGCTGTTTGTCATGGTGGCGGCTGGCAGTGCCTCTCTGACTCAGCTTTTCACTACCCCAGATTTATTCTTCTAATGTCCCGCCTACACTTCCAGCCTAGCCAATGACCAATCAGTGTTTTATTTATTGAATAATTAGCAACACATTTGCCATACAGAACATCCCACAGCACTCGAGTGCTATTTGCACTGTGTATGGCAATGGAAGTGCAATAGTGAATTTCCTTACCACAAAACAACTCTTGCTCACAGGACCAGAAACTGCATGTGATTTAACTTCGTTTATGAATAGGAAACAAACACTAACTTGCTTTACAAGAAACCCACTCTACTTTTGGGAAAAGAGTACTATTCTTCTCTACTGTGTTTCCTATAGGGCCAAAAGAGTCAGCTTGCTCAGAACAAATGTACTGTGCTTTCTACACACAAGGGCCATATCTAGTTCAACTCTGCTTAGGAAACTGACAAGAACAGAAGCTTCTCTTCAGTTCAATCCATGGTACTTGATGGCAAAAGACGCGAGTGCTATTTTTACTGTGTATGACAATGGGATTACAAAAGTGACTTTCCATACCAGAAAACAAATCATGCTCATAGGACCAGAAACTGCATGTCTTTCAACTCCGTTTATGAATGGGAAACAAAAACTAGCTAGCCTTACAAGAAACATACTCTGCTTTTGAGAAAAAAAAACACTCTTCTACTCTACTGTGTTTCCTATAGGGCCAGAACAGAGAATTTGCTCAGAACAAAAGAACTGTGCTTCTTACACAGGGACCATATCTAGTTCAAATCTGCTTAGGAAACTGACAAGAATAGTAGCTTCTCTTCACTCCAATACATTGTACTTGCTGGGAGCAGACGCGAGTGCTATTTACACTGTATATGGCAATGGCAAGGCAAAAGTAACTTTCCTTAAAAAGAAACAGCTGTTGCTCTTAGGACCAGAAACTGCATGTGAAACAACTCCGTTTATGACTGGGAAACAAACACTAGTTCGGATTACAAGGTACACACTCTGCTTTTGAGAAAAGACCCTCTTCTACTCTACAGTTTTTCCTTTAGGGCCAGAACAGTGAGCAAGCTCACAACAAAATAACTGTTCTTCCTATACACGGGCCATATCTAGTTCAACTCTGCTTAGGAAAATGACAAGAATAGAAGCTTCTCTTCAGTCCAATCCATGGTACTTGCTGGGAACAGACGCGAGTGCGATTTATACTCTGTATGGCAATGAAAGAGCAATAGTAACATTCCTTAACAGAAAACAACTTTTGCTCCTAGGACAGGAAACTGCATGTGATTCAACTCCGTTTATGACTGGGAAACAAACACTAGCTAGCCTTACAAGAAACACACTCTGCTTTTGAGTAAAGAGCACTGTTCTACTCTACTGTGTTTACTATAGGGCCAGAACAGTGAGCTTGCTCAGAACAAAAGAACTGTGCTTCCTACACATGGGCCATATCTAGTTCAACTCTGCTTGGGAAACTGACAAGAACAGTAGATTCCCTTCAGTCCAATCCACTGTACTTGTTGGGAGCAGACGTGAGTGCTATTTTTACTGTGGATGGCAATAGGAACACAATAGTGACTTTCCTTACCAGAAAACAACTCTTGCTTGTAGGACCAGAAACTGCATGTGATACAACTCTGTTTATGAATGGGAAACAAACACTAGCTCGCCTTAAAAGAAAACACTCTGCTTTTGAGGAAAGAGCACTTTTCTATTCTACTATGTTTCCTACAGGTGCAGAACAGTGAACATGCTCACAACAAAAGAATTGTGCTTCCTACACACACGGGCCATACAGTGTTGAAATCTGCTTAGGAAACTGACAAGAACAGTAGCTTCTCTTCAGTCCAATACACTGTACTTGCTGGGAACAGAGGAGTGCTATTTGCATAGGGTATGGCAATTAGAGCGCCATAGTGACTTTCCTTACCAGAAAACTATTCTTGCTCGTAGGCCAGAAACGGCATGTGATTCAACTCCGTTTATGAATGGGAAAGATATACTAGCTCGTGTTTCAGGAAACACACTCTGTTTTTGAGAAAAGAGCACCCTTCTACTCCACTCTGTTTCTTAAAGTGCCAGAACAGTGAGCTTGCTCAGAACAAAAAAAATGTGCTATCGACACAAACGAGCCATGTCTAGTTCAACTCTGCTTAGGAATCTGAAAAGAACAGAAGATTCTCTTCAGTCCAATCCAATGTACTTTATGGGATAATACGCATTTCCTATTTTTACGGTGTATGGCAATGGGAGCATAATAGTGACTTTCCTTACCAGAAAACAATCCTTGATCATAGGACAAGAAACTGCATGTGATTCAACTCCATTTATGAATAAGAAACAAACTCTAGCTCGCATTAAAAGAAACACACTCTGCTTTTGCAAAAAGGGGAATCTTCTCTACTGTGTTTCCTATAGGGCAAGGAAAATGAGCTTGCTCAGATCAAAAAACCTGTGCTTCCTACATACACGGGCCATATCTAGTTCAACTCTGCTAATGAAAAACACAAGAAAAGTAGCTTCTCTTCGGTCTAATACGCTGTACTTACTGGGAATAGACGTGAGTGCTATTTGCTCTGAGTATGGAAATGGGAGCACAATAGTGACTTTCCTTACCAGAAAACAAATCTTGTTCATAGTACCAGAAACTGCATGTGATTCTACTCTGTTTATGAATGGGAAACAAACATTCGTTCGCCTTAAAATAAACACACTCTGCTTTTAAGAAAAAAGCACTCTTCTACTCTACTGTGTTTCCTATAAGACCAGAACATTGAGCTTGCTCAGAACAAAAGAACTGTGCTTTCTACACAAACAGGCCATATCTAGTTCAACTCTGCTTTGGAAACTGACAAGAACAGTAGCTTCTCTTCAGTCCAATACACTGTACTTGCTGGGAACAGACGCGAGTGCTATTTGCACTGTGTATGGCAAAGGGAGCAGAAGAGTGTCTTTCCTTACCAGAAAACAACTCTTGCTCATTGAACCAGAAACTGCATGTGATTCAACTCGGTTTATGAATGGGAAAAAACACTAGCTCCCCTTACAAGAAACACACTCTGCTTTTGAGAAAGAGCACTCTTCTACTCTACTGTGTTTCCTATAGGGCCAGAACAGTGAGCTTGCTCAAAACAAAAGAAATGTGCTTTATACACACGTGGGCAACATCTAGTTAAATTCCCCTTAGGAAACTGACAAGAACAGTATCTTCTCTTCATTCGAATACACTGTACTTGCAGGAAAGAGACGCTAGGGCTATTTTCATTGTGTATGGCAATGGGAACACAATAGTGACTTTCCCTACAAGAAAACAACTCTGGCTCATAGGACCAGAATCTGCAGGTGATTCAACTCCATTTATGAATGGGAAACAAACACTAGCTCTCCTTAAATTAAACAGACTCTGCTTTAGAGAAAAGAGCAATCGTCTACTCTACTGTTTTTCCTATAGGGACAGAACAGTGAGCTTTCTCAAAACAAAAAAACTGTGCTTTCTAGACACACAGGCTATATCTACTTCAAAGCTGCTTAGGAAACTGACAAAAACAGTAGCTTATCTTAAGTCCAATACAGTGTGCTTGATGGGAACAGACGCGAGTACTATTTGCACTGTGAATGGCAATAGGAGCACAATAGTGACTGTCCTTACCTAAAACAACTCTTGCTCATAAGACCAGAATCTGCATGTATTCAACTCTGTTTATTAATGGGAAACAAACACTAGCTTGCCTTACAAGAAACACACTCTGCTTTTGAGAAAAGAGCACTCTTTTACTCTACTGTGTTTCCTATTGTCCAGAACAGTGAACTTGCTCAGAACAAAAGAAATGTGCTTTTTATACACATGGGCCTTATCTAGTTCAACTCTGCTTAAGACACTGACAAAAATATTAGCTACTCCTCTGTCCAATACAGTGTAATTGCTGGGAACAGACGCGAGTGCTATTTGCACTGTGTATGGCAACTGGAGAACAACAGTGACTTTGCTTACCAGAAAACAACTCTTGCTCATAGGACCAGAAACTGCATGTGATTCAACTCCATTAATGAATGGGAAACAAACAATAGCTCGCCTTACAAGAAAAACACTCTGCTTCTGAGAAAAGAACACTGTTCTACTCTACTGTGTTTCATAGAGAACCAGAACAGTGAGCTAGCTCAAAACAAAAAAACTCTGCTTTCTACACACACGTGCCATATCTAGTTTAACTCTGCTAAGGAAACTGACAAGAACAGTAGCTTCTCTTCAGTCCAATACATTGTACTTTCAGGGAACAGACGGGAGTGCTATTTGCACTGTATATGGAAATGGGAACGCAATAGTGACTTTCCTTACAAGAAAACTATTCTTGCTCGTAGGCCCAGAAACTGCATGTTATTCAACTCCGTTTATGAATGGGAAACAAATACTAGCTCGTATTACATGAAACACACTCTGTTTTTGAGAAAAGAGCACTCTTCTAATCTACAGTGTTTTCTATAGAGTCAGAACAGTGAGCTTGGTCAGAACAACTGAACTGTGCTTCCTACAAACACGGGCCATGTCTAGTTCAACTCTGCCTATGAAAGTGACAAGAAGAGTATCTCCTCTTCAGTCCAATACACTCCACTTGCTGGGGACAGATGCGAGTGCTATTTGTACTGTGTATGGCAATGGGAGTGCAATAGTGTCTTTCCTTACCAGAAAACAACTCTTGCTTCTAGGACCAAAAAGTCCATGGGATTCAACTCCGTTTATTAGTGGTAAAAAAATGGCAGCTCGAGTTACAAGAAACACACACTGCTTTTGATAAAAGAGCACTCTTCTATTTTACTGTGTTTCCTATAGGGCCAAAACAGTGAGCTTGCTCAGAACAAAAGAACTGTGCTTTTTACACACACGGGACATATCTAGTTCTACTCAGCTAAGGAACCTGACAAGAACAGTAGCTTCTCTTCAGTAGAATAATACACTGTACTTGCTGAGAACAGACACGAGTGCTATTTGTACTCTGTATGGCAAAGGGAGCACAAATAGTGACTTTCTTTACCCGAAAACAACTCTTGCTCATAGGACCAGAATGTGCATGTGATTCAATTCTGTTAATGCATGGGCAACAAACAGTACACACACAGCCATATCTAGTTGAACTCTAGGTATGAAAGTGACAAGAACAGTAGCATCTCTTCAGTCGAATACACTGTACTTGCTGGGAAAAGACTCAAGTGCTATTTGCACTGTGTATGGTAATGGAAACGCAATTGTGACTTTCCTTACCAGAAAAAAACTCTTGCTCATAGGATCAGAAACTGCACGTGATTCAACTCCATTTATGAATGGGAATCAAACCCTGGTTTGTCTTACAAGAAAGGCACTCTGCTTTTGAGAAAAGAGCACTCTTTTATACTACTGTGTTTCCTTTATGGCCATAATTGTGAGCTTACTCAGAAAAAAATAAGTGTGCTTTTTAAACACACGGGCCATATCTAGTTCAACTCAGCTTAGAAAACTGATAAGAACAGTATCTTCTCTTCAGTCCACTACACTGTACTTGCTGGGAACTGACGCAGGTGCTATTTGCACTGTGTATGGCAATGGGATCGCAACAGTGAATTTCCTTACCAGAAACAACTCTTGCTCATAGGACCAGAAAATGCACGTGATTAAACTCCGTTTATGAATGGGAACAAACACTCGCTAACCTTACAAGAAACACACTCTGCTTTTGAGAAAAGAGCACTCTTCTACTCTACTGTGTTTCCTATAGGGCCAGAACAGTGAGCTTGCTCAGAAGAAAAGAACTGTGCTTTTCACACACACAGGCCCTATCTAGTTCAACTCAGCTTAGCAACTTGACAAGAACAGTAGATTCTCTTCAGTCGAATGTGCACTGTACTTGCTGGAAACAGACACGAGTGCTATTTGCACTGTGTATGGCAATGGGACTGCAATAGTGACTTTCCTTATCAGAAAACAACTCTTGCCCTTTGGACCAGAAACTGCATGTGATTAAACACTGTTTATGAATCGGAAAGAAACACTAGCTCGCTTTACAAGAAACACAGTCTGCATTTGAGAAAAGTGTTCGTTTCATCATCACTGTGTTTCCTATATGGCCAGAACAGTGATCTTGGTCAGAACAAAAGAACTGTGCTTCCTACACACACGGGCTATATCTAGTTCAACTCGGCTTAGGAAACTGACAAGAACAGTAGCATCTGTTCATTCGAATACACTGTACTTGCTGGGAAAATACTCGAGTGCTATTTGCACTGTGTATGGCATTGGGAACGCAATAGTGACTTCCCTTACCTGAAAAAAACTCTTGCTCATAGGATCAGAAACTGCATTTGATTCAACTCCGTTTATGACTGGGAAACAAAAACTAGCTTGCCTTACAAGAAACACACACTGCTTTTGAGAAAAGAGCACTCTTCTATTCTACTCTGTTTCCTATGTGGTCATAATTGTGAGCTTTCTCAGAAAAAAATAAGTGTGATTCCTATACACATGGGCCATATCTAGTTCAACTCTGCTTGGGAAACTGACAAGAACAGTAGCTTCTCTTCAGTCCAATACACTGTACTTGCTGGTAACAGACGCGAGTGCTATTTGCACTGTGTATGGCAATGGGAGCGCAAGAGTGACTCTTCTTACCAGAAAACATCTCTTGCTCGTAGGAACAGAAACTGCATGTGATTCAACTCCTTTTAGGACTGGGAAACAAACACTAGCTCGCCTTACAAGAAACACACTCTGCTTTTTAGAAAAGAGCACTCTTCTACTATACTGTGTTTCCTATAGGGCCAGAACAGTGAGCTTGCTCAGAACAAAAGAACTGTGCTTTGTACACACGGGACATATCCTATTCCACTCTGATTAGGAAACTAACAAGAACAGTAGATTCTCATCAGTCCAATACAATATAATTGCTGGGAACAGACGCTAGTGCTTTTTGCACAGTGTATGTCAATGTGATCACAATAGTGACTTTCCTTACCAGAAAACAACTCTTGCTCATAAAACCAGAAACTGTATGTCATTCAACTCTGTTTATGAATGGGAAACAAACACTAGCTCTCCTTAAAAGAAACACACCCTGGTTTTGAGAAAAGAGCACTCTTCTACTTTACTGTTTTTCTTATCTGGTCAGAACAGTGAGCTTGTTCAAAACAAAGATCTGTCCTTCCTACACACACGGTCCATATGAAGTTCAATGGTACTTATTAAACTGATATGAGCAGTAGCTTCTATTCAGTCTAATACACTTTACTTACTGGGAAGTGACGCGAGTGCTATTTGCACTGTGTATTGCAATAGGAACGCAATAGTGACTTTCCTTATGCAGAAAACAACTCTTTCTTATAGGACCAGTAACTGCATGTGATTCAACTCCGTTTATGAATTGAAACAAACACTAGTTCGACTTACAAGAAAAACTCTCTTCTTTTCAGAAAAGAGTACTCTGCTAGTCTACTGTGTGTCCTATATGGCCAGTACAGGGAGTTTGCTCAGAACAATAAACTGTACTTCCTACCCACAAGAATCATATTTAGTTCAATGCAGATTAGGAAAATGGCAAGAACAGTAGCTTCTCTTCATTCCAATACACTGTACTTGTCTGGAACAGACTTGAGTGCTCTTTGCACTGTGAGTGGCAATGGAAGCGCAATAGTGATTTTCCTTACCTGAAAACAACTTTTGCTCATAGGACCAGAAAGTGCATGTGATTCAACTCTGTTTATGACTGGGAAACAAACACTAGCTTGCTTTACAAGAAACACACTCTGCTTTTGAGAAAAGAGCACTCTTCTACTCTACTGTGTTTCCCATAGGGCCAGAACAGTGAGCTTGCTCAGAACAAAAGAACTGTGCTTCCTACACACACGGGCCATATCTAGTTCAACTCTGTTTAGAAACTGACAAGAACAGTAGCTTCTATTCAATCCAATACACTATACATTCAGGGCACAGGGGCGAATGCTATGTGCACTATGTATATGGAAATGGGAGCACAATAGTGACTTTCCTTACTAGAAAACAACTCTTGGTCATAGGACCAGAAACTGCATGTGATTCAACTCTGTTTATGAGTGGGAAACAAACACTAGCTCGCCTTACATGAGACATACTCAGCTTTTGAGAAAAGAGTTCTGTTCATCTCTACTGTGTTTCCTACAGGTCCAGAACAGTGAGCTTGCTCAGAACAAAAGAACTGTGCTCCCTATACAAACCGGCCATGTCTAGTTAAACTCTGCTTAGGAAACTGACAAGAAGAGTATCTTCTCTTCAGTCCAATACACTGTAGTTGCCGGGAACTGACACACGTGCTATTTGCACTGTGTATGGCAATGTGAACGCAATAGAGACTTTCCTTACCAGAAACAACTCTTGCTCATAGGACCAGAAACTGCATGTGATTAAACACCGTTTATGAATGGGAAACAAACCCTAGCTTGCCTTACAAGAAACACACTCTGCTTTTGAGAAAAGAGCACTCTTCTACTTTATTGTGTTTCCTATAAGACCAGAAAAGTTAGCTTGCTCAGAACAAAGAGCTGTGCTTCCTGCATACACGGGACTTATCTAGTTCAACTCTGTTTAGGAAACTGACAAGAACAGTAGCTTCTTTTCAGTCCAATACAATATACTTGCTGGGAACAGATGCGAATGCAATTTGCCATGTGTAAGACAATGGGAGCAGAATTGTGACTTTCCTCATCAGAAAACAACTCTTGCACATAGGACCAGAAACTTCATGTTAATCAGCTCTGTTTATGAATGGGAAACAAACTCTAGCTCATCTTACAAGAAACACACTCTGCTTTTGAGAAAAGAGCACTCTGCTTCTCTACTATGTTTTTCTCTAAGGCCAGAACAGTGAGCTTGCTCAGCAGAAAAGAACGGTCCTTCCTACACACACGGACCATATTTATTTCAACGCTGCTTAGGAATCTGACAAGACTAGTAGCTTCTCTTCAGTCAAATACACTGTATTTTCTGGGAACAAACGCGATTGCTATTTGCACTGTTAGTGAATATGGGAGTACAATAGTGACTTTCCTTAGCAGAAAACAACTCTTGCTCATAGGTCCAGTAATTGCATGTGATTCAAATCTGTATATGAATGGGAAACAAACATTCACTAGCCTTACAAGAAACACACTCTGCTTTTGAGAAATGAGAACTCTTCTACGCTAATGTGTTTCCTACAGGGCCAGAACAGTGAGCTTGCTCAGAACAAAAGAACTGTGCTTCCTACACGCATGGCCATATCTAGTTCAATTCTGCTTAGAAAACTGATAAGAACAGTATCTTTTGTTCAGTCCAATCACTGAACTTGCTGGGAACTGACACAGGTGCTATTTGCACTGTTTATGGCAATGGGATCACAATAGTGACTTTCCTTACCAGAAACAACTCTTGCTCATAGGACCAGAAACTGCATGTATTTAAACTCTGTTTATGAATGGGAAACAAACACTAGCTCGCCTTACAAGAAACGCACTCTGCTTTTGAGAAAAGAGCACTCTTCTACTCTACTGTGTTTCCTATAAGGCCAGAACAGTGAGCTTGCTCAGAACAAAAGAAGTGTACTTTTTACACACACGGGCCCTATCGAATTCAATTCAGCTTTGGAACTTGACAAGAAGAGTAGATTCTCTTCAGTCGAATACATTGTACTTGCTGGGAACAGACGCGAGTGCTATTTGCACTGTGTAAGGCAATGGGACTGCAATAGTGACTTTCCTTACCAGAAAACAACTCTTGCCCATAGGACCAGAAACTGCATGTGATTAAACACCGTTTATGAATGGGACACAAGAAACACAGTCTGCTTTTGAGAAAAGTGTTGGTTTCATCATCACTGTGTTTCCTATAGGGCCAGAAGAGTGAGAATGCTCAGAACAAAAGAACTGTGCTTCCTACACAAACAGGCCATATCTAGTTCATCTCTGCTTATGAAAGTGACAAGAACAGTAGCATCTCTTCAGTCGAATACACTGTAATTGCTGGGAAAAGACTCGAGTGCTATTTGCACTGTGTATGGCAATGGGAATGCAATAGTGACTTTCCTTACCAGAAAAAAACTCTTGCTCATAGGATCAGAAACTGCACGTGATTTAACTCTGTTCATGTATGGGAAACAATCCCTGGATTGCCTTACAAGAAACACATTCTGCTTTTGAGAAAAGAGCACTCTTCTATTCTACTGTGTTTCCTATATGGCCGTAATTGTGAGCTTGCTCAGAAAAAAATAAGTGTGCTTCCTATACACACTGGCCATATCTAGTTCAACTCTGCTTAGCAAACTGACAAGAACAGTATCTTCTCTTCTGTCAAAAACACTGCACGTGCTGGGTACAGACGCGAGTGCTATTTGCACTGTGTATGGCAATGGGAATGCAATAGTGACTTTCCTTACCAGAAAACAACTCTTGCTCATAGGACCAGTAACAGCATGTGATTCAACTCCGTTTATGAATGGAAACGAACTCTATTCGCCTTAAAAGAAACACACTCTGCTTTTGAGAAAAGAGCACTCTTCTACTCTACTGTGTTTCCAATAGGGCCAGAACAGTGAGCTTGGATAGAACAAAAGAACTGTGGTTTTTACATACACGGGACATATCTAGTTCTACTCAGCTAAGGAACCTGACAAGAACAGTAGCTTCTCTTCAGTTGAATACACTGTACTTGCTGTGAACAGACGCGAATGTTATTTGCACTGTGTTTGGCAATGGGAGCACAATAGTGACTTTCTTTATTCATAAAACAACTCTTCCTCATAGGACCAGAAACTGCATGTGACTCAATTCCGTTTATGACTGGGAAACAAAGACTAGATCCAATTACAAGAAACACACTCTGCTTTTGAGAAAAGAGCAGTCTTCTACTCTACTGTGTTTGCTATAGGGCCAGAACAGTGAGCTTGCTCAGAACAAAAGAACTGTGCTTTCTACACACACGGGCCATATCTAGTTTAACTCTGCTTATGAAACTGATAACAACAGTATCTTGTCTTCAGTCCAATACAATGTGCATGCTGGGAACTGACGCAGGTTCCATTTGCACTGTGTGTGACATTGTGATCACTATAGTTACTTACCTTACCAGAAACAACTCTTGATCATAGGACAAGAAACTGCATGTGATTAAACAGCTTTTATGAATGGGAAACAAACACTAGCTCGCCTTAGAAGAAACACACTCTGCTTTTGAGAAAAGTCCACACTTCTACTTTACTGTGTTGCCTATAGGACCAGAAAAATTAGCTTGCTCAGAACCAAAAACTGTGCTTCCTGCATACACAGGCCATATTTAGTTCAACTCTGATTAGGACACTGACAAGAACAGTAGCTTCTTATCAGTCCAATACACTATACTTGTTGGGAACAGACGCGAGTGCTATTTGCACTCTGTAAGGCAATGGGAGCACAATAGTGACTTTCCTTACCAGAAAAAAACTATTGCACATAGGACCGGTAACTACATGAGATTCAAATCCGTTTATGAATGAGAAACAAACACTAGCTCGCCTTACAAGAAACACACTCAGTTTTTGAAAAATGAGTTCTCTTCATCTCTACTGTATTTCCTACAGGTCCAGAAGAGTGTGCTTGCTTAGAACAAAAGAACTGTTTTTTCTACACACGGGCCATGTCTAATTGAATTCTGCTTAAAAAACTGATAAGAACCGTATATTCTCTTCACTCCAATACACTGTACTTCCTGGGAACTGACTCAGGTGCTATTTGCACTGTGTATGGCAATGGGAGCACAATAGTGACTTTCTTTACGAGAAACAACTCTTGCTCATAGGACCAGAAAGTACATGTGATTCAACTCCGTTTATGAATGGAAAACAAACACTAGCTCACCTTACAAGAAACACACTCTGCTTTTGAGAAAACAGCACTCTTTTATTCTACTGTGTTTCCTGTAGGGCCAGACCAGTGAGCTTGCTCAGAACAAAAGGACTGTGCTTTTTAAACACACGGGCCATATCTAGTTCAACTCTGCTTAGAAAACTGATAAGAACAGTATCTTCTCTTCAGTCCAATACACTGAACTTGCTGGGAACTGAAGTAGGCACTATTTGCACTGTGTATGCCAATGGGATCACAATAGTGACTTTCCTTACCAGAAACAACTCTTGCTCATAGGACCAGAAACTGCATGTGATAAAACACCATTTACGAATGGGAAACAAAAACTCGCTAGCATTACAAGAAACAAACTCTGCTTTTGATAAAAGAGCACACTTCTACTCTACTATGTTTCCTATAGGGCCAGAACAGTGAGCTTGCTCAGAACAAAAGAACTGTGCTTTTTAAACACATGGGCCATATCTAGTTCAACTCTGCTAAGAAAACTGATAAGAATAGTGTCTTTTCTTCAGTCCAATACACTGTATTTGCTGGGAACTGACGCAGGTGCTATTTGCATTGTGTATGGCAATGGGATCACAATAGTGACTTTCCTTCCCAGAAAACAACTCTTGCCCATAGGACCAGAAACTGCATGTGATTAATCACCATTTATGAATGGGAAACAAACACTAGGCATCTTACAAGAAACACAGTCTGCTATTACGAAAAGTGTTCGTTTCATCATCACTGTGTTTCCTATAGGGCCAGAACAGTGAGCTTGCTCAGAAGAAAAGAACTGTGCTTCCTACACACATGGGCCATATATAATTCAACTCTGCTTCAAAAACTGACAAGAACAGTAGCTTCTCTTCAGTAAAATACACTATACTCGCTGAGAACAGACGCAAGTGCTATTTGCACTGTGTATGGCAATGGGAGCACAACAGATACTTTCCTTTCCAGAAAAAAAAAACTATTGCACATAGGACCAGTAACTGCATGACATTCAACTCCGTTTATGAATGAGAAACAAACACTAGTTTGCCTTACAAGAAACACACTCAGTTTTTGAGAAATGAGTTCTCTTCATCTCTACTGTTTTTCCTACAGGTTCAGAACAGTGAGCTTGCTTAGAACAAAAGAACTGTGCTTCCAACACACACGGGCCATGTCTACTTCAACTCTGGTTAAAAAATTGCTAGAAACAGTATTTTCTCTTCATTCCAATACACTGTACTTGCTGGAAACTGACGCAGGTGCTATTTGTACTTTGTATGGCAAAGGGAGCACAATAGTGACTTTCTTTACCAGAAACAACTCTTGCTCATATGAGCAGAAAGTGCATGTGATTCAACTCCGTTTATGAATGGAAAACAAACACTAGCTCACCTTACAAGAAACACACTCTGCTTTTGAGAAAACAGCACTCTTTTATTCTACTGTGTTTCCAATAGCGCCAGTACAGTGAGCTTGCTCAGAACAAAAGAACTGTGCTTTTTAAACACACGGGCCATATCTAGTTCAACTCTGCGTAGAAAACTGATAAGAACAGTATCTTCTCATCAGTCCAATACACTGTATTTGCTGGGAACTGACGCAGGTGCTATTTGCATTGTGTATGGCAATGGGATCACAATAGTGACTTCCCTTAACAGAAACAACTCTTGCTCATAGGACCAGAAACTACATGTGATTAAACTGCGTTTATGAATGAAAAACAAACACTGGCTAGCATTACAAGAAAAACACTCTGCTTCTGAGAAAAGAGCACTCTTCTACTCTACTGTGTTTCCTATAGGTCCAAATCAGTGAGCTTGCTCAGAACATAAGAACTGTGCTTTTTACACACATGGGCCCTATCTAGTTCAACTCAGGTTAGGAACTTGACAAGAAGAATAGATTCTTTTCAGTAGAATACACTGTACTTGCTGCGGACTGACGCGAGTGCTATTTGCACTGTGTATGGCAATGGGACTGCAATAGTGACTTTTCTAACCAGTAAACAACTCTTGCTCATACGACCAGAAACTGCATGTCATTCAACTCCGTTTATGAATGGGAAACAAACAGTAGCTCGCCTTACAAGAAACACACTCTGCTTTTGAGAAAAGAGCATTCTTCTACTCTACTGTGTTTCCTATAGAACCAGAACAGTGAGCTTGCTCAGAAGAAAGAACTGTGCTTCCTACACACACGGGCCATATCTAATTCAACTCTGCTTAAAAAACTGACAAGAACAGTAGCTTCTCTTCAGTCCAATACGCTATACTTGCTGGAAACAGATACGAGTACGATTTGTGCTGTGTATGGCAATGTGTGCACAATAGTGACTTTCCTTATTCAGAAAACAACTCTTGCTCATAGAACCAGAAACTGCATGTGATTTAACTCTGTTTATGATTGGGAAACATAGACTAGATCGAATTATGAGAAACACACTCTGCTTTTGAGAAAAGAGCAGTCTTCTACTTTACTGTATTTGCTATAGGGCCAGAACAGTGATCTTGCTCAGAATAAAAGAACTTTGCTTCCTACACACACGGGCCCTATCGAGTTCAACTCAGCTTAGGAACTTGACAAGAAGAGTAGATCTCTTCAGTCAAATACACTGTACTTGCTTGGAACAGACGCGAGTGTTATTTGCACTGTTTCTGGCAATAGGACTGCAATAGTGACTTTCCTTACCAAAAAACAATTCTTGCCCATAGGACCAGAAACTGCATGTAATTAAACACCGTTTATGAATGGGAAACAAACACTAACTCGCCTTACAAGAAACACACTCTGCTTTTGATAAAAGAGCACTCTTTTTCTTTACTGTGTTTTCTATAAGACCAGAAAAATTAGCTTGCTCAGAACCAAGAACTGTGCTTCCTGCATACACGGGCCATATTTAGTTCAACTCTGAATAGGAAACTGACAAGAACAGTAGCTTCTCATCATTCCAATACACTATACTTGTTGGGAACAGATGTGAGTGCTATTTGCACTGTGTAAGGCAATGGGATCACAATAGTGACTTTCCTTACCAGAAAACAACTCTTTCTCATACGACCAGAAACTGCATGTGATTCAACTTCGTTTATGAATTGGAAACAAAAAATAGCTCGCCTTACAAGAAACACACTCTGCTTTTGAGAAAAGAGCCCTCTTCTACTTTACTGTGCTTCTTATAGGGCCAGAAGAGTGAGCTTGCTCAGAAGAAAAGAACTGTGCTTCCTACCCACACGGCTATATCTAGTTCAACACTGCTTAGGCAACTGACAAGAACAGTAGATTCTCTTCATTCCAATACACTGTTCTTGCTGGGAACTGACACAGTTGCTATTTGCACTGTGTATGACAATGGGAGCACAACAGAGACTTTCCTTTCCAGAAAAAAACTATTGCACATAGGACCAGTAACTACATGAGATTCAACTCCGTTTATGAATGAGAAACAAACACTAGCTCGCCTTACAAGAAACACACTCAGTTTTTGAGAAATGAGTTCTCTTCATCTCTACTGTCTTTCCTACAGGTCCAGAAGAGTGTGCTTGCTTAGAACAAAAGAACTGTTCTGCCTACACACGGGCCATTTCTAGTTGAACTCTGCTTAAAAAACTGATAAGAACCATATCCTCTCTTCACTCCAATACACTGTACATGCTGGGAACTGACACAGGTGCTATTTGCACTGTGTATGGCAATGGGAGCACAATAGTGACTTTCTTTACCAGAAACAACTCTTGCACATAGGACCAGAAAGTGCATGTGATTCAACTCTGTTTATGAATGGAAAACAAACACTAGCTCGCCTTACAAGAAACACACTCTGCTTTTGAGAAAACAGCACTCTTTTATTCTACTGTGTTTCCTATAGGGCCAGAACAGTGAGCTTGCTCAGAACAAAAGAACTGTGCTTTTTAAACACACGGGCCATATCTAGTTCAACTCTGCTTAGAACACTGATAAGAACAGTATCCTCTCTTCAGTCCAATACACTGAACTTGCTGGGATCTGAAGCAGGGGCTATTTGCACTGTGTATGCCAATGGGATCGCAATAGTGACTTTCCTTACCAGAAACAACTCTTGCTCATAGGAACAGAAACTGCATGTGAGTAAACACCGTTTATGAATGGCAACAAATACTCGCTAGCATTACAAGAAACACACTCTGCTTTTGAGAAAAGAGCACTCTTCTACTCTACTGTGTTTCCTATGGTGTCCGAACAGTGAGCTTGCTCAGGACAAAAGAACTGTGCTGTTCAGGTGAGTCCCCTAACTTGCCCCCGAACTCATCCCGGGGCACCAGCCACTCCGGGGAAGACCTGTCCAACTTGGCCCCAGGTTCTGGCCACCGGGCAGGTTCCCTTCTAGCCCCACCAGGAAGGATCCCCTTCTCCAAGACCCCTGGCAGACCCTGCAGTCTCCACGCCCTGCCCCCATGCCCATCGGCCCGAGCCCCAAGCCTCTTCCTGAGACTTAGAGGCTGGCCCCCAGCTCCCATCTTGCCCTGACTTCCCTTCTGAAGCACATGTGAGTGCCCTAGCTTGCCCCGGAACCCATCCTTTGGCACCAGCCACTCCGGGGAAGACCTACGCAACTTGGCCCCAGGTTCTGCCCACTGGGCAGATTCCCTTCTAGCCCCACCAGGAAGGATCCCCTTCTCCAAGACCCCTGGCAGACCCTGCAGTCTCCACGCCCTGCCCCCACGTCAATCTGCCCAAGACCCAAACCTCTTCCTGATACTTAGAGCCCGCCCCCAGCTCCCATCTTGCCTGGACTTCCCTTCTGAAGCACAGGTGAGTCCCCTAACTTGACCCCGACCCCATCCCTGGGCACCAGCCACTCCGGGGAAGACCTGTCCAACTTGGCCCCAGGTTCTGGCCACCGGGCAGGTTCCCTTCTAGCCCCACCAGGAAGGATCCCCTTCTCCAAGACACCTGGCAGACCCTGCAGTCTCCACGCCCTGCCCCCACACCCATCCGCCTGAGCCCCAAGCCTCTTCCTGAGACTTAGAGGCCGGACCCCAGCTCCCAACTTGCCCCGGACTTCCTGTCTGGAGGAGAGAGAGAGAGAGAGAGAGAGAGAGAGAGAGAGAGAGAGAGGAGAGCTCCCATCCTCCCCTGGACTTCCCTTCTGGACAAGAGCTCCCATCCTGCCCCGGACTTCCAATTTGGAAAAGAGAGCTCCCATCTGGACAAGAGAGAGAGACTTCCTGAATCTGTCAGCTCTGTCTGAACCAAGTGTGTGGATAAGGCCAAGAACGAACCACAAGGAGATGGGCAGACGTCAAGGCAGAAACCCATACAACAAAATGAATAGCAATACAGCATCACCAGGCCCTAGCCCTCCTCCAACACCTAGACCTGAACATCAAAAATTTGAAGAAGCAGAAGAAAATAGCCTTATGAATGTCATCATGAAGAAGCTAGAGGCTCATGTAGAGGAAAAGACAAAAAAATGTGAAGAACGTTGTAAACTACTAGAGGAAAGGGCAAACAAATTAGAAGAAATCAATAAAGTCCTGGAAGAGAACAATAAAGTACTGAAAGAAAATCAAGAAAAATCAATGAAACAAATGAAGGAAACAGTCCAAGACCTGAAAAGGGAAATAGAAAAAATGAAGAAGACACAAATAGAGGGAATGCTGGAAATGGAAAATCTGAGAAAACGATTGGGAACTTCAGATGCAAGTATAATCAACAGAATGCAAGAGATGGAAGAGAGGATCTCGAGCGTTGAAGATACAATAGAAGAAATAGATTCATCAGTCAAACAAAACACTAAAGCCAACAAAGTCATGAACCAAAATGTCCAAGAAATTTGGGACACCATGAAAAGACCAAACCTACAAATAATAGGGGTAGAAGAAGGAGAAGAATACCAACTCAAGGATGCAGAAAATATATTCAACAAGATCATAGAAGAAAACTTTCCCAACTTAAAGAAGGAAATGCCTATGAAGATATAAGAAGCCTATAGAACACCAAACAGACTAGACCCCCCAAAAAAGTCCCCTCGCCACATAATAATTAAACAATTAAACATACAGAATAAAGAAAGAATATTAAGAGCAGCAAAGGAAAAAGGCCAAGTGACATATAAAGGCAAACCTATCAGAATAACACCCGATTTCTCAATGGAGACTTTGAAAGCCAGAAGGACCTGGACAGATGTAATGCAGACACTAAGAGACCATGGATGTCAGCCTAGACCAATATACCCAGCAAAACTTTCAATCATCATAGATGGAGTGAACAAGACATTCCATGACAAAGCCAGATTTAAACAATATTTATCCACAAACCCAGCCCTACAGAAAGCACTAGAAGGAAAATTCCAACCTAAGGAAGTCAGATACACCCTCAAAAACGCAGGCAATAGATAAAGCCACAGCAGTAAACCCCAACAAAGAAAAGTACACACATCACCACCAAAAAATAACAGGAATGAACAATCACTGGACATTAATATCTCTCAATATCAATGGACTTAATTCACCTATAAAAAGACATAGGCTTACAGAATGGATACGAAAGCAGGACCCATCTTTCTGCTGCATACAAGAAACACATCTCAAATTCAAACATAGACACTACCTAAAAATAAAAGGCTGGGAAAAGACTTTGCAATCAAACAGTCTTAAGAAACAAGCGGGTGTAGCCATCCTGATATCCAGCAAAATAGACTTCAAACTAAAATCAATCAAAAGAGATCAAGAAGGGCATTACATACTCATCACAGCAAAGATCCACCAAGATGAAGTCTCAATTCTGAACATTTATGCCCCAAACACAAGGGCACCCACACATGTAAAAGAAACATTATTAAAGCTTAAATCACATATAAAACCCCACACATTAATAGTGGGAGACCTCAACTCCCCACTTTCACCACTGGACAGATCTCCCAAATCGAAACTTAACAGAGAAATAAAGGACTTAACTGATGTCATGACTCAAATGGACTTAATCGACATCTACAGAACATTCCATCCTAACAAAAAAGAATATACCTTCTTCTCAGCACTCCATGGAACCTTCTCTAAAATCGACCACATATTTGGCCACAAAACAAATCTAAACAGATACAAAACAATTGGAATAACCTCCTGTGTTCTATCAGACCACCATGGTCTAAAGTTGGATTTTAACAACAACAAAAACTACAGAAAACCTACAATCTCATGGAAACTGAATAATATCCAACTGAACCACCAATGGGTTAAGGAAGAAATAAAGAAAGAAATTAAAGACTTCCTAGAGATCAACGAAAGTGAAGACACCACATATCCAAACCTATGGGACACTATGAAAGCAGTACTAAGAAGGAAATTCATAGCACTAAACGCCCACATAAATAAGCTGGAGAAATCTCACACTAGTGACTTAACAGCACAACTGAAAGTTCTAGAACAGGGAGAAGCAAAGTCTCCCAGGAAAAATAGATGCCAGGAAATTATCAAAGTGAGAGCTGAAATCAATAAAATAGAAACAAAGAGAACAATACAAAAAATTAATGAAACAAAGAGTTGGTTCTTTGAGAAAATCAACAAGATAGACAAGCCCTTATCCAAACTAACCAAAAGACAGAGAGAGCATCCAAATCAACAAAATCAGAAATGAAAAGGGGGACATAACAACAGACATTGAGGAAATCCAGAGAATCATCAGGTCATACTTCAAAAACCTCTATTCCACAAAACTGGAAAATCTAAAAGAAATGGATAATTTTCTGGATAGGTACCACATACCTAAATTAAATCAAGACCAGATAAACTATTTAAATAGTCCAATAACCCCTAACGAAATAGAAACAGTCATTAAAAGTCTCCCAACCAAAAAAAAACCCAGGACCAGATGGTTTCAGTGCAGAATTCTACCAGATCTGCAAAGAAGAGTTAATACCAATACTCTCTAAATTGTTCCACACAATAGAAACAGAAAGAACATTACCAAACTCCTTCTATGAGGCTACAATTACCCTGATTCCTAAATCAAACAAGGATACAACAAAGAAAGAGTCCTACAGACCGATCTCCCTCATGAACATTGATGCAAAAATACTCAATAAAATACTGGCAAACAGACTCCAAGAACACATCAAAACAATTATCCACCATGATCAAGTAGGATTCATTCCAGGGATGCAAGGATGGTTCAACATTCGAAAGTCTGTCAGTGTGATACATCATATAAACAAACTCAAAGAAAAAAACCACATGATCATCTCATTAGATGCTGAAAAGGCATTTGACAAAATTCAACACCCCTTCATGATAAAGGTCTTGGAGTGATCAGGAATACATGGAACATACCTAAACATAATAAAGGCAACTTACAGCAAGCCAACAGCCAACATCAAATTAAATGGAGAGAAACTCAAAGCAATTCCACTAAAATCAGGAATGAGGCAAGGCTGTCCGCTCTCCCCATACTTATTCAATATAGTACTTGAAGTTCTAGCCAGAGCAATAAGACAACATAAGGAGATTAAGGGGATACAAATTGGAAAGGAAGAAGTCAAGCTTTCCATATTTGCAGATGGCATGATAGTATACTTGAGCAACCCCAAAGATTCCACCAAGGAACTGATACAGCTTATAAACACCTTCAGCAACATAGCAGGATACAAGATCAACTCAAAAAAATCAGTAGCCCTCCTATATACAATGGACAAAAAAGCGGAGAAGGAAATCAGAGATACATCACCCTTTACTATAGCCACAAATGACATAAAATACTTTGGGGTAACACTAACCAAGCAAGTGAAGGACCTATATGACAAGAACTTTAAGTCCCTGAAAAAAGAAACTGAAGAAGATGTCAGAAAATGGAAAGATCTCCCATGCTCATGGATAGACAGAATTAACATAGTAAAAATGGCAATCTTACCAAAAGCAATCTACAGATTCAATGCAATCCCCATCAAAATACCAACACAATTCTTCACAGACCTGGAAAGAATAATACTCAACTTCATATGGAAAAACAAAAAACCCAGGATAGCCAAAAGAATCCTGTACAATAACACAACCTCTGGAGGCATCACGATCCCTGACTTCAAGCTGTACTATAGAGCTACAGTAATAAAAACAGCTTGGTACTGGCATAAAAACCGACATGTGGACCAATGGAATCGAATTGAAGACCCTGACATTAACCGCACACCTATGAACAAATAATTTTTGACAAAGAAGCCAAAAGTGCACAATGAAAAAAGAAAGCATCTTCAACAAATGGTGCTGGCAAAACTGGATATCAACATGTAGAAGGCTGCAAATAGATCCATATCTCACCGTGCACAAAACTTAAGTCCAAGTGGATCAAGGACCTCAACATAAATCCAGCTACTCTGAACCTGCTAGAAGAGAAATTAGGAAGTAGTCTTGAACACATTGGCATAGGAGACCACTTCCTAAATAGAACACCAGTAGCACAGACACTGAGAGAAACAATCAATCAATGGGACCTCTTGAAACTGAGAAGCTTTTGTAGGGCAAAGGATACGGTCAACAAGGCAAAGCAACAGCCTACAGAATGGGAAAAGATCTTCACCCACCCCACATCTGACAGAGGACTGATATCCAGAATATATAAGAAACTCAAGAAATTAGACATCAAAATGCCCAACAGTCCAATTAAGAAATGGGCTATAGAGCTAAACAGAGAATTCTCAACAGAGGAAACTCAAATGGCTGAAAGACATTTAAGGAATTGCTCAACATCTCTAATCATCAGGGAAATGCAAATCAAAACAACTCTGAGATACCACCGTACGCCTGTCAGAATGGCTAAGATCAAAAACACTGAAGACACCTTATGCTGGAGAGGATGTGGAGCTAGGGGAACTCTCCTCCACTGCTGGTGGGAATGCAAGCTTGTACAACCACTTTGGAAATCAATATGGCGCTTTCTTAGAAAATTGGGAATCCATCTCCCCCAAGATCCTTTCTATACCACTCTTGGGCATATACCCAAGGAATGCTCAACCACACCACAAGAGCACTTGTTCAGCTATGTTCATATCAGCATTGTTTATAATAGCCAGAACATGGAAACAACCTAGATGCCCTCCAACTGAAGAATGTATAAACAAAATGTGGTACATATACACAATGGAATACTACTCAGCAGAGAAAAACAATGACATCATGAGGTTTGCAGACAAATGGATGGATCTAGAAAAAAATCATCCTGAGTGAGGTATCCCAGACTCAGAAAGACAAACATGGTATGTACTCAAGGATGACTGGACTGCTACTCACATCACCAGGGAGGCTACCTGGAAAACAGGACCCCAAGAAAGACACAGGGATCGCCCAATGACAGAGAAATGGAATGAGATCTACATGAACAGCCTGGACATGAGTGGGGGTAGTGAAGGGCGAGGGTCGAGGGAAAGAAAGCTTGGGTGAGTGGGAGATCCCAGCTGGATCAACAACAGAGAGGGAGAACAAGGAATAGGAGACCATGGTAAATGAAGACCACATGAGAATAGGAAGAAGCAAAGTGCGAGAGAGGCCCACAGAAATCCACAAAGATACCCCCACAACAGACTGTTGGCAATAGTCGAGAGACAGTCCAAACTGACCTACTCTGGTGATGGGATGGCCAAACATCCTAATTGTCGTGCTAGAAACCTCATCCAACTACTGAGGGATCTGGATGTAGAGATCCATGACTAGGCCCCAGGTGGATCTCTGGGAGTCCAATTAGCGAGAATGAGGAGGGTTTATATGAGCGAGAATTGTTGAGACCAAGGTTGGATAAAGCACAGAGACAAATAGCCAAAGGAACGGAAACACATGAAATATGAACCAATGGCTGAGGGGTCACCAACTGGATCAGGCCCTCTGAGTTGGTGAGACAGTTGATTGGCCTGATCTGTTTGGGAGGCATCCAGGCAGTGGCACGGGGTCCTGTGCTCATTGCATGAGTCGGCTGTTTGAAACCTGGGGCCTATGCAGGGTCCCTTGGCTCGGCCTGGGAGGAGGGGACTGGACCTAACTGGACTGAGTCCACCAGGTTGATCTCAGTCTGTGGGGAAGGCTTTGCCCTGGAGGAGATTGGAATGGGGGGCGGGCTGGGGAGAAGGTGAGGGAGGAGGGAGGGGGGAGAAGAAGGGAATCTGTGGCTAATATGTAGAACTGAATTGTATTGCAAAATAAAAATTAAAAAAAAGAACTGTGCATTTTACACACATGGGCCCTATCTAGTTCAACTCAGCTAAGGAACTTGACAAGAAGAGTAGATTCTCTTCAGTCGAACACTGTACTTGCTGGGAACAGAATTGAGGGCTGTTTGCACTGTGTATGGCAATGGGACTGTAATAGTGACTTTCCTTCCCAGAAAACAATTCTTGCCCATAGGACCAGAAACTGCATGTGATTAAACACCGTTTATGAATGGGAAACAAACACTAGCTCGCCTTACAAGAAACACAGTCTGCTTTTGAGAAAAGTGTTGGTTTCATCATCACTGTGTTTCCTATAGGGCCAGAACAGTGAGCTTGCTCAGAACAAAAGAATTGTGCTTTGTACACACACCTGCCCTATCTATTTCAACTCTGCTTAGGAAACTGACAAGAACAGTAGGATTTCTTCAGTCGAATACACTGTACTTGCTGGGAACAGACTCGAGTGCTATTTGCCCTGTGTATGACAATGGGATCACAATAGTGACTTTTCTTATCAGAAAAAAAACTCTTGCTTATATGACCAGAAACTGCATGTGATTCAACTCCGTTTATGAATGGGAAACAAACACTAGCTCGCCTTACAAGAAAAACACTATGCTTTTGAGAAAAGAGTACTCTTCTACTCTACTGTGTATCCTAAAGGGCGAGAACACTGTGCTTGCTCAAAAAAAAAAAACAATTGTGCTTCCTGTACACACGGGTCAATTCTAGTTCAACTCTGATAAGGAAAATGACAAGAACAGTAGCTTCACTTCAGTCCAGGAGCACAATAGTGACTTTCCTTACCAGAAAACCACTCTTGCTCTAAGGACCAGAAACTGCATGTGACTCAACTCTGTTTATGAATGGGAAAAAAAACTAGCTTGCATTACAAGAAACACACTCTGCTTTTGAGAAAAAAGCACTCTTCTTCTCTACTGTGTTTCCTGTATGGTCAGAACAGTGAGTTTCCTCAGAAAAAAGAACTGTGCTTCCTACACACAGGGGCCATATCCAGTTCAATTCTGCTTTGGAAACTGACAAGAACAATAGCTTCTCTTCAGTTCTATACACTGTACCTGCTGGGAAGAGACGTGAGAGCTATTTGTCCTTTGTATGACAATGGGAACACAATAGTGACTTTCCTTACCAGAAAACAACTCTTGCAAGTAGGACCAGAAACTGCATGTGATTCAACACCGTTTATAAATAGGACACAAACACTACCTCGCCTTAGAAGAAACACACTCTGCTTTTGAGAAAAGAGCACTCTTCCATTCTATTCCGTTTTCTCAGGGCCAGAACAGTGAGCTTGCTCAGAACAAAATAACTGTGCTTCCTAAACACACGGGCTATGTCTAGTTCAACTCTGCTTAGGTAACTGACAAGAACAGAATCTTCTCTTCAGTCCAATCCATGGTACTTGATGGCAAAAGACGAGAGTGCTATTTTTACTGTGTATGACAATGGGAGCACAAAAGAGACTTTCCATACCAGAAAACAAATCATGCTCATAGGACTAGAAACTGCATGTGATTCAACTCCGTTTATGAATGGGAAACAAACACTAGCTCGCCTTACAAGAAACACACTCTGCATTTGAGAAAAAAGCACTCTTCTACTGTACTGTGTTTCCTATAGGGCCAGAACAGAGAATTTGCTCAGAACAAAAGAACTGTGCTTCCTGCACACACGAGCCATAAAATGTTCAACTCTGCTTATCAAACTGACAAGAAGAATAGCATCTCTTGACTCCAATACACTGTACTTGCTGGGAACAGACCTGAGTGCTATTTGCACTGTGTATGGCAATGGCAAGGCAATAGTGACTTTTTTTTAAAAAGAAACAGCTGTTGCACTTAGGAACAGAAACTGCATGTGAATCAACTCCATTTATGAATGGGAAACAAACACTAGCTCGCCTTACAAGAAACACACTCTGCTTTTGAGTAAAGAGCACTCTTCTACTCTACTGTGTTTCCTATAGGGCCAGAACAGTGAGCTTGCTCAGAAAAAATGAACTGTGCTTGCTACACATGGGCCATATCTAGTTCAACTCTGCTTAGGAAACTGACAAGAACAGTAGCTTCTCTTCAGTCCAATCACTGTACTTGTTGAGAACAGACATGAGTGCTGTTTTAATGTGGAAGGCAAAAGGAGTCCAATAGTGACTTACATTATCAGAAAACAACTCTTGCTTGTACGACCAGAAACTGCATGTGATTCAACTTTGTTTATGACTGGGTAACAAACACTAGCTTGCCTTACAAGAAACACAATCTGCTTTTGAGGAAAGAGCACTGTTCTATTCTACTGTGTTTTTTACAGGTGCAGAACAGTGAGCATGCTCAGAACAAAAGAACTTTGCTTCCTACACACACGGGCCATATAGTGTGCAACTCTGCTTGAGAAACTGACAAGAACAGTAGCTTCTCTTCAGTCCAATAGTGCTGTGGGATGTATGGCAAATGTGTTGCTAATTAATCAATAAAACACTGATTGGCCGTTGGCTAGGCAGGAAGTATAGGCGGGGCAAGGAGGAGAATAAAGCTGGGAAGTGGAAGGCTGAGCAGAGAGACACTGCCAGCCGCCATGATGAGAAACAGCTTGTGAAGATGCTGGTAAGCCACGAGCCATGTGGCAAGGTATAGATTAAAGGAAATGGATTAATTTAAGCTATAAGAACAGTTAGCAAGAAGCCTGCCACGGCCATACAGTTTGAAAGCAACATAAGTCTCTGTGTTTACTTGGTCGGGTCTGAGAGGCTGTGGGACTGGCAGGTGAAAGAGATATATCCTGACTGTGGGCCAGGCAGGAAAAGTTAAGCTACAAATGGCGTCCAACGTGGTGGCAAGAGTTTTCACCTAAAAACTGAGAAAAAAGATTCTAAAATGGAGCTAAAAACAGCTTCCTAATTGTCTCTCTCAAATGAGCCACAGCTGCAGGTTTGAGCTACTTGTGGGTTCTGGCGTGCGTGCTCAACCTGCAGTATGGCAGGAATCAGGCCTCTGCAAGTGGCACATTAAGCTGTGTGATGGATTTAGACTTTGCTAGTACAAAACAAAAAAAGAGGTTTCTGGGCCACACGGTGCTTGGATAAAAGCATAAACCCACGATAGCTCCCAGAGCTGGCGGTAAAGGTAGCCATGTTGGGAAGCTGAGGTGGGCAGAGCCAGCAGCCACAGCTGCTGCAGTTTAAGGCAAGAGATTCACAATAAGACAGATTCAGATGTAATAGTTTACAATGTGTGTAAAAAATGTACGTAGGCTTGAAAGAAAAAAAAAAGAAATATATACAGTTATATAAAGAAATAAATAGTTTTTAAAAATAAAGTCTTTAAAGAGACAGTAAAGGCAGTATAAAAAATAAGCCACGTAAAAATGGATATTACACAGAGAATCTGGATTGTGTTGTCTTTGGGATTTTTAACTGCAGAAAAACATTTGATTGTAAAAGCTGTTGAGTTAAACCAATATGTATATTTTAAAGATACCTTGATTTCAAAATTTGGATATAAGGATATTTTGCTTTGGAAAAGAGTATCTTTTGTTCCCACAGAAAGCCAAAGGCTATGGAATTGTTCCAGATTAATATACATCAGGTTTGACCAGCCAAGACCCCCTGAAGGTCTCCAATGACACCATGGCCCAGATGATCCAACATCCAGAATGGTTTGAAGGCATCTGGCTCAGACGATACAGCCTCATGGACTATTCCATAATTCTAAAATTTTCTTTGTTTCCCCATAAGATACAGCGCCCCCTTCCAGCAGGAAGTAGTAAGAGAAGCTACGCCCAAATTCCCAAATTATATGTAATTTTACTTTGTTAAGGTTAAAACCTTCCTTTTTGAAAAAAAAAGGGGGAAGTGCTGTGGGATGTATGGCAAATGTGTTGCTAATTAATCAATAAAACACTGATTGGCCGTTGGCTAGGCAGGAAATATAGGCGGGGCAAGTAGGAGAATAAAGCTGGGAAGTGGAAGGCTGAGCAGAGAGACACTGCCAGCCGCCATGATGAGAAACAGCTTGTGAAGATGCTGGTAAGCCACGAGCCATGTGGCAAGGTATAGATTAAAGGAAATGGATTAATTTAAGCTATAAGAACAGTTAGCAAGAAGCCTGCCACGGCCATACAGTTTGAAAGCAACATAAGTCTCTGTGTTTACTTGGTCGGGTCTGAGAGGCTGTGGGACTGGCAGGTGAAAGAGATATATCCTGACTGTGGGCCAGGCAGGAAAAGTTAAGCTACACAATACACTGTACTTGCTGGGAACCAAGGAGTGCTATTTGCATAGGGTATGGCAATGGGAGCACAATAGTGACTCTCCTTGCCAGAAAACTACTCTTGCTCGTAGGTCCAGAAATGGCATGTGATTCAACTCCAATTATGAATGAGAAAGAAATACTAGCTCGCCTTACAAGAAACACTCTCTGTTTTTGAGAAAAGAGCACTCTTCTACTCTACTCTGTTTCTTAAAGTGCCAGAACAGTGAGCTTGCCCAGAACAGAAGAATTGTGCTTCCTACACACAAGAGCCATGTATAGTTCAACACTGTTTAGGAATCTGAAAAGAACAGAAGCTTCTCTTCAGTCCAATAAACTGTACTTGCTGGTAACAGACGCGAGTGCTATTTGCACTGTGTATGGCAAGGGGAGTGTAGGAGTGACTTTCCCTAACAGAAAACAACTCTTGCTCATAGGATTTGAAACTACATGTGATTCAACTCCGTTTATGAATGGGAAACAAACACTTGCTCGCCTTACAAGAAACACATTCTGCTTTTAAGAAAAGTGTTCGTTTCATCATCACTGTGGTTCCTACAGGGCCAGAACAGTGAGCTTACTCAGAACAAAAGAACTGTGCTTCCTACACACACGGGCCATATCTAGTTCAACTCTGCTTATGAAACTGACAAGAACAGTATCTTCTCTTCAGTCAAATACACGGCACTTGGTGGGAACAGACGCAAGTGCTATTTGCACTGTGTATGCCAATGGGAACACATTAGTGACTTTCCTTACCAGAAAACAACTCTTGCTCATAGGTCCAGTAACAGCATGTGATTCAACTCCGTTTATGAATGGAAACAAACACTAGCTTGCCTTACAAGAAACACACTCTGCTTTTGAGAAAATAGCAATCTTTTATTCTACTGTGTTTCCTATAGGCCCAGATCAGTGAGCTTGCTCAGAACAAATGAACTGTGATTTTTGCACACACGGGCCATATCTAGTTCAACTCTGCTTAGATAACTGATGAGAACAGTATCTTCTCTTCAGTCCAATACACTGTACTTGCTGGGAAATGACACAGGTGCTACTTGCACTGTGTACGGCAATGGAAGCACAATATTGATTTTCCTAACCAGAAAACAACTCTTGCTCATAGGACCATAAACTGCATGTTATTCAAATCCGTTTATGAATGAAAAACAAACACTCACTAACCTTACAAGAAACACATGCTGCTTTTGAGAAAAGACCTCTCTTCCTTTCTACTGTGTTAACTATACGTCCATAATTGTGAGCTTGCGCAGAAAAAAATAAGTGTGCTTCCTACACACACCGGCCATATCTAATTCCACTCTGCTTAGGCAACTGACAAGAACAGTAGCTTCTCTTCAGTCCAATACACTGTACTTGCTGAGAACAGACGCGAGTGCTATTTGCTCTGTGAATGGCAATGGGAACTCAATAGTGTTTTTCCTTAACAGAAAACAACTCTTGCTCATAGGACCAGTAACTGCATGTGATTCAACTCCGTTTATGAATGGGAAACAAACATTAGCTCGCCTTAAAAGGAACACACTCTGATTTTGAGAAAAGTGCACTCTTCTACTCTACTTTGTTTCCTATAGGGCCAGAACAGTGAGCTTGGTCAGAACAAAAGAACTGTGCCTCCTAAACACACGGGTCATATCTAGTTCAACTCTGCTTAGGAAACTGACAAGAACAGTGGCTTCTCTTCAGTCCAATACACTGTACTTTCTGGGAACAGATGAGAGGGCTATTTGCACTGAGAATGGAAAAGGGATCACAATAGGCACTTTGCTACCAGAAAACTACTCTTCCTCATAGGAACAGACATTGCATGTGGTTCAACTCCATTTATGAATGGGAAAGAAACACTAGCTTGCCTTAAAAGAAACATACTCTGCTTTTGAGAAAAGAGCATTCTTCTACTCTACTGTTTTTCCTATAAGGACATAACAGTGAGCATGCCCAGAACAAAAAAACTGTGCTTTCTACACACACGGACCATATGTAGTTGAACTATGCTAAAAAATGACAAAAACAGTAGATTCTTTTCAGTCCAATACACTGTACTTGCAGGGAACAGACTAGAGGGCTATTTGCACTGTGTATGGCAATGGGACTAAAATAGTGAATTTCCATAGAAGTAAACAATTCTTGCTCATAGGACCAAAAACTGCATGTGATTCAACTCCGTTTATGAATGGGAATCAAATACTTGCTTGTCTTACAAGAAAAACACTCTGCTTTTGAGAAAAGAGCTCTCTTCTACAGTACTTTGTTTCCTACAGGGCCAGAACAGTGAACTTGCTCAGAAAAAAAAGAACTGTGCTCCCTACACACATCAGTCATATTAAAACAACTTTGCTTAGGAAACTGACAAGAATATTAGCATCTCTTCAGTCCAATACATTGCACTAGCTGCGAACAGATGTGAGTGCTATTTACACTTTGTATGGCAATGGGAGCACAATAGTGAATTTCCTTACAAGTAAACAACTCTTGCTCATAGGACCAGAAACTGCATGTGATTCAACTTCTTTTATGACTGGGAAACAAACACTAGCTCGCCTTACAAGAAACACACTCTGCTTTTGAGAAAAGAGCACTCATCTACTCTACTGTGTTTCCTATAGGGCCAGAACCGTGCTCTTGCTCACAACAAAAGAACTGTGATTCCTAAACACAAGGACCATATCTAGTTCAACTCTGCTTAGGAAACTGACGAGAACAGTACCTTCTCTTCAGTCCTATCCACTGTACTTGCTGGGAACAGAAGTGAGTCCTGATTGCTTTGTGAATGGCAATGGGAGCACAATAGTTACTTTCATTTAGAGAAAACAACTCTTGTTGGTAAAACCAGAAACTGCATATGATTCCACACCGTTTATGAATGGAAAACAAACACTAGCTCACTTTACAAGAAACACATTATCTTTTTGAGAAAAAAGCAATCTTTTTATCTACTGCGTTTCCTATAGGGCCAGAACAGTGAGCTTGCTCAGAACAAAAGAACTGTGCTTCCTACTCACACAGGTCATGTCTAGTTCAACACTGCTTAAGAAACTGACAGGAACAGTAGCTTCTCTTCAGTCCAATACACTATATTTGTTGGGAACAGAAGGGAGTGCTATTTGCACTGTGTATGGCAATGGGAGAACAATAATGACTTTCCTTACCAGAAAACAACTCTTGAACATAGGACCAGAAACTACATGTGATTCAACTCAGTTTAGGAATGGGAAACAAACACTAGCTGGGCTTATAAGAAACAAACTCTGCTCTTGAGAAAAGAGCACTCTTCTACTCTACGCCTTTTACAATAGGGCCAGAAGAGTGAGCTTGCTCAGAACAAAAGAACTGTGCTTCCTACACAAATGGGCCATATCTAGTTAAACTCTGCTTAGGAAACTGACAAGAACAGAAGCTTCTCTTCAGTCCAATACACTGTACATGCTGAAACAGAGCGAGTCCTAATTGCACTGTGTATAGCAAAGGGAGCACAACACTGACTTTTCTTACCAGTAATCAACTCTTGCTTATAGGAACAGAAACTGCATTTGATTCAAATCCGTTCTTGAATGGGAAATAAAAACTGGCTTGCCTTACAAGAAACACACTCTGCTTTTTAGAAAAGAGCACTCCTCTACTCCACTGTGTTTCCTTTAGGGCCAGAACAGTGAGCTTGCTCAGAAAAGTAGAACTGTGCTTCCTACACAAACAGTCCATGTATACTTCAACTCTGCTTAGGAAACTGACAAGAAGTATAGCATCTCTTCAATCCAATACACTGTACTTGCTGGGAACAGATTCGAGTGGTATTTGCCCTTTGTATGGCAATGGAAACACAATTGTGACTTTCCTTACCAGAAAACAAGTCTTGCTTATAAGACCAGAAACTGCATGTGACTCAGCTCTGTTTATAAATGAGAAACAAATACTAGCACACCTTACAAGAAACACACTCTGTTTTTTTGAGAAAAGAGCACTCATCAACTCTACTGTGTTTATTACAGGGCCAGAACAATGACCTTGCTCAGAACAAAAGGAATGTGCTTCGTACACAAACGGGCCATATCTAGTTCAACTCTGAATAGGAAAATGACAAGAACATTAGCTTCTCTTCAGTCCAATACACTGTACTTGCAGAGAACAAACACGAGTGCTATTTGCACTGTGTATGGCAATGGGAGCACAATAGAGACTTTCCTTAACAGAAAATAACTCTTGCTCATAGGACCAGAAACTGCAGGTGATTCAACACGTTTATGAGTGGGAAACAAACACTAGCTTGTCTTACAATAAACACACTCTTCTCTTGAGAAAGGAGCACTCTTCTACTATACTATGTTTCCTAAAGTGCCAGAACAGTGAGGTTGCTCAGAAAAAAAGAACTGTGCTTCCTACACACACGGGCCATATCTAGTTCATCTCTGCTTAGGAAACTGACAAGATCAATAGCTTCTCTTCAATCCAATACACTGTACTTGCATGAACAGACTAGAGTGCTATTTGCACTGTGCATGGCAATGGGAGCACAATAATAACTTTACTTAACAGAAAACAACTCTTGATCATAGGACCAGAAACTGCATGGGATTCAAATACATTTATGACTGGAAAACAAACACTAGCTTGCCTTATAAGAAACACACTCTGCTTTTTAGAAAAGAGCACTCTTGTACTCTACTGTGTTTCCTATAGGGCCAGAAGAGTGAGCTTGCTCAGAATAAAAGAAGTGTGCTTCCTACACACATCAGTCATATCTAGTACAAGTTTGCTTAGGAAACTAACAAGAACATTAGCTTCTCTTCAGTCCAAACAACTGTACTTGCTGGGAAGAGATTTGAGTGCTATTTGCACTTTGTATGGCAATCAAAGCACAATAGTGACTATCCTTTACAGAAAACAACTCCTGTTCGTAGGACCAGAAACTGCATGTGATTCAACTGCGTTTATGAATGGGAAACAAACACTAGCTCACCTTACAAGATACACACTGTTTTTGAAAAAACAGCACTCTTCTACTCTACTATGTTTCCTACAAGACTAGAGCAGTGAGATTGCTCAGAAGAAAAGAACTGTGCTTCCTACACACATGGGACATATCTAGTTCTACTCTGCTTAGGAGACTGATGAGAACTATACCTTCTCTCAGTCAAATACACTGCAAATGCTGGGAACAGAAGCGAGTCCAAATTGCACTCTGAGTGGCAATGTGAGCACAATAGTAACTTTCCTTAACAGAAAACAACACTTGTTCGTAGGACCAGAAACTGCATGTGATTCCACTCTGTTTATGAATGGAAAACAAACACTAGGTCGATTTACAAGAAACACATTATCTTTTTGAGAAAAGGGCACTCTTTTACTCTACAGTGTTTCCTATATGGCCAGAACAGTGAGCTTACTCACAACAAATGAACTGTGCTTTCTCCACACACGGGCCATATCTAGTTCAACTCTGGTAGGAAACTGAAAGAATAGAAGCTTTTCTTCAGTCGAATAAATTGCACTGTCTGGGAACAGACTAGAGTGCTATTTGCACTGTGTATATCTATAGGAGCTCAATAGTGAATTTCTTTCCAGAAAAACTCTGGTTCATAGGACCAGAAAGTGCATGTGATTCAACTCCGTTTATGAATGGGAAACAAACACTAGCTCGCCTTACAAGAAACACACTCTGCTCTTTAGAAAAGAGTACTCTTCTACTCTACTCTGTTTACAGTAGTGCCAGAAGCTTAAGATTGCTCAGAACAATAGAACCGTTTGTTCGTACAAACATGGGCCATATCTAGTTCAACTCTGCTTAAGAAACTGACAAGAAAGAAAGCTTCTTTTAAATTCAATCCACTGTAGTTGATCAGAGTAGATGCGAGTGCTATTTGCTCTATGTATGTAATGGTAGCATAATAGTGACTTTCCTTAACAGAAAACAACTATTGCTGGTAAAAGCAGAAACTGCATGTGATTCAACTCCATTTATGACTGGGAAAGGGAAACAAACACTAAATCCCCTTATAAGGAACACACTCAGCTTTTGAGAAAAGAGCACTCTTCTACTCTACTGTGTTTCCTATAGGGCCAGAACAGTGAGCTTGATCAGAACAAAAGAACAGTGCTTCCTACACATATGGGACATATCTAGTTCAATTCTGCTTAGAAACTGACAAGAACAGTAGCATCTCTTCAGTCCAATACACTGTACTTGCAGGGGACAGACAGGAGTGCTAATTGCACTGTGTATAGCAATGGGAGCACAAAAATGACATTACTTAACAGAAAACAACTCTTGATCATAGGACCAGAAACTGCGTGTGATTCAACTCCGTTTGCGAATGGGAAACAAACACTAGCTCACCTCACAAGAACCACACTCTGCTTTTGAAAAAGAACACTATTCTATTCTACTGTGTTTCTTATAGGGACAGAACAGAGAGCTTGCTCAGAACAAAATAACTGAGCACAATAATAACTTTACTTAACAGAAAACAACTCTTGATCATAGGACCAGAAACTGCATGGGATTCAAATACATTTATGACTGGAAAACAAACACTAGCTTGCCTTATAAGAAACACACTCTGCTTTTTAGAAAAGAGCACTCTTGTACTCTACTGTGTTTCTTATAGGGACAGAACAGAGAGCTTGCTCAGAACAAAATAACTGTGCTTCCTACAAAAATCAGTCATATCTAGTACAACTTTGCTTAGGAAACTGACAAGAACATTAGCTTCTCTTCAGTCCAATACACTGTACTTGCTGGGAACAGATGTAAGTGCTATTTGTACTTTGTATGGCAATTGGAGCACAATAGTTAATTTCCTTACAAGTAAACAACTCTTGCTCATAGGACCAGAAACTGCATGTGATTCAACTCCGTTTATGACTGGGAAACAAACACTAGCTTGCCTTACAAGAAACACTCTCTGCTTTTGAGAAAGAGCACTCTTTTACTGTACTGTGTTTCCAAAAGGGCCAGAACAGGGAGCTTGCTAAGAAAAAAAGTACTGTGCTTCCTACACAAATGGCTCATATCTATTTCAACTCAGTTTACGAAACTGAAAAGAAAAAAAGGTTCTCTTCAGTCTAATACACTCTACTTGCTTGGAACAGACGCGAGTCCTAATTGCAATTTGAATGGCAATGGGAGCACAATAGTGACTTTCCTTACTAGAAAACAACTCTTGCTCATAGGAGCAGAAACTGCAAGTGATCAACTCCGTTTATGAATGGGAAACAAACACTAGCTCCTCTTAAAAGAAACACACTCAGCTTTTGAAAAAAGAGCACTCTTCTACCCTACTGTGTTTCTATGAGGCCAGAACAGTGAGCTTGCTCAGAACAAAAGAACTGTGCTTCCTACACACACGGGACATATCTAGTTCAACTCTGCTTAAGAAACTGACAAGAACAGTGACTTCTCTTCATTCCAATGCACTGTACTTGCTGGGAACAGACGCAAGTCCTAATTGCAGTGTGTATGGCAATGAGAGCGCAAGAGTGACTTTCCTTCACAGAAAGCAACTCTTGTTTGTGGGACCAGAAACTGCACGTGATTCCACTTTGTTTATGAATGGAAAATAAACACTAGCTCGCTTTACAAGAAACACATTATCATTTTGAGAAAAGAGCACACTTTTACTCTACTGTGTTTCCTATAGGACCAGAACAATGAGCTTGCTCAGAACAAAAGAACTGTGCTTCCTAAACACAAGGGCCATATCTAGTTCAACTCTCCTTAGGAAACTGACAGAAAACAGTAGCTTCTCTTCAGTCCAATACAATGTACTTGTTGGGATCTGACGCGAGTGCTATTTGCACTGTGTATGGCAATGGGAGAACAGTAATGACTTTCCTTACCAGAAAACAACTCTTGATCGTAGGCCCAGAAACTGCATGTGATTCAACTCCGTTTATGAATGGGAAACAAACAATAGCTCGCCTTACAAGAAACACACTCTGCTTTTGAGAAAAGAACACTCTTCTACTCTACTGTGTTTCCTATAGTGCCAGAACAGTAAGCTTGTTTTCAACAAATGAACTGTGCTTTCTCCATACATGGGCCATACCTAGTTCAACTCTGCTTAGGAAACTGAAAAGCAAAGAAGGTTCTCTTCAGTCCAATACACTGTACCGCCTCGGAACAGACGCGAGTGCTTTTTACACTGTTTATGGCTATGGGAGCGCAATAGTGAATTCCTTACCAGAAAAACTCTTGCTCATAGGACCAGAAAATGCATGTGATCAACTCCGTTTATTAATGGAGACAAACACTTGCTCCCCTTACAAGAAACACACTCAGCTTTTGAGAAAAGAGCACTCTTCTACTCTATTGTGTTTCCTATAGGGCCAGAAAAGTGAGCTTGCTCAGAACAAAAGAACTGTGCTTCTTAAACACACAGGCCATATCTAGTTCAACTCGCCTTAAGAAACTAAAATGAACAGAAGATTCTCTTCAGTCCATAACATTGCACTTCCTGAGAACAGACGCTTGTGCTATTTGCACTGTGTATGGCTATGGGAACACAATAGTGACTTTCCTTACCAGAAAAACTCTGGCTCATAGGACCAGAAATGGCGTATGATTCAACTCCGTTTAGGAATGGGAAAAAACCACTAGCTCGCACTACAAGAAACACACTCTGGTCTTGAGAAAAGAGCACTCTTCTATTCTACTCTGTTTACAATAGAGCCAGAAGAGTGAGCTTGCTCAGAACAAAAGAACTGTGCTTCGTACACACATAGACCATATCTCATTCAACTCTGCTTAGGAAACTGACAAGAACAGAAGATTTGCTTCAGTCCAATGCACTGCACTTGCTGGGAACAGAGCGAGTCTTAATTGCACACTGTATAGCAAAGGGAGCACAATAGTGACTTTCCTTACCAGAAAACAGCTCTTGCTCATAGGAGAAGAAACTGCATGTGATTCAACACCGTTTATGAATGGGAAACAAACACTAGCTCGCCTTACAAGAAACACACTCTGCTTTTGAGAAAAGAGCACTCTTCTACTCTACTGTGTTTCCTATAGGGCCATAACAGTGAGCTTGCTCAAACAAAAGAACTGTGCTTCTTCCACACACGGGCCATATCTAGTTCAACTCTGCTTAGGAAACTGACAAGAACGGTGACTTCTCTTCAGTACAATATACTGTACTTGCTGGGAACAGACCTGAGTGCTATTTGCACTGTGTATGGCAATGGGAGCATAATAGTGACTCTTCTTACCAGAAAGCAACTCTTGCGCATAGGACCAAATACTGCATGAGATTCAACTCTGTTTGTGACTGGGAAACAAACACTAGCTCGCCTTCCAAGAAACACACTCTGCTTTTGAGAAAAGAGCACTCTTCTACTCTACTGTGTTTATTATAGGACCAGAACAGTGAGCTTGCTCAGAACAAAAGAACTGTGCTTCCTACACACACGGGCTATATCTAGTTCAACTCTCCTTAGGAAACTGACAAGAACAGTAGTGTCTCTTCAGTACGATACACGGTACTTGCTGGGAACAAAACTGAGTGCTATTTGCACTGTGTATGGCAATAGGAGAACAATAATGACTCTTCTAAACAGAAAACAAATCTTGCTCGTATGACCAGAAACTGCATGTGATTCACCTGCGTTTATGACTGGGATACAAACACTAGCTCGCCTTACAAGAAACACACTCTGCTTTTGAGAACAGAGCACTCTTCTACTCTACTGTGTTTCCTATAGGGACAGAACAGTGAGCTTGCTCAGAACAAAAGAACTCTGCTTCCTACACACACGGGCCATATCTAGTTCAACTCTGCTTAGGAAACTGACAAGAACAGCAGCTTCTCTTCAGTCCAATACACTGTACTTTCTGGGAACAGACCCGAGTGCTCTTTGCACTGTGTATGTCAATGGGAGCGTAATAGTGACTCTTCTTACCAGAAAGCAACTCTTGCTCATAGGACCAGAAACTGCATGTGATTCAACTCCGTTTATGACTGGGAAACAAACACTTGCTTGCCTTCCAAGAAACACACTCTGCTTTTGAGAAAAGAGCACTCTTCTACTCTACTGTGTTTCCTTTAGGGCCAGAACAGTGAGCTTGCTCAGAACAAAAGAACTGTGCTTTCTACACACACGGGCCATATCTAGTTCAACTCTGCTTAGGAAACTGACAAGAACAGTAGCTTCTCTTCAGTCCAATATACTGTACTTGCTGGGAACAGACGCGAGTGCTATTTGCACTGTGTATGGCAATGGGAATGCAATAATGACTCTTCTAACCAGAAAACAACTCTTGCGTGTAGGAACAGAAACTCCATGTGATTCAACTCAGGTTATGACTGGGAAACAAACACTAGCTCGCCTTACAAGAAACACACTCTGCTTTTGAGAAAAGCGCACTCTTCTACTCTACTGTGTTTCCTATAGGGCCAGAACAGTGAGCTTGCTCAGAACAAAAGAACTGTGCTTCCTACACACACGAGCCATATCTAGTTCAACTGTGCTTAGGAAACTGACAAGAACAATAGCGTCTCTTCAGTCCAATACACTGTACTTGCTAGGAACAGACCCAAGTGCTATTTGCCCTGTATATGGCAATGGGAGTGCAATAGTGACTCTTCTTACCAGAAAACAACTCTTGCTCGTAGGACAAGGAAACTGCATGTGATTCAACTCTGCTTAGGACTGGGAAACAAACACTTGCTCACCTTTCAAGAAACACACTCTGTTTTTGAGAAAAGAGAACTCTTCTTCTCTACTGTGTTTCGTATTGGGCCAGAACAGTGAGCTTGCTCAGAACAAAAGAACTGTGCTTCCTACACACACGGGCCATATCTAGTTCAACTCTGCTTAGGAAACAGACAAGAACAGTAGCTTCTCTTCAGTCTAATACACTGTATTTGCTGGGAACAGACCTGAGGACTATTTGCAATGGGTATGGCAATGCTAGCATAATAGTGACTCTTCTTACCAGAAAGCAACTCTTGCTCGTAGGACCAGAAACTGAATGTGACTCAACTCCTTCTATGACTGGGAAACAATCACTAGCTCGCCTTACAAGAAACACACTCTGCTTTTGAGAAAAGAGCACTCTTCTACTCGACTGTGTTTCCAATAGGGCCATAACAGTGAGCTTGCTCAAACAAAAGAACTGTGCTTCCTACACACAAGGGCCATATCCAGTTCAACACTGCTTAGGAAACTGACAAGAACAGTAGATTCTCTTCAGTCCAATACACTGTACTTACTGGGAACAGATGCCAGTGCTATTTACACTGTGTATGGCAATGGGAGCGCAATAATGACTCTTCTAACCAGAACACAACTCTTGCTCTTAGGACCAGAAACTGCATGTGATTCAACTTCTTTTATGACTGGGAAACAAACACTAGCTCGCCTTACAAGAAACACACTCTGCTTTTGAGAAAAGAGCACTCTTCTACTCTACTGTGTTTCCTAAAGGGCCATAACAGTGAGCTTGCTCAGAACAAAAGAACTGTGCTTCCTACACACACGGGCCATATCTAGTTCAACTCTGCTTAGGAAACTGACAAGAACAGGATCTTCTCTTCAGTAAAATACACTGTACTTGCTGGGAAAAGATGCGAGAGCTATTTGCACTGTGTATGGCTTTGCGAGTGCAATAGTGACTCTTCTTATCAGAAAACAACTCTTGCACGTAGGAACAGAAACTGCATGTGATTCAACTCTGTTTTTGACTGGGAAACAAACACTAGCTCGCCTTACAAGAAACACACTCGGCTTTTGAGAAAAGAGCACTCTTTTACTCTACTGTGTTTCCTAAAGGGCCATAACAGTGAGCTTGCTCAGAACAAAAGAACTGTGCTTCCTACACACACGGGCCATATCTAGTTCAACTCTGCTTAGGAAACAGACAAGAACAGGATCTTCTCTTCAGTAAAATACACTGTACTTGCTGGGAAAAGACGCGAGGGCTATTTGCACTGTGTATGGCTTTGCGAGTGCAATAGTGACTCTTCTTATCAGAAAACAACTCTTGCAGGTAGGAACAGAAACTGCATGTGATTCACCTCTGTTTTTGACTGGGAAACAATCACTAGCTCGCCTTACAAGAAACACACTCTGCTTTTGAGAAAAGAGCACTCTTCTACTCGACTGTGTTTCCAATAGGGCCATAACAGTGAGCTTGCTCAAACAAAAGAACTGTGCTTCCTACACACAAGGGCCATATCCAGTTCAACACTGCTTAGGAAACTGACAAGAACAGTAGATTCTCTTCAGTCCAATACACTGTTCTTACTGGGAACAGATGCCAGTGCTATTTACACTGTGTATGGCAATGGGAGCGCAATAATGACTCTTCTAACCAGAACACAACTCTTGCTCTTAGGACCAGAAACTGCATGTGATTCAACTTCTTTTATGACTGGGAAACAAACACTAGCTCGCCTTACAAGAAACACACTCTGCTTTTGAGAAAAGAGCACTCTTCTACTCTACTGTGTTTCCTAAAGGGCCATAACAGTGAGCTTGCTCAGAACAAAAGAACTGTGCTTCCTACACACACGGGCCATATCTAGTTCAACTCTGCTTAGGAAACTGACAAGAACAGGATCTTCTCTTCAGTAAAATACACTGTAATTGCTGGGAAAAGACGCGAGAGCTATTTGCACTGTGTATGGCTTTGCGAGTGCAATAGTGACTCTTCTTATCAGAAAACAACTCTTGCACGTAGGAACAGAAACTGCATGTGATTCAACTCTGTTTTTGACTGGGAAACAAACACTAGCTTGCCTTACAAGAAACACACTCGGCTTTTGAGAAAAGAGCACTCTTTTACTCTGCTGTGTTTCCTAAAGGGCCATAACAGTGAGCTTGCTCAGAACAAAAGAACTGTGCTTCCTACACACACGGGCCATATCTAGTTCAACTCTGCTTAGGAAACAGACAAGAACAGGATCTTCTCTTCAGTAAAATACACTGTACTTGCTGGGAAAAGACGCGAGAGCTATTTGCACTGTGTATGGCTTTGCGAGTGCAATAGTGACTCTTCTTATCAGAAAACAACTCTTGCAGGTAGGAACAGAAACTGCATGTGATTCACCTCTGTTTTTGACTGGGAAACAAACACTAGCTCGCCTTACAAGAAACACACTCGGCTTTTGAGAAAAGAGCACTCTTTTACTCTACTGTGTTCCCTATAGGGCCAGAACAGTGAGCTTGCTCAGAACAAAAGAACTGTGCTTCCTACGTACAGGAGCCATATCTAGTTCAACTCTCTTTAGGAAACTGAAAAGAACAGTAGCTTCTCTTCAGTCCAACACACTGTACTTGCTGGAAACAGACTCGAGTACTATTTGCACTGTGTATTGCAATGGAAGCATAATAGTGACTCTTCTTACCAGAAAGCAACTCTTGCTCATAGGACCAGAAACTGCATGTGATTCAGCTCCATTTAATACTGGGAAACAAAAACTAGCTGGCCTTACAAGAAACACGCTCTGCTTTTTAGAAAAGAAGACTCTTCTACTTTTTGTGTTTCCTATATGGCCAGAACAGTGAGCTTGCTCAGAACAAAAGAACTGTGCTTCCTACACACACGGGCCATATCTAGTTCAACTCTGCTTAGTAAACTGACAAGAACAGTAGCTTCTCTTCAGTCCAATACACTGTACTTGCTGGGAACAGACCTGAGTGCTATTTGCACTGTGTATGGCAATGGGAGCATAATAGTGACTCTTCTTACCAGAAAGCAACTCTTGCTCATAGGACCAGAAACTGCATGTGACTCAACTTATTTTATGCCTGGGAAACAAACACTAGCTCGCCTTACAAGAAAAACACTCTGCTTTTGAGAAAAGAGCACTCTTCTACTCTACTGTGTTTCCTATAGGGGCAGAACAGTGAGCTTGCTCAGAACAAAAGAACTGTGCTTCCTACACACATGGGCCATATCTAGTTCAACTCTGCTTAGGAAAATGACAAGAACAATAGCTTCTCTTCAGTCCAATACACTGTACTTGATGGGAACAGACGCGAGTGCTATTTGCACTCGTATGGCAATGGGAATGCAACAATGACTCTTCTAACCAGAAAACAACTCTTGCGTGTAGGAACAGAAACTGCATGTGATTCAACTCCGTTTATGACTGAGAAACAAACACTAGCTCGCCTTACAAGAAACACACTCTGATTTTGAGAAAAGAGTACGCTTCTAATCTACTGTGTTTCCTATAGGGGCAAAACAGTGAGCTTGCTCAGAATAAAAGAACTCTGCTTACTACACACACGGGCCATATCTAGTTCAACTCTGCTTAGGATACTGACAAGAACAGTAGCTTCTCTTCAGTCCAATACACTGTACTTGCTGGGAACAGACCTGAGTGCTATTTGCACTGTGTATGGCAATGCGAGTGCAATAGTGACTCTTTTTATCTGAAAAAAAACTCTTGCTTGTAGGACCAGAAACTCCATGTGATTCAACTCAGGTTATGACTGGGAAACATACACTAGCTCGCCTTACAAGAAACATACTCTGCTTTTGAGAAAAGTGCACTCTTCTACTCTACTGTGTTTCCTATAGGGCCATAACAGTGAGCTTGCTCAAACAAATGAACTGTGCTTCTTCCACACACGGGCCATATCTAGTTCAACTCTGCTTAGGAAACTGAGAAGAACGGTGACTTCTCTTCAGTACAATATACTGTACTTGCTGGGAACAGACCTGAGTGCTATTTGCACTGTGTATGGCAATGGGAGCATAATAGTGACTCTTCTTACCAGAAAGCAACTCTTGCGCATAGGACCAAAAACTGCATGAGATTCAACTCCGTTTGTGACTGGGAAACAAACACTAGCTCGCCTTCCAAGAAACACACTCTGCTTTTGAGAAAAGAGCACTCTTCTACTCTACTGTGTTTATTATAGGACCAGAACAGTGAGCTTGCTCAGAACAAAAGAACTGTGCTTCCTACACACACGGGCTATATCTAGTTCAACTCTCCTTAGGAAACTGACAAGAACAGTAGTGTCTCTTCAGTACGATACACGGTGCTTGCTGGGAACAAAACTGAGTGCTATTTGCACTGTGTATGGCAATAGGAGAACAATAATGACTCTTCTAAACAGAAAACAAATCTTGCTCGTATGACCAGAAACTGCATGTGATTCACCTGCGTTTATGACTGGGATACAAACACTAGCTCGCCTTACAAGAAACACACTCTGCTTTTGAGAACAGAGCACTCTTCTACTCTACTGTGTTTCCTATAGGGACAGAACAGTGAGCTTGCTCAGAACAAAAGAACTCTGCTTCCTACACACACGGGCCATATCTAGTTCAACTCTGCTTAGGAAACTGACAAGAACAGCAGCTTCTCTTCAGTCCAATACACTGTACTTTCTGGGAACAGACCCGAGTGCTCTTTGCACTGTGTATGTCAATGGGAGCGTAATAGTGACTCTTCTTACCAGAAAGCAACTCTTGCTCATAGGACCAGAAACTGCATGTGATTCAACTTCTTTTATGACTGGGAAACAAACACTAGCTCGCCTTACAAGAAACACACTCTGCTTTTGAGAAAAGAGCACTCTTCTACTCTACTGTGTTTCCTTTAGGGCCAGAACAGTGAGCTTGCTCAGAACAAAAGAACTGTGCTTTCTACACACACGGGCCATATCTAGTTCAACTCTGCTTAGGAAACTGACAAGAACAGTAGCTTCTCTTCAGTCCAATATACTGTACTTGCTGGGAACAGACGCGAGTGCTATTTGCACTGTGTATGGCAATGGGAATGCAATAATGACTCTTCTAACCAGAAAACAACTCTTGCGTGTAGGAACAGAAACTCCATGTGATTCAACTCAGGTTATGACTGGGAAACAAACACTAGCTCGCCTTACAAGAAACACACTCTGCTTTTGAGAAAAGCGCACTCTTCTACTCTACTGTGTTTCCTATAGGGCCAGAACAGTGAGCTTGCTCAGAACAAAAGAACTGTGCTTCCTACACACACGAGCCATATCTAGTTCAACTGTGCTTAGGAAACTGACAAGAACAATAGCGTCTCTTCAGTCCAATACACTGTACTTGCTAGGAACAGACCCAAGTGCTATTTGCCCTGTATATGGCAATGGGAGTGCAATAGTGACTTTTCTTACCAGAAAACAACTCTTGCTCGTAGGACAAGGAAACTGCATGTGATTCAACTCTGCTTAGGACTGGGAAACAAACACTTGCTCACCTTTCAAGAAACACACTCTGTTTTTGAGAAAAGAGAACTCTTCTTCTCTACTGTGTTTCGTATTGGGCCAGAACAGTGAGCTTGCTCAGAACAAAAGAACTGTGCTTCCTACACACACGGGCCATATCTAGTTCAACTCTGCTTAGGAAACAGACAAGAACAGTAGCTTCTCTTCAGTCTAATACACTGTATTTGCTGGGAACAGACCTGAGGACTATTTGCAGTGGGTATGGCAATGCTAGCATAATAGTGACTCTTCTTACCAGAAAGCAACTCTTGCTCGTAGGACCAGAAACTGAATGTGACTCAACTCCTTCTATGACTGGGAAACAATCACTAGCTCGCCTTACAAGAAACACACTCTGCTTTTGAGAAAAGAGCACTCTTCTACTCTACTGTGTTTCCAATAGGGCCATAACAGTGAGCTTGCTCAAACAAAAGAACTGTGCTTCCTACACACAAGGGCCATATCCAGTTCAACACTGCTTAGGAAACTGACAAGAACAGTAGATTCTCTTCAGTCCAATACACTGTACTTACTGGGAACAGATGCCAGTGCTATTTACACTGTGTATGGCAATGGGAGCGCAATAATGACTCTTCTTACCAGAACACAACTCTTGCTCTTAGGACCTCAACTGCATGTGATTCAACTTCTTTTATGACTGGGAAACAAACACTAGCTCGCCTTACAAGAAACAAACTCTGCTTTTGAGAAAAGAGCACTCTTCTACTCTACTGTGTTTCCTAAAGGGCCATAACAGTGAGCTTGCTCAGAACAAAAGAACTGTGCTTCCTACACACACGGGCCATATCTAGTTCAACTCTGCTTAGGAAACTGACAAGAACAGGATCTTCTCTTCAGTAAAATACACTGTACTTGCTGGGAAAAGACGCGAGAGCTATTTGCACTGTGTATGGCTTTGCGAGTGCAATAGTGACTCTTCTTATCAGAAAACAACTCTTGCACGTAGGAACAGAAACTGCATGTGATTCAACTCTGTTTTTGACTGGGAAACAAACACTAGCTCGCCTTACAAGAAACACACTCGGCTTTTGAGAAAAGAGCACTCTTTTACTCTACTGTGTTTCCTAAAGGGCCATAACAGTGAGCTTGCTCAGAACAAAAGAACTGTGCTTCCTACACACACGGGCCATATCTAGTTCAACTCTGCTTAGGAAACTGACAAGAACAGTAGCTTCTCTTCAGTCCAATACACTGTACTTGCTGGGAACAGACCTGAGTGCTATTTGCACTTTGTATGACAATGGGAGCATAATAGTGAATCTTCTTACCAGAAAGCAACTCTTGCTCCTAGGAGCAGAAACTGCATGTGACTCAACTTCTTTTATGACTGGGAAACAAACACTAGCACGCCTTACAATATACACACTCTGCTTTTGAGAAAAGAGCACTCTTCTACTCTACTGTGTTTCCTATAGGGGCAGAACAGTGAGCTTGCTCAGAACAAAAGAACTCTGCTTCCTACACACACGGGCCATATCTAGTTCAACTCTGCTTAGGATACTGACAAGAACTGTAGCTTCTCGTCAGTCCAATACACTGTACTTGCTGGGAACAGACCTGAGTGCTATTTGCACTGTGTATGGCAATGCGAGTGCAATAGTGACTCTTCTTATCTGAAAAAAAACTCTTGCTTGTAGGACCAGAAACTCCATGTGATTCAACTCAGGTTATGACTGGGAAACAAACACTAGCTTGCCTTACAAGAAACACACTCTGCTTTTGAGAAAAGCGCACTCTTCTACTCTACTGTGTTTCCTATAGGGCCAGAACAGTGAGCTTGCTCAGAACAAAAGAACTGTGCTTCCTACACACACGGGCCATATCTAGTTCAACTGTGCTTAGGAAACTGACAAGAACAATAGCGTCTCTTCAGTCCAATACACTGTACTTGCTAGGAACAGACCCAAGTGCAATTTGCCCTGTATATGGCAATGGGAGTGCAATAGTGACTCTTCTTACCAGAAAACAACTCTTGCTCGTAGGACAAGGAAACTGCATGTGATTCAACTCTGCTTAGGACTGGGAAACAAACACTTGCTCGCCTTTCAAGAAACACACTCTGTTTTTGAGAAAAGAGAACTCTTCTTCTCTACTGTGTTTCGTATTGGGCCAGAACAGTGAGCTTGCTCAGAACAAAAGAACTGTGCTTCCTACACACACAGGCCATATCTAGTTCATCTCTGCTTAGGAAACTGACAAGAACAGTAGCTTCTCTTCAGTCCAATACACTGTATTTGCTGGGAACAGACCTGAAGACTATTTGCAATGGGTATGGCAATGCTAGCATAATAGTGACTCTTCTTACCAGAAAGCAACTCTTGCTCGTAGGACCAGAAACTGAATGTGACTCAACTCCTTCTATGACTGGGAAACAATCACTAGCTCGCCTTACAAGAAACACACTCTGCTTTTGAGAAAAGAGCACTCTTCTACTCTACTGTGTTTCCTATAGGGACAGAACAGTGAGCTTGCTCAGAACAAAAGAACTCTGCTTCCTACACACACGGGCCATATCTAGTTCAACTCTGTTTAGGAAACTGACAAGAACAGCAGCTTCTCTTCAGTCCAATACACTGTACTTTCTGGGAACAGACCTGAGTGCTCTTTGCACTGTGTATGTCAATGGGAGCGTAATAGTGACTCTTCTTACCAGAAAGCAACTCTTGCTCATAGGACCAGAAACTGCATGTGATTCAACTCCGTTTATGACTGGGAAACAAACACTTGCTTGCCTTCCAAGAAACACACTCTGCTTTTGAGAAAAGAGCACTCTTCTACTCTACTGTGTTTCCTTTAGGGCCAGAACAGTGAGCTTGCTCAGAACAAAAGAACTGTGCTTTCTGCACACACGGGCCATATCTAGTTCAACTCTGCTTAGGAAACTGACAAGAACAGTAGCTTCTCTTCAGTCCAATATACTGTACTTGCTGGGAACAGACGCGAGTGCTATTTGCACTGTGTATGGCAATGGGAATGCAATAATGACTCTTCTAACCAGAAAACAAGTCTTGCGTGTAGGAACAGAAACTCCATGTGATTCAACTCAGGTTATGACTGGGAAACAAACACTAGCTCGCCTTACAATAAACACACTCTGCTTTTGAGAAAAGCGCACTCTTCTACTCTACTGTGTTTCCTATAGGGCCAGAACAGTGAGCTTGCTCAGAACAAAAGAACTGTGCTTCCTACACACACGAGCCATATCTAGTTCAACTGTGCTTAGGAAACTGACAAGAACAATAGCGTCTCTTCAGTCCAATACACTGTACTTGCTAGGAACAGACCCAAGTGCTATTTGCCCTGTATATGGCAATGGGAGTGCAATAGTGACTCTTCTTACCAGAAAACAACTCTTGCTCGTAGGACAAGGAAACTGCATGTGATTCAACTCTGCTTAGGACTGGGAAACAAACACTTGCTCACCTTTCAAGAAACACACTCTGTTTTTGAGAAAAGAGAACTCTTCTTCTCTACTGTGTTTCGTATTGGGCCAGAACAGTGAGCTTGCTCAGAACAAAAGAACTGTGCTTCCTACACACACGGGCCATATCTAGTTCAACTCTGCTTAGGAAACAGACAAGAACAGTAGCTTCTCTTCAGTCTAATACACTGTATTTGCTGGGAACAGACCTGAGGACTATTTGCAATGGGTATGGCAATGCTAGCATAATAGTGACTCTTCTTACCAGAAAGCAACTCTTGCTCGTAGGACCAGAAACTGAATGTGACTCAACTCCTTCTATGACTGGGAAACAATCACTAGCTCGCCTTACAAGAAACACACTCTGCTTTTGAGAAAAGAGCACTCTTCTACTCTACTGTGTTTCCAATAGGGCCATAACAGTGAGCTTGCTCAAACAAAAGAACTGTGCTTCCTACACACAAGGGCCATATCCAGTTCAACACTGCTTAGGAAACTGACAAGAACAGTAGATTCTCTTCAGTCCAATACACTGTACTTACTGGGAACAGATGCCAGTGCTATTTACACTGTGTATGGCAATGGGAGCGCAATAATGACTCTTCTAACCAGAACACAACTCTTGCTCTTAGGACCAGAAACTGCATGTGATTCAACTTCTTTTATGACTGGGAAACAAACACTAGCTCGCCTTACAAGAAACAAACTCTGCTTTTGAGAAAAGAGCACTCTTCTACTCTACTGTGTTTCCTAAAGGGCCATAACAGTGAGCTTGCTCAGAACAAAAGAACTGTGCTTCCTACACACACGGGCCATATCTAGTTCAACTCTGCTTAGGAAACTGACAAGAACAGGATCTTCTCTTCAGTAAAATACACTGTACTTGCTGGGAAAAGACGCGAGAGCTATTTGCACTGTGTATGGCTTTGCGAGTGCAATAGTGACTCTTCTTATCAGAAAACAACTCTTGCACGTAGGAACAGAAACTGCATGTGATTCAACTCTGTTTTTGACTGGGAAACAAACACTAGCTCGCCTTACAAGAAACACACTCGGCTTTTGAGAAAAGAGCACTCTTTTACTCTACTGTGTTTCCTAAAGGGCCATAACAGTGAGCTTGCTCAGAACAAAAGAACTGTGCTTCCTACACACACGGGCCATATCTAGTTCAACTCTGCTTAGGAAACTGACAAGAACAGTAGCTTCTCTTCAGTCCAATACACTGTACTTGCTGGGAACAGACCTGAGTGCTATTTGCACTTTGTATGACAATGGGAGCATAATAGTGAATCTTCTTACCAGAAAGCAACTCTTGCTCCTAGGAGCAGAAACTGCATGTGACTCAACTTCTTTTATGACTGGGAAACAAACACTAGCACGCCTTACAATATACACACTCTGCTTTTGAGAAAAGAGCACTCTTCTACTCTACTGTGTTTCCTATAGGGGCAGAACAGTGAGCTTTCTCAGAACAAAAGAACTCTGCTTCCTACACACACGGGCCATATCTAGTTCAACTCTGCTTAGGAAACTGACAAGAACAATAGCTTCTCTTCAGTCCAATACACTGTACTTACTGGGAACAGACGCGAGTGCTATTTGCACTGTGTATGGCAATGGGAATGCAATAATGACTCTTCTAACCAGAAAACAACTCTTGCGTGTAGGAACAGAAACTGCATGTGATTCAACTCTGTTTATGACTGGGAAACAAACACTAGCTCGCCTTATAAGAAACACACTCTGATTTTGAGAAAAGAGTACGCTTCTAATCTACTGTGTTTCCTATAGGGGCAAAACAGTGAGCTTGCTCAGAATAAAAGAACTCAGCTTCCTACACACACGGTCCATATCTAGTTCAACTCTGCTTAGGATACTGACAAGAACTGTAGCTTCTCGTCAGTCCAATACACTGTACTTGCTGGGAGCAGACCTGAGTGCTATTTGCACTGTGTATGGCAATGCGAGTGCAATAGTGACTCTTCTAATCTGAAAAAAAACTCTTGCTTGTAGGACCAGAAACTCCATGTGATTCAACTCAGGTTATGACTGGGAAACAAACACTAGCTCGCCTTACAAGAAACACACTCTGCTTTTGAGAAAAGCGCACTCTTCTACTCTACTGTGTTTCCTATAGGGCCAGAACAGTGAGCTTGCTCAGAACAAAAGAACTGTGCTTCCTACACACACGGGCCATATCTAGTTCAACTGTGCTTAGGAAACTGACAAGAACAATAGTGTCTCTTCAGTCCAATACACTGTACTTGCTAGGAACAGACCCAAGTGCAATTTGCCCTGTATATGGCAATGGGAGTGCAATAGTGACTCTTCTTACCAGAAAACAACTCTTGCTCGTAGGACAAGGAAACTGCATGTGATTCAACTCTGCTTAGGACTGGGAAACAAACACTTGCTCGCCTTTCAAGAAACACACTCTGTTTTTGAGAAAAGAGAACACTTCTTCTCTGCTGTGTTTCGTATTGGGCCAGAACAGTGAGCTTGCTCAGAACAAAAGAACTGTGCTTCCTACACACACGGGCCATATCTAGTTCATCTCTGCTTAGGAAACTGACAAGAACAGTAGCTTCTCTTCAGTCCAATACACTGTATTTGCTGGGAACAGACCTGAAGACTATTTGCAATGGGTATGGCAATGCTAGCATAATAGTGACTCTTCTTACCAGAAAGCAACTCTTGCTCGTAGGACCAGAAACTGAATGTGACTCAACTCCTTCTATGACTGCGAAACAATCACTAGCTCGCCTTACAAGAAACACACTCTGCTGTTGAGAAAAGAGCACTCTTCTACTCTACTGTGTTTCCAATAGGGCCATAACAGTGAGCTTGCTCAAACAAAAGAACTGTGCTTCCTACACACAAGGGCCATATCTAGTTCAACACTGCTTAGGAAACTGACAAGAACAGTAGATTCTCTTCAGTCCAATACACTGTACTTACTGGGAACAGATGCCAGTGCTATTTACACTGTGTATGGCAATGGGAGCGTAATAATGACTCTTCTAACCAGAACACAGCTCTTGCGCATAGGACCAGAAACTGCATGTGATTCAACTTCTTTTATGACTGGGAAACAAACACTAGCTCGCCTTACAAGAAACACACTCTGCTTTTGAGAAAAGAGCACTCTTCTACTCTACTGTGTTTCCTAAAGGGCCATAACAGTGAGCTTGCTCAGAACAAAAGAACTGTGCTTCCTACACACACGGGCCATATCTAGTTCAACTCTGCTTAGGAAACTGACAAGAACAGGATCTTCTCTTCAGTAAAATACACTGCACTTGCTGGGAAAAGATGCGAGAGCTATTTGCACTGTGTATGGCTTTGCGAGTGCAATAGTGACTCTTCTTATCAGAAAACAACTCTTGCACGTAGGAACAGAAACTGCATGTGATTCAACTCCGTTTTTGACAGGGAAACAAACACTAGCTCGCCTTACAAGAAACACACTCTGCTTTTGAGAAAAGAGCACTCTTCTACTCTACTGTGTTTCCTATAGGGCCAGAACAGTGAGCTTGTTCAGAACAAAAGAACTGTGCTTCCTACACACAACGGCCATATCTAGTTCAACTCTGCTTAGGAAACTGACAAGTACAGTAGCTTCTCTTCAGTCCAATACACTGTACTTGCTGGGAACAGATGCCAGTGCTATTTACCCTGTGTATGGCAATGGGAAGGCAATAATGACTCTTCTAACCAGAAAACAACTCTTGCTCTTTGGACCAGAAACTGCATGTGATTCAACTTCTTTTATGAATGGGAAACAAACACTAGCTCGCCTTACAAGAAACACACTCTGCTTTTGAGAAAAGAGCACTCTTTTACTCTACTGTGTTTCCTAAAGGGCCAGAACAGTGAGCTTGCTCAGAACAAAAGAACTGTGCTTCCTACACACACGGGCCAAATCTAGTTCAACTCTGCTTAGGAAACTGACAAGAACAGTAGCTTCTCTTCAGTCCAATACACTGTACTTGCTGGGAACAGACCTGAGTGCTATTTGCACTTTGTATGACAATGGGAGCATAATAGTGAATCTTCTTACCAGAAAGCAACTCTTGCTCCTAGGAGCAGAAACTGCATGTGACTCAACTTCTTTTATGACTGGGAAACAAACACTAGCACGCCTTACAATATACACACTCTGCTTTTGAGAAAAGAGCACTCTTCTACTCTACTGTGTTTCCTATAGGGGCAGAACAGTGAGCTTTCTCAGAACAAAAGAACTCTGCTTCCTACACACACGGGCCATATCTAGTTCAACTCTGCTTAGGAAACTGACAAGAACAATAGCTTCTCTTCAGTCCAATACACTGTACTTACTGGGAACAGACGCGAGTGCTATTTGCACTGTGTATGGCAATGGGAATGCAATAATGACTCTTCTAACCAGAAAACAACTCTTGCGTGTAGGAACAGAAACTGCATGTGATTCAACTCTGTTTATGACTGGGAAACAAACACTAGCTCGCCTTATAAGAAACACACTCTGATTTTGAGAAAAGAGTACGCTTCTAATCTACTGTGTTTCCTATAGGGGCAAAACAGTGAGCTTGCTCAGAATAAAAGAACTCAGCTTCCTACACACACGGTCCATATCTAGTTCAACTCTGCTTAGGATACTGACAAGAACTGTAGCTTCTCGTCAGTCCAATACACTGTACTTGCTGGGAGCAGACCTGAGTGCTATTTGCACTGTGTATGGCAATGCGAGTGCAATAGTGACTCTTCTAATCTGAAAAAAAACTCTTGCTTGTAGGACCAGAAACTCCATGTGATTCAACTCAGGTTATGACTGGGAAACAAACACTAGCTCGCCTTACAAGAAACACACTCTGCTTTTGAGAAAAGCGCACTCTTCTACTCTACTGTGTTTCCTATAGGGCCAGAACAGTGAGCTTGCTCAGAACAAAAGAACTGTGCTTCCTACACACACGGGCCATATCTAGTTCAACTGTGCTTAGGAAACTGACAAGAACAATAGTGTCTCTTCAGTCCAATACACTGTACTTGCTAGGAACAGACCCAAGTGCAATTTGCCCTGTATATGGCAATGGGAGTGCAATAGTGACTCTTCTTACCAGAAAACAACTCTTGCTCGTAGGACAAGGAAACTGCATGTGATTCAACTCTGCTTAGGACTGGGAAACAAACACTTGCTCGCCTTTCAAGAAACACACTCTGTTTTTGAGAAAAGAGAACACTTCTTCTCTGCTGTGTTTCGTATTGGGCCAGAACAGTGAGCTTGCTCAGAACAAAAGAACTGTGCTTCCTACACACACGGGCCATATCTAGTTCATCTCTGCTTAGGAAACTGACAAGAACAGTAGCTTCTCTTCAGTCCAATACACTGTATTTGCTGGGAACAGACCTGAAGACTATTTGCAATGGGTATGGCAATGCTAGCATAATAGTGACTCTTCTTACCAGAAAGCAACTCTTGCTCGTAGGACCAGAAACTGAATGTGACTCAACTCCTTCTATGACTGCGAAACAATCACTAGCTCGCCTTACAAGAAACACACTCTGCTGTTGAGAAAAGAGCACTCTTCTACTCTACTGTGTTTCCAATAGGGCCATAACAGTGAGCTTGCTCAAACAAAAGAACTGTGCTTCCTACACACAAGGGCCATATCTAGTTCAACACTGCTTAGGAAACTGACAAGAACAGTAGATTCTCTTCAGTCCAATACACTGTACTTACTGGGAACAGATGCCAGTGCTATTTACACTGTGTATGGCAATGGGAGCGTAATAATGACTCTTCTAACCAGAACACAGCTCTTGCGCATAGGACCAGAAACTGCATGTGATTCAACTTCTTTTATGACTGGGAAACAAACACTAGCTCGCCTTACAAGAAACACACTCTGCTTTTGAGAAAAGAGCACTCTTCTACTCTACTGTGTTTCCTAAAGGGCCATAACAGTGAGCTTGCTCAGAACAAAAGAACTGTGCTTCCTACACACACGGGCCATATCTAGTTCAACTCTGCTTAGGAAACTGACAAGAACAGGATCTTCTCTTCAGTAAAATACACTGCACTTGCTGGGAAAAGATGCGAGAGCTATTTGCACTGTGTATGGCTTTGCGAGTGCAATAGTGACTCTTCTTATCAGAAAACAACTCTTGCACGTAGGAACAGAAACTGCATGTGATTCAACTCCGTTTTTGACAGGGAAACAAACACTAGCTCGCCTTACAAGAAACACACTCTGCTTTTGAGAAAAGAGCACTCTTCTACTCTACTGTGTTTCCTATAGGGCCAGAACAGTGAGCTTGTTCAGAACAAAAGAACTGTGCTTCCTACACACAACGGCCATATCTAGTTCAACTCTGCTTAGGAAACTGACAAGTACAGTAGCTTCTCTTCAGTCCAATACACTGTACTTGCTGGGAACAGATGCCAGTGCTATTTACCCTGTGTATGGCAATGGGAAGGCAATAATGACTCTTCTAACCAGAAAACAACTCTTGCTCTTTGGACCAGAAACTGCATGTGATTCAACTTCTTTTATGAATGGGAAACAAACACTAGCTCGCCTTACAAGAAACACACTCTGCTTTTGAGAAAAGAGCACTCTTTTACTCTACTGTGTTTCCTAAAGGGCCAGAACAGTGAGCTTGCTCAGAACAAAAGAACTGTGCTTCCTACACACACGGGCCAAATCTAGTTCAACTCTGCTTAGGAAACTGACAAGAACAGTAGCTTCTCTTCAGTCCAATACACTGTACTTGCTGGGAACAGACCTGAGTGCTATTTGCACTTTGTATGACAATGGGAGCATAATAGTGAATCTTCTTACCAGAAAGCAACTCTTGCTCCTAGGAGCAGAAACTGCATGTGACTCAACTTCTTTTATGACTGGGAAACAAACACTAGCACGCCTTACAATATACACACTCTGCTTTTGAGAAAAGAGCACTCTTCTACTCTACTGTGTTTCCTATAGGGGCAGAACAGTGAGCTTTCTCAGAACAAAAGAACTCTGCTTCCTACACACACGGGCCATATCTAGTTCAACTCTGCTTAGGAAACTGACAAGAACAATAGCTTCTCTTCAGTCCAATACACTGTACTTACTGGGAACAGACGCGAGTGCTATTTGCACTGTGTATGGCAATGGGAATGCAATAATGACTCTTCTAACCAGAAAACAACTCTTGCGTGTAGGAACAGAAACTGCATGTGATTCAACTCTGTTTATGACTGGGAAACAAACACTAGCTCGCCTTATAAGAAACACACTCTGATTTTGAGAAAAGAGTACGCTTCTAATCTACTGTGTTTCCTATAGGGGCAAAACAGTGAGCTTGCTCAGAATAAAAGAACTCAGCTTCCTACACACACGGTCCATATCTAGTTCAACTCTGCTTAGGATACTGACAAGAACTGTAGCTTCTCGTCAGTCCAATACACTGTACTTGCTGGGAGCAGACCTGAGTGCTATTTGCACTGTGTATGGCAATGCGAGTGCAATAGTGACTCTTCTAATCTGAAAAAAAACTCTTGCTTGTAGGACCAGAAACTCCATGTGATTCAACTCAGGTTATGACTGGGAAACAAACACTAGCTCGCCTTACAAGAAACACACTCTGCTTTTGAGAAAAGCGCACTCTTCTACTCTACTGTGTTTCCTATAGGGCCAGAACAGTGAGCTTGCTCAGAACAAAAGAACTGTGCTTCCTACACACACGGGCCATATCTAGTTCAACTGTGCTTAGGAAACTGACAAGAACAATAGTGTCTCTTCAGTCCAATACACTGTACTTGCTAGGAACAGACCCAAGTGCAATTTGCCCTGTATATGGCAATGGGAGTGCAATAGTGACTCTTCTTACCAGAAAACAACTCTTGCTCGTAGGACAAGGAAACTGCATGTGATTCAACTCTGCTTAGGACTGGGAAACAAACACTTGCTCGCCTTTCAAGAAACACACTCTGTTTTTGAGAAAAGAGAACACTTCTTCTCTGCTGTGTTTCGTATTGGGCCAGAACAGTGAGCTTGCTCAGAACAAAAGAACTGTGCTTCCTACACACACGGGCCATATCTAGTTCATCTCTGCTTAGGAAACTGACAAGAACAGTAGCTTCTCTTCAGTCCAATACACTGTATTTGCTGGGAACAGACCTGAAGACTATTTGCAATGGGTATGGCAATGCTAGCATAATAGTGACTCTTCTTACCAGAAAGCAACTCTTGCTCGTAGGACCAGAAACTGAATGTGACTCAACTCCTTCTATGACTGCGAAACAATCACTAGCTCGCCTTACAAGAAACACACTCTGCTGTTGAGAAAAGAGCACTCTTCTACTCTACTGTGTTTCCAATAGGGCCATAACAGTGAGCTTGCTCAAACAAAAGAACTGTGCTTCCTACACACAAGGGCCATATCTAGTTCAACACTGCTTAGGAAACTGACAAGAACAGTAGATTCTCTTCAGTCCAATACACTGTACTTACTGGGAACAGATGCCAGTGCTATTTACACTGTGTATGGCAATGGGAGCGTAATAATGACTCTTCTAACCAGAACACAGCTCTTGCGCATAGGACCAGAAACTGCATGTGATTCAACTTCTTTTATGACTGGGAAACAAACACTAGCTCGCCTTACAAGAAACACACTCTGCTTTTGAGAAAAGAGCACTCTTCTACTCTACTGTGTTTCCTAAAGGGCCATAACAGTGAGCTTGCTCAGAACAAAAGAACTGTGCTTCCTACACACACGGGCCATATCTAGTTCAACTCTGCTTAGGAAACTGACAAGAACAGGATCTTCTCTTCAGTAAAATACACTGCACTTGCTGGGAAAAGATGCGAGAGCTATTTGCACTGTGTATGGCTTTGCGAGTGCAATAGTGACTCTTCTTATCAGAAAACAACTCTTGCACGTAGGAACAGAAACTGCATGTGATTCAACTCCGTTTTTGACAGGGAAACAAACACTAGCTCGCCTTACAAGAAACACACTCTGCTTTTGAGAAAAGAGCACTCTTCTACTCTACTGTGTTTCCTATAGGGCCAGAACAGTGAGCTTGTTCAGAACAAAAGAACTGTGCTTCCTACACACAACGGCCATATCTAGTTCAACTCTGCTTAGGAAACTGACAAGTACAGTAGCTTCTCTTCAGTCCAATACACTGTACTTGCTGGGAACAGATGCCAGTGCTATTTACCCTGTGTATGGCAATGGGAAGGCAATAATGACTCTTCTAACCAGAAAACAACTCTTGCTCTTTGGACCAGAAACTGCATGTGATTCAACTTCTTTTATGAATGGGAAACAAACACTAGCTCGCCTTACAAGAAACACACTCTGCTTTTGAGAAAAGAGCACTCTTTTACTCTACTGTGTTTCCTAAAGGGCCAGAACAGTGAGCTTGCTCAGAACAAAAGAACTGTGCTTCCTACACACACGGGCCAAATCTAGTTCAACTCTGCTTAGGAAACTGACAAGAACAGTAGCTTCTCTTCAGTCCAATACACTGTACTTGCTGGGAACAGACCTGAGTGCTATTTGCACTTTGTATGACAATGGGAGCATAATAGTGAATCTTCTTACCAGAAAGCAACTCTTGCTCCTAGGAGCAGAAACTGCATGTGACTCAACTTCTTTTATGACTGGGAAACAAACACTAGCACGCCTTACAATATACACACTCTGCTTTTGAGAAAAGAGCACTCTTCTACTCTACTGTGTTTCCTATAGGGGCAGAACAGTGAGCTTTCTCAGAACAAAAGAACTCTGCTTCCTACACACACGGGCCATATCTAGTTCAACTCTGCTTAGGAAACTGACAAGAACAATAGCTTCTCTTCAGTCCAATACACTGTACTTACTGGGAACAGACGCGAGTGCTATTTGCACTGTGTATGGCAATGGGAATGCAATAATGACTCTTCTAACCAGAAAACAACTCTTGCGTGTAGGAACAGAAACTGCATGTGATTCAACTCTGTTTATGACTGGGAAACAAACACTAGCTCGCCTTATAAGAAACACACTCTGATTTTGAGAAAAGAGTACGCTTCTAATCTACTGTGTTTCCTATAGGGGCAAAACAGTGAGCTTGCTCAGAATAAAAGAACTCAGCTTCCTACACACACGGTCCATATCTAGTTCAACTCTGCTTAGGATACTGACAAGAACTGTAGCTTCTCGTCAGTCCAATACACTGTACTTGCTGGGAGCAGACCTGAGTGCTATTTGCACTGTGTATGGCAATGCGAGTGCAATAGTGACTCTTCTAATCTGAAAAAAAACTCTTGCTTGTAGGACCAGAAACTCCATGTGATTCAACTCAGGTTATGACTGGGAAACAAACACTAGCTCGCCTTACAAGAAACACACTCTGCTTTTGAGAAAAGCGCACTCTTCTACTCTACTGTGTTTCCTATAGGGCCAGAACAGTGAGCTTGCTCAGAACAAAAGAACTGTGCTTCCTACACACACGGGCCATATCTAGTTCAACTGTGCTTAGGAAACTGACAAGAACAATAGTGTCTCTTCAGTCCAATACACTGTACTTGCTAGGAACAGACCCAAGTGCAATTTGCCCTGTATATGGCAATGGGAGTGCAATAGTGACTCTTCTTACCAGAAAACAACTCTTGCTCGTAGGACAAGGAAACTGCATGTGATTCAACTCTGCTTAGGACTGGGAAACAAACACTTGCTCGCCTTTCAAGAAACACACTCTGTTTTTGAGAAAAGAGAACACTTCTTCTCTGCTGTGTTTCGTATTGGGCCAGAACAGTGAGCTTGCTCAGAACAAAAGAACTGTGCTTCCTACACACACGGGCCATATCTAGTTCATCTCTGCTTAGGAAACTGACAAGAACAGTAGCTTCTCTTCAGTCCAATACACTGTATTTGCTGGGAACAGACCTGAAGACTATTTGCAATGGGTATGGCAATGCTAGCATAATAGTGACTCTTCTTACCAGAAAGCAACTCTTGCTCGTAGGACCAGAAACTGAATGTGACTCAACTCCTTCTATGACTGCGAAACAATCACTAGCTCGCCTTACAAGAAACACACTCTGCTGTTGAGAAAAGAGCACTCTTCTACTCTACTGTGTTTCCAATAGGGCCATAACAGTGAGCTTGCTCAAACAAAAGAACTGTGCTTCCTACACACAAGGGCCATATCTAGTTCAACACTGCTTAGGAAACTGACAAGAACAGTAGATTCTCTTCAGTCCAATACACTGTACTTACTGGGAACAGATGCCAGTGCTATTTACACTGTGTATGGCAATGGGAGCGTAATAATGACTCTTCTAACCAGAACACAGCTCTTGCGCATAGGACCAGAAACTGCATGTGATTCAACTTCTTTTATGACTGGGAAACAAACACTAGCTCGCCTTACAAGAAACACACTCTGCTTTTGAGAAAAGAGCACTCTTCTACTCTACTGTGTTTCCTAAAGGGCCATAACAGTGAGCTTGCTCAGAACAAAAGAACTGTGCTTCCTACACACACGGGCCATATCTAGTTCAACTCTGCTTAGGAAACTGACAAGAACAGGATCTTCTCTTCAGTAAAATACACTGCACTTGCTGGGAAAAGATGCGAGAGCTATTTGCACTGTGTATGGCTTTGCGAGTGCAATAGTGACTCTTCTTATCAGAAAACAACTCTTGCACGTAGGAACAGAAACTGCATGTGATTCAACTCCGTTTTTGACAGGGAAACAAACACTAGCTCGCCTTACAAGAAACACACTCTGCTTTTGAGAAAAGAGCACTCTTCTACTCTACTGTGTTTCCTATAGGGCCAGAACAGTGAGCTTGTTCAGAACAAAAGAACTGTGCTTCCTACACACAACGGCCATATCTAGTTCAACTCTGCTTAGGAAACTGACAAGTACAGTAGCTTCTCTTCAGTCCAATACACTGTACTTGCTGGGAACAGATGCCAGTGCTATTTACCCTGTGTATGGCAATGGGAAGGCAATAATGACTCTTCTAACCAGAAAACAACTCTTGCTCTTTGGACCAGAAACTGCATGTGATTCAACTTCTTTTATGAATGGGAAACAAACACTAGCTCGCCTTACAAGAAACACACTCTGCTTTTGAGAAAAGAGCACTCTTTTACTCTACTGTGTTTCCTAAAGGGCCAGAACAGTGAGCTTGCTCAGAACAAAAGAACTGTGCTTCCTACACACACGGGCCAAATCTAGTTCAACTCTGCTTAGGAAACTGACAAGAACAGTAGCTTCTCTTCAGTCCAATACACTGTACTTGCTGGGAACAGACCTGAGTGCTATTTGCACTTTGTATGACAATGGGAGCATAATAGTGAATCTTCTTACCAGAAAGCAACTCTTGCTCCTAGGAGCAGAAACTGCATGTGACTCAACTTCTTTTATGACTGGGAAACAAACACTAGCACGCCTTACAATATACACACTCTGCTTTTGAGAAAAGAGCACTCTTCTACTCTACTGTGTTTCCTATAGGGGCAGAACAGTGAGCTTTCTCAGAACAAAAGAACTCTGCTTCCTACACACACGGGCCATATCTAGTTCAACTCTGCTTAGGAAACTGACAAGAACAATAGCTTCTCTTCAGTCCAATACACTGTATTTGCTGGGAACAGACCTGAAGACTATTTGCAATGGGTATGGCAATGCTAGCATAATAGTGACTCTTCTTACCAGAAAGCAACTCTTGCTCGTAGGACCAGAAACTGAATGTGACTCAACTCCTTCTATGACTGCGAAACAATCACTAGCTCGCCTTACAAGAAACACACTCTGCTGTTGAGAAAAGAGCACTCTTCTACTCTACTGTGTTTCCAATAGGGCCATAACAGTGAGCTTGCTCAAACAAAAGAACTGTGCTTCCTACACACAAGGGCCATATCTAGTTCAACACTGCTTAGGAAACTGACAAGAACAGTAGATTCTCTTCAGTCCAATACACTGTACTTACTGGGAACAGATGCCAGTGCTATTTACACTGTGTATGGCAATGGGAGCGTAATAATGACTCTTCTAACCAGAACACAGCTCTTGCGCATAGGACCAGAAACTGCATGTGATTCAACTTCTTTTATGACTGGGAAACAAACACTAGCTCGCCTTACAAGAAACACACTCTGCTTTTGAGAAAAGAGCACTCTTCTACTCTACTGTGTTTCCTAAAGGGCCATAACAGTGAGCTTGCTCAGAACAAAAGAACTGTGCTTCCTACACACACGGGCCATATCTAGTTCAACTCTGCTTAGGAAACTGACAAGAACAGGATCTTCTCTTCAGTAAAATACACTGCACTTGCTGGGAAAAGATGCGAGAGCTATTTGCACTGTGTATGGCTTTGCGAGTGCAATAGTGACTCTTCTTATCAGAAAACAACTCTTGCACGTAGGAACAGAAACTGCATGTGATTCAACTCCGTTTTTGACAGGGAAACAAACACTAGCTCGCCTTACAAGAAACACACTCTGCTTTTGAGAAAAGAGCACTCTTCTACTCTACTGTGTTTCCTATAGGGCCAGAACAGTGAGCTTGTTCAGAACAAAAGAACTGTGCTTCCTACACACAACGGCCATATCTAGTTCAACTCTGCTTAGGAAACTGACAAGTACAGTAGCTTCTCTTCAGTCCAATACACTGTACTTGCTGGGAACAGATGCCAGTGCTATTTACCCTGTGTATGGCAATGGGAAGGCAATAATGACTCTTCTAACCAGAAAACAACTCTTGCTCTTTGGACCAGAAACTGCATGTGATTCAACTTCTTTTATGAATGGGAAACAAACACTAGCTCGCCTTACAAGAAACACACTCTGCTTTTGAGAAAAGAGCACTCTTTTACTCTACTGTGTTTCCTAAAGGGCCAGAACAGTGAGCTTGCTCAGAACAAAAGAACTGTGCTTCCTACACACACGGGCCAAATCTAGTTCAACTCTGCTTAGGAAACTGACAAGAACAGTAGCTTCTCTTCAGTCCAATACACTGTCCTTGCTGGGAACAGACCTGAGTGCTATTTGCACTTTGTATGAAATGGGAGCATAATAGTGAATCTTCTTACCAGAAAGCAACTCTTGCTCATAGGAGCAGAAACTGCATGTGACTCAACTTCTTTTATGACTGGGAAACAAAGACTAGCACGCCTTACAAGATACACACTCTGCTTTTGAGAAAAGAGCACTCTTCTACTCTACTGTGTTTCCTATAGGGCCAGAACAGTGAGCTTGCTCAGAACAAAAGAACTGTGCTTCCTACACACAAGGGCCATATCTAGTTCAACTGTGCTTAGGAAACTGACAAGAACAATAGCTTCTTTTCAGTCCAATACACTGTACTTGCTGGGAACAGACGCGAGTGCTATTTGCACTGTGTATGGCAATGGGAATGCAATAATGACTCTTCTAACCAGAAAACAACTCTTGCGTGTAGGAACAGAAACTCCATGTGATTCAACTCAGGTTATGACTGGGAAACAAACACTAGCTCGCCTTACAAGAAACACACTCTGCTTTTGAGAATAGCGCACTCTTCTACTCTACTGTGTTTCCTATCGGGCCAGAACAGTGAGCTTGCTCAGAACCAAAGAACTGTGTTTCCTCCACACACGGGCCATATATAGTTCAACTCTGTTCATGAAACTGACAAGAACAGTAGCTTCTCTTCAGTCCAATACACTGTACTTGCTGGAAACAGACTCGAGTGCTATTTGCACTGTGTATGGCACTGGGAGCACAATAGTGACTCTTCTTACCAGAAAACAACTCTTGCTCATAGGAATAGAAACTGCATGTGATTCAACTCCATTTAGGACTGGGAAACAAACGCTAGCTCGCCTTACAAGAAACACACTCTGCTTTTGAGAAAAGAGCACTCTTCTCCTCCACTGTGTTTTCTATAGGGCCAGAACAGTGAGCTGGCTCACAACAAAAGAACTGTGCTTCCTACTCACACGGCCATATCTAGTTCAATTCTGCTTACGAAACTGACAAGAACAGCAGATCCTCTTCAGTCCAATAACCGTACATGCTGGGAAGAGACGCCAGTGCTATTTGCCCTGTGTATCACAATGGGAGCGCAATAGTGACTCTTCTTACCAGAAAACAACTCTTGCTCGTAGGACCAGAAACTGCATGGGATTCAACTCCATTTAGGACTGGGATACAAACGCTAGTTCGCCTTACAAGAAACACAATCTGCTTTTGAGATAAGAGCACTCTTCTACTCTAATGTGTTTCCTATGGGGTCCGAACACTGAGCTTGCTCAAAACAAATGAACTGTGCTTCCTACTCACATGGGCCATATCTAGTTCAACTCTGCTTAGGAAACTGACAAGAAAAGTAGCTCCTCTTCAGTCCAATACACTGTACTTGCTGGGAAGAGTCGCGAGTGCTATTTGCCCTGTGTATGGCAATGGGAGCACAATAGTGACTCCTCTTACCAGAAAACTACTTTTGCTCATAGGACCAAAAACTGCATGTGACTCAACTCCATTTACGATTGGGAAGCAAACGATAGCTCGCCTTACAAGAAACACAATCTGCTTTTGAGAAAAGAGCACTCTTCTACTCTACTGTGTTTTCTACAGGGGCAGAACACTGAGCTGGCTCACAACAAAAGAACTGTGCTTCCTACTCACACGGCCATATCTAGTTCAATTCTGCTTAGGAAACTGACAGGAACAGTAGATCCTCTTCAGTCCGATAACTGTACATGCTGGGAACAGACGCCAGTGCTATTTGCCCTGTGTATCACAATGGGAGAACAATAGTGACTCTTCTTACCAGAAAACAACTCTTGCTCATAGAACCAGAAACTGCATGAGATTCAACTCCGTTTATAACTAAGAAATAAACACTAGCTCGCCTTACAAGAAACACTCTCTGCTTTTGAGAAAAGAGCATTCATCTACTCTACTGTGTTTCCTAAAGGGCCAGAACAGTGAGCTTGCTCAGAACAAAAGAACTGTGCTTCCTACACACACGGGCCAAATCTAGTTCAACTCTGCTTAGGAAACTGACAAGAACAGTAGCTTCTCTTCAGTCCAATACACTGTCCTTGCTGGGAACAGACCTGAGTGCTATTTGCACTTTGTATGAAATGGGAGCATAATAGTGAATCTTCTTACCAGAAAGCAACTCTTGCTCATAGGAGCAGAAACTGCATGTGACTCAACTTCTTTTATGACTGGGAAACAAAGACTAGCACGCCTTACAAGATACACACTCTGCTTTTGAGAAAAGAGCACTCTTCTACTCTACTGTGTTTCCTATAGGGCCAGAACAGTGAGCTTGCTCAGAACAAAAGAACTGTGCTTCCTACACACAAGGGCCATATCTAGTTCAACTGTGCTTAGGAAACTGACAAGAACAATAGCTTCTTTTCAGTCCAATACACTGTACTTGCTGGGAACAGACGCGAGTGCTATTTGCACTGTGTATGGCAATGGGAATGCAATAATGACTCTTCTAACCAGAAAACAACTCTTGCGTGTAGGAACAGAAACTCCATGTGATTCAACTCAGGTTATGACTGGGAAACAAACACTAGCTCGCCTTACAAGAAACACACTCTGCTTTTGAGAAAAGCGCACTCTTCTACTCTACTGTGTTTCCTATCGGGCCAGAACAGTGAGCTTGCTCAGAACCAAAGAACTGTGTTTCCTCCACACACGGGCCATATATAGTTCAACTCTGTTCATGAAACTGACAAGAACAGTAGCTTCTCTTCAGTCCAATACACTGTACTTGCTGGAAACAGACTCGAGTGCTATTTGCACTGTGTATGGCACTGGGAGCACAATAGTGACTCTTCTTACCAGAAAACAACTCTTGCTCATAGGAATAGAAACTGCATGTGATTCAACTCCATTTAGGACTGGGAAACAAACGCTAGCTCGCCTTACAAGAAACACACTCTGCTTTTGAGAAAAGAGCACTCTTCTCCTCCACTGTGTTTTCTATAGGGCCAGAACAGTGAGCTGGCTCACAACAAAAGAACTGTGCTTCCTACTCACACGGCCATATCTAGTTCAATTCTGCTTACGAAACTGACAAGAACAGCAGATCCTCTTCAGTCCAATAACCGTACATGCTGGGAAGAGACGCCAGTGCTATTTGCCCTGTGTATCACAATGGGAGCGCAATAGTGACTCTTCTTACCAGAAAACAACTCTTGCTCGTAGGACCAGAAACTGCATGGGATTCAACTCCATTTAGGACTGGGATACAAACGCTAGTTCGCCTTACAAGAAACACAATCTGCTTTTGAGATAAGAGCACTCTTCTACTCTAATGTGTTTCCTATGGGGTCCGAACACTGATCTTGCTCAAAACAAATGAACTGTGCTTCCTACTCACATGGGCCATATCTAGTTCAACTCTGCTTAGGAAACTGACAAGAAAAGTAGCTCCTCTTCAGTCCAATACACTGTACTTGCTGGGAAGAGTCGCGAGTGCTATTTGCCCTGTGTATGGCAATGGGAGCACAATAGTGACTCCTCTTACCAGAAAACTACTTTTGCTCATAGGACCAAAAATTGCATGTGACTCAACTCCATTTACGATTGGGAAGCAAACGATAGCTCGCCTTACAAGAAACACAATCTGCTTTTGAGAAAAGAGCACTCTTCTACTCTACTGTGTTTTCTACAGGGGCAGAACACTGAGCTGGCTCACAACAAAAGAACTGTGCTTCCTACTCACACGGCCATATCTAGTTCAATTCTGCTTAGGAAACTGACAGGAACAGTAGATCCTCTTCAGTCCGATAACTGTACATGCTGGGAACAGACGCCAGTGCTATTTGCCCTGTGTATCACAATGGGAGAACAATAGTGACTCTTCTTACCAGAAAACAACTCTTGCTCATAGAACCAGAAACTGCATGAGATTCAACTCCGTTTATAACTAAGAAATAAACACTAGCTCGCCTTACAAGAAACACTCTCTGCTTTTGAGAAAAGAGCATTCATCTACTCTACTGTGTTTCTTACAGGGCCAGAACAGTGAGCTTGCTCAGAACAAAAGAACTGTGCTTCCTACACACACGGGCCATATCTAGTTCAACTCTCCTTAGGAAACTGACAAGAACAATAGCTTTTCTTCAGTCCAATACACTGTACTTGCTGGGAACAGAAGCGAGTGCTATTTGCACTGTGTATGGCAATGGGAATGCAATAATGACTCTTCTAACCAGAAAACAACTCTTGCGCCTAGGACCAGAAACTGCATGAGATTCAACTCCGTTTGTGACTGAGAAACAAACACTAGCTCGCCTTCCAAGAAACACACTCTGCTTTTGAGAAAAGAGCACTCTTCTACTCTACTGTGTTTCCTATAGGGCCAGAACAGTGAGCTTGCTCAGAACAAAAGAAATCTGCTTCCTACACACACGGGCCATATCTAGTTCAACTCTGCTTAGGAAACTGACAAGTACAGGAGCTTCTCTTCAGTCCAATACACTGTACTTGCTGGGAACAGACGTTAGTGCTATTTGCACTGCCTATGGCAATGGGAGTGCAACAGTGACACTTCTAACCAGAAAACAACTCTTGCTCATAGAACCAGAAACTGCATGTGATTCAAATCAGTTTATGACTGGGAAATAAACACTAGCTCGCCTTACAAGAAACACTCTCTGCAATTGAGAAAAGATCACTCTTTTACTCTACGGTGTTTCCTATAGGGCCAGAACAGTGAGCTTGCTCAGAACAAAAGAACTGTGCTTCCTACACACACGGGCCATATCTAGTTCAACTCTGCTTAGAAAACTTACAAGAACATTAGCTTCTCTTCAGTCCAAGACACTGTACTTTCGGGAACAGACCTGAGTGCTATTTGCACTGTGTATGGCAATGGGAGCTCAATAATGACTCTTCTAACCAGAAAACAACGCGTGCTCATAGGACAAGAAACTGCATGTCATTCATTTTTATTTATGACTGGGAAAAAAACAATAGCTCTCCTTACAAGCAACACACTCTGCTTTTGAGAAAAGAGCACTCATATACTCTACTGTGTTTCTTACAGTGCAAGAACAGTGAGCTTACTCAGAACAAAAGAACTGTGCTTCCTACACACAAGGGCCATATCTAGTTCAACTCGGCTTAGGAAACTGATAAGAACAGGATCTTCTCTTCAGTCCAATACACTGTACTTGCTGGGAACAGACGCGAGTGCTATTTGCACTGTGTAAGGCAATGGGAAGGCAATAATGACTCTTCTAACCAGAAAACAGCTCTTGCACATAGGACCAGAAACTGCATGTGATTCAAATCAGTTTATGACTGGGAAATAAACACTAGCTCCCCTTACAAGAAACACTCTCTGCAATTGAGAAAAGAGCACTCTATTACTCTACTGTGTTTCCTATAGGGCCAGAACAGTAAGCTTGCCCAGAACAAAAGAACTGTGCTTCCTACACACACGGGCCATATCTAGTTCAACTCTGCTTAGAAAACTTACAAGAACGTTAGCTTCTCTTCAGTCCAATACACTGTATTTTTCGGGAACAGACCTGAGTGCTATTTGCACTGTGTATGGCAATGGGAGCTCAATAATGACTCATCTAACCAGAAAACAACTCGTGCTCATAGGACAAGAAACTGCATGTCATTCACCTTTACTTATGACTGGGAAAAAAACAATAGCTCACCTTACAAGCAACACACTCTGCTTTTCAGAAAAGAGCACTCATCTACTCTACTGTGTTTCTTACAGGGCAAGAACAGTGAGCTTACTCAGAACAAAAGAACTGTGCTTCCTAAACACAAGGGCCATATCTAGTTCAACTCTGCTTAGGAAACTGACAAGAACAGGATCTTCTCTTCAGTCCAATACACTGTACTTGCTGGGAACAGACGCGAGTGCTATTTGCACTGTGTAAGGCAATGGGAAGGCAATAATGACTCTTCTAACCAGAAAACAGCTCTTGCACATAGGACCAGAAACTGCATGTGATTCATCTCCGTTTATAACTGGGATACAAACACTAGCTTGCCTTACAAGAAACACACTCTGCTTTTGAGAAAAGAGCACTCTTCTACTCTACTGTGTTTCCTATAGGGACAGAACAGTGAGCTTGCTCAGAACAAAAGAAATGTGCTTGCTACACACGGGCCATATCTAGTTCAACTCTGCTTAGAAAACTGACATACAGTAGCTTCTCTGAAGTCCAATACACTGTATTTGCTGGCAACAGACGTGAGTGCTTTTTGCACTGCATATGGCAAAGGAAGTGCAACAGTGACTCTTCTAACCAGGAAACAACTCTTGCTCATAGAACCAGAAACCTCATGTGATTCAACTCAGTTTATGACTAAGAAATAAACACTAGCTCGCCTTACAAGAAACACTCTCTACTTTTGAGAAAAGAGCACTCTTTTACTCTACTGTGTTTCCTATAGCGCCAGAACAGTAAGCTTGCTCAGAACAAAAGAACTGTGCTTCCTACACACACGGGCCATATCTAGTTCAACTCTGCTTAGAAAACTTACAAGAACATTAGCTTCTCTTCAGTCCAAGACACTGTACTTTTCGGGAACAGACCTGAGTGCTATTTGCACTGTGTATGGCAATGGGAGCTCAATAATGACTCTTCTAACTAGAAAACAACGCGTGCTCATAGGACAAAAAACTGCATGTCATTCACCTTTACTTATGACTGGGAAAAAAACAATAGCTCGCCTTACAGGCAACACACTCTGCTTTTGAGAAAAGAGCACTCATATACTCTACTGTGTTTCTTACAGTGCAAGAACAGTGAGCTTACTCAGAACAAAAGAACTGTGCTCCCTACACACAAGGGCCATATCTAGTTCAACTCTGCTTAGGAAAATGACAAGAACAGGATCTTCTCTTCAGTCCAATACACTGTACTTGCTGGGAACAGACGCGAGTGCTATTTGCACTGTGTAAGGCAATGGAAAGGCAATAATGACTCTTCTAACCAGAAAACAGCTCTTGCACATAGCACCAGAAACTACATGTGATTCATCTCCGTTTATAACTGGGATACAAACACTAGCTTGCCTTACAAGAAACACACTCTGCTTTTGAGAAAAGAGCACTCTTCTACTCTACTGTGTTTCCTATAGGGCCAGAACAGTGAGATTGCTCAGAACAAAAGAAATCTGCTTCCTACACACAGGGGCCATATCTAGTTCAACTCTGCTTAGGAAACTGACAAGTACAGTAGCTTCCCTTTAGTCCAATACACTGTACTTGCTGGCAACAGACGTGAGTGCTTTTTGCACTGCATATGGCAAAGGGAGTGCAACAGTGACTCTTCTAACCAGGAAACAACTCTTGCTCATAGAACCAAAAACTGCATGTGATTCAACTCAGTTTATAACTGGGATACAAACACTAGCTTGCCTTACAAGAAACACACTCTGCTTTTGAGAAAAGTGCACACTTCTACTCTACCGTGTTTCCTATAGGGCCAGAACAGTGAGCTTGCTCAGAACAAAAGAACTGTGCTTCCTACACACACGGGCCATATCTAGTTCAACTCTGCTTAGGAAACTGACAAGAAAATTAGCTTCTCTTCAGTCCAATACACTGTAATTTTCGGGAACAGACCTGTGTGCTATTTGCACTGTATATGGCAATGGGAGCTCAATAATGACTCTTCTAACCAGGAAAAAACTCGTGCTTGTAGGACAAGAAACTGCATGTCATTCACCTTTACTTATGACTGGGAAACAAACACTAGCTCGCCTTACAAGAAACACACTCTGCTTTTGAGAAAAGAGCATTCATCTACTCTACTGTGTTTCTTAAAGGGCCAGAACAGTGAGCTTACTCAGAACAAAAGAACTGTGATTCCTACACACACGGGCCATATCTAGTTCAACTCTCTTTAGGAAACTGACAAGAACAATAGCTTTTCTTCAGTCCAATACACTGTACTTGCTGGGAACAGACGTGAGTGCTATTTGCACTGTGTATGGCAATGGGAATGCAATAATGACTCTTCTAACCAGAAAACAACTCTTGCTCATAGAACCAGAAACTGCATGAGATTCAACTCCGTTTGTGACTGGGAAACAAACACTAGCTCGCCTTCCAAGAAACACACTCTGCTTTTGAGAAAAGAGCACTCTTCTACTCTACTGTGTTTCCTATAGGGCCAGAACAGTGAGCTTACTCAGAACAAAAGAACTGTGCTTCCTACACACACGGGCCATATCTAGTTCAACTCTGCTTAGGAAACTGACAAGTACAGTAGCTTCTCTTCACTCCAATACACTGTACTTGCTGGGAACAGATGTGAGTGCTATTTGCACTGCATATGGCAATGGGAGTGCAACAGTGACTCTTCTAACCAGAAAACAACTCTTGCTCATAGAACCAGAAACTGCATGTGATTCAAATCAGTTTATGACTGGGAAATAAACACTAGCTCCCCTTACAAGAAACACTCTCTGCAATTGAGAAAAGAGCACTCTTTTACTCTACTGTGTTTCCTATAGGGCCAGAACAGTAAGCTTGCTCAGAACAAAAGAACTGTGCTTCCTACACACACGGGCCATATCTAGTTCAACTCTGCTTAGAAAACTTACAAGAACGTTAGCTTCTCTTCAGTCCAATACACTGTATTTTTCGGGAACAGACCTGAGTGCTATTTGCACTGTGTATGGCAATGGGAGCTCAATAATGACTCTTCTAACCAGAAAACAACTCGTGCTCATAGGACAAGAAACTGCATGTCATTCACCTTTACTTATGACTGGGAAAAAAACAATAGCTCGCCTTACAAGCAACACACTCTGCTTTTGAGAAAAGAGCACTCATCTACTCTACTGTGTTTCTTACAGGGCAAGAACAGTGAGCTTACTCAGAACAAAAGAACTGTGCTTCCTACACACAAGGGCCATATCTAGTTCAACTCTGCTTAGGAAACTGACAAGAACAGGATCTTCTCTTCAGTCCAATACACTGTACTTCCTGGGAACAGACGCGAGTGCTATTTGCACTGTGTATGGCAATGGGAAGGCAATAATGACTCTTCTAACCAGAAAACAGCTCTTGCACATAGGACCAGAAACTGCATGTGATTCATCTCCGTTTATAACTGGGATACAAACACTAGCTTGCCTTACAAGAAACACACTCTGCTTTTGAAAAAAGAGCACTCTTCTACTCTACTGTGTTTCCTATAGGGACAGAACAGTGAGCTTGCTCAGAACAAAAGAAATGTGCTTCCTACACACACGGGCCATATCTAGTTCAACTCTGCTTAGAAAACTGACATACAGTAGCTTCTCTGAAGTCCAATACACTGTACTTGCTGGCAACAGACGTGAGTGCTTTTTGCACTGCATATGGCAAAGGAAGTGCAACAGTGACTCTTCTAACCAGGAAACAACTCTTGCTCATAGAACCAGAAACTGCATGTGATTCAACTCAGTTTATGACTAAGAAATAAACACTAGCTCGCCTTACAAGAAACACTCTCTACTTTTGAGAAAAGAGCACTCTTTTACTCTACTGTGTTTCCTATAGCGCCAGAACAGTAAGCTTGCTCAGAACAAAAGAACTGTGCTTCCTACACACACGGGCCATATCTAGTTCAACTCTGCTTAGTAAACTGAAAAGAACATTAGCTTCTCTTCAGTCCAATACACTGTAATTTTCGGGAACAGACCTGTGTGCTATTGGCACTGTATATGGCAAAGGGAGCTAAATAATGACTCTTCTAAACAGAAAAAAACTCGTGCTTGTAGGACAAGAAACTGCATGTCATTCACCTTTACTTATGACTTGGAAACAAACACTAGCTCGCCTTACAAGAAACACACTCTGCTTTTGAGAAAAGAGCATTCATCTACTCTACTGTGTTTCTTACAGGGCCAGAACAGTGAGCTTACTCAGAACAAAAGAACTGTGCTTCCTACACACACGGGCCATATCTAGTTCAACTCTCCTTAGGAAACTGACAAGAACAATAGCTTTTCTTCAGTCCAATACACTGTACTTGCTGGGAACAGAAGCGAGTGCTATTTGCACTGTGTATGGCAATGGGAATGCAATAATGACTCTTCTAACCAGAAAACAACTCTTGCGCGTAGGACCAGAAACTGCATGAGATTCAACTCCGTTTGTGACTGGGAAACAAACACTAGCTCGCCTTCCAAGAAACACACTCTGCTTTTGAGAAAAGAGCACTCTTCTACTCTACTGTGTTTTCTATAGGGCCAGAACAGTGAGCTTGCTCAGAACAAAAGAACTGTGCTTCCTGCACACACGGGCCATATCTAGTTCAATTCTGCTTAGGAAACTGACAAGAACATTAGCTTCTCTTCAGTCCAATACACTGTAATTTTGGGAACAGACCTGAGTGCTATTTGCAATGTATATGGCAATGGGAGATCAATAAGGACTCTTCAAACCAGAAAAAAACTCGTGCTCGTAGGACAAGAAACTGCATGTCATTCACCTTTACTTATGACTGGGAAACAAACAATAGCTCGCCTTACAAGAAACACACTCTGCTTTTGAGAAAAGAGCACTCATCTACTCTACTGTGTTTCTTACAGGGCCAGAACAGTGAGCTTACTCAGAACAAAAGAACTGTGCTCCCTACACACACGAGCCATATCTAGTTCAACTCTGCTTAGGAAACTGACAAGAACAGGATCTTCTCTTCAGTCCAATACACTGTACTTGCTGGGAACAGATGCCAGTGCTATTTACACTGTGTATGGCAATGGAAAGGCAATAATGACTCTTCTAACCAGAAAACAACTCTTGCTCTTTGGATCAGAAACTGCATGTGATTCAACTTCTTTTATGAATGGGAAACAAACACTAGCTCGCCTTACAAGAAACACACTCTGCTTTTGAGAAAAGAGCACTCTTTTACTCTACTGTGTTTCCTAAAGGGCCAGAACAGTGAGCTTGCTCAGAACAAAAGAACTGTGCTTCCTACACACGGGCCATATCTAGTTCAACTCTGCTTAGGAACGAGAACAGTAGTGTCTCTTCAGTCCAATACAGGGTATTGCTGCGACAAAACCTGAGTGCTATATGCACTGTGTATGGCAATGGGAGAACAATAATGACTCTTCTAAACAGAAAACAAATCTTGCTCGTATGACCAGAAACTGCATGTGATTCACCTGCGTTTATGACTGGGATACAAACACTAGCTCGCCTTACAAGAAACACACTCTGCTTTTGAGAAAAGAGCACTCTTCTACTCTACTGTGTTTTCTAGAGGGCCAGGACAGCTAGCTTGCTCAGAACAAAAGAACTGTGCTTCCTACACACACGGGCCATATGTGGTTCAACTCTGCTTAGGAAACTGACAAGAACATTAGCTTCTCTTCAGTCCAATACACTGTACTTGCTGGGAACAAACGCGAGTGCAATTTGCACTGTGTATAGCAATGGGAAGGCAATAATGACTCTTCTAACCAGAAAACTCTTGCACATAGGACCAGAAACTGCATGTGATTCAACTCCGTTTATAACTGGGATACAAACACTAGCTTGCCTTACAAGAAACACACTCTGCTTTTGAGAAAAGAGCACTCTTCTACTCTACTGTGTTTCCTATAGGGCCAGAATAGTGAGCTTGCTCAGAACAAAAGTACTGTGCTTCCTATACACACGGGCCATATCTAGTTCAACTCTGCTTAGGAAACTGACAAGAACAGTAGCACCTCTTCAGTCCAACACACTGTAGTTGCTGGGAACAGACATGAGTGCTATTTGCACTCTGTATTGCAATGGGAGCACAATAGTGACTCTTCTTACCAGAAAACAACTCTTGCTCGTACGACCAGAAACTGCATGTGACGCAACTCCATTTAGGACTGGGAAAGAAACACTAGCTGAACTTACAAGAATCACACTCTGCTTTTGAGAAAAATGCACTCTTCTACTCTACTGTGTTTCCTATAGGGCCAGAACAGTGAGCTGCTCAAACAAAAGAAATGTGCTTCCTACACACACGGGCCATATCTAGTTCAACTCTGCTTAGGAAACTGACAACAACAATAGCTTCTCTTCAGTCCAATACACTGTACTTGCTGGGAACAGACGCGAGTGCTATTTGCACTGTGTATGACAACCGGAGCATTATAGTAACTCTTCTTACAAGAAAGCAACTCTTGCTCATAGGACCAGAAACTGCATGTGACTCAACTTCTTTTATGACTGGGAAACAAACACTAGCTCGCCTTCCAAGAATCACACTCTGCTTTTGAAAAAAGAGCACTCTTCTACTCTACTGTGTTTCCTATAGGGACAGAACAGTGAGCTTGCTCAGAACAAAAGAACTGTGCTTCCTACACACGGGCCATATCTAGTTCAACTCTGCTTAGGAAACTGACAAGTACAGTAGCTTCTTTTCAGTCCAATACACTGTATTTGCTGGGAACAGACGTGAGTGCTATTTGCACTGCATATGGCAATGTGAGTGCAACAGTGACTCTTCTAACTAGAAAACAACTCTTGCTCATAGAACCAGAAACTGCATGATATTCAACTCAGTTTATGACTGGCAAATAAACACTAGCTCGCCTTACAAGAAACACTCTCTGCAATTGAGAAAAGAGCACTCTTTTACTCTACTGTGTTTCCTATAGGGCCAGAACAGTACGCTTGCTCAGAACAAAAGAACTCTGCTTCCTACACACACGGGCCATATCTAGTTCAACTCTGCTTAGAAAACTTACAAGAACATTAGCTTCTCTTCAGTCCAATACACTGTACTTTTCGGGAACAGACCTGAGTGCTATTTGCACTGTGTATGGCAATGGGAGCTCAATAATGACTCTTCTAACCAGAAAAAAACTCGTGCTCATAGGACAAGAAACTGCATGTCATTCACCTTTACTTATGACGGGGAAAAAAACAATAACTCGCCTTACAAGAAACACACTCTGCTTTTGAGAAAAGAGCACTCATCTACTCTACTGTGTTTCTTACAGGACAAGAACAGTGAGCTTACTCAGAACAAAAGAACTGTGCTTCCTACACACAAGGGCCATATCTAGTTCAACTCTGCTTAGGAAACTGACAAGAACAGTAGCTTTTCTTCAGTCCAATACACTGTAATTGCTGGGAACAGACCTGAGTGCTATATGCACTGTGTAAGGCAATGGGAGCATAATAGTGACTCTTCTTACAAGAAAGCAACTCTTGCTCATAGGACCAGCAACTGCATGTGACTCGCCTTCTTTTATGTCTGGGACACAAACACTAGCTCGCCTTACAAGAAACACACTCTGCTTTTGAGAAAAAAGCACTCTTCTACTCTACTGTGTTTCCTAGATGGCCAGGACAGTGAGCTTGCTCAGAACAAAAGAACTGTGCTTCCTACACACACAGGCCATATCTAGTTCAACTCTGCTTAGGAAACTGACAAGAACAGTAGCTTTTCTTCAGTCCAATACACTGTACTTTTCGGGAACAGACCTGAGAGCTATTTGCACTGTGTATGGCAATGGGAGCTCCATAATGACTCTTCTAACCAGAAAACAACTCGTGCTCATAGGACAAGAAACTGCATGTCATTCACCTTTACTTATGACGGGGAAAAAAACAATAGCTCGCCTTACAAGAAACACACTCTGCTTTTGAGAAAAGAGCACTCATCTACTGTACTGTGTTTCTTACAGGGCCAGTACAGTGAGCTTACTCAGAACAAAAGAACTGTGCTTCCTACACACAAGGGCCATATCTAGTTCAACTCTGCTTAGGAAACTGACAAGAACAGTAGCTTCTCTTCAGTCCAATACACTGTACTTGCTGGGAACAGACGCGAGTGCTATTTGCACTGTGTAAGGCAATGGGAAGGCAATAATGACTCTTCTAACCAGAAAAAAACTCTTGCACATAGGACCAGAAAATGCATGTGATTCAACTCTGTTTATAACTGGGATACAAACACTAGCTTGCCTTACAAGAAACACACTCTGCTTTTGAGAAAAGAGCACTCTTCTACTCTACTGTATTTCCTATCTGGCCAGAACAGTGAGCTTGCTCAGAAAAAAAGAACTGTGTTTCCTCCACACACGGGCCATATATAGTTCAACTCTGTTCATGAAACTGACAAGAACAGTAGCTTCTCTTCAGTCCAATACACTGTACTTGCTGGAAACAGACTCGAGTGCTATTTGCACTGTGTATGGCACTGGGAGAGCAATAGTGACTCTTCTTACCAGAAAACAACTCTTGCTCATAGGAATAGAAACTGCATGTGATTCAACTCCATTTAGGACTGGGAAACAAACGCTAGCTCGCCTTACAAGAAACACACTCTGCTTTTGAGAAAAGAGCACTCTTCTCCTCCACTGTGTTTTCTATAGGGCCAGAACAGTGAGCTGGCTCACAACAAAAGAACTGTGCTTCCTACTCACACGGCCATATCTAGTTCAATTCTGCTTAGGAAACTGACAAGAACAGCAGATCCTCTTCAGTCCAATAACTGTACATGCTGGGAACAGACGCCAGTGCTGTTTGCCCTGTGTATCACAATGGGAGCGCAATAGTGACTCTTCTTACCAGAAAACAACTCTTGCTCGTAGGACCAGAAACTGCATGGGATTCAACTCCATTTAGGACTGGGAAACAAACGCTAGTTTGCCTTACAAGAAACACAATCTGCTTTTGAGATAAGAGCACTCTTCTACTCTAATGTGTTTCCTATGGGGTCCGAACACTGAGCTTGCTCAAAACAAATGAACTGTGCTTCCTACTCACATGAGCCATATCTAGTTCAACTCTGCTTAGGAAACTGACAAGAAAAGTAGCTCCTCTTCAGTCCAATACACTGTACTTGCTGGGAAGAGTCGCGAGTGCTATTTGCACTGTGTATGGCAATGGGAGCACAATAGTGACTCCTCTTACCAGAAAACTACTTTTGCTCATAGGACCAAAAACTGCATGTGACTCAACTCCATTTACGATTGGGAAGCAAACGATAGCTCGCCTTACAAGAAACACACTCTGCTTTTGAGAAAAGAGCACTCTTCTACTCTACTGTGTTTTCTACAGGGGCAGAACACTGAGCCGGCTCACAACAAAAGAACTGTGCTTCCTACTCACACGGCCATATCTAGTTCAATTCTGCTTAGGAAACTGACAAGAACAGTAGCTCCTCTTCAGTCCAATACACTGTACTTGCTGGGAAGAGACGCAAGTGCTCTTTGCACTGTGTATGGCAATGGGAGCGCAATAGTGACTTTCCTTACCAGAAAACAACTCTTGCTCATAGGACCAAAAACTGCATGTGATTCACCTCCATTTAGGATTGGGAAACAAACGCTAGCTCGCCTTCCAAGAAACACACTCTGCTTTTGAGAAAAGAGCACTCTTCTACTCTACTGTGTTTCCTATAGGGCCAAAACAGTGAGCTTGCTCAGAACAAAAGAACTGTGCTTCCTGCACACACGGGCCATATCTAGTTCAATTCTGCTTAGGAAACTGACAAGAACATTAGCTTCTCTTCAGTCCAATACACTGTAATTTTGGGAACAGACCTGAGTGCTATTTGCACTGTATATGGCAATGGGAGATCAATAAGGACTCTTCAAACCAGAAAAAAACTCGTGCTCGTAGGACAAGAAACTGCATGTCATTCACCTTTACTTATGACTGGGAAACAAACACTAGCTCGCCTTACAAGAAACACACTCTGCTTTTGAGAAAAGAGCACTCATCTACTCTACTGTGTTTCTTACAGGGCCAGAACAGTGAGCTTACTCAGAACAAAAGAACTGTGCTCCCTACACACACGAGCCATATCTAGTTCAACTCTGCTTAGGAAACTGACAAGAACAGGATCTTCTCTTCAGTCCAATACACTGTACTTCCTGGGAACAGACGCGAGTGCTATTTGCACTGTGTATGGCAATGGGAAGGCAATAATGACTCTTCTAACCAGAAAACAGCTCTTGCACATAGGACCAGAAACTGCATGTGATTCATCTCCGTTTATAACTGGGATACAAACACTAGCTTGCCTTACAAGAAACACACTCTGCTTTTGAAAAAAGAGCACTCTTCTACTCTACTGTGTTTCCTATAGGGACAGAACAGTGAGCTTGCTCAGAACAAAAGAAATGTGCTTCCTACACACACGGGCCATATCTAGTTCAACTCTGCTTAGAAAACTGACATACAGTAGCTTCTCTGAAGTCCAATACACTGTAATTGCTGGGAACAGACATGAGTGCTACTTGCAGTGTGTATTGCAATGGGAGCGCAATAGTGACTCTTCTTACCAGAAAACAACTCTTGCTCGTACGACCAGAAACTGCATGTGACGCAACTCCATTTAGGACTGGGAAAGAAACACTAGCTGAACTTACAAGAATCACACTCTGCTTTTGAGAAAAGAGCACTCTTCTACTCTACTGTGTTTCCTATAGGGCCAGAACAGTGAGCTTGCTCAAACAAAAGAAATGTGCTTCCTACACACACGGGCCATATCTAGTTCAACTCTGCTTAGGAAACTGACAAGAAGAGTAGCTCCTCTTCAGTCCAATACAGTGTACTTGCTGGGAACAGACGCGAGTGCTATTTGCACTGTGTATGGCAATGGGAGCACAATAGTGACTTTCCTTACCAGAAAACAACTCTTGCTCATAGGACCAAAAACTGCATGTGATTCAACTCCATTTAGGATTGGGAAACAAATGCTAGCTCGCCTTACAAGAAACACACTCTGCATTTGAGAAAAGAGCACTCTTCTACTCTACTGTGTTTCCTATAGGGCCAGAAAAGTGTGCTTGCTCAGAACAAAAGAACTGTGCTTCCTACACACAAGGGCCATATCTAGTTCAACTCTGCTTAGGAAACTGACAAGAACAGTAGCTCCTCTTCAGTCCAACACACTGTACATGCTGGGAACAGACATGAGTGCTATTTGCACTGTGTATTGCAATGGGTGCACAATAGTGACTCTTGTTACCAGAAAACAACTCTTGCTCGTACGACCAGAAACTGCATGTGACTCAACTCCATTTAGGACTGGGAAAGGAACACTAGCTCACTTTACAAGAAACACACTCTGCTTTTAAGAAAAGAGCACTCTTCTACTCTTCTGTGTTTCCTATAGGGCCAGAACAATGAGCTTGCTCAGAACAAAAGAACTGTGCTTCCTACACACACGGGCCATATCTAGTTCAACTCTGCTTAGGAAACTGACAAGAATAGTAGCTCCTCTTCAGTCCAATACACTGTACCTGCTGGGAACAGACGTGAGTGCTATTTGCACTGTGTATGGCAATGGGAGCACAATAGTGACTCTTCTTACCAGAAACAATTCTTCCTCATAGGAATAGAAACTGCATGTGATGCAACTCCATTTAGGACTGGGAAACAAACGCTACTTCGCCTTACAAGAAACACAATCTGCTTTTGAGAAAAGAGCACTCTTCTACTCTACTGGGTTTCCTATGGGGTCTGAACAGTGAGCTTGCTCAGAAAAAAAGAACTGTGCTTCCTACACACACGGGCCATATCTAGTTCAACTCTGCTTAGGAAACTGACAAAAACAGAAGCTCCTCTTCAGTCCAATACACTACACTTGCAGGGAACAGACGCGAGTGCTATTTGCACTGTGTATGGCAATGGGAGCACAATAGTGTCTCTTCTTACCAGAGAACAACTCTTCCTCATAGGAATAGAAACTGCATGTGATTCAACTCCATTTAAGACTGGGAAACAAACGCTAGCTCGCCTTACAAGAAACACACTGTGCTTTTGAGAAAAGAGCACTCTTCTCCTCCACTGTGTTTCCTATAGGGCCAGAACAGTGAGCTTGCTCAGAACAAAAGAACTGTGCTTCCTACACACACGGGCCATATCTATTTCTACTCTGCTTAGGAAACTGAAAAGAACAGTAGCTCTTCTTCAGTCCAATACACTGTAATTGCTGGGAACAGACATGAGTGCTACTTGCAGTGTGTATTGCAATGGGAGCGCAATAGTGACTCTTCTTACCAGAAAACAACTCTTGCTTGTACGACCAGAAACTGCATGTGACGCAACTCCATTTAGGACTGGGAAAGAAACACTAGCTGAACTTACAAGAATCACACTCTGCTTTTGAGAAAAGAGCACTCTTCTACTCTACTGTGTTTCCTATAGGGCCAGAACAGTGAGCTTGCTCAAACAAAAGAAATGTGCTTCCTACACACACGGGCCATATCTAGTTCAACTCTGCTTAGGAAACTGACAAGAAGAGTAGCTCCTCTTCAGTCCAATACAGTGTACTTGCTGGGAACAGACGCGAGTGCTATTTGCACTGTGTATGGCAATGGGAGCACAATAGTGACTTTCCTTACCAGAAAACAACTCTTGCTCATAGGACCAAAAACTGCATGTGATTCAACTCCATTTAGGATTGGGAAACAAATGCTAGCTCGCCTTACAAGAAACACACTCTGCATTTGAGAAAAGAGCACTCTTCTACTCTACTGTGTTTCCTATAGGGCCAGAAAAGTGTGCTTGCTCAGAACAAAAGAACTGTGCTTCCTACACACAAGGGCCATATCTAGTTCAACTCTGCTTAGGAAACTGACAAGAACAGTAGCTCCTCTTCAGTCCAACACACTGTACTTGCTGGGAACAGACATGAGTGCTATTTGCACTGTGTATTGCAATGGGTGCACAATAGTGACTCTTGTTACCAGAAAACAACTCTTGCTCGTACGACCAGAAACTGCATGTGACTCAACTCCATTTAGGACTGGGAAAGGAACACTAGCTCACTTTACAAGAAACACACTCTGCTTTTAAGAAAAGAGCACTCTTCTACTCTTCTGTGTTTCCTATAGGGCCAGAACAATGAGCTTGCTCAGAACAAAAGAACTGTGCTTCCTACACACACAGGCCATATCTAGTTCAACTCTGCTTAGGAAACTGACAAGAACAGTAGCTCCTCTTCAGTCCAATACACTGTACTTGCTGGGAACAGACGCGAGTGCTATTTGCACTGTGTATGGCAATGGGAGCACAATAGTGACTCTTCTTACAAGAAAACAACCCTTGGCATAGGAATAGAAACTGCATGTGATTCAACTCCATTTAGGACTGGAAACAAACACTAGCTCGCCTTACAAGAAACACACTCTGCTTTTGAGAAAAGAGCACTCTTCTCCTCCACTGTGTTTCCTATAGGGCCAGAACAGTGAGCTTGCTCAGAACAAAAGAACTGTGCTTCCTACACACACGGGCCATATCTATTTCAACTCTGCTTAGGAAACTGAAAAGAACAGCAGCTCCTCTTCAGTCCAACATACTGTAATTGCTGGGAACAGACATGAGTGCTATTTGCAGTGTGTATTGCAATGGGAGCGCAATAGTGACTCTTCTTACCAGAAAACAACTCTTGCTCGTAGGATCAGAAACTGCATGTGATGCAACTCCATTTAGGACTGGGAAAGAAACACTAGCTGAACTTAGAAGAAACACACTCTGCTTTTGAGAAAAGAGCACTCTTCTACTCTACTGTGTTTCCTATAGGGCCAGAATAGTGAGCTTGCTCAGAACAAAAGTACTGTGCTTCCTATACACACGGGCCATATCTAGTTCAACTCTGCTTAGGAAACTGACAAGAACAGTAGCACCTCTTCAGTCCAACACACTGTAGTTGCTGGGAACAGACATGAGTGCTATTTGCACTCTGTATTGCAATGGGAGCACAATAGTGACTCTTCTTACCAGAAAACAACTCTTGCTCGTACGACCAGAAACTGCATGTGACGCAACTCCATTTAGGACTGGAAAAGAAACACTAGCTGAACTTACAAGAATCACACTCTGCCTTTGAGAAAAGAGCACTCTTCTACTCTACTGTGTTTCCTATAGGGCCAGAACAGTGACCTGCTCAAACAAAAGAAATGTGCTTCCTACACACACGGGCCATATCTAGTTCAACTCTGCTTAGGAAACTGACAACAACAATAGCTTCTCTTCAGTCCAATACACTGTACTTGCTGGGAACAGACGCGAGTGCTATTTGCACTGTGTATGACAACCGGAGCATTATAGTAACTCTTCTTACAAGAAAGCAACTCTTGCTCATAGGACCAGAAACTGCATGTGACTCAACTTCTTTTATGACTGGGAAACAAACACTAGCTCGCCTTCCAAGAATCACACTCTGCTTTTGAAAAAAGAGCACTCTTCTACTCTACTGTGTTTCCTATAGGGACAGAACAGTGAGCTTGCTCAGAACAAAAGAACTGTGCTTCCTACACACGGGCCATATCTAGTTCAACTCTGCTTAGGAAACTGACAAGTACAGTAGCTTCTTTTCAGTCCAATACACTGTATTTGCTGGGAACAGACGTGAGTGCTATTTGCACTGCATATGGCAATGTGAGTGCAACAGTGACTCTTCTAACTAGAAAACAACTCTTGCTCATAGAACCAGAAACTGCATGATATTCAACTCAGTTTATGACTGGCAAATAAACACTAGCTCGCCTTACAAGAAACACTCTCTGCAATTGAGAAAAGAGCACTCTTTTACTCTACTGTGTTTCCTATAGGGCCAGAACAGTACGCTTGCTCAGAACAAAAGAACTCTGCTTCCTACACACACGGGCCATATCTAGTTCAACTCTGCTTAGAAAACTTACAAGAACATTAGCTTCTCTTCAGTCCAATACACTGTACTTTTCGGGAACAGACCTGAGTGCTATTTGCACTGTGTATGGCAATGGGAGCTCAATAATGACTCTTCTAACCAGAAAAAAACTCGTGCTCATAGGACAAGAAACTGCATGTCATTCACCTTTACTTATGACGGGGAAAAAAACAATAACTCGCCTTACAAGAAACACTCTCTGCTTTTGAGAAAAGAGCACTCATCTACTCTACTGTGTTTCTTACAGGACAAGAACAGTGAGCTTACTCAGAACAAAAGAACTGTGCTTCCTACACACAAGGGCCATATCTAGTTCAACTCTGCTTAGGAAACTGACAAGAACAGTAGCTTTTCTTCAGTCCAATACACTGTAATTGCTGGGAACAGACCTGAGTGCTATATGCACTGTGTAAGGCAATGGGAGCATAATAGTGACTCTTCTTACAAGAAAGCAACTCTTGCTCATAGGAAAAGCAACTGCATGTGACTCGCCTTCTTTTATGTCTGGGATACAAACACTAGCTCGCCTTACAAGAAACACACTCTGCTTTTGAGAAAAAAGCACTCTTCTACTCTACTGTGTTTCCTAGATGGCCAGGACAGTGAGCTTGCTCAGAACAAAAGAACTGTGCTTCCTACACACACAGGCCATATCTAGTTCAACTCTGCTTAGGAAACTGACAAGAACAGTAGCTTTTCTTCAGTCCAATACACTGTACTTTTCGGGAACAGACCTGAGAGCTATTTGCACTGTGTATGGCAATGGGAGCTCCATAATGACTCTTCTAACCAGAAAACAACTCGTGCTCATAGGACAAGAAACTGCATGTCATTCACCTTTACTTATGACGGGGAAAAAAACAATAGCTCGCCTTACAAGAAACACACTCTGCTTTTGAGAAAAGAGCACTCATCTACTGTACTGTGTTTCTTACAGGGCCAGTACAGTGAGCTTACTCAGAACAAAAGAACTGTGCTTCCTACACACAAGGGCCATATCTAGTTCAACTCTGCTTAGGAAACTGACAAGAACAGTAGCTTCTCTTCAGTCCAATACACTGTACTTGCTGGGAACAGACGCGAGTGCTATTTGCACTGTGTAAGGCAATGGGAAGGCAATAATGACTCTTCTAACCAGAAAACAACTCTTGCACATAGGACCAGAAAATGCATGTGATTCAACTCTGTTTATAACTGGGATACAAACACTAGCTTGCCTTACAAGAAACACACACTGCTTTTGAGAAAAGAGCACTCTTCTACCCTACTGTATTTCCTATCGGGCCAGAACAGTGAGCTTGCTCAGAAAAAAAGAACTGTGTTTCCTCCACACACGGGCCATATATAGTTCAACTCTGTTCATGAAACTGACAAGAACAGTAGCTTCTCTTCAGTCCAATACACTGTACTTGCTGGAAACAGACTCGAGTGCTATTTGCACTGTGTATGGCACTGTGAGCACAATAGTGACTCTTCTTACCAGAAAACAACTCTTGCTCATAGGAATAGAAACTGCATGTGATTCAACTCCATTTAGGACTGGGAAACAAACGCTAGCTCGCCTTACAAGAAACACACTCTGCTTTTGAGAAAAGAGCACTCTTCTCCTCCACTGTGTTTTCTATAGGGCCAGAACAGTGAGCTGGCTCACAACAAAAGAACTGTGCTTCCTACTCACACGGCCATATCTAGTTCAATTCTGCTTAGGAAACTGACAAGAACAGTAGCTCCTCTTCAGTCCAATACACTGTACTTGCTGGGAAGAGACGCGAGTGCTCTTTGCACTGTGTATGGCAGTGGGAGCGCAATAGTGACTTTCCTTACCAGAAAACAACTCTTGCTCATAGGACCAAAAACTGCATGTGATTCACCTCCATTTAGGATTGGGAAACAAACGCTAGCTCGCCTTACAAGAAACACACTCTGCTTTTGAGAAAAGAGCACTCTTATACTCTACTGTGTTTCCTATAGGGCCAGAACAGTGAGCTTGCTCAGAACCAAAGAACTGTGCTTCCTGCACACACGGGCCATATCTAGTTCAACTCTGCTTAGGAAACTGACAAGAACAGTAGCTCCTCTTCAGTCCAATACACTGTACCTGCTGGGAACAGACGTGAGTGCTATTTGGACTGTGTATGGCAATGGGAGCACAATAGTGACTCTTCTTACCAGAAACAATTCTTCCTCATAGGAATAGAAACTGCATGTGATGCAACTCCATTTAGGACTGGGAAACAAACGCTACTTCGCCTTACAAGAAACACAATCTGCTTTTGAGAAAAGAGCACTCTTCTACTCTACTGGGTTTCCTATGGGGTCTGAACAGTGAGCTTGCTCAGAAAAAAAGAACTGTGCTTCCTACACACACGGGCCATATCTAGTTCAACTCTGCTTAGGAAACTGACAAAAACAGAAGCTCCTCTTCAGTCCAATACACTACACTTTCAGGGAACAGACGCGAGTGCTATTTGCACTGTGTATGGCAATGGGAGCACAATAGTGACTCTTCTTACCAGAAAACAACTCTTCCTCATAGGAATAGAAACTGCATGTGATTCAACTCCATTTAAGACTGGGAAACAAACGCTAGCTCGCCCAACAAGAAACACACTCTGCTTTTGAGAAAAGAGCACTCTTCTCCTCCACTGTGTTTCCTATAGGGCCAGAACAGTGAGCTTGCTCAGAACAAAAGAACTGTGCTTCCTACACACAAGGGCCATATCTAGTTCAACTCTGCTTAGGAAACTGACAAGAACAGTAGCTCCTCTTCAGTCCAACACACTGTACTTGCTGGGAACAGACATGAGTGCTATTTGCACTGTGTATTGCAATGGGTGCACAATAGTGACTCTTGTTACCAGAAAACAACTCTTGCTCGTACGACCAGAAACTGCATGTGACTCAACTCCATTTAGGACTGGGAAAGGAACACTAGCTCACTTTACAAGAAACACACTCTGCTTTTAAGAAAAGAGCACTCTTCTACTCTTCTGTGTTTCCTATAGGGCCAGAACAATGAGCTTGCTCAGAACAAAAGAACTGTGCTTCCTACACACACGGGCCATATCTAGTTCAACTCTGCTTAGGAAACTGACAAGAACAGTAGCTCCTCTTCAGTCCAATACACTGTACTTGCTGGGAACAGACGCGAGTGCTATTTGCACTGTGTATGGCAATGGGAGCACAATAGTGACTCTTCTTACAAGAAAACAACCCTTGGCATAGGAATAGAAACTGCATGTGATTCAACTCCATTTAGGACTGGGAAACAAACACTAGCTCGCCTTACAAGAAACACACTCTGCTTTTGAGAAAAGAGCACTCTTCTCCTCCACTGTGTTTCCTATAGGGCCAAAACAGTGAGCTTGCTCAGAACAAAAGAACTGTGCTTCCTACACACACGGGCCATATCTATTTCAACTCTGCTTAGGAAACTGAAAAGAACAGCAGCTCCTCTTCAGTCCAACATACTGTAATTGCTGGGAACAGACATGAGTGCTATTTGCAGTGTGTATTGCAATGGGAGCGCAATAGTGACTCTTCTTACCAGAAAACAACTCTTGCTCGTAGGATCAGAAACTGCATGTGATGCAACTCCATTTAGGACTGGGAAAGAAACACTAGCTGAACTTAGAAGAAACACACTCTGCTTTTGAGAAAAGAGCACTCTTCTACTCTACTGTGTTTCCTATAGGGCCAGAATAGTGAGCTTGCTCAGAACAAAAGTACTGTGCTTCCTATACACACGGGCCATATCTAGTTCAACTCTGCTTAGGAAACTGACAAGAACAGTAGCACCTCTTCAGTCCAACACACTGTAGTTGCTGGGAACAGATATGAGTGCTATTTGCACTCTGTATTGCAATGGGAGCACAATAGTGACTCTTCTTACCAGAAAACAACTCTTGCTCGTACGACCAGAAACTGCATGTGACGCAACTCCATTTAGGACTGGGAAAGAAACACTAGCTGAACTTACAAGAATCACACTCTGCTTTTGAGAAAAGAGCACTCTTCTACTCTACTGTGTTTCCTATAGGGCCAGAACAGTGAGCTGCTCAAACAAAAGAAATGTGCTTCCTACACACACGGGCCATATCTAGTTCAACTCTGCTTAGGAAACTGACAACAACAATAGCTTCTCTTCAGTCCAATACACTGTACTTGCTGGGAACAGACGCGAGTGCTATTTGCACTGTGTATGACAACCGGAGCATTATAGTAACTCTTCTTACAAGAAAGCAACTCTTGCTCATAGGACCAGAAACTGCATGTGACTCAACTTCTTTTATGACTGGGAAACAAACACTAGCTCGCCTTCCAAGAATCACACTCTGCTTTTGAAAAAAGAGCACTCTTCTACTCTACTGTGTTTCCTATAGGGACAGAACAGTGAGCTTGCTCAGAACAAAAGAACTGTGCTTCCTACACACGGGCCATATCTAGTTCAACTCTGCTTAGGAAACTGACAAGTACAGTAGCTTCTTTTCAGTCCAATACACTGTATTTGCTGGGAACAGACGTGAGTGCTATTTGCACTGCATATGGCAATGTGAGTGCAACAGTGACTCTTCTAACTAGAAAACAACTCTTGCTCATAGAACCAGAAACTGCATGATATTCAACTCAGTTTATGACTGGCAAATAAACACTAGCTCGCCTTACAAGAAACACTCTCTGCAATTGAGAAAAGAGCACTCTTTTACTCTACTGTGTTTCCTATAGGGCCAGAACAGTACGCTTGCTCAGAACAAAAGAACTCTGCTTCCTACACACACGGGCCATATCTAGTTCAACTCTGCTTAGAAAACTTACAAGAACATTAGCTTCTCTTCAGTCCAATACACTGTACTTTTCGGGAACAGACCTGAGTGCTATTTGCACTGTGTATGGCAATGGGAGCTCAATAATGACTCTTCTAACCAGAAAAAAACTCGTGCTCATAGGACAAGAAACTGCATGTCATTCACCTTTACTTATGACGGGGAAAAAAACAATAACTCGCCTTACAAGAAACACACTCTGCTTTTGAGAAAAGAGCACTCATCTACTCTACTGTGTTTCTTACAGGACAAGAACAGTGAGCTTACTCAGAACAAAAGAACTGTGCTTCCTACACACAAGGGCCATATCTAGTTCAACTCTGCTTAGGAAACTGACAAGAACAGTAGCTTTTCTTCAGTCCAATACACTGTAATTGCTGGGAACAGACCTGAGTGCTATATGCACTGTGTAAGGCAATGGGAGCATAATAGTGACTCTTCTTACAAGAAAGCAACTCTTGCTCATAGGACCAGCAACTGCATGTGACTCGCCTTCTTTTATGTCTGGGACACAAACACTAGCTCGCCTTACAAGAAACACACTCTGCTTTTGAGAAAAAAGCACTCTTCTACTCTACTGTGTTTCCTAGATGGCCAGGACAGTGAGCTTGCTCAGAACAAAAGAACTGTGCTTCCTACACACACAGGCCATATCTAGTTCAACTCTGCTTAGGAAACTGACAAGAACAGTAGCTTTTCTTCAGTCCAATACACTGTACTTTTCGGGAACAGACCTGAGAGCTATTTGCACTGTGTATGGCAATGGGAGCTCCATAATGACTCTTCTAACCAGAAAACAACTCGTGCTCATAGGACAAGAAACTGCATGTCATTCACCTTTACTTATGACGGGGAAAAAAACAATAGCTCGCCTTACAAGAAACACACTCTGCTTTTGAGAAAAGAGCACTCATCGACTGTACTGTGTTTCTTACAGGGCCAGTACAGTGAGCTTACTCAGAACAAAAGAACTGTGCTTCCTACACACAAGGGCCATATCTAGTTCAACTCTGCTTAGGAAACTGACAAGAACAGTAGCTTCTCTTCAGTCCAATACACTGTAATTGCTGGGAACAGACGCGAGTGCTATTTGCACTGTGTAAGGCAATGGGAAGGCAATAATGACTCTTCTAACCAGAAAACAACTCTTGCACATAGGACCAGAAAATGCATGTGATTCAACTCTGTTTATAACTGGGATACAAACACTAGCTTGCCTTACAAGAAACACACACTGCTTTTGAGAAAAGAGCACTCTTCTACTCTACAGTATTTCCTATCGGGCCAGAACAGTGAGCTTGCTCAGAAAAAAAGAACTGTGTTTCCTCCACACACGGGCCATATATAGTTCAACTCTGTTCATGAAACTGACAAGAACAGTAGCTTCTCTTCAGTCCAATACACTGTACTTGCTGGAAACAGACTCGAGTGCTATTTGCACTGTGTATGGCACTGGGAGCACAATAGTGACTCTTCTTACCAGAAAACAACTCTTGCTCATAGGAATAGAAACTGCATGTGATTCAACTCCATTTAGGACTGGGAAACAAACGCTAGCTCGCCTTACAAGAAACACACTCTGCTTTTGAGAAAAGAGCACTCTTCTCCTCCACTGTGTTTTCTATAGGGCCAGAACAGTGAGCTGGCTCACAACAAAAGAACTGTGCTTCCTACTCACACGGCCATATCTAGTTCAATTCTGCTTAGGAAACTGACAAGAACAGCAGATCCTCTTCAGTCCAATAACTGTACATGCTGGGAACAGACACCAGTGCTGTTTGCCCTGTGTATCACAATGGGAGCGCAATAGTGACTCTTCTTACCAGAAAACAACTCTTGCTCGTAGGACCAGAAACTGCATGGGATTCAACTCCATTTAGGACTGGGAAACAAACGCTAGTTCGCCTTACAAGAAACACAATCTGCTTTTGAGATAAGAGCACTCTTCTACTCTAATGTGTTTCCTATGGGGTCCGAACACTGAGCTTGCTCAAAACAAATGAACTGTGCTTCCTACTCACATGGGCCATATCTAGTTCAACTCTGCTTAGGAAACTGACAAGAAAAGTAGCTCCTCTTCAGTCCAATACACTGTACTTGCTGGGAAGAGTCGCGAGTGCTATTTGCACTGTGTATGGCAATGGGAGCACAATAGTGACTCCTCTTACCAGAAAACTACTTTTGCTCATAGGACCAAAAACTGCATGTGACTCAACTCCATTTACGATTGGGAAACAAACGATAGCTCGCCTTAAAGAAACACACTCTGCTTTTGAGAAAAGAACACTCTTCTACTCTACTGTGTTTTCTACAGGGGCAGAACACTTAGCTGGCTCAGAACAAAAGAACTGTGCTTCCTACTCACACGGCCATATCTAGTTCAATTCTGCTTAGGAAACTGACAAGAACAGTAGCTCCTCTTCAGTCCAATACACTGTACTTGCTGGGAAGAGACGCGAGAGCTCTTTGCACTGTGTATGGCAATGGGAGCGCAATAGTGACTTTCCTTACCAGAAAACAACTCTTGCTCATAGGACCAAAAACTGCATGTGATTCACCTCCATTTAGGATTGGGAAACAAACGCTAGCTCGCCTTACAAGAAACACACTCTGCTTTTGAGAAAAGAGCACTCTTATACTCTACTGTGTTTCCTATAGGGCCAGAACAGTGAGCTTGCTCAGAACAAAAGAACTGTGCTTCCTACACACACGGGCAATATCTAGTACAACTCTGCTTAGGAAACTGACAAGAACAGTAGCTCCTCTTCAGTCCAATACACTGTACCTGCTGGGAACAGACGTGAGTGCTATTTGCACTGTGTATGGCAATGGGAGCACAATAGTGACTCTTCTTACCAGAAACAATTCTTCCTCATAGGAATAGAAACTGCATGTGATGCAACTCCATTTAGGACTGGGAAACAAACGCTACTTCACCTTACAAGAAACACAATCTGCTTTTGAGAAAAGAGCACTCTTCTACTCTACTGGGTTTCCTATGGGGTCTGAACAGTGAGCTTGCTCAGAACAAAAGAACTGTGCTTCCTACACACACGGGCCGTATCTAGTTCAACTCTGCTTAGGAAACTGACAAAAACAGAAGCTCCTCTTCAGTCCAATACACTACACTTGCAGGGAACAGACGCGAGTGCTATTTGCACTGTGTATGGCAATGGGAGCGCAATAGTGACTCTTCTTACCAGAAAACAACTCTTGCTTGTACGACCAGAAACTGCATGTGACGCAACTCCATTTAGGACTGGGAAAGAAACACTAGCTGAACTTACAAGAATCACACTCTGCTTTTGAGAAAAGAGCACTCTTCTACTCTAATGTGTTTCCTATAGGGCCAGAACAGTGAGCTTGCTCAAACAAAAGAACTGTGCTTCCTACACACAAGGGCCATATCTAGTTCAACTCTGCTTAGGAAACTGACAAGAACAGTAGCTCCTCTTCAGTCCAACACACTGTACTTGCTGGGAACAGACATGAGTGCTATTTGCACTGTGTATTGCAATGGGTGCGCAATAGTGACTCTTGTTACCAGAAAACAACTCTTGCTCGTACGACCAGAAACTGCATGTGACTCAACTCCATTTAGGACTGGGAAAGGAACACTAGCTCACTTTACAAGAAACACACTCTGCTTTTAAGAAAAGAGCACTCTTCTACTCTTCTGTGTTTCCTATAGGGCCAGAACAATGAGCTTGCTCAGAACAAAAGAACTGTGCTTCCTACACACACGGGCCATATCTAGTTCAACTCTGCTTAGGAAACTGACAAGAACAGTAGCTCCTCTTCAGTCCAATACACTGTACTTGCTGGGAACAGACGCGAGTGCTATTTGCACTGTGTATGGCAATGGGAGCACAATAGTGACTCTTCTTACAAGAAAACAACCCTTGGCATAGGAATAGAAACTGCATGTGATTCAACTCCATTTAGGACTGGGAAACAAACACTAGCTCGCCTTACAAGAAACACACTCTGCTTTTGAGAAAAGAGCACTCTTCTCCTCCACTGTGTTTCCTATAGGGCCAGAAAAGTGAGCTTGCTCAGAACAAAAGAACTGTGCTTCCTACACACACGGGCCATATCTATTTCAACTCTGCTTAGGAAACTGAAAAGAACAGCAGCTCCTCTTCAGTCCATCACACTGTAATTGCTGGGAACAGACATGAGTGCTATTTGCAGTGTGTATTGCAATGGGAGCACAATAGTGACTCTTCTTACCAGAAAACAACTCTTGCTCGTAGGATCAGAAACTGCATGTGATGCAACTCCATTTAGGACTGGGAAAGAAACACTAGCTGAACTTACAAGAATCACACTCTGCTTTTGAGAAAAGAGCACTCTTCTACTCTACTGTGTTTCCTATAGGGCCAGAACAGTGAGCTTGCTCAGAAAAAAAGAACTGTGCTTCCTACACACACGGACCATATCTAGTTCAACTCTGCTTTGGAAACTGACAACAACAGTAGCTCCTCTTCAGTCCAATACACTGTACTTGTTGGGAACAGAGGCGAGTGCTATTTGCACTTTGTATGGCAATGGGAGCCCAATAGTGACTTTCCTTACCAGAAAACAACTCTTGCTTGTAGGACCAGAAACTGCATGTGATTCAACTCCATTTAGGACTGGGAAAGAAACGCTAGCTCGCCTTACAAGAAACACACTCTGCTTTTGAGAAAAGAGCACTCTTCTACTCTACTGTGTTTCCTATAGGGCCAGAACAGTGAGCTTGCTCAGAACAAAAGTACTGTGCTTCCTATACACACGGGCCATAGCTAGTTCAACTCTGCTTAGGAAACTGACAAGAACAGTAGCACCTCTTCAGTCCAACACACTGTAGTTGCTGGGAACAGACATGAGTGCTATTTGCACTGTGTATTGCAATGGGAGCACAATAGTGACTCTTCTTACCAGAAAACAACTCTTGCTCGTACGACCAGAAACTGCATGTGACCCAACTCCATATATGACGGGAAACAAATGCTAGCTTGCCTTACAAGAAACACACTCTGCTTTTGAGAAAAGAGCACTCTTCTACTCTACTGTGTTTTCTATAGGGCCAGAACAGTGAGCTGGCTCACAACAAAAGAACTGTGCTTCCTACTCACACGGCCATATCTAGTTCAATTCTGCTTAGGAAACTGACAAGAACAGTAGATCCTCTTCAGTCCAATAACTGTACATGCTGGGAACAGACGCCAGTGCTATTTGCCCTGTGTATCACAATGGGAGAACAATAGTGACTCTTCTTACCAGAAAACAACTCTTGCTCGTAGGAACAGAAACTGCATGGATTCAATTCCATTTAGGACTGGGAAACAAACACTAGTTTGCCTTACAAGAAACACAATCTGCTTTTGAGATAATAGCACTCTTCTACTCAAATGTGTTTCCTATGGGGTCCGAACACTGAGCTTGCTCAAAACAAATGAACTGTGCTTCCTACTCACATGGGCCATATCTAGTTCAACTCTGCTTAGGAAACTGACAAGAGCAGTAGCTCTTCTTCAGTCCAATACACTGTACTTGCAGGGAACAGACGCGAGTGCTATTTGCACTGCTTATGGCAATGGGAGCACAATAGTGACTCTTCTTACCAGAAAACAACTCTTGCTCATAGGAATAGAAACTGCATGTGATTCAATTTCATTTAGGACTGGGAAATAAAAGCTAGCTAGCCTTACAAGAAACACACTCTGCTTTTGAGAAAAGAGCACTCTTCTACCCCACTGTGTTTCCTATAGGGCCAGAACAGTGAGCTTGCTCAGAACAAAAGAATTGTGCTTCCTACACACACGGGCCATATCTAGTTCAACTCTGCTTAGGAAACTGAAAAGAACAGTACTTCCTCTTCAGTCCAATACACTGTACTTGCTGGGAACAGACATGAGTGCTATAGACAGTGTGTATTGCAATGGGAGCCCAATAGTGACTCTTCTTACCAGAAAACAATTCTTGCTCGTATGACCAGAAACTGCATGTGACGCAACTCCATTTAGGACTGGGAAAGAAACACTAGCTGAACTTACAAGAATCACACTCTGCTTTTGAGAAAAGAGCACTCTTCTCCTCCACTGTGTTTCCTATAGGGCCAGAAAAGTGAGCTTGCTCAGAACAAAAGAACTGTGCTTCCTACACACAAGGGCCATATCTAGTTCAACTCTGCTTAGGAAACTGACAAGAACAGTAGCTCCTCTTCAGTCCAACACACTGTACTTGCTGGGAACAGACATGAGTGCTATTTGCACTGTGTATTGCAATGGGTGCACAATAGTGATTCTTGTTACCAGAAAACAACTCTTGCTCGTACGACCAGAAACTGCATGTGACTCAACTCCATTTAGGACTGGGAAAGGAACACTAGCTCACTTTACAAGAAACACACTCTGCTTTTAAGAATAGAGCACTCTTCTACTCTTCTGTGTTTCCTATAGGGCCAGAACAGTGAGCTTGCTCAGAACAAAAGATCTGTGCTTCCTACACACATGGGCCATATCTAGTTCAACTCTGCTTAGGAAACTGACAAGAACAGTAGCTCCTCTTCAGTCCAATACACTGTACTTGCTGGGAAGAGACGCGAGTGCTATTTGCACTGTGTATGGCAATGGGAGCGCAAGAGTGACTTTCCTTACCAGAAAACAACTCTTGCTCCTAGGACCAAAAACTGCATGTGATTCAACTCCATTTATGACGGGAAACAAACGCTAGCTCGCCTTACAAGAAACACACTCTGCTTTTGAGAAAAGAGCACTCTTCTACTCTACTGTGTTTTCTATAGTGCCAGAACAGTGAGCTGGCTCACAACAAAAGAACTGTGCTTCCTACACACACGGGCCATATCTAGTTCAACTCTGCTTTGGAAACTGACAAGAACAGTAGCTCCTCTTCAGTCCAATACACTGTACTTGTTGGGAACAGAGGCGAGTGCTAATTGCACTTTGTATCTCAATGGGAACGCAATAGTGACTCTTCTTACCAGAAAAAAACTCTTGCTCCTAGGATCAGAAACTGCATGTGATTCAACTCCATTTAGGACTGGGAAACAAATGCTACCTTGCCTTACAGGAATCACACTCTGCTTTTGAGAAAAGGACACTCTTCTACTCTACTGTGTTTCCTATGAAGTCTGAACAGTGAGCTTGCTCAGAACAAAAGACCTGTGCTTCCTACACACACGGGCTATATCTAGATCAACTCTGCTTAGGAAACTGACAAGAACAGTAGCTCATCTTCAGTCCTATACACTGTACTTGCTGGGAACAGACGCGAGTGCTATTTGCACTGTGTATGGCAATGGGAGCGCAAGAGTGACTTTCCTTACCAGAAAACAACTCTTGCTCCTAGGACCAAAAACTGCATGTGATTCAACTCCATTTATGACGGGAAACAAATGCTAGCTTGCCTTACAAGAAACACACTCTGCTTTTGAGAAAAGAGCACTCTTCTACTCTACTGTGTTTTCTATAGGGCCAGAACAGTGAGCTGGCTCACAACAAAAGAACTGTGCTTCCTACTCACACGGCCATATCTAGTTCAATTCTGCTTAGGAAACTGACAAGAACAGTAGATCCTCTTCAGTCCAATAACTGTACATGCTGGGAACAGACGCCAGTGCTATTTGCCCTGTGTATCACAATGGGAGAACAATAGTGACTCTTCTTACCAGAAAACAACTCTTGCTCGTAGGACCAGAAACTGCATGGATTCAATTCCATTTAGGACTGGGAAACAAACGCTAGTTTGCCTTACAAGAAACACAATCTGCTTTTGAGATAATAGCACTCTTCTACTCAAATGTGTTTCCTATGGGGTCCGAACACTGAGCTTGCTCAAAACAAATGAACTGTGCTTCCTACTCACATGGGCCATATCTAGTTTAACTCTGCTTAGGAAACTGACAAGAACAGTAGCTCCTCTTCAGTCCAATACAGTGTACTTGCTGGGAAGAGACGCGAGTGCTATTTGCACTGTGTATGGCAATGGGAGCACAATAGTGACTCTTCTTACCAGAAAAGAACTCTTGCTCATAGGAATAGAAACTGCATGTGATTCAATTTCATTTATGACTGGGAAATAAAAGCTAGCTAGCCTTACAAGAAACACACTCTGCTTTTGAGAAAAGAGCACTCTTCTACTCCACTGTGTTTCCTATAGGGCCAGAACAGTGAGCTTGCTCAGAACAAAAGAACTGTGCTTCCTACACACACGGGCCATATCTAGTTCAACTCTGCTTAGGAAACTGAAAAGAACAGTAGCTCCTCTTCAGTCCAATACACTGTACTTGCTGGGAAATGACATGAGTGCTATTTGCAGTGTGTATTGCAATGGGAGCACAATAGTGACTCTTCTTACCAGAAAACAACTCTTGCTCATACGACCAGAAACTGCATGTGACGCAACTCCATTTAGGACTGGGAAAGAAACACTAGCTAAACTTACAAGAATCACACTCTGCTTTTGAGAAAAGAGCACTCTTCTACTCTAGTGTGTTTCCTATGGGGTCTGAACAGTGAGCTTGCTGAGAACAAAAGAACTGTGCTTCCTATACACACGGGCCATATCTAGTTCAACTCTGCTTAGGAAACTGACAAGAACAGTAGCTCCTCTTCTGTCCAATACACTGTACTTGCAAAGAACAGAAGCAAGTGTTGTTTGCACTGTGTATGGCAATAGGATCGCAATAGTGACTCTTATTACCAGAAAACAACTCTTGCTCATAGGACAAGAAACTGCATGTAATTCAACTCCATTTAGGACTGGGAAACAAACGCTAGCTCACCTTACAAGAAACACACTCTGCTTTTGAGAAAAAAGCACTCTTCTACTCTACTGTGTTTCCTATGGTGTCCGAACAGTGAGCTTGCTCAGAACAAAAGAACTGTGCTTCCTACACACACGGGCCATATCTAGTTCAACTCTGCTTAGGAAACTGACAAGAACAGTAGCTCCACTTCTGTCCAATATACTATAATTGCAAAGAACAGTAGCGAGAGTTGTTAGCACTGTGTATGGCAACAGGAGCGCAATAGTGACTCTTCTTACCAGAAAAAAACTCTTGCTCATAGGACAAGAAACTGCATGTAATTCAACTCCATTTAGGACTGGGAACCAAATGCTAGCTCACCTTCCGAGAAACACACTCTCCTTTTGAGAAAAGAGCACTCTTCTACTCTTCTGTGTTTCCTATAGGACCAGAACAGTGAGCTTGCTCAGAACAAAAGAACTGTGCTTCATACACACACGGGCCATATCTCGTTCAACGCTGCTTAGGAAACTGACAAGAACAGTAGCTCCTCTTCATTCCAATACACTGTACTCTCTGGGAACAGACGCGAGTGCTATTTGCACTGTTTATGGCAAAGGGAGCACAATAGTGACTTTCCTTACCAGAAATCATCCCTTGCTCGTAGGACCAAAAACTGCACGTGATTCAACTCCATTTAGGACTGGGAAACAAACGCTAGCTCACCTTAGAAGAAAAAAACTCTGCTTTTGAGAAAAGAGCACTCTTCTACTCTACTGTGTTTCCTATAGGGCCAGAAGAGTGAGCTTGCTCAGAACAAAAGAACTGTGCTTGCTACACACACGGGCTATATCTAGTTCAACTCTGTTTAAGAAACTGACAAGAACAGTAGCTCCTCTTCAGTCCAATACACTTTACTTGCTGGGAGCAGACGCGAGTGCTATTTGCACTGTGTATGGCAATGGGAGACCAATAGTGACTCTTCTTACCAGAAAACAATTCTTGCTCGTAGGACCAGAAACTGCATGGAATTCAACTCCATTTAGGACTGGGAAACAAAAGCTAGCTCGCCTTACAAGAAACACACTCTGCTTTTGAGAAAAGAGCACTCCTCTACTCTACTTTGTTTCCTATAGGGCCAAAACAGTGAGCTTGCTCAGATCAAAAGAACTGTGCTTCCTGCACACACCGGCCATATCTAGTTCAACTCTGCTTAGGAAACTGACAAGAACAGTACATCCTCTTCAGTCCAATACACTGTACATGCTGGGTACAAACGCCAGTGCTATTTGCCCTGTGTATGACAATGGGAGCGCAATAGAGACTCTTCTTACCAGAAACCAACTCTTGCTCCTAGGATCAGAAACTACATGTGATTCAACTCCATTTAGGACTGGGAAACAAACTCTAGCTCGCCTTACAAGAAATACACTCTGCTTTTGAGAAAAGAGCACTCCTCTACTCTACTGTGTTTCCTATGGTGTCCGAACAGTGACCTTGCTCAGAACAAAAGAACTGTGCTTCCTACACACACGGGCTATATCTAGTTCAACTCTGCTTAGGAAACTGACATGAACAGTAGCTCCTCTTCTGTCCAATACACTGTACTTGCAAAGAACAGTAGCGAGAGTTGTTAGCACTGTGTATGGCAATAGGAGCGCAATAGTGACTCTTCTTACCAGAAAACAACTCTTGCTCATAGGAAAAGAAACTGCATGTAATTCAACTCAATTTAGGACTGGGAAACAAACGCTAGCTCACCTTAGAAGAAAAAAACTCTGCTTTTGAGAAAAGAGCACTCTTCTACTTACTGTGTTTTCTATAGGGCCAGAACAGTGAGCTTGCTCAGAACAAAAGAACTGTGCTTCCTACACACACGGTCTATATCTAGTTCAACTCTGCTTAGGAAACTGACAAGAACAGTAGCTCCTATTCAGTCCAATACACTGTACTTGCTGGGAGCAGACGCGAGTGCTATTTGCACTGTGTATGGCAATGGGAGCGAAATAGTGACTCTTCTTACCAGAAAACAACTCTTGCTCCTAGGACCAGAAATAGCATGGGATTCAACTCCGTTTCTGACTGGGAAACAAACGCTAGCTAGCCTTACAAGTAACACACTCTGCTTTTGAGAAAAGAGCACTCTTCTACTCTACTGTGTTTACTATGGGGTCCGAAAATTGAGCTTGCTCAGAACAAAAGAACTGTGCTTCACACACACGGGCCATATCTAGTTCAACTCTGCTTAGGAAACTGACAAGAACAGTAGATCCTCTTCAGTCCAATACACTGTACTTGCTGGGAACAGACGCGAGTGCTATTTGCACTGTGTATGGCAATGGGAGCACAATAGTGACTTTCCTTTCCAGAAAACAACTCTTGCTCGTAGGACCAGAAACTGCATGTGATTCAACTCAATTTAGGACTGGGAAACAAATGCAATCTCGCCTTACAAGAAACACACTCTGCTTTTGAGAAAAGAGCACTCTTCTACTCTACTGTGTTTCCTATAGGCCAGAAGAGTGAGCTTGCTCAGAACAAAAGAACTGTGCTTCCTACACACACAGGCCATATCTAGTTCAACTCTGCTTAGGAAACTGACAAGAACAGTAGATCCTCTTCAGTCCAATACACTTTACATGCTGGGAACAGACGCCAGTGCTATTTGCCCTGTGTATGACAATGGGAGCGCAACAGTGACTCTTCTTACCAGAAAACAACTCGTGCTTGTAGGACCAGAAACTGCATGTGATTGAACTCCATTTAGGACTGGGAAACAAACGCTAGCTCACCTTACAAGAAACACACTCTGCTTTTGAGAAAAGAGCACTCTTCTACTCTACTGTGTTTCGTATAGGCCAGAAGAGTGAGCTTGCTCAGAACAAAAGATCTGTGCTTCCTACACACAGGCCATATCTAGTTCAACTCTGCTTAGGAAACTGACAAGAACAATAGCTCCTCTTCAGTCCAATACACTGTACTTGCTGGGAACAGACGTGAGTGCTATTTGCACTGTTTATCGCAAAAGGAGCACAATAGTGACTTCCCTTACCAGAATACACCCCTTGCTCATAGGACCAGAAACTGCATGTGATTCAACTCCATTTTGGACTGGGAAACAAACGCTAGCTTGCCTTACAAGAAACACATTCTGCTTTTGAAAAAAGAGCACTCTTCTACTCTACTGTGTTTCCTATAGGACCAGAACTGTGAGCTTGCTCAAAACAAAAGAAGTGTACTTCCTACACCCACGGGCCATATCTAGTTCAACTTTGCCTAGGAAACTGACAAGAACAGTAGATCCTCTTCAGTCCAGTACACTGTACATCCTGGGAACAGACGCGAGTCCTATTTGCCCTGTGTATGGCAATGGCAACACTATAGTGACTCTTCTTTCTAGAAAACAACTCTTGCTTGTAGGACCAGAAACTGCATGGGATTCAACTCCATTTAGGACTGGGAAACAAAAGCTAGCTCGCCTTACAAAAAAAACACACTGCTTTTGAGAAAAGAGCACTCTTCTACTCTACTGTGTTTCCTATGGGGTCCGAACAGTGAGCTTGCTCAGAACAAAAGAACTGTGCTTCCTACACACATGGGCCATATCTAGTTCAACTCTGCTTAGGAAACTGACAAGAACAGTAGCTCCTCTTCTGTCCAATACACTGTACTTGCAAAGAACAGTAGCAAGTGTTGTTTGCACTGTCTATGGCAGTAGGAGCACAATAGTGATTCTTCTTACCAGAAAACAACTCTTGCTCATAGGACCAGAAACTGCATGGGATTCAACTCCGTTTCTGACTGGGAAACAAACACTAGCTAGCCTTATAAGAAACACACTCTGCTTTTGAGAAAAGAGCACTCTTCTACTCTACTGTGTTTACTATGGGGTCCAAAAATTGAGCTTGCTCAGAACAAAAGAACTGTGCTTCACACACACGTGCCATATCTAGTTCAACTCTGCTTAGGAAACTGACAAGAGCAGTAGCTCCTCTTCAGTCCAATACACTGTACTTGCTGGGAACAGACGCGAGTGCTATTTGCACTGTGTATGGCAAAGGGAGCACAATAGTGACTTTCCTTTCCAGAAAACAAGTCTTGCTCATAGGACAGAAACTCCATGTGATTCAACTCCATTTAGCACTGGGAAACAAACGCTAGCTCGCCTTACAAGAAAAACACTCTGCTTTTGAGAAAAGAGCACTCTTCCACTCTACTGTGTTTTTTATAGGCCAGAAGAGTGAGATTGCCCAGAACAAAAGAACTGTGCTTGCTACACACACGGGCTATATCTAGTTAAACTCTGTTTAGGAAACTGACAAGAACAGTAGCTCCTCTTCAGTCAAATACACTGTACTTGCTGGGAGCAGACGCGAGTGTTATTTGCACTGTGTATGGCAATGGGAGCCCAATAGTGACTCTTCTTACCAGAAAACAACTCTTGCTCGTATGACCAGAAACTGCATGGGATTCAAATCCATTTAGGACTGGGAAACAAAAGCTAGTTCGCCTTACAAGAAACAAACTCTGCTTTTGAGAAAAGAGCACTCTTCTTCTCTACTTTGTTTCCTATAGGGACAAAACAGTGAGCTTGCTCAGAACAAAAGAACTGTGCTTCCTACACACAACGGCCATATCTAGTTCAATTCTGCTTAGCAAACTGACAAGAACAGTAGATCCTCTTCATTCCAATACACTGTACATGCTGGGTACAAAGGCCAGTGCTATTTGCCCTGTGTATGACAATGGGAGCGCAATAGTGACTCTTCTTACCAGAAAACAACTCTTGCTCCTAGGATCAGAAACTACATGTGATTCAACTCCATTTAGGACTGGGAAACAAACGCTAGCTCGCCTTACAAGAAATACACTCTGCTTTTGAGAAAAGAGCACTCCTCTACTCTACTGTGTTTCCTATGGTGTCCTAACAGTTACCTTGCTCAGAACAAAAGAACTGTGCTTCCTACACACACAGGCCATATCTAGTTCAACTCTGCTTAGGAAACTGACAAGAACAGTAGCTCCTCTTCTGTCCAATACACTGTACTTGCAAAGAACAGTAGCGAGAGTTGTTAGCACTGTGTATGGCAATAGGAGCGCAATAGTGACTCTTCTTACCAGAAAACAACTCTTGCTCATAGGACAAGAAACAGCATGTAATTCAACTCCATTTAGGACTGGGAAACAAACGCTAGCTCACCTTAGAAGAAAAAAACTCTGCTTTTGAGAAAAGAGCACTCTTCTACTCTACTGTGTTTCCTATAGGGCCAGAACAGTGAGCTTGCTCAGAACAAAAGAACTGTGCTTCCTACACACACGGGCTATATCTAGTTCAACTCGGCTTAGGAAACTGACAAGAACAGTAGCTCCGATTAAGTCCAATACACTGTACTTGCTGGGAGCAGACGCGAGTGCTATTTGCACTGTGTATGGCAATGGGAGCGAAATAGTGACTCTTCTTACCAGAAAACAACTGTTGCTCCTAGGACCAGAAACATCATGGGATTCAACTCTGTTTCTGACTGGGAAACAAACGCTAGCTAGCCTTACAAGAAACACACTCTGCTTTTGAGAAAAGAGCACTCTTCTACTCTACTGTGTTTACTATGGGGTCCGAAAATTGACCTTGCTCAGAACAAAAGAACAGTGCTTCACACACACGGGCCATATCTAGTTCAACTCTGCTTAGGAACCTGACAAGAACAGTAGATCCTCTTCAGTCCAATACACTGTACTTGCTGGGAACAGACGCGAGTGCTATTTGCACTGTGTATGGCAATGGGAGCACAATAGTGACTTTCCTTTCCAGAAAACAACTCTTGCTCCTCGGACCAGAAACTGCATGGGATTCAACTCCATTTAGGACTGGGAAACAAACGCAAGCTCGCCTTAAAAGAAACACACTCTGCTTTTGAGAAAAGAGCACTCTTCTACTCTACTGTGTTTCCTATGGTGTCCGAACAGTGAGCTTGCTCAGAAAAAAAGAACTGTGCTTCCTACACACACGGGCCATATCTAGTTCAACTCTGCTTAGGAAACTGACAAGAACAGTAGCTCCTCTTCTGTCCAATACACTGTACTTGCAAAGAACAGTAGCGACAGTTGTTAGCACTGTGTATGGCAACAGGAGCGCAATAGTGACTCTTCTTACCAGAAAACAACTCTTGCTCATAGGACAAGAAACTGCATGTAATTCAACTCCATTTACGACTGGGAACCAAATGCTAGCTACCTTACAAGAAACACACTCTGCTTTTGAGAAAAGAGCACTGTTCTACTCTTCTGTGTTTCCTATAGGACCAGAACAGTGAGCTTGCTCAGAACAAAAGAATTGTGCTTCATACACACACGGGCCATATCTCGATCAACTCTGCTTAGGAAACTGACAAGAACAGTAGCTCCGATTCAGTCCAAAACACTGTACTCTCTGGGAACAGACGCGAGTGCTATTTGCACTGTTTATGGCAAAGGGAGCACAATAGTGACTTTCCTTACCAGAAAACATCCCTTGCTCGTAGGACCAAAAACTGCATGTGATTCAACTCCATTTAGGACTGGGAAACAAACGCTAGCTCACCTTAGAAGAAAAAAACTCTGCTTTTGAGAAAAGAGCACTCTTCTACTCTACTGTGTTTCCTATAGGGCCAGAAGAGTGAGCTTGCTCAGAACAAAAGAACTGTGCTTGCTACACACGGGCTATATCTAGTTCAACTCTGTTTAAGAAACTGACAAGAACAGTAGCTCCTCTTCAGTCCAATACACTTTACTTGCTGGGAGCAGACGCGAGTGCTATTTGCACTGTGTATGGCAATGGGAGCCCAATAGTGACTCTTCTTACCAGAAAACATCTCTTGCTCGTAGGACCAGAAACTGCATGGGATTCAACTCCATTTAGGACTGGGAAACAAAAGCTAGCTCGCCTTACAAGAAACACACTCTGCTTTTGAGAAAAGAGCACTCTTCTAATCTACTGTGTTTACTATGCGGTCCGAAAATTGAGCTTGCTCAGAACAAAGAACTGTGCTTAAAACACACGGGCCATATTTAGTTCAACTCTGCTTAGGAAACTGACAAGAGCAGTAGCTCCTCTTCAGTCCAATACACTGTACTTGCTGGGAACAGACGCGAGTGCTATTTGCACTGTGTATGGCAAAGGGAGCACAATAGTGACTTTCCTTTCCAGAAAACAAGAAACTCCATGTGATTCAACTCCATTTAGGACTGGGAAACAAACGCTAGCTCGCCTTACAAGAAAAACACTCTGCTTTTGAGAAAAGAGCACTCTTCCACTCTACTGTGTTTTTTATAGGCCAGAAGAGTGAGCTTGCCCAGAACAAAAGAACTGTGCTTGCTACACACACGGGCTATATCTAGTTCAACTCTGTTTAGGAAACTGACAAGAACAGTAGCTCCTCTTCAGTCAAATACACTGAACTTGCTGAGAGCAGCCGAAAGTGCTATTTGTACTGTGTATGGCAATGGGAGCCCAATAGTGACTCTTCTTACCAGAAAACAACTCTTGCTCGTATGACCAGAAACTGCATGGGATTCAAATCCATTTAGGACTGGGAAACAAAAGCTAGCTCGCCTTACAAGAAACAAACTCTGCTTTTGAGAAAAGAGCACTCTTCTTCTCTACTTTGTTTCCTATAGGGCCAAAACAGTGAGCTTGCTCAGAACAAAAGAACTGTGCTTCCTACACACAACGGCCATATCTAGTTCAACTCTGCTTAGCAAACTGACAAGAACAGTAGATCCTCTTCAGTCCAATACACTGTACATGCTGGGTACAAACGCCAGTGCTATTTGCCCTGTGTATGACAATGGGAGCGCAATAGTGACTCTTCTTACCAGAAAACAATTCTTGCTCCTAGGATCAGAAACTACATGTGATTCAACTCCATTTAGGACTGGGAAACCAACGCTAGCTCGCCTTACAAGAAATACACTCTGCTTTTGAGAAAAGAGCACTCCTCTACTCTACTGTGTTTCCTATGGTGTCCTAACAGTTACCTTGCTCAGAACAAAAGAACTGTGCTTCCTACACACACAGGCCATATCTAGTTCAACTCTGCTTAGGAAACTGACAAGAACAGTAGCTCCTCTTCTGTCCAATACACTGTACTTGCAAAGAACAGTAGCGAGAGTTGTTAGCACTGTGTATGGCAATAGGAGCACAATAGTGACTCTTCTTACCAGAAAACAACTCTTGCTCATAGGACAAGAAACAGCATGTAATTCAACTACATTTAGGACTGGGAAAGAAACGCTAGCTCACCTTAGAAAAAAAAAACTCTGCTTTTGAGAAAAGAGCACTCTTCTACTCTACTGTGTTTCCTATAGGGCCAGAACAGTGAGCTTGCTCAGAACAAAAGAACTGTGCTTCCTACACACACGGGCTATATCTAGTTCAACTCTGCTTAGGAAACTGACAAGAACAGTAGCTCCGATTCAGTCCAATACACTGTACTTGCTGGGAGCAGACGCGAGTGCTATTTGCACTGTGTATGGCAATGGGAGCGAAATAGTGACTCTTCTTACCAGAAAACAACTGTTGCTCCTAGGACCAGAAACATCATGGGATTCAACTCTGTTTCTGACTGGGAAACAAACGCTAGCTAGCCTTACAAGAAACACACTCTGCTTTTGAGAAAAGAGCACTCTTCTACTCTACTGTGTTTACTATGGGGTCCGAAAATTGAGCTTGCTCAGAACAAAAGAACTGTGCTTCACACACACGGGCCATATCTAGTTCAACTCTGCTTAGGAACCTAACAAGAACAGTAGATCCTCTTCAGTCCAATACACTGTACTTGCTGGGAACAGACGCGAGTGCTATTTGCACTGTGTATGGCAATGGGAGCACAATAGTGACTTTCCTTTCCAGAAAACATCTCTTGCTCCTCGGACCAGAAACTGCATGGGATTCAACTCCATTTAGGACTGGGAAACAAATACAAGCTCGCCTTACAAGAAACACACTCTGCTTTTGAGAAAAGAGCACTCTTCTACTCTACTGTGTTTCCTATGGTGTCCGAACAGTGAGCTTGCTCAGAACAAAAGAACTGTGCTTCCTACACACACGGGCCATATCTAGTTCAACTCTGCTTAGGAAACTGACAAGAACAATAGCTCCTCTTCTGTCCAATACACTGTACTTGCAAAGAACAGTAGCGACAGTTGTTAGCACTGTGTATGGCAACAGGAGCGCAATAGTGACTCTTCTTACCAGAAAACAACTCTTGCTCATAGGACAAGAAACTGCATGTAATTCAACTCCATTTAGGACTGGGAACCAAATGCTAGCTACCTTACAAGAAACACACTCTGCTTTTGAGAAAAGAGCACTCTTCTACTCTTCTGTGTTTCCTATAGGACCAGAACAGTGAGCTTGTTCAGAACAAAAGAACTGTGCTTCATACACACACGGGCCATATCTCGTTCAACTCTGCTTAGGAAACTGACAAGAACAGTAGCTCCTCTTCAGTCCAATACACTGTACTCTCTGGGAACAGACGCGAGTGCTATTTGCACTGTTTATGGCAAAGGGAGCACAATAGTGACTTTCCTTACCAGAAAACATCCCTTGCTCGTAGGACCAAAAACTGCATGTGATTCAACTCCATTTAGGACTGGGAAACAAACGCTAGCTCACCTTAGAAGAAAAAAACTCTGCTTTTGAGAAAAGAGCACTCTTCTACTCTACTGTGTTTCCTATAGGGCCGGAATAGTGAGCTTGCTCAGAACAAAAGAACTGTGCTTGCTACACACGGGCTATATCTAGTTCAACTCTGTTTAGGAAACTAACAAGAACAGTAGCTCCTCTTCAGTCCAATACACTTTACTTGCTGGGAGCAGACGCAGTGCTATTTGCACTGTGTATGGCAATGGGAGCCCAATAGTGACTCTTCTTACCAGAAAACAACTCTTGCTCGTGGGACCAGAAACTGCATGGGATTCAACTCCATTTAGGACTGGGAAACAAAAGCTAGCTCGCCTTACAAGAAACACACTCTGCTTTTCAGAAAAGAGCACTCTTCTACTCTACTGTGTTTACTATGCGGTCCGAAAATTGAGCTTGCTCAGAACAAAGAACTGTGCTTCACACACACGGGCCATATCTAGTTCAACTCTGCTTAGGAAACTGACAAGAGCAGTAGCTCCTCTTCAGTCCAATACACTGTACTTGCTGGGAGCAGACGCGAGTGCTATTTGCACTGTGTATGGCAATGGGAGCCCAATAGTGACTCTTCTTACCAGAAAACAACTCTTGCTCGTATGACCAGAAACTGCATGGGATTCAAATCCATTTAGGACTGGGAAACAAAAGCTAGCTCGCCTTACAAGAAACAAACTCTGCTTTTGAGAAAAGAGCACTCTTCTTCTCTACTTTGTTTCCTATAGGGCCAAAACAGTGAGCTTGCTCAGAACAAAAGAACTGTGCATTCTACACACAACGGCCATATCTAGTAAAACTCTGCTTAGCAAACTGACAAGAACAGCAGATCCTCTTCAGTCCAATACACTGTACATGCTGGGTACAAAGGCCAGTGCTATTTGCCCTGTGTATGACAATGGGAGCGCAATAGTGACTCTTCTTACCAGAAAACAACTCTTGCTCCTAGGATCAGAAACTACATGTGATTCAACTCCATTTAGGACTGGGAAACCAATGCTAGCTCGCCTTACAAGAAATACACTCTGCTTTTGAGAAAAGAGCACTCCTCTACTCTACTGGGTTTCCTATGGTGTCCGAACAGTGAGCTTGCTCAGAACAAAAGAACTGTGCTTCCTACACACACAGGCCATATCTAGTTCAACTCTGCTTAGGAAACTGACAAGAACAGTAGCTCCTCTTCTGTCCAATACACTGTACTTGCAAAGAACAGTAGCGAGAGTTGTTAGCACTGTGTATGGCAATAGGAGCGCAATAGTGACTCTTCTTACCAGAAAACAACTCTTGCTCATAGGACAAGAAACAGCATGTAATTCAACTCCATTTAGGACTGGGAAACAAACGCTAGCTCACCTTAGAAAAAAAAAACTCTGCTTTTGAGAAAAGAGCACTCTTCTACTCTACTGTGTTTCCTATAGGGCCAGAACAGTGAGCTTGCTCAGAACAAAAGAACTGTGCTTCCTACACACACGGGCTATATCTAGTTCAACTCTGCTTAGGAAACTGACAAGAACAGTAGCTCCTCTTCAGTCCAATACACTGTACTTGCTGGGAGCAGATGCGAGTGCTATTTGCACTGTGTATGGCAATGGGAGCGAAATAGTGACTCTTCTTACCAGAAAACAACTGTTGCTCCTAGGACCAGAAACATCATGGGATTCAACTCTGTTTCTGACTGGGAAACAAACGCTAGCTAGCCTTACAAGAAACACACTCTGCTTTTGAGAAAAGAGCACTCTTCTACTCTACTGTGTTTACTATGGGGTCTGAAAATTGAGCTTGCTCAGAACAAAAGAACTGTGCTTCACACACACGGGCCATATCTAGTTCAACTCTGCTTAGGAACCTGACAAGAACAGTAGATCCTCTTCAGTCCAATACACTGTACTTGCTGGGAACAGACGCGAGTGCTATTTGCACTGTGTATGGCAATGGGAGCACAATAGTGACTTTCCTTTCCAGAAAACAACTCTTGCTCCTCGGACCAGAAACTGCATGGGATTCAACTCCATTTAGGACTGGGAAACAAACACAAGCTCGCCTTACAAGAAACACACTCTGCTTTTGAGAAAAGAGCACTCTTCTACTCTACTGTGTTTCCTATGGTGTCCGAACAGTGAGCTTGCTCAGAACAAAAGAACTGTGCTTCCTACACACACGGGCCATATCTAGTTCAACTCTGCTTAGGAAACTGACAAGAACAATAGCTCCTGTTCTGTCCAATACACTGTACTTGCAAAGAACAGTAGCGACAGTTGTTAGCACTGTGTATGGCAACAGGAGCGCAATAGTGACTCTTCTTACCAGAAAACAACTCTTGCTCATAGGACAAGAAACTGCATGTAATTCAACTCCATTTACGACTGGGAACCAAATGCTAGCTACCTTACAAGAAACACACTCTGCTTTTGAGAAAAGAGCACTCTTCTACTCTTCTGTGTTTCCTATAGGACCAGAACAGTGAGCTTGCTCAGAACAAAAGAACTGTGCTTCATACACACACGGGCCATATCTCGTTCAACTCTGCTTAGGAAACTGACAAGAACAGTAGCTCCGATTCAGTCCAATACACTGTACTCTCTGGGAACAGACGCGAGTGCTATTTGCACTGTTTATGGCAAAGGGAGCACAATAGTGACTTTCCTTACCAGAAAACATCCCTTGCTCGTAGGACCAAAAACTGCATGTGATTCAACTCCATTTAGGACTGGGAAACAAACGCTAGCTCACCTTAGAAGAAAAAAACTCTGCTTTTGAGAAAAGAGCACTCTTCTACTCTACTGTGTTTCCTATAGGGCCAGAAGAGTGAGCTTGCTCAGAACAAAAGAACTGTGCTTGCTACACACGGGCTATATCTAGTTCAACTCTGTTTAAGAAACTGACAAGAACAGTAGCTCCTCTTCAGTCCAATACACTTTACTTGCTGGGAGCAGACGCGAGTGCTATTTGCACTGTGTATGGCAATGGGAGCCCAATAGTGACTCTTCTTACGAGAAAACAACTCTTGCTCGTAGGACCAGAAACTGCATGGGATTCAACTCCATTTAGGACTGGGAAACAAAAGCTAGCTCGCCTTACAAGAAACACACTCTGCTTTTGAGAAAAGAGCACTCTTCTAATCTACTGTGTTTACTATGCGGTCCGAAAATTGAGCTTGCTCAGAACAAAGAACTGTGCTTCACACACACGGGCCATATCTAGTTCAACTCTGCTTAGGAAACTGACAAGAGCAGTAGCTCCTCTTCAGTCCAATACACTGTACTTGCTGGGAACAGACGCGAGTGCTATTTGCACTGTGTATGGCAAAGGGAGCACAATAGTGACTTTCCTTTCCAGAAAACAAGAAACCCCATGTGATTCAACTCCATTTAGGACTGTGAAACAAACGCTAGCTCGCCTTACAAGAAAAACACTCTGCTTTTGAGAAAAGAGCACTCTTCCACTCTACTGTGTTTTTTATAGGCCAGAAGAGTGAGCTTGCCCAGAACAAAAGAACTGTGCTTGCTACACACACGGGCTATATCTAGTTCAACTCTGTTTAGGAAACTGACAAGAACAGTAGCTCCTCTTCAGTCAAATACACTGTACTTGCTGGGAGCAGACGCGAGTGCTATTTGCACTGTGTATGGCAATGGGAGCCCAATAGTGACTCTTCTTACCAGAAAACAACTCTTGCTCGTATGACCAGAAACTGCATGGGATTCAAATCCATTTAGGACTGGGAAACAAAAGCTAGCTTGCCTTACAAGAAACAAACTCTGCTTTTGAGAAAAGAGCACTCTTCTTCTCTACTTTGTTTCCTATAGGGCCAAAACAGTGAGCTTGCTCAGAACAAAAGAACTGTGCTTCCTACACACAATGGCCATATCTAGTAAAACTCTGCTTAGCAAACTGACAAGAACAGTAGATCCTCTTCAGTCCAATACACTGTACATGCTGGGTACAAACGCCAGTGCTATTTGCCCTGTGTATGACAATGGGAGCGCAATAGTGACTCTTCTTACCAGAAAACAATTCTTGCTCCTAGGATCAGAAACTACATGTGATTCAACTCCATTTAGGACTGGGAAACCAACGCTAGCTCGCCTTACAAGAAATACACTCTGCTTTTGAGAAAAGAGCACTCCTCTACTCTACTGTGTTTCCTATGGTGTCCTAACAGTTACCTTGCTCAGAACAAAAGAACTGTGCTTCCTACACACACAGGCCATATCTAGTTCAACTCTGCTTAGGAAACTGACAAGAACAGTAGCTCCTCTTCTGTCCAATACACTGTACTTGCAAAGAACAGTAGCGAGAGTTGTTAGCACTGTGTATGGCAATAGGAGCACAATAGTGACTCTTCTTACCAGAAAACAACTCTTGCTCATAGGACAAGATACAGCATGTAATTCAACTCCATTTAGGACTGGGAAAGAAACGGTAGCTCACCTTAGAAGAAAAAAACTCTGCTTTTGAGAAAAGAGCACTCTTCTACTCTACTGTGTTTCCTATAGGGCCAGAACAGTGAGCTTGCTCAGAACAAAAGAACTGTGCTTCCTACACACACGGGCTATATCTAGTTCAACTCTGCTTAGGAAACAGACAAGAACAGTAGCTCCGATTCAGTCCAATACACTGTACTTGCTGGGAGCAGACGCGAGTGCTATTTGCACTGTGTATGGCAATGGGAGCGAAATAGTGACTCTTCTTACCAGAAAACAACTGTTGCTCCTAGGACCAGAAACATCATGGGATTCAACTCTGTTTCTGACTGGGAAACAAACGCTAGCTAGCCTTACAAGAAACACACTCTGCTTTTGAGAAAAGAGCACTCTTCTACTCTACTGTGTTTACTATGGGGTCCGAAAATTGAGCTTGCTCAGAACAAAAGAACTGTGCTTCACACACACGGGCCATATCTAGTTCAACTCTGCTTAGGAACCTGACAAGAACAGTAGCTTCTCTTCAGTCCAATACACTGTACTTGCTGGGAACAGACGCGAGTGCTATTTGCACTGTGTATGGCAATGGGAGCACAATAGTGACTTTCCTTTCCAGAAAACAACTCTTGCTCCTCGGACCAGAAACTGCATGGGATTCAACTCCATTTAGGACTGGGAAACAAACACAAGCTCGCCTTACAAGAAACACACTCTGCTTTTGAGAAAAGAGCACTCTTCTACTCTACTGTGTTTCCTATGCGGTCCGAAAATTGAGCTTGCTCAGAACAAAGAACTGTGCTTCACACACACGGGCCATATCTAGTTCAACTCTGCTTAGGAAACTGACAAGAGCAGTAGCTCCTCTTCAGTCCAATACACTGTACTTGCTGGGAACAGACTCGAGTGCTATTTGCACTGTGTATGGCAAACGGAGCACAATAGTGACTTTCCTTTCCAGAAAACAAGAAACTCCATGTGATTCAACTCCATTTAGTACTGGGAAACAAACGCTAGCTTGCCTTACAAGAAAAACACTCTGCTTTTGAGAAAAGAGCACTCTTCCACTCTACTGTGTTTTTTATAGGCCAGAAGAGTGAGCTTGCCCAGAACAAAAGAACTGTGCTTGCTACACACACGGGCTATATCTAGTTCAACTCTGTTTAGGAAACTGACAAGAACAGTAGCTCCTCTTCAGTCATATACACTGTACTTGCTGGGAGCAGACGCGAGTGCTATTTGCACTGTGTATGGCAATGGGAGCCCAATAGTGACTCTTCTTACCAGAAAACAACTCTTGCTCGTATGACCAGAAACTGCATGGGATTCAAATCCATTTAGGACTGGGAAACAAAAGCTAGCTCGCCTTACAAGAAACAAACTCTGCTTTTGAGAAAAGAGCACTCTTCTTCTCTACTTTGTTTCCTGTAGTGCCAAAACAGTGAGCTTGCTCAGAACAAAAGAACTGTGCTTCCTACACACAACGGCCATATCTAGTTCAACTCTGCTTAGCAAACTGACAAGAACAGTAGATCCTCTTCAGTCCAATACTCTGTACATGCTGGGTACAAACGCCAGTGCTATTTGCCCTGTGTATGACAATGGGAGCGCAATAGTGACTCTTCTTACCAGAAAACAATCTTGCTCCTAGAATCAGAAACTACATGTGATTCAACTCCATTTAGGACTGGGAAACCAACGCTAGCTCGCCTTACAAGAAATACACTCTGCTTTTGAGAAAAGAGCACTCCTCTACTCTACTGTGTTTCCTATGGTGTTCTAACAGTTACCTTGCTCAGAACAAAAGAACTGTGCTTCCTACACACACAGGCCATATCTAGTTCAACTCTGCTTAGGAAACTGACAAGAACAGTAGCTCCTCTTCTGTCCAATACACTGTACTTGCAAAGAACAGGAGCGAGAGTTGTTAGCACTGTGTATGGCAATAGGAGAGCAATAGTGACTCTTCTTACCAGAAAACAACTCTTGCTCATAGGACAAGAAACAGCATGTAATTCAACTCCATTTAGGACTGGGAAACAAACGCTAGCTCACCTTAGAAGAAAAAAACTCTGCTTTTGAGAAAAGAGCACTCTTCTACTCTACTGTGTTTCCTATAGGGCCAGAACAGTGAGCTTGCTCAGAACAAAAGAACTGTGCTTCCTACACACACGGGCTATATCTAGTTCAACTCTGCTTAGGAAACTGACAAGAACAGTAGCTCCGATTCAGTCCAATACACTGTACTTGCTGGGAGCAGACGCGAGTGCTATTTGCACTGTGTATGGCAATGGGAGCGAAATAGTGACTCTTCTTACCAGAAAACAACTGTTGCTCCTAGGACCAGAAACATCATGGGATTCAACTCTGTTTCTGACTGGGAAACAAACGCTAGCTAGCCTTACAAGAAACTCACTCTGCTTTTGAGAAAAGAGCACTCTTCTACTCTACTGTGTTTACTATGGGGTCCGAAAATTGAGCTTGCTCAGAACAAAAGAATTGTGCTTCACACACACGGGCCATATCTAGTTCAACTCTGCTTAGGAACCTGACAAGAACAGTAGATCCTCTTCAGTCCAATACACTGTACTTGCTGGGAACAGACGCGAGTGCTATTTGCACTGTGTATGGCAATGGGAGCACAATAGTGACTTTCCTTTCCAGAAAACAACTCTTGCTCGTCGGACCAGAAACTGCATGGGATTCAACTCCATTTAGGACTGGGAAACAAACACAAGCTCGCCTTACAAGAAACACACACTGCTTTTGAGAAAAGAGCACTCTTCTACTCTACTGTGTTTCCTATGGTGTCCGAACAGTGAGCTTGCTCAGAACAAAAGAACTGTGCTTCCTACACACATGGGCCATATCTAGTTCAACTCTGCTTAGGAAACTGACAAGGACAATAGCTCCTCTTCTGTCCAATACACTGTACTTGCAAAGAACAGTAGCGACAGTTGTTAGCACTGTGTATGGCAACAGGAGCGCAATAGTGACTCTTCTTACCAGAAAACAACTCTTGCTCATAGGACAAGAAACTGCATGTAATTCAACTCCATTTAGGACTGGGAACCAAATGCTAGCTACCTTACAAAAACACACTCTGCTTTTGAGAAAAGAGCACTCTTCTACTCTTCTGTGTTTCCTATAGGACCAGAACAGTGAGCTTGCTCAGAACAAAAGAACTGTGCTTCATACACACACGGGCCATATCTCGTTCAACTCTGCTTAGGAAACTGACAAGAACAGTAGCTCCTCTTCAGTCCAATACACTGTACTCTCTGGGAACAGACGCGAGTGCTATTTGCACTGTTTATGGCAAAGGGAGCACAATAGTGACTTTCCTTACCAGAAAACATCCCTTGCTCGTAGGACCAAAAACTGCATGTGATTCAACTCCATTTAGGACTGGGAAACAAACGCTAGCTCACCTTAGAAGAAAAAAACTCTGCTTTTGAGAAAAGAGCACTCTTCTACTCTACTGTGTTTCCTATAGGGCCAGAAGAGTGAGCTTGCTCAGAACAAAAGAACTGTGCTTGCTACACACGGGCTATATCTAGTTCAACTCTGTTTAGGAAACTAACAAGAACAGTAGCTCCTCTTCAGTCCAATACACTTTACTTACTGGGAGCAGACACGAGTGCTATTTGCACTGTGTATGGCAATGGGAGCCCAATAGTGACTCTTCTTACAAGAAAACAACTCTTGCTCGTAGGACCAGAAACTGCATGGGATTCAACTCCATTTAGGACTGGGAAACAAAAGCTAGCTCGCCTTACAAGAAACACACTCTGCTTTTGAGAAAAGAGCACTCTTCTACTCTACTGTGTTTACTATGCGGTCCGAAAATTGAGCTTGCTCAGAACAAAGAACTGTGCTTAACACACACGGGCCATATCTAGTTCAACTCTGCTTAGGAAACTGACAAGAGCAGTAGCTCCTCTTCAGTCCAATACACTGTACTTGCTGGGAACAGACGCGAGTGCTATTTGCACTGTGTATGGCAAAGGGAGCACAATAGTGACTTTCCTTTCCAGAAAACAAGAAACTCCATGTGATTCAACTCCATTTAGGACTGGGAAACAAACGCTAGCTCACCTTAGAAGAAAAAAACTCTGCTTTTGAGAAAAGAGCACTCTTCTACTCTACTGTGTTTCCTATAGGGCCAGAAGGGTGAGCTTGCTCAGAACAAAAGAACTGTGCTTGCTACACACACGGGCTATATCTAGTTCAACTCTGTTTAGGAAACTGACAAGAACAGTAGCTCCTCTTCAGTCCAATACACTTTACTTGCTGGGAGCAGACGCGAGTGCTATTTGCACTGTATGGCAATGGGAGCCCAATAGTGACTCTTCTTACCAGAAAACAACTCTTGCTCGTAGGACCAGAAACTGCATGGGATTCAACTCCATTTAGGACTGGGAAACAAAAGCTAGCTCGCCTTACAAGAAACACACTCTGCTTTTGAGAAAAGAGCACTCTTCTACTCTACTTTGTTTCCTATAGGGCCTAAACAGTGAGCTTGCTCAGAACAAAAGAACTGTGCTTCCTGCACACACCGGCCATATCTAGTTCAACTCTGCTTAGGAAACTGACAAGAACAGTAGATCCTCTTCAGTCCAATACACTGTACATGCTGGGTACAAACGCCAGTGCTATTTGCCCTGTGTATGACAATGGGAGCGCAATAGTGACTCTTCTTACCAGAAAACAACTCTTGCTCCTAGGATCAGAAACTACATGTGATTCAACTCCATTTAGGACTGGGAAACAAACGCTAGCTCGCCTTACAAGAAATACACTCTGCTTTTGAGAAAAGAGCACTCCTCTACTCTACTGTGTTTCCTATGGTGTCCGAACAGTGACCTTGCTCAGAACAAAAGAACTGTGCTTCCTACACACACGGGCCATATCTAGTTCAACTCTGCTTAGGAAACTGACATGAACAGTAGCTCCTCTTCTGTCCAATACACTGTATATGCAAAGAACAGTAGCGAGAGTTGTTAGCACTGTGTATCGCAATAGGAGCGCAATAGTGACTCTTCTTACCAGAAAACAAATCTTGCTCATAGGACAAGAAACTGCATGTAATTCAACTCCATTTAGGACTGGGAAACAAACGCTAGCTCACCTTAGAAGAAAACAACTCTGCTTTTCAGAAAAGAGCACTCTTCTACTCTACTGTGTTTCCTATAGGGCCAGATCAGTGAGCTTGCTCAGAACAAAAGAACTGTGCTTCCTACACACACGGGCTATATCTAGTTCAACTCTGCTTAGGAAACAGACAAGAACAGTAGCTCCGATTCAGTCCAATACACTGTACTTGCTGGGAGCAGACGCGAGTGCTATTTGCACTGTGTATGGCAATGGGAGCGAAATAGTGACTCTTCTTACCAGAAAACAACTGTTGCTCCTAGGACCAGAAACATCATGGGATTCAACTCTGTTTCTGACTGGGAAACAAACGCTAGCTAGCCTTACAAGAAACACACTCTGCTTTTGAGAAAAGAGCACTCTTCTACTCTACTGTGTTTACTATGGGGTCCGAAAATTGAGCTTGCTCAGAACAAAAGAACTGTGCTTCACACACACGGGCCATATCTAGTTCAACTCTGCTTAGGAACCTGACAAGAACAGTAGCTTCTCTTCAGTCCAATACACTGTACTTGCTGGGAACAGACGCGAGTGCTATTTGCACTGTGTATGGCAATGGGAGCACAATAGTGACTTTCCTTTCCAGAAAACAACTCTTGCTCCTCGGACCAGAAACTGCATGGGATTCAACTCCATTTAGGACTGGGAAACAAACACAAGCTCGCCTTACAAGAAACACACTCTGCTTTTGAGAAAAGAGCACTCTTCTACTCTACTGTGTTTCCTATGCGGTCCGAAAATTGAGCTTGCTCAGAACAAAGAACTGTGCTTCACACACACGGGCCATATCTAGTTCAACTCTGCTTAGGAAACTGACAAGAGCAGTAGCTCCTCTTCAGTCCAATACACTGTACTTGCTGGGAACAGACTCGAGTGCTATTTGCACTGTGTATGGCAAACGGAGCACAATAGTGACTTTCCTTTCCAGAAAACAAGAAACTCCATGTGATTCAACTCCATTTAGTACTGGGAAACAAACGCTAGCTTGCCTTACAAGAAAAACACTCTGCTTTTGAGAAAAGAGCACTCTTCCACTCTACTGTGTTTTTTATAGGCCAGAAGAGTGAGCTTGCCCAGAACAAAAGAACTGTGCTTGCTACACACACGGGCTATATCTAGTTCAACTCTGTTTAGGAAACTGACAAGAACAGTAGCTCCTCTTCAGTCATATACACTGTACTTGCTGGGAGCAGACGCGAGTGCTATTTGCACTGTGTATGGCAATGGGAACCCAATAGTGACTCTTCTTACCAGAAAACAACTCTTGCTCGTATGACCAGAAACTGCATGGGATTCAAATCCATTTAGGACTGGGAAACAAAAGCTAGCTCGCCTTACAAGAAACAAACTCTGCTTTTGAGAAAAGAGCACTCTTCTTCTCTACTTTGTTTCCTGTAGTGCCAAAACAGTGAGCTTGCTCAGAACAAAAGAACTGTGCTTCCTACACACAACGGCCATATCTAGTTCAACTCTGCTTAGCAAACTGACAAGAACAGTAGATCCTCTTCAGTCCAATACTCTGTACATGCTGGGTACAAACGCCAGTGCTATTTGCCCTGTGTATGACAATGGGAGCGCAATAGTGACTCTTCTTACCAGAAAACAATCTTGCTCCTAGAATCAGAAACTACATGTGATTCAACTCCATTTAGGACTGGGAAACCAACGCTAGCTCGCCTTACAAGAAATACACTCTGCTTTTGAGAAAAGAGCACTCCTCTACTCTACTGTGTTTCCTATGGTGTTCTAACAGTTACCTTGCTCAGAACAAAAGAACTGTGCTTCCTACACACACAGGCCATATCAAGTTCAACTCTGCTTAGGAAACTGACAAGAACAGTAGCTCCTCTTCTGTCCAATACACTGTACTTGCAAAGAACAGGAGCGAGAGTTGTTAGCACTGTGTATGGCAATAGGAGAGCAATAGTGACTCTTCTTACCAGAAAACAACTCTTGCTCATAGGACAAGAAACAGCATGTAATTCAACTCCATTTAGGACTGGGAAACAAACGCTAGCTCACCTTAGAAGAAAAAAACTCTGCTTTTGAGAAAAGAGCACTCTTCTACTCTACTGTGTTTCCTATAGGGCCAGAACAGTGAGCTTGCTCAGAACAAAAGAACTGTGCTTCCTACACACACGGGCTATATCTAGTTCAACTCTGCTTAGGAAACTGACAAGAACAGTAGCTCCGATTCAGTCCAATACACTGTACTTGCTGGGAGCAGACGCGAGTGCTATTTGCACTGTGTATGGCAATGGGAGCGAAATAGTGACTCTTCTTACCAGAAAACAACTGTTGCTCCTAGGACCAGAAACATCATGGGATTCAACTCTGTTTCTGACTGGGAAACAAACGCTAGCTAGCCTTACAAGAAACTCACTCTGCTTTTGAGAAAAGAGCACTCTTCTACTCTACTGTGTTTACTATGGGGTCCGAAAATTGAGCTTGCTCAGAACAAAAGAATTGTGCTTCACACACACGGGCCATATCTAGTTCAACTCTGCTTAGGAACCTGACAAGAACAGTAGATCCTCTTCAGTCCAATACACTGTACTTGCTGGGAACAGACGCGAGTGCTATTTGCACTGTGTATGGCAATGGGAGCACAATAGTGACTTTCCTTTCCAGAAAACAACTCTTGCTCGTCGGACCAGAAACTGCATGGGATTCAACTCCATTTAGGACTGGGAAACAAACACAAGCTCGCCTTACAAGAAACACACACTGCTTTTGAGAAAAGAGCACTCTTCTACTCTACTGTGTTTCCTATGGTGTCCGAACAGTGAGCTTGCTCAGAACAAAAGAACTGTGCTTCCTACACACATGGGCCATATCTAGTTCAACTCTGCTTAGGAAACTGACAAGAACAATAGCTCCTCTTCTGTCCAATACACTGTACTTGCAAAGAACAGTAGCGACAGTTGTTAGCACTGTGTATGGCAACAGGAGCGCAATAGTGACTCTTCTTACCAGAAAACAACTCTTGCTCATAGGACAAGAAACTGCATGTAATTCAACTCCATTTAGGACTGGGAACCAAATGCTAGCTACCTTACAAAAACACACTCTGCTTTTGAGAAAAGAGCACTCTTCTACTCTTCTGTGTTTCCTATAGGACCAGAACAGTGAGCTTGCTCAGAACAAAAGAACTGTGCTTCATACACACACGGGCCATATCTCGTTCAACTCTGCTTAGGAAACTGACAAGAACAGTAGCTCCTCTTCAGTCCAATACACTGTACTCTCTGGGAACAGACGCGAGTGCTATTTGCACTGTTTATGGCAAAGGGAGCACAATAGTGACTTTCCTTACCAGAAAACATCCCTTGCTCGTAGGACCAAAAACTGCATGTGATTCAACTCCATTTAGGACTGGGAAACAAACGCTAGCTCACCTTAGAAGAAAAAAACTCTGCTTTTGAGAAAAGAGCACTCTTCTACTCTACTGTGTTTCCTATAGGGCCAGAAGAGTGAGCTTGCTCAGAACAAAAGAACTGTGCTTGCTACACACGGGCTATATCTAGTTCAACTCTGTTTAGGAAACTAACAAGAACAGTAGCTCCTCTTCAGTCCAATACACTTTACTTACTGGGAGCAGACACGAGTGCTATTTGCACTGTGTATGGCAATGGGAGCCCAATAGTGACTCTTCTTACAAGAAAACAACTCTTGCTCGTAGGACCAGAAACTGCATGGGATTCAACTCCATTTAGGACTGGGAAACAAAAGCTAGCTCGCCTTACAAGAAACACACTCTGCTTTTGAGAAAAGAGCACTCTTCTACTCTACTGTGTTTACTATGCGGTCCGAAAATTGAGCTTGCTCAGAACAAAGAACTGTGCTTAACACACACGGGCCATATCTAGTTCAACTCTGCTTAGGAAACTGACAAGAGCAGTAGCTCCTCTTCAGTCCAATACACTGTACTTGCTGGGAACAGACGCGAGTGCTATTTGCACTGTGTATGGCAAAGGGAGCACAATAGTGACTTTCCTTTCCAGAAAACAAGAAACTCCATGTGATTCAACTCCATTTAGGACTGGGAAACAAACGCTAGCTCACCTTAGAGAAAAAAACTCTGCTTTTGAGAAAAGAGCACTCTTCTACTCTACTGTGTTTCCTATAGGGCCAGAAGGGTGAGCTTGCTCAGAACAAAAGAACTGTGCTTGCTACACACACGGGCTATATCTAGTTCAACTCTGTTTAGGAAACTGACAAGAACAGTAGCTCCTCTTCAGTCCAATACACTTTACTTGCTGGGAGCAGACGCGAGTGCTATTTGCACTGTATGGCAATGGGAGCCCAATAGTGACTCTTCTTACCAGAAAACAACTCTTGCTCGTAGGACCAGAAACTGCATGGGAATCAACTCCATTTAGGACTGGGAAACAAAAGCTAGCTCGCCTTACAAGAAACACACTCTGCTTTTGAGAAAAGAGCACTCTTCTACTCTACTTTGTTTCCTATAGGGCCTAAACAGTGAGCTTGCTCAGAACAAAAGAACTGTGCTTCCTGCACACACCGGCCATATCTAGTTCAACTCTGCTTAGGAAACTGACAAGAACAGTAGATCCTCTTCAGTCCAATACACTGTACATGCTGGGTACAAACGCCAGTGCTATTTGCCCTGTGTATGACAATGGGAGCGCAATAGTGACTCTTCTTACCAGAAAACAACTCTTGCTCCTAGGATCAGAAACTACATGTGATTCAACTCCATTTAGGACTGGGAAACAAACGCTAGCTCGCCTTACAAGAAATACACTCTGCTTTTGAGAAAAGAGCACTCCTCTACTCTACTGTGTTTCCTATGGTGTCCGAACAGTGACCTTGCTCAGAACAAAAGAACTGTGCTTCCTACACACACGGGCCATATCTAGTTCAACTCTGCTTAGGAAACTGACATGAACAGTAGCTCCTCTTCTGTCCAATACACTGTATATGCAAAGAACAGTAGCGAGAGTTGTTAGCACTGTGTATCGCAATAGGAGCGCAATAGTGACTCTTCTTACCAGAAAACAAATCTTGCTCATAGGACAAGAAACTGCATGTAATTCAACTCCATTTAGGACTGGGAAACAAACGCTAGCTCACCTTAGAAGAAAACAACTCTGCTTTTCAGAAAAGAGCACTCTTCTACACTAGTGTGTTTCCTATGGGGTCCGAAAAGTGAGCTTGCTGAGAACAAAAGAACTGTGCTTCCTATACACACGGGCCATATCTAGTTCAACTCTGCTTAGGAAACTGACAAGAACAGTAGCTCCTCTTCTGTCCAATACACTGAACTTGCAAAGAACAGAAGCAAGTGTTGTTTGCACTGTGTATGGCAATAGGATCGCAATCGTGACTCTTCTTACCAGAAAACAACTCTTGCTCATAGGACAAGAAACTGCATGTAATTCAACTCCATTTAGGACTGGGAAACAAACTCTAGCTCAACTTACAAGAAACACACTCTGCTTTTGAGAAAAGAGCACTCTTCTACTCTACTGTGTTTCCTACGGTGCCCGAACAGTGAGCTTGCTCAGAACAAAAGAACTGTGCTTCCTACACACACGGGCCATATCTAGTTCAACTCTGCTTAGGAAACTGACAAGAACAGTAGCTCCTCTTCTGTCCAATACACTGTACTTGCAAAGAACAATAGCGAGAGTTGTTAGCACTGTGTATGGCAACAGGAGCGCAATAGTGACTCTTCTTACCAGAAAAAAACTCTTGCTCATAGGACAAGAAACTGCATGTAATTCAACTCCATTTAGGACTGGGAACCAAATGCTAGCTCACCTTCCGAGAAACACACTCTCCTTTTGAGAAAAGAGCACTCTTGTACTCTTCTGTGTTTCCTATAGGACCAGAACAGTGAGCTTGCTCAGAACAAAAGAACTGTGCTTCATACACACACGGGCCATATCTCGTTCAACGCTGCTTAGGAAACTGACAAGAACAGTAGCTCCTCTTCAGTCCAATACACTGTACTCTCTGGGAACAGACGCGAGTGCTATTTGCACTGTTTATGGCAAAGGGAGCACAATAGTGACTTTCTTTACCAGAAAACATCCCTTGCTCGTAGGACCAAAAACTGCATGTGATTCAACTCCATTTAGGACTGGGAAACAAAGCTAGCTCACCTTAGAAGAAAAAAACTCTGCTTTTGAGAAAAGAGCACTCTTCTACTCTACTGTGTTTCCTATAGGGCCAGAAGAGTGAGCTTGCTCAGAACAAAAGAACTGTGCTTGCTACACACACGGGCTATATCTAGTTCAACTCTGTTTAGGAAACTGACAAGAACAGTAGCTCCTCTTCAGTCCAATACACTTTACTTGCTGGGAGCAGACGCGAGTGCTATTTGCACTGTGTATGGCAATGGGAGCCCAATAGTGACTCTTCTTACCAGAAAACAACTCTTGCTCGTAGGACCAGAAACTGCATGGGATTCAACTCTATTTAGGACGGGGAAACAAAAGCTAGCTCGCCTTACAAGAAACACACTCTGCTTTTGAGAAAAGAAGCACTCTTCTACTCTACTTTGTTTCCTATAGGGCCAAAACAGTGAGCTTGCTCAGAACAAAAGAACTGTGCTTCCTGCACACACCGGCCATATCTAGTTCAACTCTACTTAGGAAACTGACAAGAACAGTAGATCCTCTTCAGTCCAATACATTGTACATGCTGGGTACAAACGCCAGTGCTATTTGCCCTGTGTATGACAATGGGAGCGCAATAGAGACTCTTCTTACCAGAAAACAACTCTTGCTCCTAGGATCAGAAACTACATGTGATTCAACTCCATTTAGGACTGGGAAACAAACGCTAGCTCGCCTTACAAGAAATACTCTCTGCTTTTGAGAAAAGAGCACTCTACTACTCTACTGTGTTTCCTATGGTGTCCGAACAGTGACCTTGCTCAGAACAAAAGAACTGTGCTTCCTACACACATGGGCCATATCTAGTTCAACTCTGCTTAGGAAACTGACATGAACAGTAGCTCCTCTTCTGTCCAATACACTGTACTTGCAAAGAACAGTAGCGAGAGTTGTTAGCACTGTGTATGGCAATAGGAGCACAATAGTGACTCTTCTTACCAGAAAACAACTCTTGCTCATAGGACAAGAAACTGCATGTAATTCAACTCCATTTAGGACTGGGAAACAAAAGCTAGCTCACCTTAGAAGAAAAAAACTCTGCTTTTGAGAAAAGAGCACTCTTCTACTCTACTGTGTTTCCTATAGGGCCAGATCAGTGAGCTTGCTCAGAACAAAAGAAATGTGCTTCCTACACACACGGGCTATATCTAGTTCAACTCTGCTTAGGAAACTGACAAGAACAGTAGCTCCTATTCAGTCCAATACACTGTACTTGCTGGGAGCAGACGCGAGTGCTATTTGCACTGTGTATGGCAATGGGAGCGAAATAGTGACTCTTCTTACCAGAAAACAACTCTTGCTCCTATGACCAGAAACAGCATGGGATTCAACTCTGTTTTTGACTGGGAAACAAATGCTAGCTAGCCTTACAAGTAACACACTCTGCTTTTGAGAAAAGAGCACTCATCTACTCTACTGTGTTTACTATGGGGTCCGAAAATTGAGCTTGCTCAGAACAAAATAACTGTGCTTCCTACACACACGGGCCATATCTAGTTCAACTCTGCTTAGGAAACTGACAAGAACAGTAGCTCCTCTTCTGTCCAATACACTGTACTTGCAAAGAACAGTAGCAAGTGTTGTTTTCACTGTGTATGGAAATAGGAGCAAAATAGTGACTCTTCTTATCAGAATACAACTCTTGCTCATAGGACAAGAAACTGCATGTAATTCAACTCCATTTAGGACTGGGAAACAAACGCTAGCTCACCTTCCAAGAAACACCCTCTGCTTTTGAGAAAAGAGCACTCTTCTACTCTACTGTTTTTCCTATAGGGCCAGAACTGTGAGCTTGCTCAGAACAAAAGAACTGTGCTTCCTACACACGGCCTATATCTAGTTCAACTCTGCTTAGGAAACTGACAAGAACAGTAGATCCTCTTCAGTCCAATACACTGTACTTGCTGGGAGCAGACACGAGTGCTATTTGCACTGTGTATGGAAAAGGGAGCGAAATAGTGACTCTTCTTACCAGAAAACAACTCTTGCTCATAGGACCAGAAACTGCATGGGATTCTACTCCGTTTCTGACTGGGAAACAAAGACTAGCTCGCCTTACAAGAAACACACTCTGCTTTTGAGAAAAGAGCACTCTTCTACTCTACTTTGTTTACTATGCGGTCCGAAAATTGAGCTTGCTCAGAACAAAAGAACTGTGCTTCACACACACGGGCCATATCTAGTTCAACTCTGCTTAGGAAACTGACAAGAACAGTAGCTCCTCTTCTGTCTAATACACTGTACTTGCTGGGAACAGACGCGAGTGATATTTGCCCTGTGTATGACAACGGTAGCACAATAGTGACTCTTCTTACCAGAAAACAACTCTTGCTCTTAGGACCAGAAACTGCATGTGATTCAACTCCATTTAGGACTGGGAAACAAACGCTAGCTCACCTTACAAGAAACACACTCTGCTTCTGAGAAAAGAGCACTCTTCTACTCTTCTGTGTTTCCTATAGGGCCAGAACAGTGAGCTTGCTCAGAACAAAAGAACTGTGCTTCCTACACACACGAGCCATATCCAGTTCAACTCTGCTTAGGAAACTGACAAGAACAGTAGCTCCTCTTCAGTCCAATACACTGTACTTGCTGGGAGCAGACGCGAGTGCTATTTGCACTGTTTATCGCAAAGGGAGCACAATAGTGACTTTCTTTACCAGAATACATCCCTTGCTCCTAGGACCAGAAACTGCATGTGATTCAACTCCATTTTGGACTGGGAAACAAAAGCTAGCTCGCCTTACAAGAAACACACTCTGCTTTTGAGAAAAGAGCACTCTTCTATTCTACTGTGTTTCCTATGGGGTCCTAACAGGGAGCTTGCTCAGAACAAAAGAACTGTGCTTCCTACACACACGGGCCATATCTAGTTCAACTCTGCTTAGGAAACTGACAAGAACAGTAGATCATCTTCAGTCCAATACACTGTACATGCTGGGAACAGACGCGAGTGCTATTTGCCCTGTGTATGAATAGGGGAGCGCAATAGTGACTCTTCTTACCAGAAAACAACTCTTGCTCGTAGGTCCAGAAACTGCATGGGATTCAACTCCGTTTCTGACATGGAAACAAACACTAGCTAGCCTTACAAGAAACACACTCTGCTTTTGAGAAAAGAGCACTCTTCTACTCTACTGTGTTTAATATGGGGTACGAAAATTGAGCTTGCTCAGAACAAAAGAACTGTGCTTCCTACACACACGGGCCATATCTAGTTCAACTCTGCTTAGGAAACTGACAAGAACAGTAGATCCTCTTCTGTCCAATACACTGTACTTGCTGGGAACAGACGCCAGTGCTATTTGCCCTGTGTATGACAATCGGAGTGCAATAGTGACTCTTCTTACCAGGAAACAACTCTTGCTTGTAGGACCAGAAACTGCATGTGATTCAACTCCATTTAGGACTGGGAAACAAACTCTAGCTCGCCTTACAAGAAACACATTCTGCTCTTGAGAAAAGAGCACTCTTCTACTCTACTGTGTTTCCTATAGGGCCAGAAGAGTGAGCTTGCTCAGAACAAAAGAAGTGTACTTCCTACACACACGGGCCATATCTAGTTCATCTTTGCTTAGGAAACTGACAAGAACAGTAGATCCTCTTCAGTCCAGTACACTGTATATCCTGCGAACAGACGCGAGTCCTATTTCCCTGTGTATGGCAATGGGAACACAATAGTGACTCTTCTTACTAGAAAACAACTCTTGCTTGTAGGACCAGAAACTGCATGGGGTTCAACTCCATTTAGCACTGGGAAACAAAAGCTAGCTCGCTTTACAAGAAACAAACTCTGCTTTTGAGAAAAGAACACTCTTCTACTCTACTGTGTTTCCTATAGGGCCGAAACAGTGAGCTTGCTCAGAACAAAAGAACTGTGCTTCCTACACACACGGGCTATATCTAGTTCAACTCTGCTTAGGAAACTGACAAGAACAGTAGCTCCTCTTCAGTCCAATACACTGTACATGCTGGGAACAGAGGCCAGTGCTATTTGACCTGTGTATGATAATGGGAGCGCAATACTGACTCTTTTTACCAGAAAACAACTCTTGCTCCCAGGATCAGAAACTGCATGTGGTTCAACTCCATGTAGGACTGGGAAACAAATGCTAGCTCGCCTTACAAGAAACACACTCTGCTTTTCAGAAAAGAGCACTCTTCTACACTACTGTGTTAACTTTGGGGTCCTAACAGTGAGCTTGCTCACAACAAAAGAACTGTGCTTCCTACACACAGGGGCCATATCTAGTTCAACTCTGCTTAGGAAACTGACAAGAACAGTAGCTCCTCTTCTGTCCAATACACTGTACTTGCTGGGAACAAACGAGTGCTATTTGCACTGTTTATGGCAAAGGGAGCACAATAGAGACTTTCCTTAACAGAAAACATCCCTTGCTCTTAGGACCAAAAACTGCATGTGATTCAACTCCATTTAGGACTGGGAAACCAACGCTAGCTCACCTTACAAGAAAAACACTCTGCTTTTGAGAAAAGAGCACTCTTCTACTCTACTGTGTTTCCTATAGGGCGAGAACAGTGAGCTTGCTCAGAAAAAAAGAACTGTGCTTCCTACACACACGGGCTAAATCTAGTTCAACTCTGCTTAGGAAACTGACAAGAACAGTAGCTCCTCTTCAGTCCAATACACTGTACATGCTGGGTACAGATGCCAGTGCTATTTGCCCTGTATATGACAATGGGAGGGCAATAGTGACTCTTCTTACCAGAAAACAATTCTTGCTCCTAGGATCAGAAACTGCTTGTGATTCAACTCCTTTTAGGACTGGGAAACAAACGCTAGCTCACCTGACAAGAAACACACTCCGCTTTTGAGAAAAGAGCACTCTTCTACTCTACTGTGTTTCCTATAGGGCCAAAACAGTGACCTTGCTCAGAACAAAAGAACTGTGCTTCCTACACACACGGGCTATATCTAGTTCAACTCTGCTTAGGAAACTGACAAGAACAGTAGCTCCTCTTCAGTCCAATACACTGTACTTACTGGGAGCAGACGCGAGTGCTATTTGCACTGTGTATGGCAATGGGACCGAAATAGTGATTCTTCTTACCAGAAAACAACTCTTGCTCGTAGGACCAGAAACTGCATGGGATTCAACTCCGTTTCTGACTGGGAAACAAACACTAGCTAGCCTTACAAGAAACACACTCTGCTTTTGAGAAAAGAGCACTCTTCTACTCTACTGTGTTTACTATGGGGTCCGAAAATTGAGCTTGCTCAGAACAAAAGAACTGTGCTTCACACACACGGGCCATATCTAGTTCAACTCTGCTTAGGAAACTGACAAGAACAGTAGCTCCTCTTCTGTCCAATACACTGTACTTGCTGGGAACAGACGACAGTGCTATTTGCACTGTGTATGGCAATGGTAGCACAACAGTGACTCTTCTTACCAGAAAACAACTCTTGCTCGTAGGACCAGAAACTGCATGTGATTCAACTCTATTTAGGACTGGGAAACAAACGCTAGCTCGCCTTACAAGAATCAGACTCTGCTTTTGAGAAAAGAGCACTCTTCTTCTCTTCTGTGTTTCCTACAGGGCCAGAACAGTGAGCTTGCTCAGAACAAAAGAACTGTGCTTCATACACACACGGGCCATATCTAGTTCAACTCTGCTTAGGAAACTGACAAGAACAGTAGCTCCTCTTCAGTCCAATACACTGTACTTGCTGGGAACAGACGTGAGTGCTATTTGCACTGTTTATGGCAAAGGGAGCACAATAGTGACTTTCCTTACCAGAAAACATCCCTTGCTCGTAGGGCCAGAAACTGCATGTGATTCAACTCCATTTTGGACTGGGAAACAAACGCTAGGTCGCCTTACAAGAAACACACTCTGCTTTTGAGAAAAGAGCACTCTTCTACTCTTCTGTGTTTCCTATAGGGCCAGAACAGTGAGCTTGCTCAGAACAAAAGAAATGTGCTTCCTACACACAGGGGCCATATCTAGTTCAACTCTGCTTAGGAAACTGACAAGAACAGTAGCTCCTCTTCAGTCCAATACACTGTACTTACTGGGAGCAGACGCGAGTGCTATTTGCACTGTGTATGGCAATGGGACCGAAATAGTGATTCTTCTTACCAGAAAACAACTCTTGCTCGTAGGACCAGAAACTGCATGGGATTCAACTCCGTTTCTGACTGGGAAACAAACACTAGCTAGCCTTACAAGAAACACACTCTGCTTTTGAGAAAAGAGCACTCTTCTACTCTACTGTGTTTACTATGGGGTCCGAAAATTGAGCTTGCTCAGAACAAAAGAACTGTGCTTCACACACACGGGCCATATCTAGTTCAACTCTGCTTAGGAAACTGACAAGAACAGTAGCTCCTCTTCTGTCCAATACACTGTACTTGCTGGGAACAGACGACAGTGCTATTTGCACTGTGTATGGCAATGGTAGCACAACAGTGACTCTTCTTACCAGAAAACAACTCTTGCTCGTAGGACCAGAAACTGCATGTGATTCAACTCCATTTAGGACTGGGAAACAAATTCTAGCTCGCCTTACAAGAAACACACTCTGCTTTTGAGAAAAGAGCACTCTTCTACTCTACTGTGTTTCCTATAGGGCCAGAACAGTGAGCTTGCTCAGAACAAAAGAAGTGTACTTCCTACACACATGGGCCATATCTAGTTCAACTTTGCTTAGGAAACTGACAAGAACATTAGATCCTCTTTAGTCCAATACACTGTACATACTAAGAACAGACGCGAGTGGTATTTGCACTGTGTATGGCAATGGGAACACAATAGTGACTCTTCTTACCAGAAAATAACTCTTGCTTGTACGACCAGAAACTGCATGTGATTAAACTCCATTTAGGACTGGGAAACAAAAGCTAGCTCGCCTTACAAGAAACACACTCTGCTTTTGAGAAAAGAGCACTCTTCTACTCTACTGTGTTTCCTATAGGGCCAAAACAGTGAGCTTGCTCAGAACAAAAGAACTGTGCTTCCTACACACACGGGCCATATCTAGTTCAACTCTGCTTAGGAAACTGACAAGAACAGTAGCTCCTCTTCAGTCCAATACACTGTACTTGCTCGGAGCTGACGCGAGTGCTATTTGCACTGTGTATGGCAATGGGAGCACAATAGTGACTCTTCTTACCAGAAAACAACTCTTACTTGTAGGACCAGAAACTGCATGGGATTCAACTCCATTTAGGACTGGGAAACAAACTCTAGCTCGCTTTACAAGAAACACACTCTGCTTTTGAGAAAAGAGCACTCCTCTACTCTAATGTGTTTCCTATAGGGCCAGAACAGTGATCTTGCTCAGAACAAAAGAACTGTGCTTCCTACACACACGGGCCATATCTATTTCAACTCTGCTTAGGAAACTGACAAGAACAGTAGATCCTCTTCAGTCCAGTACACTGTACATACTGGGAACAGACGCGAGTCCTATTTGCCCTGTGTATGGCAATGGGAACACAATAGTGACTCTTCTTACTAGAAAACAACTCTTGCTTATAGGACCAAAAACTGCATGGGATTCAACTCCATTTAGGACTGGGAAACAAACGCTAGCTCACCTTACAAGAAACACACTCTGCTTCTGAGAAAAGAGCACTCTTCTACTCTTCTGTGTTTCCTATAGGGCCAGAACAGTGAGCTTGCTCAGAACAAAAGAACTGTGCTTCCTACACACACAAGCCATATCTAGTTCAACTCTGCTTAGGAAACTGACAAGAACAGTAGCTCCTCTTCAGTCCAATACACTGTACTTGCTGGGAACAGACGTGAGTGCTATTTGCACTGTTTATCGCAAAAGGAGCACAATAGTGACTTCCCTTACCAGAATACACCCCTTGCTCATAGGACCAGAAACTGCATGTGATTCAACTCCATTTTGGACTGGGAAACAAACGCTAGCTTGCCTTACAAGAAACACATTCTGCTTTTGAAAAAAGAGCACTCTTCTACTCTACTGTGTTTCCTATAGGACCAGAACTGTGAGCTTGCTCAAAACAAAAGAAGTGTACTTCCTACACCCACGGGCCATATCTAGTTCAACTTTGCCTAGGAAACTGACAAGAACAGTAGATCCTCTTCAGTCCAGTACACTGTACATCCTGGGAACAGACGCGAGTCCTATTTGCCCTGTGTATGGCAATGGCAACACTATAGTGACTCTTCTTTCTAGAAAACAACTCTTGCTTGTAGGACCAGAAACTGCATGGGATTCAACTCCATTTAGGACTGGGAAACAAAAGCTAGCTCGCCTTACAAAAAAAACACACTGCTTTTGAGAAAAGAGCACTCTTCTACTCTACTGTGTTTCCTATGGGGTCCGAACAGTGAGCTTGCTCAGAACAAAAGAACTGTGCTTCCTACACACATGGGCCATATCTAGTTCAACTCTGCTTAGGAAACTGACAAGAACAGTAGCTCCTCTTCTGTCCAATACACTGTACTTGCAAAGAACAGTAGCAAGTGTTGTTTGCACTGTCTATGGCAGTAGGAGCACAATAGTGATTCTTCTTACCAGAAAACAACTCTTGCTCATAGGACCAGAAACTGCATGGGATTCAACTCCGTTTCTGACTGGGAAACAAACACTAGCTAGCCTTATAAGAAACACACTCTGCTTTTGAGAAAAGAGCACTCTTCTACTCTACTGTGTTTACTATGGGGTCCGAAAATTGAGCTTGCTCAGAACAAAAGAACTGTGCTTCACACACACGGGCCATATCTAGTTCAACTCTGCTTAGGAAACTGACAAGAGCAGTAGCTCCTCTTCAGTCCAATACACTGTACTTGCTGGGAACAGACGCGAGTGCTATTTGCACTGTGTATGGCAAAGGGAGCACAATAGTGACTTTCCTTTCCAGAAAACAAGTCTTGCTCATAGGACAGAAACTCCATGTGATTCAACTCCATTTAGCACTGGGAAACAAACGCTAGCTCGCCTTAGAAGAAAAAAACTCTGCTTTTGAGAAAAGAGCACTCTTCTACTCTACTGTGTTTCCTATAGGGCCAGAAGAGTGAGCTTGCTCAGAACAAAAGAACTGTGCTTGCTACACACGGGCTATATCTAGTTCAACTCTGTTTAAGAAACTGACAAGAACAGTAGCTCCTCTTCAGTCCAATACACTTTACTTGCTGGGAGCAGACGCGAGTGCTATTTGCACTGTGTATGGCAATGGGAGCCCAATAGTGACTCTTCTTACCAGAAAACATCTCTTGCTCGTAGGACCAGAAACTGCATGGGATTCAACTCCATTTAGGACTGGGAAACAAAAGCTAGCTCGCCTTACAAGAAACACACTCTGCTTTTGAGAAAAGAGCACTCTTCTAATCTACTGTGTTTACTATGCGGTCCGAAAATTGAGCTTGCTCAGAACAAAGAACTGTGCTTAAAACACACGGGCCATATCTAGTTCAACTCTGCTTAGGAAACTGACAAGAGCAGTAGCTCCTCTTCAGTCCAATACACTGTACTTGCTGGGAACAGACGCGAGTGCTATTTGCACTGTGTATGGCAAAGGGAGCACAATAGTGACTTTCCTTTCCAGAAAACAAGAAACTCCATGTGATTCAACTCCATTTAGGACTGGGAAACAAACGCTAGCTCACCTTAGAAGAAAAACACTCTGCTTTTGAGAAAAGAGCACTCTTCCACTCTACTGTGTTTTTTATAGGCCAGAAGAGTGAGCTTGCCCAGAACAAAAGAACTGTGCTTGCTACACACACGGGCTATATCTAGTTCAACTCTGTTTAGGAAACTGACAAGAACAGTAGCTCCTCTTCAGTCAAATACACTGTACTTGCTGAGAGCAGCCGCAAGTGCTATTTGTACTGTGTATGGCAATGGGAGCCCAATAGTGACTCTTCTTACCAGAAAACAACTCTTGCTCGTATGACCAGAAACTGCATGGGATTCAAATCCATTTAGGACTGGGAAACAAAAGCTAGCTGGCCTTACAAGAAACAAACTCTGCTTTTGAGAAAAGAGCACTCTTCTTCTCTACTTTGTTTCCTATAGGGCCAAAACAGTGAGCTTGCTCAGAACAAAAGAACTGTGCTTCCTACACACAACGGCCATATCTAGTTCAACTCTGCTTAGCAAACTGACAAGAACAGTAGATCCTCTTCAGTCCAATACACTGTACATGCTGGGTACAAACGCCAGTGCTATTTGCCCTGTGTATGACAATGGGAGCACAATAGTGACTCTTCTTACCAGAAAACAATTCTTGCTCCTAGGATCAGAAACTACATGTGATTCAACTCCATTTAGGACTGGGAAACCAACGCTAGCTCGCCTTACAAGAAATACACTCTGCTTTTGAGAAAAGAGCACTCCTCTACTCTACTGTGTTTCCTATGGTGTCCTAACAGTTACCTTGCTCAGAACAAAAGAACTGTGCTTCCTACACACACAGGCCATATCTAGTTCAACTCTGCTTAGGAAACTGACAAGAACAGTAGCTCCTCTTCTGTCCAATACACTGTACTTGCAAAGAACAGTAGCGAGAGTTGTTAGCACTGTGTATGGCAATAGGAGCACAATAGTGACTCTTCTTACCAGAAAACAACTCTTGCTCATAGGACAAGAAACAGCATGTAATTCAACTACATTTAGGAGTGGGAAAGAAACGCTAGCTCACCTTAGAAAAAAAAAACTCTGCTTTTGAGAAAAGAGCACTCTTCTACTCTACTGTGTTTCCTATAGGGCCAGAACAGTGAGCTTGCTCAGAACAAAAGAACTGTGCTTCCTACACACACGGGCTATATCTAGTTCAACTCTGCTTAGGAAACTGACAAGAACAGTAGCTCCGATTCAGTCCAATACACTGTACTTGCTGGGAGCAGACGCGAGTGCTACTTGCACTGTGTATGGCAATGGGAGCGAAATAGTGACTCTTCTTACCAGAAAACAACTGTTGCTCCTAGGACCAGAAACATCATGGGATTCAACTCTGTTTCTGACTGGGAAACAAACGCTAGCTAGCCTTACAAGAAACACACTCTGCTTTTGAGAAAAGAGCACTCTTCTACTCTACTGTGTTTACTATGGGGTCCGAAAATTGAGCTTGCTCAGAACAAAAGAACTGTGCTTCACACACACGGGCCATATCTAGTTCAACTCTGCTTAGGAACCTAACAAGAACAGTAGATCCTCTTCAGTCCAATACACTGTACTTGCTGGGAACAGACGCGAGTGCTATTTGCACTGTGTATGGCAATGGGAGCACAATAGTGACTTTCCTTTCCAGAAAACATCTCTTGCTCCTCGGACCAGAAACTGCATGGGATTCAACTCCATTTAGGACTGGGAAACAAACACAAGCTCGCCTTACAAGAAACACACTCTGCTTTTGAGAAAAGAGCACTCTTCTACTCTACTGTGTTTCCTATGGTGTCCGAACAGTGAGCTTGCTCAGAACAAAAGAACTGTGCTTCCTACACACACGGGCCATATCTAGTTCAACTCTGCTTAGGAAACTGACAAGAACAATAGCTCCTCTTCTGTCCAATACACTGTACTTGCAAAGAACAGTAGCGACAGTTGTTAGCACTGTGTATGGCAACAGGAGCGCAATAGTGACTCTTCTTACCAGAAAACAACTCTTGCTCATAGGACAAGAAACTGCATGTAATTCAACTCCATTTAGGACTGGGAACCAAATGCTAGCTACCTTACAAGAAACACACTCTGCTTTTGAGAAAAGAGCACTCTTCTACTCTTCTGTGTTTCCTATAGGACCAGAACAGTGAGCTTGTTCAGAACAAAAGAACTGTGCTTCATACACACACGGGCCATATCTCGTTCAACTCTGCTTAGGAAACTGACAAGAACAGTAGCTCCTCTTCAGTCCAATACACTGTACTCTCTGGGAACAGACGCGAGTGCTATTTGCACTGTTTATGGCAAAGGGAGCACAATAGTGACTTTCCTTACCAGAAAACATCCCTTGCTCGTAGGACCAAAAACTGCATGTGATTCAACTCCATTTAGGACTGGGAAACAAACGCTAGCTCACCTTAGAAGAAAAAAACTCTGCTTTTGAGAAAAGAGCACTCTTCTACTCTACTGTGTTTCCTATAGGGCCGGAAGAGTGAGCTTGCTCAGAACAAAAGAACTGTGCTTGCTACACACGGGCTATATCTAGTTCAACTCTGTTTAGGAAACTAACAAGAACAGTAGCTCCTCTTCAGTCCAATACACTTTACTTGCTGGGAGCAGACGCGAGTGCTATTTGCACTGTGTATGGCAATGGGAGCCCAATAGTGACTCTTCTTACCAGAAAACAACTCTTGCTCGTGGGACCAGAAACTGCATGGGATTCAACTCCATTTAGGACTGGGAAACAAAAGCTAGCTCGCCTTACAAGAAACACACTCTGCTTTTCAGAAAAGAGCACTCTTCTACTCTACTGTGTTTACTATGCGGTCCGAAAATTGAGCTTGCTCAGAACAAAGAACTGTGCTTCACACACACGGGCCATATCTAGTTCAACTTTGCTTAGGAAACTGACAAGAGCAGTAGCTCCTCTTCAGTCCAATACACTGTACTTGCTGGGAGCAGACGCGAGTGCTATTTGCACTGTGTATGGCAATGGGAGCCCAATAGTGACTCTTCTTACCAGAAAACAACTCTTGCTCGTATGACCAGAAACTGCATGGGATTCAAATCCATTTAGGACTGGGAAACAAAAGCTAGCTCGCCTTACAAGAAACAAACTCTGCTTTTGAGAAAAGAGCACTCTTCTTCTCTACTTTGTTTCCTATAGGGCCAAAACAGTGAGCTTGCTCAGAACAAAAGAACTGTGCTTTCTACACACAACGGCCATATCTAGTAAAACTCTGCTTAGCAAACTGACAAGAACAGCAGATCCTCTTCAGTCCAATACACTGTACATGCTGGGTACAAAGGCCAGTGCTATTTGCCCTGTGTATGACAATGGGAGCGCAATAGTGACTCTTCTTACCAGAAAACAACTCTTGCTCCTAGGATCAGAAACTACATGTGATTCAACTCCATTTAGGACTGGGAAACCAATGCTAGCTCGCCTTACAAGAAATACACTCTGCTTTTGAGAAAAGAGCACTCCTCTACTCTACTGTGTTTCCTATGGTGTCCTAACAGTTACCTTGCTCAGAACAAAAGAACTGTGCTTCCTACACACACAGGCCATATCTAGTTCAACTCTGCTTAGGAAACTGACAAGAACAGTAGCTCCTCTTCTGTCCAATACACTGTACTTGCAAAGAACAGTAGCGAGAGTTGTTAGCACTGTGTATGGCAATAGGAGCGCAATAGTGACTCTTCTTACCAGAAAACAACTCTTGCTCATAGGACAAGAAACAGCATGTAATTCAACTCCATTTAGGACTGGGAAACAAACGCTAGCTCACCTTAGAAAAAAAAAACTCTGCTTTTGAGAAAAGAGCACTCTTCTACTCTACTGTGTTTCCTATAGGGCCAGAACAGTGAGCTTGCTCAGAACAAAAGAACTGTGCTTCCTACACACACGGGCTATATCTAGTTCAACTCTGCTTAGGAAACTGACAAGAACAGTAGCTCCTCTTCAGTCCAATACACTGTACTTGCTGGGAGCAGACGCGAGTGCTATTTGCACTGTGTATGGCAATGGGAGCGAAATAGTGACTCTTCTTACCAGAAAACAACTGTTGCTCCTAGGACCAGAAACATCATGGGATTCAACTCTGTTTCTGACTGGGAAACAAACGCTAGCTAGCCTTACAAGAAACACACTCTGCTTTTGAGAAAAGAGCACTCTTCTACTCTACTGTGTTTACTATGGGGTCTGAAAATTGAGCTTGCTCAGAACAAAAGAACTGTGCTTCACACACACGGGCCATATCTAGTTCAACTCTGCTTAGGAACCTGACAAGAACAGTAGATCCTCTTCAGTCCAATACACTGTACTTGCTGGGAACAGACGCGAGTGCTATTTGCACTGTGTATGGCAATGGGAGCACAATAGTGACTTTCCTTTCCAGAAAACAACTCTTGCTCCTCGGACCAGAAACTGCATGGGATTCAACTCCATTTAGGACTGGGAAACAAACACAAGCTCGCCTTACAAGAAACACACTCTGCTTTTGAGAAAAGAGCACTCTTCTACTCTACTGTGTTTCCTATGGTGTCCGAACAGTGAGCTTGCTCAGAACAAAAGAACTGTGCTTCCTACACACACGGGCCATATCTAGTTCAACTCTGCTTAGGAAACTGACAAGAACAATAGCTCCTCTTCTGTCCAATACACTGTACTTGCAAAGAACAGTAGCGACAGTTGTTAGCACTGTGTATGGCAACAGGAGCGCAATAGTGACTCTTCTTACCAGAAAACAACTCTTGCTCATAGGACAAGAAACTGCATGTAATTCAACTCCATTTACGACTGGGAACCAAATGCTAGCTACCTTACAAGAAACACACTCTGCTTTTGAGAAAAGAGCACTCTTCTACTCTTCTGTGTTTCCTATAGGACCAGAACAGTGAGCTTGCTCAGAACAAAAGAACTGTGCTTCATACACACACGGGCCATATCTCGTTCAACTCTGCTTAGGAAACTGACAAGAACAGTAGCTCCGATTCAGTCCAATACACTGTACTCTCTGGGAACAGACGCGAGTGCTATTTGCACTGTTTATGGCAAAGGGAGCACAATAGTGACTTTCCTTACCAGAAAACATCCCTTGCTCGTAGGACCAAAAACTGCATGTGATTCAACTCCATTTAGGACTGGGAAACAAACGCTAGCTCACCTTAGAAGAAAAAAACTCTGCTTTTGAGAAAAGAGCACTCTTCTACTCTACTGTGTTTCCTATAGGGCCAGAAGAGTGAGCTTGCTCAGAACAAAAGAACTGTGCTTGCTACACACGGGCTATATCTAGTTCAACTCTGTTTAAGAAACTGACAAGAACAGTAGCTCCTCTTCAGTCCAATACACTTTACTTGCTGGGAGCAGACGCGAGTGCTATTTGCACTGTGTATGGCAATGGGAGCCCAATAGTGACTCTTCTTAGGAGAAAACAACTCTTGCTCGTAGGACCAGAAACTGCATGGGATTCAACTCCATTTAGGACTGGGAAACAAAAGCTAGCTCGCCTTACAAGAAACACACTCTGCTTTTGAGAAAAGAGCACTCTTCTAATCTACTGTGTTTACTATGCGGTCCGAAAATTGAGCTTGCTCAGAACAAAGAACTGTGCTTAAAACACACGGGCCATATCTAGTTCAACTCTGCTTAGGAAACTGACAAAAGCAGTAGCTCCTCTTCAGTCCAATACACTGTACTTGCTGGGAACAGACGCGAGTGCTATTTGCACTGTGTATGGCAAAGGGAGCACAATAGTGACTTTCCTTTCCAGAAAACAAGAAACTCCATGTGATTCAACTCCATTTAGGACTGGGAAACAAACGCTAGCTCACCTTAGAAGAAAAAAACTCTGCTTTTGAGAAAAGAGCACTCTTCCACTCTACTGTGTTTTTTATAGGCCAGAAGAGTGAGCTTGCCCAGAACAAAAGAACTGTGCTTGCTACACACACGGGCTATATCTAGTTCAACTCTGTTTAGGAAACTGACAAGAACAGTAGCTCCTCTTCAGTCAAATACACTGTACTTGCTGGGAGCAGACGCGAGTGCTATTTGCACTGTGTATGGCAATGGGAGCCCAATAGTGACTCTTCTTACCAGAAAACAACTCTTGCTCGTATGACCAGAAACTGCATGGGATTCAAATCCATTTAGGACTGGGAAACAAAAGCTAGCTCGCCTTACAAGAAACAAACTCTGCTTTTGAGAAAAGAGCACTCTTCTTCTCTACTTTGTTTCCTATAGGGCCAAAACAGTGAGCTTGCTCAGAACAAAAGAACTGTGCTTCCTACACACAATGGCCATATCTAGTAAAACTCTGCTTAGCAAACTGACAAGAACAGTAGATCCTCTTCAGTCCAATACACTGTACATGCTGGGTAAAAACGCCAGTGCTATTTGCCCTGTGTATGACAATGGGAGCGCAATAGTGACTCTTCTTACCAGAAAACAATTCTTGCTCCTAGGATCAGAAACTACATGTGATTCAACTCCATTTAGGACTGGGAAACCAACGCTAGCTCGCCTTACAAGAAATACACTCTGCTTTTGAGAAAAGAGCACTCCTCTACTCTACTGTGTTTCCTATGGTGTCCTAACAGTTACCTTGCTCAGAACAAAAGAACTGTGCTTCCTACACACACAGGCCATATCTAGTTCAACTCTGCTTAGGAAACTGACAAGAACAGTAGCTCCTCTTCTGTCCAATACACTGTACTTGCAAAGAACAGTAGCGAGAGTTGTTAGCACTGTGTATGGCAATAGGAGCACAATAGTGACTCTTCTTACCAGAAAACAACTCTTGCTCATAGGACAAGATACAGCATGTAATTCAACTCCATTTAGGACTGGGAAAGAAACGCTAGCTCACCTTAGAAGAAAAAAACTCTGCTTTTGAGAAAAGAGCACTCTTCTACTCTACTGTGTTTCCTATAGGGCCAGAACAGTGAGCTTGCTCAGAACAAAAGAACTGTGCTTCCTACACACACGGGCTATATCTAGTTCAACTCTGCTTAGGAAACAGACAAGAACAGTAGCTCCAATTCAGTCCAATACACTGTACTTGCTGGGAGCAGACGCGAGTGCTATTTGCACTGTGTATGGCAATGGGAGCGAAATAGTGACTCTTCTTACCAGAAAACAACTGTTGCTCCTAGGACCAGAAACATCATGGGATTCAACTCTGTTTCTGACTGGGAAACAAACGCTAGCTAGCCTTACAAGAAACACACTCTGCTTTTGAGAAAAGAGCACTCTTCTACTCTACTGTGTTTACTATGGGGTCCGAAAATTGAGCTTGCTCAGAACAAAAGAACTGTGCTTCACACACACGGGCCATATCTAGTTCAACTCTGCTTAGGAACCTGACAAGAACAGTAGATCCTCTTCAGTCCAATACACTGTACTCTCTGGGAACAGACGCGAGTGCTATTTGCACTGTGTATGGCAATGGGAGCACAATAGTGACTTTCCTTTCCAGAAAACAACTCTTGCTCCTCGGACCAGAAACTGCATGGGATTCAACTCCATTTAGGACTGGGAAACAAACACAAGCTCGCCTTACAAGAAACACACTCTGCTTTTGAGAAAAGAGCACTCTTCTACTCTACTGTGTTTCCTATGCGGTCCGAAAATTGAGCTTGCTCAGAACAAAGAACTGTGCTTCACACACACGGGCCATATCTAGTTCAACTCTGCTTAGGAAACTGACAAGAGCAGTAGCTCCTCTTCAGTCCAATACACTGTACTTGCTGGGAACAGACTCGAGTGCTATTTGCACTGTGTATGGCAAACGGAGCACAATAGTGACTTTCCTTTCCAGAAAACAAGAAACTCCATGTGATTCAACTCCATTTAGTACTGGGAAACAAACGCTAGCTTGCCTTACAAGAAAAACACTCTGCTTTTGAGAAAAGAGCACTCTTCCACTCTACTGTGTTTTTTATAGGCCAGAAGAGTGAGCTTGCCCAGAACAAAAGAACTGTGCTTGCTACACACGGGCTATATCTAGTTCAACTCTGTTTAGGAAACTGACAAGAACAGTAGCTCCTCTTCAGTCATATACACTGTACTTGCTGGGAGCAGACGCGAGTGCTATTTGCACTGTGTATGGCAATGGGAGCCCAATAGTGACTCTTCTTACCAGAAAACAACTCTTGCTCGTATGACCAGAAACTGCATGGGATTCAAATCCATTTAGGACTGGGAAACAAAAGCTAGCTCGCCTTACAAGAAACAAACTCTGCTTTTGAGAAAAGAGCACTCTTCTTCTCTACTTTGTTTCCTGTAGTGCCAAAACAGTGAGCTTGCTCAGAACAAAAGAACTGTGCTTCCTACACACAACGGCCATATCTAGTTCAACTCTGCTTAGCAAACTGACAAGAACAGTAGATCCTCTTCAGTCCAATACTCTGTACATGCTGGGTACAAACGCCAGTGCTATTTGCCCTGTGTATGACAATGGGAGCGCAATAGTGACTCTTCTTACCAGAAAACAATCTTGCTCCTAGGATCAGAAACTACATGTGATTCAACTCCATTTAGGACTGGGAAACCAACGCTAGCTCGCCTTACAAGAAATACACTCTGCTTTTGAGAAAAGAGCACTCCTCTACTCTACTGTGTTTCCTATGGTGTTCTAACAGTTACCTTGCTCAGAACAAAAGAACTGTGCTTCCTACACACACAGGCCATATCTAGTTCAACTCTGCTTAGGAAACTGACAAGAACAGTAGCTCCTCTTCTGTCCAATACACTGTACTTGCAAAGAACAGGAGCGAGAGTTGTTAGCACTGTGTATGGCAATAGGAGAGCAATAGTGACTCTTCTTACCAGAAAACAACTCTTGCTCATAGGACAAGAAACAGCATGTAATTCAACTCCATTTAGGACTGGGAAACAAACGCTAGCTCACCTTAGAAGAAAAAAACTCTGCTTTTGAGAAAAGAGCACTCTTCTACTCTACTGTGTTTCCTATAGGGCCAGAACAGTGAGCTTGCTCAGAACAAAAGAACTGTGCTTCCTACACACACGGGCTATATCTAGTTCAACTCTGCTTAGGAAACTGACAAGAACAGTAGCTCCGATTCAGTCCAATACACTGTACTTGCTGGGAGCAGACGCGAGTGCTATTTGCACTGTGTATGGCAATGGGAGCGAAATAGTGACTCTTCTTACCAGAAAACAACTGTTGCTCCTAGGACCAGAAACAACATGGGATTCAACTCTGTTTCTGACTGGGAAACAATCGCTAGCTAGCCTTACAAGAAACTCACTCTGCTTTTGAGAAAAGAGCACTCTTCTACTCTACTGTGTTTACTATGGGGTCCGAAAATTGAGCTTGCTCAGAACAAAAGAATTGTGCTTCACACACACGGGCCATATCTAGTTCAACTCTGCTTAGGAACCTGACAAGAACAGTAGATCCTCTTCAGTCCAATACACTGTACTTGCTGGGAACAGACGCGAGTGCTATTTGCACTGTGTATGGCAATGGGAGCACAATAGTGACTTTCCTTTCCAGAAAACAACTCTTGCTCGTCGGACCAGAAACTGCATGGGATTCAACTCCATTTAGGACTGGGAAACAAACACAAGCTCGCCTTACAAGAAACACACACTGCTTTTGAGAAAAGAGCACTCTTCTACTCTACTGTGTTTCCTATGGTGTCCGAACAGTGAGCTTGCTCAGAACAAAAGAACTGTGCTTCCTACACACATGGGCCATATCTAGTTCAACTCTGCTTAGGAAACTGACAAGAACAATAGCTCCTCTTCTGTCCAATACACTGTACTTGCAAAGAACAGTAGCGACAGTTGTTAGCACTGTGTATGGCAACAGGAGCGCAATAGTGACTCTTCTTACCAGAAAACAACTCTTGCTCATAGGACAAGAAACTGCATGTAATTCAACTCCATTTAGGACTGGGAACCAAATGCTAGCTACCTTACAAAAACACACTCTGCTTTTGAGAAAAGAGCACTCTTCTACTCTTCTGTGTTTCCTATAGGACCAGAGCAGTGAGCTTGCTCAGAACAAAAGAACTGTGCTTCATACACACACGGGCCATATCTCGTTCAACTCTGCTTAGGAAACTGACAAGAACAGTAGCTCCTCTTCAGTCCAATACACTGTACTCTCTGGGAACAGACGCGAGTGCTATTTGCACTGTTTATGGCAAAGGGAGCACAATAGTGACTTTCCTTACCAGAAAACATCCCTTGCTCGTAGGACCAAAAACTGCATGTGATTCAACTCCATTTAGGACTGGGAAACAAACGCTAGCTCACCTTAGAAGAAAAAAACTCTGGTTTTGAGAAAAGAGCACTCTTCTACTCTACTGTGTTTCCTATAGGGCCGGAAGAGTGAGCTTGCTCAGAACAAAAGAACTGTGCTTGCTACACACGGGCTATATCTAGTTCAACTCTGTTTAGGAAACTAACAAGAACAGTAGCTCCTCTTCAGTCCAATACACTTTACTTACTGGGAGCAGACGCGAGTGCTATTTGCACTGTGTATGGCAATGGGAGCCCAATAGTGACTCTTCTTACAAGAAAACAACTCTTGCTCGTAGGACCAGAAACTGCATGGGATTCAACTCCATTTAGGACTGGGAAACAAAAGCTAGCTCGCCTTACAAGAAACACACTCTGCTTTTGAGAAAAGAGCACTCTTCTACTCTACTGTGTTTACTATGCGGTCCGAAAATTGAGCTTGCTCAGAACAAAGAACTGTGCTTAACACACACGGGCCATATCTAGTTCAACTCTGCTTAGGAAACTGACAAGAGCAGTAGCTCCTCTTCAGTCCAATACAGTGTACTTGCTGGGAACAGACGCGAGTGCTATTTGCACTGTGTATGGCAAAGGGAGCAAAATAGTGACTTTCCTTTCCAGAAAACAAGAAACTCCATGTGATTCAACTCCATTTAGGACTGGGAAACTAACGCTAGCTCACCTTAGAAGAAAAAAACTCTGCTTTTGAGAAAAGAGCACTCTTCTACTCTACTGTGTTTCCTATAGGGCCAGAAGGGTGAGCTTGCTCAGAACAAAAGAACTGTGCTTGCTACACACACGGGCTATATCTAGTTCAACTCTGTTTAGGAAACTGACAAGAACAGTAGCTCCTCTTCAGTCCAATACACTTTACTTGCTGGGAGCAGACGCGAGTGCTATTTGCACTGTATGGCAATGGGAGCCCAATAGTGACTCTTCTTACCAGAAAACAACTCTTGCTCGTAGGACCAGAAACTGCATGGGATTCAACTCCATTTAGGACTGGGAAACAAAAGCTAGCTCGCCTTACAAGAAACACACTCTGCTTTTGAGAAAAGAGCACTCTTCTACTCTACTTTGTTTCCTATAGGGCCTAAACAGTGAGCTTGCTCAGAACAAAAGAACTGTGCTTCCTGCACACACCGGCCATATCTAGTTCAACTCTGCTTAGGAAACTGACAAGAACAGTAGATCCTCTTCAGTCCAATACACTGTACATGCTGGGTACAAACGCCAGTGCTATTTGCCCTGTGTATGACAATGGGAGCGCAATAGTGACTCTTCTTACCAGAAAACAACTCTTGCTCCTAGGATCAGAAACTACATGTGATTCAACTCCATTTAGGACTGGGAAACAAACGCTAGCTCGCCTTACAAGAAATACACTCTGCTTTTGAGAAAAGAGCACTCCTCTACTCTACTGTGTTTCCTATGGTGTCCGAACAGTGACCTTGCTCAGAACAAAAGAACTGTGCTTCCTACACACACGGGCCATATCTAGTTCAACTCTGCTTAGGAAACTGACATGAACAGTAGCTCCTCTTCTGTCCAATACACTGTATATGCAAAGAACAGTAGCGAGAGTTGTTAGCACTGTGTATCGCAATAGGAGCGCAATAGTGACTCTTCTTACCAGAAAACAAATCTTGCTCATAGGACAAGAAACTGCATGTAATTCAACTCCATTTAGGACTGGGAAACAAACGCTAGCTCACCTTAGAAGAAAACAACTCTGCTTTTCAGAAAAGAGCACTCTTCTACACTAGTGTGTTTCCTATGGGGTCCGAAAAGTGAGCTTGCTGAGAACAAAAGAACTGTGCTTCCTATACACACGGGCCATATCTAGTTCAACTCTGCTTAGGAAACTGACAAGAACAGTAGCTCCTCTTCTGTCCAATACACTGTACTTGCAAAGAACAGAAGCAAGTGTTGTTTGCACTGTGTATGGCAATAGGATCGCAATCGTGACTCTTCTTACCAGAAAACAACTCTTGCTCATAGGACAAGAAACTGCATGTAATTCAACTCCATTTAGGACTGGGAAACAAACTCTAGCTCAACTTACAAGAAACACACTCTGCTTTTGAGAAAAGAGCACTCTTCTACTCTACTGTGTTTCCTACGGTGCCCGAACAGTGAGCTTGCTCAGAACAAAAGAACTGTGCTTCCTACACACACGGGCCATATCTAGTTCAACTCTGCTTAGGAAACTGACAAGAACAGTAGCTCCTCTTCTGTCCAATACACTGTACTTGCAAAGAACAATAGCGAGAGTTGTTAGCACTGTGTATGGCAACAGGAGCGCAATAGTGACTCTTCTTACCAGAAAAAAACTCTTGCTCATAGGACAAGAAACTGCATGTAATTCAACTCCATTTAGGACTGGGAACCAAATGCTAGCTCACCTTCTGAGAAACACACTCTCCTTTTGAGAAAAGAGCACTCTTGTACTCTTCTGTGTTTCCTATAGGACCAGAACAGTGAGCTTGCTCAGAACAAAAGAACTGTGCTTCATACACACACGGGCCATATCTCGTTCAACGCTGCTTAGGAAACTGACAAGAACAGTAGCTCCTCTTCAGTCCAATACACTGTACTCTCTGGGAACAGACTCGAGTGCTATTTGCACTGTTTATGGCAAAGGGAGCACAATAGTGACTTTCTTTACCAGAAAACATCCCTTGCTCGTAGGACCAAAAACTGCATGTGATTCAACTCCATTTAGGACTGGGAAACAAAGCTAGCTCACCTTAGAAGAAAAAAACTCTGCTTTTGAGAAAAGAGCACTCTTCTACTCTACTGTGTTTCCTATAGGGCCAGAAGAGTGAGCTTGCTCAGAACAAAAGAACTGTGCTTGCTACACACACGGGCTATATCTAGTTCAACTCTGTTTAGGAAACTGACAAGAACAGTAGATCCTCTTCAGTCCAATACATTGTACATGCTGGGTACAAACGCCAGTGCTATTTGCCCTGTGTATGACAATGGGAGCGCAATAGAGACTCTTCTTACCAGAAAACAACTCTTGCTCCTAGGATCAGAAACTACATGTGATTCAACTCCATTTAGGACTGGGAAACAAACGCTAGCTCGCCTTACAAGAAATACTCTCTGCTTTTGAGAAAAGAGCACTCTACTACTCTACTGTGTTTCCTATGGTGTCAGAACAGTGACCTTGCTCAGAACAAAAGAACTGTGCTTCCTACACACATGGGCCATATCTAGTTCAACTCTGCTTAGGAAACTGACATGAACAGTAGCTCCTCTTCTGTCCAATACACTGTACTTGCAAAGAACAGTAGCGAGAGTTGTTAGCACTGTGTATGGCAATAGGAGCACAATAGTGACTCTTCTTACCAGAAAACAACTCTTGCTCATAGGACAAGAAACTGCATGTAATTCAACTCCATTTAGGACTGGGAAACAAACGCTAGCTCACCTTAGAAGAAAAAAACTCTGCTTTTGAGAAAAGAGCACTCTTCTACTCTACTGTGTTTCCTATAGGGCCAGATCAGTGAGCTTGCTCAGAACAAAAGAAATGTGCTTCCTACACACACGGGCTATATCTAGTTCAACTCTGCTTAGGAAACTGACAAGAACAGTAGCTCCTATTCAGTCCAATACACTGTACTTGCTGGGAGCAGACGCGAGTGCTATTTGCACTGTGTATGGCAATGGGAGCGAAATAGTGACTCTTCTTACCAGAAAACAACTCTTGCTCCTATGACCAGAAACAGCATGGGATTCAACTCTGTTTTTGACTGGGAAACAAATGCTAGCTAGCCTTACAAGTAACACACTCTGCTTTTGAGAAAAGAGCACTCATCTACTCTACTGTGTTTACTATGGGGTCCGAAAATTGAGCTTGCTCAGAACAAAATAACTGTGCTTCCTACACACACGGGCCATATCTAGTTCAACTCTGCTTAGGAAACTGACAAGAACAGTAGCTCCTCTTCTGTCCAATACACTGTACTTGCAAAGAACAGTAGCAAGTGTTGTTTTCACTGTGTATGGAAATAGGAGCAAAATAGTGACTCTTCTTATCAGAATACAACTCTTGCTCATAGGACAAGAAACTGCATGTAATTCAACTCCATTTAGGACTGGGAAACAAACGCTAGCTCACCTTCCAAGAAACACCCTCTGCTTTTGAGAAAAGAGCACTCTTCTACTCTACTGTTTTTCCTATAGGGCCAGAACTGTGAGCTTGCTCAGAACAAAAGAACTGTGCTTCCTACACACGGCCTATATCTAGTTCAACTCTGCTTAGGAAACTGACAAGAACAGTAGATCCTCTTCAGTCCAATACACTGTACTTGCTGGGAGCAGACACGAGTGCTATTTGCACTGTGTATGGAAAAGGGAGCGAAATAGTGACTCTTCTTACCAGAAAACAACTCTTGCTCATAGGACCAGAAACTGCATGGGATTCTACTCCGTTTCTGACTGGGAAACAAAGACTAGCTCGCCTTACAAGAAACACACTCTGCTTTTGAGAAAAGAGCACTCTTCTACTCTACTTTGTTTACTATGCGGTCCGAAAATTGAGCTTGCTCAGAACAAAAGAACTGTGCTTCACACACACGGGCCATATCTAGTTCAACTCTGCTTAGGAAACTGACAAGAACAGTAGCTCCTCTTCTGTCTAATACACTGTACTTGCTGGGAACAGACGCGAGTGATATTTGCCCTGTGTATGACAACGGTAGCACAATAGTGACTCTTCTTACCAGAAAACAACTCTTGCTCTTAGGACCAGAAACTGCATGTGATTCAACTCCATTTAGGACTGGGAAACAAACGCTAGCTCACCTTACAAGAAACACACTCTGCTTCTGAGAAAAGAGCACTCTTCTACTCTTCTGTGTTTCCTATAGGGCCAGAACAGTGAGCTTGCTCAGAACAAAAGAACTGTGCTTCCTACACACACGAGCCATATCCAGTTCAACTCTGCTTAGGAAACTGGCAAGAACAGTAGCTCCTCTTCAGTCCAATACACTGTACTTGCTGGGAGCAGACGCGAGTGCTATTTGCACTGTTTATCGCAAAGGGAGCACAATAGTGACTTTCTTTACCAGAATACATCCCTTGCTCCTAGGACCAGAAACTGCATGTGATTCAACTCCATTTTGGACTGGGAAACAAAAGCTAGCTCGCCTTACAAGAAACACACTCTGCTTTTGAGAAAAGAGCACTCTTCTATTCTACTGTGTTTCCTATGGGGTCCTAACAGGGAGCTTGCTCAGAACAAAAGAACTGTGCTTCCTACACACACGGGCCATATCTAGTTCAACTCTGCTTAGGAAACTGACAAGAACAGTAGATCATCTTCAGTCCAATACACTGTACATGCTGGGAACAGACGCGAGTGCTATTTGCCCTGTGTATGACAAGGGGAGCGCAATAGTGACTCTTCTTACCAGAAAACAACTCTTGCTCGTAGGTCCAGAAACTGCATGGGATTCAACTCCGTTTCTGACATGGAAACAAACACTAGCTAGCCTTACAAGAAACACACTCTGCTTTTGAGAAAAGAGCACTCTTCTACTCTACTGTGTTTAATATGGGGTCCGAAAATTGAGCTTGCTCAGAACAAAAGAACTGTGCTTCCTACACACACGGGCCATATCTAGTTCAACTCTGCTTAGGAAACTGACAAGAACAGTAGATCCTCTTCTGTCCAATACACTGTACTTGCTGGGAACAGACGCCAGTGCTATTTGCCCTGTGTATGACAATCGGAGTGCAATAGTGACTCTTCTTACCAGGAAACAACTCTTGCTTGTAGGACCAGAAACTGCATGTGATTCACTCCATTTAGGACTGGGAAACAAACTCTAGCTCGCCTTACAAGAAACACATTCTGCTCTTGAGAAAAGAGCACTCTTCTACTCTACTGTGTTTCCTATAGGGCCAGAAGAGTGAGCTTGCTCAGAACAAAAGAAGTGTACTTCCTACACACACGGGCCATATCTAGTTCATCTTTGCTTAGGAAACTGACAAGAACAGTAGATCCTCTTCAGTCCAGTACACTGTATATCCTGCGAACAGACGCGAGTCCTATTTCCCTGTGTATGGCAATGGGAACACAATAGTGACTCTTCTTACTAGAAAACAACTCTTGCTTGTAGGACCAGAAACTGCATGGGGTTCAACTCCATTTAGGACTGGGAAACAAAAGCTAGCTCGCTTTACAAGAAACAAACTCTGCTTTTGAGAAAAGAACACTCTTCTACTCTACTGTGTTTCCTATAGGGCCGAAACAGTGAGCTTGCTCAGAACAAAAGAACTGTGCTTCCTACACACACGGGCTATATCTAGTTCAACTCTGCTTAGGAAACTGACAAGAACAGTAGCTCCTCTTCAGTCCAATACACTGTACATGCTGGGAACAGAGGCCAGTGCTATTTGACCTGTGTATGATAATGGGAGCGCAATAGTGACTCTTTTTACCAGAAAACAACTCTTGCTCCCAGGATCAGAAACTGCATGTGGTTCAACTCCATGTAGGACTGGGAAACAAATGCTAGCTCGCCTTACAAGAAACACACTCTGCTTTTCAGAAAAGAGCACTCTTCTACACTACTGTGTTAACTTTGGGGTCCTAACAGTGAGCTTGCTCACAACAAAAGAACTGTGCTTCCTACACACAGGGGCCATATCTAGTTCAACTCTGCTTAGGAAACTGACAAGAACAGTAGCTCCTCTTCTGTCCAATACACTGTACTTGCTGGGAACAAACGAGTGCTATTTGCACTGTTTATGGCAAAGGGAGCACAATAGTGACTTTCCTTAACAGAAAACATCCCTTGCTCGTAGGACCAAAAACTGCATGTGATTCAACTCCATTTAGGACTGGGAAACCAACGCTAGCTCACCTTACAAGAAAAACACTCTGCTTTTGAGAAAAGAGCACTCTTCTACTCTACTGTGTTTCCTATAGGGCGAGAACAGTGAGCTTGCTCAGAACAAAAGAACTGTGCTTCCTACACACACGGGCTAAATCTAGTTCAACTCTGCTTAGGAAACTGACAAGAACAGTAGCTCCTCTTCAGTCCAATACACTGTACATGCTGGGTACAGACGCCAGTGCTATTTGCCCTGTATATGACAATGGGAGGGCAATAGTGACTCTTCTTACCAGAAAACAATTCTTGCTCCTAGGATCAGAAACTGCCTGTGATTCAACTCCTTTTAGGACTGGGAAACAAACGCTAGCTCACCTGACAAGAAACACACTCCGCTTTTGAGAAAAGAGCACTCTTCTACTCTACTGTGTTTCCTATAGGGCCAAAACAGTGACCTTGCTCAGAACAAAAGAACTGTGCTTCCTACACACACGGGCTATATCTAGTTCAACTCTGCTTAGGAAACTGACAAGAACAGTAGCTCCTCTTCAGTCCAATACACTGTACTTACTGGGAGCAGACGCGAGTGCTATTTGCACTGTGTATGGCAATGGGACCGAAATAGTGATTCTTCTTACCAGAAAACAACTCTTGCTCGTAGGACCAGAAACTGCATGGGATTCAACTCCGTTTCTGACTGGGAAACAAACACTAGCTAGCCTTACAAGAAACACACTCTGCTTTTGAGAAAAGAGCACTCTTCTACTCTACTGTGTTTACTATGGGGTCCGAAAATTGAGCTTGCTCAGAACAAAAGAACTGTGCTTCACACACACGGGCCATATCTAGTTCAACTCTGCTTAGGAAACTGACAAGAACAGTAGCTCCTCTTCTGTCCAATACACTGTACTTGCTGGGAACAGACGAGAGTGCTATTTGCACTGTGTATGGCAATGGTAGCACAACAGTGACTCTTCTTACCAGAAAACAACTCTTGCTCGTAGGACCAGAAACTGCATGTGATTCAACTCTATTTAGGACTGGGAAACAAACGCTAGCTCGCCTTACAAGAATCAGACTCTGCTTTTGAGAAAAGAGCACTCTTCTTCTCTTCTGTGTTTCCTACAGGGCCAGAACAGTGAGCTTGCTCAGAACAAAAGAACTGTGCTTCATACACACACGGGCCATATCTAGTTCAACTCTGCTTAGGAAACTGACAAGAACAGTAGCTCCTCTTCAGTCCAATACACTGTACTTGCTGGGAACAGACGTGAGTGCTATTTGCACTGTTTATGGCAAAGGGAGCACAATAGTGACTTTCCTTACCAGAAAACATCCCTTGCTCGTAGGGCCAGAAACTGCATGTGATTCAACTCCATTTTGGACTGGGAAACAAACGCTAGGTCGCCTTACAAGAAACACACTCTGCTTTTGAGAAAAGAGCACTCTTCTACTCTTCTGTGTTTCCTATAGGGCCAGAACAGTGAGCTTGCTCAGAACAAAAGAAATGTGCTTCCTACACACAGGGGCCATATCTAGTTCAACTCTGCTTAGGAAACTGACAAGAACAGTAGATCATCTTCAGTCCAATACACTGTACTTAATGGGAGCAGACGCGAGTGCTATTTGCACTGTGTATGGCAATGGGACCGAAATAGTGATTCTTCTTACCAGAAAACAACTCTTGCTCGTAGGACCAGAAACTGCATGGGATTCAACTCCGTTTCAGACTGGGAAACAAACACTAGCTAGCCTTACAAGAAACACACTCTGCTTTTGAGAAAAGAGCACTCTTCTACTCTACTGTGTTTACTATGGGGTCCGAAAATTGAGCTTGCTCAGAACAAAAGAACTGTGCTTCACACACACGGGCCATATCTAGTTCAACTCTGCTTAGGAAACTGACAAGAACAGTAGCTCCTCTTCTGTCCAATACACTGTACTTGCTGGGAACAGACGACAGTGCTATTTGCACTGTGTATGGCAATGGTAGCACAACAGTGACTCTTCTTACCAGAAAACAACTCTTGCTCGTAGGACCAGAAACTGCATGTGATTCAACTCCATTTAGGACTGGGAAACAAATTCTAGCTCGCCTTACAAGAAACACACTCTGCTTTTGAGAAAAGAGCACTCTTCTACTCTACTGTGTTTCCTATAGGGCCAGAACAGTGAGCTTGCTCAGAACAAAAGAAGTGTACTTCCTACACACATGGGCCATATCTAGTTCAACTTTGCTTAGGAAACTGACAAGAACATTAGATCCTCTTTAGTCCAATACACTGTACATACTAAGAACAGACGCGAGTGGTATTTGCACTGTGTATGGCAATGGGAACACAATAGTGACTCTTCTTACCAGAAAATAACTCTTGCTTGTACGACCAGAAACTGCATGTGATTAAACTCCATTTAGGACTGGGAAACAAAAGCTAGCTCGCCTTACAAGAAACACACTCTGCTTTTGAGAAAAGAGCACTCTTCTACTCTACTGTGTTTCCTATAGGGCCAAAACAGTGAGCTTGCTCAGAACAAAAGAACTGTGCTTCCTACACACACGGGCCATATCTAGTTCAACTCTGCTTAGGAAACTGACAAGAACAGTAGCTCCTCTTCAGTCCAATACACTGTACTTTCTCGGAGCTGACGCGAGTGCTATTTGCACTGTGTATGGCAATTGGAGCACAATAGTGACTCTTCTTACCAGAAAACAACTCTTACTTGTAGGACCAGAAACTGCATGGGATTCAACTCCATTTAGGACTGGGAAACAAACTCTAGCTCGCTTTACAAGAAACACACTCTGCTTTTGAGAAAAGAGCACTCCTCTACTCTAATGTGTTTCCTATAGGGCCAGAACAGTGATCTTGCTCAGAACAAAAGAACTGTGCTTCCTACACACACGGGCCATATCTATTTCAACTCTGCTTAGGAAACTGACAAGAACAGTAGATCCTCTTCAGTCCAGTACACTGTACATCCTGGGAACAGACGCGAGTCCTATTTGCCCTGTGTATGGCAATGGGAACACAATAGTGACTCTTCTTACTAGAAAACAACTCTTGCTTATAGGACCAAAAACTGCATGGGATTCAACTCCATTTAGGACTGGGAAACAAACGCTAGCTCACCTTACAAGAAACACACTCTGCTTCTGAGAAAAGAGCACTCTTCTACTCTTCTGTGTTTCCTATAGGGCCAGAACAGTGAGCTTGCTCAGAACAAAAGAACTGTGCTTCCTACACACACAAGCCATATCTAGTTCAACTCTGCTTAGGAAACTGACAAGAACAGTAGCTCCTCTTCAGTCCAATACACTGTACTTGTTGGGAACAGACGTGAGTGCTATTTGCACTGTTTATCGCAAAGGGAGCACAATAGTGACTTTCCTTACCAGAATACACCCCTTGCTCGTAGGACCAGAAACTGCATGTGATTCAACTCCATTTTGGACTGGGAAACAAACGCTAGCTCGCCTTACAAGAAACACACTCTGCTTTTGAGAAAAGAGCACTCTTCTATTCTACTGTGTTTCCTATGGGGTCCGAACAGTGAGCTTGCTCAGAACAAAAGAACTGTGCTTCCTACACACACGGGCCATATCTAGTTCAACTCTGCTTAGGAAACTGACAAGAACAGTAGATCTTCTTCTGTCCAATACACTGTACTTGCTGGGAACAGACGCCAGTGCTATTTGCCCTGTGTATGACAATCGGAGTGCAATAGTGACTCTTCTTACCAGGAAACAACTCTTGCTTGTAGGACCAGAAACTGCATGTGATTCAACTCCATTTAGGACTGGGAAACAAAGCCTAGCTCGCTTTACAAGAAACACACTCTGCTTTTGAGAAAAGAGCACTCTTCTATTTTACTGTGTTTCCTATGGGGTCCGAACAGTGAGCTTGCTCAGAACAAAAGAACTGTGCTTCCTACACACACGGGCTATATCTAGTTCAACTCTGCTTAGGAAACTGACAAGAACAGTAGCTCCTCTTCAGTCCAATACACTGTACTTACTGGGAGCAGACGCGAGTGCTATTTGCACTGTGTATGGCAATGGGACCGAAATAGTGATTCTTCTTACCAGAAAGCAACTCTTGCTCGTAGGACCAGAAACTGCATGGGATTCAACTCCGTTTCTAACTGGAAAACAAACACTAGCTAGCCTTACAAGAAACACACTCTGCTTTTGAGAAAAGAGCACTCTTCTACTCTACTGTGTTTACTATGGGGTCCGAAAATTGAGCTTGCTCAGAACAAAAGAACTGTGCTTCACACACACGGGCCATATCTAGTTCAACTCTGCTTAGGAAACTGACAAGAACAGTAGCTCCTCTTCTGTCCAATACACTGTACTTGCTGGGAACAGAGGAGAGTGCTATTTGCACTGTGTATGGCAATGGTAGCACAACAGTGACTCTTCTTACCAGGAAACAACTCTTGCTCGTAGGACCAGAAACTGCATGTGATTCCACTCTATTTAGGACTGGGAAACAAACGCTAGCTCGCCTTACAAGAAACACACTCTGCTTTTGAGAAAAGAGCACTCTTCTTCTCTTCTGTGTTTCCTACAGGGCCAGAACAGTGAGCTTGCTCAGAACAAAAGAACTGTGCTTCATACACACACGGGCCATATCTAGTTCAACTCTGCTTAGGAAACTGACAAGAACAGTAGCTCCTCTTCAGTCCAATACACTGTACTTGCTGGGAACAGACGTGAGTGCTATTTGCACTGTTTATGGCAAAGGGAGCACAATAGTGACTTTCCTTACCAGAAAACATCCCTTGCTCGTAGGGCCAGAAACTGCATGTGATTCAACTCCATTTTGGACTGGGAAACAAACACTAGGTCGCCTTACAAGAAACACACTCTGCTTTTGAGAAAAGAGCACTCTTCTACTCTTCTGTGTTTCCTATAGGGCCAGAACAGTGAGCTTGCTCAGAACAAAAGAAATGTGCTTCCTACACACAGGGGCCATATCTAGTTCAACTCTGCTTAGGAAATTGACAAGAACAGTAGCTCCTCTTCAGTCCAATACACTGTACTTACTGGGAGCAGACGCGAGTGCTATTTGCACTGTGTATGGCAATGGGACCGAAATAGTGATTCTTCTTACCAGAAAACAACTCTTGCTCGTAGGACCAGAAACTGCATGGGATTCAACTCCGTTTCTGACTGGGAAACAAACACTAGCTAGCCTTACAAGAAACACACTCTGCTTTTGAGAAAAGAGCACTCTTCTACTCTACTGTGTTTACTATGGGGTCCGAAAATTGAGCTTGCTCAGAACAAAAGAACTGTGCTTCACACACACGGGCCATATCTAGTTCAACTCTGCTTAGGAAACTGACAAGAACAGTAGCTCCTCTTCAGTCCAATACACTGTACTTGCTGAGAACAGACGCGAGTGCTATTTGCCCTGTGTATGGCAATGGGAGCGCAATAGTGACTCTTCTCACCAGAAAACAACTCTTGCTTGTAGGACCAGAAACTGCATTTGATTCAACTCCCTTTAGGACTTGGAAACAAACGCTAACTCGCCTTAGAAGAAACACACTCTGCTTTTGAGAAAAGAGCACTCTTCTACTCTACTGTGTTTCCTATAGGGCCAGAATAGTGAGCTTGCTCAGAACTAAAGAACTGTGCCTCCTACACACACGGGCCATATCTAGTTCAACTCTGCTTAGGAAACTGACAAGAACAGTAGATCCTCTTCAGTCCAGTACACTGTACATCCAGGGGACAGACGCGAGTCCTATTTGCCCTGTGTATGGCAATGGGAACACAATAGTGACTCTTATTACTAGAAAACAACTCTTGCTTGTAGGACCAGAAACTGCATGTGATTCAACTCCATTTAGGACTGGGAAACAAAAGCTAGCTCGCCTTGCAAGAAACACACTCTGCTTTTGAGAAAAGAGCACTCTTCTACTCTACTGTGTTTCCTATAGGGCCTAAAGAGTGAGCTTGCTCAGAACAAAAGAACTGTGCTTCCTACACACACGGGCTATATCTAGTTCAACTCTGCTTAGGAAACTGACAAGAACAGTAGATCATCTTCAGTCCAATACACTGTACATGCTGTTAACAGACGCAAGTGCTATTTGCCCTGTGTATGACAATGGGAGCGCAATAGTGACTCTTCTTAACAGAAAACAACTCTTGCTTGTAGGACCAGAAACTGCATGTGATTGAACTCCATTTAGGACTGGGAAACAAACGCTAGTTCGCCTTACAAGAAACACATTCTGCTTTTGAGAAAAGAGCACTCTTCTACTCTACTGTGTTTCCTATAGGACCAGAACAGTGAGCTTGCTCAAAACAAAAGAAGTGTACTTCCTACACACACGGGCCATATCTAGTTCAACTTTTCTTAGGAAACTGACAAGAACAGTAGATCCTCTTCAGTCCAGTACACTGTGCATCCTGGGAACAGACGCGAGTCCTATTTGCTCTGTGTATGGCAATGGGAACACAATAGTGACTCTTCTTACTAGAAAACAACTCTTGCTTATAGGACCAGAAAGTGCATGGGATTCAACTCCATTTAGGACTGGGAAACAAATGCTAGCTCGCCTTACAAAAAACACACTCTGCTTTTGAGAAAAGAGCACTCTTCTATTCTACTGTGTTTCCTACGGGGTCCGAACAGTGAGCTTGCTCAGAACAAAAGAACTGTGCATCCTACACACACGGGCCATATCTAGTTCAACTCTGCATAGGAAACTGACAAGAACAGTAGCTCCTCTTCTGTCCAATACACTGTACTTGCAAAGAACAGTAGCAAGTGTTGTTTGCACTGTGTATGGAAATAGGAGCACAATAGTGACTCTTCTTATCAGAATACAACTCTTGCTCGTAGGACCAGAAACTGCATGTAATTCAACTCCATTTAGGACTGGGAAACAAACGCTAGCTCACCTTACAAGAAACACACTCTGCTTCTGAGAAAAGAGCACTCTTCTACTCTTCTGTGTTTCCTATAGAGCCAGAACAGTGAGCTTGCTCAGAACAAAAGAACTGTGCTTCCTACACACACGAGCCATATCTAGTTCAACTCTGCTTAGGAAACTGACAAGAACAGTAGCTCCTCTTCAGTCCAATACACTGTACTTGCTGGGAACAGACGTGAGTGCTATTTGCACTGTTTATCGCAAAGTGAGCACAATAGTGACTTTCCTTACCAGAATACACCCCTTGCTCGTAGGACCAGAAACTGCATGTGATTCAACTCCATTTTGGACTGGGAAACAAACGCTAGCTCGCCTTACAAGAAACACACTCTGCTTCTGAGAAAAGAGCACTCTTCTATTCTACTGTGTTTCCTATGGGGTCCGAACAGTGAGCTTGCTCAGAACAAAAGAACTGTGCTTCCTACACACACGGGCCATATCTAGTTCAACTCTGCTTAGGAAACTGACAAGAACAGTAGATCATCTTCAGTCCAATACACTGTACATGCTGGGAACAGACGCGAGTGATATTTTCCCTGTGTATGACAATGGAAGCGCAGTAGTGACTCTTCTTAACAGAAAACAACTCTTGCTTGTAGGACCAGAAACTGCATGTGATTGAACTCCATTTAGGACTGGGAAACAAACGCTAGTTCGCCTTACAAGAAACACATTCTGCTTTTGAGAAAAGAGCACTCTTCTACTCTACTGTGTTTCCTGTAGAACCAGAACAGTGAGCTTGCTCAAAACAAAAGAAGTGTACTTCCTACACACACGGGCCATATCTAGTTCAACTTTGCTTAGGAAACTGACAAGAACAGTAGATCCTCTTCAGTCCAGTACACTGTACATCTTGGGAACAGACGCGAGTCCTATTTGCCCTGTGTATGGCAATGGGAACACAACAGTGACTCTTCTTACTAGAAAACAACTCTTGCTTGTAGGACCAGAAACTGCATGGGATTCAACTCTATTTAGGACTGGGACACAAAAGCTAGCTCGCCTTACAAAAAACACACTCTGCTTTTCAGAAAAGAGCACTCTTCTATTCTACTGTGTTTCCTAAGGGGTCCAAACAGTGAGCTTGCTCAGAACAAAAGAACTGTGCTTCCTACACACACGGGCCATATCTAGTTCAACTCTGCTTAGGAAACTGACAAGAACAGTAGCTCCTCTTCTGTCCAATACACTGTACATGGAAAGAACAGTAGCAAGTGTTGTTTGCACTGTGTATGGATATAGGAGCACAATAGTGACTCTTCTTTTCAGAATACAACTCTTGCTCATAGGAAAGAAACTGCATGTAATTCAACTCCATTTAGGACTGGGAAACAAACGCTAGCTCACCTTACAAGCAACACCCTCTGCTTTTGAGAAAAGAGCACTCTTCTACTCTACTGTGTTTCCTATAGGGCCAGAACTGTGAGCTTGCTCAGAACAAAAGAACTGTGCTTCCTACACACACGGCCTATATCTAGTTCAACTCTGCTTAGGAAACTGACAAGAACAGTAGCTCCTCTTCAGTCCAATACACTGTACTTGCTGGGAACAGACGTGAGGACTATTTGCACTGTGTATGGCAAAGGGAGCACAATAGTGACTTTCCTTACCAGAATACATCCCTTGCTCGTAGGACCAGAAACTGCATGTGATTCAACTCCATTTTGGACTGGGAAACAAAAGCTAGCTCGCCTTACAAGAAACACACTCTGCTTTTGAGAAAAGAGCACTCTTCTATTCTACTGTGTTTCCTATGGGGTCCTAACAGGGAGCTTGCTCAGAACAAAAGAACTGTGCTTCCTACACACACGGGCCATATCTAGTTCAACTCTGCTTAGGAAACTGACAAGAACAGTAGATCATCTTCAGTCCAATACACTGTACATGCTGGGAACAGACGCGAGTGCTATTTGCCCTGTTTATGACAAGGGGAGCGCAAGAGTGACTCTTCTTACCAGAAAACAACTCTTGCTCGTAGGTCCAGAAACTGCATGGGATTCAACTCCATTTCTGACATGGAAACAAACACTAGCTAGCCTTACAAGAAACACACTCTGCTTTTGAGAAAAGAGCACTCTTCTACTCTACTGTGTTTAATATGGGGTCCGAAAATTGAGCTTGCTCAGAACAAAAGAACTGTGCTTCCTACACACACGGGCCATATCTAGTTCAACTCTGCTTAGGAAACTGACAAGAACAGTAGATCCTCTTCTGTCCAATACACTGTACTTGCTGGGAACAGACGCCAGTGCTATTTGCCCTGTGTATGACAATCGGAGTGCAATAGTGACTCTTCTTACCAGGAAACAACTCTTGCTTGTAGGACCAGAAACTGCATGGGATTCAACTCCATTTAGGACTGGGAAACAAACGCTAGCTCGCTTTACAAGAAACACACTCTGCTTTTGAGAAAAGAGCACTCTTCTATTTTACTGTGTTTCCTATGGGGTCCGAACAGTGAGCTTGCTCAGAACAAAAGAACTGTGCTTCCTACACACACGGGCTATATCTAGTTCAACTCTGCTTAGGAAACTGACAAGAACAGTAGCTCCTCTTCAGTCCAATACACTGTACTTACTGGGAGCAGACGGGAGTGCTATTTGCACTGTGTACGGCAATGGGACCGAAATAGTGATTCTTCTTACCAGAAAACAACTCTTGCTCGTAGGACCAGAAACTGCATGGGATTCAACTCCGTTTCTGACTGGGAAACAAACACTAGCTAGCCTTACAAGAAACACACTCTGCTTTTGAGAAAAGAGCACTCTTCTACTCAACTGTGTTTACTATGGGGTCCGAAAATTGAGCTTGCTCAGAACAAAAGAACTGTGCTTCACACACACGGGCCATATCTAGTTCAACTCTGCTTAGGAAACTGACAAGAACAGTAGCTCCTCTTCTGTCCAATACACTGTACTTGCTGGGAACAGACGAGAGTGCTATTTGCACTGTGTATGGCAATGGTAGCACAACAGTGACTCTTCTTACCAGAAAACAACTCTTGCTCGTAGGACCAGAAACTGCATGTGATTCAACTCTATTTAGGACTGGGAAACAAACACTAGCTCGCCTTACAAGAAACACACTCTGCTTTTGAGAAAAGAGCACTCTTCTTCTCTTCTGTGTTTCCTACAGGGCCAGAACAGTGAGCTTGCTCAGAACAAAAGAACTGTGCTTCATACACACACGGGCCATATCTAGTTCAACTCTGCTTAGGAAACTGAAAGAACAGTAGCTCTTCTTCAGTCCAATACACTGTACTTGCTGGGAACAGACGTGAGTGCTATTTGCACTGTTTATGGCAAAGGGAGCACAATAGTGACTTTCCTTACCAGAAAACATCCCTTGCTCGTAGGGCCAGAAACTGCATGTGATTCAACTCCATTTTGGACTGGGAAACAAACGCTAGGTCGCCTTACAAGAAACACACTCTGCTTTTGAGAAAAGAGCACTCTTCTACTCTTCTGTGTTTCCTATAGGGCCAGAACTGTGAGCTTGCTCAGAACAAAAGAAATGTGCTTCCTACACACAGGGGCCATATCTAGTTCAACTCTGCTTAGGAAACTGACAAGAACAGTAGCTCCTCTTCAGTCCAATACACTGTACTTACTGGGAGCAGACGCGAGTGCTATTTGCACTGTGTATGGCAATGGGACCGAAATAGTGATTCTTCTTACCAGAAAACAACTCTTGCTCGTAGGACCAGAAACTGCATGGGATTCAACTCCGTTTCTGACTGGGAAACAAACACTAGCTAGCCTTACAAGAAACACACTCTGCTTTTGAGAAAAGAGCACTCTTCTACTCTACTGTGTTTACTATGGGGCCCGAAAATTGAGCTTGCTCAGAACAAAAGAACTGTGCTTCACACACACGGGCCATATCTAGTTCAACTCTGCTTAGGAAACTGACAAGAACAGTAGCTCCTCTTCAGTCCAATACACTGTACTTGCTGAGAACAGACGCGAGTGCTATTTGCCCTGTGTATGGCAATGGGAGCGCAATAGTGACTCTTCTCACCAGAAAACAACTCTTGCTTGTAGGACCAGAAACTGCATTTGATTCAACTCCCTTTAGGACTTGGAAACAAACGCTAACTCGCCTTAGAAGAAACACACTCTGCTTTTGAGAAAAGAGCACTCTTCTACTCTACTGTGTTTCCTATAGGGCCAGAATAGTGAGCTTGCTCAGAACTAAAGAACTGTGCCTCCTACACACACGGGCCATATCTAGTTCAACTCTGCTTAGGAAACTGACAAGAACAGTAGATCCTCTTCAGTCCAGTACACTGTACATCCAGGGGACAGACGCGAGTCCTATTTGCCCTGTGTATGGCAATGGGAACACAATAGTGACTCTTATTACTAGAAAACAACTCTTGCTTGTAGGACCAGAAAGTGCATGTGATTCAACTCCATTTAGGACTTGGAAACAAAAGCTAGCTCGCCTTGCAAGAAACACACTCTGCTTTTGAGAAAAGAGCACTCTTCTTCTCTACTGTGTTTCCTATAGGGCCAAAAGAGTGAGCTTGCTCAGAACAAAAGAACTGTGCTTCCTACACACACCGGCCATATCTAGTTCAACTCTGCTTCAGAAACTGACAAGAATAGTAGATCCTCTTCAGTCCAATACACTGTACATGCTGGGAACAGACGCCAGTGCTATTTGCCCTGTGTATGACAATGGGAGCGCAATAGTGACTCTTCGTACCAGAAAACAACTCTTGCTCCTAGGATCAGAAACTGCATGTGATTCATCTCCATTTAGGACTGGGAAACAAACGCTAACTCGCCTTAGAAGAAACACACTCTGCTTTTGAGAAAAGAGCACTCTTCTACTCTACTGTGTTTCCTATAGGGCCAGAATGGTGAGCTTGCTCAGAACTAAAGAACTGTGCCTCCTACACACACGGGCCATATCTAGTTCAACTCTGCTTAGGAAACTGACAAGAACAGTAGATCCTCTTCAGTCCAGTACACTGTACATCCAGGGAACAGACGCGAGTCCTATTTGCCCTGTGTATGGCAATGGGAACACAATAGTGACTCTTATTACTAGAAAACAACTCTTGCTTGTAAGACCAGAAACTGCATGTGATTCAAGTCCATTTAGGACTGGGAAACAAAAGCTAGCTCGCCTTGCAAGAAACACACTCTGCTTTTGAGAAAAGAGCACTCTTCTACTCTACTGTGTTTCCTATAGGGCCAAAAGAGTGGGCTTGCTCAGAACAAAAGAACTGTGCTTCCTACACACACCGGCCATATCTAGTTCAACTCTGCTTCAGAAACTGACAAGAATAGTAGATCCTCTTCAGTCCAATACACTGTACATGCTGGGAACAGACGCCAGTGCTATTTGCCCTGTGTATGACAATGGGAGCGCAATAGTGACTCTTCGTACCAGAAAACAACTCTTGCTCCTAGGATCAGAAACTGCATGTGATTCATCTCCATTTGGGACTGGGAAACAAACACTAGCTCGCCTTACAAGAAACACACTCTGCTTTTGAGAAAAGAGCACTCTTCTACTCTACTGTGTTTCCTATGTGGTCCAAACAGTGAGCTTGCTCAGAACAAAAGAACTGTGCTTCCTACACACTCGGGCCATATCTAGTTCAACTCTGCTTAGGAAACTGACAAGAACAGTAGGTCCTCTTCTGTCCAATACACCGTATTTGCAAAGAACAGTAGCAAGTGTTGTTTGCACTGTGTATGGCTATAGGAGCGCAAAAGTGACTCTTCTTATCAGAAAACAACTCTTGCTCATAGGACAAGAAACTGCATGTAATTCAACTCCATTTAGGACTGGGAAACAAACGCTAGCTCACCTTACAAGAAATACACTCTGCTTTTGAGAAAAGAGCACTCTTCTACTCTACTGTGTTTCCTATAGGGCCAGAACTGTGAGCTTGCTCAGAACAAAAGAACTGTGCTTCCTACACACACGGGCTATATCTAGTTCAACTCTGCTTAGGAAACTCACAAGAACAGTAGGTCCTCTTCAGTCCAATACACTGTACTTGCTGGGAGCAGACGCGAGTGCTATTTGCACTGTGTATGGCAAAGTGAGCGAAATAGTGACTCTTCTTACCAGAAAACAACTCTTGCTTGTAGGACCAGAAACTGCATGTGATTCAACTCCATTTAGGACTGGGAAACTAACATAGCTCGCCTTAGAAATAACACACTCTGCTTTTGAGAAAAGAGCACTCTTCTACTCTACTGTGTTTCCTATAGGGCAAGAACAGTGAGCTTGCTCAGAACAAAAGTACTGTGCTTCCTATACACACGGGCTATATCTAGTTCAACTCTGCTTAGGAAACTGACAAGAACAGTAGCTCCTCTTCTGTCCAATACATTGTACTTGCTGGGAACAGACGCGTGTGCTATTTGCACTGTGTATGGCAATGGGAGCCCAAAAGTGACTCTTCTTACCAGAAAACAACTCTTGCTCGTAGGACCAGAAACTGCATGTGATTCAACTCCATTTAGAACTGGGAAACAAATTCTAGCTCGCTTTACAAGAAACACACTCTGCTTTTGAGAAAAGAGCACTCTTCTACTCTACTGTGTTTCCTATAGGGCCAGAACAGTGAGCTTGCTCAGAACAAAAGAAGTGTACTTCCTACACACATGGGCCATATCTAGTTCAACTTTGCTTAGGAAACTGACAAGAACATTAGATCCTCTTTAGTCCAATACACTGTACATACTAAGAACAGACGCGAGTGGTATTTGCACTGTGTATGGCAATGGGAACACAATAGTGACTCTTCTTACCAGAAAACAACTCTTGCTCGTAGTACCAGAAACCGCGTGGGATTCAACTCCGTTTCTGACTGGGAAACAAACACTAGCCTGCCTTACAAGAAACACACTCTTTTTTTGAGGAAAGAGCACTCTTCTACTCTACTGTGTTTCCTACAAGGCCAGAACAGTGAGCTTGCTCAGAACAAAAGAACTGTGCTTCCTACACACACGGGCCATATCTAGTTCAACTCTGGTTAGG